>NW_027412690.1:2500000-5000000 GCF_025532065.1 Leptinotarsa decemlineata
TAGAATATTTCTCACTCACTCTCTTTTCACTCACTCTCTTCCCACTCAACTACTCATAGTCGACCGATGAAATACGCCCACACAACAGTATTATGTGTTTGACAAGGCAACTTCGACCTTGTCGATCGGCATAGTGTATTAAGGATATTTTGTCCTTTGATTTCGACAATAATAATTTATTACCAAAAATTACATATAATGTTTTTTAATCTACAAGAACTGTTGAAAATGTCTACCTCCCGTTTGGATGCAAGAATCCAATATTATCCTCATTGACTTCCGAACTCTTTCAAAAACACCAGGATTACATACGAGACATACTATTCAAATTGAATGTCTGCAGCCGTTTGTAGTGGTAAGTTATCGGGGTAAACTGAAAATAATGCCCTTTCTACACTTGTATAAAGTTCTCCATTATAATTTTATGTTTTTCAGATTGTGGAAGGTAAAAAATAACAAAAAAGGTCAATGAAAACTAATTTTTTTCCACAAAAAATGACTTTAGTTGAATATTTGACAAAATATCCTTAGAATAGTTCAAGGAATAGTGCCTTAATTTTTTCCGCATATTTAATAAACACCCTGTATGTAATGGAATCAGCCGACACTTGATGAAAATCCATAATGTATTCAAGAAACATTTTATTGTGGGATTTTCACTGCGCACTCTTGAAGAAGCTATTGTATAGCGACACACGTGTTACGTTTTTGAAAACTATGTATCTCACAAAAAAGTGTTTCTTGAATACGCAATTATTCATGAATTCAACAATTAACTGATGGATGTAGCCATTACTACGTGGTAGGAGATCATCATGAAAAATGAGAAATAATCCTAACTATGTTTTTTTGCCACTTGTTTTTGTTACTAAAGTTACTGCAGCTTCGTCCATCTTGTCCACTTTCTCTTTGGCATTGAAGGTTATCTAATTTCTTTTTTAATGTCGAAGATAAAGTGGACAAGATGGAGATCTCTGGAGTTGATAAGCTTAAGTGTCCAGAGTGTAATAGTGTTTATGTGGTACGATGTGGTCTTAATTTCCCAAAACGGTATGCTGAAATAAACGGTCCTTCATACTAGGTAAAAATGATTCGACGTTTTCAAACCATTCCTTGGAATGTAACCACAAGTTCTCGAATCTAAACGATACGGAAACTTTGCACTATGCAAGCAAGGATGGAAACTCAATTGTTTGGAATCCTTGGAAATTCAAAGAGATGTAACCTACTAAATGATCAAATCTATCTAGTTTACCCACCGGTTTTCAAATTAGCGTACTCGCATTGTTACAGGTAAACTAAAATGCAGGTACTCAATTAATTTAAGTACCTCTGTTATCACCTAGGGTGTTGAGATATATAAGGGCTAATAATATAAATTATTTTAAGTTTATTGTATAAGTTTGAAAATGTCCTTATAGGACGAAACTGCAGTAACGTTAGTTACAAATACAGGTGGTGAAAAACATAGAGAGTTTCATATCTTATTTTTCATAATTCAAAAATTCTTTTAAAGTATGATGCTAAAATAACATATGCCAGGCTATACGCCATATTATCATTATTCTCTTGGCTCATGTACTTATACTTTTGCTTTTGCCAATATTTTCATCTTCAATGACAGAATGGAATGTGATTCTTCATGAAAGAATAAAAAATGTACTTTCTGTATCGAGACATATCTTTGGAAGTCAGTGTTTCAGTATTCCTTGGAATTGTTTTTTTTAAATGATATCAAACTACTTTTTATACATACATCGAAGAATATATCAGACTAACGTTGAAGGATTGCTTGGAAAAATATGAGGTACATATACCCCTTTTAATTTGATATCAGAAATTTTATACTGCATTTTGACCTCAATTCCAGTTTTGTTTACTCTTTAAAAATATTTCGAGAAGAGTTGCTTAGACAGATATTTTAAAAATCTATCTCTATTGTAAGCGCAATATCATTATCACTGATATCAAATTTCTTATCAGCGGATTCGACCCTGAAATGGTGATGCAAATAATTCTGGGGTTTCCCCCAATTAATGAATTTTGTATTGAATATTGTCATGAGTTTTGTACGTTTTTGCAAATATTATGTGCCATCCCTGTATACTTGACATTGCCTATTGAATTTGAAGAATTTGTCAAGACATTGGATGTTTATTTTCAATTTTTTAAGGAAACATTGATCTTATTTTTCATCAAGGAATTAATCCAAAATAATAAAATGAAAGAACAATCAACTGTTTATACACTCAAATGGTGTTTTACTGAGAATCATATGAAAACTTCAAATTCGATATGTTCGCTTGTGATGTTGATATATCAATGTTATGTCAAATATTCTAATGTGCGTTTATACAATTTTTAAATGATTTAGAGAATGTTATATATTTACATATGAGTTGGGGATAGAAAAATAAACTGTTATAATGATCTATTGTTAATATCATTTCCATTTCCTGACTCATTAGAAGGGAAGTATTAACTGAATGAATGATTACCGTGTTGTCCACTGTTCATAATTTCAAGTGATTTTTTCTGAATAATTTTTTCTTCCAGTTGTTCATGATCACTTCTTTGTGAAGAGTTTCAATCATATTTTTAATTTTCAAGAAGGGTTAGTTGGGCAAAAGGATCAATTCTTTCTTACAAAAAACAATCACTTTTTTTCTTGCCACCGTTTCGAATTCAAATGAAATCTTCTTCAGGGATCGAAAAGGAATTTCTTCATGTTGAAATTATAACAATTTTGAAAAACATCAGATATATTAGATACTTGGAAAAAGTATAAAAGTATATAAAAATAAAAAACACGGGTATGTATTGGGAAAGGAAGTTTTTGGCTTTCAACTACTCTATCTTGATACAGAAAAATGTGGGAAACATTCAAAGAAAGGAAGGAAGTAATCAATTTTGAAACGAGTAACTTTACATAGATCTAAACATCTACTTCTTTTAAAATTGATTACCTACTTCCTTCCTTTCTTTGGAAGATGTATAATAATAGACCTGCGTAGATCTATGTATGAAGGTACTTCTTTTGAAATTTATTTCTTCCTTCCTTTCTTTGGAAGATTCCCACATTTTTCTGTATCAGATGGGATAGTAGAAAGCCAAAAACTTTCTTTCCCAAGAAATTAGTCACTTCTGAAAATATAACCTTTCAAATTAAACTAATATGTAGTGTTGTTGTCTCGAAAACTTCACATTATTGTAGCGTTATTCATGTCTGATGTTTTTTAAAAAAGTAATAATTTCAATACGAAAAAAATCCTTCTTTTCGAGCCCTATGTGAGACTTTAATGAATTTGAAAACGTTGAAAACAATTGTTTTTTTAACTATCCTGTTATCCAACTAACCATTCTTGAAAAAAATAATTAGATCACTAAACTACGGATTCAATGATAACATTTACATTCTGAAAATGGAATAATCTTATGAATTCGACAATTTCATGACTTAAGTGTCAAATAGAGCTACACTAAAATTTTCCTAAAGAATTATTACAAGTTAAAAAGGAGTCAGCTTACCACTAGAAGACAAGCTCCTGAAAATATATTTTTAGGGAAGTTAGAGAAGAAACATGATCAATATAATCCTTATTCAATAGGAAGCATCGAAATTTAAAATAGTGTAACAACTTTTTTGGAAAAATATTTACATGCTCAACTTATTTAAGGATATATTAATTTTGTCATCATTTTAATCATCTCTGATGTCAGTTTGACCTTATCTAGGTACAAGCGGAACTTAAACTTCCTAATGAAAATAACCTCATTAAATCTTTTATTCATTTATTCGGTACAAAATTTCCAGACAGGATTATGCGGGTATAAGGAAGTTAATGAAAATATTCAAGTAGAATTAATAACAACTTTTGATAATGAGAAAATATGAACATGTAAATAATTAGAATTTGATGATCATGTCGTTATCTATATTTATTTTCAATGAATTCTCATTTTCTCATGCAAGATCATCTGCAAATGAAAATCATCAACCACCAAACCTATATTTTTAATATTATCAACTTTGAGCAAATAGAAAATTGGGGCCAAAACATTCTTCACAACTGAATAAACCAGAATTATAGTAAACTTCTGAATATATTAAAAAATTCATCTCAACATTGAGATAGATACATTACAGAATGAAAATCATTTCAGTTGATCAGTCAAGCTTTGGGTAAATGTCTGTTACATAAAATGGGTAATTATCTCCAAAATTGATTCGAGGTATAGATAAGGAGGAAAATATATATTTCAGTAAGTGGGTCATTTACAATCCCTCCAAAACAGCTTCTGGGATAAGTTCCATGTGCATCAAAGATCTCTTGACTCTTCTCACGCAGACTTGGCTACCTTTAGACTCTTTTACATATCCTGGGTTACAAATACAGAAGTTGGGGGCTGAACAAATACCGTTCATGCAACCTCCTGGACAGAAGGCCACGCATTTTTCACTCTTGTGACTTCCAGGGGCTGGGGTGTATCCTATAAAAGATTAAATTCAATTTCAATTCATGTTTGTATTTATGAAAGTCTGAGATACTGTTGTGGAATTATGAATGAAAAATATTACGCAGTTCTATCAACAAGATGGAGGGTGGAGTATTACATCAATGTGAGTGAGAGTTCTGTAACTAAAATGTGAACTACATGATGTTGAAAAAAATATTCGCATCACATTGTTTTGTGATGCGAATGTGTGTCAATCATTCACCTTTGGAAAAAAATAGAATTCTCTAGATTTTTTTACTCAAACAGTCCCAATGAAAAAGGAATCAAATCAATATTTCCAGTGTCAATCAGAAATATATTTCAAGCATTATTCTTATAATTCTGCAACTTTTATTGATTTTAAACCGTCATAAATCGAAAAATCGTTGTGTGAAAGCTATTTTCCGGATTTTTTGACAATGGGCTGCAGGTTTTTAAGCTTGACGTTATGTCTACTACTGCCCGAGTAGGTGCTCTAGTTGTTATTCCTGCAGAAATTACGATTTGCTATTTGACTCTGGTTTTCTATTATTATTGATGGGCGCCGCTCGGTGTCTCTCAATTGAATTACATGACTGTCTTTCTGAAACATTGAGGACAGGAAGCCAGATTTTGATAAAGTTCATTGCCTCTTCTTTTCTATTGAAATGATTGCTGAATTCCTTGGGTTAAATATCCATGGAAAATCATCATAAAATAATTAAAATCCACTCAAGAAAATACATGAAACTGGAAATGTTCCAAAGTCAAGTTCAATATTCTAAAACAAAAACGTTCATTGTTCACAATTCCATCTTTTCATTCTCGAAGTTCATAGATATAAAAATTGATGCGATTTCAAGATATAGAAATATACAACAATCTACAGATGCGCAAACTCGCATGGATGCGCATTAAGATTTTTGCCGCAAGCAAAGTTGCTATAGTATTTCCAATACCAATTGGAACAGCACAGAGAAGGACATAGCCCCGACATAAGCGTCGGTATATTATTTTTCAGTGGTAGTTTTTCAGGTACTTATTCTTACAATCATAACAATTGATCACCCCATGAAAAAGTTGTCTCAACTGAATTTTGCCTTCATGGGTAATAATGAAAAACTTCGAAATTTAAGGTAGTTGATTTCCGAGTCGAAAACTCTAAAATACAATGAAAACACAAATAATCACACCAAATTCTCGTCAAACATATATTTACAAAATGATAGAGGCCAACAAAATTGCTAGAAAAATCAAAATGTTTCTTCGCTATATTCGGATGAGGTGAAATTATCATCGGGTTGAACAACGATCGGATTTATGGAACTTTGCACATAATATTTGTTCTCTCCTTTCATAACGTGGGCCACACAGTTCTTCCACACATCACTATTACCTACTTCACTCACCACTCGCCCTATATTGTCAAGCAGTACATCTTTCAAAGTCGATGACTGATTACATTTCCGCAAGCTTTCTTTCATTGTGGCCCAAACCATTTCATTTGGATTGAACACACAATAGTATGGAGGCAAACGAAAGAGAATATGACCACGTGTTTCACACATCGAATCAATAATACTATTTTTTGAAATTACGTTGTTTTATGGTCGCCAGTAATACCTTTTTTGTTGTAATCTTTTCGGGTATTGTTTGGTATTGTAGTCAATAACCGAGAATGATACGAAACGTTGTCCATAACAATAACCGAGTTGGGAGGAATATTTGGGAGAAGCTGCTCACTGAACCAGGTTTCGAATAAACGCAGTCATATCTTCGTGGTAATCAGCAGATGAATCTTTTATATTTTTGGCCGGCAGAAGCAAAGCGTTAGGTACGAAACCACTTTCATTCCCGGCATGCAAAATCATAACACGTTTTCCCCTTGAAGAAGGTGTGTTCAAAGCACAATATTTGATTTCGTCTACCCAGCCATATTCGACAACATCATGGGTGTAAATCAAGTTTCGTCGAGGTAGATCATATGTCTGCTTGATTCTCGGTAGCTTTTCATTCGCCTCAAATATTCTTGTCGGAGTTGAACAATGCATATCGATTTCGTTATGACCATCCGATTGTTCAATTTTTTATATTTGAAACCACAAGACAATAAGACACCTCGTAGAGTTTTTAAAGATTTGTAATTGTAATCGGGATAGTCGAGTAATTTATGCCAAATCATTTCCGAAGTTGGTACTTCATTTTCTTGGTATATACCATAAATTGTTCGCCGAATCACATCTTTTGTAGCACCATCAACATTTGCAAATTTTTTATTCCTTTGTTTTCGTTTCATTGCATGGTCAATGACATCCCCTATTTCAATGACTCGAAGAACTGTCGAACGAGATAGTTTCGTTAACTCGCATTTTCTATTCACAGTAGCATTCTGTGAAGTGTGACAGTTTTCCTTCTTTAAACATTCATTCTGAACTTGAACATGTAAGTCCTTATTTTCAAATTCCGGATCCCTGTCGATTGACACAGATTCCTCACACGTAATGTTATCATTTGTTTCAAAAGGTCTCCAGAAAGCCATATTGATGAAAGTAGCCGAAAACACTAAGATTTCCACAAAAATCTGTTTAAACGATGAGATTGGAACCTTTGGTGTAAAAGTTGAAAACTTTTTCTAGAGATCAATTACCCTAACACCAAACTGATATTTTTGCACTCGACGCGCGATTTGCTAACAAGATTAGCATCTTCTGGAGAAGCAAATTGATACTGAATCTAAAGACAAGAGTTAGCTGTTTATATACCTTTTGGTCCAATGTGGACTTTGTTTGTTAAATGATGATCATCCTAATTGATTTTTCGGTAATTAACTAGTGGAACCACTACCTGCAAATTAATTTGTCCGCTTTTTAATCTATCGTTGACAAATTAATTTGTAGGTAGTGGTTCCACTAGTTAATTACCGAAAAATCAATTAAGATAATCATCATTCAACAAACAAAGTCCACATCGGACCAAAAAACTTTAGGTATATAAACTTTATTATTTTTAACTAACTTTCCCGACGTATTACTTGTTCTATATGCAATTTCAATATCTTGTTTCCTCGTTTATGAAATATTTGGTATATGTTCTTGATAAAGATGATTTTTCACCTCTGTCAATTTATACAAACTTGTATGATCCGCAAACTAAGTATTCTGATATTTTCCTCAAATCGACTGACATCTGTAGGTAAATAATAAATAGTAGTGAAGCAAAAATTGAACTTTGAGGAGGTCCATAGAAAACGATCAGATCATCGGAAATTCGATCTTTCATTTCTACTAGTTGAGTTCTATTACATGTTTCCATGAATATGGTTAACGAGAGGTATATCGTTCTGATGGAGATTTTATCTGATCCGATCGAATTTGATTCAATAGAATCTATAATTTTCTTCAATTCGTCAAAGTCAATTGGAACAAACTTACAGTAATGAAGGAAACTGACTGGTTGACAGATGAAAGGACATGATTATTCAAATTATTTGTTGTTCAGTGATGTTTTTCTTATCGTTTCGGACCACAATATTATGAGGTTGAAAAGTATTTCTGATCTATCTTCATATTCGTTACTGATTGAAGAAACGGCAATTTATTTTCCAATTCAGAATCTGGATTTATTATGTACCGTATAGTTGATGTCGTACACCCCGTATACAATATTTCAGTATCCCAGAAACGGATCATTCACAAGTTGTCAAAGATTCCATATCTTCGTGTCTGGGAATGTCAATTCGATCAAACTTCTCCAGGCTATTTTTGTTATTGATCAAACGAAATCCCATCAGTAAATGTCGGAATACCCAACTAGGCACTGCGGCCCTTGTCCTCACTTGGCCCATTTCGAGAACGTTGAAAAAAAGGACTATTTAACGACAAATTCGCTTCCGGAGCCCAGAATAGAGTTTTCAAACGCACCCAAGTTTGGAGAGCAGAACCTCGGGGTGGGTTCTACCGACTTGAATCCAAATCTTGGTGTTTCTCCTATCAAGGAAGTGAAGTTTGACGAGAAGGTTAGTAATAATGCAGAGAAGTATAAGGGTGGTATTCCACCTTGCGACACCAGGCAACCAATAGGAGATGGAAAGGGTTGTTGTTTAACTGGAGAACCAAGCAAGAAGCCGATTGAAAACTGTTGTTGTACTCGAATAGGTAAGTGACTTGAACTGTTTTTCAAAATGTCAGCATAGGAGTGCAATTGAAGTCCAAGTATCCTTTGAAATATTTCGGTTAATTTCATTTAACGGAGGGACCACAGGAGTTATTAGTGGTACAATGTCGAAGATATAGTTATTTCTGCGAGTAATTTATAAAACTTCAGTTTCTGATCGGGAAACGTGATAATGCAATTCCGTATATTTCTGAATGCGTATTCAACCGATGAAACAACAAGAAATTTGCACCTTTATTGAAAAACATTAACCGGAATACTGTTCCTGAAACAATTGAAACATGTGCCACTTTCACATGTTTTCATTCAATCATTGATCTCTGCATCTACTAAGCGTACCCCAAGTCGACCATAAAAATGAATAGAAAAAAAACAATGAATGTATCACACAAGGAATGAAATTGTCTTATGGACACAAAAGATTTTTCCAATTACCTATACAATATATAATAATTTAACGGAATTTACTCAAACATGTCGGAACCAGAGCCTAAAACAACCCATTCGTGATCCATCAGAAATCGCTCTTTCGACTCGCCATCAGTCTCATCATTGGGGCTAGGCTGAACCACAAATGGATTCAACTACCGTCAAGACTGAGTGAGACAATCCTTGAATATAAAAGATAAACGAATTGCACAAGGTGGTCAGTTGCAAAGTTGAGCTTTGACATCGATCCCATAGATGGCGACTTTGTAAAGGGAGAAGAGGAGAATTGTTAAACCCCCTTTTTGAAAATTGAGATTCTTGATTACATCAAAATATATTCATTAAATGTAAGCAGAAATTTATTTCATACATTTCCAGGACGAACAGAACAGCATATGGAATAATTGTCCATCATAATGGCAGTATATCTCCAGACGTGCAACCGTTAAATTTCAGAATATCTAAACTCAATCCATCCAACGAAGAAAGTAACCCAAACAAATATAGATGCGTGATCATAGCATGATCACCACGCACATTTGCATCTATTGGGTAAAATAAACAAGCCTTCTAAAGCTGGCCAATCAGATTTAACCGCAATCGGCTGGTGGAATTCATACAGGTATATCGCTATTGAGTCAAAATGATGAGCTCCATTTTGACAACTGTGGTGTGTACATACACGGAATTTTTAATTTTAAAATTTTTAAAATGTCAAGTAATTTTACGGCTGAAGAAACTGCTAATTTGTGGCAACACACTCCACCTAAAAAAATTTCAATATCCAACAGCATATTATTAAATGAAAATCGGCGATTACTTAGTGCGACTCTGTACAAGCAGCCTTGTTTGGGAGGTCACGTGCACTATGCATGATACTCTGTTCCTTAGATGGACAGAGTATAATTATTTGGTTACGGAATCAAATCGGTAGATGATCTTAAGAAAACAAATTCTTCGTAACGGGATTTTATTCCAATCATATTTATGAAAACTAATTTTGTTACTAGAATTAACTAAGAAAGCTTTTATAGTGCACTTGTTTGGGTAGAGTGGAATAATGACTTTTTTATATGGAGTATGGAGTTGAATTCTGCAATTGAAGTATCTTTTTGTAGAATTGTAATGAAGTGTATGTAATCATTCAATTTCACAACGAATAAATATAGTTTAAAAAACTGAAAAACACGCTTTTAAAAAACATCGGACTAAAAAGTTAAAAATATTTTTTTTAGCAAGCCTAAAACAAAAACGAACGAAAAATACTAGTATTACTGTGAAAAAAAGCGTGTTTCTTAGTTTTTTAAACCATATTTATTTTTAATTTTTCAGTTTCGTATGCTATAAAAGCGTTTTTTTAAGTCTTTTTAAACTATATTTATTTTATCTAAACTTTGGGATTAATCAGCCGTATATTGTTTAGAAAATTGACCATTGATATTTTCGGCTACGTATAGCGCCATCTGCCCGCGAATAGATCAAGCAATAATGTCGATAATTCTGTCAAATACAGATCCCGAGCTTAAGAGTTACAAGCAAACTGACAAACAAACAAACATACATACAGGTGTGAAGAGCTAGTATAAAGCGTGTAAAAAAGCGTTCATTATTATTATATTTTTCAAAAGTTTCCGCGGTTTTTCATGAAATATAATAGAAAGGTGTCCCTTTGAATACATAATTTGAAAATATTTTTTTTTTGAAAATCAAAATAAGGTTCCATTTACAAAAAGGCTTATTGAGCAAGACAAAATGTCGGACCCTCTGTTCTTAGTGATTGGAAATATATACTGAAAGTTGCCTATTGAAATTTTTTCACAATAATAGTCAACGGCCCCTGAAGAGTCTTCAAGCTAAAAGCTAATAGTCGTGAATTCTATTATTATGTTATTTAAGAGTTATTAATGCAAATTTTTAGTTTCAGCAGAACAGGAAACCGCTGCTCCGAGAAGAGGTATTCTCAAATATCAACCAGAAGCACGTCCAGCTCCAGAACCAATCGAAAACATGCATGCCACCGCTGGCCGAACGCCTCCTCATTCAATAGAACCTTCATCAAGACCTCCGGTACCGAATGACTTGCGACCAGTTCCTGAAGGAAATGTTCCTTGCTATTTGCCGCAGCCACAGGATTCTCTTCCGCATCCCATCGATACCGAAATGGGACCAATTGGGCCGTGGGCTACGGGAAGAGTCGATTGGGGCCCGTTGTCTGGACTCACAGGTATGAGCCTTGAAATGCAATCCAAGGTGCTCGTTAGAAATGAATGAAAAAAGTCGAATATGAAATCAGGAAGTATCCCTCAGGTGTCACGAAAAAAATTGATATGAAATATTACAAATTAATGTAGAGGACTGATTACGAGTATACAGGGTGTTCGATGACGTGGTGAAATTCAAAAATGTAAACTCACATGAAAAAATGATGATAGATTGCTATAAACTAGGGTCGAAAAAAGTTCCGTCACGGGAATTTTGAAGAAAAAATTTTAGATTATTTGATATTTTCGAAACCATTTCAGATATATCAGTGATATTTGGTGAGCAGTTACAGTTCATTGAAGTTCATACTTTTTAATGAAAATATTGTTTTTAACTTCAACAATTGAAAATACAAATTATATGGAAATTTATTTTTGAATTCTTCGTTCAATTTGTAATGAAAAAGTTAGTTTTTTCCTGTGGTACGTTGTTTTTGAATAAAAGAATAAAATCCCTTTTATTGTCCGAAAAATGTTATTTTATCGAATTCTATCTTACTTCAGTTATTGATTTAGTTGACTAAAAAAGCTGTACATTTTTCGATGCAAATGAGTTCTCCAATTTAACAGTGACGGTCAATAACTTAGATTTTTTTATCAGTACGTTCCCAATAAAAATAATTTTTGAAACCCTTCAAACAACAGCTTTCTTAAGTTTTTCTGTAACGAGCCATTTTTGAGTGGAAGAAACAATAAAAAATCGAAAAAAATATTGATCCATTGAAAAAACTGTACACTTTAGACCAACTAACAACATAAACATAACTAACGTGGAATGAATGTTAGACTAATTGTTGGAAATGCTCCCTACACCTAAAATAAGTGCTTATGCCCTTCTTCTTATTAAATGCCGCACTCGTTGAAAAAACCGAGTAGTATTTTTCATTACATCACAAGCTGCAAATGTATTTTCTCTTGATTCTTCTTTAGTGTTGAAAGGACTCGTGTACACTAGCATCTCAGGATATCCCCACAAAAATAAATCGGAGCTATTGAGGTCTGAAGATCTTGGTGGCCATTCTTGAGGCCCTTCACGGCTAATTCAACGATTTGGGTCAACAAAAAACTGCGAATTACTACACTGCATGTGCTGGTACACTATCATGTATATACCACATTACATTTCGAGCAGTTGAAGGGAGTTTGGGTAAAACTGTTCATCAAGTCTTCTACTCATAAAAATGGTTCATAAAGTGGTTAGCAATAATTCTTGCCCATATGTTAATAACCGGAAATTGTTGTTGGAAATGGGTTTCCATTATGTCATAGGGTTTTTTCACGCCCATGAATGAATGTTGTGGAAATTACGAAAACCATCTCTTGAAAAATCAGAATTTTTACATTCCAAAGTAAACGAGGAGTTCAAAAATTAATTTAATTTGAGAAAAATGGATAGGCGTATCATTTTCTTCTTCAAAAATATTGAAGACAATTCCTGTACTCACGCCACTATTGGAGTTAAAAATAATTTCTTTATTTAATCATATAAACTTTTATCAACTGTCGCTGCTTAACAAATATTACTGAAATATTCTAAATTGTTTCTGAAATATCAAATAGTTTCCATTCTTTCCAACTTTTCCACCTCATATTTTTGTAACAGAACGAATTTGTACTATAGTTTATTCAGCAACCCATCATCATTTTTTTCATATAGATTTACACCCTTGAATATTCGCATATCATCAAGGAACACCCTGTATAACTTTTTTTTCATGTTTCCTTATCAAATACGAGCGACCTTATAAATTGATCCATTACATGGAAAATAAATTGAATCATACTAATCTAACCATGTTCATTACGGTCGAATAATCTTATGATACGATAACATATATGATATCATCGATAAAACGGGTTTGTTGTTCATCAGGATTAGAATTTGTAATAATTAATTCTGTTTGTGTACATAGTGGGTACATATATCATCTCTTGAAGGTCAGTGTCTCCAATCTGACAGAATGTATTCCATTCACCGATTCGCTCTACCCTTTATCTGAACTACTTGAGAAATTTCCTTCAACTCAGTCAGTTGAATAATAATATTGAAATAAAGATAAATTTATACTTCAGTTTATTCTAATTTATGATTGTTTGCCTAACCTAACCTAGTAATAACGAGTGCTTTGTCACAATCTTCGACATTCCAATGTGAAGCGCCAAATTTCTTAAATATATTATCCGGAAGGAGGAAGGGAAAAAGTCCTTAACGAACTTTATTAGATAGTGAAAGCGAACTTCAAACATCATTCTCTTATTATATAGAAAAATGAAGTTTTTTGACACAATTGAATGGAGATCTAGATGGGAAATGAAAGAAGTCTCTCATTATTCTTATTCTTCTATTGCTTGCGTTTATGAGAAATCAAACACAGATTGTGAAAGCAGACTTGAATTTTTTTTGTTCAGTTATATTTCTACATTATTTAGCGAGGGAAGGCAAATAAAGGTTTATTTATAGTTGTCAGTTAGAATTTTTTGGCGGGTAGCCGTATAGAGATTGAAATTAAAATCTGATAGTGCAAAATGTCCTGATTCAAGTACAGTTTTTCAACTGCTTGAAAAAATCTCACATGGCTTTTTATATATGTCTTGTTTTTCATGATACCAAGTATCACGTTTATCAAAATGAGACACAGAATTATAGCTATAGCAAAAACATTTGTGAACCATTTGGACATCTTGAATAAGTCATTTGATACGTCAACTTCAGTTTCCAAAGAAACATATTTATACGTAAAAATCAACCTTTTTGCAGGCCCTTCCTGCCCATAATTACTAACCTTATTTAAAAAACATTTTTGACATTACAACGATAAAGAATTTGGAGAAATAATTTTTAAATATAACAAATAAAAATAAACCGGATACAAAAATGTATTTAATTGAATGTTTGAACTGAGGCACTATAAAATTGTATATAATGGTATAAACGAACTCCTGTTTCCTCCCTTACATTCTGAAATATATCAGGTGTTAGCTCCTGACAATTTTTTCCAAAATGTGATTTACAAAAATATGACATGAGTAAATTGTTTTAAAAAATGAAATAACTTTGAAAATAAAATTTCAGACTGAGATAAATTCGAGATAAATCAATACTCCTTCAGGTGATCACCCATTTCAGGAATATGGAAGTCAGGAGTCTAAATCGTCAACTAGGAATACTCAGGACCAATAAAATAAAAAAATAAAGCCCAGGTTTCGTATAAATAAGAAATTCGATTGTTTATAACCAAACGAGAAAAATGACAAGAATTAAGTTTTCCTGTACTGAATTTCCCAGTATCTCAGTTAAATTACTTTTAACCAAGGTTCAATTGTTAAATAAAATATAGGATATTCTATTTCAAAAATTTTTTTTTCGAGAATTGGTTCTCCTGGTATGAAAATTATGTGATCAAACTATCAATCAATAGAAGAAAACTACATGTTTGTAACATTTTATAACGAAAAAACTTCTCAAATGAGTTTTTATTAAATCTGGGGACGGTGAATATCTCAATTTTCTATCCACCTTTCATTTGGGTAAAATATATTTTGATGAAATTCCAATATGGAAAGAAATATATGTTATTCTATTAAAAAATAACTTTGATACATCACACTTTTACTGGGTACCCTTTATATTGGAAAATATTTCGGAAATGCCCAATGCATTGGTACCTGAAACTTTCATATGAATTTGTTTTTGATAACTGCTCTTCTTCATCTCAACCTTCTAATTGAAGCTAGATGTGGCACACACTCCAAATAACCTAATTTGAATATGACTCCTCTGAAGTTTATGAAAGTATATAAAAATGAGCAATACACAAAATGAACAGACCTATTGTACTGTTTATTTTCAACTACATTATCGCGACGAGTCAGGACTCGTTTATATCATCATTATTATTTTCTGTCAAGGTACTAGACCAGTGGTCGACAAATACTCCATAGCCAGATATAGCGAAGGGGATTGGAGAGCCCACAACAAAAATATCTTGGATATGTCTTCAACAGAGCAACACCGCGCGAACCTCATCGACTGGAATGGGAGACAATGTCTGGAGCAGACACAAGCGGATACAGATAAAAACCAGGAGGATAACACTAAGAGACTGAATCAGAGGGAACTCGAGATACACCGATGGAAATGTGAGTTGGAGAGAGCTATAGCTGCATCAGCGGAAGAGATTGGATTCATGGAGGAACAGAGGAGGAGGTTGAAGCAGGCCAGCTCTGTTTTGACTATGCCGGAGTCGATATCAGGTGATGCCTAGGTTTCTTTCATGGGTGATTTCTGATTCTGACTTTTTCAGCGATTTGATCTGATTCTCAGGATATTTCGTTGATTAGTCAATTCCAAAACATAGAAAAGAACATCTCCAAAATTTATAGACTGCTAAATATTAATTGATCATCTTTTAGATTATCTCATTCGTGTGGTTTGTTTCTATAGAGATGTACCAAAAATGTATGACAGAGCTTGGGATAGTACGGCTCTAAAGCATTCAACCTCACGTTGATCTGTATTTTGGTAATTTGAAACTGATGTTGTAGAATAATTGCAAGTTTTTTTCTGGATATATTTTGCAATGATGAGGTCTATGGAGTATATCGTCCATTCATTAGCTTTCAGTCATCAAATCCTATCTGATCCTATCCCTGCTTCACTTTGATCCGTATTTTGGTGGAAGATGGCAAGAACCTTTCTGAACGAGGTCAAGTGAAGCAGTGGAGTGAATCTCACAAAAGAGAACTTGTCTCTTTCCCAGTGCTAAATTATCTATATCTGGCGATTTCAATGTCCACAATAGGAACTGTCTCGAATATTTTCTGATAGCAAAGTTGAGCAAGGTCACAGTCGAGGCTGGAACAAGCCTCACACACATTATAGATGTGCCAACAAATGGGGAACTCGCTAGTTTGCTTGATATAGTCATAACAACCAATTCTGAACCTTAAACCACCACCGCAAAGTTTTCTTTTCAGTTTTGAATACATTACCAATAATTATTGGAGCAACTGAACAACTGACGTTGTTCTTTCGGAAGTTACGAACAAGCTGTCGCCACAGTGGCGCAAAAATCTCAGCACCAATCAATCAAATAATATACGGAACAAGAAAAAACGAAAAACAAGGAGAGTCCAGTGCTATTGAGCATTTTAATGGAGGTTTGGAATATATTTAGGTTTCGGGTGACAAAAACCAAATCGAATTGAATGTGGAAAAAGCCTGAGAATCAGTTTTCTTCAAGAAGGTGGATGTGATATATCATATCACACAATTTTGGCAGTTGTGTAGATTGAATTGGATACCAATATATCCTGGCACATGTTGCCGAATAGCCTCAGCAACTCGAAACATTGGCGATGAACATTACATACAAATTTCTAAATATCTTCTGGAGTATTTTTCATGTAGAGGTTTTCATCATCAGATTTCTTTGAAGCAAGATTTGTAGTTTTTGTTCATTTATCAGAACAGCATTTTGAAAACATTTTACATACCAATCGACACAGCCAACTCCCTACCAACTTTTGATAAGTAGTTATATGACTTTTTCATTTGGCTTACTAACAAAGCCATTGTTGCCAGGTCATTTTCAGGATCAGCAGTAGATTTTGTGTCAGAATAAGAGTAGATTGATAGAGAAAACAATAAAGAATGTACTTCCTAAATACTTCATAGATACATTCCAGAGGAGTAGTAATTTCCACTACTTACAATCTCTCATTACAATAAATTAAACTGTACAGTAGACTGTAACTCTCAAACAGTGTAATAGGAGTTTGAGAGCTGAACTAGGAGATCTACTGCAAAAACAGTAGACCTGACAACACTTCTCCAGTGAAATTTCCATTTTATATGCAGTAGATAGATTCGCAATATAACGTAGTCTAACTGCATTACGATTTTGTTGTGAAAGATTCATTCTTCTCGCTCGCGACATAGTAAATAATCCTGTGATGTATATTGCTGACTTTGCTTCTATTATGACAACAATTATTCTTGAGCACATAATTACGAATATCTTAACGTTAGTTGACTTTGCGGACACCAAAGCAATGGTAACAACCCTTATTACTTATTACCTTAATTGTCACTTTTTTATGATGTATAATTATCTAAACATGTTAACTTGAATTACTCCTTTCACAAAAAATAGGCGAATGTTTGGAACGTCGTACCGGAAGAATGGACTCAGAACTGGTCCGCGACGAAGTAGAAGACGAACTCATCAGAGAGGTAGCTCTATGCGCGGAAATACGCGACATCTTCTCCAGGACCCTCAAAGACGTGGAGAAACAACTAATAGAAGACAAAACGATAAAACAACGGCTAGAATACGACTGGAGCGACAAAAAAGTTGCCCACGAAATCGATGCCATCAACATGGCTTTCAACAATCGCTCGAACGTCTTGCTCTTCAAGCCCGGAGCTGTGTGTTTCCCGGAGGAACAGTCCACTCCGGAGTATTGGGAGCACTTCACGAGGGAAACTTTGCTCGAGGGTGAAGCTACGAGACAGCGGTCGGCTACTCTGAGGGGCACTTTGGACGCCATTTTGAATAACGCCGCCAGAGATTTGCGCTCTCAGGCTGATAGAGTGGAAATGGCACTGGCCAGAAGAATAGCCTGTACGCAAGAAGTAACAAATAGGCTGGAGAACGAATTGAAACAAGTTCTGAGGAGGTGAGTTTAGTTCAGTTTCAAAAATCTGGTGTGTACAGAGAATACGATGTATAAAAAAACATTATGTATACAAGTTTCAGATACTATTTTGATAGGTTGTCCGAAATTATTCAACAATATTCAGGGTATCGAGTAAACGCGTGGTGTATTAAAGTTAGATATTTTTCAAATGCCCAGCCACAAGTTTTGTCAGATGCTTTTAAGAAACATACCTAAGAGGTTCAAAGGTAATTTTTAAAACAATGCCAACAAGCCAATCTATTCAACCGCGAACATTTTCAATGAAAACTTATTTGACCGACTCTTTTTTTTGTTATAATGCCTAAAACTTGTGATGCACTGTTTGGAACCTTTGATGTGGTAATGAATATTACTGCAGTTTTTTCCCAACACAAAACCGTTATTTTAACATCTCGACACGTGTTTCGATCACCAAGTGATCATCTTCGGAAGGAAAATCAAACTGAACTGAGTTTAGTTTATCTTCCTCTTAAAGATGATCACTTGGGGATTGAAACACGTGTCAAGGTGTTAAAATAACGGTTTGGTGTTGGGAAAAAACTCCAATAATATTCATCATGTAGTTTTATGATTATCGAATAATATTTTCACCAGATACTGGGGAAAAAATCTCTGGATTGGGGTTGAATGAATGTATACATACAAAGTAGTTCAGAAGTTATAAGATGAATAATACATCAAAATCAACTAGTGACTCGACACAAACACTGAAAGACTCAAAATTTGGAATAGTAATTTTACAAGAAACAAGTTGATATAAGCTGAAAAATTTTGGTGTCGACTAAACTTCATTGACCAAGTTAGCTCTCATGTAATTTTATTTCAACATCCATATGAGTAATTCTCATATTCAATAAATGTCTTTATGTTAACTGTTGTTATAATTGACTCTCCCGTGCAAAATAACATTCCCAATGTGGTTGTTCACCAGATATCTATTATATAACCCATCAGGAGCTCAAAATCAAGTTTTTTTGAAGATATTTTATATTAGAAATACTTTCGACATTATTTTTGTTTTTGATAATGAAACGCACAATATATACAAACCCACAATACTTCATACGTAGATACATTCAGAAAGTTTGGAAACAATTAAAAAAAAATTCTTGAATTTTGATTGACCCAGTATTACAAAAAATAATATGGTGAATTTATTATTCGACAGTGAAGGAACGACATTTTCGAAATATCATAGCAAAGTGATCATGGCTAATATGATTCATATTTTTTCGAAGCACTATTTTTGTAGAATCCAAATATGGAAAGTACCTAATATATAATTTTTCCAATGAACAAACCTAGTTTTGTGAATAATTTCGAAGAGTCCATTCATCTAGAATTTCAAATCTAACGTTGTGACACACACTGTATGTTGAGTCAGGTATATTGTTAATGTCATTAGTTTTCTGAGTCTCTTTATTTTTCGACTTACATGTAGGTCTAGCCCCCCTACTATTTGTTTAATAACATTTATCCCCCTACAAAGACGTCATCTAGAGGATCGACAAAGAACTCAATCTTCGAATGTCGATAATAAACAAGGTTCCCCAGAAGGGTTAGTTGCAAATCCATGGATCGACATCGACTGTCGATCGAAATTCGTCCCCTTCCTGTTACTGCAGCTTTCACTGCAAGGCAACTTACGGTAAACCAGGGCCCAAATAACGCTTTTATGATTCACCGGCAGGAATGCATTTGTGTTTCAGCCTATCACCATTGATGAGACCTTCTTATTTTACAAAAATGTTTCATTCAGTTTTATATTTACAAATATCTGTCGGATACATTTCAATGACCATCATGACACTATCCAGGAGGATTATTTTCTAACAGGACTTGTCAGATTCTGCTGGAATAGGTGAAAGTTCCTATTTTTATTTGAAATAACTATTTTCTCAGTACCTTTGCACCTCTCCTCGATACAGTCATCATACTGATTCAATTTCTATGATTAAATAATTATAGAATACTTTAGCCAGCTATGAACTCTCTAGTTCCCTTTAGTTCCTTTTGAAGAGCCTTTAAAACTATGCAATCTGAAACTCAAAGATTTCATTACCATGAATCTCCGAATTTGCAACTAGAACGCATTTTATCTGTATTTCACTTGACTCATTCTTTGAGTAATATTTTTATCCGCAGCACCAGATACATTCGATAATTACATCATCACAGACTGCTAGTTTTTTACGTGTGATGATACGAAAGTTATATCCTGATATTTGATGTTCTTTGTTCATCAGATCATTTTTTTTGGCAACTACTTTAATTATCAGCGACCCAGTTTCTTTCATGGAATATGCAAGGTATGAGGATACTTCTTATTGCATCTCTTTTTGAGGATCCTGGCGATTGGCATATAGCGCTACATGCTTTTTGAAGAGCTGAATCAACGAAGAAAGTAGGGTAAAATTACAGACATTTTAGAACATAATTCAGATTTGATAAAAATGGATAAAGTTCTCGCGGTTTACTAAGTACCAAAGCAGATATCCTTTCTGAACATCTAACTTTTGGTGTTCCTGAGCTCTTGAAGGGATCACTTCTGACATCTCAATGAAGTCCTGCGAAGTGAAAAAAATTTTCATTTTTGAGAACTTCACCTGTCGACGTGAGATTTCCTAAACTGAATTCTATAAATAATGAATAACTCAAATCATTCATTTTTCAGTGCAATGCCATTGGACAGTTTCTATTTCATATTTTATCGTTAACTGAAATACTCTCCTTCATCCAGATTAGCGGACGTTGAAGACCTGAAGGATGCCTTGCGAAACGCCATCAGAAGAATGGACACCCCCATGAAGAAGGCTCAAACCCGTCTGGATAACCGCCTCAACAGACCCCGGGTGGAGAACTGTCGCGATGTTCCGCATTTCGGCTTGGTGGAGGAAGTCAAGTCGATAGGAGAGTCTGTGGCAGCACTTCAAGCCCAGATGAACCAAGCCGAAGAGTCACAAGGCAAGCTGATACAGGCCAGGAGCGACCTCGAAAGGGAGATAATGCTGAAGAGGAAGACTCTGGAGATCGACAATGACAGGACGAAGAGGATACGGTCGTATTATCCCTCTGCTACTGCTCTCTCTGGTTATTGAATATAGACTGATCTGTCTATTGAGAATGAAGTTTCATTTTGTTCGCGCAGAAGGAGGTTTTCCTAACCAACTTCAGTGTACTTCCAAGACTATATTAAAGATCTCATACAGTATACGCCAAACATCTCAAAAAGGTCAAATGTCACCATTGTTTGAAACAAAATTTTCAAATTTTGACAACGGAATCATTTACAAGTCAACATTCAGTTGTTTCTGGAGTGAGAAATTCGCAATTTGGAAGGGACGTATAGTCCGCTGGAACCGATATTTCCAATGCAAATTGGAAATAATCCACTTGGATATAGATACTTTTTGAATATCCTTCAGATCATTCCACTTTTGGAACCGGTTCCATAATTCTTATGAGTATTTCGAAATATGTATGTGTCGTTGTTGTCCATATTGAAATAGCTTATGATATGGCTTTTTTCCTTATCAAATAACTTGAAAATACGTTAAAAATATCTTGTTTGTTTTAGACAAAAGTCAAAAGGTTCTCAGATGTTTGAGACATTTATGATCTTAGATAACCCGTATTCTTAACAGTATTTGAGATCGAATACGTTTTCTTCATTTTACCAAATGAACCTACCTTTCTTGCAAGCACACGTATCAGGAGCAACACAGTCACCATTGAGGCACATTTGGTTGCAATGAGGAGAACAAACTGTTCCAGACCCATCTAGAGTCCATCCAGGTTTACAGGAACACCTAAAAATGAGGTTGATATTATAATTACTTCGCTGGGTGATTTTTTATTCATTATACCATAAGTACTTTGGGAAATTGGTAATTAATAATTAAATTTGTCTGAGTAATACCTGTTTGGAGCAATACAATCCCCGTTGTGGCAACCTTTGGGACAATCTGCTATGCAGGTGTGATCCAGAAGCTTATAGCCTGGCTTGCAGGAACATTGGTTGGGCCCAATACACGTGCCTTCACCACAACCTCCTTCGCAGTGGTATCCACATTTGTGCGTTTTGCTATCCAGGATGAATCTGAAAGAAATACATTTTGAACAATTTGGTACCGATTCCAACTGAAAGACTCCATTCACGATACGGAGTTGTTTGTTGGAAAAAAAACTTGAGACTGTTTACTTCTCCACCATTATAAAAAAAATGGAATATTTCAAAGAAAGAATGAAAAACTTGAATAAATTAGTGGAAATTCGTCACGATACTCTTGTTTCTGTGTATCTATATATCTATTTGAATTCCACAACAAATATTTGGATTAGAAGCTGAAAGAGAAAACCGTTTTTTACGTAAATAACTTTTCATATATTTGTTTATACATTTGTGCATAATCTTCACAACATTGTGAAGAAATCTTACAAATCCGTTTATATTCATTTATTTTTCTATTGGAGATTTTTCCAAAAATTAATGCCTTCTCAAAATTTTCACATTTTCCCATCGAAAATGGGAAATAATTCATGTAAAAATGATTTGAAATGCTGACATTGAAGTAAATGGAATCAATGAATGATAAGAGTAATCACAGGTGTATCAACATCTAATTGGAATGCAATTTGTTACTTAGTCAAGTTGACTATCAGGAATTTTCATATTAAAAATCTGATTTGGATTCAAATCTTCGAGAAACACTTCCATTATCATTTCTTTCACAGGAGACGAAGATCGTGAAAAAATATTTCTGATTGTTCCTGCTAACTAACTATCTTGAATTGATAACAAGATTAAGAAAATCTCTTGGGCAACTCGCAGAAAAATTGCAATTTTCTCTCAATTTCTAAGCGTCATACTGGATATGTCACAACTGTACCCTAAAAACCACTTATACAGCGTTATGAAAAAGAAATAGCTGAGGTTGAAAACCAATAAAAACAACTTGACAGCAGATTTTCTCTCCTGAAAACGAAATGGCAGATAATGTAGCCATTAAAAGATATCCTGTTGCTGGAGCCAGAAACATCCAGATAGTACTTTACTGTTATTTCAAAGACAGTATTGGATACACAAGGCAACCATGACATTTCAGAAGGCAAAATCTGGAGCAGATCAAGCCAAACAATTCAGATGGTCATTTATGTCATCCTTTCAAGAATGCGCAATGATCAGACTCAACTCACTCACCAACATCTCAATGGAGAAACAAGTTGAGACATGTAAATCATGTCAGGGCAACATTACAGTAAAACACATGACCTTTGACTATCACAAGATTGTGAAAAAGATCCGAATTGACAAAGAAATATGGATCCAATTTTAACGCATAGTGAATGAAGTTAATGGATCTTTCAAGCCCAACCTTTACTGAAACTTGAACACCAAATGCCATCATAGCAAAGGTTTCACAAGGTAGTGGTTATTTCATCTCCAAACTAATTGTGTTCTACAGGTAGTCAGCACACAACATAGTTTATCCCTATACTTTGGGCAGTCCTTTTCATTTTTGTCTTCAGTTTTGTGAAGGAAAACTGTAACTTTACCAGCATATTTGAAGCTTCTTATTTCATTCAGATAATACTATGTACTACTTCCAATAAAAAAGTTTATTGGAAGTAGTACATTACATTAGAGGTTTGAATGAATAGGTAGAGATATAGCCCAGAAGTTATCTACGTTGATTACACTGAGAAAAGATTATGATTTGCCTAACTGAAATGATTTGAAAGTAATATACAACTCAGAAATAAACGGTATCTTTGCCGCCTTGTCATTTGCCTTGCATCTTTGATGAGAACTATAATGGATCGAAACAGTACTGTCCATGCATCCTTTTTTTAAACTGTATCACGTTGGTTAACGGAAAAACAGATTATTAGTAATAACTAAAATGGGAGATAACTTCATATAAATTCAAGTATATTGAAAATATAATTCAAGGAAAAATTCAAATATTCATAGTGGGTATACATACTCGTATAATACTGTGAAACATGAAAAGCAATCAAGAAAATAATGATATAGGAATAGATGACACCTGGGTTGTGAAGTCCCGGGCCTGAAAAAGAATACGCGTTTTTTTTGTTCTAAAGTGGCTTCATTCATAAACGTAATAATCTCCATCAAGAGACACACAATCATTCCAGCGTCTTTCTATCATTTCAATACCACTTTTGTAGAATGATTTGTCTTTGGCGTCAAAATAGGCCTCAGTTTAGCAATAACCTCTCAATTCGAGAGAAGTTTCTTACCGGTGAGCTTATTTTTGAGATTTGCGAACAGCCTAGTCGCTGGAAGCCAAAACAGGCGAATATGGTATATGCGGAAGAGATTCAAAGCCCATTTCATGCAATTTTGCCATCGTTTTAATTGATTTCGGCCTTTAAGCGCTCCAATAACGCTATATAATCCACACTTGATAGCATTTTCCTTCTCAAGATAGTCGATAAATATTACACCACGTACATCCCAAAATACCGAGGCCATAACCTTTCCAGCCGATTGTTGTGCTTTCGGGCGCTTTGGATGAGGTTCACCAGTTGCTGTCCACTCGGATGACGATCATTTTGATTCTGGAGTCATACATTGTCACATATCGACGCAAAAATTTCGGTTTGTTATGTTTAAACATGGCTAAACACTGCTCAGAATCGTCAGGACGTTCTTGTTTTTGATCAACAGTGAGCTCGCCCGCCACCAACTTTGAACAGAGCTTCTGCCCAGAACAGAATCTTCATGCAAAATAAAACCAACACGTTATTTTGATATCTTTAGAATGTTAGTTAACTCATGAAACTTCTCTTTTTGATCATTCAAAACGATATCGTGGATTTTTCATTTTTTTTTGGTGCAACTGCGTTCTGCATCATCGATGTCTCTCTACAACCACGTTTGAAGTCAGCAAACCAACGTTAAATTGTTGTTTCTCATGGAGTAGAGTTCTCATAACACTTCTCAAGCCGTTGCTTGCCTTAAACTATATTTTTTCCATCAAGAAGCAGTGTAAACTTAAAACACGAACTTGTTTTGATCCATAGTTTTGAAATTAACAAAAGTAGTGCCACTCTTAGCCCAATAACTCATAAACTCATGAGTAGAATATCAAGAAATTCCTACAGCTTTTTTTTGAAGGTTAGTACATCTTGTCAAATGTTGGAAGAGGTTTCTAAATTCCGTTACGGTCCCACTCACTAGATCTGCGTTCATTAGAAGAAATTAGAGTGAGAGAAAGAGAGAGAAGAGAGAGAGAGAGAGAGAAAGATTTCTCGAGTCTCTTCCTAGATTTGACAAGCTGCCCTAACTGATTAAGTGATGAATGCATTTAAACTAGAGCCATCTATGTGTTAGCCCCGAGACTTTCCAGCCCATATACTACTGTACAAATAAAAGGCAGCTAGAATGTAGGCCAACTTGAGTGTTTATCTTGATTGAAGTTTTTCGTTTGATGATACGAAAAAAACACCAGTTGATTTTTGAAGGCTGAACTTGAATGTTCAATGAAGCATTGAATTATTTGTATTCGAGTAATGGCAAATGATTACCGCAGAAATCAACAATTATCAACAATGGAGGTCAGGGTTTATTTATGAAGGCAACAAAACACCTTGTTTACGAAATATATTTATTCCAGTATCGTCGGTGATGTTATTGAAACCAATATCTTTGTTTGAGTGATTATGTCATTCTCTTCCAAAAATCCACTGAAGCTAACCATTCACCATTAATCATTCGCTCGAAGCAATGATGCTTGGTTATTTCAAACGGAATGGTGGGTCGACTTTTAGGTCCACTGTTTTGGATACTGAATGTTTTAACTTTCTTTATCGCAGTCTCGCATGATTCAATTCAAAGTTCATTAACAGCGTGTACTGCTGATCTCAGTTGGCAAACTTTCACAATTTGCCGACGAATATATAATATTTCCGCTAATGAGCACAACAAATGTAATTAAATCAGTGTATAGAGTAACACAGAACGTAGGACGGAAGTTTCTCCAATAAGAGGATAGAATTTGAGAGAAATAGAGGAAATATATGTAAACAACTGATTATGATATTCTCTAATTATGTTAGAAGGAACAGTTTACTTCAATTAATATAGAGTTAACAACGTCAATACTTCCCAATTATTTTGAAATTGACTACAAATCATTAAATTTCAACAATACAGACTGCACAATAGATCTGCAAAGGAATAAATGAATTGAAATAATAAGGTTTGTCAAAAGGTTGATAAACGTTGCTGATTTTATATGGTCAAGTACCACCTCATCGTGAAATTTTTACTGAACAGTTTACAAAACCGCAGGCGTGTTTATACTGACTCCCACAATAAATTGTTACCTGAATACGTTTTGGATTTTCAGAAAGTTTCGGCCAATTCCATAACGTTTTGGCTATTTTTGTTTGTTTTTTCCAACTGAAACATTTTGTTAATGAAATGGAGTTGATATACATGAAAAAATTATGGGTGAGTTATGAAAAATAATCCAGAGAAAAGAGCTCTAAACGACGTAATGTTAGAGGATTACTAGATATACTTTATATCGATATTATGTATTGAAAGGTAGTCGACGTAAAGTTTGTTCCATAAAGATATTCTGTATCTGTAGAGTAGGGAGGGTGAGTGTAAGCCCACGCACTTAGGCCACATGTGACCCATTGTACATCCTCCCGAGGAGTTGTCCTCCTAGGTCATCGTCCATCCTGTCCTTTCCAGGAAGGTGGACAGGTCGCTGGGAGACATCTCCTTTATATCAGCAGGTGTAGGCCAAGACTCGCCGAACACACACTCTCTTATTGGCGATAACTCCGGGCACTCGCACAGGACATGCTTGACAGTCTCATCTTCCTGTTCACACATCCTGCATAGAGGTGTGTCTACTAGCCCCATATTATGGAGATGTTTCCTTAGTTGACAGTGGCCAGTCATCCATAAAGATATTGCTTTGCCTTTTCTAAATCTGGTGGACTGTGGAGTTTCAAATTTTGCTCAGCTACTATCAGATGTATTAGTTTTTTTAACCAAGCTAACATGGTTTTTCAACTTCAAAATATTTTTATTCATAAGGATGAAAGATATTCTGTCTAAGAATATATATTATTGATGAAGTAAAGAAATTAATTATATGTAATTTGTTCCCTTATCTCGGTTGAAATGAAAATATTGAAGAAATATAGAAACCTGCATTCATCAGTAAAATTAACCTTCACATCTTCTGGTGCAGATGTTTGTAGTCGCAAACCCAGGACAGAGATATCAATCTGTCTAGGAACCTATGCGACTGTATTTCAAGCGGAAATTTACGCAATTGAATTGTGTGCGGAGAGATTGCAAGAATCCAGCCTCATATACAAGTCAATAAAAATATTTTCGGACAGTCAAGAAGCGTTGGGAGCTTTTGGCTCCTACCGAGCAACGTCTAAATTGGTAGCAAACTGCCAAAAACGACTCTTCTCGATAGGAAGATTTAACAAACAGATTGTCTCTGGTTTGGTTTCCTGGCCATACTGGCCTGGAAGGCAATAAGGCTGCTGACTCCCTTGCGAAGAAGGGTGCTGCAAGCAGCTTCATCGAAACAGAACCTGTCATTGGCATCGCTTTAGGCTTTGCCAAACGAAGATTGAACACCTGGATGGCAAGAAGATTTACGGATTTACTGGCAGAATATTCCAGGATTGGCTCACTACAAGCTCACTCATCCTTCGAAGCTTGATATCAAACAGTTTTTGAACTACAGTAGGGATGAACTACGATGTCTAACGATGTCTGCCTTCTCACAGGTCAGTGTCATTTGAATCATCATATGCAGAGACTCGGACAGTCATTGACCACCACAAGGAGGTGAGAAAGAAGATGAGTGAACTGGTGCTAAAACTGAGGAAGTGGACCGGAAAGAATGCCGTGCTCAGGAGAGAAGGCGTGCGAATCATTTATGAAAGGGTAGCGAAACCAGCGATGTTATACGGGGTACAAGTATGGGGATACAAAATGCATGATACCAGAGAGAAAAGGCAGCTGAGCGCAGAGGCCCTTTCTGATCGCCTCAAGCCGGGCGTACAGGACAATGCCGACGGCTGCGCTCTGCGTGATTTCCGGGATTGCCCCACTACACGTGGAAGCGAGGGCAAGATACTGAGAAGATTGAAGATAGAGTAAAAGGAGGTGATAGGGTAGCCCCATGGATGTAAGGGATTTTGCTGGAGGAAGCGGTGAGAGAAAGAATGACTGAGGTTCATGTGGACGCCGGGATAAGGTTAGAAGAAGGAAGAGTAGGCATAGGTTGGGCATGGTAGAGAGAGGGGGGTGAATGGGTCACAGGGAATGAAGGAGTCAACGAACAGAGCAGTATGAATGAGGAGGAGAGGATTGCGATCGAGAGGGTGTTGGATATGTGGAGTATGGAAGAGAGCGTTATGATAGTTAGTGACTCCGCGGTGGCAGTGAATGAAAAGGGGGAGAACAAAGAATAAGAGGGTAGTAATGATACACAGAAAGACTGAGGAGAGGAGAGAAAGGGGAGCACGGACCTGTATTTTCTGGCGAAAAGAACACTCAGTAAAAAACATGGGCAATCGGAAGGCCCACGAGGAAGCTACAAAGGGGTTGGATGCAGGGAGCGTGACGTGGGAGGTGAGAAAGATAGGTAGTAAGAATGGAGAGCGAAAGAGAATAAAGAAATGCATCAAGGGCGACTGGCAAAGGGAATGGGAGAGCGGTACGACCCGGCGACTGTTTTACAAATTTTTTAAAACAGTTGGGTATGAACCGCTGGATCTTTCGAAGAAGGCCGTACAATTGCTGACAGGGCACGATAACTTCCCAGGATACCTGGCTAGGGTCAACCTGACACCGGCAGTGCCATGCCCCTGTGGATACGAGGAACCAGAAACGGCAGATCACGTGATCGAGAGATGCATGAACGGGGACAGGACTGGATGGCGCGAATGGAAGGAACGAATGGAAAGACAAAAAGGGGAGATAGCATTAAGGGAAAGGAATGGAAAAGGGATGACTGGATAAGATTCGTAAATGAATGGGCGGAGAACGTGGTGAGTAACGAATGAGAGAGTGAGAAGAGAAAGCTGCGAATTACAACGGAGCTAGGAATTAAAATAAAGCATGAGAGCCTGGTCAGGCTAAGCAGACAACGAAGGCGACACAGACCTGGCAAGTTGGGCGATGGAATAAGGGAAAAAGTTAGATAGGTATTACTTCATATTGTTATTTGGGAGTAGGGAGTCAATTTTGTTATGTTTTATTTTCATTATTATCATGATAAAAGGATAGGGTAGTTGTTGATTTATTTTCATTATGCTAAAAGTACAGATGTGGAGAGATATATGTTAAGTTGTTATGAAATATGGGTAATTGTAAATATTATGTAAATGTAAATATGTAAATGTTATGAATATTGTACTAACTGGGAAAAAAATAAAGAAAAGGGTCTTCTGCCCTGCTAATTCCTCCTCCGGCATTGTCGACGTTCCGCCTCGGGGATGCGTGAGGGGGGTGAGTTAGGAGGAGTAGGGGTTCCCTTGACAGTAGTAGGGGTAGATAGAGGGAAAATGCTCAGTTGGAAGGCTTTTGGCTAGAGCAATGAGAGCGACGGCAAATTCATGTCGAAAGACAGTGTGTGTCGCCTCTGTTTGGAAAACAGGCCTGAAAGACCACTGACCATACAAACTAATCGGCTTCGTTAGGAAGCTAGTTTTATTTTGTCGAGTGTGGATAGGTGGTGGAGGGTTGAATAGACTCACTCACTTCGGACCCAACCTAACGTTCACATCGACATTCTTTAGGTATTTTCACCTCCTACAATCTGAAAATATATGAAACTTGTAATGGAGAACTTCATACACGTTTAGAAAGAGCAAGTTTTTCAGTTAATTACGATAAGTTACTGTGTATTTTCAGAAAAACAAGCACCATTCATCAGTGATTCGCTTATCGAAAAAAACTATGAGATTATATAGATATTCATTCTAACGTTTCGAAGGCTAATTTCTGCCTCCGACTTCAGATTTGGGAAAATCTAAGGACATTCCCCAGTTTTTTCTTCGGTGAATCGTTTCATTTCTAAAATGCCTCGTTAGATGTCAAGGAAGCTTTTTAACATACAAAAAATAATAGAATATCAAAAAAAATGTTATAGATTGAGTTTTTTCAGTTTGAATGCCACTATTAGGTGATTTTGAAGTGAGCAATTTGGAAATGAATGTGTGTTTCAGTTACGAACTGCAGGTGGATTCAAAGTTGATTGGAAATAAAACACTTCTGAAATTGTTGTTTCGAATATTAATTATGTGGATTATGGGAATTCAAAATTTCAGAAACTTACTTTCCTGAGCTTGATTTTATATTCTACTCTATCATTTATACGATATTAGCTTCTGAACGTTTGAAAAACTGTAGCTTTCAGAAACATGAGTTATTTTTGGTCTATGATTCAGAAGACATTCTTTTATCTCTATAGAACCCAGTTGATATTGTCGAAATGAAGGCAAATCAATGACCATACTGTCGAAAGTTTGTCAAATTTGCTTAATGAATTCTATCGAAAACAACGCGTACTTTGATATTCACCAAATTGCAGGTATGTCTCTAATTTCCTGCTCGATTAAAAATCGTTTCAGTTCAACGGTAGTCAGTTCTCTTGTGCAACACGTATCGACAGGTTATACATGTTTAGATCGAAACAAGTCATCCCAATTTTTCCACACATCATCATGTAAAAGAAGAAACGTTTGTTCAATTCTCCATTACCAGGATAGCAAAATCCATATAGACTAGCAATCTGTACATCATCATTTCACTACACATTATTATTTTCAATCGTTGTCATCTTTTGAGATAACCAATCATATCTTGATCTACTTACCCTGGGTCACAGGTACAAATTTCAGGCCCTGTACATCGCCCACCTACTCCACAACCACCTGTACAATGGGGAAGACAATATTTTCCGTTGGCACTGAGTACATTTCCAGCATTACAAGAACATTGTCCGTTGTTGGTGCAAACACCATTCAAGCAGCCGAAGGGACAAGTTGGAATGCAGTCATCATTAAGGGAGTCATAGATGTATCCTCGTTTGCATTCACAAACATTAGGGGCAGTACAATTACCTGAAAAATTATAATGTTCACCACCAGAAACTGAAGTGTATATACAGTTTGTTCCAGTTGATATGGGAACACAAAGTAAGATACCAAAATATTTGGAGACACGTCGAAAACCGAATATGCGACGGAAGCTGAGATATACTTTAAGATAATGAATTTACTTTTCAGCTAGCAGCTATCAATACCCATCCGTCTTTCAGGTGGAAGTGTTTGCAATCTTGCATTGCCATAGAAATTTCAATTTGGAGCCTAAAAAGAGATGAGCTAATCAACATTCTTACAGATGGCCGGATTAGTATGGGGATGACATGAACTGAAAAAAACTAGTGATCCGGACTAGATTGACTTTATTCTGGACACCCATGACTCACAGGCAATGAAAGAGCTGATGTGTGAGCCAAACACGGATCATCAGCGCCATATATTGGACTAGGATCAGCTAGACATAAAGAGTACTGGAAAACAATCACGGTGGGATCGCCTGAAAAAACGACTGAAGAATGTCCACAGCAGGGATCGGCTCAGAGTAATTACAAGGCATTCTTCGTTAAAGGACATCCCAAATATATAGGAGCGCAGACAATGTAACAAAGAGGCAGAGTTAGGTCGTAGAAAATTTACTAAAGAGACTAACCAGAAAACGGTATCTTCAGTGAGATGAATGACAAATATACCCATATTCCTGATGAAGATCAGAAGGGTGTTATTCATATTCCTGGTCATTTTGGAATGTAAAAATGGCATACTTCTCGAAAATGGCCAAAATGGAGAGACACGAGCTATTCCGTTCGATTTTCCTAAAGTCTTTGGCAGAGTTTGGCATGAAGATTTACCAACTTGAATCGATTGTTTTGACTTGCTTTGAATTTTTTATTATGGCAAATCAACAACCAATTGTGAGATATCAGAAGACATACATTGCTCTGATGATGACACCATACTTATCTCGCTTTTCTATACAACTGCATGAATGCCAATTGGCAATGCACATCTCCTACAGAAGTTCCATATCTCATTGAAGACCACAAGCTACTTTGATAGTCATGGACTACTGACTTATGCAGCATGGTTTTGCACAGGCTATCAGAATATCTTGATTGTTAGTTAACTTTTTTTTTAACTTACCGTGTTCACAGCCTTTACAAATTGGGTTGCAGACAAAATGGGTATGTGGCACTCTTTCGTATCCAGAGCAGCAAATTTCGATTTTACTGTAGCCTGTCCTGGACTGAAAAAAGTTCAAGTTCAGTATGTTTCTACAAGGTTTAGAAGCCTAATCTAATGATGGCAACGTGGCAATTTTTCTCAAATGATTTTAACAAGTAATCTCAATGATATATCGTAGTTAGTCAAAAGATTCCTATTCAGGAACACAACAATCGATGAAAATATTGCTGCTGTGAAAAAATTGTAAATGTGTCTTGAAATATTTTCAAAAATCATTCGTATTCAGTTGAAAGTACGCGATATGGCAAAGGTGGCATATATTCGGTATGTCGACGTCAAGATAAAACGTGTCAAATGATTGACATATATCCAATAAGTTGCGAACCTAAAAGTGTCACAACATTGGGAAATGTCGTTTGGTAGTGTTGTTGGGTAAGAACTAGATTTGTGGTGTTTGCTGGTATTTCTACAAGTCCAAAATTGTCTGATTAGATGGTTGGTCAGTCCAAGACGATAAATCATTTGGCTTCATTATGCCGATTAGAGTTGTGTTCTCGTGGAGTTCAGTCGGAAGTGACAGTGAAAATTGAGAAGAGAACAATACACGCCTTTCAATTTTTCATTATTAAAGTCATGGACATTTTAAGTTACGTTGACTGATCTAGTTGGCATATTACAGAAACATCAGTTCGTTGAAATGGTTCCACATCCGATTTTCCCATATGTATTTTTGTCAAGTTGGTTTGAACATCGTTTCAAACAACGCTTTTAACAGACTCCCAAACACAGATTCTATTGGCCCGTGTTTTGTATTTGAGCAATGTATAGTCCAAAATCACACTCCGTTTTTTCACTAGCGATTGACCTTTCTTATCGTAGATTTTCTCAACTTGGGTTTCTTAACGATGTTTTCTTGTTCTTAATAGTATCAAGATCAACTTGTGTGTTTTCACTGGGCACCTCGCTGAAGTCTTTTACCATTTCATCAATTACCAATTCCATGCAAATACCTTCAAACAGCACTTGAGTAGGTCATTCTATACCAGAAAACTGTACACACCTCAGCAACTTTTGATGCTTTATAAAGCTCAGATCAGACCTCCTTTGGAATATTGTTCTCATGTATCTCCGCCTCTAAGTATACCTTGAAGCTGCTGGATTCCATTCAGAAAAGAGCCATCTGCCTGATTGGAGACTCGAACATCACTTGCAATATTGATAGTTTGGAACATTGAAGAAAGGTTGGAGATTTGTCTCTCTTTCATAGTTACTTTCACGGGAAGTGTTCAAGTGATTTGGCACATTTGATTCCAACAAGAGCGGTACATATCAGAAATACGTGACGAACTGTGGCTGCTCATCGTTTTCAGGTTCAACTCAGTACACCTCGAACTTCGCCGTTCAAGAACTCTTCCATTTGAAGACTGCGCTCATGTGGAATGAACTTCCTGAGAACGTTTTTCCAAATGGATTTAATCTCCAACGATTCAAATCCAATGTAAATCGCTAATTTTGCACAGGCACCGCTCTCAGAGCGTCTCAAGGATTTTCCTATAGTGCGTGTGTTTTTTCCTTAAAAAAATGGCGATATATGTAACACCATGAAATAACCAATACCAATGAAATTGAATCAAGAGATGCGAATGTTTGGCAGTCCAAAGGTTACACAATGTGTGAATTAGGTGACAGATTCTGACGACGAAATGATGTGCTAAACATATGTCACTTTTGCCATACTGTTACCTTCAGAAGACACAAGACAGTAGAACTATCGCAGTCAATATGCGTGTATTATGATTTCATATGTCGTTTGAAGAACGTATTAATTATATTCAAAGGGTTATAATTTTAGGAGTGATTATTTTTTGGGAAAGAAAGTATTTGGCTTTCTACTAGTCCATCTTGATACGAAAGAAAAAGTGGGAATCTTCATTCCTTTCTTTGGAATATTCCCACTTTTTTATATCAAGATGGAGTAGTAGAAAGCCAAAAACTTTCTTTCCCAACTTATTGATATTCTGAAAGTCAATTTTCAGTAAATTAATTCATCATCAACATCACATCACCATTCTAGTAAGAGATTGGTACTCACTCCATTTCCTCTAGGTACTCCGTTACGTCTATCTTCAGGTGTCAACAAGTCAACTGTCCTGAAAAAAAAAAGATATGCTTGTACAAAATGAATATCACTGGAGTTCAATCCCAACACCAAACCGTTATTCTCAACACCTCGACACGTGTTTCAGTCACCAAGTGATCATCTTAAAGAGGAAGATTAAACTTTTGGTATCAACTCGGTCTCATTCTCTATATTTGAGAATACTTCTCTATTGTCTTTCCCAATTCTCAGTCATTTCCCCAAAATACAACGGAAATTCAAAATAGTTCAAACTTTCATTCAATTGATCAGAGATGTCTGAGAAATTCATCAGCCAATTTGGAGTTTCTCAAACAGATTTGGGCCATATTTTTTGACTTGGACAGAGAGAAAAGATAAAAGGAAGAAAGGGAAAAAGAAAAACAAAGGGAAATATTATCTTGTTACTATAATGACTCCTTAACGAATGATTAGGTATAACTAATGAGTGACAGAATGAATCTTGAAGAGAAATTGTTTTTCCATATAGCAGTACAACTGAGAAAACATTGTTGTTATTACCAAGAGCTGATTACAACTATCCATATTACAGGAAATGTTTTTATGTAAGATGAAAATTTAATTATAAAATGTCATAGTCAGACGAAATGGTCGATACTGTCATATTGTGCCATGCCATTTCTGTTTATACTATTTAATATAGCCTTGAAATCAGTTAGTAAAACTCACGTGGAGAAGAGTATGGCAGTTCTGGTCTTTGGAACTAGTGCTTGTTTTGGATGTGAAAAACTGAATGATTTTAATGCAAACATTAAAAAAAATACATAATAATAATAATTATGTTTATTCAGATTCAAATCACAAAAAGAAATAAGTAAAGTAATACATACAGTTGAATAAACATCGTAGAAACTACAGAAGCATCAGATGTTGCTTTTATGTGGTGAAAAGGAGATCCAAAGGAAAAAAAATGAATATATGATAAATATTATTATATAAAAGGTATTTGCATATGACAATAAACTACTTAATATATGAAATTAAAAACACCTAAGATAATATAAAATCACAAATATGAGTATGAATATAAAAAGTTGCCAGTTTTGACATATAATATCATTTAAATATAAAATCATACAAACATAAAACTAAATTGACAATTAAGTATAAAATCACAATTGTAAAATACGCGTACTAGTAATAATATATAAAAACATGTTAAAATCGATATGGATGTTGTTGAAAATGGATGTGATATATATTGATAAAACGATAGTGCCCATATATACACATATATACATACAAATATGAACACATATCTATTACAGAATTGTAAGTGGACAATATAGAAAAGGTACGTATGGTTTTTTCCCAAATGGACGTAGAAGTTCAAGTCTCTGACTTTGAAAAATATGCTCTTTCAACTTTTTTTTGAAGCGATCAATATTTGAGATAGATTTTATATTTTCAGGAGTTCGATTGTACAGTTCAGGCGCAAAGTAAGTAAATGATCTCTGAGTAACGACCCTGACCATTAGAGGTATAGTATACTGATCTCTTTGGCGGGTGTGGTACTGATGTGAAGGCAGCGATGCCGTATGTTGTCTATTTGTATGATATTTAGTGCTAGAGCATACGCAGAGATAGTTGAATTCTAGGTATAGTTTATAACCAGCGACAAAATGAAGGAAATATCTGAAGTGAGGTGGTTCAGAAATTTTATTCAAAGGTGATACAGCTTTTCTCAAGAGCATTGAGAATATTGAGCGTCGAACTCCAGCGGAACTGATCTGGTTCAATACCAGAACTGATAAATATTTTCCTCGGGGTATATGCTTTAGATTTACTCCATTACTTTCTGATGTAACTTTGTTTTCAATAGTCTAGTCATAGAGTTGTCAAGATGTTAGATTACTAAGCTATGCCTCTTTCTCAAGATCTAGTATTAATGATATTAGGATTAATTTCGAAGTTTCAGTAGTATTTTCGAAACAAACTAATATATCAATTGATGAACTGAATTTATAAAAAAATATAATTTTCCAATCGATGAGTTTATCAATATCCGCATTGCAGTAAAAAAAGTAACTTTTGTCTAATTTTCACTACGGTTTTTATTTGTTACTACCAGTTCCGGTTTATTGAACCATTTTCAAATAAACCTGAGTAAACTTAAGTTTACTTGAAAATAAATGGTTTAATAAACCGGAACTGATCGTAAAAAGTAAAAATCGTAGGTAGTAGATATCAGAAAAAAGTTATTTTTTTAATTCATATTCAATATGAATTTTTACAAAATAAATAGGTCATCAATCGAACAAACTTCATCTTATGTTTCATCAAATTACAAATAGTCACCAAAATAATGTTTCATTATTATCTGTTTTAGCTTCAGTTCATTTGAGGGTTATTTATTTTGCTTGATTCATACGATAACTGATGAAAAATGAACCCCCGAGAGTCACGAATAGTTTCCATAAGTCATACACTAATTTGAAAAAGTAGCATTTCTGTAGATAAGTTAATGACGTAATTGTTGTCCACTCGTAAATAACCTTTTGATATGTTAATAATGGCAATGATTAAGAAACAAGGTTATTCAGTTTCCCAACAAATTACTGCGAAAAAGCTTATTTACACTCTAAATTGTATAGTAGACGTCTCTGTTATAGCTCACCATAAAGTGTTTTATATGGAAGGAAAACCATATGAATATTTGATGATTTTGAGAATTGAAAAAATATTTACAACATGAAGGTCACTAAATGTTTTCCTTCTACAAGTTTTTCAACACAAACCAATAAAAATTTGTGGGGACTAGCAATCCAAATGTCGTAAAGTAACTTGTTTCGATTTTTTTTGCTTAATTTTTGTTGTATATTTTCTATACTTATTTTAATTATTTTGTTCAACTGCATTTTACTGCACTTTTGATTGTTTGTATATAATCGTCATCTTACTTATTGTTCAACTCAACATCAATTCATGATAATTTGTTATTTTTTAATTAGCATTTTAACGAATTTACTATCCTTATATTCTACGATTTTCGTGTGAATGTGGATAATATTATAATTGAAATATATAAAAATATATATAAAATAATATTTCTCAAATCTGCTGTAAATGTGTCGTAGTTGAGTATATGTTTCAATTCATTTCCACTGCTCTCATCATTTTGTTAACTGTATAAAGGCAGGGTTACACGGTGCGAGAAAAGACTATTTTGTCGGCAGTTGAATGTACTGTTTTCGTCTTTTTCTCCAACTTTGCCACTGATTTCAGTCTAATAGTTTTCATTTTTCACCTGTCACAAACATGGAAAACTTCTGTACAATTCGATAAACCCGTTAAAAATTTTCTGGAGGCCTGACGCAAGTCCGACACGTTATTTACACGACATGTATTTATATATATTTTCTTATACTTTCATGTATCACGCACAAGCATTTTTGCTTCAGTGATTAGTATGTTTGTTTTCAAAAATTGTTTTAATTTATAAACGTGTTGTAATTTGTGTTTTATCGAAAATAAACATTATTATTATTATCATTATTATTACACGAGACAAATCATACTACAAAACTAAATTAGAACCACAGTACACAAACTGATAAACACTATAGAAAACAGTAAAATTTCACAAATTTCACAACAAAGAGAAAACAGGTCTTACGACACAAATGGCGTCTAAATTCCAACGATATGTCGGAGGGCCTTTCTACATGCAACGACTATTCGCTACGATTTCTAGAAATTGATGAGGATCTGCACCAACTTTCAACCTGACTTCTACTCCGACAAGTCGTGAAGATTTTCTGTTTACTTGTCGGTAACGACAAAACGTTGCAGACAAGTTCTTCTGTCGAACCGTGTAAACCCGTTTCAAGTTGAACTACTAAATATGAAATTTAAGTGAGCGTTTTCATTAAAATTTTGTACTGATATACATACGATTGAATATAAATATTATCAAATGTATCTGTAACAGGAATGTTACATACATATATGATTGGACTTTTTTATATATCTTTCAGTTGTTCTAACAGTTGATTATTATATTTATCTATCAAATTCCAAAACACAGATGTTTGAAAATCCTACCAACTATATAGCGCTGCTATATGCAGTATTTTGATTTCTCTAATAACATCGATATTATTTTTAATAGCGAATTCTGTTATAATTTTGTAGGCAGTACTTCAATTCCTCATTGAAATACTTCTGTGAAAGAACGTACCTCTGATTGTATATAATTTGAATTACAGTTGGATCACTAGTTTCTATAAAATTGGTGTTTTAGAAATGTTGATGAAATTTTTTTGTTTCAACACAAGATCATATGTGACCCCATATTCATCAGGATATTCATGCAAAAAATATTGTGAAATTAATTGAAGAGTGACATGATCTTCGAAAACATTCATCTTTAACGTAATTTTCTGCATGCAACAGCGACACCTATTGAATTATCAACAAGTCTAAAATTGACTCGAAGAAACCGGTGGATACCTTATTTTTTTTCAATTCAGCAACACTAGATTGTTCATTGACTTCAATGCCAGAATTGAAGTTTTGAGAGATGATTGTTGTATTCCGAAAGTTGAAATGATAATTTCTTGGGCGAGCATCTTTGAAAATAGGTCGATTTTGGAAAATCGATCTAAAAATAAGAATTTTTGACATAAAACTATAATTGTTTATGTCATTTGACTTTTTTGCAGAATAATAAGTTAGTTTGGAGAAATAACTGTAAATAACAGTAAGAAATAAACAGACACTATTTGTAGATAGAAATTGCTTGGTTGAGATACCTTAGAAATGAGCCAATTTGTTTTATATTTTGTTCATAAAAATTCATATTTCGAAGTTGAGATATTATAATTTTTGAGAAATGAAACCTTAATGAATCAATATAAGCAATAATGCACTTAAAAACACTTACGGAACTTCCAAAGTGCAAATTCCTTTTCTCGTGTTATTGACTTTTCCTCTGTGGATACCCTGTAACTGCGCTGCATCGACGAAAACGAAAGTTACGGCAAAAACTGCACAGGCAGCTATAATGGCTTTGTATTGCCACATGTCTCCGGCTGACTTTCAGAAACTAGTAGAACGGATGCTGTGCAGAGATAGTGTTTATCGAGACCTACCTACTTCTTTTCGAGCTACACTACAACCAAACTGAAAATTGTTATATTTAAAATTAACAAATCTTTGTTACTGCTAGAGGTGGGGGTCAGCCGATAGCTTTGGTGCCAGTTGAATATTTAAGATTTTTATTTGCTTCGCTGTAGGTCGTGACGAGGGGTGACCGATATTTTATTCCTTATTTCAAGTGGCGTGGATTATTTTTGAGCTCACATAACGAAAATTATAAATTCATCTTTCAATATCCACATCTATTTAAGGGAAATAGTACCTCCTTTATTTTCTGCCACTTCTAAAAATACTATTCTACAAATAGAAATGGGAAAGAGGAAATAATTTGAACACAAACCAAATATCTGTCAAAGTTGCAACCAATCCACACACATATAATAGGGTTTTTGAGTCAAATCTGATTTTGTTTTTTTTTTTCAAATGTTTTGAAAGTGTTTTCCATCCAGAATAAAATGGCAAAAATTTCGAAAGCTAGTATGTCACGAGATATGTGGCGTTGTAGCTACAGAGTCTGAACTACGACAGAACAATTTTGGAGCGCTATATCTATATATGATGTTTGAGGTTTGATAAAAGAAGTGTTCAGGCCAGGAAAGTTTCATTCAAGTAGACACAATTAATTTAACACTATTGGACACTCATTCATGGTTATGGAATATTTCAATTAAAATAGGGACTGTGTATAATTCAACATACATTCGTATCAATTATAGATTCTTTACAGAAATAACTTCAGTGCAGTTGAGTTATTCTTGCATATGCAGGAATAACTTCAGTGCATATGCAGAAATAACTTCAGTGAAGAATCATGCACTGAAACCTGTCGGATATAATCCAACGCACTTCGTGGTATTAGCCAGGAAAGTAGTTGTTTTCTGATAGGTGTCAGTCCATTAACCTACAGCGTTGGCAATTTGAGACTGGCCTGAATGGATTGTTCTTTTAGATAATTTGATCTCCTATGATGACGGCAGCCCTTTGATGTTACTGTTTCTCAATAGCTGTTTCGATGATAAGAACATAAGCGTCACCTCTAATACATTCCAGATAATGTTATTAGTTTTAATCTCTCAACAAGCATGTTAAGATTTCATTTATTTCATCGATTTGATGAAATATTTCCTCTACTGATTCATCAGAAAAAACTACATATGATTTTGAGAGAGGAGCTGTTCTTTTTTGTTGTTCCATTGATTTAATGTTGTTACTTTTTTCCGAGAAAGGTATGATCTCACTCCGTTGTATATGAGTTCACATATATGATATAAAACAACTGAATTCTTTCTCACTTAAGGTGCAATTATCATCAACACACATAATTACCTAGAAGATAAAATGAAATGACTTTCATTGAATAAATTTGAATATGAACTGAAAAAATCTTTGTAGCGTCATTCGTTCTCTAATATTGAATAATTGTTTAGTAGTAAATTGAAATGTGAATTTTCATTTTTTTAAATTGAAACTTATATTGCAGTCGGTAATTTTCTCATTTTCTTTTTTCCTAAACCTTGAGCGATTAAGATGTATTCCGTGTTAGGAATCACACGTTAAAAGGTAGAACCTAGTTAGTCCTTAGCTCGCACAAGTTTCGACTTCTGAGGGTTGTCGTTCGTAGTGGTGCGACAGCCGGTTAACGGAAAAACAGATTTTAAACATATTTTTTTTGAACAGATAAATAATATTAGATGTGTTGAAATTTTCGTAGGCGCCACTGGTATTAAATCCATATTATTTTCAATCAACCCTAACCTTCAAAAGACACGTGTACAAATTTCACAGCTGACGGACTACTAGTAAGTGGGATAGAATATCCCAGTTTGAAGAAAATGTATGAAAAAAATTTCGTGTGGTAATAAAGTATTGCTTTTGGGGAAAAAATACTGTCGAAGCCAAGGTTTGGCTTGATAAACATTACTCGGGCTTTGTGCCAGGAAAATCAACCATTGGGAAGTGGTTTGCTAAGTCGAAATGAGATGACATGAACACCAAGGACGATTCACCCAGTGGACGCCCCACAGAGGCTATTACCCACGAAAACATCAAAAAAATAATCCATGAAATAATTTTGGATAACTGCAAAGTTGAATTGTTTGAGATAGCTGAGGCTCTAAAGATACCAAACTAACGAGTTGGACATATCGTGCATGAATATTTTGGTATGCATCGACTATCTTGAAAAGGGAGAAACCACCAAAAAGCGACTACTACAGCGTTATTGGAGCATTCGAAAGACGAAATAATGATAGAAACGACCCCAATTGAAGAAAATAAATGCTGTTTCATCAAGACACTGCACCGTGTCACAAATCAATGAAAATGATGGCAAAATTGCATTGAGTTGGTTCCCGCATATACCGTATTCTCCAGATCTGGTTCCTGTCGACTTTTCCTGTTCCTAGACCTCAACAAAATGGTCACTGGAAAGAAATTCTACGCCAATGAAGAGGTAATCGTGGAAACTAAGGCCCGTTTTAAGGCTAAAAACAAATCGTTATATAAAAACGGTATCGAAAAATGGTATGACCGCCATGATCGTAATATTGCCCTTGAACGCAATTATAATATAATAAAACCAAATTTCATATTCTTTCATTTCATATCATAACTTTTCAGCCTGAATGATGTTTTCGAGTTTTTTTGAAGACCTGAGAGTACAATTATATGCTATTGAAAAAACCTCGTTCATTCACAATGTTCCACAAAAAACAAACAAACAACAAAAACTCGTTCTGGTCAAGAGTCTACCACGAATATTCGCTTGTCTTTGAATTTTTTGTTCACGTTTCAGGTTTACATATTTTCCATCATAAATTTTTTGTACCCATTCAATCACAATTTTCTTGCATTGCATCGAGTGACTATAATAATGGATATGCTTACTGAGCACTGTTTTTTTTCAAATTCGTAAAAATATGATAGAACTGACCGATACTTAATGAGACTCCATAATAATGTATTCAAAAACACACTTTAACGTGAGATTCCCACCTGAAAGTTTACAAAACTGGTTTTGTGAGCTCTCAAGTCAAAATCTGACAAGGAACTGTGTTTTTAAAAACATTATGAATTTGTAAACACAGCTTTTTGATTGCGAGTAAAACTTGTATAATTTTAGTAACCCAGGGAATAACTATCGTTCCCCCTTTTCAAATAATACAAGTTTCTGGGATGTTTTTCCAAGTGAATTATAACATGGATGAAAGTGAATATTCAGCTATCTGTTGTCAAAAATGCAATTTATCAAGGAGATAATTTTGAATAACTTCATCAACTGCTAGGCTAGGCAAATTTAGATGAGTCTAACTCCGATTCAGGTTGATATAAAATCAGTAGCAAAATATATTCAAAGAAGAAATTTACTTAGAGTTAGGTGGCAAATATCAAAACCGTCAGCGATTTTTCCCCACGTTGACTTATTTTTTTTTGAAGAATTTTCAATGTTGAATTTCAAATCACCATTGTTAGACCATTCAACCATTAGGTCTTGCTGGAAATGGTTATATAGATATTGTAGTCTCAAACTCGCATAAATTTCGTCTCTGAATGGTATTGGACACATTTTTTATCTAATTTTTCTGTGGGATCAATAGATATATTCAGTTATATACCCACATATTATTACAAACTGTGTTCTTAAAAAAAGATTTCAAGAACCCTCGTAATAACTGAGCAAAAGAGGGAAAACACATTCCGAATGAAATATATGCCGGTGCAATAAAATACTTCGAATTCGTGCCTGGTAAAACCAATTCACAAAATAAAGTTTTATTATTTTCGTTTGGCTTTCTTATCGAACCTTTGTTTCTCGTGAGAAATTCTAAAAATCGATCAAACTGTTACTAGCTAATATTATTTAAAATCACGTATTGCGAATTGTAAACAGGTTTGTTTTCAATTACTGCAAAATGGGAAATCTTATTTTCTTGGTATTAGCATACCCGCAACAAAATATAATCATTAGTTGACGAAGAATAATAAAATAGTCAATTTGGGCAAAAAATATCAGCAAAAATGTTACTTTAATTGAGACGCCCACAATCATAAATGAACATCCTGTACACATTGTCACCAGGAGGCCTGATGTTGATATATTCTAGAGACTCGAAGGTCATCAACCCAAGATAAATTTAGACTGTAATTAGGCCGTTGTCATATCGATTTAAATTGTAAAATCAACAATTAAAACTTTTTTTGTAAAGGAAAATAATAGATGTTTTAAAATTATAATTTTCTGATTTGGGAAATTGTTATACAGAAATAGTTTTGATGAACATTTTCATTGGAAAGTTTCACAATGAGTTGTATTTGATGTTTTAGGAGAAACCTTTTGTCGTTCTACTTTTCCATCAATACAGAAAGTGGGAAAGAGAAAAAGTTATTGCCTTACATCAATATATCTCCTCATAAAAATGTCTAGATCGTGCACGGAAGTTTCTTTCAGATCTAAACTAAAGGAAAAATCAAACCGTAACAACTACTTTCAGTATCCGAAACGAGCTTCTGTACACGATCTACATACATTTGTGAAGAGTCGATATAAAAATAATAAGTTTATTCCACATGAGATACAAATAAAAAGGCAATATGAAAACACACACAGATGATAATAAATAGTTGAGTCACGAAAGCAACAAAATGCTTGTGCGTAACTATTCACCAAAAGTTTTATTGAAATACCGTGAGGAGCCCCGGCTCCGCATGGGTGCAATGCCGTTACTGCATATACATATAAACGCGTGCGATCGCTGCTATAGGGCGAAGCGCGGCCTTCGCCGCCGGCTCCCCGGCCGGTACCGCTATGCCGCTACATTTTAAATCGGTGATATCTTCGAAAATATTCATTTAAATAATATGTGAAGGGCTATATTGATCTATATTAAATGCACAATGTATTTGAGGTACATTGTGCATTTAATGCACAAGAATAATGTTTTATGTTGTAAGAACAAGAATAATGTATTGCTTGAAATCGCTTCGTAAATCTCGTAGAGTGTGTTTATTTACGACATCACATTAGAAACCTCTAAAAGTATCAGTGTTACTATACCTATTTTGCATATTATATGCATATAAACCTTCCTCTTGAATCACTTTATCTATTAAAAAAAAACATCAAATGCGTAATTTCAAAGATCTGAGCAGACAGCGGGAAGCGACTTTGTTTTATACTATGTATTGATAATGCAATTCTTACAAGGTATGAGATCTATCTTGATGAATCTGTAAAGCCCAAGAAAACTGATTATAAGTTGATCATGTGTGAGAAACATTCAGGTGGAATTACAAAAGTCTCTTTTATAATAAAAATTGAAATACGTTAAGTAAAGATGAAATCACGAACCAAATCTATTCAATTACTTTCTTTCTTGGAATATTCCCATTCTCTGTAGAATAATCGACAAATAGAATGCTAAAAGGTTTTTTCCAAAAAAACTAATCAGTCCCAAAAATATATCTCCTATAAAATAAATTGTATTTGAATTTGCTCTGAACAACTTTACTTACTGGCTTCAATGTATTTTTGTTGTTCATTTGCATATTACTAGATCACCTTGTCAAGGGATTATTGGAAAATGGACATTACTTATCATACTAGTATTTTTTCTCTATTCCATGTCACATTACATAGTTCCCAACTACATACACTTGACATAAAACTAGCATTTCATCAAGTTATTTGTCAAAGGATAGCTTTCTTTCTACCCTACTAACCCCTATATCTGGAGTAAACCAGGGCTTTGTTTTGTCCCCGTCACTTTTCGAGTGGAATTAAACGTCACCAAAATACAAACCATCCTTTTCATACATCCAAACACCACAACTCGCCCAAGATTACCCGCTAACAACTTGCACCTGTTGGCAGAAGATCCGCTTCAATACTCGGTATCCTATTTGGGGGTAACTTTCATGAGAAACTTCAACTGGGAGACCGGCCTAGGCGAGACCCCGAACTGAGTCCGCAAAACAGCTAATCTCCTAAAAGCGCTGAGATGCAAGCTCGGAAGATGCTCCAGTAGGACCGATCATGGTCTATAAAACCATAAAACCACGGTATATTGATAACCGAGGGAAAATTCCTCCATAACATGTACGTACCTATTTAACTAGATGATATTGTCAAATTCACACCCATTATATCAGTAGTCGTAACTACATATCTGAAAATATACATTCTGTCAATAAAGTAACGGTAATTGATCATTTAAAGCCAGTGAACAAAGGACATTCATTGAATATCCTAATAAGGTTCATTATGGATCCCTATGGGCATGGTCCTGAAAAGGACGTCCAAATGAATATCCATAATGGACATAACAAGAACATCCATAATAAATCCTTCAACATTCAGATTATGAACATCAATATATTGACATGATATTATGGACTTTAGACATGTATCCATGAAAGGTACATTACCAGTCCATATCGTATGGGCATGAAATTGAAATTTATTGGTTGTCATTCTCCAGTCGTTCCCCATTCAAAAAAAGGCAGATTCTCATCAGGAATTCATTGAGTCAAGTGTTAGAAGATTTGCAACAACTAAACATAAGACCTCATAGATCCAATGAGGATGCTTCTCACCGCAAATAAATTATTTATCTACGAAAAATAACTTCACTACCGTTGTAAGTTATACTGTACACAATACATCTTATATTATTATGTTATTGTTGTCACGTTTTTCTGAAATGTGACATTCAAATAATAAATGAATTATCATATTTCGAATCTATACTGAAATATTACCTAGTAAAAAACCATTTCTATTCTTTGAATGAATATATTTACTGCAACACAGATATACAGTGTGAATTTGTACAACACTTATAATTTTTAAAATATTTCACATGCTAATGTTCCTAGTCTTGTGATAAAGGACTGTATCGACGTTCTCTCCATACCTCTAATGGGCATATTCAACTTGAATTTATCAACTTGTGCCTTCCCTGAGCAGTGGAAAACGGCCCGAATTTGTCCGATATTAAAAAAAGGCGACTCTAGCGATAACACAAACTACAGGGCGATTTCAGTTTTATGTAACTTGTCGACACAATCTAAAATTCTATTGCGAAGCATCACGCACAAATATTATGCTACGATCACCATTGAATTTTATGTGCAGTAGCTTCAATAAAATCTGTGAACACTGCGATATTCATTTCGACTCTCTGAACGCCTTGGTATCTTGTATCCATAATCGCTTGTAATAATACTATAAATAACGGTAAATTTTCGTTATGTAGACACCCGTCGATTTTGAAAAAATTTTTGACTGTACTTACGTATTTTGATGCGTAGATTACGAATCCGGAAGAAAAAAGCGGCGCTCTCCCTTATTTAAAAAGTTACGGCCCTTCAAAGTTCAGAAAAGGGCAACTTTTCAGCCTTCTTTTTCACTAAATAAACTATTTAAAAACACATGCATTTATTCACTAGGTCACCTTTACACCTTATTCGTCCTTCTTCAACACTTTTCAGTTCAATAATCAACATTTTTCTTATTAAAATGTTAAAAAATGTACCGAGCTGCTTTTTGGTTACATATCACTGTATTTTACGTTTTTAAGGTTAATGATATGGTTGGTACGACTGATGCAGTCCATATTCCTGAAGTGATTCAAATGTTTTTTACCTTCATTCTTCAGATCGTAAATTGGTTTTTGGTGGTGTATTACGAATTTGAAATAGTAGGCGACGGCAAATACCAACCGATTTTTTCTGAAATGTCACTAGTAAATAACCTAAAAATAGAATAATATCACCAGGAGAAGCATTCGTTTTTAAATTAAGTTTTTTATAAGAAAAATGTTGATTATTGAAGTGAAAAGTGTTAAAGAAGGAGGAATAAGGTGTAAAGGTGACCTAGTGAATAAATTCTTGTGTTTTTAAATAGTTTATTTAGTGAAAAAGAAGGCTGAAAAGTTGCCCTTTTCTGAAATTTGAAGGGCCGTAACTTTTTAAAAAGGGAGAGCGCCGCTTTTTTCTTTCGGATTCGTAATCTACGCATCAAAATACGTAAGTACAGTCAAAAATTTTTTCAAAATCGCCGGGTGTCCACATAACGAAAATTTACCGATACATTTTTATATTCCATTATTTTTCATATTTATTCCATATATACTCTGTAATAATAACATTTCCTGTAACTGGGTACTCCTGTTGGAAATAAATCGCTTTTTTTTCAGTAACGTTTTCATTGTTTTCCCATAAAATATGATTTCAGAAATAGTACACTCCTCCATAGGTTTTTATTTACAGGTAAATGAATTTTCAGAGATAGGCGGTAATAATGCATACGACTTGATGAAGATATGTTTGAATTCAGTAATTACCAATGTTTATGCTGCTGATTTCACTTGGCGCGGAATGAAAGGCAAGCAAGTTTATCAAAACCTTAAGTTAGCCAAGTTGCTTGGTAAGTTATTGCCATTAAAAAATCTGAGTTGGTGCTACATTTATCTCTCGTTCAAAATCAATCTTCATCAATACCTTCACTTTTTTTTATTGCTTGTTGAAAATGACAACAATTTCTTGTTTATGAAAATGAAATGAGTAATTTTTTATCGAAAAAAATAATGTGTTTTCAATTTTTCTAATTGAATAATACATTTCTGGATTGAAATATTAATTTTGAATTGAAAAATCTCATATGTATTTCAACTATACAAGTTTTTTGAATAATACATTATTCTAGGTTCATGCGACTCTCAGAGAGTACAAAGTCATCAATTTTATTGTTTTGGCTCATTTCATTATTATTATTTCATTGATACATAATATTATCTCAATTCCATTGTTGAATGAAGAAACATTTCATTTTTATACTGTTGGCTTTTTGTATCGTGTACTCCAATATATTATCAATGTTCAGGCCCCCAAACGCGGACTGCGATTCCAAGAATTGCATTTACCGGATACCCTGTGAGTGCGGAAAATCCTATATTGGTGAAACTAAGAGGCCTTTGAATGTTCGCATTGCCGAGCACAAGAAGCACACACAGCGAGGAGAAACCAGCAAATCAGGAATAGCAGACCATGTTTGGACCCATCAACACAACATCGAGTGGTCCCAAGCTGAGATCTTGCACAGAGAGGAACATTGGTTCAGGAGAAAATTTAAGGAAGCCGCATACATGTTGTCCAACAACGTATTCAGCCAGGCCAGCGTAGATAAACGAAACATATGGAAACCCATCATCAAACGAAAAATGACCAACTCCCGCTAAAACGGTCATCTCTCACGGAATCAGTGAAGCGGAAAATGGAAAGTAGAGAAAGTGAAAGTATTTCAACGACCTATAAAATAGTCATCTCTCGGAGGAATCAGTCCAGTCATCACCCGAAGACGATTGTAGATACCAACAATCGAAACGTCGTGAACTAACGTGACTTGGAATCTCTACACTTTTTTATTTTTTGTTATTTTCTTTTTTCATTCCTTTAATTTTTATTTATTCAATTATTATATTTTTACTTGTAGGTTATTTCACTATCATTTCATTTCAGGTTTATTGTTGCTTAATATAATTGTTATTTTCAACTATTCTTTTTTAATTATTCTTTTTTACTTGTTTCAGGGATTTCAAATCATTTTATATAGTAGACAATGGAAGTCCGAACTAGTGAAATTCAATGTTCATAATAGATTTTCATTGAAAAATCAAGTGTTTGGCTCTACATTTGTCACTCGTTCATTCATCAACACATTCCTGACAGAAAATAAACTTCATGAAGTGGGTGTCACTGTCAAAGTACTCATATATTTGTTATTTCCTCAACAATACCCATTCTGCCAGTTAAAAGTTTATCAGGAAATGAAAATATCTGGAAACAAGTACTTTTCCAAATTACCAAAAATACAATACTCTTTTCGACGCGCCTTTCACCAACCAAGTTGGCATCTTCAGGAGATGAAGAAAACTTTCTGAAGACGCCAACTTGGGTGGTTAAAAGAGTGTTGAAAAGAGTATTACATTTCTGGTGATTGGGTAAAGTGATTGTTTTGAATTTTTTCTACGCCAGATGTGTTTCAGTTTTAACGTTTATGAATGAAAATATGTCAGCACGATCACAAACTTTTTCTCCAATAATGCCTTTGAATGAATATTCCAATTCCAATAAATGTTTACAATTTTCACCATGCACTTCCTGGCAACAATGAAGTCTGTTTATAAATGTATTTTCACACTATGAAATATTCTTGCACATGTTGTATCCATGTAGACTATTGATCACTGCATATGAGATCTTGACATTTCATTCTGTTTACGATTTACGACTTTTGAGTGTAAATACGAAATCCGTTTCATTATGAGTTCAGTTTATGTCCAGTTCACGTCCATAGATGTTCAACAGCACTTCCAAAAAAGTCCAGATGAAGCTACTAACGAGTAAGTATGGAAACGCTTAATAAGCTATTGCATTGCAAAACACGTGTTGCGGTTTTGTAAACTGTCTAGCAGAAATCTCACAATAAATTGTCACTTGAGTCAACTATGGATTTTTATCAAATATCGGCAATTTCGAAGTTAGAGCAATTCCGTCACATACAATAATACCTATTTTGCGTTTCATTGACTAATTGCATTTCATTAATATTATCCTTTTCTTATTGTTTTCTTGATATTTCTAAGGCATTTGACCATGTGTGCAAGTGGCCGTCGATGGATATCTCTCGAATACTTTGCTGGTGTTCCCCAGGGATCCATATTGTCTGCAACCCTCTTTTCATTGTATATCAACGATTGGAAAAAAACAAGAATCCAATAAATTGCTTTGCTGAAAACGGCACACTTGTCTCGTCATTCCATTTGGATTCCAGGACATCGGCTACGGAGGCACATCTTCACCGGCAGCAGAAGGTTGCATATCTTAATGAGGATCTAGAAGTGATTTCGAATTGGGATGAAAGTAACTGATACTAACCAGGTTCAATTAAATGCCACAAAAACCTAGGCATCGGTTTTCTCCAACCAGATATAATGATGACATTTGATACCACCAAGATCGGTACATTTCAGAAATACGCGACGAACTGTGGATGCTCATCGTTCAGAGGTTGAACTCGGTACACCTCGAACTGCACTGTTTAAAAACTATTTCATCTGGTGAACTGCGTTTATGTGGAATGAAATTCCTGAGAACGTTTTTCCATATGAATTCAATCTCCAGCGATTCAAATCCAATGTGAATCGCTTCTTTCTCACAGGCATCGGTCTGAGAGCGCCCTAAGGATTTTCCTGTAGTGTCTGTGTTATGTCTTGAAAGAAAATTAAAAATAAAACAGATTTGTTTACATTATTTTTTATCAAAGTTTTGTTCTTTCCATAGTGTTGATATAAATAGACAACGGTTTCGGGTTCTGATACTCCTCTTCGTAAATGTGCCCGATATCTTCTCGATATTTAATTTCATCATAGATAGGTTCTTCGGAAAACGTTGATCTAGCTACTTCACTTGGTTCAATCACAGAAGCAGCTCTATAGCTTCCAGTTGAAGGTGGATGGTCGTACATGTACTCCCGGCAATCTGAAAGAACAGAAAATATGCAGAACATTCAGTAGAATGGAATCGTTAATAGTGCTGAATACAGAAATATGTTACTAACAGACACATCAATAATTTATATCCGATGCGCTACAAATTATGTGGTGATACTATACGGAAGTTGCGTTGTTCAAATACAGTGCGAGTCTCTAACATGGAACAAATTCACTAAATTAAAGGTGTTGTTTCTTTCGGAAATATGCTCGGACAGATCGATTAGTATTTTAAAGTGCCCTTATTCTTATGCAAAAAAAATTATACAGTGTGTCTCAACAATGAGATATGACTTCATCGATAATTTTTTTAAATGACAACCCTGTTTTTTCAATGGCTTTCATTAAAGGGTTCAACAAGTTGCACATGCCTGAAAAATTTCAGTTTTTTACTCCTTGTCGTTTAAAAGATATTTAACAAACATTATCCAATTCAAAAAATGAATTCAATTCAATAGTGTTCCTTCAATAAATGCTTATAATGTCAGGGATACCTGACAGTGACATAAAAAAGTTATCGAAAAAAGTAAGGAGAATAGTATCGCATTCCAATCATATTTGTGCACAAAAACTGTTAGTCGTTTCACAGTTTGTTGTTCGCCATTAGTAAAATGCCGTACTTAACTGAAACACATAAGATTCTAATGATGATTGGCTACGGAGATAGGACAAGAACACAAAATGAAGTTACCCATTTATTCAGAGAGAAGTATCCTGATTTACCACCCATATCGCGAAGTACCGTAAGCAAGATCGAAAAACAGTTCCGGGAAAATGGGCATTTAAGAAAAACAAATGATCATCTGTCGAAGATAATTCATATGTCCCGACTAGGCAGATAGCTGGAGAACTCTAAATTAGCCAGTCTTCAGTGGCAAGAGTTCTTAAAGCTGAAAAATTTCATCCATATAAAATAACAATCCTCCAGGAACTCACCGATGATGATCCAGATAGAAGACTCCAATTTTGCGAACAAATGATGGATCTACTAGACAGGAATGTTGTACAAAAAGAAAACGTTCTATTTTCTGACGAATCAACGTTTATGTTGAATGGCGTGCTAAATCGTCAAAATTGTTGTTATTGGGCAGACAGAAACCCACACTGGATGAGCGAAACACTCAACATCCAGAAAAAGTCAATGTTTGAGCAAGGATTGTTGTTGATCGAATTGTAGAACCGATTTTCTACCAAGAAAATCTTACTGGAGCAAGATATTTAGAATTCTTGCAGGTGGACCTAGTTTCCCGAATAGAAACATCTTGTTTCAAAAGGACGGCGCGCCTCCTCATTTCGCAAGACCTGTCCGTGAGTATCTGAATGATGTATTTCCAGGCAGATGGATTGGCAGAAGAGGACTCTATGAATGGCCACCTAGGTCTCCGGATTTAACACCTTTGGACTTTTTCTTATGGGGTTACTTGAAGAGCAAAGTTTTTAAGACCAAACTGGCAAATATTACGTTCAGTTTAGTTTTAGTTTAGTTACCTGACAAGAGATGTCAGAATGTGTTTTCATAGAAATATTAAATGTATCTGTTTTATTATGAAAACATGACAATTGTACAGAAAACATACGTATGATATTTGTGTCAAAAGTATTTTGTTCGTGAAACTTTTCCACTCACGAAATAAAACCTTACTTTTTTAATACTCATATCATAAATAGCTATTTCTGGAAAATCGCCGATAGGATCAAATACTCTTCATATTTGTTTATCAAAGGATAAGTTCTAACTTACAAAACTCACCGCTCATGGGACGATTTGGCATCTTCAAGTTATACAAAATTCGAGTTTCAAATGGTGGTGTCTCTATTACTTCGGTGTGATATCGAATTGGAGTCAAATACAGCGGATTTTCTGTAGTTGGTGTATCTGAAAATTAGATTCATTAAAATTTCAATCAAAAATTTTTTGATGGAGTGAATTTTGATAGGTATAATATATTATATGAAATAAAAAAATTTGACCCCGACGTGATTTGAACACGCAACCTTCTGATCTGGAGTCAGACGCGCTACCGTTGCGCCACGGAGTCGATGTCAATTCTGCTTGTGATAATGATATCAAATGTCCAATATATCTGTTTATCCAACATGTCATATTAGTATTTTTGTATATAGATTTTAGTATTGATTGAATACTTTCAAGCCCAAAACTATGAGTAGAGTCAGACAGAAATGTTATCTATCAAAAATTACTCACCTACATACAAAAACATAAACTAGCTCAATGCGGCGGCATCTACTTTCTAATCGTGGAACTGTATGACATAAATACAGTTCATGAATAATTCAGATTACAGATCGCTATATTCTTTATTTGTATTCATTACACGTTTGAACCACTTGTGGATAGATGGCGGCATGAAACAAAACTATTTTTTTGTAATGAGTGAGTATTTAGTAATGAAACAAAATTATCTTTTGTGTTTCAAGGGAGTTTAAATTACGATATTTCCAAAAATTGCTACGAAACTTCCTCAAATATGATGGATTATAATATAATTGGTCTTGGGAATCTAAAAACTTACTATCTATCTACAGATTTTCTGTTTTCCTGTTTTGTAGCAGTACTAACAGTTGTGGGAATAAATGAAATCAGTTTGAAAACGTGTTTTGGTGAGTTGTATAAGTTGAAGAAACTCAAGCTGAATGATTATCAATAGCAAAATCAAAATCAAGTTCAAAATTAATGTGTTCAGTACTGAAAGTTACAGAATCACTCACCTGGTAAGGGTTGATGAAAAATACTAGTGGCTATGAAAGAAACTGCAGCTGTGCCCTTGTTATTCCTCATTCTTCTCCTCATAAAGTTGATAGTCATTAAAGCGACAATCAAAATGACTGCAATAGAACCACCAATTCCAACAAGTGTCAACAAATCAAATGGAGACGATGTATGAGGGGAAGTATGCCTTTTTGTGAATCCTACTTTTTGGCCCAAAAGATGATCTTCATTGGATTCATATGGAGTTGTATGAATGAATTTGGTTTGGCTCTGGAAATTTTCCAGCTGATCGTATTTTATTTCTACAGGAATAAAGAAACCCTTGTTATGGTCATTGAAATTGCTTTTTCCAATGACGGATGGATTTGTCGTAGTTTCATGTGTTGAGGGAGTCTCTAAAACTGATTCTGCATTGGATTGCTTGGTGATGTTGACACCAAGAAATGTTTGAGGAAGGAGAGGTTTCTTTATAGCCATAGTGTTTTCTTCAAAGTCAAATGGAAATTCTGTTGAATTATCTTTTTTTGATACATATCCATTATTTTTTGCAACTGAAGATACGATACTAGTATTATTCTTCGTTTTGGACTCGCGAAAAATATCTGGGACAAGTTCAATCATAGGAACTCCTCTTGATAGTCCATCTGTGCTTGTTTCTACTGTTCCCATTTCTTCAACTGTTGTAGAAGATGACCCAGTTGTTGAATTACTGTTGCAATTGCATGTACTCGCACATTGACCTCCAGAATTGCAAACTGTAAACAGAGAAAACATCTTTGTATCTAAATTCTATCAAACACTCATCCAAAAAATGCCGAAGTTTGAGAGTAGGTGGCATTGATGTTGATAACGTTCGTAATCTATTTTGATTTTTTCTATCATAAATATAGGAACTGAGTCGTTTCAACTAATCTGTCTGCTTTTTGAAGGAATTTGGAGTGAATTGATGAAATTAACCTGCTGGAAGATGTTATCCAAACTACAAACGATTTGTAGATCTGGCAAAACAGGATTTGTTTCATGGTTTTGTGTGCACTAACTCTACTCTGGAATGCAGAGTCTTCTGGTGAAATGAAGAACAGTTTACAATTTACCTGCTACTTGAAGAGGGAATTTTTTATTTTATTTACAAGGAAGATGAGACTTTTGCAGACCAAATTTTGACACTGGAGCAACAACTCTAACCAACTCTTATACCTGTTCAGCATCTTGGTATCGTCAGAATGTCAAAATACTAAATTTCCACTTTGCTTTGGATTGTCCGGATAATGTGTTTCACGACTGTTCATAACAACCTCAAACTTCATTTTGTACTTTTTCCCGTGGCACACTATTGCGCTGATGCTCAAGAATGAGCAATCGCGGCACACTTATCGCGGATAATATTCTCATGTCTGAATATGCGTCTAAAATGTGATATTCCCACTCAGCTGAGATACTTATAAACTAAGTCATATTATATATAGGTACGTGTACGGCATTAGCTGGGTTAGTTGTTGTTTTTCCGTTGGGTATCCTACAAAACAGTAGGATTTCATTGGCATTATTCATTGGCTGATAAGTATCGAATTGGATAGGGTAGCATTTTCTAATTCTCAACAAGCTTCTTCATAAGTAATACATTTTTCCAAAAACGAATTATCTACCTACTCAATTAACCAATTTTCTGAAGGTAATAAAAGTAAGTCAATATTATTTGTTGATTGAAATATTTCGAGGCAATTGTGTTAAATATGTAATAATGAGTAATCAATATAAATAACTGTCCACAATGTATGGAAAAATCGCCTCACGCTAGATACAACCTACCTGCACTTACCAGTTAGTTGTTTTAGTCCCTATAGACACTTCAAGACATTTCTCTATTTTTCAAATTTATTCCTCTTCATAGACCACCCAGGTGAGCACTCCAAATGTCGAAACCTTGCCTGTTAATCTAATCTCTCAGAATTCTAGTTCGATTCTTCTTTCCACGGCTATGATAGAAGTACTTATTTTCTCAGAAATATTCTAAGCTGGTTTTTCCATAAACTACATCTCACGACTTGATCCCCACAAACTTTATTTGAAGAATATATCACGACATGTTTCGCTAACACAGTAGCTTCATCAACAGTGATTTGAGTGTCGTCATTTAAATCAATAATGAATTCATTTCCACCATCAATATGGAAGTGTCCAATCTCCATATAGTGTTTTTCAAATAAAATTACTTTTTCAATCCTTTTCTGCCAGTCTTTTTCGGTAATATTAGATACCTAGCTCTTTCTCAATTAGCTCTATTACCTTCTTATCAAATTTTGGAAAATTATTTCTACGCCTGATGCTTTGTTTCAATTTTCTTCAAATCAAATCGATTGGATTGAGAACACGAAAATAGGGGGGAAGTCACAGAGGGTGTTTTAGCAATACTCTCAAGGGCATACTTTTTTCAAACGTTTTTGCCTGTAAAACTTCAAGTAGTTGGTTTTTCGTATAGTAATCTTCAAAATACAAATTGTTATCCATTAAAAAACTTTGTATTTCATATTTCCTCGAATTTTTTTCGTTACTTTGATGTGTTGTTGAGAATGATAGGAAGCGTTGTCAAGAACTTTTACACTATTCCCATCCAAATTTGGGATCAATGTGTTTTCAAACCATTCCTCAAAAATATTAGCTTCCATGTTCTTATGATAGCCAACATTGCAGTCCTCAAGTTTTTTTCCACATAATTTCAAAGAATTCGGAACCCATCTTTTACTTCCTCCGCAATGCACAATGATTAGCCGCGATCCTTTGTTTGCAGGCATGTTAGGCGTACACATTCTCGAACCATCAGTCCACCCTTTCGTAACTGTGTCGTGAGTGTCATACTAAGTTTCGTCCCAATAGAAAATTTGTCGTTGTTCTTGTCTATATTTAGTTACTTATTTGTTCTGAGTATGTGTTACGCAATTCCACGATTCTACTGCTTTCCATAACTGCTTGACGTTTGTTTATTATTGTAAATCTAAATCCTAGTTCCTTTATCCAATTCTGAAGAATTTTGTCAAAGCAGCTCACGTTATGATTTTATTAAATGAACATCTAAAGGTTTTGATAATCTTGTATCACATCGTGTCTTGTGTTCATAAAGTTTGTTTTTGACTATTTTACGTACAGTTGAGAAAGAAATTTCGGTCAAATCTGATGTTGCTTGTAATAGTTTGTTTCCCTCGAAACCAAACTTGAGATGTAGATGCTTCTATAAATTGAAACATACTCTCTGTTTCAATATTCAAATGCATCGAATCTTATTCACTGGTATCTATTTTTCGCATTCTTCAGCCGATCATAAAAATCGGTTAGTGAAAATTATCCAACATGAACCGCCACAGTTCACATTGTCTAGTTCGGCTTTCTGTGTATTGGTTTTTTGTCATTTGAGAGTTTCAAACATGCACAATATCATTTACTTCGACTATACAATAAGATTTAAACATGCATCTGTCTCTCATCTTTCACTTTAAAATGTGTTATCCTACCCAACATATTCTGAAACATGCCTGTACATGCATATAAGAAAATAAGTATTTGGGAACAGAGTTTTGACACATTCAACTCTCCCAAAGTACCTTCGAAATTACTATAGACCAGTCGCTTTGCTATCAGTGATATCAAAAACCATGCAGAAAGTCGTAAACCACCATATCCTCAAATATTTGGAAGGCTTCAACATCTTGAGCGATCATCAATACGGCTTTCGGAAACAAAGATCAGCAATCGACCTACTATCGTATATGTCACCCATATTTGGAATATTTTTTCTTGTATATCAATGACTCACTGGAAAAAATCAAGGATATAATATATTGCTTTGCTGACGACAGCACGTCATTCCATTTGGATTCCAAGACATCGGCTACGGAGGCACATCTTCATCGGCAGCAGAAGGTTGCATATCTTAATGATGGTCTAGAAGTGATTTCAAATTGGGGTGAAAGTAAACAGGTTCAATTTAATGCACAAAAATTCAGGCATCGGTTTTCTCCAAGAAGATGAAAGTCTCCTAACCGGATATAATAATGTCAGGTCAGACAATTCCACTTTCTGCTTCGATAAGTTTGTTGGGGGTCGAAATGGTCACCAATATGTCTTGGCACAATCATGTCGCTAGGGATGCAAAGGTTGCTTCTCAAAAACTTGGGAACACTGCTCCGAAACAGAAAACTGTACACATCTCAGCAACTTTTGATGCTTTATAAAGCTCAGATCATACCTTCCACCTGATTAGAGACGCGAACATCACATGCAATCTTGATTGCCTTTAACATCTTAGAAAGGTTGGAGATTTGTCTGTCTTCTATAGATACTTCCACCGGAGGTGTTCAAGTGATATGGCACATTTGATTCCACCAAGAGGGGTACATATCAGAAATACGCGACGGACTGGGGCTGCTCATCATTATGAGGTCAACTCAGTACTCATCGAACTTCGCTGTTTAAAAACTCTTTCATCTGGAGAACTGCGTTTCTGTGAAATAAACTTCCTAAGAACGTTTTTTCAAATTAATTTAATATCCAGCGATTCAAATCCAATGTGAATCGCTACTTTCGCACAGGCACCGCTCTGAGAGCGCCTCAAGGATTTTTCTGTAGTGTTTGTGCTACATAGTAGGTTTTGAAAAATGCCTGCTGGAAAGCAACTTATTTTCCGGCTAACATCCCGCTGGACCTTGATTCATATCTGGAAGACATTTATGCAAGATACTCCTCAAAGGATAATCTAGCAGACATTTTTTGTTCATGCAGCTAATATCAATCGAGGGGATCACCTACAATGAAAACGACTGGACAAGAAGGCATTATTTTCCATTTGAACCCCCACACAGAGCCCACAGAGCTCATTAGGGTTACCAGAACTTTTTATAGTTAACATTAAAATCGGACGATTGTCTAGGTGGCAGTTTGTTAAAAACTACATCAAGATTTATGGTCAAGCTGGCATTTCAAATATATTATTGCCTTAATCCAACGCAGCAAATGGTTGGATCCCACTACTTCAAGTACTGTTGGCACCATTGTTGTTTTGAGAATGATTCAAAATCTCCTTTCAAATGGCCTCGCGGTCGTATGATTGAAGTGAATCTTGGCGCTGACTACATTATTCGTTGCGGTGGAGGGTCGAATAGACCCACTCACTTTGGACCTAACCTAACCTAACCTAACATTATTCGTATGGTAACTGCATCAAACCACAGTGGACAATTCAAACGTCCTGTTAGTAAAATATGCTCATTACCAACCAACAAATTTTCTTAAACTACTGTATTATTTCAGATATTAGATTGTACACAGGTAGTATATTTGTTTTCCTTTCATTTTCTTTCCAATATGCCGTATCTTGAGTAATTTTACGCAATCGACAAACTTTTAGTCAACATAATTTAATCCTTTCAACCGCCTCAACCCAAGTTTTGTACTGTCACTGATGCGTTCGCGCCATGGATAGCAAAAAAGAGGTAATAAGGGGGAGACGAGCTTTCAGAAAAAATATATGCTCAAATTATTGAAAATATCGCAAGAATCGCTCAGGAAGGTTCACCGTCAACTCCGGTGTACAAGTGGTATGCAGGAACTGAATGGATTTGCAGGAAACATCCTGCCAACAAATTTGGTAAGTGGCCGGTCACATTAACATTTTGTTGGGAAGTATGAAATAAATTACAGTCGGTGTCAATATTTTCCGGGTTTGAAGGCCGTGGATTATAAATATATAAACCTCTGAGGAAGCTAAACTGAACACTCTTGCCAGCGAAACGTCAGGAAGAAATTACAATAATTTATGGTCTTCAAACCCGGAAAATAGTGACACTGAAAAGCAGGCCGCAAGAGCCTTAACCATTCTGTCAAAATACAGTCCACTGCATAAGCTCGCTTATATTCATGATTATCTTCAAAAATACGAACCTACATCACAAGTATTTCCTGGGCTACATAAACAGCTGCCATTTATACACTTTCCATGTTCACAATTTGAACAGTTGGGAATGCATTTATCATTTTTTTCCACGAAACCATCACAGCATATCTCAAAAGTTCGTGTTCGGTTTCTTTCCTGAAAAAAGACAATGGTGTTATACCTAGAATGTTTACATTTGGTTCAACGAAAATAGCCCATCTCACCCCTAGTGTTCTATACCTATTCTCTATAAAATTTGGTGTCATAACTGAGGTTTTCATTGATGAATATTACTGGAGTTTTTTCCCAACACCAAATCGTTATTTTTCAACATCTCGACAGGTGTTTCGATCACCAAGTGATCATCTACAAAGAGGAAGATTAAAACTTCAGGATTAAACAGTTTTAATCTTCCTCTTTGAAGATAATCACTTAGTGATCGAAACACGTGTCGAGGTGTTAAAAAAATAACGATTTGGTGTTGGGAAAAAACTCCAGTAATATTCATTACTACACCAAAGGTTCCAAACAATGCATCATAAGTTTTCATTGATAATATTCTCCTTCCATTCGCTACAAAGATAACAGCAACTGTATAACGGTGGTCCATCAAAAATAAACTTTACCCAAATTTAATCAAATAACACATTATAAACGGAAAATAACGACCATATACGAACACAGGCTTTCATGATTGAAAAGAACAACATCCGGGCTTTTCGGCCGTGATCGAATGAAACTTGTAGTAACAGTATTCTCAGTCAACTCACATACATTCCACTGATGATGTCTTCCTCAGTAGTAGACGAAACGTTTGGTACTACAAGTCACATTCGACCAGACTAGATTTTGGTCCCTCTAATTAAGGCAATAATATATTTCATGATGGAAAATTAACTTAACAAATAAGAAATTCCTTCAAGCTCTTCTTCAAAAGGGCTACCTGGAAAAATTATTTTATCTCTTCATCATGAGATTCAGTGAAAAAAGTTTGTATACCAAATAATTCTAGTAGACTTTCTAGTTCAAGCTGATAACTATGTTAAAACCAACATGGGAGTATGGAAATATTTGGCAATTGTACGTAGAGGACTTGACGTCCAAACAGTGGGTTTGCTGCTAGTTTTTTTAAAATACCATGGGCAGAAGTTAATCCATATAGAAAAGTCACGAAAAGCTGCTGTACTCTCTGAATAAGGCGAAGAGATATCCATCAAGTTCTCCCAAACAACTTGGTGATTGACGTGACGTTCAGATTTTGTTCGATGAAAAAAATACATAACGTATTCAAGTTATACCTTGGTGTGAGATTTTGACTGAACAAAGAACTGTAACACTTTGATGATTACCAACTTTTTCTGTCTGAATAAACTTTGAGTAGAAATTGTGAGGTTAATAACGATTTGTCTTCAAATATGGTTTTGTTATAATAATAACTTGGAGCTGTGTGAAAACTATTTTCCGGGTTTTTGTGCCGTGGTCTATAGATTTTCATACCTATCGTTTCATCTAATACTGCGGTAGATCTTATCAAAGGCGATACGGTAACGGTCGCAGTGCCTGTTTCGACGGAATTAACTACGATGCTCCTATTTGACTCAGGTTTTAAATTTTTATCAATGGGCGTGCTTTGGTTTCTCATTACTGGATTATCTGACCTTGTTTGTGTACCTGTAATAATCATTGTCTCTTTTTTCTATAGAAATCATCCCTGTGTTCTTGAATTTCTATCGCTTCTAATTTTGCCTCATCCAGTATTACTGTAACTCTTAAATTATTTGAAATACTGAAATTGAGCAGAGGACAAGAAAGTTTCAAAACAGAATGAGCAACCTCTTTGTTTGAGAAAAGAAGCATCGTAAAAAATCAACAGGCCAGGACTGTGGAAAAGTAACATCCTGTAGAAGGTACAATACTTCTTCACAGCTGTTTCATAGACATACATAATAGAAAGACAGCTGCCAACATTTTTTAGGTCTATGAAAATATAAAAAAACTGTGTCGAAGCTATTTTCTAGGTTTATAAGCCGTGGTCTGCAGGTGTGAATGCCAGACGTTTCATCTACTACTGCGGCAGTCGTTATCAAAAGTGATGACACAACGACGGATGAAGATCTGGTTGTTCTCGAAGCAGATGCTACTTTATAACCAGGGTTTAACGGTCTGTCGTCCAGAATACGAATTTGTAATTGTTTTTTCACAGAATCAACCCCTTGAAAATTAGGGTTTTCAATACATGCTGTAGCACTACTGAAAAGTTACCTTTGCAATCGTTTTCAAACAGTTGTGTACAATAACGAAAAATCTGCTTTAATACAAATTAAAAACGGTGTTCTTCGAGGTTCAATATTGGGTCCTCTCTTGTTCGTTTTATACACATCTCAATTTCATAGGTCACTGCAATTTGCAACCATGCATTGTTATGCCGACGATACTCAGCTGTACATGAAATTCGACGAGAATTCAATTAACGAGGCTCTATGACAAATTAATACCGATCTCGATACGTTATTATCTTTGTTAACTAAATATTGCCTATCTGTAAATGCATCTAAATCTAATATCATGCTCTTTGGTAGAACTGCGGTGAGAAATCATTGTTCTGGCCTCATAAATATTGTATTAGTTGGAACAAAATTTTCCTTGAAAGGAGTTATAAAAAACTTGGCAACAGTCTTCGTTTTAAAACACACATTTCGCAAATTCCGAAACGGGGTTATGCAAATTTGAAAATAATATATTGCAACAGAGCATTTCTGAATGAAAATAGTAAAATTTTGCTCTGCGATGCCTTAGTTCTTTCACATGCCAATTACGCAGACGTGAATTATGGTCCGGGAATTTTGAAGAGTGCAGTTTTAGAATCCAAAAGCTCCAGAATGCATGCATTAAGACCATGACTTCGACAATTACGGAACTAGCCAAATGTTACACCCATGCTCAAACCCTAAAGAGATGGGTGAAATCAAAGGATGCATTTTTGCCAGGATCACTTTGGGCGACCCTGGGAAGCTGGCGCCGAAGAAATATCTGGCGATGACCAGGAAAAATCTACGCTTAACAGTAGGATTTCTGACTGGCCACTGTCAACTAAGGAAACACCTCCATAATATGGGGCTACTGGACACACCTCTATGCAAGATGTGTGAACAGGAAGATGAGACTGCCCGGAGTTATCTTCTTCATATCGGCCTACACCTGCCGATATGAAGAAGAGGTCTCAAAGTGACCTGTCCACCTTCCTGGAAAGGACACATTTCCCATCTGTTCGGGGATGTGGGTTGGTTGAATATGGAATCCAGACGAATATTTCATTCTGCAATATTTTTTCTAAAACTCCTTAAAACAAAAAAACCCTCCTATCTTCTCGAAGAAATATCCTTTAGAACGGACGTACACCATCTTAACTTGTACCATATTGCCTACTCATATAATCAGATACCCATTGAATATAAACCTCTGCCATTAAGAAGCTTCAAACGAAAAATAAAAAAAATATTTTTACAATAAATAGATCCAACTAATGAATTATGTCGAAATCAATCAACCTTTCTCACAGCTCAACAAAATATATATATATTTGTATTTCAATTTCGCTGTATATACTGTTGCACTGTTCTTGCTAGCATACTGTTTATTTTCACTCTTTTTCTTTTGTTCTTACGGTTGGATGGAAGAGCAATCTCTGTGATGATTTATTATACGCAGATATTGACTCATGCCATTTGATTGGTTGTAATTGTATGGAACCATCAATAATAGTCATTATTATTATTATATGACATTAAATGTCACCCTGTATGTTAGTCATTTGTGAAAATCCTAAAAATGATTATTCCGATTAAAGATCCATTTAAATGTGACGGTTTCAGAAATCATCATCATTCAATTTTTCATTCTAACATCTCGATTAAACCCATCCCACATCCTTCGATCTACCTGTGCGTGTAAGTGACCAGCGTGTACTCGATTCTCGGTTTCCTGTAATCATTGAAGTAAAAAAAAGTCAATTTGTTTCGATTGCAACACATGCTACATTGAATGGTAAGTAGGGACAGTGAATGTTGGTCATGTTCCATATTCGACAGTTATTAGACGCAGCCTTCGAATTTAACGAATCACTGTTGCAACTCGGATTTACTGCGTTATTTGCATTCACGGAAAATGAAAGTATGCAGAATAAGCATCCTGTACCATTCAGAATCCTACTAGCCAATGGTCAGTGAAAATGTCCTCGAGAAAATACAGACTGGCATTCTGAAGCACCTCAATTTATTTTCCAAGAAGTTGGACCCATGAAATCTGCTGCGGTTTGCAAAATATCACAATGTATTCGTTATATCCTTCCACTATTTGCACTATTCGTCTACAGAGTGAAGCATTTCTCATTCATTAATGAATCGTGTATTCAGCTTTTCCAAATCCTTTTATTTCTCATTCAACCCGATGCAGAAAAATACCTGAATACCCTTAAATGTCCCGAATATCTCGTGTACCTGTCATTGTCAGGTAAGATACCATTATAGAAACTAGGGCTGAGTCTTATTGCTTTCGAGCTAAAATTGTGTTGATCGATTCTCGTCATTATTTTTTTCAGAAATATACCGAGTTGACAAATCAAACCTAAACGATGAAGATATCACAAGAAGTTTATAAGCTTACTCTTGATGTTTTTTCTTTTTCATCATCAAAAGGGGTCGAGCAATTATAGTAGTTGGATGAGTGCATTATGAATAAAAAAAAACAACTGTAGATTGTTATTGATTTTTTATATCGACAAATAAAATTAATTGGATAACCTGGATAATAATGACTCGTATTCATTCTCTTCATTATTATTGCTGGGGGGATATTTTTCCGGTAAAACAGGATGAAAAAAATACTAGGCCGGAGTAAGTGTAATCGGCTCTCGACTATCGGTTTATCTGAAGTCGTGATTGTTGAAAGGGATCGACCACTGACGACCTTGATAGTGATATCGATATACCGAGTTGACAAATCAAACCTAAACGATGAAGATTTCACAAGCATTTTTTAAGCTTACCCTTGAGGTTTTTTTTTCATCATCAAAAAGGGTCGAGTAACTATAGTGAAATTGTGATGCACTGTTTGGAACCTTTGCTGTAGTGATGAATATTACCAACACCAAACCAAGTGATCATCTTCTAGAGGAAGATCTTTCTCTTGAAGGTGTCGAGGTGTTAAAATAACGATTTGGTGTTGTGAAAAAAATCCAGTAATATAGTGAAATGTGTGTGCCACCTGTTTCTGTTTTCGAAGAAGGAACAAAATAAAAATAAATATAGTTTAAAAAACTAAAAAACGCTCTTTCAAAGAACATCGAACTAAAAAGTTAAAAATATTTTTTTAAATAAGCCTAAAACAATAACGAACGAAAAATACTAGTATTATTGTGAAAAAAGCGGCGGGTGCTTGATTTACAAAAAATATGACACAAAGCGCCCACGCCTCTTTCACAACAATACTCTTATTTTTCATTCGTTATTGTTTTAAGCTTATTTGAAAAAATATTTTTATTTAGTTTGATGTTCTTTAAAAGCGTGTTTTTAAGTTCTATAAACTATATTTAATTTTCATTTTTTAGTTTCTTATGCTATAAAAGCGTGTTTTTTAGTCTTTTTGAACAATATTTATTTTATCTAAACTTTGGATCAATCAGCCGTATATTGTTTACAAAAATGACCATTGATATTTTCCGATTCCGGAGAGGAAGCCTGAAAATCAGCTGCAGCCCAAGGCAGCAGGCGCGCAAAGGAGGGTTACAAATAAGGCAGCAGGCGCGCGTGGTAATAAAAAAAATACTTTTTTCAAATGAAGATATACATGTAAAATGAGTTCGAATCATATCAAGGAGGATATGTACAGCGCCATCTGCCTGCGAATAGATCAAACGATAATGTCGACATATCGAGGAGGTTACATACAGCGCCATCTGCCCGCGAATGGATCAAGCAATAATGTCGATAATTCTGTCAAATACAGACCCCGAGCTTGAGAGTTACAAACAGACTCGATCAAATGATCATCTGCACTTTTTCTTACAGTCCTCAGGATATTTCTACAATAGGTACAGAATGAGTGCAGTTGCTAAAACCCAGTAGCAATTTTTGAACCTATTTCTGTAAGACCAGAAAACATAACTGAAATATTACCATCAATATCTGCAGAAATAGTCACCTTATTTTGGCACTAGCTGTAACCAAATTCAGTGTAAATGAAAGTCCCTTCAACTTTTTATGCCCAGGCTACGACTTTCATTCTTGATTTGCATATAACATCTCTTGCAAAGAAATACTAAAAATGGGGCAAAATATCTCTATTTGGTGATTCCAATGTCCAATTAAGTGGATCAAATTTTTGAATATCAATAACGAGTAAGGTCGGGAAGTTGACGTTTTTATCATGAGCATTAGTCTTATTTAGATTATGAACGAGCTAACATGGACTCCCGACCAAGATGGGAAATTTGCTGGTATTCTAGCAACCAAAGCATAATCTTCTTTAGGGTTGTCCGGCCAAATTAGTGTTTTGAGAAAATTGCCAATGAGTATTCATGAAGGAACCAAACCGCTTGAAGTTTGGTATTACTGATTGTTATTTTCAAAGACTATTTCGGAATTTGTTTCAAATCTGATGATCCATCAACCTGAGTTTCCGAAGTAATTGAGGCATGAATGCATATTTTTTTTCGATGAAGCAACCTTTCAGCTTCAAACCATGACTAATAAAATGTGCGAATGAATTCTCTCCAAAAATGCAAAAATTCAAGTATCGCCAGTTGCAATGCAATGTGCTAATTCAATAGAATGTTCGGTTTATAATTTATTATAGTAAGAGGCCAAACACAACGTAGACAGCTCTGTTTCGACTTGCTGAAGGTCCTATTAGTGGTGCTAGGCTGAATCACAAATGCATAACTGCAAAGCCAGGCTTCTGAAAACGGAATAATATGACAAACGTACCTCTACATAGCAATTTGAATCTTTGCTTTGGACTTTAATTCAATACACCTCAAACTGTAACGGCTTCTTCATGAGATAAACTTACTGAGTCTGCTTTCGCTTCAGTACAGTCACGGCAATCAGAGGGTCTCAAAAATTATGCAGCAGTGCTTGTGTACCTCCATAAAAAAATTGAATTCAAAATCATAGTACTGAAAAGTATATTGGTTTGGTAAAGCAATTTCGAACATATACGAAATGCATTACTGTTCTTGTATTTTCTTCGTAACTCTCTCGATACTATTACCAAACCATTCTCTCAAGATGAAACATAGTCCGCCCATAATAGTGATTTATAGCTTCCCGAGGCAAACTCAGTTTGATGCTCTCACAAAAAATTGTTTTAGCCTTGTTGCCTAATGAAATTGACTCTCATAACAATCAACTGCCACACTTTCCAAATCTCTGATATCGTTCAAACTAGGGGTGTGGCCCATAAATGTTTCTGAAGTATTTTTATGGGATCTTAGATATTAGTTTTTGTGGAATGTAAACAAGGCTTTCACCCATTATTCAAGTGCAGTGGACCGAAATGAAATTTACTGAGTTGTAGAAGTGGTACATGTTGTTATGCAATCAGCGAATACATCTGTTACATTAGTTGTCTTATCTATGAAATTAATGGGATTAGAGAGTTTTAGCACCTCTGAATTATACTGGCTATCCGGTTGATGATTTTGATTCAATTAATTCTCCGAATATTGATTGGATTCTCTATAAATCAATCATTGACGTTTATAGAAATTCACTACATTATTTATACCATTAACGATTAATAACATATGCTGTAATTGTAATGCTTTACTATGACGCTTTACTTGAAAAATTGTTAAAAATATCTAAGAAGTCGCGTTTTGAAGTTTGCTATTTGACGTTGACGATATATAAAGGCCGTTTTTTTAGCTGATATCACTATTGCTATCTCGGAAACGGTTGGTTCTACAAGAACGTTTTCTGGTTGAATCTGTTTCTGTTCAAAATCTGTTTTTCCGTTAACTAGCTGTCGCACCCCTACGAACGACAACCCTTAGAAGTCGAAACTTGTGCGAGCTTTGGGTTAACGAGGTCTTACCTTTCAACATTTGATTTCTAACACAAAAATCACCAACCGAAAATGACAGATTTTTTTTTGCTCTATCGCCTCCATTTTCAAAAATATCAAAAAGTGACAAAGGAACTTTTTGCTTTATTTCAAGTTTTTCATAATATCGTTCAAATCATTTTTCAATCCAGCAACTTCAGGGTATGTTTGGGGACAGATCTCCATACATGAGAACAATACTCCAAAGAAAATCTGATCTGAGCTTTATGAAGAATCAAAAGTGGCTGAGGTGTGTATAGTTTTCTCGTTTGGAACAGTGTTCCAAGCTTTTAAAGGAGCAGCCATTGCAATTCCAGCGACATGATTGTTCCAGGACATATTGGTGTCCATTTTAACCCCCAACAAATTTTTCGAAGCAGAAATCGGAATTGTCTGACTTGACATTATCATATCCGGTTCTTGGAGAAAATCGATGCCTAGGTTTTTGTGGCATTGAATTGAACCTGTGGTTTTTTATGCATTTTGGTAGTCATTGTAGTTGAAAATTCATTGACATACTACAACATATGTATTTATCGACGTTTCTTCCAAAAAACACCATCAAAACTTAACCCACCATTAAACCTTTTTTTTCAATGAGAAATCAAATTTCTAAATATATTTCTAAGCACATAGTAGATAGTATCGTAAGTTACGAAAGAAAATATAACGAAATAATAAATTGTAGAAAATGAACATCAGGACATAATGCTTCACGTTACATTTTCTAAGTTACGTCTCACGCGATATCGCATTAAATATTCAGATTATTTTCCATCATTTCTTAAACAAATACTTGCTTTAGAAATAATGTGCTTGTTGCAGTTCTCTAACATCTGTGGAGTGATAGCCATGCAGGCCATCCTGATTGAATCATTCAATTCCTCAATATTTTCAATATTTGATCTTAAAACTTTATTTTTTATGAAGCCCCACAACGAAAAATTTCGAAGAGGAAGGTCAGGTGAACGTGGTAGCCATTCAAAAGGACTTCCTATTCACCTTCCTGGCATAGTTGTATTGAGGAAATCTCTGCACATTCTCCTGCGATGTGATGGAGCTCCGTCGTGTTGAATACTCATATTTTCTAAATAGCCTAAGTGGCAAATCTTGAAAAAATTCAATGAGAGTCTCTGATTAGGAGTCCAAGTATAATTCTCCAGTCAGATTTTCTCATAAAAATTGTTATTTAATGATGATGAATATTGAAGAGCTCAGGGAAATCTGAAACTTTGTTGTTTGCCATTTCCAATTATTTTAAATTATTACTGAATTGAAAGAGTATATTTTTAGGAGATATCAGTTTTTGGAAAAGAAAGTTTTGGCTTTCTGATTCTTCACTTGATGAACTGTCAACAAAGATGTGTAGATCTATAGAAGTTACTTTGAGATCCTCCGGGAGAAGGAAATATTAAGAGCAGATAGTTGTTGGTTCACAGATGGATCAAAAACACCTTCCGGTTCCGGTGCAGGTGTTTTCAGTCGCAGACCCAGGACAGAGATATTTAACTGCCTGGAAATCTATGCGACTGTATTTCAAGCGGAAATTTACGCTATTGAATTGTGCGCAGAGAGATTGGAAGAATCTAACTTTACAGCTTTACAGCCCAGGCGAAGCTCGCTGGCCTACAGAGACAGGCTTGTCTGGCCATCAGTGGTGCCAGGTTACCCCCTTTCCGCATTTTTCTGGAAAGAGAGGCTAGATGGACTGCATATAGACTTGTGCACATTGCCAATTGCACAAATTAATTTAATGCAGAGTGCAACAGACTGTTGGTTGACACTGGAAGTCATCATATTCTGGAAATGACCTCACTTTATGCCTCCAACTGTCAACTACGATCTGTCTTATAAAGTACTGTTCCCGAGTAGAGAGGACTAGATCCTCCGGGATAAGGAAATATTAGGATAGTTGTTGGTTCACAGATGGATCGAAAACACCTTCTGGTTCTGGTGAAGGTGTTTTCAGTCGCAGACCCAGGACAGAGATATCAACCTGCCTAGGAACATATGCGACTGTATTTCAAGCGGAAATTTACGCTACTGAATTGTGTGCGGAGACATTGGAATAATCTAATCTCCTATACAAGTCAATAAAAATATTCTCGAACAGTCAAGCGGCATTGGAAGCTCTTGGCTCCTACTGAGCAACGTATCATTGGTAGCAAACTGCCAAAAACAACTCTCCTCGATAGAAAGACTTAACAGATAGTCCCTGGTCTGGATCCCTGGCCATATTGGCCTAGAAGGAAATGAGGCTGCTGACTCCCTTGCAAAGGAGGGTGCTGCAAGCAGCTTCATCGGACCAGAACCTGTCATTGGCATCGCTTTAGGCTTTGCCAAACAAATATTGAACACCTGGATGGCAAGAAGATTTATGGACTGCTGCCAGAATCTTCCAGGATTGGCTCACTCCAAGGCGTTTATTCACCCTTAGAAGCTTGATACCAAACAGTAGGGATGAACTATAATGTATAACAGGCCTTCTTACAGGTCACCATCATTCAAATCATCATATACAGAGACTCGGACTGTAGGAAGACAGTCTGAGCCTCTGTTTGGAAAATGATGAAACAGCAGAGCACATACTTTGAGCCGACCCCGCTGGGGACCAAATCAGGTTTTTAGAGTTCGGCAGAGACGTACTCTTACCATCCGGCCTGAAAAACCACTCACCATACAAACTAATCGGCTTCGTTAAGAAGCTGGGTTTATTTGATTGAGTGTGAATAGGTGTGAGCCATAATAAACCCTTGCGGGTTGCGGTGGAGGGTCGGATAGACCCACTCACTTTGGACCTTAACTAACCTAACCTAACCTACTTTCAGATACAAACTAACAGAAAAAGCCATTTCGAAACATCTACTCTCATATAAACATTGAATTATATATAATCACTTTTTTCTATTCATTTTGTAGTCAGCATTCGTTTCAAAATTGAATCAGAACTTTCATAGAACAGCTTCACAACCAAGTGAGTTGAAGAGTTACGATATGAAATTCCACTTACATGGAACTCAAGGGCGGACTTCGAAGTTTCGTCTTGGTGCTTAAATAGCACCAATCTAGATAATAGCTCAAGAAGAACACCCAATTCATTCATAGCATTACAACTTTATGTCACAGAAGTTGAATCTACTCATATCACAATGAGAGTACGTAGAGACATAAATACCTCTTTTGATTCAATCTAAGCAATAGCATTGTTTGAATTGAGAAGGTATATATTTCTAGGAGACATTTTTTATGAAAAAAAGTATTGGTGCTGATGAGGCAATAAGACAAATTTTTTATATTAATTTCCAATTTTAAATAGTACTTGTTTTATTCAGTTAATTGTGTAGCTTCCCTATGAAAAATATCTGATTCAATTCCATAATGAATGTTTGGAGTACAAACTGAATAGAAAAAGGAATGATTTTTGTATGATGCAATTGTTCATAAAAAAGTAGTTGTTTCGAAAGTACTTTCTTTACGTAAATCAGTTATATATGAGTTGTTCGTGTCTGAAAGTAACTTCAATGCATTATCTACACATTTTTGTAAAGAGTTTACTTTGAAATTAATTTCTTACTTTCTTCCGCCGGAAGTTCTCCATATTTTTCGTATGAAGAAAGAAAAACAGAAATCCAATTTTTTTTCCTAAAAATATACGCCTACAAAATCGATTACCTACGTATCGCATACAGCCTACAATTCAATTGTAACATTACATGTTACCAGGGTTGATATTAATACCACAATTGAATCTCTGAAAGATATGCTGAAAGAACATTTTCCGAAGTTATCCTGTGAAACTATAAATTCTAAATACCCTAATATATATTCCTCATTCAAAGTGAAAATAAACGAAGACACTTTTAAGAAAGCCATGGATCCTAAAATATGGCCCTCGGGATCTTGTATAAGCCGTTTTTTAGAGAAATGGGTGAATGGGAGAAGAGAAAAATAATGTTCGATCCTCAAGTTCTCCTGATGAATATCCAATGCCTAAATCAAAACAAACTTGATGCTATCAATCTGGATATTTTGGAAGTCAATATTGATATCATATGTTTGACAGAAACATAGTGTAAAAAGGAATCAGTGAACTCCTTCCATTTGAATGACTTTAATCTTCCAAGCCATTTTTGTCGAGAAGAAAAGAAAGGGGGTGGTGTTGCAATTCTGACGAGAAGTAACATGACAGTGATGTGTTTGAATCTCAAGAATGATTGTGTTGAACAAGACTTCGAAATTTGTGGAATCTCATGAAGGTCAGATAAAGGTCAAATGATTGTTCTATGCTGTTACAGAGCACCAACTGGAAATTTTAACATATTTTTCGAAAAATTGTATGATGTTCTTACCCGCACGTACAAACCTAACTGTAATATGATAGTTTGTGGTGATTTTAATATTGACTGCTATAATGGTTATAATAATTTAAAAAAATTATGTGACATTTTTAACTGTTTTAATATGCACCCAGAAGTGGGTTGGCCAACAAGAGTTACAACTAGTGCAGTGTCAACAATTGATAATATATTTTCCGATTTCAGAAATGGATCATGCTGTGTAATAGACAACACTATATCTGATCACAGAACGTTACTATTCGACTGCGGAATGAGAGCACTCGAAGCGGGAAATTCGTGGGAATTGAAAAGATCATTTGATAATGATGCTATCAATTCTTTTGTTGAAGGTCTACAGAGTGAAGACTGGTCAGACTCAATGAGCACATCTGACATGGATGATGCTTTTTCTAAATTTTCATTGAAATTATCATACCATTTTGAGATAAATTTCCCAAAACGTAAAAAATACTTGAATAATAATAAAATGAAGGGTTGGGTCAATACCGAAATTGTAAAATCAAGACACAATTTAATAGATCTTTTTAAGTTGAAACAAATTTTTCCCGAGTTATTAACTTTTTACAATAAGGAGGAACTAAAACATTTAAAACTGATCAATTCGACTAAAAAACGATACTACCAGAGTAAAATAGAAAACGCGGATAATATTCATAAAGCAGCGTGGGGAATTGTATCTCATTTAACTAATAAGTCAAATAGTAAGCAAAAAAATATAATAATAAAAGACAATAACCGTATGGTAGAATTACCAAATTTAATTGCCAATATGTTCAATCATTAATTCAGAGACATTGCTGTAGATATAATAAATAAGATAGATAAAAACAATGAAGGGTATGAGCTCTTCTTGAGGAATATTGTATCAGCTACGAACTCATTATACCTTAGCCCCTATACGGAGACTGAACTATATAGCCTTTCACAGAAAAAATTGAAAAATAAATATTCTTCCGGCTTTGATGAGGTCCCAATGTTTGTTTTGAGAAAATGTCTACCAGTCTTGATGAGGCCATTGGTTTATTTGGTGAATTTATCCTTTACCACTGGATCATTTCCCGACCCTCTTAAAATGTGAAAAATTATTCCAATCCATAAAAAAAATTGTTGCCAATCCTTGAAAAATTACAGACCCGTGACAATTCATGGTTTGCGGCAAATAAGTTATTCATGAATGTTGATAAAACTGTTCTGATCCGTTTCCATAACAGACAGAAATATTATACACCAATCAGTTGCAAGATTAATGAGAGGGGAGATTCTGTAACGACAGGCACCGAAAGTACCAAATTCCTGAGACTTCATATCGACCAATGTTTAGGCTGGCATAATCATTGGGAATTTTTAATGAAGAAGTTGAATTCGATAACATTTCAGCTCAGAAATTTGAGACAAGTGTTAAATATTGTTTGTTTATATTTGAACCGTGTTTACATGTTTTTAAAAATGACAATGAAATCTTTCTGATGAATAGATGTATCCGCAATGTGAATACTCGTCAAAATAATAATTTGTTTGTACCATATGCCAGAACAAAGCTGGCTTATAACTCACCAAATCTGATGGCTCCCCGAATATTCAACCATTTGCCAATGAATGTAAGGGAGAGCAGGTCTCAAGCCGAATTCAAATATCGCTTGAAATATTTGTTATGTTCTCATAGTTTTTATACTATTGAAGAGTACATGTCCAATTAGTTTGTAAGTAGTACCTTAGATTTTATCACTGACGGCTCCTACACAATGTATATTTGTCAACAGGAAATAAATAAATCATCTAAATCATCTGTTGCCTGAAGCATTCTCACTGCTTTTGTTTGCTAACAATCTAGCTAGGGAAATTGATATAATTACACAGATAGGTCATAATACTGGTTTCAACGTAGATACTATCCAGAAGTTAATCAGGAAACAAAGCCGTAAATTCACTTACAGATCAATATACCCCCAGATCAAACAATCAGAAAACAAGAAATGGGTAACTCTAACATATTTTAGTAAAAGAACAGAGATAATTGCGGGTTTCTTCAGAAAAAATAATGCGGAAGTGGCATTCAGACCACATGCCAGGTAATCTGATTTCCTTTTCAATGCCAGCAAAGTTGACAAGTTGAAGAAATCTGGAGTTTATAATCTTAATAGTGTTTATGTGGGACAATGTAGTCGAAATTTCCAAAAACGGCATGCTGAACATGAAAGGTCCTTCAGACTAGGTGAAAATGATTCGACGTTTTCAAACCATTCCTTGGCATGCAACTACAAGTTCCCGAATCTAAACGATACGAAAATTCTGCACTATACAAGGAAGGGTTGCAAACTCAATTATTTGGAATCCTTGAAAATTCATAAGCATAAATATTGCGGGTGCAACCTGTTAAATGATCAAATCCATTTGGTTTACTCACCGGTTTTCAAATTAGCATATCCACATTGTCACTAGTGAACAAAATTCAGGTACTCAATCAAGCTAAGTACTTCTATTATTACTTACAGTGGTGTTATATAAGGGATAATATAATAAATCATTGTTAGTTTAATGTATACGTTTGAAAATGTTCCTATAGGATGAAACTGCAGTAACGTTAGTTACAAATAGAAGTGGTGAAAAACATAGAAAGTTCCAATTCTCTTTTCTTCATTATGGTTTCCTACCACGTAGTAACGGCTACATCCATCAATTATCGATTACGTGTCATTTGCAGCAAAATTCTAAGTTTATTCTTTCCCCACCCAAATGAACTTCTGAATTATAATGTTTATTTGTTCGTATTGTGAAAGGTGATAAATCTCCAAAACAACACAATCTGTTTTTCTCCCACAAAATTATTTTCTTTCAGTATGATCTACAGCAATGGCAGATAGTGGAACACAGAGGACGTCTTATAATGTCCTATTAATATTTCCTGAAATGGATCTCAGCATCTCGAGTGGAGTAGCTATCACTCCCGATATAGAATGTAACGCCTTCAAAGATTACAAAATCCCTTTCAAAACTTGAAAGTGAATACTATTTGAGATTATTTCACAACAAATATGAATAGTCTGCCGCCGACGCAACATTAAATAAACTAATAGCATTTTTGCGTTGAAAGTGGGCAAAACTTTTTATCGACGGAATTGATAGCATTGCAGAAATCAATTTATCTACGATCTGAAAAACTCACCATGCAAAGTATTGAGTGAATGGTGTACTTACGACTATTCGAGTATCGTTAATTCTATTGACGGTGTAGTAAGAGCACCGTGGCGGTACGTTGTAACACCATTTGTAATTCCGAACTGTCACATTCCGGAGATAGTTTTCTGTGACGTTCACCAGGAAACTGAAAAATCAAGACGTGATCAATTGAGTTTCTATAAAATTTCAGGTTTGTTGAAATACTGACTCTAACAGTCTAACTCATCCTAACCTTATTGCAGTATTCACTTCAAAATCTCAAATCTCACACAGTTCTGATGATTCATATAGTGATTCCATCACAAATACTCTGGGAAAGAATTGGCTTTTTACTTTCCATTTGATATATAGAAAATAGGGAACTTCCGAAAAAAGGAGAAAAAACACTTCAATACATCAATGAAATCTCTTCAAAAATAAGTATGACCAATCTCAGGTTGTTTCAAAATATTCTTCAGTTTTATTATCACGTATTTCCGTAGCTTCATATCTCAATAACTATTCATTCTATTATGTCGTGGTATATTCTGATCGATAGAGAATTTTGCACTCTATACAAATTCAAATTGAACCAAAGCGCTGCCGAAACAGCCCGAAAAATCAACCAAGCATTTAGCAATAATAGTGTTAATGAGCGATTCAACTTTGGTTGGCGAAATTTCGTTCCGGAGATTTTAGTCTCGAAGATGAGCTCCAAAGTTGTCGACTTACATCTATCCAGGACAAGTATTTAAGGATTCTGGTTCAAAATCTACAGAATATAGTGTTTCTTCCGGTGTTCCACAAGGGTCAAATCTGGGACCGTTGCTATTCGATATTTTCATTAATGATATTGCAAACGTTCTGATGAGACCAGATACATTTACTGATCTTGGCATCACATTTGACACGGCACTATCATTTTATAGGCATATCGATAATGTTGTAACCTCCTTCTGTCGTTAATACGAATTAATTGCACGTAACAGTAGTAATTTCAAAGAAACTTCGATCTTTAAGACTCTATTCTATGCTTTCATAAGATCAAAGTTACAGTACGCGTAAGTTGTGTGGAGCCCCTTTTATCAATATCATATAGATAAAATAGAAGCCATTCAACGATGATTTTTAAAACTGCCAAGCCTAAAAACTGATGGCATTTATCTTCAATAGGAACAACCCACTCTGAGTTGCTACTAAAGCATAACTTTTTCAGTCTCGAAAAAAGGCGTGAATATTATAGTGTTGTACTAACCTATAAAATTATCAAAGGCATAGTTGACTGCCCAACATTACTGGAAGAGTTTAATATTTGCATTCCTAAAATCTGTTCCAGACACCCGAGTACTTTCTATATAAAACATCTCGCAGAAATGTTCTGGAGAATTCTCCGATCCATACCATGTGTAAAGTGACAAACTCTGTTAGCGATAATTTAGATATGTTTAGTAGCTAATTGTCAAATATAAAATCCCACCTCCTGAAATAACTGTTTTGTCACCTATTATAAATATAAAATTTATAGTCTTTATAGTCACTTGTTTGAATTGTTTGTAGTGTTTGTAGACTTAACAGTCACTTGTTTGTGATGTATTTATTATACTGTTATTTCCTGCTCAGTAATTTTTGATTTATCAGATATTCATCAGAATATGAAATGGATTTATAGCTCTCAAACTTTCGAACTCCTTTCATTCACTTTTTTGCCATGTTTGGAAACTCAAATTTTGAAAATAGCAGAAATAGTTATTAAAAAATTGTTACTTATATTTCACCTTGAACTAACGTGAAAATTTTAATTCTTTTGATCAACCGGAGATAAAATTGAGAGATTAGAAATAAAAGTTGATGAAAGTTTCGGAGAACTGAACAACCTTTCCAGACAAAAATTGTTTCATCTGGAAAATTTAAGGCTATTTCATGTTTACATCGATTGGTTATTTTTGATTATGCCTGTATGATGAAAGATTTTTATTTGAATTTGATGTATGTTATCAGAATTTGAGGTGATGCAAACGTTTTCTAGATGGGAAAAATTTTCTGACAAAACTGTAAGTAAACAGTTTTCACTTTGTAGAGATCAATTTGAGACACACCATATAAATACAAGGTTCAGGAGACTTGAGCCAACAAATATTTATCCACAACTCTCTTTAAGTTTGACTCCTAGGATACATAGTAAAACCCTTTTCTGATTCGAAAATGTGAGCAGAATTACCCCAAAAAGTCAGACAATAATTCCATAACAGCCAGCTGGAGAATTTCTAGTGAATTTCCCAAAATTGTCTAAGTACGAAGCGTACACTTTGAATACATAGTGATCTGTATGAAAGTTACAAGTGAGCTTCTAATCGTTTTGTACTTAGCACGTGTCTCTGGCTTTATAGTTTAATTTGTTTTTTTAGTAATCAATACTAACCTACACTGATCGAAAATGATTCTTTAATAAAAACACTATTACAAAATTGGCGTCATTATCACCACAACTGGTTTCAAGGTCGCTAGTGAGACGAAGACCTTCTCGGTCATCTGACTTGAGTTCTTTAGTTTTTTGTGGGGTCATATAATAAACGAAATGACACCCTCAAGTGCTCCAAAAAGGAATGATAATGACTTGAAGAAAACCTATATTATTGTATTGAAAACATATCCAGTATTTACTTAAATTAAACGGATAGTTCCCAAGTGAAAAACATTTGATTTCTGCATTTTTCAAATAACACATTACTGGCATTTCAAAACTGTGTATTTTCTGCACTAGTACACCAATTTCCAAAAACAAAGTAGCGGTGGATATGAAATGATAAGCCCTTTATAATGAGGTGCCATTCGACACCAATTCCAATTTGAAAAATATTGGACGTAACAATTTTGCTTAAAGGGTTCTTTGGAGTTTTGCCTTGCGGTCTATTTGGATTATTTTTGTCAGTTCAGGAATATTCATGAAGAAAAAACTATAACACCCAGTTATCATGTTATGAATTCATTTCCCCACTTCGACGTTACTGAAATTAATTTGTATATATTTGTATTTTGATGAAGAGCTCATCTGAAAAACTCCTGTGAAATCCGTCTCTGACATTCATGCAACACTTAAGACATAAGTACGTATATAACTGTTCACTTTTCCACTAGTATACGTAACAGATTACTCAAAATGCAACTTTTCGATAATAAAGACAACTTACCTTTCTTCCGTGAGGCAAATGTTGTCACCAACCAGTTTTCCATATATAAAGTGGAATTTTATTACGAAGATAAATCGTAATAACTTCCACATTGCAATACCTGCAACAAAAATTCCATTCAATAAATAACATTGATAATATGAATATCGAAACAGTTGATATTAACTGGTATTAATGATACCGAAATATATATAACCCAGTTTGGTTATAAATGTGGAATCATTCAAAATTAAGAAGGATTTTTATGAAACTTTTACTCCGTTGGATTCCCACTGTTCTTGTTATCTTGAATACTATTCAGGATCCTAGTCAACAGGAATAATCAAAACGTTTTTCGTGTAATTCAATATTCATAAAGTAGTTGTCTTGATGATCTACACAGCTTATTGGAAAAAAAGAAAAACAAAATGACTTTCTGTGGTTTCCAGATCTCGCACGACCAGAGCCGTAGCGAAAAGAAAAACCAAGGGAGGTAGGGAATCCAAATTTTCCCAACCTCACCAGCAACATTTCCCAACTTTCGAAAAAATGAAAGTCGAGGGTTTAGTTACTACTATAATATATTAATTTTCTTACTAAGCTATCCAAATATTGGCTGAATGCTTATGCTCGTTAGGGTATGCACAACAGAAATAAATTTTGGTAATTATAAAAATAATGATGGGAATTATTCTACTTTGGACCAAGGTTCTTGGTCTTCCACCATATCCACCTTGTGAAGGAATATTCAATACAAATGAAAGGAAACAGCACTTAAATAATATTGTGCTCATGATGCACTGTTTGGAACCTTTGGTGTAGTAATGAATATTACTGGAGTTTTTTCCCAACACCAAATCGTTATTTTTAACACCTCGACACGTGTTTCGATCACCAAGTGATCATCTTCAAGAGGAAGATTAATCTTCCAAACTCCAATAATATTCAATATTGTGCTTATTGTTTTCTACTATTATTTTTTCTATCTTCACGGCCCGAAATTTCCCAACTTTTCCACGTCGAAAAAACAGCGAAAAGTTGGGAATTTTGAAAAATTGTCTCTTCAAAATTTGTTGACTGTTCAGGACTGTTCACTTACTTGGAAGAAAGTTTTCAAACAACTCAGAATTTCAAAGTATGGGATCTCCAAGTTATTCTCCTGGTTCTTTCCCTTTTCGTATCACCTCTCCCTTTCTTTTCTCTCATTTTAATTTTTTTAATTTTTATTCATTTTTTTACTATAATTTGTTTTATCATCACGGCCCAAAATTTCCCAACTTTTTCCCAAGTCGAAAAAGCAGGGGAGAGAGCTCCCCCCATCCCCCCATGGCGACGGCCCTGCGCACGACAATTATTTTCTGCGGCGGATATGATATACATTGCGAAATTGGCGTTCAAAAAAGCAAATCGGAGTTTCATCAAAAGTACACGGTTCGGATTAACTAACCCTATGAATATGTATACGTACTGTCAATGTGACAAGAGCATATTTTTCTTCTTCGGTGACCAACGTCGCAATATTATGATAGAAATGAGTGCACAAACTTGTACTGTTAACAAAAACGAGTTCATAAAGCTGAGTGTTTTATCCCGAAACTCCGAAGTACACCATTGCTGAATAGAAAAAAGTTATTTTCATATAGTTCAATGTTCGCATGAAAGTAGTTGGTATATGAGTGAAACTTTCGTGGAAACAATACATATTTTTATGAAGAGTTTTTAATGTACCTAGTCATTTCTTTCATTGAAAATTTTCCACATTTTTGTTTCATGATGGAGAGATGGAAAGTCAAAACGCTTTTTTTACCCAAAACTGATCTCTCCTGAAATAATTTGTTTTGAGTACATTATTTACTATTGTGATCATCGTCATATGAGTATCATACATTATTGTCATTAAAAATTTCAAGGAAAATAGATATTTTTTAAAGACAAAACACAAGCACTACAGGAAAATCCATAAGGCGCTCACAGAGCGGTACCTGTGCGAAAGTAGATATTTACATTGGATTTGAATCGCTGGAGATTAAATCCATTTGGAAAAACGTTCTCCGGAAGTTCATTCCACATAAACGCAGTTTTCCAGATGAAAGAGTTCTTCAACAGTAAAGTTTGTGGTGTACTGAGTTGAACCCCAAAACGATGAGCAGCCACAGTCCCATTCTTGGTGGAATCAAATATGCCAACACCTCCCATGAAAGTATCTATAGAAGAGAGACAAATCTCCAACCTTTCTTCGATGTTCCAGACTGTCAAGGTTGCATGTGATGTTCGCATCTCCAATCAGGCAGATGGCTATTTTCTGGATAGAATCCAGCAACTTGGATATACGTTTGGGGGCAGAGCTCCATACATGAGAACAATACTTCAAAGAAGGTCTGATCTGAGCTTTATAAAGCATTAAAAGTTGCTGAAGTGTGTACAGTTTTCTGGTTCGGAAGAGTGTTTCAAGTTTTTGAGAAGCAGCTTTTGTAATTCCATCGACATGATTATGTCAAGACAGATTGGTGTCCATTTTAACCCAAACAAACTTATCGAAGCAGAAAGCGGAATTGTTTGACCTGACATCATTATATCCGGTTCGGAGACATTTATCTCCTTCGAGGAAACTGATGTCTGGCTGTTTTTGGCGTGGAATTGAACCTAGTTACTTTCATCCCAATTCGAAATCACTCCTAGATTCTCATTAAGATATGCAATCTCCTGCTGCCTATGAAGGTGTGCCTCCGTAGCCGATGTCCTGGAATATAAATGGAATGACGGAACGAGTGTGCTGTCATTAGCAAAGCAATGCTGACGAACAATTCGGCTTCAGGAAAGAACACTTCACTGAATTACAGGCTCTGAGATTGGTCGAAAATACCATCACGGAGATGAATCGAAACAAAAAAGTTCATGTCGTCCTTTTAGACATTTCGACCGTGTTTGGCACGAAGGCCTCCTGCATGAATTAACTGCGTTCGAACTGTCTCGGGGCCTGATCCGGTGGATTGGGTCTTTCCCAATCATTCATCATCAGAACATTTCAGGTTAGAGTGTAGGGCTCTCTGTCTGACAACAGAGAGATCCTCGCTGGAGTGCCACAGGGGGTTATGCTCTCTCCCACGCTGTAATCTCTTTACATCAGCGACCTTCCGAGGTCCGAGCATGTGAAGATATCCCTCTACGCCGACGACACGGCTCTTCTCTCATCTTCCATGGGTCGGAAGTTCGGGATCGTCTACATGCAACGCGCATTGGACGACCTCGAGCGCTGGTACCTCGAGTGGAAGATCCGAGTAAACCCGGAAAAGACCCAGGCGATAACCATGGGAAGATTGCTATCATCTCCGGCCAGAAAAGTAAGAATCTCTGGAAGGGATATCGACTGACAAGCGCGGGTCTTCTATTAGACCGTAGGCTCACTTGGAACCCGCACTTTATAAGTGTGAAGGCCTTTGGAATATCAAGCGCAACAGCTCTTGATTCTCCATGTTTCTCGATTTCGTTATTTCAAATATGGGTGACATACGATAGAAGGTCGCCTGTTGATCTTTGTTTCCGAAAGCTATATTGATGATCGCAAAAGATGTTAAAACCTTCCGAATATTCAAGGATATGGTGGTTTACGGCTTTCTCCATGATTTTTGATATCACTGATAGCAAAGCGATTGGTTTATAGTTATATGGAAGATTTTTCTTGCCCTTTTTGGGAATAGGCTTCCAACAAAAAGAAAAACCCCTTTTTTTTCAAGACAGGTTGGAAAGTGGAAGTGGTGTGTAGTAGAAGGTACTCATTCCACGAATCATTCAGTAATGGCTCTGTTTCATTATTCAAACAACGTTCTTTGTGGAAGTGAACCAAATAATGAAGAATACTCCAGAAACAGAGTAACACTTGATTTCAAATTAAACTAATATCTATTCTCGATAGCCGTTACATGATAGACTTGATTATTGCGAAGAAATTGAAGCAAAACAATTTGAAAGAATCTTATAAAGATATCAACTCATTGCTTTCTCATCGTTTACAAATTCTTTGATTCCAACGAATAATGTATGCTATTCACGTACAGCTTACTGTGGAAAAAAGTTGAGTTGAAAAACATCACGTTTATCCTTCAGTTTTAGTAGTTAACAAATGGATCTGATTAAACAACAGAAATGTACCCAGAAAGTTGAAGTAAGTAACACTGTTGAACTCTTAGCATTCCATTCTCTCTCTTATTATTTTCGCAACCTAAGTATCAAAAATTTCCTACCAAGAAGGAATAATATCTTCAGATTTCTCAAAGACTTTCAATTTTGCCTTAACAATCCATTTGCATATACTCTTTTCATTACCGTTTTTCCATAGGGAGTTATTTTGTACTACCTTCCCCTATTTGAAAATACCCAAAAGTAATACAAACTGAGTAGAGGAAAGTATCTTCTGTATAATTCAGGGTTCATATAGAAGTATTTGTTTCGAAAGTATTTTTTCTTTCCTGTAATTCAATGTTTATATGAAAGTAGCTGTTTCAGGAGGACTTTCTTTCAGTTTATGTCTGAAAGTTACTTCTTTGCATGATCTACACATCCATGTATGAAGTTACTTATTTTCAGATTGATTACTTCCTTCCTTTCTTTGAAGATTCCCTCATCCTTTTTTTTTGTATCAAGATGGAGTAGTAGATACCTAAAAACTTTTTTTCCCAAAAAATAAAAGGAACAATTTGAAACATTCACCAGAATTCATTCTTTCTGATTATGGAATCATAATTAAGTAGTAATTATTTCTATAAATGGACGGATGTAAAATGAAAGATATTATTTTTTACAACCAGTACCTATTAACGATGTACATTTTGAAACATATTAAGTAACCAATGATCACATAATATTTAGAAAAAAAGTAATCCTAGAAGAAACTTAAGCAGCATTCATAAATTACAAATAATTGATTGACCCACCTTATACTCGGTATGGGTCGCAGTTGAAAAACTTCTACAAATTGTTTACCAATAATTACTACCTCAATTCACTAATAATTACAGATGATATAACTTTTATAATTTTTTTTCGTTTCATACCATACAGACATACACCATCAAATGAAATAATTGAGATCATTTATTTTTCAGAGCTAATCTGAAATGATTTGAAGGTTATTTTTCGGATTTTGATATGTGGCAAGTCCTATATCGTGGTCGTGGAGGGTAGAATAGATCCACTCACTTTTGACCTAACCTATATCGCTGACCGTTAAATGTCCGTATTGGCGAGCAAAAGTGGAACACATAACCAAGAATAACAACGAAAAAATGAAGGAATACTTGTTTGGACCATCCAACACAACATCAAGTTTCTCGAAGAATGAATCATCAACAGGAAAAAAAAACTGGTTCAAAAAGAAGTTTAAAGAAGTTGCAAACATATTCAGCAGTAGTAGAAGGAGAAATACTTGTAAAAACTTGTAACGATGCCAATTTCTCGTCCTATTTTGCTCCCACCTCCCTTGCAGTTACACCCCTCTCCCGTTTGCTCTCTAGGGGTTGTTGGTTGACGAACAGATCAGGAGTTTTTGTGTCACTTGCAGACTTCAATATCGTGTCAGTCCTTCCATTTTGCGCTCAGTTCCTTAAAGGTAGATGAAATCTATCCAGAGTTTGGCATGAACGCGATAGTCTAACAATACCATACGAAAATTATAATGAGTCAAAATTTGTGGGAGCTGAGGATTAACGAGGCCTTATATTTTAACGTGTGATCTCTGAATAAATATTTGCAATTCAAAGTTTTTGATCTGCTCCGGTTTTTTTTATCTGCTCATCATTTATCTGAACATTGAGTTTTGTTTTGAACACTTTTCGTGAAGATAGTTTATTCAGAAATATTCAGGACCCAAAATGATAACTTTTTTAAAATTCACACCCGTTGTTGACGAATGCGGTTTTCAAATTCATACAGACGGTTGAAGAAATGCATCGTTTTCAAAATACAGAGTACTGAGATTTAAAAATTATACTTGATTGTTTTTTCCAGAGCGTCTGGAATATCGATTTTTCTCCAATGGAATATCAAATTGATACAAAAGATTTCTAACAAGAATTCATCAATATTTTCTCAGTAAAACTTTGCACCGTTTTTGTAATACGCGGTGTTGACATTCAAAAATTATAATTGTGATTTTCCAAAATCTATTGATCATTTTTCTATGGAGTTTTAGGTACTATCTTACTGCATAAAGCACTCATTTTCGGAAGCAACATAATGCCTTTGTTCTTTATATTTCCCGAGTCCCAGGTCACTTCAACGAAAATAATGTATAGCCTCCGAATATAGGAAAATGTCAATTTTAGAAGAAGTTCGACATCTTGACAGAATCAACGGTCTTATTTGAAATTTCCAAACAACTTGAGAATCAACTTTAAACTGTTTAAAGATGGAGAAATAGAAATCCAAAAATTATTTGATGAAGACACTGGTACAAATATTGTTCCAAATTATCCCCTCCCTATCGAATTCAACCATCTAACGGTCTGGATAGGAAACCGCATTTAGTAAATAAAATGGTAATGATTAATGAAAGAGAGTTTTTTCTGGAAAGTACATCTCTTCAATAACTCTCCAAAATGCACATTTGTAGGTGACTAGTATATTCTACCGACTTCTAGACATAAATAAGGGTTAACATTTACCTTCACTTCAATACAGTCAACTATCAATCAACGTCTTCTGAAACAGCCACTGCAACTCTTAATGATGTAATCATTCTGCCGCTTCATTAACAAAACACTCATCAAATGATTATAGCGGCTGATCTGAGAGCACACAAACAAATGACATGGGTTCATTCGCTAGGCCATTCTGACTAGGGTCCGTCATGTGGTTTTATTATCAAGACCTCAGTAATTTATATTAAGTATTTCATATATTCATGGCGTTTAATTCAGCAGAGTCGAACAGGAAAGATAGACGACAGCCAGTCGATGTTTTGAAAAATCTGCTTTCAGCCGGAAATTCGCAGATGGGTTCCACTTGATTGAAACGAAGTAGAGAATACTGTGAGAAAAAAAATGTGAATTTGAAAAACAATTACATTAATGAATAGGAGTATTCGAATAATTAGGTATCAATTATTGATGTAGATATTTACGGATTATTTATGATTCTAATTAAAATAACATTATATTACGGTGATCTGGAAATAATATGAAAATATTCATATTTTCACAACCAAGTCCTATTGAATTTTACTAGTTCGGATTTCTTTTGTCTAATATCATTCAAAATCTATGGAAGAACAGATAAAATTACATTGTATAGATAAAATATCTTTTATATTAAGCAATAAAACGTGAAATTAAATTACATTGAAATATGAAAGTGACCACAGCCTGAGAAGAAATAAAAAGGAATGAAAAATTAAATTGAGCAAAAAACTTAAAAGGGGAACAAAAAATTCTAACCAAGTTACTTCAACGACGTTTCGATTGTTAATTTCCGCAATAGTCTTCGTGTGATTCACCAACCACTTTCAAACGATTATTGAAAATGAGATGATTAGAGATGATATATATATATATATATATATATATATATATATATATATATATATATATCAACATTTTGCCATTGGCACCTGATGTGGGCTATCAGAATATGTCCATAAATCTTTTATATAGGGTGTCACCTGACTTGGGCCACCCCCATTTTTTAATTTTTAAATACGGATCTGTATTTTTTGTTGTAGTTTTTGGATCGTAGACGTTCACTTCATACTGAAAAATTAAATTTTATTTTATATTTTGGAATGTTTCGGTAATATTTGATTATAATTGGATGAATTATTTCCTTTTAAATTATGCCCCTGGAAATTGGTTGACTGAGTTAAATAAAATACAATCGCAACTTACATCTCCCTATCTACCGTGGAGTTTTTAGAGAGTTTTTTTTCAGTCTTAGGTACCTATTCATATTTTTTCATATTTCCATTGCTCTGAGCGTTTTCTACAATTAAATTCGAATAAAAAAGTCTCTTATGATTATCTGAAACATATCTACAACAAAAATATATTATATGTGTTTTGATGAGCAGAAAAAGAAATGATAGCAATGATAACATCCGAAACGAACACTATAATTGTAATAAAAATTGAAATGACGTAATTTATATACACAAAAAATTAATGGCGCAATAAATGTTCAAATTGGAGTCCTTCCATTTTGCGACAAATAATCGGCCAATAAGATGGCCTGCAAGATTAGCAGATCTTACTATTTTGGACTATTTTCTATGGGGGACATTGAAAAATATGATTTACGCTGGCAGAGAGATAGAAAATGGGAAAGACTCGAGATTGAGGATTTTGAATGATTTCGCAACAATGCAGCAAATAAGTGTATCAAGGGCAATAAATAATATGAAATACCGAGTTCAAAAATGTCTCGAAATGGATGGACTCCAATTCGAACATTTATTGCGCCATTAATATTTTTCTGTATATAAAATAATTCATTTGAATTTTCATTACAATTATATTGTTCATTTCTGATGTTATTATTGCTATAATTTCTTTTTCTGAAAATTAAAACACATTTATTATATTTTTGATGTAGATATGTTTCTGATAATTATAAAAAGGTTTCTTATTCGAAGTTCATTGTAGAAAACGCTCAGAGCAATAGAAAAAATATGAATAGGTACCTAAAAACTAAAAAAAAAACTCTCGAAAAACTCTACGGTACATAGGGAGACGTGAAAGTTGCTATTGTGTTTTTATTCAACTCAGTCAATCAATTTTCAGGGCCGTAATTTAAAAGGGGGTAATTCACAAAATTATAATCAAATATTACCGAAACATCCTGAAATATAAAATTGAATTTGATATCTCAGTATGAAGTGAATGTTGACGAAACAAAAACTACAACAAAAAATACAGGTCCGTATTTAAAAATTCAAAGATCGGGTGGCCCAAGTCAGATGACACCCTGTATAAAAGATTCATGGACATATTCTGATAGCCCACATCAAGTGCCAATAGCAAAATGTGGACAGATTTTCAATATGTCTGCGAATAAAGAAGATATAGGCAAAAAATAATTTGGGATTTTTGGTTTTTCCTGTATATCTCCAGAACCAAACGAGCTATATTCATCACTGAATAGGTCTCTAAAATACGCAAGTTTGCGACAATTCAACCGACATTCTATCTCTTATCGTTTACGGGATTCCCATGTACAGAAACGAATTTGAATAGCCTTGTATATATTGTTATAAAAAGACTCGAATACAACAGTGTATGAGGATTTTCAAAACATCACAGAGGAATTCAGATACAGAAATACAGCAAGGACACCCTGTACATTGAAACCCACAACCTTGACAGGAAACAAGTACAGAAGAGTGGGAAATTCAAATATCAAGATTTGTGCATAAAAATTCAATGAATTAAAAAAAAAAGACACCGATATAGGTTAGAAAGAAATGTCAGATGAAATATTCACTTTGAATAGTTCGTTGTAGATTTAGGACATTTTTAGATTTAGGGAATTTTCTCTTTCGGCAATTGATATATTTTTGAATCCAACATAATTTACTTTTATAATTAAAACTGTTCTACATTTTCTAAGATCAATTGTGTCTTTTTCCAAATTTCTTGACAGGAACATCTACAAGAAAAGTCAAATTTGGATGTAATTGTTGTGTTTGTGCCTGAATCCACCTGGGAGGTTGAGAAAAATCTCTATACACTGAGGTATAGGATTTAAACTCAACACAAGAGTCGATCTGAGTAAAATTTTCATCTGAAGTAATAATAAAAATAATAATTAAAATTTAATTTTGTAAACCCACATCAACTTTAACATCATGCTAATTTGGTTAGCAAAATGCGAGTTAAGAGTCACTATTTTCGTTCTGGTGAAGAAAACGTGTTTTCTTTTTTTGAAAAAGTAATCTGTGACAAAAAAAAACGTCATAACTGAAGGAATTAAAGAAAGAAAAGAAAACAAAGCATATTGACCTCATACAACAAATTCACCAATGAATAAGATACTTCATCCAATGCGTCGTAAATCTAAATCAGTTAATGTAATTGCATTTCAGCCACGATAGGGGGGATTTATTTGTTAGTTGAAGTACGCACTTTGAGGTTATCAGTACCATCGGTGTGGCCATATTACCAAGAACAGTTTTTTGTTGAGACAGACGGAGTAAACGAGTTATCTTTTCTGATGATATTTGTTAGATAACCAACTCATTATTTGATACATTGCAAATTATACTTGTGGTAGCTTGAATTGAAATTATCAGAATACGAACATATTATTAAAGTTATATTATTCATGCAGTTTTTACTGTCTTCAATGCCATCAACATTTCCGATGCTGGAGCTTTCGTTCTGTGTTTGAGTTAATCATAATTCTATGTTCCTATTCGAACTATCTAAAATAATGAAGAGCTGGCCATTCACAGATGTATATAAAATCAGTTAAATTTAATTAGAAATTGTGTAAATGGAATTCAAGAGAACACTACTCCTCTAAAAGTCTGGTCCAGAAGTGCCTTTCAGATCAAACTTTTTTCTCCGCCTTCGAAAAATATGAAAAAATTGTCTTCCGAATCGGAATATCATGTAGATGATTTTTGGAGAAAATCAAATACCGCTTGCAAAAATTGCAAAACTCAGAAACAATTAACTGAAAAGAATGAGATTCGGTTTTCTGCAAATATCTCAATAACAAAAATTATTATTATTTGTAATTTTTCCAGAGGGTTCAAAATACGTTCCAGAGCGGGTGTCTGGCTTATGCAAGACACGCCTACTTTTGACCTTTATTTCAACTCATTAATTATGAAAATCGACAATTGAAAAAATTCAGACACCAACTGGATAAATGAAAAAACAATAATCCTCGGTCAAAAAATTCAAATCGTGAATTTCCAGTTGATTAGGCATCTGTTAATTACCAATTTTTCTCTACTCAAACAGGAACATTGCGATAACTGTTGAATAAAAAATCAAGAATTTTTTCAGGGGCCCTTTTGAAAGGTCTCAGAATAGATTCAACGTCTGAAAAAAAATTGTTTTTCAATTTGTTACCAATAATTTACTTAGGTTGAAAATTGAAAAGCTTCAATAATCATTGAAATTTTTTTTCTGTTAATATTACTATTGATCCGGTTGATTTTTAAAGATCAGAAGCTACTTGAAAATAATTTTTTTTAATGTTTATCTGCTATTGTTCAGAAATATATGAAGAAATGCCTTACCTATCTAAAGGTGTTGCAAAAGGAATGTGTTTGATAGAAATGTATGCTGTGAAAATTCCATTATCATGGATAAAAATCAGGCTCGTTCGATTGATGACCTATTTATTTTGAAAAAAATCATATCAAATATGGGATAAAGAAAATAACCTTTGTCTGTCTCGAGTGAACTGAGAATGGTTCAATAAACCGAAACCAGTCGTAACAAATGAAAAACTCGTTAGAAATCAGAAAAAAGTTATTTTCTTCATCCTATATCCGTATAAAAGGAAGGCATTCATGAAAAATGAAAATGATTATAAAACAAATCAAATATTTTGGTGTAGAATTATAACTTTTTTCAATGAAACGACCTTCTAACGGCAAACCTTGGTTCAACACAAATTGCGAGCAAGCTGTCGAAAACCGAACTAGACTTGTTAATGCTCACAATAGACGCAAACTTGGATAAATGGAAGCAAGGAACTTCACAATCAGAGAATTAGGGATAAACTGCTTGCCATTCCCAACGGGTCTAGATCTTTAGGGTCGGTAGCTGAAGGTGTCAGAACTTGACATAATCCACAATTCCACCACTAACACAGGCGGATGGTTCAATTGCAAAAACAGCCATAGAAAAAGCAAATCTGCCAACTGAACAATTTGTGTCCCACTCCACAGTCGATTTTCTGAGAAAGGTACTAGAATCCACAAAGCCGGAAATTACTTTTCGACAGCGTCTAGTCAGGCGAATTTTGAAACAGCTCAATATCAACAAGGCGTCTGGTCCTGATGAAGTGCCAGTCATCGTACTTAAAAAGTGCGCAAATGAAGTCACAGCAGTATTTTGCAGACTTTTCAACCTGTTTTACAAAAAAGGAGTTTTTCTTCCTTGTTGAAAGATTGCTCGCTTTCAGCCTATTTCCAAAAATGGCAAGAAAACTTTTCCGAATAACCATAGACCAGTCGCTTTGCTATCAGTGATATCAAAAATCATAGAGAAAGTCGTAAACCACCGTATCCTCAAATATTTGGGAGGCTTCAACATCTTAAGCGATCATGAATATGGCTTTCGGAAACGAAGATCGTATGTCACCCATATTTGGAATAATGCAATCGAGAAACATGAAGAGTCATGAGCTGTTGCGCTTGATATTTCTGAGCCTTTGACAGTGTGTGGCATGAGAATTTGCTGGCCAAACGTCGATGCTATGGCTTGTCAGATCATTTTTGTGTATGGCTCTTTAGTTTCCTGAAAGAACTATCCCTGCAAGTGGTTCTCGATGGATATCTCACGAATACTTTCACCATCCACGCTGGTATTCCCTAGGGATCCATATTATCTTCAACCTTTATTTTATTGTACATCAACGACTTACTGGAAAACACCCAGAATCCAATATATTGCTTTGCTGACAACAGCTTTTGGATCCCAGGACATCGGCTGCGGAAGCACATCTTCACCGGATCTAGAAGTAATTTCGAATTGGGGTGAAAGTAACCAGGTTCAATTCAATGGCACAAAAACCCAGACATCCATGAAGATAAATGTCTCCGAACCGGATATAATAATGTCAGGTCAGATAATTCCGGTTTCTGCATCGATAAGTTTATTGAGAGTCAAAATGGACAAGTCAAGTCAAGTCAAAAATGTTTATTGATTTTTAACAATACTCACAAAATATTGTGAATGTGTATTGTGTTGTGTGGGGCCCCGCTATAGGCTTATGCCTCTTCAGGGTTAGTGGATTGAATGTATGTGTGTGTGTCATGTGTTCCTTTCGTTTTTAGCCTTTCCGTTGATTCGTTAGAGTGTTCCGGGTCAGTTGCAGTGGTCGTTGGGGTTTTTAGTGTACGGATTATAAGGCTGTGGGTCATGGCTTCAGATTTCAGCTCCTTTCTGGACGTAGCTATCCTCTATTTGATTCCAAGTGGGTATTCCTCTAGGATATCCTGGATCTGCTCCGGCGGATCTTCCATTGTTCCCAGGAGTCTGGCTGGGGAAAACGGGAGCTTCTTCCTAGGAATCCTTCTGGGTCCCCCACGAAGAGTCCGCGGTGTGGTCAGCGAGTTGATGGCATCGGTGTTGCTACTGCTCATCGTTCTAGTCGCATATCGTCCCTGAAGTTCCTGAAATCGTAGGTTGATAGGTGTAGTGTTTATTAGGTTATATAAGTTTTGGGATAGGTGACGGAAAGGGAGGTTGTGGATGTTGCGTAAGATTCTTCTCTCGATAGTTAGGATACGTTGGGATAGTTTCGGGGGAAGCGTACAGTATATCATCGCTTTGAAGTCTAGGACTGGTCTGATGGAAGATTTATAAGTATGTTTTACTGTCGCACCTCCCGAGCTTGCCTCTTAGTGCTTTTAGCACGCTTGCTCTCTTCTGGACTCTGTCCAGAGTTTCTTTCAGGTCGACCTCCCAGTTCTCGTGAAAGTGACCCCTAAGTAGGACACCGAGGTTTTCTCCTAAGAATCTGAGGTTCAAGTTTTCGGGATTTGCTTTAGGGCGGGTAGTGGGGTCAGGATGTCGAAATAGGATGGTTTAAGTTTTGTTGGGATCAATTTTGATACGCCACTTGTTGCACCACTCCTTGTAAGGTTGAAGGAGAAACGGAGCCTGAGCTAGGTGCATCAGCGACTGGGGAAGGAGAATTTGTGGACATAGAAGGGTTAATGCCCGAAGATGTGACAGTAGGTTTCAAGTGCCATGAGTTTCTCCTATAGGTTTGTACTCTATATCAGCGGTGTCCTTCAGGCCTCATTATCTCTGCTGGAACCCAGTTCTGGTGACTTTGCCTGAGCAATACATTTTCATGACTCGTAAATTTCTTATTCTCCTTCTTTCCTCTGTCAGATTTGGTTTTCTCTACCTCCTTATTTTTTTTGCTTCTAAGTGATGTCTCTTATTTCATTAGTTGGGAGTAAAGTTTTTGTTCTTCGATTGAACAGTCTTTGAGCAGGAGATCTAACATCCAAACGGGGGGTGTTTCTATGATGTAACAAGGCCAGCTGCATATCAGAATTGTCTTCCAGGCACTTCTTCATTAGATTCTTGTACATAACGCTCCGCTGAGCCATTTGAACGAGGAAACTGTGTACTTGAAATTCTGTGCCACAATTCTTGAAAGGTATTGAACTCTTGACAATGATATTGTTTGTCTCCATCTGACATTAGTGTGTCAGGGATTCCAAATGTTGCAAACCAAGATTTTAGTTTTTTTATGATGTTGAAGCTTTTAATACTTGTCAACTTCTTGAAATTAAAAAATCCAGAGTAACTGTCTACTATCAATATATAGTATTTTTCTTCAAGATGAAACAACCCATTCGCTACAATACTCCATGGTCGTTCAGGTGCACTTTGTATCATGATAGGTTCCATTGGGTTGTCTTTTTGTGTCTTAGCACATACATAACAGTTTTTAACGTAGTTGGTCAAGTCAGTAGTCATTTCAGGCCAAAATACATTGTCTCTGGCTAATCTTAGTGTTCCTTGTATCCCTTTATGGCTTAAATCGTGGTCGATCATGTTTTGTGCTTGAATTTGGCAGCTGCGGGTGTTGGAGGGGGGAGAGTAGAGGATAGTGTTATCTGCATACTGTAGGATTTTCTGGGTGGTGGGGACGTCGTTAGCGTAAATTAGAAACAGGGAGAGAGCGAGGACTGAGCCCTGGGGAACACCGGATTTGGGGGAAAAGGGGATGGATAAGGCGTCACCGACTTTAACGCGGATTTGTCGGTTAGATAGGCTAGACCTACATGGTCAAAAATTAAATAATATATAACTTCTTCTTGACCTCAATGAAAAAATTTCTTATTTATTTTGAAAACAAATATTACCCTGCTCAAAAAGAAAACAATTGTCCTAATATTGAATTCCAATTTAGCGAAACATTATAGCGGCATTATTTAAAATTCACACCTTTCATGATCTTGATATTTACGCGTTTCACTCGAATACAAATTATCATTAATTACCATACAACTATTTTATAAAAATCTCGAGTGTTTTGTTTCCAGTCATACGTGTTTCGAATTGCTATGAAACAAGTGAAATTGCATCGAATATCCGGATGTAAGCATTGTGCAAAGAATTTGTAATGTTCTTATTGAAACGTTTTTTTAAATTGGGTAATAAACTGGAAGAATGTCAAATTGTGAAATTGCGTGTCATGAACGATAAATATATTAATATTGTTAGAACCAGGTGAAAATTACTGCTATATGCCGAGTCCAAGTAAAACCTTCCATTGTCTAGTATGACAACATGGATTTGTTAAGAGAATGCCTCATTGTTGCAATTAACAGATCTGAGATGTCCTTCAGTTGATTGAATGAATGTATGTAAACAAACTAGTTGGGAAATAAAAATTCGGTTGTTAATATGGATAATAATATGCTTGTTTCACTTCTTCAGATCTCGTAGATGGACTAGTTTGCCGATACAAGTTTGAGATTAGAAAGGAGATGACATTCAAGTTTCTCAGTATTCTTAAAGTCATTGGAAACTACAAACATATTTTTTTGCAGAATTTGGAAAATTTTGTGTGTACCGTTTCCTTACTTTTTTTTTAATTTACAGCAAGAAAGAAGTTCCTGTGCCCAGTTAGAATGACTAGCTCTTGATTCGCTGAGTTCGCGGAGGAAAAGGCGTAGGTCAGTTCATGATTTTTTTTAGAATTTCTATCATAAGGGCTGAAAAGGGTTACCAAATTAGAAACCTCATATTCGGACGCCATCTACAGAAGTTGTTTTCAAGGACAAAACACAAGCACTACAGGAAAATCCTCAAAGCGTGCATGTCTGAAAGGTACATTGGATTTGAATCGCTGGAGATTAAAGCTATTTGGAAAAACATTATCAGGAAATTTATTCCACATAATATTTGTTCTCAAGCTGTGAAGTTCGAGGTGTACTGAATTGAACCTCATAACGATGAGCAGCCATAGTCTGTCGCGTATTTCTGATATGTACCGCTTTTGGTGGAATCAAATGTGCCAAGTCACTTGAACACCTTCCGTGAAATTATCTATGGAAGAGAAACAAATCTCCAACCTTTCTCCGATGTTCCAGGCTATCAAGGTTGCACGTGATGTTATAGTCTCCAGTCAGATGGATGGCTCTTTTCTGGATGAAATCCAGCAACTTCAGGGTATGTTTGGGGGCAGAGCTCCATACATGAGAAGAATACTCCAAAGAAGGTCTGATCTGAGCTTCATAAAGGATCAAGACATATTGGTGTCCATTTCAACCCCCCAACAAACTTATTGAAGCAGAAAGCGGAATTGTCTGACCTGACGTTATTATATCCGGTTCGGATACATTTATCTTCATGGATGCCTGAGTTTTTGTGCCATCGAATTGAACCTGGTTACTTTCACCCCAATTCGAAATCACTCCTAGATCCTCATTAAGCAACCTCCTGCTGCTGGTGAAGATGTGCCTCCGTAGCCGATGTCCTGGAATCCAAATGGAATGACGAGACGAGTGTGCTGTCGTTAGCAAAGCAGTATATTGGATTCTTGGGTTTTTCCAGTAAGTCATTGATATACAATAAAACGAAGGTTGGAGACAATATGGATCCCTGGGGAACACCAGCGGTGATCTTGAAAGTATTCGAGAGACATCCGTCGACGGCTACTTGCAGGTTACTTTCCTTCGGGAAGCTAAAGAGCCATACACATAAAGGATAAGACAAGCCATAGCATCGAAGTTTGGCCAGCAACTCCTCGTGCCACACACGGTCAAAGGCCTCAGGCATATCGAGCGCAACAGCTCTTGATTCTCCATGTTTCTCCATTGCGTTATTCAAAATATGGGTGACATACGATAGAAGGGCACCTGTTGATCTTTGTTTCCGAAAGTCATATAGATGATCGCTCAAGATGTTGAAGCCTTTCAAATATTTGAAGATATGGTGATTCACAACTTTCTCCATGATTTTTGATATCACTGATAGCAAAGCGACTGGCCTATAGTTATTTGAATTATTTTTCTTGCCCTTTTTTGGAATAGGAGAAATCTTCCAATAAAAAGGAAAAAACCCCTTTCTTGTAAAACATATTGAAAAGTCTGCAAAATACTAGTGTGAGTTAATTTGCGCACTTTTCAAGTATGATGACGAGCACTTCATCAGGGCCACACGCCTTGTTGATATTGAGCTGTTTTTTAGGTACTATAACCATTTTCAACTGTAGACCAACTTAGTTTTACCGAGTTTACAGTTTACTTGAAAGGTTTTGCATCCCTAATGTTGAAATGAATGAAAGAATGAAAAAATAATAGATATTCAATATTGAACCTGTCACCGTATAAAGAAATCAAAGTGTCAATGTTCAGAAATGTTGTACACTTTGAATGGTTGCTTCAATAGAAAATGTAACAGGCCCCACCCTAGAGTTTAATCTGTTCAAAATGCACTATACCCTACAACTTCTGATCGAAACCCTATTTACAGAAACCATCAAGTAAACTCAAGGCTTTTGTTTTACATTTCTCTAACTAGACTCCTCTCATTTTCGAGATCCAGGACTCCGGCATTCTCCAGTAGTACCCACCTCGGACCTATGTGTTACGGTGCAACCAAACATGTCACAAACTTTTTTATATTAAATTGTAATTGGGACTACCCATTGAATAAAATAAATGAAATGAAATTGAAAAATAAATGCGGGGCAGTGATCATGAATCCACAACCACTTAATATGTATTCTCCGATTAGACCAGTGGTGCCGTATGTAATGGCTCCAACCGTAAAAATCTCAGAAATGCTTATAAAATTATTTCAAACGTATACCAATTCCAAGCCGAGATTTAGTGGAAATAAGATTCATCAATTAGTGAATACTATTAAAAACGTAATTCTTCCTGATAACGCAAAATTAATATCGTTTGACGTCCAACATTTATTTTCCAGTATTCCGCCAATTGAAACAATTGAACTGTTTGCTAACCTCAGAATTATTTCCAAGTCTACAAAAATTTGTATTCATGTAGGACTATGAAATTATGAAATCCATATTAATCAGTTAATTAACAGTTTTTTTCACTGGTATAGATACGTAGATGATATCCCAGTCTGTTTCACTTGTACGGTTAGGCAGTTAGGTAAGTTTGTCGAATATGTCAATTCCATTCACCCGTCAAAAAAATTCATCACTGAAAAGGAGGTAAATAATTCAATAAAATACCTTGACTTAACTATTACGAAAATCAAAAATAAACATGATTTTGCAATTTTCCACAAAATATTTTATACAGACAATGTCATACATAATTCCTCCACACACCCTTACCAGTATAAAGAAGCTGCATTCAATGGTATGATTCAGATACTATTGAATATTCCACTGTCGAAAAGTAATATCCAGAGAAAGCCGAATTTCATCAAACAAATCGCTGCCAACAACGGTTACTAGGTAGATATTATCGACTTCATCATTTCCAAAAAGTTACATAAACAAGTCATGGACCAGGTCTACCAAAATTCAAGAAACGATGGCGTCCCCAATAGGACATTGTCATATTTTGAAGAAACCACCAATAATATCCCTCGTTTTTTGAAAAAGGAATGCTTGTACGTGGTTTACAGAACGAATAATAGTTTAGGTAAATTTTTTGAAAACAATTAAGACAAAACTTCAGTGCCGGTAGATCAGAATTAGGTATATTAGCTGATTTGTGGCTCTTGCCCAAAACTTTATATTGGCCAAACAAGGAGAACTTTTTCCAAAGAATTACAGAGAATAGAAGTAGTTTCTCGATTGAAAAGGCCAGTTCCACATTTACAAACCAGAGGGACATGAGTAATTCATGAATAGAAAATTTAGGAAAATGATATGAAGTAATTTCTCCACTACTATTATTGTCGAGATGAATCAATAACTTTTCTGAGAACTCGCCAAAATATATGAATTGAGTCAGATAAATTTTAACGTTCGAAGATATTTTATGTTGAACTACTTACCTACATTTTTTTCATTGTTACGAAATGAAATTCAAATGGGATCACTTTTGCAAAAAACATTCCTAGGAGAAATCTATTTTACCCAGCAAGGTAGAAGCTGATTAATCCTGTATATATTTGCATTTGATGAACTCCGCCAATATTCAAAACTAATGATTCAATGTCTATGATATTCAAATAATTATGCAACAAGTTACATATCAAGATATGAATACCTAATAAGTCTAACGGAATGGATAGCATAACACATTACTCAATTTAGTCAATGAATCAATGTAGTTATTAATCTCAACAAGAATCTGGTGATTCTCCGGTACATCTTATTTCATTTGAGGCAAAATTCACGATCAGTTTCCCAATCTGTACTTATTATGTAATCTGGTTTTGAGGATGAGAAATAATTTCTGGCACAGCGTCTTATTAAAATTTCATTTCTGAAGTCAACACAACAATTAGTGGGGATGTAGAGTCATCCATTTTCAACCAGAAAATATTTGGAAATATTCATTTTTCAAGTATTTCATCGTTCAGACTATTTATTATTTTCCAAAACCTATATTTTGATATAATTAAAGATAGATCAGGAGTTTCTTGTCTTTGAATACATCCTGTTCAAAAGCATAATAACAATAATTTTTTCTAATATTGTTTGGAACAATAGCTAAGAAATGCTACTGAGTGAATGAAAAAAAAAAACAGATGATAAACGTTCTTTTCGAATACCAGGATAGGTTTCACCATTTTTTATATATCAATCAATCAGTCAATCAATTTATTCAATTCAGATACATATCCTTGGACATAATACATTTTAGCATAATAATAATTACAGGAAATGAAAAAAATTATTGAATAAAAATAACTAAGTGGTGTTGTTCAGTTCTTGGGAAACGCCTGAGCAAAGCTTATGTTGCGTATTTTCCCAGATCTGGACAAAACTATGAATGTAAGTGAGGAAAAAAACTATTCATTTCTTTCAGTAAGAAATGAAAATTCATAATTGAAAGAAATTAATAGAAAGCAATGATGAACCCGCAGGAGGATTGGACCAGACAATCAGTCGAAAGGGAGACAGGTCTAAGTGAGACAAAATATCTTTCAGGCATGATTCAGTGAGTCGATTCAAATGTTTCTTTTAAGGAATCAAAGTCGTGATCAACGAAGGATCTAATTGTTTTCTTGCGTTCAATAATATTTTTTATATTTGTTAGTTCAATGGGAACTTGATTGACAAGTTTCGGTCCAAATTAAGTAACAAACCTTTGGGTATATACAAACTTCCTCAAGCATGTTTATGCTTGAGGAAGCTATTGTATAGCAAAACACGTGTCGCGGCTTTTGTAAAACCCTTTATAGTGAAAATCATACAATAAACTGTAATAAATAGTTGTTTTTCTCAGTACCTCATAACTGATTCAGCTAATGCATCTTATGTCATCAATAATAAATGTTTATTTAGTTCGTTTCTGAGTCGGTAGAGTTTAAAAATAAGTTTTCTGGGTCTTTTCACGAGAAAATCTACATGTTTGTCCCAGAGTACATGTTGGTCAATCATCACACCCAGATATTTTATTGTATCCGTTTTCTTTATACGTTTACAAAAACAAATTATAGGAGTTTGGCAATTGGGGGTGTGTAGGAAAATGTTTTCCTCTAGTGGTTGGTCTCTTATTGTTGATGGGAAGGTTAATAATTTTGTTTAATCGATATTTAGACTCAGGAAATTGAAATTCAGCCAAGTGAATATAATGTTCAATCCTTTTTGTACTTCTGCATAAGTAGAGTCCCATGGGTTACCATAGAAAATCAATGCCGTATCATCGGCAAATGAAACGATTCACCATCAATTTCCTATATAATATATATATATATATATATATATATATATATATATATATATATATATATATATATATATAGGACAAAAAGAATTTGAAGCTTCATATCTTCTATTAATTATCTGCAAGCGCTTTCGACAGCTGGTCGTACTGTCATATTCTAGGCACTCCTCAAACTGAACTTTTCATCCTGTCGTCTGTCTCTTTATACGGTCCGAACGTCTCAACTCAGGTACTTTAGGTAATTTCCCCCCACCAGAGAACATAAAACTCATAAAACAAGTCAACAAGGGACACCGCATGGACATTTGGGAAAACTTGAACATCCATAAATTTAACAGTCATAAATCACTTATCGAGGAACAAGTACAGATCAAAACACAACAAGACCTCACATTCAATATATTAAACAAAACCATACACATTCCTAGAGAAGATCTAACACAAAGAATAGTACCTGATGCAGTACAAATACAGGCAAATTTACCTAAAGTACCAGAAATACCTGAGTTGATACGTTCGGACCGTATAAAGAGGCAGACGACAGGATGACAAGTTCAGTTTGAGGAGTGCCTAGAAGATGACAGTACGACCAGCTGTCGAAAGCGCTCGCAGATAATTAATAGAAGATATAAAGCTTCAAATCCTTTTTATTAAATATAATAATAAAATACTGGTTGTGTCTGGCTATAGGTGTCGTTTATTTTGACCCTTTGGGTTCAGCATTGTAAATAATCAGGTAATAGTTCTAGAGACTCACCTCTCACTCCCACATTTCCTAACCTCTGTAATAGTAGTACTATTAGGTTGCTTCAAAGATTATTTTCCGATGGTAGTCGGTTGGAGAGAATGGTGGGTGTGGCAGAACTTCGACGCAGAAAGTTATTGTGAATCACACCAGCCGTGCCTGGGTGGTTCATCGGTATCCAACCACTATATCTTGTTGTCGTAGAGGATCCACTTTCCATCACACGTGATAATCCGATTTGAAAATAGGTCGTTTTGGTTATGCAAAAGCAAAGAAGAACAGACCTCAAAAAGTTAAAATTTGGACAGAAATGAAAAGCATCAATGTACAGAGTACAACATTCTCTATGGATCCTAGGCGATAAATCGTTTAAGGAGATTATTTATGAAAAAGATTAATCTAATTCAATTGAACCTGGGAATAGAACATAGATAGTCGTTTGATTTCATTAATTGCATGCTAAACACCTAATACACCTATGAGATTTTAAAAAATGACGAATAATTTTGATGACATCGTGAAAAAGGTATTGCTTTAAAGGAATATATGTATTTATTCCCCATTGAAGAAATATTATGAATATTTCAAAATTATTTGTGTGATCTTCCTGCCTGCAGATAAACACCACATTCTGTTCGAGATTGGCCGGTATGTGATTCACATCAAGATTGTAAATCCACTAGAACTTTCTCCAATAGTAATTGAATAACAGATGAAGAAAAAATATGACCATATAAAGTATACCTATAGACATACTATTAGATAAACTAGTTCCAACAAATGAATGGTATTGTTTATGATATGACAGACCAGGAATGGTATACGTGTTTTTATCCAACGTTTATTTATCATCAGAAGTATGGGTGTATACAGGATGTCACGGTTCCGAATGATTATAGGGAGGTATACGGAAGAAAAAATAATACTTTGAACTGAAGCTCTGCGGGATAATACAAGAGAGAATTAGATTAAATATTTAATCGAGATATTGGAGTTTTTTCGATATTACCATTAGTTTCAGTTATTTTATGATAATAATAATGACTCGAAAAGAAGCCATTCTCACACAATTTTTATGTGTCACAGGTACCTGATATGTGTTGATATGACAAACTCCCAATACTCCAGAGGTTAATCAGTAACAAATCAAATTGTTATTTGAGAAAAATGAGATGATATCGACCTGAAACTGTAAATGAATGTATGTCGTAATTCAAAGATCACATGGAGTTCCTTTTGTCTGTGAATTTCTAGAATAACGTCAATTGCCTCACTTTCTATATCTTACATTTTTGAGATCCTCATGGATATCATCGAATGTGAATAGACCTGTACATAAAAAACCAATCAATACAGTTATTTGTGATATATCAGATCATTTTGAGTGCTAGTCAAAAAACATTGAACAACAGCTCAAATGATCTACCATCATATGAACAAGGTTCACTTAGTATAGAAGAAGTAACATCATTTTGGTGAACAAACGAACAATATTTCCAAAATTCAATGTTAACATTTTTTCTAACTAGCGGTAACTATTCAAATCATTATTATCTAACATTTTTGAATACTCGTTGAAACGGACGACTTCAACAATATTGTTGTAACTCATCCCCTAAAAAAATGATGCCGGCCGCCACTGGTCGTCACAAATCAATTCAAGACGTGGCCAAGATCGAGCTCAACTCAACGTGCGTTTCGCGCTTGTTCAAGCTAGATGCAAAGTTGCTTCGATAGACTTCTAGCAAATTCCTTATTGACTTCGAGAGGATTCGATTATCATGAATAACTATCCACACCCCGATCGAGAAAGTCAAGCTTTGCAAACAGTGCGGTACGAACCGATTTAATAAGGCGACATTTGAATATTAGTTGAAGTTTCAGTTGAAGTATTTGGTTGCATTATTAGTGAAATAAGGTTAAGTTTGATTATTGTACAGAGTAGTCAATTATTGTCAATCCCACGGAAAAAACGTAGCAATATAATGAACATAAACGAGTATTTGAATACCTCAGTCTACTAATCTTCCATAAAATGAAGCAGAAAGAGAAATATTTATAGCGGTTCTGATTGCAGCAATGAGTATTCTGAAAAAATCTGTTTTTCCGTTAACCAGCTGTCGCATCCCTACGAACGACAACCCACAGAAGTCGAAACTTGTGCGAGCTAAGAATAAACGAAGTCTTACCTTTTAACGTGTGATTCAACACGAGTTGGACGATAGCAAGTGTAAATCGATCGTTCAGCCTGGGGCTTGAGCCACCGACCAACACGGCAGTCAATTTGAGTGAGTGAACAAAGCACGCACGTCAGACCGACCGGGTACCGACCAAAATATTGATTAATCAGCTCATTTAGTAACTTCTCTAGTAGCAGGGGAGCCCACGATGCAAAATGGGGATTTACTCGAGCGTCATTGAGACATATCAGGTTGCAAAGCTTAGGTGATAAGACGAAAAATGTTATATAATATATACCTTTTCATCGGTGGGGGAAGCGGCTATAGATTTTCAAATATGTAAAAAAAACTGTTGCATGGACATACTCGAGCTCGTCAGATATTGATACCATCAATGTTCTACGTATTTTTAATAATGTTTGTATGTTAATCTGATCGTTTGCATGATGTGGGTGGTTGTACGTGTGGGTTAAAAATGAAAAAAAAAATTAATCGAGCGCGTCAGATTTTCTAAGGGGGTGTTAAGTGCAATTAAGGAAAGCTCTCATTCAATAATCTGACAATTTCGATCTGACGCAAACTCGCGGCCATTATTATAATGTGCTAAAAAATCGTCATTTTGAAATACTCAAGCGCGTCAGATTGAGATATATTTGGTTCATCCTTATGTTTTAGACGTGCTGTCTCATAATCTGGCGATTATCTAGAGGAATTCGCCTAATCTGACAAAAAAATATTTATTCAAATGTTTTTTCAATCATTGAACTTAATTAATTGAGAAGCTCAGAAAATAGCATGCAAATAAATAAGTGTATGTTTTTTAAATAGAATACTTGTATTTATAAAAAAAAATAATTTAAAAAAATGCCTAAAAAAAATTTAATTTTTTATAATCAATTTATTATTTGATGAAGAACAGAGAAATGTTGATGATTTTTACCACTTTTATTTGTAACTGCAGTTACTTATACAATATATAAGTTTGAAAATGTCCTTATAGGAAGAAACTGCTGTAACGTTAGTTACAAATAAGAGAGGTAAAAAACATAGAAAGTGTTAGAGTTACAAATAAAAGTGGTAAAAAATATAGAAAGTTCCATCCACCAATTAATTGATCAATTAATGATCATATTCATCTTCATCACGAACGAGTCTATGTGATCAGCTGTGATGGCGTCGTGGCAACAGAATTCAGAGTGGGGACGGAGTGAGAGAGTAATAGATAGAGAAAAAGTGAATAGAGAATAGAGGAATAGAAACTCGGAGAGGGAAATATAGGTATCACACAGCTGCACGCATTAAAATTCATCGACGAGTTTTTGTTATTTCGGCATGCGAAAATCGTCAGATTATATATTTTTCGTTATCCTTGAATTATTTCCTTCAAAAATAAAAAATAAATAGCTACGCTCGAGAATGTCGAAATGACGTTATTTTTTTTACAACTTTGCTGCCCTCCCCTTTCTTTACGTCACTCTCAAATTGTCAGATTACAGGAATATACAGTTTTTAGCAGGTAATTAACTCACCATACCCTAATCTGACGCGCTCGGGAATTTCTGATGATCAATTTTTTTTTACTAATCTGATCCTTTATCCCTCACAGGCGGCCTTGTATATGGGGCTCATATTTGGTGGAGGTACTTAACCGGGTGCAAGGTATCCCCCTGTATATTAATCTGCCGCGCTTTAGTAAATACCGAAATCCCCGCTTGGGCTTTCCTATTGTGGTAAAACAGAAAATGAATAGCAATGAAAACACAGTCAAGTTATTTCAATGACTTCCTTTCTATAAAACCAATTCACACGTTTTTCTAACAATGGGCTGTTTGAACAGCATTATGTACATGTTCAATCAATTACCACAATGGTCAATTTAAGTAAAGAAGGCGGTAATGTGCTGTAACCAAATTTATTTGATTGGCTGCAGTGGGCTGATTCGACCTATCACACTATTTGTAATTCAATTGAATTTGATGAGAATTGATGGAAAATGAGACTTTGACGTAACTCCAGAGCGACTTATTATTGACAAATATACCGGGTGAAAACGGAAGTGACTGAACACACACAAAAAATCAAATCAATAATATTTGTTAGTTCTATAGAAAAATAGTTGATCAGTTTCGAAGTAGAATCGAAGTTCAAAAAATGACTGTGACGTTAATATCATTGAAACTTATCTCCTCCCTTTTTTTATTTTTTTATTCCTTATTAAATGTTTCACTTGTTGAAGGGTATTATGGAAAGAAGAAAAGAAAAAACATATCTTTCCATATACAATAACAAGGAAAACGTGAGCTCCAAATGAATTATAAATATATACAAAACAATTTGCAAACTGAACAAGAAACAAAGAATACATGGAGAGGCATAAAATCATCGATGAAATTCTCCAAAGAGTAGTACTTTTTTCAATCAAGAAGGTTTTCAATCTTGATTTAGAAAGATACCTATCAGGAGCTGCTTTTATATTTTCATCTAATTTTTTTAAATTTTCGGTACGCGATAAAGATTGCTTTTCTGGTAGAGGGATATTCGATGTGGTCTAGGTACTAGCAAATTTCTATAGCGAGTTGTATAATCATAATATGCTGAATCGATAACAAACTCGATCTGTTTTTATAAACAAAAATACATAATCCATAAATAAATATCCCAATAACCGTAAGAAGTTTCAGGTTTTTGAAAGAGCTCCTACTTGCTCCCATCTCCATCCAAGTTTAGCAATTATTCGAACTGCCGACATTTGTAGTATGGAAAGCATTTGAAGCCACGTTCCAAAATGTATGCGAGTTTGGTAAAGCAGAAATAAGTACATGAATGAATACAACAATCAGTATTACTCAATCAGAAATTTCTTCATGAAAAATCCAAATATGAGTCTTTGTTTCGTGATATGAAATGCTTCTTAATTTCAGAACCAACTTTCAAATCGATTTCAAAAACAAGTTGGCAATGTCACACCCATAGTCAAAACAACAAGAATACAGAAAAAAAAGAGGAAAATCGAAATAAGAAAGAAGTTTCACGGTGTTGCCAAGTTCATATCAAATATTAGTGACGTCACGACGATCGTTTTTACCCGAATTTGAAAAAATTACTGACGAAAAAATTGTAAAAATTATGTAACGAGGTCATATAATACTTATGTAGTTTTCACCTATGCAGTGATAGATGAGTTTATAGATATATGAAGTAATTACTTTTCTTAATTTCACCTGAATGGTTAATGCTTCCTAAAAATTTTTTGTGGGTAACGTTTCGAAGACTAATTGAAAATCAAAAACTCAGACAACTGAAACTACCGTCACCACTATACTCTAGGAGTACATCGAAATTCATAAACAATTATTCAATCTACAATAAAGTTAGTTTTTCATCGTCGCAAAACTCTAATTCCCTTTACAAAAACGTCTTTTGTTTCGTAGAATTATTAGTAATGTGAACAAGACCTTTTCTCAGAGTTTTTCATTTTCTCCTAGTCTCCTTTCAACTCAACACCAGCGATGCTCCCATCTCGGGAACCCGTCCAAATAGTACTCAGCGTTTTTCTCTGCAAAATAGTTGTTCACGAAGATGACTGCCTCTTCATTTGACGAAAATCTCTGTCCTCCGAGCGTAATTTTCAGATGAGGAAACGAAGAGAAGTCGCCTGGGGCTAGATCTGGTGAATAGAGTGGATTGTCGAGCAATTCAAACCGTATTTCGTGGATTTTCGCTATGGCAACCGCTGAGGTGTGAGACGCTGCGTTGTCTTGATGAAACAGGATTTTTTTTTCAGCAAATGTGGACTTTTTTCTGCAAGTTCTGCCTTCAACTTCCCAAGTAATAATGCTCTTTTGATGGTTTTTTTGAAGAAAATCGAATAAAATAACTCCATTACTATTCAAAAAACAGTCGTCATCACTTTCTCAGCCGAAAATACAGTTCTTATTTTTTGGAGCCTATTTGCCTCTTTGTAGTTCACTGTTTGGACTGTATTACTGTTTCGGGCATATAATGGTGTATCCAAGTTTCATCTATAGTAAATATTCGCCGCCAAAACTCGGATTTATTGCACTAAAACTACACAGCGTTCGAAATGTTCATTCGAACACGTTTTCGGTCTAATTTGAGCAAACGCGGCATCCAACATGCGGATAGCTTTCTCATACCTAAATGTTTTATTTGATATGTGACAAACACGTTCTTTTGACATGTTCACAGACTCTGCTATCTCTCTCATTTTAATTCGGCGGTCGTCTAGCACCATTTGGTGAACTTTGGAGATGTTTTCGTCGGTAGTTGCAGTTTTTGGACGTCCCGACCGTTCATCGTCTCCCAAGCTCTTACGGCCACGTCTAAATTCAGCTGCCCAAAATTTCACTGTGTTAAATGATGATACAGAGTATCCATACACAGAATCCAATTCATCTTCGATTTGCGTAGGCATATTGCCTCTTAAACATCACCGAATGCGAGTTAATGTGAACGAAAATTTGAAAATATTTGGAAAAAAATTATTTGAATATCTACTATTAGTTTCGAAAAGTATGAGTATTGAATTTCGTTGACGTTATTTCTCGAGAAATTTTGATAAATAATTTTGACATTATTGTTTGTTCTCTCCTCCCAGCTACCATTTACGATTTCCATCCCCAATGTAGGAATTCTGCAAAAAAACCGGAATCTTTCCAAATGAGTTCAAACAAACTATCTCTAAGATTGAAAGTACACGAATATTATTTTTAGTTGATTTTATGTGAATCTTGTTTACTACTGACCAGCAGCCTTTTTTCAGGTCAAATTTCGTAAGATTTTGAAAGGCAATTATTCCATGGCTTAGCGTGAAATTTCAATTTATCAGTTAATGAAAAACTATCTGTATGTACTATTTTTATTACATTTCGTCTCGATTACAACTAAATTCATCCTTTTGAACATTATCCTCAAAATATCACATCTATAATACAGGGTTTGACCTGAAAGATTTCAACTGGCTCCTGAATATTGTCAGTCGCAAAAATGTATTATTCTAATTGTAACTTTTTGTGACAGTTCTTGAAAGCACGCTAAAAAGTAATTTTAAATGAATAGGCAACATCCAAAAAACACAAAAATTTTGTGTTTATCATATGAACTGAATAAATTGATTAGAGTGATTGACAATCATAGACATGAAGTCCATGACACCGACAAACGTTTTGGTGTAAATTTCGAACTTGAAACAAAAATGTAAATTTTTATCAATTTTGAATTATCCAAAAATATTGTTTTTTTGTGAACAGTAAACACTTCTGAACATTATAAAACAGTTTGTCAAAATCAGTCATTTTGCCTATTCACTAAAACTCCTCAAAAACTATTCTCCTTGCGATTATACAAAACAGAGCCAGTTGGAATTCATTATTTGAACGTAACTATACAAAGCATATGACTTTCTTAATTTCTAACTATGATACATTTTTGACGAGTTCAAAATGTGAATCTGCTATACATATACAAAGGAAAAATCAATAAAATAGAAAGAACACGAATTGGGGTTGTTGCCTTGGATCCACTGTAGAAACCACCATACACCTGTAGTCCCGCTGTTTCTATACTTTGTTTGCAGTAGTCACCATCATATAACCAACCAACATATTCACCTGTATGAAAAAAAAAATGTTATTCAAATGGTTTCAGATTGGAATCATTATTACATTATCTTGGACAACGTGAAGTTGAAAATAACTGATGAGTACACAAGAAGAACTCAACTTTTTTATGGTATATAGACGTGGAGAAAATTTTTAAAACCCAATTTCATGTTTTTTGAGGTGTTTTCTCTGAATATAATTTCATTTTGCCTTTTGGAGAGTTTGCAAAAAATAGCAAAATTTCGGCACCCAATGTCAGTCATAGTAAAGTTTTATTTAGAAATGGTTGCTTGTGGGACTTAGTATTCAGAATTAATATTTTTTGGTCCACTGGCAATTGGTCTTTTTCTAGCGCTAGTCCTTGTGACTAGCAACTAGTCATAGTAATATTACTATACGAGTACTATATTGCCTATATAAGAATTCTCAAACCTTTTCGGACAGTTAATGTTAATTTGAGGAAATTCCTTTTCACAACACAACAAAAAAATATTTTTTGAATGTTTCCTACACTAAATTAGTCAATTTCTACTAATTTTGGGGTGATAAAAACGAAAACGAAAATAACAATGAAAAATTTTTATTAGCTCTGGTTTTTGAGATACACAGAACTTAATCTTAAAGAGTAGTTATACTATACGTGAAAAGTGAAAGTACATAAAATAATATTGTTATGTTTCTTTTAGAATATTTTAAGTACAAAATTAATAAAAAAAACATTATTCTTAGTGTTTTGACAAATAAAAGAAGTTTGTACCACCAAATTTCAATTAAGTCCATCCGATTCATTGTAAGATCGCTGTCGTTTAACTTGTCTTTTATAAAACACTTCTGGAGCATCCCTACACATAGACCAGCAGTAGTCTGCAATCATTGCTTCATTCCAACGGCCCTGATATCTCTGTTCCATTGAGGCAATGTCTTGATGGAATCTTTCTCCATGTTCGTCACTCACAGCTCCACAGTTTTGTGGGAAGAAATTAAGATGAGAGTGAAGAAAATGAATTTTTAAGGACATGTTGCATCCAAGTTGGTGGTAAGCTTGAAGAAGCTCTTTAACCAATGCTGTGAAATTATCATCTCTTTTGTTACCTAAAAACCCATGTACAACCCCCTTAAAGGCTTCCCAGGCTCTTTTTTCATTTCCTGTTAAAATCATGTCAAAAGCAGGATCATTTACGATTTCACGGATTTGAGGCCCAATAAAGATGCCTTCCTTGACTTTAGCATCACTCAACCTGGGAAACTTTGCTCTCAAGTACTTAAAAGCTTGTCCTTCCTGGTCCATGGCCTTCACAAAGTTTTTCATTAGTCCCAACTTAATATGTAATGGGGGAAGGAGAACATCCTTAGGATCTACAAGAGGCTCGTAAACTACATTTTTCTCATTAGGGTTTAGGTCTCGTGTAAGCCAGTTCATTTTTTTATAGTGAGATTTTCTATCCCGACTGTCCCACAGACACAAAAAACAACAGTACTTGGTGAACCCTAATTGCATTCCTAGAAGTATAGCAATGACTTTCAGATCACCACAGATGTGCCACTTGTGTTGTTCATATTTGATTGATTGGAGAAGTGTTTTCATATTTATATACGTTTCCTTCATGTGAACTGCATGACCTATAGGAATAGAGGGTAGCTGATTTCCATTATGCAGAAGTACAGCTTTTAAGCTTAGTTTTGAAGAGTCTATAAACAGTCTCCATTCAGATGGAGTGTGATCCAAATTCAAGCAGTCCATCAAACCATTAACATCAGAACAAACTACGAGGTTTTCTTTTTTCTCAAAAAAAAGGAAGCAAATCTTTTTGACGCTGTCTGTACTGAGATATTTTCACATCATGTTTTAGAAGATTCCACTGTTGTAGTCTTGACCCTAACAGCTCAGCCTTTTCCTTAGACAAGCGAAGATCTCTTATAAGGTCACTCAACTCTGCTTGACTAATTCTGTGCGGATCACTAGACCTATCGCTTACCTCAAAATCAGGGTCATAGGATGTAGAAGGATGGGTTGCTCCTTCTAAACAGTCTTCATCACCTTCCTCTAAAATTTCATAATTTTGGGGTGGAGAAGGGACTGGCAAATTGTCTGAGTGTGGTACAGGCCGAAGAGCAGATGGGAGATTAGGGTATTTAACCGTTCCTCTTTTCTTCATAGATAAACCTTGCTTAATGGGAGGAGTTAAGCAGAAATAACAGTCGTCTGTATGATTGGTAGGCTCACGCCAAACCATAGGTACTGCAAAAGCCATTGCCCGTTTTTATTTTTCAGCCACTCTCGCAATATGACGGAACAAGAATTACAACATATATGAGGAGCCCATGATTTATCTTGGTCCCCAACTTTCACACCAAAATAATGTTCATAGGCTGTCTTAACGATAGGTGTCATTTTACGTTTCTGAGCCTTAAATGTTATTTCACCACATATATAGCAAAAGCTATCGACAAAATTCACACACTTTCGAGGCATTTCAGATCAGCACTTAAATTAATTTAAAAATCAACTTCACACGATAATTTCAATAGCAACCACGTGCGTACAATTGACAAACTCACATAGGTTATGTTTACTACTTAAGAACAGCTGATGAGAGGGGTGTTATGTAAACAAACATGTGTACCAACTGTTGGTGATGAAATATTTCATTTGTTGAAAACTCAATATACATATATATAATATAATGATACTATATCTTGAAAACAAGAGCTAATATATAATTTTTATGGTCACTTTCGGTTTTAACACGTGGAAATACATTAAAATCATCTAATTTCAACCCCGAAACAAAAACTTTGTTGTGTTGTGAATTGACTAATCCACTTCATTGCCAAGAGGAACTAACACTACTTCAATGTGTGAATTTATTGAAATAATAGTCATACCTGTCCTAAGATTCTCATTTCTCAACCATTCTTCAAGAGGTCTGAAATATTCTCGAAGAGCACTACCATCTAGTCGGCTTTCTCCGGTTGCTTGAAATAAAACATCTCTCCACGGTAGTGATGATCCTTTTTCCATTATTTGCCTGGAAATGAAATATGATATTCATCAAGTTCATTTGAACATTTGAAGACTGGAATTGCCATAAATTAAAAAAAAGGTCATTGTCAAAAGGAGCTAGATTGGTTAACATGAAAAACGCCAGAAGAATCCTGGCACCTTTAGCAATTTCAGTATTCATTAGTGAATTTCAGGTACCTAACTAAATATAGAACAGACTTCATGTCTGCTTTCATTATTTGGAAAATATATACGTTTCCTTATTCTTTCCGAGGATACATGAAGATACATGAATATGAATGGGGCAATTTCTATAAGGTTTTCATGTTCAGGTTAACTGATGAGTTATATATTTCATTCTAACTTTTTTCTCGTCGACGAAACTGCAGCTCCGCTGATCTTATCAAAATCTTTGGAATTCAGAGGAAATACAGTCCAATTAAGATCCACTCTCAATTGCGTCTTTCACTTCATTCATGAAAGTGAGTACTAGAAAATCCATGTCGCCTACCGACTATGAGATTTTTCACGAAAAAATAATATTCTTTATATGATATGAATTCATACTTCGCACCTACTTCCTCTGTAATACATTTATTTAGAATATGCACAATTGAGTAAACAGACAAATGAATGAAAACTCCAAATGCACGTTTCTCCAACATAAGTGAAACCATCAGGTGTTGTAATCATTTCTCGCAAACGTGAGTCATAAAACTGTTTTATTGAAAGTAGTACCACAAACTTCAAAACTTCCAGTTTCCAATGTTAACTTTGTTATTTAGCAATAGCATGAGTGGTTTTATAGTTTTTATAGTTTTATCTATTGCTAATTGCTCTATTGATATTGCTAAAAATAGCAAAGTTTGAATTTGAAAAAATTAATTTTCATCTGAGAAAATTTCAGGTCGAGTGGTAAAGATTATTTCCATGAATATTTTCATCTGGATGTATCGATATAAAAACAAAATATCACTTCTCGAATTGAATCAATTTCATTGCCTGAATAACGAACTAAACTCGTATTTTTCAACAATAGGACTTCATTGTTGAAATCTATCGTGCTTTGAAATGAGACCGCACAGCCGGCATCCAATTCACCTGACTTACTTGATATGGCTAGGTGCATCAACTGTATGTAGAGTATTATTTTTAACTTCAATGAAATTACCACTATTCAGAATGATGTTCCAATTCGAATTGTCTCATTATACCAATGGGCTTCGATTAGGATATTGAGATTTTTTAATTTCTGAATTGTTGATATTGAAAGTGCGGTTTAATTTGGAGGATTGTTGTCTTATTTTCGTGAGGTTATGTGCAATTAGTGTGGCAACAGTTAGTTAAGGTTCAGTCATTGTCATAATCATAATATCGAACCTGTAAATTTTGCTTGAAGCACTTACGCAGAGTTTGAAATAATACATATAATAATTTTTCCATCATCGGATGACTAAAATTGTATCTGCTTTCTATTATTCGTAGTAGATATTTGTCTGAATTTTTATCGAAATATGTTGAAAGATAGATTAAATAACATGGCAAATTGTCGGAAAGATAATCACATCAGCCATTTTCCAATCATATAACTGATATGGGTGAGGTCCACGCACAGTAACCTGAGATATTTCCTGAACATGTATAGAAAACGGTTTAGTATTCCGAGGAGAGCAGAAAAAACAGATCGAACACACTCGATTGTGTATGAGGTAAATACGATATCAGCAATGAAAACGTTAGTTACGTGTACTTTCACTTTTGATTCATCAGTAAATCTAAAAGGAATTGAAAACGCTCCGGATTGGAAATACCTACTCGGGATAGTTACACGTACGTGATCCGAATCATGTTCTCCGATTTCCATATTTTTATTCCACTCACAACGATCCAGTTTGCACTCACAAAGACATTTTTTTTCATCATATAACAGTTGGGCTGATATAGACGTAGGCTAACATAGAAAATGATGATAAAATTTGATTTAATTATTCTATATAGTTGCCTTCGAAGGGAGGCGATCTTGCGATTATATAATAATAATAACAATAATAATAATAAGATGGTTGTTCTGATTATTGGAGTCCTTGGTGGAATGATGTCCTCTCTACTCTCGAATCTTAAAATCATATCGGCTTGCCGTACTAAGGCAGAAATCTTAGCCGCACAGATGCAGAAGGGTGTCATTCTTGGCTCACTGCGCTTGCCCAGGGCACATGATTCTCGGACCCAATGATCACTTACCCCACGGTGTGGGGAGTGGTCATTGGTTGATAATGCTGGCGTGCCCTCCCGAATGTATCGGGGCTTCGGGGGATAGGGCCTGACCAGCGCACACTACGGTGAAAATAATAATAATAAAAATAATCACCTTACTTCTGCGGAAACACAAGGATAAGCCAATGCATGGCAAGGTTTCGGTTTTTACACCATTCTCAAGTGTTCTAGCACTAAGAACCCAAATAGAAATATTGAAGTATATACCTATATCTGAGAGTAGGTAATAAGAAATATATCTACATTCATTAATACCAACTACATAAACTTCAAACTGTGATTAATTGCGTTGTCATCTTCATAAATTCAAAAGTGGGGACCTACACAAATCTGTTTGTTCGTTACGGGTTTTATATTTTGAGTTTTTAATTGATTTATTGATTTCCATGGTTTCCGACAAGTTCATTTTCTTTCCTTTACTACATATATGTAAGATTTTGAGGTTTTCCTTACTTATTTGGTGGTTTGTTTCTTGTAGATGTACATAGAAGATTTTTTGTATACACCGATTCATATAAATTTCTTGAGGTTCATTGGCGGTAGATTCGGATACATTTCATTGAACTTTCTACATGTTCTGCTGATAATTTTGTCACACTGTCCAAAAATAATAAACAAATTCATAAGAACTTCGTTTGAATAGTTTTGTTCCATCGTTTTGAAGGTATTTGCAACTTCTGAAGTGACGAAAATGTCGATATTATTAGGAGAATGTCACAACGCTACTGTCAAATAGTAATCATGGCCTGCTTACCAAATACCGAATGGAAATACCATTCTGAAGGGACATTTTCACAAATAAATGTTCATAAGTCCGAAACTTCAGCAGCTTTCCGAATTTTCAATAATATACAGGGTGTTCCATTTAAAATAATCAAATTTCAGCAACTTTTTCAAGCAAACGAAAAAACTGTATTTTTTTACCACCCTGTATTGAAGTAACAGAGATTAGGCTGACGTGTGGGAAGTGTCCAAGTATCACCTAACTCCAAACCAAATTTCGATATCATAGTACTTCTTAACTAAAAGATATCGGCATTTTTAGTAGTCATGATTTTCGAAGAAAAAAATTGAAATTAATGTTTATTTCGAAAACGGCAACAGATAGGTATAGGGAAATATCAAGAAAAGTTGTCGGGCAATTGTTGGAGATTCCAAAAATAATATTATATACAGAGTGTTCCATTTGAAAAATCAAAGTTGCTACTGCTTTCTAATAGAAGCGGCAACACCGCATTGTCGAAAATATTTTACTTGGCTAGAGAATGTCCGAATATGCCCTCCATTAAATTTTCAAAGTGATCCGTTGTCTGGTTCACCAGAAACGTCTAATGTGCCATCCACCGTGAATCAGCCTGTATATACTCCGATATTTTTATTTAGGTCAGTAGTGCTAGAACACTTGAGAATGGTGTAAAAACCGAAACCTTGTTCGTATTAATATCAATACATTAAGTAAGTGGAAATTAGACAGAGTATTACATTCCTATATCTAATTAAAGATGAATTTCCACAAAATAAATAAGTCATCAATATCACAAAACAAGCTGACCATCATCATATCGTTAATTCAAAAATAATAAAGGTCAAAGAGTGGTATGACTCGAACTTTTTATCCTTCAACATATCGAAAACTAAGATAGTGTCCTTCGAATGTGCAGCTGCTGATATTTCTTTAAACCACCAGACTATTGAACACAGTATTTTTTCTAAATTTCTAGGACTACCGTCTAAAATTCAATGAACATGTCGAAAACTTGAATAAAGAATTGTCCTCTGGTTGGTATGCTGTGAAAATTGCTGCAAACGAACTAGAATACCCAACCGCAAAGACAGTATACAACTCCTTGATATATTCACATTTGCCATACGGTATGCCATTCTGGGAAGTGTGCAGTGGTAATGTTCTTCAAAGTGTTTTCGTCTTACAAAAGAGAGATACCTCTGTAAAATAAAATTTCGCGATTCGTGCAGATTTCACTTCAAGCAATACAACATACTCACGGTAGTGTCTATATTTATACTTGAAACAGTGTGTCCCATAAATAAACACAAACAAAATTTCATTACAAGGAGTAGATACCCCACCCGTCAAAGTAACCATCTTAAACTACCATTACTATCTTCCACTCTCGGTAAGGATTCAATTATATATAACGGCTGCAAAATGTACAATCACCTTCCAAATAATATAAAAGATATACCGTCCAACGCCAGCTTCAGAAAAGCAGTAGAGAGAGTTCTTTTCGATAGAACCTATTATAGTTTGGAAGAATATTATGTGGATAGAATAGAATGATAAGCAGACCAAAACTGTACATTTTCTATACACTTACATAGACTTTCTATACACTTTACACCTTCTATTGTTTGTTATGTTTTCAATTTCAAATAAGTGACTGATTGTTTTTATTTAATTCGATTTTATATGGTAGTGACTATTTTTAAACACTGTTACGGTCCAACATGTTTTTTTGATATCTTTAGAGCCTCAGTTATCTAGATCAACTTCACTTTATGGTCATTCAAAATTATTTTCTGCAAATTTCATATGTTTTTCGTCAGTAACATCCTCTCTGGAGCGTCCAATGTGTGCATCGTCCTCGGTGCTCCTTTCACCTCGTTTGAACTCAGCAATCCACTTCTCAATAGATGAATTTCCCGCTACAAAGTCCGAATAATATCCATCAAGCCAAGCCTTGAACATTAAAATGGGTATACTAAGAAGCTATCCCTGAAAGATGAACATATACCATCGCGGTCTTCTTTGTAGACCAATAAAAGAAGAAAAATATATGAAGAATATTGAGCGAATGAACATGAATGGATAGAAAGGTTGAGTGAATATAATATATGAAACAAAGTCGCAAAATCAAACTGAAAAACAGCTGAACCAATTTCACATTTCATTTTTCAGATTTCTCTCCGTCTGGAATAGCAAAAGATTTATGGAAAAAACTATGATTGAACAAATTGACAACATTCGTTTTGTCAGGTTATGCCAGTTATCATGGTGCGCTCAAAAACCATTGAGGTTATGACGTTTGTGATTGTGTGGGCATGAGTAATTGTTGTCATAATAGAAGCAGCGTCAGTAATATCGATCACAGAGTTATTGCGAATCAATCAATGGTTTCATAGTTTTTTGTGTTTCTCTTTAAACAACATAAAAGTGATCAAGATGCCTTTGGACTTGACAGTGACTCGTTCAAATATGCCATATCCAAACTCGTCATCACAACAACAAAATCATGGGTTGGTATTTCGATGTTTGGTTTTCAATAAAACCATAATAGTGGCGATTGGGGAAACACCAAACCACATTTATAGTATCTTTTGAAACATATCTTTAATATCCCAAATTGATGGAAACAGAATCACCAAAGTCAGACATGAGAAGGGAAATTTCAATAGATATTACATTCTCACCGTTACATTCACTGAAGAAAGACAGTAAACATTGTCCAATTCGAGTTCTTGAGGTTTCAAACGAAAAAATTAGTTTAGCACTATCGGGACAACTACCCCATATTGGATAAACAAAAGAGAGCTGATCATAAAAATTCGAAAACCCCCAATGAAAAATATTTCTTAGCATTGAACATAATGATTCCCCGTCATGAAATTACCGTAAAATCGAATTTTTACATAATGTATATTTATTTCACTCCCGTCTTGTGATCCAGTTTCAAATCCTTTCGCTCCGTAATTTGGTATCTCCTGTCAAGATCACAAATTATATTGTTCAGCAATTGAGTTCACATATAAAAAAAGAAACCTAATGAGACATGTCCTTTAGAGAGTTAATGAATTGGAAAAGTCTTTTACATACGACAGCGCAATACCAATTACCTTGCATACACATTCTCGAGTTTATCATGAGATCAACTTTGGTTTTGTTTTAGCCATAGTCAACCGATTGAATGGTTTTATTGGGCAGAGTAGGAAACTACTGGGTCGGAAAATTATATTCTCGGTAACTTTTGGTGCAAGTGTGATATTGATTCGAATTTCAACTCTGTTAATTATGTCAAAAACTTATCTCAGTCCAGTAACAGAATTGAAAATTTTAATTTTATTGACAATGTTCATTTTCCATTCCGCGTTTCCCATTCTAAATATTGAAAAATCCCAATAACCAAGAAAACCAAACTATGCCTGATATTATGAGCATACTTGTATAAATACCATTCAGTGAAATGCTAACTGATCATCGTACTACATCAATACTTTTGTAAGTGATAGATTGTATTCAATCTATCACTTCTCGTTGGCAGAAAATTATCCGAAACAACTACTTTCAAATTAATATGGAACTACACAAAAATCTCTTTCACCTATTCAGTTTATGCTTCAAACATTCGGTATGGAATTGAATCAGATGTCATTTATGTGAATACTACACAATAGAATATATGAAAGAGTTGACGATATAAAATTTCACTCACATATAACCCTATCATCCTCAATGACATACATTTTTGTATAAAGATGATGCAGAAAGCTGAAAAATATTTTTACCAGAAGCATTAGTCTTGCAATGTGTCACATGTGATTGTAAAAAAATCACTTACACTCCATTTTAGAGTGAGTGAGAAAATAGAAAATGATATCAAAAACTACACCTCACGATTTGATCTCCACAAACTTGATTTGAAAAAATATAATCACAACATGTTTCGCTAGCACAGTAGCTTTTTCAAGTGTATTTGTTTTTTAAAAATCCGAGAAAGAATTATTATTGATGTAGATGTGAGGTAATATGCTTTAGGTGATCATAATTCAACAGGTACCTTAGGTAGAGGTTCAGGTAATTTTAGAGGTATTTATGATTACCTGTAGTATATGAATATTATTGTAAGAATAATTTATAGTATTCATACAGTTGAAAGAGCATGTTGTGATTATATTTTTTCTAATTAAGTTTGTGGAGATCAAATCGAGAGGTATAGTTTTTGAAATTACTATTGATCTTCATCAAGTAACGGCCGAATCAATCAGAAAAAAAAATGAAAATAATTTCAATTTCCCTTTCTTTGAAAAAAATATTCACTCATATGTCTACATTAATGTTGTTCTTCGAAAATACTCCCACATTAGATATTATATCAGCGCCTCTTCCAATTCTCAAAACACTTCGGATAGCCCATTCAGCAATGCGATTTTTATGTCATCTACGCTTGAATAACGACGACTCTTACAGATTCTCTTTATATTGAAGGTAGAAAAAAGTCACACGGAGATATGTCTGCATCATACTTATCCCCATCGGCTGTGCCATAAGGCTCCAATCTGGGACCCCTGGTTATCCTCATTTCCATAAATGATCTCACCTCCGAGCTTTCGTGTGGCAAATTACTTTTTGCAGACGACTTGAAGATCCTTTCATCTATCACAAGTTTAGAGAGCTGCTCTTATCTCCAGTCTCAATTAGATCTGATAGATAACTGGTGTCAAATCAATGAATTAGCAATGAATGTTAATAAGTGCTGAGTTTGCTCCTTTACACGTAATGCCAATATTATTGAGTATTTTTATACTTCGCGAAGAAGAATCTGTCAAAGATCTAGGGGTGACGTTCGACAGCAGGCTGACATTTGTTGGCCACACCAATTCTGTCGCTGCATCGGTTAGGAAAAGGCTTGGTTTTGTTCTGCGCAACTTTAAATCATTCACCAATGTTACCGCCTTAACCATACTTAATACATCTCTCGTTCGCTCCAAGTTATAGTATGCTACTTTGATTTGGTATCCTCTCTATAATGGTATAAAGTTTCTTGCATTTAGAACGGATGGCATGTACTTTGCTAGAGGAACGACCACTACACTACTTCAAAGATTCCGTCTGCCTTCCTGAGAGCAACATAGAGTTTCATCAAGTATTGTTATGTTATTCAAAATTTTGCATGGTTCCATTGATGCACCCTCGTTACTAGAACAAATTAACTTTAACATACTTCAAGCTAGTACACGTAGACAAATCATTTTCAATACCCCTTTTACTAGATCCAACCTTGGAAAAGTGTATCCTATAAATTTCATGTGCGATAATAATTATAATGCCCACTGCAGTTAATGCGATATTAATTCCGATCCACTGAAGACCATATTATCCAAAATTGAACAAACCATCATCTAGCTTACTATCTTCATTTCATGTTATTTACAAATAATAATTAATTAGTATGTCAAATTTTTTTCTAAATTAGATTATATACGTGAATTTATTTGTTAATTTGTCAAATCCTCAATATGTCAATCTTTCGTTATACAGGGCTATTCAAATTCGTTTCTGTACATGGGGATAACGTAAACGATAAGAGATAGAGTGCCGTTTGAATTGTGGCAAAGTTGCGTATTTTAGAGACCTATTCAATGATTTAAAAAATCGAATATTGCTTTTTTGGTTCTGGAGATATACAGGAAAAACCAAATAAAATAGCAACATTTTGCTATTGATACTTGATGTGGGCTATCAGAATATGTCCATGAATCTTTTATATAGGGTGTCATCTGACTTGGGCCACCCCCATCAATTACGGCCCTGGAAATTGGTTGACAATAGCATCTTTCACGTCTCCCTATATATCATAGAGTTTTTGTCATTTTTAGGTACCTATTCATATTTTTTTATATTTTCATTGCTTTGAGCGTTTTCTACAATGAACTTCGAATGAGAAAACGTCTTATGATCATCTGTAACATATCTACAACAAAAATATGTGTTTTGATAAGCAGGAAAAGAAATGATAGCAATAATATCCATCCAAAACCAACACTATAATTGTTATGAAAATTGAAATGAAGTAATTTATATACACGGAAAAAATAATGGCGCAATGAATATTCGAATTGGAGTCCTTCCATTTCGAGACAAATACAGGGCCAATATAATAGCCTGCAAGATCACCAGATCTTACTATTTTGGACTATTTTGTATGGGAGACATTGAAAAATAGGATTTACGCTGGCAGAGGGATAGAAAATGTGGAAGACTCAAAATTGAGGATTTTGAATGATTTCGCAACAATGCAGCAAAGAAGTTTCTTAAGGGCAATGAATAATTTGAAAAACCGTGTTCAAAAATGTCCCGAAATGGAAGGACTCCAACTCCAACATTCATTAGGTATGCCATTAATTTTTTTTGTGTACATAAATTACTTCATTTCAATTTTCATTACAATTATAGTGTTCGTTTCGGATGTTATTATTGCTATCATTTCTTTTTCTGCTTATTCAAAACACATATAATATATATTTGATGTTGATATGTTTGAGATAATCATAAAAGGTTTTGCTATTCGAAGTTCATTGTAGAAAACGCTCAGAGCAATGAAAAAAATATGAATAGGTATCTAAAAATGAAAAAAAAAACACTCGAAAAACTCTACAGTACATAGGGAGATGTGAAAGTTGCTATTGTGTTTTTATTCAACTCAGTCAACCAATTTCTAGGTACGCAATTCAAAAGGGAATATTTCTTACAATTATAATCAAATATTACCCAAACATCCTGAAATATAAAATTTAATTTGATTTTCCAGTATGGAGTGAACGTCGACGATACGATAAATACAACAAAAAATACAGATCCGTATTTAAAAATTCAAAGATGGGGGTGGCCCAAGCCAGATGACACCCTGTATAAAAAATTCATGTACATATTCTGATAGCCCACATCAAGTGCCAATAACAAAATGTGGACAGATTTTCAATATGTCTGCGAATGAAGAAAATATAGGCAAAAAATTAATTTGGAATTTTTTAGTTTTTCCTGTTTATCTCTAGAACCGAAAGAGCTATATTTGATTCTTTTACATCATTGAATAGGTCTCCAAAATACGCAACTTTGCCACAATTTAACCGACACTCTATCTCTTATCGTTTACGAGATCCTTATGTACAGAAACGAATTTGAATAGCCCTGTATATTTGGTTTAAGTAGCCTTTATTCATACTGCATTATTATATTATTTATTGTCCTGTAAGTGGATTCATCTGTTGGGAAATAAATTATGTTTTTCTTCTTCGTTTCTTCAAATGTGGAGGCTTCAGCATCGTTACAGAAATGTTTTGGTCAAAAATCCATGAATGAACAATGAAGAGTGAGCAGGTGCATTATCGTGGTACAAATGCCAAGAATTGGTTTCCAAAAATTTCAGCATTTTTTTCGGATTGCTAAACATTGAACCTGTAGCTAGAACTACCTTGTAGGTAGTACTCTTTATTGACCATTTGTCCTCCTGGCATGAATTCTTGATGCACTATGCCAATAAAATCAAAGAACACAATGATCTACATCTTCAGGTTTGACCGCACTTCCTTTTTTGGCCTTGGCGAGCCAGACTACTTGAACGATCTAGCCTTTGCTATGACATCATATCTATTAAACCATGTATTGTCATCTGTTATGAAACGTTTCAGTAATTCTACATCGTCGTTGACTTCATTCAGTGACTCTTGAACAATTTCCATCAGTTGCTATTTTGGTTCAAATTACAGCTTTGGGAAACATTACATATTCAATACATTCGAAAAAAATTCTTCAGCGACTTCTCGGGTTATGAATCGGCAATCTTTCATAAACATTTCCCTAACTTTTTTCTCGTTTTCATCTGTTATCAATTTGCTTAGGAGTCCGGGGCGTTCGTCATCTTCATTGGCTTCATGGCCTGCTTGAAAAGGCTCATTCCACTCGTAAACGGTTGTTCTACCTATCGCAGACTCATCTAAGGCTTTTCACAAATGATGTTACACATCATTTTATTTTTTACGTAATATTCAGTACAAATTCTTTGATCCATTTGTTTTACCGAGCTCTCAAAACACGCCTTAGCTGCTGCCATAAACAAATTAAACTGTGGATACAGCTGAAAATCATAATTCAGGGGCATGTATACCAACATAATCGGACTCTCCAAACCAGTGAAATTTGAAGATTCCTGTTATTTTCTGACCATACCTTGTATACCTCGAAAAATTGAAATGCTTCATGAGACCACAATTAGATAATTTGTAAAAATAATTGGATACATTGAGATCTGCTTGAAACTGTCAAAATGGTTGATGCTTTTGCGGCCAAAATTGTCAGTGTCACTATTTTTATTCGGGTTTGGAGGACGTCGATTTTTGGAATTTCGATCTCCAAACCCGAGTAAAAGACACTGGTGTATAGTCGAAGTAAACGATATTGTGCATACTTAAAGTTGTCGGCACTCTCAAAACAAAACAAAAAATACATAAAAATGAACCGGCTGCAAAATAGTCCACGTGGACCGTAGAACTGGCGGTTCGTATTGGATAATTTTTATTAACCGAGTTTTATGATTGACTAAAGAGTCATAAAATTAAAATTGTAGTCATGTTACGGTGACGAATAGAAATCGAGAAGGCGGGAATGGTTATCGTCGTCGTGTTGGGTTCAGAAACTCATCGCGATTTGAGCGTTGAAATTCGATATTGGTGCAGTTATAATTACTTAAAATTGATGTTATCTGTTTAAAATGTGGCGTCCTAGGACAATTACTAATGGTAATAACGAGTGTGATAACAACGCAGACTTTTTCCAGGTAGTGATTCCAATAGCGATGGTGAACAATGCGAAAAAGAGATACCATTAGAATATTGAAATACAGACAGTATGTTTCATTGTATATGAGAATCTACATCTCAAGTTTGGTTTCGAGGGAAACAAACTATTACAAGCAACATCAGATTTGACAAAAAATTATTTTCTCAAATGTACGTAAATTAGTCAAAAACAAACCTTATGAACGCAAAACGCGATGTGATACAGGATTACCAAACCATTTAAATGTTCATCTTATAAAATCAATGAAAAAAACAATATATTACTCTGTATCTCTGATGATTTCTCTTCATTAAACTATCACGAATCAAAGTTTCAGAACCTTCGATTCAAATATGAAGATAATATCTTGAAAAATTATTTTTTCAGGAATACTTCGAACCTTCTCAGTTAACTTATTCATTTCCCAAATGAAACTGATTCTTTTTTATTGGAATATATAATAAACTGTTATTTATCAAATAAAAGTTGAAACTTGAACCTCTGATGTAGAATCAATTCAAAAACGAGCACTTTTCCCAATCACCAGAACTCCAAACCTCTTCTCGACGCGAGCTTTATCAACCGACTAATAGTTTTCTTCATCTGATTCCTACAACTGAAATCATATGGAAAAAATTCAATACTGCCGGCCATAACGTGAGCTGCTGTGACAAAAATTTTCAGAATTGGATAAAGAAACGCGGATTTAGATTTAGAGTAATAAACAAACATCAAGCAGTTATGGAAAGCAGAAGAATAGTGGAATTGCGTAACAAATACTTAGAACAAATAACTAAATATAGACAAGAACAACGGCAAATTTTCTATTTGGACGAAACTTGGTATGACACTCACGACACAGTTACGGAAGGGTAGATTTTCTTTGTTTGATTCGTATTCACAAAAAACTGTAGGTGAGCTTTTATTCATAACAAAATACCTTCGATTATATGAAAATATCTTGAGGAGGGAAATAATTACATTTGTTTAATGACAATGTAAAGCTAATAAACCCAATCAATAGATGATATTTTCATTTAGTTTTCACTATTGAACGAAGTGATTCAAGAGGTAGGTTTAAATGTGTATAATTTATTAATGTTTTGTGTGTGTGTGTGTGTGTGTGTGTCATGAAGTTTTTTCAAGGTAATCATCCACTTGAACATCATAGAACAGGTGATCTCCTACGGATGACAAAATGACTTCTATATCACTGTTATAAAATCAACTTTGTTAGTTTCGCAATGATCGTCAACAAATTCGTTACGTCAGCCTGTATGCACCTCGTTAACGCGCTCTAATGGCGCTATAACAGACGCTTTCATTACCGAATTCCTGTGTTACGTCGTCGTACAATTTAATAATTATTTGTCGTAATAAATTTTTCATTTAATCGATGCCCAGGTTGAAATCGACATTAAATATCGTTGATTATTAGGAGAACATCATTTGTATTCATTCAACTGTCACGGAGAAAAAGTGTAGTAGATTGTATCAGAATTATGTTAGCGTCTACCATATTTCATGATGGTATGTGTGACAGTCATATTATATTTCCATTGTAGATATCCGACAATTATTTTTGTGAACTGTAGCCTGCCAACATAAATACAAAGCAAATCTAGAAGCCATTGGCAGTAATCGAACATGTAGTCAGTACCAAGACTATTAAAAAACATTGCAAAGAAGTTTTCTACGTAGTTAAAAAATTGTATAATGTTCTACCAAACAATTTAAAAACTATACAGAACTTTTCAAACCAAAAACCATGCCATGGGTTCTCCAAATCCATCCATATGTTGATGTGAAAAATAATCAATACTTCTAAAATTTATTTATTATTCTTAAGACGTTGAATTCGATTCAGAAAAGTGGTATTTCAAATTATCTGAAAGAACAATTCGTTCAGGCCAGTCTCAAATTAACTACATTATAGGTTGATGAACTGACACCTATAAGAAAACAAGTACTCCCCTGACAAATACCACGAAGGGCGCTGGATTATATCCGACAGGTGTCAGTGAAGGATTCTTCACTGAAATTATTCCTGCATATGCTGTTGGCGATACAACTGCCGCAATCGATTTTTAATTATTGGAACACTTTTGCAGACCGGTTTCGGGCTGTTTGGCCACTCGTCGGTGCAAGTTAGTGTCTATATCATCAACAAAAAGTCGATGATTTCCGATAATTGAAAATCGAATTTCTACTGAGTATCATTCCTCGAACTAGGCTGAGGCGAACAACAAATAACATGTTTGTCACCGCCCCATCTGCCTGTGAACAAGGTAACCAATCGCATATCCGAAATTTTCCCAATTCCTGGTATAAGGAAAAAAATTCACAAATTGTGAACTTATATATTTGTGTATATTATCTGTGGATGTGTAGTATAGCTTGTAGTTAAGCATCTCACGTTCAAAGTTTACATCAATTCATTTGCAATATATTACTCTTCATAACATTGTTGTATGAGTTGTGTGAATGAATTACTGCTATACTGATTTTATTGAAGATGTAAATTTCATCTATGAATATATACTTATTTCAAAAACCTTCGATATATTTAAATGTTAATCATAAACAAAAGTGATAATCTACGTGTAATTTACTGTTCATAATATTTTATTATAATAATTTTTTATGAAGTGAATATATATTTATTATCGCCAGATGGTAATTTCGTTATAAGAATATTGCTACAACTTTTTTATGAATATTTATGTATAATTTCATAAACTACACCTTACGATTTGATCTTCACAAACTTTATTTTCACAGTAGCTTTCTCATCAAGTAATGACAGAATCAATCAGAAATATATGTGTAATATTTATGGTTGTTGCAGAAAATACAAATAGATATCCCCTCTCAAGTTCTTCTGTATCTGTAGAGTGTAGACCTACAGCACTTAGGCCGCATGTGACCCATTGTACATCCTCACGAGGAGTTGTCCTCCTAGGTCATCGTCCATCCTGTCCTTTCCAGGAAGATGGACAGGACACTAGGAAACATTTTCTTTATATCGGCAGGTGTAGGCCAAGACTCGCCGAACACACACTCTCTTATTGACGATAACTCAGGACATTCGCAAAAGACATGCCTGACAGTTTCATATTTCTGTTCACACATCCTGCATAAAGGTTTGTCCACTAATTGCGATGTGGATGGTCACAAAGCGGACTCGATGAAATGTCCAGAATATAGAAAGCTTCAGGAGGCGCGGAAAAAGAGAAGAAGGGTGGGGAAACAAGCACACAATATGGATAATATTACTGTATTACAGGACAATCCAGACAGGGGCAGAGCAGCCACAGACCTGATGTTTAAACATGCAGAAGAGAGAAAGGCGGATATAGTCATCATGGCAGAACCCAACCCAAAAAAGTCGTGAACAGTGACTGGATAGTGGATAGAAACATGGACGTGGTAATATACATACGTAATAAAAAAAATTACGCAACGAGCAAAGGGAGTGAATCTGGCTTCGTCTGGATTGAAACCAAACGGTTTATAATATACGGATGCTACATATCACCAAACATAGATATAAACACTTTTAATGAGTTTCTGAAAGAGCTCAGATAAGATATGAAAAAACATAAAAAAGAGATAATAGTAGGAGGAGATTTCAACTCGAAATCCTATATGTGGAACTCACCGGTGGAAGACAGAAGGGGCCAAATTATATCTGAATGGCTATGCGAGGAAGATCTCTTGGTGCACAACGCGGGAAATGTGCCAACTTTCGTGAGGAGAGATAGTACATCCTATATTGACCTGACTTTCAGCACCAACAAAGTTGCAAAATTTGTAAGAGGCTGGAAGGTCATAGAAGAAGAGAGTCTGAGCTACCAACAACATATAGTATACGAGATCATAGGAGAACAGAGCAGAGACACGATCAACGAATGCGAAGGATGGAGAATAGTGAAAGAAGACTTACAGAAAGTCTCTGAAGAAATTGGACTGTCACTCTTTACGAAAGGGAATGGGATCGAAGTGGCACTACTAACAAAAAATTATAAAAGCTGCATGCAACAAAATTTTCCCGAAAAAAACAGTGAAAGGCAATAGAACTCCGGTATATACTGGTGGACTGAAGAGGTTGCAGGAAAACGTAAGGCATGTCCTCAGGCTAGAAGAAAAGTAGTAAGGTCGAACAGAGGTAATGATGAACCTCAAAAAAGACTGAGGCAAGATTAATACAAACAAAGCAAAAATGATCTGCAGAAAACAATATGCAGGAGCCAAACAAAAAGCGTTGAGAACACCGATAGAAGAAGTAAATGCGGATATCTGGGGAAAGGGTTACCAAATAGTAGCTAACAAGCTTAGAGTCATACAGCCGATTGTACTTACTTAAGGAGACCAAATAAAATTTGCTAACACGTTGTTTCCATCTCACCAGATTAAAAAATTTGACAGACCACCAACGGCACCAGAAGAGATGCCACCGTTCACAATGGATGAACTCATGGAAGCCAACAAATGACTAAAAGAGAAAAAAGCCCCCGGTACGGATGAACTTCCAGCGGAAGTCATCAAAGTTGTCGTTAAGGCACACCCGGAACTGAGGATAATGAACCTATTATTAACAAAAGGGCAATTCCTTTTTCTTATCGAAAAAGGTAAAAGTACATCGTACAGGCCCATATGTATCCTGAACATCATGGGAAAACTCCTTGAGCATCTGATCAAGGCGAGACTCTTGAGAGAAATAAAAAATAAAGATGATCTAAATGAAAATCAGTTCGGTTTCCGAAAAGGTAGGTCAACAACAGTTGCACTGGCGAAGGTACAAAACATCGCAGACCAAGCAAACGAAAGAACTGGCAGGAAAAGGTGCGCCATGATAACGTTGGATGTACAAAACGCTTTCAACTCCGCGCCGTGGGAAGGGATTTTGAACGAAATCAAAAGAAGAGATGTGCCTGCATACCTGTACAATATGATTGCCAGCTACCTTGAAAAGAGGGAATTAATAGTAGGACACAATGGAAAAATGAACATCACCTGTGGTGTTCCATAAAGCTCTGTAATTGGTCCCACTTCGTGGAACATATACTATGGTGGGGTAGTAAATCTGAAGGTCCCTAGGGAAGTTAACCTAATAGGATACGCAGATGACATAGCCGTAGTGGTGATGTGGAAAAATGAAGAAAGTCTGGTAAGAACTCCCAATATAACTGTGAAGGATATAGCCGAGTGGATGACAGCGAAAAAACTCAAGCTTGCCCCCCCAGAAGTCAGAAGTAGTACTGCTGGCAGCAGGCAGAAAACTGAAAAGTATTACAATGGAATTGGAGGAAACGAACATCCGTAGCCAAAAATTAAATACCTGGGAATCCACATGGATCGAAATATGAAAATGGGAGCTCATGTTAGAAAAATAGCAGAAAAAGCGGGAAAAGCCATAAGCAACGTATGCAGGATAATGTCCAACGTTGGAGATCCTCAAGAAGGTAGCAAAAAAATTCTATGCTCAGTCGCCCAGTCGATCATGCTATATGGCGATTGGCGATTGACGATTTGGAAAAGAGCCATGGAAAAAAGGTATATAGTAATATATTACTTAGTGTTCAACGGAAAGCAGCCATAAAAATAGCGTGTGCATATTAAACAACATCAACTAAAGCTCTGCTGATGATTGCAAGAACCCTCTCAATAGATCTGCTGGCGGAAGAGAGAACAATGGTACAAAACAACAAGGGAGCACGGTTACAATTTATGGAAAAATGGCAACAATCTTGGGAGATAGACGATGGAAAGGCCAACTGGACAAGAAGATTGATAAGAGTAATAGAACCATGGATGGACAGAAAATGGGGTGAAGTGAATTACTTTCTCAGACAAGTACTAACGCGCATGGTCGTTTTCAGGCGTATCTTTTTACGTTTAAAGTGAGTGACACAGAAGAGTGCAAGTATTGCGGAATGATAGATACGGTAGAACATACAATCTTTGAATGTATACGTTGAGAGTAACAGAGACGAAACGCAGAAATGACGACAGGAGAATTAACACCGGAAAACATAATAGGGAAGATGCTTAAAAGTATAGAAAACTGGGAAGCCGTTAGTAAACTCTCCAAGACCATCCTGACAAAGGAAAGAAAAGAACTAGATGAATAATAATGAAGTACTGAAGAAAAAGGGAGAGCCCTGACCCATCACTACAGTCTGCTATTCCAAAGTATTGCCCGAGAGCGGTCCCAGAGTAGCCTGCTTGACTCATGAGTGGTTTTTTAGTCGCAATTGTTCCGCAATTGTCGAATTCTTCAGGCCGTATGTGTCACTGGGTTCTAAAATTCTTAGTTCAATCGCTTTCTTGGCTGAAGAGTCAACAATGCGATTACCTTTCGTCCTGTCGTGCCCTTTAATCCACCTCAGGATAATGTTATTACCTACCGGGGCTTTGATTAAATTTTGGTGGCACTTTAGTACTAGTTCTGAGGCTAGCTCTTATCAAAACAGTACGGCCCTACAAAAATTCCCTCCAATATACCAATGCGAACATTGATATAAAAACGGTCTTGGAAATTCTTATTTCAGGTTCGACGCATGTTGTCATCACTCTCATAAAAGTAAACATTTCGATTGAACATACCCCTATTGGTGAACCTTCTTCCATCTGTCCGCATAATCGTGACAAAAAATTCCTTTCCCAACAAAAATCGACAATTTTGATTGTCTCCAAATACCTTAAAAACTTCTGATTCTTTTTAAATTACAATGCACCTTTTGATTTTCTCTTGAAATAAAAAACTTTTTTGTAATTCAAGCGACTTTCAAATTCTGAAGGTTTTCGAGATCCTAATCAAAGAAATGATGACAATGATGAGAATTTTCGAATTGAATTATTCACGTTTGTCGTCAAGAACACAAAAAAAAAACGAAAAAATGAGTGACAACAGGGAAACAAGCTCGAAAATTTTTTATGAGATAATTGGAACAAGAGTGTTACGGTGATAAAGGCGTTTTTCAACAACGTGGTTATGGCGATACTAATAACTGGAAGGAAAATGAGACCACCGTCTGACATAACATTTAGTTTGCTACTCTATGAAAAACGTTCATCGAATTCTTCGAATTGCCAGCGACTGCATGAAGAAGAGGTTAAACAAGAAAAACACAGATTCAGAGTACAACCTTGGCGTCACCGTGAGGTAACTTCAGTTCCAGAGGAGAAGGGGAATCTACTATAAGATATATTGGGGAAAGAAAAGCCAATACTTGGTGACGAGAAAATAAAACAGCCAATCTTTTGTATCGAGTGAACATCAATGGCAAAGCACTGGTAGTTCACGTTGAAAGACTGGTTCCCATTTGGTAATGATCCTCCCATATCTAGCAGTTATAATCAATCATTTTTTCCCCACAAACTGAATTGTTTGGCTGCCGTATTCAGTTTGAAGGTCTTTTGTGATGGTGGCTTTGGCTGCTACAGTTGTCTCATCTGCGTACAGGACAAGATGTTCGTCACTCAGATGGATGTGTTTAGGTGTTTCACTGTATATTCTCCAGAGATTGAGCTATCAGTTTCTTGAGCTTCGGAAACGCCCAGATTTTGAAATGAGTGGTATTGTTATTCAAGAAAAGAACGCCCTGTGCAACACAATATCATGATGTGAAAGCTCTTGACCTGTTGAGTACGGTCGTGAAGACAATAAACTTGCTTATGCCGCACCAATGAACGTGAAAAGTGACGAGGCTATCACTCTATATCCGCTGTAATTATTACAACGTTTGCAAGACCTTGTTACATTACGAACGATGATAATATGATACCTACTATTAAGTTGTAGAAAATGTAACATCTAGCTTCACGTCATTTTTAATAGCAGACTAAAAAACTTTATTGATTATTGTACCTTGTTGATGTATATTTTTCAAAGTACAGTAGTTGTTTGAATGAACCGAAGTCATTTTCGTGAAGAAAATCAGAGTATTTCATCAACGTTTTTGGAGAGTGAAAATCCCCAAACAAGTCGATAAAAAGGTTTTTGGAAGTGTTCAATTTTGTTAACATTGGAAACATTCAAACCCTTTTACTCAAAATTCTGGTGATTCTTTAAGCGATCAAACTGCTCAATAGAAATCTTACATCTCAAATATTTATTGCCCATCTAGCGTACCTGAAACAGAATGTGAGCATCTTGAAGAGAATACCAAAATTATCGAGCATGTTTGCTGCTGATTGATTAGGGGATGCAATAGATAATTGTATTCAATAAAATTCTTTGGTTAGTCTTCAATTAACTCACTACTTTCAATTATATTCACATTTCTCTGAGAAGACCCACATTTCAGGAAATGGAAATGAAAACTTGGTTCCTCTTCAAATAACTGAAATTGATGTTTCACGTGCTGTAAGTTTATTTCATACAAGGTCATCTGGTGTACTGGATTCTTTAAGGCCTTCACAACTACAGAAGCTCCAAAAAGCTCCAGATCTGGAACATTTGAAAGATCCAAAAAGCTGCAGATCTGGAACTTTTTGCATATTCAGATCTGGAGATCTTTCACCGACTGTTTCCCTTGACATTAGAAAAAATGCAAAATGGCGAATCTATATTCAAAATAGGATTATTCAGAAGTTGAATGTTTTCAAATCGTTTCTCTAGATGTAGATACGATTTAGAGTTAGTAAGTCTAGTTATCATAAACGCTGGTATTCGGCAGAAAACCTCATAGTCTTCAATTTTTTCTCTATTATACATCAAAGACCCATTAAAAAACCACAAAATCAACATCTTGCTTTGCTGACGTCAGCTCTTTTTTCATATAGATGCCAAGATATCATCTGCCAGTTGAATTTTTTGCGGATAACTAGAAGTTTTATATCTTGGTATAACCAAGAAAACCAAGCAACATTTTGTTAAAGTTTCGCAGCTCCAGTTGCTGGAATAACAAAAAACTCATCAGAAACTAGAAACACTATTCAGAGTATCGAGTTGTAGAAACCTGTGAGCAATTTTTTTAGGAATGAGATCTTTTCCAAATAAGCAATAGAAATTTGGGTTGAATTCTCATTTCAGTTCTTAGAGAAATTCTCATGAAAAATGGATTTGTTATCTGAAAAAATATTTATGGGTGTTCTGCAGCATTGATATTTCAACTTTATCTACTTGGTGCTGAGTTACTTGTTTTTTAATATTCTTGAAGCAGGTATGAATTACTATTCCAGCAGAACTGAAGTGGTTTATTTTTCATTATATGTAGATTATTTCACAACCACGATCAACAGGAAATCTTTTTATGCTCGAAACATATTTTTCCATTCCCTTCCATCTCATTTATCATGATATCATTTAGCTATTTCACAAACTTAGGTAGGGACGAAATTATCTGTGATTACAATTCCATCCAAAACCAATTGTTTAATTCGAAGTTGATTTGCCGTTGGTAATGATTTGTTCAACAAATTGACTCCTGTCAATACAGCTAAAAACTTATGACAACAACATGGCTTGGCAACGACATGATATTTACTGATCATGAAAAAGCTTATATATCATTGAAACTTTTATACTGCATTCGTTTTATTTTGAGCCAAAAATGATTTGTGGTAGTTTGATGCTAAGCCACTTCAACTACTATGACTTCACATATCGGCCATGCTTATATGATTCAGATAGGAAAAATACAAAAAGTTCAAAATTCTTGTTGCCGTCTGATACATGGAATGCGTAAATATGATTCCATTACTGAAGCCTTCAAAAATTAACGCTGGCTCAATACAAAAATTAATTCTGCGTGAAGATATCTATCTCGATTGATATTAGAAACAAAAAATAATTATTCATGCCACCTCATCGTACTGCGCAGTTTCAGAGATCATTCATTTTGTGTGATGTGAAGCTTTACATTTCTTTGCCTGAGCATTTGAAGGGATTCAATATCAGTGAATCCAAATGAAAATTATGTCTATGATAGTCAGTAATGTCAAATTTCGCTTATTGAACAAATCAATGATAAATAAGCAACAGTTCAATTCATCAACTATTTAGGGGATAATCACCAATGAATAGTTTCATATATTTTTCTCTTGTAGTGGTACCATCATCGTTAATTGTTATTTATGTATGTTCGCATTCATTATGAAATGGTGCTTGTTGGTTGAGTTTGAGTAGTTTTAAACTAGACTTTGCCAATGTGTACCAGAATCTCTTGAATTTTTTCCATTTAGGTTTGTATTATTTTCTTGTATTGTTATTATTATATATTTCTTGTATTATCATTATCATCATTATTATTAATGAATTCGATCCCACACAGTCAAGTGTAAAGGACACAAACCACTGAACCAACAAACGGTCGTGATCAGAAGACTTTAAAAGGGGTAACTGGCAAAGCACTGGATTCTTCGCACCTCCATCATACGCAAAGTGATACAGCATAATGATAATATTGATAGTAATAATAATCGTTATTTTCCTTTGTAATAATACATGATTGTATAGGAATAATCATTTCCTAGTCAGTTTTTGATTCTGAAAGGTATAGAATTGAGTAAACAACGAACATATAAACACATATTTTTTTTAAGGACAAAACACAAGCACGACAGAAAAACCTTGATGAGCTCTAAGAGCGGTACCTGTGTGAAAGTAGCGATTCACATTGGATTCGAATCACTTGAGATTAAATCCATTTGGAAAATCGTCCTCAGGAAGTTTATTCCACGTAAACGCAGGTTCTTCAAATGGAAAAAATATGAAAAAGTGAAGTTCGAGGTATACTGAGTTGAACCCCAAAACGATGAGCAGCCACAGTCAATGGTGTTTGCAAGTGAAGAGAATAGTGCCCCATATTGTGTATCGCTTGGTGGTCGATAAACGCGGCATATGAATTTAGTCATCTTCTTTGATATTATTTTGAACCACATAACATGAAAGTTTTGGGGTTCCAGCATTTCCTCTCATTGACAGAAAAGATCGCTTCTGATGAGATGAGGTATTCCAAAGGTACGTCTGAATCGGGATATAGAAAATTGACGGGGTTTGTTGAAGCACAGATTTCGGTTTCTGTGAGTGCAAGAATATGAGAACTATTTGTTTGCAGATGTTGCATGGTGCACTGAGTTTATATTTAAGTTGAGTCCTCTGATATTACAGAAATCAATTTTGAAGTTGCGGACCTCTTAGCAACTGCAGTTACCATGCTATCTTGCAGGATGCATTCTTGCCAGGATCACCCTGAGCGACCCTGGGAAGCTGGCGCCGAAGAAATATCTGGCGATGACAATCAGGAAAAATCTACGCTTAACAGTAGGATTTCTGACCGGCCACTGTCAACTAAGGAAACACCTCCACAATATGGGGCTAGTGGACACACCTCTATGCAGGATGTGTGAACAAGAATCTAGAACCTGTCAGGCATGTCCTATTCGAATGTCCGGAGTTATTGTCAATAAAAAAGTGTGTGTTCGGCGAGTCTTGGCCTACACCAACCGATGTAAAGGAGATGTCTCCTAGTGACCTATCCACCTTCCTGGAAAGGTCAAGATGAACTATGACCTAGGATGACAACTCCTTGTGAGGATGTACAATGGGTCACATGTGGCCTAAGTGGTTTGGGCCTATACTCACCCTCCCTACTCTACAGATACAGATACCATGCTATTTTCCTGTGGCCTGTTGTTAGCAAGACCCCGCTGACTGTCAGTAATAGTGGAGCGCCATCATGCAATTTTTTCCTCGAAACCGGAAACAGAGGCACAGCAATGAAACGTTAGCCTGAAAACAACTTCACGCTGCCTAAGCCGTTGCAATAGTATTTCACCGGGCGATGCTGGATGGGACCAGCATCTACCATTTGTAAACATATGCATAAACATTTGAATACTTATATTAAAAACATAAAAATTCATTAACATTGTAACAATATTCATCAGCACCATATTTTTTCAAACGAGTTTTGGAAATGATTTCATACTAACATATAACTATTAATTTAACTGTTATATTTATGGTTGAAAGTTGAGCAATCACTATGGTGAAAATCGAATTACAATTCTAAACGCATATCAAAATAATATTAACGGTAATTAGATGGTAATACGATATTTTCGTTAATAACAAAGAAACATGGGTGTGTTGAGAGGGAGGACCTTGGAGAATAAAATTCACAATCTAACGACAACTGAGACCATTACAGAAGTGGTGAACGGTATTAGTATCAAGGTTTCACTGATTTAGGTGTAAAGATTCATTACTGTGAATAAATTTGCTTCTACTTGAATACTGATACATATACGAGGGGCATTTTGAAAGACAAATCACTGCGATGTTGACCATAAAAAAATATTCATCTTTATGAAATTACAAAAACAACTTGGTTTCCTTCACTGAATGTCAAACGCTGTGAGCTGAAAAATCAACATCTAGTATTGATCACAGATTGAAGGATACAGACGAAAAGCATCACCATTCTCATCGTCTTTTTTTTGTCGCTTCTATGCTCATTTAAATCTATTTATACTATTATAAATGTGACAGTTTATGAGGATGGATGTATGTATGTATGTGGCTCTTTCACGCCAAAACGACTGAACGGATTTAGATGAAACTTTACATGAATACAGCTTATCTAATATATAAAAATGGATTTTGATGGGTTGGTCTACATCGCTCAACCGATCGTGATGAAACTTGACATGTATAAGTAATTTTTCATAAAGAAGGTTTTTAAGCTATCAGTTTTTCTGTAACTCGCCACTAGATGGCGCTGTAGAACAATTTTTTGAATGCACTATATGCACTATAACGCTGCGCACGCCTCAGTTCGTTGATTCTAATTCTGTCAAAACATTGGAACAGCAGCGATACAGCAACAAAGTACTAATTAGTACTACAACTACCAAATTCTAAGCGGGCGAAGCCGCTTAGAATTCGGAATTCTGAAAGAATTCCGATTTTCAATTATGGAATATCATTGACTTTAGGTCGATGATGGTCACTATCTTGCACTGACGAGTGGCTAATGAGCCCGAAACCGGTCTGCAAGTGTGCTCGTTCCAAAATTGAAGGTCGACTCTCTCAGTTGTATTACCAATTGCATGTGCAGGAAATTTTCTATGAAGATTCCTGCACTGACGCCTGTCGGATATAATCCAACGCCCTTCGTGGTATTAGCCAGGGGAATAGTTGTTTTCTGATAGGCGTCAGTCCATTCAACCTAGTGTGTAGGTATATCGAGACTGGCTTGAACGTTTAAAGTTCATTTCTTTAGATTTGTTTACTGCCAGTCTTCAAGCATAGCCCACTGACTAATAAGAAAATTTCAAAACAACTCAAATTATACAAATTTTGACCTAATTTTAATGACTGTTAGACTTTTAATGTGACTTTTCATCTCCTTTTCCAAGCTTTTTTGTACCTATTATTTTTGTAATTGTACATATACAACTTGAAATGACTTGTGTAAACACTCTTGTGTTATAGCATCAATAAAGAATTTGAATTCGAAGGGCTATGGATTATATCCGAAAGTTAGTGCAGGAGTCTTCACAAAAGAAATTCCTGCGTATGCCTCTGAAGCTATAACTGGTGGAATCGATTTTCAGACCGGTTTCGGGCTATTTGGCAGGGGTCAGTGCACATGATTTCACATATTAAATCATCAACATGTTTACGTATTTGATTGTTGCTTTATGACAAAAAACCCAATAATAATTTTTCAACAAATAGATTACATCTGCACAATTTCAAAGAGATGAATACACCGCCATTGAAAACTACAAAGAGAACAAATCAATAATAATATTGAAATCTTACATTCACATCGGTGCCAGTAAGACAGTGATTCGTCATTGAGCATTGTGTTGTTGAAATCAGAAATAATGAAATTAAATTATTCATATTGACTTGGGAAACTCAGTGAAAAAAGTTATTACCATTGACTTGGTATTAATTATGTTTTTTGCGGTACCGCTCACCGATCGCGAAGTAATGAAATATGCAAGATATTTGGGTTACATTAATACGAAAGTTTTTGTTCAAATTAATGAGCTACATAATAGTGAATTTGCCTTGCTTGGTTTCATTTGTTGTTATATCAGCGCAGTATCCCTAATTATTGGTAATTTGAAATCATAAAGAGAACATGAAAATGTAATTGAAGACGTACAATACAAATAATTCGATTCATTTCGATTGTTGGTTATTTAATGTCATGAAGACCATTGAAAAGTTTCCATCCCATATGATAGCTTTAGATAGCACGTCCGTTAACGAGTTTTACAATTTTATTTACCAGAATACCTGCATTCAGAAAATGTAAATCATAAAAACAAATTACTTATAAACAACACATTTTCATTGGTGAAAATTATATTGAATGTAATGGGGTGAAGTGGGAGTTTGACCATTCTACAGCTGTATAAATTTCTCCATTACAAGTTTTATCTTCCATAGATTGTTGAACGGTAAAAATTCCAAAAAAGTTTGAACAATTTTTCCACAAAATAACCTTCGTTGAAGAACAACATTTTTCGTTTACATCTTGAAAAATAATAATTTCTGTTACCGAAAAAAAATACCTATTAAAAGTAAAATTTATTCTTGATCATAGCGAAGATCATGTTAAGAAGATCCAGTTTAGTTACAAACTAACAGGATTTTTAGTGTAACTCTTTTTTTTACAACTCTCACCTGATCGCTTTCAATACACCCATCTCCACCATCCCAATACTTTTCCATTAGAATTTATTACTGTTTTAAGTCATTCTCTTAAAGGCAGGTTGGCTGTCCTTGTTCATTTTTCACTGTCTGAACCACTGTGCATGCTGTTTTTGGCGAGTGCATTGGCTTGATATGTGGGGGTTGAGCAAACCGGCCATCGAATGCCTGCTTCCACGTAGCCCCGCTGGATACGGGAATGACAGAATCACTTGTGGTTCTGTTATTCCCTAACTGAATGGCATCCCAATGATGGCCTAATCCTAAGGTGTGTGCATCCGTGCCGAGAGGATGAATGACACTGAGCCTATCAGCTGTCTCTACGGAACCTTCGAGATACCGGGCGCCCTCTCGTCGTAGCATCGCCTTGTCACGGTAATGCGGGGCTCTGCCGTGATTGACCGTCTTTCTGTACCTACTCGTAGGACTTTTATGGACAGAGTAGTCCATAAAAGTCCTACTGTCCTAAATGGACAGAGTCGTCTCCTCAAGAGCGGGGTACCTTATGAAACCACCTTGCACCAAATTCTTGAGCGACGTACGCAGAATCTTTCTCAAGTGGAGGAACAAACCCCCCATGAGCAGGTTAGCAAACGTTTGCGCTTAAGTCAGGTGTAGCTGACGTGCAAATAACCTCATATGGGAAGGTTGTCGCGGGTATCAAGGTGGGAATCTTGCACCTTGACTATCGGACTACCTCATTAATGATGAAACAGCATAGCATATATTTTGTGCCTGCCCCGCTGGGGTCCGAATCACGTTTTTAGAGTTCGGCAGAGCCGTACTCTTACCATCCGACGTAAAAGACCACTCACCATACAAACTAATCGGCTTCGTTAGGAAGCTGAGTTTATCTGGTCGACTGTGAATAGGTGTGAGCCGCAATAAACCCTTGCGGGTTGCGGTGGAGGGTCGAATAGACCCACTCACTTTGGACCTAACCTAAACTAACATAACGTTTTTTAAAACATGGTCGTTGTTACCGTCGCTTTCATTTGATACTAACTTTATTTCAGAGAAAATAACACGGAGCTAGATTTGATGAGAAAAGAGGAAGTTTCAACACAGGAATCCCATACTTCGCCAGAAATGAAGCAACAATCAATGCAGAGTGAGCTGAGCATTCTACTGGTGACGCTTCCAGAGCTCATTCTTCCACAGCTCTGATCGCTTTTTCCTTTCGCTCTCGAAGAGTGACTAGAATCATAAGATAATACTCTTTATTTACTGTTTCTCCTGCAGAAGGCCAATTCACATAAAAATTTGATGTTTTCATCCACTTTCGGCGTTGAAAGATGTTCCTCCGGTAGTGAATAATCTTTGATGTCTTCTCACCCTTCTTTATACCACTCAGAAATCCATGTACGTGAAACAAATTCATATCTATACAATTGTTTAAAGTGAGAATATATTTCTGTTCCAGATTTTTTGAGAATCACGTTGACATGTCGATAAAATGAAATCCCTACAATTTTTATAACAAGCGACAAATACGAATCCAACTGAGCAAACTAGTGTCGTCTAACCGGCTGACATGTGGAGCTGGAATATCAGGCAACCGGCATTATCATGTTTGACGTGAAGGTTCGTACAGTTTGTGTCATATTAAAGCAATCCCATTATTTTTTAGCCATCTATCTTCCATCTCATACATCACTTCATCCAAAACGAGTCTGGTAATGGAAAACACTAACAAATGAGTTGGAAATACCAATCAAAATATCTTTGGACAAAAATTTGTGACACATGAAAGCAAATTATTTGCTAATATGCTTGCAGAAATCATACTGATGGCAGTTAGATTCATTAAAGTAATATGTATAATATCAATATGATTAATATAATGCTGTTTATCTGGGGTCTTGATATGAAGCATAAAAAAATTTTACGTACCATAGCATTCTGGTTTTTTGAGCAAGTTCATCCTCTTCAGTATTTAGCCAACATCAAGAAAAGTTAAGATGCACTAATGTATGAGAGTATCAACTGAAGCAAGCCGCACATCTCAGGTTTTGATTGAAAGATATTGTGGCTCCTGTTGATGACTCCGCTTTTTGCAGTCAAGTTCCATACACGCATTTAGTTACATGACATTTCAGATACATCCGACATACATAGGTATTTCCAATATGTACTGTCATTCAATTATCATTATAGAAAGTAAGTTGAGCCATCAGTAGATTCTAACAGCAGTAGAATAGTAGCTCGAAAGACAAAACAAGGGTTCTACCGCACATATAGTAGACCTGACAACTCTCGTGCGATTTCTTCTTCATCGGCACTGGATTGATTCACAATATTCCATAATCTAATTGAATCACGGATTCGTTGTGAAAAATTCGACTACCTCGTTCATGAAATTGTGAATAACACTGATGAATATTGATGACTTCGCCTTCATTATGACATTAAAATCATTCATGCGCGCACAATCACAATATCATAACCTCAATCGTCTTTGCGCACCATGACAAATGTCATAACCTAACAAACCAAAGGACATCAATATCCTCAATCTTCAATTTCATTACTTCATTTTTCAAATCTGACATATGAAATAAATTCGTGAAATCGTGTTAGTTGGACAAAAAAAAAATTCGAGCCGAATGGCATTCGGCTCGAAACGTTGCGTGCTAAGATACTTGAGATTATGACATTTACGAATAGACGGTAATGAATAAATGTGATATCATAAAAGAAACGAAGTTAGTAATATTCGTCACAGTGTTGTTAATCATTCCGCGAGATTGAAGATCGAATCTATCACAACGAAGGCATAATTAGAGTGCGGAATATTGCAATGGAACCCCTACAGATAAAGAAGAAATCGCACGAGAGGAGCCTTGTGTTCAATATTGCCAGATCTACTGTTTTTGCAGTACATCTCCTGTTTTCACTCGCGAGCTACTGCTTGATAGTTAAAATTTACTAATGACTCACTTGATTTAAAAAAATAATTGTTGAATGGCTGTACATTGTGGAAATTACGATGTATGCAGTATGGAATTTTCTCCTCTGTATCAATTTACTGTTATTCTGACACAAAATCTAATACTAATCATAAACATGAGCTGGCAACCCTGGCCGTATCAGTATGGCTCGACTTCACAATCACAATATGAAATATTAATGTAATGCAGCTTAGAACTTAACACATTTGTGATTCTGAGGCGATATGACGTTCGCCAGGCCAAGTAGTTGTTAATCTGTTCAGGGTGACCACATGCGGTAGATTTCTACTTTTCCGGTAGATTTTCAACACAAATTGTAGATGAATTTTCGCCGGTAGATTTCGGTAGATATGAATAAGATGCCTTGGCGATAGAATTTTCATTTCAATGTGTGTGGCGACATCTACAGCAAATGACATGAATTCATTATTTCTAGATTCTATCCGCTTCGATACACAGAACACAAAATGGATTCTGATCATAAAACATCCATTTCCCGATTGCTTATTACTATTTTCTGAATATCTCCGACCTCCGAATAAAGGAAGAAGAATAAGAAGGATTGAAAGTTCCATTTCAAACATGGAAACATTTTTGTTTTTGAATCTTGAAATCTAATACTTGAAATAGTCCCAGTGTTCGAAATAACCACCTAGAAATCAACTTGCTATTTCACACGCCCATTGGCCATACCCGTAAGAAGGCAAGGCCTTGTAGATTCACTGATGCTATTCAAATGTCTTTACAAGCGCCACCTAGTGGTCGAAAAATCAAATTTTCAGTATGTTGGTGCTCTTCAAACTTCAAATCAAAGAGTACACCACTTCAAATACATTGCAGTAGATATCAGTAGTTTTTCGATGACACCGTAGGTAGATTTCTCAAATGAAATGTGGTCACGCTGTATCTGTTCTCTGACAGAAATCAAAACAATGAATTGTAAGAAATAACGCAAATCCAGTTGTCCTGATTTAGGCCGTATTTTGCAATGAGCAGTCGATCAGTCCAATTAAACAAACAACAAGTTGCATTCATTTCACTTTCAAGTCATTTTTAGATCGCCGGTACTGGTCATTCGTATATCTAGAAAGTAAGTTCAGAACGCGGAGATCCAACAAGAAACCATAACACGTATCAGTCTAAATTAATAGGTTACGCAACAAGTGAAGAACGGTCGTGGCCTATAAATTCTTGAGTGAAAAATTGCAAAATGTCTAATTAGATTTTGTCGCTGCGTTGATATCAGATTTAATAAGGTAACAGCGGAACTGAGCTCTCAATCATGTTATCTCTTTGGGATATCAACGATAGTGTAGCATTGAATATGGAAATGATGACATCGCATTGCTGAAAAATAATAACAGCAGCATGAAGTGCTTGAGAATTTCAACCTGTCATATTTTGCATTATACCAGGTGACGACGAAATGATATGCATAACACCATGCAGTTGTTTCTAGGGTGAAACATTTGAAATTCAGAACGTCGGTATAGTTCATTGGAGGTGATGTTTTAATAAGATAACCTATTTCAGTTCAACAAAGTCAATAATTTCAAAATGAACTTTTCATATTTTTAAACCATTCAATAGAATATACAGTTTTTTTATCAACACAGCAAATCATTTCTTTTGAAAATGGCACCATAGAAGATACTTTTTCTAATTCGACGCTCGCCCTGAACAACCCAGCACATCAACAACCGATGAAAATGTTGAGAAAGTGAAAAAAATTGTTATGAAATGAGATATGTGGCATCGAAGTTCGTTCCAAATTAACAGAATTTTAATCAAAAAAACCGTCGCATGAGCATTCCTCAGGAATTTTTGAATGACGTCAATGGCAATCGACATTTGCTCAAAAGTGTCATACCTGGTAACGAATCATGGGTATATGGTTGTGACATCGAAACCAGAGTCCAATCGTCCCAATGGAAGACCCCAGGAGAGCCAAGGCCAAAAAAAGCGCGCCAAGTTTGATCAAATGTCAAGGAGTTCTTGTTACATGGTAGTACGGTCAATAAGGAGTACTATCTTGAAGAAATGCGCCGCTTGCTAGAAGCAATTCGCGAATGCACTCATCATTGCTTGTTCGTAATTGTTTGCCCAAAAACAGCACCGTTATCATGCCTCAGCCAACATATTCACCAGATGTGCCCCCTGCGACTTTTTCCTGTTCCCAAGATTGAGGAGACCCATGACAGGGCGGCCGTTTTTCGACGATTGGGGAGATGAAAACCGAATCGTTGGAAGAGCTCAAGGACACACCAAAAAGATAATATCAGAACTGTTTCGAGGACTGGAAACGCTGGCACAAGTGCGTTATATCTGAGGAGGATTACTTTGAAGATTACAAAAGAGCAAATGATGAATAAATAAATATTTTTCGAGAAAAATTAAAGTTCAACTCACTTCACTCAGAAGCATGAAGCTTTGAGTGAAATACAGATACTATTAGGGGCTGATATGCTGACTTTCAGAGACAGCCTCACAAATTTAGGTTTGCTCATAGGTTCTAAATTACGTTTTAGAGAAAACTTCTAAAGTTATATGCGTCGTTGGAGACGCAAATTACACGCTCTCACTTTTTACTATAAAATACTAAAATTCAAAAATCTTCTGGATTCTAGATGTTCAATTCACGCCTTCAAAAGAAATGCAAAAAAACATTTGTTTGAGAAGCAGTGAAACAAGATTTTTTTCAGAATATTTCCTTAATTATATTTGAGTTATATTTATATCCTGGTGTAGCTATAGCTACAATGTTTATTTACTTTTGTTGTGGTTTATGTGGAAGAATTGGTTTCAAGACCTAGCATAATCCAATTATTTACCTCGTTTTGTGATCTGAAGAATATTTTATGTTATGGTAAATAATAATACATTATTATTATTATTTCAACAGACAGCGTATATGACAATATACCGTGATACCTATCACAGGAAAGAAGAATACCAGAATGATCTTGCAATGAAGAGGAATGAAACTAAAATGCTCAGCAGAAAACGATATGACAAACCAGAAAGCTCAAAGAAACAAAATTTATTTTTTGACAGGCAACACATGGACGTGACAAGTAATTAAAGATAAAAATGAGCTCTCCACTATCCTATGTATAAACAGGGTGGTCCAACCAGTGACGTCCAGTTAAGACCAATTAAAATCACCCCCCAGTATGTTTTGTATGATTTTGTATGAACTTGCGGCCGGACCGTCTAATATTTTTTTAATTATTACTAAGAAGTTTTTTCTTCGGTATTTTCTCTGCTATATGTTTCTCATGAACATTTTCATCGATATTGAAAGTTCACGTTTGAACAAGACAAATTGACAAATTCTCAACTTGACACTCGAAATCATTGAGAAATATTCTATAGTTTCTAGATGATTTTGAAAATTCTGAAGTAACGGAATAGTTATTAGATAGATATTATTGGATTGTGAAATGTTGGCATTGCTTATTTTCTTTCAAATCATCAGTATCGTAATGAGTATTTCTATCAAATGTAGATTTCTGTTTTCAATGTTTTCTCAAATGTTTTTGGGTTGAAGGCACAGGCAATGACTCAAATCAGGTGGTTATGCCTGAAACTGAAACAGAAGTCCCCAAATATAGTGGCCGATACATTTAGTGAACATCAAACAGCAATTTTGATTCTCAGCAGGTTATTGTCTTGAAGTTATAAATATATTCAATTAAAAATTATGTGTACAAATGCGCCTTGTTGTTTTTTTATTATTATTACGTTTTTCTCGTGGGTTTGCCAATAATAACCAATATTCAAATGTTTATCGCCTTATTAGGTTACTTCGTACGGCACTGTCAACTAGATTTCCTGGATCAACGTTTTGGTAGTGTTTATATATGGTAATGAAAGTCTCTGGAAGCCGATAAGAAAGTCGATAGAAGTCTCTCGAAGGGAAGCGACATCTAAAACAATCGCGAAGCGCAAGTAGAGTTGAGCGCGGTCTTGGCCAAGTCACAATGGATTTACGACGAACAGCAGCGGCCGGCGTCATTTTTTTTCAGGATACAAAGCATTACCTTTCATACAAAATCAGAATGGGGTATTTTCCATTTGTGTATTGCTATGATTTTGAAATTTACTGTTACAATTTCTGTTACAATAAAGAAGAAGGTGGTGCTGATACCAAAAATACTCAAATCTTCATCATTGAGTCACACTTTAACTCATCAAGTAGTTGCGAAAATCTATAAGTTTTCGTCAGTCACCTTTTAGTCTTCAGATATGGTTGGAAAGGAAACAGTTCAAATGTAGGTACAAATTGATTAAAGATGGTTAAAAAACCGTTTTCATTATTACTATCGTTGCCAACATTGTTATTGTAGTTTCAACATCATTTCAATTCCTATTTACTTTCACATGACTTTCAGCATGACAGTCAACCTTTAAAATCGGATAAATATTCAATTTTTTTCTCTAATAGGTAATTTGGCTTCACTTGAAAACCATTGCATTAATATTTTCTTGCATTTTAATGGAAAAATAACTGCTGGTACAGATGATTCGACCTTGCACCTACTCTAGTCGTGGTACGCGGAGGCAGTTACTTGCGTAATTTTTCAATCGCACAATAATACCATTATTTTATTGTTTACTACTCACATCAATATCCTGCCAGCATCCTTGCTTCTGTAAATGTCGCATTCGTGAAGCGGCCTGCTTGGATCGGAGGGGGAATATTGGCCAGCGGCGATGCACAGAGATCGGTATATTTGGAATTGCAGGATTGTGCTCACGAAGTATCTGGAAAAAAGAAACACCAATTTTTAACCTGATAACTACATTTTCCAGAAGGTTTCAGAAATGTACACCTAAACCAATGTTCATCACATTCTTATGATAGAGTACCGCAAGGTTCAATGACAGGGCTCGTTCGTATTAAAATAATGTGTATCGTTAATAATGTGAATTTATATTGAGTATTTCATAGAGAACAACAAACTTCAACTACAGCATTTCCAGAGACCGAAATAACAAGCTTACCAAGCGTTTAAATATCGGTTTATGACTGCATGCCGTCTAAAATCAACTAATCAGTCGACAATTGTTATGAACACGAATAGTTTTACTTAAACGAAGACTTTGTTTTGCCTGATAGCGTTAAAATGGACTTGAACTACTTTGGATGTTCACTGCCGGTAAATGTTAAGTTTAGGATACCCCCTTCGATATGCATGATCTGTTTCGAGTATTCGCATTCATTTGAGAAAAATATTTTTTTCCAACTTTAGTGATCTGTCTTGAACCATTGTATTCCTTAACTGGATAGAATCATATCTGAATCAACGAACCCAAGAGAACTGACACGCGGTCAGATATTGTCTCTGTCAGACACGGACTACCCCAAGGCTCGGTAGTGGGGCCAGTATTGTTTTTGTTGTATTTTAATGATATAGCTTATATTGATTCTGAGGGAACGTTCACAATTTTTGCAGATGATACAACCATTCTTCAAAAGAAAATAGCACAAGATATTGTTGAAGTGAGTGAGTGATGCAACTCCAATCTGCTATCATTCAATATAGAAAAAATCAATCTTTTAATTGCAACTCGTCAGGAATTCCGATGGGTAATGATATTATATCAAACAAAAAACTACATAAATTTCTTGGAATTAATCTGGACAGCAACCTCAATTTCAATAACCATATTAATTTGCTGAGCAAATAAATAGCTTCGGGATGTTATGATTTACGAACGGTGTCGAATGAATTGGGTCTTATAACCGCAAAAATTGTGTACCACGCTGTGGTTGAATCGCATCTAAGATATGGCATATCATTCTGGGGCACCTGCAACCAACACCACTTCAATACAGTTTTCATTCTCCAAAAGCGCGCATCAGATATATGTGCAGAGTTGGGCCTAGACAGTCTTGTAAACCCTTGTTCAAGGAGCAAAAATTACTAACACTGTCTTCTTTATTCATTCTCGAAACTGTGTGCCTAGTACATAAGAACAAATCATCTTATTATGTTGTTGTTGGTTTCACTCGCCAAAGCGACAAATTAATACTGCCTATTCCATCATCAACTTTGATTAAAAAATCATTGATCTATAATTCAGCTAAAATATATAACCATCTACCGACAAGTTTTAAAGATATCCAATCACCTTATCAGTCAGGAAGTCTGTAAAGCAAGTTCTCATTGTTCAGGTGTTTTATAGTGTTCAGCTTTTAAAACAAGCTTTTATTTAAGTGCCCTAAAAAGATCAAAATAAAATTTTGAATCACATTAACCACATTCATTTATGACTTTATAGAATTGAAATTATAATAGAAGTTTGTCGCGATTATTTCAATTTGTATTTGAAATTTTGTAATTAGGTAGGCACCTACTGAACTTAAAAGTAATTTATAATGTTTATAATTAAATAAAAGTGCCGTGAACGCTTAAAATATGGAACTTCAACCTTGAATAACTTTTTTGCACACATAGGATTTATCGGGTTCGAAATTTATTGCAGTACTTAGTTGATCTGTCGGAATGTTTCTCAATTTAAATTTCATCTGACTGTATATGTAGAGATTTCTTCTAGGCATCGCGACAAGCTTTCATTATAATTTCAATTCTGTAAAGTCATAAGTGAATGTGATTAATGTGATTAAAAATTTTATTGTGATCTCTTTAGGGCACTTAAATAAAAGCTTGTTTTAAAAGTTTTTTATCATTATTTTATTTTATAATTTTTAGTTTCAATCGATAGTTATCGATCAATACGAAAGTCCATCTATAAAACGGAGAGTCGTTCAACAGAAAAACTCAAGGAACTAATGCTAATGACGCTCATCTCACCAAATTACACAAGTCATGGTATGGCTCTTGTGCCTGTTGGTCAGATTGCGTGATGGACCGTCTTACTCTGGGAACTTAGAGAGTGGTGGATAATAATATTTTTTTACAATGCAAATAAATATGGGTTCTTACAACCTACTACACCATTTATTGTCTTCTTTTTAGAGTTGGGAAGCAGGTATTTGAAGATGACAGCTTGATTTAATTTTTTCTCTAGAAATACATTTTATTTATTGAAGCCAACCCTGGATGTGGCATCTATTTCATGGTGGACCTACCAACTGCCTATCTTAAACGAATGCGTATGCAAAATTTCGTGCCCCTGCTATTTACCACTGCTTATGTTGATTTTTAATAGCTCCTGCAATTTTAAAAACAGTGTCTGATTATCTCATTTATTTATATGTTTAATCTATTTACTTCCTTATTCACCTGTTAATGTCTGACTATTCGTTCATCTAGGATGTATATAAATATGTATGTGTGTGGTATTTATGTGCGTTTATAAATGCATATTCATTTATTTATTCATAATTGCTTCGTCTACGAGATGTTCATCTTTCGAAAATAAAGTATACGTTATTATCATTATATTATTATTGAGTTAAATTTAAGATAATAGTTCTAGCTGTGAACTAAAAATCGTAACCATATTTCAATATGTTCAGTTATGTATAGTTATTATAGTCACTCATTTATACATGATTAGCTTTGTCAACGACTTTATACTTTGGACAATAAAGCATATTTCATTTGATTTGATTTGATTTGATTTTGATTTGATTATAGCAATGACTGTTATTGCTGTGACTGTGTTTTCGAAATCCTAGGATTAAACAGAAAAAACTATTATTAATGGATAGAGGGTTTATATTCTTGGAATATCCAGTAGAGTACAAGCAACAAACCAAGAAAGATGGCGATAGTAAATTTGACTGTACTGAAGATAGCAGATCATTAAATCAAAACCATCTAAATTATTTCGTCAGAAATCCAGGTTTATCTAAAATGTCATCAGTTAATGTAACTTTCTGATTCATGATGAAATAAAAACAAAAATCATAACTGCATGGAATTTGCGAAATCATATAAATGTATAATTATAATATGTTTGGTGTTTATTGTATATTGCTCATTAAAAAAAATGAATAGCCTACATTATAGTGAATTCCGAACAAAATCAAGTGGTTAAAACATAAATTGGTATTATGTATTGATTTAAAAACGAATATTTTAATTTTGAGTCTATATTTTACACAAAGATCCCTGCTTCATATGATTAGTACCCGAATTGTTGAATACTGTGATAAAAAAGTGGTCTTTTAGGCAAACTCATTTCAGGAAGGCAAAAACAAAATTTTGTGAAAACACTTTCCAAAGATCAACGACGGAGACATTGAGAAGTTAAAAGTATTTTTTATATCCCGCAAATCAGGAAACCATCAAGTGACACTCTATAGATAGTAGGGTAACAAAAAAATTGTTACTGTTACTCTTCTAGTAACTGTGATGCAAAATCAGTACTCGCTACTATTCTATTTTTTTTAATATATCTGAATGGAATCGACAAACAGACCTATGAAGCATGATGATACATCTTTATTAATATCAGAAAAAATGATGACATCCTGAAATCAAAGTATGATATTGTTTTTAGGAATTTATTCAGCTGGTGTGAATTTAATGATTTATTCTTCAATCCTGATAAAAACTAATGGGGGATTTATCGTCAAACAGTGATTAATAAATTGAACTCTCTTGAAACATATTTAGGACTACAATGCTATTTTACAGAAAAATTAGTTGCTCTTACTATATCATAGCTTAGTCATGGAAATATTCAATAAATTACCATATTATATGTAACAGCCAAAAATCGTAAGTGAATTCAGAAAAACCTACCAGAGTTTCTCTTAAGAGAATAGTATTTACAATATATCCGAGTTTTATGATAAATGTTAGAATCATTTCTGTAACTGTGTTACTAACCGTGTTAGGAATCACACGTTAAAAGGTAAGACGTCGTTAGTCCTTAGCTCGCACAAGTTTCTCAACTTCTGAGAGTTGTCGTTTGCATAGGGGCGACAACTGATTAACGGAAAAACAGATTTCAAAACAGATTTTTTTAAAAACTGAGTTACTAGGGATTAGGTTTGATAACTATATATTCTCATACAAATTTTAATTTATCGATGAAGAGAATGAATGATACTACTACTACTCCTGCCACTACTACTACTACTAGGACTACTACTACTACAATTTTCATAAAAGTCTTGGTGACTTGACTACCATAAAAAATTACAACGAGCACGTAACTCTTCGTTGCTCTGGGTTAGGTTACTCTTCTTTTTACTACTCTCTTATATCATAGAATACATAATAATACATAGAACCAGTTTGAAAAAAATCTCAAGATAAAAAATAAAGGGAATGCTTTCCCAGAATTACCGGAACGTAAATATGATTATTTCTGGAGCCAATATTGCTTAATGGACAAAATTATATTGAAGAAATGTTCATTCAAGATGGACATTTTCAATAAATTTTTGAAGTGAAATTTCTTTACGTGCGCTTGACTTAGGGAGTAAACTAGTGAATGCATGACAAGACCGTTACGAAAAGTGTGATCTGGCGAGGAGAACGAGACTTGAAAGGGAGAGTTAAGTTTCGTATATTACTGTAGCAGCCAAAGAGAGAGGTACGAGCACAAATTTACGATCGAGTAGGCTTTGAATAATTAGGAGGAAACTATCATACGTTGCCACTAATTTTAGCAAGAAGATTTCAATTTTAATTTCAAGTCCGAAGATGTACAACTCTTGGTAAACTTTCTACAAGATACATTTGAACTACAAATGAATAGTAACCGAAATGAGCCTACCATGAAACATGGAACAGAAATCGATGCTGTTTTCTCTAGATATCTTTCTGATTTTCATTCGAAAACATATGTATCTTATTTTTTATACCATAAGCCTATTGTCTCGGTATCACAATCAACCAGAGTAAGTAGTGATATATCAGATAATGAAAATAAAAAATAAAAACTCAAAAATAATTCAAACCCATGATAAATTTAAATATTTGTAGATAATTTGTAGACGTGGTAGGGGATATATTGGTCAAACGTCAAGATTACTCAGAAACAGAATCAGCTCACATAAAAGTGATAGTAGATTACATCCTGAGAGATGCGCTCTCAGTAATCATGTTTCCAAAGAAGGTCATAAAATGGACTACAATTCAACAAAAATTTCAACAACGGAAAGAAATACATCTAAGAGATTGTTTTTGGAAATGTCATTTATATTACAATCCAATAATTGCCTTAATAAAAGATCAGACCATGATCACCTCAGTGAAATCTATGCCTTTTTATTAGATATTGACAAAAATCTACATATGATTTCCAAACCAATAATAATTCTGGTTTTTCATTATTATAATTTCATAACATTTTAATTATTTTATTTTTTAACAAACTTCCAACCTCCCTATGGCAACCTTCAATTGTTTTTCTCAAGACTAATGAGGGTGTTGTCAATTAATTAACATTTTTGGGTTTTCTCATTGAGTTACTTACAGAACAGCAGATGTATCTGATCACACTTGGTCCATAATAGTTCTCTTTTGTTCCATAGTTTTATCATCTATAAGCAAATACACTTTTTCAAACTGAACTACATGACAGCTGTCATTATCAATTGTTTTTTGTCTCTCTCTTTGTTCTTCAACCACATGGCTTTTACCGGTAATCCATAATTTCAAAACAAATAACAATTTTTAGTACATTTTAATTTCAATATTCTCCTTTGTATCCAGTGAGGAGTCAACCTCTTTTAATGCAGTGACTTGTTTACTGTATTAACATGTTTCAATTGTTTAAATGTAACATTTTTTTCGACACGGCCAACCTCACTAACAGTAAGTTTGAGACCTTTCATAATAATTTTTATCTTGTATCATGTATGTAAGTTTTGTATTATACAAATTTTATAGCTTTTCCTTGAAGATGATAATAAATTTTATCGAAATATTGGAATAACTTGTTATAAGAGTACACTTCCGTTCTGCTGATCACCCAAAGGTATTTTTCAAGTTTTGTTATATATATATATATATATATATATATATATATATATATATATATATATATATATATATATATATATATCCTGCACGCATGATGTGAATAAGGGTCTGACGAATAACAATATTTTATAAAAAATAATCTCAAGCATTTAGAATTGTATATCAAGTTTCATCTTCTCCAATGTATCAACAGTTTTTCTTCAACATCAATGTAACAATCCTCACATAAGATTTTCCCTGATGATGGAAATAAAATTTTCCGAAAGCTTGGACAAACTTAAAAGAGTACTCATTTACTTGCTGCAATACCCCACTATCCAATAGTTTTTATTCTTAACTAGTCAGCAACGACTACCCTTCCTCTTATATATATATATATATATATATATATATATATATATATATATATATATATATATATATATATTTGTCTGATGAAGGTGAAATTATTCATTTTCATTAGCTAGTCAATATATGGAAACTTTCATACCATTGTTATATTCTATTCAAAGAGCTCCTGCTAGATCCTTTACATAACAATCAAGTATTCTGCTCGTATCGTGCCAGATGGCATTCGAACGCTTGTTAGATTACCTCGTAATATATTTGATAAGAACACTTTACAAACCAACAAAATTCTCGCAAAGAAAGTGTTCCGGCCTTAAACTTGTTTGTTCCCATTATTTCAACACGGAATTTTGCATTGCGTATGCATTTCTTGTGAAACGGTGCGTTCAATTTTTTTCTATTGTTGGGAATTTTTCAGTATTGTTGTGTTTAGCAGAAATATCGGCTTGGGTAATGGAAGATTGTTGTCGTGTGAGTTTGGAACTGAGATGATTGTATGTTATCGTCCCCAATAATACATCTTTCCACAGCAGAAAAATTGCGTGAGAATATACCAAGAAGTAACATCTGATTCGTATTTGTAAAATAAAACTGGCGTTTATTCTTTGACTCAAAACACACAAAACTGAAGGCGAAGCAGACAAAAAAATATTCAGCATAATAAAAGTACTTCGTGATGTGGCGCAGGGTTCAGTAAGAAGCCTAATGCTGCTTTGAATATACGAAATGTTCGCATTTATTATAATTTGTCTATATTGAACATCAGATAAAAGTGAGTTGGAGAGCTTCTATACAGCATAATTTATCATTTCAGAGAGGCTTTTTCAACATCACGAAAAAAATGACATTGTTTAATCTTACTGCTTTCCAATCATTTATAATTGTTATTATGATAATATTGGCAATGACGTATCACCTTACAAAAACGCCATCTATCGGATTGACAGAAAACTCAATCCGCGACCATCAATGACAAATTGAAACTCGTTGTGCGGACTGAGTCTTCTGTCAATCATTTGGGAAGCGTTTTCGTAAGGGAAAATGTCAGCGCTTCTCATTTATATTCAGGCTTGTACTTTAAGGACAGTTGGATCCAGCAATGCACTTATGATTCAGCCGAGCACCACTGATGAGACCAATTCTGGGTTTACACAGCGCTGTTTGGTGTTGGGTGATAAATGCTTTGTTGATTAAGCTTTAGTTTCATCCATTATGATGAAAAAGTGAGAAATTGTGTATTGGTAAATAATTGCAAGAAGAGTCTTATTCTTGTGAGGTCCTTATGATAGTTGATGAACTTATTACCATTTTTCAAAAATAACTACAGATATCTATTTGAAATATTTGAAATTTTTACAGGCAGAGATCATTCCTATACCAACAGGCTTTATTCCTAATCGAGTTCATTGATAGCTACTACATTTCTCTTTGAGGTTTCATCTAGCCAGAATTTGAATACATTATTTTCGAATAGATAGCTAGATTAAAGAGGTTCGTGACTCCACCTGACCTCGCCGTATTAGATTTTTTCTCATGGGGTCATCTAGGAAACAAAAATGCAGGTAATCACTCCACATGTTCCAAACGTTTATAAATTAATTCGAAAGTTGGGTTGGGTTCGGTTTATCAGTCTATCCAAATTAATTTATCTGAGTATTCTCAACCAAAGCGTAAAGAACTCGCATTTTTTATAGCACAACAAAACACCACCCTTTTTGCTAATTACAATTTCACATGAAGTCAGTTTTTAGAAGACAGTACAAAGTTAATTTTATAAACGATGAATATGCAATCAAACATTGTTTATAAAATTAACTGCAATGATTGTCCAGAATGTTATGTAGGGCAAACGGGACGTTACTTAAAAAACAGGTTGTCTGAACATGAAAAAGATACAAGGAAGTTGAATGTTGCCAATCCAACAGCCCTCGTTGAGTACACAAGAGAAAACAACCACAGTTTTGACTTTGCAAACCCCAAGATTTTAGATATTCAACCTTTATTAGGTAAACGACTGTTTAGTGAGATGATCCACATTTTCAAACAAAAAAGTGTTAACACTAGAAGGGACATAGAAGGACTAAATATTAATATTTTATTACACATAAGTTTCCACCATCCTTTGTAAACAGATATCCTTCTATTGTTCATATTTTTTTTTAAAAAGGCAAACAAAAACGTCCATTTCTAATCAGTTTGTCTCCCTTGATATCTTTTTCATTTTTAATGTGTCTGTGGTGTATGTGTTTTCATTTGTTTAGTCCTCATTTTCGTTTGTACCTATGTTGTCTGACACATATATTTTAAACGTTTTTTGACGTGGATAACTAATGTTTGGTAAGTGCACCTGTTTGTTTCTCTTTTACATAATATGAGATTGTATAAACTTTATAAATTTTGCAATATGTACTGGCATATACTGTTCACTTATTAAATTATTTGATTATAGAGCCCTGATGATGGATTTAAGTCCGAAACGTTGGCATAAAACTAAATTGTATATCTACGAACATTTTTGATCCCTTTTCCAACCAATAGAAAAAACCGCATTTTCATAACATTGAAAAATCAGAATACTTATTATTGTATGAGCGCAGATGATAAGTAGTTCGAAAATTCAGTTTTTGAAATTGAAAATATGCACGTGGACAAATTCAAAAGAAATTTCAAAATTCAAAGACTGCTATAAAATGAATATGAAGAACATGAAAACAACATTCTGTTAAAAAAATTTCGGGTAATTGTAAGCCTTATTTGTGAGTTAATATCAGAGAAGAAAATTTCACTTCAAACAAATATTGAAGGGTTTTTCTTAAAATATTAACGCAGTTTCTCATAACCTTCTTTGTTCATCAGTGTGGAAACAAAGAACTTATACTAATGGAGTAATTTTTTAATATTATTGTCTATATTAATTATAATAATTAGTTTTGTAGCTCACTAAAATAATAACAGTTAAAATTGTAATCAATTAATGGAATGTATTTTCTGTAGATTACATATAAATAAAATAAAATAAAACTTCAATTTATAGTTTGAATAATTGTAGAATGAAGATATAAATTCAGTCAAAAGGAAGTTTGGATATTTCCGATGCATAATCTGTTGAAAAACTGTTAAAATGTTTTCCGTCAACCAGCACTATGGAATTTGTTATAAAATTTCAGCGATATAACGAATTTTGAGAAATATTTTCATTGACATATTTCATATAGTCTATCTTGTTTTGTGTTTGTAAATATTTTGATGGAAATCTGAATATTACTTCCTATAACTACAATATTATCTCACAGTCAGCATGCAAAAACTCGATTAATCACATCAGCTTCAAAGTCCACACAAAAACCAACCGTCTATGACCATCGCAAAGAGTATTCGGCACAGAACGAAACCCATTCGAATCCGCTGCTCCGTCCCTGTATCCACCCCGCTAGATCACCTTCTGAAAAATAACTTTCTCGAAACGGTCGCGGGAACTTATTTTTTGCGAGGGGGGCAAGCTTTTGCACAAGAACCCAAGAAGTAGTGGCCTGCTCGATGAAAGTATGCATTGAGTATAAAAGTCATTGAAGAACTCCAAAAGGTATTCAGTTCATTTGTTGAACTACTGCAATACATGAGAGTTGAAATGAAGGCTTTGGTGAGTTTTGTGATTGTGATTTGTGAGAAAAATCAGTGATTAAGGATTACCACAGTGCAATGAATAATGTAGTGCCACGGTTGTCGAAGGATTTTCAAAAAAAAAGAAATGAAAGAGTTTCATTAGGTTTCATCGTGAAATTTAACAAGAGGGTACACAATCAAAAAACTTGATTTGAATTGATGAGTTGATTACTCACATAGCAAAATTACCAAAAATTTTATTATAATTACATTTATCACTTCAATAATTATGAAGTTCAATTTCTGGGGAAAATAAATTTCAATTTTAGAAAAAATATAATTCACAATATTGAATATCAACAATCACTATCATTATCAACTTCAGAAAATTTCACTACATTGAAAATCCTTCAGAACAATGCACTACACTTTGATTGATAACTAATAAGGAATAATCTAAATTTGAGTTGTTCAAACATTAAGCAGCATTGCTAAGAATTCAATTTTCATTGATGCTTATAGTTGTTTGCTTAAAATAAGTTTCAAACCACTCAGCAGTTGCTGATATGATTTTTTATTTGTTTCGAAAAGAAAGTCCTAGCTCGTCAAACAATGTGAGAAATTTTACCCAAATCTCATCACCACTTGTTAATATAATTAAATTCATTTATAAGCTTTTCATTTGGACTAAACTACATAAATTATCTAGGGTTATTTTCATGTAACAAGTTTACTAATTATTTGATAATTAATTGCAATTATTATTACACATAATATTAAACTAGATCCATGACATGAATCACGCTTGCTATAAAAATAATTCATAACTGATTGTTGTTTTGCAATAAAATGAGTAGTTTCATTGAATATTATTACAACAGTAATAATTACGAAATGAAAATTTTTAGTTTTTATATAGAAACATGATAGATTTAATTCATAAAAGTTGATTTTTTTCTGTTCATTCTGGATTTAGACATTTTTGTATAGCTTTAACTAGTTGAATTCATCCGTTTAGAATAGAACCTTGATATAAAATCAAAATTTTTCACTGAATAGAATAACAAGAATAGAATGCAATTGTAGAATGTTGATATTCAGATATAAAAAGCTATTCTTGCCAATTTAACTACTCAATTTGATCAATAATGATATTTTGGTTATCAAATACATCAAGGAAGAACTGATCAAATATTCAAAAAATAAATGCTAATTCCAATCCGTCTGCTTCTTCTTAACTGCCCTTTGCCCAAAATTATTCTTGACACTGACACTTTTATCTACCACTTTCAGATAACTTTGTCAATCTTAGTCCTTGTGGCAGTGGCGGTAAACGCTGAGGCCAAGGAGAAGAAGGAAGCAGAACCAAGCGACAAAAAACAAACCAAACGCGGCCTACTCAGTTTAGGTTACGGATACGGAGGAGATTTTGACAATGGCTATCATGTCGGTCAAGGAGGTCTCGGCCTGGAAGGAGGATACCCAGTTGGCCATGGATCCATCGATCTTGGCCACTCAACTTCTGTAGAAAAAACCATCACCCTTTTCAAAGGAGTACCACTACCTTATCCCGTTGAAAGGCACATCCCATACCCAGTAACTAGGAATGTCCCCTACCCCGTAAAAGTTCTAGTACCACAACCCTATCCAGTAGAAAAACCCGTAGCTTACCCCGTGAAAGTCCCAGTGAAAGTAGGTGTCCCTGTCCCACAACCCTACCCCGTTGAAAAAATCGTTCACGTTCCCGTCAAAGTACATGTTGACAGACCCTACCCCGTGAAAGTTTTGGTGCCTCAACCCTACCCAGTTGAAAAGCACATCCCTTACCCAGTGAAAGTACATGTCCCACAACCTTATCCCGTTGAGAAACAAGTTCCAGTACCTGTCAAAGTACCTGTGCACGTTCCCCAACCCTACCCAGTATACAAGCAAGTTCCATATCCCGTCAAGGTTCCAGTTGACAGGCCATACCCCGTTCACGTACCACAACCTTACCCCGTACATATCATCAAAAAAGTACCAGTACCAGTAGAGAAACCAGTACCATACCCAGTCAAAGTGGCAGTAGACAGGCCCGTGCCATACCCAGTGGAAAAACCATACCCAGTAGCTGTTAAAGTACCAGTACCAGCGCCTTACCCTGTTGAGAAACCAGTACCATACCCCGTGGAGAGACCAGTACCTTACCCAGTGAAAATCGCCATTGACAGGCCTGTACCAGTACCAGTAGCCAAACCAGTGCCTTATCCAGTAGCAAAACCAGTTCCGTACCCAGTTAAAGTACCAGTAGCAGTACCAGTACACTCCCACGGAGGATATGATGGTGGGTATGATGGTGGATACGACGGTGGATACGGTGGTGGATACGGTGGTAGTTATTCAAGCAGCAGTGGAGGACACGACGGAGGATATGAAAGTTATGGCCATAAATAGGCGGAGACATGATGATTCACACTGTGTGTGTCTCTTTGGATTTCTCTTGTAAACTATTTATATTTTTCTGTTACCTCTCTCAATAAATTCTGTTATATTTTTTATAAACATTGTGATATTATTTCAACCACAACGAATCCAAATTGAATGCAGAGGAAATGGATTATGCTGCCAGATGTGTAAAGAAGTAAAAATCTTGAAAAATTTGAAAAGCAAAAAATAAGATATGAATTAACTGATTTGGAGTGTTGCTTAAACTATAGTTGATTGGAAAAACAAGATGAAGTAAAATAAAAAATCTAAACGAATGGAATTTCAGAGTGTTCAAAATGAACTATAGAAAATTCAATGTTGTATTTCATTCAGTAATGAAAACTGCTATGTGGATTCTAATAGGTGAATTTTATTACATGGAAAAACACCAATAATGCCATTTTGAACAACTATAGGACCTGTTTTCTGTTCAATTGCATTGTTTTTTTAACCAAATGTAAAATTCACATCTACCATAATATACATCTCTACAAAACCATCGACAAATCAAAAATTTCCTGTGAAAGTTTCAAAACGAGAAATGCAGATTTCCATATATAGAATATATTTTTCACATTAGAACATTTATTGGGAAAATAATATGGTGTGAGAACGTGTTTTTGTTTGTTTCAAAACCGATTGAGATCATCAACAGGATTTTTAATCTATAAATTTGCTTAAAGAATCAAATCAAAGTGAACTTGTATCATTGCAAACATATTGAATAACTTACAACATAATATAATCTATCTGAATCCTATTCAGATTTTAGGCGTGATAGCAAGCACTAGAATAGGTGGAACTACAAAAAAATCAAATATTTCAATTTATAATTTCAGTATTATTCTGCATGAAATATAAAGTAAAGTTTTTCAAAACAGCTGTAGATTCTGTGAATATATTTTGAATAAGTGTCATGGAACTGGTCGCTACTTGATGAAAATCCGTTATAACTTATTCCAATAACACTTTGGTGAACCCTATAATGGATGGGTGGTTTTATTAAAAAACAAATATTTGGATGTATCCTATAGAACAAATAATTTCACCAACTTTATCGAATTCAGTGAAGACAAAATTTCAGTGTTGAATAGATCTGGATTATATACGTTTATCCTAAATTATATATTGGGCAAACTTGGAGAAATGTTCCCAGACGAATGAAAGAACATGAGGTAGTTTTCTCTTTGGTAGTAATGGAAGTGGTAATGGGGATAGATCTTTACTGAGGCAATATGAGGTCCCCGTAGTTTCATATTCATTATATGTCCCGTGAGTTTGTTCCTGGAATGGTAATAATGTATTACGTATTACATTCATTAGTAGAAATTTAAGAGGTGATAAATAGTAATCAAAATTAATATCACTGTATTACATAGAAGCGTGGATGTAGAAATTATCACTTAATTTTGAACCTGCTTGAAGAATTTCTAGAAACATGTTTTGTGAATTGTTGCGTGAAAAAAATCTCAATGAAATGATATTGGAATTCGTCATATTTGAAAGGACAAAGAATTTATGTAGAAGTTACCGGATGCTGAAGAATATTTTGCTCAGAAAAAAGTGAAAATAGGTAATTGCGAAGCGTTAGCTTTAGATAAACCAATTTCAAATCCCAAAAATGTTTTCAAAATAAACTTCAACAATAATATTATTCATATCAGTTTCTGATATATTTACAATTTTGAAAGAGCACATTCTCATTTTTTTTCTCTGTTTGGTCTGACAGTTCCAAGAAAAAATAATCAAATGTGAAAATTTAAAGGCACTGAGTTTATTTGACAAAATTTCAGCATTTTACGTTTTTAGAAAACAACAATAACCCGTTTTATGTTTCAGAATACTGACAAAGTTATCGCAGACTTCACTACATTGAAAGTACAAAAAAGTGAAAATAGTAGAAAACTGTATTTTTTGGAATTTGGTAGGTTTGGCATTAATCATTTGCGATTATTTTGATGTTTCGTAATTGCTGGTGTTTTTATAAATTTCTATCACGTGTTCATTCTGTTAATTTTTTTGTAAGAGAAAAAGTTCATTTCATTTTTATTTTTTTACTGGAGTCGGAGTACGAACTACTATTTTTTATCAAATATTACGGCCCCGAGCATTATAGTATTCATTCTTCTCTCTGACCCTGGTATAAATATAACAACTCAGCGGATAATTAAAAATAACAACAGTTCCAAAAGAACAACGTACCTTGACCAATTACATGGAATTATATTGTTGAGTGCCTGAAACAACGGGCGCTTTCAACATACCTAATTAGGCAGTGCCGACCAGGTGAATTGATATATGCGTTACGACATGACACGTAATATTGTGTGTGCAAGAAAGGGATTTCCTCAAAGATATCACCATACGTTCATGTTACGTATTGAAGTCTGTCAGCCTATTTGATGTCAGGTCACAGAACATCGACGGCATTGTTTCCTTTGACGGGTTGACTAGTGTCTTCCCTGTCGACGACTACTTGTAGTCCGAACAAATTAACGAAAATACTCGTTCAACGTGGAAAAATTGCAATAGAAGGTTTCTCGATCGCATTCAAATGAGAAATATTTGCTAAATGACATACAGGGCGTTTCCCCCCTCCCCCCTGTAAGTCAGAAACGGATGTGTAATCGAAAATTTCAAAGAACACGTCAATTTTTATTTCTAGGTGGACTAATTCTGATATGGAAATCATACCCGAAACTACACCCCCCTGCGGTCAGCAACTACCACCCCTTATTTTCTTCAATGGCATGGGTGGTCGAGTGATACACCATTCGAAACGTCTTCTGTCCCTCTATTACTTCTGATTTTTTTTCGAAATTGATTCATTCGTTATTGAGAAATTGAATGTTTAACGTTTTATTTAACAAAAAAACAGAAAATTCACTGTCTTTCATTTTAATGAGGAAATCAACAACATATAATATCAGTGCAAACAAAATCAACGGATAAATTGTTCAAAGTGACCGCCACCTAGTTCCATACAATAATACAGTCTACTCTTGAAAACGTTCCGTACATTATTCAAGATGTCCGGAGTCAGCACTCGGCATTTCCGAAAAATTATCTGTCGCAGGTCTTCTAGATTTGTAGGCTTAGTAGAGTAACTTTCGACTTCAGGTGTCCCTACAGAAAGAAGTCCCTCGGTGTGAGATCAGGTGATCTAACTGACCACTCCACTGGACTCCTTCTACCGATCCAACGCATTGTCCAAAAACATCAAAATGTGGGGGTGCACCATCCTTCTGGAATTTTATTTCATTTTCTACTGAATTGTCATCATTTTTTAAAATTTGTGTAATCATAGGATCTACACAGTCTTGTAATATATTTGAATATGTGTCTTCATTGAAATTACCTTCAATGAAGAACGGTCCAACAATATGATTACCAAGAATGCTGGCCCAGACATTCAATTTTTGTGGAGTTTGTGAATGTGTTTTCATCACCAAATGAGGATTCCCATCGCTCCAGTAACGACAATTGTGTTTACTCACTTCACTACTCGACATGAAAAAACTTTTGTCTGAAAAACATGTATTGTATAATAGATTTGGGTTATTGGCCAATTTCTCGCTGAACTCCTCACAAAACTGAAGTCGACGATCAGGATCATCTTCGTTTAATTCCTGAACTAGCCTCATTTTGAAAGGATGGAATTTGTAGGCTTTCAAAATCCGAAAAACACTAGTAGCTGATACAGCAGACGCTCTAACTACTTGTCTGATAGATTGTCGATTATCCATTTGTACATGACCCAACTTCAACTCCGTCATTTCTAACAGGAACGGGATACTTCATGTTTTCTGTTGTGAACAGAACGTGAAGTTCGAAACTTTAACTGTTCAACGTATTGATGGCTCACGTTGTGGTCTGGATTATTCGTAATATAAATTGTTGCAGCAGCTTTAGCACATTCATTATTTTCATAATAGATTGCAACAATTTCTACTCTTTCTTCAGTAGAATAAACCATGTTGGAACACAGTGAACATGGATGACTAAATAATAATTCGCGAAGAAGTGACATTGGCCAACAACAGTGTTCTGTGACAACTAGATTCAACAAGAACTACCAGTGCATAAAAAACTAACAGTGTCGTCCATTTCAAAACGTTTACTACTAATTAATTGAATAAATAAATGAATTTTACAAATCTAGAAGACCTGCGAGAGAGAATTGTTCGGGAAGGCCGGTTTCTGACTGCGGACATCTTCAATAATGTAAGGAACGCTTTCGAAAGTAGACTGTATTATTGTATGGAACTAGATGCATGTCATTTTGAACACTTCATCAGCTGATTGTGTTGCCATTGATATAACTTTTGTTGATTTCCTCAATAAAATGAGTGATAGCGAATATTCTGTTTTTTGTTAAATAAAACGTTCAACATTTTATTTCTCAATAACGAATGACTCCATTTCGAAAAAAATCACAGAAGTAATAGAGGGACAAAATATCTTTCAAATAATGTATCACTCGACCCCCTATGCCATTGAAAAAAAATAGGGGGGTAGGTGCTGACCGCAGGGGGTTGAAGTTTCGAGTATGATTTTCATATCAAAATTAGTCTTCCGAGAAATAAAAATTGACGTGTTCTTTGAAATTTTCGATAACACGTCCGTTTCTGACTTACAGGGGGGTTCAAGTTTTCGTTGGAACGCCCTGTATATGAAATCGAACAAAATCAGTTTAGAGCAATACTAAAAAAATAAAATTTCCAAATGGCGAATCACATCATGAAAAAAAAAACATATCTGAAATCATTGGTTTCTGCAGAAACATTTAAAAAATATCTCATTTTTTCCTTTTCATTTCCATTTAAATGGAAAAAACATTAAAAGGAAACATTCCAGGCTAATGTGAATCTAGCGATTCACATTAGCATGTGATGTTTCTAATTATGAAATTACTTTGTGTGAATGAGCTGGGGTTTCTACATAATATTTCATCTGCCTCTTATTTCCGATACAATTATCATCAAAAAGATATATTTCTTCTATTTTAAAAATACGACCTGCCTAACAATCATATAAGTATTGGGATTCCGTTGTAGAAATACTAATATGTAACACGTATATTTTGTTTCTCGCATTTTAGCTACCGATATTTTAAAAATGTTCGATGCAAAAGATCGATGGCAAAAGATCGTTAAATAAACTACATATATTTTTGTTGCTGCCATCTAACGGCGAGTAGTGAAAGCTATAGAAAACGTCTGAATGGTAATTTTCTAGTAGACAAATTTAGTAGATGATGACGCTAGAAGCTAATAACCCACAGAAATAAAAATATTTACTAAAATCACAGATTAAAATTTTAATTTGTGCTAAAACTGGGTATCAAAAATATGTGTATGAGCTCTTTATCGATTTTGAAGTCAACTCATGAACTTGCTGATTGTAGCAAACTGGATATGTTGGTGTTTTTGTACTTTTTGATTAGGAGGACACTGCAGGCAAATAATAGACACTTTAGGTCATCAAGAAAATAATCGTTCAAGTTAGTCTTATTGCTTTTTGCACTTTTCTACTAAAAACATCTCTCTCAATGAATACAAATTGTAAAATGTACATGCATCTGAGAGAAGACATGATAATAATATTCTTATTTGGATACCATTTTTAAATTTATATAGATATATTTTTTTAATGTAGCTCAACGAATATTTGAAGATTCCCGAAATGACTCTTAGGTTGAAACACATGATATATTGTCGAAACAAGGAAAAACCAAACAAAACAGAATTTCGTCGCGATTCAAAAAAAGAATGAATAGAATTTCTCCACCTTTCGGTGAGAAGTCTATACGTAATTCTGAAAATCCGGTTTTCACTACACGTGGTTCATACTATTACGTATAGATGTCTCGCGCTCGTAAAGACAGTAGAGTTTTGGCAAGTTGGCAATAATAGAATGATAAAAGCATTAATTGTGAAATTTTCACTGGACAGTTTTACAAAACCTCTACACGAGTTTGTAAAATTTTCTTTTATGATATTTCTAAAATTTTCAATTAGTTTTCAATTACCTATACTCAGGATACATTTTTAGTCATCACCTAGGCGAAATAACACGTGATTCAAATTGTTTTATATAAAGCACAAATTAAGTCGAGTTTAGAAAGTATAAAAACGCTATTATGTAGCAAAACACCTGTTGCGGTTTTGTGAACTGTTTAATGTCACTTGAATATTTTTAGTTTTTTTTTCCACTCAGAAATAGTTTATTGATGTGACAGAACTGATCGATACTTGATGAAAATCCATTATATCATTTTCAAAAACACTTCAATGTGAGATTTCCACTTGACAATTTACAAAACCGCGATACGTGTCTTAACTCAGTTTCAGAAAAATATCTGTGAATCTCTATGATACCAGGTTACGATGTTGAATTTGGAGTTCCGCAAGATTTGATTTCAGCGCCAATGATTTTTTTATTTTCCATCAATGACCTTCCTATACACGTTAGGACTAAAATGATGGATTGGCAGAAAGGGAGCGGTTGAATAGCCCCCGTGATCACCGGATTTAACACCAATAGATTTCTTTTTTTGGGGGAACCTTGAAACTCATTGTTAATGAAAAAACAACCTTCTGATATTGAAGAACTTGAAAGACGAATTACAACAGCATGCCAGTCAATTCCAAGTGAAGTTTTCCGTAAGTTCAGAACGTTATTTTTCGGAAACTGTTCATCAAAAACTAAAACGTCAGGGTATCATTAAAAGCAGAATTGAACACCAACCAAAATGATGTGCCACTTCCCATTTAAGCTTCTAAGGGTAACATCTACCCCTCCTTGGGGGTTGAACCACGAGGGGTACAAATATTCCTTGAAAGTGTCCCCCTTGACTATAACATTGACCTGTGTATTTCAATATTATATATGTACTGTATTTGTTTCCATAGTATATATGTATATTTCAAAACTTTATAACTGACGATTCTTTAATCGCTTTTATGATCTATTTTCAATAAATAATTTGATTTGATTGATTGAATAATACCATCTTCAGGCGTCACAATACTCCATTATGACGTCTGAAGATTGTGAAGTGTTTTTTATATAGTTTATTGATTTTGTATAATGATAAGACACAAACACTACAGGAAACTACGTAAGGCGCTCTCAGAGCGGTGCCTGTGTGAAAGTAGTGATTCACATTGGATTTGAATCGCTGGAGATTAAATCTAGTCCTCTGAATGAAAGAGTTCTTAAACAGTGAAGTTTGAGGTGTACTGAGTTGAACCTCAAAACGATGAGCAGCCACAGTCTGTCGCATATTTCTGATATATACCGTTCTTGGTGGAACCAAATGTGCTAAGTCACTTGAACCCTTCCCTTGAAAGTATCTATGAAAAGAGACAAATCTTCAACCTTTCTTCAATGTTCCAGACTGTCAAGGTTGCAAGTGATGTTCGTGTCTCCAATCAGGCGAATTGCTCTTTTTTAGATGAAATCCAACAGCTTCAGGTTATGCTTAGGAGCGGAGCTCCATACATGATAACAATACTCCAAAGGAGGTCTGATCTGAGCTTTTTAAACCATCAAAAGTTCTGAGGTATGTACAGTTTTCTAATTCGGAAGGAACAGTGTTCCAAGCTCAATCTGAACATTTGTTCACCTTGTAAGTATTTTGTATTCATGATTATGCTCTGAAATTATCAACAACGATAGATTAAAATAAAAAGACATATTTATCAAAATCAGTCTGAAAATAATAATTTGGACAGTTTCACTTGACCCGTTGTTATTGGAAGATCAGATTTTTATTTTCGAAAGAATTTTGAAGATTTATATTTTTATCTCTAAAATATGAGATCCATTTGATCCTTTGATCTCCAACTTGTGATGAGAAATCATAAAGTTGTAATTCCACACCAATGTACGGGCTCCAAAATATTTAATGAATATAATTGAGTTTATGTAGCAAGCTGTAATTTTTGAATCAGCCCAATTCCTAGATCAGTTACTACACCATGAATTCATTGGAGCCTCTGGAGACACCCTACATTTTGTTTTATGAAAGAGAGGACATTGCCAGATCAAGAACTTCAGATGGTGCTGCAGGTTTTTCTGGGTTTTCCTGCAGCTGAAAAAGCAAATGCACCACTGGAATCAATGTTTAATTTCATGATTTGTATTAAAAATAAATTAGAACAATAGTTCGAATTAGATTGAATAAAAGTATGGAAATATTTGGTAAGTTCATGACTTTATTTTTTCTCAGATATACAGACGGATTACTCAAGAATCTGGTAATAATTGATGAATCAGACAAATTGAAAGACTGGAAGAATGTAATGAGCAATGAAATGCATAACATCAGTGAACAAATGTTCAGATTGAAATTCGAAACATTATTATCCTCATTCACCTAACATGTTCTGTGAAAGTTTTGATTAAAATAGAAATGAGTTTTGACCATCCAAATTATTGGCGAGATCTTTGAAAAGTGACAGTATTTCAAAATATCGGGATTGCCAATCAGATCCACGAATCCAAGTGAATTTATATTTATGGGTAACTTTAAATTTTCAACACAGCCCTCTTCACGCCAACACTTTACAACTATTTTCATTTAAAATGAAAAAGTCTGTCTCAAAATGAGTAACTACTAACAGGGCAGTTTTATAATCCATCCAAAAACATGAGAAAACATTTTTTCTTATATTCTGCATTATATTTCCAACTGAAACTTCATAGTGATTCATTAATTTCTTCCAGTACCGAATGAACTACATTACCCATCTCTATTATAAGACATATTTGAGTAAGTTGTTTCGAAGCATAGTTTCCCAATCATTATTATGAACTATTTGGTGCCCGCCGATACGCCATCTATGAAATCGACAGAGAACTATATCGCCGTATATCAAAGATGAACGAGGCTCCCGAAGGCGGTCAGTTTCAAAGCCATGTTTCGACTGATCTTAGTCACTTAAGTTATTGTTTGATAAAAATTCGCATTTTTTTCAATATATGATAATTTTTATAATATTTTTCATAACAAAAGTTTGACGTACTTTTTTAAATTGACATTACCTCTCACAGGTGGCATTTTCACGAGCAATTGGACTCAGAAATACACTACTCTATATTCAGAATTTTCAAAGCCAATGTTTCGACTTCTTCAGGACTACAATAAATATGATATTTTGCATATAAAAACATCAATTAAGTCAGAATACTACAAACTCAACTGAAGAACACAATGATGCAAAAAGGTTGTTCCTCTTCATACTCAGGTTGTCTGAACAGAAAAATAACTAGTGGAAATTAGACAAAAGTGTTTTCATTCATTTCATAAAAGTGATCATGAATTTCCGCAAAATGAACAAGTCATCAATTACACAAACAAAAAAACTGATCTTAATCACTCAAGTGTATATTTCGTATATTTTTCAAAATGCTCTGGTCATGGAGGATATCACATAATAATCGTGGTTGTTTTTCCATACTTTTGTCCAATTCAGTTGATAGCAGTAGTAACTTAAGCAGACAAAAATACTGTTCTTCTCTCTCTAATTTTGGTTGAATATTATCAATTAGTTAATAATCACACGTTAAAAGATAAGACCTCGTTAATCCTTAGTTCGCACAAGTTTCGACTTCTAAGGATTGTCGTTCGTAGGGATACGACAGCTGGTTAACGGAAAAGCAGAAAACAGAATGTCTTGGAAATTGATTATTTCAAGATTTTATAAATTCCTGATTTTGTTCTATGATGAATAATACAATAACCTCACTATCTCATGATCCTTTTGGAATGGCCATGTTTTAATAATGAAATGGTTTTAATTTCTGACAAATTTAGTGGTTGTTATGACATGTGATTAAGGCCACAACTTCCTTCCAAAGAATTTTATTCCAATTAATATCTTGCAAGCAATTTATGTCGTTTGCCAGACGGAGCATGATTAAGAGGGGGATGTGGAAGTAACAGTCACGAAGGGAGTCTTGAACTTAAGCATAGTTCGCGTAGGTCTGGGAGGTATATTAATTGGTAATAGTGACAATAATTCTGCGGAATTTATATTGTTATTAATAATTTTATATATAAAAATTAGTGCAGACATTTTTCGCCTAGAGTCTAAGGAGGGTATGTCAAATTGAGTTCTCAGTTGTGTTGTTCTAATGCTGTTGTAATCCGATATTTCTTAGAATATAGGTACCTTAGAAATTTGTTCTGTAATTTTTTCCAGTTCCTGTAAGGTTGTTTGGTATTCTCCATTCCAAATTACATTACTGTATTCGAGTTTAGATCTCACTAGTATTTGCGGTATTTCTTATATGTTCAACATGTTTCTTAAATGATAATTTGCAATCATAGCTTATTCCTAAGTCTTTGCATTCATGCACTCTTTTTAGCGATTCGTTGTTCACGCGGTAGTCGAAAGAAATGGGGTCATTTTGGCGGGTAATTGTCATAACTTGGCATTTTTTTAGGTTGAAATCTAACTTACATCGAACACTCCAACCCAATAAACTATTCAAATCTATCTGTAGGGCGGAGCAATCTCTGACTGATCTCACCTGTTTGAAAATTTTCACATCATCAGCAGAAAGCAGACATTTTGAGTGCTCGATATAATCTGGCAAGTCATTAATGAATGACAAAAAGAACAAGGGCCCCAAATTTAAACCTTGGGGTACCTCTGAAGAAGCCAGAAATTTGCCTGAGGTATTTCCATCATGCTTAACCACAAAATATCGATCCTGAAGATAGCTCCTAGAAAGATTCATGATATTGCCGGATAGTCCAAGTCGATATAACTTTTGCAGCAAAACACCATGGTCCACCCTGTCGAAGGCCTTTCTAAAATCCATGAATATTGTGTCCAGTTGAACCTTATTTTCTAAGGAGTTATTTGCTTCGTTGGTATATAATAGCAGATTTGTGTTGACAGATCTGTTGGACATAAACCCGTTCTGTTGCTCAACTAAGGCACCTCCTACATAGCCGTACAATTTAGTATGGATTATCTGTTCTAATAGTTTGGAAGGAGCACACATAATAGATATCGGTCTGTAATTTTTTATATCACGTTTGTTTCCTGTTTTATGAACTGGTGTGCAAATTGAAGTTTTCCATTGCGTCGGAAAGGTAGCATTGTTGATTATGATATTAAATATGTGCAGTAGTGGGTGATGTAACCATTCATGGCAACCCTTCACTATATACGGCGGTATACCATCTACACCTGCAGATTTTTTTGACTTTAATTTCTTTACTGCATCATCAAAGTCCGATTCAGTTATAGATGTTATTGAGAAGGTAGTTAAGTCCTGAAGACTATTAAAACTTGTTTCATAATTGGTACGTTGGTAGAGTACACACTGGCAAAGAACTCTGCGAAATACTGTGATGTATCTTTTGGTGGAATTTCCATGTCACTGTATATAAAATTTTCATTGGTTGAGCTTTGATCTTTCTTTTTTTAACCTAATTCCAAAAAGTATTGATATCAGTCCCCACATTATGTTCGATAGTTTTGATGTAGTTGTTCTGTTCTTGTTTCGAAAGTGACTTTAATTTTGTTCTCACCTCTAGATATTTTTTAACATGATATTCAGAAATATGTTTGATTTTTTTAAGTTTTTCGTTCTCCACAATTACTTTTTTAATTTCTCTATTATACCATACAGGAAACTTGTTCTAACTCTCATATAGTTTAAATTTAGGCACACAAGTAGAAAAAATGCTATCCAATATTTTATAAAATTTTTCCAAGGCTATATCTACACCAGACTCCTTCAATACCTCATCCCAGTTAGTGTCTCTAATAAGTTCCGTCATGAGGTCAAAATTAGCTTTTTTAAAATTATACTTATGTATCATCACTCAATAAAATTTCACGACATTCTAAAACAATTTCAAGAGAAGGGTGATGTATCCTTTAGTATCCTCGGATACTAAAGTCAATACTTATCGTCAATAAGATGTGTTCGGCGAATCATGGCCAACACCTGCCGATATGAAGGAGATGTCTCCCAGTGACCTGTCCACCTTCCTGGAAAGGACAGGATGGACGATGACCTAGGAGGACAACTCCTCGGGAGGATGTACAATGAGTCAAATATGGCCTAAGTGCTGTGGGCCTACACTCACCGTCCCTACTCTACAGATACAACTATAGCCAAACATGCTCAGAATCATCAAGACGCCCTTGTTTTTGGTCAACAGTGAGCTCGCGCGGCACCCACTTTGAACAGTAGTCACATGCTCGTGCAATATAAAGCTAACTCGTTTTTTTGATAGCTTCACAATGTCAGCTAACTCACATAATTTCAGTTTTCGAATATTCAAAACTATTTTGTGGATTTCTTTATGTTTTTTGGTGTTACTGCCTCATTTGGACGTCCACTGCGTTCTGCGTCATCGGTGTCTCTACGACCACGTTTGAAGTCAGCAAACCAAAGTTTAATTGTTGTTTCTGATGAAGCGGAGGCCTTATAACACTTTTCAACCCCTAGCTTCGCTTGAACGGTATTTTTTTCCATCAAGAAGCAGTGTAAAATCAAAACACGTACATGTTTTTGATCCAGTGTTTTGAAAATAACAAAACTAATGAGAGTGACACTAGTTTTGCACAATAACTCACAAACTTATGAGTTAAATATCATGAAATTCCAACAGCTTTCTTTTGAAATTTAGCACTTACTGGAAAAAGCGTTAAATGCAATAAGACTACCGCCATCTATGTGTTAGGCCTGAGACTTTTTAGCCCATGTAGTAGAAATCATTAAACTTGTTGGGTATGATTCATTACATGTTTTTATTTTTGTAATCCAGTACCAGATAGCGTGGTTTTGATTTCCAGGTCTCATCAGTGGCGCTAGCTAGATTGAAACATAAATGCATTGTCGAAATTAACTGTCTTTATGAGTTTTTGGTTCATGTAATAAGTAGTCCTATCATTTTTTTTCAAATTTTTATTTATAGGATGAATTCATGCACTCTTTTTCTTTGCCACTTCATAATGAAAACATATTCATTTACTATTCTAGCCTGTGAGTGATTTTTCGTATGTCATTGATGACGATGACGATCAAAAATTCTTATTGATCGCTGTTTAAAATCTGTCTGTTTAAAATCTGTTTTTCCGTTAATCAGCTGCCGCCCCCATACGAACGACAACTCTCAGAAGTTGAGAAACTTGTGCGAGCTAAGGACTAACGAGGTCTTACCTTTTAACGTGTGATTCCTAACACGGTTGCAGAATCATTCCCGCTTCAACCAGATAAATTCTCTCGAGAAAAATATCTGGTCGAGGCGGGAATCGAACACACGACCTTCCGATCGTGAGTCGGACGCACTACCACCGCCGCCGTTGCAGAGTAAAACGTTTTGGAAAGCATTGATTTTATCTAATAAAAAAAGCTCTAACTTTTTTAATAGTGAATATGAATCTGTATTATTTCACAGGAACACCTAGATATAAATCGAAGGAGGTATATTTCCAGAAGAGATTACTTTATTGAGAAAGAAAGTTTTTGGCTTTCTACTTAGCTATATTCATACAACAAAATGTAGGAATTTTCCGAAAAAAGGAAGGAAACAATTAATTTAAAAAAAGTAACTTTATACAAAGATGTGTAGATGACGTGAGGCAGTAACTTACAGACACAAACTGGAAAATAAAGCCCTTTCGAAATAGCTACTTCCATATTGATATTGAATTACACGAAAGAAAAAACACTTTCGAAAAAACTACTTTTATATGAACATCGAATTATACAATTTCTTCTATTCAGTTTGTACTTCAAACATTCGTTAAAAAAGTTGAATCAGATGTCATTCACAGAATTGTTTTATAATATAGTATATGAAAGAGATTACATTTCATTTACATGGAACTCAGCCATCCTTAATGGCGGACTTCCGATATTTCGGAATAAGAAATTTGTTTATTGTCTCTTCAGCACTAATCGGGATGAGATTACAAGATGAAACAGTCAATTCTTTTATTAATTTACGACTTTATGTTGTGAATGCGTTAAATCTACTCAAGTCATTAATGACAATACATTCATTCATGAAAAAAAAAACTTTCGAAACAACTACTTTTACTGCCATATGAATCTATAAATTGAAAGGAGTATATTGTTAGGAGAGATGAATATTTTGGGGAAAATGTTTTGACTTTCTTCTCCTCCATCTTGATACAAAAAATGTGGGAATCTCCTGAAGAAAGAAAAAAGCAAAGATGTATAGATACTGCAAACAAGTAACTTTCAGACACAAACTGGAAGAAAAGGCCCTCTTGAAACAACTACTCCAAATATTCGATATGAAAATGAATAGACTTACCTTTGAAGAATCAAAATAAAAAAAAAATATTGGAGATATGATTTTTCTCTTACAGCGGCAATTTTGTTCAATTACATGCCTGTTCGCATTGCCACGCCTACATAGCTGGCACATCTACCTCCGTGCATTTATAACTGAATAGGAACTGACAGTCTTTATCTTTCACAAGGCATTCAACGTGATTACGAAATTATTATCCTGTTTTAGTGGATTTATGATACATGTTCAGGGTGTTCTGATTAGAACATTTATTACTTCATAATATGGAACTATGGATATACTGAAATAGACGCCTTCCTGAAACACATCAACAACATAAGACCTTCCACCACATTCACAATGGAGGAAGTCCACAACGAATTGCCATTCTTAGATTTATTGGTGAAGACGACCGACACTCAAATGGGAAACATCTGTATACAGAAAACCCACTCATACGGGACAGTATCTGAACCACGAATCCAATAACCATTAATCGACTAAAAGAGGAATCATCAAGACTCTCTATTAGACCGTGCTTTCGGTCTCTGTGATACGAAGGAAAGTCTCGAGAACTAGACATCATCAAAAATGATCTTCAACGAAATGGCTACTCGAAAGTATCTTATGGCGAAACATCGATGTCTACCAGTGAGGATGACAGTGTCCCATCCTGTGAATGATATCTGATATAATTCCATAACGAATTTTTGGAATACAAACTGAGTAGAGAAAAGTGTGTTTTGTATAATTCAGTGTTCATATAAAAGTATTCGTTTCAAAAGAATTTTTCTTTCGTGTAATTCAATGTTTATATGAAAGTAGCTATTTCAGGAGGGCTTTTTCTTTCAGTTTGTGTCTGAAAGTTACTTCTTTGCATGATTTACACATCTATGTATAGAATTACTACTTTTAAAATCAATTCCTTTCTTCCTTTCTTTGGAAGATTTCCACTTTTTCTTTTGTATCGAAATGGAGTAGTAGAAAGCCAAGAACTTTCTTTCTATTTTTACTTGTATTTTATTTCACTATCATTTCATTTCAGGTTTTTTCAAACACCTTCAAACAAACATTTATTACTTATTTCAAATTTGTTGCCACAATCTAACATACTGCTTCGTAAACGCATTGAATTTATAAATTTTTTATAAATATTCGATAAATGGAGGTATAAACCTGTACAACTCAATATCACGAACAGCAAACATTGCGTTTTGGTGATAAACACTATATATTTTCATATGGAATATATATATGAAGATTCCAATTTCTGGAAAAAATGGTTCCAAAATACTGTTGCCTTCTTTTGCTATGAATGTATGAAGGGAAGTACAAATTTGGTTAGCTAAGCCATTTGCCTCCATTACATTTTTGACAGATTTTTCAATTCGACAGATATACAAAACTATTGAAAATATGTGTTTTTCTCATAAATTAGTATCGATAACTTCAACTGAAAGGTCTTCTGATATGAGAATGGTTTGTTTTTACGAATCAAGAACCAATATCTCAAAGAAAATAAGTAAAATATAAAAATATTTCTTCATATTAGCTTTCTAACGATATTATTAACAAAATGAAATGTATTTGGATCGATTGCATAATAACTACATGTTTCAATTATCTAAACATTATATCGTTTGCACCAGATTGTCTCTTTACCGGGCATTAATTACTGTTTCACTAGCAAACACTGATTTTATTAAACGCAATCACTTTCACATCAAAGTATTAGCATTGTATCGAATAGCGAAGAAATAAGTCAAAGAGAGCCTTGTAGTTAACAAAAAAATATTATTATTGAATTTTATCATTTCATGACTATTGAAAAAAGCATCAATGAAATTATCGTTTCTTGTGGTAAAAGTAGCCAAAATGAACCATAATTCACATAGTTCACAGTCACACTTGACCAGATTTATAACTCACTACCTCAAGGCCAATCACAGAAGGGCATTTTCATAACTTGTGTCTCAATTACTTTCACCCGCATGTAAGGCTTGAGAATTTTCACTTGATATGTTCTCAAACGTCAAACTTAATCATTGAACTGGCATTCTGTTTCACAATACAAATTGCTGGTTAATATTTAAACTGAAACAATACAGATTAATCGAAAGCGAAAACATATATTTGATAAAAATAAAAGTTATGGATATGCTTTGCAAATTTTAAAAAAAATCAACAGAATCAGATTTCGAACGTATACTTAAATATATGTGAATAGTTCTATTTTCAACATATTTCCAAAGAATAGGTATGGTCATATCACTGAAAGACACTATATTCCTACAAATTTGTATTTATTTGATAACCAACGGAAATTGAGATGAAAAACTATAATTGGAAGTTATATTATCGAACTGCTGTCTCATGTATAAAAGCGTATTTTTAGGATCTTTTGAGTTATGTAGATTTTTGAGAAAATGGTGAATGCTTTCGCGGTTTTCAGTGTCACTATTTTTATTCGGATTTGAAGGCCCTCGATTTTTCCTGACATTTCGCTGTCGCGAGTGGCTAGTTCATACATTTTGAGTTTATCTCCGATGACTGGGTATAACGACTGCGTGAAGCGTATTTGTATTGTACCTGGATGAGGTAAATTGTCAATAACGTTCATTGACCTGCCGTCATGATGTTGGTTATTTTTGATCTTCTTAGAATGGGATTCCATATTCGGTTGAGGTTCTGTTCAAAGTATCCATATGTTTGTGGACCTCTATTGCTTTACGCACCAGTGGGATATGGTATCCCTGATTGGGGACAATAAGCATCGTGTTTACAAACAGAATCCTATGGTTTTCTTCGCTGAGTGCATGTTCCGCCACAGCCATCTTGTCAGTTTGGCCTAGTCAACATTTTTTCTCATGCTTATCATGCATATCAATTATTTTCTTATTTTTTCTTTATCAGAAGAGTCTACAGAGTCTGAATGAAAATACCTCTTTACTTAATCAGTTCCTATGTTTTATAATGAGTTGAATCAGTTATAGTCTAAAATCAGATGCAGTTGAAATAAAATCATCAACCCCCTGTATTGTTCGATTTATTGATATCATAAAAAATGGTTATTGTCTCTCTCTGCATCGGAGAAAACCAGTAATGAACGTGATTGAGAACAAGTGTAGGCCTAATTTGTATACATTCGATATATCCTAGATATTTAAATTGAAGTATATTAATTTTTTATAATTTTACGTGAATTATGGGCAATACGGTGGTAGGGTATTCGAAAGTATGTCTATATATTAATTTTCTCGAACAGGATTTCCAGTTATGTACGTTGGGATTAACGTGATATGAGAACCTTTGTAAGTGAGAAATTGTGTTTTGGATTTTGGTGGAGGTGAATTTGTTTACTGTATATAGTGCGTGTCAAAGAACTCTGAACTGTCATTTATAGAAAATTAACATACAGTGCCAGCCAAAACGTCGGCACAATGTTTAAAACTTCTTCATTATTGATTTTTCGAAAAAATGTATTCTTCATGAGAGCTGGTGCATTCTTTATAACACAAAATACAATAAGCAAATTGAGACAGTTGTCAGAAACTAGAACTTTTTTCCAAGAGTAATGTACTATATTTTTCAACTATTGAACTATTGAAAATTTTCAGTAGGAAAAATATTTTTTATTTATTCGTAGTGAATGCTGACTGATCTCTTTCATCAGCTGTATATTATTACTCTTTTCATTACACTTTTCTAAATTTGTAGAACTTCAATTTGTAGATTTTCTTGCCCAAAAGTAAACATGTTCAGAGTCATGTGGAAATGACACTGATAATTGAAATTTCTGATAATCTGGCACCCCTTTTAAGTGTTTATCTGCAACTAACACCTTTCTGTTTCGAAACCATAATATAATTACATAATCAAATCTGTCATGAGTTTTTGGCTAACTGTACACTGTCAACTTTTTAATACAGTAATTTAATAATCTAGTAATCTAATCGGTTGAAATTTGCCTGTTGTTCATTTTATCTTTTCATACAGACATAGTAGGTACTTGAATACACAGAAATTCTGTATTTTAGTAATTTTTTAAAGCAGATATCAATTTATTGAGTCGCACTTTTAGCAATAGTTATCTTGAGTAACTGCCTCAAAACCAGCCTATCACGTTCCGAGGAAGAGGGCAAATTCTTGATATTTTGCTTCGCGTTGATGATACCAAAATGAGTCATTTGAAAAAGTTGCTTGGAAATCAAGAGTTTCAGCATAAAATTCGAATTTTGAACTTTTTTTGTACCTAATGATCATATTCCAAGCCCGATTTTGAAATAAATATTCTAAGAAGTTACGAAAATAATAGATTCATGATGATGCAGGAATAAGAACAAAAAATCTGATATTCATTATGAATACATTGATTTTGACTATTTCATCATTTGGTTTCTGTTTTCGAAAACGAAACTAGTCGCAAGCGAGTCCGATTGCTGCAGATCTACCTTAACTTACTTGATTATTATCGATTTTTTTATGGTGTATTTCATCAAACTTTCGGGTTAAACTTGAAAACAATTGTCTTCAACACCTTGTCAACTTTTGAACTCATTTGCTTTCCTCCTTTCTTCGGAAGTAGAAAGTCAATAGATTTTTACCGTTGTCTCAAAATTATTTATAAAAACTATACGGTAGATTTTCGAAATTAATGTTTTATATGCCTAAAAATGATCCATTTCCAGTTCCGTTGTTAAATTAAGAGCAAATGATACCTTAGTGTCACAAATTTCGGACAGAAGCTACAAAAATATTTACCTACAGCAGGCGTGTGAAAAAAAGGTCCTAGCAATTGTACTCGTATATGACTTACACCCTAAAATATATTTCCAACGAATTATTAACACCTTGAAATATTTCAAGTAAGATAGTAAATTTCATTCAGGTAGGCATAATCTACAATATGAATTCAAAATTGAAACTAAATAACATGAGAAACTAGAAAAACTAGAAAAATAGAAAAAACTGACTAAAACTAGAAATTGTGAGTCCAAGTTGAGCCACCATAAGCAATGATTGTGTTGTAGTCATCAACCCGGATTGCATTAATTATTTACATATTGAGTGGTGGGTAAAAATGAGGAAAAAACAAAGTGGAATTAGTTGCGGGCCGCGGTGGAGGGCCGAATTGACCCACTCACTTTGGACATAACCTAACTCCGATATGATTTTCTAACCATATCAAAATATTTCACTCTAGTTGATTTTGATTCTCTAATTCATCAATAACAATTTGTTGATAGTAGATTTCAAAAATACCTTACATAGACACCTCAAAAAGTAAACGCTGCTAGCTCTTGAAAGAAGGCAAAATTATCATCACGGCCGTGTCAACAACGCAATAACAAATTACTATACTGAAATTTCAAGAGGCGAAAAATTCAATTTTATACGAAGTATTACTTATTTCTCCCAAATGTTTGTAAAAGATCAAATTAAATATCGAAATGAGTAATATTGAAGTGGGAAAAAATTCAAGAACTTTTTATGTTACTTATACTATGCAATAAGACTAGCTCTATCTATGTGTCAGGCCCGACAATTTTCAGCCCGTATAGTACTATGGAATATTCATATTCATAGGTTATTTATCTACACAAATTATTGAAATACCTCCGAAATTCACCCCTATGAAAATGAATTAAATTTTTGCAGATAGTACTCTTCGGAGCAATCATTTGCTTCGGAGGAGGCAGTGCCTCAATCGATGACAAAAAAGACACAACAGTTACTAGTAAAACCGAAAAGAGAAGTCTACCTCACTTACTCTTAGGTGAAACTCTAGGACAAGGAGTAAGCGGAGAAATCAGCCACGAACTCCCACAATCCGAAGAAAAATGGAAATCGGATGACACCTGGAAAGCAGATGATTGGAAAACTGAAAACAACGCTCAATATCAATATGGTGAGTGGAAAAACGATTGTCCCCAGGCATGGATAGGTTCATCAGACCATCATGAGAAAACAGTAACAATATACAAGGAAGTGGAGGTACCATATCCAGTGGAAAAAGAAGTTCCGGTACCAGTATACAAAACAGTTCCCTACCCAGTTCTTGTGAAGGTACCACAACCATACCCTGTTGAGAAGGAGGAACCATACCCAGTAAAAATTCAAGAAAAAGTAGCTGTTCCCGTTCACAAACCAGTACCAGTAGAAAAAATTGTCAAAGTACCCGTTGAAGTCAAAGTTGATGCTCCCTACCCCGTGAAAGTACCAGAACCAGTCCCTGTTCCGGTCTACAAAACAGTTCACGTACCTCACCCGGTAAAAGTACCACAACCTTACCCTGTGTACAAGGAAATACCCGTGCCTGTCAAGGTACCTTTTCATGTACCCAAGCCCTACCCCGTGTACAAAGCGGTACCATATCCCGTGAAAGTATTTGTAGAAAGACCCGTGGCAGTACCGGTCATCAAACCTTACCCGGTTAAGGTGGAAAAGAAAGTACCAGTCCCCGTACCAGTTGAAAAGCCTTACCCTGTGAAGGTATACGTGGAACGACCTTTCCCTGTCAAGGTAGAAAAGGAAGTGCCGTACCCGGTAAAAGTACCTGTTCCTCAACCTTACGCGGTTGAAAAAATTGTAAAAGTTCCTGTTGAGAAAGAAGTACCGTATCCCGTAGAGGTGAAAATTGAGAGACCTGTTCCTTATGAAGTGGTGAAACATGTTCCTTATATTGTTTTTAAGAAGGTACCGGTTCCTCAAAAGGAACTAGTGGTGGTACCTATAGAGAAGAAGAAGGATGAAATAGAGGTGAAGAAATGTGAATGGGAAAAGACTGTGAGCGATTGGAAATGGTGAACAGTAATTCGTAAGTTTGTTACAATATTTGCATCACTTTTATAATAATCGATGAATAAATTCAATTGATTTATTTTGATAAAGCATTTTAAGGGAATGTTTATTGTGAGTATTGGTTTGTGTGTTTGTGTATTTTTTGAGGATCTATGAGTCCAAAAAAATTTTCCTTAGTAGTAAGTGGTTCCAAATGTTTTGTTACATGTAGTTTTTTGTTACAATGAATGAGATCAATGAAAACATTTTCCTTCAATTGTACAAATGTGCTTCAAAGTTCTGTGTCGTATCTTTCAGATCGCAGAACTGGGTAATTTGGTGTTATAGTATTTTTTCAATTGGAGAAATGAAACATTATTGTGCTTTGAAATTTCTTATGAAACTTGCCGATACTTGATGGAAATCTGCAATAAAATTTCCAATATAGTTTTTCACTAGGACTAATAATAGTATTACTCTAAAGTTACAACCATTTCATACCCTTTATTTTTATCTTCCTACTCTTGCAATACTAACTGCTACTTCAGAATATTTAGATTTCGTTTATAAAAATATTCGAAAGAACGAATAATACTTAATATTAATTTATTTGGAGCAACTAAACATAAATATTTCAAATTTCTCGCAAAGAAAGGTGTAAATATGGCTTATAATACTAATAATGATTTGAACATACTTATTATAAATAGCAAACACAAGTGTTTGGTGTCAGATAGATCAGTAATTCATGAATTGTATGAATCATGTCCGATGTTTTATATAGGTCAAACTGAAGGAATATTTCAAGCACGTATTGAAGAACATAAAAACAAATTGCAGAACGGAAGCGTCAACTCAACTGACAGTAACATAGGTCAATCATGAACTCAGAATCTTTTGCAATCCGATATTTTATGAATGATCGAATTTGAATAACTGTCCTCTGCTGATCCTGTTTTCACCAAAGTTGGTTGTTGGTGAAAATCAGTAATTTATAAGTTTTTCACGAAGACCTACTAAATTAAGGGTTATATACGAGGACCAAATGAATTAGAGATCAACTGGTCTTTCAGGTAGTTTCCTGACTTGAACTTGAATATCCCATTGGACCTTGGGTATTAACTGATATTGTTAGAGTAGGTCCTACACAAGCGTTACTGTAGGTTTTTTTCTCACTGTATCTGCTCATCTTGATTCATGAAACACATTTCATTGAATGAAATTGAATGAAAACATTTCTGTTGACTTTGTGCTAACTTATACTGTCGTATTCTGTTAACATTTTTGAGATTTATAAAGTAATAGAACTTCAAAAAGAAGTGGGGTGAGGAGAACGGCTCTTCACATGTATCATTAATTTATATAAAAGGAGAAACTGAAACCTCTGGCGTGGAATAAATCCAAATCAAGCACTTTTCCCAATCACCAGAAATGCAATACTCATCTTGATGCGCGACTAACCAAGTTGGCGTTTTTCTGATATAGTTTCTTCATTTCCTGTTTTCTTCAGCTTCTACGTACGTTGAGGAGAATATTACATTTCCGATGATTGGGAAAAATGCTCGTTTTGGAATGCAATGTACACTCTTGAAACCTATTTTTTTGTATGCAATAGGTTTATTTGAAGGTTAAACTATTATATTTTTCAAAAAACATGGACACTCTTTGATTAGTATTGCCAATTGCATATGCAGGACATTTTCTGTGAAGATTCCTGCACTGACGCCTGTCTGATATAATCCAACGCCCTTCGTGGTATTAGCCAGGGGAGTAGTTGTTTTCTGATAGGCGTCAGTCCATTAAACCTACTGTGTAGGTATATAGAGACTGGATTGAACGTTTGAAGTTCCATTTGCTTTAGATTTGATTTGTTCATTCTCAATGCCTCTTGAAATTATTGCAGCAGTGATCTTTTGAGAATTGTCCATTACGCAATATCAATAGTATTGAGGAGATATTATGTAATATGTTATATAAGTTTAAAAACCAATAATTTATGTACATCTAATTTCAGTTAATAGAATTCATTCATTTAAGGATTCATATATCTCCTTCATAAGTGCAATTATGTCAGTTTGCCATGATATCTTCCAATATTCATCAAGAGTTTTAGAATATACTGAAAAATGCGTGAAAGATCAAGATGGGCTTATAGATCGCAGGCGAATTTGAAATGATTCCATAATTAGCAGAATGAAATTGAAAAATTCAACACACATTCGTTTTTTTATGTTTCTGAGAAGTTTCTCATTTCGAAAATTCCTTGTTATATGGGTAAAACTATACGTATACTTTAGGTACGATATCACATTGCAATGCATCCAAAATATCAACATTTGTTCAAAAATTTTAATGATTCATCTAGTATTTATGATGATATTTATTTTTATGGTCTCTTTAATTTTAGATCGACATCTGTACACATTCATTTCTACATTTAAGATTACCTTTCAAATGGCCTAGTTACTGGAATTTTTATTCGAAATCGATATTAATGACATTGTCGTATTATGTGAATATTATGTGAATTTTTGTGAATAATTCATTTAGCTCACTTTAATCACGATTACTTCATTATCGTTTCTCACCTTTGCATGAAATTGGTGAGAAAAATGAAAATTATCTGGATAGTAAAGATTTTTATATATATATATATATATATATATATATATATATATATATATATATCAGAAAGTTCTTCCAATTCCTCATCAAATTGACATTGTTGAGATAAACAATTAGTTGTTAGGCCGTTGCATCTAGTTTATTCCACCAAATCTCTGTCATATTCAATTTATAGTTTCCTATTATTTGCCATGTTTCAATAAGCAATACTGGACTTATTTTGTTTGTCTTTCAGGATAGGAAATCGATTTTGAATACATATAGTATTCTCAGATAAATTCAACATATAGTGCTTACTTTTGTAGAATAACCCGCTTTTATAATATTTTTTCATTCGTTTTTGTACCTTTCCTTTCCTTAGGAAAAATGAATATAGAATGAAAACATGGTTATGGATATCAAAACTGTATATGTTGCCATATATTATAGATACCAATATTTACCTTTCCATGTGTTTAAAAATATCAATGGGATATATATTTTACTTTGTGACAAGTTTCGAATATACTTTTCCTGAGAGAAGGGGAGCCAAGATGGATGAATTGAAGACCGTGAAAGATATAGAATCCTTTGAATTAGAAAAAAGTTGCCCAGTTTTGAAATAATTTCGAAAAACAAAAAAAGGGTTTTTGACACTTTTTTTAATGTCCGTATAAGATGATGTGTACACATTTTTGGCGTCAACTCCACTGATATATCGCCATCATTGTTGAATTGATTAAATTTGAAACGTCATCGCAATAAGCTTCAAAATGGGCTAGTTTTTCCAATTTAACTGACTCAGTATATCTCACCATTTTCTCATGTTGGCCCTCCTTATCTTCGACACATTGTATAAATAGACTTCATACTATATGTAGCTATTGATAATTTATCGACATTAACCAATTCAGGAAACCTTTTGTTTTGATATTGGTGGATTCTCTCTTGAATATCCACGTTTTTGTTATTTATACTTCTTCTCTCGAAAAATTATTTCATTTTGAAAATTAGGATTCGGATTTTTTATCTAGTTTTACATAAGAATAACTTGATAACTCAATTTTTTCTATAATACTTTTTTGTATAATGATAAGTACTTCAAAAACTGCTCAAACGTCAAACATTTTTCAAATATCTGTTATTCAATAAACATATTTGTTACCCATCATTGTTTTTCTCAAATAACCATAGTTGAGTTCATTCGATGTAAGACAAAGCTGTCTTTACTGGATTAAATTCACAGCAATTTGGTTGTGAATACGCAAGATTCATACCCCGGAAAAAGGAAATTGTTCAACATGAATTTCTAGCCGTTGTAGCTACATTATAGATAACCTGGTTTTGTTTATGATATTTCAAGTAATCAAGCAATCACAAAAACAAGCCATTTATCGAGTCTATCTACTTCAAGAAATCGAGAGAAATCCTCTTCTAATTTGGGGAACTTACCCATGATTTCGCTCGCTTTTTGAAAATGATAGATTTGGACGTGTCTTACAGAAAAAATAATGATAATTCATTGAAAACAACGAAGACAAAACTTCAGTGACTGATAAATCAGGAGTATATGAGTTGACTTCTTAGTCAAAACTTATATTGAGCAAACGGGGCAAACCTTTTCCCAGAGAATAAAAGAACATAGTAGTTTCAATGAGATGCAAACCATGTTGGAAGAGGGGCATATCTTCAGTCACCACTATGAGGTGTTACATTTCAAAGAGAATGGTTTGAAACTCAAACTTTTGGAACGCCTGGAAGTCAATAGATTAAGGAAATCTTGAGCCAATGATCATTATTCTCACGGTGCGAAGAGATGAATATAGAGAGCCTGACCAGTAGTCAGGTTTCGACAATATAGGTAAACCTATTAATAATAATAACAATTACTATTAGATAGTAATTGTAAATCAGTTTTATAAAAAACAAATTTAACATCCTTCATCTTCCGGGAATGACTTAGTTTTTTCAAAGTGTTCCTGAGTAGAAATGTGGAACAACTATGGTTACAACCAGAGTAAAAAAACATCCCAGATTCGTCACTTTCCGAAAATTAAACGAATTGAACGTTGAAGTTCTGCCTCATCCACCATACTCCCCAGATCTCTCGTCAACCGACTACCAATTTTTCAAGCACTTCGATAACTTCCTAACTTCATCGACTTCATCAAATCTTGGGCACAAATTTTAATGATGACGTAATTAATCGACTCGTGTTACGTTGGCGAAAATTCACTACAGTTTGAAGTGGACTGATGAAATCTGTAAAAACTTTTGAAACAAATATTATCGTTTATCATCAATATTATCGATGAAATTCAGAAATGTGTCTTTGAAATTTTGTATATTACAACTGCTAATTGCCGAATCGAAAACTATAATAATATTATACAGTGCATTTCTTTAATGCCCCCCCTTTAATTTTTTGAACGGGTCAACTAAAAAAACTGGAATTTGGGATAATGAAATAAATACATGAATACTATATTTTGAAGTGAAATTGACATATGAAACTTTCAAAATGGCGACTGGTCGCCATCTGGGAAAAAAATTAAATGAAAAGGTGGGTCTTGTGACTCATCATTTTGAAGCTCCTGACGAATATTTCACAACCCTAGAATATGAAGTCAGTATCTTCACCTACTACATATAATAATTTCCTGAAGAAAAACACATTGATATCGATATTTCTAGAAATATTCCTTTTCATCTGCCATATGGCAATTCCAACAACCCGATAAGGTTTGTTAAGTCAATTTTTGTTTGTAAAAAACGACAAATGTCAGTATGACAATGACCATCATTTTTCAGTTAGAATGTTCTCATTTAGTTTTTGGTTTTATTAGTAGAAAGGTACCACGTCAACAATCTCTCAAATAGTCAATTCTCGTCCATTGGAAGAAAAAATTAAAGCGATTTTTATTTACGGTGCGACGCGTAACTTTCACTTGACCGAAAGGATTTTCAATGAACGTTTTCCGAATCGTTCTATCTGTAGAAAATATTTGAGGGAATTTGTATCCAAATTCACAACTACTGGTAGTGTACATAACAAAAAGCCCCCAGGTCATCCGTCCATTCCGGAAGAACCGCAACCGCAAATAATTGGTGGGATGGTAATAAATCCTGAACAGTCTACTTATTCCGTCGCGAATGTTTGTGAGGTGTCTCCTTCTACTGTGTGGATACTTTTGAATGGGAACAGGTATCATCCATACAAAATTAAAATGGTACACCAATTAACTGAAGATGACCCTGATCGAAGAACAGAATTGCCGTTATTGGAGTGACACCAACCCTCACGTTTTCCGGGAAACACATACCCAATATCCAAAAAAAAATAACATTTGGGCAGGAATATTTGGAAACCATATTGTAGAACCTCCATTTATTGATAAAACTTTAACAGGGGAACTGTATTTGAGTATACTGGAGATTACTGTTGACCCTCTCATCACTGAAATCGTCGAAGCGAAACCTAATGAATTTGATATGGATATTGTATTCCAACAAGATGGAGCACCACCACATTACTCCAGACAAGTATGAAACTATTTGGATACTACTTTTTCTGGTCGTTGGATTGGTCGTCGAAGTCCTACAGAATGGCCAACCTGCTCGCCAGATTTGACACCTTTGGTCTCTTCTTTATGGGGCTATTTGAAGCAAAAGGTGTACTAAACTGAACCTGCTTCAATATTGGATATACGGCAGAGAATAATAAATATTTGTAGAGATATTGACGTTACTGTGTTCGAAAATTTTTGACGTGAAATACCGGATAGGCTGTTCATAAGTCAAGAAGTTCAAGGCAACCATTTAAGCTTTATTACCTCATATTATGTAGTTAAATGCATTCAGGCAATTATGACATTATATTCTAGGGTTGTGAAGCATTTGTCAGGAGCTTCAAAAAATGTGTCACAAGACCCCCACTTTCTATTTAATTGTTTTTCTCAAATGACACCCAGTCGTCATCTTGAAAGTTTTATCTGTCAATTTTACTTCAAAATAAAGTACTCATGCATTAATTTCATCATCCCAAATTTCAAGTTGACCCGTTCAAAAAAGTGGGGGCGACATTAAAGAAAAGCACTGTATAAGTATATACTTCAGAAACACAGTTATTAAAAAAGTTTCCAATTTGAACCAATAAATCCTAATAAGGCTAAAAAACAAATAATCCATTAGCAAATAATCTGTTTTATTATTTCACAGTAGCTTCTTTGATACAGCAGACTTTTTACAACTGATCAAAAACTAGTGACATGTGTATTATTAAGGGTGTCATGAATCCCGTGAAAATTATTTGATATTCCAAACCAATTTCAGACAGATGCTACAAAATCTGTTATTTGGGTAAATGAATCGCGAAGCATTGAAATTGAAAAGGCACTTTAATAAATTTTCAATCGCTCCTTCAAAGTACAAGCACAGTCTTGACAATGATAAAATATCGTCTCCGAAAATCGTATTGTACATTTCGCAAATAAAATGACTTTTTTTCATTCACAAAGGTTTTTGAATAAATGAAAGTACATATAATTTTTTAACCACGTCGCTTTCGTGCACCTTGTACAAAATTCCTTCACGGTTGAGAAGGAATAAGGGGAAAGGTGTTTGTGTTATCATTTCGAAGTAATGGACACCCGTAAGTAATGGACTTCTTTCCACAGAAGCTATAAAAATTGTTATTGTTAGTTTCACATCTGCCAGGCGCAATTACGTAGAAATAATAGAAATCGGGTTGGATACAAGGCTCACTCCATAATTTTCAATTAACAATGAAACAGAATTGATTATTTATTTTTGAGTTATTATCAGCTCAATAAATGAATGGATGTAGCCCTACGTGGTAGGAGGTCATCTTGAAAATTGAGAAATGAAACTTCCTATGTTTTTATACCACCTGTATTTACAACCAACGTTACTGCAGTTTTGTCCTATAAGGACATTTTCAAACAAATACAATAAACTGTAATAATTATATATCTATACACCACTGTGGGTCAAGGAGACGGTCTTTGACTTAAGTGAGTACTTGAATGTTGTTCACCTGTGACAATGTGGGTACGCTAATCTGAAAACCGGTGGGTGGACCAGGTCGATTTGGTCATTTAGTATGTGACATCCCCAATACCAATGCCTATGAAATTGAGAGAGTGCAGAACTAGTTGAAATGAGGGAGATATTGGATATGCTACACAGAATGAAACCCTGTTTAGCAGACTACAAGGCCGAGTTGAAGAAAATTCTAAATAGCATACAAGAATTGATCACATATTTCAAAATTCAAAAAAGGATGTAAGTATATTAGTATGTACTGAAAATATAGCAAGAATACAAACTATCTGAATTGCTGAACACAATACATCAGTTTTCATTTACCATACAAGAAGAGAAAGTAAGGAGCTGCTTGTTCACCTGGAGTTGAATTTTGGTTTAAAAGTTTTGGAGGTTATTGAATAAAAGAAATATCATACCAGATGTAAAATATTTTTGATTTGATTTTTGACACTGATAGAACTATGTCACCGAAATTCATTTTGATTGGGCATAAGAACATTCTGAAAGTTTTTTTTGACATTGCTGTCAAAAATATTACTGGGTTATATAAAGAACTGAAAGACATTTCAAAAAAGATGTAACACGATTATTCCCATTTTGAATTTTCGACATGGATTTATGTGAGAAGGAAGTGGCTGGTAGGTAGAAATATGTCCCACTGAAAACTGAAATTGACGTGTTTCATGATTTTTTCACAGTTTCAATATCTAATAACTTATTCAGGGTGGTAATACCAAATTGTTATTTTGAAAATTTGAAAATACAAAAATGAGTTAATAATAACGATATGAAAAAATTATAAGAAACTTTTTTTTCGATTATTGAATATATAAAACAAAAACGATTGCATATATTTCTCATATTCAGGGATATTTTTGTTAATAAGTTTTGGTAATTAAATGATAATAGTTACAAAAATGGAAATTGAAGTGCTGTAGTGCACTAAAAATAATAATTTTCGGGACATATTCTATATTGATTTTATTACATGCACCATTATAAATCATACACCAAGAATATTGTATTCATGTATATTATACAAGATATTCAGTTCGGAATTTACTGAATTCACCTATAAAAATGATACGAATACCAAATAAAAGTGTAACTGATAGCCGTCATACGTGGAAGATATTTGAGAGGGACTATTTTTGGGGGTCTTCATCAAGTCAAAACAATGATTTTTGGAATTTTAAGGTTTTCATTTTTCAATGTGGTAGCTTCACCCAACATTTTGTGCTTGAGTTATTCAAATCGGTTAATGAATTAAGAAGTTATGTCAATTTGAAGGACAACGTAAAACTTAATTGAATGATTTAGCGTCATATAATATTATAAAAATAACTTTTGGTTGATTTCATCAAAATATTGATCAATCAGTAATACAATCAATAATACATTGTTTTCATGAATCAAAGATGTGCAAATGAATAAAGATTTTTTGTATTTTTTCATTCATTTGTCCTAATATGTTCATAAACATAGTAAATTCAATTGGATGATAAATAATTATTATTATTATTACTACATTTTCCCCCGTGAGTTGACCAATAATCAACCACACTGATCAAACCCAACTTTATTTCACTTCAAATACAACAAACACTCCAACTAAAACTTCAACTATTATTCGAATGTCTATCGCCATACTAGATCGTTCCGCGTTATTTTCTTTAGGTCATGATTTACAATATTATTATTATATAGTTAGTAAATCTGGCAAAACACAAATATGAAGTCCAAGCGAACGAAATCGCGTGCAACTGTTAGTAATGATTTAACAGATATCCTAATTTCTATCCATTGCAGTTTTTGATGGATGAATTTGGCATTGAGTAAAATTCAATTATGCGGAAAAACACACCTTTTCAACCAATTTAGCAATATTTCAATATGTAGATTAGGTTTCATAATGACTTTGTGATAATATTCGAAAAACAAAGGGTTTCGCATTCCTGGCACACGACAGACATACGAACAGATGGACGACAGGACTTCAAAGTACTACTTCTGAATTTGTTTAAAAGTGGTGGACAATGTTTCATGGTGAATTTCAATAGTTCGGGCATCCATTGTCTAAAATGATTCCACTATGATTTGAAATCTATGAAATAGATTTCAAATGAAATCTATGAAATAGATTTCAAATCAGGAAATGATTTGAAATCTATTTCATATCAGGAAATGAAAAATACAACGAATAAAATAAACAAGATTCAAAATGAAAATGACTACAGAGTAAAAAGAAATAGAAATAAAAAAAAATCAGCAAAAATTATAATGAATTGTTTATTTTATGAGTTGTAATGTATTTTCATTTCAGGTTTTATTGCTCACTATATTTAATATTTCATGGTGGAATCTTATCAAACAATGGGAGTCTGAACTATTGAAATTCTCTATTTCTGAATATCATCGTTTGAAAGAGATCATTTTGAAACTTCCTCGTATGTTCTATTGAGTTATAATTCACTTCACCATTAATCTACTGCGTTACAAATCCATATAAACTAAGAACGTTAATGAAACGCTCTCAAATCCATGCTAATACAGTATAGGAAACGAAAAAATGAAAGTTACCGATTTATTTTAATTGAATATTCCCCGATTACAAAACATCACTCCATTTGAAACTACATTTCATAGCAAATTCATCTATTTCTAAATCGTATGTATCTCGGCTACACGTTACGACCAATTAGATTCGTTTTTAAGTTCATTAAGTTAGTAAAAAAAAAGTGATTGATGGGTCTTCTTAACTAAGAAGAAGTTCGAAGGAAAATAATCCAAGAAGATCATACTTTCACTATGAAATTCAGTTGTTTCGCACGGTTTTTGAATTGAATAAAATCCCACTTGAGAATATCATAAAACTGACTAACTGAAAGAACAAATTGTCTGTATTTTTTACTGTATGTTTACTGGATAGTAAAAGCACATTGGAAATACAAGGATGTTTCTTGATAACATAGACATATTCAAATTTTGATCCATTTTTAACAACATAACTTCATATTAGCATATGTGCTGAGGGTCTTGACTTGAACTACAGGGTTCTGAAGATTGACGAAGAAAATATGCATCACAATGACGTACTTGTCGCCGTTTTAGAGCAATAAGGTCCCATTTAGAGTGTAGTATGAACATAACATAACCTGAATCCGAGTCTGAATCATAATGACGTCACGGAAACAACATACATGTAATGAAGACAAGAAGAAAAAAATGGTATCAATACACATATGCCATTAATTTACATCATCACTTCTCACTATATTGATTTTTACAGAACCATGAAACTACGACCTACCTATTAAGAAAACACCGCTACATGATTTGAAGAGGCGTTTGCTTGAGCAAAACCTAAGTCCAAAACAAATACTGCAAAACAATGGTGGTGTGGAAGTCATTCTCCCCAAAATGACGAAATCTGCTGAGTTTTTGAATTTTTCTGTGCCAGTGAAAAAGTAGTTATCAACTCACAATGTTATAGATCAGATTTGACACTTTCACTTCACCACTATCACAGAAAAGAGGTACACTTCAATGCCAAAGTTCAAAAAATATCACTTTCTATCAAGAATTGCTTACATGAAGTAACAAATGCAATAAGAAAAAATGACGTGGTTAGCGAAAAATTTCAATTTTTTTTCAAAAACTGGGCAAACTTGTCGTTTGTTTCCTCCTACATCGAGTTGTTTGACAATATTTGAATAGATGACGCCTCATTGCCTACATATCGAATGGAAATTGCAACATGTGCCATATCGTTGAAAAGAGAATTTCATATCCGATCAAATGACCACAAAATATGGTCAAAATGTCCGACACAATAATTTCCGGTTATCACTCTATATATTTTTAAGTGTTTCATCATTAAAAATATCGGCTGTGATTTTCAACGTTTCTTCTTCACCAGTGTTTGATATCATCAAAAGCACAAATACTGGTTTTTCTCCCCTTGATATTATAAGAACATATTGCCCATCTGAGTTTTCTCTGCTATATTAAAATTGTTTCTTTGTTTATTGATTTCAGTAAAGTTTCACAATAATTGTTCTTTGAATCATTGAAATGTTCATTTTCAATTATACAGGGAGTAATTGAATAAGTGTAAAACATTCAAGGAAGTGATTCCTCATCGAAAAAAAGATAGGATCTTTCATATGAAGAAACTTCATTGGAGCATCCCTTGTTAAGATACAGCCCCTTAAAGGGGGTACATAACATTTGTATAACAATTTTTTTCACAAGCACTGAAAAAGTTACAATATCGAAATTAACCTGACGTTTTGTACTACCAAAAAAACACTTAGCCAGTAATTTATTTGAGTCACCCCATGGTTGTGAGGGGTGGAAAACGCAAACCCTAAAGTTTATTTCCAATGTAACTTTTTGTCTTATTATTTGTTTACCATTTAAAAATGTATTTCCGATATCCTGTTTCATTCTAAACAAAAAATGTCTCTTGGGTTTTTTGCCCAAAATAAACCAGTTCGCAGCAAAAAATTATTTTACGAACAACTACAGACATACATCGTCATAAATGCGAACTAGATTTATTGTTATTTTGTAGTTAGTACCTGCATTAAACGATTAAAGGGTAATAAAAAAACTAACTTATCAATAACAAAACACACAACATGTAGAAATCATAGTAAATGTTCAATATGTCTACATTCAGACATTACGCATGCATCTAGACGTAGGCGCATTGAGCCACGTATTCGCTCAAATATTCCTGGAGTCTCTCTGGTTAACCTGCACGCATCGATGATGCGGTTTCTTAAGTCCTCTACATCGCGAACAGGAGTACGATAAACCAAATGCTGCAAATGGCCTCAAATAGAGAAATCGAGAGGATTGAGATCCGGGGATCGAGCGGGCCAGTTCTGTGGTCCTCTTCGACCTATCCATTGATTTGCATATGTTTCAGTTAAATGCTGACGTGCTGCTTGACTAAAATGGGCGGGAGCCCCATCATGCATAAAAACATATCCCTTCTGACGCCCAAAAGAACTTCCTCCAGCAGTACTGGATTCACTTCTCTTAAAAATTGAACGTATGCCTCACCATTTAATCGAGGAGGTAGAAATTTAGGGCCCAATTAAATCATCCCCAATAACTCCGAGCCACACGTTAAAAGAAAACTGTTCTTTTTGGTTAGTTTCGACAATAGCGTGAGGGGTTTTCATCAGCCTATATATGGTAATTATGAAAATTAATAATCTTGTCCCGAGAAAAACTACATTCGTTTGTGAATTCTATCGTCTTCAGAAAGTCACAATTTCTTCTAATCATTTCCAGCATCCAATTGCAAATTTCAAGACGGTTCGGAAGGTCTCGCGGTAACAGTGCCTGTACTTGTTGCAGATGGTAAGGGTACAAGAGTTGGTCCTTTAAAATTCGAAATACCGTCATATGATCAACATTTAGCTGGAAAGCAATCTTTCTAGTACTGGTAGTAGAACACAATCCTGTGTTCTTTTGTCGAATGAACCATATTCTCGTAATCGTTGATGAAGTCGAGCAAATATTCTATGTGAAGGATGCCGTTGAGGATACATTTTAGCATATCTTCTAGAAGCTTCTTACCCATTCCCCTGCGATAGACCGTAAACGTAATGCATATCAGTCATTTCCTCATTTGTGTATATAATTTTAATAACAAGTGAATTATCAAAAAAACAAATTGAGAACAGAACAACAACACACAATTAGTATTAATTCAATTTCGAAAATTCACAAACTGACAGCGTCATACCAATTCAATTGTCACTATCGCTAATAGCGATACTAGATACTAGATAGATTAGTTTCGTATTTTCGCATTTATGACGATGTATCTCTGTAGTTGTTCCTAAAATAATTTTTTGCTGCGAACTGGTTCGTTTTGGGCAAAAAACTTAGGAGACATTTTTTGTTCAGAATGAAACAAGCTATCGGAAATAAATTTTTATATGGTAAACAAATAAATAAATAAACAAATACATTTTAGGGGTTGCGTTTTCCACCCCTTACAACCATGGGGTGAACCAAATGAATTTATGGCTAAGTGTCTTTTTGGTAGTACAAAACGTCAGGTTAATTTCAATATTGTAACTTCTTTAGTGCTTGTGAAAAAAATTGTTATACAAATTTTATGTACCCCCTTTATGGGGCTGCATCTTAACAAGGGATGCTCCAATGAAATTTCTTTATATGAAAGATCCTATCTTTTTTTCGATGAGGAATCTCCTCCTTAAATTCTTTACACTCATTTAGTTACACCTTGTATATTTCTATTTCACAAAATAGCAAATATTGTTTCTCGCCTGGTAATGAATAATTTTATTCATGAAATAGCATACAATTCCGTGATAATTATCTGTTTTATATTAGATTTCTAATTATTCCAGCCGAAAATTTAACGAAAACACAAGATAAATGCTTATTTTATAGACGAGATTGTAATTAAGGTAAGAAAATTGTAATAATGAGGATATTACACTAATAACATAAAATCAACGTACTAGACTATGAAATTGTGATGCTTCGCTTCGTTTTGATGTTAACTAATCTTAATCAAGTTATCAAAGATGCCTTTTTCATTTTTTAACAAACAAATTTTATATACCATGAAAATTCGGCAATTGCTTCAGATAACAACAGCTATTTTACTTTTGCCACACATTTATTGACTTCCAGAATATACTAATTTCGAGTGTCATAAATGTATGTGAATCATGGACCGGTATGCACCACTATGAACGACAATCCTCGAAAGTATAAACTTGGGCGAGCTAGGGATTAACCAGGTCTTACATTCCAACGTGCGATTTCTATCACGGTTTGTTCATTAAAAAATTAAAAAATACGGAAGAGACATTTTCAAATGAAACAATATAGTCGTCCACTTTTGAAAAATACGGTTTTGCCTTTGCCGAAATTACAAATCATTTGGAGATTCTAATTGATAATTCTAATAATTGGAATTGAATTGAAGTAAATGATGGAAAATCTTACTGCATTATACATATATGATGGGATGTACATTACGATGTGAAAAACCTAATCTTTCTAACAAAATATAAGTAAGCACTAAAAAGTTACAATTACTTTAAGATTGAATTTAGATATGTATATGTGAACTCAGTTCAAAATGAACTTTTTATAAAGGTAATGCTACACGATATAAAATAAGAAACAATTACGATATAAAATTTCACCTATATGACACGATCATCCTCAATGGCAACATTAATGATAAACATAATATATTAAGTTTTTTCCGTTTGAATAATGTGTTTTTGTAGCTCCATATCTCAAAATAAATATTCAATCACCTGTGTAGTAATATATACTGATCCATTATATTATATTATAATTTTTTGTCTCTTCTCAGCTTATTATATATTATGATGTCGTTGGGGACACATTGTAGAAATAAATTTAGATAGGAATATTGTGAAATTAATTTTTATATAGCTGAAAATTGTTTTATATATAACTATAACATAAGGACATACATAAAATAATAGATAAGGCAAATTGTAAAATTAATATAGGGTGGTATACCTGTATGGTTTACCTGTATAAGTATACCTGCATAGCAGACATAGCGTTAGCTTAGGAAAGTTTCCAGTTTAATCCTCCTCTTGAAGATGATCACTTGGTGATCGAAACACGTGTCGAAGTGTTAAAAATAACGATTTGGTGTTGGGAAAGAACTCCAGTAATATTCATTACTACACCAAAGGTTCCAAACAGTGCATCATAAGTCACCGAGATATTATAGTTTGAAGTTGACTCATAATAATGGACAAACCTAAAAGATGTGATGCATATTCGTCAACGTTCCAATATACCTATCAAAGGTTTTTGAGTTTTTTGAAGATAATGCAATTTTAAGAAAAATTACATTATTGCTCTTCTCACTTCATCTCTTAAAGTTATAACTCGCTTTCAAGCACCTCAAAAAAGGATCGAAGGATTTTTCTTGCCGATTTGACTTGCCGTAAAACTTTATGAAAGAAAATTGTTAAGTATTGGTTTATCTATCCCTTTCCGCACTTGTTTTCGATGAAACAATTTTTATTTTAAAGCAGGGGTGGCATCGACTCCCAAGGTACAGGGTCGACTTGAATCAAATCAAATCACTTAATTAATCCTGTAGAACTTACAAAGTTATAGGATAGGTCAAATATCATTTCTACATACATGAAATAATACTTAAAGTAAAATTAAACCAAACATATATGAAAGATTGTCATATGCGTACAATGCTGGACAAAACATATCAACTTCATTCAACTCTAGCTTCATTAAATTATTGTGACAGAGAAATAAAATTAGGGAAGATTGAGAAATTCATCTTTGGTATAAAAATTATGTTCTAATAAACAACTTTTGAGGGGGGTTTTGAAAACCTGAATTCTATCAGTAGTTTTCAATGATTCGGGCAGTTTGTTATTCGTATATTATGCAACGATCATGTAATGATGGTTATTAAGACACGAGCATTAACCGGGATACGAAACGAGCCGAAAGCGAGTTTTGTATGGTATATGCGAGTGTATTAATAACCATTACATGAGAGTTGCGTACGCTACTTTTTCTAAACCCGATAAATAATGAAAAACTATAAATATTATATTTGTATTGAACACATTTACAGTAATTAACTCATATTTTTTTAAAAAAACACAAACTTAATGGTATTATCATGGATATATGAAAACTATAAAGATTCTAATTATATTTATATTGAATATAACAACTGTAATTAATTTGATCTTTTACAAATATTGGAGTCGATGGTATTCCTTCTATATCGCTGTTTTCAGACATTTCGATAATATAGGTAGGTAATATGAAAACTGATTTTGACAAATAAAGCAATTAGTTACTTCGGTTAGAATCTAGGACAAACAAAGTAACAGGATTCTTGATTGAAAAATTATGGGTTTCTATTGGTTGATTTTCTGTATCGTTATGAAAAATCTGTCTCATAATGGATATTATTATGAAACGGATTATGGTCATATAAGTGTATTGTTAGAGTACGGGTGTAGAAAAAAAAATTTTAGTCCCAGGTGAGTTAGCGGTTATATTATATTTGACGGGATTTATGTGAAAATTATTTCACTTTCTTGTATTTATATCATGGTAAGATGAAATGCGATCATATTTCGACCTATTGGTTCAAATGTTTGTATAAATCTCTGCAGGAGGTTCTCTGATCAACGCCTACTGAAATCCTTATAATCTTTTTTTGGACAATAAATACATTTGGAGCTAATGAAGAGCTTTCCCAAACACAAATGCCATATCTGATTCTAGATTCTATATGTGCATAGTAATAATTTACTAACTGTTCAGTGATTAATATCAGCTCAAGATATCGTATTAGATACGAAACAGAGCTTTATTTTAATATCAGTTTATTTCAATGACTATTCCACTTCAGACAATTATCTAGCGTGAGTCCCAAAAATTTACATTTTTCGGATAAAGAAGGTGTGTTTTCATTCTCATTGATTTCAATTTCAAGATTTGAAAAGATTTTTTGCCTGTCATGAAACCGTAATAATAAAGTTTTTCGAGAGTTGACGTGAAGTGAGCTGGCGGCACACCATGAAATCAAATGAGTTGACACCGTGTTACAATTTTCTTTCAAAATTGTGTCGTCTTCGTCCAAAATCAGAAATGATGTGTCATCTGCATACATCACGCACGTATTCTCAGCAACCGCGGCTCCAACATCGTTACCTACAGTATAATATAAATAATAGCGGTCCCAACACTGATCCTTGAGGTACTCAAATGTTCAAAACTTGAGTATTTGAAATACATTCATAATGACTTTTTTCAGATATATGATTCACTATCCAGTCAAGGGCATTTCCTCTTATTCCATATGAATATAATTTATTCAATAATATCATGTGGTCGACGCAGTTGAATGCCCTGCTGAGATCACAAAATATTCCAGCAGGGCATTCACCAGCCTCGATGTACTCCAAGATTTTTGAGTAAAAAGCTTTCACAGTATAGTGGACATATTGGATCTTAAACCATGTTTAGAATCAGGGAGATAATGTTATGCCTCTCAGTGAAATGTTGTGAACGATCTAGGTATGCACATTCAAATATTTTTGAGAAACTAGATGGAACAGTGATGGGCCTATAATTCTCTAAAATATATGGATCCGATTTTTTGTGGACAGGTACAACTTTCCAGATCTTCAATTTTTCGGGAAACACACCTGTACTAAAGGACAGACTGACTAAGTAGGAGCGAGTGAAACCTGAAGCATAATTTTTGTGCAGATCAGTGCTGTTTCACCTTTTTTTAACTTCAACGAATTTTACTAAATCTCCGTTAAAATCAAGAAAAAACTTATAAGGAAATGAATATGTAATTGTATACAAATATGAATAAACAAACTGTTATCTCACACATCGATAATTATCCATAACATTTTACAGTTTTGTTTTCTTTCTAATGAAGTTCTCCGGGGAATCCTCCTCAATAAGGACTAATTGATCCTCACATTTTTGCAGTGAAATGAAATTCTTCCCCGTTGTGTCCCAACGAAACGAACAGAAAACATGCAACTATTTTTTCCTCTTCCACTCGACTTACTTTACTAATTGGAACAAAACATTGCGTATGTATTACCTAATTATTAACGGATGTTTGGCACTTTCAAGGAAGGGGGGCAAGGGGTCCCGAGGAAGGGGCTGTTGCCGCGCGCTATGGGGCTCTAGCGAAAGTCCTAACCTCTATAAAAGCTCGCGGTACTCTTTGCGGTTATCCAGTCGGGCTTCTGGGTAGTTCCTACTTCGCAAGAAATGATACTCCTGGTAAGTTAGTGAGAAACTCGAGAATCGTGAGAAGTGATTTTTTGAAGTGCTCGAAAGTGGTTTTGAGAAGTTTGAGAGGTGTTAGTACCTACGAGTGCGGTCAGAAAAGTTTGACGAATGATAATGATAATGAAACCATTGTTATAGTAAATTTTGATCTTGATGATTGACGTATGATTGATGTTGTTTATGAAAGTATATCGACAAATTGATGAAAGGCAAAGACAAATATAAACTAATAGACTATAGTAAACATCGATCTATTTCACGATAGATATATTTTCAAAACTATATAATTTTCGTAGTGACTGAGTTAATTCGTTGTAAAGTTATTTGAAGTAATAGTTTTTTTCTGAAAGCATGAGAATTTGTAATTATTCCTCCTTGTTGAGTAATTGTTTGAGTGGCATGTTTTTGAAACTCATCAGGATTTACCCAATCGGCAAATGATTCTTTCTGAAATTTCTTCTACACGATTGATCCAGTCTCATGTGATGAATTATTTTCGAAGCCCTTTTGTGAAATGCAAAATTTCACAAGCTGATGGGAGTTAGTTGTCCCATGCATAACTGATGAAAAATTCGAAAAACGTACTGTAAGAAAAACTTTCTGCTTTGAATTTTTCGAGGAGATTATTCTAATAGGGTGTTGAAATGTTCAACTAAATAAACTTGAAAAGTTGTTCGAATGCTATTATATCTCGTTGAGTAGGAAATATCACCATTTGTTATTCTGGTACCTTGACTCACTTTCTGGTGAGATTTAAGTCAGATGGAACATATTATAGTGCCCAGAGATAATCAATGGTTTAGCTAAACGGTAGCTTTATCAGTTATCATAACTGATGATGTTACTGTGTATCGAAATACGTTTAAAAAAAACTCATTCTGGAATTGTATAATTATCATCATGGATAGTGTAACTGATTTTCATCAAGTAACGGGTCAGAGAGTTTATAATTTTCAAATCTATTCTCAAATACAAGTTTTCTCAAAACTTTATAAATTTATGTCACCTACCAATGTCACACTCAGGGCAAGCTATCTCCTTACTGGATGAAGTAAGTAAAATCGAAAATTGATAGTAGATAGAACATATTACAAAAAATTGTGTGTATCTTTAAGAATTATTTTTTATAATATTTTTTGCGATCTATCTCTATACTAAAATATTCGGTACGTTATTGTCATGCAGATGAGATGCAAGATAATCGAGTATATCAGTCTTGAATCAGATCATGAGAATGTATGTGAATGGTGTATTTAAAAGGGTCTCAGAAGTATTTCCAACAAATCAGTTGGGTTGTGCATTGGTTTGAGTAAAATAAGTGTATCTATATGTTCTTATAATTTCTCAATGAATAATATCTGGATAGTAACTAGATTTTAATTTGATTTTTGATGAACACCTGACTCATATCACCAAAATCGCTACTGGTTTTACATTTTTTTCGCTAGTTTTATCCGATATTAATTACAGATCTCTCAGAACATCTGTGATTCACCTGTAATATTCAATAAAGATTCCAATTCACTCTTTCTTTTGAAAGACACGACGAATTGAAAATCGTACATAAGGTTAATTATCTCCTTGCCGTTTTTTATATAGGAATATTAACATTCTATTAACCTGTCCCATTATCAATAATTATATGTTAGAAACAAATACGTTATCGAAATAATCAGTTTCTCTTGAGGATGTTGCTTGTGCGTACCTCAGGAATCTATCCCTAGACCAGTTTCATTCTTATTTATATTAGTTCCATATCGAATTTGAATTGGTATATAAAAGTGAAAATGATCATGTAAATGCAAAATTATAATGAATGCTCTTTATTTTTATCTTGGCGGAGTTTAGCTAACGCTATTCAACCACTCAACGAAGATTAATTATATGCATGAATGTATAAATGGTGATATAGCATCATAACTCAAAACTAGGGCCTAATATGGGTTTCAACATCATATTACAGAAAAAAACGTGATGAAATGGAAGGATTCGGATTACTTATTCAAGTTCAATTCAATTTATTATCATTTAATAAAATTTAATTTTGTTAGAGTCATTGTTTACCGAAGAGCATGCCTTTCATTTCAATTTTGAATAATTAATAAAAGCAATTTCAATTTGTCAAGATAAGAATTGTACTTGGTTACAAAAGTGATCATTTGATTAAAAAATTGCACCGTGTCATTCAGTATGATGGCACTAAAACATTATCTGTGGAAATATTGCCAAATAATTTGATGTTATGAGAAAAAAGATGATGTTTGCTCAATTTTTGAATACAAATTTTTCATCAATTCACGTAGTTTTCTTTATTTTTTCAAGCAATTTTTTATTAATTTTAAAAATTTTAATACACAGTAGTTTTTTCAAACTGTAATATTGAAGTTTACTTTTTATACTACAGGAAGTATTACGTGCCATTCATTCATATTTTTAATTTTTTTTCAGTGGAATAGTTTCACTTTTATAATGAAGTGTGAAAAATACCACTTCAAAGGTTATTTTCGGAACAAGAATATCAAAAAAAGGCACTGAAAACAAATTAGTCAGGAGTATGTGTATTAGTGAAAATTTTCAATTTTCTAAGTCTAATTCGAAAACTGAAAAAAAATTAAGTTGTTTCTCAATATTTCCAAAGTTGACATCATAGTGCCACCATATTGAATTAGGAGAAAATTATTCCTACGCTATCACTTCGAAAGAAAATGTACACTTGTGTTATATCGTTGAAAAAATAATTTCACATTCTAACGAAAAGTCTTGAACAATAAACAGGGTTATGTTTGAAGTTTTTCCATTAGGAATATCGGTTCCAAAGAACTATACCTTGATTTCGAAGTTTCAATTTCTTGCCCCAGAAACGGCTGTATGGCGTCGTGTACAATTATTTCGTTATCACCCGGTATAGTTTGTTAAGTAACTACAACAAAAAGCAACTTCCAGCAAGTAAAATTTTGTTCAGTTATTTGAAAAGAAAGTGATATGAATATTAGACAATTTCACGAATTCAGCGAAAAGATAAAAGCATCATGATGGTATGTCTATCACAAAACAAGCAGTATACCATCAAATTGGGAGCAAAATGTACAGTTGAACATAATAAACAGTTGAACGTTTTATCAGGTTTTCTTCGAAAAACATTGATAAAGATTTCTCTCTCAGTTGAAGTCAGCTTAGATTTTTTTTATTTGCTTTACACTTTGAATTACCATTAAACTTTCTTCAAATCCTCAGTCTCGTCAAAACGTAAAATTTATCATTGAATTACTAATATATTTTCTTTAAACTCGCAACGCTATGAAAATGTTTAAGTTGCATATCATCTGGAAACCAACATATCAGCCACATCACCACATTAATAATTTTGCCACCGAATGCATTTTTAATTCAGGTAGTAGCATACAGTCTATTTCTATGTTACTTTCATTTGGCTGCCTTTTTGCTAGTTCAATCGTTATTGGATGATTGATATATCATGCATCATTGCAAGTTGAAAGGTGAGATCTAGCTTAAGTTTCGTACTTTTCGACGTTTACAGGTTATCATTCGTAGGGGTGCGACAGCTGGTTAACGGAAAAACAGATCTTTGAACCGATATTTCAAGTATATGAACAATAATTACTGGAATCATAGATATTTCACTGTGTAACTGATTACATTCAAGCATTATTATTATTATTAAACATTTATGAGAGAACATTGAAAGAAGCTATGAAAAACGAGAGCTAATATCCAGAACTTCTAACATTATTGAAGTATGATTAATACTATCAGTTTTTTTATAGATTGCTTGAGGAGTAGTTACTAGTATTCTACTATCCTATTCGGTCTTATCCTGAACATGAGCTTACTCCGTTTTTCTTTCTGTTGGATGTCAGTTATATTCTCATTGACATGATTTGGCTTGTCCATGAGTTGCTTGCCTTCGTGATCCAGTGTCTCACATTCACATAAAAAAGGACACCAACTGTCTTTGTCCCTTTTTGCATTGTCTGCAGCTGAGGTCTCCGGTATACAGCCCTGCTTTCCTGATCCTTGTAGGTAACCTGTATTGAATCAGGCCAGAATGTGCAGCTCTGGAATATTACTGGGGTCTCGCCTCAATGACTGCAGTAACATTTCCTTTTCAGTTATATCTGACGATGCATTAGATTCAGACAAGTAGAGTTTTATTGACTCTGGTTTGAGCGTACGCGATTTCTGACCTGCTGAGAGGGAGTTTGTTTTTTCTCCTAATCCAGAATATGCCTCTACTACTCAAAAAATTTTTTCTGGCATTTACAATGTAACAAGGAATCCTGAAGTAATAATTATTCGGAAATATTAGAAAAGTCACAAAGTCAACATTTTCACAAAAATGCTTGAACTGAATGAAAATAAATCAGAATTACTTAAACAATCTATCTAAAATGATCCAAAGACTTGAAATGAATGATGGATTGAAAACTGAATGTTTCTTTTATAAAACAGTTTTTATTTCAAATAAATAAATCAATAAATTTGTTATTGACAAGATGTTTAAAGGTTTCGCGGCTGAGGTTTTCAGAGTGCCTATTTTTTCTGCTTTGAAGGCTGTTTGAAGGTCTGGTGTACTAAAATACCAAACTATCTGAATCAACATGATTATGCTTTAGACAGTCGAAATACTCAGCGAAACACCAGAAAGAAATTCCAAAAATCGACTGAATGCTAGTGTTTGTGCAATAAAAGATTGCACATCCATTTATTTTCAGTCCACGACAAAAATAATTTTCTACAATATTGAATCGATCGATATTAAGTTTCGTTAACAAACTTCCTGAACACCTCGTACATAACTTTCGATTCTAATTCACTCATTTCTATATCTTTCACCGAGTGCGATGATTTTCCTGAATAGTGACATACGGTGCCCGTATATTTTTTATACAAGGACGTGAAAGTGAAACTAGAACATCTTGCTAATGGCGGAAAATAATTAGATACGCCAAGCTGAGTAGGTTTATATGCAGAGATACGTGCAAATCTGAATTTGAATGAGTAAAAGTGATTTGGGATTAGTTTAACGTCACTTCGATGTGAAAAGTTACGAGTTACATAATTGATTGAGATAAATAATGATGATACTTCGAACTACTATCAATTTGTATCACTTTTTTGTTGAAACATCAACGAGTTTTGAGTTACGTTGGTTTTCTGAGATACACTGAATACTTGTCAGCTGCATGTCAATTGCAATTTTCAATTCAATCTATTTTCTGCCATATTTTTCATTGATATCAGACCCAAAACTACTGTCTGCTTTTTTTTCGAAACCAGATTTTCTGTTGCCAAATTGTTCATATCCAATCTTTCTAGAGGAAATTCTATGACAACATTCAATTTTCCTCTAAATCTTTCCGTTGGTGAAAATATTTTTGAATGAATTACTGAAATATGGGGAAACTTATGGATTGATAGTTTCTTTGTGTATTTTCTCCTTTCCTTGAATCTCGAACACGTCGGTTTTTCATTTCCATCCAAAGTTTTTTCTCTTGTGAACGAATCCAAGCATTGCCACAAACGCAATTGGTCTGTTCCCAGAAAGAATCAAAGGTTACTAATGAGTGTCCGCAGTGTGTGCATTTCATCGTGGATTTCCATTGACCAACGAAATTATCTACAATCGTAGAGTTATGCATTCTCAAATATGTGAGCCATGACTCTTGTGCATTTCCGCTGTCACTCAATTTTTCGTCGATCTCAGTCAAGATTGGTTTAGGGTTCTTATTAATTATATTAACGTCTTCATGTAAACCTTCTAAAAGATAACGAAGAAACTCCTGGGCGTCTTCATGGGAATTACCTATGAATCGAGGAGCAAAACATTGAATCTGATTTTTTAAGGAGAATGTTTTCACTACTCTATCAAATGAATCTTCTGACCACAACTCTAATGACTTCTGCAAACGCTTTGATTAAAGTACCCTCCATATTAGAAAGACTAGTATTGACATCTTTCATGAATTCATCGTTTTTATATTTGCTTGTATATCATTCATTTGGAACATTCGTGGAACAACTTTCAGTGGAGTTTATTAATTTTTCTCTCTCTTCTTGAAACCTTTTTATTACTAGTATAGAGGTGTTTTTTCTAACTACAAACTATGTCCTATATCCATTAGCATTTGCTTTCTCAGCTCTTGTATCTCATATCCACTGCCAAGATGTTGGCACTGTTCGTCTCGTCACAATTTTGATAATTAATTTTTGTTACGAATATTTGCTTGGTAGATATGAATCAACTTTATATTCTTTATCTGAATCATACTTCTAGCTTTATTTGATGGTGCAAACTGTGTGTAAACTGTGTGTAAACTGACAGCTTCTGCTGTTTGGATTTGAATTCGGAAAAAATATTTTTTTCTGCTTGACTCTAATGTTCGTCGAAGATCAAGAATGATGAATAAGCATGAGATAAAAAATAAAGATTCAAGTCGTTCCAAGATGCACTACAGATGAATCCAATATTCATTCGGAAAAATCGTCTTGCAAAATGCATTCCATACGGACGTCGTTTTTAAAAAATGAAATAATTTCTAAAATTATAGTTCGAAATGTCTAGGTTTAAGTCTAAGTCAAACGAACATTACTCGTGGAAAATTCTACTTGGTATGTGGCTCAAAATTTCAAAAGGATTTGAATTTTATTATCGTCCGTGAAAGTTATGTGCATTTGCTTCAGAAGAAATAAAACCAAAAAATTGGTCTAGCATTCGAATGACTTTTTCCATTCCCAATTCAAGCGATTTCTTGTAAAAAACAGAGAGTTCACAGAACGTGGTACGATTCCTCAAGTTCATATTTATGATGACAGTTATTTCATCAGGATCAGAAGCTTTGTTGATGATGAGCTATTTCAGAATTCGAAAAATCAGTATTGGTAAAGATTACAACTGCAGACGATACTTGGAGGAAGAAGATTGGAGTAGGAATGTATAAAATCACTTATGTTCAATTCCCAAACTGAAGACAAGTTTAATATTATTCGTGTTTTATGCTTTACATGTTATCTGGGTGCTTGAAATGTGAGACGATGAGGACATTCAAGTCATTCACTCAAAAAACATAAATTTTTAACGATATCGGATATGCCAATAGTTTCAACATCGATTGTAGTGTCGAGTTATTGTGTGCATTTAGAGAACAACAAGTACAATTTTCCCGACAAAGATCACTTTCTCCATCCGCGGTTATGCAAACGCATAATAGCCTGTCGTGATTATGATTTGTATAATTTATCGAAAGAGGAAGCCTTCACGTTTTTTTTGAAGTAGACTTTGATTGCAGTATGCTGCTATTAACCATATGTCAGCACACTGATAAGTTATACGGTGTGATGAACACCATTCACTTTGATCAATAGGTAAATGTTGTTGTTTTTGTTGGCAATAGAAAAACAATTTAGAAAGTTCTCAAGCAACATACCAGGAAGAATGAATGAGGGAAATATTTATGAGGGATAATGCCAAAGGAGGAGAATGAGTAGTTCTAATAAATTCAGCAATTCACAACCCCAACAAAGAATTCAGTCCCATGCCTCTTCAAAACTCATGATTATCCGAAACGTGTTCTAAGTAGATAATGGAATATTGACGACGCATTCTTTCGCAGAAATTATTATCAGAAGTTGAAAGATTGACTCGGTTGTTCGAAAAAGTTTCATCTGATCTGTTTGCTTTGTTTACCATTGGCAAAATCAAGGAGAAATGTTACAATCGATAATTGGTTCACTTCTGTTGAAGTGGCCAATGATTTACTAAAAAATCATCAGCTGACAATAGTAGAAAGACTTAGAAAAAATAAGACGCAAATTTCCAATGATTTTTTCACCAAATGACCAGAAAAGACGAGCATGTTTGCTTTTACAGAAGATATGATATCGTTTCATATATACCGAAAAAAAATAAGCAGGTTATTTTATTATCAACCCTTCATCATGATGATTCTTCTATTGATGAGGCATCTTCTATTGATGAGAGATAATTACTTTTTACAATTCGACCAAAGGCGGAGTTGATGCAGTTGACCAAATTTCTTCAAAATATAATGGTTCGAGAAATACACGTAGGTGGCCCATGGTAGTTATATATGGGCTCCTCAATGTTGCTGGTATAAACGCCATGGTTATATGCAGAGGTAATTCAAATGGAAACAATTCAAATATCTGCCAAGAGAAATTCGACAGCTTGCAGCTAGAATTAGTGCTACTGTGTTGGTTGAGCAAGTTGAAATTGAACAAAATAAACGTGGAAGATGTGCTTCTGTAAAGATCGGAAAACAAGATATACATGCCGGTTTTGCAAAAATATAGATACCTAGAATATTCTGTATCTGTTTGTCAAACATGTACGACAAATTTCTCGGAATAATTGTTATACATGGTGTTTAGTGCAACGATACCAAAAATGCATACCGTTTTTATTTGTTCTTTTCATAACTATTTGTCCATATAAATGATTTATGTGACACCTAATCAGAAATAAAAATTCATTTAGAAAATTTTATTTCTCTCCTTTTGGGTATATCAGACCCAACGCGTTCTTTGATGTAGAAATTAATGACGCCTCTCCTGCAGGGTTAAGGAAGTTGGGAGTTTCTGCTCCACAATGATTAGTTGTCATGAAAATATGTATGAATGTATGAATATTCATGAAACATTCAATAATGTTGCAAAGCACTAGACCATATCTAGCGTGGATATCTCGGATACCTTAACCATCAATGCAGGTACCCCTTCAGTACATTCTGATATACAGAAACCTTTTGTAGAAGACCCAAAGTCCCATTTAGTGCTCCGATGATAGGCCATAAATGAAATCACAATGGTTGAACTGTGGAAATACTAAACTATCCCATAGCCATAATTTCATTCTCAAACTCTGATACATATCTTCAGTCACTTATTATCTTAAAAATATCAAGGGCTCCTCTTGTTATGTGAGGGTTCCGGGTTCTTTTGTTACAGTTTTTATTTTTCAATTCGACAAGCAGAGTGGATTCATAAATTTTTTCAGATAATTTTCAATACAGAATTTTTGTTGTATTGATCTGTTGAGATAAATTTTTCCTCCAACCAGCTGTCGTCCCCTAAAACGACAATCCACAGAAGTCGAAACTTGTTCAAGCTAAGGATTAACAAAGTATCGCCTTTTGAAGTGCGATTCCTAGCATGATATCCGATCCCTAGCAAAATGCTGAAACACATTTGAGTACTATGCTTGACCATGAGCACTAATTCGATTTCTGTTTTGAATTTCCAGAGATATTCAGCGCTTTGCGCACTTGTCCTGTTGGCAAGCGCTGAAGAAAAAAACGAAAAGGCTGCCGCAGACACGAAATCCGTCGAATCCGTCTCCACCAGCAAAAGGCAGGACAAGCGTGGGTTGGATTTGGGATACGGTGGTGGTGGCGGCCATGATTTTGGAGGAGGTGGTGATTTCGGAGGCGGTGATTATGGTGGGGGGGATTTTGGAGGACACGATCTAGGAGATGGAGGTGAGAAATTTGATGAATTTTTTATAGTTTCAACCTGGAAAGTATTCTTTAGTAGAGGTAATAAACTATATATCAGAAGATACAAAGCCTTTCACTCACAAGATGACTCAAAAAATTTCTGGCCAGCTTTTTAGGGATTTTTGAGACTTCAAAGTTGAGAATAATTGGTTATAATTGATTGAAATATAATAATTTATTGAAATTATTATTTTACTAAAATCTTGTAGCAATGTTTTCAGAAGTAGAAACTGGTTAATTTTACCAGACCAAAATATGTAAGTATTTATTCAACAACAAGCTTGTCACAAAACCGAAAATTAAATTATAATCAAAGATAACGATATTTAGTCTATAGATAGGTATAACTTGATTTTATTAGAGTTGAATTTCTATTCTGAGAAAACTCATATTATTATTTAGTGCATTATCTCCATACGCTCCAATAAATCCTTTCTTTAAAAAAACATTTTTACCTTTATTTAATTTCACTCTTCCTAGTTTGTACGTCTCAACTCATCAATTCTGCCAGAACACCGATATTACAAGGGTTTTTTTTGTGAATTTTGAGCTATCTATCCCGATTTTCGGTTTGAAGTGACGTCACTTCGATAATTGCATTCCATTTATCAAAACCTTCCATTTGATATCGATGTGATAGAGGTTACTTCGAAAATAATAAATTGTTATTTCATGAGGTTCGCCATATTGGATTTTAATTGATGATTATAATAACGAGTGAGGACAATCCCCTGTGGTAATATATTCATAATAATAGTAATGCACTTTTATGATATTGGCAAAACACCGGAGATATTAAATCATTTTTGAGGAACTAGAAGTGTCGAATTTATTGAAACTATTTACCCTACGCCCTGATAATTATAATAATAATAATGATCCGCGACCATGGGAGAGTAGGAATTGGAAAATTTCGCTTTAGGGCAGCTGCCTGAGCAGCTGATGAACGCGGATTAGTTTTCGACACAGAACAAGGTGATCCCAACTCTTTCACAGAGTTGGAACCCGTTCAGCAAAAGCTCCATATAAAAGCCGCAGAGATCACTTCACTCCTGCGGTAACACAAAGATAAGCCAATGCATGGACTTCTTCAACAACATTGAAGACTTTGGCTCATCAAAGCGTCTGACCTTCGCTTTTCTCAGGTCGAGTGGGCTGAAGTGGGAAACTGAGGCGTTCATCATGGCCTGCCAGAATGGTGTCTTCAAAACGCAGTCGCGTGATGAGTATAGAGGTTTCTGACACAAGGTGTAGGGCTTGCTGCGAGACGTCTGAGACGCACTTGCTGTCAGCATGACCAGTATATGCGGTCTCAGCCTGTATCCATCGACATAACGTGACTCTAAGAGTGCGTTATTACCACATACGGCACTTTTACGGTATTGACGAGACACCGGTGTTGCGGATTGTACGTTGATTGATAACGCTGGCGCGCCCTCTAGCATGTATCGAAGCTAAATACTCTCAGGTGAAAAAATAATAATAATGTATATTAGTAAACTCAAAATGCAAAGTGCAATAGACTATACTCTTGACTACTGAATATACACTTAACTAGTCATGTACAAAATCACAAGTAATATACGAATATAATACTTGTCTGTACAAGTATAGTACTTGTCTGTAACATTGTAGGTAAATGAAGAAAAGAGAATTGGAACTTTCTATGTTTTTTACCACTTTCATTTGTAACTAACGTTACTGCAGTTTCGTCCTATAAGGACATTTTCAAACTTATACATTGAACTAAAAATGATTGATTACATTAGCCCTTATATAACATCACTGTAGGTAATAATAAAGGTACTTAGTTTAATTGAGTACATGAATTTTGTTTACTTGTGACAATTAGCAATATGCTAATTTGAAAACCGGTGAGAAAACTAGATCGATTTGATCATTTAAGAGGTTGCATTCGAAATGTTTATGCTCATGAATTTCCAACGATTCCAAATAACTGAGTTTGCAACCCTTCCTTGCATAGTGCAAAATTTCCGTATCGTTTAGATTCGGGAACTTGTGGTTGCATGCCAAGGAATGATTTGAAAACGTCGAATCATTTTTACCTAGTCTGAAGGACCTTTCATGTTTATGAGCATAAACATTGAGGGTGCAACCTGTCAAATAATGAAATATCCACATTGTCACAAGTAAAAAAAAATTCAAGTACTCAATTAAGCTAAGTATCTCTATTTTTACCTACACTGGTGTTATATAAGGGCTAAGGTAATCAATCATTTTTAGTTTATTGTATACGTTTGAAAATGTACTTATAGGACGAAACTGCAGTTACGTTTGTTACAAATAAAAGTGATGAAAAACAGAAAGTTTCAATTCTATTTTCTTCATTATGATTTCCTACCACGAACACTTTTTCATGTGAATAGATTCAACCAATGTACATTGTATTCAACTTCAGGAAATAATACCTTGAATAAAAAAATAAAAATCGAAATATTGTCTATATAAATGAAGTCATTCATCAGTTTGACCAAATAATCTTCAATATCCAATTTACATGTAGCGTTTTTTGAAATCAATATATTTATGAATTATGATTCGTGGTAGGGGTAATATCAAATTTTTGTTACGTTTAGTGTGTTCAACATATTGAGTTCAAATGATGAATCGTTGTATGTTTGTGGATCGATGTATGTGTATCATCGTTGTGCTAACGTCGTGTTTACTTTTGCCATGTACGAGTAAAAGTACCCACCTCCTGACGGCATTTGATTGATCGTGCATTGCCACGAGAACCAATCATGTATATTAAATTTCAGGTCAAACGGTAGAGGTTTATATTAATAAATTCAAATGAATTAGCGCTTTCAATATATACCAATTATAAATGAAAGTATTGGACAAAAATTGTGTTTGTTCAATAGGTCGAAATCGAAGAATAGTTCAGCAGAAACAAAAAAATTCAGAAAAGTATTATCTGTGGGATGTTATGTTGTATGTAGAAAAAATCTCATTCGAAAAGTGAGACATTTTCTGTAACATTGAAAATAGAATGCACCGTGTATTGAAAAAAGTTGGCTGGGTTATAATTATTTTCTGTCATGAAATAGTCCCCAAAATGATTTTTGGGGTATCCAATAATTTTCAAGGGATGATATATTCAGTATTCAATTTAGGATATGGAGGTGGACATGATTTTGGAGGAGGTGGATCTTATGGGGGTGGATATTATGGAGGATATGGTATAGGAGGGGGTAAGTAATTCTGGTCAGAGACCGGAAGTTCCATTCGAATTAAATGTTCACTGAAAAGGTCCTTGAGACCAGATGTATGAATCATCAGTTGAGATTGTCGTTTTCAAAAAGAAAATGGCATTTTAAATATATGCTTCAACGACATGTAATCTCATTCACTTTTTTTTCAGATCTTGTTTCACTAATATATACCTAATCGAAAAAGTGGTCGCTGAATAATGATCGAGTCAATGGAAATATAAAGTACAACGTCAAAAATATCAATAATAATAGAATCTCTATCAAGTCTCATTACAAAAATCGTTAGGAAAAACTTGTGTATATATCCTGAGTTCTTATTGTATACAATTCGTTAATAACTTTATTTCACCAATTTTTTCAATTCATTTGATTTTTTTAGAAATTAATTGTTCTTTTCTGGACCATTTTGAATATATGTGAAACCAACTTGCCCAGTTCTATTCTAGTGACGTATCAAAAGCTCATGAATCCTAACGTTACTTTTCTCTTATCACCATAAATAACACATATTTCAAAATGTGTGATGTTGACAGTTGAAGATGATTAGTTCTACCGTGCATATTTTATGAATACTTCTTTCTTCGATTCAGGTGGTGGAGGAGACTATGGTGGTCATGAGCACCACAAAACCATCACTGTAGTCAAAAAAGTACCCGTACCATACCCAGTTACTAAAGAAGTACCTTATCCAGTGGAGAAGAATGTCCCAGTACCCGTAAAGGTGCCTTATCCCCAGCCGTACCCAGTAGAGAAAAAGGTATCTATATTTCTTATACTGGGTGAAAGTAACTCAGTTAGTTAATAGTAATAGGTGATTATAAGCATTCATTATTACTTGGGACAATAAACCGAATTGAATTGAATTGTATGTGACAACTCAATATCAATTTAGTCATTTTGAATATTAATTTTCTCTGGCGTGAAATAATTTTAAACCCGCACCATAACAAAAACACCGTCTTTCGACTCGCGTTTCAATAAATTAGTTAACATCTTGGGGAGGAGACAGTTTCTCCAGTTTTGATGTGTGGTGAAAGTGTTTTCATTAGATTGAATCAGCTGATAATTTCTACTGTAGAGTGTAAAATTGTATAACTATGGAACTCAAAGGTTTTCCAGAGCATGATAAGGAAAAAGATGTAAATAACAAGGACAGTCATAGTTTGTCAGTGGCAGATTGTTTGAATTATTGAGCACACTCGTAAATTGAGGCATACAACAATATGCCATCAATAGTGAAAATATTCAGGATCTTTTCTATCCATGCCATTATTTTCGAAAAATATTTGAATTTTTAATAATTGCAAAATATTCAAATGAATCCTGGAAACAAAGTAATTTTTCATCAGTATTCATTATATTCATTACCTTTCTTACTGCAATATCCTCATTTTAACGCTCAGAAAGCTACAATAATTCATTAAACAAAATCCCTCTTTCTCATTTATTCATAAGAAAAATAATCTCTATTAACTGACTGATATTTTGATCCAACAAAATGTTCAAAATCCACTCCAACATATCTTTAGGAGTAATCGTTTTTATTCTGTAACGAAATTTTAGAATATTTCCAAACGTATAGTTATATACAATTACCTTTCAATATTGTTTTAGAACTGCATTTATTATTATAACATCTTTTTGAGAAAACATATTCCTTTTCGTTCTGTGAACCCCAGGTTATCTATCTATTTTATTTTCTTGCCTTTTGGCAGTCTTCGACTCGCCCAATTGGGTGTACTGAAAAGTTCGTAAGCTAAAACACAGATGGCACTACTAGTATTCAATCCATATGATTTTTAGTTAACCCTAAACTTCAAAGGACACGTGTACGAATTTCACAGCTATCGGAATATTACTTTGTGGGAGAGAACATTTTGAGTGTAGCAACTTTTGTTAGTTAGGAAAAAATAAAATAATGAAAAAGGAATTTCATGTGTTTATGAAGTTTATAAAACAAGGTAAAATTAACCGTTGAGAAGTGGTATGCTAAGTTTAAACAAGTTGAAATGAGTACCGAAGACGATGTACGCAGCGAACTCCCCAAAGAGGCTGTTACAGGCGAAAACATCTAAAAAGTCCACAAATAATTATCAATTACCCCAAAATGGAGTTGATCAAGATAGCTGAGGCTCTAAACATATTAAAGGAACGTGTTGGACATATTGTGCATGAATATTTGGGTATGCGAAAGTTCTTTTCCAAGTGGGTGCTGCGCAAGCTCATAATCATCCAAAAGCAACAACAAATTGATTATTTTGAGCAGTGTTTGAAGCCGTTCCACCATAAAAAGCCCTAATTTATGCGTCGATGAGCGACCATGGTTGAAACATGGCTTCATTATCTCACACCGGAATCAAAACGATCGTCATCTGAGTGAACTGCACGTGGTGAATCGAGTCCAAAGCATTCAAAGACGCAATAGTTGGTTGGCAAGGTTATGGTATCAGTATTTTAGGGTGCTCATGGTATGATATTCATCGACCATCTTGAAAAGGGAAAAACCATCAACAGCGACTATAACATAGCGAAAGAAGAAATCGCGGAAAAATAGCTCTATTTGAAGAAAGAGAACGTGATGTTTCGTCAAGACAATACACCGTGTCCTAAATTCATAAAAACGATGGCAAATTTGCATGAATTGGGCTTCGAAATGCTTCCGAATCCAGATTCGGAAGCATTTCGGTCTAGATTTCGCCCCCAAGGACTTTTTCCTGTTCGTAGACCTCAAGAGAATGCTCGCTAACACCTATTTCGAAGGTAAATGGTATCAAAAATTGTACGACCGCAATAATACTTGTATCCCCCTTAAAGGCAACTATATTGAATGAAAAAATCGAATTTTATCAAATAAAAGAAGTTTTTTCCATGTTAGCTTATGAACTGTCCAGCTCATCTGTATATATATATATATATATATATATATATATATATATATATATATATATATATATATATATATATATATATATATTGTATATATATGTATAATTGATTTTGGAAGAGTAATGATATTTCTATTCATATAAAAATCAAACTGTCCGTGAATTTTCCTGTCATATTTTTGTAAACAATTCTACAGAGAATGCATCATATCCTTTAAAGAATATTATCAAATTATTACCAAAATTTTATGATTCTCTTGTGTATGCATGAATAGAATAATTTGAACACTGATAATTCTGTCACAGGTACCCGTGCACGTTAAAGTACCAGTGAAAGTACCAGTACCCGTCCACAAGCCTGTACCAGTGGAGAAAACCGTACCCTACCCCGTCAAAGTACCAGTAGACAAACCATATGCAGTGAAAGTTTTAGTACCACAGCCTTACCCTGTCGAGAAAACAGTGCACGTCCCCTACAAAGTTCTAGTACCACAACCTTACCCCGTGGAAAAAGAGATCCCATATCCTGTCAAAGTACCAGTACATATACCCAAGCCATACCCAGTCGAAAAGATCGTTCCATACCCCGTAAAAGTTCACGTTGACAGGCCCTATCCAGTGCATGTGCCAAAACCTTACCCCGTTCATGTCGAAAAGAAAATCCCTTACCCCGTGTTCAAACCAGTACCAGTACCGGTGAAGGTACCCGTAGATAGGCCTGTGCCTTACCCAGTTGAGAAGCCACAACCTTACCCTGTGAAAGTACCGGTACCAGCGCCATACCCAGTGGAGAAGAAGATCCCAGTACCAGTAGAGAAACCAGTGCCGTACCCTGTGAAAATCCCCATCTTCAACCCAGTACCCTACCCAGTGGTGAAGAAAGTACCACACATTGTAGAGAAACCTGTACCAGTACCCGTGAAGGTTCCTGTACCAGTACCAGTGAAAGAAGAACATCACGATGGTGGAGAATATGGAGGTGGTTCAGAAGGTGGTTATGGAGGTGGTTCAGACGGTGGTTATGGAGGACACGACTTCGGTGGTGGTGACTATGGAGGTGGAGATTTCGGAGGTGGACATGGAATATCTGGGGGTGGTGGTGATCTCGGGGGTCATGAATATCACTGAAGTTAACTAATGAATTGTTTTCTTTGTCAGTATTACCTTATGTTGCATATGTGATTTTTGTTATTAAATGCTATTTTCTATATTTTTTTCTTTAATTTTTATTGTCCATATAGAATGTTCTCATAAATCAATTACATAATTTTTCAGTTAATGTTGTCTTTGAGGGAGATATTGATGAAAAATCGCTCTTCTTCTTTTTTTCTTACAATTGAAAATGAGTAAAGTACATGTTTCCTTCAGAAAAATTATCAAAGCCTTGGAGACAACGATATTACCATTCTTCGAAAAGATTGGGTCAAAAACAAAAAGGTATTATTATCATGACAAAGTGGCGGAATCCAATATTAAAAATTTCTGATTTCCATTTTACATGATGAAGAGGAAAATTGAAAATAAATAACAACAATAGGAAAAAATTTTCAAATTATGATCATTATTCATAAAAAAAGACTCTGGTTTCAATCATCATTCATATTTATCAAAAACAAATCTTCATATATTGATAGTTCTTCCACCTTGTCATTTTTTATTTTTCTAAAATGTGTAGGGCTCTACAAGCTCTGAAAATATTATGGTTTAAACATAAAAACTACATGAACCAATGAAAAGACCGCTGAACATGGTCATAAAATCTATTTTCAATTTGGAATATAGGAAAACTATCGAATTTCACAAAAACTTTTCTGAATTTTAATTATTTTGCACCTTATTGAGTTGTGATGGTTTTAAATGAACGATAACTTATCAAACAGTTCAAAGAATGTATGTTCCTTGACTCCTTTTGGGTACCCAATCATCCACAATCCACAATGAATATGGATCAAAAAAAATCTGCTCAATACCCAATTTATCTATATTTATTCATTCTCCAGATTGAGGAAGGTTAGGAAACCCAAAAAACATCAATATTCTAAATATACGAGTATTTGTCATTAAAAATGTCCCTATCGTTATTGATATTTATATTGATATCATATAACTATGATTTCTGTTACGATTATTTTACTTTTTTCTAATTTTTCTGATAAGTTTTTTATTGAGAGTTGTCATATTTCATATTTTCCATGATTTCTTTGATTCACTTCAGTATTTTTTATCACAGATCTGAATGCCCGGTGATACGAAACGATAGGAATTCAATAAGATAACCGCACGCGCTAAAATCATTTGTTCGAATTCAGTGACGTCAAAAGGCTCTATAGAGTAGTTCAGCAAACATGTTGCCAAATATATTTCCTAGTGTGCACTCATACATTCAGGGGCTTCCTGAATATTCCGTTAATTGTATCCGCCACTAGCTTGGCAACACTAGGTAGGTAATCTAATGTTGAACAGTATTGTCATCATACCTGTTTTTGTGTACGTTTCAATTCTGAGTTATCGAATATTGGAAAACTGTAAGTCGTGTATAATTCTGCTGTTTCTGTGAAAATATTCTTTGGAGAAATGATGTTTGATTTCTCACGTAATCTGAAAGAATTTTCAATGTAGACCATTTCAATGTAGGTGGATTTTGTAATAATTCTGTCACAAGTAGTTCATTACTACTTTTTATTCCGAATATGATAACACGCTTTTCAAACAGTAGTTTTTGAACTTTCCCAAGTACGATTCAACCTAAAAATATGAATTGATTACGGCAAATAACGACTTGGCGCGCAAGACACAGACTTGTGACGTCAACCAACCTGAAACTCCAAATTTGAAAGAATGAGATTGAACTTCAAGTAAGAATTTCTCGGTATATGAACTTCAGTCTATTTGTTATTTGGGATTTCAAAAAAACAGTTGATTGATTTCAAATTCAAATTTTGAAGTTGCTTTACTGATCCGAGAAAGAGAATACTGGTTCCTGAAACGTTATTAAAAAAAATATGTAGAGTGTATTTCATTTGTTCAACAGATCAGCTGGTTTAACAGTTGGTTAACGGTAAAACAGATTTTAAAACAGACAGATTAAATTGTCAGTTTCATCGCTCTCAGTTTTATCGCTGTTGGGAAGAGGCTTTTCGTCGCTGTTAAATTTAGCTTTGTTGACTCTAGTCTTTAGTTTTTTCAAGATTTTATCGGTTTGAAGAAAACAATCATTTGAATATCTTCTCAGCATTATTTGGTGAAATTCATATGTAACTGGCAACGTTATTGTTTCATATTTCATTGTCTGAGTATCAGGTTCTTGTAAGATAATGCCAGATCCAGAAGATATGCTTACCAGCACCGTTAAAACCTCATGTTACGAGATGTTTTTGTCACAAAAATTTTTTGTCCTGTGCCCTTTTTACTCAAACCTCACTGCTGAAATATAGGCTGAAATAATTGTAGCCGATAAATTATGACGGGTACCCTTTTCCACTTATTTGCGAGTGAACTGTCAATTTTCCAATCAATAAACTTATGTTTCCAGGCGGCTATACACTAATAACTCAAAAATCAAGTATTTCAACGGAAAAATAATTTACAGTATTATAGCACATAAAAAAGGAAAAGAATGTTGTGCATGTACGTAGACCAGATGAAAACGGCGTGATAGCTTGATGAAGAAAGATGTTTCTCATTTGTTGAAGGTTAAAGATGAAAGTTTCAATGTGGAGTATTCAAAAAACAATAAATTTTTCGGGGAAAACTCATAGATCTTTTTTTGAATTGCTTGAAATAAACTTTCTTTCTTTATATATATATATATATATATATATATATATATATATATATATATATATATATATATATATATATATCAGTACCGAAGCTAATATTACATATGTTGTGCCACAAGGTACCGTCTTGGTCCTTATTAACACCCTAATTGAAAATAATCATTACCACTTCACAATTTACTTCATTCATGTACTTGTGATGTAATATAGACTATGTGATTTCATTTCAGGGTTTTTTGCTCGATATAATTGTTATTTTCAGCTATTCATTTTTAATTATCAATTTTATTTGTTCTTTTAGAGATTTCAAATCATATTATATCATATTAGACAATGGAATTCAGAAATAAGTATAGTTTTATATGTAAATTGACAAAATATTTCTTCACTATTATTAGCAGTATAGAAATTTTTCAATAACTTCATTTCATCAAATCTCGAGAACTTTCATGAAAATCAATTTCACGATGAAAATGTGTAACTATCTACTGTGATATTTCTACAGAGAATATTAGTGATCTATTCTGAACGAGTCTGTTGATCGAAAAAAAATGCTGATTTTGCTTACGTTTGTTTCCAAATTTTTTATTGGCCTTGTGTATCTCAATATTCGCTTACTCTAAATGATTTTCAATCTTTTCTAACATGGATCCCCGTCTTTTGTATCCCTCGTCGATACATTGTTTCAAATTTCAGAGTCATATCACAACTTTCCTACTATGAATATAATTTAAAAATGAATTGAACATGTAATATTTCAGATGTACATGTAAGTCATTTAATCATGGTTTCTGAAACTTAAGATTACCACTCACCGGAGGTACGGAATATTGGCAGGAATGTGATATTTAGCACCAGGATCGAAATCAATCTCAGACCTCAATACTGGAGGTTTGATTCCTTGGTACTTCTCACTGAAAAATTAAATTAAATTAGGATGAAAGTATATCAAACAAAATTCAGTTTTCTCAAATCCATGATGAACAAATGAGTATATCCCATTAGTAACACCTGTCATATCGAAGGCAATATAGCGCCTTTGGATTCTGCTATCATATAATCGTTCTTTCACTTGAAATTATGACATTTCGAAAATTAGCATCGAACCAATCAACCAATATAACTACCCGACAAAAAATTTCAACAATTCATCAAAGATGAAAGTAAGAACAAATCTTGGTTGCTCAACTCAATTCGACATCTGTAAAATTTGTACACGTGTCTATTAAAAGTTAGGCTTAACTAAAAATCAAACGGATCCAATACTAGTAGTGTCATCTATGTGTTAGCCTTCTATCTTCTCAGCCCACCTAACACATTCATTTACAGAAAACATCTGTATCTGTAGAGAACGTAGGATGAGTGTAGGCCCACTTAGGCCACATGTGACCCATTGTACATCCTCGCTAGGAGTTGTCCTCCTAGGTCATCGTCCATCCTGTTCTTTCCAGTCAGAAATCCTACTGTTGAGCGTAGGTTTTTCCTGGTCATTGTCAGATATTTCTTCGACGAGAGATTCCCAGGGTCGCCCTTGGCAAGACTGCATTTTTTGATTCCATCACTTCTCTTTAGGGATTGAGCATGGTTGTGACGTTTGGCTAGTTCTGCAATTGTCTAAGTCATCAGGCCGTAGGTGTCACTGGGCCCTAAAATTTTTAGTGCAGCCGCTTCTTTGACTAAAGCGTTAGCAATGCGATTACCTCCACTCCTGTCTTGCCTTCTACCCCACCTCAGGATAATGTTATCATCTACCGAGGATTTGGCTAAATCTTGGTAGCACTCTAGTACTAGCCCTGAGGTAACATGTTGTCTGTTCAAGGCTAATATAGCTTGTCTACTATCAGTGCAGATTGTTATGTTTCTGCCAGAAATTTCTTTCCTGATTATTTCTTTTGTGGCGATTGAGATACCAGCCAGTTCTGTTCGAACCACGCTGATATTTTCTCCCATTACCCACTCAATCCTTAGGCTTGATGATCTGGAGTAAACACCACACCCTGACCCTTCTTTGGTTTTCGAGCCGTCTGTATGTATGCGTATTGCATTTGTAGCATCTGACTTTGTGTTCTGATTCATTTGTATTTTATAGCGATTCCATTGCATCACTGTCTGCCTGCAGCAGAGGTTACGCAGTAAGCGAATCTCGCCATAGGCTTAGCCTCAATTGACCCATTCCTACTTCGAGGTTTACACCAGCCGTGCGCAATCATAACATGGCCAATAACGCAATCTCATCAACGTACATGTCCAGAGGGGTCAGACCAGTAATTAATTCCATTGCCGCGGTTGGTCTTTTTCTCATGGTTCATGTGATGTTTAAACAAGCCAATTGCTGTATTTAATATAATTTTTGGATGGCCATTGCTTGTAGAACTTTCGGTCCTCATGCAATGGCTTCATACGTTAACATAGGTGTATATCCAGGTGACTATAAGGAGTGAAAGACCCCATGTGCGTCCCACTGTCCTCCGATATTGCTCATAAGTAACATATGCTCTTTTTGCCCTACTCTGTAGGTGAGAGTTCCATGTTAGCTTCCTGCTAGGGTATTTCACCTCTTCAAAGGAAATTAGTTTGCTTTCGGGAGGTTTAAAGCCCCATAAACTTTTTTTCCTGGTGAAAAGGACCATCTCAATCTTCTTAGAATTGATCGACAGTGAGTGTTCCTTACAACATGTTTCTATTAATTTGAGCCCATCCTGCGCTCTATCGCACAGTGTGTTCACAAATTTGCCGGTCTGCAAGGTAACTTTGTCATCTGCATATGCAATTGTGTAGAATCCATTATTGTTGAGGTGATTAATCAGGGTATCCAGAACTATGTTCCGAAGAAAGAGTGATGAGACCCCTCCCTGTGGACATTCCCTCATGACCAGTCCTCTCATCATATTTGTGTCAACATTATTTGAAACCCTCTTGCATAATGTATATGAAGCTATATAGTTTGAAGAGGTTACCGAACAGATTCATTAGATTCATACACTCCGAAGTTACCATTAACAATTGATCAAAAAGTATAACAAGATATACTGGAAACCTTGTTAACGTACAGAATATGATATTCAGGCTGATATAGAGAACATATTACCATTGTCTTTAATCCGTTGTACCCCAATTTTGAATAAATAAAATGGAATGATTGAATGTCTACTCTGACAATGTATATCCTAGTTTTGGAAGATGCTTCAATGCTCTTTCAACTCGAATAACTCGATCTCAGGAAACTAACATTAATTCTTCAATATCTGAATATGGTTAGTTACCTCAGCAACCACCAATGACAATTGTACTCCTCCTTGACGATGTTTCCTTTGAACACATCGTATCTCCACTTGTCCATTACGTAGGCGAACGGCAGAAAAACAACCTTATCAAGGGCCATGGAATACAAGAAATTTATATCTACTGATGGGCGGTCGATAGAGGCTTGAACTAGTCCCAACGCTTGTAGATGTTTTGGAGTGCCGACAGAGAGAGCTATTGCTTCACCAATGGCTTCATGGAATGCTGAAAAATATTAAGAAATAAAAAAGTTGTAGTATAATTGAATATTTGAAAATGAAACGAATGGACTTCAGCTTTCCATTCATCTTTCCACATTTATTTGATATATTATTTTTTCCAGTGTAATATAATGATAATATTAGTAATAATAATAATAATAATAATAATAATATTCCCCACAACGGATATTGAATCCGTTGTGGGGAACGAGAAGTGTCGAATTTATTGGAACTATTCGACCAGACCAAAACGATATTTGTCGTGGACCCGAAAAATGATGCATCTCTATAGGAGTTTGCATCCCAAATCGTCCGTTCCACGGTTGTACTTCCCCCGACAACAGGGAGGTCGTGGACTTTTGAGTTTGGAGTGTCTACATGACAGAATGGTACTGGATACAGCCTGTAAAGTCGTCAGGAGTTCGGATCCCCTTCTCTGCATGGTCCGTGACCATGAGAGAGCAGGAATTGGAGCATTTCTCCTTAGGGCAGCTGCTCAAGCAGCTGATGAACTCGGTATAGTATTCGACTCTGAACGAGGTGACTACAACTCTGTCACCGAGTTGGAACCCGTTCAGCAAAAAGCTCAGATAAAAGCCGCAGAGATCAACTTACTTCTGCGGAGACACAGGGATAAGCCGATGAAAAGCGTTCGCTTTTCTCAGGTCGAGTGGGCTGAAGTCGGAAACTGAGGGGTTCATCATGGCTTGCCAGGATGGTGTCTTCAACACCTTAGTCTTCCGCAGTCGCGTGATGGGTATAGAGGTTCCTGACACAAGGTGCAGGGCCTGCCTCGAGGCGCCCGTGACCCTAATGCACTTGCTATCAGCATGTCCAGCATATGCGGTCTCGGCCTATATACATCGACATAACGCAGCCCTAAGAGTGCTATATTACCATCTACGGCACTCTACGGTATTGACGAGACACCGGTGTTGCCCTACGCTCCGGGGGATATTGAATCCGTTGTGGGGAACGAGAAGTGCCGAATTTATTGGAACTATTCGTTCCCCACCCTCAGGCTCATACAAGCTAATAAGCCTGATGTAGTCCTTCTCGACCACCAGACCAAAACGATATTTGTCGTGGAGTTTTCAGCTCCTGGCGAGACGAATATCGTCAGAAAAGAGGAGGAAAAACGGATAAAATATCGAGATTTTCTCTTCGAACTCCGCAGACTCTATCCAGATCACTCTGTCAAGATGGTCGTTCTGATTATTGGAGTCCTTGGTGGAATGATGTCTTCTCTACTCTCGAATCTCAAAATCATACCGGCTTGCCGCACTAAGGCAGAAATCTTAGCCGCACAGATGCAGAAGGCTGTCATTCTTGGCAGACTGCGTTTGCTCAGGGCACATGATTCTCGGACCCAATGATGACTTACCCCACGGTGTGGGGAGTGGTCATTGGTTGATTATGCTGGCGCGCCCTCCCGAATGTATCGGGACTTCGGGGGATAGGGCCTGACCAGCGCACACTACGGTGAAAAAAAAAATAATAATAGCACTCTTACGGTATTGACGAGACACCGGTGTTGCCCTACGCTCCGGGGATATTGAATCCGTTGTGGGGAACGAGAAGTGCCGAATTTATTGGAACTATTCGTTCCCCACCCTCAGGCTCATACAAGCTAATAAGCCTGATGTAGTCCTTCTCGACCACCAGACCAAAACGATATTTGTCGTGGAGTTTTCAGCTCCTGGCGAGACGAATATCGTCAGAAAAGAGGAGGAAAAACGGATAAAATATCGAGATTTTCTCTTCGAACTCCGCAGACTCTATCCAGATCACTCTGTCAAGATGGTCGTTCTGATTATTGGAGTCCTTGGTGGAATGATGTCTTCTCTACTCTCGAATCACAAAATCATACCGGCTTGCCGCACTAAGGCAGAAATCTTAGCCGCACAGATGCAGAAGGCTGTCATTCAAATGATGTTTCACTTCATATAAAGATGAATTCGGGAGAGGAATTATCCTGTTCAAAAATAACGGTACCAGATAGAAAATGCATCCTTCGTATTTAGATGTGACATGGTTTGGAATGTTGAAATTATTGAACCTGGTATTGATGCTACGGATATTAGAACGACGTACTATAAGCTCTAATAAATACAGGGGTATTTTGTTTTTGATGCGTTTAAAAAGAAATATTGTGATCAGATATTCCATTCTACACTTTATATTTAATTCTCTCAATCCTATCAGAAAAGGAGTAATGTGCTCTCTATAAGGTACACAGCAAACAAAACGCATACAAGAATTTTGAATGCGTTGCAACTTTTGTCGATTATATTTCGGTAGAAAATTATAATACACTGAAGCGCAGTATTTTATATGTGGATAGATGAGGGATTTGACTAGTTTGAGTTTCATTTCGGTTGATAGTTGATGTTTAAATTTTTGAAGTGATTTCAGTTTGAAGAACGCTATTTTAAATATATTTTGGACATGGTCATTGAAGTTCAAGTTTTGATCGATAATCAATCCGAGATTTTTCGTTGAGTCAACCCATTAAATGTCCGTTTGATTCATTATGCAGAAAGGCAACAAACACAATTGTTATAATTTTCAGACTAATATTATCTAAGCCCAATGCCTGCGATTTCAGAGACTTCAGAGCATCCCAGACATGATCACTAGTTATTTCAGTAAATGAGAATTTCAAGTTACTTCCCAGAAGGTTATTATTATAGAATGGTAATAGTTCCGCATTTACGGGCGTATTACCGGCAACATTCAAAAAATAATTGTTAAGTATGCACCCCAGTCGCTGAGATAGCGCCACATGATCGGATATTTACGTGAGCAATTTTAATTTTATGTATTAGTGGTTTTTTGATCGAGTGCCTATAGTAGGATTTCCATTTATGTATTCGATTAAGATACCTTCTTCCCCACCTTCTTCCCGTTCCTTCAATTTCTCCAATACTTTCTTGAATTGTTCTCGTTGTAGTTGAATTCTATCGGTACTTATATGAACACCAAAACTCATTGATTTGAGTTTGTGTTTGGATTTCAGAATAGTCATGACGTCATCTTTCGAAGGTAGTTCGATTTTAATTGGTGTCGGTGAGTTATTCTTATTCTTTCCGATTCTTACTACTTTGATGCGCTGGATATCGACAGAAGGGGCTAACGCTTGAATAATTTCAGATACCTTCTTTTTATCTCCTTCTCCTTTGTTGGTGACTGATTCATTGTGTTGCTGCTGAACATTATACATTATTATGTTTTTCTCTCGTCGCTGCCTATCATTTATTTCATTCAAAATGGCATCCATATTATAGGTATCTCTATTTTCTTTAAGCTTCTTCAGATCTTCCTGAAGTGCCTTGACCACTGACTTGAGATCTCTAATTGCTGTAATTAGCTCCCGACAATTCTCACAATCCATTTCCTTGGGGGGTGTTAGGATTGGAGTTCGACAGTCCTCGCTCCTATAGACGGGACCTTGTATATCGGCGAATGTGGAATATTGTTCTTTACTCATACCCAAACATTTGGCATGAAAGTACTTCTTACAAAAAAGACACTGTATGCCAGGCGATCGATCGTTGACTGTTTTGTTACACTTTTTGCAAGCGGACGCCATATCAATCTGAGTAATTCACTGTTTTTTTTTCCTGGGAACTTTGGCTAACGTAAGTTCACGATGGTGTTTAATATAAACGAGATAATCGTGATTCCGAGAAAAAAAATATGTGAGTTTAAGTTTGACAGTGGGAGAAAATATCAGAAAAATATCGAATAAATAATTGGAAAAATATAGAAATCCATTTATTAAGTATGTATCAATTCAATAACAATTTTATCAAATGAATTCATGATAAATCAAACTGGATTCAATAAAAGCGTTACTCGGTCATTCATATTTCAATTAACTGATACCCAAATGTAAATAGAAAATGATTGTGACATAGAAATACAATATTCGACTCGATTTATTTTTATAACCTTACAAAGCAGTAAAAATTTTCATTCGGAAGTCGTGTGACTCCTAATCTAGAAATTTTGAACTAAATTTTTCAATTTATGGAATGGAATAGAGAAAAAATGTTTAACCAATTAATATTTCTATTCTGAAGTTAGCATCTTACTAGAACTTCAAACTGTGCCACATTTACCGAAAAGAGCCAAGAGCTATAAAACCAAAACTGTCTTCTACAAATATTTTGGGTCTCATTTGATATTATTCTTCAATTTTCCTTATATCTCACTTCATCAATTCTAATATTTTTCGATGCAAAATTCCAACGATATTTTGTGTAATAAATATTTTTAACATATAGGATAGCAGAAATGATGTCATTTGTAGTCATTTTAACACTTCACATCGAAAAACAAGGAATAAACTCTCGAAATTTCTCCTATGTTGTTGACTACTGAAGATGTTTGAGCCACCAAAAAGGCGAATATTTTATTTCAGCTAAGCATTATCCATAATATCCAATGTGATTGATAATAAAGCAACTCATGGTCTATAATTAGTTGGAAGATCATTCTTGCTCCACATAGACAACAACAATGAAACGAAATACAATAATTAATAAATAATAACTATATATTTGTTTTGTGTAAAAAACAATGGGATGATAATAATCCACATTTAATTTATCTGTGGATATTATTAACTAATGCAATTTTTGAAATCGGTGTTTAAGTTGCGTTTCATACTTTCATATCTCTCATAATATCATTATAATCGAAAGTATCACCACAAGAACTCAAAGTTGTATCGGAAACTGCGTTATTTAGCAATACCGAGAGACTCCAGCAAAATGATCTATTGTTATTTGCTCGATTAGTACCCATTGCCAAAAAACATCAAAGTTTGAGTTTTAGAAAAATGTCTATTAATCTGAGAAAATTTTAAGCTCGAGTAGTATTCGTAGAGATTATTTTCTGAAATATTTTCAGTTGAATGCATCAATATGAGAACAAAATATCAATTCTCAAGTTGTATTAATTTCATTACCTGAATAACGAGAAATTTCTACAAGACGATGTGTTTGATAGTACAGATATCAAAGACATAAGGTTCAAATATGTAAACAGAGTACGTTAATGACAAAACTTGTATTTTTCAACGATAGGATTTCATTGTTAAAATCTATCGTGCCTTGATATAAGACTGCATGGCCAGCACCAGAGTTATTCGACTTACTTGACACGGCTAAATGCATTTACTATACTCGTGGTTCCATTCGAATCCAAAATATCTTATACCATTATAGCAATTAGTTTATATTGATTCTTGGGAAATGTGACACGCTTGCTCTGTGAACATGGACATTTCAAGTACGTGTTATGTAGGAAACTAGTTGAACGTGCTCTTACTGCTGATTTTTTTCATTCTCTCAATTTTTGATTATATTCGTTTGGATATACCGATTACATAAGTTTCAGTACTTTTAGGTAACAAAAGCAGTCGTTGGATTACTTACAATTGCTTCCCTAAGTTCAACTGGGTTCTGACATTATTGTACTTCAGACAACTAAGAAGTATATTCCCAAAGAATAACGGTATATGATAACGCACAGGTGGATGTTCACCTTTGAGCAAGTATGATGAGGTGAATTTACTTTATTCTCAGGCCAGATAATCTAACTTGGTCGAGGGGATAATTGAAATATTTTCACTTCCACTTCCTGTTTTTTCCATCATTGTCAGTTTTGAATTTCTACAACTGAAATCTTAAGGAAGAAATTGAATACTTCCGACCATAACGTGAGCTGCTGTGACAAAACTCTTCAGAATTGGATAAAGAAACTAGGATTTGAATTTAAAATAATAAACAAACGTCAAGCAGTTATGGAAAGTTGAAGAATAGTGAAATTGCCTAACAAATACTTTGAACAAATAACTAAATATAGACAAGAACAAAGGAAGGGTTCCGAATTCTTTGAAATAATATGGAAAAATCTTAAGAACTGCAATGTTGACTATCATAAGAACATGGAAGCTAATCCTTCGAGGAGTGGTTTGAAAACACATTGATCCCAAATTTGGATGCGAATAATGTAATTGTAATAGTTCTTGACAACGCTTCCTATCATTCGCGACTACTTGAACTATTACAAAAAAAACATTTGAAAAAGTTTATGCCCTTGAGAGTATTGCTGAGAAGCATCAGGCGTAAAAATGATTTTCCAAAATTTGATGAGAAGGTAATAGGGATAATTAAAGAAAGAGTATCTAATATTACCAAAGAAGACTGGCAGAAAAGGATTAAAAGAGTAATTTTAGTTGAAAAAGACTATATGGAGATTGGAAACTTCGATATTAATGGTGGAAATAAATTCGTTATTGATTTAAATGACGACAGTGATGGTGAAACAGGGAATATGAAATATTTCTACTCTCTGTTCATAGAGATAGAGAGAGAAATACTCTCAATATTTTGAAGGGATGATATATACAAGTTTAAAGTCTACATACAACTTCAGTTCCAGAAGCAAATCAAAAACAATTTTGAAAACAACATAATTTTTTTGAGTTTTCAGTATTACCTGGATTGGCACCATCTCTGAACACCTTAGGTTCATTTTTGTACTGCATGAAGTAATGAATATGTGCTAACTCGTGGTGGGCTGTAATTAGATCCTTCATATTCACGTTGGTACACATTTTTATCCTGAAAATAATAATTGGAACATTATTAAATAACGTAATTGAATGAAACAGGGCTTCAATTTGTCAAGCTTCAGGCCAAAATTTAACATTGTGTAGTGTGTAGTATGTAATAGTTCATGCATATAGCAAATGACAAAATGATGTGAAATTTGGCTTTTTGTTTTAAATAATCAGGGATAAGCACATGTAATTGGTTGTTGTACTGTTGAATTACGCCACCATTCACAGAATAAATGTTTAAGTTTGTCGCCCACTTGTCCGGCACAGTACAGCACGGCCCGTCCCGTCCCTTCAAAATACGTATAGGATTGAAACAATGAAAATGAATGGACAACCGCTTTCTAACCCATCACGGTACAGCCAAGAGCGTCCGCCGCCGAAAGGATTCCAGCTCTCCGATCCTGTCCGGCAAATAACGATACATGCTGTGACGGACTGGCCAAGTGAGCGCGTCGCCGGCTAGCGCTTGCCAGCATAAACTTGTTCAAACGTGCCCGGGAAGTTTCTGTCTCTCTGTTTTGCTATTCCATCAGTTGACAGCACGGTGTCAGATGGTACCTATAAAAATGGAGGAGGAAAAATTGAGTTGCTTGTTGAGGCAGGCTCTAGGATAACCAGAAGTTCTGAAAATTTGCCTGGAGTCATTCGGAAATACTGGAAACATTTCTCCTCGTCTTCTATCAGGTCGTTGAAAAGATGATGAAACTCTCCCAGATTTGCCTTCTTTTGATTATTGGGATGGACTCACATCCTTCTTTTTGATGACTATTTTCTTCTACATTCAATATTGCAGCCACTATAATGACGACTTCTTCGTCAAAACTGCTAGTGATAGACATGTTTCTGTCACTGCTCGATGTCAACTGAAATTCCGTTGAAATCGTATAAACAGCACCTTCAGTATGCTGGTTGTAGTTGGACAAGTGGGCGATGCTACTACCAGTCGCCCGGACAGCGCCGTGCTGTGATGGGACGGACAACTGGGCGACAAGCTTTAGAAGTTGCGACACAATATAACAAAGTCGCTTACTACTGTCTGTCCTTATGTATAGATGAAGTGATTCAAGAGGAAGGTGTTTTATATGTAAATAACATGTATAACTTAGCACAGAAACACTGATATAAGGTAAGATATAAGATAAGAGGTTTCTAATGTGATGCCGTAAATAAACACATTTTTTGCGCTTACATTGCAATCGCTGGCTGAACCCTACGAGATAGATAAAAAATTTACTACAGTATTGAACACTACGAAAGCGTCGAAGGGCCACACAAAAATATTTTTTTCAATTTGTATAATTCTGACTTTCATCTCAGAATTCTGAGTTGCAAGTCGGAATTCTGACTTGAATCTCAGAATTCTGACTTGCAAGTCAGAATTCTGACTTGTATCTCAGAATTCTGACTTGTATCTCAGAATTCTGACTTGTATCTCAGAATTCTGACTTGTATCTCAGAATTCTGAGTTGCAAGTCAGAATTCTGACTTGTATCTCAGAATTCTGACTTGCAAGTCAGAATTCTGACTTGTATCTCAGAATTCTGACTTGTATCTCAGAATTCTGACTTGTATCTCAGAATTCTGGAAAAATGGGCATTTAAGAAAAACAAATGAACATCGTCGGAGTGCGCTCCGTGAAGAGATCAAAATAAATGTTCTCCTCTATGTCGAAGAAAATCCCCATGTCCTCACTAGGCAGATAGCTCGGGAACTCGAAATTAGCAAGTCTTCAGTGGCAAGAGTTCTTGTAGCTGCAAAATGTCATCCATATAAAATAACAATCGTCCAGGAACTTACTGATCCAGATAGAAGACTTCAGTTTTGCGAAAAAATGATGGATTTAGTAGACAGGAATGTTGTACATAAAGAAAACTTATATTTTCTGACGAATCAACGTTTTTGTTGAATGGTGTGGTAAATCGTCGAAATTGTCGTTATTGGGCAGACAAAAACCCACACTGTATGAGCGAAGGCCACACTCAACATCCAGAAAAAGTCAATGTTTGGGCAGGGATCGTTGGTGATCGAGTTATAGGACCGATTTTCTTCCAAGAAAATCTTACTGGAGCAAGATATTTAGAATTCTTGCAGATGGACCTAGTTCCGAATTTGGCTATTTTGTTCCTTTGTCCTATAGAAGCTGACGTGCCAAATAGAAACATCTGGTTTCAACAGGACGGCGCGCCTCCTCATTTTGATGTATATCCAGGCAGATGGATTGGCAGAAGAGGACCTTATGAATGGCCACCTAGGTCTCCGGATTCAACACCTTTGGACTTTTTCTTATGGGGTTACTTGAAGAGCAAAGTTTTTAAAACCAAACCGGCAAATATTGAGGATTTAAAAGAAGGAATAAGACAGGAGTGTTGGCTAATTTCTGGCGAAGTAATCAGAAATGTTCAAAACGAATTTCAGTTACGTTTAGGGTATTGTCAGTTAGTAAATGGACATTTTGAACACTTGTTAACGAAAGACTATTGATTTTGAATTCATTTTTTGAATTAGATAATGTTTGTTAAATATCTTTCAAAGGACAAGGAGTAAAATAATGGAATTTGGCAGGCATGTGCAACTTGTTGAAGTCATTAGAAAAAAGGGTTGTCATTTAAAAAAAAAATATCGATGACGTTATATCTCATATTGGGGACACACTGTATAATTTTTGTTGCATTAAAATAAGGGCAGTTTAAAATACTAACCGACCTGTCCGAGCATATTTCCGAAAGAAACAACACCTTTGATTTAGTGAATTTGTTCCATGTTAGAGACTTGCACTGTATATATAATCATTTATATCTTTTTTGGATATCGAGATTGCGTCAAAAATAAATCTGCTGTAACAAGATATTCACTGGCAATCCGACAAAGTCGATAAATAGGACTATTATGACTTAGATTTGACTGAGGTGTTGGACAAACATAAAGAACGTTGTATTATTTTTTTCAAATTAGGAGATAGCTTAGATAAAAATTGAATACAGTTAACTTTTCCATTGATCACCTTGTAAATGAAAATTCAACTGGCTATTCAGCATGTCCCCCTCGTAATGTTTTGAGGATTTTCCATTGTTGTTTTATTGGTTCATTTTCAAAAAATATCGCGTTCTAGGTCGGCATCACTAAGAAATCAATAATCGAAAAGTACATTTGTTAATAAGATATTCAATGGTTTACAGTATAAATGAAAAATATTAATTTATACCTACACTTTCAAACTCAAATACAGAACAAATTATTTTTTTGAGAGTGATGATTGGCATCCTACCCAGAACAACATACTGTAATAAATACTGATTCAAAATACTACAATAAACACTATGGTAGAACGTTTTATCTGTTGAATAACAGATCAACTCGGACAACGATACAGGTATAAAGCTAGTCGACTACAAAGTCAGAATTCTGAGATACAAGTCAGGATTCGGACTTGTATCTCAGGGAATAATAATGATACATTCAGTATTATAAGGCAGTTTTTTGCATCTATCAAAATATGAAGATTATGAAATTTTTCTCATTGTTTGAATCGCTTCTTTCGATATAAATGGAGATACAATTGGGGTATCGCCAAAAACATATGCAGGCATTTCTTCTGCACTGACACCAATCGGATACAATCCCACGCCTTTCGTAGTATTAGCCAGGGGAATAGTTGTGTTCTGACGATCTCACTCCATTAAACTACTGTGTAGGTAAGTGAAGACTGGCGCACACAAGTCACTTACAAGTTAGAATTCTGAGATACAAGTCAGAATTCTGAAATACAAGTCAGAATTCTGACTTGCAAGTCAGAATTCTGAGATACAAGTCAGAATTTTGACTTGCAAGTCAGAATTCTCAGATACAAGTCAGAATTCTGACTTACAAGTCAGAATTCTGAGATGAAAGTCAGAATTATACAAATCGAAAAAAATATTTTTGTGTGGCCCTTCAACGCTTTCGTAGAACACCATCAAAAGGTCTACAAAAAAGTCGCCGATGGTATCTATCTCTCAGAGATAATCCACAATAACCATTTTTCATCCTCGAGAAATGATGACTTATTTACGAGTGAATTTAAGCAATACAGCAATAATCCTTATCCTTATATATCCTGCATTCAATATAGATCAATATGGCCCTTTACAGTAAGTAATTTAAATTAATATTTTCGACATAGCGGTGGCAGCGGTACCGGCCCAGATGCTAGCGGTGCGTGCCTATAAATAGCGCGTCGAAGGTCGCGCTTCGCCCTTTAACACTTCATGATTAGCAGCCATCGCACGCGTTTAGATGGCCCACCGAGGCGGGTCGCTAGTGTCCTATAAAATTTGACACCAGGGCGCACCGTATTTCTAGTTAGCTATGACTTATGTATTATGAGTGACAACTGGTCAATAGTCGAAACTAAAACATTATTGCTTTTAAAAAAAAGTCTTGCTAGAGCAACACATTACGGTGTCAGGTATTGTAATGTTCGATTTACCGGCTGCAAATGACTAAAGGGTGAGTGTATTTACTGTACAGACTGAAATAAAATCGTTCATTTATTAATTTGAATGTGAAAATCCCGGAAGCAAGTTCATTTAATTAACTATAAGGTGACAGAAGTGGATAATAGTGTTCATTGTTTGTATTTGAAATTCTCTTTTTACCTGAAATCCCTCCTATTACAAAAATCCCAAGCAGACGGCTGGCATAATACGATTCTATCCAGGGGCTCTTGAAGGACAGATCCTTGCCAAAAATCGAGAGGTAGCACGCTCATGTTCAGGGATACAAAAAAGTCTTCCGCCAACCTGAATGCATCAACTGGGGTGAATCCCTAAAATATGAAATAAAATGTTTGAAGTGTTGAAGGAACAGAAAATTAGTTTCATAAATGAAAAACTCAGGAAACTGACAATAATTGTATACTCTCGAATTCGTATACTGAAGAAAATGAGAATTTTGAAAGATCTCTTTAGAATTTTTTAGAACGTTTGAGAAAATGTCAACATACTAACCTCGTTCAGGAAATCTGAATTCATTATGGGAAAATAGACAGCAGTAGACAGACTAGTTCCAATATGAAACAATTGAGAGTAAATCCTTCGTCAGATCGAGAACGAGTCAAAGATAGTTTAGCCACAGAACAACTTCTTAAGCTATTCTGATAAATGACCTTATCCAAAGGAGTTACACGTTTATGATTTTTCGAAGTTCAAAGTAACGTGTTAGGAATCACACGTTAAAAGGTAAGACTCCGTTAGTCCTTATCTCGCAGAAGTTTCTCAACTTCTGAGAGTTGTCGTTCGTATGGGGGCGACAGCTTTGAAAAGAACAGATATTTTGTTTAATTTATACTTCATTGGTTACTGTTGCTTTGAGATACAATTAACAATCCTCAAGTCAAACCTGAGCTTTGACCTGATTGATGCTTTATCAAACCAGATTTTACTTCGGAAGGTTTGTGGTTCTGATTAAGTAACGAACAAACGGTTTCAGATCTCAATATCATGCAACAAACCAAATTTCTTTGTGAGCTGTTCCATATGAAAATAAAACTTATAGACATTAACATGTTTTTTATTTCACCAGGGCACACCACAAATGTATTGTTGGACTTAACTATTTTCATGGCCAAGCTCATGAATAAGTGAGAATAGATATCTTCCCTCAAGAAGGGGTCATCTAAGGACTTGAAAGAAAATTCAACCTCCCTTATACAGGAAGAATATGGGTCTCCACTGATGAAACCTTTTGCAAGTTAAAACAATGAATTTGAATTAGTTATTTCTTGAGCTAACAACTCAGTTTTCGTACCAGATGAAAATAGTGATATAACTAACCCTTTCCTAAGATTAAAAAATTCCACTTCGGCTGAAGAAAGTGAGATATACCTGTTTTATCATCTCCGGCGTAACGTCCAGAAATGTCTGGCCAGGATAAGGTTGGGTAATATCAAAGATGTTGCTCCAAGACTGGCCCCACATATTCCCCAAAACATGAGCTGGCAACGGGGCCATTCTACTGATTCTTCCCGCTCCGTAAAATTCTCTCAAGCGACGACGAACGTAGGTGAGAAGAAGCTCGTATAAGGGCTTCACTTCTTCCCAGGCGTCCTCAAGGTCAACAGTTAGAGATGGAGATTCAAACGGGAAACTCCAGTACTCAGCAGTGTCTGTGAAGTCTAAAAAATAAATATCGTCATTGAGAACTTAGCTACTTACCTACAAATACAGTGTGTAGAAGCCAAAATTTCGGTTACGATACAATTTCCTGAAACACAGTGTTACCAATGTGTTCGAAATTTTCATCCAGAATAACTGTGCTTCCAATGATCTTGATCATTATTAATAGCTCTTTTCGCATTTTTTTCAAATACTATCTAGAAAATTCAACATGATAGCAATATACTTACTGTTCAGTTTTGCTGCATGGTTGGAAATCTTAACCATTTGTTCAAAGCTGTCTTTTATCTTCTGACCAGAATTTCTTCTCCATTCAGTCCAAACATGCTGGAGCTCATCCCAGTTCCTACTCTTAGCCATGATTTTAGTAATGTCGGGTTGCAGCCTTAATCCACACCGGAATGGATCATTGTGAGCGCAAATGGAGGCAGTATTATAGATGGCTAACATGTCGTTGATGAGTCTGTTATACTGAAATCATAAGGAACAATGAAGTCAGAGGTGAGTTTTCAAAAAAATAACAGCTTAAGTTTCGGCAAAATATACTCTAAAAACAATGATTGCTGTTGCCCTGCAACAGAACAATATACTTGTGTGGCTGTTGCCCTGCAATAGAACAATATACTTGTGTGAAGGATAACTCATTATGATCATTGAACGATCCAGCGTTAGAATGTAGGTGAGAAAGAGATGGAAGTTCGAATTTCCTCGCGATTGGTGCCTGAGAACAAGAATCCTGTGTGAATCCAGAAAGCTTCACCCCGGCCGTTTTCTGTAAAGCCTTTGGCCGCCAAGCAATTGTACCATAAGTGATCATTGGTCTGACAATCATCACATAAATCCAATGGATGTGTCTGGGACCTAAATCCCAAGTTTTATCATAAATCCTTCGACATGTACATAGGGACAGTAGCTTTGTGTACATTTTTTTCCAAGTGAGCATTCCAGATGGGTTTTTCATCGAGTACAATACCAAGATATTTCACCTTCGTTCCAAATGGAATGACCTCACCATTGAGGCAAAGTGGCCTTAAATCGTCTAAGTTTCTGCTTCTCGTGAAGGGGATTATCACAGCTGTACTGGGATTGACAGATATCTGCTCCCTCAGGCACCAACTGTGAACAACGTCCATCGTGCTTTGGGGGATATTACAAGATACCCTTTCCGACTTGGACATTGCCAAGAAGACAAGGATATCTGCATAAGCTTGAAAATCTACTTTTCTTCTGTCGAGGGCATCAAGCAGACTATCCATCACGAGCAACCACAGAAAGGAAGGTAGTACCCCACCTTGAGGACAACCCCTGGTGACTCTGAACCTAATCGCCTCGCCTTAAAGAATCGTAGTTGCAGTTCTGTTTACCAACCTAGCATAGATACAGCCAGTTTCGCTTCATCGGTAGTAATGATTGGTACACACTGGACTAATTATTTAATTCCAACTTCAACCAACCTAAGCAACCCTCAGATATTTTGATTTGCTATAATATCTGACTTATTGGATAGAATACTGTGCACTGTGCGATACCTGTGTTTGTGAAGTGTCATCTTTTATTTTGATCTTGGTGTTGGGCTGGATACTGAAATGGATCTGAACTTGTTCAGGTTGGAAATGAATAGCACCACCCTCAAGCTTCTGGACATAGTTTTTTCACATTCTCAATTATAACATTCGAAGAACATACAATTATAGTCTGCACTGTATTCATGAAAAAATAAAGGAAATAACTTGTTAAATTGCTCTAGAATGCGTCATTTTCGAAGACAACCAGTTTTTGTGAAGACTCTAGCCCTAGCCTAATCAGATGTAAAGGTGAAGTTATAGTTCAAAATGTCATCAGTGAAATTATTGATGATATTCAAAAGTATTTATTAATGTATAAGGATTTAAAAAAATGTTATTGACGATAATAACCACAATATAATCATTGATTTCATGGAGATGCATAAGTTCTATAATAAAATCTATAAAACAATCTGTGCAAAAGTAGCGATTCAAATTGAACTCAAATCGATGTATTTTGCTCCATATTTCTGACATATCGTTTTGGTAGAATCAAGCAGGCTGTATAGAATGGTTCCCAAGCTTCTTTCGATGTTTTAGGTGATGTTTCAATTTCCAATAAGGTAGATGACTTATTTCCTGGTGAGAATTCAACAGTCTAAGTTTCTGAAGAACTGACTCAATTATTCCAGTAACTGGATGGAGCCAAGATATATTGGTATCCAAATTGATACCCAATCAATTATCCGACGCGGTGCAATAGTGATCCTTACTTTGCCACTTCCACCTTCTTAGGAAAAAATGATGCCTGGGTTTTTGTAGAATGGAATTCTGTTTGGTCAAGTGACCTCAAGTCAAGTCAAGTGACCTCAAGTCAAATTATTTTCCAGTTCTTTGAATATGAAATGTTTTTTCTTCGCCAAAGATATACAATGGTATTAGTCGATATCCTGGCATCCAAATGAAAAAAAAACAAGTATGCTGTCGTCAGCAGAGAAAAAATTATTGGATTTGTGTTTTTTTTAATGGGGGACAATAGATTTATGTGAAATGCAAAAATCATGATATTACATAATTTCAAAAGATGACCTCATGAACTTTCATGTGAATCATACGTATATACTGATTTTATGATATTGAGATACAAAAATATGATTGAATTGACAAGGAAATTAATAAATACTCACCCTGTCTAACTCTTCTGGAGGCAGAGCGGAAGGACCAATCACTGAATAGTACCTTATTTGTCTGAATGTCTGTGGATCAAGACTGTTTATGTTTTCGACATTATTGAGCAGTTTCCAGACTCCATGTTGGAACTCCGAATAGTACTGTTGAGCATTTATCTGGAAAGCGAAAACAACTTTTTATGAAATGTTATTGAGCTATTAAAGTATAGTCATTCAAAGTATCTTCAAGTGCTCTTCAAATACTCTGCTGTATTCATAGTGAAGTGTATTGGAATTACTAATGAATAACTCGGGGCATGCCGCTAATTTATTTTTTTAATAAAACACAAGCACTACATGAAAAATCCTAAAAATCCTTAAAGCGCTCTAAGAGCGGTGCCTGTGCAAAGGTAGTCATTCCCATTGGATTTGAATCGCTGGAGATTAAATCCATTTGGAAAATCTTTCTCAGGAAGTTTATTCCATTTCAACGCAGTACTCCAAACGAAATAGTTCTCAAACAATGAACTTCGAGGTGTACTGAGTTGAACCTCAATTCAAATACATTCATGAACCTCTAATATTTGACACTACAACCATTGAAAAAAACTTTGTACTTGGCATTGGAATTGATAGTAACCTAAAATTTCATATCCACCTCCAAAGTCTCAAAAGGAAACTGGCATCGAGCTTCTTTTCAGTGAGAGTTGTGTCTGAGGAACTAGGTCTGCCAATGAGTAAGGCGACATATTTTTCTCTAATCGAATCACACCTGCAATATGGCATTGCATTTTGGGGTTATTGCAGCAAGCAATTGTTCGATTCTGTTTTCGTCCTGCAGAAACGAGCAATTAGATTCATGTCCAGAGCTAAATGCACCGATCATTGTAAACCGTTATACATAAAACACAGAATTTTGACTTTAACTTCAATTTTTATACTTGAAACTCTATGTTTGGAGCATAAGCACAAGTCCAACGTCTCCGATACTGAGGGCACTCAAATAAGCCATAATAGTCGTCAAATAACGAGAAAAAACTTACCTCTCCCCATCCCCCACTTAGAATTAACGAAAAAAGCAATAATGTATGATAGTAAAAAGATATATAACAATTTGCCACCCTGTTTGAGAGAAATCTCCATACATCATAATTTTCGAAAAACAGTCAAAAAAATAATTTTGCTCAAATATACTCTACAGGAGTTTTACGATGATGCTCACTTTCTTGTATTGCGATAAAATTTTGCCTTCGTCAACTCATTTTATGTACTATTTAAAAATTTAATTATACATATATTCAGTTTAGACTAAAAGCTATGTAAATATTTTTTTACGATGATGCTCACTTTTTGTGTTGTGAAAATTTTTTGTATTTGTCGACTTGTGATACGTGGTATATTTGTCAAATTTAATAATGTACTGACTTTAGAATATAAAAAGCTTTGTCAACAAGAATATCTTTTCTTGGACATTAAAGTATATCGATTGATTGATGAGCAGTCACAGTCCGTCGCGTATTTTTGATATGTATCGCTCTTCCTGGAATCAAATGTGTCAAGTTACTTGAACACCTACCGTGAAAGTATCTATAAAAAAAAGACAAATCTCGAACCTTTCTTCAATATTCCAAACTATCAGGGTTGCAAGTGATGTTCGTGTCTCCAATCAGGCGAATGGCTCTTTTCTGGATAGAATCCAGCAGCTTCAGGGTATTCCATACATGTGAACAATCTCCAAAGAAGGTATGATATGCATCAAAAGTTACTGAGGTTTGTACAGTTTTCTGGTTCGGATCAGTGTTCCAAGCTTTTGAGAAGAAGCCTTTGCAATTCCAGAGACATGATTGTGCTACGACATATTGGTGACCATTTTACCAAGCGGAAATGTCTGGTATGGAGACATTTATCTTTTTTGGAGAAAACCGATGCTTGGATTATCGGGGCATTGGATTGAACCTGGTTTCCTTCACCCCAATTCGAAATCACCTCTACATCCTCATCAAGATATGCAACCTCCTGCTGTCAGTGTATATGTGCATCCGCAGACGATGAGCTAGAATCCAAATAGAATGACGGGACAAGTGTGGTGTCGTCAACAAAGCAATATATTGGATTCTTCGTTTTTTCCACTAAGTCGTATAATACAATAAAAGGTAGCTGGAGATAATACTGGGGAACACCAGTGTTGACGGTGAAAGTGATCGATAAATATTCATCGACGGCCACTTGCAAGGAACATTCTTTCAAGAAGCTGGAGAGCCAAAAGTGATCCGAAAAGCCATAGCATCGAAGTTTGGCCAGCAAACTCTCATGCCACGGTCAAAGGCCTCAGAAATATTACGCGCAACAGCCCTTGACACTCCATGTTTCTCGATTGCGTTATTCCAAGAATGGGTACCACGTACCAAGGTGGATGATAATCAAGGGTTAACAAGCAGGCCAGTTTTTTTATTTCTGTGTGTGAGATAACGACTTGAGCGTTCTCAAGTACAAAGGTACTTTTTATGAATCTATAAAGTATAATATCCGACAAACATTTTGGTTTTGGTCAGGTTGAAGCCCTAACCTTTTCAACTTGTGTTTGTCAGACGAACAAACGGGTCATAACTGATCATGGGATGGCGGCATGAATTCCTTCAGACATCAGTACTGCCCTTCACGGTGTACCCCTACCTGGCTGGGGTGAGATGGATGAAAGAAATTGTTCATCTGTTAACGGGGGAAATGAGGGCCTTATTCAACAGAGTGTCGGGGGCCTTCTTTATCGAGAGGGGTCTTCTACACTCTAGAGCATAGTCTATAGCTTCCCTAACTAACATAAGTCTGATATCTGCTTGAAAAGATGGTCGGTTGGCGAGAGGTTGGAGGAGTATTATAGTGAGTCAGGCAGACGGGTAAAGACGATTGTGGTTACTAACAATCGAAACATCGTGAAGTAACTTTGTTTGAAATCTTTATTAATTTCTCAATTTAAATTTTTTGCGTATTTTTATTTTTTATTATTTTTATTTATTTTTCTTGTGGTCATTTTCATTTGTTATCTCGATTATTTTTTTTTGTTTCATTTTCAATTAACGTTTTATTGCTCAGTATAATTGATATTTCAGATCTTCATTGTAATTTTATTTGGTCGTTCATAGATTTAGAATCATAATAAAATCATATTAGTCCAAAATAGTAAAATTAATCATGAAACATTGTCACTTTCAAACATAAGAGCTTTTTATACACAAATATAAAATTCTTGTGAGTGCGAAGAATCATACATCGGTGACTGATTTAGCTTCTGATCAAATGACAAAAAGTTTCATAAATCTTGCATGGTTGAAGAAGTTGCCAAATTCCGTTGAACAAGTACCAAGAGATTTTCATACAAAGTTAACGGATGATGAATTGATAAGCATGGCCGACGGGATGATGAGAAGTACGAGAAATACAGAAACTTGTACTATTCAATCTTTAACTTCATCAAAATTTTTAGAAGACAAAATCGATCAGTAAATAGATAAATTGGATGAGAAATATGTTTCAAAATCGAGGTCTAGGATACGAGATTGGTCTAGCTCAAACTATAGATCAAAAACTCGATCTCTTTCGAGCCCACGAAAATCATTCTGTCATTACCATCTCAAATTCAATGAAAAAGCTAGAAAATGTGTTGCCCCTTGTACTTATGAAGGCAGAAGTGATTCGGAAAATGAGCAGACCAGTCGTTGATGACGACCAACGTTTTTGACCAGGAAAATAGTCATCTTTTCATTCACGATCCTCTTACAAAAGTTGATTTTCTCATTGATAGTGGTTTTGATGTTTCAGTTGTACCAAAAAATAAGAATTCATTGCGCATACAATCATCCAAAAAGCTTTTGGATGCAACTAACGGAACCATAATTGATACTTTTGGAGAACAAATCTTAAAGATGTCTCTTGGATTGAAAAGAAATTTCAGTTGGTCTTTCATTATAGCCAACGTCGACAAAGCTACAATTGTTGACCCCGAAAAAGAACACTGTCTACAAAAAGATGGTTAAACTCCTGCAACAACCCTACAAAGATCAAGTTACAAAAATCCTACCTCATTTCGACATCGACACTAATGCAGCAGTAGACAATGGAAGTCCGAACTAATGAAATGCACCAAGAAACATTGTCAACTACCTTCAAATAAATATGAAATTCTTCATTATTTTTTATTTTTTTTTATTGTGGACGGTCAAACTTCCAAAAATAAAATCAACAGAAAGCTCCAAATCAATCACAATAAATAATTCTCGGAGAAGTAACATATTTTAAAACTTCGGAAAGTAATAGATCATTGCGAGATTTGTTCTGTCCAAACCATTACTTTTACAGTTAGATGCAGATATTTCAAAAAGTCAATACCGGATCTTGCATCACTTACTTTGTTAATGAATACGAAAAACAGTTTTTCAGCCTTGAAATATGATTCAAAATCATAATGGAAGCTCATTATGATGCACACATAGCAAGTGCATTGATATAATAATAGAATAATTTGGTATTGTTCTGATCGTAAAAGGAACTACTTATTTGTTTAACATTTATTCATGGAATTCGATAATCATTTCCCGCTATTGATGGAGATAATATTCAGCATATCACTTTGTAGACTTGGTTACGTAGTGACTTCAACATGATTTATTGCTTGAAGAAGGACGATTATAGGGAATACCGCCGTGTCACATTTGAAAAACAACTTTTGGACCTTTGCTCAGTACAAACTTTTTTGATTTTCCAAATTATCGAATATATTTTTTTTTTTTATTATTTAGTCATTCACCATTTTCTAATGGCTATTATGAAATGACTGTAGTGTGTGTGTCACTCCAAGCTTCCATTGAAAGTTTGAGATGGAAAAGCAGAGTTACCAAAAAATCGTATGAAAGTTCTAGATATGTGTGACAAATGAATTGTTTTTTTTTTGTTGTAATACATGATCACTTCAATGAAATGAATAAAAACACTTTTGTCTAATTTCCACTATTTGATTTTATTTATACGACCGGTTTCGGGTTTAACCCCATTATCAAGTATAAAACTAAAATGTGGAATTTGAAAATTCGGTTATATCGGGAGTATTTTGGTAAGATAGAAGGACAGGTAGTAAAATGAATCAGGGTGCCAACTATAAAATTCAAGAGTGGAGACCTACATAAATCGAGTTGCTCGTTTAGGGGTAGGTAATATCAAACTAGTGTCATTCGTCGTAAAAAACATGTTTCGTAACATTCCAACAGACAAATGCCTTCCCCTCGTGATATAAATATTAGATAAGTGTGATAAAAATCCATATTGAGGAATCACACGTTACAAGGTAAGACCTCATTAGTCCTTAGCTCGCACAAGTTTCTCAACTTCTGAGAGTTGTCGTTTGCAGATATATACCTATGGAAATTTACAATCTCCTGGATACATGTCTGTAACAACATTTCTTCAAATATAATAATAATTTTCATCTACAAAACTCAGGTTTCCCTATGTGCTCACCATAAGTACCATTTTGGCAGACATTTTCATGGACACACTAGAAAATACCCGCATCCTTATAAAACCCCCTTCTCAGAAACATATTATGTTTTGATTCAAATATGTTGATGACGTACTGGTTGGTTGTGATGGTTCAAACAGTTAAATTAATCAATTTTCAAACTTTCTCAATGGTCTGCATAACAAAATTAAATTCACAGTAGAAATCGAAGAAAACAATGAGCTCAACTTCTTAGATTTGAATATTTCAAGAGTCAATAATAGTTTTCAATTCAATATCCACAGGAAAAACACATTCACAGACTGTACAATTCCCTTTGACTTTCAGTCCACTCTCATATAAGTTATCCGCGTTTAGGTCAATGGTACATTGAATATTTCAAGAGTCAATAATAGTTTTCAATTCAATATCCACAGGAAAAACACATTCACAGATTGTACAATTCCCTTTGACTTTCAGTCCACTCTCATATAAGTTATCCGCGTTTAGGTCAATGGTACACAGAGCTTTCGCCAATTCCTTTACCTGAAAAGAATTTCCAAGATGAACTAAAAATAATCAAGCAAATTGCAGTAAACAATCAGGTACTAGTTTCAGGTACCAGGTATAGTAGTATAATTAATAATTATACCATAATGTACACAATTGCTCTATACAATCTGGGGTTTTCCCCGATTTTCTCAAAATTGGAGTAGTAAGCCCTATTTTCAAAAAAGGCGACCCCTCCAGTATGTGTAATTTTCGACCCATAACAATTCCCACCATTATCGGGAAGGTATTTGAAAGATGTGTTTATAATAAAATGTACTCATTTTTATCCAAATTCCGAATACTGTCAAAATATCAGCATGGTTTTTGTTAAGGTAAGTCGACCGAAAGTGTTTCGTACAATTTTTTCAAATATATCTACGATTCACTAGATAAAATGAAATATGTGGGAGCACTTTTCTTCGACTTATCGAAGGCATTCGACATTATTGACCTGGAGATAATCGAAGGTGAATTATATTCCCTTGGTTTTCGTGGAAGTTTCTTGTCATGGCTGATGTCATACATGCGCTTCAGGAAAATATCAATTAAAATCAGAGAGTATACATCTGAATATTATGAGATGGACTGGGGAGTTCCTCAGGGATCGATCTTGGGGCCGCTTATTTTTTTGTTATTCATAGACGATCTACCTGACTATATCAGTTAAAATTAAGTAGTTCTCTATGCAGATGATACTACATTGGCCATTGATGCAGATAGTCCTGAAGACTTACAAAAAAAACTAAATAATTCAGCAGGAGAATTCATGAATTGATGTGAGAGAAATGTTTTGATAGTGAATGCAGAGGAAACAGTCTGTATGCATTTCCATTCTAAGTGGAGATCTGTGACTGATATTCAAGTGGTTGTCAAAAATAGCACTATTCATCTATCTGAAATTACGAAATTTCCTGGAACTTATATAGATAGTAGAATGAGTTGGGAAATTAATATTGATGCCATAAGCAAAAAAGTGAACACAGGTTACTATGCTATATTGCAATTAAAAAATATGTTCAATACCAATCAACTCATTAATGTATATTATGCTCTAATCTACTGTAACATATCGTATAACATCAACACCTGGGGATGCTTCAGTAACTCAAACAGAATATTTGTTTCCCCAAAAAGAATTATTCGACTCATTTTCAATCTGAAACCAGATGAATCGTGTCGACCATATTTTCAAAAATATAAAATTTGAACAGTTCCATGTATTTATGTTTTCAAATGTATAATGTTATTTATGCAACATGTTGAGATGTATCAAACAGTTTCTCATTGCCATGGTTACCCAACTAGAAACGGAGACCTCATCAGAATTCCTGCACACAGCTCATCATTCTATGAAAAAAGACCCTCATATAGAGGTATAAAGTTTTTCAATCATCTTCCCGCAAACCTGAGAGAGCAACGGAATGAAAATTTATTCAAATCAAAATTGAAAGTATATTTGCAAGACAAATGTTACTACTTTATCAAAGAATTTCTTGATGCAAAATGAAAATGTGTTTGCTCATATGTATGAATATAAATGTTATACATGTTTTCATGTATATGTGAAAACATCCATTGAATTGTGATATTGTAATTGTGATATGTGTTAATTGTAAGTTTGTCTAATATCACACGGTTTTTTATTTGTGACGTATCCTATATCATGCTGTATGTGATCTGTAAAGATTGAAGAAATATTATTATATTATTATTATTATCTAATAGAAAAGATAACATCAGGTAAAACTCATAGAACACTTATAAGTAAATTATACCCAAACTGCAGAGAACGCAATATATGTAAGTATAGTAGCATCAGCTACCCAGGTAAATTTTCAGAAAATATTCAGAATCACTTCTCTAAATACAAAATAACAACTGCTTCCAAAACCCAAACGAGATAGAATTAAAAAATCTGGTATATAAAGAGTAGAGTGTGGCGAATGTTCTGTAGTATAAACAGGCCAAACCGCTCCGTGAACAAAAAATTCACAATGTATGAACATCTTCAAGAATCAAAGCACAAAATAAGTAAAGATAACCTCAAAATCCTATACATAGGTAATAAAGGGGAAAATGAATTTGTTGAAAGCCATGGAAATTAAAAAATCAATCAAAAACCTGAAATATATACCCCAAAACGAGTAACTCGATTTATGTAGGTCTCCACTCTTGAATTTATTTATTTATTTGACACTTTGGTACATTGAGTACATGTGCTAAGTCATAATTAAAAAAAAATTATAAATTCAACAACCCCTATAATCTTCAGTGTTGAATTTTATAGTTGGCATCCTGGTTCGTTTAACTACCTGTCCTATCTTACCTAAAAACTCCGGAGTTTTCAAATTTCACATTTTAGTTTTATACTTGATGATGGGGTTAATCCCGAAATCGGTCGTATAAATAAAATTAACTAGTGGAAATTAGACAGAAGTGTTTTTATTCATTTCATAAAAGTTATAGATATCTGTGCAATGGGCTTCAAGAAATGTTTTTCAATGTACAGGGTACTCAGTAGAAATGTGGCGGATCAAAGTTGGGTTTTTTCAGAAAAAATGGTATTATATGTCGGTCAGTACCCAAGCGGTTCGGCGTGGGTGCTTTGTTGACTCACTCGAATCGACTGCCGTGTTGATCGGTGGTTCAAGCCCTAGTCTGAACGATCGATCTTCACTTGCCATCGTCCAACCCGTGTTAGGAAGCACACGTTAAAAGGTAAGACCTCGTTAATCCTTATCACGCACAAGTTTCGACTTCTGAGGGTTGTCTTTCGTAGGGGTGCGACAGCTGGTTAACGGAAAAACATATTTTAAACAGATGTATATATACCAGCGATTCATTAGCCAAAAATAACGTCAAAAAGTTGATATACCCATCGTCCCTATTCGCAAACAATATTCATTTGAAAAGTCTGTTCTGCCATGTTGAAAAATGTAACTTCTCGTTTCACTGTGAATTAGAATTTTGGGCCGAGAGAGTTTAGATACAATAGAAAATCGTTTAGTGAAAAATATAGTGGAAAACATAAAGAAATAATGGTGTTATTGAACTTCGAGAGAATGAAAATTCTGGCCTCTGGGTGTGTATTGAAAAGTCTGGAAGTCTAAATTTTCGACTTTTAGAAAGTGCTTTGCTTCTTTTTCGAAATTGATTCAATTCATTTTTGAACTATAGACAACTTTGTCAGTTTTCAATAAAAAGAATTTCATATGAGAGAACAAATGTTGTCCGAATCACCGAATACATTCTAGTGGAAATCTTAAGATCTCACAGTTTCAAATCATATACAAAAATTGATACATTTATATGTGAAAGTTATTTTTTATATAATACATTTCATGTGAAGGAACTGGATGATACTTGGTGAAAATTTATAACGTATTCGAATTACAATTCATTGCGAGGTTTTCCCTGGATAGTTCACAAAATCGCAATACATGTTTCACTATACAATAGTTTTTTCAGGCGTGTGCATATGTATGTCCAGTGGAAATCTCACTGAACAGTTCAGTTCTCAATTGATACTTGAATACATGTAAAAATGTAAGTAAAAAATAAAAATTCCAGCAAAAAATACATTGTGTTTCATATTTTATACTTGATCTATTACTTGACCTGTGATAGATCAAGTCACCGGACTAAAACAGCAATCATATATCACGAAATGATTATATATTTTCATATTCTATACGTCTTCAGCCTGCAGCAATGGCACCATTGCGACAATGTTTACGCATTATGGTGAATTCAAAGAAATTATTAGTAACACTCCTTATACACCATCGTCACGTGCAATATAAACAAATGCAAATTTTTCATTATCCAATACATCAGTTATTAAAAATGACCACGACTATGCAAATTCGTAAGGAAAAAACTGATTCACTTTTGTTATTTCACCTCTAGTCATTTATTGTAGATCCTAATGGGATTCTATTATGAGTGCACAACCATAATCATACGATAATGACAAGGAAGGGTCAGGTACAAGTGCAATTCACGATATTAGATGTATCATTTATATCACCTACTTACTTACGTGCCCTCGAGGTCACAAATGAATCACTTTTGATCACCGTAATATATTTTGTACCATGTTCAAAAATCAATATCAACACTAGTACCATTTACAATTTTCACACATCACATTTATCTTTTCACGATATACAAGACACACTTCATTTTTCAAAAATAGATGAAAGTAATTTTCACGCAGCTGTCGTATTTTCTGAATTGTCAATTTGTTTCATGTCTCCAGAAAACGCTGAAGTCTTCTGGACTTCTTTTCTAGGTGCCCATTTCAACCGTAATGTTTCCAGTGCTAATCCTTACAAGTTCTTTGTTGAATGTTTCTCTAGACATAAATGGTTTGTTTTCGATGTCTCACATACACATTCACATAAGGTCTCTATTATACAAACCTATGGACAGTATCCCATGAGTAGCGCCAATATCTGCTCTGTTGAAGCCGTTCCTTTCTTCGACGGTCCCTTAATGATGTTTTCCACGTGTATTCCCAAATACATCGTATCAAGACATAGCAATGATACTCCCACAGCTATTTTGAGACACATATAAAAATTCTTCCTTGCCATTTTTAGGATGTTCCCCGACCAGTCCAGGATGTCACTTTTCAGTTCATCAATGCCACGAGAATAGCTTGATTGTACGAGAATATTGATTTACATTGTACTAGATTCTACCAGAGAAAAATATATGACATTTGGCTCATTGATAGTAAGTACTGGACGACATAAGCACAATTTATAGAAAATTACTCTTATTTTCCTTTTGAGATTTTTAATATGAATATTCCATTTCAAGAAGGAATCTAAAAATATCCGTAGATAATTTACAGATGTTGTGAGTTCTACATCGTGGTCATCCAAACGTAATGTTCTGTATCTGGGTAAATATGATTCGTAAAATGAATGTTATTATATATGTTTTATCAACATTTACCGTCCATAAATTACTTTTAAGTCTTGCTCTGCTGTTTTCTTAACTTCATCCCATGAATCTGCTGTATATAAAATCACCGTGTCATCAGCAAATGGAACAATGTGTCCGGAAGGCTTCCGCTTCAGTAAGAAATTCAAATAAGTTACGAAAAGAACCGGTCCTAGCACCATACCCTGAGGAACGCCATATAAAACTGATTCCTCCGAACCCATGACTCTATTTACTACGACACGCTGTTTTCTACCTATTAGGAAGTTTCTAAACAAATTCAACACCACTAGTCTCACACCAAGTTGTTCCAATTTCTCTTGCAAAACTTCGGGACTAACCGTGTCGAAAGCTTTTGTCAGATCTATGCAAACACCCAAACAACTTCTCTTGCCAATAACACCGTTATATATCAAACAAGTAAGCTTTGCAATGGCGTCTTGGGTGCTTCTGCTTTCACGAAAACCATATTGTGTTTCCGAAATAATCATATTTTGGTCCAAATACTTCACTTATCTATTTTCTATGATTTTTTTCGAAAAATTTGGCTAATGATGAAGTTGAGGACATTGGTTGATAATTTGATACGCTTGTTCTTTATCCTCCTTTGTACAAGGGTTCAATAGTGGCAGTGTTGAAATGATCTGGTACTTTAGCTGTTTCCATACATAAATCAACAATATAGGAAAGTGGTTCAGATATATAGTCAAATAAAAGTTTGATAATTTAATTTTTTATATTGTCCGGTCCAGTGGCTTTCCCATTTTTTAGGTTCAAACACATAACTCTCAGTTCCTCTTCATCAGTTGGTTTCAAGAAGATTTATTCAAGTAGTCAAAATTTTTATCTTTAATTGGATTTGTAATTATTTCTTTTTATTGTTGCCCTACATGTGAAAAATAATTATTTATTGTAATACAAAACCAGAGTCAATTACCGGCATCGTAGTTACAGTTGTTGTTCCCGTTGTCCGAAACAACGGGAACAACAACTCGGGCACCGAGACCGTTACCACATCGCCTTTTACAATGTAAACCGCAGTAGTAGACGAAATGTCATGCATAATAACCTGCAGACCACGGCCAAAAAACTCAGAAAATATATTTCACGTATACATTATGCGAGTTCTTTTTATTCGAAATTTCATATATAAATAGAAGTGGTAGAACCTTTTTATTTTCATTTGCTAAAAGAAACTCTGGGAACCACTTATATTGACATAGATTCGTTGAAGAACCCCAATCATTGTTCATCTTGATTACCCCGTATAAAGCATAAAAACTGAGCATCATCATGAAAAAAGGCGTGCATTATAGATGCATTCCTTATTACACCTATAAATTATATCAATCATCATAGATTTGCTTATGGTCTAGCAAGGCTCATGGACGTCGCTATCATTATTATCATTAAGGCTAGCAAGGTTAAAAAATATCACGTCACAGATTTTAATAATTTCCATCACGACTTTTTTCTTATGAATGAGCTAATTATCACGAATGTAATGAAGTACAATGTTATGCGATTTTTCATAGCCTAGATATTCGTGATGAATTGTTTTATAATGACATGCAAGACATCCATTAGTGGTGAAGTTGCTACTGGTTGTAGCAGAAAGACATTTTTTCCGGATTTTTTCACTGATGAACAATCTTTGGTTATATAAGTTAATAATTTGTCGGAAACCAAAATCGACCTTGGTTGAAATTATTCATACTTTTTAATCACACTTTGAATAAAACTAACATCCTGATAATAATTAGTCTAAGTGAGATGGACATGACGGTTGTCGCGATGGAAATTATTCAGATTCAAGGAGTTTGATGAATATAGTTCCAAAGTGAAAATGTTTTTGAATTTCCAGAGTTTATGGAAAAATGGTTCTGTAATATGTTACAATGAATCTTGGCCGAAGAGGTTAGGTCAGGTTAGATTCGAAGTAAGTGGGTCTATCCGACCCTTCACCGCAACCCGCAAGGGTTTACTGTGGCTCCCACCTATTCACAGTGTGTTTGAAAAATCGTAAAAAAACTGAATGTTTCTATATAACGGATGTAACTCACTATTTTCAATTTTTATTAAAATCATAGGTATGTTATAATTTTTGATATTAAATAATATTTTATAATATCTATTTTTCGGTTAGACCGTATTCACCAAAAGATGATACCGTAATATTGAATATGGATAATAATGATGTGCACAATGAAAGTTATAAGTATGTATGACGTTGGAATGATTGTTCAATTCGTCAATTTCATAGCCCTGCTCAAATCACATAAACAGTTTGTATAGTTGGAAATCGTTATTTTCCATTCGTTTACCTTGAGAGTAAATTGGAGAGAGATTATTCTGTGTTTAGAGCTCCTTCAACATTCTTATATTTTCTAAAATAATGGAAAGTGATGAAGAAATATTAACTCACCCTGAAATAAAAAATTTGGTTAAAGACGCAAAATATAATTTGTTGTCAACAAAATCCAGAAAACTGTATAAAACATATACTACAGAATTTATGGATTACCGCAATAACAAGAAGATCGGAACATTTTCTGCAGGGTCTACAATATAGATTCTACATATTCTATGTTAGAGACTACATTGCATATTGTCAATACTATAAATTATCCAATGTTTCAAACTGCTAGCCTTTTCAAACCATCAATAACCATCATCTAGTTAACCCGCCAAAAAATTCCGAGCACTACGGAAATCATCAATTCAGCAAGATGAGAATTCAGAAAAGATAAATTTTTGGAGTAATTTTTAGGTGAATTTTTTTTTATATTTTAGGTTGCTTCAATTTTTGGCATAGCGGAAACATGTATAAGTGATGAGCTATACAGAAGTAAAGAAAATCAAGTTGAAGATACGGGGAAAACATTCTCTATCAGTCTGACACGAAGATTAAAAAATTACGCTCATTTATTGCTGAAATTGAAATTATACAGGAGATATGTAGATAATCAGCCATTAGGCTGATTATCTAAGTTTTTCCATATACACCAATGGAATGGCATGCATACAGCAGTTTGGTATCCATAAATTTGAAAAAATGCCAGAAGAAATTGCAGAAGTTTCAAATTAACCTTAGAATTCACCAGGCATTATTACCGCAGAAGTTCTACAACAATATCAGGAGATCATATTGAAGACACTATAGCTGCAAAAACAAATGTCAGTAAAAAACTTTTTTCGGGTTCCAAAAAACAAAAATGATGTCTGTCGTAGCAGTAATCCACAAATAAATAAAAACAATTATACTACGATGAGAAATGCCAAAACGTACTATCAAGCCAGTGTTGTTTGAACATTACTATACATATCCACAATCTTCAATAGTATAAAACTTCATCTACTTACATTTATGTCATGTTATGTGTTTCGAATTGATTGTTAATGTTCGAGATGACATTATAATAATAATCTGATTTTTGTCGTTCTTTTCGTAAATAATTGCCTTCAATTATATTTTCCACAAAAATACAGTGACAGTAACTTTGTTTTGTAGTTCATTCATTAGAGTATTTTTCGATCAGGTTTGACGTTTAATGCCAATCGTAGAAAAGATATTTTCGTGATATTCAAATCCTGATATTTTTATTCAATAGTCATTCTCAGTAGGGAAATTCATATTGGATTAAAACAAGTATTTATTTGAATAACAGTGAATGAATTGTAACATTTAAATGCAATGTGCCGTGAAATTTCTGAAAACATCCTCATTTGAATGACAAGGACAACCATTATCTTCTTCCCAAACCTCACCTTGACATTCACTTAATTGTTTTTATACAATTAGTGAAATTCATTGACTTTTTCGTTTTTTTTGAAACGAGCCATTATGAAGTTTACATAATTATTCAATCAAAAGGAAACACAGTCATCATGTGTAGTTGAGAAGACGTGTTTTCATCGAAGACAATGGACATGATGGTTATGCAATGGGCATGGGAGTGACCATGTTCCATTCTCAGGACGTGGGTCATAGGTGGAGGTCCTTATTATCTGTATTATCATTATTCGCACGCGCGTACCCAGAACGAATTATTCAGATAAATAATAAAAATTGGTTTTTGACGTTGTCATGTTTCTGGTGAAACACTTGTGTATTTTTTGGAAGAAAAATATTTTTGGCTATCTATTTCTCCATTAATGGATAAATAATGGTAAATTTTCAAAAGCAGTAAAAAATAAATTAATCAATACAAACCAGTCAAAGATAGAGAAAATCCATCTGTAGCAGTTACTCATGATCATAAGCATTGAATTAGATAGAAATCTCCTTCAGCTTTTATCAACAGGAACGCTACACAACGTGATATATGAACAAGTTTTGATATGAAATTCCACTAACCTCAAACTGGCTTGAACTTCAAACGTTCAAGCCAGTCTCGGATATACCTACACAGTAGGTTGAATGGACTGACGCCTATCAGAAAACAACTACTTCCCTGGCTAATACCACGGAGGGCGTTGGATTATATCCGACAGGCGGCAGTACAGGAATTTTCACAGAAAATTTCCTGCATTAGCAATTGGCAATACAACTGAAAGAGTCGACCCTCAATTTTGGAACGGGCACATTTGCAGACCGGTTTCGGGCTCATTAGCCACTCGTCACTGCAAGATAGTGGTCATCCTCGAACTGAAGTCAATGATATTCCATAATTGAAAATCGGAATTCTTTCAGAGTATTTCATTCCTCTTCCAAAGTTGGAGCGAACAACAAAATGTCACTCCACCTAGTAGACGAGATACTAACCAACTGCATATCCGAAATTTGCCCGATTCCTCTGAATAAGTGGGCTATGCTTGAGGATTGGCAGAAAACAAATCTAAAGAAATAAACTTCAAACGTTCAATCCAGTCTCGGTTCTTTCAGTTCATTTCTTTAGATTTGTTTACTGCCAGTCTTCAAGCATAGCCCATTCTGAAATAATAAAGTTTTTCTTCCTTATTCAGAGGAATCGGACAAATTTCGGATATGCCGTTGGTAAGTACCTCGTCCACTAGATGGAGTGACAATTTGTTGTTCGCTCCAACTTAGGAAGAGGAATGAAATATTCCTATTTTCAATTATGGAATATAATTGACTTTAGGTCGATGATGGCCACTATCTTGCACTGACGAGTGGCTAATGAGCCCGAAACCGGTCTGCAAGTATGCCCGTTCCAAAATTGAGGGTTGACTCATTCAGTTGTTGCATATGCAGGAAATTTTCTGTGAAGATTCCTGTACTGACGCCTGTCGAATATAATCCAACGCCCTTTGTGGTATTAGCCACGGGAGTAGTTGTTTTCTGATAGGCGTCAGTCCATTCAACCTACTCTGTAAGTATATCCGAGACTGGCTTCAACGTTCATAGTTCGTTTCTTCAGATTTGCTTACTGCCAATCTTCAAGCATAGCCCACTGACTAATAAGAAAATTCCACTAACATGGAAAGCTTTCAATCTCTAGCTGAACGAGCACTTTTTAATTCAATGTTCATAGTCGAAAGTAGTTGTTTCGGATGTTCTCCCGGTTTGTATCCGAAAAACTTCCGGAGATAATTTTAATAATAAATAAAGATTTTTTTAGATCATAAATTTTTAGAAGTCCCAACACCAAGAAGTCGTGGCAAACGAACTAACATATGCATTAAAATCAATATTAAACATGCGGAGGGAAATAACTATTTTTCTGAAAAGTTATTCATTCTGAATATTTGACAGTTACCGTAATGGATAAGACAAGAGAAGAAAGACACAAAAAAAGGATGAATAAAGGAAACAATGGGAAATGCTCTTCGAAAGATCTGAAATCAGAGTATACAAGAGAGTTATGTGAGCAAATTTTCCTAAAAATGATGAAAAAGCATGGGGATAAGAGAGAAAGAAGTATTGAGGAAGATATTTGGAAAGTGCCAGAAATGGAGAAATAAGATGGAAGGAGGATAAACAGACAAATAAGGAACCTTCATGAGCATCCTTGTGTTATACAGACAATTCAAGTATCAGGAATCATCAAAAAATAGCACTATAAGATGGTAAGAAGTGGAAAAGGTGAAGAGGAAGACTGAAAAATAGGAAACAGAGCTGAATAAAATTAAAAAAGACCTGAAGCAACTGGAGATGCAGGACTGGAAAAAACACAGAGGCAGGTAAAAATGGAAATCATTTAGATCAGTTACTGTACACTAGAACAGAATAACAGTTTCTGAATTGACAAACAATGTGTGAGATTTGTTGGTACAAAGCAATGAAACCCTTTTCATGTATTACCTAAAAATTCTTGTCAGTAAGCCAAAGCAGAACCGGAGAATGTGTAACCAATACCACCAACAGCTCCAATGATCTCCACTTGATAGATAAGCTGTCGGCATCAAGGTTTCTCAATACAGTTAACATTCAGGTCTATTTAGTTGTCGGTACATAATATGACCAAATATCTATTGGAAATATTTTATTATCGTCACAGATGAATGCATTTTATTTTCATTATGAAATTGCTTAGGTACAGCGAAATTAAAACAGTACAAAGTACATTTTTCACATCTGTTACAGGACTTATCATGATTTTCAAGTTGATGAAAGCTTTATTCCAAAACCGAGTTTAATGTTCAGGGTAGAACGTTGAGGCGTAGTTACAGAATTCTTTAAGTTAACTTGCACAAGGACTAATGCTGCTCAAAATTCACTACTTTATAGAATGATTAAAACCGTTAACGAAATTCACAATGATATTCAATATTTTGAAATATCTTTAGACTGTTTCAAAAGCAGGATGAAAAAAAATTTAAACAATAAGTTGTGATCAATTCTGTTGTCCATGTCACTCTTATAAGAATTATATTATTTTTAGATTGTCCAATGTAATTTACAAAAAATTGAAATTTACATTCTTTTTTTATAAAGCCAACTTGAACATAAATTATGAAGTGGATTCTCTATTGGATTTCTTAACTGTTTGGAACCCCTATATTGGTAAATAAATAAATGAATAAACAACAAAATGAAAGAATAAAAAATCCATTAGAACCAACAAGAAATCAAACTCGATAAAAACTTAAAAAAGGAATTCCGTACAATCCCAGATGATGAACTCAACGTAACCGCAGTAACTTCATCCCCCTTCAGCACGTATTCTTCTTGCATGGTCTTGACCGAAGAATCGTTGTACCTAATCCAGCAGTTGTAGCCGACGTAGAAGGCATCGGTAGCGTAGTGTCCAATGTTGGCATTTATGCCATCGTGGTAAGCGAGGGAGAATAGCCTGAGCTGCTTCTCTGTTGGAGACTGTGTTTCCAACTGTGTTCATGTCGAATCCAAACTCCAGAGCGTTGATAATCTTCGTGCAACCATCGTGGCTGTATTCGAAAACTTCAGATGCAATATGAGGATAACGGGAAAATTGCAGAGCATTACTTGCTCCCACGCTTCGACCTTCTTCCTAGTTTTTCACGTAGTAGCCCCTGTAAACTGTTCTTGGCGACGAGTACCTTGAGCGCTTCTCTGATAGTCTTCACTTTGTTGAGTGGCAGGGTGAGGAAAGGCTGGATATTCTCAATGATGTGGTCCCTAGTACGATGAATGCTCGACCTTAGTTGTCCCCAACTCCTTTGGGAATAAGTTCTTCTAGGTGCGGGTTCAGCCGAAGGACTCAGTTCAGCCTCATTTCGAATACATGTTCAAAGTTTCATCAAGTAATTTGGCAGTAATTTGGATATATCGAAAGCGACCAGGATATTCGTTATTATTTATCAAATTTCTTTGTTCAATAAGAGGCTCTGCTCAATCCGTAACTCATTACTTAGATGAGGGTAAGATTGCTTGACTATCCATATCACTACTCTCGTGTATCGGATTCAGTAACCTTACCATACTTTGAACTTTTATCACTCCATACACCATACTTCTGACCTAACCTAACTCCATACAAAGTGACACTGAATCCTGAAGGATTTCCAACCCATTAAAAGGTTGAATATCTTGGAAATCATTTGGATCGTAAAGGAAATCGCAATGAAATATTTAGATACACATTGAAAAAAAATTGTGGTAGTTCAGGAAATTCAAAAAGTACGACTTCAAATCACAAAAAATGGAGTAAATTGAAAGCTTAGTAATAATTTGTGATAGTCCTGAATATATATATTTACCAAACTCAAACGATTATTCATGCAGTTGCAATTCCTAAGAATGTATCATCTTTCCCACCTACCGATTTCCTGGAGTCTTTGAAGTCCACCAAATAATCGTTAGTACAAGAAGATTGCTCCGAATTCTAGGGTTTCTTGTTGAAATCTCTTCGTAAGCAAAAAAAAATGCAGAATTCTGACCGCTCTGGATTGAATGATTCCGTACAGTATCTAGTCTTGTGTTTGTAGATCTTTTGTTGAAAAAACCCTCACTCGTTTGCTTTGTAGTAGATGTTCAAGACGTAGCAAAAACGTATGTGACTGTCTTGAACTTCAACTAGCGTTTCCTAATATGACTGATAACCAGTTCGTGGAAAGCTTATTGTTAAATCATCTGAAAATGTAACTTTCAACGGGTGATCAACTGTATTGCCAAACATGCGTCAAACTTACTGACTATTATAAGAAAACAAGTATAGCTGGGGCACTAGTCAATCTAATAATAACACTGATGATCTTCAAACATGACTCAACCTGTAATGTAAGCACCAAACTCTCAAAGTGCGTATTCACCAAAAAAGCGAGCACGAGCGAATATGAGCGAACACGAGCCAACATACACGAATGCTCGCACGTGCTCGCTTTTTTGGTGAATACGCACCTTTAGATTTTAATGTTGTGAACTCCATTCTGGGAAGATATAGTGCGGAAAGCGTGAATTCAGTTTCATTTTAGTTGTTGAATGGGACTTCAACTGGGTTGCTAATGATCAAAGTAGAATATTAAGTTGCGTATTCACCAAAAAAGCGAGCACGAGCGAACATTCGTGTATGTTTGCTCGTGTTCACTCATGTTCGCTCGTGCTCGCTTTTTTGGGGAATACGCACCTTTACGAAGGTTCGAAATAGATGAGTACTTCAATCTAGCAGACCACTATTATAATCTACATGCAGTCATTGTTCACTGTGGTTTTGGCGTTAAATCTGGTCATTATTACGTCAAAGATGAAACGGACTGGTTTTAGTTTGACGATAGTCGTGTCACATTTACATTAATGTGTTTATGGATATTGGATGAGGAACGAAAAATAGAATCAACAGTTTCTGTTGTGTCTTCGAAATCTTTAGAAACGGAACTGATATTTTCAATTTGCTTTCGACAATAAATAGTTATCCTAAGTAGGGAACTTCATCCCGAACGATTTTTCTCTTCTCTATATTTTCCGATGGGTATATGAACTTTCTGATCTGCTATATTCATTTTTTTACAAAATTTTCTACACGTTTGAGCACACATTCATGGCAGAACCGCTTCAGCTAGATGTTAGGATAATCTTTCATATATTTTTTCTATATTTTACAATTTTTTTCTGCAATAGATGGTTAGTTATCAACAGATTAGTTCAGGATAAACTAACGTTATGCTGTTATTAAAGAATTTGATAATTTAATTCTACTGACTACATTCATATTTTCTAGCTACATCAACTATTTTGATTCATCTAAAAATCGTTATAAGAAAGAAAAAATAATTTTCATTGTATGGAAAGATGATGAATCCTTGAAGATCCCTAGGTCTACAAAACAATATTGTTAGATCATCCCACTGAACTCCTGGTAATTCATCACAATGATTCATCATAAAAATAACGTTATATTCCCAGATAATTAAAATGCATCATTATTGGTAGCATACAATGGAGATGTGAATAATGGGCTTCGGTTATTACAAATTGAATTTATGAGAATAATTATCAAGGTGCAACATATACAGTTAGTTTTGTGGAAATAATTTTTCAACATCTACATAGGATGGAAATTTTTCTGGTCGTGGTTATTTTATTTATATTAGGTGTGTTTTGCTGAGGGTTACATCAGGCTTGGAGCTATTTTCTTGGAAAAATCATGTTATTGAGAACATACATGATATTTCTGTAATGTTAATTCTAGTAGATTTTACGTTTTTATCTTTATTGATTCATTAAAACACCATTGTTTCTGAAATGACATTGTATAATAGTACCTCTCCAACTGTCATGGAGTTATTTCTCTTTCTAAATTCTGTTGATCCCTCAAAATCTCTTAGAATATGTTTTATCGTTAACGAGCTGTCACCCTCTTATGAACGAAAAATTTCAAACGTAGAAATTTGTGCCAATTGAGGAACAACGGGGTCTCGTCTTTCAACATGCGATTCCTAGCATGTAAATATTAAATAAAGCACGAATTGCAATTAGTTTATTTCATTTCACATATTACATGTTTATTACATAATTTGGGTGAATTTTTTTTTGAAATGTTTGATCTTGAATTTGTTTTTACCTAAACTTAGGTAAGAAATATTATTCATTATGTAGGTAGGAGGTCAAATAATTCAAATTGTTATTTTATAACGTACAAATCGAGTAGAATTAGGTAATTATGAAAATACCTGCGGAAACTATCACTACATAGTATAAAACAAAGTTTCTTCCGGCTTATGTATGCTTAGATCTTTAAAACTACGCAACGGATTTTGATGATAGAGTAATTCAAGAGGGAGGTTCATCTGTATATAACATGCGTAGTATAGTAGAGAAACACTTATAATGTTAGAGGTTTTTAATGTGATGTCGTGAATAAATACATTTTTTTGCTGAATTTCATTAGTTCGGACGTCTATTGTCTGATATTGTATAAAATAATTTCAAACCCCTGAGATAGAAATATAGAACAATTGTTCTATTTTTACTTGTATTTTATTTCACTATTTATATAATATCAGACAATGGAAGTCCGAACTAATGAAATTAATCATGAAAAATTGTCAATCACCTGCAAAAATTTTTTGCGCTTACATTTCAAACGCTGCGCTGGCTGAACCCTACGATACAAAAATGTAATACAGTATTGTACACCCTAAAAAGGTCTACAAAAAAGTTCGCAATGATATATGTCTATCTTTTAGGGATAACCCACAATAACCAGTTTTCATCCATGAGAACTAATGGCTTATTTACGAAGCGATTTTAAGCAATACAGCATTTAATCAAAATCCAATTAATTACCTTAAATACATTGTAATGTGTATTAATTATAGATCGATATAGCCCTTTACAGCATGTAATTCAAATGGTCATTTTCGGAGATATTACAGATTTGAAATGCAGGAACATAGCGGTTGGGGCTGTTCCGGCCGAGGGGGCGACGGCGCGTGCCTATAAATAGAGCGTCGAAGGTCGCGCTTCGCCCTATAGCAGAGAGATTGGTAGAATTCAACTTCATACACAAGTCAATAAAAATATTCTCGGACAGTCAAGCGGCGTTGGAAGCTCTTGGCTCCTACCGAGCAACGTCTAAATTGGTAGCAAATTGCCAAAAACGACTCTCCTCGATAGAAAGACTTAACAGATTGTCTCTGGTCTGGATTCCTGGCCAGTATGGCAATGAGGCTGCCGACTCCCTCGCAAAGGAGGGTGCTGTGAGCAGCTTCATCGGACCAGAACCTGTCATTGGCATCGCTTTAGGCTTTGCCAAACAAACATTGAACACCTGGATGACAAGAAGATTTATGGACTTCTGGCAGATTCTTCCACGATTGCCTTACTCTAAGGCGTTTATTCGCCCTTCGAGGCTTGAAACCAAACAGTTGTTGGACTTCTGTAGGGATGAACTACGATGTCTAACATCTGAATCATCATATGCAGAGGCTTGGACTGTCGGAAGACAGTGTTTCTCGCCTCTGTTTGGAAAATGGTGAAACAGCTGAGAACATACGTTGTGCCTGCCCCGCTGGGGACCGAATCAGGTTTTTAGAGTTCGGCAAAGCCGTATTCTTACCATCGAACCTGAAAGACCACTCACCATACAAACTAATCGGCTTCGTTAAGAAGCTGGGTTTATTTGGCCGAGTGTGAATAGGTGTGAGCCACAATAAACCCTTGCAGGTTGCGGTGGAGAGTCGACTAGTCCCACTCACCTTTGACCTAACCTAACCCTCTGAGCAAATTCAAAGTAGTTTTCACAAATAATGAAATTTTGCACAATAACCTACAGATACGTGTCTTAACGTCTCGATGGAAAAAAACTTTGATTTTTTAACAAAATTGACTTTTGTTCAGTTTTTCCAAGCATTTTTTTTTTCTGTGATAGTACTTTGAAAATTGCGAACTATCAGAAATACAGGGATAAATTATATTGAGAATTTCATTTTATGCTATTATAAAACGCCACGCCAGTTAAAAAAAAGTATAAAACACCAAATTGTTCCTTCCATTCAATTTCAATTGGCCTACGTCTAAAAAAACCGTTTTCTCACGACATGTAGGTACTTTCAAAAAATCTTGGAAAAAACATTTAAATGTTCAAAATGTTTAAAAAATATATTATTCATTCCAAAGATTGATGCTATTTTTCCTTGCTCTCATTTCTTGGAAGACTGGCAGTATCAACATTTCTCAATTACAAAAACATTACTCTTATGAGGTTTAACGTTAACCCTAATTTTCACGTCACGTTACGTGGGTAAAATACATTTGATTCGTATATCATTATATGAATAGCTATTCTTCCATCTTCTCAATCCTCGAAATCTCAAGAAATATTCAAGATAAAATGATATTTTTTAAAAACAAATACTATATCTATAACCATTCATCAATGAATCATTATTTGTCAGCTCAGAAAACATGTTATGTTTTTAATGAACTGAAGAGGAAGACTCCTGGATTTTCTTTGTCAGCCAGAATAGAGTGTACCTTCAATCAAGGAGAATAAAAACAATTCTTATTGATAACTATTTGGAAAAACCTTGAAAATAATCTGAAAGGTCGAAACATTTGCCACTTTACTAAAAAATCCTTGAATTTTCGCTGAACAGTATGAGTGTTCATAACACCAATTGTGTGAAAAACACAACGATTCATTGATTCGACTCTTTTTTTTAGCTTACTTTCGCAACATCACACTTGAACTTATTTAAAACTGGTATGTCAAAGTCACTGTTTTGATGCATTTAAAATATTAGCGCTGTAGAATGTTACGTGCATATTACAGTAGCATTGATAAAATGTTAGGTGAAGATATAAGGGCATTGTCCTATATTTTTCAGCTTCATTATCGGAAGTTGCGTATACATTATTTCTACACTAATGGCTTCGTTTTCGTTGACCAATTCTTGTTAATTTGTCCAGTACGATTTCAGTTAATTAATTGTGCAAGGTAGCTGATTTATGTGACAGGAGCGATGTTTCCATAGCAAACAATGTTTTGGGTTGATTTCATTGAAATAGTAATGTATTATTTTGAGCTGACATTGAAGTTCCAATTTGAATTCGTTTCTCACTTGAGATAATTTCTATTTTCTACTACTGGCGATGAAAAATCATTGTTTACCAGTCTTTTTCATTACTCTTCCAATATATTATTGATTGATATAGCGAATGCAACTTTCTAGCCTTCTTATTAGTGGACCAAGTTTAGAAAAATATTCCAAATACATTCAAATACAGTTATTCAAATTCAAAATGCCATGCTGAAAAGAAATCATCTGAGTATAGACTACTCTATAAAATAGAAAACAGATACAGCTCGAAATAGGCAAGTACCATCTAATCAAAGAATATTTTGTTTTTATACCAGCAATTTTTGTTATATAATCGATTAGGGATTAGGGCTACGTTCGGCTTCTTCCTTAGCTTTACCAGCTTTTCTGTCATCAGTCAATAGTGTTTCCGATCTTATCGATTCCATTCTTCCTTCCATATTTATCAATATCAAAGACGTTTTTTATTCTGAAGGTGAATCACTTTGGCATGCCACAACTAGTATTGCTCCTCCTACAGATGCAAAGAAAATACAAGGTGTATGGGACCGACCTCTTCTGAACATTATAACTGATAAACTGCTGAAATCTACAAGTGTATACGATAAGGCCCGTCTGAAAGCAGCAATGATCAAGGAATCGGGTGCTTGGCTGAATGCTTTACATGTTGCATCTCTTGGAACACTATTAGACGATGAATCTTCAGAATAGCAGTAGGACTTAGGATGGGTTCATCTGTTTGTGTTTCTCTTACTTGTGTTTGCGGTAGTATAGTTGACGAGAAAGGTACACATGGTTTGAGTTGCAGGAGAAGTGCAGGGCGTACATCTCGACATCACCAAGTGAACGACATATTGAAACGAGCTATGTTGTCAGCGGATGTTCCTACAATTCTGGAACCCTTGGGTACCAGTTGAGATGATGGTAAACGACCAGATGGTATGTCTCTCATACCATGGAAATACGGTAAACCTGTGATATGGGACTTCACTTGCATTGACACGGTCGCGGCTTCCCATCTAGCCGAAAGTTCCAAGTCTGCTGGAACTGCAGCATTGTCTGGCGAGAAATTGAAAAGAAAAAAATACCAAAATTTCGGAAACAACTATCCGTTTCATCCAGTAGCGGTTGAAACTTTTGATGTTTATGGCCCGGAGTATCTGTTAATCGTTCATGAACTCGGAAAGAGAATAGGCCAAGCAACGAAAGATCACCGTTCTACCTCTTTTTTGATAGAAAGAATTAGTATTGCTATTCAACGTGGCAATGCTACTTTAGTACTTGGAACTATTCCTCCTTCACATAATTTTGATGAGATCAAAATTCTAATTTCAGTACGGAACTGAAACCTCTTCGAAACAAGCCGAGATATGTGGATATTCATCAGTCTCCTATCAAGGTTAATTCACAAGTGATTGATCTACCTTCTTCTTTTTCAGTGCGGTCAGTGGACTCAGGTCATTCTTGCCCCCCAAATATGAGTTGCAGTCCTCGTAGAACTGGTTTCCTTTCAGTGGAAGAGCTTCATGAAGCAAGAGCCGAATTGATCCCTCTACGAAACACTTCTTCACTTGGAAGGATCGATCGCAGCTTGAGAAATGGTTCTTATCGAGATTCTGTGAAACATGTTCTTCCTTACGAATCAGTAAATAGTTGTCCTGAAAATCTAGAGAAGACAATTGGATTGGATAATTTAGGAAACACTTGCTACATGAATAGCATTTTACAAGTGTTGTTCATGACGAAGAATTTCAAGAACGAAGTTTCAATGATGAACAAGAACGGGAATGTTTCCTACTTATTCATCAAACTCAAACAACTGTTCATGCAGCTGCAGTTTCGTAAGAAGGTATCATCTTTCCCTCCAACCGATTTCCTGGAGTCTTTGAAGTCCACTAGATTCTTGTTAGGACAACAAGAGGATTGTTCTGAATTCTTGGGGTTCTTGTTGAATACTCTTCGTGACCAAGACAATAGCAAAATCAAAACTCCTGACCGCTCTGAACTGAATGATTCCATACAGCCCATCTCGTCTTGTGTTTGTAAATCTTTTGCTGGAAAAATCCTCACTTGTTTACTTTGTGGTAAATGTTCAAGAAGTACCGAAAACTTATGTGAATTTCTGGAACTTCATCTAGCTTTTCCTAATATGACTAATAACCAGTCCGTGCAAAGCTCATTGTTAAATCATCTGAAAATGGAATTTTTAACAGGTGATGATCGACTGTATTGTCAAACATGCGCCAAACTAACTGACTGTTATAAGGAAACAAGTATAGCTGGGGCACCAGTCAATCTAATAATACTGATGATTTTCAAACAAGACTCAACCTCTAACGGAAGCAAGAAACTCTTTGGAAGGTTCGAAATAAATGAACATTTCAACCTATCAGACCACTATTATAATATTCATGCAGTCATTGTTCACTGTGATTCTGGCGTTGAATTTGGTCATTATTACGCCTTGGTCAAAGACTAAACGGACTGGTTTAAGTTTGACGATAGTCGTGTCACAAAGAGTTCTGGCGATGCATTGAATTTATTGGAGCCTCTGGAGACACCCTACATTTTGTTTTATAAGAGAGAGGACAGTTTTTAGATCAAGATCTTCAGATGATGTGGTGCTGCAGATTTTTCCGGGTTTTCCTGCAGCTGAAAAAGCAAATGCGCCACTGAAGTCGCCCCGGAGCGCCAATTGATTTTTATTGTTGTTTTTATTTTATTTTTATCGTTGTTTCAATTGTTGAATAGAAAATAAAATGTATACAATATCTAATGAATAATAGTTTAAGAAACTAAAAAAACACGCATCAGTAGGAACACAAACTGGAAAATAAAAAGTAATTCGAAGCTAATTTAAGATTATGTTCAACTTCGATAAAAATCATATGGCTTGATGTAACTAATGACTTTCAATATGTCTGAATTCAGAATAAATCTATTTACAAAAAAATCAATTCTGTTGTAAAAAAACGTGGGGTGCTAAGTACCCATTGTTATAAATACTTGTATATATAAACCATTAAATTGATGGATAGAAAATTTCAATTCTATTTTCTTCATTATATATTAACCATTTACTGAATTATTTTTTTATTTTTTTTATATTTATCCATTTATAGTACAAAAATGAAATTTTATATTCCATTTTGATTTGAGCAAACTAATAATAATAATATAATAATATATTTATTCACTAGAACAAATGACAGAGTTGATTATATAATACATACTAATTTAAGTAGGTAGGTAAATGGTTTTGATGATATTTATTGTACCTAATTTACAAAGTATTATATCATGAAATAGAATATAAATGAATAAATATGAGTGATAATCCACAAAAACATGCTTGTCGTGGAATAATGAAAAAAAATAATGATAGAAAATAAAGGATAAAGGAGTATACGTGTATATATATATATATATATATATATATATATATATATATATATATATATATATATATATATATACATATATATACATACATATATACACACACATATACACATACATATATATGAATGAAGCTATTTGAAAATTATAGTATCGATATTTTTTCATTGAAGAAAACGCAGTCTACAATGAAAACAAAGTCTCTAAAAAACAGTCTTTTGGTCCAATTTTAATATTTCAAAAATTATTTTTTATATCGATCAAATGATGGGTGTATGATCTAGGATATTGATATTGAAAATAGCTAGGTTCATGACAGTACACGAGTTAATCAGTATTTAGCTCTCTTTCTCTCTCTCTCTACCTTATTCACCATTCAGCATACAGAAAGCGATTGGAAAACTTTTTTTGTTCCATACTGAGAAGTATGAAACATTCCAAACCAAAACTCAAATAATGACTAAGATAGCTGTGGAGTATTCTGTGATTTTCCCGATACATTTTTAGTACATCAGCAATTAAATGTTACTATAGAAACTTTCACATTTGGTGGAATATGAGTCATTCTCGAATTAAAAATCGAATCATCTAAAATAATATGCAAGAACCATCTAATTACAATACATAGATGTCATATATAGTGCAATTAGTCATCAAAGTTGGTTAAATGATATGAAATGCATACTTGGATCAGTAATAAACACGTAAATTTCACGTTATATCAACCGCAAATTAGAACAAAAACAATACCGGGAACTTCATGATTTCTTCTCGAAAATTCTCACACTTACACTTCCTTCATTTTATTCAGAAACTCTCTTGGATTACAAGCATTTTGAAACATATAATGCAGATGATGGTTGAAGATTAGGTAGTGAAAGAAAACTTTATTGTTTCAAACTAGGCTCACTTTCGTTGTGAAAAAGTACCGTCAGATAAAAAATATAAACTTTTCGTAAAGAAAATCTGAATGTGAGAAACTGTTTCATTTATCTACTAAAACCTGAAATATTCACACCAGCTTAAGTCGTTAAAGAACTTTCTTAGGCAAAGTGAAGCAGTTACAGCTCGTAATTGACAAACACAAATTTCCACTAGAGTAAGTAAAATAGTTTCTGTTAACTAGTTTAGTGATCCAATAATTTTTCTAATAAAAGGTTGGTTGGGTAACAGGACCAATATTTTCTTGAAAAAACAATTGTTTTATCGCCTACGTTTCGAATTTAATTCTTCTTCAGGGTTCGATAAGTGGTTTTTTTGTATTGATAATATTACTATTTTAAAAACCATAATTGACAAACACAAATTTCCACTAGAATAAGTAAAATAGTTTCTGTTAACTAGTTTAGTGATCCAATAATTTTTCTAATAAAAGGTTGGTTGGGTAACAGGACCAATATTTTCTTGAAAAAACAATTGTTTTATCGCCTACGTTTCGAATTTAATTCTTCTTCAGGGTTCGATAAGTGGTTTTTTTGTATTGATAATATTACTATTTTAAAAACCATCAGACATATTAAAATCTGTTTAAAATTTGTTTTTTCGTTAATCGTTATTAAATACATATTTAAAAAAAAGTTTTTTTATGTCGTTTTGTGCTGGTGTTGTCTCGAAAATTTGGTTGTTGCAATGTTTTTCATTTTGTTTTTAAATATGTAGCTAATATTTCTGATGGTTTTTGAAATAGTAATATTATCAACACGAAAAAACTATTTATCGAGCCCTGAAGAAGAATTTAATTAAATTCGAAACAATTGATCCTGTTACTCAACCTATCTTTCTTCAGAAAATAGTTTCTGTTCAGCTCAAATAGGTAGTCATGTATGCAAGATATATTTGAGTTCAACAGAAAATCTATATAGTCCCAGTCAAGTTCAATAGGATTTGTTTCCGGAGAGCATGCTTGATATACAGGGTGCTTCCTAACTACGGTACGAAACTTCAGAGGGTGATTCGTAAGGTTGTTTTAAGAAAAATAGTTCCAATGAACATTCCGGAGTTGCTTCGTTTCCGAGATACGGGGAAGTTAAAAAAACAGATATTTGTGTAATATCATGAATATCCGTTCACCGATTCTGTTGGAATTTGCTACAGTTATTTGAAGTAATAAGGCGCTCATTCAGTTGTAACTAGATTGAAGTTATTAGGTCCAGTTAAGTCTCAGTGGCACCACAGTCAACAATATTGGGAAAAAAAAGTATGCCACTGACTTATTGTTGTAGTTATTTTTTTTTAGATTATTCATCTAAAAATACAACTTTTTCGTCGCTTGTGTTTTCTTCATATCTAGCTTTGTTCTCCGGAGAACAAATTGAACCCACTTTGTATATCATGAACACCTGCCTTGGAGGAGACCAGCTGCATCAGCAAATGGAGATGCAGAAGAAGCAAAGAGAATTTATCAGGACAGATATCTTAACAGAGTAATTCCATGTGCTCAAACATTCAGAATGCTACATTCAGAAACTGTACGCCAGAATTGGAAGAAGCTATACTTGATGCAATAGAAGAAGATCCATCAGATAGTACCAGGAAGATTGCACTGCAGCTGGGAGTCTGCCCAGAATCCGTATAGACAGTTTCAAAAAAATCTTCTATAGCCACATCATCTACAGCGGGTCCAAGCTCTACTTTTCGGGATTCACACCCAAGGTGGTTGCAGGTGGTTGATTCATACGATGACACACAATAATAATTTTTTACCAAATATTTTATTTACGGACGAACCAAATTTTTTACGAGATGTTATTATGAACTATCACAGTGACCAGTTTTGGGCCGACGAAAATCCCCACGATACTAGAGAAAGTCATTTTAAGCAACAATTTCCGCTGAATGTTTGGGTGGGAATGATTGGTGACCTCCCATTTTTCTCCAGCTTGAATTACAGGTGAATCCTACACGAATTTTTTGCGAGATCATTCACAAGTGCGGTTACTTGTAAGATGCAATATGTGGTTTATGCACGACGGAGCTCCAGCTCATTTCAATGTACTCACTCGTCAGCATCTCGACATCACTTACTCTAATCGCTGAATTGGACGTGAAGACTTCAAAATTGGCCAGCTCGCAGTCCTGATATGAATCCTCTATATTTCTATTCATGAGGTCATCTGAAGGCTCTTATTCATGAAACTCATGTGCTAGATGTAAATTGCATGAGGAATCGAATAATTAACAAGTGCAATGTCATAATGAATACTCCAGGTATATTTGAACGTGTCAGACAATCGATAACAAATCGATTGCAGTCGTTTATTTCATCAGAAGGTGGACATTCTGCTCATTCACTTGAAGGTCGAAATTGTTCATTATTTACTTTTGGTTTTTATTTTATGTTCTCCATGGATAGTTTTTGGAAGTGATTTTTTTTTCTCGAAAACGAAGCTTGATATGAAGAAAACACAAGCGACGAAAAAGTTGAATTTTTGGTTGCTCGATCTAAATATATAAAAGAACTACAAAAATATTCAGGGGCCTGACTATTTTTGTAGTTACGACCTAACGAATCACATTCCGAAGTTTCGTACCGTAGTTAGAAACCACCCTGTAGAGGGAGACGGAACCAACTTTGCTTACAAGATGTTTATGAGTGTCATCCAGAAGCCGTATTTCACTACAAGGTTCATAAAACGAAATGATAGAAACATAACTTTATTTTCCCTTTCATACTCCGTGTTTAAATCATACCCTCTTAGAGAATCTCATCGATGTGAATCATTCTGAGACAAATTTTCTTTCATTTATTATGAAAAATATCAAAATCGGGCCAAAAATGACAAAGTTATTCAAAAATGCAGTTTGTTTACATTTCAAAGTACCGTTTTTCATTCATTTGAGTGAGTATATTCGAATCTGCATCCAATTTTGTATATTAGATTCAATAATTTTTTAAATCTGTAAGAATGTGTCCTTCCTTTCATGCTTTGACTAATTTCCATGATTAAAATTAATTTGTTATTCCTTTGTATTGTGGCAATCATACTAGTCATCTACTTATCCAACTTTTCGTTAGGCCATGTAATATTTTTCTTGTGTACTTTTACTTATTGTTCGTTTTATGGTCCATTCAGAAGTTATAGAACTTCTTTTCCAACTATCATTTCAAACAAGTTTCCATTATTATGGATATGATTATGGATTATGAAATGTTCCTCTAGAGTGTATTGAACTTCAGAAATGGGGGTTCATTCATATTCAATATATTCAAATATATTCAGGACAGGCTATAAAGCCAGATAAATTAGTTTTGAAACAACTGTAGCTGATCTTTGAGTCTTCTGAACAAATTCGAATAAAAACCTTTGGTGCAAAGGTGCAAGTAATATTTCAATAAACGTTGGCAACTTTTATAGCTGCCCTATTTTGTCTTTCATCAGAAAGATAAAAAAATCGGTAAATCACTACATCAGTAGAAGCGGGATGAAAATTTTCGAAAGTTTATAGTTGTCAATTAAAGTTGATCATATGATTACTCAAATGATCATGGTACTGAAAATAGAAGTACATCTAAGTGTTTATTGAGTAAGGCTTCAATAGTTACTATAAATCTATTATAACTTTCAGTCTGCCTAATTGTGGCGAAAGAGAGCTATACACTTTTTCCACGTTCTAACAAAAAACAAAGCTTTATTTAACTATATTCTCTGGAAAAACTTATGACAAACATGAATATTGAAACCGATGCCATATATACTTCATTTTCTGTAAGATTTCATTACTTTTCGAAATTAATATTAGTCATATTTATCACACACTACTATGAGTTAGTATGATTGACAATTATGAACACAAACGATTATACTGATTTATATCATGTATCTGCAGTTGTAGAAAAGTTTTCAGAAATGTACTTCGTTTCAAAATGGGTAGTACTCGTATTTTAAGAAAAATAGGCAATAGTAATGAAGAATTTGTGAAGATTCCATCAGAGTTCGATAATATAACGAATGTAGTGTCATTGAAATTGTGATCTAGTAATTCAAGAAAATTACATATTATAAAAAAGTTCCACGCCGTATATTTTGGAACATTTTCTAGGAGTTAACACACTGTCCCCAAGATATTGGCCTACAATTATCATAATTTCGATTATCACCTGCTTGTAAAAAAGAAAAACAGTTCATCATTTAAAAAAATCAGAAAAATCCTTGATGCATTACTCAAATCCAACTTTGGGAGATGATTAATTGTAGTTCTTATTAATAACTTTCAAATTATTCATTAAATTTATTATCTCAGTATCTCATATGAATTCAAAATTTGCTTTCTCTATTGTAGACTAGAAATAATGAAAATTCTCAGAATTTGTCAGAGAGTCAGAATTTGTGAAATGGTCAACGAAGATATCCGAATAATTTCGTTAATTTTTTCCGTGCTAGGAGTCGCACGTTACAAGATGAGACCTCGTTAATACTTAGCTCGCACAATTTTTCACTTCTGAGGGTTATCGATTGTATGGAGGTGACAGCTGATTATCAGTAAACAGACTTTTCTCAAACAAATTGGATTGTTTGAATACTTTCATCATTTATTTCTGGAACAGTCACTTTATTTTGTGTTCAATTGTTCCGTTGACAACTTTTAAATTCGTTCAATCAATTTCATTATTCATTAATTTTCCTTGATTTATTCAAAACATTTCAAAACGACTCGAATTGTAATCATTTTCAAGCTCTCTTTTTCTATTATGACCTAAATTATAGCGTAAAATATTCTCAGCTGAACCCAAAGGAAAAATTTATCTCTGGGTCCTTTTGAGAGAGTTTTTCACAAAATCTGAAGTAAGATAAACTCACAGCTTCCAACTGGGTGGCCTGATTGATGTTTGTCTCGAAATTCCACTGGGCGGCAACATTATTCGTACATTGCTGCGACGCTTGTAAATCCAGCGCCTGTAGCAACCCCCTTATATCCCCATTCACCATATTCCTCCTATTGAAGTCGTCATCCTCTATCTTCCGACCTCCGTTTTGGAAAGAACCCCTAGGTCTCGGACCAATACCTTGGGGATCCCCCGATCTCTGGGGATCGTCTCTCGAACCTTGTCCAAAATTCTGAGGAGGGTCCCCGGGTCTCCTCCCGAAATTTTGGGGAAGATCTCCCTGCCGTGTCCCGAAATTTTGAGGTAAGTCTTCCTGTCGCGTCCCGAAGTTTTGAGGTAAGTCGCCCTGTCGCGTCCCGAAATTTTGAGGTAAGTCTCCCTGTCGCGTCCCAAAAATCTGGGGGTTGTCCCTAGGTGAGTTTACACTGTACACATTGTCTCTGTTAGGGTAGGCTGTGGGAGCGGCAAAACTGGGGTTGGGTACGAAAGCTGGAGGCAGATTCAGTTGCGGCGCCACTGAATTCAAAACAGATAATAAAATAATAACTACCGTGGGTTTACGCGGTGCACTTATATCGCACATTTTTCTTTTCGAAAGAATTCGCAGGTGTCTTTGTTATTGTGAGCTTATATGCATACTGACGAATGTTACGAGTCTTCAATGGTACTCGTGAGAAAAAATGGATAGGTGGGGAATGAATACCTTGTCCTCAGCTATTGTCGAACGCTTTGGTAATTATTGCTGATAGTAATTGAAGGCGTATCTACTTGAATATTAGTTTTCAAGTTCATCCTGAATGTTCTTAAAAGCTATGCTGATTCATGAAGTTTGTGTTCAGTAAGATTTCTCTCTTTAAATGTTAGTGATTCTTAAGCTCTCTGATGAATTCATATCATGACACCTAAACATTTAGATATGTTTTTGTTAAACTATATCCGAAACGTTACATATTGATAGGGTATTCAAGAAACACTTCATTGTGACATTTTCACTAAACAATTTCACATCGCTTGTTTCGCTATACAATACATTCTTCCTTCATGCGTAAATATATTATTATTCTTTATTAGCAAATAATGCTCTTCATAGTACAGTCAGTCACTTATAAAATGCAAAACAATAAAATATATATATAAAATTAGAGACAAGTCATATTTTGAAAACAAGAAACTAGAAAACAAGAAGAATTATTGATGACAATTTCTTAAAATATATTCACTACATTTTCTTTTGAATAAATTTAATGAATCACAGCTTTTTATATAACTTGGCATATTATTAAATGCAATCAGACCAGAACTATACAACGAATCACAACCTATATGTTCTCTGTTGATATAAAAATTTCCTATTCTATTTCTAGCGGAGTGTGTATGAATACTACTTGTGTAGGTTAACTGATCACTCAGATAATTTGGCAACATATTGTGTTTAATTTTAAATATAAATGTTAGCATATTCATTGTTATCCTTTGTTTAGCAGACATAAGAGACAGTGTTTCCAACATGCATTCCACAGATGTGCGTTTATTACAACTTAATATTGCCCTCATAGATCTGTTTTGAAGCTTCTGTAGTCTGTTTAGATTTGCATTGCTCACAAAATGTAGTAATGTACTGCAATAGTCAAAGTGGGGTGCTATTATTGATTTATAAATTGTTAATTTTGCATATTCACTTATTTTATTTTTCAATCTATATAAAAGATGAATTTTCGTGGCTATTTTCTTCTGAATATAACTACAGTGCGCATTAAGGTTCAATTCTTGATCTAATACCACTCCCAGATATTTAAAAGTTGTTACCCTTTCAATGATGACATCATCAATATAAAGATTCAATGACAGCTGTTCATCTTGCAGTTGTCTCAAACGATATTTGCTACCTATTAACATGCATTTTGTTTTATTAACATTTAACTTGAGGCCGTTGTCACATAACCACTCGTTTATATTCAATAGTTCCTCATTCAAACATTCTGAGATTTCATTAGTTGTCCCAAAACAGTACAACATAGTGTCGTCGGCAAACAGTTTTATCTTACACCTTTTAACACGTATCACAATATCATTTATGTACAGCAAGAATAGCAGTGGACCCAATACTGACCCTTGAGGGACTCCAGAAAATACATTTAAAATACTGCATGTCACTTGATTATATTTAACTAGCTGCTTCCTATATGTGAGGTAATTTGTGAACCATTTTAATACTTTATAATCTAGTCCATACTTCTTTAATTTCATTAAAAGTAACTCAATGTTGACCGTCTCGAATGCCCTCTTGAAATCCAGAAAGACAACACCTATAATACGTTTGTAAGATAGCTCAACTTTTCACAAAGAGATTGCAGTGCAGTTTCACATGAATGGGATTTCCTAAATCCAGATTGTTCTTTAATCAAAATATTATGTTTCGTTATAAATTTCATCAATTGCTCTTTCACTGTGATTTCTAATATCTTCTCATAAATTGGCAGGGTATTTATGGGTCTAAAATCAGATCCTAAAACGGTGTTTGTGATTTTTTCAATAGGAATGATGGTGGCAATTTTCCAACTGTCAGGAAATGTTCCAAAACCTATTTCCCAAAAACCTATTTCCCAGTATTTCAAATGTTAACCATCTGAATGGAGTTTTATTTTTTTGTCAATTTTTTTTTAATGGGGATTACGAAAAAAAAAATTGCTCAAACGATAAATAGACAGCATCCTGTATACGACGATTTATTTTGAAAGCCTGCAATATCACAAATTACACAACTATGGTGTTAACCACGGTCAATTTTCTTGAAAACAAAAATAATTTTCAAAATTTTTGTGTAAAGTTATTTTTATTTATTGTTAACACCGAAAATCACTCAAAATCATAATGTATTGTAACAAGAACTCAATATTCAATAATATCAAATCGCGAATCAGCAACATAAAATGAGTATTTTGGAACAAACTCATTGATTTTCTGAACATTATTTTGGAGAATTATTTTGGACAAGAAAATCTCCTGAGAATCAATGAGTTTGTTCCGAAATACCTATTTCATTTTGATGTTTTGTGATATTATTGAATATTGAGTTTTTGTTAGAAACAGTATAATTTTGAGTAATTTTCGGTGCCAACAAAAACTAAAAATAACTTTGCACCAAAAACTTGGAAAATTATTTTACTTTTCAAAAAAATTGACCGTGGACCATAGTTATGTAATTTGTGATATTGCAGACTTTTAAAATGAAACGTCGTATACAGAATACTGTCTATCAATCGTTTAAGTAATTTTTTTTTTCGTAGTCCCCATTTAAAAAAAAAGGGGTAAAAAAATAACACTTTACTTAAATGCCATACTTCAAATCTAAGGGTATTTTTTGATGGTGAACAACTTTTCTGAATTACATTTCCCAAGATATTTCAAAATAAGAGTACTTTACTCTTGTCTCAAAATCAAATATTTGAAGGCTCCTCGTATATTACATGTGTTTTATTGTATTTTGTTGGTGCATGTACAGTTTCAGGAAATGCACAAACTTTTATCAGAAGTAACATTTTGTCAAAAAACCCTTAATAAATAAGTTTCCCATATCATTGAGCTCGATCTATCAGTTAGAAGTCACCAAAAATATAAAACAGAACGTGCATTGTTTTCTGTTTCAGCCCAATGCTCAGTGACTCATACGACAGATAATAATAGAAAATATTAGGAAAAATCCACCAGAATTGGTGCACATTTACTGTATGCATTCCATATATTTTTTTCAATATATCAGTCGTATACGCGGTTGTCGAAAAATAGGAATTCCACTCAAGAACAAAGTATCTTTTTTTACAATATTGAAGTATTGAAGTAGACGTCTCTGGAAAACGCAACACAGGGTTTTTCTGAAAATTCCACGTCGTACATTTTCTTATCTGTACTATTGATCTAGAGTATTTTCAGCATTGCGGAGTTGCCTCTTCCATTAAAAAGTCCTAGCAACTTCATTTTTTTCTAAATATAACACCTCGTATATTAACACATTTTTGGAATTGGTCTTTTATTATAATACTTTTTTGTTGATGATATTCTATACCTATCTCTTAATTGATAAATATTTTGATGATACTTTGGACAAACTCGAAATATTCAAAAAACACCAAGAAATCGACTCCATATCATACAGGGCGTGATAAAATTACTATTATTTCCATTAAGCATAAAAGTGGTAAAAAATTCATTTTTCCAAATGAAACCCCCTGTATATTACTAAATAAGTTGAAAGATGATGAAAATTGGTTCAAGGAAATATATCTTGTCCCTATATCCAAATCATAAGGATTTCTTAATGAAGTCACTTCTTATTTTTTTATGAATTTGGTTTCCGTAGCAGTGGAATTATCAAGCTTATTGAAGTTTTGTTACTTTTATGAGTGATTTACAAATAATTATCGACGGTGTTTCAAAACATTTTCCAAACTGAATGCAATAATTTTTCTTTAATTTTGAAAAGTTCGCATGCGTATTTGGAATTGCTTTATTAAAACTGTTCTCTGTCTTCAATTTCATTATATTTCATGTTTGTAAATACTTTACCAACAGAATATCAAACACTAGTAGTAGCTTCTAGTATAGATAACTTTGAAGTTTCAATTATAAAATAGTAATTATTGAGTATTATCAAATAAAACACTCTCAACGATATTTGTGTGAACTGATTGCTGACATTGAGCTTTTGAACACTTATTTATTAATTAAAACAAATGTCTCATTGGAAGAATTATTAAAACTTACACCTCACGCAGAATATCAGTAAAATGATTAATTATTAGTGAATCATAGCATGGATGCACCTTGAATTGCTAAGAGAATCATCTCATCAGTTGTGAAAAAGTATATTCGTGACTCATAATGAAGATAGCATGTCATGTAACTATATTGTATTTTGTTTTCTTTTCACTACTTATAACTCACTTTACTTCGAGGTAATTGATTTCAAAGATCCATTGATTTTTGATATTTCAATACTTAGTGCTCATCAGTGATATTCGGCTGAATGGTGAATGCGACTTTGGAACCCGTTTGTTGTAAACAAGAACATTTCTGACTGGGAAATGTCTCTTACTCAGCACTGCCAATGAAGTCTATCAAAACCTATATTTATCAATATCTAATTGAAATTGAAGTCATAAATAAAAGTTCACAAAGGTCAACATTACAATCGAAAAGTTAAGTTAATACATTCTAATTTGAACATCATCTCAGTAAAAAGTAATTTATGTATATCCATTTATTGATTCGAAAAAAAGTTTCATTATTTCTAAAATATCAATTTGAAAAAAAATTCAACTGACGTGTTATTCAGACTCTTTTTGTTCTCCCTCTTTTCATCTTCATGATGACCAAAGCAGACGCGATTACAACTCGTAGGTCCATCCTTCTTGACTACCTAATTGAAACTGATACTTTATCGAAAAATATTTATGAGTCGTGTGAGGGTTATCGTTTCTTCATCATTTATTGTGCCAATGATTGCTTCTATAATATTTGTCGTGTAAAGTCCGCCTGATAAGCCTGAAATACTTTTAAACAGCTATGAAGCAAACGAATGACTTCAGTAGTAAAATGGATTTTTTACGAAAAAAAGTGGCTTTAGTTACTGGTGGTGCGAGTGGTATTGGTTTGTCAGTAATAAGGAAATTTCTGGAAAATGGTGTCAAGGTAATGTATTCGGCCTGCCTCAAAAAGTAATAAGTTCGAAGGAAATGAATAAAATTTTATGAAAAATGGGAAATTGAACTTTCTATGTTTTCACGACCTTTATTTGTAACTTACGTAACTGCAGTTTCGTCCTATAAGAACATTTTCAAACTAATACAACTAATAAAGGTGGTTAAAAAACGTAGGAAGTTTCATTTCTCAATTATCATGATGAGCTACTACCATCAATTCATTTCTCATTAATGTTGATCAATCAAATAAATTCTCGTTGATTATCAATTTTAGGTACTTATCCACTATTCTTCATCACAAAACTGTATATTTTTAGGGTGTAGCGATAGTAGATGTTTCCGAAAACAATACGGTGGAAATTCTGTCAAGTCTACAGGAGGACTACAAGGATCGAATAATTTTTATCAAGGCAGACGTTACTAAAGGCAATGAACTTCGGGGTGAGTATATTTCTATTAAGTTTTTCATACCTAGATTTTATAATATTTTTGCAGCTCACAACAATTCTTGGAAAAATATTGAATACCATGTCAAACAGTATTTTTCTAAATCAGTTTGTGAAACTGATAATGAATATTGGTTTCAGAAAATGATCAGTTTTTTCAGAACAAACTCTTGATGCCACGGAAGTTTGAGACATCAAAATCGACAATATCATGAAAATATAAATATTCACATAATTGATTTTCATGATTTCGAAACCTTCTTAATACATGAGTTATCTTTGAATTTGCGATATATAGAGTTCAAATTTCTCATAACTGAATGTTGAATAGATAAATTTCAATCTTTTCAGTATTCTGGGTTATTTTTCATCATTCCTCATAACATTTTCAGTTAATGATAGAATTCTTTATTTTCAAATCTGAATTTCAAATATCTTGGTGTTTGACCAATGTATATTTCCTTAAATATTCAACAAATATCTTCAAATTATAACGACAAAGTATGAGTTGAAAAAATGGGCATCTGTTTGAGAAAATTTTTTGATATATAAGTATAGTAGGTAAATAACTGAACTCGTATTTTCCAACACTAGGAATTCATTGTAAACATATATCGTGCTTTGACGTGCGACCACAGAGTCGGCACTCGAGTCATCCGACTTACTTTCATATATATATATATATATATATATATATATATATATATATATATATATATGAAATTTTTGCTACCGGTTGATTGGTCAAACCACCAACACTGACATAAAAACTTGGCAAGTTGACTTGGGTGTTCACACCAATAGGTGGTTCCACTTATGTCTCGCTTGCGTTTACGCAGTTATTTTTATTGAGTACTTTTCTTGGTTATTCACATTTTGTCTTCAATCGGGGACCGCCTGCCCGGTACTGACGATGCCCAATCATCTCTCCCAACAACCTACACAATAGGTTCTAGTAAATGCCTGTCAGAAAACAACTACTTCTCCGGCTAATACCACGCTGGATATTAAGTTATTAATGTATGTCAAATATAATTCAATATGCAGTGTGGTATTAGCCGGGGAAATAGTCATTTTCAGGCATGCATTTACCAGAACCAGATTACGAATACTGTCTGTGAAACTTCAATAATTCGTAATTTCCAAACATGATTCCAAAGATTCATATGAAAATGTTACCAATTTGGAAGATAATAAGTTGTTAATTTTCAGATGCATTCGAGAAGGCAATCGAAAAGTTTAAAAATCTTGACATTGTGTTCAACAATGCTGGAATCGTCAACGAAGTTGACTGGGAAAAAATGCTAGCTGTTAATTTGGTAAATAAACGTTTTGTTATCTCTTAATTATGTTTTAAGCCAATTAACATACACTTCGGAGGTTATGAACGCATATGATCTTCAACTTTTATATCTAACAAAGACTGTTTTAGTTTATTGGGAAATAACACAAGCAATAACTTTCCCCTTGACATTTTTTCATGATTTGCTCGTTAAATTTTCAATAATCTCTTATACATGCTCGTATTTTAACCTGAAAAAATAGTCCTTGCACTGTAAAAGAATGTAAAATTATGTTTAACTGGTTTGTGATGAAACTAGCCGATACTTGAGGAAAATTCATTTTGACGTATTCAAATGAATAAATTTCATTTTGAGATTTCCACTTGATGGTTTACGAAACCTCGACACGTGTTTCAATATTCAAAAGCTCCTTCAGACGTTTTTAACACTGTATTGTTCAACACAGTGTTGTTCAATATAGTATTCAACATGCTTGAAAAAGCTATTGTATAGAAAAACACGTGTCGAGATTTTGTCAACTTGAAGTAAAAATCTCACAATTAAATGTTTTCTCAATACGCTCGATCTGGCAATCAATTAAAAGCTCTTATTGACCCTTATTCTCGGCGTTTCAACGGAAACATTAAAGCAAAAATGGATATGGCATGGGGTGTTTTTGACATAACCTAGACAGAACACGAAACTAATAACGATGATTGTGGATGTCGAAATCGCCAAGTGCCTCAATTTGAACTTTTTTTTTCAGGCGGCTGTTATGCGTGGTACTTTTCTGGCGATCAGAGAATACTTACCAAAATATAAATCTTCTGAAGAAGGAGTGGTCTTGAACACTGCTTCTATTCTTGGAATAAATACTATTCCAAACGGAGTTTCTTATTGTACAGCAAAACATGGAGTTGTGGGTCTAGGTGAGAATTTGAATTGCTGATTATGAATTGATGCTTTCTTACACATGATCAAAATCATGTCTCAGACCTACAGAAATATTTCCAACTTGTAAAAAATTATTTCTTGACAAGTTCATCTCCTAGTTGTTCTGGAGAAATAGATACCTTTTGAAAAATTACCTTTTTCAAAAATTTCATCGACTGTAAGTCTGTTCCGCGTATCAGTATAAAATATTTTTTCATTATCTGTCTAAAGAAGCTGCTATAAACTTGAATTTTTTTGTGTTGTGGAGTTATTTCATAATTCAGAAAACTTCATTTGGCGCATTCCATACAAGAGTAATAGCTCAACCATGTCACCTCTGCAATTCCTCAATTCTATCTAATAACCCAGAGTGTCAAGTAATCTGTACAGATCGAGCAAAATCAGAGTCAAGATTGAGGGTGGCACTGAAACACTCTTGAGAATGGAATTTTTACCCAGGCTCAAGCCCTGAAGAATCCCTTCAGTAAGGACGAAAATCAACCAGATTTATACGGATTTCCAACCAAATTGGTATTACAGAGAGATGCATGACTGGTCAAGCTGCGAAAGAAGCAGTCATAATATCTCTGATGACATGATGATGACATTAAAATATTTTGGAAAATACGTCAAAGATGGGAACCTTTTCGATACTTCGAAAAGTAAACCTGTGAAACCATGGATATTCTCACGTGACTCATCTAGAAGAGAGTTAGTGATAATAACTCTTTGCTGATTGTACATACATGGCTAACCAATAGTTTTATGTTGAGTGGAGAACGATAATCTAGATGCGAGCTGTGCAGGAGAAGAAATATGGTGGAACCCTCAATGAGTTGTGAAGAATTAGTTGAATTAAGACTGAGGTTGGATATTTCACAAACTTCAGGATTCTGTTTAGCAGACATGTCAAGAATTTGACATATATTTCAAAATACATTATTATATTATTTTCGACATTTATGCAAGTTTCTTTACAGAGAAAAGACTTGCACATGCTTCTCCTTCTTCCAGGACCTCTCTGAAATCATGCAGATGAATAACTACATAACGGTTCCACGTTTTTGTTCTGCACTTTCCTGCACTGACGAAGAGTAATAACCCGAAACCAGTATGTAGGTGATCACTCGAATGATTAAAGCAAGGTCTTGCTGTTGGACACACGAGAAGCATCTATATGACTTTCATCTATGAAAAAACTTGCATGATTCTCTGTCGGATATAATCCATCGTGGTATTAGCCGGACAAGTAGTTATTTTCCGGCAGATATTTACCATATCATACTGTCTAACAACGTTTGAAGGGGATTTCATTTCGAAATTATTCCTCATTAACTCCAACCCGAATGTGAACATTGAAAATTGACTAATGCCAAAGTACTATCAAAATTGATTTCACTAGTTTGGACTTCCATTGTCTAATATGATATTAAGATGGAGTAGAAGAAAGTCAAAAACTTTCTTTCCCAAAAATTAATCACCCCTAAAAATATAACCCTTTCAATTTAAGCTCGTAATATTATTTGAAATATCTGAAAGAACAAATAAAATTAAAAATTAAAATGAATAGCTGATAATAACAACTATATCAAGCAATAAAACGTAAAACGAAATAACAATAAAATAAAAATATCATAAAATTAAAAATTGAATAATTAAAAATGAAAGACGTAATTACAAGAGATTTTAAATAAAGTTACTTCACGACGTTTCGTTTGTTAGTATCCACAATCTTGGTCTGATCCCTCTGGACCTGTACGTTAGGGAGGTTGCGCACGGCTGGTGTAAACCGCGTAGTAGGAATTGAGGTTGAGCCTATGGCGCCTAAGGATTAAGTTGAGATACCAGCCAGTTTGGACCAGCGTGGTCCAAACTGGCTGGTATCTCAATCGCCACAAAATAAATAACCAGGAAAGGAATTTCTGGCAAAAACATAACAATCTGTATTGATAGCAGACAAGCCCCATTAGCCTTGAACAGACAACGTGTTGCCTCAGGGCTAGTACTAGAGTGCCACCAAGATTTAGCCAAAGTCTCGGTAGATAATAACATTATCCTGAGGTTAAAGGGCACGACAGGAGTAAAGGTAATCGCATTGCCGACTCTTTAAGCAAGGAAGCGGCTGGACTGAAAATTTTATGACCTAGTGGCACCTACGGCCTGATGACTTCGACAATTGCGGAATTAACCAAACGTCACACCCATGCTCAATCCCTAAAGAGCTGTGATGAAATCAAAGGATGCAATCTTGCCAGGATCACCCTGGGCGACCCTGGGAAGTTGGCACTGGTCATCTGGCGATGACCAGGAAAAATCTACCCTCAACACTAGGATTTCTGACTGGCCACTGTCAACTAAGGAAACACCTCCGCAATATGGGGCTAGTGGACACACCTCTTTGCAGGATGTGTGAACAGGAAGATGAAACTGTCAGGTCCTATGCAAATGTCCGGAGTTATCGTCAATAAGAGAGTGTGTGTTCGGCGAGTCTTGGCCTACACCTGCCGATATAAAGGAGACGTCTCCCAGAGACATGTCCACCTTCCTGGAAAGGACAGGATGGGCGATTACCTAGGAGGACAACTCCTTGGGAGGATGTACAATGGGTCACATGTGGCCTAAGTGGTGTGAGCCTACACTCACCCTCCCTACTCTACAGATACAGATAGTATCCATAATCGTCTTCGGGTGATGACTGGACTATTCAATTCAATTCAATTCAAATATACTTTATTGTCTGAAGAATAAATTCTTATGTGCGAAATATAAATAACATATACATGAAATCACAAAAGTTTCACAAAAGTAAAATCACTAAAAGTAAGTGATAACATGAACTGAAAAGAGACATGTAAATAATAACAAACGTTCAGGATATAAGAACATGGTCAATAAAATTAAATGAATCAATTTAAACTAAATTGAATAAAATCAAATCAATAAAATACCGTAGATATTACAGTTAGTATTCTAGATTAAAATTATCATCGAAGAATTCTGCTAAGCTATAATAAAGTCTCACAGAAAGCAAGTATTTCAACTCTTTCTGAAGAGCTAAGTTAATTCATGGTTCTTATAGCTTGAGGAAGGTGATTGAACATTTTGAGACCGTTGTAATTATTGGAATCTTTAACTAGGGTCGAAGCAGCGGTAATTTAAAGGTGAATATTTGCCTGGTTTGATACATTGGCGCATCCAAGTTGTTAAACAATACCCTATTTTTGAAGAGAAGGCAGATTGTCTCATATATAAATATAGATAGACCACAGTTAGGATTCTGTTAGAGGCAAAAAAAGGCCGACAAGAGTCCCCGAGAGATAACTACACTCTGTCCATACAAGCAACAGATTGCTCCAAAACATCATCATGCATAGTACACGTGTTCTCCCAAACAAGGCTGCTTGTAGGGAGTCGCACTAAGGAACGACCGAATTTTATTTTCAATAATATGCGGTTTGGTATGGGAATTTTTTTAGGCGGAGTGTAGGGACACAAACTAGCAGTTTCTTCAGCCTTAACAGTACTTGACAACTTGAAAATTTTTAACTTCAAAATACTGTATATGTACACACTACAGGCGTTAAAACGTAACTCACCACTTCGACCCTGTAGCGATATTACTGAATGAATTCCGCCAGCAGATGGCAGTTAAATCTGATTGGCCAGCTTAAGGAGGCGTGTTTATTTTATCATTCTTTGGATTACTTTGTTTGATGGACAGTGATCAGTTATAGATCTTTCGAACGCTTTCATCTATCCCCTCTTTCGTCTCTCCGCTTCGCCGGTTTAACAGGAGTTGACCGTTTTTCCGCTTGATTTGCATATGTTGCGTATCTCTACGCTAGCTTGGCTGAAAGCATCTTTGGAAAACATACATGCAGCTTCTTTGAACTTTCACTTGAACCAGTGTTCCTTCCTGTGGATGATACCAGCTTGGAAGCGCTTGATGTTATGTTATTGAGTCCAAAAACATGCTGCTGCTTTCTCCTCGCTCTGTGTTTCTTTTTCACCGGCAATGCGGACTTTCAAAGGGCACTTACTTCGTGACTTCGATGGCCTCTAGTGATTCGACAAAATGCCTTTAGTTCTCCACCAAAGATGAAGTTTTTCATTGTATTTCTTGTATAATTAGAAGTTACAATTTTGACAAGTTTTGATTAGCTGAATTCCTGGAAATAATCATCAGTCTGAGCGGTCTGAGTGGAACACCTTTCTTGTAGATTTTGGGTAGTCCATACAGGTGACGGAGCTTGCTGTAGTGCGGTGTTATTGATAATCTATCCTTTTCCGAAAAATAGACTTGATATTTCTTTGAAAATCTGGTACAACTTCCTTTCAATTGATGCAGTATGGGCATGTACAATCTTCGTGTATTGCCCCTTCTAAAGAACATCTTCGATCGGTATCCATCACAACAGTAGTAGTATTTTCAGCTATTCATTTTAATTTTTGATTTGATTTGTTATTTCAGAGATTCCAAATCATATTATATCATATTAGGCAATGGAAGTCCGAACTAGTGAAATTCACCATAAAACACTTTCAAACATACTACCAAAATGTTATAAAGTTTTTTCACGGACTCAAAATTCAAGGAATTAGGTAAGAAAAATATTTCAGTAAGAAGTGAAAATAATAAATTTTTTTTTCGATTATTTCGGTAAGCAGTGTAAATATCAAAAATCATGTAGATCACGTTACTAAACTTCATAAGAACTTCATCCATGTTGCTATTTTCTAATATTACAATTTTTTTCAGGAAAAGCTCTTCGAGAAAATGAATCTTGCAAGAGACATGGAATAAGAGTTCTAACTATTTGTCCCGGAGTGGTTAACACAGGTTTATTATCTGCAATCGTCTCAGAAAATGTTGAGAAACTTGTAGAAGATCTTTCAGTGCTATGCAAGTTGGCGTCATCGTAAGAAAATGAGCTTGATATAACTATTAATAAGTGTAACTGACAAAAAGTTGAAACATCATCTATATTTAAATCTATTATTCAACAGGCATTGCTTATACGAGTAAATGAACTATTTAATTCCCTCACGTACAATTTTATGAAAAATATTACCTAATAACGTGGTGGAAGATTATCATGAAAAATGAGAAACAAAACTTTCTATGTTTTTTTACCACTTTTATTTGAAACTGATGTTACTGCAGTTTTGTCCTATAAGAACATTTTCAAACAATTACAATAAAAAACATAGTTTTATTTCTCATTTTCCGTTGAACTGAATGTTACTTCACAGTGAGTCTGATAAAATCTTCTGACTATCCAACTGAGCAGTTCAACCAAATTTTTAAAATGTACTTCATTTTAATTATTACTATTAAATAATTCACTTGTTCTTCCTCTTTAGCAAATTTAATCAGGTTCACATCCCCTGATCTATTAGTTAGCGATTCTTACAAGTCATCTACCGATTTTCCAAAATGTAATTTGAAAAAATCCAAAATGTATTAGTCTTCAATCGTTCATTGATATTCTTTCACCTGTAGTTGACTTCTATGTTCACTTTAAAACCTGCTTCTGAATTGTTAATTTTTTTCAACCCTATGTGTTCATAATACTCATTTCGTAATCCATGCTCCTTTATACAGATTTTTTGCTGTATGTTTGTTATATGCTCAGACTTTGGTTGTTCATAAATTACTTGCCTTTTTTATTTGGAGTCTTACATATTTCCCTGTTTTTTCATTTCATTATTACTGAAGTGTCCATAATAATTTTGTTCAGGTGTCCATTTAATAAATAGTGGCCTTGTGCATATGTTGAACGGTTTCTTCAATTTTTTCCTTAAAAATCCTTTTATAAAATCATTTTTGGTATGGTAGCGTACCAAGAACTCACTATCTACACAGCTGATTCGGAACCCGTATATGAGTCTTGGCCATTCATGAGCTTTTTCATTTTCTGTTATCCCTGAGTATCCTCGCAATCGATATCCAATACGTTCCTGTCTGACAGTTCTTCCACTTCTTCGACGACATTCCCAGATCAAAATCTTAATCAACTGAATAACTATTCTTGTGACCAACTAAATTTTCCAATTGTGTTATTTCTTATGCTGAAAAGTCTATTGGCAATATTTCTGCTCTAACCTCTTTGTAAGGTAGATTAGACTTCCTGGACAGCATCATATTTTTCAAGATTCACGTTTATTTTTTGTTTATGAGAATCTCATCATAGATATTTTATGGCCATTTCTCATCCAGAGAATAGTTGTTCTTTCACATTATTTGATGGAGAATGACCTTTCAAAATATAGGCTTAAGCATACTTTCCTCATATACCGGGTGTAGTTATGTAAAGCATTTCTCTACTGAAGTTTCTTTTTAGTATATTTTGTGATATGGCATATTTTCATATTAATATACAGCTTGTGATGCACTGTTTGGAACCTTTGGTGTGAGTAATGAATATTACTGGAGTTTTTTCCAAATACCAAACAGTTATTTTGACACCTCGACACCTGTTTCGATCACCAAGTGATCATCTTCAAAAGGAAGATCAAACTGAATATTACTGGAGTTTTTTCCTAACTGGTTTGATCTTCCTCTTGAAGATGATCACTTGGTGATCGAAACACGAGTCGAGGTGTTGAAATGACGGTTTGGTGTTGGGAAAAAACTCGAGTAATATTCATTTAATATACAGCTACAGGACTGAGTCATGGCCGGTGGAAGAAATCGTATCTGCGTAAAGTTTGGGTTGGTATTCAAAATGTTTGTGCAATTTACTTTAGAAATCCATCACTAACTGAATACGGTCCTGAAATTGGATGTTTACGGCTCGAATAATCTAACAGACTGATAACAGATTTCTACACATCTACTGCACATCTTCAGGGAGGGGCTTCCCACAGGCCATGACTCAAAACGGCAGCTGTACGATCCTGAAATATCTCTTTTTACACGCTTTATATTAGCTTCACCTGTATGTATGTATGTATGTATCATTGTTTGTATGCATGTTTGCCTGTAACTCTCAAGCTCGGGATCTGTATTGACAGAATTATCGGCATTAGTGCTTGATCTATTCGCGAGCAGATGGTGTTGTATGTAACCTATATAAATATATATATATATATATATATATATATATATATATATATATATATATATATATATATATATATATATATATATACATATACACGTATAATATTCTGATGACCAAATTTCTACTTTATGTATCCTCTCATTCAAAAGTACTGAATATGATATTGCCGTTATATTCAAATATAATCTCTTCATCTAGCTTCAATTCATTATTATCTATTATATTTTTCAAAAGTGTTCCTTTATGGTGAAAACTAAGAAAATTTCTTTGTGTCGAATGATTAACAAACATCCTAATTCGTTCACTTTAGAAATATGGTTGCGGACTGTATATCGACAGTGTTCAAATATATTATTAATTTTTCTGGGATTATCACTTATACTAACTGAAATTTTTTTGCAGACCTGACTATATTGCTGACTGTGTTCTGAAAATAATAGACAAGGGAGAACATGGATCGATATGGGTCGCTGAAGACGAGGAAGCTCCCTACGAAGTAGTGTTTCCAAATCGAAGGGAACTGCGAAAAATTGAATGAAAAACTACATGATTTTGAAAATCAATCAAAATTATTGAACACATTGAAAAATTTTTTTTCTGAAAATTATATTATATTATATTTTCATTAATTTCACAGAAATAGTAACAACTCCATTAAAGTTTTGAACCACATAATGTCATGTGTTTTTGAAACTCCATATTTCAATAAATGTCAATTCTACTGTGTCGTAGTTTATACTGATCGTCAGAAAATATTTGACTCTATACATTGATGCTCTTCAGCTTATGACTATATGATGTCGTTGAGCGATTTCCGGCAAATTTTTCTCTACGAATTCAAATTGAACCAAAAGGCTGCCGAAGCAGACAAAAAACTAACCAGGCATTTGGTTGGCTATGATAGTAAATAAACGCACTTTAGGACGTTGGTTTGCGAAAGGTCACAAACGATGTGTGGGATGGCAGAAAAACTGGACGTCAGCTTCCATGCGAAGCTCCCAAGGTTGAAAACTAATCGGATCGCATCGTCACGTGTGAAAAAAAGTAGAACCTCTACGATGACAGGAGACGATCAGAACAATGATTGGATACCAATGAGCCACCCAGGCACTCCTCAAAGGCGAAAATCCACAAAAAAAAAACGTGGTTACTGTTTGGTGGTCAGCAACTGGTGTGTTTCAGTAGGAGATTTGAGCCGGTTCTAAGCCTCCCCCCACCACTATGACGTATTAATTGCTTTTTTATTGGTTGTTGTTTGGTGAAGTCAAGGTGATGTGACCTTGAAGGGTGTGGTGTATGGATCGTTCAGAAATTTTTTCCCGGTTCTAATCCTCCCCCCACCAATATGACGTGTTATTTACTTTTTTTTGTTGTGCAGTGAAGTCAAGGCGTTGTGACCTTGAAGTGTCTGGTGCATGGATCGTTCAGATTTTTTTTTTTTCATATGAGATTTTGTGTGTGTATGTGTGTGTGTGTGTGTGTGTGTAAGAGAATGCACGGTACAGGGTTTCATCATGTGCTTGTTTGTCTATGTACAAACATACGTCTGCATACTTCGAAGATCCTCCAAGTAATGAATGCTCCATCGGTGTGAGGGCACCAAGTTAGTAGTGGAGTGACGTCACAGCAATAACCGTTCAACGGCTAGAGAGCGACATGTTCACTCCACGACGTGTGGCAGAGTAATGCGTATTCATCGGTCTGCTCTCACCTCCCTCGATGTAGTGAAGGATGTGACGTAACGCCCCAGACTCGCCATCAATGGTGACACGCAGGCGGGCGAGGACTGTGCTAACGTCTGTCTTCTCCGAGAGCGCAACGACAATTGCTTGTTCGGCTATCGCTCTCGAAGCAGTGAATGATGTGACGTAACGCATCACCCTACCCTCGCTATTGATGGTGACACGCAGGCGGGCGAGGACTGTGCAAACGTCTGCCCTCTCCGAGAGCGCAACGATCACTGCTTGCTCGTGCCGGCAACTGTTATCGCATCAAATTGGGAGATGGGCTTGGCTGTGACGTCAGGCATCTCTAGTGGATAGCAACTAGCAATGTGAACCTTTCACGGTTTCATGGTGGGGGTGACTCGCACTGTTTAATATAAAAGAAATGCTTGGCACACTATGAAATCAGTAGACGAATATATCTGCAGCAGTTAGCAATTGGTAGAGTGTTATTCAGTTCGTAATAGAAGGAAGACGGTGAGTGTATTTATCTGTTGGAAATTGTTTATATTTTCATATATATTATCATCATGTCCGTTTCAAAAGTAGACTTGAATAAAATTAATAATTTGATTGTACAGGAGGTTGAAATACTAGAGCAAAAGGCCTTATCATCATTGCCAATTGATGAAGTGTACGTAATTAAAAATATGTCAACTTATTCTACACGATTTGGTAAATCAATTTTATTAACTTTGCAAGATGTGAGCAATGATAAATTATTTAAAACATGGCTACCAAAACGTATTTCGTTGCAATTCAGTGATGACGATATATCTTGTATCAACTCATCAGGTGGTAAATATACGATGGTGTATTTAGGACAGAGCCAACAAAGTTTTGCTGGCATGAAAACGCGATCTCTAGTTAAATTCAATATGATTGAATAATAATTGTAATAATTTATAGCGAATTTTTTTAGGTCATAGCTTACAAAGTTTTTTGGTGTGAAAACGCTAACTCTAGTCAAATTCAATATGATTGAATAATAATAGTAATTATAATGAATTTCTTATTGTTTTATTAATATTCATATATTAGATGATAATTATATGGAAATATAAACATTACTAACTTAGTTGAATACACCCACTTTGTAACTACAAGTAAAATGGGAATGTGAGTATTATATCACTGAAAAATTGGAGGTTGCTTATTGTTTTTTTTTATTCGATTTCAGTTCCACCATTTAAAGATGTGGATGCAGTACGCAAGTCAAGATTGGGTCGATGTTGTAGATCTCAAATCATCGGTTCAACATTTGTCGTCTAAATTGAAGGTGTTGGGTGATGGAGCCGAACATGCAAGCAATTATGATATGAGTGTATGCTATGATGAAAAACAAATCGAATTATGCCTTCGTGATGCTGAGAAGTATTGGAGTGGTGCAGAAGTTTGTAACAAATTTTTGGATAATGAATTGGAATTGTGGCAACTTTGTGAGGTTATGATTGAACTGAACCTAAGAAGATTCCTGTATAGCCTCCAACCATACTTGCCAGAATGGATTATTCATCACTTTGAATTGAATGATGAAAATCGAGAGGAAATTGAAGATGGTCGCGAAAATGATGATTATGAGGAAGAAGTTATTTTAGATAGTCTGTATGTTCCTGTAAATCATAAATAATGTCAAATAAAAAACTTTGTATTATTTTCATGTTTTATTTATTTAAATCTCATGAAATACAATAGAAAATGATTACAAAACAATAAATATGATATAAAATACAATACATGATATAAGTCAGTTACAAATAAAAAAAAGATCATAAAAATAGTATATGATAGAGTGAAAAAAAGTGTCAATATCTGCTATGAACTGAACCATCCAATGCATTGTATGTTAAAACTGTATCATGCAAAATTAATGCATATACTTTAGTGTTGTCTGGAAACTTGGTCTTCCTCGTCTCAAACTCAATCTTTATATCAATAGTTGATGATTTTGTTGCATTCGGTTGATGGGAACAATCGATGACGAATAGTGGATTCTCTCTAAATTGCCCAATGTCCATCAGAGGTTCACTCATATCTTTATCATAATAACTTCGCTGGAAACTCTCAAAAGCATAATAAGCAGGAGCATCAAGTTTTTTATCGAAATTCAAATTCCAACGCTCATATGGATAAACTTCAGAATTCAAGTATACTCGAATACTATTGATATCAGCAGTTGTGAATTTTGTAATATCCTGTGTTCTATCTTCAGATGTGGTAGTACTTTGGAATGCGATGATGACAAAACGAGGAGTTTCCAATGCATTAGTTGTTTTGATGGCCCATATGTCTGAAGAAGTCCCACGTAATGATGGTAGTTCATAGAGGTCCCACATACGATACGCCAACTTGATTTTGGCATTCAGACCGCTTTTGTTTATTCTACTCAAAAGTTTGAGCTTGTGTTTATCATCTGGTACAATATGTCTTATTTTCCATTCGATTTTATTTATTTCCAAATCAGCATCAACCTCACCTATATACGAGTTTTTGAATGATCGAGCGATAATCAAAATCAATTCCTGTTTGGCATTCAAGATACTTTTGTTGTAATCTTCAGCAAAACCCATCAAATATTTCAGTGGTAGTTTTCCACTAAAAACATGACTGTTTGTATCCAAGATATCTTGCTTCAATTGTGAAAGTCCCCAACCAGATGTCAATAATGTGTTAGCATGAGATTGTCCAAATGATATCATGGTTTTCATTGTAGATGTTATCCCAGGTTTTCTAACAACAGCCACTTGTTCACCACCCATTTCATAACGAATTTCGTCAAAGAGAAATGCAATTGCATTATTCGAGAGATAGCATGTTTTCGCTACATCTTTGGGGGTGAATTTACCTTCTATGTAAATGAAGCTGTCGGCAATATCTAGTATAACATCTTGATTATTGATTGCAATTCTGATTTCATCCGAATTTCTGAATAGCGGTGATCCATAGGGCTTATATGTGTGCTCATGTAAACTTATGAGAGAATGATCGAGCACTGGTTCATTGAATATATTCAACTTTTCACTGTTTGTTTCGAGCACCATTGTTATTTTCTCACTTTCAATCCAATTGATTTCAAAAATTTAAGATCACTCACAGACAGAGCGTTATGTGCTAACTGTTTAGCATACACTTGTGGAATGAGCTTCTTTTTATGCACACTTTTCTTTTTATGCACACCTTTCTTTTTGATAGTGCAACTCGTTTGGGATTGTTCAATGCGATTTTGTCTATTGTAAATGAAACCCATAACAACAGTTATTCGATTTTCTTCAATTCCAAAATAATGAAAATCTCTTCTTCACTTCCAAAATCGATAAGGTTATTTTTTTCATCCAAAATACGCACTGTAATGTTGTGAATCAATTGACGACCTTCTGGACTGACAGGCATATATATAATACTGTGTGGTTCTTTAGTAAGATTGTAGCCAGGTTCAACATCAATATCGAATGAGAAAAGAATGTGAGATTCTTCACCATTTATATATGAACCTGATATTATATTGCAATCTAAGCGGATAAGTCTCACAGTTGTAATGTTTATTGGTAATGATGATTCATGTATCTGATTTGGTGGAAATATTCCATGAGCGAACCCCATCATTTCTGCTATAGAATTTGGATGTGTCAGATCAATTTCATATTTGGATCGCATTTCACATTTGAATGTATTATTATTGGCGTGTAGATAGAAAATATCATCTGCAACGACATCATTTGGTTTTTTATCATGAAACAATCTGAACATGATATGTTTCTGTATGACGGCATTGATCTCTTCTATTTCGTAAGCACCACATGGAATTTCAATTGTCAACTTTTGGGGTATCGATGAGTTGTCATTACTGATTCTAAAACTAACTAAGTTATTAGCTTCAGTTATATTATTGATTGTATTGCATCCATAGAATCCCAAAAGTCCTAATCCATAACGACTGTTCCTATCCAATTCAATTGGTGGAAAAAAATCCGCACTCAAGACACTTGTCCCGACAGCTTGTAGCTCGAACTTTCGTGACATGACTGATGAATATTTTGAAACACATTTCAATTTATTATTGTACACAGCAACAGCACATTTGAGACAATTTACACTTTTTGGAAGGTGTTGTATTGTAATAAGTATCATTTTTATTGATACCAATATTCACATCCTCTATATTACAAATACAACACATAGATTTTCGAGGTATAGGACCATCATTAACATCCGAATCTGAATTTTGATCGTGGTGGTGCTCATAACAATATCTATGTTTCATTATATCGATGTCATCTTGCAGATGCTTAGGCAACTTTTCCCAAACATATGCAATCTCATGTGCAACACATGCAAGTATCACTTCCTTAGGCATATTTGCAAGCATCACTTTATCCATTTTTTTCAAGGTACCATATTTTGAAAACATTCTAAGTGAAAACCCCATTCCCTTGATAGCCTCCCGATCCAGTTTTGGTGTTGAATCCATTTTTATTTGGAAAATTATTTAGAGAGAAACTGCAAGCACAAGTGACCACAGAGAACTGTATTAAATTTCTGTTGTCGATCATAGTTATATTTGATTTTTACATTCGAACATTTTCGAAAGAATCGAGTCAATTCCAATGGTGGGGGTAGATCTCCAAAACTATCGAAATATGTGACTTCTTTCCCACATTTTTTATATGCCACCCAATGTGTTCCTGGTCCACTTATTCCATCTAAATTAACAATAGCTGTCTCGTTTTGTTTTGGACCTGAAGATGGTAATCTATCACGCATAAAAACACCACGAAAATGTGGAATTTTCATTTTTTGTGCATAATAACTGAGATCGAGATCAGTAAGAGGCCTCTGAGGTAGGGGTTCAATCAGTTTTTTGTTTTGTTTGTGGCTTTGTATGGTTTTAAATATAGTCCTAAACCTTTACGGTATGGTTTGAGATATATTCCACTTCCGCGTTTGCCTAATGCTACAGCCTCCATGGTTTTATTGTGACGATTGGCTTCCATTAAAGCCGCTCTGCTGGCTTTTGCCGAATTCACGGCCTTGGTAATACCAGCAGCGGCTCCCGCCAAACTTCCTAGTGCGGATAGTCCAGCAAAAATTGGTATCAATGGTAAAAGTCCACCGATCTTGGGAACAGGAATTATGCGTGGTGTGCGGATTTTCTTCTTTCCACCGGCAGCTTTAAGGTATTTACGTGCCGCCTGCAATGCCACAGTGATAGCTTTTTTGCTATTATTCGTCACAAATTGATTCCCACCAGCTTTCTTCAATACATTTCGCACTTTATGGACTATCCCAGCACCAAATGCAACTTTTTTAATATTATTTTTCTTCGATTGTTTCCTCTTACATTTTTTCTTATTGGTACTACAACCCATGCCCATATGTCTTTTCGCTTTCATAATGTTGGTGACAAGTAATGCAGCTGCTCTTTCCCCAATACTCGCGTCCTTTGATTTAACCCTATCCCAAGCGCTGTATTCAAGTTCTTTGTCGGCTAAATGTCTTGCTGCAAGATCAGATGGATGCTTAGAATATTGAATATCGTGTTTTTTGCATTCAATATCTAATTTATTGATTCCAGGATCGTTACGAGCTAAACGTTGTTTCAATTTTGTACCCGGTCCACAGTATTGATATCCTCCAGGTAGATGTAATTCGAAAGGAAGTTTGTTTATTAAATCATTAACAAAACCACAACCTCTTTTAATTTTACGATCACTTTCAATACGTCCGTATCGTTTGATGGTACACATTGAAATGAATAAGCTAATAACATTTATATAGTCTCCAACCACGGCACGATGCGCATTGTAAAACAGAAAGAAAAGTTTGCTGTAGATAATCTAGATGAGAAATTTGGGTGTGGATTGAATGGACAAAGAGTATTCAGACATGGTCCACTACTTCCATCATCAGTTCGAGGACTCATTATAGGACCTTCAAATTGTGGAAAGACGAATGCAATGATATCACTATTAACACATCCACAAGGATTGAGATTTAGAAATGTGTATCTCTATTCGAAGTCACTCAATCAACCTAAATATCAGTACTTGCGAAGTGTTTTGGAACCTATAAAAGGATTAGGTTTTTATACATTCAGCAATAATGCAGAAATAGTGGAACCCTCCGACGCTAAGCCTAATTCTGTTTTCATTTTCGATGATGTGATATGTGAAAAGCAAGATATTATTAGATCATATTTCTGTATGGGACGTCATAAGGATGTTGATTGTTTTTATCTAGCACAGACATATTCACGGGTACCCAAACAGTTAGTGCGTGACAATACCAATTTCATTATAATGTTCAAACAAGATGAGACGAATTTACATCACATTTATTCAGATCATGTTTCACCCGATGTAACATTCAAACAATTCCAATTGATGTGTGTTAAATGCTGGGAGGATCAATATGGATTTCTAGTAATTGATAAGGATAGAAAAATAGATGAAGGTAGATATCGCAAAGGATTCGATAGTTTTATATACCCATGATCTTTTTTTTGAAACTTATTCGATCACTGAATATTGTAGAGGTCACTTCATCAACGAATTGAGCTATAATTTAAAAAGGGCATTATGAATACAAAAAACGATTCTGAACATAAAAACAATGAAATGAATTTGAAACGTCAACTAGTAGAGACAACAGAAGCTGTCAGACAGAAATTCAACTCTATCAAGAATGATAATATTGAAAATCGTTCGACACTTGAAAGATTGTATGAGCCCATAATGAAACCATTGAATGTTTTATCATCAAACGCTACTTCTAAATCAGCAGTGTTATCACCAAATCGTGGATCTGTTCAATCTACTTCAAATTATCCCATGAGTACTCCAATAGGAAGAAAACAGTCTTTTGATGGTGTATCATCTGTGAATAGTGACACGAGCACACTTCAAGACGATATGAGAACAACTCTATTCGAAACACCATCATCGTCCCACATCGATTCCTCGGATCCTGACATCTCACCTGTTATGAATGAAAGTGGTGAAGATGTTTTGATGAAACATTTGAATAATGTAAAATCTAGAAATCCAGCATATGATGGAACATTTGGCGTACGTATGGATCCAATTACACAAAAGCTGAAAATGGGAAGTCTAGTGGTACATTTCAAAGATGGAAACATTTCATTTTGGGATGCTAATAAAGTGAAAAAATATGAATGCGCAGGTAGTCCAGAATTATATGATATGATCTTTTTGAAGAATCCACAAGATGTTGATAATGAAGAAACTCGTCAAGTATATTCCAAAATATTGAAAATAACGAATGCTCCATATAAACAATATCATCTGAAGAATGGTTTTAAAAATACAAATTCTAAAAAATTTCGTGAAGTCATCAAACCACTATTAGACTCACGACAATATCCAATTAGGAGTAGAAGTAAAATTGGTGGAGCACTCAAACGAGTGAAAATGGAGAAAACATATAATTCTAAACCTGCGAATTATGTGTACTGGAATTCACCGAAAGAGTTAGTTGCTCGCCTACGACTATTGGTAGCATCAAAGTCAGCTGGACATACCGGACATGATAATGAAATAATTTCAATAATTGAAGAATTACGTGAAGAAGGTATAATATATTAATATATATCCATAAGTAATGATCACTGTCACATCATCATTCAATGCAGTAACATTATCACTTTTTTTCTCTTTAATCATATTGAAATAGAATGACTAATGAAGTAAGTGATATCAAACGACAAGTTGCTAATGAATTACATAGACCTGCAAGACGTAATTTTCGTAGAAGAATAACTACCATCAAAGGTTTTGCAGATCTATGGCAAATAGATCTAGCTGAACTACAACCTTATGCAAAAAGTAATGAAGGATACCGATATATACTTGTAGTAATTGATTGTTACTCAAAATATCTATGGACTGTGCCAGTTAAAGATAAAACAGGTAGTACAATAACTAATGCAATGAAATATGTACTGAAGAAAGCCAAATTTTCCCCTAAACATATACAAAGCGATCAAGGGAAAGAATTTTTTAATAGAAGCTTCTCATCTCTCATGCGAGAATATAATATCAATCATTATTCAACATTCAGCACAAAGAAGGCAGCTATAGCAGAAAGAGTGATTCGTACAATAAAGGCATGGCTCTACAAGGAATTTTCGATGAGAGGTCACCACAAATGGCTTGATATTCTTCCAATTATAACTAGTAGATATAATAATAAAGTTCATCGTACAATAGGTATGGCACCCATCAATGTTGATTCAACAACAAAATTGAAATTCAAGGGTATCAATGGAATTGGAGGAAGACAAAGTAAACCCAAATTCCAATTGAATGATATTGTACGTATAAGTAAATACAAAAATATTTTTGAAAAGTCTTACACTGCGAATTTTACCACGGAGCTATTCAAGATTGTTAAAATTAATAAAACCATCCCAACGACTTATAATCTTGAAGATATGAATGAACAGCCGATTAGAGGATGTTTTTACGAAGAAGAGTTATTACGAACCGAGAATCCTGACGTATATCTGATTGAGAAGGTGTTGAAGAGAAGAAAAAATAAAGTATATGTAAAGTGGTTAGGTCTTCCTAGCGAACAAAATTCTTGGATTGATGAATCAAATATGGTTTAAATGTATCTAATAGTGACTTTTATGAATAAAGTAATATTAAAGTTCATTATTGTTTTCATTTCAATTATAAGTATGTGAATTGAAAAATATTGCAGCGGTAAACATTGCCCCAGCCATTCGCAATGTTCTGTGTATACCAAACCAAATTAATTGTATACTCCATTCCCGCTTATATTTTTCAACTCACGATATTGAAAACACATTATCATTCCCAAAACTAATCGCCGTCACTTTGAAATGCAGTATCCAACTCTTTTTGCCAATTATCTCTCACTGATAATGCCGTCTCATAAAGCTTAGTCGACTGCTCAAGCTCAGCCTGAGCTTGCATTCTCGAACGTTGATGGAATTGCTTATCTTTACCTATTTTTGAACGGAGTTCATCAGCATCTTTAGACATTCTAGCCAATTCAACCTTCGCTAATGCAATCTTGGCATCTAATGCTTCAAGAGTTTCATTATTAGCATTAATAGCTCGCTCACTCTTTTCGAGTTCAGCAATAGTCATCTGTGCCTTTACAAGACGGTATTTTGCTTTCCTTTTCATTTCCCCAAACCGATGGAGGGGACTGAAAGAAGATAGCGGTTCAGCTTTCAAATCACTCTTCATTTCTTTAGGAGTACCTTTTGGCTTCCTCTTCGATCTGTCACTTTTCGTTGCGGGTTTTTTCTGTCGCACAACACTTTTGGATTCTTTCTTTTCTTTAAAGTCAGTGACAATCGATGAAGATGCCTTAGTAACCTTCCTCTTGATTGTTCTAGATTTCTTATCAACACCAAGAGGAAGGGTAGATGAAGAGTGTTTGAGTGATGATAATTGCGAAACGATCGGATTTTCAATAATAATTTGCTCATTTGGTTCTGGCACATCAGCAAAGTTAACGAAGTCGTTAATATCAAAATCATTTATCGAATCTTGACTGGATAAATGTAATACTGGAATATTTTCAAAATCAGTCTGATCGATATCAACAAGTGGTGAACCATCTTCAGCAATCAATAGCGGCATAGAGCTCATGATTATTAAGGTCTGAGGAATGATATGTGATAGCAATAGAATGTGGATAGGAAAGGTGATGATGTTACTGAGACCTCACCATTTATAGAAGAAAATAAACTAGCGCATGCGCTCTTTCATCAACTGGCACATGCGCTCTCTCACTAAACTATTCACGCATGTAACAATCTTTGTCATTTAAGAGGAAAACTTTGTGTTGCATGCATGTATTTTTAAATGTTGGAAAATAATACAAATAAATTCAAAATATATATATATATATATATATATTTATTAATAATAGAGGACAATAACGATAATAAAAAATATAAAATGAAAAATGTTAATTTGTCTCTGTGGATGTGGAACGTTCTTTGACTCTATTCCTCAATAGTTGTTGCTCGTGCGTCAAACACCAACATTGAAAAAAATGGATTCTCCTATTGGGGTAGAGTTGACCAACCTTCTCACACAGATCCCAAGTACTTCTACATGCATTGCATACATGATTCCAACAATTCATGGAATATGTATCACAACGCAAACAACGTTGCAGTGGAGTTGGAACGGCAGCACAGGTACCGCAAATATTTCTACAGATACCTATATTGTTAAATATTATAGGTTCGGAACACTTCAGACACTGTAACTGTTGTTGACGATAATCCGATTTTGTTCGCTTCGGTGGATGAGAAGGAGGCGATAGTTGAATCCGCAACACGCAATCACTACACATACCAGTACATGGATTGATTGAATCCTTAGGTCTACTTATTTGACAAAAGTAGCACACAATAGCCCCTGCAATCATCATTGGGTAGACACACACTTTTGGTTTTTCATTCCACTCTTTTGGAAACGGCATTTTACTAATTCGATTAGAAATATTAAGAGATGACTTACAGAAACTCTGAATGCTCTCTCCTACACCTACGATTCCTATTTATACAAATCAACATCATGTGAAAGTATAGTGGGATAACTTCTCCTACTATTCCACTCTAAACGAGTCAAGTGGGAGTCGCATCACCTCCTATATAAGTCGACTTGCAAACCTAGAGTTCATTCATTCACTCTCTACAACTGTGATCAAACAACAACAAGATGAATTCTGCAAAAATAAATGCTGCATTAAATAGAATATCTGCTGTTGATGAAAACAATTGGATAGACGAATCAGATGATGAGGATGTCAATGTTCCGCTAGAGGAAGTGATAGTTGAAGCAGAAGATGTTGGAGTCGATGAAGATGAGATAGACGAAGTTGAAAACGAGGCCAACCAAAGCGACGAAGATGATGACGTGATGGAGTTTGAGAGGGTCATGGATGAAGAAGGAGATGATGAAGGGATAGAAGCTGACACAACTGAAGGCGATGGTGCTTTGAGGATCGGTATGCGAACGCTCAATGTCAGTGAGACACTGGAAGATCCCTTGGATTTGTATTGTGCAATGGATGCATACGTATTGATCAGCACAATAGATGGAGAGAACAAAAAACTATGTTGGTGCTGCTTTCGGTTTTATTCGCATAGAAACAATAATGGAGGGTGGTATGCCCATGTCAACACCCACAACACTGTCTCAATTATGGAAATGGGGCAGAATTGGTGTGAAGCTTGCGAGAGGCCACTAACAAACTTCACCCGAGTATCTACATGTATTATATGTAATAATGTCCAACCTGTGGCACAATAACCGTGGACCTACTGGTCAAAAAAAAAAACAACAGCCCTTTTCAGGGCTACATTATTCACACAAACAGTAGTTAGTTGTATAAGTATTCATAGATTATATGACAAATGAATACTTTGACTAATAAAAGTCTAAGTAATTTGTTAGTCTTTGAATATCTATACATTATATGACAAATAAATTACTACTTTGACTGAAAAGTCGATATTTGGAATTTGATAGTCATTGAATATCTATGCATATGATGAGTACTACTTTAAATGAAAGTTGAAGTTGGCATTTTGTCAATCATTGTATGCATATAATGATGAATACTTTTACATACATACATTTTGTTTGAGACTATAATGTTAACAATGGTATGAACCTGTTTCTGTTTGAAAGTATAATGATAGCTCTGAAAAGAGCTATTTTTTTTTATTGTTTCAGTCTTCAATTGTAGCCCTGAAAAGGGCTGTTTTTTTTATTAATCCATGCAATGGTATGGACTAACGCTCCTCATCATCATCAGAAACAATGATGATTGTATCATCATCTGTATCTGATGATATACTGATGATGTCATCCTCATAATCATCTGAATCAGACGATATACTAATGGCATCATCATTAGCATAATTATCTAGCTCGTTATCCTCTAGATCGTCTAACTCATTGACATCCATCTCTAACTCTGCCTCTACTTCCTCTTGCATACCTTCTTCCATACGTGCCGGGAAATCATCAGGCAGATCATAGATACGTTGCAGCATTTGTGCAAAATTTGTACTGAAATGATCGAACGTTGAATCTATTCCATGTACCTGGATGGGGCCTGTACTCGTCATAGAACACTCTGGTACACTCATCGGTTCGGTGGTGGAATCAGCACTCGACATTGTGGAAGAATGATATAGAACTGGGATTGATGCTTTATTTATATTGGAAAAAAAAGGAGGGGGTGAAAGTGTAAATGTAGAACAATTCAGTGTTTGAAATTCGAAAGCAATAAGAATGACAATTTTCTTGAAATTCTAAGTGATTATTATTATGAGAAACTCTGAGTGATTATTATAAAAAAAACTAATAAGGGAGAGGGAAAAAGACACTGCCCCAACCTCGCAGTGCCTCGTGTACACCAACCAAAAAGTGTGTACTCCGTGGAAGGAAAGGAAAGGAATAGAAAGGATGGGAGAAATGAGGAAACGATTACATATCATCGTCTGAATTCAGGACTTCATCAATCAGAATAGGGGATGGTGGAGGACTATCATCGGACTCATTGTCAGCGTCACCGTCATCATCGTCATCGCTGTCGTCGTCGTCTGTGTTTCCGGACTGTGTATCCCATTCGTAATCATTCCGCCAATCATAGGGATCTGGATAATCCCCATCAGACAGGTCCGCTTGATCGGTTCCAGTAACGTGAAGCACTTGTATCCGATCATCATAAATTATGTCATCATAATTCATCGAGTGAGGTGCCGTCGTGGAGGTAACGAAACCTTCATGGATAGAAGCCCAGTAAGGATGTTGATGCGCTGGGTCACTGTACGGCTCAGTAGTTGAATCAGGTTCCATGTTGAAGGTGGCTGATCAACTGAATATTCCAACAGATAATTCCTACTTTTATACTTTTGAAAGGGAGTGGGGGAGGAGTGGGGAGGAGAGGGGATTAAGTGGGAATGAATTTCAAAAATGACATGAGCTATATTCCATGAAAGAGAAAATTGAAAATACTATATGAATTATATGAAATATACTTATTGATTTCATTATGAAACATATTTTCTTCCCAAGAGATTATTTACAATAGATTAGAGAACACAAAAATTGATGTGAGGTATTTGCATAGAAGAACTTGTAATTGAAATGAAAAAAGGAAATAATAATGAGACGAAGTGAAGAAAAATGCTCCAACCATCGCATTGTTCAATGTGTACCAAACCAAAACAATGTACACCCTTAATTTCACTTCTTTTTTTTTTATTTTATTTTTATTTCCTAAAATTACAAACATAAACTTAAAACTATCTTAATTAAATATTCCTAACTAACCTAAAACTAATCTTACTACACTTACACTTAATCTATGGGAAAGTTTTTATAAAAGTCACTAACTTTTTATAAGTCTCTATCGAAGAGGTATCTGCTTCACACTTTTTCTCCAGAGATGCATACTTCCGATCTAGTTCGGCTATTACTTTTTCTGCTTCCCTCCGTCGGTTAACAATTTCAGCCATTTCGCGCTTCCTTTTAACCAACGCGGCCTCACTAGCTCGAGAAGCATGTTCTGCTTCCTTACATCTCTGTAGAAAACTGTCCAACATTTCACTAACCTCTCCGATAGGCTGTCGCACTTGTGGCACTAACACTTCAGGATTCGTCACCGGTGTTGCCAGCATCGGCGAAAGCGGCACCACCGACGGAGTGAATACGATGGGAGCCTCCTCCGATGGGGACAATACAACTGGTGGCTCCTCCGGAGAAGGCGCCCTAGGTTGTTCCACTACTGCTGCGGGTGGTGTGGAGGGCCTTAAGCTGTTTGGAGCGGTCGACCAACTACCTGCATAAGGATTAGTCCTATTGCAAGTAGCTCGGTACTTAGAAATAGGACCAACCTTCGCTGCAGGTCGTTGGCAAACCTTCTTTACAGGCCTGACTTCCTCCTCCTCCTCGAATAAGTCAGGGCTGGTGGATCTGCACCTAACTCGCGAAGTGGATGCCTTCTCCTGCTCTGTCATAGGCATGATGGATGCCACAGCGTTATTTAATTCCTGAGTGTTGGATGCCATTCTGAAAATGTAAAATAATACAAAGTTAGTAGATGTAAAAAATTAAAGTACATTGTTAACTTACTCAAACTTAGCTCCTCGTCGTATAGTACACTGCTTCTGGTTGAGTATGGCTGGACTGCTCTGGATGACTGGAGTTGTCGTACTGAATGTAGAAGAACGTGCTCCTCGGGGTATCAACATCATTGGGAGTGGAGGGAATGAGGTGGGGGCGTGCATGCGCAATGGTTGGAATATGGTGGGGCGAGAACTGGTAGGAAGTGGGCGGGGTGAGCAATGGTGGGAAGAAAGCGGGCCGCGCTCCGCGCGGCTTACGCCCCAATTCGCTACGCTCGCGCCGGCGCGCTTCGCGCGCCGGCGCGAGCGTAATGGGGCCACCGCGCCGGCGCGCTTCGCGCGCCGGCGCGGTGGCCCCCCACCCACCACCCCGGGGGGAGGAGGGGGGGGTGGGGGTGGGGGGGCGGCGGGGCCGCGCTACGCGCGGCCCCGCCGCCCCCCACCCCCACCCGCGCGCTTCGCGCGCCGTGAAACCTAACCTAACCTAACACCTATGACCCTAACCTACAGTATGTATTAATCTAATCTAACCTAACGCGGGAGTAAATTCACCATGTTGGTTCAATTAATACGTCATCTGTTGGTTTTGGTTTTGGTTCTATTATTCTAACATTTGGATCAATGTCCAGTCCTGGATATCCCAGTCCACCTGATGGCCTGACTTTATGGCTTTTCTCCAAAACTTCAACTCTCTCTTCTAGTACATCATACTTTTTCATTGTAGTCCCTGTTATGTTTGACATAGCATCAAATTTTTTATTTGTAGACGCTGTTATGTCAGACATTTTTATGTCCACATCATTTGTAAGTTTGTCAAATTTACGAGTGAAAGTTATCCGAGCCTCTGCAATTTTATCGTCAAATGCTTGACGGGCATCGCGAGCAATATTACCTATTGTGGATTGTATTGCAGCTTGTAGGGCTAGAAGTATAACCTCCTTTGTTCCGTTAATTTCCCCCTCAAGATATGATACAGTTACACAATCACTCTTGTCAATTGGTTCGCTTATATTTTTCAATATTTTTCTTTGCATGTCATAATGACCATCTTTTGTTAATTTAAAACCAATCCCGGGAGGACCTCGAATGACATTACCACCCAATTTTCTTTTTCTACCAAACTTATCGATTGTTTTAGACATTGTGCACTCTACGATGATTCTTTTCAAACTGATATTTCTTTCATTTACATTATGCTATATACAGTAATTGGTTAGGAAAATAGAAATGAAACAAATAATATTTTTATCATTTTTTATTCATCTAAGTAACTTGGTAAAAGTGATACATATACAATACATAATACAATAATCACAAATAATCACAAATAAGAATGTTCCGGTTTGAAGGAATAAGCAATAATACTTCGAATTATAATTCAATTATTCATCTCTACAGTCAACAAATTGATTAGTTGGTCTAAGGCGCTCTCTTGAGAAAAAGAATGAACGATTTCAGACACCCAACGAATGTTATCATTAGGATCATTTCGATAAAATTCTATATCGCTATGACCCCATGGAAGAGTTCGAGTGGTATTCGGAATGATGAATCTCTTGTCGTCATGATACGATAAAGCGACTTTATTTTTCAATTCAGTGTAAATATCATGCAATACGCTTCTGAACGAGTTCATCTTCCTGAATATCATACCTCCCTCTTCAATGATTTTTTCATAGTCTTCACATGTCAATTCATTCTTTATAACAGATCGTTTCACACCTTTGGCCTTCTTCAGTTCACCATCAACAGATTTCACGTAATACGCTTTAGCACCTGTACCGTAAAAGCTGATTATTGGATCATTTGGGAATTCATCTTTGAAATTACCCAGAACTGACTTTGTCACTGGAATATTGAATTGGTTTCCTATTTTATAATTAGATGTATCGAACTTATTTATATTATTTTTGATAAATTCATAGAAATTGTCTGTATTTATTTTGAGAATAAGGGAGTCGGTATCAGTGTAGAGTAAGGACGCATCTTCTCCAAACTGTTGTTTGATACATCCATAGAAAAAATCATACATAACTGTTTTAGATAATTCTAGAATGGAAAATCCTAAATATAGTGGTTTATCATAATGAACTTTTACTCTAGCCAATTGAATGGCAACAAAATTTTCTGTGAAAATAGAGCATTTTTTAAAATTTGGTCGAGATATGAGACAACTAGCACCTATAGTTCTTTTTATATTTTCCCAATGTGTAATGAGTCTAACATCAATTCTATTGTCTACGTTTTCCATTGTTTTTCCATAGACTGCATTATTCATTAGTTTGTAGAAATCTTTTTCAGATTTGTTATTAGACCTATTACGCATTTCAGTATTCAAATCTATATAAGGCTTCATCCAACATGATTGCTTAAACCTCAATACTCTATGTGTGTTCATCACTATCAAACCATGATTGACAGCTTGCTGTAAGTTTCTATAGTGAACAATATATTTTCTTTTGTCGTTTAAATTTGGAATTAATTTGGGAACTTTCGATTTTGCATATGGAGGTATCAAACGTTCAACTAAGAATGGTAAATCGGAATGTTTATCATGAAGTTCTTGGGGATAATGTATATCCACTTCCAATACATATCCATAAGGACTATCGATATCCACATTCATTATATCAAGATTGAGAATTTCATGAGGTGCTAACCATGAAAATTCACCTGTTGGTAATGGTTGCGACATGCTGTGACCATATAGATTTGTTGCATCCAAATATGAAATGAATGAAGATGGTTCATTTGGATTATAATCCGGTAAAAATGTATTGTTTGCTTTATGTTTCCTTTCACTACATTGACTTATTCCACCACGAATACCTTTTTGAAAGAAGTGAACCATATCAATATCAGTTAGTAATTCCAATTCAATATTAGTATATTTCAACATGGCATCCCACGATAATCCGGGTGCAGTGAAGTATTGTGCCGGATCCAATTTATATTTATCAACAGATATATTTCTAAAGTTTTCAAAAATGTCACATAATAGTAACACATCTGACTTTAAATATAAATCAGAGTATTCACCCAAATCCTGACATTCGAATAAATTCCAAACAAGTTGAGCTCTCCCATAATCATTTTCTGATATATGTTCACAATTGAGTTTATCATAAAATTGATTTTTGGTTGGAAGTCTTGGATGATTCAGTTTTTCGATGTCATCAACAAAACTATAGGGAAATACACCTTTCTTTCTCATCAAATTGAAATTTTCAATTTGTGGGAAATGTTTGCGCATCTCGATACACTGATCAGATGTTAAATTTGCACCTAAATTCTCCAAAGAACTAGGCATGAATCTGAAACTATCAATGAATCTCATTTTCAAATAATTCTTCTTCACCCTACCATCTTTATCCGTATAGGAGTGTGTAAAGAGATGTTTTGTGAAAGATATATATTTTTCATTAGTTTGTGGGATGACATCCACTTTATCTTTGTTTTTATACAATTCCTTTATGAATAAATGACAATCATATCCACTGAGATTGTGAAAAATTATAGGAATGAAATTTGGCAATTTAAAATTCAAATTACAAGATGAATGAGCAGCAGGGGACCTTTTTTTTCCTGTGAGGTGACAATGATCCCTCACTTTGACTTCGCCATCATTAAATTGTTTGGAACAAATGCCACAATTTGTGGCAGAAGCAAACTGTTCCTCTTCCTCAGGAGTTTGTACATCCATAGGAATAGGAAACCTGAGATGATTTTCATAAATATTTTTCAAATCATCTTCGATTTTGCTAACGAATTTTTGGGCTGCATCCACACCTCTATACGAAACAAATTTTGATAAATCATCATTGTATGAACATTTAATCAAATAAGCAAATGAATAAGGCTCATGTTTGAATGTCTTGATCGAATACGAGTATTCAGGATTTGGTTTAGTGGTTTGAATCGGCTTCAGTACTGATTCAAAATCTGCATACACTACAAATGGTACCTTCATTTGTTTCTCAAAGTTTTCAAAAGTTAGTATATTTTCAGGTACCGTTTTCCCATATTTATTGACTTTGAAATTGGTTGATGGTGTTGTAGTACTCAAGTGATTACAATCATTTATCTTATGACGTAATAGTAATTGTTCATTAGAAAAATATAATAAACAGCCATCACAAAAATATTTCTTATGTTCATGAGCCGATAATTGGCTTGAAACTAATCTTGAAAGATCTTTGATCCAACAATAATGATTATTACCGAAATCATCTGTGATAAGTAACAAATTGACATGTCTTCTAAGTCTTCTCTGAGAGTAACGTAATGGTCCAATTATTTCATACATTATTTTACCCTTCTCGAATTTACTTTCTAAACCGTACACATTAACTGAAATATCATTCTTGTCTTCAAATTTCACAATATCTTTCAACTTTACCGGAAAATTCATACCTGTTACATCTATGACTGTACTGAAATGTGGATACGATGAAATTTCTGATGTTCTATCGATTGCAGGATGTAGTGCTGAAGTGATAGCCCATGCAAAACAATGCTGATCTTCATTACGGACATTAACCACGGCCTTCCTACGCTCAATACATTCAGGCAGCTTCACATATGAACATCCACTGAGCGGGCTGTATTTATTAATGTTCAACTCCAGAAACATGATTTTTTCACAAGTCCAACCTTAAATACAGAACAATATTACTAATCCATCCAATTAAAACTTGGTAGAAATGTTTACCTGAATCACGTTCCTGGAATTCTGTAGTTTGAGCGATAATCCCATTTCGAAATCCATCAAATAAGGAATTCAAATCAGTAGATTGATCAACTGTTCTATTCTGTGAATTAAATGATTTCGTTTCCTTCAGGTCTTGTGTTTGTAGAATATAACTCCCAAATACTTCCATATTCACTTTGATGATTTTGTGAACCCTGATGGCCGATTCCAATAATTCTATAACTTTCTGCCTGATTTCATTAAAGAATAACATGTAATCGGTGGAAACAATGGAACTCTGCACCCTGTATGTCGCAATCCGACGTTTGAAGGCGCTCTTTATAATTTGAACACCATCACTGAATTGAACACATGTATTATTCTTATGTTGTAGAGTTCTATTGTGAGAATTCACTTGAGTCAATGGAATCATCACATTACAACAATTACATGTGTACATAGGTGCTGCAGCGTCATCTAATCTCACTCGTTTCACTGATGGCCCTCCTTGGCAACTCTGGAGCTGATGACGACGAAGGTTGTCACTACGGGTAAAAGATTTACCACATTCACAAGAATACATTTTCTTTGATATGTTCTCACTAACTCACTCGATGGAAACTGACATAACCAACACTCGCCCGCTTCTTAAATACCATAATCCACGTCGCCTGCGCATCACCGTAGAGAGTGAGGGTAGGTAAGGACACATCGATGCATCCGCTAGAGATGCCTGACGTCACAGCCAAGCCCATCTCCCAATTTGATGCGATAACAGTTGCCGGCACGAGCAAGCAGTGATCGTTGCGCTCTCGGAGAGGGCAGACGTTTGCACAGTCCTCGCCCGCCTGCGTGTCACCATCAATAGCGAGGGTAGGGTGATGCGTTACGTCACATCATTCACTGCTTCGAGAGCGATAGCCGAACAAGCAATTGTCGTTGCGCTCTCGGAGAAGACAGACGTTAGCACAGTCCTCGCCCGCCTGCGTGTCACCATTGATGGCGAGTCTGGGGCGTTACGTCACATCCTTCACTACATCGAGGGAGGTGAGAGCAGACCGATGAATACGCATTACTCTGCCACACGTCGTGGAGTGAACATGTCGCTCTCTAGCCGTTGAACGGTTATTGCTGTGACGTCACTCCACTACTAACTTGGTGCCCTCACACCGATGGAGCATTCATTACTTGGAGGATCTTCGAAGTATGCAGACGTATGTTTGTACATAGACAAACAAGCACATGATGAAACCCTGTACCGTGCATTCTCTTACACACACACACACACACACATACACACACAAAATCTCATATGAAAAAAAAAAAATCTGAACGATCCATGCACCAGACACTTCAAGGTCACAACGCCTTGACTTCACTGCACAACAAAAAAAAGTAAATAACACGTCATATTGGTGGGGGGAGGATTAGAACCGGGAAAAAATTTCTGAACGATCCATACACCACACCCTTCAAGGTCACATCACCTTGACTTCACCAAACAACAACCAATAAAAAAGCAATTAATACGTCATAGTGGTGGGGGGAGGCTTAGAACCGGCTCAAATCTCCTACTTGTTTCACTATAATTTTCTGCAACTGGGCGAAACCATAACAGCAGGGACCTATTGAGAGGAAATCGGCGAAATGTACTGAAAATTGCGTCAGTAGCAGCCGTCACTGGTCAACAGAAGAGTCCGATCCTGCTTCACAACGCCCGTTCGCATGTTCCATAAGTCACCGTCCGAAAATCAAACGAATACTCCCCAGACCTTTCCTCAATGGAGAAAAATCATTACAAGTTCTAGAATGAATTGGGGAACCGGCAGACTTTTCGTTCTATGAGATAATGAATCAATAGAAGATGATCACTCCTAACTGGAGTTGTTATTTGGAAGTTATCCAGTCTTTAGTGGGTGAAAGTTTCAGGGGAAATGATATAAATAACATTCGCTAGTCAAATTTTCATTACTCTCTATAGTCCGTTCATAATTTGTCGATAGCACAAAATGAGGGCCCAAGTCATAAAACGGTCGTAAAACTCGTAAAATCATAGGCGGAGGTTCCTGAGGTGTTTATTCGTTAAATATAAAGCTTCAGTTTATATTCGAAACTTGCCTTGAAAGGGTGAAGTTGTTACGAACGAAAATAATTTTTGGTTTAGTACATTTTTTAATCGCATTTAATTCACGGCTCGTTGGTGTTTCGGCGTCTACGGCAGTAATTAACGTCTCTAATATTTATTTTGCGAATTTTGTGCAGTGCGTGAGTAACTTTTTTTCATATTCCTACAAACATATAGGTACCTTTCGTTCCTGCTTGTTTTGTTTGATTGCTTGCGATGGCTTCGTCATCATCATCAACATCATCAAGTTTTACACCGGTACTGTTGCGTACAGTCAGTAAGTCTGTCTATTCACCAAGAGAGAAGACTATTGTTTTGAACGTTCACGATGCTCTGGTTTCTCAGAATCCCACAAACACTGTACAGAACATAATCAAGAGTTGAGCCAACATAACGGGCGTAGGGGAGTCAACAATATATAGGTTCCTATCAGAAAGAAAAAAAAAAGGTATAGCTAACCCAAATACAAACGAATACTTAAAGAGGGGGAGAAAACCTATTGAAATTGATGAATTTGCCAAAAATGGTATTCGAAGGAAAATTCACGAATTTTTTTACAAAAAAGAAATACCCAACTTAAACAAAATTTTACAAGAAGTTAGAGACGACCCGGATTTGCCTCATGTCGGACGAACCAAATTGTGGCAAGTTTTAAAAGAATTAAATTTCCGGTGGGAGAAATCAGACCGAAAATCACTTTTGATTGACCGGGAAGAGATAATATGTTGGAGAAGAAAGTATCTAAGATCTATAAGAAAATTTCGGGCTGAAGGAAGGCCAATTTACTATCAGGACGAAACGTGGGTAAACGCAGGTCATACTCTCACAAAAATTTGGACAGATAAAAATATATCAAGCTCCAGGCAAGCCTTTATGGAAGGTTGATCTACTGGTATTTCCCCACCCTCTGGTAAAGGCAGTAGATTAATAGTTTCTCACATTGGCAGTGAAAAAGGATTTGCTAAGCATGGTTTGTTGGAATTTGAATCCAAAAGCACAAAAGACTATCACGAGGAGATGACAGCTGATGTTTTCGAAGAGTATTTTGAGCAGATGATTGAACATATATCACCAAACTCAATTATAGTATTAGATAATGCACCTTATCATTCACGACTAGTTGAAAGACTTCCAACGACTGCGTGGAAGAAACAGGATATCATTGACTGGCTGCGGAATAAGTCCCTGCCTTACGAAGATGGAATGGTTAAAGCAGAACTTTTAAAAATTGCCCGGCAACACAAATCTAAGTTCAAGAAATACGTAGTTGACAAAATGGCGGAAAGACGAAACATCACAGTCCTTAGACTTCCACCCTACCACTGCGAATTAAATCCAATTGAACTCATTTGGGCACAAATAAAAAGCTATGTGGCTAGAAAAAATACGTCATATAAAATACAAGCTGTACGTGAATTGTTATATGAGTCTTTACAACATATTACAGAACAAAATTGGCGAGATGCAGTAAGACATGCAATAGAAGAAGAACAGAAAATGTGGGATCTTGACAATATAATTGATGCGACTGTAGAGACACAACCGCTAATTATTAACCTGCAAGACGACTCGGATTCTGAAGATGATCCTGTTTATTTTGAATTTGAATAGTTTTGTAAGTAATCGTAGTTTATATCATTTAAAAATAGGTATTAATTAAATAAATGTATCTTTTACAAATTGCAAGTAACTTATTATTTTTGAATAAAATAAAGAAATTTTTTCAAAATAAAAATACAGTTTACAGTACCTACAGTTTAAGAATATTAATATATTTATTTATTTAATGTAACTAATGTTTTAATCATATACTCTACGACACTGGTCACTCATTTCCACTCAAAATACCTACATAATCGGATTAAAAGTTTTATAGCTGTATTGTATTTCTTCAGATACAAGGTGGGTTAGTCGAAAACATCTTAAACTGCCAGTTTTAGTTTGGTTTTTGTTATTATATCATATTAGCTGTCCTCTCTGTATTTCAGTTCTCTAATGAGGGTCAAACTTGCAGTGAGCTATCAACAAATTATGAACAGACTATAGAACCCTTCAGCTGGCCAGTGTTTACTGTAACGTAAATCCTGTTGTTCAAAATTTCAGTTTGCCATAATTCAACAGAAATCCTAATGAAGCCAATATTGATTTTTCATCGAACTTGTTTTTTGTATTTTTACCTTCCACAATCTGAAAATTATAATGGTGAACTTTATACAAGTGTAGAAAGGGCAAACTTGTTAGTTTACCCCGATAAGTTACTGCATATAATCAAATTATTTTTCACAAAAAGAAATGTTCTATTCATCAGTAACTTGTCGTATTCAATAATTTTGCCTATCAAAAAAATTGCTAAGACATAATACAATACTTATTTTAACGTTTCGGAGGCCAAAATCTGCCCCTGTCTTCAGAAATGGACAAAAAATTCAAATATATTTGCGGTTATTCCTTTGCTGATTATTTATTTCTCAACAGCTGAAACAACTGAAACAACCACTCTCCGATATCAGTCTGTTGCCATTTCGCCACTACCCAAATTTTCCTTCAAGATGGGTAGCCAAGTACCTACAATATATCTCTAAGGAGCTGTACGAAATACAATTCTCTCCAGATATGAGAATATACACTAATTCTTTTAGCTTACGTCTCTTAAAGGGAGGCTCATTCAACTCAATGTTCGCCGTTTGATTTTAAAATGTGTTCTGACAATTTAGATCCTTTTAATTGTCTATTTTTCATGTAATCTCGTGTGAAATGATATGGTGAAATGAGCATACACTGGAATTACAGCTTTTTTACACGCTTTATATTAGCTTCACCTGTATGTATGTTTGTCTGTATGTATGTTCGTTTGTAACTTTCGGTATTGACAGAATTATCGGCATTATTGCTTGATCTATTCGCGGGCAGAGGGCGCTGTACGTAACCTCTTTGATATTTCTTGCTCTATTCGCGGGCAGATGGCGCTTTACGTAACCTTCTTGATAGGTTGTTCAAAAGAAAATCAAAATAAATAAATATGGTTTGAAAAAACTAAAAAAACACGCTTTTGAAGAACATCGAACTTAAAAGTTAAATATAGTTTGAAAAAACTAAAAAACACGCTTTTAAAGAACATCGAACTGAAAAGTTGAAAATATTTTTTTTAAATAAGCTTAAAACAATGATGATCGAAAAATACTTGTATTATTGTGAAAAAAGCGTGGGCGCTTCGTGCCATATTTTTTTATCATAAAAAAATGAAGTTGCTTCTGGTCCAAGCACGCCACTGCTATAGGTACATTGTTTATTGATATTCTAATCACATTTGATAACATCCTATATTTAAAAAAGATAATTTCCCAGAAAGGAGACAATACACACACATTCAAGTCTTCTTTCAGTTTTATCATGAGTTTTGAACAAGGAAAAGTGGCCATTGTTACTGGTGGTGCCAGTGGAATTGGTTTAGTTATCGTCAAAAAATTTCTGCAGCAAGGCGTTAAGGTAATTGTTCAAAATATTTCACTTATAGTGGAGTCATGGTCAAATGTCTGTCTGTCGAAACGCGATGAACTCAAAAACTACTGAATGATTTTTCATACGGTTATCACTGTTTTGTTTCATTTGAATTGACTGAGATTAGACGATGTTATGAGTAGGGGCGGCAAGCCGGGAATATTTCATCGAAAATAATGCCTAATTCATTTGATATAAAACAAGACAATTCACCATACTCTGTTTTTCAATTATAAAAAGTAATAAATGTTCAATATAAATGGAAAACGCTAACAGGGTGTTCGAACGAAGGTTTGTACTTTTGTAATGATTTGCTGGTATAGGGTTTATAAAATTTACCGAACCTACCATATCGTACCTACCTACTGTATCGCAGTGGCGTGCGTTTGGGTATTTAATAAAAAATGTTCATGTTCATTTCCAAACAATAAATATTGTTATAACATTTCTATTTAAAATATTCAAATAATAACAAATAGGTATGCTCATTTGAAAATATATCTGATATGAATATGATGAAGCTTTTACAATTTCCTCAACTTAATGGCCTAGTTTCCCTTCTTCTATAATACATTTTCGCCATTTTTCAGAATCGATATGTTTCGAGGACTCTTCAAACTTCTTTCAACATCTTTCATTCTGGATATCGTGTTTCTTCTTGTAACGAAATTCTTCACTTGAGCCCAAAGGAGTTCACTGGGATTGAGTTTCCAATGATAAGGGGACAGACACAGAATAATAATATTATTTTCAATTAACTGGCACAGTTTTTCGTCCTAAAGATGGTTCTAGTGATTTCACAGCTTCATATTTTCTCTCATATTTTCATTTTCATATCGAATACTCCGTCATTTGCGAACACAGAATATCAACGGTATACGAATGTCACTTAGGTACATTATATGAATGACTGATGATTTGTTTATTTTGTGTTAATTCATGATCACTTTAATAAAATGAATAAAAACACTTTTGTCTAATTTCCACTAGTTATTATTTATACGACCGGTTTCGGGTTTAACCCCATTATCAAGTATAAAATTAAAATGTGAAATTTGAAAATTCGGTTATATCGGGAGTTTTTAGATAAGATAGAAGGGCAGGTAGTTAAACGAACCAGGGTGCCAACTATAAAATTCAACGCGAAGATTATAGGGGTTGTTAAACTCATAAATTCAAGAGTGGTGACCTACATATATCGAGTTGCTCGTTTAGGGGTATATATTTCAGGTTTTTAATTCATTTGTTAATTTCCATGGCTTCCAACAAATTCATTTTTTTCTTCATTACATATGTAATATGTAATAAAGATGTTCATACATTGTAGATTTTTTGACCAAACAGACGTGTTCATGGGGCCTTACGTCAAAATTTCTACCAGTTTGGCCTGTATATACCGCAGAACATTCGCCACACCCTATTCTATATATACCTGATTTTTTTTTCATTCTAACTCGTTTGGGTTTTTCATTAAACAGAGTTCTGCCTAAATTATTATCACTAATGAAAGCTGTTGTTATTTTGAATTCAGAGAAGTAATTTTGAATATTTTCTGAAAGTTCACCTGAATAGTTGATGCTACTATACTTACATATATTATGTTCTCTACAGTTTGGGTATAATTTGCTTATAAGTGTTTCATTAGTTTTACCTGATATCATCTTTTCTATTAGAGAAACTGGTACCTGATTGTTTACTGAAATTTGTTTAATTATTTTCATTTCATTTTGGAAATTATTTTCAGATAAAGGGGGTGCGAAAGCTTCGTTTACCATCGACCCAAACGCGGATAACTTATGTGAGAGTGGACTGAAAGAGTCAAAGAGAATTGTACAGTCTGTGAATGTGTTTTTTCTGTGGATATTGAATTGAAAATCATTATTGAGTCTTGAAATATTCAAATCTAAGAAGCTAAGTTTCTTGTTTTGTTCGATTTCTGCTGTGAATTTTGTTATGCAGTATATTGAGAAAGTTTAAAAATTGATTAATTTGTCTGCGTATTCAAAATTAATGGCAGTCACTTCCGTGAGAAATAAAAAAAAATGATGAGATATGTAACATTTACTCGGATAAATATGATTTCATGAATATATTCAATTATCCAAAAGCCAAAAACATTGGACTTTCTCTCCAAATTCTCTGTAAAATCGAAATGAAAATCGTATTTTCAGAAAATTTATTGTTCAACAGTTTGTGGGTTGGAAATGAACTTAGTTATATCCGTGAATCAACAACCTCTTGTTTCAATCAGACATCTCTTTGGCAATCGCCAGAGTAGCTCAGCGGTTACGCGTGCATTTGTATATCCTACTGCTGGAAGTTTTTTTTATGTAAATAATATAATTATATATTAGTATTATTTATCAGAGGATAGTGGTGAAATGTATCAATTTTAAAATTATATAATTAAGTTCTGACTGACTGACTATTCCTTTCTACAGTCAGTCGTAGAAAAAGTATAGTACGCACCTCGAGGATAAAATTACGTCCAGTCGCGAACTATCGCACTCGGATAACGCCTCGTGCTTACAATTTTTCGCTCGTGGGTAATTGGCTTCTTATCCTACTTGGTTCGTAATATACTATTAATATTTTACAGATGAGGGATGATATATGTATGATCTATGAACTGGATAACCTGTTATTCTAGGGTGTAGGAGTGGTAGATATTTCCGAAGAAACTGGCAAGAAAGTAATCTCGAATTTAGAAAAAGAATATGGTGATAAAGTTATTTTCATCAAGGGAGATGTCTCGAAGGAGGAGGATGTTAGAAGTGAGTATACAGGTTCACAAATATTGACGATGAAACAATACTTTGTCACGTTTTAATAAAATCTCTTTGCATAATTTTTATCAGATGTATATCATTTGCCGTGGTTCAAAATTATAAGTGAAAATATATTGATGAAAAGCCCCTCCTCAAAAGGTTAGAGTCACTAAACTTTCCGCTCCTCAGCTCACTCAAAATCCCATCAGACTTCTTTCGAATTAACGTTGACTTGTTGATGCTCCTTCAATTAGGGGTCTGATTTACTAAGGCGATCTAACCGTATAAAAGAACAAACATGATGATAAAACGTTCAGTTTGAGTATAGCCATCAAGATGATAACACAGTCTACTATCGAAAGCGCTCGCATATAGTAACTAGAAGTTATAAAAACTTCAAATTTTTGGTCCATTGAACGTGGCATGTTCACGATTCGGAAAACCATCTGCTTCATTTGTACCTGCGGCTGATAACATAAGGAAAAATGTTGTATATCACAGGGTGCTTCACTGAAGAGTACACTCTTCCTACCAATTCCCATTTCGTTCTTCACAATGAATTTAAAATTCCCCGGAGCAAAGGGCAACACCGGTGTCTCGTCAAAACCGTAAGAGTGCCATAGGTGGTTATAAAGCACACATAGGACCGCATTATGTCGATAGATATAGGTCGACACCACAAATGCTGGACATGCTGACAGCAAGTGCATTAGGGTCTCGGACGCCTCGCGGCAGGCCCTGCACCTTATGTCACAGAAACCTCTATACTGACCCAACTTCGATGCTATGGCTTATCGAATCATTTTTGTGTATGGCTCTTCAGCTTCCTCAAAAACATTCCCTGCAAGTGGCCGTCGATGGATATCTCTCGAATACTTTCACCATCAACGCTGGTGTTCCCCAGGGATCTATATTGTCTCCAACCCGCTTTTTATTGTATATCAACGACTTATTAGAAATTAGAATCCAATATATTGCTTTGCTGACGACAGCACACTTGTCTCGTCATTCCATTTCGATTCCAGGACATCGATTGCGGATGCACATCTTCACCGGCAGCAGGAGGTTGCTTATCTTAATGAGAATCTAGAATGCCACAAAAAACCAGGCATAGGTTGCAGCCATTCAAATTCAATGTAAATCACTACTTTCGCATCCTGACAGGCCATGATGAATTCCTCAGTTTCCGACTTCAGCCCACTCAGCTTTAATATGAGCCTTTTGCTGAACGTTTTGCAACTCGGTGAGCGGGTGGCCATCACCTCGTTCAGTGTGAAAATCTAAACCGAGTTCACCATCTCCTCAGGCAGCTTATTATCATTATTATATTTCAGTTGCAAAGAGTTATCTGATACTACTTGCTTTAAAATAAGCACAAATGGTGTAAAATAATGATGTTTTCGTGATTTTGAGTTGAACTTTTTTTGCTCGAACGTGACTATAAGTGAATGAGTCCAACCGACTCAAGTCTGGTATTCTTGTAGGTCAGTCTGAAATTCATTAATTTTTTTCAAACTTTGCTTTGCGATGTCATTATGGTTCATGTAACTCACTCAATTAACTTGATCTGAATCATTTCAGATGCATTCGATAAATTAATAGAGAAATTCAAAAACCTTGATATTGTGGTCAACAATGCTGGAGTCGCAGAAGGCCCAAACTATGAGAAAATGGTATCTATTAACTTGGTGAGTATTTCTTATGTTCTACTTTCTTATTTGTCATAATAATATGGGGAACTCTAACTTCAAAACAAATTGTGTTCACATCAAATGTTCAAGCAATTTCCACAAGCAACTGAATGTTGCAATATTGAAATCATTTTTCCAATACTACCCAAATATGATGTTCATCGATGAAATATAAACAATACAGTATGTGCATTAGAATATATAGTAACTGCTACTGAATACCATTTCAAACAATAGTTTCATTATTGCATTATAGAAACCCCAAATATCATTTTGAAAAAATGTCATATGGCTAAATCAAAAGGTTAACAGGAACCGTGCATAAATAAAATAGTTGGTCCATTATTTGTGAATAGAAATTTGTATGTTCAAAACTATTCCTAGGGAAATTCAGTAATATTGATTGACTTTTTTCCAAACAAAATGAGGTTTGACTCAACATGCTACTGTATAGAAACAACATTTATCAGATTGTCGATAAAAGAGGATTTTGACATCACCACCTCGGTCAATCGATATATATCTACTTGATTATTTTATATGGAATCAGCCAAAAGAGTAAAAAGCGTAATTACGGCTTGGAAAATATTTCTCATTTCTACTGAGTGAACTTTGAACTGTCGTGGTTTCAATTCAACTATTTTGCTATTTCAACCTGAATATTTTTAAACATCCTCGAATCCCTTTACAATATGTTATAAAGAAAGAAGCGAGGGTGAATAGGCAAAATTGAAATTTCGGAATATGACAGGAACAAACATCAAACATGTTTATTTAGCAGAAATACTTCATAGGGTCGAAAACAAAATATTTCAGTATGATAGTCTCGTTATACAGTGTATAGTGCTGACTATAAGGATGGTCAGCATCGTTTGTGATGAACTAGTCTCCATCAGGATCCTCAAATCTTCGTCCTGGATTACTGTAGGTCGCTCACTTCGGGGCTCATCTTCGAGGCTGAAATTTCCAAAAGTCTGGTTGATTTTTCGGGCAGTTTCGGCAGCGTTTTGGTTCAATCTGAATTCGTAGAGAAAAATTAGCTGTATATCGCTCAACGACATAATGACATCATATAATAATGAGCTGAAGACAGGCAAAATAATAAAATTTTGATAAAAATTAACAGAATCAAAATATAAAGCACAAAATTCTCTATCGATCGATATATACCAGGACACAGTAGAAAAAATATGTATAGATACAGATATAGAGCCAAGCCCAATCCCAATCAAGTTATTTAACATTCAGACATATGCAGACGACACTAACTTTTACTACTCCGATAAAGTAAATCAGCTTATTGATCGAAACATCGCTCAATAATGATATAAAAAATCTTGTTCAGATTTCGCAGCAACACTGTCTAAACCTTAATACTAGTAGATCATCTTTAATAATTTTTGGAAAAGCCAAAGATCGTGGAAGGCCCATAGATAATATCGATTTGCATATTGATGGACATTCTGTGGAATTGACTGACACAATAAAATGCTTAGGACTTCATATAGACTACAACCTCAGATTTGTTCATCAAGCAAATGCTCTCATTCAAAGGTCGTACGGCTCTCTGAAACATCGGTATTCAAACAGACAATATCTTAGTAGGTCTCTCAAAATTACCCTTTCAGACGTACTATGTTCAATTATTGTGATGTCGTCTATGGCCCTTGTATCGATTTTATAACTTCTGCAAGAATTCAGAAAGTAAAGAAGACCTACATTAGACTAATATTCAGCTTGAATTACAGAGATCATGCGAACCCTTCAATCAATCAATTAAATTGGTTGAAAATGCAAAACAGAAGATAATTGCATTTCGCCTGTTTCATTCACAAACTGATAAAAAAAAAACACAACCCACTTATTTGGTGAAAAAACTTCTTCCCAGATTTCAGATACATTCAAGAAACCTTAGATTCAATAATAATTTTGACATTCCGAATCATAATAGCACTATCTATGAACGATCCTTCACGTATCATGCTGTTACAATATGTAATTTATTCAGTGAATCTTTGAAAAATTCATCACTTCCGCTATTCAAAAGTAAACTCAAAACTGAATTGCTCAGTCAACAGTGATCCTAACATAAACATTTGTATTTCATTTTATTATTGTCCTGAAATCGCCATTTATTTTTTGTAATGTTCCTTTTTTTCAAACGTGGTTGAGTGGAAGAATAGCGCTCTGCTAAACTCCCCCATTTATTATTATTGTTATACTCTCAAAAATGGTTATCCATCTTAAGATAGTTCTGTCCATAAATTGTTGAAAAAAATATTCAATATATGATGTTATTGGCCGATACTTGATGAAAATTCATAACTAACGTATTCAAAAAACACTTTAATATGAGATTTTCACACTAACTGAGTTAGTGAAGACATGCCCGAGAAAGCCATTATATGGCGAAACACGTGGTGCTTTTTTGTTGAATCGTTTAGTGAAAACCTCACAATAAAGTGTTTTTTGAATACGTTAAAAAACTTTTGGTTAATCACACCCCAGTTTCTGTTTACTTATTCCATTCTAAACTTATAAAATACCCAATTTTTTCAAGCTTGGTGTAATGCACGGGACTTACATTGCTATTAGAGAATATCTCCCCAAGTACAAATCATCGGACGAAGCATTAGTTCTAAATACCGCATCTGTTCTTGGACTCAACTCAATGACACAGGGACCGACTTATTCTGCAACCAAACATGGAGTTGTAGGTCTAGGTACGCTTCGTCAAATAAATATATAAAAAAGGTAATGACAGTGATTTGTTTCAGGTAAGGCTTTTGGTGAGGATGAATCGTGCCTCAAAAACAAAATAAGAGTGATAACTATTTGTCCAGGACTGATACTGACTCCTTTAATAGCAGATGTGATGAGCAAACCTAGCGTACTCCAACAAAAACTTTCTGGAATTAGCAGGAAAATGTCTTCGTAAGCATTTCATTAATTTTTTAGAGTTGATTATTCGTTTTCTAATATCATGTGGAAAAGATACTAGACGACCTTGTTTTGTATTCACCTACACAAGGAGCTGATTGGCTACGATCTACTATTGTAATTTACGATATCAAAAAATGAGGAAAATTTTTTACATGTCCAATTCTAATAAGAAATTGAATTTGATTAAATAAATTGCAGTAAACAACAACTTCAACTCAAACGTGGTTCAGGCACATCCTTGATAAAAAACTTTTCAAACAGGCCATTAACCAAATATATTCCCACATTAAAAATTACATCAACTCCTACAAAATACTCACACACATAAAAATATCATGGGTAAACATATAAAGAACCAGTCAAAAAGAGACAAAGATAACAAATCAGGGATCTATAAACTAACATATTCATCATGCTCCAAAGTTTATACAGGGAAGGACAGGGAAGGAAATTTCACCTATGCCACCTTTCAGGGAATAACCTCGAGTTCAACATGAACAACGACATATTACGTACAGAAAAAAACAACAATTAAACCTGCTAGGATCTCTAATTAGGTTCTGATATAAAATGCCAATATTTTTCCTCTTTTCTAGAATTGATATTGTATTGGACCTATCTGTTTCATCAGATAATTATTGAGAAAAAAGTTCAAGGTACTTCGTTCTGCTTTACAACATAAGTAGAGTAGAGAAGTAGATGTAACGGATACCAGACCAAGAGTTTATGAACTTACTAAGATCGGGATTATATATACACTGGCTAATTCAGTCGCTCTATAAAAATGTGTTCCAAGGATTATAATGCATGATTGTGATTGGGAAAATTGCGAAAAGGTGTTCATTTCGCCAAAGTTACGTTTTTCAATAAATATAAATATAATAGCAAAATATCAGTAAGTGTTCATTATTTGTGCAAAATAGTTCTTGAGATGTACTCAATTTCATGCAGTTAGTATTTGAAATCATCAAAAGGAATAAGTGCACTTATCTGAAACTTTTTATAAATATTAATGAATGTATGAGACGATCAATCAATTTTACTAATATAACCTAAATTATATCACCTCAGCTGTGTAGTTATCTATAACGCTTCCTATCTTTAAATTTGAATAAAACATAGTGAAAGTGAGACATGCCCATATTTAAAAAATCGACCCTCTTAAGTTTCATTATTTCATGTAAAGTTCAAAGAGAATGAATATGTTTTGCAGGCCTGAGTACATTGCTGATGCCATACAGGAAATAATAAAGAAAGGAAAGAATGGTTCAGTTTGGGTTGCTGAAAATGAAGAGCCTCCATACGAAGTAACTTTTCTTCATCGAGAAGAGATGCGCAAAACTTCATAAACAAAGCTTAAATGAAAAAATATTTATAATAATTCAAATCTGACACCAGTGTGAGGGCAGCCATGGGTTTCAGCTATGAATTGGGGGAATTTACCGTTAACGGAAAGGAGTGCGCCAAGCTAACATTGGTCGTTAAAATTCATAGCTAGCCATGAAAAATTGTCTTTTAGAACAATAATTTCATAGTCAGCCATGTGAGTTTTCACATAAAACGATAGTGGTCAACGTTTTCAATAATATCTTCACAGTTCTCGATTTTGTCGCGGAAAAATACACCCCCTGCAACGTGAAAATATCCTCAGCAGCACTAATTTTTCAAAATATATGATTTTTTTATTCAAAATGATGCATAGGATGGAAGGGGGTGTATTTTTCCGCGAAAAATTTCAAGACCATGAAGGTATCATAGCATATGCCGAATACCTTCGTTTTATGTGAAAATATTCCCAGCAGCCCGAATTTTTCAAAATATATAATCAAAATAACGAAAGGGGTGTGTATTTTTCGGCGACAAAATCGAGGACCATAAAGGTATCCCCAGCGGCACAAAATTTTCAAAAGATATGAGTTTTTTCATTCAAAAAGTCGGAAGTTGTTCTTTTTCACGACAAAATTGAGAACTGTGAAGTTATTATTGAAAATGTTGAAAAATATCGTTTATTCTGAAAATTCCATGACTGGTCATGAAATTATTGTTCTAAAATACAACTTTTCGTGGCTAGCTATAAATTTTAACGACAAGTGGTGGCTTGGTGCACTTCTTTCTGTTAACGGTAAATTCCCCCAGTTCGTGGCTGAAACCCATGTCTGCCTTCACACTGGTAAATCTGACTTATGTTCATAAAATACTTTTGTACGAAATAATTGATAATTTTGCGTCATTTATATGAATGTGATATACACAGTCAGAAGTTCTCGAGGTGTTAAATTTCTATTATTGATTCATTAAATTAATAGATTCTCATACGTTTTGTGCAAGTCAAAAAGTGTTAATTTTTTATTGGGGTAACAATGTTTAATATCGTATGGTTTCAAATAAATATATTTTTATTACATGTGTTGACTGTTTTTCACAATCATTTCGTTTCTCGAAAACTTTTCTGATTATTAACATATTATGATTGGCAATTGGTACTTTTCCAAAATTAAAACGATATTTTATGTCCAAAATTGTGATCAGTGTGTGAAGATAATAATTGCACGTTTGAAAAACGTGTCATTTTTGATATTCCACTGTGGTTGTGATTGTCCCATCACAGTCCACCCTAAACGATTTTCTATTGCAAATAAATAATAGTCTAGATTTTTGACTTTTCCCGTGAGAAGTTTCCCGAAAATATCAGCACCCAATAGTAATTCGACATCTTGAGAAACATTTTCCACAGCTACTTCTTTCAAAATAATATTCTTCTGTTTCAAGATATTGACATACGAGAAATCTTCCAAACGCGGTATGAAATTGCAAATCGTTTTCTGTTCGAGAACCGATAATTTGATCGCGAATTCCCTCTCAAGGTATCAACAGTAATATCGAATATTCCATGTAATTTTGGAGCTAACTGTACACCTCTGAACACACCCTGTATAATATTTTCGTGACGAGATTTGACATATCCCACAGATTTTGACAATATATATATGATCTCTGTGATGCTGAATCTAATAAATCTCGTACAATCTTTTCTTTGCCATTATTCACGAGTTGCCATTATTCATCGGTACGCAGATGATTAGTGAGAACATGCTCAACCTTTTCATCAACAAGTTCATCTATCTTCGAATCGTTTTTTGCAGACAAGTCAGGGCACAAATTTGGAAAATGGCTTTACAGTTTCGGCTAATGTGATTGATTTTCAAGTAGTTAAAATAAGGCTTTTGTGCTTCAAGTGCCCTACAATTTCCTTCAAATGGACTATGCTAGGTGTTGCTAGGAGATGTTTTTGTTTAGATGATTTTGTTTAGAAAAAATTTCAATCCAAAACGTTTTTCCAGAAGTAGCTTAAAACCTACAATTGCTGACCCCAAGAAGTGAATAGTTATTACGCATTTGATAAAACCATGGTCAAGTTACTTCAAAACCTTTCGCGAGAGCACTTAGTTGACCTACTTGAATATTTCAATGTCAATCCTGGTGGAACTGTTCCTGACATGAAAATAATGCTGGAGGCTGAAATTCTTAAGGAGTATCCTGGAATGATAAATTCCCAAGACTTTGATTTCACAGAACTTCTTTGCAAAATCAGTAATCGGAAGAAATCTAAGGAATATCAAGCAGAAGATAGTGTTATTGAAAAAGTTGACAAGCTAGTGATTCTTTGTAATGAGCTGATTGAAAATCTCGAAAATAATAATAGGAGAATGGAAGGCGTAGAAAAACTTATTCAACAAATGAGTAAAGAGTCTACACCTATACTTAATCAAGCAGTTACTACGCCGTCAACTTCCATAGAAAAAGATCGTTGTTCTATCAGTCAAACTAGTCTAGACTACAACATAGAGCCAGAAACTGAATTCAATCGTGCAAATTCTGTCACTTTACCATACATTCCAATAAAATCAAATTTGGAAAGATACTGACAGTTTTAGATTGCAGTATTGTTAAAGAAAATTCAAATCTTTTTTCAATACAACTCAAAAATTATTCAGATTCATATGAACTACTAAAAAGTCAACTCATCAAAATGTATCAAATATCAGACGAAGAAAAGATGACGAATTTAATCAGGGAGTGTCAACTTGGAGACAGAAAACCTAATCAGCTCTATTGGCAAATGAAGGATCTTGCCTCAGGACAAATGACTCCATCTTATTAACTTGACTGAAGAAACTCCCAAACACAGTGGAACAACTTATCCTGAGGAAGAACTTATAACTATGGCCGATGGAATGATGAAAGGAATTGCAAATACGGACGTTTGTTCTATTCAAGCTGGTCAAAAAGAAAATCGCTTAGAAAATAAAATTGAGCAACTTATTCAAAAACTTGATGAATCTCGTACCAGAAGACGCAGCCCAGTTTTTGAAGGAGAATGGTCTAGGTCAAGATCAAGATTTAGATCAAAATCCAGAACTAAAACAAAATTCCAAGATCCAAACTCTAACGATGAACTATGTTATTTCCACAGACTCTTCAAAAATTCAACTAGAAAATGTATCCAACCTTGTACTTTCGTCAAAGTATCTTCGGAAAAATGTAGGCCAATCGTTAATGACGACTAGCGAAAATGGCCCGAATGAAAATCGTCTGATAATTTTCGATCCTGAGTCCAAGATAAAATATTTACACATATAGTCAGTGAGCATACTTGAAGACTGGCTATAAATCAAATTATCTCAGAACAATTCGTTCAGGCCAGTCTCAACTTCCTACACAGTAGGTTAATGTACTGACACCTATCAGAAAACAACTACTCCCCTGGCTAATACCACGGAGGGCGTTGGGTTACATCCGACAGGTGTCAGTGCAGGATTCTTCACAGAAGTTATTCCTGCATATGCTGTTAGCGATACAACTGCCGCAATAGATTTTCAATTATTGGTACCCACTTGCAGGCCGGTTTCGGGCTGTTTGGCTACTCGTCAGTGCCCTCGTATGCCCACTGACTATATGTGAAAGTTTTCTTTCCTTATACGAGGAATTGGGCAAATTTCGAATATGCAGTTGGTTACCTCGTTCACAGGCAGATGGGGCGACGACAAACCTGTTGTTTGTTGTATGCTTCAGCTTAGTTCGAGGAATGATACTCTGACGGAATTCGATTTTCAATTATTGGAAATCATCGACTTTATGTTGATGATATACACTGCCTTGCACTGACGAGTGGCCAAACAGCCCAAAACCGGTCTGCAAGTGTGTTCCAATAATTGAAAATCTATTGCGGCAGTTGTATCGCCAACAGCATATGCAGGAATAACTTATGTGAAGAATCCTGCACTGACACCTGTCGGATATAATCCAACGCCCTTCGTGGTATTAGCCAGTGGAGTAGTTGTTTTCTGATAGGTGTCAATCCATTAACCTACTGTGTAGGAAGTTGAGACTGGCCTGAACGAATTATTCTTAGATAATTTGATAAAATATTTAATTGACACAGATGCTGAAATATCATTAATACCACAGTTAGATCACCATCTACCAGTCTTATATAAAACACTTTATGCTGCTAATGGATCTGAAATAAAAACTTATGGAGAAATACTACTGATATTAACGTTAGGATTGAAAAGACAATTCAACTGGAGATTTATCATAGCAGATGTTGATAGAGCCATAATTGGATTTTTTGAAGAATTTTGGATTAACAGTTGATTTATCAAATGGAAAATTGGTTGATAATGAAACAAATTTAATCAGCAGAGGTGAAATATTACTTGTTGATAAATGTTTCAGTATATAAACACTAATTGCCCTTATCGCAGACTTTTAATTGAATTTCCTAATTTGATGAGTAAATGTCTAAATAAATCAAAAGAAAAAACAAATATTGTACATCAAATAATATCCAAAGGACAACCCACACACTTTGAAGTTCGCAGACTTAATCCCCAAAAATTGGATGCTGCTAAAAAAGAATTCAAATATTTGATGAAACAAGGAATAATTCGGCCTTCTAAAAGCCCATGGGCCGGTCATTCACACATGGTACGAAAATCAAATGGAGATTGGAGACCATATGGGGATTACAGGTCATTGAATTCTAAAACTGTCCCAGATAGGTATCCCATACCAAATATCAAACACTTCACCTTTCATTTGGAGGACAAAAAGATATTTTCAAAAATTGACTTAGTCAATGCTTTTCACCAAATTGCGATGGCTCCAGAAGCTAGAAAACGGCCATATTAGACCCTTTGGACTTTATAAATATCTCTTTATGCCGTTTGGGCTAAAAAATGCAGCGCAGACGTGTCAACGATATGTTCATCAGATAACGAAATATTTTTATTTTTGCTCCCCCTATCTGGATGACTTCTTAATTGCTTCGGTGGATGAAAATGAGCATAAAGCACATCTGAAACTTCTGTTTGAAAGATTACAAAATCATGGAATTACCATTAATGTGGATAAAAGTGAATTAGGCAAGGACGCTATAGAATTTTTAGGATACTTAGTCACAAAAGATGGAATAAAACCAACTGATAAAAAATTCAAAGAATTACAGAATACAAAAAGCCAGAAGATATTAATGAACTAAGACGATTTCTTGATATGGTCAATTTTTACAGAGTGAGCTTTGAAACACTCCTGACTTGCATGCGACTTATCACAAAATAAACAAATCGGAATACTCTTACCTCGTTCTTTTTATTCTTACTCGCTGAATGAAGGGCTGATGCAGTATATATTTCTGATTCACCTAGCTTTTGCGTTTTCAATTTGTCCAAAGCTTTCGCATTCTGTGTTATTTCTCTTCCTATACTAAAGCTTGTTTGTGCAAGATTCATTCTCTTTTCAGATTCAACTTCTCTTTTCTAAAAATCTTAAAGCATCAAACTCTCAATAGTTCAGCTGGCAATGCAGATTCAGTGTTCCCAGTGTTCTCAGTTGAGTTTCCTACTCGTCATACAAAGAGGACAAAGTCGTACTTGACGTATTGGTTGCTTGTTCGAGAACAAGATCCAGCAATTCTCTGACATACACCTCTATCGGAAATTCATCCCTGGCAAAACGTGTTTTCAATTGGTCAATAGCTTTTCCATAATTTTAACCGGAAGGCGGAAAACTTTTGATCAACTCTCTGGCCACAGAATCTGGTTCTGTTGCCTGCAGTAGGTATTGAAATGTATCATTTAGATATTTTTTTCATCCTCGTGGATTTTGCGGAACTGTCCCTAGAAACCAATCCAGTTTTTTTAAGTTGCCAACGAACTTTGTCAGTTCAAGTTAGAGAAGTCGAAATTTTCTTCTGGTGTCTCCAGTGGAATATTTGGAAACAACCTTCTGAACCCTTTTTGTCACCTCTTTAATTACAAAGTCACATATGGATCGGAAATTTATGATTTCGTCTATGAAGAAATCAATTCGGTCGAACTCTTGTGATAGCTCTCCTTCGGTAGGAATGCTCGAAAACATTTTTTCTCTGATTAGCCCGTCGTAGAGTCGCTAGTACAGTTCTCTGCTTATTGGCTTCATTAATGCTATATCTAGGTCATTGATGGTTTTGATGAATAGTCTTCGTAACTGCTTCCTTTCTGTCTTGAGATTTTCCATTGTTGATGTGTCCTGTCACGGTCGCTAAATGTTATGTTTCGATGGAAAATCGTTACTGTTTGGGAGAATATAACTTTGACTTTCATTCAACTCGAAGACTCTTTATTTGAGAACATTTCATTTTTTCAGTATACATGGTGATATAAATTATATAGTGTATGGTGGTCAGCGGCTGGTGTGATTTATAACTTTCTGGCATCGAGCTAAATCACAAAAGGGATTCCTATTGAGAGGAAATCGACAAAATGTACTGAGAATTGCGTCAGCAGCAGCCACCACTGGTCAACAGAGGAGGACCGACCCTGGTCCTCAACAACGCCCGCATGTTTCACAAATCACTGTCCTAAAATTAAACGAATACTCCCCATAGCTCTCGCCAATCGACTATCATATTTTTAAGCACCTCGATAACTTTCTCACCGGTAAAACCTTCGTCAATTACAATTTTTAGAATTAATTGAAAAACTGGCAGACTTTTCATTCGATGAGATGATGAATCAATTGAAGGAAATCACTACTATCTGGATTTACCCAGCCTATACTGGATAACTTACAGATAACAGTTTCTGGAAAAGAATCTGAATAACATTTGCTGGTCAAATTTTCATTACTTTCCAGAACCCTTCAACTGGTCTGTGTTTACTGTAACGCAAATTCTTCTGTTCAAATTTCAGTTCGCCATAATTTAGCAGAAATCCTAATGGAGCCAATAATGATATTGTGAAATAAGCATATACTGGAATAACGACATTTTCGTTTCGATCATCAAAAAATGGAGTTGTTTCTGATTCAAGCACGCCACTGGAAAATAAATATGTGTTATGCACTGCTGAATGTATATTGATAACCTAATCACATTATTTGATAACAATGTATCTTCCGAAAGATAATTTCCCAGAAAAGAGACAATCCACATTCAATTCTCTTCTTTCATTTTTATCATGAGTTTTGAACAAGGAAAAGTGGCAATTGTTACTGGTGGTGCCAGTGGAATTGGTTTAGCTATCGTCAAAAAATTTCTGCAGCAAGGGGCTAAGGTAATTGTCAAAATATTTATCTTACCATAACTCTACCAAATTGTGTTGTGACATATCTCTCTAGTGATATGTCACAACCATATTCATGTAGCGCAAACAGCTGAGCGTTCAGGTTGTTTCCTACCTACAGTGTCGTGCGTTTGGGTATTTAATCAGAAAAACTTACTGAAACTAATAACAATGTTTATTTATTTTCACACAATTAACGTCTTTTGTTGTAGTATTCCGATTTGAAATATCTACATGATAGTGAATAGGTATGCTCATTTGGAAAGATATTAGGTATGAGCAAAAATTATTTTGTTTCATCATCAGACAAATCCGATGAATCTTTGTTGAATGTGATGATTGATTTTTCTACAATTGTGAATGACTAATTTCCACCCGTTGTCTTCTTTTTTATAACATGTTCAACATGTTCAATAGACATTCCCTAACGACTCCTCAGTGAATTCAATTGGGCTCAAGTGGAGGATTTCGTTGCAAGAAGAAGCAACACAATCAAAATGACATATTTCATTGTTTCTCCTTGCAACGAAATCCTTTAATTGAGTCCAATGTAATTCAATGGGATTAAGTTCGCTTTGATAAAGGGGCAGACGCAGAATTGTAATATTTCGTTTATGTGATATGTTTTCTGTTGGAAACACAGTTTCCAACAAGCTTCTTCTGATCTTTTATTAATTATTTAGTTCCAACTTAAGTTATGCTTGAGCCATCCCTGAACGCGCTCTGTCAATTCATTTATTGTTTTCCAACTCCTACATCTGTAAACCTTTAGGTTCCTTCAACGAATTCCCAGAATTCCAGAAACATCGCCCCTTTCCCTTATCGGTCGACATGTGGCGATTAAAAATTTCCAGAAAGAGCCAAGAGAGGTACAACGCATTCCGAAATTGTCCTCCGAGGTAGTGAAACCTAAGTGGCTTTTCTTTCTCCTACTAAGATTTAGTCTTTTCATTTTTCAATTTATCCACGACGCTCGAATAATTTCGGCGTTTGTATTTTTCCAAGTTTAATAAGTAAAAAGGGGAATTTGCATACATTAGTGGTGCATTGTGCATAGTGTGTCTTGAAGAAGGAAACGTTTTGTAAGTAATTCAAACACAGACTATCTTATGAGAAGCAATTTGCCAACGCCCAATGTTACTTGTATGTCCTACGATTTTGTAAGATGGTAGCTGCTAAGGATTGTAAATATTTAGTTAACGAACTTATTCAGCGTCAATTTATTCAAAAAAACCAGCAACCTACAAGGAATCCAGTCCACTAGTATCGAAGGTTATTATAACTCCCCCGTGTTCGAGAAAGGGCAGTTAAACCCATCCCGATCATTTTCAACTATGTATACCGTGAAACAAGCTCTATTTGAACATACTATATACAATAGTTCTTTTTCACCCATATTATCATCAAAAGGTTTTATGACTGTTTTTAGCGAAATGATGAATGGTTTACAAACAAAATGGCAAATGAGCAGAATGTGGAATGAATACGTGGAGATTACTTAGTATGGAAGGGATATTTCTGAATAATGAAAATTATTGAAAAGTAACAAGAGATTTATATATTTTTTTCTCTCATAAAACAAGAATTTCCCCAAGCACAAATGGAAAATCAGCTTGTGGGCATTGCCCCATCCCAGATTTTTCCTTTTGATAGATACCTTATGGATCTTCCCTATGTAAAGTTCGATGCAAGTTTGGGGACCACAAAGTTTCTTAATGTGGCAAGAGTCGAACCACAAGAAGGTTGGATAGTATTCAAGGTATTTGCAATACATGATCCTACTCTACCCCTCTCAAAATATGAAGATCATCTAGAGGAAATTAGGAAAAAATTAAGTTCTACTACCAACTGTATTCCTTATCAGAGAGTATGTAAAATACACTCTCTACGATAGATTGAGTATCAGTCCGTTTTTAACTAACATTGAAAAACGGTGGATTACATTTCAAATTTTGTTGGCTTTGACACAATGCCATAAAGTTTGGGTTTGTGATGATGATCTCTGTATCTGTAGAGTATCTCTAGAGGATGAGTATAGAACCACAGCACTTAGGCTACATGTGACTCATTGTACATCCTCCCGGGGAGTTGTCCTCCTAGGTCATCTTCCATCCTGTCGTTTCCAGGAAGGTGGACAGGTCACTAGGAGACATCTCCTTTATATTGGCAGGTGTAGACCAAGACTCGCCTAACACACACTCTCTTTGGCAACCTTGAGGTGTCTCACGGTGGCCTCCGCGAAGGTTTTGGAAGTTGCAGTGACATTAATGTCGTTGCGCGGCATCTTCAACCTTATTGGGGTTCCCTCCGTGGAGATGCACAAGTGAGGGAGCTTTCCTGCAGGGGCAGCCAGTTCCTTGCCTTTATTCAAAGCGGAACTCTTGGCCCCTGCCACAGGAAGTGCCCTTGCTGTTGGAGGTGGAGTGCGGGAGGAGGGTGGTGCACTTATAGTGGCTGCCAGTCTTGCCTCCTCTGCTCTCTTTCTCCTTCTGGCCTCGGCGCCGCAAATGAGCTTACGCCTTGGCCTTTGTATTACATCACGAGGTGATCTGCTATGTCCAGCCTCATTTCAAGCGGTAGATTGGAGTCGACATTTCTGTTCATCCCCAGCCACCGCCTTAGATTGAGGTGAGCACTTCTGTCCAGCCTCGGGATTGGTTTTTGTTTCATTCATGTGTGTTCCCACGAGTAGCAAGGAAAGAGTTGGTCGCCTCTGGCAGAGCCAGGCATTACCAGAGGTAGGCTGATTGCAATGAGGTTTCGTTCAGTTCCTCAAGGGGATCATTCGTAACCGCCATATCACCCTGCAGCCATTCAGCTGTCGGCACGATTCCTCACACCTTGGCATGTGTACGCTGGTCCACGGTGGCATGTTTTGTAAAAGCTTTTGGGGAGTTTTAGTTCCCCTCACCCTACTCATTTCTGCCACTGACCATGAGTCCGGCGACCCCGTCCGTAAGGCCACATTGGCTTCCCGGACAGGGTCTCAGTCCTCTGTCCGTTCATCTATCCGCCACCTGGGGACGCATTCGATAGGAAGCCCAACCCACAGGTTGTCATGGGGATATAAAGTTAGAAAACATCACAGTCACATCTTGGAACTGGGTGTTACTTGTTGATTTTGTCTCGTTCAAACCTGTCTTCCTCCCTGTAGAAAATCCTGCAGACTATCCATATTTCTTTGATACGTCAAGACGAAGGGTGTTCTACAAAAACTTCACTCATTTCGACATAGGTCTAAGGAAATCCTGAAACAATGGTTTAACTCAGTCTATGTGCTAACGAGTAATTTTTTTCATTTAGAATGAAGGTAAATCCATTTTGTTAAAAAAAGTTGTGTTAAATGTAATGCAGAATTCGCGCATCAGAAAGTGAACACTGCTTTTAAACAATTTGTGGCACCCAGAACATATTACTTCAAACGATACTATTATAATTTTCAATATTTTATAAATGATGAATGATCTATGAACTTGATAACCTGTTATTCTAGGGAGTAGGAGTGGTAGATATTTGCGAAGAAACTGGCAAGAAAGTTGTCTCGAGTTTAGAAAAAGAATATGGTGATAAAGTTATTTTCATCGAGGGGGATGTCTCAAAAGAGGAGGATGTTAGAAGTGAGTATACTGAATTACAAATATTGATGATGAAACAATGTATTTGTAACAATATTTCAGTTGCAAAGAGTTACCTAATACTACAAGCTTTAATATAAACACAAATGATGTGAACTAGTGATTGATGTTTCAGTAATTTTGTGTTTGAACGTGACTGTAAGTCAGTGTTTCTCAAAGTGTGCGCCGTGAGCCACGGGTGAGTCTCAGGGTACAACGTTTTACAACATAGATAACTGAGAGTAAAAGTAATATGTCCGTACCTATTAATAAAAATCCTCTGATAATATGATACTATCGGTAATTGCAAAATGCAATCCGTTCAGACAGCCACCTACCTACTTTCATTAATTAAATATCTAGTGTAGTCTTTACGTTCAAGGCGCCGCGACAACCTTAAAAAACATAAGGGAGCCATGAATTCCAAAAGTTTAAGAAACACTACTGTAAGTAAATGAGTCCACCTGACTCAAGTCTGGTATTCTTGGAGATCACTCTGAAAGTCATTTCATTCATCAACTGTGCTCTGCGATGTCATTACGGATTATGTACTGAGTGTTATGACTGATACCTGTAATAAAAATCAAATGTTAAAGGACCTAACTACTCTCAAATTCACATAAACTAAATCATTTCAGATGCATTCAATAAAATGATAGAGAGATTCAAAAACCTTGATATTGTGGTCAACAATGCTGGAATCGAAGAAGGCCCCAACTATGAAAAAGTTGTATCTATTAACTTGGTGGGTATTTATGTTCTTTATTTTCTTATTTGTTATAATCATCTAGAGAACTGTAACTTCAGAACTAATTGTGTTAACATCAAATGAGATTGTGGCAAATAGTCTTGCAATTTCTATAAGCAACTAAATATTGCAGAATTGAAAACATTTTTCCGATACTAAGGAAATATGATGTTCTTCGATAAAATACCGGTAAACAACCTGTTCATTCAAATATGTTGTAACTGCTACTGAATGCCATTTCATACAAATTATCCATCATTGCATTAAAGAACACTTGAGATCATCTTCAATAAATGGTCATTCACAAATAACGGTTCGTTACTTGTGAATAGAAATTTGTATGTTCGAAACTATTCCTGTGAAAAATCATTTTTTGACTTCATTCCAAACAAAACATTTATCAAACGATTGATGAAAGAAATCTTTGAAATTACCAAATCGGTTACCCGATATATGTCCACTTGATTATTTCGTATCGATTCAGCTGGAGAAGTGAAAATCGTAATTACGTTTCTATTTTCTACTGAGTGAACTTTGAACTGGCATTCAGTTATTTTGCTGTTTCAATCTGAATATTTTGAGAAGTTATTGAATCTAGTGTCTTTACATCTGGTTATAAAGAGAGTGGTGAGAGTGAAAAAAAAAATTGAAATTTCGAAATATAAAAGGGAAATGTGTGCTATAGCTAACTCCTATCACAGGTGATTTTTTTCCAGTCCAAATAAAAAATCAGAATTGATCAAGGTTTGTTGAAGACGAAACGTCGCTTTGAAAACCTGTAAACGCCATCTTCTACTGTTCGGAAAGTGGAAATATCTGTTTGAATCACATCACAAAAAATGGAATCAACAAACGAGAATTTTTCAAATTCTGTAACATTATTCTGATAATCTCTAAAAAAGGCAACTAATTTTACCTAATAGCCCATGCTAGCCGGTTTCCTTTTGGAGATGAAAAGTGCCATCCCTCTATCTACCGCCACCACTGTCAAGGCAACCCCTACTCCTCCGAACTCACCCCCCCTCAACGTGCAGCCGACGCGTAACGTCGACCACACGAGAGTGCGAACCAATGGGGGCAGAAGACCCTTTTATTTATTTTATCTCCCAAAATTACAATAAATAGCCTTCAACCTGACTCTAATACATTATGCCGTCAATGTAAATAAAAATAAATTCTAACAATTAACTCTATAACTATTCACATATGTTAACAAAACCAAGTTTCGTCCAAATAGAAAATTTGCTGCTGTTCTTGTCTATATTTGGTTATTTGTTTTAAGTATTTGTTACGCAATTCCACTATTCTTCTGCTTTCCATAACTGCTTGACGTTTGTTCATTATTTTAAATCTAAATCCTAGTTTCTTTATTCAATTCTGAAGAGTTTTGTCACAGCAGCTCACGTTATGACCGGAAGTATTCAATTTCTTCCTTATGATTTCAATTGTAGGAATCTCATTGCTTTTGTAACAGTCGTATATTGTTTTTTTAATGATTTTATTAGATGAACCTCTAAAGGTTTTGGTAATCCCGCATCAAATCGCGTCTTGCGTTCATAAGATTTGTTTTTGACTATTTTACGTACCAATACGAACCGCCAATTCTTCAGTCAATGTGGACTAATTCGTTGCGGCATACTTCCTTTGTATTGGTTTTTTGGCCTTTGACTTCGTCGACACCTAAGATTACTATATCGGTTACTTCGACTATACCCAATCATTTTCTTCCCGTTTGTTCGCCCAGCCTATGCCCATTCTTTCATCTTCCAGTCTCGCCCCAGCATCCACGTACACCTCAGTTACCCTTTCGTCTTCCCTCTCCTCCAGCAACATTCCTTGCAGCCAGAGAAGTATTCTGTCCTTTCCCTTCACTCTGTCCTCATTCTTTCTTCCCCCATTCACCCTCTATTTATTGTATCTGGCACTCGCCTCGACATGCAGCGGTGCGATATATGAGATCACATTAGGTATTAGGTTGTTTCGAAAGTGTTATCCGTTTTTATGACTACTTCAAACCGTAATATCTCATCAAATACTTATTTGATTCAATCTAAATAAGTACCATTTGAATCTGTGTACTTTTGCCAACGTAACAATTAATTTTATCAGCATGAGAATTATGTGTTCGGTATTCGATGAAGTCGAGTGTTTTGATTAGTAAAGGTTCTATCAGCGAGAATAACTTTCTCGCCGATAGGACCTTCACCAATCAGGACCACGTGTGCTTGAAAATGTGGTAGTCGATTGGCGAAAAGTCTAGGGATTGTGGAGGTAGAACTTCGATGCTCACTTCGTTTAATTATTGGGCGGTGATTTGTGAAATATGCGGACGGGTGTTGTCGTGGAACAGGATTGGATCTCTTCTGCTGGCCAGTACCGGCTGCTAAAAAAACAATTTTCGGTACATTTCGTCGATATCCTCAAAATAGGACTCTGGTGCGATTGTTTAACCCGATTTCAGATATTCATTGTGAATCACACCAGATGCTGACCACCATACAGTAATCATGGTCATTTTTAGAAAATGTTTGCCTTTGGGCAGTGACTAGGTGGCTTATCGGTATCCAACAACTGTCCTGAACGTCTCCTCTTATCTTGTAGAGGATTCACTTTCCATCGTACTTGACGATCCGATTCAAAAACGGATCGTTTTGGTTATGCAAACGCAAAGGAGAACAGATCTCGAAACGTGATACTTTCTGTCGATCGCTCAAATCGTGTGGCTCCCACTTCTCGAGCTTTTTGACCCAACCAATACTTTTTAAACCATCAAAAACCGTTTGGGATCTGACGCGCAGTTCTTCTGCCATCCTACGCATGGTTTGTGATGGGTCAGTCTCCACCAGGATTTACAAAAACGCGTCCTGAATTACTGTAGGTCGATTTCATTTTGATTTTCGAGGCTAAAATCTCCAGAACGAAATTACGCAAACCAACATCGACCAGTGTGTTCCTAACACTATCATTGCCAAAAGCCTGATTAATTTTTTGGGCTATTTTGGCAGCGCTTTGGTTCAATTTGAATTTGTATAGAAAAAATTGCTCAACGACATCACATACTAATGCACTGAAAAGAGGCAGAAAATTAAAATTTGTGAAAAAATGAACAGCATCAATGCATAGAGTATAAAATTTTCTATCAATCAATATTTTTCGCCTCTCTTCGCTGCTTTTCTTCCTTTCTTCTCTTCAATATTTCATCATGTGCAGATGTTGAATTCTGCCATTTGTTAGGTTAGGTTAGAATCTCTTGAACTGAGTAACTTTTCAATGAAAGCATTTTTCATTATTATTATATATAACACAACACAGTAGAATGAATATTCATTAAGATATGGAGCTACAACAACACATGACATTGAAGCGGACAAAACTTTTGAAATAACCTGATACATGAAGAGTGCTGCAAAAAAATATATATAGGAACATACAAGTGAAAAAACTGGTGCACCACTCCAAAAGAGCTAGTATCAGCTCAAAATAATTCAAGGCCAATCCCAATCTCAAAAATGGTTGATCTTCTGATGATAGTTCAGTCCATGAATTGTTAAAAGAACGCTCGGTTAATCACACTCCAATCTCTGTTCATATTTATTTCATTCTAAACTTATAGGATACCAATTTTTTCAAAGCTTGGTGTTATGCACGGGACTTACATTGCTGTTAGAGAATATCTCCCCAAGTACAAATCATCGGACGAAGCATTAGTTTTAAACACCGCATCTGTTCTTGGACTAAACTCTTCAGCACTGGGATCGACTTATTCTGCAACCAAACATGGAGTTGTAGGTCTAGGTACGTTTTGTCAAGTAAATATACGAAAAAAATAATGTCAGGGAATTGTTTCAGGTAAGGCTTTTGGTGAAGATGAATCGTGCCTCAAAAACAAAATAAGAGTGATAACTATTTGTCCAGGAGTAATACTGACTCCTTCGATAGCAGATATGATAAGCAAGAATAGCGAACTCCAACAACAACTTTTTGAAATTAGCAAGAAGATGTCTTCGTAAGCATTTCATCAATTTTTCAGAGTTAACTATACGTTTTGTACGATGTTGGACTATTTATGTTTCGGGAACTGGCAACACTAATATCAATAGGTAAAATGTGGCAACACCATAATAAAGTTTGACATTCTTTGGCACAATCTTAGGAGTGTTGTATTGCATACAGTAAGACTTCTGTGCTCACAGAAGTAAAAATGCACCTAAATGGAAGCAAAAGTCAATAGTCGAGAGAGAGAGAGAGAGAGAACAAGTGCTATTTATTTTGTTTACAGTGAGTTATTTTACACAATTTTTAACGTGGATTATCTCAACAAGAATATGTCGATAAACTCAGTTCTTTGTATGACGATAAAGCACCATAAAATACTACAGTATATCGCTGGTATAGTAAATTCAATCGTGGTCGTAGTTCGGTCGCCGACGAATTCCGTGAAGTTCGTCGAAAATGGGTTGATGTGCCACAAAACATCGATGCAAGATCGCCATGTGGCATATTGAGAGATAGAAACATCCTTGCACATCAGTTCCACTTCAATACATTCAATTTTGCATGAAGGCGCAGTTGTAAAAAAATTGATCTCGTTGGATACCTTATAATTTATCAATCACTCGAAAAAAGGCTCGCGTCAAGTGGTGGGGGAAAATTATTGAAAAATTCGGCTGTGGTGCTTCAATAGACGTGTATAAAATCGTGAGAGGTGATGGAATCATGGATATATATGTATTAGCCGGAAACAAAGCAGCAATCGACCGTGTGGGTATTCTAAGACTAGCTAAATCCAACAAAAGTTTTTCGTGAAAGGAGCACAGCGGACCAATTGGTCGCCTATTTCTTCAGCCGAATGGGGCATGTGGCACACTGTTCCGCTTGAGTAACGTAGAACGGTCAATTCTGAGTGATACACGACCATTTGTATGGCGGAAGTTTTCGGAGAAATTCGTAGAACTAATTGTCGAAGACGAAACATAACCCATTATAACAATGCGACCTCTCACACATCTCGTCAAATAGGTGAATTTTTGAGCAGTCAAAACATCGAATTAATGACTTATCCTCCGTACAGTCCTGATTTGGTACCCAATGACTTCTTCTTGTTCCAAAATATCAAAGGTAACCTGCGGGGTCAACGATTTACTATTACTAATTATTTGCTATTCACGAAATATAAATAGTAACCCTCTGATTTCTCATGGAAAATATGGCAAACCACCCTGTTTTGCGTTTACACACACAAGGAATTTATTGCGTATGCTCTACTATTCCAATTTGCGATATTTCACGAAAACTATGACCCGTTACTTCATGAAAATTAATTACACTATGGATAATATGTTTAATATGTTTCCAAAACACAATTTCAAATGGCAATATACCGGAAACCTACACAAACAAGCTCCACCATACCCGCAAGATCAAACCATCCATCATCACAAAAACTGGCTGCTTATAACGCATTCATATATAGAACGTTAAGGATACCACTCAGCAATGAAGCCCGAAACAAAGAACGGAAAATCATATACCAAATAGCGAACGAAAACGGATTCGCCCAAAAGACAATAGATAAACTAGAAAACAGAATCAAACAAAAAATACAGAACAAGGATCAAGTCAACCCAACAGACAAAACAACACAACGATGGACAGCATTTACGTACGTAGGACACCAAACCAAAAAAATAACAAACATCTTCATGTCAATGAACATCAACATCACATACAAGCCAAACACGAAAATAACACAAAAAATAAACAGCTATGAAAAAGAGGAAGACAAAAACCAAAACGGGATATACAGTATACAATGCTCGGACTGCAACAAATTGTATATCGGCTAAACCACGAAAAAACTGATCCAAAGGTACGATAAGTACCTTTGGATCAGTTTTTTTGGAAAGTGGCATTTCAGGTTAGCTTCCAAAATTGTCTGCTACCGCAGTTGTTAGTTGATTGGTCAAACCACCAACACTGACATAAAAACATGACAAGTTGACTTGGGTGTCATACCAATAGGGTGGTTCCACTTATGTTTCGCTTGCGTTTACGCAGTTATTTTTATCGAGTACTTTTCTTGGTTTTTCACATTTTGTCTTCAATCGAGGACCGCCTGCCCGGTACTGACGATGCCCAATAGGCTGAAACAGCGGTCTACCGGTGGCTCTTATATTGAAATCAATATGGGAATGATCAAAGAAGTACTTATCTGATTATATATATATATATATATATATATATATATATATATATATATATATATATATGTATATATATATATATATAAAACATGTTCCTATATCGGTGATATATGATTTCAATAATATAACCTGAACTATATTACCTCCAATAATTTTGTATCTATAATGATTTGAAAGTGAGGTCAAATATTGACCCTCTTAGTTTTCATTACTACATGTAAAATTCAAAAAGGATTGATATGTTTTTCAGGTCTGAGTACGTTGCTGATGCCTTACAGGATATAATGAAGAAAGGAAATAATGGTTCAGTTTGGGTTGCTGAAAATGACGAGCCTCCATACGAAGTAACTTTTCTTCATCGGGAAGAGATGCGCAAAACTTCATAAACGAAGCTGAGATGATAAAGATAAGCTAACTTCAGGGTATCTGTTTTTCGCGACTCTCATCATTTTTCCCTAACGCGCCAAAATAAGTATAACTTCAAAAAAAAAATTCGAAGAATATTTATAACGATACAAATCAGACCTACGTACATAAAATATTATATGAATGTGTATTGTTACTTCAATGTAATCATTCAATTGATTATTAGGTTCTCATAGGTTTTGTATGAGTCAAAAAATTTGTTTTTTTCAAATAAATGTTACAATTTTTCATTTCATATAGTCTTGATTGAAAATGTTTTCATCGCATTTTTTGTATGGTTGTATTATTATCATATTATGATTGGACATTGGTACTTTTCCAAAATTTTAACAATATTTTGTGACCAAAATTGTGCATCAATGTATGTTTTTCTTCTATCTGAAAAACGAGCAATTTCTGTCACACATATTTTTTTCATTGTTTCTATCGAAAATCGTATCATATAAAATAAAAATAATTATTCAATAGTGAAACACATGCGAAAGAAATTCTAAAAGAGATCTGCAATGATTTAATCTGAAATGTCTGATTCCTGAAAATTCAAATAATTTGGTTTCTGGCTGGTAAAATTCCGTTGTTCAATCTCACGCTAGTGTTTGAAAAAAATTTCTTTTGGATTGAAGTAGAATTTGTCCACTGATCACTGACTGATCACTGACGCCCCAACTTGGCAATTAAAACAAAACTGTTTATCTTTATTCATTCATTTACCAAAATAACCTCTTTTTCCAAATGGTATCGCCGCTTTACTGGAATTTGTGTTATTAATCATTCGTTTGTTACGAAAAATCAGACACAAGAAATGAAAATTGATTGTCAAATTTCGAAAACTCCATTTAGAAAATCGTACCTATTTCATATTGGAAATTTATAAGGTATTGATTTGGTACTGAAACAAAATTTAACCTGTAGCACCGTATAGAAGTAAACACAAGTAAGTTCACTCTCCGCCATATTTGGGTCAGGATTCCCCACCTCAAATTTTATACGCGGCCAACCTGCAGCGCAACCGACTGAATCTGAGGCGTCTACTAAGCGAGCCAAATTGAGGCATGGAATACTATTACAGAGTGAGTCGTTGTAAGTGGTGGTCTTGTATTTATGAGAAATTTGTGTCTAGTTTCAAAATGAATGAGTTTCGAGCTGTGGGTTGCTGTAGTTTGCAGGGTGATGTCTGCAATGATCTTTTTCGATTTCCAACTGACGAAAAAAGGTATGTTTTTCTAGTATTTATTATGTAAGATTGAAGGAATGAACATATAACGAAAATCATAAAATAAATTGTTATATACCATGATATTGGAGTCATTAATATTCAAAAATGTTTTATGAAATTAATTTGATGAAATTGAACTTAACGAATAGTATATGCCTCACAAGTAATAATATAAAATGACAAAACAATGGGAGTTCCACTGGAAATCCATAAAGGAAAGGAAAGAAAAGGAAAATAATGGCTGAACTACATCAAATTTTTGATTTGGATGGTATGTATCTTTAGGGAAAAGAATTTACTTCCACTGAAAACTCTGCAAAACCAAAGTATCAACTGTATATTCAAAACACCCTTTTTGGAACCTACTTTCCATTTATATGTACCAAATAATCAACTATAAATAGCAAATATGTCTATTCTTACATTCTGTCATCAATGGCAAAAATCGAATTTCATTCGATTGACACACTTCATAATTAGCAAACTAGGCAACCCAAAACTAAAAAATCTGTATTTTATACTGAAGTTTATATTTGCAATAACCAACCAAATAATATAAAAAATGTATTTCAGAAAAACGATTCAAAACCAAACTAAATAAACATTTGCTAAACTACATCTTCTTTGTCTCTCATCAAATTCTGATTCAATATATTTAATACTATTTGTTTCGATGAAATGAGCAAGCATCAAGTCACACTTATAGTACAATAAAGCAACTGATAGAATAGTTGGTTTTGAGGAATTATTGAATAACAAAAACCGCGCCTACAACAGAATATGTCTGGGTAGTCATGGCAAAAGGCATACATTCGAACTGGAAATGGCCTCTTGCATACTTTTTTAAAAATTAGTCCACATCAATACTGGATATAAAAAGTATTGTGATTGAAGCTGTTAGGCAATTATCAAAAATTGGATTAGGAGTTAGGGGTATCATTTCAGATTTAAGTTCTAATTTTCATAAACTTTCCAGAAAAGATTTCGAAGTGACTGTAGAGCAGACATATTTCTTTGTTGGTGAGAAAAAATCTGCTAAAATGAAATATGATGAATATACAATGAACAAAATGATTATAGAACTCTAGCCACTCCCGAAGGTATCAGATTGGGCTATGTTTGTGGATATCTTTTGAGAAAATGTACAAATTTTGCCACGGCGGCTATTACCACACTGAATTAAACAAATGTATATAGTTATTTCCTTCAGATTATTTATTTTCTCTTTTCACAAGGGTAAGAATGTATTATACTTTGAAATTTGACAATAGAAATTTGAAAACAAATGTTAAAAAAAATTAAAAACTCGTCATTCTGAAAAATCTTTCGAATAGATTAGCATAAGTTTTTGACCTAAATTTTATAGTCTTACTTTGCAAAATAACGTTTATTTCACCACCTTGTCTTATTTTTTGTCAATTCCTAAACAGTTCAGAATCATATGGAATATTTATTGTGAGCTACTTGTAGCAATGATGAAGTCAGATCATTGTCACATATTTTTTGATCGAACCTCGTGCAGAGTTGCACGATAGCTCTCAGCCTGCACCCTCCTGCCCCGCCACATGCCAGCAAAAAGTAAAATCTCAACCCAAAACATCAAAGACGCCGACCGGGAGTGAATTTAGTTGTGTTTACTTTTAGACGGTGCATGTAGCTTGAACTAGTCGAAGCACGCTACAACTAGTTCAACTAAAACTCGAAAAAACAGTACACTCTCAATAAATTTGACATAAATAATATGTTTTCAAAATTCAAGTTACACTATTTGCACTTTTTCTAGACAAGGGTTCCATCAATAACTGTATTTCTGATTATATGGTAATAAATTCAATGCCAAATGCAACATCGATTCAATTTTGGAAAGTGACGAATGACAAAGAAAGGTAAAATTCTTTCTGATTTTCAATTGCCATATGAATTTGACCTCATCGCATTATTTTGAAGTTTGATTTCGTAACACGGCCAACAGTACCAACGAAAGAGTTCTTGTACCACGATCATTCAGTTTCTCATACGAATGTATGTGAAACTGAAATGACAGTCCGTAATTTTCGGGAAAAGACATTTTCAGGAAATTAAAGGTGAGTTTATACCAACATAAGCGATCATGAAAAAGTAAGTAACACTTTGCAATTTTAAAGGTGATAAGTACTCTTTGAAGTAAATTGATGGTGTACCAAACATTCATGAAGTACCTACAAAACCACAATTTTTAATGGAATCTTGTAGTATGTTCAGTGGATGAGATATCTTGTTTTTGCTACTCCTCACTCATATTTTATTTATAGAGTGATAAAAAACTTTCATTCAAACAAACATCATACAAAAATAAAAGACAAATTGACATTATTCAAATTGAAAGACGAATATTTGCAGGAATGAGTAATTTTTGGAAAAAACGCTTTGGCTTTCTACTTATCCATTCAAACAAAAAATATGAGAATCTTCCAAAGAAACGAAGAAAGTAATCTATTTCAAAATAAACTCTTTACAAAGAAGTAACTTTCAGACACAAGCTGGAAGAAAAAGCTATCTGGAAACAACTACTTTCATACAGACATTGAATCCCACAAAAGAAAAGATACTTTCGAAACGACTACTTTTTTGGGAAAGAAAGGTTTTGACTTTCTACTTCTCTATCTTGATACAAAAAAAATATGGGAACATTGAATTATACAAAAAACACTTTTTACTTTCTAATTGGTACTCCAAACATTTGTTATGATTCAGATATCATTCACAGGATTGCTATATTGTATAGTATATTGTTACGTTTTCCATGTGGGTATGCCAATAATTGACTATGCTGTATAATTGAGCTTTATTTCTCTGCCACGAATACATATACTAGCATCACAATAAAACACTTCAAATTAAGATTAAAAAGTCTATAGCCTTTTTAGATCACATCGCACCGCACTGTCAACTAGACTTCTTAGTTTATATTTATATATGCCAATGGAAGTCTTAGGAACCCGATAGAATTATTCTATCCCATTTCCGAGTGAGTAGGTCATCTCGAATACACATGGAGTCCCATTGGAGCCAGAAACGTACCACACCATATTCAGGTGGTTCCCCACATCTCCTGTCCGTATCCCTGGACAAGGGACCCTTACAGTTTGCTACCTTCTGGGATCAGTTGGAACCCGAAGCAGTAGGAAATAAGGGAGCTTGTCTACCTATCGGAGCTGTCCATAAAGAAGTCTCTGCCTGCTACTTCGTTACGTCTTGTGGAAAGTAACTAGTAACTTATAGGGGAAATAAACAGGCAAAAGTTCCCAAATAAAGCCATTGTCATTTTCGGCAATGAGAAGGCTAATGTTCTAGCCCGTGATTGGTGGAATAAGCTCCCAGAAATGAGGCAGGCGGAAGACTTCATGAAACATCGTCCAGATTCACGGAAGACCTGCTAAACCAGAACCGTAAGGTTGTAAGGGTAGTGGTGGGTCTACAAACGGGGCATAGCCGACTCAGGAAACATATGAGCAAAATGGGTCTGACAGAAGAAACCCAATGCAGGTTCTGTCAAGAAGAGGAAGAAACCGCACTGCATGTGCTCTGTGAATGCGAGGCGATAGCAACGCTGAGACGCGCAAGATGCGGAAAAGAGAAACTAGAGGCTGCCAGCTATATGAAGGGGTCAGTGTCGTGGCTATGGAGTCTCATCATAGAGATCAAGCTAGATAATGAGCTCCAACAACCAAGGAGCATCACAATAGATCTGAAAAGTTCGCAGTGAATCAGGCCATGAGCAAGCTCCCTGACAATCTAATCTAACTTGTAACTTTATTTTGTATGATGATGGATCAGTACTACCTCCTTTCACCCCTTTCAGTTCCAGTCGACTTTAAAGTAAGTTAATTATACTGTTTTTATTACAATATTTAATATTTTTCCTGATGTTAGTTTTCATAAAGTGTTATTAGTTTCTTAATAATTGGAAAAAATATAAATTTTCACCATTTTTGTGGAATAATGGTTCTGTATGAGTTGAATTCTTGTTTATAATGTTTATAGATTTGAAATGTAAAATTTCTCCGATGTAAATTTTCTATTTTGTAAAATGTCACGGAAATTTGATAAATCATCTTTTATGCAGGGTGTATCTGAATAAGTGTAAAACATTTAAGGACGTGATTCCTCATCGAAAGGAAGATAGGATCTTTCATATGAATAAACTTCATTGGAGCATCCCTTGTTAAGATACAGCCCCTTGAAGGGGGTACATTTGTATAACAATTTTTTTACAAGCACTGAAAAAGTTACAATATTGAAATTAACCTGACGTTTTCTACTACCAAAAAGACACTTAGCCAGTAATTTATTTGGTTTACCCCGTGGTTGTAAGAGGTGGAAAATGCAACCCCTAAAATTTATTTCCAATGTAACTTTTTGTCTTATTATTTGTTTACCATTTAAAAGTTTATTTCCGATAGCCTGTTTCATTCCAAACAAAAATGTCTCTTGGATTTTTTGCCCAAAATAAAACAGTTCGCAGCAAAAAATTATTTAACGAACATCTACAGAGATACATCGTCATAAATGCGAACTGGATTTATTGTTATTTTGTAGTTAGCACCTGCATTAAACGATTAAGGAGTAATAAACGAAACTAATTTATCAATAACAAAACACACAACATGTAGAAATCATAGTAATGTTCAGACATTACGCATGCGTCTAGACGTTGGCGCATTGAGCCACGTATTTGCTCAAATATTCCTGGAGTCTCTCTGATTAACCTGCACGCATCGATGATGCGGTTTCTTAAGTCCTCTACATCGCGAACAGGAGTACGATAAACCAAATGCTGTATATGGCCCCAAATAAAGAAATCGAGAGGATTGGGATCCGGGGATCGAGTGGGCCAGTTCTGTGGTCCTCCTCGACCTATCCACTGATTTGCATATGTTTCAGTTAAATGCTGACGTGCTACTTGACTAAAATGGGCGGGAGCCCCATCATGCATAAAAAACATATCCCTTCTGACGCCCAAAGGAACTTCCTCCAGCAGTGCTGGATGCACTTCTCTTAAAAATTGAACGTATGCCTCACCATTTAATCGAGGAGGTAGAAAATGAGGCCCAAATAAATCATCCCCAATAACTCCGAGCCACATGTTAAGAGAAAACTGTTCTTGATGGTAAGTTTCGACAATAACGTGAGGGTTTTCATCAGTTCATATGTGGTAATTATGAAAATTAATAATCTTGTCCCGAGAAAAACTACATTCGTCTGTGAATTCTATCGTCTTCAGAAAGTCACAATTTCTTATAATCATTTCCAGCATCTAATTGCAAAATTCAAGACGGTTCGGAAAGTCTCGCGCTAACAGTACCTGTACTCGTTGCAGATGGTAAGGGTATAAGAGTTGTTCCTTTAAAATTCGAAATACCGTCATATGATCAACATTTAGCTGGAAAGCATTCTTTCTAGTACTGGTAGTAGGTTGTTCTTCAATCAAATTAAGTACTGCTTCCTCAAGCTGTGGTGATCGTATTTCTCGATGGCGACCACAATCCTGCGTTCTTTTGTCGAATGAACCATATTCTCGTAATCGTTGATGAAGTTGAGCAAATATTCTATGTGAAGGATGCTGCCGTTGAGGATACATTTCAACATATCTTCTAGAAGTTTCAAACCCATTCCCTTGCGACAGACCGTAAATGTAATGCATATCAGTTATTTCCTCATTTGTGTATGCCATTTTAATAACAAGTGAATTATTAAAGTAACAAATTAAGAACAGAACAACAACACACAATTAGTATTAATTCAATTTCGAAAATTCACAAACTGATAGCGTCACACCAATTTAATTGTCACTATCGCTAATAGCGACCTACTAGATAGAATAGTTTCGTATTTTCGCATTTATGACGATGTATCTCTGTAGTTGTTCCTAAAATAATTTTTTGCTGTGAACTGGTTTATTTTGGGCAAAAAACCCAAGAGACATTTTTTGTTCAGAATCAAACAGTTTATCGGAAATAAATTTTTAAATGATAAACAAATAATAAGACAAAAAGTTACATTGGAAATAAATTTTAGGTGTTGCGTTTTCCACCCCTTATAACCATGGGGTAAACCAAATAAATTTCTGGCTAAAGGTCTTTTTGATAGCACAAAACGTCAGGTTAATTTCAATATTGTAACTTTTTTAGCGCTTGTGAAAAATTTTATTATACAAATTTTATATACCCCCTTTAAGGGGCTGTATCTTAACAAGGGATGCTCCAATGAAATTTCTTCATATCAAAGATCCTATCTTTAATTCGATGAGGAATCACCTTCTCGAATGTTTACACTTATTTAGTTACACCCTGTGTATTAACAAAAAATTGTCATCTAATTTTGTAAACACTGTTTTCAGCACATGGGTATATTAGTCCAAAAAAAACGATTTTATTAAGTTTGATATTAGAATAAAACATTATACGATTCGATTCAAAAACACACCGTATATGTGGAATATGGAAGGACAAGCTTCATACGTTCAAGAAGAAAAAAAAATTCTAATTTTTTCTGTAAAATTTCGGATTTTGTAAAAAAAAGCTCCTCCACACAAAATATGTAGATTTTTATGTTTTCCACAACTTTTGTACTCAACTCTTCTCAGTGGAAATCATGAAAAACAGTTATTTATCCTTGAAATTCACCCTTTACCTTAGATCAACTTCAATTTATTATTGTCGTAATGGGCACACTATTTTCTTTTCTATATGAAAAAGTATTCTCCTAACTTTTTTCCTGAAAAATTATTTGCATTTTGGTCCGAAACTCATTTTGTTATGCTACTGACAAATTTAACTATTGAGAAATTTTGATTTGCCCACAATTATTTCAAATTATCAACGTTCATGTTGTTTAAAAACCCAGATTATCATGTAACGATAGCGATAACCTATATAATATATATTATTGAGAAAAAATTGTTTTTTTCAGTTACAATAATGAGTTTCGAAAGTGATAAAGTGGCACTCATTACTGGAGGAGCAGGTGGAATCGGTCTAGCTGTTACTAGAAAACTTCTTGAAAATGGTGTGAAGGTAGGTTTTTTTATTGAAAAACGTAGGTATACTTAGGTTTGGGTTCGAAACATGAGGCATTTTAAAATACCGCAAAACGTGTTTCATTATACAATAACTTACTTAAGTGGGTCCATTATGAATAAATTCTACCCGATTAGTGTTTTATTAATATTATGGCTATGCATACTTAATTTCTAATAATTCTATCCAAATTTAGGTATAAATTTGAAATGTAAACATTAGGTTGGAAATTTCACAAACAAACTCATTGACATGGACATGTACTGGCGTAATTGTTGCATCAATCAATATCTATTACTTAGAGATTTACAAATTTTGTTTTAATGTTATCAGCCAAAGCTTGAAAATTGAAACTAGATCACATTTTGACAATTTATTGTTTTTATCTGCAGGGTGTAGGAGTTGTTGATATTTCCGAAGATTATAGTGGGGCTCTCTCAAGTTTGCAGGAACAATACGCTGAAAAGTTTATTTTCATCAAGGCAGATGTTACCAAAGATGAGGAGCTCAGAAGTAAGTGGAATATGAATTGGAATTTGTTATAACGAGATCGGAATATTTATTGATTGAAATGACAATCGTTTCTGTTGTTTTTTTGAAAATAGAAACCATAGATGAATAGTGAGAACATTGGTGAAGAAATATACATTGTCACGAAATTGGAGTTGAATTTGTCTGAAGTTTTCTAAACCCTATGTAATAAACACAAAAAGTCAAAAACGATGTTTAATAGTTACCGTGAGCAACAAGCGTATCACTGACAATTCATTTATTGAAATCGATATGTCTGCAAAACATACTTTATTCATGAACTAAAAAATTGTGAATTGGGAAAAAAGTATTTGAAAAAATAAATCACGTAATATTTACTGAAATAACTTTGGACAGCTCTTCGATTTTTTGTAATGTGGTACATCATGCCCTAAAGAAAATAACGCCGGCCACCGCTGGTAGCCATAAATCAACTGTGACGTGTTCAAGACCGCGCGCAGCTTCGATTGTTGTAGTCTTCGCATCGGCTTCGATAGAATCCCGGCCAATATTCCACCGGCTTCGATGGATTTCTCAGGAATTCCCCGGTTTCGGGATAGTTCGTTTACCGAATATAAACGCTACCTACGGGCATAGCGAGATAGTCAAGTTTCGCGGACAGTGCGGTGCAAAGCAATTTTATAAGGCTGTAGACATTTATATATAGTTTATATAATAGTTTCAGTTTCAGTAGAAGTAATAATTTTACTTGCTAACAATTTTACAATAATGATAACACTTCCAAAATACAAATCAAGAAATTATAAAACAACAATGAAAATGAAAACAACAACAAATATTAATTGACGCTCCGGGGCGACTTCATTGATTCCAGTGGCGCATTTGCTTTTTCAGCTGAAGGAAAACCCGGAAAAACCTGCAGCATCACATCATCTGAGGATCTTGATCTGCCAATGTCCTCTCTCATAAAACAAAATGTAGGGTGTTTTCAGTGTTTTGTTATATTAATTGAGGAATAAAGTTGAGTTTGATTATTGCTCAGTGTAGTCAATTATTGGTGAACCCACGGGGATGACCGTAACAGTAATATAAATTCATTCTTGTTGAAAACAATAATTTTTCACGATTATTTGTACGATTTATCATATTCAATTTTAATTATTATACGAGAATTCTAAATATGAATATGACTAACTCTAAATGATTATATCCCTGTTTTATATTATCAAAATTTACTTTTTGTAACAGTGGAAAAACGTCCAGTGATAATTATTAATATAATGTTTGATTTTCAGATGCCTTCGAAAAAACAATACAGAAATTTCAAAACCTTGACATTGTAATCAACAATGCTGGAATTCATGACGAAAGCAAATGGGAAAGAACAGTGTCTGTTAACTTGGTAAATATTTTTATCTTTTTTCTCGTGTAGTATCTTGATTAAATAGTATACAGGGTGTCCCTGGACTTCCTCTTTTCCTCTCGGGAATGTATAGATGGGGTCAAAATATCACCAGTACTTCATATAACTTTTTTTACTAAAATCCTTTGTTACCAAGTAACGGGCCCTCGAAGTTACAAAATGAAAAATGTTTTTCTTTGATAACTTTTCAAGTGAATATTCAAAATCATCCAAATTTTGGTAATTGACTAAACAAATGAATTCCTTCGATGAGCTTTCATGCAGGAGTCAGTTGTTTTGCTACAAAGTCAGGAACGGACTACCCCCGATGGTCCACACCCCAAAACCTTGAAATGACAGATAGTTTTCAATATTTTTCAACAAATTAAGGTTACTTGGACAATTTCATGAATAAAAGTACTCGTGTGGAAAGTCGATCAGAGCAACGAGTCTTGATAAAAATGTAGTTTCACTCGACGACATCAAACCCGCTCGTCCACCATTATTTGAAATGAATAATTATCAAAGCAGAAATAATAATGATAACGTTAATTCAACAACATTTATTCTGAGATGTCTACCATTATTCGAAAATATTAGTTTTTAAGGAAAATGGAAATGATAGGTAAAATGTTCATAACGAATTTTTATAATGCAAACACGTTTAACTAACGAAACTCAAGAGCCTCAAGAGCAAACAGAAATGAAAAATCCGCTACAGAAACTGCTCGATATGACCACCTTCTCTCTCTATACATTTTCTTAGTCTGCGAAGACACCCTCTCTGTACTTGAAATAGCATTCCAGGGTCGTTTCGTATGGCTTCACAATGTAATGTTATTCTATTCAACAATGCATCTCTTGTGTGAATAGGTGTAGCGTAAACAAGGCTTTTTAGATGCCCCCACAGAAAGAAATCCAATGGATTTAAATCCGGAGACCGCGATGGCCATGAATATGGCCCACCTCTACCAATCCATCTATTGTGGAAAATATGGTTCAGATGGTCACGCACAATCAAACTAAAATGAGGAGGAGCGCCATCATGCATAAACCACATATCTCTTCGGGTTTGCAATGGAACATGTTCCAAAAGTCCATTCAAATCGTTCTGAATGAACTCCAAATAACGTTCTCCTTCTCCATTCAATCGGTCCTGTAGAACGAATGGTCCTATAAGATGGTTTCCTATGACACCAGCCCAAACATTCACGTTGAATTTCCGTTGGTGTTTGGTTTGCAATATCCCATGGGGATTTTCTTCGGCCCATATATGGAGATTATGAGAGTTGATAACTCCATCTCTACTGAAACCTGCTTCATCAGTGAATAAAACTCGATTAATAAAAGTCATATCCTCTCTTTGCCTATCCATGAACCAATTGGCATATTCCAGTCGTGCTGGAAAATCTTGAGGTGTCATGGCATGTACCTCCTGGATGTGAAATGGGTGGAGCAGTTGTTCCCTAATTATTCTATGAATAGTGGACTTGGATGTATGGAACTGTTCTGATAGATTTCTGATGCTCATTGAAAGATCATCAGCAACGGCTTCCAAAATATTTTCCTCCAATACAACGGTACGTACAGTCCTAGGAGCGCCCTCACCACCTCGTTTTGGCAAAACTGTACCTACAATAATATCGAAATAAAACAACGTGCTCAAATTAATTATCAATTATTACATACCTGTCTCCCTCAAGCTGCGATCGACACGCTCGAATGTTTCTCTTGACGGTACCGTTCGATTGGGAAAATGCTCGGAATACAGACGACGAGCTTCTGCAGCATTACAAAATGCTCGTCCATAAAATACATGCATATCTGCATATTCATTGAATGTAAACTGTTCGGCCATATCAAAAAAATTCAAAATATCCTCTAGAATATTGACAATACAATGATAGTCATATGACAACGCACCACTCAACAAAACAAAATCGCATTCCAGTTTCTCATTTTTTATCAAAACTTTCTAAAAGGTTTTTTGTCAACATCTGTGAAAGAAATGGAACATAATTATTCCCTAGATATTTTTCACCTGATCATGTGCAGCCGTTTTTGTAGTTCATTAGTTTGCTTTTTATTAGTATAGTAAATATTTTTTCCGATGTGCGTTTTTTCAGCTAAATTTAGATTCGTGTTAAAGAATTTCTCCCATAAAATTATAATTATCAGTGAAACTCCTCAACAGTTTAGCTGTGAAGAAGAATTTGAAACATTCGAATGTTGAGTTTCATGAGATTCAGATAACTGATCAACACGAAACGTGATTATTCCACACGTATTATGTACATACAAAATATGGAATGAATTCGATATTTTATAGTAGAGTAGCTTGTTAGTTTAAAAACACCACGAATCTACAGAACTTGATATTTCTTTTGAAAAAATATCTGCTATCACAATTGTGACTTAAACTTCCATATAGGTACTGTACTTTTTGTTTACGACTTCATTTTAGCATACTTTGTATTATTCCTGTTATAAATGTTGTTGAATTAACGTTATCATTATTATTTCTGCTTTGATAATTATTCATTTCAAATAATGGTGGACGAGCGGGTTTGATGTCGTCGAGTAGAACTACATTTTTATCAAGACTCGTTGCTCCGATCGACTTTCCACACGAGTACTTTTATTCATAAAATTGTCCAAGTAACCTTATTTTGTTGAAAAATATTGAAAACTATCTGTCATTTCAAAGTTTTGGGGTGTGGACCATCGGGGGTAGTCCGTTCCTGACTTTGTAGCAAAACAACTGACTCCTGCATGAAAGCTCATCGACGGAATTCATTTGTTTAGTCAATTACCAAAATTTGGATGATTTTGAATATTCACTTGAAAAGTTATCAAAGAAAAACATTTTTCATTTTGTAACTTCGAGGGCCCGTAACTTGGTTACGAAGACTTTTAGGAGAAAAAGTTATATGAAGTACTGGTGATATTTTGACCCCATCTATACATTCCCGAGAGGAAAACAGGGAGTCCAGGGACACCCTGTATATTCATGTTTTGAATAGCAACTTTAATGATTTGTCCTCTAATAATTATCTATTTTTCGTTTATTACCAACTTATTTTGGCCTGAATTGGATGATCTCGACACTGGCGACTAAGATCGTACGAATTAACCCCGTTAGACTATTTCTTGTGAGGATTTCTTAAGTCGCAGGTGTATACGAGTAGTAAGGCACAAACCTCAAAGGTTCTCAAAGCCAACATAACCCATGCTATCGGTCAAATTCAGCCTGATTTATACGTCAGAGTCATGGAAAATTGGACGTTACGGGTGCGCTCCACCCAGAGAAGCTGTGGCGAACATTTGAACGATGTTATGGTCCACAAATAATGGTATCAATTGGTCTTTCAAACGAAAAAAAAATGATATCTCACACACACTTTGAATTTAAAGATTGACGAAAGACTCTGTACAGTCAAACACGAAAAAAATATAAATATTTTGTAAATTTTTACGATTTTTGCCAGATATACCAAAATCGTACTGATGAACATTAATTTGCAAGTCAGTATCTGAATCAAAACAATATCGTCATATACATGGTGTAACTGAATAAGTGTAAAACATTTGAGGAGGTGATTCCTCATCGAAAAAAAAAGAACCTTTCATAAAGAAACTTCAATGGAGCATCCCTTGTTAAGATACAGCCCCTTAAAGGAGGTACATAAAATTTGTATAACAATTTTTTCACAAGCACTGAAAAAATTACAATACTGAAATTAACCTGACGTTTTATACTACCAAAAAACACTTAGCCAGTAATTTATTTGGTTTACCCCATGGTTGTAAGGGGTGGAAAACGCAACCCCTAAAATTTATTTCCAATGTAACTTTATGTCTTATTATTTGTTTACCATTTTGAAGTTTATTTCCGATAGCCTGTTTCATTCTGAACAAAAAATGTCTCCTGGGTTTTTTCCCCAAAATAAACCAGTTCGCAGCAAAAAATTATTTGACGAACAACTACAGAGATACATCGTCATAAATGCGAACAACATAGGTTGAACCAGTTGAATAATAACGGAGTCAAACGTGGTGATTTAACACAAAAGGCTTTTTTTTAGCACATTTATTTCTATCTAGATGGAGGGAGTAGGAAATAAATCACGAAATTGAGATTTAAATTTTGAGAAAATTAAAAAAATTCAAACAATCGAAATGAATCTGGTCATTCAAGGAGATGTTTTGTGGGTCTTCAACTATTTTATTGATAGAGAAAACCTCACTAATGTGCAAGGTCCTCCCTTTACCACAGATGCGTAAAAATGATATACCTGGGTCTGGATTGAAAAGGTGGTTTTGGTTGATAATATAGTTGGCGAAGAAGCTGTTTGTATTAATTTCATAAAAATGATCATGATGTCCATATTTCTGAATGGTTTTGTGATGTTCTTGGACCCTGGTTTTAAAAGAGCGGCCGGTTTGGCCTACCTTCGCTGCAGAACAATCAGGGGTTGAACAAGAAAGTTGACAAACTCCTGATTTTTCTAAAATAGGAACTGTATCTTTACTTTACCTCAAAACTTCACAAGTTTTGTGGTTTTTACTCCTAAGGAGATGTACTTTTTTAATTCTGCAATGTATTTTCAGTTTCGAAAAATTTGTAATTCCAGAATAAATTTTCACAATGAACTTCTAACTACAATTCTCAATTTTTGTAGACAGCTGTTATGCGCGGTACATTTTTCGCCATTCAGGATTATCTACCCAAATACAACTCTTCAGGCGAAGGATTAGTGTTGAACACCGCCTCTGTTCTTGGAATAGAAACTTTATCAAACACACATGCGTACGGAGCGACTAAACATGGAGTCGTAGGCCTCGGTAGGAAATAGTAATTAGTACATACGAAAATAACAACAATAATTATTTGATTTCAGGAAAGAGTCTTGGGAAAGATGAATCGTGTCTGAAACATAACATTAGAGTAATAACTCTTTGTCCAGGATTAATACACACTCCCATGATTGGCGATTTGAACACTATCAAGAAACCTAGCGATGTTAGCGAAGAAGTGGCTGAAATGTGCAAGAAAGTTTCTTCGTAAGAATATTCTTCTTATTAATATCGTCAGATATATTTAAGTACCACACGCTTCCCTTCATATACATTAAGAATAATTGTTTTCACGGGCTACATATATTCGATCAGAGATTTTTAGTTTTTTTATGTTGGTACAATCATTTCGCACATATTATGTTCACAGATTCAGCTGTTCACTTTGTTGGTGAGAGGCATAAAAATTAGAAGTATTTTGCATGTTCGGCGATTTTCGAAAAAACGGATAAAAGAATTTACATCGAATATTTTGTGTTGAAAATGGAATCGAGTGCTTCAAAACACTTGAAATGACTCTGAGTCAGAAAAATATTTACAAGTGATACAAGCTCTTCACAGAAAGTCGAGAAGATGTGATTGACGACGCTTGACCTGGACGTCCCAGCACATCAACAACCGATGAGCATGTCAAGAAAGTTGTTATGGAGAACCGTTAGAGAAATTGCTGTGGATGTCGGCATATCAATTGGCTGGTGTAATGTATTTTTTCGGAAATTTCGGGCATGAAGAGTATGGCAGCGAAGTTCGTTCCAAAATTGCTTTTGACCAAAAAACCGTCACATCAGCATCGCTCACGAATTGTTGAATGACGCCAATGGTGATCCAGATTTGCTTAAATTGTTCATAACTGGTGACGTCCAATCGTCCGAATGGAAAAGCCCAGGAGACCCAAGACAAAAAAGTACCCCAAGTTCGATCAAATGTCAAGGTTTTGCCCACTGTTTTCTTCGATAGCCTTGGCGTGGTGCCACATGGCCTTACCATCAATATATGGTATAACAATTTTCAATTGAAGATAACTCATATACAAATTGAACTGAGAGCTAACGGCAACAATGTTAAATTTTAGAACTAAATTCTTACCGGGATCATTTTTATTGTCTATGCATCACCTTTGTAAATAATTGAAATGTAAGATGATTCCATAAAATTTGACCCCCGTAACAAGATAGCTTCTGCATATCGATAGGATGTACGAGCGAATAGGTGAACCAGTTCGTTAAATGCTTTGAAACATCGGTAAACTGATCAACACTTCGCAGGTCTATTATATTTGTGTCCTTAAAATGCCATAACTAGTCATTCGGTTTCTTCATTATCAAGCGTCCTTATCTGCATAGGCGTAATGTGTTCTGTTTCTTGTGAAGGTGACTTTGTTTTGTATTTATTAAATATATTTCATTATATTTATTGAATAGACTGTTATATTTATTAACTTTAAAATATGAAATAGAGTTGGCCGATACTTGTTTTTCAAAATACATTATCATAGATTTTCATCACTTTCACACTTTATTTTGAGATAATTAGTTGACCTAGTCATTAAACTCAGATATAAATGTTCGTTAAAGTCAGGTATAACTGTTATTAATTAGATCCTAGAATATTATTAGTTTCTAGGTAGATAGTAATATTTCAAATAGTATATATAAATCACAATGTATGTAGAATTCAGTTTGTTAGTGAACACGCTTGAAAAAGCTACCGTGCAGCGAAACACGTGTTGCGGATTTGTTAATCTGTTCTAGTGAAAATCTCACAATGAAGTGTTTTTCAAAATACATCAACTTTAAAATAGTTTTTGAGGGAAGTAAACAACTGACAAATATCTGAATAATATGATTGAATTTTATTATTTTTATAGTATTAAGATGGATGCCGCAGCAGGTCCAAGTAATGTACAAAGAAAGCGGAAGTTTATGTCGTTAGAAGAAAAACAGATTGTCTGTAGAGTGTACGAAAATTAAAAAAATACACTCCGTACATTGGAAACTGTAGCCCAGTGTTCATTTTTAACGGGAGTATCCGTGTCGACAATTGAACGCAAGCTCCAAAAGTACATTCTCGTTGTAGAAAAAAAATTGAATTGGACGAGTACCAGAAAAATTTTGTACGCTATACCATTCATTCTTTCTTTTTTGAGAATAAAGCGCCAACCCTCGAATCCATTAGGACAAAGGTAATGGATAATGATCTCTTTCCAAAAATGAGCAAAGAGAAGTTAAGGAAAATAACAAAAGAAGATTTAAAATTTATATATACCAAACGATCATTCAAATCTGTCTTCCTCTTCGGACGAGTCACTGGATTCTGAAACTTCATAAGCATAACATAAGTAATTATTTATTTGCTTTGTAGTTCTCTTTCTATATAAAAGGAACATAATAATTATTTTGTAAATTTTTCTTGTTTTTTGAAGTACTGTATTAAGCATAATAAGAAAATGTAATCAGTTTTACCATTGACACCAGGTAGCGCCACCTACTATAACAATTTTTACGTAATTACCTATGTGTTTGAAATAAAAATATTATTTTGGTACGCCTCTGCAGAGTTGGTAAGAGGATTATCCGTTGGTGACTTCAAGTGCGACGTTGCTAATGAATCACCTTCAATTGAAAATTGTTATAGTATAGAGTATTTGCATCACTATAATGCACCTGCTCACTCGTTATTGCTTATTCGTAATGTTCTGGCCAAAAACAACACCGTAATCATGCCACAGCTACCGTATTCATTATATTTGGCCCCCTGGAAATTTTTCCTGTTCCCAAGATTGAAGAGGGCTGTGAAAGGACGGTGTTTCGCGACGATTGAGAAGATAAAACCGAATCGCTGAAATAGCTCAAGGACATACCAAAAAGTACATACTAGAAATTCTTCGAGGATTGGAAAAACGCTAACACAAATGTAGTTTATCTGAGGGGTACTATTTTGAATGGAAACAAAATAGAAATTGATGAATAAATGAATATTTTTTGAGAAAACTGAAAATTCATCCTGTTTTGTTGAACAGACAGCGTACGGGTTTGAAACAGCTACTTGATAATGATTCATTACTCATCTGCTCAAGAAAATAGACTAAAAGTATATCACTGCTAATTGAGTATTCAGGGTTTGTTGGGAAGCAATAATTTGTTCAACCAATACTACTAGATATTTACTATTGAACAAATACTATTATTCATGTATTTTCACCTTCCACGTTGTTTTTTTTGTATTTGCAAAATTATTCAATACTACAATTTACTGTTGATTGTTTTCATTCAAGCAATAACTCATCATAGAACACATGTATAAAGTTAAAAAAAATAGTTATAAGAAATAGATACTTATTCAGTACTATCTAATGTAAAATGTAAATGTTTCAGCACTGACTACATTGCTGAAGCAGTTTCGGAAATAATGAACAAAGCAGAGCACGGTTCAGTTTGGGTTACCGAGGACGAAGAACCTCCATACCAATTAGTTTTCCCCAATAGAAAAGAAATGCGCAAAACCTCATGAAATGCATTTGAGATCGAAAATATAAAAAATGTAATTAATTTTTTGTCATTATGAGCATTATCATGTCATGTTTAATGAAATAAAATATTCTTCTTGTTAATCGTCACTATTTATTTCTTTTGTTAAATATATCTTTGAATCCACATAAAAATTCCAGTTTAGTTTTACGATGAGAATAAAAGTAACACGGGCGGGCTTAAGAAAGAAAACACTTTCTTTTCAAAATTGAGTCTATTCATCAACGTAATCTCCATCAAGAGCCACACAACCATTTCAGTGCCATTCTAACATTTCAATACCACTTTTGTGGAACGGTTTGACTTTGCTCCAAAATAGGCCCCGGTTTCAACAATAACCCCTTTATTTAGGCAAAATTTCTTTCCGGTGAGCATTTTTTTGAAGTCTGCCAACAGCCAGTAGTCGCTGGGAGCCAAACCTGGCGAATACGGTGGATGTGGGAGCAATTCGAAGTTCAATTCATGTAGTTTTGCCATTGTTTTGATTGACTTGCAAGGTGCGTTGTCTTGATAAAACAAATTTTTTTTCTTCGCTTTATGCGGTCGTTTCTTTGCAACTTCGGCACAGGTAACTACAGCAAATATCAAACTGAACGCCGTATTCTACGATTCTTTCTTTTTTTTAATCATAATTGCAGCTCTTTCAAATGTGTTGATGTACTTTCAAATCGGGACTTAAACCAATTCGAATAGCGATTCAACGACTGAATCGAGGACCCAATTCGAGGACCAATTCTAGATCTGAGATACAAACCGATGACATCAGATTATCACTATCATTATTTCACAATTACTTCCAATATCTCACGTTGGTGTCGAGTCTAAGGACATAGCCTATCACACCGATGACCAGCGTTCAATTCTCCGATCTTTTTTAATTCCCTAATGACGTGTGCTGAGAAAACACAAATTGAAGAATCTAAACGTCAAAGAACAGCAATTATAGTCGGTGAAGATATTGATTTACTTGTGATTTCAATTGGGCGTACACTATCTCTTGAATAAGAATTTTTTTTAAAAAAAGTTGGCAAAGCAAATGTGAAAACGGAAATATGCTCCTCTAAGAGTTTCGACAAATATTCAAGTTTTTAAAAACACATTTTGTTCCTTTACGCTTCAAGCGGCTGTGATACGACTTCTGCGCTCTTTAAAAAAGAATGTTTTTAAGAACATTCGAGAAACTACCTAATTTGGATGAACTTACCGCAGCATTTGAAGAAGAAAACTGCCCGGTTCAAAGATTATTTGATAGTGGATTGCAAACTTTACTAGCTTTTTATGATGCTCCAAAGTCTGTAGATACTATCGATCATCTTCGTTATGCACAATATGTCAAGCTAACAAAACTCAATAAACCTGTGCAGTTATCAAATATCACACCAACAAATGGAGCAGCTCAACAACATTTTGATCGTGTTTATTACCAAGTTCAAACTTGGTTAGGACATGATTTGGAACCCCAGGAATGGGGTTGGACAATGCTTAACGGATTGTTAGAACCTATCATTATCATTTTACCACCTGCTGCAGATGAGTTACTCAATACGATATTCTGTAACTGCAAAAGTGGTTGTGGTTCAAAATGTGGATGTAGGAACGCGGGGTTGCAATGCTCTTTAGCTTGTGGCCAGTGTAATGCTGTACCATATGAGACCGATGTTAACGAAGATAGTTCCTTTGATCCAGAAATTATGGAAGAATTGGAAACAAATCTGGGTGAAGATGATAACGCCTTTGAATTTTTACAGCTGCGAGAAGACGACGACGAAGAAGAAGAAGAAAATTGAAATTTAAACTCATCATTCTTTTAATTATTTTATCTGTTTTTTTAATTTTGACATCAACAAATGTATCAAATGACATTTTTTAATAAAAATATTATTTAAAATTGTTTTTCTTTTCTATTAATTTTTATTTATTTAATAATTATTACTATAGATTAGATTTAAATTATAATGTAATATATATTTTCCCCCCTACAAATTTATAACTACACGCGCAGGTAAGTGTATTTGTATATAAAAAATGAAAATTATTCATAATTATTCAATAAATAATAATTTATAAACCTTAAATGAGCTAATTTTGATGGGGACAACCAGTTGATTTCAAATAATATTTAATCTGCGCTCGCGCTGCACTCTATTTCAAAAACGATCCAACGTATGGAAAAATGTTTGAGACAAAAGTTGTAGAGAATGTGATTCTCTACAATATTGACATACAATCAGCATAAAACCCATTGGAAACGAGATATTGGCAAAAAACGTTCAAAAAGTCGGTTTTTTTACTTTTGACCCACAAGTTTGGAAGTTGCGGCCGTCGAATCATATGTGAATTTTGGGAATACTTTCATGATGCCAAAATACAAAGTTTATACAAATTTACAGCTGGGTATGTCCACTTTCCTAGGCAAACCCCCTAAAATGACTGACCACATGTAATATAAAGCCAACACGTTCTTTCGATATCTTCACAATGTCAGCTAACTCACGTAACTTTACTTTTCGATCATTCAAAACGATTTTGTCGTTTTTTTTTGTTTTCTGGTGTTACTGTCTCATTTGGACGTCAACTACTTTCTGTACATCGGTGTCTCTACGAGCACGTTTGAAGTCAGCAAACCAACGTTTGATTGTTGTTTCGGATGGAGCGGAGTCCTTATAACACTTTACAAGCCATTGTCTTTCTTGAACGATATTTTTTCACATCTAGAAGCAGTGTAAAATTAAAAGACAGAATTGTTTTTGATCCATTATTTTGAAAATAATAAAAGTAGTGTCACTTAGTAAAATAACTCACAAACTTATGAGTAGAAAGTCATGAAATTTCAACAGCTTCATTTTGAAGGTTTCAGAAAATCATTCAACGGGGACCAAGTGATAAAGAAGCTTGTTAAAGGCAGAATAATTTGAACCATTCATGAAATATAGTTTTATGTCAATCAGATAATGTGGTGTAGCTTTCCTGTGAATGATTCTCATTAAATTTCTCAACGAATGTTTGGGGTATACTAAAAATTGAATTAAAAAACTTTATTTACCTATGGAAGTAGTTGTTTCGGCTTTTTTTTTCAGTTCGTATCTGAAAGTAACTTCTACGCCTGATCTATACATCTTTGTAAAGGGTTTATTTACAGCATGATTGCTTCCTTACTTTCTTCAAAAGTTGTCCCTTCAGTTGTGGAGATAATGAACAAAGCGGAACATGGTACTCCTCGTATTGCCGAGGATGAAAAACCTCCTTACAAAGTAGTTTTTCCCGATCATCAGCTAATGCGCGAAATTTCATGATTTTTCTCAAGTGAAAATAAAAAACAATAATATGTTGATGCATGCAAAAAGGCTCCTTTGATATTCTCTTTGACCGTTTATCGAATTGTTGGTATACACAAAATCGGCTTATATAATAAAATCGTTTATTAAAAATATTCTTTTTTATACAGTAGTCTTAGTACAGATCTTCATTCCATTTTTACCCTTGTTTAACTCCTATGATCAGTCATCCTTCTTGGATTCCAACTCCTTTCTTGTTCTGACGCAAACTGTAAAACAAAATGTGAAAATGAAAAAATCATAGATTTCTATGAATTTGATCAGTCATATTAGTAAGTAAGTTGACAGGCAATCAAAATGAAAAATCCACCTGTACCAGAAGTTTTGGTTAATATTGAATTTAGCTAATCCATTTTCGATTTCTGGAAAAATTGAAAGGGTTGAAAATAAAACAGTCTAAGAAAAAATCAAGAGCAATCAACAAGCAATAGTTGTGAAAACTTAGAAAAATGGGGATTGTCCAAATTGATTGGCATAATGTATAAAACCATAGCAGGATTGTAGAAATTATAAACAAAGTACGACGCGACGAACTATTTAGTCGAATGAAATAACATAATGAAATGAAATAGAGCAGATTTCTACAACACTGAACCTAAAAAATTCAATCATTTACTCATATTATTTTATAGGAGACCAAATGTGACATGACTTTTTTACACAATCTGAAAAATAAATAAATTTAGATCCGCAAACAATCTGCTTGCGTGTAATGGAAAACAAACTGAAAGCTTTCCCCTACATTATTACGTATATCAACACAATCAATCTATAACTTATTTTCAATAATAACGAAGTTATAAATTAATGGAAAAATTCGTGTATGGGAATTCCATGAGAGAGATCACGTTAATTATTATCTGGCGCAAATTTTGATACATTTGGTAGTCTGAATAATATAGTGTTCTTTGTAAATTAAATTCTATCTCATATTATATATTGTGTAGCAATCCTCTGAACGATATCTGATTCAATTCCATGACGAATGTTTGGAGTACCAGCTGTATAGGAAAAAGTGTTTTTGTATATTTCAATGTTCATATAAAAGTTGTTGTTTCAAAGGTATTTTTTTTCTTCCAAATTGTGTCTGGAAGTTACTTTTTTGTATGATCTATACATCTTCGTCGAGAATTTATTTTGAAGTTCATTGCTTTTTTCCTTTCTTCGGAAGATTCCCAATTTTTTTGTGAAAAGATGGAAAAGTAGAAAGCCGAAATCTTCCTTTCCGAAAAATTGAACTCTCCAAAAAAAACACCTTCAAATTTAAATGAAATAGTATTTTGACGTAAACTTTACTGTTTGCCATTCATCACACCTGTGCAAATTATTTATATATTCTTTTACATTGTTTTCAACTTGTGTAGGGTTTAAAAACCAAAAAATAGATTGTGTTTCATTTATGTAAGTAATGTATGACAAAACATATAAAATTAGCCAAAAGTAATATGTTTCAATGTCTATAGTTCGATTCACTGTTCTGAAATTTCACATTCGTATATATATTTAGAATTGATTATCCTTTCAAATGAGGTGACAACTCACCTCTCTTGGATTTTTCCCAACCAATGAAAGCTCCGTTCTTCTTGTTCTCCTCCTCTAACCACGTCTGAATTGGCTTGAAATATTCTAGAAGGCCGCTGGCGTCCATTTTTCTTTGTCCGGTAATAACTTCCATCGCGTCTGGCCATGGCCGAGATGAACCCATAGCAAGCATTTTTCTAAAAAAATTACGTATTTCAATTAAACAGAAAGGCATCCAAATCGATTTTTAGTAGAAAGCAGAGGGAATATTGACAAAGCTGTCAATTAATGAACCCCAAGAAATATAAACTTGTATAACATGGAACTTGGTGACAATAAATAAATTTAATATCAACAGGAAATTAGTCGTTTTCAAATACAAAATATAAAGTACATCTTGCTAGGAAAAAAAAAGACAGTAAGTAAGTAAGTAAGATAGAAAGTAAGAACGTAATTCTATACGGATAAATTGATTCTGAAATTGAGTTGAAAAAATAATTGTTGGTATGATTCAAACTCCCATATCTTTTTATATCGGTATTTGTTAGAAATATTCAAAATTTTCAACTCAAGAATGGCCACCTACGTACTTCGTAGTCAAATAAACTTACTTAGTTCATGTTAGAGAATGGGTGAATGAACATTTTCAGATTTGTAATTGATTAATGATCGGTGAAATAACCACCACAATTACCAAATCTAACTCATATTATTGGTTTTATATGTCGTCAAATAATAGTGTTCAGTTTTAATCTCAACTGAATAGAACATCTGAATAACGAAATTATCCAAGAAAAGTATCGTTCAGCTGGAGATATTCGAGGTTTAATAATATCTGAAATCTTATTATCTAGTGCCAATTTCTTAATATCATTAATTCAATAGTTAAAAAATCTTTATAATATGCCATCGTAAAAATTAATCTCCAGAACCCAAAAATGAACAATGTCTAATAGTTTTCCTTAATGTTATGCTTTCTAGTCCAAATAAATCTAATGAGTTCATACCAAATAAATTCACAGCATTCCAGAGAATTTAAAAAATCCCTCGCAGTTAAATGATTTTTTTGTTAACTCAATTCCTATTAATGAACCACCCCCCGAACTCACCTCTTTCTATACTGACAATAAATTGATAGACTTTGACTTCAAATTTCAAGAAGTACATGATATGCTCGTTTTTGAAACAATTTCTAATATAAAAACAAATGCAATGGGATATGATTTACTGAATATAAAACTCATAAAAATGTGCTGTCCACATATAATTCCATATGTAACATATTATGTGAATTTTTGTCTGAAAAGTAATATTTTTCCCACGGTATGGCAGAAAGCATTCGTGAAAGTTGTTCCAAAAAAAAATAATCCATCAGAATACAAATACCTACGCGCCATTAGTTTATTACCAACTTTGTCAAAAGTTCTTGAAAGAGCTATTGAAGTTCAGTTGAAAGAACACATTGACAATTTCTCTATACTTCCAATAACTCAATCCGGATTTCGTAAAGGACATAGTTGTACAACTGCTTTGTTGCATATAGTGGACGATATTATAAGAGCACGTGACGAAAAAAATAATACAGTAATGGTACTTCTTGATTTTAGTAGAGCGTTCGATACTATTAACTTCGATTTAATGTTAATAATTCTTGGCTATATAGGACTCTCTAAAAATGCTATATCACTAATCAGATCGTATCTCACCAATCGTCAACAAAAGGTTACCATAGAAGGAAACAGCTCACAATATTTAAAGCTGATATGTGGAGTGCCACAGGGCTCTATTTTGGGACCCCTTTTGTTTGCTATCTACACATCTCAACTTGCAAAATGTTTAAAATTTTGTAATATACATTTGTATGCAGACGATAGATACCAAGTTGTATTATAGCTTCCAACCTGAAATGATAGATAATGCGTGTACTGAAATCAATATTGAGTTAAAATTATTTGTGAAAAATGCTTCAGATCACTGCTTAAATATAAATTGTAGTAAATCCAATGTTATTGTTTTCGGACCAAAAGGCCTTAGAAATGATATTTGCAAATCTGTGAAAGTAGTAGTAAATGGTCATGTACTTGGGGTTGTCCCAGAAGCCAAAAGCCTGGGCATCATTTTAGATAAGGACTTGAAATTCGAAAGCCAGGTTAATCAGTTTATTAGGCGTGCATATTATTCGCTCAAAATTATATATGGACACCGAAATTTCCTACCCATGAAGGTGAAGGCGAATTTGTGCGAATCATTAGTTTTATCTATATTCAATTATGCTGATGTTTTGTATGGTCCATGTTTAACCAACCAATTCAAGAAAAAGATACAAAAAGTTCAGAATTCCTGCCTACGGTTAATTTTTGGTATTAGAAGAAGAGAAAGAATATCACATATGCTGAAGGATACCGGCAGGTTAAATATGAACGACAGGAGAGTGTTACATGCTGCAACTTTGTTTCACAAAATAATTATTAGTAAGTGCCGTCTTACTTACACCAGAAAATTACTTTTAGAACTGATGTGCATAATATAGATGTAGATGTAGAATATAGAATTTGAAAAAATGCTGATGTAAAGTGATCATTCCTATATTTTTCGCTAATTTCGAAATGGAACTATTTTTCTTTCATTTCTTGAAATCGTTTGCAGAGAAGTAAAGTTGCGGTGATTTGTAGGAGAGACTAAAATATAGTGAATGATGTGGTTTGAACAGATGATAAATACTCACTTGAGAACATTTCCAGCTTCAGTGTTTTCATAGATATCACATTCATGAAGAGGTTTTTTGGGGTTGTTTGGATCATATTGACCAGCTTTCTCGCAAAGAGCACGATGGAATTGGAACTGTATCACAAAACTTATGAAATACCTAAGAAAAAAAGAAATAGTGTATTACTGTTGATTCTTATTCTGAAAAAAAACTCAAAATGAATCATACTTTTAAGGAAATGTGATAGTGAACAGCTTTAGATATTCAGTATTTACCTGAGATAGGGAACATCTGAAATAATGTGATATTTAGCAGCAGGATCAAAATCTTCTTCGGACCGGTCTAAAGGCGGTTCAACCCCTTGATACTTCTCCCGCAGTTCCCACCATTTGCAATTGTAATTTTCCGGGGTTGTCTTACCCGAAAAGACGTCCCATCGCCATAGATCCATTAAATATCCGAATGGTAAGAATGTTATTTTATCCAGCCCAATCTGAAATAGAAACCATTTATAATTTGAATTTTGTTGTTATGTTCAGTTCACCACCATGGTGTTCCACAAGATAAATTCTTTGAATATTCTCAATAGTCAAAGTGGACACTAATCATTTGCTGATTGCCTTCGCGGCAATGATACTTGCAACCTTAAGCAATCATTCAGAAAAACAATTGAAACAATTACCTATTGTAAAAAAATAAATCCATCAATCAGGAGTAATTCATTACAATAAGTTATCTAAATACTTGAAATATTATCTACATTCAAAAGTAATCTCAAAAAATATTTACTATACTTTGAATCTGCACCTCACCGAATAGTCGTTATTCAGGTTATTGTTGAAAATCATGTCCGAAAGAAAATAACGCCGACCGCCACTGGTAATCATAAACCAAACGTGACGTAGCTAAGAGCGCGCGAATGTTCGATGATTCCCTGCCACTCTAGAAGCAGCGAGAATAATGTTACCGATTTCAACGGAACTTCGACGAAATTTCTACAGTATTTGATTATTATATTTAAAGGATAGCCACGAGGATATCGAGACAGTCAAGAAGACGTTACAGTGCGGTACGCGAAGTGATTTAGTAAGACAATAGACATTCAAATAATAGTTGAAGTGTTTGTTGTATTTAAAGTGAAAAAAAGTTAAGTTTGATTATTCTGTGTAAAAGATAACACTTCCAAAATATAGATAATGAAATTATAAAACAACCCACAGGGAAAAACGTAACAATATATTGTTTCATTTCCATAATGAAAATGGTTCTCTATTATAAATTGTAGTTGATTTTTGGGAATTATAATAATATAGTAAGCAAAAATAAACATATGTGTCTCCTACAATCACGTTAAGCTACGACCTACACTCGATTACAACTCAACTGAAAATACTGTCCACAGAAAAATAATCCTTTGTTGAACTAAAATTTATAAATCGCATGAATCTAGAAAATAATTCATAGTAACATCAATGTAATCACCTACCTTGAATAAATTATTCAAAACTATTTTTGGATCATCATTCTGAGATTTTATCAATCCGATTTTCCTCAAGTGTTTGGTAGATCTCACAGAAAGAGATATTAAATCACCAACTGCCTCATGAAAACCTATTGGAAGAAGTTACATGAAAACGAATATACTATAATGCTCAGAAAAATGTTAACTGGACCAACTTTAATTGGATATCAGAAACCAATCCAAAAAATTACCGTCATTTGCCCCCTCTCTGAACTTCACAGGTTGGTCTTTGTATTGCAAGAAATACTCGATATGCCCCATCTCATGATGTGCCACAATAAACTCTTCACCAGTAATTTCTGTACATTGTTTGATTCTGAAAAAAAAATTCATCAGCACCAGGGTGGCCAAAATATATATTAGACTGATGATAAAGATATTGAATATTTGATCACAGACTACCATAGTTTTCAAGGTCTTTGAAAACATTCCATAATAGAGTAAAGAATGAATTCTCAAATCACGTTTTCTGGAACTCACAGCGAATTCGTACCAGAAAATCATTTATATGAAATGCTTCATTCAAATGCTTTATCCTGAAATCCAACAATAATGATATTGTTGGATATTAATATTGTTAATATACATATAAACATATACATATATAATATACATATGCATATAAATATACACATAAACACAATAATAGAAAAAAGGATCTACTGATATTTGTTAATAAGTAGTCTTACCCACGATAAGTGAAAATACAAAAAAAATGATATCCATAATAATTTGGTATCATTTTAGTGGTCTCTTAAATGATCTAATAGATTTCTTTTGAACAGAATAAGACTGTTAGAAGACTTTACAGTTTTAGATAGACTGTTATACTTGAAAAATCTTTCAAAAATTTATGTTTTAGTGTTGAACGTTTTTGTTTGATTATTTACATACAAATTATTTCTTATTCTAGTATTATCCTGATGGATTTGATTATTAAAAATTACAAATTTGTGAAAATATGAAAGTAGAAGGTTATGCAACATTTCGTAAATATAGATTATCGTTAAATATGTAAGCCTACTTTTTGAGTATTTAACATTAAAGATATATGGGTACTCCTGTCACATCTCAAAATAATCATCATGGTGCGATTCTGTAGTTTTTGTAGTGTTCTCATTTTATTCAAACCACCTGTGTATAGAAGAGTGGGACAATATTCGAAGTGTGGTTGTATAATGGTGTAATATGCAGTTATCTGTGATTGCATAGTTAAGTGTTGGGACACTCTTGTGAAAAAATATAATTTCTTCAAAAGTTTTTTCTGTTTGTAAGTGTAATGGTTATTCATTGATAGATGCTTGTCCAACTATTTTCATTTCAATCTGATTTAAATCTAATTATCTGTATTTAAATGGTGTAGTAAGTATCATAGCCTTTGTTTTGTTGACATTTAGCTTCAATTCATTAGTTTTCGAATATGTAGCAATATTATTCAATGATACAAAAAAATGGATGAGAGAATCTTCCAAAGAAAGGAAGGACTTTCTTTCAGTTTGAGTCTGAAAGTTACTTCTTTGCATGATCTACACATCCATGTATAGAGTTACTTATTTCCTCTCATCCATTTTTTTTGTATCAGATGGAGTAGTAGAAAGCCAAAAACTTTCCCAAAAATTAATCACTTCTAAAAATATAACCCTTTCAATTCAAATAAGATTCCTCATGGCTGGGATTGAATCAAATAGGTGAATGAATGTCATTACGATGTCATCGATGACATAAGCAGATCGAGCTTATTCCGTGACATTCAGAATCGTAATTCATGAATGAAGTGTGTGTATTTTCTATGTTATCCAATTTGGCACTGAAGAGCCTTAGGGCAAGTGTCTTAAGGCGAAACATCGGTGTATACCAGTTAGGGTGACAGTGTTCCATATGAGTACAATTTATTACCATTCATTCAAAGTAGAACTCATGTAAATGATATCTGATTCTTATTCCTCAACGAATGTTTGATATACAAACTGAATAGAGAAAAGTATCTTCTGTATAATTCAGTGTTCATATAGAAGTATTTGTTTCGAAAGACTTTTTTTCTTTCGTGTAATTCAATGTTTATATGAAAGTAGCTGTTTCAGGAGGAATTTCTTTCAGTTTATGTCTGAAAGTTACTTCTTTGCATGATCTACACATCCATGTATAGAGTTACTTATTTTCAAATTGATTACTTCCTTCCTTTCTTTGGAAGATTCTCTCATCCATTTTTTTGTATCAGATGTAGTAGTAGAAAGTCAAAAACTTTCTTTCCCGAAAATTAATCAATCCTAAAAATTTAACCCTTTCAATTCAAATTATTCAATGCTTCATTCATTTTTTGAAAAGCTTTATCTATATCTTTATCAATAACCGATACTAGGGCATCATCAGCAAAATAATGTTCATAATCACATTCATTACATTTGCTGATATCATTAATGTAAACTAAGAATAGCAATGGCCCTAAAATCCTGCAGCACCCCGTGATCTACGCTTATTGCTGTTGAGACAAACTCATTACATGCCTTTACTCATTTTCTTCTTCCATTCATCTTTCCATTCAATGACTGTAAGCTGAAGTGCGGATTCGCATGCATCTCTGGATCTAAGCTCAGTATGTTTATTTTATTGAAATATTTCAACAGTTTTTGATACAGCGCAAGGTTAAGTGTTAATTGACCGATACTCATCAGATTTTTTGTGTTTGGAACTTTTTCGATAGGCTTAGCTGTACTGGTTTTTAGATCATCTGGAAAACTACCATTTTGTAACGAGGTATTCACAAAATGACACCACACATGTCTAATTACTTAAAACTACTTTTTACAATTTTTCTCGATACTGCATCTACTTGTAATGCATTTTATATACCTATTCCATGTTTTGACATCTAAACTATAATAAAAGATTTAGCAATAATCGAGTCATTTTTTGTAAGAAATTATTTTCTTCAAAATGAAATTTTTACTAGTTATAATTTTCAAAAAAATAAAAACAAATACAAAATGTTATGAATTATACACAAACCACTGATGTCATGCTTCAATAAAATGAAATAATATGTATTTTTATATATTTTGTTTTTTTACTATCATCCAAACCTGTATGAGCTTTTTAACATAATTGAAACACTATATATATATATATATATATATATATATATATATATATATATATATATATATATATATATATATATTAATTATTAAACAAAAATAAACAAACTAAATAATTAATAAACGAATAGCAAAGTTTTGAAATAGACTCTTGTAAATGAAATATCAATGGAAGTGAAAAAAAGTCAGTTAATAAATCATTATCAAAACTTATATTTGGTATGTTTTGAAAGACATTTTATTGTGGATGATCAATACTTTCTACTGTTTCTTGTGTATTCAACACCACAATCTAAAAAATAAACAATCTGTTGAAGTCTAATTTTTTTTTGACGTAAGTCAGAAGAATCAGAGCTACTCACAATTTCAGGCGAAAGTTTCAAATTGAATTTGAGGTTTTGAAACAGGAAAAACATGTTTTCCGAAATGTCGACCACTAAATAGAGATAAGTATAAATTAGGTATAACTTTAAAGGGACAGATTTATTTTAAACTTTGTACACTTATGAAGAATCGGTGACAATACAATAATTTAAAAAGTTTATCTCATTATCCTGATCAGGATCGCCAGGATTGAATAATTTTCTCACCCAGTCTCCGTGTGAGAGCAAATTGATGAAATCTTTATTGGAATCGATAGAACAATCAATATAATTCAATGTTTGAAGATGATTTCATACTAATGTTGTCCGCGGCTCCGCTTCAGATGACCCATGCGCAAGGTCCAATTTTGCCACACTCTCTCTAACACATCAACTGGTATTTCACATATAAATGCTTCAATATAGCCTTCCAGAGCGTCAGCGGTTGTTGGTTTATCCCTGTAGACATGAGCCTTAACATGACCTCACAAAAAATAAACCGAAGGCGTTAAATCACACGATCTAGGCGGCCAATTGACAGGCCACAAACGTGAAATAAACTGTTCACCGAAGGCGGCTTTCAATTGGACCATTGTTTCGTGTGGCATATGGCATTGTCTTGTTGAAACTACATGTCAGGCATGTCGAATTCTTCCATTTTGGCCAACAAAAAGTCGTCAATCATCACACGGTAGCGCTCGCCATTCACATTAACGTTCCGGCCACTGTCGTCTTTGAAGAAGTACGGCCCGATGATGCCACCGACCCACAATCCACACCAAACAGTGACTTTTTCGGTATGCATCGGTAGCTCTTGCACTGCTTGTGGTTGGTCTTCACTCCAGATGCGGCAATTTTGCTTGTTAACGTATCCATTCAACCAGAAATGAGCTTCGTCGCCGAACACAATTTTTCGATAAAAATGTGGATCTTTCTCCAACTTTGCCAGCGCACATTCAACAAATGTTAGACGTTGTGGGAGGTCGTGTGGCTTCAATTCTTGCACCAGCTGTATCTTATAAGGTTTTACACCTAAATCCTTCCGCAAAATTTTCCACGTAGTGGAGTGACAGAGGCCCAATTGCTGCGAACGGCGGCGAATCGACATTTCACGGTCATCACGAACACTGGCGGATACAGCCGCAATATTTTCTTCGGTCCTCACTCTACGTATGCGTGTTGGTGGTTTAATGTCCAATAATGTAAACTGGGTTCGAAATCTATTCACAAGCTTCCGAATAGTTTCCTCAGTAGGCCGACGAAACTGTGTTTATTCGTAAGTCGATTCTTGGTTGAATTATAGACCAAACCGATCAAGTTTGACAATGACACAAGACACGATTCACGCGTGATCTGTCAAAAACAGTGTTGCCAAAAAGATACCATCAAAAAATCACTCATTATTGAGCAGTAACTTTTCGGGGTGAACTTTTCAGTTTGCCCTTTATTACACTTCAGCCCTATTGATTTAGCTGTGTTAATTTTTCAAATTGTGGAAGGTTATATGCCTGTAAAAAAAGTATTTGATTTGGTAATAATTACCTGAAATCTTTCTGGTCATAGAAGTCCCAGGCAGATGCATGGCACACTATTTCTCTGTCCTTTGGTTTGACCAATATCGAATTATCCCAAAAAGTTTGTGGCATCTCAGTGAGGTTAATGGACTTGAAAAATTCCTCAGCTGTTTTAAATATTTTTGTTACGGTATAATTCTAAAATTGAAAAAAAAGTGGTGATACATTATCTTTATTGCATCTTCCTAGATAATAAATATCGAAACGGATACTTAAATGTAAGAACAATCAACATCTATATCCTATGATTGGTTTATCACGTTATTATCATAAATTCACTTTCGATCAGTTTCGATTATAAATTCACTTTCACTTCTCAAATAGATCAGGCAATTTCATCAGCAAATCGAATATTGGGCTTTATTATGAAGAGTGAAGCGAGATCAAGAATATTAATATGATTAAAACACTATTTAAAGCCTATTTGAGGTCTAAACTAGAATATGTCGTGTCAATATGGTATCCAATTTACAATTGTCACATACATCATATTGATAATGTTCAAAAAAACATTCAAAATATCTGTCTTTCAAGGTCACAGGAACATATCCTCAGAGGGGAAGGGACTATTCTATCCTTCTGAATCAATTCAACGTAATATCACTGAATACACGACGACTTTTTGTTACAATATTCTTTCTTCACAAACTGCTAAATAATGAGATCTCGTGTGCCCCCCTTTTACAAATGATCAACTTTCACACCCCACGCCTGAATTCCAAATATCAAACGACATTTTACTGTGATTTTCGCAGAACAAATAACAATTCCAAAGCACCAGTGTCACTAATTTGTAACAACTACAATTCAGTCTGTGATATGTGCGATATTAATGATATTTCTCTAAGTTATATTTTAAAATGTATTGTTGTAAATTAGCCCGACAGAAAATAACGCCGGCCGCCTCTGGTAGCCATAAACCAGGTGTGACGTGGCTAAGAGCGCGCGAGTGCACGATGATTCCCCGCCAATCGAGAAACAGTGAGAATAATGTTACCGACTTCGATAGAACTTCGTAATTCATGAATGAAGTGTGTGTATTTTCTATAATGTTATCCAATTTGGTACTGAAGAGCCTTAGGGCAAGTGTCTTAAGGCGAAACACGTGTATACCAGTTAGGGTGACAGTGTTCCATGTGAGTACAATTTATTACCATTCATTCAAAGTAGAACTCATGTGAATGATATCTGATTCTTATTCCTCCACGAATGTTCGATATACAAACTGAATAGAGAAAAGTATCTTCTGTATAATTCAGTGTTCATATAGAAGTATTTGTTTCGAAAGAATTTTTTCTTTCGTGTAATTCAATGTTTATATGAAAGTAGCTGTTTCAGAAGGAACTTTCTTTCAGTTTGTGTCTGAAAGTTACTTCTTTGCATGATCTACACATCCATGTATAGAGTTATTTATTTTCAAATTGATTAATCCTTCCTTTCTTTGGAAGATTCTCTCATCCATTTTTTTTGTATCAGATGGAGTAGTAGAAAGCCAAAAACTTTCTTTCCCAAAAAACTTCGGAGAAATTTCGACAACATTCGAGGATATAAGGACAGGCAAGTGGACGTTACAGTGCGGTAGGCGAAGTGATCTAGTAAGGCAAAAGACATTAAAATATTAGTTGAAGTTTCAGTTGAAGTGTTTGTTGTATATAAAGTGAAATAAAGTTAAATTTGATTTTTCAGCGTAGTCAATTATTGGTGAACCCACGGGGAAAAACGTAACATTTGGTGTCGGAAGTGGAATAATTGACTGAAAATTTTCTGTTTCATGGTGAAAAGATGGAGTGTCGATTACGACGAGATGGAAGAGCTTAAGAAAATGTTCGAGGCTTTGCAAGTGGGCCTGGAAGACCGAAAACGCCGAAATGAAATTGATGAACGACGGAGGTAGGAAGAAAAGTTACGCAGGAATGAAGATAGTGAATTACTACTGAGTATTCAGGAAAAACAGGAAAAAGACAGAGACTTGCTGGTGAATATTCAAGAAAAACAGGAAAAAGGCAGAGACTTGCAGTAAATATTCAGGAAAAACAGGAAAAAGACAATCAGATATATCTTCATCTATTGGAAGACTTAAAATCATCCCAAGTAAATGAAGGAGAGGTACAGAAATTTATTCAGGAAAAATTTAGAAAAGTGTTTCAGAAAAAAAGTAGGGATTGGAAAAAGTAGTCGATGAGAAGCTGGAAGGAGTAGAAATGAAATTTGAAGAGGAGTTTGGAGGAGTCGAAAGGAAACTTGAACGCTTGATGGAGTTGGTGTTAAGAGGACTTACCTGAAAAACATGCTTGGTCTACCTTGATGACATAATAGCCACGAGGATATCGGGACAGTCAAGTGGACGTTACAGTGCGGTACGCGAAGTGATCTAGTGAGGCGCTAGACATTAAAATAATAGTTGAAGTTTTAGTTGAAGTGTTTGTTGTATTTGAAGTGAAATAAAGTTAAGTTTGATTATTCAGTGTAGTCAATTATTGGTGAACCCACGGGAAAAAACGTAACAGTATTCTTACTACCTTTCAACTGTGATCTCTTTTATTTTTTCCTTCTTGTGATATCTTCTATTTCTATCAATTGTCTTTTAACTGTAGCTATTTTTTTTCAAGTAATCACCCTGTTTTGCATATATTTTTTATCGACACCTTTGTACATTTCCTGTAATAGGGTGAATGCCTTCAGGAAATAAAGTGCTATCTAATATAATCTAATCACATGAAAATATTCAACATTGATAGGTTGATTGAATAGAACTGACCGATACTTGATGAAAATCCATATTAAAAAACTAATCAATACAGTTTATTGTATGACTTTCACTATAGTGAATTTGTCTGTTTTAAAATCTGTTTTTACGTTAATCAGCTGCCGCCCCCATATGAACGACAACTCTCAGAAGTTGAGAAACTTGTGCGAGCTAAGGACTAACGAGGTCTTACCTTTTAACGTGTGATTCCTAATACGATTAGGTTAGGTTAGGTTAGGTTAGGTTAGGTTAGGTTAGGTTAGGTTAGGTTAGGTTAGGTTAGGTTAGGTTAGGTTAGGTTATAGTTATAGTGAAAATCATACAATAAACTGTATTGATTAGTTTTTTTTTGTAATAGGTTGAATTGAAATCTCTGTTGTAAAATGGATAGATATTGAAAATAATTTTCCCACGCCAGTACAAAAATACTGCTTCTTTTCCGTAACTTGTTATCGTCTCTATACAAAGACAGCTGAAGTATGAACTTACATAGCATGAAGTAAATTTGATACTCACTTGTTTGACTAGTTCTTCAGTGAGATCTTCGTCTTCTACACCGGCATAAGGCAAGGTGAAATCCGCTATATTGGACCAACTCTGACCCCACATGTTACCTACAAAAAAAATAATCACCAAGTTGTTCAAGACAGTTACCGATAGGCATGACTAGAATAAAAAGAAAATTCCATATTGAACATTCTTTCAGGAGCCTTGTAAAGGTTTACTTTTCAAATGAGTGTGGCTTGAACGTTAAAAATGCATTTCTTTAGATTTGTTTACTGCCAGTCTTCAAGCATAGCTCACTGTATAATAAGAAAGTTTTTCTTCCTTATTCAAAGTAATCGGGCAAATTTAGAATATGCAGTTGGTTAGTACCTCGTCCACTAGATGGAGTGACATTTTATTGTTCGCTCCAACTTAAGAAGAGGAATGAAATACTTTGAAAGAATTCCGATTTTCAATTATAGAATATCATTGACTTTAGGTCGATGATGGTCACTATCTTGCATTGTCGAGTGGCTAATGAGCCCGAAACCGGTCTACAAGTGTGCCCGTTCCAAAATTGAAGGTCGACTCTTTCAGTTGTATTGCCAATTGCATATGCAGGAAATTTTCTGTGAAGATTCCTCCAATGACGCCTGTCGGATATAATCCAACGCCCTTCGTGGTATTAGCCAGTGGAGTAGTTGTTTTCTGATAGGCATCAGTTCATTGAATCTACTGTATAGGTATATCGAGACTGGCTTAAATGTTTAAAGTTCATTTCTTTAGATTTGTTTACTGCCAGTCTTCAAGCATAGCCCATAAGAAAATGGTTGTCTAATGAATCAAATGTAGCAAATCATTTTACATAGAGCTGTACATTCAAGTGAAGCTGGAAAAATGTGTATGAGTTAAACCAATAATAATAAGAATAGGCACTAATGTTCTTCATAATATAATTTTCGTTATTGAGATTTCTCTTTGGAATTTCATCTGATGATAATGATTTGACATTTTTGAGCACTGTTATTCCATCTTCCAAATGAACTATATTTGAAAAATCCATCGTAATACTTAGTTCTAAAATTCTACCGTGAATTTTGGTTTCTGTCAGCTAATATTGTGTTTGAATTTAAAAAATGTTTTGATGATATTGTTGAAGTAATGCTGCCAGATGTTTTCCTGAAGTTGGAAATGGAATCCGCTATCTGGAGAAAAATATTCACCATTTTGATATATTCTCAATGTTCACATTATTTGTATAATTTTTATGTTCTGCTCATTTGCAAAATATAATATTTCTTGTGATAGGAATGCTTCTAATTTTGCTTTTTATAGTCATAAGAAGTAGATATATATTCAATTGATATGCAAAAATATATACCCAATAAATGCACCGGAATGGGCCCCTTCTCAGTTACAATATCTCCATACTTCTGTCTGAGCTTGTACCTAACGTAGGCATGGATCTGCAGATACAGTGGGCGCAGCTGCTCCCACAGGTTTTGAATTTGCTGCTTGAAATCAGGATCTTCGTAATCGTGGAGCCAATATTCAGCATTATTTGTGAAATTGTTCAATTTAGCAGCTTCATTGGATAGATTAACATACTCGACGTAAAGGTTTTTACATTTTGGGCCGACGTTGTTTCGCCACTGCACCCAAACGTGGCTGAGCTCCTGGGGGTCTCTTGAATTGGTCAATATGTTGGTCATATCTGGAAATGAGAAGATAATGAATTATAGTTACATTATAGTTACCTGAATAGGAGTGCAGCAAGTGCACTAGGGCATCAGGCGCCCCGAGGTGGGCTCTGTATTTCGTGTCAGAAACCTCTATACCCATCACGCGACTGCGGTAGGCAAAAATATTAAAAATACCATCCTGGCAGGGCGTGATGAACACCTCAGTTCACGATTTCAGTCCACTCAACCTGAGGAAAGCAAAGGTCAGGCGCTTTGCGAAGTTGTTAAAAAAGACCCCATCCATTGGCTTATCTGTGTTGCCGCAGGAGTGAAGTGATTTCTGCGGCTTTTATATGGGCCTTTTGCAGAACGGGTTCCAACTCGGTGACAGAGTTGTGATCACCTCGTTCAGTGTCGAAAACTAAACCGTATTCACCAGCTGCTCGGTCACGTGTCCTGAAGAGAAATGTTACAATTCCTGCTCTCTCATGGTCGCGGACCATGCAGAGTAGTGGATCCAAACTCCTGACGACTTAACAGGCTCCATCCGGTACCATTCTGTCATATAAACACTCCAAACTCAAATGTCCACGGCCTCGCTGTTGTCGAGGAAAGTACAAACGCGAAACGGACGGTTTGGGACACAAACTCCTTTGAAGGGGTCTTTACGTCGAGTTGATACAGCTCATCTCGAGTCCACTTCACTACACCAAATGACTAGAGTAACATTGGAACGGCAGGCATATTTGTTGCAGCAACTTTGTTCTTCCCCGATGACCAGATCTGTCGAAGTTTATGCCGCTAAGAGAGTTCTCTACTACTGTTACCTCTTGTAAGTGGCGTTGTTCCTCCCCGAGGTGAGTATACGTCTCTCCGGCATCCAGGTGTTGCAGAATGCTTATTATTATCATTATGATTATCATTATTATTACTTGCCTATCAATCATCCAAATTCGAGCAAAGCTATAAATGCAATGAAACATTCCATTACTTACCTGGCTCCAATGCCAAATCGCACTTTTTGTCGTCTTTAAAATCGCAAATTTTCGTTTTCGCGTATATGCCCTCCATGTCGCTGATAGTTTTTCGGAGATTCTTAAATTTATCTTCGGGTAAAGCAGCCTGTCCCAAAACCGAGTAGAATCGGAATTGTCTCTTGACGCCGTAATCGGAAAATCTATTCCAGTCATATTGAATCACACGCTGCCATGTTTCTTTCTCGTCCTTGGCGGCTGCTGCAGCTACAGATAACTGGAAAGAAAAGGATCAATTTACAGCAGGAAATGTACATAAAAAAATGTATTTTTCACAAGCAATCAAAGATACAACAAAATTATATGGTCAACTGATGTTTACTTTATAGGTTTACCAATTGGGGTGTTTACAAAATAAAGCCTTAAAATTCATTTTCCGTTTTCTCTTCTTAGAATCTACAAAAAAATCTGAACAAACACTTCGACGTTAAAATCTTATGATCGTCAAAAAAAATCGAGTGTGCTTTAGACCACACGACTGAAGTAAAACCTTTAGCTCCATCTTTATGTAGGTTTTCAAATGATTATCAGCCCTCCTGGCTCCTAGCCACCCCAACTTTATAGTCTTAAATGAATACCTCATCTAAAAGCTCTTAAGAAATGTTCTTCAATGATGCCCTACAAAGCTACATTCTATATTGTGGTTTCTGGTATATTAAATGAAACACTATTTATTCGAATTAAAATTTCTTTTTCTATTTTTAATTCAAGGAATGTTCAAAATGATCTCCATTCTTCTCAAGAAATCAATAGAGAATATTGTCAAACTCTTGACGAACGTTGGCGAAAGTTTCTCTGGAAATTGGATTATTCTTTCCTTCACTTGCTCTACTGAGTCAGGATGAGTCTTAAAAACAACAGATTTTAGGTGGTCCCAGAGGAAGAATTCAACAGGAGATAGATCCGGGGATCTAGGAGGCCATTCAATAAGACCTGTTCTTTCAATCCATTGATTAGCATAATTATTATCTAACAATTGTCTTACTGGAACTACATGACGAGGAGGTGCCCCATCCTGTTGAAAATTTTCTTCTATTGATAAATTGCCTTGTATGTACCTGTCTTTGATTCTCTATTTCATGAACCATCCGAGGATCGCTAGATTTGTCCAGCATGTGAGCATACATATTGCCATTTAAATTTCCTTCTATAAATGATGAATCAATAATTGCATCTCCCAATAGACCTTCCCAAAGATTAACTTTTTCGGGGTATTGCGTACGCCGTTCTCTGAATAGTCGTGGGTTCTCGTCACTCCAGTTACGACAGTTTTATTTTTTTGCCTGTCCATTAAGAAGTTTCAGTTTAAAAAGAGGTTGATAACAAAAAATCCCGATGCTATCATTTTTGGAAAGTATATGATGAGTGTTTTTCATCATTTAAATTGGCATTGAAGAATTATTTGTTGAATTATAGAAATTCATATGTACTGAGAAAATAAATATTTCGAATTGAAATTCAAATCATTAACATCTTCCAACGTTCCTTCATAAAAAAAAACAGAAGAAGTAACAATTCCACCAGTTCAGATCAAGATGACAGATATCAATCTAAACAGTTGTTATTTAAATAATTTTTCTATTTATTTCACTTATAGATAAGATCCGAAACCCATACAAACCAACATGAGTGCTTACCTCATTTTTGAGATTCTCTTCTGTGAGATTGGAAGCGTATGCCCAGCTGGCCAGAGCAACCTTATTTTCATTTTCTTCTGTTTTCTTGTTGATGGCCAATAAAAACTCGAATGCTGCCCTCTCTTCCTCTTCTATGTTGGGATCTTTGCACTTTACTAAAGTTGAACAAAATAAGCCCAGAAGGACCAAAACCAACGGAGTCATCCTGCAACAAAATAGTTTCAATAATGTAAATGAATCAATGATACTTTATCAGTTAAAGTTATCAATGGAAATCCCAGTCATAATTTTATCGAGATTTTTCTATTTTTAACCATAACTTTGGTATTCGATAGCAACAGAGTGGTACCTGGTATTTACCAAAATAACCGATTTAATTTCTAAATTTGAGAATATTTACTAAACTGTTCCTGTAGTGTTTTTCAATATTCATGAGATGTAGGGGTTTTTTCGAACATTCATTCGAAATTCTGCAGTTTTGATACCTAGATGGATACAGGTTATTGTCAAAACAACATTGACATACACAATCGCAAAAAAACAAAAGTCCAGAACGGGATATCAAATAGTACAAAACCATTCATTACAAAAACTCGATTTTTATGCCAGTGTAATTGAAAGAAGAGGTTCAATGAAATTTAATACTCGATCTACTGATCTCAATTCATGTGAGTAACATTTATTTCCTAAGAAACATACAATTTGTTTATGGGAGGGAAATTACAAAGTTAGTGATAACTTAAACAGTAATGATAAAGTAATAGAAAATGAAAAATATTCATGTTGATACTTTATGAGTTCTGTGCAAATTTGTGTGAGCTGCATGTACTCATTACTTTCCCACATAACTCATTTAATTTCAAAATATCTCTCAAATATTCGATCGCTTTTGTTAGATAGACATCAACTTGAAAACAATGAAGTTATGTCAAATTATACTGAAATATTCCTTTACATTACGAGTACCTAAACTAAGTTGCGAATTTCAAATTTCTGTGACAGACTAGCATCCCCAAAAACTGAGTTTCAAACTTCCCTCTTCCAACCTTGTTGTGGTTCAACTTAAGCCCCTCTGTCAAGAATTGTTTGTGAATATGGATTTGGTCTTTACATTCACTTCACATCATATAGGCCAAAAGGAGGAAACTTTTTCCCAATGAATTAAAGAACATATGAGTAGTTTCTGAAGGAGTCAATTTCTTGTCTTGTCTGGACAAGAGGCAGTTAAATATCCTTTCGATCTCGGAATAGATTTTTAAATCTTCGGTGAGAAGCAAACACTCACAAGAATTGGAAGATATGACAAAAATCATTATTAAATAGGTTAAACAGGAGATTACCCTTGGGGCGCGCCTAAAGTAACCTATACAGGGTGTTTCCTAACTACGGTACGAAAATTCAGAGGGTGATTCGTTAGATCGTTTTAAGAAAAACAGTTTATATGAACATATGTCCAAAGTTGGTTCATTTCTGAGGTACAGGGTGTCGAAGTTTAAAAAAATGGTATTTATAAAATTTCGTACATATCCTGGCGTCTCAGTGGATACCACAGCCAACGATATTGACAAAAAAAAAGGGCGCCAGTGACTTTTTTGAGTTTTTCATTTTTTTAAATTGAGCAACTAAAAATACAACTTTTTCGTCGCTTGCGTTTTCTGCATATCATGCTTCGTTTTCGAGAAAAAAAAATTCTAAAAACTATCCATGGACAACATAAAATAAAAACCAAAAGTAAATAATAAACAATTTCGACCTCAGAGTAAATAAACAAAATGTGCACCTTCTGATAAAATACACGACTGCAATCGATTTGTCATTGTTTGTCTGATACATTCAAAAATACCTGGATATTGCAACTGTCGATTATTCGATTCCTCAGGTCATTCACATCTAGTACAGGAGTTTTACAAACAAGAGTGACATTTTGTTGTCCGCTCCAACTTAGGAAGATGAATGAAATACCCTGAAAGAATTCCGATTTTCAATTATGGAATATCATTGACTTTAGGTCGATGATGGCCACTGTCTTGCGCTGACGAGTGGCTAATGAGCCCGGAACCGGTCTGCAAGTGTGTCCGTTCCAAAATTGAAGGTCGACTCTTTCAGTTGTATTGCCAATTGCATATGCAGGACATTTTCTGTGAAGATTCCTGCACTGACGCCTGTCGGATATAATCCAAAGCCCTTCGTGGTATTAGCTAGGGGAGTAGTTGTTTTCTGATACCTACTGTGTAGGTATATCCGAGACTAGCTTGAACGTTTAAAGTTATTTCTTTAAAATAGCTTATATTAATTTCAAAAGCTCCAAAATATCTAGTGATTTTTCCACAGGACCGTTTGGAAATAGATAACCGTTATGAATGTTTACCACTATTATCATTTTTTTAAACATGAACGGTTTAATTTATCAAGAAAATTTATCATTTGGACTTTCGAGGCGGAATATTCAACCCAAAATAGCATTTCTTTCTTCTTTCTGGAGAACCAGATTTCCAAAAAGATCAGCTCATAAATGCAGTATTTCGCAATGAAATTTCATAGCCATACGTTGATTGGTTTATCAAATATTTTTTGTATCATTTTACATTAGCAGCAGGTTTTCAAGTATAATCATGAGATTCATTATTCTATAGTCGCAAAATTTGTTGTCATATTAATTCAATGCGTAAAAAACAACATTAAAACCGAACAATTGTGCTGATTTCATGATTCGTCACATGGCGATTATTTCCCTCAACGGTACTTGAACATAAAACTATATAATTGAATTTTTTTTCTTATATTTTCGCAATTAGCTATTCGTCAAGGTCAACGACATAAACATTTTGTGTGATTTCTCTTCGAGGCGCCTTGTTGAGTGCAAAAACCACTTATGAATGTCGAAATCAAATGAAAACAACATGGGCGGAACTATGTAAAAATTCAGCGATCTGTTTTCGTAAACGAGGTTAATTATATAATTTTATGGTCCAACGAGAAGTAGCTATGGTCTTCTGATGATAATCATCACGTATTTTGTAAAACTTTCGATAATAGATATTCATAATATGAGTGTTAAAAGTAAGGTTCTATTATGCGGGTGAAAATTTTTGCGAAACGAGCGTAGCGAGTTGAGCAATTCCACTAACAAAATAAAACTTACTTTTAATACAAATATCATACAACATTTTTTGTACAACTGTCATAATAAAATAGATAAATTTAATATGTCTATAAAAACGCATTTTGACATCTCTTGTCAGTCAACTATTTTCATGTTATCACATTTGCTGTGAAGTGGCCGAGTCAGTTTAAGCCGAATTACCTGGTTACCAACAAACAGTATTGTTTACAGCTCACGAGTTTTATTTAAAGTCACATTTGAAGTTCTTGCTGGTGTTTAATGTCTTGCATAATGAAAAACAATAGTGAGGCTGCAAAAAGAGCTTCCTTTGAATTGTTACCAAAAAAATCGGCTCAGCAGTACGACGTCGCATATTCTAATTTTCTTAGCTGGTGTAGACTTAAAAACGTCGAAGGAAATATCAGCGAAACCGTCACCGTAGAAGAGAAATCAAAAATATGGAACTCGTCAATTTTGTGGAGCAAGTTTTCAATAATAAAGTCGAGTGCGCTCGTTAAAAATAGTGTCAATACCAGCAAATATTTCAAGGTAATAGCATTCTTCAAGCGGAAAAATGAAAGTTATAGCCCCAAAAAAATAAAAAACTCTTACGTTTAAACAAGTCCAGAGATTTATAAATGAGGCGCCAGATGAAAAATATTTGATGATAAAAGTTGCTACTATTTTCGGAATATATGGAGCCTGCCGGCGTGAAGAGCTAAGCCAGTTATAAATAGAATACACTAAATTAATAGATAAATCATTGATTGTTCAAATTCAAAATACAGAAACGAAAATAAGTCATTATTTTTGCATTGTTGGAAAAAACATTGACTATTTTAATAAATACGTTGCATTACGCCCTTTTGTTATCAATCATCAACGTTTTTTCTGAAATAATCAAATAATGAATGCAGTGCCAACCCAGTTGGTATAAACACGTTTGGGAAAATGCCCTCTACCATTCCTGAGTTTCTGGACCTTCCGGAACCAAAGGAATATACAGGTCACTGTTTCAGAAGGTCTTCTGTTTCTTTACTAGCAGAATCAGGAGCAAATATAACCGATATTAAGAAGCACGGAGGATGGAAGTCTACAACAGTAGCTGAGGGTTACATCGATCAATCTATTTCTTATAAAAAGGCTATTGCTGAAAGAACAATCCCAACAGATCTAGCTACAGCGTTACGACATCGTCCTCTTCACTTCAAGAATTAAATGTTAATACCCATAAAATTGTTAACTCAGATAGTTCCAATATATTACAAGTAGTGTCCGACCGAAAGTTCGGTTTCGGTCGAGTTTAGGCAAAAAAACGGGTTTCGGTTTAGTTTCGGTTTTGGCGGCAAACCTGCCGAAACTACGACCGAAACCGAATTCGGGAGTTCTTGCGCTGTGATCAGTCATGTTCGGCGCTTTGAATTCCATACCAGCGATAAAGACATTTTGCTGCGTCCACGTGCCTAATCATGTCGTGACTCACTTTGTGATTTATTTTAATTATTACATAAATATTAAGTACCTATTGTGATATTAGGTAACAACTTGAATAAGTAATTTATGTTTAATATTTTTGAAAAACCATTAATAATATTCAAAAGAAGAATCTACACCTACTCAAATGGACACCTCACCTATTTTAAATGTGTTTAAGGTGCAAATGATATTTTTTTAAATAAGGGGTTGTTATGTTGATTATCAATAAGTGAAAACGTCAAAGACTGCATAACGTTGTGATTTAAAGATAAAAAAATAAAGACTGACTGATAATAACAACGTTTTCTATATGTTTTTCTCAAAACATAATCCTTGCAAGGAAGTTTCGGTTTCGGTTTCAGCCGAAACTGAGACTGTTGCCGAAATTCGGTTTCGGTTTCGGTCGCAAAAACCAGTTTCGGTCGGACACTAATTACAAGGCTCTTCAATATCGCAAGATATTAATATCAGCAGTTGTTCTAATTGTACTTTGAATATATTAATGTTCATAAATAATAATATAATTCTATTTAAATCTGTTTAAAATCTGTTTTTCCGTTAATCAGCTGTCTCCCCCATACGAACGACAACTCTCAGAAGTTGAGAAACTTGTGCGAGCTAAGGACTAACGAGGTCTTACCTTTTAACGGGTGATTCCTAACACGGTTGCAGAATCATCCCAGCTTCAACCAGATAAATGCTCTCGAGAAAAATATCTGGTCGAGGCGGGAATCGAACCCACGGCCTTCCGATCGTGAGTCGGGCGCACTACCACCGCGGCCAATTCCACAACTGATTAATGTATATAATACATTTGTAACAGAATTTAATTGTATCTATATCTATTGTTCGTAATAAGAGTTCCTTGAAGATTGAATAATTATGTTTTGTTTATTGCTATCTGGTTCAAAAAAAATCGTGTTGAAAATACTTTCAACAATAGCGCTACTTCATAAACATTATCTTTTTATACTTTTGACAACTATTTAAAATGTCACTTCCAATGACAGTTGTACAAAAATCCTTTTTTTGTATCTCTGAGAAACGCAAAACAGCAGACGTGTTCACAAAAAAATAGAGAAAGTGAAAATTAATAACGAATCAAATTTTCATCAATTTTACCGGTTTGCTACCGGACTGGATAGAATGAGGAAAACGCATAATGGATTTTATTGATAGAGTATAACATTTTCAGTTGGGTATAATATAATGTCTTTTATCAACCTTTTTTGGGATATTTTCACCTTCCACCACAATTTTTCGAAGGATAAAATCTGCCTCCTTCGTCAGATTTGCAAAAAAATCTCTCATCCTCAAAACAAACTTTTTTGACATTTATCGAGGACGTTTCAAAATGAATCGAATCAAAGAAGAAACTACAAGTAGTATTAGTTTTTTCGCGCTTCTGCTGATAGAGGTTATTTTAGCTTCATAATCATCGTAGAAGGTGAAATTACCAAAAAAAAAGTCGATATATGCGGAGAATTTTCAACACAAACATGACTCAACAAATTTGGAAGATTCCTCTTTGGAAAAACCCGAATAATTATTTGACTGAAAAATGTCAAGTTGCTTCCAATGAAAACAAGATACAAGTTCTTGAGTTCGTAAGGTTTGTTTTCGACTATTTTACGTACAATTGAGAAAGGAATTTTTGTCAAATCTTATGTTGCTTGTAATAGTTTGTTTCTCTCGAAACCAAACTTGAGATGTAGATTCTTATATACATTGAAACATACTCTCTGTGTTTCAATATTCAAATGCATCCGAATCTTATTCACTGGTATCTCTTTTCTTATTGTTCACATCGCTATTGGACCCACTACACAGTTATTGCTATTGTATTATTACTATTAGTACTATTACTATTAGTACTTATCCAAGGAAGCCACATTTCAAACAGAAAACAATAATGTTGAGTAATTATAACTGCACCAATATCGAACTTAAACACTCAAACCGCGATCAGTTCATGATCTGAACACGACAGCGATAACCATCCCCGCATTCCCCGATTTCTCTTAGTCACCGTAACATGACTTCAAATTTAATTTTATGACTCTTCAGCCAATCATAAAACCCGGTTAGTAAAACATTATCGAATACGAACTGCCAATTCTTCAGTCTACGTAACTAGTTGGCAACGGCATTATTTCTCTATATATAGCTTTAACAATTCACAAGTTACTTCGACTATACCAAACAAATTTATTGCAATTATTTGAATTTTTGCACGTATCATTAGTATTGACCAAAAACTCAATTGAAGAAAAATAATTTTGGGCTTTAAATATATTATTGAGTGAATGAAAGGTTTTGGCTTTCTAATTCTCCATCTTCATACAAGAAAATGTGGGAATTAATCCCTCCTGAAAATATACCCCTTTCATGGTTTTTTAAAAACGATGCGTTCTGCAAAATAGTGCAAGAAACCTTTTTTTAAAGAATTTTATGATGAACCGAAAAAATCATATTATTTCATCGTATGTTTCGGAGACATTTCAATTGTTATCGAGATGTTGAGAACTGAATCTTAATCTTTCTTAAAAGGGTTGACAGCTACGAAAAAAAAAGAAAGAACTCCATGATGAATATTTGAAGTAAAAACTCCTATTATGATTCCCGAAATATTGCAATTTCTATATAACACTATCATAGTTAGCTGGTAGCTAATGATAATGACCATTGGCACAATTCCCTCAAACAACTACCGATTTTAATTTTGAAATAGGTAAGTACCTGTCTTCCCAAATACAACATAACACAAAAATGCGACCTCAATTTTCAAGATGATGTACTACGTGAAACAAAATCAACGCAATTGCAACTTTTTTTCATCACGTATGTCGCATCGGTTTGTGAGGCCGCTTGAATTTATTTTACAGCGCGATAGTTTTATTTTGCCATATCTCCTAAGATATAAAGTTGAATCGTATAGTAGGATCGGCAATTACAATGAGCATGAAGTGCTTGAGGTAACTAACATATCCAATTCGACAGGGATTATTATCGTATCCGTCTGAATGGATTTCCAATCATCACATCATATGAGACAATTTTTTCAAACATCAAAGTGGGTATAATGAGTTTTCCTTAAAAGATATAGGTACATAATGCTGTCGCGTATTTTAATGTAGTCATATGAAACTGCCTAATTCCTCAAAGGGATTATGCCTAATCCCTCATAGGGATTATGCAGTTATTTTGATGAAAGTTGGGACTGGTACCACCACCGCCCCGACTTCTCATAGAAAACATCGTCACATTTCAACCAAAACAGACAAAACATTAATGAATTATACTTATAAACCTACCGTTCGTTATTTTTTCGAGTTTATCTCGCCTTTAATTACAAACACAGACAAACGCGGCAGAAATGGTAGCTTCCAAAAAAAATTAATACACATTTTTCATAAATAGTTTCATATTGAATATAAAAAAACATAACTTATTTTCGTATTTTTCGAGATATTGAGAAATACAATATTTTTAAACTTCCAGAACGTTAAGTTTACAAAAACAGAAAAGTAATTTATATTGATAACTGAAATAATTAAAATCGATCCATATCATTCTTTAGACAGAATCTTCACTAATAATAACAGTTATAAGTATTAGGTAAGAGATTGAGAATGATTCTTGAGCGGTAAAATGTCAAGAGATGATAATAAAAATTAAAAAATAACATAACATCAATAATATAATGTAATAAAAATGTAGAATCCATATTAGTTTTTGGTATTTTCGAGTGATTGAAAACTTCAAAAATTTCAAATCGATTGTTATTCAACATTCAAATAGAAAATGTATTTATTTATAATTATTTCGGTTGAACACTCACTTGAATAGTTCTTGAGTGTGTAAGAACTAACTTACTGTCAAATTGAATTTTTTATCGAAGTGAAAGTCTTGTTTCTCACAAAGTAAAATATGAACACCGTTAGTCTCCTTGAGGCACCCTGTGTTAGACCAATGCCTCATACTAAGTAACGTAAAAACAACTTGAAACAAATTTACCAGCTGTCAGCTACATGTCATTGAGAGAAAAAATGATTGTATTGAACCATCTCACCTGTTGTGATCACTGAATTTTCAAAAGTTTCATGCAAATATAATTTTCACAGAACTACCACAGTATGTATTTTGCATGTGAAGTTTTCGCCCGATGAGAGATGAATATATCTAACCAGTGTAAAAGACAGCAGAAGACCGGTTGGTTGGTTACCAATCCAACCGGTGAATGCCAGTGGCGTGCTGTTGGGCAGCTATATTTACGAGGTTCTTCAAGGTAAGATTTCTCTACACAACGATTTTTAGCTTTACATGAAATACACCTCGGAGAGGAAAAATTATGGGACATGACCAAATTTCTCATTTTTTAGGAAACCTTTAAATATTCAAACAAGAATATCGAGCCTACAGGATATGAAACCACAAAAAGTATGAGTGGGGAAGAAAGTATCACCGATGTGGCCGATTCAGTTTATTTTTGAAGGTTGGTAATGTTAGTTGAATTTACATTCTACATCTATCTATAACTATTATAAATGTGAAAGATTATGAGGATGGATGTATGTTTGTGACTCTTTCACGCCTAAACGACTGAGCGGATTTAGATGAAACTTTACATAAATACAGATTATACATCAGAATGACATATAGGCTACAATTTACAAAGGTTTTGTGTAATTTTGGTCATAATGTAATGATAAGTATTGAGTAAGTCGAAAAAATTCTTGCTCCATGAGAAATATCTTGGCGTGCTCTGCCTATACCGTTGGAATTACATGCAGATAATGTACCGTAAGTTTTTTTATCTCAAATAGTTCTAAATAAAAGTCTGCCATAGCATATGTACACCTCTCGTGTGGTAGTCACTATATGCAAAATACTGAGCCAATGCACATTTATTTCAGACTATGTGTCAAATTCTTATATACACATAGTAATTTGGACGAATCGTTCAAAAGTTGTCACGATGAGATTAACTTGACGCAACGCAATAAGCCATTACGCGTCGCGTCTACTGTAAGATGAACCAAGAACGCGACCCGAACGCGGGCAGCTACTGGACCTAGAATCTTGATATGCAGGTAGATTCTTTGTATATAGCTTAAATAAGCATCATGAAAGGGAATCAGGAATTTCCACCCCAAGGGAGAAAAATAGGGTTTCAAAGATTGTATTGAATTTCGTCAGTTTTGAAGTTGGAAACCTAAAGTTTGGGTTAATTAAAAAAGTCGCTGGCACCAACTAGTAAAATATATTTGAAGAGTTGCAGAAGTAAGTATTCTTGACATAGAATATTATTCAAGAAACTTATTGGTTTTGAGAGGTGGTATCTAAATATATTATTAGACACGTATGAAAAATGATGCGTGATTCGTATTCAACTGGTGAAAATTTGAATTTAAAGATATTGCTGTCGGTCCAATGTCCTATATCCATCAGATCTACGTCACTTTAGCTGAGTTCATATGTTGGTAACAAATAGTAAGATATACTTGAGAATCAATAAATATTTATGTTAACATCATATTTTTATATAGTGTAAATTGTTGATATACTGATCCGTTACTTGATGAAACTCAATGACACTGACAAAATGGTTTTAGACTTTCACGGCTGAGGTTTTCAGTATCGTTGCTTGCCGATATTTCCAAGAAAGTGGAAGTTTTAACGTCATCTATCTTTTACTGCAGCTGTCACTAGAAGACAACTAGTGGGAAATCGGTAGTGACAGTGTCATTGAGTGTCATTGCTTTTCGAGTTTGAAAGTCGTGGATTTTTGGAATTTCTTCCTGACGTTTCATCGGACAGCAAGCCATGATGGTTAAACCTCTGAAGAAGCTAGCCACTCGCGCCAGCGAAACGTCAGGAAGAAATTCCATTTATCTGCCTGGGTTTTAGCAGCATTGAATTGAACCTGGTCACTTTTTGAAATCACTTCTAGATCCTCATTAAGATATGCAACCTCCTGCTGCCGATGAAGATGTGCCTGCAGCCGATGCCTTGGAAGCCAAATGGAAGGACGAGACAAGTGTGTGATCATCAGCAAAGCAACATATTGACATACAATAGAAGATCGCCTGTTAATCTTTGTTTCCGAAAGCCATATTGATGATCGCTCAAGATGTTGAAGCTCTCCCAAAATTTAAAGTTTTCGTGGTTCACGGCTTTCTCCATGACTTTTGATGTCAGTGATAGTAAAGCGAAAAATCCCTGACTTGTAAGACAGGTTGGAATGTCTGCAAAATACTGGTGTGAGTTCATTGGCGCACTTCTGAAGTATTATGACGGGCACCTCATCAGGACCAAACGCCTTGTTGATATTAAGCTGTTTCAAAATTCGTCTGACTAGACATTGTCGAAACGTCGATTGTGGAGTGGGACTCAAATTGTTCAGCTAGTAGATTTGGTCTTTCTAAGGCCGTTGTTATTGTAAAAATTTAAAAAATGAACTGTCATAAACAAATTTATTTCCAACAATATTTCACTAATCACAAACTAATTTATTTACAACACTTAACACTTAATTTATTTCCGCTATTTGAATTCCTTGTTTAACCGCTAGATTCACTTTCTGAACTCAACTGCCCTCTCTGGACGAGTAGCCGGCCTTATATATCGGTAACGATTGTTCCAGAATTCTATAGTCGTTTCGTTACTCAACTAAAGTTTAATCGGCGGTTGCCGATTGCATTCCTTTCGCGGTGATGCCATGTGTTTGTTCGCTGGCCGACATATCGGTCAGGGGCGGCTTTAGATTCGTTACATGCGCATGTTTAATTGTTCAAGATGAACTGAAATACCTCAAGAATGGTTTATTTCTATATAAAAAAATGTTTTATGAAAATGAGTCAGAATCATCTAGGAATTTCAAAACTATACTAAAATACGCGGTATTCCATTTGATAAAACTGAGTTTGGGTCTAATCCGTATGAAGTAGAACAAAACAATTCACTCTTTATCGTTCTTCTTTTACATGTCTACAAAAAAGTCTGCAACGACATATGTCTTTCTTTGAAGGACTTTCTACTATACCCATTTTAATGGTTAAAATGATGGTGGCTCATAAAGTGGTAATTGAAAACCTATTAGACGGGTGCGATATTGATATAAAATTATAGAATAAATACGGTAGTAACCCCAAGTATTTCATATTCACATATATTTTAGGAGTCGTTATAAAATTGAAATTATCGCGCAAGAAAATAAATTTAAGTGGTCTGACAAACTGATGCAACTGGTGTGACGAAAAAAGGTTGTGCGCTGCGCTGGTTTTCTTTTACTCAGTGAGTTACTACGAAGGTTGACAAAACATTTTTTGTGATGTTTCCAGGTATGTAGGTACTCAACGATTTCAAAATTGAAATCTTCGATACGCGTGCCCTTAAACTCAGGAACGATTGATTGAGTATTATGGTGTGGTACCACTATCCATGAAAAACATTTCTGTTTTCACTTGAATGGCATGGATTCAATCTCCTGCGATTCAAATCCAATGTGAGTCGCTACTTTCGCACAGGCACCGCTTTTAGAGCGCCTTAAGGATTTTCCTGAAGGGCTTGTGTTTTGTCCTTAGAAAAAAATACCCTCTTAAAATTTCTAGAACAGTTCATCGACATTCTCGAATGTTGTGGACAATTTGAAGCCTTTTTTAAAGGTTGGACTACCCATTGATAGGGGTGGTACCATTCCTAATGAGATAAAGGTTGGTGAATAAATCGCAGATCATTGCATTGTCAAATTTGGAGTCTGTGAGTACAAAAGGAATAATATTGAAGAACTAGAAAAAATTAGCAATGATATCAATATAATATAACTCCCTAAATTGTGCACGATATTTAGAGTACATGACTGTCATTCTAAAACAAAGTAGTGATCCATCAATTGTTTTGGGGAGTGTATATTCAAGACCACTCCTAGGAACTAACTACATTGTATGACTAGATTAGATGTTTTTGATACAGAAGTTGAACACGGAAACGTAGGAATAATCTATTTTCGAGCTAGTGTTACATTCTGAGGATTACATCCTTTGTTAACGACAGAAACCTGTCGTTGGGATGTATAAATTTGTACGCATGTCCTACGACAAAAAAAAAGATTCAATGATATTTGTAAGAAAAAAGGAATGTTTTTAAGAAAGCGATTAGTATTGTCGTACATTCTCAACCTATTTATCTTATTAATTGATTAATTTTGCAATGCAGACTATTGAGAAAACTTATTTTCCTCCATCAACTAAAGATTGATGTTTCACCGTCTGGTAACATTATTGAATAATAAATTAACGTAAGGCTCTACTCAAGGGTTTACCACATCTCCTGACCTCAAACCACTTGATTTTTCCACAACGGAAAATAATGAAAAACTTGAAATTTATAGATGAGAGAACCGTGGAAAGTATTTAAGCAGTTCAACAACGGGTACAAATCGTTTTTTTTTAAGTTGATTCCAACACTGGATATCCTATGAATATTTCATTCAGGTCGGAATACCCTTGTACATGAAAGTCCGAAATTTATTCCTCAGTGGACTTGGAATGAATATCTATCGGAGGATATTTTATACCTTAACCTTACCTCAAGAGGTTAGAGATTTGTGAAAGGTTAGAGACTTTCAATAAATTGATGGATGTAGTCGTTACTACGTGGTAGAAAATCATAATGTTAGAGACTTGTCTCTCTTCTATATATACTTTCACCAAAAGTGTTCAAGTGACTTGGCGCATTTGATTCCTCCAAGAGCGGTACATATCAGAAATACGCGACGGAATGTGGCTGCTTATCGTTTTGAGGTTCAACTCATTACACCTCGAACTTCACTGTTTAAGGACTCTTTCATATGGAAAACTGTGTTTATGTGGAATAAACTTCCTGAGAACTTTTTTCCAAATGGATTTAATTTCCAACGATTTCCGATACAATATGAATCCCTACTTTCGCACAGGCAGGCTTTAAGGATTTTCATGTAGTGCTTGTGTTTTGTCCTTAAAAAAAATTTATAAACTTTGGGCGTTCATGAGATATATTTGGACACAAATTGAATGACAAAGGTGAATCAAATGGCAATTATTTTCTTTCGGACTCAATAAGTTTCGGAAATATAATCTGTCAAAGTATATATGACGTCATATTATATTTTTTTCACAAATGACATTTAAAATATTGAAATTCAGAGAGAAAACACCTTACCAGAAAAAACCAACTACAACAAATGCAATAACATATAACATTCCATCTAATCTGACCTCCGAATTGTAAAAAGGGCGTATTTTCAAATATTCGATTTTTAAAAATCTATCTATATTCAACATCTAACCTGACATCCGAATTATAAAAAGAATATATTCTCAAATATTTAATTAAAAAAAATCTTTCCTCAACATCTACCCTGACCTCTAAACTCGGAAATGAACGTAATTTCAAATAGGTATTTAATTTTATAAAAACTGTCTTTCCTCCACATCTAAACTGTCCTTCGAATTCTGAAAGGTACGTATTTTCGAATATTCAATTTAAAAAAAATCTTTCCGCGACATCTAACCTGACCTCCGAATTCGAAAAAGAACGTATTTTCAAATATTTAACTTTGAAAAAAACTATCTTTTCTCAACAATAAAAAAAAATGGTAAAATATGACATCATACAAACTTTGACAGGCCATCTCGAAAACTAATTGAGTCCGACCAAAAAATAAAAATTGTTTTGAATTCCTACCACAGTGTAGTATCATCCCAAGAAAAATCGCGAAAACTAGGGACAAACAAATCAACATATTGCTGTAAAATATTAAAATATTACGTCATACAAACTTTGACAGGATCGAAAACTAATCGAGTCCGCAAAAAAAATTGTTCTGAATTCCTACCGTCATGTAGTATCATCCCAGAAAAAGCCCTAGAATCCGTGAGTATCCCATAAAGTACAATTTAGCCCGTGAAAGTGTCAATAGTTTGGCAATTTGAATTATTTCGAAATTCCAGTAGTAACAAAATGAACAATGGTGTCTTTGTAACTTCCCCATGGTGTTCTTGGATCATTTTATATTTTCTGGCATCTCGTAGTGACATTCCCAACTTTATTTGTTCAATTAATTTTCAAACCTTTAATTGAAGTTCTCTTCAAATAATTTACCACATAATATGGTCTCGCCATCTGTTAGTCAGTAGCACTACTTCAAAATATTAGAAAGTTATTTCTACACTACCTGTTTACAGATTCCTAAAACAATAGGCAGCTCAATATTTAGTTGGCATTTTTCCCGAACACGTTCACGTCGCTCCGGACGCAGCAACACAGAAATGGTGCGACTGTGGTGGGATTGTACGGAAGTGTCTACACCTAACCTATTAACTTTTACGGGTTTTTATTATTAAATGCCAAGAACGAACCCGCAAAACTATCGATTTCAAGCCAATTAACCGACGCGTGTTAATTATAGTGATGTGTTCTCTGATTCCGACCAGCGTTTCGGTAGACTCGCCGCCCGCAGTTTATAAACAAAACGTACTGTCAATATTTTTATAATGTTTACCTGTTACCCTAATTGACTTCGAAAAAAATGAACTCTCGCGCGTTCGTCAACAACTCCGTGGCTATCAGGCAGGAGATCCAGCGATTCGAAAGTGTTCATCCCAGCATTTACGCGATCTACGACTTGATAGACCTGATTCCGGATGGGATTATTGCTCAACAAATTAGAGATCATGTAGTCTGTATAGAAGGTGAGTCTTTCCACATGTTTTATTTTCGGAAACGTGAAACCCCGAGTCAATAGTCAATCGGGGCATTGTTGAATAACACCCCTGCGACCTCGAACCCCGTTTTCTACCTGTGCCGTGCTACAAAGGGACAGGTATCTGGAATCTGATTGACACTGATTATGTGTATTTTGTATGCAGGTCGATACTGAACCCAAATTCGATTTCCTATTGGCCGTAACGGTATTCAAATGCTTAGATGGACAATAAATTCGGAATATTTATGTCTTTCGCGTGTGATTGCAGAGGCGTAACTGAGGAACTTGAATTCCCGGGGTTTAGGGATGCTGCATGGCCAACAGGTTCGTAAGGGGTGGCAAAAATTACGGCAAATATTCCTTGATTTTGATTGGGGTTGTAAGTAGGTTTTTTTTTTGGAAATAAGTACCTATACAGTGTGTCCGAGATAAAGCGTGCCAAATTCGAAACCTTTAGAGATACAAAATTGGTTAAACTAGGAAAAAGTTGTCCATTTCATAGTCTATTTCCTCAAATATCAAAGTAATGAATCGTTTTCAAGTGGATATTCCATTCGTTTTCAAGTGGCTATTCTATAGGAGTTCATAATTAAGTCTGTTAAAAAGTGAAATATCAGTATTTATTTTAAACATTCAATGTTGTATGATTTGTATTCGAGTAATAAAGATATGGAACACTCGCATGAATAATTAATAAAACACACGGTAGAAGCAGAGTGGGGGAAAAATAGAAATATTTTCATAATTTTAGGTTCATTCTAAGCGTCTGTGTTGACTCTTACTCCCCTCCATCGTCAACTTTTCATGTTTCTTTTTGAACAATTTTAAACTCGTTCATTACCCCATTAAACATGTTTTTGCCCCTTATTTGAATTGGATGTTTTGGTGACTACCTCAGGCAGACATTATATAAACTGGAAACCCTTTTCAAATGGGGGCGAGGTAAAAATTTATTTTTTTCATTTCAGGCTTCTTTTCTCCTTTTTCAAACAATGGGTTCTGCTAGCTTTACCGTTAAGCTTGCAGAAACAAATTCGAACCAAGCCCATTTGTAAATTTTCAGTTTGCTCAGGCTCATTTTAGACTATTGTTGAACTTAATGCCTTTTCTCTAGTCTTCTAAAACTTCGACGATAAGGCTAAGGTGATATGTTAACGAGGTAATTTTTGTATTTTAGTTAATTAGTAGCAAGGCTATCACTGAGAATTCATTTGGCTCCAGATATTCTATGAAATAATAAAGAATGTCGTTATGAAACGTTTCATAATGTCTGCCCTAAAGTATATCATAAAGTTTGGTAGGTATATTTCATGATCATTAATTGAACTACAGAACAGAAGCTATACAAAAGCTAGTAAGTAGGCAGTCTGAGGGTGGAAACCTAGTCAAATCTATCTTTTAAAATATCACAATGTTTAAATCATCAGATTTAAGGATTATTTGAAAAGTAATATTTATTTCAATAGTTCTTGAAATATTCAAGTATTAAGGAAATTATTCCTCAAATCCTCTGATCATCCCAGAATTAGTAGATAATATTAACATACCTTTTCTCATAGATTAGGGCATTTTCTTGTGTTGATAGCCAGCGATTCAACCATTAAATTTGATTTTAGATTTATGATATTGAAAGGGGTATATTTTAAGGAGAGATTAATTTTTAGGAAAGAAAGACTTTCTACTTTTCCATCTTTATACAAAATATGTGGGAACCTTCCAAAGAATGGAAAAAGGCAATTAGTTTCGAAATGAATTCTTCACAAATATTTGTAGGTCATTCAAAGTAGCAACTTTCAGACACGAACAAAGTAGCAGCAGTTATGTGAATTTCAGTAAAGAAGTGAATGCAATAAAACAGATTTTTCGCATATAGTCAGTGGGCCTGAACGAATTGTTCTTTTGGATAATTTGATAGATTATCTACTATTAAAAAAATTGTATATTTAATCCATAAAGGAAATTTACCGGATTCTAAGAAAAGAAAAATTATAAAATGTCAACATATCTTGAAAAATATTAAACCAATGATAACTTGAGCATACTTTCATATTAAAAATAGAAAGGCAGATCCGATGTTTTACATAGGTCATAAAATAACAAAAACTGTATAGTACTCACTCGGGTACTCATATAGAGAGATAACGTATATCTTTTCGAAATTTTCAAAACGAATGATTTCATAATTTGCCGTTGTTCATTCGCTAATTAGTTGCGGAAGAAAATATTTTTTCGCCCCTTTTTAAAAAAAAAATACATGTTGTCTCGCTAACTTGATATCAAGTTAGCGATACCACTTTTTTATTAATTTTTCTAGAACTTTGACTAGACCATTGGTTTAGTATATTTATTCCCTAATTAGTTGCGGTGAAAAATATTTTTTCGTACCTTTTATTTAAAAAATACATGGTGTCTCGCTAACTTGATATCAAGTTAGCGATACTACTTCTTTATTGTAAAGTTTTTCAGAACTTTGACTAGAACATTGGTTTGGTATATTTATTCGCTAATTAGTTGCGGAAGGAAATATTTGACTTACTCTTTGTTTAAAAAATTACATGGTGTCTCGCTGACTTAACATCGATACGACTTGTTTTACTAATCAATGTGAAAACAGCCACGAGTTCCAGTCATGGATTTGTCGAACCGACGCGATGCGAGAGAGATCTCCCATGAATTAACTGAATTACCAAAAATTTACTCCGATGACATTAACATTTTTCGTCAGATGTCGGACTTTATCTGTGAGACCTTTTGTAGGGCAGAAAATCAACCTTTACCCATGTTTTAATTAATCCATTACTCTCTCAAAACATTCGTGGATGTAAATTGTTTCTCATTAACATATATTACATTAGTTTGAAGGTGATTGACAATGTTTCATGATGAATTTCACTAGTTCGGACTTCCATTGTCTATTATATAAAATGATTTGAAATCCCTGAAACAAATAAAAAAGAAGAATTGAAAATGAATAGCTGAAAATAACAATTATATTAACCAAAATAAACCTGAAATGAAATAATAGTGAAATAAAATACAAGTAAAAATAGAACAATTGAATAAATTAAAATAAAGAAATGAAAAAAGAAAATAAAAATAAAAAGTGGAGAGATTCCAAGTCACGTTAGTTCACGACGTTTCGATTGTAGATACTAACAATCGAAACGTAAAAATAGAACAATTGAATAAATTAAAATAAAGAAATGAAAAAAGAAAATAAAAATAAAAAGTGGAGAGATTCCAAGTCACGTTAGTTCAAGACGTTTCGATTGTTAGTATCTACAATCGAAACGTCGTGAACTAAAATAAAAAGTGGAGAGATTCCAAGTCACGTTAGTTCAAGACGTTTCGATTGTTAGTATCTACAATCGAAACGTCGTGAACTAACGTGACTTGGAATCTCTCCACTTTTTATTTTTATTTTCTTTTTTCATTTCTTTATTTTAATTTATTCAATTGTTCTATTTTTACTTGTATTTTATTTCACTATTATTTCATTTCAGGTTTATTTTGGTTAATATAATTGTTATTTTCAGCTATTAATTTTCAATTCTTCTTTTTTATTTGTTTCAGAGATTTCAAATCATTTTATATAATAGACAATGCAAGTCCGAACTAGTGAAAATATATTACATTACATATCATAAACAAGTTACACATGTCAAATTTATTTGTCAGGCATTAAATCATCCCTGTTTTCATCCATTTTCAACAAAAATTGATAACTCCTTCCAAACATTCGTAGATAGAATAAAAAAATAAATTCACAAATGTTTTTTGGACATGAATGAAAACAGGGATGGAGGTTGATTTTTTGCCCTACAAAGTAATTTGACTTAAGGAATTTGTTTAGTAAGTAATATAATATATGTCAATGAGAAAAAAGTCACATCCACGAAAGTTTTGAGAGAGTAACGAAATAATAAAAACTAGAGTGTGGGTTCATTTTCTGCCCTACAAAAAGTCTGACATATGAGGTTTGATCAACTACACAGTTTACATATAATTCTCCAAATATAGTTTTCATCCACGAAAATTTTATTGAAATCGAATCGTGGCTGTTTTCTCACTGATTTTTTATTATTGAGTTTTCCAGATCTTTGACTACACTATTAGCATGTTCTAGTTATTAGCGGAAAATATTATTAATTTCCCGTCGTTTAAACAAATACATGGTGTATTTCATCAGTTCGGTCTTCCATTGTCTAATATAATATAAATTGATTTGAAATCCCTGAAAAAAATAAAAGATTAACTGAAATTTTTTTCAGGGATTTCATATCAATTTATATTATATTAGACAATGGAAGTCCGAACTGATGAAATACACCACGAAACATTTTCAACCACCTTCAAACAAATACATGGTGTCTTGCTAATTTGTCACCCCTGTTAAGCTAGCAGAACCACTTTGGAATTTTACATTTATTTTCAGGCCATAATTTAAGGCTAATTTTGTATTCCATTTCCGAATTTTTTGTTCTTCGTTTAACGTAGATATCATGGGTCCTGGTAGCTTAATGTTAAGCTAGCAAAACCCACCCTTATAAAAAACATTTTGTCAAATCGGATTCCATCATAAAAAAACATTCTGTCAAATCGGATTCCATCATAATTTCAGGCTCATTTTAGGCACATCTTTTTCTTTATCGCCGATTATTCAGGTGTTCTATTTTTTGAAAAAATGTTGGCTTCTGCTGGCTCAACCGTTAAGCTAGCAGAACCAAATGTAAATTCTTCACTTTTTAGAAATTTTTAATATGCAATAATTTTAGGCTCATTTAAGCCTCCTTAGACTTACTAACAAAAAAATTGGGGTGTTCACGAACCCCTCCTGAATTCAGCTTTAAATTGATTCATTAAGTAATTGATAACATACACAAAAATCAAATATTTTTCTACCATGATCCCAAACATTACCCGATCAATTTTAATAGATCAAGCAATATATTAGAGAGCTATTTCGGCACTTCGGGGTCGTCCATTAATCAAGTGATATTTTTAGTAACTTTTTAACCCCCCCTCTTAAACCCCCTCCTCCCTGGTGATGCTTGATGATGTTGTGAACTACCATCCCTCTAGTCAAAATCACATGTATTTTTTTGATAAAAATATTCAAAATATTTTCAACTGCATAAAACGAAGAATATATTCAATATTGTAGAATAGAGGAGAGTATTTATTTGACCATTTTACATACAATAGTACATTTATGGCAAGTGACAAGTACATTGTCCTCAGGCCATGAAGTATCGAGACTTTCTTCAAAACTAATAAGTGGCTAAGGCAGTATAGGGTATAGGTCGTTAGGCAATTTGTCAATAACTTTTATTTGTAAATACACGTGATTATCTCGCTACATCCCCCCCCCCACCCGTGGTGATATTTCGAGAGTTTTTTCGATTTCGTGTCCTGCCTCAAGGTAGATTCTGTATAGAGCTGAGATTGTTGGTTTGTTCCGGAATGAGAGTTTGTGATATCCTAATCTGACCGACAATTAGACTAATGTCAAAATTACAGAAAACTCAAATGTGTGTTCAAAATAAGGAAAAGCAAATAGTTTGGTTGAAGTTCTCAAAAATTCAATAATAAAAAGTTGATGTCAAGTTAGCGAGACTATGAATTTTTTAAAACAAAAGGTGAATCAAATATTTTCCTCCGCAACTAGGTAATTAGCGAATAAATATATCAAACCAATGTTATAGTCTAAGTTCTGGAAAACTTAATAATAAAAAAGTCGTATCGCCTACTTGACGTCAAGTTAGCGAGACACCATGCGTATTCGAAAAAATATTTTTCTCCGCAACTAATTAGTGTCTAAATATAACAAGCCAATGGTCTAGTCAAATTTCTAGAAAACTTTATAATTAAAAAGTGGTATCGCTAACTTGATAACTATCAAGTTAGGTTAGGTTAGATTAGGCAACATGTATTTTAAAAAAAGGGTCGAAAAAATATTTTTCTCCGCAACTAATTAGCGAATAATTATAATACACTAATGGTCTAGTCAAAGTTCTGGAAAACTTTATAATAAAAAAGTGGAATCGCTACCTTGATATCAAGTTAGCGAGACAACATGTATTTTTTCAATACCAGGGTCGAAAAAATATTCTTCTCCGCAACTGATTAGCGAATAAATATACTAAACCAATGGTCTAGTCAAAGTTCTGGAAAACTTTATAATAAAAAAGTGGTATCGCTACCTTGATATCAAGTTAGCGAGACAACATGTATTTAAAAAAAAAGGGCGAAAAAATATTTTCTTCCGCAACGAATTAGCGAATAAATAGCGGCAAATTGTGAAATCATTCGTTTTGCAAATTTCGAAAAGTGTCTCGTCAACTTGATATACATAGAGAGATACGAGTTCGATCATGAATTCAGAATTCTTCATTTCCAGATGATTGGTTTGAAACTCAATGTTCTGGAGAGTAGAAATTATAAAATTGAAAAATTCACAATAACTACTGACGGATCAAATTGACTTGAATGACTTTTCAATGCTTGATCTGTTCTTACCAGATTATCATTCTTAGCATTTGCCAAGTCCATAAATAGCGCAAGACATTTCAAATACTTGTCCAACGCCCCTACTATTTGTTCCACGAAGTCGAGCAGGCATTTTTGATATTTGATTTGTTTATGAACCCGAATTGTTGTTATGTTATTATATGATATTTACTAAATAAATGCGATTTTTGACAGAATGCTCACATAATTTCGCAAACTTATTGATGATGGGTTAGTTACTCTGCTAACTTTCCACTGGGACGGGGTATATCCCTTTCTGTAACACAAATTTATCAATACTAATACAGTACTGAAGTCAAATTTATTAATAAGTCAAAGCTATTAATAAAATAAATTCAGTATTTTTGTGAAGCACTATATTCATTCTTATTCTTGCTGTGAAAAGCCGTGAAAAATGCTAATAACTGTCAATCAATAACTGAAATCATTCATGAATTCTTATAACTTACTCATGTCCTTCATACATCGGTAAATTCGAATCTCAGAAAAATGACATCGAAATAAACCCTCACATATAAACGCAGTGCCCGGTCATAAATCAGGTCGTACAAAAGGTCCAGCGACGGGGTGACCCATTTGTGGTAGTCGTAACAATGGCTGGACGTCCCATAAATATCGACGAGTTCTAAAAACCATTCGCGATACCCCCTGACTTCTTGTCAACCGATAGGACATCGAGTGATTTCTTTGAAAGCGCTGCTGTGACCGCATCGGAAATGTCGGTTGGTCACTAATCAGGGCGTGAAATTGATCCGAGTCTCGGATGTTTTGAAAGAGAAAATGGTGCGAGAACCGGTTCAGATTGTCGGAGTTACTCCTCGATCGAGTTTTTGCCCACCACTCTCGCGTGGAGCTTGTGGATAACAAGCCCGTAGTTCTGGTTCTAAGAAAGTTCTAAGAAATTGTTATCTAGCGATGCTTTATAGCAAATCAAGAACAGTTATGGCCACCTCGTCAGCCAGACTTATGTTCGTTTTTCTAATATCTGTTTCTCTGCATTTCAGTTAGTAAATGTGTACATTTTCAGTTCACATCCTAAATGAATTATGTTAATGGTATTCTTTCTATAAGTGAGTGAATCGTAGGTACACTTACTAAGGTTAGAAAATAACATGAATCCACTTCGAATAATAATACCTCATCAAATTACCTGTATTTCCATTTACGAGTATAACGATTTTTTAACATGAAGGTACCTTCATAAACATGTTTTCATGTCTGAAGACCGGTGTGCTTATGAATTCTAATGACTATTTATAAATAGTACATAAACTCTTAAGCTGTCTCAGCGCGACAGAATGAGTACCATTCGAGGTGTTTGAAACAATAACCATACGTGTTTTTGACACTTACTCTGGAGTTACATTATTGAATAAATAAATTGAATTTACATGGCTCTTAATCGAAACGTTTTGAAGAGGTTATTTCGAGATGCAATAGGCTCGGCAATAGGTGATTCACTTGTGGTTATTCTTCACTGTTATAGGACCACAAAGATGCATTATTTTTTGGAAAAAGATTTAAAATTCAACAAATGTAATTTATTTCATCTAAGACGTCTACGTTTTGTCGAAATTTCTAAGAAAAATGGAAATATCGGAAAAACAATATAAATTTTATGAAATAAATTCAAGTAGTTTTAAATTCAGAGAAAAAGTCGATCATTATCAAAAGTTTCATAAAAAGGACAAATTTCAGGATATTCAGGAAATCATCGAGAAAAATGTGTAACTTCAAACAAATTCGATTAATTTCGGAACAAGATTCCAAATTTGGAGTAATAACCTAAATTTCCAAAAATAAATTGACATTTTCAAAAAGATATTGAGACTTCAATCAATTATTCAAGATGTACCGGAAAACAACTGAACACAAAATGTCAAAAAAGAATTATTGTCGCGTTTCAAATCTTTAATAAAAAAAAATCAGTAAAACTCGAAATTTGGTGACAAAGTTTATTTTTCAAAAAGGGATAAAATAAAAAATCAATGAAAATTTTGATATAGAATACGTGTTTTTTATAATTTTATCCAGATTTGGTACTGAAGAGCCAATAAAACAGATGTCTTACAACGAAACATCGGAGAATGACAGTGTTCCATGTTAGTGAAATTTTACTTCTTTCATTTATTATATTGTGTAGCAATCCTGTGAGTGATATCTGATTCAATTCCATAACGAATGTTTGGAATACAAACTGAATAAAGAAAAGTATTTTTTGTGTTCAATGTTCCTATACAGTGTTCTTTCGTGTAATTCAATGTTTATATGAAAGTAGCTGTTTCGAAAGGGATTTTCTCTCAGTTTGTGTTGAAAGTTACTCCTTTGCATGATCTGCAAAGCTATATTGGAAAGGTAACTCTATACAAGGTGTTTCAAATTCGATCCACATCATTGGGATCTCGGAAACTATGAAAGATACGTTAAATTGGGGCAAAGTTGCGCATTTATCTGACTCACAATATGTCGTTAAGAAAGTTCTGAAATTCCGAGTATATCCAGAGATATACTGCACTTCGAAAATAAACTGCACTTCCACATTGTCACTTTTTCATTGCTACATAATGGTGTTTTCAGATTTGCTATCCGACGTTTCGTCTTCCGGCCATCATCATCAACTTTATTATTTAGCAGGGAAAAAGTGGCAATGAGAAAGTACAATTTATTTTCGAATCCTTCGAAAAATAAAGCCAGAAAAAAATAAAAACCATTTTTCAAAATTTCTGTTTTTTTCGAATATACTCGGAATTTCCGAACTTTCTCAACGGCATATTGTTAATCAGGTAAATGCCCAACTTTGCCCCAATTTAACTATCTTCGTATCTCTCATAGTTTCCGAGATCCCAATGGTGATGATCGAATTTGAAACATCCTGTATAGAGATAGTTACCTTTCCAATATAGCTTCGCTTATTTCTCATATTGGGAACAGTTGAATACTGAAGGAACATTCTTCATCAAAAAATGTTTTTCAAAGAATACAATAAATCAGATAGTTTCCAAAACATTCAGTGTTTTCCTGAATTGATGAACAATGTATTGGGCCATGACGAATCAGTTATTTTCCTATTATAGTTAACCCATTAGCTCAAATCAACAATGTGAACAAACCGACTGGTTCATTTTATTTCGTATGCGGTTTTGATGAAAATAAGCCTTCCGTTTTTCTGAGTGTCGTAATCTTGCCTCAAATTATATTTTCTTTTTTTCGTAATATAATCCGGTCAATCTAGACATTGGAAAGTACATAAATTTACAATAAGCTGCAAACGCGTGTAATTGTTCAAAACATAGTTAAAAATAATATTTTGAAATTCCGAATGATTGCGATGCCTGGAAAAAAATGTATTCGAAGTCAAAGCTCAAAAATCTCGAAAAAAATGGTTTTTCGCGATTTTCAGGAAAACGGTAAGTTTCATCATAAAGTAACTTCAGATAAAAATTGTAGATCATAAAATTCTCTACAAAAAATGTATCAACACTTTTTTTCTTAGAGCCACCGTTTCTGAGATACGACGAGTCAAAAAGTTGTAAAAGTTGTAATCGTCATTATATGCACACGTTTTCACGCCACCTATGAGGTAGTGTACTTAGCGCGTTTTTTTTAACGTGGTTTCCCTATTAGGCCTATTCCACATGTCTGTTGTGATTCTGTCACATTGAAAACTTGCATAATAAAATATATTAGGAAGGGTTGCGAATTATAAAAGCGATTGAAATTTAAAAAATGTAAAAATTCATTCATCTGAGTCATAACCTTCGAATACTTCTTCTTGTCGTTCTTCTTCTTGGTTTTCTTCTTCTTCTTGATCTTCTTCTTCTTCTTGATGTTCATCCTGGGTGTAGGTAAATTGCGTCAAGAGTGATGTATCGCATTTTTCCTCGTTGGTATCAAATGAATCCTCCACTATTTGTGATTCAGCATTAGAACATGACTGGCCTTGACAATGTGTACATGCCAGTGAACACAACAGTCCAACTTTTTTACAACCACATTTAGCGCTGCATTCCTTTTAATAGTTGCAAAAAATTGTGTTCAGCAGTTTTTCCGGCGCAGGTGGGAGTGAAGTCTGAATAGGTTCTAATGCATTGTCGACCAACTTCTAACCCCAGTCTTTTGGGTCTAGCTGATAACCAAGCCACACTTGAACTTGGTAATATACCCGGAAAAGATGTTGATGAGCACCAACTGAGGTTGGAGGAAGACAAGCTAATTGCACCTGTTTTTTTATTTTTAGTGTTTTTTACGAAACATGCATATCGATACTTATCTAAGCAGGTGGTTTTTTCGGAGCTTTGTACATGGAAAAAAGAAACTGAATCCCGTTGGTGATAGATAATATTTTGTTGAGTCGAATTACTTTTTTTGAAAACTTCAGCACCTTAAACTAAATCTTGTTTTTCAAACATTTTAAAGACTGTTGCTTTACCCCTCCTGTAAAATGCAGACGTCGTATCACATATATCACGTATATCATTTCGGTTTGACTTTGAGCTTTTCCTGGCTTTAGAAAGAAAATAATTTTTTCAGGTGGAGTTCGAGCACTAAGAAGTACGAGTAAGTCTACATCTTCACCAACTCAAGGTTACACTAGCGTACAAATTAAAGGACTGGATTTCATTCTATCTGGTATTCTTATATTTAGACTTATGTATACCAGTAGAAAATATTTTTACTTAAATTACAACTTCAGAGATGTATATACGTGGCATACTTATGCATATAATGACGATTACAACTTTTACAACTTTTTGACTCGTCGTATCTCAGAAACGGTGGCTCTAAGAAAAAAAAGTATTGAAACATTTTTTGTAGAGAATTTTATGATCTACAATTTTTATTTTAGGTTATTTTATGATAAAACTTACCGTTTTCCTGAAAATCGCGAAAAACCAATTTTTTTCGAGATTTTTGACCTTTGATCTCGAATAAATTTTTTTCCAGGCATCGAAATCATTCGGAATTTTAAAATCTCATTTTTAACTATGTTTTGAACAATTCCACGCATTTGCAGCTTGTTGTAAATTTATGGACCTTCACTCTTATTTTTTAGTCTAATTTGACCGGACTAATATTCTCTTCGAATGAACAAAACTCGCATGAGTCCTATTAGGAATTCGATGAAATTGTAATTTTTTCTTAGCTTGTCATTTCATACGGTGAGTTCGCGAAGTCAGAATGAATTCGATATAACATTTATTCTTAAAAAGATTGACAAAAATTACTTTTTTAAGAAATACTGAATGGAATCTTTTTTGTCCTGATAAAATGTGAAACGATTAGATAAATACTCTTCTAGGTCACTAATTACCTACTTTTCAATTACCTACTTAGTGAAAAATCTGGGGATGTCAGATTTGACAGTCTTGAATGAATGAATGAAGTTCAATGAAGATAATCTTTTATTGATGTGAAAATGATCCGGTAAACTACATAATATAATGAAAAAGGTCGATCAGATTTACGAAATTATCTTTTTCTCTGAATTTCGATATATCATTGCATAAATTCACGAAAATTAACTATGTTACTATTCAAAATCCAGTGGTGAAAGATAAAAAAATCATTCATTTATCATCTAAAAAATATCTTGAATCACCAAATTTCATTCAAACACGCCCACTGTGAAAAATGTTTAGTTATGATTAGGCTAACCAAAACAAGCACTGCTCCCAAATACCGGCACTGAAACACTCTTCTCGATGCGCTTTTCACCAACCAAGTTGGAGTCTTCAGGATATGATGTAGACTATTGTATAATTTTTGAAACTAAAAATAAAGTAATCCATATAAAGGTAACTAACTAATTGGCCGTTTGGAAATGGACCTTTGTCACTGCTATTCGCTATGATCAGACTTCCAAATGATTCTGAAAGTTTAGTGTTATGTACCAATTATAACAATTTCAGAAAGTTTTCATTTATTGTATGGCCGTTCGGCGACACTAGACTTTTCTGGTCTACGAAATAGGATATATGCTGCTGATATTGTTTTGGATTGATTCTACGCTAGAGGTTCTAGGCGTTCCATTCAGTTCATGATTATGTTTAATGTTTTTTATGTTAGCTTTCATGTTATATCAAGTAAAAGAAATGTTTCAAAGCATTAAGTATAAGCAGAAATGAAAAACCTACAAAATCTCAGCACATTGTTGATCCATAAGAAAATATATCTCTAAAAAGTCTAAGTATATCAAAATGATTCTCAATTCATTACTATAACGACTGTTTCATCCCGAGTCAAAAACGTCCATTCACAGTAAAATACGTGGTGTGTTGAAAAAATAAGCTGAATGTTAAAATTTCGTGAGGTACGTACATTTTTTTTATGTTCGAACACTTGTCTTGAACATATATTCACAGTTTAAGCTGTTTGGCAACACTCAGCCATTGTTTTCACCAGATTGCCTCTCTGCGACTTTTTTCGTTCCCAAGATTGAAAACACCCATGGAATCACGGCATTTTGCGACGATTGAGAAGACAAAAACCGAACTGAGAGAGCTCAAGAACATACCAAAAAGTGCATATCAGAACTGCTTCCAAAATTGGATAAAACACTGATACAAGTGTATTATATATGAGAGGGACCACTTTGAAGAGGTCAAAATAGAAATTGATTAATGAATAAATGGTTTCTTGAGAAAAATGAAAATTCACCTTATTTTATAACAGAGTAGTATATATCAAGTGAATGATTCAATAACATCACTTGACACTTGCTTCTGGTTTCATTTTTCGAAATTGAGGTATCCAAAATATATCAGAGTTTAAATCTTCAGAACTTTTAAGGTAAATAGTTTAATTGAAGTTGATTTTTTATTTTATTTTTTATTCAATATCTATGATGACACAAAAATGAATAATTGGAAGTTAAATAAATTATATGATAAAATAAATATAGTTTTAAAAACTAAAAAACACGCTTTTAAAGAACATCGAACTAAAAAGTTTAAAATATTTCTTTAAAATAAGTTTAAAACCATAACGAACAAAAAATACTAGTATTATTGTGAAAAAAGTGAGAGGCGCTTGATATACAAAAAATATGTCACAAAGCGCCCACGCTTTTTTCACAATTATACTACTATTTTTCGTTCGTTATTCGATGTTCTCTAAAAGAGTGTTTTTTAGTTTTATAAACTATATTTATTTTTCATTTTTTAGTTTCGTATGCTATAAAAGGGTGTTTTTTAGTCTTTTTAAACTATATTTATCTTATCTATATATAAATTCTATATATTGTTTAGAAAAATGACCCTTGATATTTTCGGCTACATACAGCGCCATCTGCCCGCGAAGAGATCAACCAATAATGTCGATATATCAAGGAGGTTACGTACGGCGCCATCTGCCCGCGAATAGATCAAGCAATAATGTCGATATTTTGTCAAATACAGATCCCGAGCTTGAGAGTTACAAGCAAACTGACAAACATACATACAGTTGTAGCTAATTTAAAGCGTGTAAAAAGGAATTCAAAAATACAGAATCAATTTTTCATTATTTATTTAAAGATATAAAAAAATATTTTTTTTTACTTAAATTACAAAAATCCATAATTTTATTTTGTTTAAGAGATCATGATTTTTTTCAGTCCGGTCTTTTGATGCACAATCAGAGATGTTATAAATATAAAGCATTTTTTTTAATATCTCGTTTGTCTCAATTTCTAATTGATTAAAACTACATGAGTAATTTTTTATTCTCGTTCAAAATTTCAATGAATAAATAAATGCTTTGTTTTCGAAACTGTTCCTCGGAAGTTCTAATTATTAATGCATATAATGATTTTCAATATATCTGAAAACAAAATTATGGCAAATGATGCCTAATTGAAATCGAATCATAAGTGAATTTTGAGAATACTTTTATGATGCCAAAATACAAAGTTTACACAAATTTACAGCTGGGTATGTCAACTTTCCGAAATACAGACCCAAATCGACCTAAAATGACTGGACAATAACGTATTTTTATGTAAGACATCCTTAACCAAACGGACTTCACAAATTTTAAAATAAATCATAAATTTCCATCGTCCCTTCAAAAATCTATTAGAGCGGGATCCTCTTTGTCGTAGTACCAAGGATGTTGCCTCGCAACAGGTGGTGAAAGTGAAATGTACTGGATATTGTGTTTCGTCACTGCGTTGCCCACTGCGTCTATATGAAACTTCGAATTATGCTCTTTGGAAAGTTCACACAGGTGAGATTTCGTGTCACATCTTGAGTAATCAGGACAATCAAAGTCTTGGAAACACTCCACAGTGTAGCACCTGGAAAGAATGACAAGCGTCAGGAGTAATTGTTCTGGAAAGGTGGACCACTGAACCACTTTCGAATTGAAAATTTACTTATGGACCATAGTTGTGGGTAATTATCAATTATTTTTGTACTCTATGTCGAATTTTTTCCTATACATTTAACAGATAAATCGTGGGTTCTGCTAGCTAGCTTAACCTTCAAATTGTTTAGTGTGAAATGTTTATTAATACATTCTGAAATATTTGGAATGCCTTAACATCTTAGCCGACCATTGATTTGGTGTAAAATAAACGAAGGATCTTTTGAACCATGCAATTGCTTGTATCTTGCCATATCATTTTTGTTCCCGGCTCTCCAGCTTATTGATATTCAACAGGTAATTCAAGAGAAAAAAATAACCGTCCTATATTTGACTGCAGTTTCCAAAAAAAAACGACAAACCCTTCCGTTAATAATGACTCGCCCTGTAACGTCTTAGAATGCCTCTGCCAGGTAAGGTGTCACACCTGAAGGAGTATTCTAACGCCTCATCCATGCCGAAAAGATGTGCGAGTCTGAGAGTACTCAGTGTCACTAACGGAACCTACGAGATACCGGGCGCTATCTTGTCGTAGAAAGCCTTGTCACGGTGAGGCGGGGCTCTGCCGTAAGGAACTTCTTTTCCCTAGCTTCTCGTGAAAACCTTTAGGGACCACCAATTTCCTGAAGAATCTGACCTTGAGTCTACAGAGAACTAAACGGTCGACTAATGGATCACAACTGCCCTTCCTGTAATGTCGGATCAAAAGCAAAAACTTTGCAGTTCTCTAACTCTTGGATCAGGCAAAGAAACCTAGAAGGCTAGAAGGTGCATCCGGAAGCGGCTTCCTCAACAAGCAGCAGAAGCAGAATCTGCATTAAACCATGATTCACACAAATCACAGGCGAAAAAGTCATGCATATCTGAATCTAAAGTAACGTCAGGTATAGCTGACGTAAATATTCCCTCACATGGGAAGGTTACTGCGGTCATTAAGGTAGGAAAGAAAAGATGAAACTGGAACCTCTGGCGTATAATGCATTCAAAACAAGAACTTTTCTCAAACTCCATCTCCTGAAGGAGTCAACCAGATTGGTGAAACTCGCGTGAAGAAGAGTATGTCACTTCCGGTGTTTGGATCTTGCATCTTAAACATCCGATAACCTTAATATCGACCAATTCATTTGAATCTCTTCAGTATGTTATTAAAGCCGCCGTAGAAGATACTCCACAGGATAGTCCACTTGTACGATTCCAAAGTTCCACATTCCGGGCTGAATAACTGCAGATTATCTAAGAAGATCAGAATAGCGTCTCCTGGTAGGTGGGTGCAGTTATTATCCTGCTGCCCTGGAAGAGCGTCTCCCTGAAACGCGTCACAAGAGATCTTCTTCCAGATCCACAAGTTTGTGTTGCTTGTCTACCTGACGTTGATTATGTTCTCAGTTGATTAAGGAAAATATTCCATAATATTAATAAATCCTACATAATACGGACTTTACTGGCTAGAAACAGTACAGGCCTCAATATCGATCCTTGTGAAACTTCGCGTACTAAATTTCTGATTGATATCAGCCTAAAATGAATCTGTGATTGTAGCCCAAAAGTAAATTTCAAATTCTATTGGCTGAACTGGAAGTAAATGTTGAAAAATTACCTGGAATACAAATCCTTGGGATCCCTCTTTTGATTCCTCGGACAGTCGCAACTGAAACTATGTTTCTCAGCCCTGCATAAACTCGTGAAGTCGCAAACGTCTTCTTTACAAGGGTTGAAACACTGCCTGTTCCTGCAGATTTCGGTGTTTGAACACATAATGCTCTCGTTGCAAGGAGAGTGTTTATCCTTCAGGAATTTGACGCCGCGTTCTCTGAAGTTTTTAATCATTTCTCTAGGCTCATCATTGTACCGCGTTTCCGATGTAACTTCGAGACAGATGGGGAATGTTTCGTGCTGTTTCGCCAGCCTGTAGTCATCTTCAGGATTCGAAAGGGTGATATTATGTTGAAATAAGCGTTTCCATATATCGGATAGGACTTCGCAACTCCACGGGTTCGGATACAGTGATATTTTTCGTACCTTCTGGTATATCTGTTCAATGTCTCGCGAAATCGTAAAGGTGAATTCGTTTAGCGACAATCGTAGTTCCTCGACTTCGGCTACTTTGAAAACGCTGATGTCGTCCAACAAATTTCTAGTTAGATCTATTTTTTTCATGGGTATTTCCGATGTTATGGCAAACAACTCTAGACTGTTGAAACTCAAATCCAATAAAGTGAGATTCGGGTAGGTTTTTGAGCTGACCGCCAGCTTTTCGATGAAATTGTAAGACAGGATGAGTTCTCGCAGAGCAGATATTCTGGGGAGTCCGAAAAAAACAGGAATTTCGTTGTGACTCAGGTTCAATATTTCGAGATTTCTTAGTCCATCGAATGCGTTTTCTTCGACGAAACGGATTCTGTTCCAACTCAGGTCCAGTTTCTTAGCAGCAACGTTGATGAACACACCATTGTGGACGTACCTAGAGAGATTTAAAGTGAAAGAATTGTGGTTTGAAAATTCACCAGTGCTAAAGGTGTGCTTAAATTATAATTACAATTACATTACAAATAAATAGTTAATGAAGAATTAAACCAAGAAAAGTTTAGCACTACAGATCTGCTTAACAGAAAGACCTCCAAGATCATTTTCGAACGTTACTATAGCGATCCATCAATATGTGCTTATGAACCCTCCCAATCAAGGCATTTATGCATACATTTTCTATGCAATTTGGCAACCATAATTTATCAAAGGAGGAGGCCATTTTACGTTCTCTAGAAATGTCATCTACTGACAGTGGTCCACACAAATTGTCTGGCATGGTAAATCCTTAAGGCAATTATTGCTATTTTTTCACCACACATACGTAACGGTAGAAGATTCAGTGTATTCAGTAGAGGAGCTGTGGCAAGTTGCAATTTCTGGAACTTAACTGGCACTGATGGTTTTTGACAGGTAGTTATATATTTCATAACCATTTAATTTGACCTGTAAATCCTTTTTCGTTCCAAGCCCTCTGTTTTTTCAAACATTTTGTGATATATCGGGGCTTCCGCTAAGACGTTGGAGAGATTGTTCTACAAGTGACTTTTGTCAGTGTTTTATTGATAAAATCGTCAAGATATTTCACTTTTCTAAATAAAGTAATCGTTTTTCGCGAGTAGGAGTACGGAAAATTAGGATGCCGCCCTTGCAATGTCCAAAACTTTCAACCGTACCTGGCATGGAGGTTTGCTTATTGAATTTGGATTTTATAGTTTTCTACATCCTTTTGGCCTTTAGCTATCCAGGTTTCTTAAAGGGGTTTCCTTACCAGATTATCGATGGTTCTTCCAGTGGCCCATTAACAATCAACGCTGGTGTTCCCTAGAGTTGATCGTCTACGAAGGCTCTAACACACTTCACTCTATTTTACTTCAACGGCATATTTAAAAATATCAGAAATCCAGTTTATTGGTTTATTTGATGCCTGAACATTAACTGCTCATACAATTTTTTGCCAGCAAGACCTAGAGGAAATTAAAACTTTTGATGATAGTGGCAAAACCTTTCTGAAAGGTCAGATTGAACAATTCCACGTGTGGTGTTGGTTCATTCATTGGGTGTCAGAATGGATACTGATATGTCTTGGCGCAAATATGTAATTGATAGTGTTTCAGAAACTTGGAAAACTATTTCACACTAAAGAGTTGCCCAAACCTTAGCAACTTGTTGAAATCAGAGCCCAAAAACATGGCATTCGGAATTCAACACCATACAACATTGTTTCGACCCGCCATAGGTTTCATAAGTGGGGCTAGGCTGGAACACGAATGCATTGTTTAACTTAATTGTCCTTAAATGACAAGCTTGAGTAAGTGGACTTTCCCTCAATGATGAGGTCATTCCACTTGGAACGGAGGTGAAATATCTTGGCATTGTACTTGATATAAGACTCACCTGGAACGCTCACTTGGACAAAGTTTTACACAAAGAACGACTGTCTTTATGGACATGCCGAAGGCTTTGTGGTAAAACTTGGGATTTAGGTCCCAAACAAATCCACTGGATTTATTTGATGATTGTCAAACCAATGATCACTTATGGTTTGCCTGCCCTAATTCAGGCAGACTGTGACGTCAGAGTGCCTCAGGTTGCCTCAGATTGCACCAAATTGTCACGTGGTGTCCTGTCACCCAGCGGTGAACCAAGCAGAGTGTACCAAATTGTCACGTAGCGACCTCAAACTGTCACGCAGCTCGCCAGCTAATCAGAGCGCACGCTTCTGCATCTCAGAACATCGTGGCGGGAGATTTGAATTTTCTGTGGACATAAATAATAATTCAGGCATTGAACGTGTTTTAAACCTCTGGTCCGCCTCTTGATTTCCTTCTTGCCACAGAATAGTAACTATTCTCTGGTGGCCGAAGGCTTTACAGAAAACGGCCCAAGCGAAGCTCTCTGGCTTACAGAGACGGGCTTGTCTGGCTATCAGTGGTGCCATCAGTACTACATCGTCAGCGACCATGGAGATCCTAGATCTACCTCCTTTCCACATTTTCCTGGAAAGAGAGGCTAGATGGACTGCATACAGACTTGTACACATTACCAAATGCACAAATCAATTTAATGCAGAGTGTAACAGACTGTTGACACTGGAAGTCACAGCATTCTGGAAATGACCTCTGATTTTATGCCTCCATCTGTCAACTACGAACTGCCTCATAAAGTTATATTCTCTAGTAGAGAGGACTGGATCCTCCGGGAGAAGGAAACATTAGGAGCAGATAGTTGTTGGTTAACAAATGGTTCAAAAACACCTCACGGTTCTGGTGCAGGTGTTTTTAGTCGCAGACCCAGGACAGAGATATCTACCTGTCTAGGAACTTATGCGACTGTATTTCAAGCGGAAATTTATGCTATTGAATTGTGTGCGGAGAGATTGGATAAATCCAACCTCACATGCAAGTCAATGAAAATTATCTCGGACAGTCAAGCAGCGTTGGTAGTTCTTGCAGGTTCCCTTGCAAAGGGAACCTGTCATTGGCATCGCTTTAGGCTTTGCCAAACAAACATTGAACACCTGGATGGCAAGAAGATTTATGGACTTCTGGCAGAATATTCCAGATTTGGCTCACTCCAAGGCGTTTATTAACCCTTCGAAGTTTGATACCAAACAGTTGTGGGACTACAGTAGGGATGAATTACGATGTTTAACAGACCTTCTTACTGTCGGAAGCTATTGTGTGTCGCCTCTGTTTGAAAAATGATGAAACAGCAGAGCATATACTTTGTGCCTGCCCCACTGGGGACCGAATAAGGTTCTTAGAGTTCGGCTTCGTTAAGAAGCTGGGTTTATTTGGCCGAGTGTGAATAGGTGTGAGCCACAATAAACCTTTGTGGGTTGCGGTGGATGGTCGAATAGACCCCCACTCACTTTAGACCTAACCTAATTGGAGACGAGAAAATTTGGAAAAATCCACAAAATGGTCCTCGCCTCCTTCAACCTCAAATGGGCTCTGTCTGTCTGAAGTTCTCCACAATTTCTTTCATTTTCATTACTTCGTCGACTTTTTCAGATGCACACATTGATGACTTGTGTGAAGATATGTTAACCGTACTGTTACTCCGGCATATTTATTACTGACACACCTAAAAGTCCCACTGTATAAGTGAAACACGTGATGCAGTGATTTGTGTAAATCCCGCAATAAGTTGTTCAAATTTCAAGGAGCATCTACCAATTTCATAACAAATGCTGATGATTTGTTATGAAGTGCAATGTACATATGCGAGAAGTTTGTTGGTAAAACATCGCTCCCCGCAAGTATGTGGGTCAATTTTCCACAAATTCCTCGTACAACGATCTTTTTACCTGATGAGATTGAAGGACAGGTCGATACTCTCCAAGGCTGGCAAATTAACGAAAGAACCGCTCGCTAAAATCCGTATATTCTTGTGTACAGCTTTTATTTGTCGCAGTTTAGTCGCATTCACGAATGAGTGTATAGGAATCAGCTCCGTGTTTCCGATTTCGATGTGATAAGAATTGCGTCTGTAGCAGCCATGCGAATTCACAAAACAATCTTCCACGGTGCAGAAGGATAGTTCGATGTCTTGCAGTTCCACGTTGAAAAACAATTCAGAACCGCAAAACGCGTCGACGACTCTACGACCACTCACTTGGACTAGACAGACGAGACACAGAACTAAGAGGCTTGCATTGGCCATCTTTGGATGGCCGTAAACGACTGTTTTCAGTGCGCTCCGTAGGTCATCAGCTGTAATCGCGAAATCGTGACCTTGATTTTACGCGGGAATTCCAAAAATTACCACTGGCGCTGTGAGGTTCGGATGTATGCCACACTAGAGGAATTTCCCATTGTTTGTGCGTAATTTCTTTCTAATTTCTTACTTATTCTCACCTATTATAAGGAAAATGACAATAATGAAGAAACCAAAGTAGTTATTCATTTTTATCGTTATTTCCAAGTTTTTGTACAAACTGTTTCGAAATAACCTGTATATTTTGAAGAGGTGAATCTGTGAATGGTTCTAAGAAAAAACTTCTATAAATCCATACCTATTCTAAAAGACCTCGGTTATGATATTAAAGAGTGTTCAATGTTTTTCACTTTTTTTATTTTATTATCGCTTCGTATATTTTATCACTAAGTCTGCAATCATTTCCAATGAAACTGCCATAAAAAATGAGTAAACTTTCCATAGGATATAACTTGTTTTTGGTAAGGAAGCATGATGACGATGTTGAGCATTATTTATAATGAACACCCTCAGGCAGTCTGGAAAACTATGGCGTGATGTTTTTCTTGCCGGTTCGGTCATCAGGAATGACATATCTCAGTTTGATAGGTGTACAAAGTCGATTTTTCATGTTACGCATTTTATAAATATTCCTACCCCATTTTAACCCCTTCAGACGGCTCAAAAGATAGAACGGCTCTTTTTTTCACAAAGTCAGTGAAATGAAAAAATAATAGTTCAATATTTTAATATTTTCGTCTCGGTGTACTCTGTGGATGTGGATAACTTCACACCCGTTGCAAAACCAATGATTGAAAAATAATGAAAATTTTCAATAATTAATGAGAAGAAACGGACTGGTTTAAGTTTGACGATAGTCGTGTCACGAAGTGTTCTGGCGATGCATTGAATTTATTGGAGCCTCTGGAGACACCCTACATATTGTTTTATGAGAGAGAGAACATTGTTGGAACAAGATCTTCAGATGATGTGGTGCTGCAGGTTTTTCCGGGTTTTCCTGCAGCCGAAAAAGCAAATGCGCCACTGGAATCAATGAAGTCGCCCCGGAGCGCCAATTAATTTTTATTGTTGTATTTATTTTATTTTTATCGTTGTCTTAACATATTATAGTTTGAAGTTACATTACTAATGAGGGTTGCAGTAAATAGAAAAATTAACCATTCTTGAAAATGGCTACCTCTAGCGAAAATACAGGCCTTTGCTAATTTTGTTATCAAATCGCATATTCTGCCGAATATCCTGAAAGTTTTTGGGAAAGAAAGTTTTTGGCTTTCTACTACTCCTTCTTGATACATTAAAAATCGTAATTCATGAATGAATTGTGTGTATTTTCTATAATGTTATCCAATTTGGTACTGAAGGCAAGTGCCTTAACATCGATGTATACCAGTGAGGATGACACTGTTCCATGTAAGTGCAATTTGTTACCATTCATTTAAAGTAGATTTCCACTTGAATGATATATGATTTTATTCAATTCAATGTTTATATGAAAGTAACTGTTTCAGGAAAACTTTCTGAAAATTACTTCTTTGCATGATCTACACATCCATGTATAGAATTACTATTTTCAAATTGATTACTTCCTTCCTATCTTTGGAAGATTCCCACATCTCTTTTTTTGTATCAAGATGGAGTAGTAGAAAGCCAAAAACTTTCTTTCCCAAAAATGAATCACTCCTAAAAATATAACCCTTTCAATCCTGAAAGTATTTCTTATGATTTATCATTCAATAATTTTTCCATTTCTGAGATCCTCTACGCCACGCTAGTTCCTATTAGGGAATTTATGTGATCCCAAAGAAATAAAAGTGTTTAGGCCTGGTGACCCAGGTGGCCATAACTGTGAAATCCGCAACCGGGTAAATTAAATAAGGGTATTCCCGAACTGTTAAAAGTTAATTGGGCTGGTGCACCTTTTTTTCCAAATTAGTGAGATGTTTTCAAACAAAAAATCAATTATTTTAATAAATCTGGAGTTACTGGAATGACTGAGAACCAGATGAAAAGAAGGGGCTAGTTGAGTTATCGTCAATAATACCGACCCAGTTATTAAGAGAAAATTGGTATTGACGGATTTCTGCAAAAGCATATAGATTTTTCTCACACTATAAATCATTATTATGGAAATTCATAATAGTATTTCGTTATCGTCATCCGTAAAGAGGTCATCCAACTGCGAGTTTACTACAGGTCTGCAACTGGCGAATAACTACAAAACTACTGAAGATGTGAAAAGTTTTGTGAAACACATTTTGTGTGTATCAATGAAAAAAATATCGAATATTTTTTCAGTACAAGAAATATCATACCTTCCAATTAATTCTATAACGATATTAATGTGGATCAGTTATATCAATTTACAGTCTGGAAAAATTTGTCAAGAAAGGAAAGACTGAAAACTGGAAATATAGAAAAAACTTCAAGATCCTTTCTGTTAACCACCAGAAGATATGAACATTACTCTGTTATAGTTTTGTCGTATTTGCAATAATTCAGTCTTCCATGAGCTCCTGAGTAGGTATCACTTTATAGGTATGCATTTTATTTCCTTTCAATATGTTTACAATCGTTATAATATTGCTAACATTGAATGTAATGGATGCCTGTCTTCTCGATGTATATGGGTTTTTATCTGCCCCACATGACCAAGCTCGCGAAACTGTTTCTCTATTTTGTTTGTTGGTTCTTGAGATATGGACGGTAAATCAGGAACTTCCTCATAAAATAGGCGAGCTACTTCCTATTGTGTTGGGGTTTTATCTCCGCAACCAATCATTTGTAAAACTGTTATTTTATGCATTTCCGTTAATCTAACCATTTGTCAGACTTGAAGTTAACGAACTTTCAAAACTTGAATTAAAATACTGACAACTAATGTTGTAACATACAGAATCTTAATTGTTGCAATAAACTTGAAAGCGATAACAATTTTGAATAGAGAATGAACAGACCTTTCAAACGATATATCACAAACCTATACTTTCCATTTAAAAAATTGGGGGTTGTACCTGTCATTCGCAGGGGTTTGAAGGTAGGGGTGGCATTTTTCCGTTGAAGTATGTCAAATTATAATTTAAATTTCGGAATTTTGTTAAAGTATGTACCGTAACCGAAATAATGAATTTATTCCATTTGGCTTTTACACACTGTATAGATCTTAATTATTTATACAGGAATTATTTTACAAAAGTTCGAGCAATTGACCAGAATCCCAACTCGAATATTTTCCAACTTGGGACTTTTTACTTTCTGTTCTACTCTCTCAACTTCAGTGTAGATAGGCTGTGGGACTTTGAAATACTGAAAATATTCATAATTTCCATGAAATAATTTTTGCTGATCTCAATGAGTACTACTAATAGAAAAGGTTAAGTATTATGTATGTATAAAACAATGAAAAATCTAGCAAGAAACTTTTTCATTAAGAATATTTACTGAACTTGGAACCGTGGTGTAAAATTTACATTATCGGTATCCCATTATAATATACTCTGTCCATGTAAGCACCGGAGTGATCCAAAACATTATCGTGCATAGTACACATGATCTCCCAGACAAGGCTGCTTGTACAGAGTCGTACTAAGAAACGACCGACTTTTTTAATACTATGCGGCTGGGTATAGAATTTTTTTTAAGGTGTTAGCAGTTTTTTCAGCCGTATCAGTACTTGATATTTTAATATTTTATTTTAAAAATTTTAAACTTTAAATACCGTATATGTACACACTACAGACGTTGAAACGTAACTGACCACTCCGACACTGTAACATGAATTCCGTCAGCCGATTGCAGTTGAATCTGATTGTTGCTGACCAATCAGAAGGCTTGTTTATTCTACCCAGTAGATGCAAATTATTATTTAAATGAATTTTGAGGTATTCAATTGAAACCACTACAATTCTGGTCACTTTTGTTCGTAGTATCAACAGTGAAAAATCACCTGTTACAAGTTCTTCCACTTATACGTGGTAACTTATTCATTGTTTCTTTTACAATGGACTATTACTCTTATAACAAATATATTCACTATTGAAAACAATTTCCCAACACCAGAACAAAATTACGTTCTCTCGACGCGCGTTTCTCTAACCAACTTAGCGTCCTCAGGAGATCATTATGATGATCTCCTGAGGACGAATACTTGGTTAGCGAAACGATCATCGAGATACCTTAATTTTTTTCTGGTGTTAGGAAAGTGCTTTCAATAGACGCCAGACGATCCAAATATAATATCTGTATGTGTTTTCATAAGATGATCAATACCCAGATACTATTCGCTACAAAACAATTACTCTACCAAATTCCCATAATGATTCTCAACTCCCATTCAACCCCCTTCGTATTCGAAACCCATTTCGCCTCGAAACAAATAACAACCCATCATTCGCTCCATTCGGAAGTGAGTTATAACGATTGGCCCAGCAATAAATGTCGTGTTTCTTCCCATCGAGGATATCGATGGAAGAAAAGAAGAATGGGAAGAAAAGGTCGGTACAATTGTGCAATTATGCTAGTCGAGTGTGAAATATTCGGGCGAGGTTGCGGGAATAATGCCAAAGGGTGGGATCTGGATATGGGACGATAACACCCCTCTGTTTCTTCTCATAACTCATGGACCAGTTGATGTACGAATTAGTGGGGCTGTTGGGAGTAGGTAGTAAATCTTGTTCTTTACAAGGTTTCATTGGTTTGCATTGAATTTACGTCATTGTATTCAGTTAATTATGTAATTTTTTTTCATTTACACATACACACACATACATTATATACAGTGAGTTTCATAAAGGTTGCACCATCTAGGATGGTGCATTGCGTGAAACTTGGATTTGAATTGTCAAAATTCTAAATTTCCGAACGATGTACATGGGAGAAAACAAACACCTACGTAACAAAACAAAAAAATTATTTTTTTATGGTTCCAGCCTCACAAAGAGTACTAGTATCTCATATACACCTTAGGCGCGTTCCTCATATTACAATAATACTATTTCTTCTTTCCCAAACATACTATTTCAATGCGAAATTTACTACAATTTATTATTCGAACTAGTATATCGTGTTGAAGATGGTTTGAATTTTTACCACTCTAATTAGGTAGTAAATTTCTTAAAGTGTCAAAAATTGTGATTTTAGCAATCCATAGACGAATTTTCAATGAGAAATATGAAATTATTCCTAATTCATATACGATAAACGTTGATATGTACCTACTGTTCTGATAAGTGCAAACTTTCATTTGGAAAAAAAAAATTTTTCAAGGAAAAAAGTTTATGCTGACAGACCATTTCAAAATATCAATGGATTAGAACATGTTATTAGGCAGTGTTGTACCGAAATCTATTTTAGAAAATGTCAATAAAGAATTTTGTACATGAACAATAAACTGTTTAGCGATGGAAGAAAAACATGTGGAATTTTAAGGATTCAGTGATTGATTATTCAGGTTTCTGAAAGTTTTTGTAATTTGGTTTTTATTTATGTTTAATACATACATACTACCCTTTGAAGTAATACTATGATTAAAGTGATCGTAAACTTACAGGTTTGTATTACCTAATTGTTTAGCATTAATTAATTCAGTCAATTATTTCTTGTCATTTATTCATACTGATGGTTATTATGGACATACATACAGAGTAAATATCAATTTTGCACCAAAAAACTTGTAAAAATTCAAACCATTTTCAACAGACATCGATATACTAGTTCGGATAATGAACTTGATTGAATTTCGCATTGAAATATTATTATACTAATATGAGGGAGGCGCCTAAGGTGTACAGGAGATACTAGTACTCTTCATGAGGCTAGAACCATAAAAAATGTTTTTTTTTTTGTTTCGTTACTCTCACAATTTCAGTGTAGACAGGCTGTGGGTCTTTGAAATACTGAAAATATTCATAATTTCCACGAAATAAATTTTGCTGATCTCAATGAGTAGTCCCTATAGAAAAGGTTATTATGTATTCTTTTATACATGCATTAGCTTAATAATTATTTGTGAAACCATAAAAAATCGAGCAAGGGTCTTTTTCATGAAGAATATTTTCTGAACTTGGTTGTAAAAGTTACATTATCGGTATCCCATTATCATATATACTCTGTCCATTTAAGCATCGGAGTGCTCCAAAGCATCATCGTGCATAGTACACGTGATCTCCCAGACAAGGCTGCTTGTACAGAGTCGCACTAAGGAACGACCGATGTTTTTAATACTTTGCGGCTGGGTATCGAAACATTTTTAAGGAGGAGTGTAGGGACACAAATTAGCAGTTTCTTCAGCCGCATCAATACTTGACATTTTAAAAATTTTTAACTTTGAAATACAAACAAGTATGCCTCCATATTTTATAATGTATCAAGAAAAACATTATTTCTCATGCTGGCGTCATATATATAACCTCATCTTTCAGGTTCTGATAATGAAGATAACCCCGAAAATTCCGTCTTTGGTATTAGGATTACGTCCTGTATAATTCCAAACTATGAAACTAGCTTTCAGTGTGCTCTTACACTCACCTATTCTATGAATTGTTCACTCTTTCATGCAGGATGCCTACTAACGATTAATTGCTTCCGTAGAACGAGGCAGCAGTCGATAATTTCCTGCTATTCCATTTAATTTGCATAGATAGGATCGACACAAAAGTTGATATCATCGAGTGATGAAAACGTAATCGGTAGCGACCGTGTCTGTTTGGCTTATCCGAAATTTCGAAAAGGTGTCGAAATGGATGATTATCTGACTGTCTGATCATCAGGTGGTCATTTTTTGAATTACCTCCAGGAGGATAAATTTATTGTTCGGTTAGAACGCCCGTCTCGGTTTATAGTTATTTATTGAGTCGTCGATGTCCCACTTTCTGTAGGTTATCGTCGAGATTGGATACAAGTTTTTCAAGATGGGAAAGAAGGAACAATAATTTATTTTCCGGAAATAAAGTTTGTGAAATTATAAACATCAATAAAAATTAATTGGCGCTCCGGGGCGACTTGATTCCAGTGGCGCATTTGCTTTTTCAGCTGCAGGAAAACCCGGAAAAACCTGCAGCACCACATCATCTGAAGATCTTGATCTGTCAATGTGCTCTCTCTCATAAAACAAAATATAGGGTGTCTCTAGAGACTCCAATAAATTCAAAACATCGCCAGAACACTTTGTGTTCGTCAAAGACGAGATAGACTGTATGGAATAATTCAATGCAAAGCGGTCAGGAGTATTGATTCTGCTATTGTTTTGCCCACGCAGAGTATTCAACAAGAACCCTAAGAATTCAGAACAATCCTCTTGTTTTCCTAACGAGTAACTAGCGGACTTCAAAGACTTGGAGGGAAAGATGATACATTCTTACGAAACTGCAGCTGCATGAACAGATGTTTGAGTTTGGTGAATAAGTAGGAAACATTCTCGTTTTCGTTCATCATTAAAACCTCGTTCTTTAAATTTTTCGTCATGAACAACACTTGTAAAATGCTATTCAAGTAGCAAGTGTTTCCTAAATTATCTAATCCAATTTTCTTCTCAAAATTTTCAGGACAACTCTACTTATTCATAAGGAAGAACATTTTTCACGTAATCTGCATAAGAAAGAACCATTTCATAAAACATTTTCGATTTCAGTTAAAAATTAATTTCAGAAAATAGGTTTGTTTGGAAGTCCTCAGAAACAGTTTCGTTTTAATTATACATATTATTGTGAATAAGAACCTTTTCAAAGCAGAGATAAAATTATTGATAGTGCTTAAACAATATGTATGATATTTATATGAAAATTTCAGATTTGCGAGGCTTTTTGCAAGAAAAATTATTTTCAAATTAATTAGTAGGTATGACCACAGTACATTAGATATTTACGTAATAGATATGTCACCAACGTTGAAATTGATGGATATAATCATGATGGAATTGGAGTAGAGGACATTGATGTATTCGTGGCTGATAGTGATGGATTTAGCACCTGATGATGAGGAAATGTTTTTTAAACCATTCAAAAATAATGTTCTTTCAATAAAAACTATATTAATAAAATATCCTACTATTGAAAAAGTTCTCTTGAGTCTTGTATGTACTGGAAGTGATACTATATACGCCTTTAATAACGAAAGGAAAAATAATAATAATAATAATAATAGTAATAATAATAGTTCTTTATTTCCCACACATATAATACAATTAGTAACAGGGTAGATATACATTTGGGAAATTGCCGGAGATCAGATGGTATCATGTACTACAGTGCATGATATATCTGTTATTAATCTCAAGCGGTAGAAGAGTAATTACGTAATAGCTTTTTCTGGCCAGTCCACCGGACATTTCATATATACAAGTTACTTAGAATACAAGTTACTCAGAAAAAAAACTCAGAAGAAAAAAAAACATACAACATTAACATAAGTCATTAGCATTAGTTTTATTTGATCCACTCAATGTGTTATTTCGAATTACATATGAGTTTGTGCAAACAATAAGAGATTCTTGAATTTTTTTAAATAATTCGATATTTAGACTCTTTATATTAGCTGGAATGGAACTGTAGATAAGTGAAACTTGATACGAAAAAGTCCGTCTAAATATGTCAGTTCGATGAGAGGGTGGAGTAACAGTTCCTTTGTACCTAATGTTAATGTTGTGGACATCTTCTCGGAATGAGATTTTACGCAGTAGAAAAAGGCCAGTTTCATTCGTAATTACTTTATGGTATATACAGGCTGAGTGAAGCTTATGCCTGTTCTGCATGTTCAGCCACTTAAGTTCATTCAGTTTATGAGATATGTGATGTCCTTTCCTGATACCGAATATTAATCTTAGACATGAGTTCTGCATAATTTGTATTTGTCGTTTATCTTCGTGGTCTAAACATGGCCCATAAACCGATGAGCAGTAGTTGAACCTCGAAAGCACCAATGAATCACAAAGTATCGTTTTCACATTTCTGCTTAAGTAATGTCGATTACCATATATAAGTTTCAAATTCATGAATGCTAAACGACTTGGTCACACATTTCGGCCGTTACTGCCACTATTTCGCGTTCAATGTTGGATTAGGATATTCATCATTCAAAAAAGTCCACATCGGACCAAAAAAAATAGGTATATAAACAGCTAACCCTTGTCTTCAGATTCAGTATCAATTTGCTTCTCCTGAAGATGCTAACCTTGTTAGCGAAATGCGCGTCGACTGCAAAAGTATCAGTTTGGTGTTAGGGTAATTGATGTCTAGAAAAAGTTTTCAAAAATCGATTTGCAAAACCACTCACTACCTCACCTAACCCTACGAACACACGGCACTGATAAAGAAATATTGTGAAACGGACAAAAAATTAGTATTCAGCCAGTCCAGCTAGCCGAGCCTTCATTTCTCAACTACATTTGATAGCACGTTTACTAACTATCTGGGCGACTAGGGGCCAAGGCAAGAAATGTTTATGACTGTACTCTTATTTTTATTGCCGTTCCAATTGGGAATGGATAGACTATAACATTTAGATGATCAGTGAAATAGTGCGTTCACAAATTAAATTCAAAGTTATCAAGTACCTATTGGAAAACCCTTCATATGAAGAGTTAAAAAACGTACAAAAATGTTTTTTTGTAAATATACATATTGTTTAAACATTACAAATATTGTGTCTCCTTTTTAAAAGTTTTCTATTTTGAACGTCATGAAAATCGAAGTGCTTCCTGTTTCACGTATTTTTGACGCCGCTAAACACTATGAAGGCACGGCAATAGAAAACTCTCTGTCGAAGGTCCCATTACAAATACAACTGTTCAATTATCGTGAAATATTTGATCATTACTCATTCAATAACTTTTAAATTTCATTACAATATTTTGTACATCATTGACTGGACTAACAACTTTTTCAACAACTTTTTCATTCTTCTTAAACTTAAAAAAACTTATAGAAATAAAACCAGTAAGCCTGAAATACCCATCTTGTCTGGGGCTGTCTCGAGCTGTAGATGGTTTATCAACAAGTTTTGAATATATCCAAGAAACTATGGCGGAATTCCTGATTACAGATGAAGCTCTGGAGGAGCTGACATGTCACTCGTGCCATAAGTTTTTTTCAATGTTACCCGTGAAAGTGTATCCCAACGGAAAAATGAAATGTGGTCGCTGTGTACGAGATAGAGACGGTGGAATCGTCTCATTGTATGGAATTGTGGCATCACAAAGTTTGTTCCCATGTGTTAATCGTTTGGACGGATGTATCTCAGTTCTTCAGACCTATCAAGTCCAAGACCACGAAGCGGAGTGCAAAACGTACGGCCACAAATGTCCGTACTGTAAAATGTGTTCCGAAATTCCGACCTACTTGATGATCCAGCATTTCAGGGAGAATCACTGCAGGTTGATGCTAGACAGACCAGTTTTAACTGCTATGGTCGGAGAAATTCATGGAATAACATCGATATATCTGTACCAGCAATGGAATCATTTGTTTTTTGTATATGTCGAGTATTACAGAACAGGCATATCCTTGTCAGTTTCTCAGCTGAGGACTCTCCAGAATTTCACTGATATTAAGCAAAACGCTGTTGTAATCACCACCGATGATGTTTACCAAAGTTTGAATGATTTGGATTGCACCATCGTCTCCGACACTACCAGAATGTTCAGATTCCAGAAAACCAGCAAGGAACCTACTGAAAAATTCACGATAAACTTTTTGCTGAGGTTTCCCGGTGGTGACTTCTTGCTGGTAGAAAACCAGGTTTATGAGTCCAGGGGAACGGCAATTGAAGGCAACGCACTTATGATGAGGTTCATGGCTCCAAGTCCAATGTATTCAGGAAGAGGGATGCTTTGGCCCAGGAAGCTTCAGCAGAGTGTTAGAAGTGCCAAGAGGTTCCCGGAGGTGAAGGTAAACTGGAACTTTACTGCTTTCCGGACTCCCATGACCGGCAATGAAGACATCTCTATCAATTGCGTGAATTGCGCTGAGACGTATTCCCACTTTTACATGCACAACGCAAGAGGCAAAGGATTTTTCATAAGGAATGGCGGCGTATACAACGCTGTTTGCTTCTTTTGTTACCAGTATTACAAACAGATATGCGACAATAAACACATTCCGGAGTTCATAATCGACTATATTACCTACTCGCAGTATTGTATATGGGGATGCAAGGTTTCCAACGATGCCTTGTTAAGGCACGAATCAGATTGTATCTTTCAACTAGAGCGAGGCTGTCCAATAGATGAATGCTTCTATAGGGAGACCCCTCAAGGCATCGCTCAACACTTTAGCTTGCACGAACCCAGCAAATTTTCACTCGCGGCTACGTTCCCGATTTCTTTGACAAATGCCTGCGAGGAATATTACGTTTGGCTTCCGCCCTATTTTGTTCTGTTGTCACTTAAATCCTTGAAGAACAAACTCAAGATAGCATTGTCGATGTGCGATGAAGAAGATCAGGCTCTGGTGGTGCCCCAGGCGTTGATTTTTACGTCTTCCCAGCCGATCAGCATTACGGGAACGGTGGGATTCAGGTTTGAGGACTTCAAGTACATTGGTGGGATTGTGACCGACACCAAGTGGTTGAAAATTAATCCTCAGTCAAAGCATATACTGATAAAGTGTTTTTTGAAGTACCTTAATCCAGTTTGAATTTTACCATTTTTTATAGGGTTTGTTATTGTTTGATTCACAGTTATAGAAAGCTGAACGTATGTAAAATTTTATTCATGAAAGTATATTTTGTCTGACTTTTGGTTCATTATTCCTAAAAGTTTGATTGGAAATTGTATATCCAAATCATGAACTGAATTTCACTATTCAACTTGGTAAGGACTATTTTCCGGGTTTTACAAGGTATATACGATACAATCCTATCTGGACTATGACAAAAATCATATTTTTTTTAACTGAACTTTGTAAGGGTATTTTAATTTTGAAAATTTCATAAATTTTTATTGGCACTCTTTTTTTATTTATTTAATCCACCTTATTTTATAAATCCCAAACCTGTCATTAAAAGTGACATTTTTGAAAATTTCTCCATGGATGGAGTCATACTTGCTTGAGGAAGAATCATAGAAAAAACCAAAACGTTATACTCAAATGTTGATCCAGAAGAACGTGTTTCGAATTATTTTTTCTGCGGTGAAGATAGGAAAAATTCTTAGTCCTTTGAAAATTTGATTGTGATTGTAATATTCAATAAAAAAAAATGAAGCAAAATACTAATCCGGAAATATTAGTAAATGAGGAATTACTTATGGTATCAATCCTTAAATTCAACACAATCTTTGCTAGGAATGATATTTTCTGATATATATATATATATATATATATATATATATATATATATATATATATATATATATATATATATATATTTTGAATGATGCAACTAATTTTCCTTTATTTTGAGTATTTCAATATTAAATTCTACAAAAAGGATTTGAAGCTTTATATCTTCTATTAATTATCTGCGAGCGCTTTCGGGAGAACACAACTCAAAACTTAACTACCTTAACCATAGGATATAACCGCAACAAAACACAATTTCAAATGGCAATATACAGGAAACCTACACAAACAAGCTCTACCATACCCGCAAGTTCAAACCATCCACCATCACACAACATGGCTGCCTATAACGCATTCATATATAGAATGTTAAGGATACCACTCAGCAATGAAGCCCGAAACAAAGAACGGAAAATCATATACCAAATAGCGAACGAAAACGGATACACCCAAAAGACAATAGATAAACTAGAAAACAGAATCAAACAAAAAAATACAGAACAAGGATCAAGCCACCCTAACAGACAAAACAACACAACGATGGACAGCATTTACGTACGTAGGACACCAAACTAAAAAACTAACAAACATCTTCAAACCACTGAACATCAACATCACATACAAGCCGAACACGAAGATAACACAAAAAATAAACAACTATGAAAAAGAAGAAGACAAAGACCAAAACGGGATATACAGTATACAATGCTCGGACTGCAACAAATTCTATATCGGCCAAACCAAGAAAAAACTGATCCAAAGGTACAATGAGCACAAAAAGGCATACATAAATCCAACAGTATATAAATCAAACCTTGCAACACACGCCATACAAAACAAACATAATTTCCCCCCACCAGAGAACATAAAACTAATAAAACAAATCAACAAGGGAAACCGCATGGACATTTGGGAAAACTTGAACATCCATAAATTCAACAGTTATAAATCGCTTATCGAGGAACAAGTACAAATCAAAACACAACAAGATCTCACATTCAATATATTAAACAAAACCATACACATTCCTAGAGAAGATCTAACACGAAGAAGAGTACCTGATGCAGAACAAATACAGGCAAATTTACCTAAAGTACCTGTTACCGTATAAAGAGACAGACAACAAGATGACCAGTTCAGTTTGAGGAGTGTCAGAAGATGACAGTAAAGCTTCAAATCCTTTTTGTAGAATTTAATATTGAAATATATATATATATATATATATATATATATATATATATATATATATTGATGAAAAAGTTGAAATTGTTATTGATTATCTTCAACATACTCTTTTGATTCTTGTTTTGTTATGAGGGTATAGTCGTAAACTTGATTTCTCTCTACATTTATCATTAAAATCAAGAGAACTCAAATCCAGAAAACCTGGAGGCTTCTAAGTCATTGTTATCTGTGAGGCATTGCTTCTGTTGATGCTGGGAATCACTATCATTTGTGCATATTGCATGTTATGTAGTAGAATTGGACAGCCTAGTACATAATTTCAAATGAAAGTGATACTAAATGTTTTAAATGTAGTTTAAAATAGTTTTCGACAGAAAATAACACGGTTTCTCTCACAGTTTGTGATCAACACATAATTCATACACTATTTTCCAATCGTATTTTATTTTTCCATACTTACTTACGTCTATATTTGCTTCTCCACGAATTTGTCACTTCTCTAATCATTAGTGTAAAATTTAACAATGTGACCCTTTTTATGTCTATCAGTTTTGCTGTACTTGTATTAGCTTTCTCTGAATTGTTATATGGAATTGTCACTCTTTTAACAAATATCTTTGGCCATGTTTTTTTCGAGTAGTTTTCTAGGAGCAAAAATTGACGATATTTCATCAAATTCACTAATACTGTCCAAAAAAACTTACCTGCGCACTATTTCTTGGTGTAATGACGGCTAGTGTGCGTTACTAAAATTAAATGTTGAAATTGCACGAAATTTCTCACGCAGTGTCGTGTCCCAACTCATGAAATCGATATGATTTCAGGCGAGATCGCTATCGCGGACAGAAACCGTTATTATTTCAAATGAATTTGATGGGAAACCAACCGGAAAACTGTAAGCATTTCGTTGTTACGAAAAGGCGAAGATTTGTTGAACATATTTCGACATGGAAAATTGATTTAATTGAAATGTTTGACTAGCATGAGGAAGATGTGTGCTTGTTATAGAACCTTCTTTACGATTCACATAATTAAGCCTCATACGCATTCGTTTCAATATTGAAAAACTTTTTCAGTATCTCAGCTAACGGAAAGGAGTACCACAAAGATCTTTCTGGAGTCCACTCTTGTTTGTTTCGAAATAGATTTCAAATTGGAAACCTTTTCAGCCCTGTGGTCTATTGTATGTGAATTGAGGGGAAAAGAGGCTCCAGAAGGTTGAGGGGCTCTAAACCCCCTCCACTACTGAAACCTACAAGGTTTCTTGTACATAACTTCAACCTAGTCTAACCTTTTAGTGCTGAGACTTTTGCCAAAGTTGATCAGATTCTTAGGGACAAATTTTTCGATGTCAGAGAGGATTTTCGGACGGTTCGCAAGTAGTAGCATCGCCCACTTGCTACAACCAGCATACTGAAGGTGCTGTTTGTTCGATTTCAAGGGAATTTCACTTGACATCGAGCGGTGACAGAAACATGTCTTATCACTAGCAGTTCTGACGAAGAAGAGGTCATTATAGTGGCCGCATTATTGAATGTGGAAGAAAATAGTCACAAAAAAGAATGTTGTGGGTCCATCCCATTAATCAAAACAGGGCAAATTTTAAGAGAGTTTCATCTTTTCAACGATCTGAAAGAAGACGAGGAGAAATTTTTCCAGTATTTCCGAATTACCCCAGGCAAACTTCCAGAACTTCTGGGTATTCTACAGCCTGCCTTAACAAGCAACTCAAATTATCCTCGTCCATTTTCATAGGTACCGTCTGACACTGTGCCGGTCAGGATCGGAGAGCTGGAATCCTTTCCGGCGGCAGACGCTCTTGGCTGTGCCGTGCCGGGCTAGTGGGCGGTTGTCCATTCATTTTCACTGTTCCAATCCTATCCGTATTTTATCGGAACAGTCCGTGCTGTGCTGTGCCGGACACGTGGGCGATAAGCTTAACCCTGCGTCCAACACATGGGGTATGACATATCCCAGCCGTAGAAAATTCCATCGAAATTGGCGCCCCGGCGTCGGATATATTCAGTAGCTTCCGCATATAGCCTCCACTCTCATATTCACATATCAAATCACTCGTCGTTTGACGTATGTCTCGACCATGCAGAAATGAACTGCAAATCTTGCGTAGAAATGGCAAATATTGATGACCTGTAACGTTTTTTAAATGATTTTCGATATTTTTTTTATTTCTATTCAATGATGTTTCATTATCTGTTTGAACCAGCAATTTGATATTTATTTAGTCGTTTTATGTGCAAATGACTTCTTCGAGTAAATTTGTATTTTTTCCACTAAAAGAACCCATTGTTTTGGTAAAGACGGAATATAACGATTTTTTGCTCATTTTGGTAAATCGAAAATTATTTTATTGCAAAAACATATATTACAGTATAGGATTCGCATAACAACAATGTTGGAATTCAAAAAAATGTTGATTTTAACAGAAAAATCATATTGGGGTCTCACACACCCTACATTTCTACAAATGTTACAGAAGTCCACATGTCGAACGCAGGGTTAATAGTGGTTCGACGATCCTCCATAACAATTTTCTTCACTTTCTTCACATCTTCTCGACCTTCTATGAAAAGCTTGTACTACTTTCAATAAATTGATGGATGTAGCCGTTACTATGTGGTAGGAGATCATGATGAAAAGAGAAATGAAAATTTCTATGTTTTTTACCACTTTCAAAACAATAAAGTTTATTGTTTAAGTTTAAAAATGTTCATATAGGACGAAACTGCAGTAACGTTAGTTACAAATAAAAGTGGTAAAAAATATAGAAATTTTCATTTCTCTTTTCATCTTGTACTACTTGTAACGTACATTACTTTCAACTTTTATGCCTATCACCAACAAACTAAGCTGATAAACAGCTGAAACTGTTAAAATATGTTCGAGGCGAATGTACCAAAAAAAACGCTTATCGAATGTACATAGCTTGCGAAATTTGAACATTCACTTTATTTTTTGAACAGACCTTGTATGTCAAATCGAAACAAACTTTTCTGGTATCAAGTCATAAATGGATTGGTTTTGTTGGACTACGGTAGTTCATCATCTAATTTTCAATATTAAAATTTTCATCATTAACCTCTCTAAACAGATTATTCAACCCTCCTGCGCAAACCAGTTTCTCTTCCGTCAACATATTCAGTGAATAATTCATTGACATGCTGGGAAGTGGCCCTGTGATCAACTTCCCCATTCTTCGTGATCTGATTCCCTACGCACCCTTGCTTCCCTCCCGAAATCGACTACAATAGATACAATGTCTCTTCTGATTTTTTCGTCAGACAAATATCGTATCGCCTTTCAAGGTCGAGTCAAAAATTCCATTCCTACCGGTCCTGACTTGTTGCTTGTCAGTCGTGTTTTTGTAAACGTTACAAATTCGCCATTGTTATTTCTTTATCGTACCTGATTCACCTTCGAGCTGCACAAAAACTGCAATGAAGAGACAGTAACGTACTGAGTTCTGCTTGTGATGACAAAATATTGAAATTTTTATTTCCCATTTTGAGAAAACGTATATTTTTCAATACTCACAGTAAACTTTCAATATTTTTGTTCACATTATGTTGCAATGAACATATAACTTAACTTGTACAACCATCAAAAACAAAAAAGTATTCGAATATATTAATTTGAAATAACACAATGAGAAGTATTTGAGTTAAAAAAACATATAAAAACCAACCAAACTTTAAACTGCAATAAATTTGTATTAGGGTACAACACATATAACACATAACACATAGTATCTTATAGCGACTACGCTATAAGATTCTATGTGTTATGATGTACAAAAAATAACCTCAACCTCAAAATCTAATAATAATGGACCTCCCATCTTTTTTTCCCTGACCTCTTCCTGCCTCTAGTGAAGATACGCCCGAAGAAGCCATTGTATGACGAAACGCGTGTTGTGTTTTTGTAAAACTGCTTAGTGAAAATCTCACAATAAAGTATTTTTTACGTTTTTCCAACAGCAAAATCGCATTCAATATAATAATAAATTCATCAATCCTAAGAAACATCACATGTTTATAATATGGACAATGTACAAATTGAAAAAAAAAATAATTGATAAGATTTTGTCATAACATTCATAATAATAATGACAAATTAAAAAAAAACAGCACTTTTCCTAAAAAAAATTAAAAAATTGTCTGACAAGAAAGTACGTGGGACTAAATACTTGGTTATACATTTTTTGTAGGGTCAATCAAGTTCAACTTCTTTAACAGATGAGAAATAAAAATAATCAGCAAAGGAAAAACTGCGTATAAGCTTGAATTTTGTCCATTTCTGAAGACGGAGGCAGATTTTAGCCTCCAAAACGTTGAGGTAACTGTTGTATAATTTCTCAACCCTTTTTTTTATTGGCAAAATTATTGAATACGACAAGTTACTGATGCATAAAACATTTTTCTTTGTGAAAAATACTTTGAATTTACGCAGTAACTTAAACTAAGAAGTTTGTCCATTCTAAAGGTCTGTAAAATTTTCCGTTACAAGTTTCGTTATTTCCAGATTGTGGAATGCGAAAAAAAGTCGATAAATGACTTATTTTCCTCTACAAAAAACGACTTTCGTTCAATAATTAAGTTTACCTGTATACTAGTGACATTTCGGAAAAAAGCAGAATACATTTCTCATGGGAAAAATGCTGATTAGTGAACTGAAAAATGTCAAAGAAAGTGAAATAAGGTTTGTGTTGTGCACAAAGAAGGCTAAAAAGTTGCAATTTTCGATAATTTGGGGGGCTATAACTCTGGAAATACGAAAGAGCACCGATTTTCTTTTTCGGGTTCGTAATCTATACGAAAAAAAATACGCAAGTGAACCCAAATTTTTTTCAAAATCAGCAGTTTCAGCCTATACGAAATTTTACCTCATTTTCTTCTACGTGTACCTCACTCGTGTTTTATCAAGGATATACCCCGACTCTGACAAACAGGGAAACATTTTTTGTGAGGAACTGTCATTGCTAATTGCGACTGTTCCCATGATGGGTAAGAAACTTGTAGCTTAGACGTCCCTCCTCTGTTATGCTTGACCCTGGGGTGCATATTAAATCGTCATATTTCATATGCAAGTTATATTTATGTAATTCAATCTCAATTTAGGAGTCAAGCTTAGGATTCGCCTACTTTGTTATTAGGTATATTTCGTATTGATACAAGTTACTAATGGTATATAATCCTAAGGAATAGGCCACTAAGCCCCTTATCAAAAATAATTTGGCAAAATGACGGGACGGGAACGTTTGAGATGATCTTTTAAACAAATAGTTACTTTGTTTGGTGCACCTGTACTTTCCGTTGATCCAGTTATCAGTATTACAATATAATGATGTTATGAAAGAAAAAGACAACATGTGGAAATTAGACCATCTAGTTGAGGAAATTGTATTATCTTCTCATTATAATATTCGATAAAGATCCATCGGATTTATATGATGATAGCACACCATAATTTCTGCTTATTTCTAGTATAGTTTTAAATTAGCCTGCCTATATTATATTTTATAATTATTATATTTTAATTATTATAATTTAATTTCATATAAATAAGTGAACATTGCTATTAGTTTCAATAAGTATTTTGTTTTTACTTTTCAGCTTTTATTAATATTTCAAATTTTATTTGTTTGGTTGTTGCTTGTATGTTATTTCTTTGTAATTTCAGTTTGTTGTTTAATAAAATTGTTATTTTCGGTTAATCTTATTAATTTTTTAATTGTTTCTTTCAGGGTTTTCAAATCAATTTATATTATGTTAGACAATGGGAGTCCAAACTGATGAAATACTCTTCTAGAATCTTACATCGATTAATTTGTATTTATCAATTTTCACTATTAAGAAAAAGAGGATAGTATTCAGATGTGGCTGATGTATGTTTTTTTAATGAATAAAAAGGAAAACTAATCTCAACTTTAGTTGACTTTAGGATCATTTTCTCTAAACTTATATATAAAACGAAATTGAATACTTTCAATCTGAACTGCTACTGAACTGTGAAAAACGGTCAAGAGTGTGTTCGATAGTTTCAAGTCAATTAAATATAATAAATTATATAAAATACCAAACAGGTTGAAACTACGTAGGTACACCTACGATAATGGCAAAAAATTTAAAACAAAAAGCAAAATATAAATATAAGATTGAAGAAAACATTAAACAAAGTTTCTTATGCATCTTTCAATGCTAAATGAATTTATCAGTGTTATACAACATAACAAGCTTCCTGGAGTAATGGTTTGAAACATTATATATAAGACCCCCTAGTTTAAATTTTCAATAAAATCACTAAATCAGACTATCACCTTTCAGATCTGACAACTTCAGTATTATTTCCAATTTACAAAAAATATTGACAAGATAAAAGTCAGCAACTACAGACTCATTTCGTTAATCACAACCTCTGGTAAAATTTTCGATAATACAGTTTCAAATTAATTTGGCTTTGGAGGGGACATCTACCCAAGATTCCATTCTTAAAGTTACCTATGGCATCTATGAACGCTTGATTCTGAAGACATCATGTCTCAGTGCTTTGTTAGACCCACATGGTAATGCTATCTTCTTGAGAAACATTAGGACCTATAGAAAAAAATGTGAAGCTAGTCAAAAAATACCCAAGTGAGTAGTAAAAATGCGTCACATAACAAAGTATGGAGTACAACAGGGAACGGTCATGAGACCAATACTCTTCTCATTATACAGGATGTCCCATATAAAACTCCACGGGCAAATATCTGAAAAATGAGAGAGAATATCCACATTTCGTCAAGGGTCAAAGGGTCCTCTTATATGCGAAGAGATCCAGCAATAGGCGTCATCCATTAGGGCGTCGCGACGCCAATTTTATTAAATGGTAACCTAGATTTTCCGATTCGTTTTTGGATTCTGCATTAAATTCTGAATTCAGCCATATAGCACACTTGTAGTTTTCCTTGAATACTGATGAATAAAGGCAATTTTATTGCGCATATTATAAAGAGGGCCATGAATAAGTCAAAATGAATGCAATAATACGAGTTTAATAAAATGAATCAATCCATCAGTTATGATTTCATTGTCTGTTCAATTTTATCTAGTTGCGTATTTCTGTACAAATTAAAATAAATGTTTCAAATTACCAAAAAATATGTTACTTTGACCATAACTCGACTAACATGATGATAACGAAATCAATTAGTGATAACAAGAATCATTTTAGAAAGTGTTCGAACCGCCTCCCTTCACGTAAAATACACATATTGCATTTTTTTAGTAATTCCCGATTCGTGACAGCTAAAAGCGTCTCTCGCGTTATGGAAGCACAAACATTTTTGATACTATTTTTCAAATCCTCTATATTTTGTGGACGTCACATATAAACTAAGTTCTTGATATATCCCCACAAAAAGAAATCGAGTGGAGTAATATCTGGACTTCGAGCTAGCCATGGTATTGGACCCTTATTTCCAATCCATTTCTCATTAAAAGTATCATCCAAATATTGGGTTACTATTCTATTACTATGTGGAGGTGCCCCATCTTGTTGAAACCGCATATTCAGTCGAGTTTGTATTGATAGGTAAATTCTCCAAGAAATTCGGCAACACATATTGTAAAAAAACCAAGTATCTCTCAATGATTCCGCACCAAACATCAACCCCCCACACAGACTGAAATCTCGTTTCTTGCACCGAATGAGTGTTCACGTCAGACCATAGTGACAATTATGTTTGTTTTTTATACCGTTGTTATGGAAACGGCTTTCATCACTCCATAATATTTTTTTCAGAAACTGATCATCATCATGAATACTGGTGGATAACCATGCAATGAAGTTCAATCTTCTATCAGCCTCTCCTGAATGTGGGAATATATTTTAGTTATTAAAAATGAAACATGAAGATTATTACCTGGATGTAGTCCTTGAACAAAATGTATTTTTTATGGATGAAATTTGTTTTTTGACAAAATACGTTGTATTGACGATTTCAAAATGTTACAATGTATTGCTACTTGTCTGGTAGAACTATATGTGATTCTCATCAGTAGCCGTTTTTTGTTTTTTTCGCTTCCGTTCATTAAAACATCCATTTCGTGCCAAAGATTTCGCTAAGTCAGCGAATGTTTTGCTTGACGGTAATACCGATTAGCGTATATTCTCACTGCTTCTTTGAATTCCTTCTTGCTTCGCCATAAATATATATATATATATATATATATATATATATATATATATATATATATATATATATATATCCAACTTTTCTGCATTTGAAAATTGAACCATTTTTCAGTTTTACGAAAAACCAACACAAAACTGAATACACTTTCGTCAAATCTAACAGGTCTTCTGACAGATCGATAAATACATTATAGCATTTATTCTGACTTATACATGGCCCTCTTTATAATACGCAATAAAATTGCCTTTTTTCATCAGTATTTTAGAAAAACTTCAAGTGTGCTACATGGATGAATTCAAAATTTAATGCAGAATTCAAAAACCAATTGAAAATACTGGGTTCCATTTAAAAAAATTGGCGTCCGTGTCGCGACGCCCTAACGGATGACGCCTAGTGCTGGATCTCTACGTGAATAAGAGGCCCCTTTGACACCAAAATTATCGGCTTTCACGAAAATGGATATTCTTTTTCATTTTTTAGATATTTGCCCGCGGAGTTTTATATGGGACACCCTGTATAGAGTCGTTCATTAGGAGCTTCCTATCTTCAAATTTGAATAAAACAAAGTGTGTGTGGTTACTATCAAGGTCTCATAGAATTATGAAAAAATCTCTAGATATATTAATTTATTTTGTATCCAAATTGGTTCATTCCTGTCATTAATAATGTGAACTTTTTTTCGCAGGCAGGTATTTCGTTGGTGTTTTGTTTATTAAGTAAATTGTGCTTATTTTCGCAAGTTCGTTCAGACAATTCCAGGTACGTTAGAAAAATTCGATGATATAAAAGTTGAAGATACGATACAATACGAATAAATCGATTACGTAATTCCTGTTTCGTTATTCTGCGTGTAATTTTCTGTTACATAACTTTAAACTCAAAACAAACAGCACGATAATACGTAATTAAATAGTAATTAGTCTACCAACAGGCGCTCATGCTGTTGGAAAATAAAACGCACCTATCTGATAGGCAGCACGTGCCATACGCTGGGAAGAAATCGTTGTTATTATAATTAATATGGAATTAAATATAACGATGTAATGAAGGCGATAAAGATCAGATTTCAATCTGAGGAAGTCCTTACATAGTAGGCACTGCTCGCCAGACGTTTCCAAGACCGTAACAAAAGAGACATGAGCACGTGAAGATTCCAAAAATTGTTATTGTTTTGTCCGGACAGTACGGACAGGGCCACTCTTAGAGGTTTTTGTGCCCCAAGCAATACATGTATTTGGCACCCCGAAATTTTTCTTGAATGCCCCATGCCCGAATAGAAAAGCCATGAAATATACAATGAAGAAAACAATTTATTTGGGGCCAACTTGGATTTGTACAAAATTGTAGTAGTAGGTACTCATAGTAATAGGGGTTGTCCAATTTTTAGTCAGAGAAATCAAGACAAGAGAGGGCAAGAACATTGAAAAATAAATCGCGCATGTGTTTGACAATAACAAGGAAAATAGAAGAAATACACATAAATGAGCAATTCGAAATTTTCAACTAAAAACTGGATATTTGCAAAATATAGAACTGCCCCACCACATAAGGCGGAACGTTGTGCAACGTTGATAGTAAACAAAAATTGGACCTTTCTTTTGCCATGTCAAAAATGCATAAACATTTGTGTGATTTGAAATTCAATAAATTTCATAAAACAAAAAAAATTAAAGTAGTAATGTTACTTTCGCAAAAGCAAGTACATTTTTCCACTGTTTTCCATCATCAATCGTCAAAAAAAAATTGATCTCGCACCAATCTGTGTTAGGAATCAAACGTTAAAAGGTAAGACCTCGTTAATCCTTAGCTCGCACAAGTTTCTATTTCTGAGGGTTGTCGTCCGTAGGGGTGCGACAGCTGGTTAACGGAAAAACAGATAACAGTATTTTGAACAGAATCTTATCACTACATAGAATAAAACAGAGCCGCTTCCCGCTTAGATCTTCAAAACTATGTAACGGATTTTGATGCGGGTTTTTTCAATAGATATAATGATTCGAAATGAAGGTTTATATGGTCTTATACAGTGTGGTCCACTATGTCTGCAATAAATGGGAAACTTTTTTATTATTGATTTCTCAGAAAATTGATGAGCTTGAAACTTCAATACGAGTTCATTGCAGAAATATTCCCGCTAATGTGTTGCGATCTACATTAAACGAATTTTATTAGCGAACAATTAGATGCATCGAAAGAGAAGGTGGACATACAGAGACGCTTCGATAATTTTTATTATTAGCACCTGTTAAGTTACCTACTGTATTTTTCTGTACTATCGCTTATTGGTTCTTTTTTGTTCATGGCTATATCCGCGATAGATTTTGACAGTTTATTCATATGAACATTATACTTTTTTGCCTTGTTAAAAAGAGTATTTGTTTTATTCTAGAGTTCTGTTAAATATCGTTGCAACAAACATGAAGATGACGGTCACCTAAAAAAATACAAATCCAAGTAAATTTTACACCAACTTTTGTCAATAATAAAATTTTCTGAGGAATCGATAATAAAAGAGTTTCCCATTTGTTGTTGCACACTTAGTGGACCACACTGTATAACATGCATAATATAGTAGAGAAACACTGATAATTTTAGAGGTTTCTAATTTGATGTCGTAAACAAACACATTTTTATATCATATAGTAAGGGGGTATACTTGAAAACTGTCTAAATCAAATTATGTAATACAACAGTTTCTTCAGGCCAATCTCAATCCATCAACACTGTAAGTTAATGTACTGGCACCTATCACAAAACAACTACTTCCCTGGCTAATACCACGAAGGCGTTAGATTATATCCGACAGGTGTCAGTGCAGGATTCTTCACGGAAGTAATTCCTGCATATGCTGTTGGCGATACGACTGCCAGAATCGATTTTCAATTATTGGAACACACTTGCAGACCGATTTCGGAATGTTTGGCCACTCGTCAGTGCAAAGTAGTGTCTATCATCATCGAAGATTTCAGAGTATCATTATGTAGACTTCGAAAAAATCTACATAAAAGTCCGCGATGGTTTATGTCTATCTCTTAGGGATAACCCACAATAACCATTTTTATCCTTTACTTTTTTATGCTTACAAGCATAAGCAATACAACATTAATCCTTATCAAATTAATTAAGTATATTGAATACATTGTGCATTTAATATAAATCAATATGGCCCTTAGCAGCATGTAATTCAAATGAATATTTTCGAAGATGTTATAGATTTAAAATGTATGGACAAGAGGTTGCGACGGTAACGGCCAGGGGGCCGGCGGCGCCTGCCTATAAATGGCACGTCGAAGGCCGCGCTTCACCCTGTAGCACTTTATGATCAGCAGCGATCGCAAGCTGCTGTACGTGTATATTTAGTATCAGCATTGCACCCGTGCGGAGCCAAAACGTGTCGTTAGTAGCAAATAATGCATTATTTAAGGTATTTCGTTGAAAAAACCTTTTAGATTCTATTAGGAGTGTTTCGAAAACTTGGGCATTTTGGTGAAAGAGGCAAAATCAAATATTTTGTGTTTTTGGCGGCCCTTGGGACCGGCACTGGTACGAAATACCGTAACTACACAAAGACTACCGTCTTTGGCGCTTCTTTGATCTTATGTGGGTGAATGGTTGCGACCTTTTTCATGCTAAACGTAACCAAAGACTACAGAATACTATTTAGTATTCGGTAAACTTTGACGTAACATCTGTTATTCAGAGAATCATAGAGGTAATAACAAATAATGAGTGTGCTCTGTTATCATAAGAGTTATCACGTACCTGGATAACGTAAAGATACCAACTGAAATGGTTAAAAATAGAAACATTGAATTAAAGTAAATAATCTACAGACTATAGTTGTGATGGTTGTGTTCAATAATTTTACCATCATAATATTATGAAGCAACTATGTACAACACAACAGAAAACGTCGATTATATTCGTCACACCAATTTAATATACAGGGGCGGATGTATGAACATTCGCAAAAATAGAATAAAAGAAGAGAATTTAGCATACAAGTTGCTGTGGAATTATTCGAAGCAAGATCAAAAAACCACGAGGATGATCAAGATGGCAGTTCAATGTATTTGTTTAAACATCGTAAGTGTCATCTATAAGTGTCAAATCATTACGTTCGCTAAAATTAGAAGTCCAATATTCTTTGAATATACATTGAATAATATAGCTCTTAAAAGAAAGATCTGGAAGTTGAATTTGATAGCAAAATAATTTTAACCTTCAAAGTATCAGAAAGTGTGGCAAAAAGTCTCAAAATGCTAGTTTTGTGAGAATTTCTACTGATTTTTCAATTAAAACCAAGTTCAATATAAAACCATTGGAAGATAGGAGAATTTCTATGAACTTGAGTTTCCTCTTCAAATTAATAAATAGTGAGATAAACTGCCCAGAACTAATAACTTTTCATATCAAACAAAAAGATACGAGAATCCCGACATTTTTCATATAATTTTTTTTCCATACCAATTATGCTTTGAACAGTCCGATTCCTCGTATTCTGAAGCTGGAAAATCAATATCATAATAACTTAGATTTGTTTAATGTATCACTTCAGGTCTTTAAACATCAATTGAAAAGGCTATAGCGTTTCCGAAGCTTTTCTTTACCTTACCATTTTCTTTGTAAGTACCAGATTTGTTACATCTTTTTCCTTGTAAGTACCAGAATTGTTTCATCTTTTAGTAATGTAGTCACTATCAATTTTTGTATTTCACACTAAATGTTTTGTAAAATTTTAAATTGTAATGTAGACATGAGAGATGAGCATTCAAAAATTCTTTGTAGTTCTTCATAAATTGTTAAATATGTTTTTGTAAATTGGCTTTGCCGTCGAATGAATATATAAATAAATAAATAAATAAATAAAAGTGCCCTTGTAGAAAAGAAACTGCAGTAACGTTAGTTACAGATACAAGTGGTATAAAAAAATAGGAAGTTTCAGTTCTCATCTAGCGACTTACATTTTTAAGAAAGTATTTTTCACAACAAGCCGCATGGGGATGAAAAAATATGAAAATATAATAATAATAATAATTTTTTGTTTGTAGTATTATATTGCTTTGAACTAATAATATGGCAGAAACCGGCATTAGACATTTAAATTCTGAGCACGATTTTACATGAAAATTATATACCTATTATTCGCTGGTGAGATTATTCACAGCAATATCGGAAAGTTTTTTTGATACGATGCCAACAGACTATACAAACGTTGGGTTGGCTACTTTTTTTTTAGGTAACTATTGACTAAACAGTATTTAGTAAATAGTATTTACTAAACAGGTAACTGCCATGTTTAGTAAATACTTGCGACTTAAACTTATATGTTCAATTAATAAATCAAAATGAGCATTGTTTCTTTGCGTTTTTTGGCCTGAATGATGATTGATCTCCGACAAAGAGCTCTGAACCAACTGTTCTGTACGATGGAAGAGCTCGCTGCGCGCGAAGCGTCTCTCTGATGGAAGAGAGTGTGAATGATATTTGTTGAGTAATTGAGAAGGCTAGCGATAGTTTAGTAAACACTGTAAATGCCAATGGAGCGCTTATTAAATTCAACGGAAAATAGCCTTAACTTTTTCAGGTTGATTATTCATTTGAATAAGTACGTTGATTTAATATCCATTATTAAAAATGATTTCTAATAGGGTAAGTTCAATGTGTTATATTGAATTTTCCAATGCAATTTGTCCATATTTTTCAAAAAACTTTCGATAGACGATACGAGATAAAGTTGATGGAAAACTGTCTCCTGAGTAGAAAAATTTCAAAAACATATTCAGTTGAAAATGTAGTCAAGAATTCAATGTCATGATGGAAGGTAAATCTGGAACCTCTAGTGTAGGATAAATCCAAAACAAGCACTTTACCCAATCACAAAAAATTAAGTACTCTTCTCTCGACGAACGTTTCACCAACCAACTTGGCGTCTTCAGGAGATGGAGAAAACGCGCGCCGAGTATTGCGTTTCTGGTGGTTGGGAAAATTCTTATTTTAGATTTAACATCATGAAATGAGATTAAGTTGATGCAAGTAGAATTTCTCAACGTTTTTTGTGTCATACTTATAGTTATATTAAATTTCGATTTAAAATTGTATACAATATTTTCAGAAAGTTACAACTGCCGTTAATATATAGAAAAAAAAAGTACTCACCTCACCTTCCACGGGATTTCAGGATGAACACAAATTTTGAGCCAAATTTCATCTATCACGTTTGGAACACTTTGTATGGATAGTAAAACACGTTTTCACTACATAAAAAACATTTTCAAAGCAACATCTTTTTTGTAAAGCTCTAGCATTGATTGCACATGCGCGTGCTACTCACTCCTCAAGAAACTGATGACGGATAATTCATATTGACAATATTCACCATCATAGACATTATACTAGGTGTTTATTAAACATGCGGCTAAAAAAGAAGGGACTATTCCTTGAACTATTCTAAGGATACTTTGTCCTCTGATGCTTTTTGATAGGGCGCTTTTTTTCGAAGATACGGGGCGGAAAAGAACAATTTGGTAATTTTAAAATGATTAACGTAGCCGAAATAAAACTATAGCGTACTACACTGGACCTACCAAGTAATAAAAAATCTAACAATTCCGTTGGTACCTATCAACAACATTCCGATTACTACAAACGGCAACAGACATTCAATTTGAATAGTATGTCTCGTAAGTGATCCTGGTGTTTTTGAAAGAGTTCGGTAGTCGATGAGGAGAAGATTGGATTCTTGCATCCAAACGAGGGGTAGTCATTTTCAACAGTTCTTGTAGATTAAGAAACATTACATGTAATTTTTGGTAATAAATTCTTATTATCGAAATTGTTTTTCGCTCCGTATCTTCGAAAAAAAGCGCCCTATCAAAAATCATCTAAGGACAAAATAATAGTCCAAGAAATAGCCCCTTACATTTTTGCCGCATGCTCAATAAACACCCTGTATAGTATTAAATATAGATGTTAATTTATTATCAATAGTATTGTCAGTATGGTCGCTTTTTCACAAAGATTATTGTTGTAATTTATAACATGGTTTTGTTTAATTTTCTCTGGCAAGAACAATGATGCTGGCTTTTCAAAATAATAATTTTACTGGGAAAATCCTAATAATTTTATCGCTTTCCCAAAAAAAACCATACAGTACAGTTTTCGACAGTATCAATAAGGGATCATTACTTCTTAAACAATATTTAAATTTTACTTGAATTACTTTCATATCGTATTTCAATAAATGTTTTCTGATCATAGTTATTCAGTTTATTTTTATATTCAAGACAATGTACGAGGTATGTTCAAAAAATAAGGTCAATTTTAATTGTTCTCAGAAAAGTGTATTTATTTATCAATTTCTGTTTTGTTCCCTTCAAAGTAGTCCTTCTGTATATCTTCTCAATTGTCTCAAAACATCGTTCTTTCATGGGTATCTTCAATCTTGGGGAACAGGAAAAAGTCGCAGGGAGGCAAATCTGGTAAATACGACGGCTGAGGCATGATTACGGTGTTGTTTTCGACTTGCAAAAGACATCAATTGTCTATCCACAACACCGGATTATTTGTTCGTGTTGCTTTTCGCAAGCGGCGCATATCTTAAAGGTAACATTGCTTATTGACCGTATGACCATGTGTCAAAATCTCTGGAACTATGAACAGATGCTCGCAAAATTTGAAAAATCGCCTTATTTTTTTAACAAACCTCGTATGAAACGATGTGCCAATACTACGGGTGCTATTTTTAATATTGAAACTGTTTTATTTCACGTTGCATGGAACTGTTGAATCGTTCCTCCGCTAAAAAGCCGTTTCATCGTCTACACAGTTATATGGAGATAAAACCCACATGCACGAAATAATCAAAATACTCATTTATACTCACTCGACTTCCTTTCTGGGAGAATCACACAGTCGTCTGTCCTAAATTCTCTATGGCGCAATTCTGACCACGAAACTATTTTGAATCGTGACTTGTACTATATAATTACGTTATTTTTTGGAGTCAAAGTTCATATTTACTGATAATTGATAATATGGTAATCTCCATTTGATTTTTATTCGAATGGTCAATAAAAGATAACTTCTTGACGTTTTCCGAAAGGAGTGGATTGCACGATTTTGCGTTAATCTGGTCCGGTTTTCCTGCTATTTAAATCGATTTCAGGATGAGAAACGCCCAAAAATCGTTCAGTTCTTGAACCTAGAGATTGTTTGGAACTCAGAAATGGAAGATAGAAAATCTTTGTTGAAAATTACAGATGATGTTTTCTGGATATATGCCCTATTTTCTAAAACTAGAAGAAATTTAACAAACCTTCAAAAAAGTAACTGTTGCGTCAAGCTCCAGTAACCTCAAAACCTTAACCTGTTATCGTATTTATATTTATGCGAACTCGATCATGTTCCTGATCAAACATCGATCAAAATTCTTTACAGAGACTGATACGTTTATGGTAAAGAATATTGAGAGGGGTACAATTTCTAGAATTGGTACTTTAATCAGTCTAAGATCTGTTGCATTACTTAACTAAGTTGTAAGATTTTTCTAAACAGCTTCTTTGATCTTCCACTTTTAGTGGAGGGGATATTTATTTTACCATACCGGAAGTTTGCTCTCTCTGCTATTTCTTGAAATGTTATTTCGATACACCAAAATGAAAGTATTTGGATTTACTGACGACATAAACTGTTATTAACGAAACCAAAACAAATTTCACTCCCATCAAATAACAACCATTGAAGTGAATGAAGCGTTCCAGAAATATTGTCCATTCTGAAAAATGAGTATATACGAAAGCTTCCCGACCGTTTTATTGATCGTTTACGTAGCCGCCAATTTACCTACTTCTCGGTCTTGGCGCAATTATTTTAATTCCTATAATCAAGTCGGCGAAACCGTATCAAGATTTGTTGACGGTTGCGCGCGCATAAGAACACGCGGTTTCCTAAACAATAGAGAACTAGTTTGCAGCGTTGCCACGTGTATGAAATTTTTTTGGTATCCCAGAAAGAGTCAGTCATGGATTTTTCAAAATTATTTTCTGAAGTTTCCTTAATCTTTCATAATTAGTATAAGAAGACAGTAACCCCAATTAGAATATCACGGAAGTTCCAAGTAATTCGGAGAAGTTATCAATTGTAATTATAGATGACAATAAATATGTTGCTGAATTGGAAAGGGATATATTTTTGGGAAAGATCAGTTTTCAAGCTTACCAAAAATGTTTTTCTCATGCTACAGAAATTCTAAAATACTATATTAAAGGTCAGTAGTTCATATTTTTTTAAAGTGAATAGTGAAAATTGCGTGGATAAGTCTTCCGTTTGCTTTAATTCCCGAAATCAGGATGTATCATTAAAAAATGCTACTAGCTCACTTTTAATGTTCATAATAAGAAGTACATCAGAGAAATGTGAAAGCACCACTTGTCGCCCGTTTTTTAACTTCATTTTAGAAGTAAATTCGTAAATTTATTCCAAACGCACAAAAAAATGAGTCGGATAACTCTGAAAAATAGTGAGATTTTCCTAATAGTGTCACAAAGAAACAATATTTCTGTTCAGCAATGATTGTGATTTCGATTTGAATATTTACTCTCCAGAGCACTGAATTACGATTGGGCCACAGTCGATTTATTACTAAAATAGAAACATTCTACATTGAAACTGGTAGTTCTTTCCCAGAAACAAAATGTTCTGTATTTGCCTTCCTTCGAATCATAAGGATATAATTTCACAAACTATCATGGAATTGGTTGCGGTGGTAGTGCGCCCGACTCACGATCGGAAGGTAGTGGGTTCGATTCCTGCCTCGACCAGATATTTATCTGGTTGAAGATGGGATGATTCTGCAACTGTGTTAGGAATCACACGTTGAAAGGTAAGACCTCGTTAGTCCTCAGCTCGCACAAGTTTCTCAACTTCTGAGAGTTGTCGTTCGTATGGGGGCGACAGCTGATTAACGGAAAAACAGATTTTAAGATTTTTTTAAGATCAATATAGTTAACAAAACTTTCAACATATATTCGAAGTGATTTCTTGAATTGACATAACTTTCTCATTCATGAACATATTTGAAAAATTCAAACGCTACGTGCGAACCGAAGCTTTTTACAACAGGTTTGTGAAAAGCGCACCAAAATCAGTTTCAACGATTTTATGATTAGCGCGCATAACACAGACATAAACAGTCAGTGATCAGTTATTAGTTTTATGATCTGTATATTGATATTGATTGCTAACTTTATTGACTTGAATAGTTATAAAATAAAGTGAATACAATTTATTTTGTTCAATCAGAAAAAAACAGTTCAATCAAAGTAGTTCAATGTTCCTCAAAATTTGAATGGTGCCATAATTTTTAATCCTGAACCAATTTTCTCAGTAACATTTCGACATTTCGTAAACAAAAAGGAGGCATTACCCGAAAAAAAAAATAGTTTTCGCTTCACCGTCGAAGCCAACTTTATATCAAACACCTGATATATTCCTAAAATTCATTTCCCAACAAGCAATCGAACGTCTATTGAAAATTATAGGCCAATATCTATTATGTGTGTCCCCAAACTTGTCAACTTTCACTCACAAAGCATACGAGGCTTTCGATTCGATTCGATTCGTTGAGTCATTATGGGTTAACTGAAAATACTCTCAAATTGTTCAAAAGCTTTTTGGAAAACAGATATTACCTTGTAAAATATCATTGTTCGTATTCAAGAAAGTTTGAAGTTACCCCTGGAGTCCCACAGGGATCGAATTTAGGTCCCTTATTTTTTGTTCTTTCCATTAATGATCTGCCAGCAGTGCTCAGAGTGTCTTATGTTTGCTGATGACCTAAAAAATTATAAACAAGTACAAGCAGTTGAGGGATAGTGTAATGCCATAGAAAGATCTGGACAGGGTTGATGAGTGGAGTTGTGAGAATAAATTATTTTTTAATAATAATAAATGTTCTTTAAGGTCGGTTACGCGTAAGAAGGAACCTCTTCTCTTCATTTATGAACTGAATAGGGTCCCTCTTGTTTAATTACACCTATAAGGTCTAAAATCTGAAAATACAATTGAAAAATGTACAGTACATCACTCTCCTTGTCGCATCATTCCTGGGACACCCTGTATATAATTATTGTAATGAAAAAGTATCTTCCACATCCTGAGGACTTCACGAAAGTAACACTGTATTTACCTCACCAAAATACTAACGTCTTCCCCCTGTAGAAAGCAGCTGTATCCACTCTACCGGTTATTGTTGACGATTTGGCAACGTTGCGCGGTCGGCAAACTGCCACTTGCCGCTCGGAGTGCGCCCTGTCGTTACGGAACACCTTTCGAAACCGAACCTACCATTAGAAACTACTTAGCGCCGGCAGAGTTCTTTGGAAGGCATGCGAAAGCGCGCGATTTGAATTTGTGGCGAATTTGTGAAAATGTCGCTTTTTCGCTCGGGTCGTGTTTTTGTGTGTTCAGTGATTTTTTTTCGTGGTGTCTAGGGTGTGTTTTTGATCTTCGGTCGAGTTACAGGGCTTCAAAGTGGACTTTCACTGAATAATTATATTTTTTGTGGGAATGAATACAAGTTTGCTGACGTGATTATACAGTAATCGGTAAAATCAAAAAGTAAATATTATTGCTTCTCTCTCTCTTTCTCTTGATTATGAATGATTGTATTCAGATTTTTCAACTACCACTGGCAATTTTCTATTCATTTCGAAGTCGTAAAATGATCATTTCAATATTAGTAGAAAACCTACCAAATTCACAAGCTCTAATATTATTCCAACATTTCAAAGTGCTAATATTGAAAATATCCAATCTATCATGATAAACATTTGACAGTTGAAAATTCATGAAATTCTACTAAAAACATTCCGGATACACATAAAATAACTGAATTTGCTTCCAAATCTGAAAAATTTCATACTTTTCCAGCTGTGGATTGTTTGTGTTACCATCATTTCGTGATCTACCTTCAAATCAGGAATGCCTCATGGATCTATTTTAGGTCCATCATTGCCTTCTTTAGTTATATGCCCTCTTTACCACTTCTCAACACTGCAAAATTACCAAGCAATCAGTAAACAAATTTCTACTTTTCGTCCTGTAGAATATGTTGAATGATGTTTGATTATTGGAACAACTAAATACATATATTCTTCGAAAATATTTCCAAAAATACGTTGCCTAGTGCCTAGTTACAGATTCCTCCAACCAGTCTGTGGTTTTTGGTTTTGAAAAGTCTTGATGTAACATGCATTCATGTCCAAATTTGAGGAAATCATGAAGAATTTCCAAAAAATATGTTTACATCCTGTATTCTTACCCGTTGAAATGTAACATTTTATAATTATTTTCATAAAATAGTTATCAATGCAACCCATCTACATCAACATGTACCAGGTCTTACCAAATAAAATACTCGTATATTTCTCAAATTCATAAAATCCTTCCACAATTAATTCCTGCTGCTATAGTTTTTTAAACGTAGCTACATCTTCGTAGAATCAAGAAAAATGCAAATATTCTTCAACATATATTTTTGGAGCATTGTTAACATTACTCGTATAATTTTGAATTTCCGTTTTCATAAAGTGATAACTCATAATGCCTCTTTGAAAAACATTTCGAATGCAGTTTTTTCAGAGCTTTATCGTTACAAAAAAAAACGTCCTACAATATATTCAATATGAAGTGATCAATGACTAGAAGAAATATTTAAATTGAGCAATATTATAATTTATTTTTGTTTAGTCGGCTTTCTCAATAATACCATGAAGTTTCAATTTTTAGTTTTTCAGTTTTTTCCGAGGTTATTTTCTGAACTATGACGTCACGAAAAAGTAATATTATTCTGGAAAAAATTGTTATCTCATCAAATGTTTGATATTTTAACCTGTTTCGAAAATTGTGAATAGTTTATTGAAGAAGAAAAAACATTTGGGCGAGCAGGATCTTTCCTTTTGATCCTAATTTTGTAACAAGAAAATATGAAATTTCAAAAGTAGGCGGAAATACGCAAATTGAAAATGGCAATGCAAACTCAGATTTACCAAGATCAATTTGAAATTATTCAATTTGTCCTGTCTTTGTTGGTAACTATGTAAATAATGAGATTCGGGTTTTTTGAATCTACTATCTAAGGAAATGGAATGATAAAGTTTTGTCTTCCTTCATATCCTCTGAGATAAACCACAGTAATAAAACCGCAACCAGACATATTTCTTATCGTCGATTCCGGAAATTTTGGTTTTTCCTTGAAAATATTGAGTTAGGATAACATTTTTTGATTCACCAAATTGATTTGTCAAAGGACATTCTGAATGAAGCTTTATGACAATTTTCCCAGGATATATATATTTTCAAGCTCTGACATACTTTTTGCGATACACCAGGGAAGCACATTTTTCAGCGCATTTTTCCATATTCACTTTATACTCCCAACTTATAAAAAAAATAAGAAATTGTGCTGATATTGCAATCTTCTGAACTTCGCACTTTGATAAAACCAAAACTATACATAAAATAATGTGGCGTGTTTTTTGGTGTTGGCAGTCTTAGACTCTTACATTGGAACGATTGGACTTTTTTTTTAGTCAAAATTTAATAATTTTGAAAATAACTTTGCTGCCACACGCTTCATGTCCAAAATTTCCGAAAAAATTGCATGCCATGAGCCAACCGATATGCCGACACCCTCAGCAACTTCTCTAACAGTGATTCGACGAATCTCCATAACAATTTTCTTCACTTTCTCAACATTTTCAGGGCAAGCGTTGTTATTCACATCTTCTAGACTTTCTGTGAAAAGCTTGTAACACTTTTAAGAATTTTTCAGACCCGGAGTACAATCACCATATGCCACTGTCAATATTTCAACTGTTTTTAGCACTCAAATCCATTTTTTTACACAAAATTTGATATACATTTATTGATCCATTTTTTGCGATACCAGAATACCGGGTCTTGATATTGGTCTTATAGGAAAGTTCACCTTTCAGATACGACGTCTATTGGAAATATTAGAACTATGAAGAACAGTAAAATAAAAACAAAGTTTTGTTAGGTGATTTTCATGAATCGTTATGGTTTCCTGTGCTTATAGCGAAAGTATTCTATTCTTCAGTTTCTTACGGCTGTAATAATCCCAACCAAAAACAAAACTCACAAATTGAACAACTGAAATCACGGTAAACCCCAAAACATCATGAAAACATCATGAAAACATGTGTTTCACGTTCAGCTGTTCGGATAAAGTCAATGAAAAATGTCGAAATTCCCATTCCCATTCTTCCTTCTGCTCAATTTTTTTATGTGGAATATCTCTTTACGAATAGTTCATCTATGGGATCTACAGAAGACTCAAATCATTGAATACCAAAGATGAAGGAAGCTCCTCAAAGCGAGTAGTTAGCGCCTTTTGACACGTGGAACTTTACGTCTCTCGCTCCCGAGAAAGAGAGGAAGACTCTTAGCGCCAAAATGCAACGATTCTAATGGAGCTTTCAGACTAGGAGCAGGAGGCGCCAAATCTCGGGAGACGAGAGCTCTCACGTCTCGTGCATCTCAGCCGAGGAGCCACATCTCCTCCTCAAAATACAAGAGGATAACTGGGAGCTTCCACTCGAGGAGTGAAAACGACTCTTCCTAGTTGACGCTTCATACTATTTATCATGGCAGATTAGGATGTGGAGCTGTTAATTAGTACTGTCTGTTTGTGTCAACGGTAAAGAACGTATATGGCTGACCGACTGACTGACGACTGACCTCAAGGTGACAAGAACTGAGAAGGCTCCCGGTGTGAATGGGCGGTAGATAGGAGTGATAAACGCTCCCATATAGGAGCGAGAAACGTGAAGCTCCCCGTGTGAAAGAGTCCTTACAAAACCAAGCTATGACGCTGACCGCTGAAAGAGATTTGCCTTCTGTCTTTCACTGCAAGGCAACCAGTTGAAACGAGCCCAAAAACATCGAATTCGTGATCCAACACCAGACAGCGCTGTTTCGACCCACTAGATATCTCATCAGCTGAACCACAAATGCATTCAAATGCGTTTATTAGTTTTTTGCAGGTTACTTACTTGTCTTAGTTCTAAGTTAGTTAATGTCCGTTTTCATGGCAGTGCTCGTCTTTGGGCTGGTTCGTCTGGGTTCTGCTTATGTGAATTGGGCGTCCGCAGTATCCGGGTGGTTATCGTTGAGCTGGATCGTGCGATTTCCTCTATTGTTAATTAATTTACGTGTCTCGTATGGGTCGTTGGCATGTGGTTGTGGGTTGGTGTTGTGTTAGTGTGTTGGCAGGGGCTTGGGTCGCCCGCTATCTGACAGCCAGAGGGTATTCCTCCAGGACTTCGGAGATTCGCTCCGATAGTTCCTCCGCTGCACCGAATAGTCGTGCTGAGAGAAACGGGAACTTTGTCTTCGGTGTCTTCCAGAGGTGTGGCTCCGGTCTCCAGGGAGCGTCTAGTGTCTTTATCGCAGAGTGGTTGGTGCTGCTGATGGTTCTCTTGGTATACTACTCCAAACGAGAAGGAATTGCTGTTTTGGTTATAATACTGATGTTGTTGCATAGGGAGTCGGATGAGTTTGTGTAGTGTAGGTTGGTATTGTTTCGTAGGATTTTTCTTCCTGTGATTAGTATGGAGTGGGTTTGTCTCGGGGTGATGGTGGTGTAGATCACAGCTTTATAGTCTATGATCGGTCTTATGAACGATTTATACGTGTGTGATAGAGTTTTTACAGCACATCCCCCGAACTTGCTCCTCAGAGTCTTTAAGTGACTCAGTCTCCCAATTAAGGGTACTCGAGAAGGTGACCCCCCAAGACACTGCATCCTGCAGCTGTAGTTCCTTTGCCTAAAGTCTAGGACGCATGTTGTTTGGTTGGAGTTCAGGGTTGTTGAAGGAATATGCATGTCTGAAGAGGACGGTGAAGGTATTGAATGAATGTAGCTTGATGCACCACTTGTTACACCATAGTGCAAAGTGGTCGATCATCGCTTGGACTTTGGTTTGTAGTAGGCGAATGTGTGGAGCAGATGTGTGAAATATAGTGTCGACAGCCTATTGTAGTATTCTCTAAGTACTACGTGCATCGTGAACGCATATGGAGAGTAGGGAAGGGGATAGGACAGAGCGTACAAATGCATTACTGGACTCAACTTTTATAAAGGACAATCCTGAGTAAGTAGAGGTTATACCACCTCCTCTTACGAAACCGCCATCTATGGTATCGACAGAGGACTAAATCCTCTTTTATATTTCGTATTTCAAGGATTGAGTATTCTGTCGATCCCATACTTACCCAATCTTGTCATACTATAATCGTCTTGAAACGACCACGTCATGCAGACTTTTAGCAAGGCACCTCTCCCTATAACCGACCGAAGTGAAAAAACATCCAAAAATCTTACAGATCACGAAAATGGTTGATTTGAAAAACGATCAAACCCCCTCTACGAAAAAGTCGCGCGGCATTTCAATGAACACGGTGAAAAACTGGCTAACCATGTCGGAGAAGAAAAACCCTCCTCAAGAAGATCAGCAGCCATTTCAGAAAATTCCTGAAAGTTTTTTGCGTTCCATCAGAAGGAGATCCTTGCGCCTGAAGAGGAGCAAGTCATTTTTTCTGAATGAGAAAAGGAAATCCGGTGAGTCTGATGATAATAATTTCCCTGTCGAATCTAAAGGCAATACTTGGTGATCATATGTAAAAAAGTATACTAACAAATTTTTGTGGATCGTAATAAGTTCATAAAAATGGTGAATGCATAACTCTTTAAAAATTACCATTCAAGTATTTTAACACTTTAAACGAAAAGAAATTTAGATATATCTTTGGGTAAAAGTTTAGATATCAGTGTGTTGTGGAAAGTGAGTCATCCAGTATCAAAACTAGATAACTCGATTTCAACAATTTTTTCAGTCGAAAAAAACTAATTAAATAGCTATTTTCTTTTTTTTTTAATCAAAAACTTTTGTGAGGTATAGTAATATTGTAGACAATTCATAGCTCTCAAAAAAATGTATTGTGAAAATATATTTTGAATTTTTTTTTGTTTCAACAAAACCATGTTGATATTTCTGGTTTTGCTACTTCGCCAAGAGATTTACTTGGTTTCGGAACAAAGCCATGTGATATATCTGGTAATGAAACTAACTAGACATTACCTAACTTAGCGTAACCTGTCTTTCCTTTTGTCTGGAAATTAAAAGAGAATGTTTGAATCTAATTTTGTTTATACAGAATTTAAAACTTCATGCAGCTGCAGTTTCGTAAGAATGTATCATCTTTCCCTTCAACAGATTTCCTGGAGTCTTTGAAGTCCACTAGATACTCGTTAGGACAACAAGAGAATTGTTCCGAATTCTTGTGGTTCTTGTTGAATACTCCTCGTGAGCAAAACAGTCTTGTGTTTGTAAATATTTTGCTGGAAAAATCCTCACTTGTTTACTTTGTAGTAAATGTTCAAGAGGTAGCAAAAACGAATGTGAATTTTTGGAACTTCAACTAGCGTTTCCTGATATGACTAATAACCAGTCCGTACAAAACTTATTGTTAAATCATCTGAAAATGGAACTTTTCACATGTGTTGATCGACTGTTTTGCCAAAAATGCGCCAAACTAACTGACAGTTATAAGAAAACAAGTGAAGCTGAGGCAACAGTCAATCTAATAATAACACTGGTGATCTTCAAACATGACTCAACCTCTGACGGAAGCACCAAACTCTTACGAAGGTTCGAAATAGATGAATACTTCAATCTAGTAGACCACTATTATAAAATTCATGCGAACATTGTTCACTGTGGTTCTGGCGTTGAATTTGGTCATTTGGTCAAAGACGAAACGGACTGGTTTAAGTTTGACGATAGTCGTGTCACGAAGTGTTCGGGCGATGTATTGAATTTATTGTCGGCTCTGGAGACACCCTATATTGTGTTTTATTAAAGAGAGGATATTGGCAGATCAAGATCTTCAGATGATGTGGTGCTGCAGGTTTTTCCGGATTTTCCTGCAGCTGAAAAAGCAAATGCGCCACTGAAATCAATAAAGTCGCCCCGGAGCGCCAATTAATTTTTATTGTTGTTTTATAATTTCATGATTTGTATTTTGGAAATGTAAATAAATAAAAAAATTAACATTCAGATAATATTCATGAACATGTACTATAAATACAGTTTTTAGCTTTTTCATTAGTATTCTCGGGTTTTGTTTGTGTGAGAATTATCTCAATAGTTTTAAAAGTTTTTGTGACATCATAAATATAACCGATTCTGAAAGAAATGAGAGGAATCGGTTACATGCATTGTTCAGCAATAATTTTGTAGATTTCGGAAACAGAAAAAGATTGATTTCCGAAACGTAAAAAATCGCAAAGAATATCAATTCTTCAGTTTTTTAAATTACACTGTTGTTTTTGAGGTGAACTTTTCAGTTTGCTCTTTATTGCTTCACATTTTATTGTGTCGAAACAACAACAAAAAACAACAAGAAAGATTTTTCCCTTAAAAAAAATCGACGATATCGACAGATTTTTTTCTTCAAAATATCAATTGTGAGAAATCAGCTTTGTAGAGTTTTCATTCGCCCCGTCCACAGAAACCTTAGTACACAGTAACATTGAGTATGTGGTGATATTACTATCTACAGACCTTCATAAACGCATATCAGTTTCATCGACTTTTGACTAACAAGTAGGTTGGATAAAGTAAAAGTCGATCCGTACTCTCTACTTTCTCTCAACATATATGTTTCTTCTGATAAGGTTAATTGAGGAAAGCGAAATACATCCACTTCCTTGTGTCCTTCTCAAAATCTTACAATGCTCTATACCGGAAGGAACATTTAGAATTATCCAGCACCATCGAAATATGTGAAATTAAACTATACCAGGTGACAAGGTAATCGGTTTATATTATTTATTCAGTTATGTCTGGGATGAGAAATTTGAAATTCGTAATAAAGGTATGGTTCTTTGGAGCTGCTATCTCGCATAAAAAAAGTTGAAAACCTATTTCTGTTTAAATAGAAATAATATCGTAATTCCTAATTTATGTTACTGGCTACCAGTATGTACCTGATATATAAATACGCCTGACTTTGACGTGAAAAGTTCTCATCATCATCTCTTGATGAGGCTAACTTGGTTAGCGAAACGCGTGTAGATAAACCGTGTTTTGTTCTGGTGTGGGAAAACCGTTAACTTCAGGTTCATTTCTTCCAATTACACCTCTCACATTATCAACGAAAGTGACCATTTTTTTTTCAAAATTGCGCCTTAGGAGCCATTTTCTCCAAATTCAATATGGCATACTATGAAGTCATCAAACAACTTGATCTAGAGACAAAATTCAACTTTTCATGAATTTTTAAAATACTACTCTCTAGCTCTGATAATTTCTGTAAGTTTCACTTCAAAATAAAGTATTCATGCATTAATTTCATTATCCAAATTTCAATTTTTTGAGTTGATCCGTTCAAAAAATAAAAGGGGATACATTAAAGAAATGCACTGTATACTGTTTCACGTGAAGTTACTGTTATTTTAATTTTTTTTATTTATTTTCGACGTTGAATTACAACATAAATAATGAAGGTGAAGTTTCGAAATTAGGGACTTTTTCATAATAAATTTTTTTATCTTTCACAATTTTTTACTTTTCAGTTTTCACTATTGATGGTTTTTGAGTTGTTTCCGAAAAACTGAACGCCTTTTTTTCATCCCAATTTGCAATTTTTTGTGTGCTGCAATACCATCATAAACCGTATTTGTACACGTCATTATGAATCCAATGAGATACTGCTCATATTTTCAAAAGCTTCGTCTCTGGTGCAGACTTCACTAACGTCACTAATATAGAATACATTCTGATGTGACCTGAAATTCGAAGGGGTTAGAAGTAAGACTTTACAGACTCTGCATACGAAATGTTTTTCACCAATCAGCTCTGTATTTGTGTCAATTTCGGTAATGATCCAAAAATCAACTATACCCGACATAATTGAATCATTCGACACTTCCACGTGCCAGTTTTAAGCTATCAGCAATTACAATTTTTCATTCTAAACATGTACCCCGAATATCCGTCACGTCATGAAAAAATGAAAATAAATTAACGAAATCCTAATCGTGAATTAGAATTAGTGAGTAGGGCGATCGCTTCCTTATAAATGATCCGTTAGTACGTTAATGGGAGTGTTTCTCTCGAGTTATTTTGGGAAGTGAACGCTTGATTCATGATTGTTTTGATGACGGAATCAAAATTCCGCTGGCAATTTTGTTTTATATAAATATCGACCCGAACTTTTTGGGATGTGATCATCAAAGTTGTTTTGATCATTAGTTTTGGTTCGTTTAATGTTAACGTCAGTTACATTAGTCAAGTTTTTATACATTCGCAGTATTTCGACAGAGGTGAAGCATATCTTGAAACTTCTGGAAAGATGATCAGCATCATTGAGGTAATTTCTCAGTTTCAAAGGAAATCAGTGCTTCAAAAAAATTGAAGAAATTCATAAAGTAAAATTATTACCTCCTCTGGTACCTCAAGAACCTTACTACCTAATATTATTATTGTCCATCTATAGTACAAGAGATATGATTCACACATTCATGTGCCATTTATAATGTACACAAAGGTTCTGTGATAAAAAAAACGACATCATTTCATATAATTACTAGCTGACCCGTCAAACGTTGTTTTACCACATATATTATGTCTAGGGTGAAAAATTACAGTTTATTACTCATTATAAGTGTGTGTCAGAACACTTACAAATTATATTAATCCCTCAAGGCTATAGTGTGAACAATATTTTTCGTTAGTCCATATTTAGCTAACACAAACAAATTGGATGGATTGCCCCCCTCGAGAGCATTGTCCGTGTGAAAAACATGCTATGCTTAAATCGAAGCCAAAAATGGATATTTTTTGACCTTTGGACTTGTTGATAGTCGTTGCAAATACCAATCTAATTGGAAATTGCACACATTTTAAATGAATTGGCACATATATAGGTATAATAGGGATTCGTGCTATTAATATATTTTCACCTCGGAATTTACCATTCAAAATGCTATCTTCGACAACGTTTTTCATCAACTTTCCAATGATCAATCGCGTGCTGTTGCACAGCCGTGGTGGGTTCAAATTACGGTGATATAGGGGTAAAAATTGAGGGTGGGACACCCTTATCAAGGGTATGAAAACCTATTCTCAGACCTACTGAACGTACATATAAAATTTCATCAAAATCGGTCAAACCGTTTCTGAGGAGTATGGCAACTAACTGCTACACGACAAGTTTATGTATTAGAAATATTATTCTACTCATAATTCAGACTAACAGTGTTACTAACTTCATGATTTCATACAAGCCTGCTTGTCTTCATACCTTATCGAACTTTATCAGTCATGTATATAATTTATTTCCACATGTTTACCCCTTCTTTTGTCCCCATACTCACCATTTTCGTCTCGCAACTCAGTTCACCTCCTCTATTTCATTCTTCATCATTTTCCCAGTCCATTCATTTATTGCAATTACTTTTTCTCACCTAAAAACCTACTCCCTTGAAGAAAATCTCAAGTTTAGCTCTTTTATCACTACCACACACTAATTTTGTAGCTGCATCTTTCACCAGGCTTGGAAGCTATCTCTTTATTTTTTGGGAGTTTGGGAGCCTCAGCTACCAGCACTCCTACGGTATTGACGAGGTAGCGGTCTTGTCTTATGCCTGCTAATACAAGCTAATAAGTATGATGTATTTCTTCTCTTTCATCAAAGAGAGACGATATTCGATGTGGAATTTTCAGCTCAGGATGGGGCGAATATTGTCCAAAAATTCGAAATTTTCTCCTTGAACTCCGCAGACCACTCTGTTGAAATGATTGTTCTGCTTGCTGGAGTCCTTGATAAAATAGTGCCTTTCCTATTCTCGAATCTCAAGATTATACCAGCTGTCCGTAATACGTCAAAAATCTTGTATTATTGCAGTTACTCTCGTGATTCTCGGACTCAATGACCACTCACCCTACGGCGAGGAGAGCGGTTTAGTCGTTGCAGAGACTTTAAGATATACTTTGGTACCAACATTTTTTTCTCCAATAAATTTGTTTATAACAATTCATGCTATAAAACAAATCGGAAATGACTAACATCTGTGAGTTATCTTGCATAAATATATGTCGGATATAATTCAATATCCAGCTTGGTACCAGCCAGGGAAGTAAAGATATAGTAAGAAAATTTAAATGGGATAAATTTTATTGCCTATTAATCTATTTTAATCTAAATCCTAGTTTCTTTATCCAATTCTGAAGAGTTTTGTCACAGCAGCTCACGTTATGGCCGGAAGTATTCAATTTCTTCCTTATAATTTCAGTTGGAGGAATCTCATTGCTTTTGTAACAGTCGTATATTGTTTTTTTCAATGATTTTTTTAGATAAACATCTAAAAGTTTTGGTAATCCTGTACCACATCGCGTCTTGCTTTCATAAAGTTTGTTTTCGACTATTTTACGTACAGTTGAGAAAACTGATGTTACTTGTAATAGTTTGTTTCCCTCGAAACCAAACTTGATATGTAGATTCTTATACACATTGAAACATACTCTCTGTGTTTCAATATTCAAATACATCCGAATCTTATTTACTGGTATCTCTTTTTCGCATTGTTCACCATCGCTATTGGAATCACTACACTGGAAAAAGTCTGCGTTGTTATTACACCCGTTATTACTATCAATACTTGTCCAAGGACGCCACATTTTAAACAGATAACAAAAATTTTAAGTAATTATAACTGCACCAATATCGAATTTCAACACTCAAATCGCGATCAGTTCCACAACTGAACATTGATGGCACTACGGCGATAACCATCTCCGCATTCCCCGATTTCTGTTCGTCGCCCTAACATGACTTCAAATTTCATTTTATGACTCTTCAGCCAATTATAAAACTCGGTTAGTAAAAATCTTCCAATACGAGCCGCCAATTCTACAGTCCACGTGGACTAGTTCGCAGCCGGTTCATTTCTATGTACATATTGGTTTTTTTCGCCTTTGAAAGTGCCGCAAACTTAAGTGTGCACAATATCGTTTACTTAAACTACACATGTACTGATTCATATTACTAGCTTAGGGAAACCATTGACATTTTGTAAATTATTCGTCACAATCGTTGTCCTTCATTATCCTTGATGGGATTTCAAAGCATGGCCCCTTTTCTGAATAAATTTGAATACATCCAGATAAGCCTGTCAATTCGATTACCCGATCCATCAGAAGCTAATTACATCATGTCAGACCCGGTTTACAAAGCTTTCGTTTTCCTTTTTATGAGCACGCAATACTGTTTATTTTTCATGAGGAAATAAAGTAAACGAGACACAGCTGAGTAACCCAGTCCGAATAAATCATATCTTGTTGCTTTTGCGAACGCTCTCGTTGATTTCATCTTCCGCCTTCAGAGGCGTAGCATAAGGAAAAGCGCTAACGGAATTACGTAATTTCAATCCGTTTTCTTTTCACTGAATATTATTCAAAGTTATATAAGGGTATTACAAACAGCTACAGAATTTTCTTATTAGTCAATGGGCTATGCTTGAAGACTGGCAATAAACAAATCTAAAGCAAATGGAACTTCAAACGTTCAAGCCAGTCTCTATATACCTACACAGTAGGTTTAATGGACTGACACCTATCAGAAAACAACTACTCCCCTGGCTAATACCACGAAGGGCGTTGGATTATATCAGACAGGCGTCAGTGCAGGAATCGTCACAGAAAATGTCCTGCATATGCAATTGGCAATACAACTGAAAGAGTCGACCTTCAATTATGGAACGGGCACACTTGCAGACCGGTTTCAGGCTTATTAGCCACTAGTGGCTAATAAGCCCGAGGAATCGGGCAAATTACGGATGTGCAGTTGGTTAGTTCCTCGTCCACTAGATGAAGTGACATTTTTGATGTTCGCTCCAACTTCGGAAGAGGAATGAAATACTCTGAAAGAATTCCGATTTTCAATTGTGGAATATCATTGACTTTAGGTCGATGATGGTCACTATCTTGCACTGATGAGTGGCTAATAAGCCCGAAACCGGTCTGCAAGTGTGCCCGTTCCATAATTGAAGGTCGACTCTTTCAGTTGTATTGCCAATTGCATATGCAGGACATTTTCTGTGAAGATTCCTGCACTGACGCCTGTCTGATATAATCCAACGCCCTTCGTGGTATTAGCCAGGGGAGTAGTTGTTTTCTGATAGGTGTCAGTCCATTAAACCTACTGTGTAGGTATATAGAGACTGGCTTGAACGTTTGAAGTTCCATTTGCTTTAGATTTGTTTATTGCCAGTCTTCAAGCATAGCCCATTGACTAATAAGAAAGTTTTTATTCCTTATTTAGAGGAATCGGGCAAATTACGGATGTGCAGTTGGTTAGTTCCTCGTCCACTAGATGGAGTGACATTTTTGATGTTCGCTCCAACTTCGGAAGAGGAATGAAATACTCTGAAAGAATTTCGATTTTCAATTGTGGAATATCATTGACTTTAGGTCGATGATGGTCACTATCTTGCACTGATGAGTGGCTAATAAGCCCGAAACCGGTCTGCAAGTGTGCCCGTTCCATAATTGAAGGTCGACTCTTTCAGTTGTATTGCCAATTGCATATGCAGGACATTTTCTGTGAAGATTCCTGCACTGACGCCTGTCTGATATAATCCAACGCCCTTCGTGGTATTAGCCAGAGGAGTAGTTGTTTTCTGATAGGTGTCAGTCCATTAAACCTACTGTGTAGGTATATAGAGACTGGCTTGAACGTTTGAAGTTCCATTTGCTTTAGATTAGCTACAGAATTTTATCAATTTGGTCAAGAAACTATATGCAAGTAAATATTATATACGAGGTATGGTCAAGAAATAACGAAATTTTTTTTATTGTTCATTTATTCTTCTACAATTATGGGGTCGCTCTCAAAATAGTTCCCATTAAATATTATGCACTTGTGCCAGTGCTTCTTTCAATTCTCGAAACACTTCTCAAACACTATCTTTGGTTTAGCCTTCAGCGATGAGCTTTTAATGTCAACTGAGTTCGTGAAACGACAGCTCTTTAACGCTCTCTTTATTTTTGGAAATTGAAAAAAGTCAAACGGAGCCATCTCTGGTGGATATGAAGGCTGGAGCATATCACAGTATTGTTTTTGGCCAAAAATTCACGAATGCAATGAAGTGTGAGCAGGTGAATTAACGTTGTGCAAAAGCTACGAACTGTGATCCCACAAATCCGGCCATTTTTTAGGATTGCTTTACCTAAACGGCGTTAAACTTGTAGGCTGTTTGACCTCGTAGCCAGAATTCATGATGCACGTTGAAATTGTAGAACATAGTGAGCATAGCCTTCTCGTTAGACCGCATTTGTCGAGCCTCTTGGTGAGCCAGAATGCCTCCACTGGGACGATTGAGTCTTAATTTTGACGTCATATCCGTAAACAAATGTTTTGTCACCTCTTTGTTTTTCAAAGTTCGATAATTTTGGAAAAAAATGCATGGCATGTGACAATCGATATGCCAACATTATCAAAGACTTCCCTGACTTCCTTTATTGTAATTCGGTTGTTGATGTGCCAAGGCGTTCACCATCCCCAAAGTTTTCTTAGCCATCTTGGAAAAACTGCAATTGTTAATCTGAATACTGTTAGCGAATGCTTAAAAACACCTTCCGGTTCTGGTGCAGATGTTTTCAGTCGCAGACCCAGGACAGAGATATCAACCTGCCTAGGAACCTATGCGACTGTTTTTCAAGCGGAAAGTTACTCTATTGAATTGTGTGCGGAGCGATTGGAAGAATCCAACCTCATACTCAAGTCAATTAAAATATTCTTAGATAGTCAAGCGGCGTTGGCGGCTCTTACCGAGCAACGTCTAAATTGGTAGCAAATTGTCAAAAACGGCTCACTCGATAGGAAGACTTAACAGATTGTCGCTGGTCTGGATTCCTGGCCATACTGGCCTAGAAGGCAATGAGACTTCCTTGCAAAGGAGGGTGCTGCAAGCAGCTTCGTCGGACCAGAACCTCTCACTGGCATCGCTTTAGGCTTTGCCAAACAAACCTTGAACACCTGGATGGCAAGAAGATTTATGGACTTCTGGCAGAATCTTCTAGGATTGGCTCACTCCAAGGCGTTTATTCACCTTTCGAAGCTTGATACCAAACAATTATTGGACTACAGTTGGAATGAACTACGATGTCCAAAATAATTCTCCAAAATAATCTCCAGTTTGTTCCAAAATATCCATTTCATTTTGATGTTTTGTGATTTGATATCATTGAATATTAAGTTCTTGTTACAATACTGTATAATTTTGAGTAATTGTTGGTGTTAACAAAAAATAAAAATAACTTTGCGCCAAAAACTTTGAAAATTATTTTACTCTTCAAAAAAATTGACCGTGTTTAACACTATAGTTGTGTAATTTGTAATATTGCAGCCTGAATGAAAAGAGGAATGAAAATTTCTATGTTTTTTACCACTTTTATTTGTAACTAACGTTACTGCAGTTTCGTCGTTTATGGACATTCTCAAACTTATGATCTCCTACCACGTAGTAACGGCTACATCCATCAATTTAATATTGCAGGCTTTTAAAATGAACTGTCGTATACAGGATGCTGTCTATTTATCGTTTAAGCAATTTTTTTTCGTAGTCCCCATTAAAAAAAAGGTACAAAAATATAACTTCACTTAGATGGCCATGACTTCGAATCTAGATGTTTTTCTCAATGCTGAACAACTTTTTTAAATAACATTTTCCGAGATTTATCAAAATAAGAGTACTTTACTTTTGTATCAAAATCAAATATTTGAGGGCTCCTCGTATATTACGTGTGATTTACTGTATTTTATTGGTGCATGTTTAGTTTTAGGGGATGCACAAACTTTTATCAAGAATAATGTTTTGTCGAAAAACCCTTAATAAAGAAGTTTCCCATATGGTGCATACTTTGGAGATGACACTGTATATATATATATATATATATATATATATATATATATATATCAATATCTATTGTTTACTGTAATGTCACCTCGAATGAATCACTTCCTATGAATTTTGTTATAAAAAAGCATACGTTTGTGATGTCAATATCCATTGAAATTTTGATTTCATTTCGTGTTGTTCACTGGGATAAACTTTTCTTCGGGGCCTGGGCATTTACTTTCACTTCTTGAGATGCAGCTGCCTGTGAACGCTACTGCTTTCATTCTACCTAGATTTCAAGTCGTAAAACAGCTGTCTACTTTAACATCTTTCAAGTTAACAATAGCAAGTCCCCGAATTAGATCAAAAAATCCACCGAAACTGTTCGGTAACAATGAATAAATAAATGTGGTCGGTTTTGGCCTGAATCGCAGAATGAGAATTCTTGCAGAAATATTTGGTGTAATTCAAAATGTTGAGTAGTCGTAGATAGGTGAATCTATTTAAAATCTGTTTTTCCTTTAACCAGCTGTCGCACCCCTACGAACGACAACCTTCAGAAGTCGAAACTTCTGCGAGCTAAGGATTAACGAGGTCTTACCTTTTAACGTGTGATTCGAATGGTTTTATAATTATTATCTATGAAACTATTAAGTCGATGCGGCAAAACATTTTTTTCTATACAAATATTGGTAAAACTCCTGTTTGTAAAAAATATTTACTTCAAAGGTATATAAAAAAAAATTACTACCGATAGGACTATTCGCAATTTAGGGTATCATCGAGGGTGTTCATTTTAAAACAACTGAGGAAAGTGTCACTCCCACATAGCATATGGTACAATATTGTGGGGCAGTTCCACCAATTCAATAAAAGTCTTCAAACTCGAAAAAAGGCGGTTCGAACAATTGCGTTTGCAGGTTACAAAGACGACTGTAGGCCACTATTCCAAAAATACGATATTATGACATTACCTTGATTTGTTTGAAATAAAAAAATTTTTACAGTCATCTGATTGTTTCCGGCACTTCACCAGCTTACATTCACTTAATGTTTTATTTGATTTTTTGAAATCCAATTGACTCGCTATCCTAAATATTCATCTCATTCTTCACGTAGCATTCAAAATTTGTGAAATTATAAGGCCGTTTGTACAGGATTTGTCATGGAAAATGTAACAAAAACAGCCATTCTTGTGATATCAGGAAAATGTATAATTCCTAGCCATTTTGATATCATATTTCTGATTTCGTTTAAGAGTGTTGATTGTCTTTCTGAATTTTTCATTCAGGTGGGACGGTTTTTTTTTAATTTCTTTCGAGTCATAGATTTTGATTTGGCATTTTAATTCTATAAAAAACATGCATCGTTAAACCAAGATAAGAAATACATTCCATCATTTGACCTAGTTATGAAATATTCTAATTTTATTTATCTCTAATTTTCGTCCAATGTGATTTTTATTTACTCTTTAGTTCAATAAAATGGGAACATAATGCAGGGTTCAATGTCCTCAAAATGTTCAAAATTTGTATAAGGAAATGTTACATTGAATATAATTTTTGAAAACGAGTAATTACCGAGCTCGTTTTTTTTTATATTTGACGATAAACAAAATTGTTGATGAACTAGCTATTGCCCGCGACTTTTGCGTGGAGTTCAGTTTTTAGGTTTTCGCAGATTTCCTAACAGTGAAGAGATCTCAAGGTTCATAAAAAATCACCTTTACTAATGTATTTCAGAGTCATTCTTTGTTTGAAGTCGAGAATATTATTAACCTAATTTTTCTTTTTTTCCAATTTGTTCAAAAGCAATTGCTAAGACTGGGGATGATTATTTTCTTGACAACGTCTTTATGGATATGCATATTTCATATCAAAAAAAATCAAAAAATAAATAGATAAGTACTTTTTGATTTTCATGGAATTATTTTCCAGCAGCTTCACTGCATTAACCTTTCCTTATTTCATATCATTTCTAGAAACATGTGGATTCGTTTTCCGATGGCATTTCAGGTTAGCTTCCCAAATTTCTGCTACCGCAGTTGTCGGTTGATTGGTCAAACCACCAACACTGACATAAAAACTTGGCAAGTTGACTTGGGTGTCACACCAATAGGTGGTTCCACTTATGTTTCGCTTGCGTTTACGCAGCTATTTTTATCAAGTACTTTCTTGGTTTTTCTCATTTTGTCTTCAATCGAGGACCCCCTGCCCGGTACTGACGATGCCCAATAGGCTGAAACAGCTGTCTACCGGTGGCTCTTGAATTGAAATCAATATGGGAATGATCAAAAAGTACTTATCTATTTATTTTTTGATTTTCATGGAATTATTTTCCAGCAGCTTGACTGCATTAACCTTTTTTGATTTCATATCATTTCTAGAAATATGTGGATTCGTTTTCCGAATGCATTTCAGGTTAGCTTCCCAAATTTCTGCTACCGCAGTTGTCGGTTGATTGGTCAAACCACCAACACTGACATAAAAACTTGGCAAGTTGACTTGGGTGTCACACCAATAGGTGGTTCCACTTATGTTTCGCTTGCGTTTACGCAGCTATTTTTATCAAGTACTTTCTTGGTTTTTCTCATTTTGTCTTCAATCGAGGACCGCCTGCCCGGTACTGACGATGCCCAATAGGCTGAAACAGCTATCTACCGGTGGCTCTTGAATTGAAATCAATATGGGAATGATCAAAGAGTACTTATCTATTTATTTTTTGATTTTCATGGAATTATTTTCCAGCAGCTTGACTGAATTAACCTTTCTAGGTTAATTAACTACTCTAGGTAACTAACTACTCTGAATACGAAGTATTCAGAGTAGTTAGTTACATATTACAATTATACTAGGGCATAAAAACGATTATTCGAGTGAGTAGGTAATAAAATATTTAACATTATCACAATGTAACACGATGTAACACAATGTATACAGAACACATAAAAGCTCGAACCAATAGAACAATTTGATGATGTGAAACATGCAAATTGAAAAAAAAGAAATTCAGAAAATTCATAGAGTACGTGAAGTAATATATATTTTCGACCCAGCCTTGAATGAATATAAACTAACAGAATCTTCAATGTGGTATGGTTATTGGTTGAAATCATTCAATCCTCTGAAAAACAACGATTTCATAGATTGCTTTGTTCTTGTCCTGGAAATGTGGAATTGATTGGTGGTTCTTGTGTTGTAGTCATGAATTTGATTATTGTACGTAATGAAGGAATCAAAATATTTTGGTAATAAATTTTCTGGTTATTTTATAAATAAATATCATACTTGAGTAATACAGTCTATCTGCCACATCATACCATTTAGGGCAATCAGCATGCATTGAATGGGAGTGTATCTATTACATTTTAAGATGATTCTTAAACCTCGATTTTGCAGTTTCTGTAACTTCTGTATATTGTTTTTATCTGAAAGATAAAGCACAGTGGAACAATAATCAAAATGGGGCTGTATAATGGTTCTGTATATTGTTATTTTTGAAAACATGGAAACTCCCGATGAAATCCTGGAGAAATAAAATAGTTTTTTGATATCTTCCTACAAATATCGTTACAGTGTGCATTGAGTGTTAGTGATTCATCCAACACGAAGCCTAATACTTGAATTCTGACACCCATTCAATTTTGTCCCCCACCACTTCAAGTTGCTTTTCATAGTCAATTGATTTAAGTTTATGTTTCTTACTAATTATCATTGATTTGGTTTTATTCGTATCAACTTTTAGTTTATTTTCGTTCAAATATATTTACATTTTTTTTTAAATCGATTCATGCGCTCCACTGTTTCAACAACGTCATGTCCATAACATTGTATAGTGTCTGTCGAGATGTATTCTATTGTTTTTTTTATTCATTTTGAAGTGTAAAAGGGTTAAATGACAGTAAATTTCAAGTATTGTCCTAGCGACGATACTTGTTTAAGATTAATTTTAAAAGTGATAATTTAGAATATTTCAAATTCGAAGTTGAATATTCAAAGAAATAAAATATGAGACTTGTTTTTTTCAAGTGTCTTTATCATTTGCAAAGTGATATGAATACGTGACGGTGATAATTTTTTATTTGAATTATAAGTCGTCACAGCAAATTGAAATCTGAACATAATTGAATTGATAGGAATAAACATCGTCTTGATGAAAAATTTCACAAAGCCTTGTTTCCTCAGAATTCGACTTGGATATGTTATAAAAATATAATTTTTTTTTAATATTCAAAATTGAGTACTCATAAGGTGTATTTGGTACCCATTCTTTGGGAAGTGTAATTCAATATTGAAAGTAGAAAGTTGTTTTAGATAAGCTCTCTGATGTGTGATCTGAAAAGAAATGTCTATGAATGATGTACGTTCCATCCCATTTCCAATATCGAAGCTGAAATCCACGAAGTGCCAAATTCAAAATTCAACTTCCAGTCTGGGAAAATATTAAGTCGTCCATACAATTTCTCTGGCAATAGCTTTAGTTTTTGAACGTGATTTCATGGGATAATCAATACAAAGTGAAACATCGTTGATACTGAATTCGAACCATAGAAAAAGCGCATTACAAAATAATCGTATCAAATCTGAATATAAATTTCCTTGAAAATTACGCGTTGTCTGAATTCATCGTTGCAGGAAATAAATTCGAATCAGTTCCGAGGCGGGGTTATTGTGTTAGAAAATTATATATAGAATACCGAAACTAATTGCTTCGAAACCTGTTCGGTTGTTTAATATCCGAGGTCAAGCGAAATTGTCTTTTTTCGACGCCACTCAGCTGTGAAATATATTATGAAACCAAACGATTTGTCTCGCAACCTTGTTTACCAACAACACGAAAAACTGAATATATCAAACATAAATGTAAAAACTGTAGAGAAAATTATGACGAAATAGAGTTTGATGAGTATTATACGCTGGCTATATCGAATAATAATCACAACACAACAAAAAAATATTTTTTGAATGTTTCCTACACTAAATTAGTCAATTTCTACTAATTTTGGGGTGATAAAAACGAAAATAACAATGAAAAATTTTTATTAGCTGTGGTTTTTGAGATACACAGTACTTAATCTTAAAGAGTAGTTATACTATACGTGAAAAGTGAAAGTACATAAAACAATAGTGTTATGTTTCTTTTAGAATATTTTAAGTACAAAATTAATAAAAAAAACATTATTCTTAGTGTTTTGACAAATAAAAGAAGTTTGTACCACTAAATTTCAATTAAGTCCATCCGATTCATTGTAAGATCGGTGTCGTTTAGCTTGTCTTTTATAAAACACTTCTGGAGCATCCCTACACACAGACCAGCAGTAGTCTGCAAGCATTGCTTCATTCCAACGGCCCTGATACCTCTGTTCCATTAAGGCAATGTCTTGATGGAATCTTTCTCCATGTTCGTCACTCACAGCTCCACAGTTTTGTAGGAAGAAATTAAGATGAGAGTGAAGAAAATGAATTTTTAAGGACATGTTGCATCCAAGTTGGTAAGCTTGAAGAAGCTCTTTAACCAATGCTTTTGTTACCTAAAAACCCATGTACAACCCCCTTAAAGGCTTCCCAGGCTCTTTTTTCATTTCCTGTTAAAATCATGTCAAAAGCAGGATCATTTACGATTTCACGGATTTGAGGCCCAATAAAGATGCCTTCCTTGACTTTAGCATCACTCAACCTGGGAAACTTTGCTCTCAAGTACTTAAAAGCTTGTCCTTCCAGGTCCATGGCCTTCACAAAGTTTTTCATTAGTCCCAACTTAATATCTAATGGGGGAAGGAGAACATCCTTAGGATCTACAAGAGGCTCGTAAACTACATTTTTCTCATTAGGGTTTAGGTCTCGTGTAGGCCAGTTCATTTTTTTATAGTGAGATTTTCTATCCCGACTGTCCCACAGACACAAAAAACAACAGTACTTGGTGAACCCTAATTGCATTCCTAGGAGTATAGCAATGACTTTCAGATCACCACAGATGTGCCACTTGTGTTGTTCATATTTGATTGATTGGAGAAGTGTTTTCATATTTATATACGTTTCCTTCATGTGAACTGCATGACCTATAGGAATAGAGGGTAGCTGATTTCCATTATGCAGAAGTACAGCTTTTAAGCTTAGTTTTGAAGAGTCTATAAACAGTCTCCATTCATATGGAGTGTGATCCAAATTCAAGCAGTCCATCAAACCATTAACATCAGAACAAACTACGAGGTTTTCTTTTTTCTCAAAAAAAGGAAGCAAATCTTTTTAACGCTGTCTGTACTGAGATATTTTCACATCATGTTTTAGAAGATTCCACTGTTGTAGTCTTGACCCTAACAGCTCAGCCTTTTCCTTAGACAAGCGAAGATCTCTTATAAGGTCACTCAACTCTGCTTGACTAATTCTGTGCGGATCACTAGACCTATCGCTTACCTCAAAATCAGGGTCATAGGATGTAGAAGGATGGGTTGTTCCTTCTAAACAGTCTTCATCACCTTCCTCTAAAATTTCATAGTTTTGGGGTGGAGAAGGGACTGGCAAATTGTCTGAGTGTGGTACAGGCCGAAGAGCAGATGGGAGATTAGGGTATTTAACCGTTCCTCTTTTCTTCATAGATAAACCTTGCTTAATGGGAGGAGTTAAGCAGAAATAACAGTCGTCTGTATGATTGGTAGGCTCACGCCAAACCATAGGTACTGCAAAAGCCATTGCCCGGTTTTTATTTTTCAGCCACTCTCGCAATATGACGGAACAAGAATTACAACATATATGAGGAGCCCATGATTTATCTTGGTCCCCAACTTTCACACCAAAATAATGTTCATAGGCTGTCTTAACGATAGGTGTCATTTTACGTTTCTGAGCCTTAAATGTTATTTCACCACATATATAGCAAAAGCTATCGACAGAATCCACACACTTTCGAGGCATTTCAGATCAGCACTTAAATTAATTTAAAAATCAACTTCACACGATAATTTCAATAGCAACCACGTGCGTACAATTGACAAACTCACATAGGTTATGTTTACTACTTAAGAACAGTTGATGAGAGGGGTGTTATGTAAACAAACATGTGTACCAACTGTTGGTGATGAAATATTTCATTTGTTGAAAACTCAATATACATATATATAATATAATGATACTATATCTTGAAAACAAGAGCTAATATATAATTTTTATGGTCACTTTCGGTTTTAACACGTGGAAATACATTAAAATCATCTAATTTCAACCCCGAAACAAAAACTTTGTTGTGTTGTGTAATAATATAATAGGTCTACTTCATCTTTCCCAGACGCCAACTCATTTAGTGAAACACGCGCCTAGAAGAATGTTGCAGTTTTAGTGTTTGGAGCAATGATTGTTTGGATATGATAATAATTGGTGGAAAAACAGCACTCACCCCAAACTGGGCAGAGCTCGCAACTCTTTCATGGAAAAGGCAGAGCGTCAAATTTCGTTCCCAGAGAATTTTATAAATTTGAAAACCATCTGCCCTGCATTCAGCATCCCTTTGAGAACCCAACCTTCGACAGAGTTTTTACACAAGACTCGGTATACAGCGTGTATTGATTATCTCCAGATACCTGGAGATCCTGAAAAACTGATGCCTCTTCAAAGACGAAAACCATGGGGCCCTGGGCTCAGCACCCCTTTGAGTACCCAATCATTGACAGATTTTTTACGCAAGTCTCGGTATGGAACTTTTACCAATTGTCTCAAAGAGTAGAACTTTTTTCCATTTCATCAGCTACTTTTATACTCTAAAGAACAAATAGGCGTATTTTCCTTCAGAAGGGCTGTGGTTTAGGTTGTAGGTACAGTTGCATTTGAAGGCATAAAATCTGATATAAATCTCTTATCAGGAGGTCAGCAGCTCCATAACCTTCCAGTACATTGTGCCAGGAATCCAATCCAGAGACAATTTGTTGAGTTTTTCTAATGGAGAGTTTTTTGGCAGTTCAATATCAACTTGGACGTTGCATGGTGTGAGTCGAATCCTTCCAGAACCGTCCAGTCTCTAAGAATCTTATTATCGATTTATAATTATAAATTGCACCGGAATCCAAAGATAATTTCGATCTATATGTGAACCAACATATGTTCTTAGTATTTCCCCTTCCAGAGAATCCAGTCTTTGTGACTCTGGATTGAGATTGATTGTATAATGCAGGTCGTAATAGATTGTTTGAGGCACCAGGTCAAAGGTTATTCTCAGAATACTCTGATTTTCAATGTCGAACAGTAGTTTGCTACACTCCGCATACATAAGTCTGTTTTGAGTAATTGGCAATATGCACAATTGTATTTGTTGTCCATCTAGCCTCTCTCTCAAGAGGAATGTGGAAGGAGTTGAGTCTAGAAAAATTTCTATAGCCTGGACTATCTCTGTTGCTGATGGCACCGGAGATAGACAGGCAAGGCTGTCTCGAGAGCTTCGCCTGAGCAGTTGCTGTGAAGTTTTCGAACACCAGGCAATTGGTCTGTCAATCGTTCATCCAATAGACTTGTTTGACACCTGAAACCCAAGATTTTTCACAGATTCTTTGTCCTCAGGGATGATCTGACTTTGTGCAGAAACCTTTTACAAGTGAGCATTTAAGGTGAGTTTTGATCGGGGATAATACTTAGATATTTTCCACTGCAAATTGAATAACTTGAGCTTTAAACGAAAGTGGAGTTGAAACACCCAGAGTCATTTCCTAGTGAAGGCATTGAGTCGGAGGTCATTTTCAGAATGCCACAGCTTTTAATGTCAACCAGTACAATGCACAATGTGTCTCTCCCCAGAAATGTGTGAAGAGGAGGTACGTCTAGAAGGATTTCGATGACCGCTGACGGTGTGGCGAAGATGGCACCAGATAAAGCCAGACAAAACTGTTTCTACGCTAGAAAGCACTAGAGAACAGAGTTATAGTTATACATTGATATACTCTCTTAGATAAGTGAAGTGGAGGTGAAGAGAGTTGAACTGATTAATTGTCCACAAGAGAGAATGTTTGTGGATAGAACCTTTCCAGTATGGTTACTAATCTCGAGATAATGGAGATTGAAGTGGTTTTATATAAGACTTGACTTGGATTTGGAACGTATTGATTAAAAATCTGTCAACGAGTTGGAACTTGTAAAGCAGAAAATACAAATCAAAACTACAAAAATCATTTGACTTCTGGAGTATTCTTCAATTACATAGAAGACTTCATTCAGATTACGAAAACATGAATTTTGGCTTGTTCATATGAGCTTCAATTGGGTACCCAGTTATAGCCTGCCAGGGCAGGTCTTGGACACCTTCATGGCTCCGTCGGGAATGGCTATACAGGCTCTTGATCCACCAAATGTAGTGATTGGTGCTAGGTGCTTGAGACCGTGATGCATTTCAACACAACACATTCAATTTGAAATTACAGTAATTTTTTTAAATATATTGAATAATACTTGAGTTTTTTCCCCACACCAAATCGTTATTTTTAACACCTCGACACGTGTTTCGATCACCAAGTGATCATCTTCAAAGAGAAAGATTAAAACAGTTTGTAAAATGTTGTTTTATTTGTTTATAGAACATCATTGAAATACTAAAAAAAGTTGAACAATGCTAATTTGTAAAAATAAAAAAATCAACTAATAATGGATTGAACAATCAGTAAACTGTCAATTATATATATGAACAATAAAAAAGTGAAATTGTAATACAATAGAATGAAATAATCAAAATCAATCATTGAATGATAAAAATACAATGGTTTTCGGGTGATAACTAGTGATGGCGATTGTAGATACTAACAAACGAAACGTCGTGAGGTAACTTGAAATAATTTTTTTATTTTGCCTTTTTTTCATCATTTATCGTAATTATTTTATCTCATTGTTTGTATTTCACTTTTATATGGTTTGTATGTATTTGAAATTTCACTTATTATTTAATCCATAGTAATAATAATATAATCATTTCATATTACGATAATTTGTTTTCTTCACAAATTAGCGTTCTTTCAATTTTTGTTTATTAGTTTTTGCCCAATTTCTTTTTTTTTAAATTTCTTCTGTTTCCTAACTAACTCAATCAAATATTTCGATTTGATTGTTTTTGGTATTTTTAATAATGCTAACACATAATTAATTTTTATTTTATTTATTCTTATTCTTTATCACTATTTGGTATACTGACTGTCATTTATCTATGAACTCACAAACACTCATAGAGAGATCTGGAATATCTGATGTTATGTTTAAGGTTTATAAAAAAAAATCGAATTCTTGTTTCACATGTTCTTTCCGACACAATCAGACTTTAAGTGACATTTTTCTATTTGATTCAGATATATAAATGTATACCTAGCCCAACTCAATAATTACTATTATTAGCACAATCCAGGGTGGCACCTAAGGTCACTTGACATTCTTTCAAGTACTCACGCTTTTTTTTTTCAGATTCCTTCGTCAACTCGCAAGAATGGACTCTGTCCCGCACAGTGCCGGACTTGCGATTGGGCATTGTAGGCTCCCTATCGTCCGGCAAATCCGCCCTGGTGCACCGTTACCTCACCGGCTCTTACATGCAGGAAGAGTCGCCTGAAGGTGGTCGCTTCAAAAAAGAAATCGTTGTTGACAATCACAGTTATCTGCTGTTGATCAGAGATGAGGGTGGACCTCCGGAGTTACAGGTGAGGAATGGTTTTTGAACAACGAAGAAATATAAAGATGTGATTATTCTTGTCACATTTTCTTCATTCCTTCATCTGAAACTTTATCAATAGTTTAAGTTGAGATTGCTGAGTAATGATACTATAAAATTGACCTCACACTACTTAAGTAAAGTCTGAATTTTTATTTGTCAGTAAACACTGAGTACACACACTGAGAATGTTTAATATGTTATAAACTCAATAATGTTACGACACATGCTGTGTAGAGGGAGCGTCTCTCAGAAATGAATTTTTCCATAGCTAATTTGTCTATTTCAAACTGAACTTGTGATTTTTATAAAATAGTTATAGATACTGTAAGAACATAGGTTTTAACGGCCGGGATCGTGATTAAAGAGAACAGAATCCGGCATGGTAGGCAGTGGAACTGGTAGTACCAAACGTTTCATCTGCTATTGCTGCAGACATCATCAGTGGTATATGCGTTGACTCGAGAACGAAGGTTATGTCTCGAAGTTTTTGCAACGACTGACCGGCAAGCTCCGTATTCATTCGTATTTATAATTTTAGAAGGTGGTGGGGGTGATGTTGACGATGGTGGTGGAGTATGGTGAGGATGGTGGTGAGGATATCCATGCGACTTTTCACTCCTGATTGGTCCGCACTTTTGCCATCAAGTTCTGATTAGTCCACGTTGGTGGGCTGCCAGTGGGATGTTTATCGGAGTTGTATTCTAGTTCATTTCTGATCCTCTTAGGTAGTGGATACCGTATTCTGTTGACCCGTTAGTTTCTGTTGAAATTGTTGAGATAGTTATAGATCCCAGTGGCGTCCCTATGAAGTAGTGCACGGTAATGCGTTGAACTACTCAGGACAGCTGTTACTTCGTATTTTATCACGTGGTATGTTTCTGCTAGGCGTTCTGTAACTGCGGATTTCTCCGGTTGCATGAGGTGGCAGTTACGCTTGTGTTCTTGGTGTTAATACTTCTTTTAGTAGTTTCAATGTTAACTGAAGTACAGGAAAAAGGAATTCTGTAAACACCGGCGAATGTCAGATGTTATGTTTTGTCCTTGACCGATCTGTCAAAACAGTTTTCCAATACGGTCCGTGACATTATTCATGTGAGGCAAATTGTCTGTGCCAACCATTGATGGCTGAATCGTGGTAACAATCGAAGAGTACTTCTTCAAGGATGAAGAGCATGTTTGAATTCTTTCGTTGCAAAACCTTTGGCCTGTAGAGTATGGTATGCATGACAAAGTTTTCCAGTTTTTCAAGATATTGCACACAAATTCTGTTGGCCCAATCCACAATAGTTTTCATTATAGCACGTTTTTGACCAGGATGGTGGTTTGAATTCTTGTCGAGATATCGATCAGTATGTGTGACCTAGTTTTCTGTAAGTTTTTTGATGACGAGTACATGGAATTTTTCCGTAGTTTTCCTTTTTCATCCAGTTTACAATGGATCTCGGGGGGTCAAACTGCATTCCATGCGCTGATACAGGAAATCTGTAGGAAAATAAAAGACATCAGTAAAGGAAAACTATAGTAATCACTTCGTTGTGGTTTTCAGTATCCGTGAGGCAAACTCGAGAATGTGTACAAAAACCACAAAGAGTAAAAAAAACCTTAGGAAGTTGATAACCGTTATGTACATATCTTAAAAAAAACTGTTAAAATCTATTTTTCCGTTAACCAGCTGTCGCCCTCTACGAACGACAACTCTCAAAAGTCGAAACTTGTGCGAGCTAAGGACTAACGAGGTCTTACCTTTCAACTTGTGATTCCTAACACACATATAGGTTATTCAAAAAATTAACATTGTATTTTTCACTCTTTTCAATTAATTTGACTTATATTTTGACTTTTAATGACTGAGCCACTTTTCACCTCATACCGCTGGCTATTCAAAAATAGTGATAAAGAAGCAATCAAATATGGACCACACTGTATAACATATTGAGAAACTTGACGTGTCCGAATGCCTTTCCTGGCTGCCATTGTATAAGCCAAAAATGAACACGTTTTGCATTACTTTATTTTTATACCGCGCACTGGCGTCCAATAAAAAATCGTCACGTTCCACGCAGGAACATTGAACCGCATTTTTCTTTGTAATCAGCTAACGGTAATAATGACCGATAGTACAATTAATCATTAATAGACTTGTCGAAGCCGACCACTTTATACGGTGTAGGTATGCATCCATCTCCGTCGTCGAGAATGATGTACGTCGTTGTTCTGATTTTATGATAAACGACGACAAGACAAGCCATAATGTTATGCGTCGGATCCGTCAGATAGGTCGGAGATTTATTTTAGAGAGAAGAAAAGCGAGTCACGAATATCATCGGTGGAGATTCAGTTTTTTACGGCATTTCACAGTGGCATAACAAACTATAGGAAGAGTTTCAAATCCGGCTCGAAGGGCCAATGTCGTCTGCTTAATCTTATTTACTCGCAGGCTGTCCCGGTGAACTTCATACTATCTTAGAATTATTAAAAATGAAGTGTTGAGTTCTTAAGTGAGTTACGTTAACTTTTATTTGTGTAGTAAGAAACTGAGCCATATTAACATGGCCAGTATTGCCAGGTCTTCTATATACTTTGCGGTAGATATTGTGTCAGAAAGAAAGTAGACTGTTACAAATAACAGTAGAAGATTTTTTTTCGCAATATTCCGCAGTCAATATAACTTTTTTCTTCAATTATCTAAATTGAAAGTGGTATATTTTTAGGAGAAATCAATTTTAGGAAGGAATACTTTTGGCTTTCTACTTCTACTTCAATAAATCATTCTGCTATTGCGAGCGGAAACAAATCTAACGAATCAAAAACTGAGAAAATCGATCCAGCCGTTCTTGAGTTAAAATGGTGTCACTGAATACAATTTTTCCCCTTTATATTATATACAGTGTGGATGCCAATAGTCCCTCCTTTCGTAACTTTTTAAAGGAACAAATTATCAAGGTCGGAAGAAAAATAACGTAAGAGGGTGTAACTTTCAGAACTTTTTGATAGAAAAGACGATAGAGTTGCATCACTCGTCGTCAAGAGGGATCTTTTAAGGGACCACGTCTGCTTGTCTTCACATTTATTCATCAACTCATCTGTCACTTGGAAATTGTGAAATATTCTGATGACCGATTGAAAACATACGAAGTCTGTTCAGAAAATGAGGTGAATTTTCATATTTCTCTGAACATATGTATGTAATCTTCAATTTCTATTTTATCCTCTTCAATATAGCTCCCTCCAGATATAATACACTTATGCCGGGGTTTTTACAATCCTCCAAGCAATTCTGAAATGCAATTTTTAGTATGTCTTTGAACTCTTTAGAGACTCGGGTTTTTTCTTCTCAATCGTCGCAAAATGCAGTATTTTTATGAGTCTCTTCAATCTTAGAAACAGGAAAAAATCTCAGGGTGCCAAATCTGGTGAATTCGATGGCTGAAGCATGATTAGTGTGTTGTTTCTGGCCAAAAATTAGGAACAACCAATGACGAGTGAGCAGGTGCATTACCGTGATGCAAAAGTCATGAATTGTTTTTCTATAATACTTCAAGATGATATTACTTATTGATCATAGAACCATGTGGCAAGAACTCCTGATGCACTACGTCACGGTAATCGAAGAAAACAGTGAGCATTTGATCGTACTTGGCGTGCTCTTTTAGTCGTGGCTCTCCTGTACTCTATTGGGACGATTGGACTTTGATTTCCATGTCATAACTATATACCCAAGATTCGTCACCAGAATAACTTTTTTAGGCAAATCTGGTTCACCATATGGAACAACGGATACTCATTGAAAGGCGTGGCGGCACACGACTAACTCATAAAGTGTATCGAAAATCGACACATACGGACTGATATCTGCATGCACTTTCGAACCACCATCCAAGTCAAAAGCGGGGAATTTCAACACCCTGACGGAACGTGCCCGTGGAATATGTGAATCGGAACACCTCCAAGAAGAATTGGATCATCTTCAAGTGGCTTTAAGATCGAATGGATACAGTGTAACCGAAATCTAAAAGGTCATGAAACTAAAGACTTCTACAAGTCAAAATAAGGAGGAAACGGTTGCACGTGCATTTCTACCGTACATCTCTACGGTAACAGACAGAATCGGAAAAATCTTAGGGAAGAGATCCCCTATCAGCTGCGGGGGTATATCGTATACCGTGCACCTGCGGAAAAGTTTATATTGGTACCACCAAAAGATCCATGGGTACAAGACTGAATGAACATCGGAGAAACTGTAGATTAGGTCAAAAAGACAAATCGGCAGTAGCGGAACACGCACTTAGTGAAGGAGATAACACGATACTATTTGAAGATGTGAAACTACTGGTCCCCGATGATGGATACGACAGTCGGCTTGTACGGGAAGCCATAGAAATCCATAAACATACGAAAAACTACAACAGAAAAGAGGAGGTGGTGAAGCTCAACAGGATTTGGAATTCTATACTGAAAGATGTTAAAGTGGCAACAGGGCAATGCAATTTTTCGTCATTAACAGGTAATAACACTTCGGTCAATAGCAACGCATCAACAAGAGAGGCGGACTACCTGTGTCAATATAAATACAACCTACGAACTAGAAATCACCAGTCATCGGTGAATCATCAAGATGAATAAACCTCTGAAGAAGCCAACCACTCGTGCTGGCGAAACGTTGGATGCCGTTCCTAACTACGACGGCCTTCAACAATTCCTGAACGATGGTTTTTACACGATTATTTTGGTCAAAATTCAGCAATTTTGGAACGAACTTCGCTGCCACACGCATCATGTTAAAAGTTTACGAAAAAATTGCATGGCAACACTTCTTCTAGCCTCTGACCAAGAAAAAAGCCATGCTCAACAGCTGAAACTGTGAACATATTTCGAGACGAGTGTACCAACATAAAAAAATTAACCTTCTTTTTTGAACAGAACTCGTGTATGGATGATTGGTTGATTGATTTCCGGGACCGACTCGAAAAGGAAAAAAAGTCCTAAAAGCCTATTAAATTTTACATCCTCGAAATTATCAACATCTGCAACACTTTTCAGAGTATATATTTTTGAGATTTTCTTTTTCAAATTAAATATAGCAGCCACCGAATGAAACATCCACAAGTGAACATTGTTAGGTCGTGGAATATATGAGGAACACGGCACGGAAAATTCAAAGGAAACAGGGTATAATAACTTTAATAGTCGTGACTTATGTTGCTCTAAACTGGTACAAATGCGATGCTTTCATAAATGGAGTTTGTTATATTTATATTCCTTTGTCGTGGTTTATCACATAATCTGAGGAAGAGCTTGTAATAATCTCGGTTTCCAGTACGGTTAAAAACAAAGACATGATCTGACGGTCGGCAGGAAAATATATTCTTGAAAAAAACAACACGTCATAGTAATGCAGTGTTTTGAAGAGATGCCAATCATCAAAAAGAGTTTTATGAAATGCTTATTTAATCGCTGAAATCTTTCACATGCCAATTAAAAGATATAAGGCAAGTGAGAATGTTCAGAAAAAAAACATACAATATGTCTTATTGAGATGAAACCAAATGGAAAACATTTTTTTATCGATTTTAGGGAAAAGTTATTCTTCATACAGAAGTTTAGCAAAAACTGAAACCTAAAATGCAGCCTTCGGTTACCAGATTCTTTCATTTGTATACAAGGTTTATCAGAAAATGTGACATTTTCTCAAGTGGGGCAGTAGAGGGGAAAAGACGGGTCTGGACCTCCTCCCAAGGGTATGCCCCCCCAGATACACACCACTGACTGTGACCTTGATTCGTTTTTTTATTCTCTGCCTATGAGTTGACCTTGAGTTGTGTGTAACATGATGAGGTGAAACCCCTTTTTTACTCTCCGCCCATGACTGGCATTGAGATGTGTGTGATGTCATGACCGTGAACCGCTTTTTACTGTACAGCTATGATTTGGCCTTGCATGGTCACATGACCTTGGAAATTTCCTAAGCGATTTCGAGCTACGAACACGTCATATGACCTTGGGAGAAAATTCTGATCGATATTGACCTCGGAACACGTCATATGACCTTAAACACAAAGTGTGGATAGACACCCGGCTTTGCCCTTGATACATGAGCTCAAATATAAAGAAGATGTAACCTTGAACCCCTTCCCTCCTGATAATTTTTCTATAAGTATGGAGTTTCATACTTTCACATTCAGTTCATATAATCTCAAGTGTTCGAATAGGTGATTAGTATTTGTTGAGTTTCAAGGTGATAACGAGAAGTAACTAGCAATCCAAGTAGTGAGTGTTGACATCGTCATAGAGGTGAACATATTTTTTATATTCTTAAACTGTAATTTTCACTATTTTTTTTGAAATGGATAATTTGAAATTTGACATTGAAAAGATTAATTTTGCAATTAATCAACAAAATGAAGTTTTAGAGCAGAGATCCATAACATCATTGATTGTCGATAAGGGTTATAAAATTGAAAAAATGACTATGCTTTCTACACGATATGGTAAATCCATCCAAGTAGTTTTATTGGATGAGGAAAGTAATACTTCCTTCAAATCGTGGCTACCAAAACGTGTCACAGAGCAATTCACAGAGGACATTATTCGTGAAGTGAATTCAACCAAATCTAAATTCATTTTTACATATATGGGTCAAAGTTCTCAGGATTATCCTGGTGCCAAGACCCGCTCATTGGTAAAATTTGATATTTTAGATTGATGGTGTTGATTGTGTCTTTATTCTCTTTGTAAATAGTGAAAATATGGTTTATTTATATGAAATATGTATCAACTCTCTCGCTTCAATCATGGTCAAATTTCAAGTGAGTGTTTTTTTTCCATTCACAATATATCTCCCAAACTAATGAATGTGATTTGTGTTTTTTCAGAGCTGTTCATTCTGCAAATATGTGGATGCAATATTCAGCACAAGAGTGGCCGGAAGCTGTGGATTTGGATTCTGCCATAAGAAAAATGGCTTGGGAAATGGCTGATCTGAGTTTTGACGCTCTACATTCATCAAATTATGATTTAAGTGTATGTTATGATGCTGAGGAGGTGCGAAAACTTTTGGAGCTTAGTGAAAAGTATGAACTTGGTGTGGCATTGTGTCATAAATATTCGTATGGAAGCAGGAATTTGGATGACTTCTGTAAGCTAATAATTGAAGCAGACTTGAAACATTTTCTTTACGATATATGCACATACCTGCCGCAGAATATTATAGAGAAATATCAATTGGAACCGCGAAGCCCTAACCCACAACTGGAAGAATCATTAACTGATGGTGATGTAAATAATTGAAATCTGTTGTATATGGTATGAATAAAATAATGTTGCATATTTGCCTATATCTAGTGAATAAAAGACAAAAAATAATTATTGATTGTTTTATTATTTATCGAATATTTCATGATGAATTACATGTCAATCTTATTATAATCCAGTCTGAACAGAGCCGTTAAGAGCATTATATGATAAAACAGCATCGTGGAGGATGAGTGCATATACTTTGGTGTTTGCTGGAAACTTCACCTTGCGTGTTTCAAATTCTATTTTGATGTCGACAGTGGATGACTTCATAGCATCGGGTTGATGGGAGCAGTCGATGATGAATAGTGGATTGTTGCGAAAGCTGCCAATATCCATCATCGGCTCACTCATAATTTTATCGTAGTAGCTGCGTTGGAAGTTTTCATATGCATAGTAGGCTGATGAGTCTAACTTCTTATCGAAATCCAGATTCCAACGCTCATATGGATATACTTCAGAGTTCAGAGATAGTCGAATATTATTAATATTCACATGTGAGAATTTAGTTACATCTTTTGATATATTTTCGGATTGATTAGTATTTTGAAAGCCGATAATGATATATCGTGGTCTTTCGAGACTGTTGGTTGTCTTCACAGCCCATATATCTGAGGATGTATCACGAAGTGTGGGTAATTCATAAAGGTCCCACATACGATAAGCCACCTTCACTTTAGCATTATTAGAATTTTTATTGATGCGATTCAATAGTTTCAATTTTTGGCGATCTTCCGGCACAATGTGTCTGATTCTCCATTCTATTTTATTGATTTCTAAATCTGCATCAACTTCTCCTATGAATGAATTTTTGAATGAGCGTGCTATAATCAAAATGAGCTCCTGCTTCACATTCAATATCCCTTTATTGTAATCTTCAGCAAAACCCATGAGATACTTCAAGGGTAATTTGCCGCTGAATACATTGCTGACGGAATCCAATATATCTTGTTTATTCACATCAAGACCCCATCCTATCGGTAGTAGTGAATTTGCTTGTGTTTGTCCGAATGATATCATCGTTTTCATTGTTGTAGTTATACCAGGTTTTCGAACAACGACCACTTGTTCACCCCCCATTTCATAGCGAATTTCATCGAAGAGAAAAGCGAGGGCGTTATTGGATAGGTAGCACTGCTTCGTGGTATCAGATGGTGTGAACTTCCCCTCGATATAAATGTAACTGTCTGCTATATCCAGTATAAGATCTTGAAAATTGATTGGAATTCTTATTTCATCTGAATTTTTGTAATATGGTGAACCATACGGCTTATATGTATGCTCATGATGGCTAATGAGGGAATGGTCGAACATTGGCTCTTCGAATACCTCCAATTTATCACTTGTGGTGATGGTAGCCATGTTATTACTATTTTTTATATCGCACCTTCAAACCAATGGATTTGAGAAAGTTCACGCTACTAGCACTTATTCTATATCTTGACCGTTTGGCTAACATATGTGGAATGAATCGACTTTTAGATTTCCCCTCCTTTAAATGCACATGACTATACTCTCCACCAAATGCATTACGTTGATTCATCAGCTGCCGCTGCTGCAATCGATGACTATTAAAGCACAATCCCATTTTTTTTTACAATACTTGTAGAGTTTATATCTTCATCAAATATTATCATCTGCACAGCTCTGGGAAGTAATAAATACTGAGTTACTATTTTATCAGTTTCAGCTTTATATTGATTTTTTCACAGATGATCATCGCTCACCATCGTTTTTGGTCAATTGTTTGGATACTTATCGAGGGTTGTTTTTTCAAATCAGATTGCATCGATTTGATATCCTTTTCCATATGCTCACAATTTCTCACAGTTTCTACTAACTTCAGTCCAAGCGCAATGAGATCTTTTCTAACAGATGAGGAATGTGTTTCTACTCTATCTAATCTCAAATTAATTTTATCAATGTCAGAATCTATTTCTCCTCTAATCTTTGAGATGTAAAAACCAACATAATCACGATTAACACAATCCGTACTCTCTTCAGGTTGTGCTATATTTTTCAAACGTTTATTTTCCATATCGAAGTTTCCATCGGAAGTCAATTTGAAACCGGCTCCAGGTGGTCCTCGCAAAACAGTATTTGAAAAAGCCTTACTTCTGCGACCAAACTTATCGATGCTTCCTCCACTCATTTTTGTGATACACTTATGACGGTCGTTGATGTTGTGATTCAACATATGAGAAATGATGATTGTTATAGCTTTATCAATTCCAATTTAACTATTATTTTTTCACCATTGAAATTGATCAGCTTACCATTATCATCCAATATGCGTAGAGTGATATTGTCGAGATACTGACGACCCCCAGGTTGGATTGGCATATATATAATATTTTGTGGCTCTTTGGTGAGTTTGTAACCGGGCTCTACATCAATATCAAATTCAAAGATGCTATGGATTTCATCACCATTTGAATATGCTCCAGCTGTAACATTACAATCCACACGAATTATTCTTACCTTATTGATATTCACAGGCAATGTTGATTCGTGTGTTTCACCACAACCGAACACATTATTATCAAACCCCAGAAGTTCAGCAATGGTGTTTTCATGTTTGAGATTGATGAAATATTTGGAGCGCATTTCGCATTTCAGAGTGTTGTTGTTTGCATGTAGGAGAAATACTTCGTTGATATTTTCTTCATCCCCATTTTCTAGTTTCACTTCTTTGGATTTGATGAATCTTTGAATCACCTTATTGATTTCATCAATTTCATAAGCCCCAGGTGGAATTTTTATAATAGTGGGGGGTGAGTTTATTGTCTGCGAATAGCCGATAACATTATTCTTAGCATCTACATTAAATATGGAGTTGTAAGAGTAGAAACCATGTAATCCCAGACCATAATTACTGGTGGCATCCAATTCGATGGGAGGGTAGAAGTTGGCGCTCAACTCGCTAGAGTATCCCGACAATGAAAACGTACGTGACATGACTGATGAATTTTCACTGATTCAAGTCTTTTTATTGCTGACAGCAGAAATTGTGGAGTAATCGTTGCTTTTTCGGCGATCTATCCATATCACTATGTGTGACTACATTCACATCATTCACTTTACAATAACAACAGAAAATTTTTCTTGTAGGTGGACCATCATTCACATCAGAAATACAGCTGCTGCCGCCGCTGGAATCATTGTAATGCTCTTGGCAGTACTGATACTTCATCACATCAATATCATTTTGTAGGTTTTGTGGTAACTTATCCCATACAGATGCAATTTCATGTGATGCACACCCAATCAACACCTCTTTCGGCATATCAGCGAGTTGTTCTTTACTCATTTTTCGTAAAGTGCGTGCTCTGGAATATGCGATCAATGAATGACTCATCCTCTTGATACTCTTTCTGTCCTGTGCTGGTGTTATTTCCATGATTTGTTCTGGAGAAACTTCAAACACAAATGACCACACCATACTGTGTTGAATTGTTGTTTACGCTCATAGTTATAAGTAATAGTATTGATAGAATTTGATCCCTTATAGAAATAGTAAATCAATTCTTTGGGAGGGGGTAAATCACCAAAACTATCAAAATATTTCACAGAAGTGCCGCTTTTTCTGTATGCTACCCAATGTGTTCCTCGGCCATGTCGACTATCCAGATTTACTATAGCAGATTCATATCGGCGTGGTCCTGATTTTGGTAAATCATCACGCATATATACCCCCCGAAAATATGGAATCATCATTTTCTTAGCGTGATAGATGAGGTCGATGTTGGAGAGAGCTCTTTGAGGTAGCAAATCTATGAGTTTTTTGGATTTTGAGGTTTCAGATATAGTCCTAATCCTTTACGGTAAGGTTTCAAGTAGATACCACTCCCTTGTTTACCTAAAGCAATTGCCTCCATGTGTTTATTATGTCGATTTGTTTCACTCAACTGCTCCCTACTCGCTCTGGCTGCTTGAACTGCTTTCGTTATGCCAGCTGTAGCACCAGCTAAACTTCCTAACGCTGATAAACCAGCAAAAATTGGAATGAGTGGTAGTATTCCACCAATTTTAGGAATTGGTATGATTCGAGGTGTGCGAATTCTCTTTTTGCCACCTGCATCTCGCGTATATTTGCGTGCAGCTTTTAATGCAATTTCAGTTGCTTTTTTAGAATTTTTGACAATAAATTCACTTCCTCCCGCTTTGTGTAAAACATCGCGCACTTTCTTAACGATTCCAGATCCAAAAGCTATTAACTTAGAATCTTTTAATTTTTTTGTAGCTTTTTTTTTCTTGATAGGACGTTTTTTTTGTATGCGCGACGGCTTGGATGGTGACTTGCAACCCATACCAAATCGACGTTTTCCCTTCATTATATTTGTAATTAGCCAAGCGGCTCCTTTCTCTCCAATAGAAGCGTCTTTTGCCTTGAATCGATTCCAAGAACTTTCAGCAAGTTCCTGATCCGCTATGTGTCTAGCTACAAGATTGTTGGGATTATGTGAATATGCAATATCGTGTTTTTTGCATGCAACATCCAGTTGATTGACACCTGGATCACCTCTCACCAATCTTTTCTGCAATTTGGTGCCGGGACCGCAATACTGATAGCCAGGTAAGTGTAATTCGAATGGTAGATTATTAATGAGTGAATTTACCAATCCTCTACCAACTTTATTCGAATGCAATTTAGTAGATCTGCATCGGTTCATAACCCCCATTTAAATAAAGAAATCGATATGGAACCCTGCTTATATAGTCTCCAACTGTCATACAATGCGCATACTACAGCAAAAGCAACAATTTTCCATCGATAATTTCGATGAAAAAGTGGGTTGTGGATCGGGAAGTGGTGTCAAACAGCGTCATGGATCTTTACTTCCACTATCCATTCGCGGACTGATTATTGGACCTTCTAATTGTGGCAAAACAAATGTTATGATTTCTCTGCTGACTCATCCTCTAGGATTACGATTTGCAAATGTTTATCTGTATTCAAAATCTCTTTATCAACCTAAATATGAGTATTTACGTGAAGTGCTAACTCCAATTAGAGGATTGGGATTTTACACCTTCGCCAATAACGCAGGTGAAATAGTAGAACCGTCAGATGCCAAAGCGGATTCGATATTCATTTTTGATGATGTTATGTGTGAGAAACAGGATGTTATACGATCATATTTCAGTATGGGTCGTCATAAAAATGTGGATTGTTTCTATCTAGCCCAAACATATTCACGAGTCCCAAAACAATTGATTCGAGATAATGCAAATTTTATTGTGCTGTTCAAACAAGATGATATGAATCTCAATCATATTTTTTCCGACCATGTGTCACCAGATGTTACATTCAAGCAATTTCAAGATATGTGTGCGAGATGTTGGAAAGATAAATATGGATTTTTAGTAATTGATAAGGATCGAGAAGTGCTAGATGGACGTTATCGAAAAGGATTTGACGCTTTCATATATCCTTGACGTTCTTGAAATAATTGATTCATTCAAGTGCTGGATAGTGTAGACAACACTTCATTGTACTCATTTTCGGAGTGAAAACAATATGGAGGGGAAAAATGATGACGAAATATGTTTAAAAAGAAAATTAATTGAAGCAACGGATGCCGTTCGAAAGAAATTCAATTATATCAAGAATAGTCGCCAAGGTGATCAATCAACACTCGAGAGAATCTACGAGCCAATAATAACACCATTGAAAGCAATATCTGCCAATACTGGAGGATTATCTCAAATGAATGGAGTTATACAGAAAACAGATAGTGGTACACCATTCACCGCTAAAACTATAATTAAAAGTGAGTTGAAACCAAAATTTGAAGGTGCTTTTTCGAAGGCTCATCAATCTTCTCAATTGTCAACTTCAAATTCAGAATCACCAAATGCACTTGATAATGGTGATGAAGTACAAATGCATATACAAAAGTTACTATCAGGAAATCCCTCATACGATACAGTCTTTGGAGTACACATGAACACTGATACGGGAAATTTACAAATGGGTGTAGCTGATGTGGAATTTATCGATGAGAAAATTGTGTTCAAGAAAAATGGTAAAACTATTGCCACATATCAGGGCACACCAAAATTATATAAATTGATATTCATGAAAGTACCATCGGGAAATATTCCCTCTTCCGATATGAGCACTTATGGTGATATACTCAAATTAACAAAGGCGGCATATAAATATAATGAAAGAAAACAGGGTCTACTATCGAATAATTGGAAGAAATATCGTGAAATAATTCTACCACTATTATCCAATGGAAACCCTCTGCCAAACTCTAGTAGAGAAGGTGCTGGCATGATCAAACCGCCAACCCAAAAAAAATATATCAGAAATAAGCATATAGATTATGTATATTGGAATAAACTCGAAGAATTGATTGATCGCCTTCGATTACTTTGGAGTTCACGAATGGCTGGTCATACCGGCCACGATAATGAAATATTGTCCATAATTGAGGAATTACGTGAAGAAGGATTAGTCTATTAATCACAAAGTCATAAACACAGAATCAGTTTGTGAAACTGACTCATCACTAAATGATTTGAGGAATGTGGAAATGTGAATTAGCGTTATAACTGAATTGATTGGTACTTTTACTGAGCGAGTTGATGAATTTGATCAGTCAGTAATTAAACCTGCACTTGAACAGTAGAGAAGTGAATCCTTAACATAATAATCTTGAGTAATATGAGTGATGCAAAATGGGAGATTGTGAAAGAAATACATAAGCCAGCGCGTCGAAATTTTCCCCGTCGAAAGACAATAATAAAGGGATTTTCGGACTTGTGGCAGATGGATTTGATGGAAATGCAATCATATGCTAAAGAAAATAACGGGAATAGATACATACTCATAGTAATCAATTGTTATTCAAAATATGTATGGTCAAAACCGTTGAAAAATAAATCTGCTGATTCAGTTACTGCAGCTATGGCAAGTGTGTTGGAAGATGCAAAGCATGTGCCGAGAAATTTACAATCTGATCACGGTAGTGAGTTCTATAATTCAAAATTTTCATCGTTAATGAGAAAACACCATATCAATCATTACTCAACATTCAGCACAAAAAAAGCTTCAATTGCCGAACGAGTTATCAGAACTTTGAAAAGTTGGCTTTATAAACAATTTTCACTTCAAGGCCATTACAAGTGGTTGAAAGTTCTTCCTAAAATTACCAATCAATATAACAACAAAGTTCATCGCACCATTGGCATGAAGCCTGCAGAGGTAAAACCATCTACAAAATTGTTCGTTTATACAAAATCTGAGAAGCCAAGTGGTAAACGTGAAAAAAGTCAATTCAAAATTGGAGATATGGTACGAATTAGTAAATTTAAAAACATATTCGCCAAAGGCTATACTGCAAACTTCACCACTGAACTTTTTAAAGTTGTGAAAATTAATAGTACAGACCCTATAACTTATGAGCTAGAAGATGTGAATGGACATCCAATCAAAGGTTGCTTTTATAAAATGGAGTTGAATAAAGCGAAAGATCCCAATACATATTTGGTTGAACGAGTTTTGAAAAAGAAAGGACGTCGCCTATTTGTGAAATGGTTGGGATTTTCTGGAGATCATAACTCTTGGATTGATGAAAATTCATTAATGTAATTGCAGTATTATTGTTTTTGATGAAAAATAAAGATATATAAATGAAATTGAATTTTTTTTTTGAATTTTGATTCTAAATAGTAAAAAAAACAAACAATATTCAAACTGATTTTATTCATCACATTTATATCTATTAATGCATTTGTTTAATTATTAGCGTTCGTTGTGATAGGTGGCACCATAACCAATGGAATGTAAGATCGAATAACGTTGCCATAGATTTCTAGTCTCCTCATCTGATCTTCACTCTCCAAACACCAACAATCCCGGAAGTGAAAGTTCTCATCGGGATGGAAATCACCAACATTTTCACATAATATCCATCCATTTCTACACATACTACATAAATTGTTCCAACAATCTACTTTGTAGTTATCACAACGCATACAACGTTGAATTAGTAACTCGCGATTTGATGCACAATTCACACACATATTTCTACAAATTCCTATATTGTTATACACGATTTTGGTAAAACATTTGTAGCACTGATGATGGACGCATACTTCAGGAGATGAATCATTTGACGTCTTCGGAATTGTGAATGGACTCGGAACTGGAACTGGATTCTCCAACACACATCTACGACACAAACCAGTACATGGATTAATATACGTCTCAGGCCAATAACCTTGACAATTATTACAAAATATAGTTTTATCAATTTTAATTGGATCGCCACACACTTTCGGTTTTGAATTCCATTCTTTCGGAAAAGGCATATTAGTATTCACTATTAGATGGTGCAATATTCAACTGACAAATTCAACTGCACTCTCATGAACCTATTTTTCCTATCATAAACTCATAGAGAGAATAGAGGGAGAAGAGTGGTGGGGCTACCACCTCCACAATCGAACAAATCATAAAAATCGAATGCTGATTCTGAAACTTCACTTCACTAGTACTATTAGTAACTTCAAGCTTTTCACTCAGAAATAAAGAAAAATGAATTCTGCAAAAATTAATGAAGTTTTGACAAGGTTGACACTTGAAGATGAAAATAATTGGTTTTCGGATGAAGAAGACGAACTTCCCAACATCATTATCGAAGGAGAAGATAACATCGGAGGAGAAATCGATATATTCGATGTAGCACAAGAAGATGGTGGAGCCATAGCTGCTGCTGATAATTTGCAGGATAATGAAGGTGTAATGGATCCAGAACTTGAAGATGAAGGCATTGATGATGATCCAGCGACAGACAATGGCAACATTATAATAGGGAGCCGGTGGATGAACATTAGTGAGACAGTGGAAAATAATTTAGATCTGTACTGTGTGACGGACTCTCATGTGCGTATACGAAGCATTAATGATAGCATCCACACATTATGTTGGTGTTGTTTTAGATTTTATTCCCATCGAAATAGAAATAATGGAGGCGAATATGAACATATGGATTTACATTACACTATATCGATGATGGAAATAACTCAAACTTGGTGTGAATCTTGTGACAGACCTCTGACGAATTTTCGCCGTTTAGATGCATGCATTATTTGTAACAATGTCCCTGCACAATGAAATGTTATAATAAATATCATTGATTTCACTATTGTTGATGTTATTTTAATAATGAACCTTTTGATGGAGAAGAAAAGTCCTTCTCAAAAAATATGATTGACACAATATACATGATAAACTAAAGTATATTGTTGAGACATCCAAGTTTTTTTCTTAAAAAATAATTGTATTCTAGTCGACGATTTGAATTCAATTGAATTCTTCTTCAGAGCTCAAAAAGTCGTTTTTTCGTGTTGATGATATTAATAATTTAAAACCTATCAGAGATAGTAGATAATTGAAAAATAAAAATCATTGCAACAACAAATTTTCGAGACAACATCAACACAAAACGAGATGAAACAAACAATTGGCTTTATCTTTATATTCATCATTCATTTTTCACATTGAATTTTGTATTGAACTTACCTAATTTTTTTCTAACATCTATAAGTGATAGATATGAGTAATCAGTTTTCAATAAAATAATGTCTTAGGTTGAACACTGCCCCAAATCACGCAGTATTCCGTGTGCACCAACCAAATTATGTACACTCCGAGTACACTAGCGTAACCTAACCATTCTGATCATCATCGATAACGACTATTTCAGGATCTGGAGAATCAGCTATCATAATGATTTCTGGGGGGTCGGCGAATTGATTTTGTACAATTTCTTCATCCAAATACGGTTCCATAAGGTCAGGGCTGGGTGAATCCCGAAAGATTGGAAAAAATTCATTCATCACACCAAAGTCGCCGTCGCTATCATTTGGGTCGTCAAATAGACCGTATTCGTCAGCGTCGAATTCGAAACCACGGTCCTCATCCAAATCAATTGTGGTGTCTGAATATCCATCGAAGTTGTTGTCCACACCCGTTGAATTGATAATTTCAACTTGAATGTCTCCATAAGCTGAATCCTCAGAAGGAACGAAATATGGTTCACTCGTTGAATCGGCTTCTTGCACAACCGGTGTTACTTGATTCATGATGAGGGAACAAGTGGTCTGTTACTTGCAGTGTGAAGCTGAAAATCTCCAATCTTTCGACATTGACAATGAATGACATCACAAATCCTTGGGATATTTCCCAAGGATTTGTCACATGACCTCGATATATGAACACAACTTATTTATATCTCATATGACCTTGTGTTATGAAATGTCATATACCCGCCGACATGGAGTTTTGGCCTTGGTTTTACTATCTCATACGACCTTGTGTTATGAAATGTCATATACCCTCTGACATGGAGTTTTAACCCTAACGATTGACTTTGTTTTCGACAGATAACTTTTGAATGTAATGAATGATAATCTCATTCTGTTTTCTGAAAAATAACCATTGATTTGTCTTCATCTGAGTCATCCATCTCAATATAGGATGTAGATTTTTTTTTGATCTGTGGCATTGATGACATTTAATAATCAATGCTACAATCATTTTAATTTTTTCAGAGATTGAAAATAACTTTCTAATTGTTACTTTTATATATTTTTTAAATAATCAGATTTGCACTTTTAGTTATGAGTAGAAAGTAAGATACATAAATATTATTTGTTTTTTAGAAATAAAAATGACTAATCATTATTTTCCTTATTTATTTTTCAAAATATAAAATATACTTTTTTACATATAAATAGAAATTGCATAACATAACTTTATTTTGTTTTTTTTAAACTAAATGATTAACTGATACATTCATTATTCATTTTTTCAAATATGAATAATCAATTTTACACTTTTAAATATGACTAGAAAGTGACACTCACATATAACTTTATTAGCAACATACAAAAAAAAATATTTACAAAATATTTATTGGGGGAGATTTCTCGACACGATTGCTCTGAATAATACAGATATGAAAATAATATAGAAAATATTATGATACATGAATTGCAAATGTATAGGGAAAGATAAAAATTTTTACAAGAGATGTAAGATGGAATTTTCATGTATCTCCTTACTGAAGATTTCCAATTGTCGAATTTTGGGAGAAAGTTTTTTCATGTGAGCAGATCTCTCTCGTTGAGCTGCTCTCATTTGTTCACATTCCACTTTGAGGAGAGAAACTTGCTCTTCCAGTTCAACAAGTTTTTCCTTCTTCGCTCTATATTCCGTTTCGAAGCCATTGTAAGCGTGATACATCTCTAGAAATTTATCTCTCCTGGATCTCATAAATGAAAACCAATCGTCTGAGTTTTCGAGGTCAATCGTTGGGGGAGGCGTGCTTCCAGCACTAACATTATCGTATTCAGGAACCTGTGGAATGAAAGAATATGATGAACTAACATCTTGTCGCGTTTGAGTAATGATAATTACCTGATGGAGTGATGTAGAAGGTCCTGCTATGACTTCCATCTCTCTCACTTTTATCGACTTGACTTTATCCCTTTTTTCGTGTTTCGCCTTGTGTCTCCTTCTAGATGGCGACTTCGAGGTAGACTTTTTAGACTTCTTCGCCTTCTTCATTATTTTTTCATCACTCTCCATTTTTTTTCTTTTTCGTCTCTCAAGGTCATCATCCGAACTGTTCTGAATGATTGAACTATGTGGAGATCCCATATTCTTCGAATATGTTTCCTCCATCTCTAATATGTTACTCACAACAGTTTGTGATAAGTTCGGAAGTGACTCATCAAGATTCTGGGTGTGAGTCGCCATCACATTATCAATGTTTGAGGGATTGTCATTCATCTCCACATGGTTTGGATTGAATCCATTTAAAAATGATTTAGCATTGTGCATCTGCTGAATGGAAGTCATCACCGGTTGTGGTATCTCCCCGCCTTCCTGAATGATCACGTTCTGGTGGACAATTACATCCCTGCGCTCCATTTCACACATTTCTGATCGGTTCACAGAGCTTGATGGTTTTAATAAAGCTTCTTTCAACAAAGACATGGTTCTGAAATCAAAAAATAATAGACAATATAATATGATTAAATTTAATTAGCTAACAAAAAAGTTTTCATCTTTTCTTTTCATCACCTTGATACAAAACAGTGGAAATCTTTCAGAAAAAGCAATTTCAAAAGAGGTAACTATATACGAAGAAGTAACTTTTAATCACAATGTACCCTTTCTAAAACAACTACTTTCAAAAAAAACATTGAATTACATGAAACAAAAATTACATTCAAATCAATTACTTTCATATGAACACTGAATCATACAAAAAAAAAACTTTATAGAAAAACAAAAACCGTTCTTTACCAAAATTATTCTCATCTTAAAATATAACCTTTTCAGTTTGATATGAATAATATAGTAGGTTGTACTTACATCGAGATGAATTTTCAGCTGCTAAGATTTGAAGGCTTTGATGGAGTTGCTTCACCTGCCTGCTTTATTGAACTGAAAGGAAGGAATCAATTTCAAAAAAGAATTCCATATAACATCATCAAAATCTCAATGACCTTTTAGAAACCTTCAAACTTGTTTCACACTTTTCAAGGTTGTATTACGTTCACATAAAAACCAATGACCTTTTAGAAACCTTCAAACTTGTTTCACACTTTTCAAGGTTGTATTACGTTCACATAAAAAACAACTACTTTCATAGAAAACAATGAATTATATGAAAAAAAACTCTGAACTAATAATTTGATATGAACACTGAATTATACAAAAAAAAATTTTGAAACTGAAAAGAAGAAAGCAATTTCAGACAAGAATTTCATATATCATTGTCACATCTCAACTTCCTTTCAGAAACATTCAAATTTTGTTCAGAATATTCAAGGTTATAGGTATTAAGTATAAATAACCGTTCTTTACCAAAATTATTCTCATCTTAAAATATAACCTTTTCAGTTTGATATGAATAATATAGTAGGTTGTACTTACATCGAGATGAATTTTCAGCTGCTGAGATTTGAAGGCTTTGGTGGAGTTGCTTCACCTGGCTGCTTTATTGAACTGAAAGGAAGGAATCAATTTCAAAAAAGAATTCCATATAACATCATCAAAATCTCAATGTCCTTTCAGAAACCTTCAAACTTGTTTCACACTTTTCAAGGTTGTATTACGTTTACATAAAAACAACTACTTTCATAGAAAACAATGAATTATATGAAAAAAAAACTCTGAACTAATAATTTCACATGAACACTGAATTATACAAAAAAAAAATTAGAAACTGAAAAGAAGGAAGCAATTTCAGAAAAGAATTTCATATATCATCGTCACATCTCAACTTCCTTTCAGAAACATTCAAATTTTGTTCAGAATATTCAAGGTTATATTAAGTATAAATAAAAACTCTCTTTCGAAAACATCTACTTTCATCAAAATCAGTTGATTTACACAAAAAAAAATACTTTTGGAATAGATAATTTTATATGAACACTGAATTGAATACAAATTAGAAATTCAAAAAACTAAACACTCCTAAAATTATAACTCTTTCAATTCGAAATGAATAATATAGTACACTGTACTTACATTGAGATAACTTCAACTGCTAAGAATCGTTGATGATTATTGGGTTGCTTGAGTCAACTATATCACTTGATTTGACTGTGTCACTGCAAGTTAGTTCGATGGGTAAGAGATACTAAAACAGAATGATGTGTCGTCCCTTCTGATTCTGTTCTGCTGTTCGGAAAGGTCAGCCCTTTCTGGTGGGGATTGAATTCGAGTCTTATGATTTGTCCCAACGATACAAAATTGAAAATGGAAGAAAAGGGTAGTAACAGTTTATTGTTGGTAGAAACTAATTTGAGATTTTACAATTGTTCAGAGTGCAGGGTCATATAATCACAAAATTGTTAGAATTCCGCCTTTATCACCCTATAAAACTTCCCGAATATCCTAATGGACATTTCGACGGTTTCTACCTCAATTATGTCAATGCACCTCTGAACGTGCTAATGAATTTTACGATCAGGGTTTCCTACCCGAATTTTTTTTCAAATAAACCATTCAACCTCTTGCATCCCTTCAATAAAATAATATTGTCTAGACACGCTATAAAAGTTCCTGAATGGACACTTCGAGGGTTTCTATCTCAAATATGCCAATGCACTTCTGAACGTGCTAATGGATTTTACGGTCAGGGTTTCCTACCCGAATTTTTTCTTCAAATAAACCAATCATCCTTTGGCATACCTTCAATGAAATAATGAGATTGAGTAGAATACTGCACCATATAATCATAAAATATTTTCTCTCCAAAAATAAACCAAACAACCTTTTGCATCCCTTCAATAAAAGAATGAAAATTGTCTCGACATCAACAGCATATAATGATAAAATATTTTTTCTCCAAATAACCAAACATCTTCTCGCTTCCCTTCAATAAAATAATGAAATTGTCTAGACTTCAGAGACATATAATCATAAATTTTTGTTTGAATATCGATATTTTCTACCCACAAAGTTACAAAACTTAGATACTAAACATCCTTTTTACCCAAAAATGGCGAATACGCGCAATTGTCAGTTTTTGGAATAAAATATAATAATTGAATATTTTTTCTAAATCATATACTCGCGCTAAACTAATTGTGACTCAATCACTTATGAACATGAAATCTTAATTCTAATTTATAGTGACACCACAAACGATTTGAACGATTCTTTTCGTCAAATATGAATTTTCCAAAATGTTAAAAGCAAAAATTAGATTTGTAAAATTCAATTACTCGATTGCTCTTCCAATAATGCAATAAGGAGATCTAGGTTTTCATCGATGGTATTGTTGGAATCTTTCATTACTTCCAAAAGAATTCTCAGATTCTGTTGGGAGCTTGTTTGATAAAATTCAATATCGGAATGACCCCAAGGTAATGTTTTGGTAGTATTCGGAATTATGAATCTTTTATCATCGTTATGCGACAGAGCGACTTTATTACACATCAAAGTATAAATATCATGTAAATCACTTCTGAATACATTCATCTTTCGCAATATTGTTCCACCTGTTTCAACAATCCTAATGTAATCGTCAATTGAAATCCGATTTTTAATCACGGATTTTTTGACACCCTTAGCCCTTTTAATTTCATTTGACACACTTTGGATGTGATATGCTTTTGCTCCAGTCCCATGAAAACTAATAATAGTATCGTTTGGAAGTTCGTCTTTCATATTTCCAATTACCGACTTCGTAACTGGCACATGGAACTTATTTTCCAACGGATAGTTGGAAGTGTCAAATTTATCAACATTCTCAATGATAAATTCATAAAAATTATCTGTCATTATTTTCAAAATCAAAGAGTCTGTGTCGGTGTAGAGAAGAGAAGAACGTGATCCGAAATGTTTTTTAATAACATCATAGAAAAAGTCGTAAATGACAGTTTTCGACATATCCAATATACTAAACCCCAGATACAATGGTTTGTTGTAACAAACCTTAACTTTATCCATATGTATGACTACAAAGTCTTCTGCAATTATGGATAATGTTTTGAAATTAGGGCGAGCTATCAAAGCGTTAGCACCCATTCCTCCCCGTATAGATTCCCAATGTGTAACAATTCGAATGTCTCTCCTGTTGTAAACATTTTCCAAAGTTTTCCCATAAATAGAGTTCACATTTAATTTGAAGTAATTCTTCTCAAACTTATTGGTGGCTTCATTTCTCAGTTTAGTATTTAAATCGATATATTTTTTCAACCATTGTGACTGATCGAATCTGAGAACTCTATGGGTTCTAATCAGCTTTAAACCATTACGAAGCGCCTGTTTCAAATTTCTATAATGAACGATATATTTATTTTTATCATTCAAATTAGGTATAAGTTTGGCTATTTTAGACTTTGACCCAGGCGGTATGATACTTTCAACCAAAAATGGTAAGTCTGAATGTAAATCGTGCATTTCAACGGGGTAGTGAATATCAACTTCAAGAATGTATCCTTGAGAATTTTCATCTGGAATACTGACGATATCTAGTTTACTTATTTCATCGGAGGTCAACCATGTGAACCCTCCAAAAGGTAGTGATTGAGACATGCTATGACCATACAGATTTGTTGCATCCAAATACATGATAAATGAAGAAGCTTCATTAGGATTATAATTTGGAAGGAATTGATTATTTGCAATGTGCTGTCTCTCCGAACATTGACTAACACCGCCACGAATACCTTTTTGAAAAAAATGCACCATGTCTATATCAGTTAATAATTCCAACTTGATGCCTGTATATTTCAACATAGCGTCCCAAGAAAGTCCTGGAGATGTGAAATAATGTGCAGGATCCAATTTATATGTACTCAAACTCATGTTTCTGAAATTTTCGAAAATATCACACAGTAATAGAACATCTGATTTTAAGTAAATATCAGAATATTCACCCAAATCACGACAATTGAATGTTTTCCATACCTGCTTCACTCTATCATATTCATTATCAGAAATATGTCTTTCATTCAGTTTGTCAAAAAAGTCCGCCTTTGATGGTATAGATGAATAATTCAATTTATCTAAAGAATCGATGAAACTGTATGGAAAAACACCTTTCTGTCTCATAAGTTTAAATTTATCATTTTCTGGAAAATGTTTTCTCATTTCCACAAAATGTTTCTCATCTAAATTATCGCCCAACTCTTGAAGAGATGCACTCATAAATTTGAAACTATCAATGAACCTTAATTTCAAAAATACTTTTTTCAATTGCCCATTTCGATTTAATTTGTTTTCCATAAATAAATGTTTCGTGAAAGAAATATATTTCTCTTTAGTTTGAGCGAGGACGTCAACTTTACTTTTATTGGTGCATAAATCTTTTATGAACAAGTGACAGTCATACCCACTGAGATTATGGAAAATGATCGGAATGAAATTGGGCAATTTGAAATTGAGATTACATATGGAATGTGTTGCCCCAATATTTTTTTTTCCTGTCAGGTGACAATGATCACGGATTTTAATGTCATTCTCTTCGAATGTCTTTCCACATATAGCACATGTAGTGGCATTATTGAAATCATTTTCTTCCTCAACAGTCAAAGGGTTCATTGGAACGATATTTTTCAAATATTTGTGATATATATTGGTGACGTCAGCCTCCAACTTTGAAATGAAAACTTTAGATGCATCAGCCCCTCTATACAATACGAATTTTGAAATTGAATCATCAAAAGAGCACTTTATGAAATATGAGAAAGCGTATGGTTCATGAAGATAGGTTCGATTTGTGAAAGACTTAGCAGGATTTGGCTCATTTGTGTGCAGTGGTTTAAGGATTGATTCAAAATCTCCATACACCGTGAATGGAACCCTCAACTGTTTCTCAATATTTTCAAATTTCAAAATATTCTCAGGTACGCATTCACCGAATTTATCAACTCTGAATTTAGGGGTTGGTGTTGTTGTCGATATGTGATTACAATCATTCAATTGATGTCGCAATAAACCCCGCTCATTACTAAAGTATAATAAACAACCATCACAGAAATATTTTCTATGTTCATGTGCTGATATTTGAGATGATACTAATCTCGATAAATCTTTAATCCAACAATAATGACTGTTACCAGAATCATCCATTATATTAAGCAGATTCACATGACTATTAAGTCTACGTTTCGAATAATGTAACGGGCCTACAACATCATATGAATCTTTACCGTTTTTGAAACATTTTTCTAAACCATAAACATTGATAGAGCAATCATTCATAATCTCAAATTTAGGAATATCTTTCAACTTTACTGGAAAATCCATACCTGCTACATTCAACACGGTAGAGAAGTGAGGATAAGATGAAATTTCACACACTCTCACACTGGCAGGATACAAAGCTGAAGTTACAGCCCATGCAAAACAGTATTGATCTTGATTAATAACATTCACAACACTTTTCTTCAACTCAATGAATTTGGGTAACTTGATATAAGAAGAGCCTCCAAGGGGACTATACTTGTTAACATTTACTTCCATAAACAGAATTTCCTCGATAGTCCAACCTGAAAATTTATTTTCTCTTCACATCTAATAACCAATTTTGTGAATACATCACTTACCTGAATCTCGATGTTGAAATTCCATTGCTTGAGCAGTTAAAGCATCAATAAAAATGTTATAAATCACATTCAAATCCATCGATTGATCGACAACTTGATTGGGACTATTGAATGATTTTACTTCTAAATTCTCCTTAGTTTGAAGATAGTAACGTCCAAACACCTCCATATTGACTTTCACACTTTTATGGATAACTAACACTTCTTCGAGTAGTTTAAAAACTTTTTGCTTCAATTCATTGAAAAATGTTGGGTAATCAATGTGACGGTTTTGACTATCCACTCTATAGCTCACAATTCTACACTTGAATGCTGTGCGTATGATTTTAACACCGTCCCCATATTGAATACATGCATTTGTTCTATGTTGCAAAGTCCTCCGATGAATATTCATCTGATCACTTGCAATATTCAAATTGCAACACAAACAGGTTTGCATTTCTGGAGATAATGGAGCGTTTAACCTAGGCCTCTTCGACATTGATGGTCCTTCATTATTTGCAAGAATACATGATTCTCGCTGATGACGACGCAAGTTATCACTCCGAGTGAAACTATTTCCACATTCACTACACGTATACATCTTTTATATAATACCACACGAATATGATGAGAATACGGACAAAAAAGAAATATTCACAACACACATGTTATATGTGCATAACCCCCCACTCCAATGCAAGGTAAATCTACGTCATTTTATTAAATATCACTCAAACTCAAGGTAATACATCAGTAATATCGTTCAAAATTTTTCCCAAGGTCATATGACGTGTTCGAAGCTCGAAATCGCTTAGGAAATTTCCAAGGTCATGTGACCATGCAAGGCCAAATCATAGCTGTACAGTAAAAAGCGGTTCACGGTCATGACATCACACAAATCTCAATGCCAGTCATGGGCGGGGAGTAAAAAAGGGGTTTCACCTCATTACACATCTCAATGCCAGTCATGGGCGGAGAGTAAAAAAGGGGTTTCACCTCATCATGTTACACACAACTCAAGGTCAACTCATAGGCAGAGAATAAAAAAACGAATCAAGGTCACAGTCAGTGGTGTGTATCTGGGGGGGCATACCCTTGGGAGGAGGTCCAGACCCGTCTTTCCCCCTCTACTTGGGGCGTACGTTTATTTTTGATAATATTAGAAATTGTTATTTGGAAAAGTTAATCAGAATTGAAAATTACGCTGAAGTTGAAATAGAATACACTAGAAACACTTACTGTTTAGTTGTATAGAAGTTTCGAGAAATAAAAGAAATTATTGAAAATTGCGTATTTGAACTCGATTCTCAATTCTGATCAACTTACTCGATATTCTCAAAAATTAAGGTACTTCACTCCATCAGAGAGAAATTCATATTTTTTGACAAACTGACTACTGAAAGAATTCGATAGCCAATGGTTATATTTTTCGGTTTCCATTGTAAGTATATTTCTAATAAAGCCCTAAAATATCTTACGCTGATTGTCAAAAACAACTAGATGACGTCAAACAATTATATCTGTGAAATTAGAGACTTCATTCATTAAGTTATACTTGAGTATGATTAACACATTTTAATTTTCCTTGACAGAATAGAGAAATGTTTGAAAGAAGATTAGACAAGACGAATGAAATGAGGTGAACTACCAACTTTATTTACCAACATAAATATAAATGGAAATGCGAATAATCAGTACTAGTTACAATTCTGAACTCAATTGTAGATGATTGTGAGCTGAAGCTTATTTAATATTTAACCCTAAAAAATAACTAGTATAAAGTCTACCAACTTGAACTACCAATTAATATTCAATCCTAAAAAGTAAATTCGGAAGGAAGGGAAGATAAAGTTTACAATAATTTCAATGGAGTCACTTCATCCACCTGTAATATCAATATAATATATGACAACTAGTATAAGATCTTCCAATTTGTTGTTTACTTGTCGTTTATTCAGTCTGTTTTACCAAATCACCATGGACGGGTATAGCATTCTACAACACGTGCAAATAATATAATTTTATCAAAATCGGTGTTCTGTTCGGGCAACGTACCGCGCGCTGCCCCCATAATAGTCCAATCGAGAGGACTATTCGCAATGTGGTGGATAAATTTGAATTCACTTGTTAATGATCAACCAACACCCGTACGTCGACTAAACGCAAGATCTGCCGAAAACATCACCGATGTCTGTGAGAGTTTGCAGGAGAATCCGAGGCAGTCGATTTTTCGTCTTGCCTTGGGCCTGCATCCGTTCAAAAAAACTGGGCCAGGAACTGAAGGTTAACGACTATAGACAACGACGTATGTTCGCTGAGTGCAGCAGTTGACAACTAACCCTAATTTTCATCGAAAAATCATCCTCAGCAATGACACCCTTTTTTGGATGAATGGGTACGTGAACAAACAAAATTGTCGAATATGAGACGATACCAATCCACATGAGATCCAAAAGCGTCCAATGCATTCCGAAAAAGCGGTCTCATCGGCCCATATTTCATTGAAAACTATGTTGGCCAGGCCATCACTGTCAACGGCCATCTTTATAGGTGGGTGACGACCAACTTTTTTGGTCTGAATTGGATGATCTGGTCACCAACGACAGGACGTCGCTACGTGCCACACAGCTCATACTACATTGGATATTCTGCACGAGCGATTTGAAGACATAGTCATCTCACGTGGAGATGATGTGGCCACCGAGATCGTGCGAATTGGCCCCGTTAGACTTTTTTCGGTTAGACTTAAGTCGCAGGTGTATGCGAATCAGTTGCACAACCAACATAACCAATGCCATCGGTCAGATTCAGCCTGATTTATGCGCCAGTCATGGAAAATTGGACGTTTCGGATGCATGTCACCCAAAGAAGGCGTAGCGGAAATTTGAACGATGTTAAGAATTGAAAAATTCGATGATTCATTTGAATTCCTTGTCTAGGCGCGTCCTTGTAAGTAGACTCCATAGGCCAGACCTCAAGTTCCCCATGAGAGGGTGTTGGTTTTTCTCCCCTAATGTTGCAAACCTTATCCTTGACAGACCTTCGCAATAGCATAGTATGTGTACGGAGGTTTCCTCATCCTCTTGGCAAAGCCTGCATAGGGCTGTGTTTGCCAGTCCGATGTTATTCATGTGTTTGTTGAGTCTACAGTGTCCCGTCAATAGCCCGACCAGAACTCTAGTTGATCGCCTATTCAGACTCAGTAGGTACTCCGTGAATTTTGGCGATGGCTCTTTAATGAACTCTTTGGCCTGTCTCATACCCGGCGTCTTATTCCACCATTTTTGAGATTGTTTTTCCTTCCAGTTGCTGTTACAAGTTTTTCGCAGTGCTTTTGCTGTACCACAAAAGGGTTCTGGGCCAATGGGACAGCATCGTGCTCCTTCTCGTGCTAGTGAATCAGCCTCTTCGTTGCCCTTGTATCCTGTGTGGCCTGGTACCCAGGCTAATGACAGTCTGTTTTGACTACCTAGTTCTTGTAGCTTTTCTAGGCAGTTCCAGACCACCTTGGAATTGACCTGCATGGAGCTAGGTAATTGCTTTTATAGCTGCTTGGCTACCAGAGTATATTGCAATAGTCTTCTCCTTAAACTCTTGCCTTAGTAACTCTTCTGCGCAGTGACGTATTGCTGTCGTTTCTGCCTGGAATGTCGTCACTTTTTTACCTAAGCTTAGTGAGACTTTTGTCTTTGGTTTAGGTACATACTGAAATAATATTTCCATTTTTTTTCGGAGTACTATCGAAAAACTGTTATAGAATTTGGTATCGAATAAGAAAAAGAACATTGATACAAATCAAAAACGTGAAATGAAAGCCTGCACCAAATTGAAACCTACCATATTCACGAGTGTCGAGGTCAATAGTTCATTGCTTACAGGGTTGTTACTTTCATCACTTTCGTACTAAATATGTTACCACTGGCCAACCTTTATCACGTTTTTCCTCAAACTGACAATAGTTCGCAACTAATTCAAATTTCGGAGGCCATAGAAGTAGCAGTAAAGGGGATGGCATTTCCCTCTACGAAGACGTAGGGCCGCCAGTTTCAAAACCAAGCTTCGACATTGACTGCCGAACGAGAATCGTCCTCTGTTTTTCACTGCAGCTTTCACTGCAAGACAACTACATGAACTTGTGATACAACACCAGTCACCACTGTTTCGACTCGCTAAGGTATTATCAGTAGTGCTTGGCTGAATCACTCAACGGTCCTTAGATACGCAAGCCTTAATATGAAGATAATAAAATCTCCTTCTACGAAGTCATCATCTATATGGGATCGACAAACACAATTTTCGAATCAAAGAGGATTGGCTGTTGCAATGAAAAACTAAGGACGAATCAAGATATAGAATTATCAAGAACCTCCACGTTTGAATTTATCGTAGATTGATGTGTTGATGACATGATAGTATTCCAAAACGAATTTTTTTGTTTACAACAGAACAAACTTCATTATACTTTTGAACAGTACCTCGAATATGAAGATTAACCGTCTTGCACCAAATTCTTGAGCGGCGTACGCAGAATCTGTCTCAAATGGAGGAACAAACCCCACTTGAGCAGGTTACCAAACATTTGCGCTCAAGTGATGATTCACCAGAATCAGAGGCGAAAAGCCCTGCACGGGTGAATCTAAGGCATCGTCAGATGTAGCTGACGTGCAAAAACCACCCTCATATGGAAAGGTTGTCGCGAGTATCAAGATGGGAATCTTGCACCTTGACTATCCGATTACCTCATTAACGATGAAACAGCAGAGCAAATACTTTGTGCCTGGGTTTATTTGGTCGAGTGTGAATGGGTGTGAGCGACAATAAACCCTTGCGGGTTGCGGTGGAGGGTCGAATAGACCCCCTCACCTTGGACCTAACCTAATATGGAGATTAAAGACTAATATGAGATGATCACAACACCGATATAAGTGTGATATTTGATGGATCAGAAGAATGAGATTTCTATATAAACAGAAAATGTAAGCAATACATATTTCAAATCTGGTGAAGTCGTCTTCGTGTATATAGGTGGGTGAAAGCGAAATTTACGTTCTTAATTCTTCTTCGCCATTTTATAGAATTTATTGAATGGTATATATACACGTTTACCATTCAAAAATATACTAGAAAAAGTACTGAAAAAACAAAATGATTTTGATTATGATAAAAGTTGATAATGAAATAAGTACTAATGAATTCAAAGCGTTATTCAAAGAGGCTAGTCAGATTCTCAAAAATGAACCAGAGTTGAATATATCATTGACAGACCTTTCTAGAAAGTTATCACAGGACACCCCTCTTTCATTCAAATGTATATCACCGTCTTGGCAATGGGTCACGTCAAACAAAAACTGATGCTTATATAGAAAATTTTTTGACAAAAAAATTATCCTATCAAATTTGTCTATTTCTAGTCATGTGTGTCGAAATAACCAATGAAACCATCATTACACTGATAACTACCCATGGATAGTTGTCACGGGTAGTTATCACTTATGTCATGACATTGCTAAGCAACCAACACAATAAAGTTGTTTGACATTTCAGTAATTCAATTTATTTCGAAAATGTCACTTCCTACGAATTGTTCTTTTAATAACTGTGTGTTCAATAAATAATTTTGTTCGAATTGCAAAAAATGTTCTCACCGAATATTCCTCGAACATTGGAACATTGATAAATAACTCATAATTTTATCACAACTTCCTCAAGGACGTTATTTTAGGTAACATCCCTCCGCCTTCGGCGTCGGGATGTTACCAAATAACGTGCTTTCGAAAACTGTGATAAAATTATTTCGTTAGTTATCAATGTCCTTGGGATATTATAGCTGAGAAATACCTTTTCAAATACCTCTTCTTTGACCTGGATATCTTGTCTTGTTCAGGCATTAAAATGAGGAAGGAATTTTTTGCAGACTCAGTATATGTACAAGAAAATGTTTTGTTCTGTATTGCGTTACATCTCTTTCAATAGAATCTAAAGTTTTTCCCCCCAGTACACCAACTTCAAATGTATTTGCTTGTTTGCGGAATAACTGAAAGAAAGCCTGGAAATGGCATGCATCTCATCAAAGATTCTCCCCTTCACTAGTAATGTTTTCGTTTGTACCCTGGAGAATATCCTCATTCCATTCCCTTCGGCCCTCATGATTTTTTCATTTCAATCTAGTTTTCCCCCCTTCTTATCTGCATCTCAAGTGGTTTTTCAATATACCTAGATATGTAGGTATACCTCTTCTCGAAAATAAGAAAACCGACCAGATAGAAAGGTGATGTAAAAATCCGGCTCGAAGGACCAGTTCATCTAACCATCCTTTACGGAATCACAAATCACCACCGCCTACTATCTCGTGATTCATCCGGATTACCTCAGCATCAATTACTGCAAATGAGATGATCGATCAGCTGAGAGTGCATGAAAAATGAACCGGTAAAAGCCCAGCATGTGCATTTGTTATTATGCACGGATTGCCCGGAGTGCGGCGGCAAAGAGGAGGGGGGAATTCTATCGATTCCGAAAGGCAGAATTCACGTGAAGGGTGTGCGAAGGGTCGCTCCGGGCGCCAGAGGGGCGGAGATGGCCGTAAAAGGCGGGAAAGACGGCGACTGGATTCAGTGGCGTATATAGGTTTGCTCTTTTTTTGCGTTTGTTAGTAACAGTTACTAGAATTTTGAGCGAATGATTTTTCACTTCTTTTTTTGTATTCTTATCGTCCACAAAGTTCTACTCCAAAAGTTTAACACGCTACTAGAATTTTGCAATTGTCATTTTACTGTCATTGTGTGTATTTTTATATGTTTTCGATTACTCATTACCACTAAACAATCCAAACTTCTTTTTAACACGCTTTCATTAGCTTCACCTGTATATATGTATGTTTATAGGTTTGTTTGTAACTCTCCTTGCTTGATCTATTCGCAGGCAAATGGCGCAGTACGTAACATCCTTGATATATCGACATTATTGCTTGATCTATTCCCGGGCAGATGGCGCTGTACGTAACCTCCTTGATATAATTCGAACTCACTTTACATGTATTCCTTCATTTGAAAAAAGTATTTTTTTTATTAACACGCGCGCCTGCTGCCGTATTTCGGACCCTACTTTGCGCGCCTGCTATCTTATTTGTAACCCTCCTTTGCGCGCCTGCTACCTTGGGCTTGGTAGCTGATTTTCGGACTCCCTCTCCGGAATCGGAAAATATCGATGGTCATTTTTTTAAACAATATACGGCTGATTGATCCCAAAGTTTAGATAAAATAAATATAGTTTAAAAAGACTAAAAAACACGCTTTTATAGCACACGAAACTGAAAAATGAAAAATAAATATAGTTTAAACAACCAATAAACACGCTTTTAAAGAACAGCGAACTAAAAAGTTAAATATATATTTTTTAATAAGCCTAAAACAATAACGAACAAAAAAAAATAGTATTATTGTGAAAAAAGCGTGGGCGCTTTGTGCCATATTTTTTTTTTTATATCAAGCGCCCGTCGCTTTTTTCACAATAATACTAGTATTTTTCTTTCGTTATTGTTTCAAGCTTATTTTAAAAAAGAATTATTTTAACTGTTCACTTCGATGTTCTTTAAAAGCGCGTTTTTTTAGTTTTTCAAACTATATTTATTATAGAATGTATATTTTGAAAACAATAAATAATAATGATAATAAATTTCATTCTACTTCCATTGAAGAAATCTGAACAAAAAACGTGAAAGTGATCAATAATCTAAAAACTTTAGCATGCATCTTTGGTGTTAGTTCATATTGAAATTTTTCTCTCCGGTTATCGAATACCCTTTCAATTACACTCAATAGATGAACTTCATGGAACAGTCATGAAACAGCTGTGGGAATACCAAAATATTTATTACGGAAACAAATCAGGAGACGTGTCAGTATGACAGATAAAAAAACCAGAGAACTTCATGAATTTTTGGAATTATTGACCCTCGTCCGTCCGAATAAACCTCAATGTTTCTCTGGCACCAGTGGTTGCATCTTAAAGATTGAAAGGCCTTATACAGTCTTTAGAGAAGCAGATTTAAATAGAAATCAGAACGCGAAGTATTTTCAGAGCCAGGAAAGTACTTCTCAGTTAATTTCATTCCTTATAAAAAGGGATCTGAAAGGGTAACACTAGGCTTTTCTTGTCTCCTAAATCGAATTTCTTCAATAACTCGCTTAGTTTCAAAATAAATATTTCTAAAATACTTGAAGTTGGTATATGTCACTAGGTTTTTGGATGTTCTGATAGTTTGGCATAGGCGAAGTGTGGAATGAAAACTATGAACTTTAATGTTTGTTCGAAGGTGTTTGACGTAATGAAATTCATTATGAACTTGAATATTACCTACTGGAGTTTTTTCCCAACACCAAACCTTTATTTCAACACCTCGATACATGTTTCGATCACCAATTGATCATCTTCAAGAGGAAGATCAAACAATGCATCACAAGTATGAACTTCTCTATTCAAATGCCCTTGCCCATTCTAAACAATCCATTGCTTACTCTCTTCTAAGGGACCATGTTTAAATCAGCGGTAATTCCCTACTAATTTAAACTTGGAAATCATTGATTCCTGATTAAAACTCAAAGTCGAAGGATCTACACTGTTAGGAACAAATTGGCAGTACAGTTCGTCTCTTACTGACACCAACTAGCTAACGATATTGATAAAAAAACTTGTCTACAAAAATGTATCAGCTGTGTTAGTGGCACTGTTTATGTTGAGGAAGTTATCAGAAATATAGTGCCTAAAATTGAGGCGAATCCAAAATATCGATCAAACACAAAAATAATGAAGTTATATAGATCCTTGTAGTCCAAAACTATTTATAATTGGGTGGCCTATAGGAATGTTGTCAACTTTCACTTTACAAAGGGAACTATGGTTTTAGTATGTTTTCAACAGAAATTATTTGAGATTTTATGCAAGATCTTAAGAAATACCTTCTGTATTTTGGCGTTTTTGTAATTCCTCAGGGTGAATAAGACTAAAGAAAATGAATGAACAATTTAATGTTTTGCACTTACCGGTATGAAACATGTTTTATGCAAATATGCATGTTTTGAAAGCGCTTTTTGGCATTCATATTCTTCATTGTGATATACAAAATTGAAAGTGGTTCAAAAAACATTAGATAATTTAGACGAATCCAATTTAACATTAATACGATTTCACTTATAACTTCGTGAAGAGTTTTCTATGACCGATACCTGTCTCACCAACTTCTAAAAACTTTTGATAAACAAATTACTAAAAGTTGACTTACGTGTAAGAACCCTCAGTTGTTTCATGACGAGTATTTTTTTTCGAGTTTCCGAAAATCTTGTGAATGAATTAACATATTGCTCCATAGTGTATATTGTTATTCATTGATTTATTTTGTGGAAGTGTCCTATAAATACTTATAGTGGAATGAGCAAGACTTTTTCCCCAAATTTTGTCCGTAAAAATACACTTCTGTCATACATTTTTTACTTTTGCCTACGCCACTGCTTGGCCAAAACGGCGCTGTGTGAAAGAGCTTTTGTCGAGCATCGGGGTTATTTTCCAGTTGTTCCCGACGTCAGTTCAAGCTTTTTGCTATACGAGTTGCTTACGACTAGCCGTCTTCTTTTATTGTTGTGACAGAAATTGGATGTGATTTTTATCTTCTTCGAAAAATGTTAGACCTGTAAGTTTTGTTAAGTTTTATTGAAGTTGCTAATTTCAATTATTTTAAACCAATAATATACTGACATAACGGTAAGTTGTGTGATAATAATAATGTCTATTCATTTCGAAATATCCATTGTAAATTACATCATTAAGACGGTTAAGGTTTGCCGATTGGTCTCTCTAAGTGTTATTTTCGAAAATGAGTTAGTATACTGATTTTAATTCGTTCAATGAATTGTTACGAAAGGTGGTAATCACCAATAGTAGCTGAGGATTTTATAAACCAATTTAGAATCTTCTTGAATTTAAAAATAGCATTTTGAATAAGTCAGGTTCTATCCAGTTATTGTGAATGAACATAAATTTTATTACAAACTCTTCTCAGGATTATCATTGTCCAAAATAGATCTCTAACATTCCTGTATCGAATGGTATTCTAACCGTTATCTAGTTTGGAATGAAGTTTGTGGAATACAAAAATGTCTTGCAATGTTGATCCGATGACTCAATGCGAACTCAAAACCCTCATATTTCAGTTTCTTTAAAGGGACAACATACCAAAGTCGGACAATGTTGATGTAATGATGCATCAGTTTTTGTATCCAAACAGGCAAATAGACAGACATGATTCCATAGAATAACCCGCTGGATCACCTGTCTTTAAAAATTTTTTTGAGACGAAACGTGAAATCTAAAGTGGATGTTATGCAACCGCAGTACATTTTAGAAACACTTCATGAATATTATTTCTAAAAAAACTTTTTACTATCGTTGTAATCTGTACAACAAGGAATTCTACTGTCAACAGAAAATTATTTGAATATTGAAAATATAAAAATATAGGAATTATAAAAACAATGGAAACAACCATAAAAAATATGAATAAGGTCGCGAATGTAAAAATTAAGTAAATGGGATTATTTGGAAAGAGTATAAATATGTGACTTTGAAATTTCTATGGATTCCAAACCGAAGTGAAACCGAATTTGTTGATGAAATTCAATATTGCCAGGAAGTGAATGGTGATTGTTTTGAGCATTCATCGGAATAAACTGGAATGAGTTCCAAATTATAAAATTTGTCGTTCATATGTAGATTTTTGATATGAATAGAAAACTGCTAATTACTCAGAAACGCCTTGCCGTATTTTCAAAAAAAGAATGTTCGATCTCTATTCACGAAACTTGTCTAACGAAGTATCATAAGGCTTTCTTACCATTGGAAAAAAAGATGATAGCGCTATCTCGGTGACGGGAGATTTATCAAAAACTACTAAAATGATTGATAACTACGTTTTGGTCGCCAAGTCACAAATATCGGTCTTCAATAGCTTCTGGACACGCGTTACGGGCATCATGACTAGATATAGGATTTTCTTTCTTACCATTCATGCCCCTACGCTCAGCTCGACTTGTCCGTACTTGATCGTACCCTCTGCTTTGCCCTACTGACCGCCCACACCTGAGCCTCAGGGATTTCGAGACAGTCCGTATGTAGGTGCAGCAGTTAGTACCTGCTTGGCAGCGGTTCGTAACCTCGCTCTGTGCAGAACTGGCCTGAAGGTCATGAAGGTTCCTCCAGGTCTCCGACCTCGAGCCACCCGCCTTGTGCTTCCACCACACCCTGCTTCTTCGTAAGGGTTTTAGTTCTTTTTCAGTAGACCTGGACCACTTCTACCCGGAGGAGGTCTACCTCTCGAGGACTTCTGGGAGTTGCCTCCTGGGAGCGTTGTGCCGTTGTGTTAATAGTGGCTGTAAATATAATCGCGGTGAAACTCTCAAGGTCTACTTTCTCGGCTATATGGAATAGCACCTTCAGAGTCTATTATTATTTTTGCGGCGACTGACTGCATTTGTCGTGAAAATCTATTTTCTGTTCTCTGCTGAAGTTTATGGTTTTCAATCAAAACTGATATACGTTGTATGTTGGGAATCGAGACTGTGTGGGCTCTGACTAACACCTCCGGTCTATGGAGTGTTCGTCAGCTATTGCCGATTACTTACGGCTCCCAGTGCAATGATACTATCCTGAGAGCTTTATAAGTGCACTGCTTCATTGGAGTGTATCCTAAAGTTCCTTCGCGCAATTCCGCTAGTATTCGAGTCTTTATCTCGTTTCACAAAAAAGTTACATTCTGGAGTGTCAACCTGCCAGGCATTTGTTCTGCAATGTTGCTAGCTAAGCGAATGTTGAGCGAAGGAACATTTTCCAGGTTACGTCCCATCGGGACCAGTGGAAAAAAACCGATGGGTTCAGAGGCTCCATTTATTGAGTTTTGGGAATCGCACTTCCTTAGAAGGCGAGTTACGACTGGGAAACGTAGTACTCCGGTTCCAACTGGGTATGTTCGTTGGCCCACTCACGAAGACGCCTTAGTGTTCCTGAGCATCTTGAAATTAAGGTTGTCTGATCGTTAGCCCTAGTCTGCATTCCGTACAAATGTTTTGTGACTTCTATAGGGCTTGACTGGAAGGAAGAATTCACGGTTTGACTCAGTCTCATCAGCTTTCACAAAGCTATATTTCCGTAGCCTAACCAAGACCTAGCTCGGTGGAACTGAACTTATTGAAAAATCAAGGACCCAACTCGTTGAGCTAACCCCGGTTCTAAGAGTTGCTCGCAGGATGGAAAAGAATGATCGATGGTGTTGAGGTCCCAACCGTTAAGTCTGGTCGAATAACACAGGGTTATTCTAATGAGAGTCTTGAGGGCCGAGACTTTGAACCCGAAATATACTACCTTCGGTAAGCGGCTAGTCATAGGACCGATTCACTCTCATAGGCCGCCTACTCCCGGATTGAAGAGAATATTGGTTTTCTCGGATAGCCTTTACTGTGCTCTTAGCGTAAGTCCTCACACACTTTCTATTGGTAGTTTTCCACACGCTGTGTATCACAAAACAACTAGACATAAGTGGATTTTCGTGACATGAATTCGTAGGCCAAAAACTTTTTTGTTCCTTTATTTCCTGAATAGGTTTGCTTTGTAACAGTATCTTATCCCGTAGAGAAGTTGACGAAAGTGGGACTTTTACATCCTCAGGTATGCATTGTAACATTCTGTAATTCTGCGATCACATTTGACGCATAATAATTGCAACACCGCCTCAGACTTTACATATTCAAGTACTCTCATCTTCTAGGATTCATCGATTTCAAAAAATTAATTAATTCTCTTCAATTTCTTTTTCCGTCTCAAGGAACTTGCACGGTGCCTGTCGCCGTGAAAGTTGTTTTGTTAGACGATTTTCGACTTGCAGACTGTTAAGGTTACTTCAATAGCGATGACGACGGCATTCGGTGTAGCTTTGTAATATCGAACATTTCTTTATTTTTTCAGTTCACCGCCTGGGTCGATGCTGTCATATTCGTCTTCAGTCTCGAAAACGAATCTTCATTCAACGCCATCTTCAATTACTACACTAAGATGTCGCATTACAGGAATGCTGCAGAGATTCCTCTGATCTTGGTCGGGACACAAGGTAAGGAGATTCAGTTCTAACAGTAATAATCGCTTCAAATTGAAAAAAAGCGAAGTTCCTCTACATATAGAAATTGTGGAATGTGTACTTTTCAATAAATCTGTAAACTGTAGTCTTTCAGTAACAATATTTTTATCACTCACCAAAATGCGATATAAATAGAATCATCATATCAATAATAATAACAGTTTATTTTCCCAAGAAACATACAATGTTTATAGCAGGGAAAAAACAATAATTAAAAAACTAACTATAACATAACTTAGTACTAACAGAGCACACTAAAAAAGATAAATCAGAACTGAAACTTGAAAAAAATATAAATATACATACATATACACACATATACAGCGTGACTCATGGTCGATGGTAGGTTAGACGTTTCTGGAAAACGCAAAGCATGATTTTTCTGAAAATTTCATCTCTCACATTTCCTTATCTGTTCTATCGATCTAAAATATTTTCAGCATTGCGGCGTTGCCACTTCCATCAAAAAGTCATAGCAATTATACTTTTTTAAATGGAACACCCCGTATATTAATTCATTTTTGGAATCGCTCTAGTATTTTAATATTTTTTTGTTAATAATATCCTATACCTATCTCTATCTGTTTTGGAGGTAAAAAATAAATTGTGCTAAATATGGTCCAAAACATAGCCTTAATTGAAATTAAGTACATCAGTACTCTCAATTGATTGAATTGAAAAGTTGATATTTTGATGATAGTTTGGACAAACTCGAAATATTCAAATAAGTCGCTTCTTCTAGAAACATTATTTTTTTTTTAGAATTTGGATTTAGGTAGCAGTGGAATTATCAAGATTATAGCAGTTCAGTTACTTTTATAAGTAATTTACAAAGAGTTATCGACGGTGTTTCGAATCATCTTCCAAAATGAATGCAAATATCGATTATTCAAACGAAGTTCTTATGAAATTATTTATTATACACATGAACAAAGTGATCAAATCATTGTCAGAACGTGTAAAAATTCAACCAAATGTATCCTGAATTAACACCAATGAACGAGAGGAAGTTTGTAAGGTTACAAAATAATATCCCTGGTACAGGGAACAACTGTACCAAAAATCAGTCATTTCTAGGTAAAAAGTAAGATTTTGTGGGCTAAAACATGTGAAAGTACAGACAATAACAGAATAGGATGATTCAAAATAACAAAATTGTAAACAAAATATCACATTTTCACAATAAATGCTGAAAATGTTGTCCATTACATTCTAAACACTTTAAAATGTTTTTTTGTACGCGACTTGTGGTTGCTTTTTCAATTTCCTGGGGATCCAGATCTTCAATACTCCGCACTATTCGCCGTCGCAATTCTTCTTTGGTAGGCACTGGAGTACTGTATACCCTTTCTTTTAAAACACCTCATAAAAAAAGTCAAGTGGCGTGAGATCGAGTGATCTCGGTGGCCAATTCCACGGCCCTAAACGCCTAAATCAACGATCGTCGAAAGTTCGTCAAGTTTCCTGGAAACTTCCTGGGTGGAATGAGCTGGCGCTCCGTTCAGTTGAAACCACGAATTCCTATATTCCTCTAAAGGCAAATTTTCAAGAAAATCGGTTACAGTCGTCCTTGATATTTGGAGATATCTCTCTGCATTCAGTGTGTCTTCATAAATAAAAAAGGTAATTTTATTGTTCTTCAGAATACAGAAAACATTCAGGTCAAATTTTTCTTGAAAACCCATTTCTTTTGTAACATGAGGATTGTGATCAGCCCAAAAATGTTTATTCCTTCTATTGAAAATACCATATCTCGTAAATTTTGATTCGTCGCTCCAAATTATTTTTGACAAAAATTCCCAATCTTCCTGTGTGTGAATCAAAATTGATTCACAAAAATGCATTCTACGTTCGAAGTCTTCTGCTTTCAGAGCTTGAACTTTGGTAAATTTATACGGATGCATTCCGTGATTTTTCAAAATTCGTTGTACTGAAGCATGTGATACACCTAAATCTTTTTCTGCACTTCGAATGGAAGCTTCTGGATATGCATAAAAATATGCCAAAACGTTAACAGTATTGTCCTCATTTGAAGTAACAGGTTTTGGTAATGTTGAAGGCGCTTTTAACATGGAACCATAGTTAAGGAAATTATTTTGTAATCTTACAAACTTTCTCTCGTTCATTGGTTGAATTTTCTACAAGTTCTGGCAATGATTTGATCACACTGTCCGTGTATAATGAATAATTTCATAAGAACTTCGTTTGAATAATCAATATTTGCATTCATTTTTGGCGATTTTTTGAAACACCGTCAGTAACCATTTATCAATTACTTATAAAAGTCACCAAACTGTCATGAGCTTAATATTTTCACGGCTACCTAGAAATCAAATTCTTTAAAAATTATTTTTTGTACAACTGTTATTGAAAATCTCTTTGATAGAAACACTTCAATCAGAACACCTACCAAAAAATCATTTAGAAAAGTTCACACATGCAGTTCGTGCTATTGGTAATATTAAATCCCTTTGAAGTTACTGACGATGACGAAGTAGTATTCAGTCCAACTGTAGAAAGTCCTTCATGACTAACCAATAATCCTCCTTAAAATAACGTGAGTTGGCGTATGTAGTTGTAACATATGCCTTGTAATCCAAAGATCGTGTGTTCAAATCCCATGGACCCTATAATTTTTTTTATTATCAGCAGTAACGTTATACAAAAAAATTTGTATGATACATTTGTTAAAAGTGATTTTATTTTGCTCGTGAGTTTGCTCCACTTGCTGACGCTCGTTTTGCAATAATCCTCACTCACAAAATAAAATGGCACTTCAACACTTGTAGGTAAAACGTGAATAAATAACTATTTTTCCACAAAAACGGCTTTATTAAGAAAACTTGACGATTTAGGTATAGGGACATGTATATCATCTTGAAGCATTTTTCACCATCTTTCAATTTATCGAGTAATATACAGGGGGTTTCATTTGAAAAAATGAACTTTCGACTACTTTTATGCACAATGGAAATAATAGTAATTTTAGCACGCCCTGTATGATATGGAGTCGATTTCTTGGTGTTATTTGAACATTTCGAGTTTGTCCAAACTATCATCAAAATATCAACTTCTCATGAATTGAGAGTACTGTTGTACTTAATTTCAATTAAGGCTATGTTTTGGACCATATTTAGCACAATTTATTTTTTATCTCGAAAACAGATAAGAGATAGGTATAGGACATTATTAACAAAAAAGTATTAAAATACTAGAGCGATTCCAAAAATGTATTAATATACGGGGTGTTCCATTTAAATGTGCATTTCACTCGTTATTATAAAAAAGTTTTCCTAAGTATGATATAACATTTGCGATCAACAAGATGTTGATTCTGAATACGACCCTGGCTAATTCTTGGGATTTTCAATATCACGTGCGTAGGGCATGTCAATGTTTACATCCACTCTATCTTGGATTTGAATTTGCTTTAACAATATTGAAAGACTGTTTCTATTCACTGAATTCAATATTTTCGTCCTCTTCAGCTGAAGTTCAATTTGCCATAGGTCCATGGTCCCAGGTCCCTTCTTCAACACATTTAAAAATTATATTATATCAGAAACTCACACCTTATAATTTGTAACTGAAATCCCTTATTACATGAAAATTTGCATATTTCCTTAGAAAACACAAAACTGAAGTCAACTTCCAATCTCAAAAAACGTCCCGGGTCATCATCATATTCTACTATCACCCATTAATTTGTTTTAATGAATGCGGGATGATAACATACTGAATTGAAGAATAGTAAACACATTTTTATCGTTAGTTCATGAAATTCCTTAATGTCAAAGGCCCTCCACGATTCATCAGCGATTGAAAGTAACTCCTGGAAAGGAACTTCAATATTCAGTTGGAATATTATTAGATCAGTTAATTGGAAAATGTAAGATTGCAGTGTATGATTTGCAGTTTCCACATTGAGAATAATTTACCAATTGTCCCAATCAACAATTATATTTTTCAGGTAATCGCTGGCAAAAATTCTGGGAAGTGGTTATTAATGGAACATATAATTCAATATTATTGAGGTAATTCAAAATTACCTCATCATAGTATATACGAACTCAATTCGAAGGCATAAAAACTGAATAGTTACCGAACGTCGGCAGTTTCTTTGTATGGCATAAGCGGCGTGGTATATTTTTTTTTCAGAATTAATTGTATTTTTCATAAACCTACACGAACTTTTTTTATTAGTAGTGAAGAGTAATGACGTTGGTCTTTTATTTAGCTGTTCGGAGGATTGACTTCGTATATACTATACACTATACACATTTTCTTCTGCTGACTGAATACAAATTCTCTTCACTTCCTTTTTAGTGCATCATGAGACTATACATATAGTGCATAACATATTCAAAAAACACTTTATTTAGAGATTTTACTGTTTAGTAAAAATTTCACAGTAAAGTGTTTTTGAATACGTTAATTATGGATTTTCATCAACTATCGGCCAATTCAATCATATATATCCCTAATCACACAAAGTCACTATATTGTTACGTTTTTTCCCGTGGGTTGACCAATAATTGACTACACTGAATGATCAAACTCGACTTTATTTCACTTTAACTACAAAAAACACTTCAACTAAAACTTCAACTATTATTCGAATGTCTATCGCCTTACTGGATCGCTTCGCGTACCGCACTGTAATTTCCACATGACTGTGGATACGATCCTGGCTAGCGTTTTTATATCGTAATCGAATGCGCTAGAAAATTTTGCCGAAATTCCATCGAAATCGGAAGCATTATTCACGCTTCGTCTAGAGTGGCGGGGAATCATCGTACATTCGCGCGCTCTTAGCTACTTCAACATTCTTTCGGGCATGATTTACAACAATATTATAAAAAGAATATGAATATATCTTTCTCATGTTTTGATAAAGTTGCATATTTCACCTTCGCAAGTTCGAATTCTGACATTTCTGTATAAAGATTCATACATTTAATTTTTTTTAATTTCAAATGAGCACATTCCATATGATGCTTTCGGCAATTGAACATGCTAAGCAACTAGCATAGAGAGAGACAGAGAGTATGTGTTTATTATCCAAGATACATGACCTTATTGACAAACACTGGTGAAAAGAGAACGTGCAAATAACTAAATCCAGATAAATATACAGTCGCATTATTACATGAAAATAATACGTATAAATAATATTATTTAGGTAAAAGTTATACATATATTATTACATATAAGCACCGTCAATATCATATCGTTTCGTCATTAAAATATTCTGTCAGATTTTAATAAATAGGCTTTAGATGCCAGTTTTACTCAATGAGAGCAAAATAAATATTTTTTGCCGCAGCATAACCTAACTCTTTAGCTGTAGATCTGAGGGCAAAACAGCCGGATGATAATTTTTTGTTTAGAATGTTATTATGATTTGTGAATTTCAAATTGGTATCTATGTTAAGTCCCAAGAATGTTATATGGCTGTCAAATGATATAAGAGTCAGCACCTAATTCTATATCCGGAAGAAAACATTTAAATATAATAAATTTTGTTGTATTGAAATTTAAACATAGAAAATTTACATCGCACCACGACTTGATTTTTGTAGGTCTCTTGTAAAATTTTTTCAAACCAAATTCACATCTTCAGAATGCCATAGAATGGTAGTGTCGTCGGCAAATAAAGTGAAGGAACCAGATATATCTAAGAAGGAAAGATCATGTTTTGTCTACATGTTTTCTGTCAGTTTGTCCTGGAGTAGTCTCAAATGCTATGGAATGTTATGAAACATTGTGGAACATTCGAATCTTTTTTTCCGTCCACGGTTATAAAACGGCGGAGAAACTCGTTCAGTTTGAAGTGGTCAGTCACATGGTCATGTTGTGTAAAATATGATGTACCCGCTCAGTTCAAAGGTTATCAACTAACCTTGATAACAAAGCTTGCTCAAAATTTGACAGTGATCTATTTTGACGGCGGCAGTGTTGCATTTGAAGTTACTGCGTGAGATATTCCAAAAGACACTGACTTATCAAACAGCCCTCGTATATTTCTAGTTTCCCTCGTATAATACACTATTATATATTCGTTATAGATCACATTCCAAAGCAGAACGCCTTCATTCATGTCCCTGTTTTTTTGTTTCAGATGCAATAAGCGAGAACAACCCCCGCGTCATTGATGATTCTCGAGCTAGGAAATTGGCCAACGATCTGAAGAGGTGCACCTACTATGAAACCTGCGCTACCTACGGCTTGAACGTCGAACGGGTGTTCCAAGATGGTAAGTCGTAATTTTCGAATTTTTTCTCCTCATTCAAATTCGTTCTCCCACGTGGAGTCTGTAATAGTATTTCTTGCATAGGTGTAGGTTAGGTGTACAAGTTTTAGTTAATAGTGGACGATGACTTCTCGAGAGTGTGTTATATATCTAATCTGTGTCGTGGATGATCGATTTGATTTTTGAGAGAGGAGATAATAGATGAGACATTTTGATGCCTCGTTGTTCATCTGTGTGTCGATAGGAAAGTGAAAGGATGTGTTAATCAATAGTGTTTGTTGTTTGTATATGAAATCATCAGGTGGATTCGATATTTGAGTCAACTAATTTATAACTTCAGTTTCATGTTGTTACAAGAAGTTACAGCAGAATTTTGATGGTGAGTTTTCATTTATCAGAAGACAAAGAAAGGAAGGTCGTGTTTCAAAAGCAAGTTTCTTTTTATTACTTGTGATGTAGACCGTAAGGGGTCGTGCATTACCTTAGTCCTTAGTATATACTAAACCAGAAAAACTTTGAAAAAATCAATTAATCTATCACTGATACCACCCAATGTTGTTCTCTAAAAGAACTTGGGCATTTTGTAGAAAAAAACTAACCCTCAAGCAGGTATTTGCAGTGTATCACCAGATATTAAAACCTGATTCGCTTATGAAACTGAAGTGGACTGGAAAGATCCCTATGAATATTTCCATACTAATATTCCCTCTCATCTGACCCTAGAAATTTTCAGATTTCCTTATAGAACATTTTAACATGTTTCTGCTCTATAACATTTCAATCATTTTCATCATTCAGTTCTCAGTTCTCTTCTTACACATACATGTGTAACTCGATGTGTAGTAAAAGGGTTCCATAGCAACAATATTTGGTATGGAGTACCTAAAGGACAGTTCCGTGTTCCCTGCTCTCTAATTCATATAAATGAATTGTTTTCATTGAAGACTCGCAGAGATATCCTCCTAGGTCTCAATGACGAAACAGCAATTTATTTGTATATGTAACTTATTTATATATAAAATTTGTGGGTGGGTGGGTGTGCATAAACTACTACGTTTCTACACTCTGAATAGCCGCCAGTATCCTCAGAGCCCCAACGTCAATGAGGAATTTTATTTTGACAGGTATGCATGCTCACCCACCTAGCAATTTATTTCATTTAATCTCAACAGTTCCTCATCAAACCACAAACCTTCAAAATATTTGGGTATATACCTACTCATTCGTCCTGAGTGAAATTCTTACTTTCCAAGTTCGCATTCCTTATCTCTTCACTACCAGTGGAAAAAGTGAAAACACGCCATTACACCTTTAAAAAGAGCAGTCTCAGATATAAGCTATTATTATGGAATCGAGCCCAAAAAACTCATATGTATCTTCCAAAAGTTCTAGAAGTTATCAAAGTTCTTTAAAATCATTTTATAAAATAGCTTTCTCATCTGACATTTTTTATGTAGGTATGTATGTAATATATTTGACATCTATCAACTCTTTTTCCTGAAAATGAATTCGTAATACCCATATATAATACATCCCAACTAACAATTTTATATTTTACAATAGTTGGACAAACAATTTATAAAACTGTATTTCTCCCAGAAATGTTTTCAATGTGTTTATAAAACAGCTATAGGTTGGAAATTGGCATCATTTCTAAAACATTATAGTCTTTATTATTATTTTGTAAGGCCTTTCACAAACACTACAAAACAGTTTTATAAACATTTCGGCAGTTATTATAAAAAAAATTTAACACTCTTAAAAAGTAGTTTTGTAAAGATACTTATAAAATAATTAAAATACAATCGTATAAGAGTTTTAGTAGTTCCAAGCAAGCATTATAAAATATAATGCAGCCTAAAACGATAACGATAGAATAAAAATGTATTCGAAATGTTGTCTTGGATGCGCAAGAAGTAGTTTTGTATTGGACAATTGGAAAATATGACACCAACTAAAAACTACCAAATAGAAAGGTTGAAGCCATTTTAATAATTTCTCTTTTGTTCTCATAAAACTTTTCAGCAATTTGATTTTATAACAGTTATTTTATTGTTTTGGAATTGTTGTAAATGTACAATACTATAAAACAGTTGCGAAATTATCATTGAACTGACAATATGGTAATGAAAACAAAATTGTGTTTGGAAGCATTCCAATGAAATAATTTCATTAAAGCTACAGGAAGCAGTTATTAAAATAAGCGTGAAATAGTTTTATAAAGATCATACAAACCTCGCAGAAAAATGCTATAAAACTGCTTCATAACATAAGTAAGTGTAACAAATGAACTTCATAATTATTTCGAAATACGAAAGTTTCAGTATCAACTTAAACTGGAATGCATATTCTGCTTGGCACTGTAGCTTTAAAGAATGTATTGTTACATTTTTACCCGTGGGTTGACCAATAATTGACTACAGTGAACAATAATCAAACTTAACTTTATTTCACTTCAAGTAGAACAAACACTTCAACTGAAACTTCAACTATTATTCGAATGTCTATCGCCTTACTAGATCGCTTCGCGTATCGCACTGTAACTTCCACTTGACTGTCTCGATATGCTCGTGGCTAGCGTTTATATATCGTAATCGAAGGCGGTAGAAAATTCGCCGGAATTCTATCGAAGTCTGAGCTTGCTCTTCGCCACGTCACAATTGGTTTATGGCTACCAGTGGCAGCCGGCGTTATTTTCTTCAGGGCATGATTTACCCCTGGCTCCTGGTACGTTGATCTAACCGTGTTTTGGAAGTTTTGACATTGAGTCTTTCCTAACAATGAACTTCATTCAAATCCCTAGAGATCAAATTAACCCATACCTACCTTTGATATTATGGAACATTTCATAGGTCTGATTTTAGTAGCTTCGGAAAAAATATTATTGACATAGCGGTACCTCTTCCAAAGCCATAAAATCATACACTTTTACTAGCATAAGGTGGGACCCTAAAAACTAATTTGAATATTCTAGAAGTTCTCTCCAAATTTCCCATCTGACGCCTTTTATGTAATCTATTTGGTCTGCTTTCTGAAAATAAATTCGATAATTTACAAATACATGACTATAATACATGCTAATGAAACCAGCATATGTTGAAATTGCAAAAAAATCCTCATATACAAATATTACTCCGAAATTATATAACACACTTCCATATGAAATAAAATTGATCAGAAATCCACATCACTTCAGGAACAAATTGAAATCGGTCATATATAAAGTACCCAGAAAAATCATCTCCAGAAATTTACTCTATGCGATGTTTACACAAATGTCCATGGCACATAATTCAATGTCCGTCGTGGTATTTTCGAGGAAGTAGTTGTTTCTTTGCTGTTTTAACATTTGTTACACATTAGTGCTGAACTTTGTTCGTAAATGACCCACGTCTGTCCCTGATATAAAAAATATATTATCGACTTAAATTGGTGGGAGGATACTTGTAGCGCTGCGTGTGTCTTTAATATTACCTCGATTTTCATCCTTCCAGCATGTCAGAAGATAGTCCAACAACGCCTTTCGACTTCAGCACTGTGTTTAACGCCAACGAATTCGAGACCATCAACTCCCAATAATCACTACCATCCATCTGCCATGTCGGTGCAGCGCCATCTTTTGCAGCAGGGAGGAGTCCAAGGCAATAATGGCTATTCCCAACTCGGACAATCCCAAGCTCATATGTCACCTGGGCATACTCATACTCTCTCACATAAGGTAAGAATATCATGTATTATTAACTAATTTTTCTCTTGAAACCCTCACGGTATGTCAACGGTATATAGTTGAATTATTGTCATTTCTTCTTAACAACACTTCAAAAATTCAAACAAACGTTTGTTTCATATCGTTTTGTGTTGGTGTTGTCTCGGAAATTTGGTTATTGAAATGTTTTCTATTTTTTTTTAAATATGTATCTAATGTCTGATGGTTTTTTTAAGAAAAATTTGATTCTGTTACCCAACCGACTTTTTTCAGAAAAATTATTGGATCACTAAACTAATTAACTAATTAGAATGAACGTACCAATGGCCCCAGGAACAGATGGAATGAAAACGTAAAATCCCTAACAGTTGATGTCAAACTGTATAACCAATATAAAATTCAATATCTACAATGAATCACTTACTCCTGAATGAAATTGCTTGACGTATGTTTTGTAAAGAACAGTCGGATATGACTATTTGTGTTGTAGAGATAAATCTGAGTAGGAATTATGTATAAAAAACACTCATGTTGAAAAAAATATACACAGTAGGGGAAGGGTATTTTGATAGTTTTGTTGCTGATGATCCTTGAAAAAATCACCGAGTATTATTCTGGAAAATACAACCAAAATGGCCTTTAGGTATTAGCAGCTTTTTAAGAACAAGAACCACCTACGAACATAAAATATCTTACTAGAAAATGTCGATTTTTCCTCAATTCTAAAACACTTTTCATCGTGGAGATTCGGCAAACTTCACGCATACTTTGAATTTCAATATTTCGGAAACCAATGGTTTGCAAACAAAGAGTTCAGAACATTGTCAAGTGACAACCTGTATGAGAGTGCTAACTAATTTTGCCAATTGCGGTTTCAACCTTATCGAACAGATAGCAAACATTTCACAGATAACAAGAAACAACTGATAAAATTCGGAATCTTTCAAAAATGAACCGTGATAAGTTCAGTGTTTTTATTGTGTTTTGACAATAATGTGCAATTGTTTTGAGTTCAGTCGATTCAATCGAGTAAATCAGGTACTTTCTATACCAATACGACAATACAAATTTGAAATAACTTCTGATGTTTGATTTTTTTGTACAACAGTGTATTTATTTAAACCCATAACATAATAGGTTGTTTCAAAAGTTTGGTTCGTGTTAACGTCATCTGTTTTTGAAACTCCATATCTCAATAAATATTCATTCTTGTGTGTCATACATACTGAGCGATATAAATTTGTTTACTTTCATTTTAATTTTTTCCAAATTACTTATGGTGATATTACTATATGATGTCGTTAGGTGATTCTCTGATTAGGCTTCTGAAATGGCCCAAAAAATCAACCAGGTATCTGGCAATGCCTGTTCGATGTTGGTTTGCGAAATTTCGTTCCGGGGAGTTTAACCTCGAATTGTCACATTTCCAAAACGATACTTTTTTTGGATCGGATTGGTATCGGATTGTCACGTGTGATGAAAAGTCTATCCGCTACAACAGGAGACGTTCAGGGCAGTAGTTGGACACCGATGAGCCAACCAGGCACTTCCAAAAACGAAAACCCATCAAAAAAACACTGTTACTGTATGATGGTCAGCGGCTGGTGTGGTTCACTATAACTTTCTGCAACCGAGCCAAACCATCACAGCAGAGTCCTATTGTGGATAAATCGACGAAATTCACCGGTAATTGCGTCAGCAGAAGCCGGCAGTGATCAACGTAAGAGGTCCGATCTTGCTCCACGACAACGTACATTCCGCAAATCATCATCCGAAAATTAAACGAATTGAGCATCGAAGTTTTACACTAGCTACCATAGCCCCCAAATCTCTCGCCAATCGACTACCATCTTTTCCAAGCACTTCGATAACTTTCTCGCTGGTAGAACTTTTGCCAATCGGGTTCAGACAAGAACAGCTTTCAAAGACTTCATCGAATCACGAACACAACATTTATGCTGACGGAATTGATCGACTTGTGAATTGGTTAAGGCTTTAGCGCCCAAGATTTTCAGTGTTACGACCTTCGTTCGGGTTTGAAGGCCGTCGTGCTTTGGTAGTCATCGGTGAACCAGCAGGATGAATAAACCTCTGAAGAAGCCAGCCACTCGTGTTGGCGAAACGTTAGGATACAGTTCCAAACCACGACGGCCTTCAAACTCGAAAGAAAATCGTACCACTAATTGACTTGTGTTATATTGACAAAAGTGCACTAATTGAAATGACGCTTATTTTCATTAAATTGAATAAGTAGTATTAATATTATTACCTCCACAAATGCCCTACCGGCTTTTCAACAGTGGAGACGGGAGTGGGTATAAAGAAAGAAGAAAGGAGTAAATTAATTTGCGAATCTTTTATTGATGAAAGTTATGGGAAAGAGAGCGTCGGTCAAATATAAAGAAAGACAGTTATTTTTTTAACAATAATAGAAGGTAAAGAAAATTGTAACGAAAATTGTCAGTTCTGACTTCCATGACCAATCTTCAAAATTTGATTTAGTCACAAGGAAAAATAAATGATATTAAAATGAAGGATTTTGTCACAATGATTTCTTCGTTGTCTAATTCAACTGATGAATTATCTACCCTCTAGTATGCATACCGTCGGTTTACAGTTGCTCGAAAGTAGCAAAGGTTTTGAAATTTCAACACAATACACTAAACTAATATAATCGAAACTAAGTAAAAGTAGGTACTTTATAGCTAGATGTAGTGAGTTACGCAGTAGCGCTGACAGTTTTGGTAGTGCTATTCCTGTGATGTTAATGCGTCCCGTTCAGACCCAAATGAACGATAAAAAGGAACAATATTACCTTCTTTGAGACATGAGGCTTATGATCATCCGCTCTTATGTCACTACTAACAGTGGTGAGTCATCTAGGTGTCCAAGAAGTGGAGATTCACCAACCGTTTTTCTCAAAGTTGGGGAGATTTTAAGGGCGTTATCAGTTAGCAACGAACAGGCAAATAGAAAATGAAGGCCTGAGATGGAGTGTGGCCTTTGAGATGTCCGAGTTCTTCGGCAAAGTAAACTTCAATTCGAAAGTTTCGAGTAATTCCTACATAAATCCTACGACAGTAGATCATTGATTATCTCCCTTGAGATAAATCAATTGTCGATTCAGGAATACTTTGAAACCTTCTTTCAAATCCGCAAAATTGCGATGTTCTTTCCGTGTCTGGTCCAAAACCAAGAAAAGAAGGAAGAAACGTTTTCTTTCTGAAATTTCCAAATGCCGAAATGACATGATCTGTCATAAAAGACAGATGAATTATTTGTAGAAAAAAACGATATCTTATAAATAAACTTTGTGAATCTGCCGATTCCAGCAAAGATACGAAGACTCGTTTCATATTCCTGGCATATACAGGGTCATAATAAATCGTAATACGAAATGAAATAATTTTGTTATATTTTGAGTACACTATGAACTATGTGGAATTTTATAGACTTTCCCTATCTCCATTATAAAATCTACTGGGGGTTTACTAAAAATTAGGGTAGTGATTTTGAAACCGTAACAAGATATTACACTTCAAAGTAGACTCATAAAAATTGACAAAACTTTTCAAACAACCTAAACTTAGAATTATATTATGAATCGAAAGCATTCAACATGGTAACATAGCTTATTGATAAATTTGAAATGCATTGTTATAATTTGGTGAACGTAAATATACCAGTAGAGTTTCCAAAGAACTTGTTTTGTTTTCTCAGTGGTATGTTATGTTCAAACAGAAATTAATGAAAATCTCCATATCATGACTGTGCATTAATATCTTTCAAAATGAATTATTACTCTTCAGATTTTTCATTTTATATACATTTTGCTTCGTCATATCGTATCAGATGATTTCGAATCATATTTTAGTTACCTTCGAAAACATATTCTAAAACATAACCAGTTTTAGTCATCAAATAATGTACTTTCTGTATTTGTTTGTTTTCATTTGCATACAAACTAAACCGAGCTGAGATATCTTTCATGACATACATTGTTATTTATTTTTATATTTTTCATATTTTTATCAGTCAAATCGATATTATTTATATTCGTTTATCAGTGAGTTCAATTTCACGTCTATTAACAGAAACCATAAATCATAAAAGTAGGTTTCTTCTTTAATGGAATCTATCGGACAATTGGAAAGTACGGGGTATAAAAATCAATATTTCTTTTGTAACATGAGGTTCAATTGAATTTGAGTTGTTTTAATAGTAAAGTCCATAATTTTTTACAATAGTTTTTTTTGTGTCAAAACATTAAAATTTTTAATTTTCCAGGAGTCGTTGAACACTCAACCGATCGACCTCCGCCAGATCCACACCCTGAAATCCTCTCTCCACCACATCCACCGCGACATCGAGAAGGACCCCGTGTACAGGTCTTCCGACGAGAAGTGGCACTCGTCCACGTCGACCATCGGCAGTCACGGATCGTCCCAGGGCCTCGTGGTTCAAACTATCCAAACGGAGAACAATAACATCGCCAAATTCGCAGCTCCGCAATCGTTGGACAACCTGCAGAGCTCTCAGAACAGCTCGAAGGACCCCAAGGACCTTCCGACGCCAAATTCGACGCCGACGACGTCCAGGAAAAGTCGCAGGCGGTCCAACCTGTTCACGCCGTCAAAGAAGGGAGACGACAAGTTGAAGAATGGTGGTGATTTCGGTAGCGGCAGGGCCATACCACTAAAGCAAGGTATAACTTCATTGTAATCTTCATAGTAATGATAAGGTGAACAGATACATGCCCCCTCTTAAGTTGAGTGCTCTGAGATAGAATCTTCCCCACACGGTTACTGTGTGCAGAAGCTAGAATCTTATTCCATCCTCCCCCGCCCAATCCTGAGTGGACCTCAACTTGCTGCTAGGCACTTCAGTAACATTGGCATTTGACCTCTTTTTGGTCGAAGGCCAGCCTTTAGGTGCTTTTACTTTCTTATCTGTTGTTTTTGATTGAACGTAACACCACTGTGTGTAGTGTTTGCATGGGGGTCTCCTCCCCTTCCCTATCCGGAGACGAGCCAAGTGTAAGTGTAAATTGTGTGTGTTATCTGTGTACTAAAAATTTTCTATACTTACCGGAGCCGCCGGACGGTGACTCTCGGGTGTGGTCGTTGGTTCTGATTCGTCGTCGGCTTATTATGCTTATCCCTCTCACGCTTCATGTAGGTAACGCAACGCTGGACTGGCGTGTGTTCGAATTCGTTCAAAAACTTTTTCGGTGTGGTTTCTCATTAGTGCGTCTATATACTGGATGTTAAGATCCAGGTCCCGGTAGAGATATCTGTTTGGCATATATCTTGGAGCATATATCTACGGCCGCCTGCAAGCAGGAGTTCATAAACGTCTGAATACTGCGTCTGTATGTCCCTGGGCACTGGCGCCATGCAGTGGAGGCATACAGAATGATAGGAAGTACAACGGTCTTGAGTAGAAGCAGTTTCACATGGAGACTCCTTCGTTAAATGATTGGATTGAGGTTTTGTCGTGCGGATCTCGCCACCCGTATCCTCTGCCGGACATAGGACCTGAACGTTACTTTCCTGTCAGTGGTGACTCCCAGGTATCTTGCTTGTTACTTGAGCATGAATTGGAGAGGATTACAATGAGTCAATATTAATTGAGCGTTAGTAGACACTCAATTATAATGAATGCCATTCATATGACGAATCAACATATCCCCTGATCACGCGTTCAACTGTGTTTACTTGCATTGGAAATGAATGTATTATAGTTATAAATGAGAGGTTAGGAATTTCACTTCTTCAAATGTTCCTCAGTGCTCATTAGGCATTGCTTGTGCATCCACAAACAGAATAATGATTGACATGGTGTTCTATGTTTGTTTTAAAGACCAATATTTTGTCAAGAATAAATGACACAGTACCACAAATTGAAGTAGTTTTTCCAATTTCCAAATAAAACCATATTTCACAAATTGTCACGAAAATATATTACACTTAATTACAATCACTTAAATGAAATGAATAAAAAACACTTTTGTCTAAATACCAATGTTTTATACCTTGTTTTATACTTGATAATGGGGTTATACCCGAAACCAGTCATATAAATAAAATCTACCAGTGGTATTTAGACAAAAGTGTTTTTTATTCATTTCATTTAGGTACATCTAAAGGCCACAGATCTCCATCATCATTCATTGTTACCGTGTCTCATGTATTGAAGTATGAAAATAAGTAGATAAATGGAGAATAAACACTTATTGAATGAAAAATATGGGGTGCATTGTAATAACCTTTGAAATAATGTGCTGTTTTGCTGAGTGACAAGCAATGTCCAAAGTTTTTTATGATTACAATTCAAATTTATGTAATAACAATTGAGATAATAAAATATAAATAAGTTTGAATTTTACTAATCAAATGTACACCTCATCAATTAGGAATAATGGTGAAAGAAAAAAAAATAATTCAAGGATTAAACTCCAAACAGTGACGGTTGGTATTTGGCTTCTGTGGAATGTCATTTCTTTTCCATTTTTCGGTTTGTTATCACTATTTCAAATAAGTTGATGAATTTTCAAACCCAACAAATCATTTCATCATTTTGTTGAATTTTGTGATGTGAAACTTCAGCAAGGTTTTGTTTATCAGTTATTTCTTCCAGAAATCATAAACTTTCTTGGATTATTCCCGTCTACTTTCAAGTACTGTGATATTTTTTGAATATGTATCTATCTCGATAGATTCCAATAAATATTTCCAAATCCAGAATTATAGAGAAATATCTATCTGTCTCACATGTGTCGACTGAATAAATTTGATAATCATTTTAATAAACATTAAAAGAATTCTGATATTCTCATCTACCTCAAACCACCTATAAAATTTCATGTCAGTAAGGCCTAATTATATTTTTTTATTCAGCAAAGTTAATATTAGAGGTTGGAACTTCAAGTCTCATATAAATTAAATTTAACTGGGATTATCTTTCAGTTAGGAATTCGAAAATTGATTATATTTAAAAGTGGGTTTGTCTGTCTATGTTAAGGTCTGTCTAAGTTAAGGTCTATCTAAGTTAAGTTATTATTTTAGTGACTCTGATTTACGATTCCTGATTTTAATTAGAGGCATTTTTTTATTTTTTCAACAATAGGGAATTCAAAAATGGACATTACTTTTCATACCATTACTAGGTGCAATTTTACCTCTTTTAATGTATCAACCAACGAAATTTGTTTTCATCAACATCCAACAAATTTTCCAATTGCAACTTATTTCTAGGCTATCTTTATAAAAGGAGCAGCAAGCCTCTCAACAAGGAGTGGAAGAAAAAATATGTTACACTGTGCGATGATGGTCGACTCACTTACCATCCGAGTCTTCACGATTATATGGATGATGTCCATGGCAAAGAAATTTCCTTGCAATATGTCACAGTGAAAGTCCCAGGGCAGAAACCTAGAGGTTCCAAGTCAATCATAACGGTTGCTGGCGGTCACTGCCACAGTGCTATCAACGAAGGTCTTGGAGGCCTTTCTTTAATCAGTGAGTATTTTTCAACATCGGTAGAAATTTATTTTACAGTTTTTCAAATTATTTATGAAATCGAGTGACATGGGGCACCTAACATTCGGTTTTAATGAAGGAATTTATTTATATAACACCATGTATGGCCACTTTTAAAAATTGTTACTTCTCTCAATCGTAAAACTGATGACTGATACAATCTTCATTCTTAGAAACACAAACTATCTATCTATCTATCTATCTATCAAACACACAATTTTGTGTCATGAACATTGCTTGCTTTTCAATCTACAACAGAGCTCATACTTCTAGCTTCTATGTCTCAATCGCTTTTTCCTATTTTTCCTGGTTTTTTCGTTACTTCCTTCACTTTTGGAAGCATAAAAAAGTCACATGGGGCAATATCTGCTGAGTAAGGTGGATGTTTCAACACCAGGATCTCATGCATGGTCAAAAATGATTTAACAATCAGTGCAATGTGGACTGGAGTATTGACCTGATGAAGCATCCATTATCATTATTGTTATTTGTACCATATCTTACATGAACTTTTATAACAGACAGGTAGCTTTCTAATTCAGCATTTTAGATAATTTAGTAATTTTAATAATGTTTTTTCATTTTCAAAAATGCTGCTCTGATTTGACGTTTGGTAATGAATAGTTTTAGAGTTTTATACATGAATATAGGGTTCCTTTCTCTAGTGAGGAGAGGTAATGATATAGTATATTGAAATTATCCATTTCCATGCAACCTATTTAGTTACTAACCAAGATTTTTTTATTATTCCCAGATAACATTAACATTATTTGAGTATGGGTTTAAGGTTTCTCGAAATTTGAGAATGGATGTAATTCCAGCCAAGTACCACTGATAAGATCTACGACAGATTAAAATAGTTTTGTCTTGGAACGCAAATGCTTCTAGCCTCTGATTTCATCCAATTGCCTATTTTCAAAAATCGATTTTTTGGGAACTCCAATTGTCCACTGTTGACTAAGTTTGAATTTCAAAACTATTGGTGAAAGATTTCAGTCATTATTCAAATCATTTTCAACATGAGAAAGTAAGGTAAAAGATATTACCAACATCATGGTGTAAGAAAAATTTGTATAACAGAGGTCAGAGAACGGTCCATTGCCCATGAATGCACAGAATCTTATTTTGCCATCAAATTTCCAGTCGGTGCTAGATCTGTATTGTATGACTTATTTCTATTTCAGGCAAGGATAAACGAACTACTGAAAAAGCACTTCTGAGTGCTTACGATGCGGTCAAAGATCCTGGTTCTAGGTATGCGCAACAAGCCAGCGGGGACGAAGGAATGGTTCTGTCGAGCAGCAATTCGTTTTTGAACGGAGAGATTGCTAAAACAGAAACGCCTAACGTGAAAAAACGTCACAGGCGTGTGAAAAGTAGTGGCGTAAAAAATTCAGAGTATGACGGTAAGAATAACTTTCAGGTAGTTTTGTGCTGTTTCTCTGAAAACTTTGAACAATTTTATCAAATTATGTGTAGTTGTAAGATTGAATAATGAAGTTTCCAAATTTTCAATATTCGCAATACAAAAGTTGGTAATGGCATTACATTTTGATCAATTGCACTACAATTCTGTTTGTCCTGAATGATGAGCAATATTTTCCAAAAATTTACAAAATAGAGCTGTAATTGCAATATAGAATGGGGAACGTTCCTCAATTTGGGTTATTACATCAAATGCAAGTTTGAACAAAATAAAGTTGAGTTTAATTCATGAGTTTTTCAAATTCACTTCGAAAAGTATTCAAATTGATGTTTCAAATGTTGGGTTTTAATTTTTAAAGGGATTTGTTTCTAATTCACATATTGGCAACAGCGCCTAGATCAAGTTGAAATAATTTATATGTACCTAGATATTCTACTTTAAAAAAGGAAAATTATCTTTATAAATCAACAATTAAGGCAAAATATAAATAATAGTTCAATACCACCTCCACAAGCCACATAAACAACAGTTTTTTTGTTATTTATTTATATAGAGGAAGATAGGTTATTTGCACAAAATGTCATATGTCACAGAATGTCTCGGAACTCGGAACATAAGTAAACAGAACAGCACGCCTCTGAAATATGTCATCTTTGTTTGTCTCATACAGGTAACAGATTCATTGTCCTTCATTAGCTATAACTGATGTTGCCAAATGGTGAAATAGAAGCGAATCCCTTTAAATGTTGAATGCATTATTTCATTCCTCTTTTTTAAGTATTTAAATAATTTTTTAAAGAAAAAGGTTGAAATGATAAGTTTAAAATGCGTTGTTTTAGAGCTCTTTTATGAAAACTACTTGATTTTCGTCAGGAGGAACATTCTCCATTGTAATGAATGCACTCTCATTCAAGAAATGTTAAATATCTTAAAGTTGACGTCAGTAAAACAGATAATTACCTATCGTATATCAATATTGAAAAGGGTGAACCTTCAGTCAAGAGAGATTGATTTTTGTGAAAAAAAAAAAGTTTTGGCTTTCTACTTCTCCATCTCCAAAGAAACAAATGTAGGAGTCGTCCAAAGACAGAAAAAAAGCAATTTATTTCAAAATAAACTTTTTACAAAGATGTATAGATCATGCAAAGAACAAACTGGGAGAAAAAGCCCTCTCGATACAACTACTTTCATATAAACATTGAATTACACGAAATTATAATTCAATGTTCATATAAAAGCAGTTTTTTTTCGTGTAATGAACCTTTCAATCTGAATCAATGAGTTTCTAATTTTTTTTGCAGACACCGAACCAAACGAATTCTATATTGTCTCTCTGGACAACAAGCAGTGGCACTTCGACGCATCTAATCCAGAAGAAAGAGACGAGTGGGTATCAGCGATCGAACAACAAATTTTGAACTCTCTACAGTCAAACGAGACATCCAAAATGAAGAGTAACCCCGTGGAAGCTTCTACAATCCAGTCGATCAAAGCGAGAGTACCCGGCAACGGTTTTTGTGTGGACTGTGATGCTCCAAGTAAGTGTATTTTCATTCAGTTATAATTTTTGATAACAATTGTAAATTTATATTCTGCATGAAAATTTCTTCACCAAATATATAATATATTTCACTTTCAGATCCTGATTGGGCTAGTTTGAATTTAGGTGTACTGATGTGTATAGAATGTTCTGGTATTCACCGGAATTTAGGATCTCATATTTCCCGAGTACGATCGATGGATCTGGACGAATGGCCGTAAGTGATTTTTATTATTTATTCCTTCAGTTAACAGTGATTTGAATCCCACCAAAATTTTTCATGAATTCTATTCAACATAAAAAAATTATGAAGTTAGATTCAATTTGTTTAATGAATTAAAAATCAAAAAACTTTAGATCTCTTAAATATGCATTGCTAAGAGTTGTTTGGTGTTGCCTTTTTTTTTAGGTAATGAAATCTGAAAAATTAAAGAAGCTAAATCAATAGAGAACCTGCTAACAAATTCAATTGTGAAAAACATCTCAGACGAAAACAAGTATACTTCCTTCGAAAAACGTCAAAACGATAAAATGTCCAAATGTCACACTCAGAACCCTATATGAACACACATGCAGGATGCTTTCCAAAATATTCAGTTTAGGTTCATATTTCTGTTTTGAACCATTTCCACAGAGCTATATGGAATACACTTGTTACCTGCTGAAAGAATACATGCAGATTCTTTAAGTTTTCTCATTCGTTTGTGAGGTTTTTTGGTGATAATTTTTTTCACTTCGTTTCATCTTGTGAGTTTTTCAATATGTTCCGCTATCCCTGATTTTGCTAACTGTCTTCTCACGAAGTTCCTTCATTCATACATCTAGGGGTCATGAAGTTTGACCAATGTAACTTTTCACAAGAAAAAAGTTCATGATTAATTAAACTTTCCAGTGGTTTATATTACGCAATAACTTTTTGGATCAACTTTATGGTTGACTCTTTATTACACTTCAGAAGATTCTCTATTGATTCAGCTGTGTGTTTTTTTTTTATATTGTGGTAGGTTAAGTACCCCAAAAAGAGCAACAAAAATCGACTTCTCCACTAGAAATGTCTTTCAAAAGAATAGTTTTCTATTCCTTACTGAACTTCAACTTCAAAATATGAAGTCATTTGAATATATTTTTTTCCTATATATATCTTTGGGAAGGCGAAAATTGGGAAATTCAATGGTTTTTTACAATTGTCTTTGTAACCTCAAAATTATATTTTTCACCTCGGTATCAGTAAGTGTTTCTGTGAATTTTTTTATTGGTCGGAAATCTCTAGATTTGAATAGTTTTGGTTACTCAACTTTATTATTATTATATTATATTTATATCTAGACAGTCATTTTTTTTCACACAGGCAATATGAATTTATGTACGCATTTCAAGTTTTCCTGTAGCTAAAAATGTATATCTTCGACCTCAAATCATTGAAAACTGTATTCATTTCATTGTCATTTTCCATTAATTTTTAACAGGCCTGGAAACTTGGCGGTGATGCTAGCTATAGGTAACTGCTTGGCAAACTCTGTATGGGAGTGTCAGATCCAGAATAGAACAAAACCGAATCCCACGTCTAGTCGAGAAGAAAGAGAAAGATGGATACGAGCTAAATACGAGAACAAGGAATTTTTACCGCCCCCTAACAATACTGTACCATTAGGTCAACAGCTCATAGGTGAGATATTTCTTATTCAGTTATTTGTTTAGTGCCCCACGTTGGAGCAGTTCACTTACGGAAATTTTCACTGACTTCAAGTCACATGAGAAACAATTAGTTTCATACCTAGTTTTGATTTCGTTTTGTTGCTCAATTTTGTGTATTATAAAAATATTTTATTGAGTACTTACTTTTTCAAGTAAATTATTGATAAAAAAACGGTTACTATTCTAGATTCAGTTTGTGCTTCGAATATAAAAGGAATCATCACAGTGCTGGCTCGAGCAAATGTTCAGGAAATGAATACGACGGTGGGACCAAGAGATCTGAGGACGCCTCTGCATTTGGCGTGCGCAATGGGAAATTTGGCTGTGGCACAGTTGCTCATCTGGGTAAGTATTTACAAGTTCACAGCATTTTTCACATTTTCAGGCATCTGATCCCTAATCATTTTATAGTAGTTATGGATTCAGATCAAATCAAAATATGCTTTATTACCCAAGATCTCAACATCTTATTGGCAAAGTCAAGTAAAGTAAAACCTGTATATGGGACATTGAATTAACAGCTGAAGAGATACAAATATAATAAGTACATGAATATATGAATATTAAGTAAATGTAAATAAATAATGCTAAGTAATGAACATTGATAGCTATTTCGTGTTGATTTCAATAACTTGTTTACACAAAGTTACATGCCAATTACTCGATAGAGCCTTGGTAGAATTTGTCCACACTATAATAGGGCCTCCCAACAAGGAATTCTTTTACTTTCTTTCTGAATTTATTTTCATTATATATATTTGCGATAAATTAATGGGAAGGGGAAATGAAGTATTACTGACGTGTATTATAAGTTGAGGTGGTATTAAATTGATTTTGATATTTTTTGTTGATAAAACACACTGTTTCGTTCCTAAATGAAAAGACATACTAAGGTCAGAATTTTTTGTTCACAAATAATAGGCGGCATGAATGCCTGTAGCTAGCCTTGCATATAGATATCTGATGGATCTTTTTTGTAGAGAGAATACCATATTGAAACGAAATTGTGCACAATTTCCCCAGAAACAAATTCCATAACGTAAATAGGACTCAATTTGTGCAAAATAAACTGATCTTGTAAAGTGTCTAACTTTCTTGCAACAGCTACCACTGCATGACACCCTGCTGCTAGTCTTTTACATAAGTCTGTAGCAAAACACGGGTATTTTTCTTTTGAGTTATTTTACGTTTACTCCGTTAACATATATTTTTAAACATCCTTTATATATTTGTATGATGGGTTGCTTGTCACAGTGATCCTCGGTATCCCTAAAAACCTCGCATCTATTGGAATGTACAGAAAAACCGCCACCGTTTTTATATCGGAAACTATTTTATTGAATGGCGTTCGCAGAGAGGGATTTGTTGAAACGAAGTAAAAGTCTGTGGTTTTATTGTTACATACGCGTTATTCAGTTTAATATAATTTGCCTGGGGCCTGAAAGGTTAAATAATACTTGTATTGTGGCGACTCGTGCCTGCATCTTATTTTAGCTGTATGTTCCCGAATAACCAACCATTATTGATGTCTGTATTGATCACTCATTTCACTCCGACTCAGTAAAAGTTCCATATTACAAGAGCAGCAGTCTTGATTTTCCCTGACCATCCACGAAAAACCCTGAGAGCAAAACCCGTTCCTTTACAAGTAGTCGACATGGTATTCAAATTTTAGATTTTCATCAATGAAGAGCCCTAAAAATTTGTTTTTCTCCAAACTTTCAATTTTTAAATTTTCCAAGTGTACTTTCCCTATGTTACATCTAAACGTGACCACATTTGTTTTGTCGATGTTGAATGATGAAAGATTGGAATTTGGATTTGATCAAGTAAAATTGAGGTGGTATTGCTACGCCAGAGGATAGTGGTGTCGTTAGCGAAACATGTGAATTTACCACTTATGTCAACATGGACTACCTAAGTCATTGACATGGTTATTGTAAACTACATACTCATTGAAATAAGTTTGCAATGAATATTTCTTGAAAATATGGTACAATGGGATTTTTGTGAATTCGAGTTTAAGCTCCGAAACTACAACTCATAAAATATTTTTGTGTCGACTGCAAATAAATATTATTATTTTAATTTCAGCACAATGCAGACGTCAAATGTGTCGATCAAGATGGAAGAACATGCCTTGCATACGCCAAGGCTGCAGCCAGCATAGCAACGGCCAAGTCCCAATCGACCAACAGTCTCAACCTTGAAATCTCTGCGGCTACATGCAAGTCCCTAGTAGAACTTCTCCTCTCGTACGGCTGCCCTGAAGTGTCTTCGGTGTCAATTAGTGGGACGATACCACGTAGGAAAGGGAGTCAACCTGCGTCTCAATATGATAAGTTGCCGTCTAGCGTTCTCTAGGGGTAAAGGATTCTAATGGCGGATATCCAGGGTAGAAACGTCGTAATAGGCGCGCGGATGATTCGAGGGAGGTTAAGTTTGTGTAGGTTTCGATGTTTTTTGTCATTATTGTATAATTGTCCAGATTTGAATGTCGTTGAATCTTTGAGCAGAGTTACTTTTTCAATCGTGTGGACGTTTTGAGTGAGTTGTTTTCACCATCCTTTTTGAAATCAGCAATAATTGACGTTTGATGCACTCAGGACAAACAATAGTATCAGGTTTTTGCAAATATATTTTTCAATTTCTCAATGACATTCATCAACTTTTCACAAGTTATAAATGTTCGCAATGTTTTTCAAGCTTTGAATTATCAAAAAAAAAATCAAAATTATCTAAAACTGTTCAATAACAGCTCAACTTTTTGTGTGGAAAATGTTTCACAGTACTCATTGTCCAAGAAAACCTGTCACTAGACTAATAATTTTTACAAACAAAAAAAAAAGAGAAAACATCAAGTCAAAAATTCAGTAAACTTCTCAAGATATTAACAATTTTCAAAAATTCATTCAATTAGTTTGATCTAATAACAGAAATGGGTTTTTGAAATGAATTCATGTTTCAAAGAAAATATTTCGTGAACCCAAAAAAATGTGTGTGAGTGATACTTTTGTGTCATTGATTTTTTTCTTTGAAATTGACCATAACTGAACATGCTTCAAGGTAACAAAAAAATTGATGAATAACTAGAATCAGTGCACATGAAAATATTGAGATTAAATTTTAATCGATAAATAAATGTCAATTATCACCGATTCCTCAATTCTGCAATGTTTGGGCTGTCTATTCCTATATACTATTGTATCCATTTACTTATTACGATGTTTTCTACCTGGACGCTTCTTTCAATTATTGATATTACAACCAATGCGACTGATAAAATTAGAAATTTGGAATTTCTTTCACAAGTAATTATCAGTGAGTTTCAGTTAATTGAAAAGATTTCTTGAAACTTACTGTGGATGACTGGGTCAAAATTTATTTTCGAAATAGGCTGTTACGAGTAATGTTAAACTGCAGTGGAACAATCAGACTTTTTCAAATAATCTCACTCTTTATGCACTTGTGTACTTATCATTTCGATTGACTAGTACAGGAATCACAATTTTGCACTGTTTTTGAAATGAGGTAGGCTTGTCCAGCAAAATTTTCGAAATCTTTGATACCTATGATTTTCTTTCAGATCTTTTTCCGGAGAATATAAACATTTTAGTTGTTGAAAGATTTGTTGTTTTGTATGAATTTTGTGAGTTTTTTTTTTTAATGGAAAGTTATAAGCAAGTTATCCATGTTCTTTGCCTTGAAAATATTCATCAGGAATTGATCATATTTCAAGTATTCCTTCTTACATTCATATTTCATGAATAATCATTATTGCTTGTGTGATTTTTTTGTATCATCAAATGAGGTTAACCACAATACAAATATTTTTTTGTGTACATACATTGTCTGTCTTCAATAGACTAATACTTTTATTCACATATTATATGTGTAATTGAAAATTTTTTCAGAGAAAATCATAATGAAAAATTAGGATTCAGCATGCTATCAAAAGAAGTCCTATTTCACGAGATTTCATTTCCAAAACCTAGCCTTCGAAATGATCGGGTTTGACATTTTAGAACTTTCATGGTAAAATCTCCAACAGTGAAGGTCAATTTTTAACTTCACATTCATGATCAGCTTTCAAATATTTGTCCGAGCCTTTAAATTTGCCTCGGGTAATAAGTTTCTAGAATATGATTTTGTGCAAAACTTTGGATCTTGGAACTTGGTTTATTTTGTTTGGAGAAAAAACATGGAATTAATAGTGAAATAACTGCTCCTATGATGTGTAGGTATTTCAACTTGAAATTATTGTTTAAAGTATGATTTATTTTAAAATAAGGAAATAAGTTTCTATAAAATAAAAACCTACACAGATCATAAAAACCAGTTCTTGCTACCATACAATTTTTGTGAATTGTATATATTTTATTTCTTTCTTTTGAGTAAATATGTTGTGATACCATTCTGTGAATTGCTGCTTCGAACAATTCTTGAGATTTTTGATGGACAAGTCTATCGACTGTAGTCATAACAAATGTGATCATTAACTGTAACCGAGAGTAAATTAATATGTTTGTACCTAGTATGAATTTTAAATGGAATAACTATGAGCGCGTTTTCGTCTGCTTTGTCGATATTGAGATGATTTGTGACGAGACTTGTTCTCTCTTTTTGTTATATTTTGATTATTTTATGATTATTTTGTTTATGTCACCAAAGAATTGTATGTATTCTTATTGTTTTGTATATAATGGTAAATTATGTACAGAAATTTATATATGTTGTTCTTCCTTAATAAAAAATATTCAAAATTTGGCTTTCATTATGGTCTCTCACCCAACCCCTCTTCTATATTATGATACTATCTGCTGAGTGAGAGAAATATCTTGGTTGTAAAATCTGTTGAAAAATATAAAATTCACACACTTACAAATTTAATTATGTTCTGAAGACTCTACAACAAATAAGACGTTCTAAAATATTACTTGTAATAGAGAAATGTAATAGAAACATAATTTTTATCCATTCCAAAATATTTAAAAACTACAGATGTAATTGAGTTACTGAAAATCAACTCTTGTGATCCACTGTTTGGAACTTTTGGTGTAAAAAGGAATATTACTGGAGTTTTTTCCCAACACCAAAGCGTTATTTCAACAGCTCAACACGTGTTTCCATAACGAAGTGATCATCTTCAAGATACGTGTTTCGATCACCAAGTGATCATCTTCAAGAGGAAGACCAAACTGCCAGTTTGATCTGCTTCTTAAACGCACTGTTCGACGTATTAATAAAATACTTTATTGTGAGATTTTCACTAAACAATTTTACAAAAACGCAACACGTGTTTCGCCATACAATGGCTTCTTTGGGCGTGTCTTTAATAGCTATATTCTACATATTCAATGCTTTAGTAACGGAAAGTTATTCAACTCTAATTGATCATTCAGTATATTACCCAAATTCCTGAATCTACTGATTTTTAAACATTCTAGAAGATTGAGTTTCAAACTCTTCTCTTCTTAATGTAACACGTATTCATAATTGAACTCATGCCCTTCTGCCAAAAGGTGGTTTGCAAATGTGGAGTTGATTTTACTATTTACAAAACTACTTCTATGGTCTTTAATTCTTTGGGAAAAAGTTTTCCCTGTTTGGTCAATATACAGTTTTGGGCAAGAGCCACAAGTCAGTTTTGATACTCCATAGTCCTGATCTATCTGACACCGAAGTTTTGTCTTTATTGTTTTTAATGAATTCACTTAGACTATTTATTCGTTCTGTGAGCTAGGTTTACGTATTCTTTCTTTAAAAAACGGGTAATATTGGTTGGTTCACCCCAATATGACAGTGTCCTATATAACTGACGTTATCGTGAGTTTGGGTAGACCTGGTCCATGGGTTGCTTTTGTAGTTTTTTGTAAAGAATGGAGTCCTTAATAACTACATTATAACCGTTATTGACCGCGATTTGTGTGATCAAACTGTTCGACGTTTTTTTGCGAAATTTCATTCTGAAGATTTTATCCCCGAAGATGACTTCCGAGGTGGTCGACCTGTCAAAGACCTTTGACTGTGTTTCCCACAGCATTTTACTCGAAAAACTGTCATATTATGGTGTAAGAGGTACTCCATTGGGTTTGATTGAAACTCACCTGATAAATCGTTTCCAGAGAGTTTTTTATAACAATACATTTTCTGAGGCCGATTGACCTAGGTGTACCGCAGGGTTCGGTTTTGGGCCCCCTTTTGTTTGTTATTTACATCAATGATTTTTACAACTATATGAAGCCATGTCACAGTGTACTATTTGATGACGATACATTCTTCATATACTATGAATTATTCAGCTCTTGCTGATAAGTCTATGGAAATATAAGAAAAAGCGAAGCACTGGTTCAGTGTCAACAAACTCATGATGAATAAGGAAAAATCACAAAACATGATTGTTCCTATGGCTCTGCCATTACCTGAATCCAGTGTGTAAAATTATTGTGTTTTACTCTGGACAATAGGCAAAATTGGTCAAGCCACATTTCAAGTTTGAAAAGTAAGCTATCGACTGCCTTATTTTTACTTAGACAGCTGAAACCAATAACAAATTTCACTACGTTGAAAATAGTATTTTGCTCGCTCATACAGTCTCACATTTCTTACGGTATTCTACTTTGGGGGTAATTCTAATGATGCCCAATGCATTTTTATATTACAGATTAAAGGTCTGAGAATTCTTGCTGGAATCGGTTTTAGGGATTCTTGCCGTGAATCATTCATCACTCATGAAATTATGTCGGTGCCTTCTTTGTATGTTTACTTAAGCCTATTAGGTATTCACAAAAGGGCCCCCTTGTTTTTCAAGCAATCCAGTTCACACAATCATGATACATGTAACAGCAATTTTATTAGACCTCAACGTTTCAGGCTGATGAAATTACAAAAAAACTCCTATGGTTTTGAATTGTATAATGCACTTCCTGCCAATATTAAAAATATGAATATGTTTTGTTTTAAAAAAGTTATAAAAAAATATTGAAAAAAAACTGTTTTTAATCCACTTCAGAATACTAAGAACAATTGAATAGAACTGGCCGATACTTGATGAAAATCCATATTCAAAAAACTAATAAATAGAGTTTATTCTATGATTTTAACTATAAGGGTTTTACAAAAACCGCGACACGTGTTTCGCTATACAATAGCTTCTTCAAGCATAACTGTTATGCTGTTTTTTTTATACTAAGAACATGTGCGTATACACACTTTTGACGCAAGGAAGATGCTCGCATAACCTCCACACTCATTTGTTAATATGTTATAATGTACCCTGTAAACTTGTTACAAACTTTTACTTTTAATTTTATATAAAATCTTTATACCTTGCACCTATTTGTTTGTCTGACTTGTCATAAATGTGTTTTATACATAACATGATCAAATAAATATATCTACTATCTACAGTACTTGGGAACGGAAAAACTGGGCGTCAGCTCCCGTGTGGTTTTTGATGGTATGAAATGTATTTGGAAAGGTCCTATGTTGGACAGCTCGAAAAGCGGCTGCTGTGATTCACTATTATTTACTGCAACAGGACCAAACCATCACAGTAGACTCCTATTGTGATGAAATCTATGAAATGTACCAGCGTAACCGACACTGGTCATTAGAAAAGGTTCAATCCTGCATCACGACAACGCCCGTCCGCACGTTTGAAAAATCACCGTTCCAAATTCAAACAAACTGAGCGAGGGGAACAATTCTTGATTTTTTTGACAATGTTACAGATTAGAACAAGTTCCTATTGATCAAACAATGATTCTAAAACAAATAATAAGAAATTCAACTTGTTTGACTTTAATTTTTTTTATGGTGACTTAATAATGTCACTGGAACACTATTTCTCAAAAGCCTTTGATAGATTGAACCAACAAATTCTACTGAATAAACTTTTTTCTGTTGGTTTCGATAGTCAACTGTTGAATTTACTACAGTATTATCTTCAGAATCTTACGCTATTTGTAGAATACAAAGTACACAAATCAAAAGAATTCACTTCAACTAGTGGTGCTCCTCAAGGAAGTAATCTAGCTCCTCTACTATTTTCTTCATTTATAAATGATATTGTTTCAAATATATCTAGTAACATATTACTCTCTGCTGACTTGAAGATTTTCAGACCCATGAAATCAACCGAGGACTGTCTTATTTTGCAAAATGAAGTTAATTCGATACATGAATGGTGCATACTAAACAAGCTTCCACTGAATATTCAAAAATATAAATTTATGAAATACACTCTCAAGCACAACAATACTCAGTTTGACTATGCAATAAATGATGTCACTTTAGAACAAAGTACAGAAACTAAAGATATGGGCATTATATTCGATAAGAAACTTAGCTTCATGTCACAAATTAATCAAATCACATCTTCTGCAAAAAATGCTTGGCCTTATCTTTCTTCAGGACGTGTAGAGACTTTCAAAACCAATAATGTTTTATAACACTTTTTAATGCATATGTCTGATCTCGTCTGGAATATGGCTCCCCAATCTAGTCATCTATATACAATGTGCATATACAGCAACTCGAATCTTGTCAAAGAATATTTATGAAATACATGGCTTACAAACTGGATGGAGCTCACCCATCCCAAGGAATTAATAATAGAGTGTTGCTAAATAGATTTGCCCTCCTAAACTTGGAAAACAGAAGAACATATTATGCCTGTATCTTCATTTATAAATTGATTCATAATCTGGTCGACTGCCCTGATTTGTTATCTCAACTAGATTCAATGTGTTAATAAAATCTCCAGTTTATAACATCTGTAAAATTTATAATAGTTTCTATATAATTCAAGATGGCCGCAAGTGAAGAAGTATCTATCTTTAAATGCTGTAAAAATAAGCCATTCATTCACTATATTTGCACAAAATGTAATAGTGTTTTCCACAAAAGCTGCCTACCAAGGTACAGAAAGTTGAAGAGGTTATTGGGAAATAAGATAATATGTTGTTCTGAACAAACCTTTGATGAATCTAACCAGGACACAGAACACAGTGTTTTAGAGAAAACAATCCTTGATTTAGGTGAGGACAATGAAATGAAAAATAAGCATATTAAGGAATTAAAGAAACAACATGAAATATTTGTTGAAGAGGTCATGAGAAATGAAACAGAAATGAATAATTTACTTCAACAGCAGGAAAATATAATAGCAGAACTAAAAAAGCAAATTGAGAAAGTAAAAAACAAACCAACAAAAAATGTAGACACTCAAACAGATAGCCAGGTAAAAACAGTAAATAAAGGAATTTCTACTGACTCATCCCTATGGGAATTCAGTGGCGTAGCCAAAACAAAAACAATGTATTCCGATACTTCGGTTTCTAAAGAAAATGTAAAGAGAGATCGTAGAAGTGAAATGACGAAGGAGAAGAGCAAACAAATACGAAGTTCGGAGGCAGTAAATATAAGAAAAATTAATTTAAAGAAGAGAATCCTGTTTATTGCTGGGAATTTTGGACGAGACATGGCAGATTTCTTCAGAAGACAATTAAATGACAAGTACGTAATAGAGTCATTTCTGAAGCCTAACTGTACAGAAAGTGAACTTATAACAACCGCAATAAATAATAGCAAGGATTTCACAAAAACTGACGTTGTTATTATCTGGCCGAACAACACGCACAAATTTCCAGTGAGACATGTCTCTCGAACATTAAGTTATACAAATTTCCTAATTATTACACAGCCCTACAGACTTGAGGCGAAAGATATTATTAATGATAGAATATACAGAAATAACCTAGCTCTTCTAAAGGAATCTCTCAATATTAACCTAAAATCAAATATAGTGGAGTGTAATAATGTGCTACAAAAAAGGAACTACCAGCGAGACGGTAGAAATATTAAAAGAATTGGAAAGTGGTATGTCTGTAAATTGATATCAGGTCTTCTTGAACAGAAAGATATCTCAACAAGGGAAATGAACAGTAATTCTATACACCAGGAAATAGTACTTGAATCATCAGATAGGGAAGTCCAAGAATATAGTCAGATCTCACTTGCTACAGAATTAAAAGACATCGAAACCAGGAAATTCAATACTGAAGATAATTTTTTATATCATCTCCAGGACCAAGAACACCATCCATAGACGAAGTTCCAAGAATCACATCAAACATATTAGTCAGCAAATACACTTCAACAACATTACCTCATAAAAACAGAAACATTGTCAATTTATCCACTTCAAAGGTTTTTACTTTGATTCATCAAAATGTACAAGGGTTCAGTAACAAATTGTTAGATTTTGAAATTTTTTTAGAAGACAATAATTGCGACATATTTTGTGTATCAGAACACTGGGCCAGAGACAATAGTATATCATCTCTAAAAATAGAGGGTTTCCAGATTGCAAACTCTTTTTGTAGGGATAAATCTATACATGGAGGGGTAGCTATATATGTCAGAAACAATATAAATTTTGACATAGTAAAAACTAATTCTGTCGAAATGGATTTAGAGGTGACAGCAATCAGATGTAAGGCAGGTACACTTGGCAAAGGCATGTTAAATAGCCTAGTTATAACAGTTTACAGAAGCCCAAACGGAAACTTTGACATTTTTATCAAAAATCTTGAGGAACTGCTCCGAAATTTAATGGTAAAATTCAAAAACTATAAGGTAATATTATGTGGAGATTTTAATATCAATTTTCTCAATGAATCGAAAAACCTCAACTTATTAACAGATCTGCTAACTTCTTATAATATCATACCAACCATTAATACCCCAACAAGAGGAAATAATTGCCTGGATAACATCTGCACAAACATTCACTATGAATTATATAAGAGTACAGTAGTAGATAATTATTTTAGTGATCATCAAAATGCTCAACTGATCTATATTGATACCAACTCACATGAAATTACAGAAACAAAACCTCGACAGCAATTTAGAGACCTTAATAATAAATTTAATATTGAACACTTTATCTCATTTTTGAGGCAGGAAGATTGGAATGATATGTATATGTGTGGGGGTAATGCAAACGAAAAATTTGAGATCTTTTTTCGAACTTTTAAATATTACTTCGACATTGCTTTTCCTCTAAAAAAAGTAAAAGAAAAACAGGCATCATATAAAAGAAAACCATGGTTAACTAAAGGTTTACTCATTTCTGGAGAGAAATTAAAATATCTGTATACGCTAACCTTAAACGGAAATGATGATACCAAAGAATATTATAAAAAATATAAAAAGTTATATAAACATCTACTGAATGTATCAAAAAAGCAATATAACAATGGCATAATTGCAAACGCAAAAAATAAATCTAAAACGGCCTGGACTATTATAGGATCAGGCAAAAAATCAAAAAGGAGGTTGGAACCAATTCACTTAACAATTGATAACAATATTGTACAGGCACCCCAGAATGTAGCAAATCACTTTGTTGAATATTTTAATACCATACCCACACTACTGGCTAGCAATGTTGAAGAATCATCAGAAGAACCCACACTTAGATACTTCAATCCTTATACTTTTTCATTTAAACCAACAACAGAACCAGAAATAAATGATATCATCAAAAACCTAAAATCATCTCAATCTACTGGTAATGATGAAATAAGTCCTAATCTTTTAAAAAAGTGTTCGTCATTTATTGCAGGCCCACTAACTTTTGCCATCAACTGCTCGTTGGAAGAAGGTATTTACCCAGATAGTTTAAAAATCGGAAAAATAAAACCTATACATAAAAATGGAAATAAAACTCAAGTTGAAAATTACAGGCCCATTACTGTCCCCAGTGCTTTTGCAAAGGTTTATGAAAAATGGGTGTCAAATTCAGTCGTTTCATTCTTTGATCTTCATAAGCTATTCAATGAAAATCAATTTGGTTTTAGAAAGGGACGTTCAACAACACAAGCTATAATAAAACTACTAAAAGAGCTATGTAATAGTCTAGATATGGGTAATCGAACTCTGGGTATTTTCTTAGATCTAAGTAAGGCATTTGATCTTGTAGACCACAGAATTCTACTAGACAAATTGGAAAAGTATGGTTTTAGGGGAAACTCACGTAGATGGTTTGAAAGTTATCTCCAAAATCGAACACAATACGTTGAAATAGATCAGTATCAATCTAAACGTTTAAAGTATACTATTGGAGTACCACAAGGCTCTATTTTGGGACCTCTACTTTATATAATTTATGTCAATGACTTTGAAGGAAATTTTGTAATGTATGCGGATGACACAACACTACTGGTTAGTGGTAAGAATGTTACATCCACAGTAGACTTGGCTCACAGGGAAATTTTAAAAGCCCAGGACTGGTTTTCTAGCAATAAATTAATCTGCAATGATAAAAAATCATCCTTCCTAAGATTTAGTTATGCCCCAAATGGTCATGATCACAGTTTACTGTTAAAATCACAGCACGGTTTAATGAAACAGGTGAATTCAATAAAATTTCTAGGACTTACTCTCACTGAAGATTGTAAATGGAATCAACATATTAATGAAATATGTAAAAAAATAACGCCTATGTGTTACTGTATCTATCAACTCAGTAAAATTATAGATAAGTCGGTGGTACTCATGTACTATCATGCCCAATTACACTCAACAATCTCATATAGTATAGTAGCTTGGGGCCTATCACGTGAGGCACAAAGGGTATTTATTTTACAGAAGAGAGCTGTCAGAAACATTCAGAGTGTAAATAGACGTACTAGCTGCAGAGATATATTCAAAGTTTTAAGAATATTAACTCTCCCATGCATTTATATGTACCAGCTGTTAATTTTTGTAAAATCGGATCAGCGACCTTTTACCTTCTTAAACAAAAATAATTACAGCACAAGAAATTCAACATTGTTAGAAATACCAAATCATAGACTGGCTAGATCAGAATCAAGTCCAATTTTCATGGGTGTCAGGCTATTTAACAAATTGCCAAATCATGTTAGAAAAATGTCACTAAGAAAATTTAAACCGTTCCTAAAAAACTTTCTGATTGATAAAGCCTACTACTCCATTGAAGAGTTTATAAATGACTTATCAATATAACTGAAGAATTGAGATTGTCATCTAGGGTTGTTAATATATTATAATTTTACCTAGTTATAAGTTTTAATATATAATTTTACATAACTGTTCATGTCCTATATGTACATAATTTTTTCTTTTTTATAAGTTTATTTATATCATATTACACTGACTTGTTCTATATCATTGAGTTATGATCCAGAAGAACCAATAAAATATTATTATTATTATTATTATATTCAGAATGTGATGTTTTTGTTGTTTCATTTGGACGCTTCAAGTATATAATTCGTAACAAGCTATTTTCTATGCAAGTCGAACTAGAATCTAATTTCAACCCATAAGTGAAATACTGTGTTTCAACTCTCTGCACACTACCAATTCTATTAGAATTCTACAGTATATGCTTTTTTTTATTATTATTATTATATGAATGTATCACTGTTTGTATATCTCTTGTTTATATATCTATGGTATATATATACTACTCTATTACTCTGCTGATTTTATATGCTATTCTTTATATTTCATGGTACTCATACATACTCAAACATATGAGAGCCATAAACCTAGTTTCGGTTTGCATGTGACAAACAAAAATTTAGGCATCATTATAAATAATACCATCATATCAGAAATTGAAATACTTACGTTGCATAAATAAAATGTGGACAAGATAGTATGATATATAAAAAAAGCAGTGAATTTTGATACATTATCATGTAAAAAGAAGTGAAATATTAAGTACAGTGAAGTATTTAGAAATTATAAAACAATAATCAATTGAATATTGAAATATTACCGTAAAGGTAGGTTTCCTCTCTTAAAAAAAATGGAAGATCCGAAGTTTCTTCCTTCAATCGTTTTTTAATGGGACTTAATCACTTTATTACTCCTTTCCATTCTTCAATTCCATTGGTAGAGTTTCATCTGTATAACGAAATGTTATACCGTTATACTTTTAATGAAATATATATTTTTGAAAATCTTTTTGTAAGAAACTATATTGAAGCACGACCTATTGCAGTTTTGAAATTTATGTTTTCTCTATGTCTATGTGTATGTATGTAAATATCTGACAAACACTGTTGCCATTGTCTATATACAAAGCTGTTGCTAAGTTTCTCTACAAGTTTATTGCCATCTGTTGTTAGTCGTTTGAGTTACTGTTTGGGACATTCGCTAATAGATGGCCATGTCAGTCATAGTGGTTTTGTCATCAATATACATAAACCAGACTAAAATTATTCAAGAATTGTTCATTTCGTCCATCATGTGACATGTTGAAAGATTGACAATGAATTGTCATTGTTTATTAAGATGAAACTTTCGAATAATTACTTGGTACTTCATTTTCAATTTGTAATAATAACAATGTATTGATAACCAACATTTCAACCAGGTTACTTTTTTGTCTATTTGCGAACATCTACGTCACTTTAGCGATCTTTTTAATACTTCATAATGGACGGATACAGCACCATAAATAGAGTGTTCTAATGATCTGTTTGAGGAGATATATTGCTTTACAAAATTGGGAAGGTCTATAAAAACTCTCATTTCCTCCACATGAATTTTTCACAAATAACTGTACAAAAAACATGGATCATACTGACGCATGCGCACTTACTTTTTTTTTATGGAAAAATTCCATTGAAAGAGTAAACCAAAAAATTAAACACATTAAACGATATGGAAATTATTTCATAAACTTGTTTTGGAATATCTTTGAAAAAGTTCGTAGTGGTATTTATTTTATGGTACTTAAACATTGGTCATTGTTTCATTCGATTTCATCTGATTATGAAATAACCTTCACTAAATCCATGTTAAACAGATCATTAAAGATTGTATTGTTTCGATATTTCATCTTGTTGGACATTTCAATGCAGATATCCAAGGCCAACGCATATAAAATTCTAATCAACTTTAATGACATATAAAGGAAAAGTTTCAATGGAGACAAGTACACCATCCATTATTGATTAAAGATATATTTCGTAGACATTCAGCCTCAATGTAAGCGATTCGGGTCACGAAAACAATAAAACGGAGATGTTCTCAGACTGATTCCATTGCCAAACACATTAGGCAGAGCTTTCATATACAAAATATGTATGAATAGTTCAACGCAATAGTAAAAGCACATTGAAAAGAACGCGTGAAACGCAATCTTCCACACCATGTCTAGACTAATTCTGAAAATTTTCGTAGAATTTCACTTAAATTATTTTAGTCACCTAATAAAAGAGAACAAAATTATTATTTTCCAGAGAATAGAGTATTCATTATTACCAGAAAGAAATTATTATCAACAATGTTCAAATTACAAGATAATTTGGAAGAGCTTCAGTAGGTCCTTCATGTAACTCATAAAAGGCATAAGATATAAAAAAGTATAATTAATTTCACATGCTAGCTATAGAAGGCAAGTTACTAGACTAAATATAATTTTAATAATGATAAAAATACGATACAAATATACGTAATTTGATTGTAAATATAAATATAAGAAAATTACATAGTTAGGTATTGTAAAAAAATTGGACAAGAAGAAGAGTATTATTTCTCCAGAGTCAAAAAAATATTTTCTAACAGAAAAAGAGACGTGCATATAACGTCACTTTTCATATAAGTGGCTTTAGGCCAACGTAAATTCAGTCAATCCTTTTCCATCCAAATAGAATTTCAACATTCACCTCATCTGTCGATTTATATTTTCTTGTTGTTTCACATATGTTTTATCAACTACAGTAATTATAGTATCGTCAGCAAAGATTGCTAACAAATGGATTTAGGCAAAATTGACCAAAAAATAGAAGTGGTCCTGGAGCATCTCCCAGTGGAACTTCGAGATAAACAGGATAAATATCTTATCTGAATTTGATTGTTCTGTGGTTCCTAATATAAGACTCAATCCCATCTCTTATTCCTGACTTCCCTTATGTCAATAACAGATTGTTTGTGATATTATTATGATATACTCAAAGTTTCTTATAAATAAAAAAAACAATTATTATGATATTATATTTTTCAGTTCAGTTCAATTGAATTGAAACGGGAATATTTTCAGGAGAGGTTAGTTTTTTGTATAAAAAAGTTTTTGGCTTTCTACTTCCCTATCATCAAAACATAAATAATGGGAAACTTACAAAGGAAGGAAAAAAATAAAATAACTACAAAAAACTATTCACACAGAAGTATCTTTCAGATTCAAACTGAAAACCCCTCTAAAACAAACAATTTCACAAAAACTTTGAATTATACGAAAAGATAAAGCCCTTTCGGAACAACTACTTCAATGAACATTGAATTACACATATTTTCATACAGATAGTACCCCAAAATCTCGTTGTGGAATTCAAACAGATATCATTTATATCATCGATATCACTACACAATGTAATATATGAAGGAGTATCGGTATTTGGAACTTCTGGCGTAAAATGAACATATTGAAATACTCCTTTCACACCAGAACAAAAAGACCATCTTGATGCAAATTTCGCTAACCAAGTTAGCATCATTAGGAGATATTTTGATGATGCTAATAACTTGATATAGTGAGAAACGAAAGACGAAGTTTATTCAATTTTTTAAGAAATAATTCAAGAAATGAAATTTTTCACCAATTCACGTACTTTTCATTTTTTTTTAATGTCACTTTTCAGTTCAACTATCTCGAAAATCTTAATAGGAAGTGATATTTTTCAAAATTGTATATTTAAGTATATCTCTTTCTCTACAGAAAAAGTTGACGAGAAAGGTACACATGGTTTGTGTTGGAGGAGAAGTGCAGGGCGTACATATCACCAGGGGAACGACATACTGAAACGGGCTATGGTATCGGTGGATGTCCCTGCAATTCTGGAACCCTTAGGTACCAGTCGAGATGATGATAAACGACCACATAGTATGTCTCTTCTACCATGGAAATACGGTAAACCTGTGGTACGGGACTTCACTTCATTGACATGGTGGCGGCTTCCCATCTAGCCGAAAGTTCGAAGTCTGCTGGAAGTGCAGCATTGTCTGGCGAAAAGTTAAAACGAAAAAATACCACAATCTTGATATTTGTTCCATCCAGTAGCGGTTGAAACTTTTGGTGTTTATGGCCCGGAGTTATTCGTTCATGAACTAGGAAGGAGATTAGGCCAAGCAACGAAAGATTACCGTTCTTTCTCTTTTTTGATAGAAAGAATCAGTATCGCTATTCAATGTGGTAATGCTACTTCGGTCTTTGAAACTATTCCTCCTTCACATAATGTTGATGAGATCATGCATTGCCCTCATTTCAGTACGGATCTAAAATCTCTTCGAAACAAGTCGAGATATTCATCAGTCTCCTATCAAGGTTAATTCGCAAGTGATTAATCCACCTTTTCCTTTTTCAATGCGGTCAATGGATATAGATCATTTTTGCCCCCCCAAATATGAGCTGCAGCCCACGTGCTTTTGGTTCCCTTTCAGTGAAAGAGCTTCATGGAGCAAGAGCCGAATCAACCCCTCTACGAAACCCTTCATCATTTGGAAGGATTGAATGCAGCTTGAGAAATGGTTCTGATGCAGATTCTGTGGAACATGTCCTGAAAATCTTGCGAAGAAAATTGAATTAGATAATTTAAGAAACACTTGCTACACGAATAGCATTTTACAAGTGTTGTTCATGACGAAGAATTTCAAGAACGAGGTTTTAACGATGAACAAGAATGTTTCCTACTTATTCACCAAACTCAAACACCTGTTCATGCAGCTGCAGTTTTGTAAGAATGTTTCCTAGAGTCTTTGAAGTCCACTAGATACTCGTTAGGCCAACAAGAGGATTGTTCCGAATTTTTGGGGTTCTTGTTGAATATCCTTTGTGAGCAAAAAATAGCAGAATAAATACTCCTGACTTCTCTGGATTGAATGATTCCGTACAGTCTATCTCGTCTTATGTTTGTAGATCTTTTGCTGAAAAAATCCTCACTAGTTTACTTTGTAGTACATGGTCAAGAGGTAGCAAAAATGTATGTGACTTTCTGGAACTTCAACTAGCGTTTTCTAATATGAATAACCAGTCCATGCAAAGCTTATTGTGAAATCATCTGAAAACAAAATTTTTAATGAGTGATGCTCATCTATATTTCCAAATATGCGCCAGACTAACTGACTATTATATGACAATAAGTATAGCTGAGGAACCAGTCAATCTAATAATAACACTGATGATCTTCAAACATGATTCAACCTTTGACAGAAACACCAAACTCTTACGAAGGTTACAATCTTCATGCAGTTATTATGTTCACTGTGGTTGTGGCGTTGAATCTGGTCATTATTACGCATTGTTCAAAGACGAAACGGACTGGTTTTAGTTTGATGATAGTCGTGTCACTTAATATTCTGACGATATATTGAATTTATTGGAGCCTCTGGAGACACCCTACATTTTATTCTACGAAAGAGAGGACATTGGCAGATCAAGATCTCCAGATGATGTGTTGCTGCAGGTTTTTCCGGGTTTTCCTACAACTGATATAGCAAATGCGCCACTGGAATCAATCAAGTCGCTCCGGAGCGCCAATTAAATTTCGTTGCTGTTTTAAAATTTCATAATTTGTATTACTTTCTTTTTCTCTATATTTATTCTATTTGTCAGTCTCACAATAAGATAGAACAGCTTTGGAACTTCCACTTTTTCACTGGCACATACAGATGAACCGCATACTATTTTAGAATTTATTTTATAGCAAGAAAGGTACAATTTAATGTAATGGTTTGAACAATAATCTTCCATATTGAGATTTTTGATATGAATGAAGAAAAACTGGCATTTAAAAAATAACTGAATGAATAACTGAATAAATTTCTTTTTTTGTTTCTCAATACGAGTATATCATGTTTGTCAGTATTTACATAGATAATGTCTGTGCAGCCATTTTGAATTCGGAGAAAATGGCTTCTACGGCATCATTTTGAAAAGAAGTGGTAACTTGTGTTATATCGTTGCATAGATAATTTTAGATTCTATCAAATGGTCTAAAAAATATACAAGGTTCTTTTGGAAGTTTTCGACTCGGGTTTATTTCCAGTCAAACATGTACAGATTTTCGATTGTTTCATCGGTGGAAATATCGGTTTCGATTAATTATGCCTTCTTTTCCATTATCAGACTTTTTACCTCACTGTACACTTATTTCGGTGTTACCCGGTATATCAAAGGTTGAATGATATTCATCTTCAATGTGTTTCAAAAGCTTTGAAGATGATTCTTCGAAACTACAGCGGTTTGTTTTTTATAAATTTCAGAATATTCGATATATCGTTTTCTGAAAAATTAATTGTTATATCTAGTAAATATTTGAATAAAATGCCGGACAATAATTGAAAGGGTAGAGTGAAAAAAATACTTCACAATTTCGACAACACCGACATTTAATATTAACAGCTGTTTCGACACACTGTGTCATCTTCTGAGTGAATTATAAACTAACCTAGGAATATGATGTCATCTCCTCCAACACTAAAAGTTGCATTGGTATGTTGGGATACCTCTCCCTACCTACCAATGTAACTTTTGGTATTCAAGGAGATGACATCATATACCTAGGTTAGTTTATAACTCGCTCAGAAGATGACATAGTGTGTCGAAACAGTTGTTAGCATTAAATGTCAGTGTTGTGTAAACTGTGATTTTTAATTTTCACCCTACCCATTCAATTAAAATTAATTTACACATATTAGAAACCGAAACTGTAGAACAGGACAATAATACATTTTGGTTGGAATGTTCCAAGACTTCAATTTGACGTCTGTTGAGAAGTGACATGCAAATTTTTCATAACCACTCTTTGAGTTTTCACTCGCTTGAAATCAATTTTTTTTAACTAATCAAATGGGAAGGGCAGATTACTAAATTGGTTCATTAATGTTACTGCGCTTGAATAAAAATTCAGATAAGAATTTATCCAATTTGTCAGTTATACTTCTCAGGCTCAGTTGTACAGTTTCAGTTGAATTTCACTCAACCTAGAATTTTTTTGAAATATTGTAACCCGTTGTACAATCTAATGTTTTTCAAGTTCAACAAAACTTCTTAGGTTGGCAGAACGAAATCGTGCAAATAAACAATAATTTTAACAGTAATTTGAAAGGTGAGCATTATTTGTTAATAAATAATGGATCCTAATCGTAGTAGAAGAATGATCCATAAAAAAGTAGAAGAACTCGAACAAGATAAGATATGTTCATATTTTAACTAAAAAAGCGAATGAAATTCCGCATTTTTCATAAATTATAACAGAAATTTTGCAATATCATAAGAGATTGAAGCTATTATGTCGTCATGGACTTGTTCCTATATAAGTTTGATGGTAAATCCTAAAATAGAAATTATTTTATAATAGCTGCTTTTTTTTGGGGATCTACTGAAGTTGTTGATAAAAGGTGTCTTTTGGAAAACATGGCGATATAGATAAAACTAGGAAATTTGTCTCATATCCTTTTCATTCACACTAAACGACTAACTGTACTTTTACCAACTTTGGAAAATCCACCCGCAGCTTGGAAAAAATTTTCCGATGGCATAGAATGGCAATATTAAAATAGAATCATCGCATATAGGTTAGGTTTGAGCTTCAAAAATTTACCGTTGAACCTGCTTCATAATCATATTTAAGCTAAGCTTAATATTTCAACCGCATGCATGCACACTCAAACTATGCTTATACAATCATACCCCAGTTGAGTCGTGCTAAAAGTTTTGCCTGAATAGGCTAGACTATCGAAACAATTTCACTTATATCCTCCATAGTTTTGCTTTTACAACCCGACTTAGAAAAAAATATGTCAAACGAAAAATCGTGTTTCTATCAGTAGAACTATCGCTTGCAACAGCATTTCTACTGGTTGGGTTCGGTGTATCGCTTGCTAAGATTCAGAAAAACAGATGACCTAAAACCTGAATGATTTTTTATGAAACTAAACCTTCTTTGTAAGCTCCAGTTCTTTTGTCAGTTCACTCCACAAAGCTTTTGTATGACGATGAGTACCTATAACTAAACGTGACATTCTCGTTTTGATAAGTTTTCTACTACAGTATGTTTTACATAAATGATAATCCAACGTCAAAACGCGAAAACGGAGGTTATGTGCTGTCATTATTTTAAACATTTGGATTGGTGGAAGCATTACGGAGAAGTTTTGTTACATTTTCATTCGATTTCCTTTCCCTTTTTGTACTTCCTCGTTCCAACTACACAATGTAGTTGGAATTGAAAGAAAGTAATAATTCAGGAAGAAAGTAATAATTCAGGAACACCGGCCCAGAGAGTAGAAAGATAAAAAATATTTCTGGGACAGTGAATATTTCATTCCGTAAATAAGTTCCAGGTAATTCAAATCGCACCCTCGCAAATTAAATGACTGCCGACCCCATATCGCAGAAACCTCACCTACAAGCTCCCCTATATAATAACTGCAAGTGCTTGGGCATAATGAATAAGAATTAGAGTTAACAATCAGGGACACCCTCTAGCCGTAGCTCTAACGAAGTATCTGCTTCATTAATTCCTTTCCATAGTTTCCATCTACATTTCATCAACTCAATGAAAACAGCGGACCCGTAACTGTCGCAGCCCCCCCGGATGACGCCGGTGTGATTACCCTTGTATAAGGAGGAGCATAGAGCAGAAATGAGCGTACAAACCTAGACAGAGAAACCGAGATTAGACAGATAAAATGATAAATCGAATCCACAACGTAAAACGTACTCATCTCACCCCTACTCTTAGCATTGGACATTGATTTGATATTCGGTAGCTCACCCCCACCACTCTACCTGATCCTGCACTGCACAAGAAAGGTCTTCTTGCAAGCGAGGCGCACTCTCCGATCAGAAAGATTGGTGCGGTGTTGCCAGATTCGGTTGGATTTATCGGTTCCTCAGCATTTTCCTGAATAATGAATTATATTACATTCCTTTTAAGTGGGGACGAGATAATGGGGGTATTACAATTCGGAATCAACATTCAATGCATTTCAAATGAGTATTGTAATATATATACACTCATATATTTTTCATATATGAATTATCCTTTCTGAAAATTAACACACCCTGAAATTTAGAAATTGACTCCTCCACAATTTATATCCAAATCCGTCCTTGACTACTTCGTCAGTAATTCGTTTCCTTCGGAAGATTTCCTGAAAGGAAACACTCTTTGAAACTACTTAGACTTGAGACCGATTTTTGTCTAATGAAGGACAAATCTTCTTGAGACTGTCTTGAGCAATACTTCAATAAAAGTATTTGGATATCATTTCAGCGTTCCCATTTTTTGCTGCATCTTTTATATTAGTGGTTACTGTTTGATTTCACTTTGCACCAGAGATTCTGGCCATCACCAATGACTCTCAGATTGATAGCTCCCCTGTACGCTAGAGATGACAGTTCTCGTGTTCTAATTCGGAAGACAATATTCATTTTGTGCCAGAGTGCCATTCCATCACATCGTCCTATCCTCCGCCATGCCCTTCAGCCACTCTATCATAACCTGTAAGATATAATGTGTTCTGTTTCCACTATAACTTCGATTCCAATTTTATCCGCATAATCTATCAGGGTAACACGTTCTTTTGTACTTCCAGGCAGATATGTAAGTACTTTCTGATATCAAGATAATACAATATTCAACTCAATTGGATATAAATGAGAGCCAATCTAAAATTTTTACTTTTTCTGGCATGCATTTCAAACTCTTTGAGAAATTTGAAGAGTTAATCAATTTGTGTTGATATCTCAAAGATACGTTTATATATCAGAAAAAGAAGTTTTTTCCTCTGAGGTTTATATAAAAGGTTTCCATTAAAATTAACAATTTATGAACATTGTCAAAGTAACACAAAAGTTAAAAAAAATCAGTGAAATACAAAAGAACAACGTAAGTAATCCAGGGCGTTGTATTTCAGATCTTATGGCGTATTCTCTTTTCAGCTTCAGGAAAAAACCATGGAAAGAAACATCGCCTTGACAAGATAGTTTTCACTGATGAAGATATTCTGTTAAAAGAGGAATATGAGAAAAATCAATAATAATTTATAATAATCTACAAAATCCTCTCGATGTGATTTTCTAAGAAATTAATCAAACAATTCGAGTTGAACCCAATTATTCATATACTTAACTCAATTACAGTTTGAATATTGGGAAAGAAGAGTTTTGGCTTTCTACTTCTCCATCATCATACATAAAATGTGGGAATTTTCTTCTAAAAATTAGTCTCTCCTAAAAAAATACCCCTTTCAATTCAGTTTGAATATTCTTTAGTACTTCTATAATTTTTACTAAATATTTAAGTAGGTTGATAATAATAATCGTCTTTATTGTTTCCCAGCTGTAGTTACATAAAAATATTTAGATAAATTAAAGAGCTAGTTGCTGATATAACAAAAGGCAAAGTTCATATCAGTTAGCACAAGTGCTACTGATGAGTTGTTCTCAGTAGCACTTGTGCTACGATAACATCTGATACTTACGAACTTTATTCAAGGTCGGATATCTCCATTATAATATGAGCACTGAAATTTCTATAATATATTTCTTCTCAGTTGTTTGCTGTTAATACCACTGTAGGATAGCAGATAATTCACCGGCTTTACAGGTATAATTATTCACTTTTCTCAGTAGCATTCGTTCCAAAACTATTCAAACCAAAGATTCTCGTTCTTTTTTTTTTATGAAAGTACTAGTTGTCGCCCGCGGCTTCGGTCGCGTAGAATTTGGTTTGTCACATTAAGTTTCGTGACAGATAATTTTAAACAAATAGTTACAATATTTTTTTATCAACCGAAAACTTCAGGTTTCCAACTTCAAAACTGATGAAATTCATTTCACATAAAATATAGCCACTATAAATCAAATATAGCCAGTCTTCAAGTATGCCCACTGTCTATATGTGAAAAGTTTTATTTACTTATACGAGAAATTGGGCAAATTTCAGATATGTGGTTGGTTACCTCGTTCTAAGGCAGATGGGGCGATGGCAAACCTGTTGTTTGTTGTCCGCTTCAGCCTAGTTCGAATGATACTCTGAAAGAATTCGATTTTCAATTATCGGAAATCATCGACTTTATGTTGATGATAGATACTACCTTGCACTGACGAGTGACCAAACAGCCCGAAACCGGTCTGCAAGTGTGTTCCAATAATTGAAAATATATTGCTGCAGTTGTATCGCCAATAACATATGCAGGAATAACGTCAGTGAAGGATATAATCCAACGCCCTTCGTGGTATCAGCCAGGGGAGTAGTTGTTTTCTGATAGATATATGATGGAATTGGCCGATACTTGATGAAAATCCATAACTAATATATTCAAAAAACACTTTATTGAACGAATAGACACGTATCTGAACAAACAAAGTTTTATTATCCAAAAAACTGATTTGAAGGAAATGAAGTCCACTGAAATCCATCTACTGAGCTATTCTCCTTCTTTCATCTAGTAAATTATATAGTGTGGGGCACTGCAGTATTCCCCAATTATCTACTCTTGTAACACTACTAAAAATAACAACAATAAATGTCGTCAGTGTCATAAATCACTTATTTTCTCTGCCAGTTACACTATTAATATTTCTTACATTCTATCTCGGGCATTAGATACCTTTTAAGGTGATTCAGAGGTGAAATCTTGCCAACTATATAATTTCTTTTTTACGTACCACCATATTTTGTCTTGAGGAGTCTAGAAATAATGAATGCATCTCAACACTCACATTTGTAGATATCTAGCAATAATGCGTATTTCAGTCTGATCTCAGACCATGTCAGTTGAAAGCAAACCAATTTGATATAGAAAGGAAGTAAAGCTAACATCCTACCTTATAATTAACATCAATCTATTCAGAAACATATTTTGCATATTATTTTAGTATTTGATATTCACATTATTCAGTAGTTAGAATAAAACTAATTAGACTAGTATCTGTCTTTCGTACTGCATAAAAACTACCAATTAGCAATTATGTTCTTGGAGACAATAGTAAGTGGACCAGTGAAGTGTATTCCGGATATAGAAAACATTACTAAAAAGGGGATTTATAAAAAATTCCAAGAATTATTGAATTAAAATGATGGCTTGAAAGAATAAATTGGGACTTCAAATAAATAAGAACTGCCATTGTCACTTCTTGCTGACTTGGAATGCAACACAGCAAATACTATTGCGACATGGCTGCAAAACCTTGAAGATGTAATTGTATTTGCTTGGATATCAATCCCAAGAATTTTCAATTGGCAACTATACGACAGTAGCTAGTTTATACGCAGTTATTAAATAAACAGACGAGGTTCTATAGAACGGCATGCTGGGTCACCTGACATGAAACCTCCAGACTTTTCATCATAAAAACCTCCAAATTACTCCAGATTTTTCCTCGTTACCCCCGTGTCGTCCGCGTCCTATTCCCGACCCTTTTTTTAGCCCCAAACCTAGCGACTTTACGGAAAGAGCGCGCGGCAACATCGCAGAAGACCAGAAGATAGGCAGGCCACTGGAATCGAATAATCAAAAAGTCGTCGTGTCTGCTCGTCCATCGTCCATGGCGCTCGTAACTGAGGATTCTTCGATTGTGTTCCGTCTGACATAAACATTTCAGTGATTTTGTTGAGAACGTTCGCGAAAACCCGCAAAGATGAGGCTGATTTTATTGATGTTTGCCCTCGCCGCCGTCATTTATGCAAGTGAGGCGAAGCGCAAGAGGAAGTTCGAAGGCGACTTCGAGTTTGACGAAGAGGTGAGATTGAATGTCTTGATAGTAGCGGAGCCCTTGGCTTTTTGTGTCGATGTAGACCGCCTTGTTTACGAATCTTTGTCCGATTTTGTGGAAAACTCGATTTCTGAACCTCTCAAATTTAGGATCGCCATCAAAATAAAACGCCCAATCAGAAAAAATGTAGGAGTCGCCAGTTTTTTCGCAACTTTCTGTTTTACGAAAGGAAGATTTGGTGGTTTACAAGGCCTTATTGACTAACCATTCATCTTTGTAGAGGGAAGACTTCTTGCATTCCTTAACTTTCTAATAGAGTAAACAAATATTTACTTAGGTGCTAGACGACTACTCAAATTTTAATCTCTCTCGCTTACCGTGAGTTCAGAAAAATACACAGGAAAATGAACAAATCACTAGTTTGGTGTTCTGAAATATTGTTCTGATAATTAAACATTAACACACAAGAAATCTTCTTTCACAGTATTATCCAACGTAGATCTGCTAAAAGAAACGAAAGAAGGGAGATTATTAGATTATAGCCTGGGATAATTTTCAAAAAGGGATATATTGTCATTATTAGTTATCGTTTTCATTACATTTTCTGCTCATATTCACTACATTTTGTTGATACATATCCTCACAAGCGTTCCAAGTTCATATTCTGGTCTGTAGAAGGTTTTTATTTTTTTTATTTCCTACTAACCATATCTGACGGCATGCCGAAGATATAAAAAACGAATAAAACTGAGAATGAAATTATTATTATCAATCTGTCTGTTTTCAAAAGATGAACTTTGCACCAAATTGACATAACACCCTGTATTTGCGTTGTTTTAAATGAATTATTGCTCACAAAGTTATGTCCAGAATATGACATGAGTTTAGAAATTATGAGTTACTCGTCTCAAAAATAATTATGCTTTGATAATACTGATACCAAAGAGGAAATAAATTGTATTGAGTTTTTAGTTTCCAATATCGGATTGAATAAAAATGTGAGAGAACTTTATACATGTGTAAAGAACAAATTCCTGGTTCATTTCGATACGTTACTATATAAATCTTATAGACAGTGTATTGCAGTTGAAACGGGATACCCCCAATAAGTCATTTGAAATTGAGACTGAATAAATCGTCAAAGCACGTCAACGTCAGCTTTGAGAGGAACATATGTGAAAATTAACCCCTTCACCTTAACAACTCACGTGACACCTTTTTTCCAATTCTTATTCAACCCTGCAACATTTTTGACATTTCAACGGTAAATAATATCAGCAAAATTGAAATATTAGGTTATTTTAAAACTTTTGTTCGTGTTAGTATCATGTGTTTTTGTAGCTCCATGTTAAACCACCTCAGGACGGTGGTATGACACCGATGGGCCAACCAAGCACTTCCCAAAGGCACTATAACTTTCTGCAACCGAGCCAAACTCTCTCACCAGATTCCTATTGTGAGGAACACGAAGAAATGTAAAAAAAATGTTAGTAGGAGCCGGCACTGGTCAACAGAAGATGTCCGATCCTGCTCCACGATAACGCCCGTCTGCACGTTTCGCAAATCACTGGTTGAAAATTAAACGAATTATTCGTCAGAGTTCTGCCTCATCCTCCATACTTCCCAGACCTCTCGCCAACCGACTACCATCTTTTCAAGCACTTTGATAACTGTATCACCGGAAGAACCTTCGCCAGGATCAGGCAAAAACGGCTTTCGTCAACCTCATCGAATCTCGAGCACACAAATTTTATGCTGATAGAATTAAACGACTTGTGTTACGTTGGCAAAAGTGCACTGATTCAAATGACGCTTAAATTGAATGAGTATTCACTGAGATATTACCGTTCAAAGAAAATTCATAAACACGGAAAACAATTTTGAAACAACCTAACACTTTCGTGAATTTTGTATTTTATTTTGAACTAGAAAGTGAAACTCAACAGAACGATTCACTTGTTCAAACTCAGCACCATTAACTTGCATATAAATGTATGAACGATCTTCTGTTTCCTCCCTTACATACTGAATAATATAAGGTGTTAGTAGCCTACATCACCTGGTAATTTCTTCCCGTAAATTATCTATAAATAGTTTGTTGTGTCTTTTGATTTCAACCATCCCCATACAGTGAAGTCAAATCAGGGGATTTGGATGGCCATTTTGTAGAACCTCTCCTGTTGCACTGATACTACGCAATGAGGATAAACTCCGGTTTCAAAAAGTTTTGTTGGGTAACAGAATGAATTATCTAAGAAAAACTATTGATTTCTTGCCAACGTTTCGAATTCAATTACATTTTTCTCCAGGGCTCTGTAGCAATGAATTTTATAAAACATGTATGCGACAAACTTTATAATTGCTGTCATTGTTAATGTTGTTAGAAGTAACAACGACATGTTTCCATGCTCTCTTTCCCGATCAACAAGGGCTGTGGGATTCTTGATATTAAGCTTTTTTATAATATCTCATATGGCTGAAACTTGTGTTTTGAGATAACACCCGATTTGGCCAACATAGCATTTGGGACAGTTTCCACAGTTCAATTTGTAAACTTTGTTGGATTGTATATCCAGTGGTGCTTTAGTTTTCACTTTACAGAAAAAAAATATTTCATTTTTCTTCATCTGAAAGAGATTTTCCTTGAGGCCCTCTATTTCTAGCTACACTTCCAGGTAAAATTTCAGATAAGCTGCAACATCCGATTTTTGCAAAAAATATTAGTGTACTTACGTATTTTGACGTGAGGATTACGAATCCGAAAGAAAAAATCGGCGTTCCCCCTCATTTCCAGAGTTACAGCTCTCCAAAAATGGAACCTTGTGGTATACCTAGATCAATACTCTAACTTCTACTTTCAGTTTTCATTGCCTACAGTGACAAGTCGTTTCCTGAAGGTTAGAAAATCTGATATCCAATCCAATAAAATTGACACAATGTTCAAAAATGTCTGCCAATGCTGAGTTGACAGTGTCTTCAGAGAATTGTAATTAAGATTAGACTGCAACCGGTTTGTTCCAATTCTGGGATTTTCGATTTTCACTGCATATTATCTGGCCCTTCTAGGAATCGTGCTAAAACATACATTTCAATAGTTTTTTCACCTCTCCTCATATTAATGAAGTTGTTCGGAGTCACCAATCGGAGTTTTCTAGGATCAAATCAAATAAGAGTACTGTCATTGTGACATGAGTAGATTCAACTCTTTCGTGACATAACATCGTAATATTATGAATGAATTGATTGCTCTATCTTGTAATATTTTCCAAAACAAGTGTTCTATTCCGAAAATTTTCCTAAAAGTGAAATTTTATATCGTAACTCTTCAATATAATAATTATACATACCGAATAGAAAAAAGTTATTTTCATATAATTCAATCTTTATAGTTTTTCAATGTTTTTGTGAAAGTAGTTGTTTCGGGAGGTCTTATTCTTTCAGTTTGTATCTGAATGTTACTTCTATGCATGATTTACACATCTTTGTGAATAGTTTATTTTGAACTTGATTGCTTCTTCCTTCCTTTGGAAGTTCCCATAATCTTTATATAAAGATGGAGAAGTAGAAAGCCAAAATCTTTTATCCCAAAAATGAAAATGAATCTTTTCTAAAAAATATCCATTTCAATTTCAGAAATCGCTTTAGAAAATTAATAACAGCGAGTGGGGTAAAATCGTTGATGCCTGAATCAAAATTACTCTTCTTTTTGAAATATCGGGGGGCTATTGCGCTTGACCTGAGATCCTAAGCATCTGTAACTGAAAATATAATAGAGTGCATTTCTTTAATGTCCCCCCCTTTTATTTTTTGAACGGGTCAACTCAAAAAATTGAAATTTGGGATAATGAAATTAATGCATAAATACTTTATTTTGAAGTGAAATTGACAGATGAAACTTTCAAGATGGCGACTGGGCGCCATTTGGGGAAAACATTAAATGGAAAGACACATATTTTTGAAGCTCCTGACAAATGCTTCACAACCCTAGAATATAATGTCAATATCTTCAACTACTACAAAATGGTGGAACTTTTAATAGTTGCTTGAATACATCGACATTTAACTACATAATATAAGGTAATAAGCTTGAGGTCAGTTCAGAAGATGCTTGAAATGGATGCCTTGAACTTCTTGACATATGAACAGCCTATCCGATATTTCACGCCGAACATTTTCGAACACAGTAACGTTAATATCTCTACAAATATTTATTATTCTCTGCCGTATATCTAATATTGAAGCAGGTTCAGTTTCGTACACCTTTTGCTTCAAATACCCCCATAAAAAAATCCAAAGATGTCAAATCTGGCGAGCGGGCTGGCCATTCTGTAGGACCTCGACGGCTTATCCAACGACCGGGAAAAGTAGTATCCAAATAGTTTCTTACTTTTCTGGAGTAACTTGGTGGTGCTCCATCTTGTTGGAATACAATATCCATATCAAATTCATTAGGATTCGCTTCGACGATTCAGTAATGGGAGGGTCAACAGTAGTTTCCAGCATATTCAAATACAGTTCCCCTGTTGAATTTTGATCAATAAACAGAGGTCCCACAATATAGTTTCCCAATATTCCTGCCCAAACGTTAGTTTTTTCTGGATATTGGGTATGTGTTCCCCGGAAAATGTGAGGGTTGGTGTCACTCCAATAACGGCAAACAAAAAATGACAGTTCAAAATAAAGTATTCATTCATTAATTTCATTATCTCAAATTTCAATTTTTTGAGTTGACCTGTTCAAAAAATAAAATGGGGGGGGGGCATTAAAGAAATGCACTGCATGAAGTAAAACAATATTAGCCAAGGAATTTTTGGATGGAAACGACTTCAATTTCTCGAAGTAAATATTTTATAATTCCAGTCGTTGACAAATTGACCTATTTATTGGAACCAATTTTCTATCTTAACTCATAAATTTCAGATAGCCGAATCATATATCTTCCACAAGATCTTCAGTTACATATTTCAGAAGTCTATGGTAGAAGGATTTCACGATTTACTTTCGAAAATTGATGAAAACGGGCGAGAAAAAATTGTTATGCCTTCAGATTCAAACATATCGGCATAAAATATGGCCCGAAACGGGGACATCCGGCCTCTTCGCCGAGTACATTCTGAACCCTCGAATACATCCGATTCTGTATCAAAATTACTCTTCTCTTTATGGCACACTCGATAATGGGAACTGGGCAGAGACTCCCAAAAGCAAAATCGATTGTGACGAAGTATGTCGTTTCCCTCGTTCCTAAATTCCGGGCATTTCCTGAGGCAATTTCCATTTTCTTGATAACGAACGGAAAAAACTATCCGACTCCGAAAAACATTTCGTTGCGTCTTCTGGAGAGTCGGTCGAGTAATAAAGCATTGATTTCCTTCTTCATTAACAATTCAGAATCTCTTGCTCAATTTCGCGTTCGAAAATGCAATTAAGTACGAAGTTTTAGGTATTAAATATCCTCTTCGGGAAGTATTCGATGAAACTGATAATGAAATGAACGGAGAAGTGTTTCCGATAAAATACTAAACGCTACGAGGAGGAATTAGAAACTAAAATAGAGTAAATTGAGGAATTTGGCAGTAGTTGAGGATGTAAGGAAATGGAGCGTTGGTGTTTTAAGGACGATGTTCTATTTTAAACGCAAATGTTGATCTTTCAATCCCTTGAATTTAAAAAATTACTGTTTATTGGTAGATCCGTTTTTGAAGGTCAAATTGTAATTTGATATTTCAATATTCAACGAGGTTCTTTGTCTAATTCTGAAAAAGAAACAATCATATAAACATATGACACAAAGCAGTGAAGGAACGCATCTGAATAAAAAAATATCGAAGAAAAAGCAAAATTGCATCATTATCAAATGTGTATAACACAAATAATTTTTCATTCAAATAATCACTCTGATAATACCAACCTAAAGTCTCAGAAAAATATATACAGAAACATAGTGACCAACAAAACCACCACGTACGACAATATTTAGTGCCTAGTAAACTAAGAAAGCTATATTTCTATCTTTTGAGTGTATAACTTTGCACAATATGAAAAATAAAGAAAGATGAATCAATATAAAATTTGATAAGTTGTAATGAAGGTAAACCGGCACATACAGAAATTATTATTCATAATTCGTCCACTCACCCATTTCAGCATAAGGTAGCAGCTTTCAACAGTATGATCCACAGACTGATGAATGTGCCCTTGTCAGAGGCGAATTTCAATAAAGAACTGGATATAATAAAGCAAATAGCCGTTAAAAATGATTATGATAGCGGTCTAATACATTCTTTATTATCAAAAAAGTTATACATACAGTAAAGCTTTGAAAGAACTTTACCCAATTCGAAGAGAAGAGGATAAAAGTTATACAACCTTAACCTACTTAGGCGAACCCACTACAAATATTTCAGATTTTCTACACAGCAAAGATGTAAATACTGCTTTCAAAACAAACAACAACTTAAGCATGCACATTAAGAATAAAAAAGATAAAAGTTCAGTTTCAAAAAAATCAGGAGTGTATAAATTATCATGTGGGTCATGCCCGATGTTTTATATAGGTCAAACTGGAAGAACGTTCAAATCCCGCATAAAGGAACACAAAAATAGTTTCCAGAATGGAAAAATAAATTCCACATATGCCACACAGAGGGACATGAGTTCAACCATGAATACAAGCCCCTCCATTTCCAGCAGAAATGTTGAAAGTTAACCTGTTGGAGAGTATGGAAATAAACAAATTCAAAAATTTCAATATCTTATGAACGATCAAGCTGAATTGAATAATTCGCTATTATAGAATCTGTTCACTTAGCAGGTAAAAATAGTTACGTATATTTTTACAGGTATACTTTCGATAAATTTATGGTTAAAATCATTAATATAGGTAATGAATTCATACCTGACCTTTTCAGATAGATTCATTCATTAGGCATACGAGTAGGTAATAGGTTAGAGTAAAAAATGTTTGTAATTTAGAAGTCACTTTCAGTTTATGTTTGAGGAAGCTATTGTATAGCGAAGTACGTGTCGCGATTTTTGAAAATCTTTTATAGTGAAAATCATGCAATAAACTGTATTGATTAGTTATTTTTTAATAAAAGACAAGCTGAAAAGTTCGTTTCTGCTTAATATGTACCTCTGAAGGATCAAATTAGTTAGTAACTAGTCGCATTTATAAATTTTGACTAAAAATTTAATAATCAATGGAAAAAAATCAATTTCTTCATTTAGCCTTCTGTTGATGGTTGAAATTTCAGAAAATTATCCTGTTCCGATTTCAAAATCCCGAAAAATTCACTCGTGAATAACACATATAAAAAAAATGAAATGTCCATAGTTTACATGAATAACATACGAGATATTTTCTGAAAATTCAGTTCAGGTTAAAATTTCCTTTTTCAACTTATCGTCTTACCAATGGCATCCGGGCATGATCCATTTCCTCAGAACTGTTTGAAATACACTTTTTACCTGCTAAAGGAATATATGCAAACTCTTTGAGTTTTATACTTTTTTTATGAAGTCCTTCGTGACAATTTTGTTTCTTTCCATTTCATTGCGTGATCACCAGTTGATTTTAGAATATGATCTGCTATGCCCCCCTCGATCCTGTTACCTCTTTATACTTTTAAGAATACAATTTTTGCTCACATCTAGAAGTATCTAGGTTTCATCTATATAACAGAAACAAGGTTTATTGTGAATATACTCTTCCTTTTTTTCAACCGTATTTTATAGTTCAGTTTGTGTCAAATAAGATCTCCCATGTGTTGGTAGTTTTAAAATTGTTCTTACATCTGTAACCGATTCGTCTCAAGTTTTCAAACAAATCGGGAATTTTAGCTATGACGCTTATTTTGTGAGATATGTATTTGACTCCCTAAAAAATGTCTTTCATAAAATATTCAAGTCTCGTAGAAAACCAACATTGTAGCTTGAAGTGCAGCATTGAAAATATATTTGGTACCGTTAGATATTCTCCCAAGAAAAGTTCTGTAAAAAGGTTGTCACTTCTCTAAACTACCACGTAACAAACATGATTTCACACAAATAAAGTTTTGCCGCTAGGTTATCAATATAATACAACGAGCAATCAAAAAATAACTCATTCTTATATTGACAAAGCCCATCCTAGAGAAAATATATTGTTTTGAACTGTTTACAGTACATTACCTGAGATGATTGAGAGTAAAATGAACAAACCTGCGATAAAAAATTGAAACAATAATTTCTATGTGAAAATGAATTATTTACAAAATTATTGAAACCTATGTAAGTAACCCAATGATGTGTTACATGTGTTACACCCAATGATATCTATTGAAAACACTTCCCCAATACTAAAACAAAATTACGGTCTCTCAACGGGCGTTCTGCTAACCAATTGAGTGTCCTCAGGAGATCATTACACTAGTTAGTGGCCTAACTAAGGTACTACCTGTTAGTAGTAGCTAACTACTACCGGTTAGTATTACCTAGGTTAGGTTAGGACTAAAGTGAATGGGTCTACTCGACCCTCCACCGCAACCTGCAAGGATTTATTATGGCTCCCACCTATTCACACTCGGCCAAATAAACCCAACTTTTCAAAGAAGCCGATTAGTTTGTATGGTGAGTGGTCTTTCAGGTCAGATGATAAGGGTACGGCTCTGCCGAACTCTAAGAACCTGATTCGGTCCCCAGCGGGGCAGGCTCCACCGCAACCCGCAATGATTTATTGTAGCTACCACCTATTCACACTCGGCCAAATAAACCCAGCTTTTAACGAAGCCGATTAGTTTGTATGGTGAGTGGTCTTTCAGGTCAGATGATAAGAGTACGGCTCTGCCGAACTCTAAGAACCTGATTCGGTCCCCAGCGGGGCAGGCTTCGCATAGCTTGGGCCGTTTTCTGTAAAGCCTTCGGCCACCAGACAATTGCATCCTAAGTTATCATTAGTCTGACAATTATCATATAAATCCAGTGGATTTGTTTAGGACCTAAACCCCAAGTTTTACCACAAATCCTTCGACATGTCCATAGTGACAGTCTGGCTTTGTGTAAAACTTTTTCCAAGTGAGCGTTCCAGGTGAGTCTTTTATCAAGAACAATGCCAAGATAGTTCATCTTCATTCCAAATGGAATGACCTCACCATTGAGGGACAGTGGCGGTAAATTACCGCCGGTAATGGCCTCGCCTTGAAGAGTCGATATTGCAGTTCTGTTTACTAGCATATCATAGATTCAGCCAGTTATGATCGATTCTATACCTTTCTTAGCTAGAGACAATCCTATAGATTTAGGTAGTGCATTGTCAAATGCTCCTTCAATATCAAGAAATACAGCAACCGCAATACAGTATCACCTAACTACTACCTATTATTGTTCCTATGGTAAACTACTTTTTTTTATACATCTAATTTGTTATGTAGTTCCTCTATGTTAGTGACCATCTCTAATATTCATCTGTTTTTCATTAAGAATTATACGTATACGACCAAACAAAGTGCTGATCGTAATAGCACCTTTGTCGCTATTCATAGAACTCATTCCGGACTTTTCGATTTGCAAGTTTCGAAGGCATCCAGGAACCTGTTGTCACATACTGGTCTCAACAATTTTAAACATTTCTCACTTATTCTATGGTCGTTCTCTAAGGCATGTTGAGTGACACTAGATTTCTCCGGTCTATGAAACCGAACATGCGAAACATGCTCCTTGTAGCGAGCTAATATAGTTTGTTTGGTTTGACCAACATATTTCTTATCACAATCCTTGGAGCTTATTTCGTAAATCAAAAGTCTTGTCTTTCAGAGTGTCCAAAACTTGTTAAAGGGTACGTGCAGTTTTGAAAGCCACTCTGCAGCCCTTTGCTTGGTCTTTTACGTAATAATTCTATATAAAAAACAGATATATATCAGGGAAAAATGGAGGGGATAGTCACTAACATAGAGAAAATACATAACAAATTAGAGGTATTAAAAAACATGTAGTTTAGCATAGGAACAATAACAGGTAGTAGTTAGGCCACTAGCATATAAAAACAATAACATAGTAGTAAAATTTAGTCATAATGATCTCCTGGGGACGCTTACTTGGTTAGCGAAACGCGCGTCGGGAGACCGTAATTTTGTTCTGGTGTTGGGAAAGTGTTTTCAAAAGATTCATGTCACGCCAGAGGTTCCAGTACGAACTATCAACTCAATGATATGTTACATGGGTTTTCGGTTTGACGTGAGTTTTTATGAACTCAAACTTTACATTATTCCTTTTTTTTAATGCTGCCGGTTTTTAGCCGGGCGGTTCGACGTGGGTGCTTTGTTCACTCAGTCAATCGGCCGATGTGTGAGTCGATGGTTCAAGCCCCAGGCTGAATGCTCGATTTTCATTTGCTATCGTCCAACCCGTGTTAGGAATCACACGTTAAAAGGTAAGACATCGTTAGTCTTTAGCTCGCACAAGTTTCGCCTTCTGAGGGTTTTCGTTCGTAGGGGTGCGATAGCTAGTTAACGGAAAAAACATATTTTTTCTAAACAATGGGCTATTTCATTCAAACCGTATTTATTATGGCAACTTTTTATCTGCATGCTATTTGTATATGTTATAGGAATATAGATATTCTGTGATACATTAATAAATTCAGAATGAGTGATTTTTGCTAACAACTAAATATCCAGATCCGCAATTCGGAAAAAATATTGTTGATTGCGTGCCAGAGAATTGGATATAATGTCTCCGAACCGGATATAATAATGTCAGGTCAGACAATTCCGCTTTCTGCTTCGATAAATTTGTTGGGGGTTAAAGTGGACACCAATATGTCTTGGCACAATCATGTCGCTGGAATTGCAAGAGCTGCTTCTCAAAAACTTTGAAAACTGTTCTGAACCAGAACACTGTACACACCTCAACAACTTTTGATGCTCTATAAAGCTCAGATCAGACCTTTTTTTGGAGTGTTATTCTCATGTATGGAGCTCTGCCCCCAAACATACCCTAAAGTTGCTGGATTCCATCCTGAAAAGAGCCATTCGCCTAACTGGGGACGCGAACATCACGTGCAACATTGATAGCCTGGAACATCAAAGAAAGGTTAGAGATTTGTCTCTCTTCTGTAGATACTTTCACGGGAGGTGTTCACGTGAATTGGCATATTTGATTCCACCAAGAGCGGTGCATATCAGAAAAACGCGGCCGACTGTGGCTGCTCATCGTTTTGAGGTTCAACTCAGTACACATCGAATATCCATTCAAATCCAATGTGAAACGCTACTTTTGCACAGGCACCGCTCTGGAGCGCCTGTAGTGCTTGTGCTTTGTCCATAAAAAAATTGGAAACACTGAAATGTTATCTCAATATATCTAAAACCGGACCTGATATTTTGTCAGTAAATAGACAGAACCCGTGAATTTATATCTTTCAGTTCATTTTCTATGCCCAGCATATAATTTCTTTTTAAAAATAACACTTCTTCTATTGTCTCAAAAAAATTAGCACTACATCTGTAAATTTTCATTGAAAAAATAAATAATAGAGGTGATACAATCAAACCACTGAGAGCAACTTCTTCTATATTTTAACGCACACTTAAAAGTATATCTCAAAAAATTTCTCGAAACATTTAATAATCACAAACTTTAATGAATATTTCATGTACTGCTCTAGAAATAAAGAGGGTGACTCTAATGACTCTAATGCATTTCTCATGAAAATTAAGGGTACAAGAATCGTGAACTCTTTTCGACGCCATTGAGTAATCAATAAACTTCATTATTCAATAGACAGTTTTAGCTAGCAGTTACTTCCTGCCCATAGATGAATAGTATCACGTTTCCTGAGAATTAACCGCAGCCCTTCCATCAAAGCAAATTGTTAATTGATTTCCGTAGAACAGGCAGGATGGAAACTTACCTTCAGGGATGACAAAACTGACTGTTGATACACATGAATGTCGTCCTTATCAACGAGATCTCATATTTCTAGCATTACTAATACGGACACGACTTGCAGTGAAAACCCATCGTCTCATAGCTGGGATCTAACCCGCATTCATAGTAGTGGTGATTTCAAGGCAACAGTCTGATTATAAATCATCTCTAATTGAAGTCTCTCACAATAAATTTTATGATATTAAATTGTATCAACAGTTTAGTATTTTTTTATAAGTCTACAAGTTGAATTATTCCGTCAGCATAAAAACTGTGTGCTCGGTATTCAATGTATTCAATTCAGTATGCTTATCAAACCAGAAAATCGACAGGTTTAGCATTAAACAACCTTGTAGAGAAAATCTCCCAATACCTTGACAATAAAAAGATTGCGGTTGCGGTATTTCTCGATATTGAAGGAGTATTTGACATTACACTACCTAAATCTATAGGATCGTTTCTGGCTAGGAAATATATAGAATCGACCATAACTGGCTGGATCTATGCCATGCTGGTAAACAGAACTGCAACTAGGACTCTTCAAGGCGAGGCCATTAGGTTCAGGGTTATCATAGACTGCCCTCAAGGTGGAGTACTATCTCCCCTTCTGTGGTTGCTCCTGATGGATAGTCTGCTTGATGCCCTCGACAGAAGTAGATCTGCAAGCTTAAGCAAATAACCTTGACATCTTGGCAAGGTCCACATCGGAAAGGATAGCTTGTAATATCCTCCAAAGCACGATGGATGTTGTTCACAGTTGGTGCCTGAGGGAGCAGATGTCTGTCAACCCCAGCAAAATTGTGATCATCCCCTTCATCAGGAGGAGAAAATTGGACGGTATAACGCTACTTTTCCTCAATGGTGAGATCATTCCATTTGGAACGGAGGTGAAATATATTGGCATTGTTCTTGGCATTGTTCACAAAGCAAGACTGTCCCTATGGACATGTCAAAGGATTTGTGGAAAAACTTGGGGTTTAGGTCTCGAACAAATCCATTGGATTTATGTGATAATTTTCAGACCAATGATCACTTATGGTGCAATTGCCTGGTGGCCGAAGGCTTTACAGAAAATGGTATAGGCGAAGCTCTCTGGTTTACAGAGACAGGCTTGTTCGGCCATAAGTGGTGCCATCAGTACCACACCGCCGGCGGCCATGGAGATACTTCTAGATCTACTTCCTCTCCACATTTTTCTGGAGAGGCTAGATGGACTGCATATAGACTTGTGCACATTGCACAAATCAATTTATTGCAGAGTGCAACAGACTGTTGGTTGACTGGTTGACACTGGAAGTCACAGCATTCTGGAAATGACCTCTGACTTTATGCCTCCACCTGTCAACTACGAACTGCCTTATACAGTACTGTTCCCGAGTAGAGAGGACTGGATACTCCGGGAGAAGGAAATATTGAGAGCAGATAGTTACTGGTTCACAGATGTATCAAAGACACCTTCCGGTTCTGGCGCAGGTGTTTTCAGTCGCAGACCCAGGACAGAGATATCAACCTGCCTAGGAACTCATGCGACTGTATTTCAAGCGATATTGAATTATGTGCGGAGAGATTGGAAGAACCCAACCTCATACACAAGTCAATAAAAATATTCTCGGACACTCAAGCGGCCTTGGACTCTTGGCTCTTACCGAGCAACGTCTAAAGTGGTACCAATTTGCCAAAAACGACTCTCCTCGATAGGACGACTTAACAGATTGTCTGTGATTTGAATTCCTGGTCATAATGGCCTGGAAGGCAATGAGGCTGCTGACTCCCTTGCAAAGGAGGATGCTGCAAGTAGATTCATCGGTCCAGAACCTGTCATTGGCATCGCTTTAGGCTTTACCAAACGAAGATTGAACACCTGAATGACAAGAAGATTTATGGACTTCTGGCAGAATCTTCCAGGATTGACTCACTACAAGGCGTTTATTCACATTTCGAAGCTTGATACCAAACAGTTATTGGACTACAGTAGGGATGAACTACGATGTCTAACAGGCCTTCTTACAGGTCACTGTCATTTGAATCATCAGAGACTTGGAGTGTCGGACATGTCGGCAGAGCCGTACTCTTACCATCTGACCTGAAATACCACTCACCATACAAACTAATTGGCTTCGCTAAGAAGCTGGCTTCATTTGGTGGAGTGTGAATAGGTGTGAGCCACACTAAATCCTTGAGGGTTGCAGTGGAGGGTCGAATAGACCCACTCACTTTGGACCTAACCTAACCTAATATTTTTTTGGACTGTTGAGTGTTTCTGTAATAAAATCTAATTGACAAATAGATTTGAAGCGTGCCTCAACATCAACTTTTCAAAATTAGCCACAGAATCGTATGTATGATTATTATATCAATGTCTTCTTCTTCTTCTTGCTTTTGGTCCCAGCTTTCAAATTTAGCGCTAGTATGTCAAGTACAATTTCCATTACATTGTTTCCTGCATTGAAACCTTTTCCTGGGAGTACAAGGGTCTTGTTTGGCACAATATTGTACTCTTGATTTCCTTACTGGTTTGTTGAACGATCTTGCATTATGAATTCGATCACAGTATCCATATATTTTAGCAACACATTCGATTTATTATTATTCAATTATATTGAAATTGAAAGGATATTTTTTTTAGGGGATATTAATTTTTGGGAAAGAAAGGTTTTGGCTTTCTGCTTCTTCATCTTGATTCAAAAAGTGTGGAAATATTTCAAAAAATGGAAGAACGATTTTTCAAAAATTAACTCTTTATAAAGATGCGTAAAGATTCCCACATTTTTTGTATCAATATGGAGAAGTAGAAAGCCAAAACCTTCTTTCTCAATTATATTCCTTGTTTACTTTTTTCTCCAATGTTCTCATTTCAGAAAATTGTGAAAATACTTCTAAGCATTTATTTACATTGCTTTGTTTTTGTTCGAATAAATTGAAAGCCATAACTTCAGAATGAAAATATCGAGTGGACTTTTTAATAATTTTTTTTTCGGTGAAATTAGTTCCTGAAAATTTATGAATTATTGGAAATTTACTTCAAAAAAGTAGATTACAACCCTGTAACATTAGAATTTGAAAAACACCAGAGCAACTCAAAAGTTTTACAATTATTATGCAACCAGTTTCCCAGTCTTCCCAGATCAATTAGCAAATATCAAATATTAAGTTATCAACACAATTTGAAAATATGTGGAAATTACATGAGGTAAGTGAGCAGAAAAGTTGAATCTATTGTGAAATTCACTGGTAAACGATACAATTTTATAGCTCATAGCAACGATTTAATGAATATGTATGGGTGTGTATTATTCGCGTAGTTCATAAATGGCCTAAGGACCGAGAATTTTTCTTTAATATCGCGAATCAACTAATATAGGTATGAAGCTTTAAGCGCAGATGATTACACCTTACCAATGCGATAGTAAACTATGAACTTCTCGTTGAGTCAAGTCTCATATTACGATACACTGAATTTTGGATAGTCATACTATTACTATACGAAAATAATGGACCTAACTACTTAAGTATTGATGACATTATCTCCTCATTTTATCTGCATATACGCAAATGTATTATAAATATATTTCGTATGTGAAAAATTCACTTGTCAGGCTCTTTCTTCGATTATCCCGATTATCATGAAGAACATGCTGTTGTTATCTTACAAATGACCACTCTTCACACCAGAGGTCAATGGTCCTAAGAAACGAAAAAAGGACACAATAGCGCGAATGGTATTTGGTATGGAATAGCGCCCTTGGTGTTTGTCTGTGAAGAAAAAGTCATGTATTACCGTAGAAATTTTGATCAGGATAATGCAGATAACATTTTAGAAGGCCATTATAAATTCCAGCATCAGTCCATCTGATCTAAGGAAAGCAAATATATTATCGAAGAAGATCCCATTAATTAATTCATCATTGTGTAGTCGTAATGTGTAGCTTTTAGTGAAATGTTTCAACTTGGTGAAAAAGTTGTATCACTTTGTTCACTAGATGAGATCAGAGCCCAGACACAAAGCATTTTTGATACAACATCGGTCCCATCATAGGTCTCATCAGTGGTGCTAGACTGAATCATTGCTAGACTCAACTATCCTTAAAAGTGAAGCCTGAGTATGAAAAGGCGATGATCCCTCGTTTTAGAGAGCTTCATTCATATTTATTATTCGTGGATTAGGTCTTCCGTCGATTCCATAGATGCCGGATGTCACCGTCTTTACTTACTTTGTTTACCTTAACAATACCTGCTTATCTTATAATGAGATAATGAGAATCATGTCAATAGTGTCAAATTGAGGCAAAATATAAATTATAGTTCAATACCACCTCCACAAGCCACATAAACAACAGTTGTTTTGTTATTTATTAATATAGAGGAAGATAGGCTAGGTGCACAAAATGTCATATGTCACAGAATGTCTCGGAATTCGGAACATAAGTAAACAGAACAGCACGCCTCTGAAATATGTCATCTTTGTTTGTCTCATACAGGTAACAGATTCATTGTCCTTTATTAGCTATAACCGATGCTGCCAAATAGTGAAATAGAAACGAATCCCTTTAAATGTTGAATGTATTATTATTTCATTCCTCTTTTTTAAGTATTTAAATAATTTTTTAAAGAAAAAGGTTGAAATGGTGAGTTTAAAATGCGTTGTTTTAGAGCTCTTTTATGAAAATTACTTGATTTTCGTCAGGAGGAACATTCCCCATTCCGTTTTCTGTTTCGATAAGTTTGTTGGGGGTTAAAATGGACTTCAACATGTCTTGGCACAATCATGTCGCTGGAATTGAAACACTGTTCTGAACCAGAAAACTATACACACCTCAGCAACTTTTGATGCTTTATAAAGCTCATATCAGACCTTCTTTGAAGTATTGTTCTCATGTATGGAGCTCTGCTCCTAAACATACCCTAAAGTTGCTGGATTCCATCCAGAAAAGAACCATCCGCCTGATTGGAGACGCGAACATCACGTGCAACCTTGATAGCCTGGAACATCGAAGAAAGGTTGGAGATTTGCTCTCTTCTATAGATAATTTCACGGGAGGTGTTCAAGTGACTTGGCACATTTGATTCCACCAAGAGCGGTACATATCAGCTGTGGCTGCTCATCGTTTTGAGGTTCAACTCAGTACACGTTTTTCCAAATGGATTTAGTCTCCAGCTATTCAAATTCAATATGAATCGCTACTTTCGCACAGGTATCGCTCTGAGAGTGCCTTGAGGATTTTCCTGTAGTGCTTGTGTTTTGTCCTAAAAAAAACACCAACGAATATGACTGCCGCCATTGCAGTTGAAACGTTTGTACATTATAACCAGAGAAAATCACGGCAAAACCCGAAATCCAATGAAAACAGCAGTGAAAGCCTACATTCCTATACAACATAAAGATCATTATTGAGCGAAATCTGTGCATCATTAAGGTTTTCTATGGAAAACCAATGAATAACTGAGTATCATGGGCGTATTCCTGAACGTTACAACGTTTTGAATAGCTTCCAAATCAATTATGGAACAAACCTCGTACTTTGCATAATTTATCTAGCCGAATGTAGTGAGATCCTCGAGACAAATGGCGTCAATAGCGGAGCCGGAGCGCTTCGGAGAGGATTTATGATTGCGGAGTGACGGCAGAAACAGATACATTTCCATAAGGAAAATTGAATTTCCCAGATTAAATAACGCCATATATTTCACGGGCGTACGTTCGCTATGTATGTTTCATATTTAAAACCCACCTCGTATATCTCGATGTTCATGCAGGTGATATTCGCCGGAATTCTCCCATACTCACGCCACCGGCCCCATAGGGCATTGTGGGCTAAGTAATTTGCGACTGAGAGATGGACTCGCCTGATGTAATAATTTATTCATTCTGAAAGGAATATTATTAGCGGCCGCAGCACAGAGGTGGATCGGGACGTCCAGCGGTATGGTGATCAGCTAGAGGCCTTTTGTAGATGATTCAAGATTCCTGAGTTCATACGAGGTTGAACTTCATCGTCTAAATGTTCATAATCGTCCTCTGGTGATAACAGATTTTTTTTTATTATGCGAGAATTTGGGCGAGTTTTCAGGTTTTTTTTTTCGCGGCTAACGGTTCTCATACCCTTTCAATTGCTACACCGAGTTCACTGAATGTGTTGACTTCAGGTACATATGCAGCTTCTTTGAACTTCCGTTTGAACCAGTGTTCTTATGATGCTTTCCTTTACCGCCGGTAAAATGCGCTGTGAGGACACCTGGAGCGATGCGTCCATTACCTCATCGCCTTTGATAACGTCTACCGCAGTTGTAGACGAAATGTCAGGCTTGAAAACAAACAAATCCGTATCTACACACTCATTCGTTTTTTTCTTGCCTCCAATTTTTGAGTACCTTGACATCCAATGCACAGAACTGTCATTCGTATGCAGCAAGCCTTGAACAACAAAATGAAGGACCACAGGGAAGGCCAATAATTCAATTATCCATGAATTTTCACACTATTAATTCTACTAAAATCGCGTATCGCTACACGGTAGCTTCCTCAGCTGAACTAATACATTGAACTATTCTTCAGTGCATACAACAATCTATTAATGATTATTATCGGTAAACAGTTAGGTTTAAAAAAAATAAGTGGTTTTTCGATCATTGATTTCTATGGACTACAGCAGGTTCATTTTTTGTTCATTATTTTTTTACGGAATAGGTCGTAGTTTATGTTTTTGTTGTTCTCTTAAGGGTGCCATACATAGGAAGAATGTGTCTTCTTTAGTGTTCTGAAATTCTCGTTTTGAAATTTCTAGACGTTCTTCTTATATAAACTTTTGGGCATGATTCACATATTAACTTGTAGACACCTGAATTTTTGACCTTGTCACTGTTTTGACATTTTGTTTTGTATGTGTCTACCTGAGATGTTATCACTCCTGTATGCTGTGTTTATGTTCTTTTTAGTTAGTAGTATTTTCATATTTTTTGATGAAGTCAAAGTAAGTCTGAAGACTATATCCAGGAGAAATACATACGTAAAAGAGAATACATATTTTGAAATGGAATCTAGAAACAATGAATCTCATATTCGGTGAAACAACGGTCCTTTAAGGTTATCTTTATTGTTGAAAATTGGAATAAGTCATACGGAGCCATGTGTGGCGAATATGGAGGCTGAGTCGTCGTTACAGTGTGGTTTTTGATAAAAAATGTATGAACCAGCAACGAGCAGGTGCGTTATCGTGCTGCTAAAACCACAAATTCGGGCTTTTTTCGAAGAACGCAGTGATCATAACCTTCACATTTGACCGCACTTGTCGAGCCTTTTTCAGGCTTAGAGAACCAGAATGCCTCCACTAGGATGATTGATCTTTTCGAAGTCATATCCGTAAATCCATGTTGCATCACCTGTTACAACACGGTCCAGTGATTCTGCCTCTCGCTGACTTTATTCAGTAACTCCTGAGCAACTTCCATTCACCGGTGTTTTTGTTAAAATTTCAACAATTTTGGAACTAATTTTGATGCCACGCATTTTATATCCGAAACATTCAAAAGTGTTCATCAGTTGTTGATTTGCTGGGGCGTACGTGAAGTTCGTCATCTTCAACGTCATCACTGCCATCTTTAAAAACGCTTATACCACTTGAAAACTCTTGTTTCAGTCATATCAGACTCACCATAGGCCTTTGTCAACATTTCACAAACTTTGTTCAATTTTTACGTAACATTTGATACAGATTTTTTGAAGCATCTGTAATAGTGTGCAGGAGCACCATCTTGTTGAAACGTTATTTCCAAGTTGTCGAATTCATCTGGATTATCTTCTAGAATTTCAAGAATTAACGCCTCAATATCAGTTTGTAACATCTCCAGATACAATTCACCGGTTAAGTTAGCATTGAGAAAAAGAGGCCCAACTATGTGGTTTCCCAAAATACCTGCCCAAACATTTACTTTTTCTGGAAATTGAGTATGTTTTTCACGAAAGATGTGAGGATTTGTGTCACTCCAATACCTTTATTCAGTAACTCCTGAGCAACTTCCATTCACCGGTGTTTTTGTTAAAATTTCAACAATTTTGGAACTAATTTTGATGCCACGCATTTTATATCCGAAACATTCAAAAGTGTTCATCAGTTGTGGATTTGCTGGGGCGTACGTGAAGTTCGTCATCTTCAACGTCATCACTGCCATCTTTAAAAACGCTTATACCACTTGAAAACTTTTGTTTCAGTCATATCAGACTCACCATAGGCCTTTGTCAACATTTCACACACTTTGTTCAATTTTTACGTAACATTTGATACAGATTTTTTGAAGCATCTGTTTTAACAAGCAAAAATCGCTGTATTCCTAAAATCGCGGCTGACGATATCGGCTGCCACAGAAAAAGTAAGCAATGAATGCAGTTGCAAGTTTCATTATATTTCAGGGGCATGTATATCACCATAATGAAAAAAATTCTAACAATCGGACTTTCCAAACCTGTGGAAAAAAAACATCCTGTTATTTTCTGAACGTACCTCGTATGTACCTTGAAAATGAGATTTTGATATTGCTGTAATTCTTATATATTGTTCAAATTTTGCTTGGAGAGTATTCGAGACTACTTCACTCAGTGTTTTGACATTTCGAAAAGCTAGTAAATTGCTGTTCAGGGAAATGTTGAACTTTCCGGTGAGTGTTAAAGTTCCGCAGAAAATAAGTTTGATGTCTCCTACGTTCATTGGGGTATCTATGTTCCAAAAACTATGATACATTATACATTTTTGGCCACCAGAACGCACGTTATACTCACGAAATTGAGTAGTGGAAACCTGACGTACCCGAGCAAAAGCTTATAAAAAGCACTAGGGCTCCACTGGGGCCGACCCGGAACTACACCTCCGCCCGGCATATTATTCGCGGTCCCGTACGTATGCGGTCTGGCCTGCTTTTCCATATTTTATTCGGATAGCCCGAACTCTTTTGGGGGCCATAATAAAGTAGGTCAGTGTACACCGTCGGGTATGATGGACTTTAATGGCGCTATTTGTGTTTCTGGATTTCGACTCCGAGAGGAATGAAGTGGTTCTCCTCGTATTGCGGATACTGGATGTATTCTCGGAATTGAGGCTGAGATTATGATTAAAATTTCCTTGCTGGCCTGGGAACATATTTAGTGAAGGCAGAGATAAAACTCCGAATTTATAGTAGGAAGCGTTGACGATGATTTCATATGTTACTAATTTTTTTGTGAATTTAATTGATGAACTAACGGATCCCAGTTGATATAAAACTGAGCAAAACAGTTCAGTTCGATAACTGTGTAACTGTATGTGAATAAATTATTATTATTATTATACACCTTGAGACACCTTATAGCCTGAGGTTTTCAACCAAGAAGATATTATCTGTGACATTTTAGAGACAAAATCGGTTTTCAATCTGTTTTTTATATTTCCTATAACTTTCTATTTTTTAAATTTATTCATCCTTCAGATCATTATGATATTAGACATGTCAATAATAAAAATAACAATAAATAACTATATAAATATAAATAAATAAACATATACCTATCAAATAAAACAGGCACTACACAAAACACTACAAGCGACATACTGATGCAAATTTTAAAATCACAGAAAAATTATTATAAAACAACATAATATAATTATATGCAATCAAAAGGTTTAACATAAAAATAGGAAGGAAAAGCAGTGAGAAGAAGTTATATCGAGACATCCCTTTGCAGAAACTCATCTAAGCTATAATAACCCCCGTTCGTCAATAATTTTTTGATATGGTTCTTGAACTAAGTGTAGGTCCTTGACATCCTGTGGCAATGAATTATAAAGTATGATGCCGTTATACCTAAGAGATTCCTTGAATGTTCAAGTTTTGTGTTTTGGGATGGTCAAATGTTTAGTTCGTGTTTCATAATTATGAGTGACTGACTCGTGATTGAAATGAACTATGTTGTATCTCACATGAAGCAGAGCTTTATAAATATAGATACAGGGTAAAGTTGATATTTTATATTTTGAAAATAAAGCTCTACAGCTAGATCTCGGTGTAATGTCAAATATGATTCTCATGATTCTTTTTTGTAGAATAAATAAACGTCAAGCAACTCTTCGAGCTGGCGTATTGCAAATATTGCCTGATTCAATTTTTCACACACATGATCAATGTGGGACTCCCAAGACAAAGTTTTATCTAAGTACATACCTAGGAGTTTGGCTGTATCAGATAGTTGAACGTTACTAAGATACAATGTTTTTCTCAAAGAGAAACCCAAGTGAATTATTTTATTTGCATTCAGTTTCAGCGTCCATGACTGAGTTTATATTGAATTCTAACTCATCTATTGTGTTACCAGACACTGATATGGTAGTGTCATCTGCGAAAATTACGGTGTAACCATGTTTGATATATTTCGGGAGATCATTTATATAGATTGAAAACAGCAGCAGTCCTAATATTGAACCTTGTGGTACACCAAGCATAGTATCTTGAATATGTGATGCAGTGTTATTCAGGGTCACAACCATTTTTCTGTCAGATAAGAATGACTTAATCCATTCAAGTACGAATCCTCTGATACCAATGTTGTACAATTTACTGATCATAATTTCATTTCTTACTGAATCAAAGGCTTTCGCTAGATCAAATAAGATTGAGACTACATACTTTCCCTTATCAATGTTATTGTAAATGAACTCAAATTTACTAGCAATAGCTGTTTCAAGCGATCTAGCTTTTCTAAAGCCATGTTGCTGATTAGATAAGATTTTGTATTCTTCAAGGAATAGAACAATTCTATTTGCAACTATTTTTTCTAGTAGTTTTGATGGCACACTTAATAATGAAATTTGGCGATAGTTGTCAATATCTACTTGGGAACCTTTTTTATGTATTGGTATAACTTTTGCAGTTTTCCAGACTTCAGGAAAAACTCCCTCAAATATTGATTTATTTATGAGCTTCACTAAAATGCCCAATACTGTAGGAATGACATATTTCAGAGCTTTCACTATTATATCATCAAATCCACTCGATGATTTATTTTTTAAATTATTCATCGTCTTTAGTATCTCAGGCTCCAACACTTCCTCGAAGAAATCAGCGACGGTATGTAGTAGTGACATATTCTGACCTATGTAGCTTGACCGATTTTCAGAGGCTACCTGTCGAAATGTTTGAAATTCTTATCTATAACAGGTTTTATCCTCATTTGAGCAATCAAATTACACCACTTCAGCATGGTTTTATAAAAAGTCGCTCGACAATCACCAACCTTTTCAATGTTATTCAATATATTTCTGAAACCATTGATAGGAGATCCCAAACTGTTCAAAATCTGTTCAAAATCTGTTTTTTCCGTTAATTAGCTGTCGCCCCCATACGAACGACAGCTCTCAGAAGTTGAGAAACTTGTGCGAGCTAAGGACTAACGAGGTCTTACCTTTTAACGTGTGATTTCTAACACCAAACTGATGTCATATATACGGACTTCTCTAAGGCGTTCGACAGACTTAATCACGGATTACTGCCATCGACATTGTACAGGTACGGCTTTTTTCTGACCCTGATCCAACTTTTCAAATCATACTTCACTGACAGGCGTCAGTATGTTATATTCAATGGCTTCAAGTCTGTGGAATATGCAGCTACCTCGGGTGTTTCACAAGGAAGCAATCTAGGTCCACTTCTCTTTAACGCCTTCATAAACGACATAGGTCATTGACATCAACTGTTTGATAAACGCGGATGACCTGAAATTATATTGTGAGATCAATTGCATCGAGGACTGTCTTTCCACTCTCCCTCAATCTGAAACCTGTTGAGCAATCATAGTTCACTGACAGGCGTCAGTATGTTATATTCAATGACTTCAAGTCTGTGGAATATGCAGTTACCTCGGGTGTTTCACAAGAAAGCAATCTAGGTCCACTTCTCTTTAACGCCTTCATAAACGACATAGTTGAGGTCATTGACATCAACTGTTTGATAAACGCGGATGACCTGAAATTATATTGTGAGATCAATTGCATCGAGGACTGTCTTTCCACTCTCCCTCAATCTGAAACCAGTTGAGCAATCATAGTTCACTGACAGGCGTCAGTATGTTATATTCAATGGCTTCAAGTCTGTGGAATATGCAGCTACCTCGAGAGTTTCGCAAGGAAGCAACCTAGGTCCACTTCTCTTTAACGCCTTCATAAACGACATAGTTGAGGTCATTCACATCAACTGTTTGATAAACGTGGATGACCTGAAATTATATTGTGAGATCAATTGCATCGAGGACTGTCTTCAACTCTCTCTCAATCTGAAACCTGTTGAGCAATGATGTTTTCGCAACAATCTTTCTTTAAACGCGAGTAAATGTAATGTAATGACGTACACACTAAAAAATCGTCCATTCTTATATCTATATTTAATAAACGATATTCCACTTCATCGGCCTCTCACATTCAACGATCTAGGTGTTACCTTCGCCACAAAACTTTCCTTCGTTCCACACACTGAAGCCACTCTGTCTGCTGCAAACAGAATGTAAGGGTTTCACGAATCTCCACAGATTTCTTGGATCCATGTACATCGAAAATCTTATACTATGCTTTCTTCAGATCAAAATTAGAATATGCATCCATAATCTGGAATCCATCTCATCAGTTGTATACAGAGAAAGTTGAATCAGTACAACGTCGTTTCCTAAAACTTCTCTCCTATAGATCAGATAATATCTATCCACCAATTGAATTTCCACATGATGTATTGTTAGCTAGACATGCTGTGAATAGCTTGAGTTGCCGTCGTGATTGTCACTCCACAATTTCTATTTTTAAACTGATTAATAATTTAATTATTGACCCACATATTCTGCAAAAATCAAATTTCAATGTACCTAGACCAACCTCCAGTGTATAAATAAATAAATAAACAAATATTCAACTTTTATGAATAATAAGTCTAGTTTCGGCAGGAATCATAAAAAACATTTTCCACTCCTAAATCCACTTCATGTCATTCCCTGTACTTTTAGATTGACTTTAATTTTTTTTATAATGAGCAAGATATGTTTTTCCTATTCAAATATTTTTATGCAATTAATTTTTTTCCCTTTAAAAATGTATTTGCATTGGCCTAGATATGTTTTGATGGAATATATTACGAAAGTACGAAACTTTCAATTTCCATTTTGTATCATTGCTTTCATATATTTCTTCCTCAAATAATTTTATAAAGAGATAGTCCATATAAACTACGATACGATTGAAATTACTCATTTCCAATTTCATACATGGGTACATCTCTTTAAGTTGTTAGGACTTCAACATGACACAAATTAACGAATGTGTTTTCTAGTTTTCTGTTTCAAAAATCGGTAGCAATCAGTTGATTCAGGAGCGAAAAAATGCTCACACTCGCTGAATGGGATTTCATTGTAAATGATTTCCGTTCTAATAGTCCGCATCTTAATAAAGGTTTGTTTTCATTTGGTACATATTGATAACGCGTTCTTTATGAAATATATACATTAACGAGATAAAATCACTGTTTACCCATATAAAAAAGGAACTGTTATTCAAAACTTCCGTTGTCTTAGAAATGCTAGAAAATGAACAAACTCTTGTTAGAATAGTAGTTGACAATATATGGGCTTTTACAATTTTTCAGAAGCCACTCAAATAATTCCAAGATGCTAGTGTTGACAAAAATACGTCGTGACTGGTTATTGATTGAATGGAGATGGATGCAGATGTTCTATATATCAAAAATGAGTTATCTAAAAATCAAAGTTGAATAAAAAAGTAATGAATTTCACTAATTCGGACTTCCATTGTCTAATATATAAAATTGATTTGAAATCCCTGAAACAATTTAAAAGGAAGAATTAAAAATGAATAGCTGAGAATAACAAATATATTAAGCAAAAATAACCTGAAATGAAATAATAGTGAAATAATATACAAGTAAAAATGGAACGATTGATCAAAAATTAAAATTAAAGAAACAAAAACAAAAAAGTTAAGAGATTCCAAGCCACGTTAGTTCATGACGTTTCGATTGTTATTATCTACAATCGTCTTCGGGTGATGACTGGAGTGATTTCTCCGAGAGATGACTATTTATGGGTCGTTCGAGTACTTTCACTTATCCCCGCTTTCCATTTTCTCCTAAACCAATGTTCCTCTCTGTGTATGATCTCAGCTTAGGACCACTCGATGTTGTGTTGATGGGTCCAAACATGGTCTGCTATTCCTGATTTGCTGGTTTTTCCTCGCTGTGTGTGTTTCTTGTGCTTGGCAATGCGAACATTCAATGGCCTCTTACTTTCACCAATATAGGATTTTCCGCAATCACGGAGTATCCGGTAAATGCAATTCTTGGAATCGCAGTCCGCGTTTGGTGGCCTGGTTTTCGTGAGGCTGCTACAGATAGTGTTACCCGATCTGAAGAAGGTTCTAATGTTGTACTTGGCACCAATTCTGCTAATCCTCTCCGATAATCCTCTGATGTAAGGAAGTGCAAGCACTGGTTGTGACGGCTTCTCTTCTTTGCGAGGCTCCTGCTGTCTTTTAGCCAAAGTTTTTTCTACCATCGCTTTGGAGTAGCCATTCCGTTGAAGATCATTTTTGATGATGTCTAGTTCCTTCTCGAGACCTTCCTTCGTATTATAGAGCCCGAAGGAAGGTCTTGAGAAGGAACTAGACATCATCAAAAATGATCTTCCAAAATATTTCCTATTTTTGATTTGTTATTTTGACTTTATTCAATTTCAAGTAGTTTGAAATTTGAGCGGTTAAAAAAACTGCAACCGATGTGATTTGAATCCACGGTTCCAAACCCGAGTTGTAGTATAACGTAAAGCCATTTGTGAACGTGGGTCCTAATTTGCTTCGTTTCCGAGTACCGGGGTGTCACAGTTTTACTAAAAATATTGTTCTTGTATTAATAAGTCAACAGTTTTTTCGCCGATTTTAATTCAACTAAATGTGTTTGTTAGCAGTAAAAAGGGGCTTCTCTTCATGAACTAAGACTACGGATAATAAGTTAACTAGTTTAGTGATCCAAGAATTTTTCTGAAGAAAAGTTGGTTGGGCAAAGGATCAATTATTTCATTAAAAAAAAACAACAATTGTGTGCAAAAGGATAATATTTTTAGTTAAGTTTTGACACCCCTCTACTCGGAAACGAAGTAAGTTTGGACACAAGTTTATAAAAAAAATGCCACCTGAAATTAATGACATCATTTGAGATACACCTAATATTTCACTAAAAATATCCCCATTAATTAATTAGAATGCATATGACTTCTTCCCCTTAGGTTTTCTTTGAAACATGTGTTACCAATGCCCAATATTCTGGTATCACAATTTTGATAATGAATCTATAAGTATAAGTGCGAAAGTCACTAACTAAACACTAACGAAACAGAGATGAGTTTCACCGTACTGGTAAGTCCTAGGAAGCTAAAATTTGGTATATAGATGCTGCTTCTCAGTTGAAATTTTGGTATGAAGGTTCGTTTTGTGTTGTAGATGTGCAATAAGAAAGGATTTTCAAATATTCTAACTGGAGAACCAGCCGCAGGGGTGTCCATGAAACACAGTGGGTGAATTTATAGTTGATATCAGCATTGCACTGACTTTTTGGTTCAAATGAGATTCATTAGTTGCTTCTTATAGAGTTTTTAATTCACTTTGTTAGATATAATGACGTGACTTCCAATTCAAATTTGATTCGACCGATGCATGTTGCAACCATCCCAATATAGATGTAAAACAAAACTACGTACTGCCTTTCATTCCATATGCTACTAATCATGATGACTCCCATCATCGTTAGTCATTGAGAGATGACGAACACGTTTGCACCGCTGTTACGGAATTGGTCATTGCTAATTTCGAGAATCCGTATGAGTCGGTTTCGAGGTATAATCGATATTTCCAAGAACAAATGCATTCGATTTTTTTCTAAAAATAGATGGATGGATAGTGTTTCAGGTGTTGGTGAGTTATTGAGAAACTGTCCGTTCATATCCGAAGCTAATAATAGCTTTGTTGGAAACAAACTGGCTAGAAGGCATGGTTCCGCAATACGGGGTTTTTTTACTTTTTTTTGGAAATATACAACATTCTCAAAATGAGATTTCATATAATTCTAGTCATTTTTTCACATTTTCCGTTGAAGAAATACTGAAAAACAGGTCTTCTTTCTTTACTCAAAAAAAATTATATCGACATGGGTTTTCTCAAAGACCTCAGACGCACAATGTTGCCAAATTTTCGAAGAAACATTGAGGATTGTCCAAAGTAGTACCGTTGATTGACCTTTGAAACTAAACCCTATATTCCACTAATCTACTTTCCAATCAGTTGGATTTCCTTAGTACATAATTGGCTATTGGTACTATTTTACTGACGAAACGAAGCAGTTGTTGAATAATCTAGAAGACACTTTCGATCGATTCCACATCCCAGGATTTACCATTAGCAAAAATGGCTGTCGCTTCAGTTTCGTTTAGGCTCATATATTAAAAAAAAGCTACAATAAACTCGTAGCTATTGTTTATAGGCTCACCAACCAGTTCCACAAAAATGTTTTTTATTAGAAAACAGCTCCAGTTTAGTTTGAACATAAAAAGAGTTTCTCTAGTTGAATGACATTGGCAATTGAGAAAACAACTGTAAACCAATAAATAGTCTATTATCTGGAATGTTTAAAGTAATTAGCAGATGATATTCCCTCAAATGTCGCCAGGTTTAGAATACCGTAAGTGAAAAACAAAGACTTTTCCTGGACAGTTTACTCTGCTCGCCGTGATGATTTTCTAACAACACTTCGATGCTATTGCTTGAAATGAATACTCCACCATCCCTCGTTCTTTCACGGATAACTAGATAGTTGAACATCTGTCAAATTAGACTTGAATATACCATGTCGCACAATTATTTGACTTGTTTCGCTGGTTCATTTTGCTTGCTGTCGTTAACTTGACCAGACTAAAACTGATCCCTTCGAGGGATCCTTGAATAACTAGAGCGATATTTTTAGGGCTTATACCTCCATTATTTCCCAACCTTCACACATTTTTGATGGCTCGTCCACGTTTCGTTGAACTCGTGGAATAAATATGAAAATGAAGGATTTTTCGATCTGATATTACATACATCGAATTAAATTCAACATCACCATTTTCGTGAAGACAAATACCTGTAAAGATTTTTTACATTACCTGTACGTACATCCGCCTGCCAGAAAAATGGAATAATTGTTGGAAAAAATAGAGAAATATAGGTACTGGTGATTGAATTCTAAGCAAAAACCTAGGCAAATTGAAATGGGGTACATATAAGGCTAACTGACCAAGTGAAATAGTATATTGTGTAACAAGTGCGTGAAATCGACTTTTTTACAGAAGCGTGGAATTTGCGACACGAGCCCTCAGGCGAGTGTCGCAAACAACGCGAGTGTAAAAAAGTCTTCACGCACATGTTGCACACTATACTTTTTCTACGACCATACAGAGAAAATTAAGCACCATTAGTTTAAAGAGCTTTATTGAATTTCAGAATAATTAGTAAGTACCTATATTATAAAATTAACAATTAATTCTTATACTGAGATTATTATTTTTGTAATATTTAATAGTAATATTGGAACCTGTGACCATTCCAAAACGTACACCTGCAGCATTTGATTTTTCTATTAGTGTGTTTCTTGACTTGGAAGTTGAGATGATAGAAGTAGTGGCGATAGGGACTGAGGAAATTTGATTTTGAGGCGATAAAATTTTATTTGCCACATCAATTTTCTGAGTAATTGAGTTTTCTTTATATTGCTCTGTCACTGCAGAGGATGTCCAACCTCCATGTTTTTTTAAGGTAAGCAAATCGCCTCCAGCTTCTACTAATAACGTGGCGGATGACCGCCTAAAACAGTGGCCTGTATATTGTTCAGCATGAGGTAAATTTAGGTATTTTGCGATTACCGAAGGAACTTTACCAATTTTATTTTTTACCAACGATCTGGCAGGTACATTTTCCACCTTGATAATTAATAAATAATTTTTTTTCTGCGTATTTTTGCGGACGGAATGCCGTATATTTTCGGTATAATTCAAGATGTTCCGTGATGGTAAATTTTCTTGAGATTTTGGTTTTTGTATCATGGACGTTTACTATGAGTATTGTACCTAAATCTTCAATATCATCTAATTTCAGTTTATACAGTTCATCTCTTCTAAGAGCTCCAGCAAGTCCAAATATTAGTATAACCTAAAAGAAAAAGAAATTACAATATAGAAACTAAAAAAAGATTATGGCTGTCAGAAATCGAACCCAGGTCCTTGGGCGCGCGAGGCCGACGCACTACCGCTGAACCATTCGTATTTACAAATATATGTGTGAAAACGCGATTCTCAACGCCCAATTTAAAATAATTCAGAAGATAATAGTTAGATATCACATTAACATAGTTTTAGATAATATATCTGATTTGGCCAACTATACTTATTAGTGTCTACTTAATTTATAGATATTATTTTCTATTTATTTAATACTACCGTGAGACATTAAACTTACCTTGGTCAATAACAATTTTTCGTCAGGAGCTTCTTGTATAAACTTCAGTATTTGTTCTTTCTCCAAAACTCTGGATTTTTTGGGAACGTATCCCTCACTCTTTCTTTTTATAAAAGCACGTACCTTAGGATAGTCAATATTTATGTTTTTTTTTAATGCTGATAGTACTTTTTAGCATTGAGAAATTACTCCAAAGTGTTGCTGCCTTAAAGTTCTTGGATAATTCTGACAAATATGCCAATATTACGTTTTCAGAAAATGAATTGATATTCTTTGTTTTCCTCCATGCCATGAATTTCTCATACGTATTTTCATACACGCTCAATGATTTTTGGGGTAATAAAGTCTTACTAGCCTCATTGGCTGCATCCATAACATCCGGCGGGGTACTTCGTATATCTGAATGATCAGAATCCATTATAATATAATGTTAAAATATTAATAATTAACTCTCAACAATGAGCTCACAACAATAATGATCAAGCTATTTTGACAGTTTATTTATGATTTATTACTGCTCTTAAACAAAAGATGCACTAAGGCCGCCTATCAGCGAAATATTCATGTATTAGGTCTTATGGACAGACTACAATGTATTTCTGATGAGTATATTTCACGCACTGGTAATAAAAACACTTGAATATACCATGTTATTCTTATGGGTTCATTTCACGCCCTAGGGCGTAAAAATAATTTCACGCACAAGGGCGTGAAATTACATTTTACGATTCGTGAACGGTGTGTGAAAGTACTATTTCTCGCACGGGAGTAGAAAAAGTATATTTTTATAATAATAAAAAAATTCTGAGTACATTCCTATTTGAATCAATGAAGATGTATACTCCTATTAGAACAATAATTATTGAATTGTTTTTTCTGTCGGCTTGAATCAAAAGTATGCGGAAATTTTATTTTGATAGCCGGATAATTAGTTTCTATAAAAATGAAGAGACACTGTATATTCTTCAATTGCCTAATGGGCGACAAGAATTTTTTTCTAGAAGAAAGGCTTCATATGCCGAAATTATTTTGTTGATGTGAGGAATGAAATCATTTGTTTTACTCATTTATTTATAATAATTTAATTATCGGTTATTCGTTCGGAGCTTTCAAAGAAATGAATTGTTAGCAAGTATGAAAGTTTTTCCATATAGTCTTGAAGTTGTTTACACTCTACCTAAAGTCTTCAGGTGTGGTTACTCCTTTATACATTTCAGGATCGTCGGCAAACAAGTAGTAGTTGGTTAAGGTGTTCCCTAAATCAATAATAAATAATGAAATAAGAGTGGTGCTATTATTACTTTGAACTACTCCACTCTAGGCTATAAATTATTTGATTTATATGTCCCTCGTATTCAACAAATGAAATGCGATTGAGCAAAATTTAAAAAGTTTTGAAGCAAAACTAACGATTCCTGATTTATGATTCGTTTTGTAAAAAGTCTTAGTAGCCTACGTATGCTGTATATCAATTTGTGACTAATTTTCCTACTGTCACATTTAGACACTGAGTAAATTATGTTACTGTTTGATTTTTTGTCGTCAATTATTACGTACATTGTTATTTTCAGTAATCAAAATTTCATAATCGCTTTTGTGTATACCACAAACTTTTTAACTTGCATATTGTATAAATCAAGTCTGTGAAGAAGTTTTGTTTTTTTTTTTCTCAAGAACAAGGCTGGAATAATGAGGACATTTTTCAGGAAAGCATTTTTGATAGCTGATTGTTGAATGAAGTTATTGTTTGGTTTAATTGTTTTCACTTTTTTTTTTTCAGTATTGTGATCAGAAAGACCCATACCCTAAATCGATACAAACAATCAGCCTTACATTCTTCGTGTTGAAAAGACTTGAGAGGATACTGGACAGACACATCAGAAGGGTGGCATTATATGCATCCCTCCTGAATAACCACCAGTATGCTAATCAAACCGGTAAATCGACAGATTTAGCATTAAACACGCTTGTAGAAAAAATTTCCCAATCCCTTAACAACAAGGAGATTGTGGTTGCTGTATTTCTCGATATTGAAGGAGCATTTGGCAATGTACTACCTTAATCTATAGGATCATCTCTAGCTAAGAAAGGTATAGAATCGACTATAACTGGCTGGATCTGTGCCTTGCTGGTAAATAGAACTGCAGCTACAACTCTTCAAGGCGAGACCATCAGGTTCAGAGTCACCGGAGGCTGTCCTCAAGGTGGGGTACTATCTCCCCTTCTGTGGTGGCTCCTGATGGATAGTCTGCTTGATGCCCTCGACAGTAGAAAAGTAGATCTGTAAGCTTATGCAGATGACCCTGTCATCTTGGCAAGGTCAACGTCAAGAAGAGTAGCTTGTAATATCCTCCAAATCACGATGTACGTTGTTCACAGCAAAACTGTGATAATTCATCAGGAGGATGAAATTGGACGATCTAACGCCACATTCCCTCAATGGTGAGGTCATTCCATTTGGAACGTAGGTGAAATATCTTTGCATTGTCCTTGATAAAAAACTCACCTGGAACGCTCACTTGGAAACATTTTTACCCAAATCCAGACTGTGTGGACATGTCGAAGGATTTGTAGTAAAACTTGGGGTTTGGGTCCCAAACAAATTGGATTAATGTGATGATTGTCAGACCAATGATCACCAATGGTGCAATTGCTTGGTGGCCGAAGGCTTTACAGAAAACGGACCAGGCGAGACCCTCTGGCTAACAGAGACAATCTTGTCTGGCCATCAGTGGTACCATCAGTACCACACCATCAGCGGCCATGGAGATCCTTCTAGATCTCTACCTCCTTTTCACATTTCTCTGGAGAGAGGCTAGATGGACTGCATATAGACTTGTGCACATTGCAATTTAATGCAGTGTGCAACAGACTGTTAGTTTATACTGGAAGTCACAGCATTCTAGAAATGACCTCTGACATTATGCCTTTAACTGTCAACTACTAACTACTTTATAAAGTACTGTTCCCAGTAGAGAGGACTGGATCCTCCGGAGAGGAAATATTAAGAGCAGATAGTTGTTGGTTCACAGATGGATCAAAAACACCTTCCGGTTATGGTGCAGGTGCTTTCAGTTGTAGACTGAAATTTACGCTATTGAATTGTGTGCGGAGTAATTGAAAGAATCCAACCTCATACACAAGTCAATAAAAATATTCTCGGACAGTCAAGCGGCGTTGGAAGCTATTGGCTCCTACCGAGCTACGTCTAAATTGGTAGCAAATGGTCAAAAACGACTCTCCTCGATAGGAATACGTAACATATTGTCTCTGGTCTGAATTCCTGACCATACTGGCCTGAAATGAAGCTGCTGATTCCCTTGCAAAGGAGAATGCATCGCTTTAGGCTTTGCCAAACAAAGATTGAACACCTGGATGGCCAGAAAATTTATGGACTTCTGGCAGAATCTTTCAGGATTGGCTCACTCCAAGTCGTTTATTCACCCTTCGAATCTTGATACAAAACAGTTGTTGGACTACAGTAGGGATGAATTATGTTGTCTAACAGGTCTTCTTATAGATCACTGCCATTTGGATCATCATATGCATCAGACTGTCGGAAGACAGTGTGTGTCGCCTCTGTTTGGAAAAGATGAAACAGCAGAGAACATACTTTGTGCCTGCCTCGCTGGGGATCGAATCAGGTTTTTAGAGTTCGGCAGAGCCGTCGACTAAATAGGCCGAGTGTGAATAGGTGTGAGCCACGATGAACCCTTGGGGGTTGCGGTGGAGGGTCGAATAGACCCACTCACTTTGGACCTAACCTAACCTATAGTGCAGCGTTTATTAACAAAATCTTTTTGATTTTTTTGGGTAGTAAACACTTAGAGACACACATTTTACAAGACATTCATTCCAATTAGAAAGCAGAAATTTTACTTATCGTTTGTTTTGTTGTTTTTCGACCATGAATTGACAAACATCAAGAATTTGTGATATATTTAAAAAACTTTGAAATTGTTTATTGGGTGCAATTTGTACAATGTTCCATTATAAAACTTGGGATATCATCACGAATAGTGTACTTAGGTTTTCAACTTAGATTTTTTAATATTTTGGTTACATCTATGTCTTTGGTGTATGAAAACGTACCACTTAAAATGTTGAGGGAAAGTATCGGTCAGTTCTAAAAACTGATATTTTGTGTTGCAATTTTATATCGGGAAAAGGCTTTGGAGCATATTATAGAATACTTCCGCAGCTGAATTCACATGAAAAATACAGTCAGTAAGTATGAATGGAGTTACTTTAACTCGGAGATATTTGTAAATTTATCTAGTCCGCTCAAAATGCCATAATATATATATATATTTTTTCTCGAATGAAATACAAGTTGAAGACAAGAGTCTGGAAGATTTCATTTTCTGTTTTCGTTTTACTTTTTATTCAACATATTTCTCGTTACTAGTATCATTATTATTAATTGCATTCGAAAAACTCGTTAGAAAAACAATATACAACGCTCGTTATGAAACGAGTCAAGCATCAGCCGTAGAAAATGAGTTTCTAAAAAGAAATCTAATCAGCATAAAGTTCTCATTCTCCCAGAAAAAAAGAGGAGTTTCGTTGTGACACATTTTCTACAAGCATAGCTGCGAGTTTTTAAAAGAAACGTTTCAGTTTCCCAAGTTCTAACCGAACTTTTCGGCCGCTGTGTCAACTTGCAGCGACTGCAGATGAGATATTAATATATCACGCCACTTTTTATAATACCTTTCCGCTGCAGATGCTCAGGAATTACTTATGGAGAAATTTATTTCTGCCACCTCACAAATACACACCACCTTTCGGATCATTCCTTTTTCGTTTTTGTAATCATACGTGGAAATTGGGATTTCTCGCAAGCTGGAGCTCGTTTACAATATGATTGCGTTTTCCGTTCATGCAAGGTGTAAATTTTCCGTTCAGAAGCTTCAGTCCGGAGCATTGTTTTAATTATTTAGCTCTGTTGCCATGAAGCAAAAAGTTTGCTGAAATCAATTACATAATTACGCATAAAAAAACAATTCAAAGTGAGATTTTCACTTGAAAGTTTACAAAACCGCGACAGGGGTTTCGCTATACAATAGCATCTTCAGGTGTCACGATACTGTTCAAATAAATTATGTGTCATGTTTTTATAATAATTCGAATTCCAATGACTATTCCTATACTATAATTCCAAAATAGTAGGAAATAATTCCTTAGAAATGACTGACGTTTTTGCCCTAATTTGTCTTTTGCAGTGGCGTACGGAAATTATATTAAACAGATGAGAAAAAATTATTATGAAATATATAGAATCACAACCTTGACAACAATGTTTTCATTTTAATTCAATATTTCTGAGAATTAAGTGCCTATTATAATGGAATTGTAGGGGAGAGTGTGTATGAAACAGCCAGTTTTGGAAAACATAAAAAAGTTAACGTCAGGTGATCGTTATTGAATGAAATTGCTTTTTTTAAATAATTAGTATAATAGTCATGGTTATCCAATCAAAATAAAATGAGATACATTGACAGAAATTAGTAATATGGCAACTTAAAAAAAAGGGAAAATCAACTCTTTCAAAGCAACATGTGTATGAAAGAGCGGGGCATGTGCTATGAAAGAACCGGGTTCTCTTTACAAAAAAACAGTCTTTCAGCAAATACAAATCACTATTTATCTGTTATCTGTGAAAATCACTCATTTATCACTCTTAAATTACAATCCACTCATTCATAACTATTCGATATCTTGTTTTGAAAGGCCCGTAAACCGCAACATCCAGAGATTGGAGTCTATGGCTACAATGAGGTGGAAATGTCAGCACTTTTATAAAATGATCTCTGGCAAATTGTGACATGGAGATTAACATGGGAGATATGGTTGTCTAATAATTTAGATTGGATTTTCTTTTGTTGGTTTGACATGAATAACAAAATGTTCCATGGCCTTCATTAAATTATTTTCAGTCATCCAGCCCGAAGTAAGGGCTAGACCCAATGCTCCAGAAGGCCCATTATTCAACATGTGCTCCTTATAATTTATCCGTGGTAATATAAACACAGGTGGTAAAGTGCTACCTGCAGCATTAATAAAAAAGATAGTAGTCACGAACGTACCTCGTTCAGCAGAAGTGACTTGTCCAATTTGTTTTGACCCTTTTTCAGCGATGATTCTAGGAGGAGCTGAAAGCTGCATCCTGGAGCCGGCTCTTTCAAAGCCTTCAAAGGTGGCTCTTTCAAAACATTTTGTCCATTAAGATGTAACCTCAAAATACAGCTATTTCGCGAAAACATTATGACATCAATATTAGCGGAAAATAATGCTGAATATATACGTAACAGTACAACATATCAATTTTTTCAACTCATGCTGCACTTTTCTTTGTAAAAAAATTAAGTGAACGCAAAAAAATTGATTTTTGATCCTAAAATCTTTGATGTGGTCTACCGACGCCATTCGTTTTTGCAGAACTGTTAAATGTTTGTGGATGACAGCTATTCAGTGTTGCCATACAAATATTAAAATTAAATTATGGTAAGATTTTGGTAAATGGTAGAAAATTACATCGGCTCTTTCAAAGCCTGCCTCTTTCATACACACTTTCACTTTCCCCTACTATACCTGACGAATTTCTACATGATGAAGTCATTACATAAAATATCCATCTTTACAGGAACAACTCATTAAACTGGAGAATAATGAATACAAATTTAACCTGACATCATTTTATCTACTTTTGAGTTCTATTCTGATTACCAGTTTCCTTATTGCTAGCTGAATCTATTTGATCATTAGGCAATAACCCCGAATTATTAAATCTATTGATCTCTAAGCATTCAAAAATGTTCAGTTTTAAGCCTTTCTCTTTTAAATGCAATACGTCTCAATCGTGAGTGAACATGTGCCCCTCTGCCAAAAATGGTTCGAAAATCTTTTATTCTTTTGTAGATAGTTCTTCCGGTTTGGCCAATATCAAATTTAGGCCAAGGACCACTAGTCAACTTATACAGGGCTTTTCATGATGAGCGTTAATTAGCCGTTTCTGGCAAACTATTCAACGGATCAACCTGAAAATTCCACAGTATGCATAAGTCAATATGACCTAAATGCCTAAAATATTTTAGACGAAGCGGCTTTGTCGCTTCTACTATAAAGTAGCGGCTTCTTTGATTTTTCAAATGGAACATCCCGTATATAATATCATATTATGATTCATTATCACTTTGTCAACAAATTCATATAATATTTCCCTATACCTATCTATCACCGTTTAGAAGATATGAATTAATTTCGATATTTTTTTTACCAAACATGAACTTTTATAAATGCTGATAATCTTGAACTCTCTTGCACTAAAACGATCAAATTTGAAATGGAGTGGAGTGATACTATGAGGATCTTCACTCCGAGTCATATTTTCATTTACCTCATACAGGGTCTTCAAAAAATGCAAATACTTTGATCTCATGAAAAAATGAGTGGAACTCAATTTTTTCAAATGGAACACCCTGTATATTTCAACATTTTTGAGCTCTACATCCAATTTTAGATTAACTTTGTTCAGATTATACTATTTCTATTTTGAACCGTTTTCGAGATAAACTGTTTCAAACGGAAATTGACATGGTTTCCTTGTCCATCACTCATTTTTGTAAAACAGATTTCGTTTGATGTTTCTCAATTAGTCACAGATAATACAATGAAAAGATAATTATTAAAATACTCCTCAACCATCGAAAGAAACTTCTCTTCAAACAATAGTTTAATTAACGCTGAAACACGAACTGAAAATAATAAACCCATAAATTAATGAGTTAATTTAATCGTCAGTGTATTTCAGAATATGTTCAAACACATCTCCACCTCTACTTAAACAAACATGTAATCTCTTCAAAAGATTGTCATGTGTAGCGCTTCTGGAGTCAAACTATTGAAAGCAGTTGTAACTCTCGATTTCATATCTTCCATTGTTGTTATTGGAGTAGAGTAAACCATATTAATGAAATCCCACACGAATTAATCTAATGGATTGCCATCTGGTGTTCTAGGAGGCCAACGAAAAGGTACATTATTACCAATCCATCTGTCTTCGAAGATTTCGGTTAAAGCTTCGCTTACTGAATGAGAATTATGGGGTGGAGCACCATCCATTTGGTACCATACACGTTCTCTTCCTGGTCTATTATTTAAAATCATTTGAATTCCTTTCCTCAGTAAATCTTCATATTTTGATGCATACAAATTATCATCATAAAACTCGATATGAAAAATTGACTCATTCTTTATGGCACAAAATACATTGAATTGCCATCTTTCTTGAAAACCCCTTTGTCGGACAACATGCGGATTTTCTGGCGCCCAATAATGACTGTTATGTCTATTGAAAACTCCATTTTTCGTGAACTTGGCCTCATCTGTACATATGATATTGTCAAGGAAATGTTCATCCTCTTGAGTCTTGACAAGTAACCATTCAAAGAATTCCACTCTACGAGGTAAATCAGTCTCTTTCAAATGTTGGACACAGTAGAACTTATAGGGATGCCATTTATGCTTATTAAGAATTCGACAAATTGTCACGTAGGGTATACCTATCTCCCTTTCAGCCTCGTGCAGAGAAGCATTTGAAAATGCATGAAAGTATCCCAAAACTGTTATATCATTGTCATCATCATCCTCTTTAGTCTTCTTACGAATGATTTTTGGACGGAAGGTTCCATTCAACCTACAGTTTTTTAGTAGTCGATTTATCACATTATTATTCGGCTTCGGAAGTTGTGGATATCTTTCATGAAATACTCGGCATGTTCTACTTGCAATTCTATTGCACTCACCATAAATTATTAATAAATTCAAGAAATCTTCATTACTGTAACCTAATCTTGACATTATTCTATTATAATTGGTAGCTATCACTATCAGTCAAAACCACCAACGAAAGTCTGACGTTAAATAATTGGTTTATTTATTTTTCCAAAGCACACTATTAAAAAATATTAATGTGTACTGTTGTACGTTAGAGACTAATACCTCAATGTATACAAATTGTAACTTTTTCTAAGGTAGGTACATACCAATTTCGAATTGACTGATCTGAGACAGTTAAAAAACTGGATCAAAAAGAAATATTACAAAGCATAAAAAAATGTTGAATATCCAAAATAAGTGATGAATTCAAAAAAAACGAGCAAGAAAACCACGTCAGTTTCCGTTTGAAACAGTTCATCTCGAAAACGGTTCAAAATAAAAATAGTATTATCTGAATAAAGTTAATCTAAAATTGGATGTAGAGCTCAAAAATGTTGAAATATACAGGGTGTTTCATTTGAAAAAATTGAGTTCCACTCATTTTTTCATGAGATCAAAGATTCTGCATTTTTTGAAGACTATGTATGAGGCAAATGAAAATATGACTCGGAGTGAAGATCCTCATAGTATCACTCCACTCCATTTCAAATTTGATCGTTTTAGTGCAAGAGAGTTCAAGATTATCAGCATTTATTAGAGTTCATATTTGGTAAAAAAAATATCGAAATTAATTTATATCTTCTAAACAGTATTAGATAGGTATAGGGAAATAGTATATGAATTTGTTGACAAAGTGATAATGAATCATAATATGATATTATATACGGGGTGTTTCATTTGAAAAATCAAAGAAGCCGCTAATTTATAGTAGAAGCGACAAAGCCGCTTCGTCTGAAATATTTTAGGCGTGTAGGTCATATTGATTTATGCATACTGTGAAATTTTCAGGTTGATCCGTTGAATAGTTTGTCAGAAACGGCTAATTAACGCTCATCATGAAAAGCCCTGTATACTCCCCATCTATCCGACACTGGAGTTTCATCTTTATTGTTTTTGATGAATTCTTCGTTTTTATATAATAAAATACGAATTGAAAAAATCAAATTGAATTATTTCTCCTTTATTCCATCACCATTAGACATTCTAACTCCATCGAAAAAACTCAAGACATAATTGAAAAAAAGTATGTTTCGACTGACAGGAAAATTATTCATGAATTACGAGTTATCTATATTTGAATTATTATCGTTTATATCTATGCTTTTGATGATGCTGATTGATTTCATAAATACAGTTTTCCGTTGTTCTCTCCTCAGTTTACACCATATATTCCAAGTATCTCATTATTGATATTATTGATATTTCTCAAACAAATTGTATTGTATCTAATGATTTTCTTGTATAATGTGACTTTGAACGTTTTCCGCATAACTGCGGTGGTTGGCACTCTATGTTGTGTGTCATTGATATTTATAAATATTGAGTGGTGGAGGGGACTCACATGATTGGATCTTGAGGTAACGGGCCATTTTCGAAAACTATTCTCCAGAGTTGAAGTTACCAGTAAAGCACCAAATAGAATTGGTACAAAACTTTCCAATATCCTACCTTTGAAAAATCTGCGAACATATTCAAGAAGCATCTGAACACTATTTGATTGATTTGTTGTTCAAAATATGTTAAAATATGTTTATTCCGTTAACCAGCTGTCGCACCCCTACGAAAGACAACCCTCAGAAGTCGAAACTTGTTCGAGCTGAGGACTAACGAGATCTTACCTTTTAACGTGTGATTCCTAACACTGGTTGGACGATAGCAAGTGAAAATCGATCGTTTAGCCTGCGGCTCGAACCGGCGACTCACACATCGGTCGATTGAGAGAGTGAACAAAGCACCCCCGTCGAACCGCCCGGCTACTAACCTGATAAATGTTTAATTTCAAAGAAAGGTTATCATCAACTTTAGATGTAATGATATCTATGCCTCGTTCTTTTTCAGTTCGATATACTATTTTCTAGTTTAAATACTCTTGACTGTTCATATACAAGAAATGAACTGATTTCATTCATAATTATCTACATTCGTATCAGTTTTTTATAATTGAAATTCAAATTTGCAAGGCTTGCTTAAGGACAAAATAACATGAATTACACAAACGAATAAACTAAGTAGCTAAAAGACGGTTCAAAAAATAGTGTTGAAGAAACAAGTAGATATGACAATTAAAATGAATCATGGAGTAATTGCTATTTCCCCTAAAGAATATTTTCTCCCGAAAAGCATGTTTTTCCAGTTCTTTGAGTTGGATAGATAACCGTTATTTATTTTGAGAGAAGTCAAGATTGGACTGAATATGAAGCTTATCAGCGTTTCTACTGTTATTATTTTTAATATCACCCCACGTCTCAAATATCTCCAAGTTATTTTGAGTGAAGCAGGCTGCAGAAAATATATACAGTGCTAGTCAAAAGTCCCCTCCCCCCCTCGTATCTTTTGAACGGGTATACTTATAATAATGAAATTTGGAGTGTGGAAATAAACGGATGTAGGCTTCTTAACTGGTCATAACAGGTGACGCAATAGTCATAAATGACGTGACAAGGCCACTGTGACCAAAAATTTTAAATGGGACCCTATGGCAAGTGACAGCTCGTTTGAAATGTATTGAAAATACCTATTCAGTCATACCAATTTTGTTTGGGTTTCGGCTGATTTTGATTGATAAATTGAAGAAATACGAAAATTATAGTTTCGCATTTAATTAATAAAGATTTAAGAACCAGTTCTTATAATAAGTGTTCAAAATGTGCTCCATCTACTTCCTGGCAGTAATGCATCCTATTGCTAAACTCTTGTCGTACTCGCCCCAGTGTGTCAGCGGAAATTGCCCTACATTCTTCAACAATTCGTTGTTTCAGAATGGCAATACTGTCTTACTGCACCGTAATAGTGTGCAGGAGCACCATCTTGTTGAAACGTTATTTCCAAGTTGTCGAATTCATCTGGATTATCTTCTAGAATTTCAAGAATTAACGCCTCAATATCAGTTTGTAACATCTCCAGATACAATTCACCGGTTAAGTTAGCATTGAGAAAAAGAGGCCCAACTATGTGGTTTCCCAAAATACCTGCCCAAACATTTACTTTTTCTGGAAATTGAGTATATTTTTCACGAAAGATGTGAGGATTTGTGTCACTCCAATACCTCACATTTTGAGTGTTAACATTTCCATTGAGAAAGAAAGTACTTTCGTCACTAAAACAAATTGTCTGTATGTAGCCTGGTTGTTGGTTCATTTTATCGGACATAGTTTCACAGAATTCTAGTCTTCGGTCGGGGTCATCATCTGAAAGTTGGTGCACCATTTTTGATTTGTATGGATGAAATTTGTTTTTAGCCAACACCCTACGTACTGTCCTTTGACTGACTTCACAGATAGACGCAACTTGGGCTGTGGAAGAAGTAGGGTTCACTACCATTTCTCCAAGTATGTCAATTTTTTTTGTCATCACTAATTGATGGTCGACCAGATCGTTTGAACACTACCTGATGCTTCAAACTTCCGAAGAAGCTCCCTCAAATAAACCCTCGATATAGGGCGATCGGGGTACCTCTCATTAAACAGTCGTTCCGCTGCATGGAAATTGTTTCTACATTCACCAATTATTAAGATAGCTGCTACTTTGTCGGCTACAGTACGTACCATTTTGCCTATGTAAACACTTAAACGTCTCGTTAAACAATAGCTTAGGTAAATTTTCAAGGTATAAACACTTTTGACAAGTAGATAATTCAAACACGTCAACCTTTTTGACAATGAACCAGAGGCGTACTTTAAAATCTTTATTAATTAAATGCGAAACAATAATTTTCGTATTTCTTCAATTTATCAATCAAAATCAGCCGAAACCCAAACAAAATTGGTATGACTGAATAGGTATTTTCAATACCTTTCAAACGAGCTGTCACTTGCCATAGGGTTAAAATTTTTGGCCACAGTGGCCTTGTGACGTCATTTATGACTATTGCGTCACCTGTTATGACCAGTTAAGAAGCCTGCATCCGTTTATTTCCACCCTCCAAATTTCATTATTATAAGTATACCCGTTCCAAAGATACGAGGGGGGGAGGGGACTTTTGACTAGCACTGTATATATATATATATATATATATATATATATATATATATATATATATATATATATATATATATATATATATATATATATATATACTAGTATATCATAACCATAAGTTACTATATACGTTACTGACTAATGAAAAATTACTTTTTTCCAAACGATATCTATAACTGTAATACCTTACTACATCAATGTTTTTCATTGTCAGTTTCAAAATGTAAAAAATGGACGTAGAAGATCAATACTGATTTACTGTTATTCCTTTCAGGATGAAAACAGGACGAACAAATCGGGTGAAAAGAAAAGGTGGATTCACGACCCTTCAAGTAAGTTCGTATAATTTAGTGCCCCATAACTCATCTTAAAAAAACTTTATTTCACGTATCTCTGGGCCATGATATACTATGGAAAGGATAGGCCAAGTGGTTTTATGTATAATAAAATATGTTAGATCTCGAACACATCGCTTGAAAGAAGGAAACCCTAGGCATGTATTTTGGAACACTTGCTTAAAGTATCTACTTCTTTCGGGTATAGTTCAAGTAACCTAACCTAACCTACCTTCCAACAGTTTCCCTGTAATAATATAGTTAGGGAGCTAACTAATTTTGATATTCAATAATCATTTCTGATTATAGTTATGTTCAAAATACAAATTGTTATCCATTGAAAAACTTTGTATTTCATCTTTTCCCGAATTTTCATTCGGTACTCTGATGAGCTGTCGCGAATGATAGGAAGCGTTGTCAAGAACTATTACACTATTCGCATCCAAATTTGGGATCAATGTGTTTTCAAACCATTCCTCAAAAATATTAGCTTCCATGTTCTTATGATAGTCAACATTGCAGTCCTCAAGTTTTTTTCCACATAATTTCAAAGAATTCGGAACCCATACTTTACTTCCTCCGCAATGAACAATGATTAGTCGCGATCCTTTGTTTGCAGGCATGTTAGGCGTACACATTTATGAACCATCTGTCCGCCTTTTCGTAACTGTGTCGTTGTTCTTGTCTATATTTAGTTATTTGTTCCAAGTATTGGTTACGCAATTCCACTATTCTTCTGATTTCCGTAACTGCTTGACGTTTGTTTATTATTTTGAATCTAAATCCTAGTTTCTTTACCCAATTCTGAAAAGTTTTGTCACAGCAGCTCACGTTATGGCCGGAAGTATTCAATTTCTTTCTTATGATTTGAGTTGTAGGAATCTTATTGCTTTTGTAACAGTCGTATATTGTTTTTTTCAATGATTTTATTAGATGAACATCTAAAGGTTTTGGTAATCCCGTATCACATCGCATCTTGCATTCATAAGGTTTGTTTTTAACTATTTTACGTACAGTTGAGAAAGGAATTTCGGTCAAATCTGATGTTGCTTGTAATAATTTGTATCCCTCGAAAACAAACTTGAGATGTACATTCTTATATACATTGAAACCTACTATCTGCTTTTCAATATACAAATGCATCCGAATATTATTCACTGGTATCTCTTTTTCGCATTGTTCATCGTCGCTATTGGAATCACTACACAGGAAAAAGTTTGCGTTGTCATCACACTCGTTATTACTATTATTACTTGTCCAAGGACGCCACATTTTAAACAGATAATAAAAATTTCAAGTAATACCTGCACCAATATCGAATTTCAACACTCAAATCGCGATTAGTTCCTGAACTGAACATTGAGGACACAACGGCGATACACATCCCCATATTCTATTCGTCACCGTAACATGACTTCAAATTTAATTTTATGCCTCTTCAGCCAATCATAAAACTCGGTTAGTAAAAATTATCCAATACGAACCGCCAATTATTCGGTCCACGTGGACTAGTTCGTAGAGGCATTATTTCTCTGAATTGTTTTTTTTTTGGCTTTTGAGATGCTGATAGCTTCAACTATTCACAATAAAGATTACTTCGACTACCTATACCTAATGTGTATTGTCATGAAAGCAACTTTTGGGTTACAAAGTTCTCAATTTGTCATACTCCAAAATTATTGGCGAACGCATTATGAAGAAACGGTTTATGGTGATGCAAATGACCAATAATTTTTTCACTACTTATTTGTTAAGATAACACAGATGTTTTTTCATGGAGCTATGTAGATATGTTTGAGTCTCAATTCTGTTCTTTTCCTAGATAATTTTCGTCAAGATCAGCCAGATCAATCTCGTGGTCCTGATCAGAGTTCTCGTTTTCCTTTGCCTTGTCTAAAGTTGTTCTATCGAAAATTCTCCCATTTTGGACAGTACGAAGTTTAACAAACTTCTCAAATACAGACTTCAAAGGAACTCTTCAATTCCTCTTTTTTTTATGGTCAAATACTATACTCTTAATGTTTTCATATATGCATATCCTCCTAGAGATTATCTTTTGGAAAGGATCGATTCGAATAGGAACCTTAGGAATTGAATTGTGATACAAAGTGTTCTATTCAAGACTTTTCAATGCCAGTCCCCAATGGGAGGGCATAACTAATTATAAGAGGCAAACACCAACTCCCCTGAGATGCTGCAAAGTCATCAGAATCATCGTCATGGATAATAATGCCTCCAGCGTTACAGCAACAAAGATTTTTTCATAGCAGGCAAAACTTTTCCGACTGTTCTGGTGAAGAGACAAATTTGCGTTTTGGTAGCATTGTGGTCCTCAAGGTGGATTTCTTACCACTTTGTATAGGTCTTCAATAAACAGGTTGCCTTGATTGCTTCACTTGATCTCGCTAATAGTGATTGATGTGTGATTCAACTGGTGAATTTGGCAAGTCGGTGCACGAGTTAAATCCTATGATAGCCAACGTTGGTGATAAAACAGAGGAGATTCAGTTGGTGATAGCCAGCCTAATGCTAGTGGCAAAACGTCGGTAGGATACTTTTATAGAAATGTTTGATGCTACATAGAGGTTTTTCTACTCCAGATCCGTCTGACTTGTACATTCATTCGAAATCTGCAGAAAATACACCAAATTCATGGTTTATTACCTTCTACCTCCCATCTTTACACGATCCATTCCAGCAATCTTATTCATCGTTACAGTTTGTACAGATAATTTGTTTTCTATATATCTCATTATTTGGAATGCCCATAAATCGATTGCCTTCCATTCAGGTGTCCTCTCAATAGACAATGTCCAGTAAATAGCCCTATGATTAATCCATGTTGGTACCTGCTCTTTTGAAGCGATTCTCTTCATGAACCCGTGTGGGTTCCAGGTGCATTTTTTCAGTACTTTCTGTTTCGTATTGACCCATTTGCTGATATGGTTCCGTACCAATGACTTTGGTACGGAACCATAGCTGATTCAAGGCCTATATGTATATGGAATTGATGATGAGTGTCTAGCATACTCATCAGCTATTTCATCAGTGACTTCTGAGTATCCACACCCAGTACAGAGTCAATCTATTCCGGACCACTAGTTTCTTTAGTTCTTTACAGTATTCCAATCACGATGTCACTCTTCGGTTGAAAGTCCCGAGTGAAGTCTGGCTGTTTGTAAGAATTTCTGCCTGCACATTGTTTTCCAGTACGCCTCTAGTACAATCTCTACCTTTTTCTTTAACCCTTCGATATTTTGTATCTAAATCAGTGGTCAGAATCCAGTATCCCTTCAAGATATTCACATCTCTCGACAGTTGTTAACCATGAGTTTCAATACTTTCAGTTGCCACTGTTCTACAATTCACAATATAACATCAAAGCCGCAAGTCATCTAAACTATTTGAATCACCCTGATCATATTCAAACCGACAAACATAAAAAAATATGCCTGATACTGTTGAGCAAATCAAGCTTCGATGACTCTCAAAATATTCAGTAGTTAAAAAGGTGGTTACTGGAGACTGTTGAAAATGGTTTGACTACCTTGCATTTCTCTCTCTCTCTCTCTCTCTCTCTCTTTGTGTGGCCGTTGCTTCCCACTCAGGCGCATTTGGCCAGTTTCCTCCTGTCAACAGTTGACATGAGTTTTCGTGCGGGGGATCAGCTGTCTTTCTCGAGGCAATGCTTCCACCCCGTAGTTTTTTCACTCATTTTTTGTTCAAAAAACATCATCACCTCCTCTTTGAAATGCATTTTGTTTTTTCACACACATTGTCCCCTTTACGTGGTTATCCGAACCACTCCGGCCTGGATACCGGCGTGAATAAAGGGGGCCTTCACATCACATTTGGTACCTTCACTTTACACATGTAGGTTACTTTAATTCATACTACACAAAAACGCGCCCCGCGATACCACATGGCATTCAAGTACCTTCTTTATTGGCAGTCGTTATCGGCACGCCAGTCCACTACCATTGCCACCATAGAACTTCTACATATAAATAAAGGCTGAGGACAAAGTGCTATGTGATCCTAAAAACGAAGGATATCAACAAGTTAATACAATGCATACAAAAAGAAAAATAATAATTAATATATGCATAGAGGCAATTAAGCAAATAAGCAAATGTCTATTTTGTTTTTGAAACAGTTCACTGAGTCGGAATTCATAACATCGTTGGGTAAGTTATTCCATGTTTCGAAAATATGATTCATCAAAAAATATTGTCTCTGGCTCGTTGCGAATTTTTCCTTTTTTAATTTGAATGCGTGACCACGTAACCGCGAATCATTGTTGAAAATAAAAAGTTCTTTCTGATTAGCATAGTTATACTCAGCTATACGGAAAGATATGATGAGGTCCCCACGGAGTCGACGTTGGTCAAAAGCTAGCAGTTGTGCAATCCTTAGTCTTTCGGGATAGGTTGGACGCACTTCACCAAAAGTCATACGTGTGGCACGACGCTGTACATTTTCCAACAAGTCCCTATCGCGCACCAGAACAGGACACCACACTGGACCTGCATACTCCATGATTGGACGAACGTAGGTTTTGTAGAGTTTTATGGAACTTGAATGTGATAGATGGAGGAACGTCTTGTGGATGAGATAAATGAGTGTGTTTGCGCGTTTGCATGTGGATATTATATGTTCGGACCAAGTTAAGTCAGTATTAATAGCCACTCCCAAGTCTACATGTGAGGACACTGTACGTAACGATCGACCGCTTATTGTGTACGTATGGAGTGGATTGTTCTTTCCTCGATGAAGTACGACGCATTTGTCGACGTTAAGAGGTAAAAGCCAATCCTCACACCACTGACTAATCGAGTTGAGGTCTTCTTGAAGGGAATGATGTTCGACTAAGGCATTTGCATACAGTTTAGTATCATCGGCATAAAACGACTTGCTGGACTTTATGTGAAGAGCAAGATCACTTACATAAACAACGAAGAGGTGCGGACCAAGAACAGATCCCTGGGGAACTCTACTTGTGACTTGTCTGTGCGAAGAAAAAGAGTGGCCCACTTTGACCGTGAAAGTTCTATCTGTCATGTAATTTTCAATCCATAGGTTTAGTTGGCCTCGAATACCGTGTGTGTCAAGTTTGCGCATTAGCCTCCTCACTGGGACCCTGTCGAAAACCTTGGCAAAGTCAAGATAAACGATATCTGTCGGTATTTTCCTATCGTAAGCTGTCGTCCAAATGTTCATGCACTGTAGTAGATTGCTGGTGGTTGATCTACCAGCAAAACCATGTTGTTAGGTGGTATGATTGCGTTTTTTGTTAAAAATTCTAACATATCTTCTACGATGATGGATTCCATTACTTTGGAAGGTACGGATAAAAGACTAATGGGCCTGTAGTTAATTGGATTGGGTTTATCACCTTTTTTGAAAATAGCGGTGACAGATGCCTTCTTCCAAGCCCGTCGGATGCGAGATTTTGCGAAAGAGACTGACATGATTGTTGACAGCAAAGAGCAGAGAGTTTCGGCAAACTTTTTGAGAAAAAAGGGGCTCATTCCGTTCAAACCAGGGTATGAATTCGATTTAATGTTCAATAAATGATTTTTAATTTTTTCCGAAGTAAACGTATAATGACATTAGTCAGATTATCACGTAGTCGTTCTGCTATAATTTTTGGTAATTAGTCATCTCGAGGCTCAACCGTGAAGGAGCTTGTGAAAGAATCGGTGTTCAGGTTAGATCGTATGAATTTGTACAGTTTTTTATTGTTTTCAGAGTCTGCAATAGATTCTTTGAACTCACGACGTGAAGATCGTATTGTTGATACCAAGTGTTTTGAGAAATTTCGATGAGCTTGGTAATCTTCTGTGGCTTTTGATCTTTTGTATCTTTTTCAGAGTCTTTTTTTGTGATTTATGAGTGACATTATTTCGGCATTGATCCATGGTTTGTGAGGATTTTTCCGGCATATTTTGTTGCGGGAGTTCTTGTCAGCAGAAGCAGTTACGGTCGAGTATAATTTTTCCCAGAGAATATCAATGTCATCACATGCGTTAAACAGTTGTGTTCAATCGATGGTAGAAAGTTCCTCGGGTAACTGATCAAAGTCAATTATTTTGAAAACTTCGGTTTCGTACTTGTTTGGCATGTGAATGTTGAGCTGAACATTTGCGTAGATTACTGCATGGTCCGATAATCCAATAGGTGGTAGGATTTCATGATCTGTGATGATGTTTTCATTGTTGGTAAAAATGAGGTCAAGGACAAATGGCTCGTTGTTGATTCGGAATCTAGTTGGTTCAGTGATGAGTTGAAAAAGGTTTGAATCGGCAACGAAATGCATGAAATTACTCGTGGCGCTATTTGTGTCAGGTATACTATTAATGGGATAAGTGATATTGGGGTAGTTAAAGTAACCAGCAATGATAAGGTTGTCAAGGATCGATAGTTGATTTGGGTAATTGATCAATTGCACATTGGCTCCATGGGATACATCACTAGGTCTGTAGACATGTAAGACCTCCACGCCTTGGATTAAGGCAATATCTTGTTGAAATGCAAAATCGGTTATGATCTCATTGCATAAATATATACATACTCCACCACCGACACGATTTAATCTGTCCGCTCTGTTAATACTGTAGCCTCATATGTTAACTAATAAATTTGGGTCGGTTGGTTTAAGCCATGTTTCCGTTAGGAGTATTATGTTAGGTTTGAGATCAACTATGTCACATATGAGTTCGTTAAATTTAGCAGATAATGAGTCTAAGTTAGTATAAAGAATTTTGCAGCATAGATACGGCAATTGTTGGTTGTTGTTAGAGGTTGTTTTGTGTCCAGAAGTTGATGGAGGTTATTTTGGGAATGCCATGTATATATTTATTGGTGAGATTTTGTTTTCCATTTGCTTTCCTCGTGTCAAGTTCCCCGCGCAGGTCCTTCAGTAGCTGAATTCGGGAGGGAGTTTGGTCACTTATGATGGACAGTTTTGAAGTAGAAACTTTCTCGATTAAACTTTTCTTATTCCTCAAAATAGTTCGAGCATCGTATTCATTTGGTATTACCAACTTAATCATGCGGGGGTACTTGTTTGTAGGGTTGGGTTTGCCTACTCGAAAAATGGTGATTGGGTTAGCTGGACAGTTTACAGTATTCAGTACCTCTGCCACTACAGATTTATCGTGCTCTTTCTCAGCATTTATGTCTACTATTGCTTCAGGGACCCTCTAATAAACACGTTTTTAGCTCGATTCAGTCTTGCCAGTACCTCTTGGATAACAACATCAGAGGACTGCACAGACTCAGCATTTTCGCCTACCTTGATTTAGTTACTAATAATTACACAGATCATCTTCTGGAACCACAATGACGACACTATATTAGCATAGAACACAATGAAAAGAATACATAACCCAAGAACGTATTAGTTAATATTAGAGGATGGCAGTTCCGCCCATATAATCTAAGAATAAAGTACAAATTAACTCCTACTACTCGATACGGACCTGACACGCAGATTTTAACTTTTCGTGTACTATTTCCATTCAAACTAATATACGTCTTTGCTTGAATATTGCAGGTGACCTCTGTCGACCGCTGAATTGCAAAAAGAAAGAGATATGCCTATTGGAAGACACGTTCACTGCCGTCTGCGTATCCAGAAAGGAACTCAAGAAAAATGGGTGAGTACCCTCGAGGGAAATAAAGAAATAAAGAGGAATACATTACAATTGGAGTTATTTGTTCGTTGAGTGGGTGGTGGTTGAAAGAGGGATTGTTGTGGATGAAGAGATTCAAGAGATTGCCATGCAGGTATCGCGAGAGAATAAGCCCTCATTAGGAAGGGGATCTCAAGTGTTATTTGAGGGGAGTTTGTCTTGAAAAACGTCACACGATTGTCTCTTTCGAGTAGGAATAATCCTTGGATTCATTACATCACATGCTTCTAGCAACTTTTGATATTTTTGACCTGACGCAATCTAAAAAATTATTTTAGTTCGAGTACGTGAACCTCTGAAGGGGCTTATTTGTCATATTTATAAAAACTGTTCGTAAAAGATAGAAATTGTAAAAAATAAAATTTTAATCCTAAGCTTTCTAAAAACCTCAATTTCTTGTTAAAAACACCTCGATTGCAAATATGTAAAATTCTTTGATATACGTCTGTTTATATTACGCAATGACTTTTTGGCGTGAATTTGAAACCTTGTTTGTTCCCAAGATAGGCACAACGGAGCAGACGGGTTCGAATCCCGGTCGGCAAGACTGGTTCAATGATGAACTGATTTTTGAGTCATGCCATACAAAAACAAACAAATAATATGATAATGTTTTATTTCAGAGACATAGTAGTTCCCAAATCCGCAGCTGAGACCGAAGAACCGAAAGAAGAAGATGACGACGTATTCTACGATACAGAGGATGATCTAGACAATGATAGTGAAGATTCTGGCGAGTCAGTGATGTGAGAATATACAATTACCTTTTATCGACAATGTATTTTGATTGAGATGTCAGTGTTTCTTCCTTTTTGTTTTTGTCAAAACACCCTTAATGGTCATGTATCAAAAACAAGTGTCTTATGGGTGTAATGTAAGAATTAAGACATCTCAGGAGTCAGTGTTGCACAAATTGAATTTAGCAAACTTTGACATCTTATCGTGGAGTTTTCAAATGTCTTTGACTTTCCCGATGGACAAATGACCAATTTCATTTTTATTACTTTTCCAAAGCCCCTGAAAGTTATCCGTGATCGAGACATTCCTAAAAAAGCTCTATCGTGTCGCAAAGATAAATACATTTAATAAATAGGAATCAGGTAAGTCCATAACAGTGTATTGTTATTTTGGTAACACAAGTATAACAAAATGTATCTCATTAGGTGACATATTTGTGAGAGACATTAAAAGTAATTACGATAGTATGCTATAAAAATTGGACACTATTTCAAATTCGATTACTATCAGACAGGTAGATGTACCTCAAAGATACTATCATCTATTCATTCAATTCTCAATTGAACTCATAAACTATCCGTAATATTATCAAATATAAATGCAATTACACACTTCTTACAAAAATATTATAAAAGAAAAACAAAATTGAAAAGAATATTTCTCTGGAATCAGCAATCCAAAATCTACCCGAATCACTTCTGCACTTCTTTACAATAAGATAATCCTATAGAGACGTGTGCTGGTGATGTCTTTAAAACAACGGAAAACAAAACAATATTTTTTAGAAGAAGTGATCAGGCAACTCTTTCCTGGAGAATAATTTTGGCGCCCTTAATGTGAATCTGTTGTTTCCATCATATCACGATTCTAAGATATTCTAACCTAAAAGTGTAGAATAGGTTTTTTACCAAGAACAGATCCCTGGGGAACTCTACTTGTGACTTGTCTGTGCGAAGAAAAAGAGTGGCCCACTAGCCCACTAGAGTGGCCTAGTGGCCTAATATGTGGGCCACTCTAGGCCACTAGAGTGGCCCACATATTAGAAGTTATGTTGAAATCTTTTTTTTTCTCACTGGATTCGTTGAGGCTTTACAAGCCTTTTTCTTCAGAAAGGTGTAGTTCGGTCTCTGTTTCAAAATTTTGTCTTGTCACGTTATATGATTTTTAGAATTGATACCAATTTTTTTCCAGATGCAAACCTTGCCCTGTTGTGAAACCAATTTTCTTGTGCGGATCAGACAACAGAACGTACAGTTCCTTATGTCGGCTCGACTACCACAACTGCATACATCGAACAAGTATAAGAGTAGGATGTAAAGGATTCTGTCCGTGTGTAGGTGAGCAGCGTCAGTTGGTATTATTTTTCTCATATCTCATTTACCTCCTATCATATCAACAACGAAAGTTGAGAAAAAGTAACAACCCTTCTTATTATTTCAAGAGATAGGTACGCAAAAAATACTATAAGAGGTTTGAGATATTCAAAAATGAACTGCAAAGAATTGGTAGTATTTTTGGTACGAAAGTAAGGTCTACTTTCCTATGTAGGAGCAACGGCCATTATCTACTTTCTAATGAATTAATCTACCTGGAAAGGTCAGGTATACATTCATTATTTATATGAATAAATTAAATTTCCGAAAATACCGTAATTATAATTAACTTTTCTTACCTGAACTATATATGTGTTCTTTTATGCGGGCTTTGAACATTCTTCCAGTTTGACCTATATAAAACATAGGACATGACCCACATAAATACACTCCCGATTTTTATGAAACAGAACTATTTTCTTTGTTGTTCTCAATGTGCATGCCTGAGTTGTTTTTGGTTTTGAGAACAATATTTACCTTTGCTGTGCAAAAAATTTGAAATATTCGTAGTAGGTTGGTCTAAGTAGGTTAAGGTTCTATAACTTTTATCCTCATCTCTTCAAATGGTATGAATTGTTCACACTGAATTTTGATTTCAAATTGGTGTGGTTTTGATAATTGCGATAAGTTTTTCGGATATTTTAACTGATCAATGAAATTCAAGATATTACACTCCCGGATGATGCCAAATTGATTCCATTCGATGTAAAGAATCTGTTTCCCAGTATTCTTCCGAATGAAACGATTACTCTTCTAGATAATCTGTTGGACGAAAGGTTTATCAATCCTGTAGTGAAACAGGAAATATTAAACTTGTTTATGGTTTCTTTCTCACAGAATTACTTCCAATTCAATGAAATTTTTTACTCATCCTGGTAAAGAAAAATGTATGCAAACATACATTTCTCATTTATAACCACAGTTGATATCATCCTAATCTGAAAAAATTCGAATTTTAAAAGTGGTATTGACGATAACACTCTTCTTCGTACCTTTGTAGAACATTCTCATACAATATCCATTCCCAAAATTAAAATTTATGATCTGTCACTTCAAAGTGTTCTTCGTATTTCCACTTGAGTGTTTCTCCAGAAATAATTGTATTCGCTTTCTGCCCTGACATCTCGATAAATATATCTGCAGCAACGTCTTCATCGACCCGAATTTCCGGGCTAATACCTTAGGATCTTCAGAGTATAACCCAATTAGTTCCCCTCAACAATGAGTAGCTCAAAAGGCCATAAGGACTCTTAGTTCAATTGTTTTCCCGACTTTCAGAAAATGAGGACCATCTCCGAAAGAAGCAGCATCAGTCGGAAAAGCTGAATACTTTCATGAACAAATACAAGGCGACGTTGGACAAAGCTGGCACTGGAGGTTCGATAAGCGGAGGAAAACCGGTCCGAAATCCGTCAAAAGCAGACATACTTTATACGTTCACACCTCAAGACTTCAAGTACGACAACAAGCATTACAAATATATCAAATATACAAAATACAATAAGGTTTGTATTGCCAATATATCAAATTAGGGAAATAGTTGACCACTAAGTTTCAATATGTTGTGATATGGCGCCCAACGCGGGGCCATATCTTTTATATTAACTTGGGAAAATTGAAATCCAGAAATGTAAACAACACATAAATAGTAATAATAGTAATCCCATATTTAGTAATTTTCAAAAGTACTAGCGTACTGCACCAATAAATAAACATACTTTGAAATACTTTCTATCTAAATTATTAAAGATGTTCATCTCCATAAACTATTTATTTTTAAACTGCTTCTTCGAACCAATTTTGTGATGCAGGGTCCAGAACGCCGCTTTTGAGATAAAGTAATAATTTAATAAGAAATTCTTCCAAAGTCAATCACGACGAACAAATTTATATTACCTTTCAAAGAGTACTTCAATAACGAATTCAATTTTATACAATTCCAAGGAAATATTCAATCATGTGACTATAAAATGAATATTTTTCCTTCATTTTCTTCCTAGAACTGTTCAAAAAGGCGTGTGAATAAATAGATGAGTTTTACCTTTGTTAATTTCCTTTTTTGTCATCGAGCAAAATGTATCGATTCGTCATTTAAAAAGCATTTAGAATAAGTGAGTTCATGCATTATAAGTAAACGTATGCAAAAACCATTCTATTTAAACAGTATTTCATGAAATAATTATAAAAATCTAGTTTAATTTAAACATTCTGAAAATATTTCCCTAAATTGTTCTAATATAATGACAGAAATGTTTCCAATACATTTTTTAATAGGGGAGCCCAAGCGGGGATTTCGGGAATTACTAAAGCGCGGCATATTAATATACAGGGGTATACCTTGTACCCGGTTAAGTACCTCCACGAAATATGAGCCCCATATATAAGGCCGCCTGTGAGGGATAAAGGATCAGATTTAAAAAAAAAAATTGATCATCAGAAATTCTTGAGCGTGTCAGATTAACGTAGGGTAAGTTAATTACCTGCTAAAAAGTGTATATTCCAGTAATCTGACAATTTGAAAGTGACGTAAAGGAAGGGGAGGGCAGCAAAGTTGTAAAAAAATAACGTCTCCGAATTTTTATTCCTCTATTCTCTATTCACTTTTTCTATATCCATTACTCTCTCACTCCGTCCCCACTCTGAATTCTGTTGCCACAACGCCATCACAGCTGATCACAGAGATTCGTTCGTGATGAAGTGAAGATGATAATTAATTAATCAATTATTTGATGAATTTAGCCGTTACTACCTGGTAGGAAATCATAATGAAAAAAAGAGAAATTAAATTATCTGTTTTTTACCACTTTTATTTTGTATAAGTTTGAAAATGTCCTCATAGGACGAAACTGCAGTAACGTTAGTTACAAATAAAAGTTTCATTTCTCTTTTCTTCATTAATTAATCAATAGATTATAATAAATTTAATTTTTTGAACATTTTTTAAAAAATTATTTTCTTATAAATACAAGTATTCTACTTAAAAAACATACACTTATTTATTTGCATACTATTTCCTAAGATTTTCAATTAAATAAGTTTAATGAATTTAAAAAAAAATTAAAAAAATATTATTTTTGTCAGATTAAGCGAATCGCTCTAGAATTTAGATAATCGTCAGATTATGAGATAGCACGTCTAAAACATAAAGATGAACCATATATATCTTAATCTGACGCGCTTGAGTATTTCAAAATGGCGAATTTTTTTTGCACATTATAATAATGGCCGCGAGTTTGCGTCAGATCGAAATAGTCAGATTATTGAATGAGAGCTTTTTTTTGTTGCACTTGACACCCCCTTAGAAAATCTGACGCGCTCGATTAATTTTTTTTTCACTTTTAAACCTTACGTACAACCACCCACATTATACAAACGATCAGATTAACATACCAACATTATTAAAAATACGTAGGACATTGATACTATCAAAATCTGACACCCTCGAGTATGTCCATGCAACAGTATTTTTTACATATTTAATTATTTAAAAATCTATAGCCGCTTTCCCCACCGATGGAAATTGTATATATTATATAACATTTTTTTCTTATTATCATCTAAGCTTTGCAACCTAAAATGTCTCAATGACGCTCGAGTAAATCCCCATTTTGCATCGTGGGCTCCCCTGCTATTTGAATATGTATGAAAAAGCTTGCTATTGTATACCGAAACACGTGTTGCGGATTTGTAAAAATTCCAGTGAAAATCTCACAATAAAGTGTTATTTCGATACTCTTCGATGTTAGGATATTTCTTTAATTTTTAACGCAGAAATCCTGTTGTTCAGTGAAGGATCACAGTAATCTTTCTTGTGTTTGAATAAAAAGAGCATGCCAAATATATATATTTGTTTCATATTTCGAAAGTAACTGTTAACTTTGTGTGCGGATCGTTTCATAAAAAATGATTTTTTCAGGATAAAAACAATATGATGTACGCCGAAGACAAAGAAAGACTTCGCGGGTACAATGAAGTTCTAGATAACAAAATATACAGCGGTCCAATTCTTGGCACTCCCATATACCCTCCCAAACAGTGCTCTCCGGCGGCTCTACAAGCTATGGGAAATCGATTACTGGACTGGTTCTCGGTTGTTATGGCCGATTCATCGAAAAGAAGGCGAATGAAAAACAAATCAAAAGGTAAGCTTTTCTTAAAACCCTAATGGAAAAATAATATATAATCTTGAAACGGATACAAGTATGCAGAGAACTCACTTAAAACTCTCACAAGGTATAATTTCTAAACTGCGTTTTAAATCTGCAAGCCAATCGATTCAATAGAAGGCTGCAAACCGTGCACGGTTTGCAGCCTTCAAAATATTTGGTGAGGCAAATATATTACGTATAATAGAATTCCGGAATGTCAATAATTGTTCGTCTACTACTGCGGTAGACATCAAAGGTGACGTTGTGATGGTCGCTGTGCCCGAGTATTTGACTATGGTTTTATATTATTATCAAGGACAGGTAGCCATATTTCATTACTGTTCATTGCCTCTTTTTTCTATTGAAATTATCCGTGTGTTTTTTAATGTATATACTCTCTATTCTCTATATACTCTTCGATAGTAATTTTGAATTTTATCGATTGTTACCGTATTTTCGAATGAGTCAATGTGAGTGCCTTCTTTGTTGAGAGCTACAGCTAATTTATCGGATTGTCCGAGTCTTTTTCCCGTGGTTCCAGTGTAGACCGATCCGCAGCTACTAGGAATCCGGTATGCCTCAGGTGTTGCTAACGGTTCTCTGGTGTCTTTAGCTGACCTTAGACTTTTTTTGATTGCTTTTGTCTGCCTGAATATTGGTTTCTCCAAGATTCTCTTAATCTGGTCTGTTACATTTATAACATAGGGAAGGAAAGCTTTTGCCTTGACTGGCCAATGTGGAGTTTATTTGACTTTCTCTCCTCTGGGTCGAATTTCCTGCTAGAATTATCCTTCACTGTGCCCATTTCCTTTGAAAGCATTTTTTTTTTGATTGAGTTCCTCAGGAAGACTCTCAGGTTCACAGATACGTCGTGCTCTCTCAACCAACGTTTTTATTACCCCTCTCTTTTATTGTGGCTGTGGTAGTTAAAGTGTCTTTTTGAACTCAACTTCAACTCAACTTTGTTGATCTTTATTCGGAAAATATTGTTACGTTTTTCACCGTGGGTTGACCAACAACTGACTACACTAAATAATCAAACTTAACTTTATTTCACTTTAAATACAACAAACACTTCCACTAAAACTTCAACTATCATTTGACTGTCTATCGCCTTACTGGATCACTTCGCGTACCGCACTGTAGGTTCCACTTGACTGTGTCGATATCCTCGTGGCTAGCCTTTGAATATCGTAATCGAATGCCTTAGAAATTTTGCCGAAGTTCCGTTGAAATCGGTACTAATATTCTCGCTGCTTCTAGAGTGGCGGGAAATCATCGTACATTCGCGCGCTCTTAGCTACGTCACGTTTGGCTTATGATTACCAGTGGCGGCCGGCGGTATTTTCTTTCGGGCATGATTAACAACAATACGTTGCATACTCGATAATCAAGTATAGGCATGTGGCCGATTCATCGATATCAATTGGATTTGGTACTTTATTTCGAAGTCATACCAAATTTCTAAATAATAGGTTGGTACTATTCGATAGTACTTGATGGATTAGAAGAACGAAATGGAATTTGTTTTCAAAATTTCATGTTACAATATAGAAGTTTGTGATTTACCTACCGTTCAAAAAGATTTTCATTCATATTTTCCCTTTTCAGCATTTACTACATTATATGAGTATGTATGCCTTGGTTACTCAAAGTTTCAAAACCACACGAAGTTTTTGGTTTACTTTTCGAACCTTGACTGCGATCGTCTTATTCATTATTCATTATTAATTATTTTCAAAAAAAACACAAGCACTACAGGAAAATGTTTAATGTACTCTAATAGCGATGCCTGTGCGAAAGTAGCGATTCATGTTGGATTTGAATCGCTGGAGGTTAAATTCATTTGGAAAAACGTTCTCAGGAAGTTTAAACAGTGAAGTTCGAGGTGTACAGAGTGGAACCTCAAAATGATGAGCAGCTATAGTCCGTCGCGTATTTCTGATATGTACCGCTCTTGGTGGAATCAAATGTGCCAAGTCACTTGAGCAACTCCCGAGAAAGTATCATGAAATCGGTTTTCTCCAAAATGATAAATGTATTCGAACCACTTATAATAATGTCAGGACAGATAATTCCGGTTTCTGCTTCGACAAGTTTGTTGGGGGTTAAAATGGAACCAATGTGTCTTGTCATAATCATGTCGCTGGAATTGCAAAAGCTGCTTGTCAAAAGCTTGGAACACTGTTCCGAACCAGAAAACTGTACACACCTCAGCAACTGCTGATGCTTTGTACAGCTCAGATCAGACCTCCTTTGGAGTATCATTTTCGTGTATGGAGCTCCTCCCCTTAGCATACCCTGGAGCTGCTGGATTCCATCCAGAAAAGAGCCACCCAACTGATTGGAGAGACATATTCCCAACCTTTCTTCAATGTTCCAAAGTTGCAAGTGATGTTCGTGTCTCCAATTAGGCGAATGGGTCTTCTTTGGATGGAATCCAGTAGCTTCAGGGTATGCTTAGAGGTAGAACAATACTCCAAAGAAGCTATGATCTGAGCTTTATAAAGCATCAACAGTTGCTAAGGTGTGTGCAGTTTTCTGGTTCGAAACATGATTGTGCCAAGACATATTGGTGTCCATTTTAACCCCCAACAAACTTATAGAAGCAGAAAGCGGAATTGTCTGTTCTGAAAAAACCGGTGCTTCTTAGGTTTTTGTGGCATTGAACCTGACAACTTTCACCCCAATGCGAAATCACTTCTAGATCCTCCCCTCCTGCTGCCGGTGAAGATGTGCATCCGCAGTCGGCAAATTTATAAGCCTTCAAAAGATTCATTCCAGTCAGAGGAACTGAACTCACTTGCTTTATTTTCTCAAAGTCCCGAGTTCCGTTGCATTTTGTCGCGCTCTTGAGTTAATTAATGTTTTTTTTCTCTTCGCGATATTATGGTGTTAGTTCTATTGTAATTATAAATGAACACAGTTCTCTGAGAACGTCTAAAATTCAACACAAAATTGTGAAAAGGACTATTCGATATAGTGACCGATATAAAGAGTCCTCCAGTTTTGATTTTTGCTATACGCCGCCGGGCTCCAGACTTGTATCATATTTAGCTCGGACTTTACTTCATATTCTACCAAACCTATCATTTCTATTAATCGTTATTTCAGTTCACTTCCCGATGGCGTGTAAGGGCGAAGTACGATGGATGTTCCAGCACTTAGACACGAACGTTGACTCGAAATTATCGCTGCAAGAACTCTACGATTTGGAACACGACCAGAGCGAAGTGTGTTTGAAGCCGTTCCTGCAACAGTGCGATGCCGACAGAGATGTCGTCGTTACGCCGTCGGAGTGGTGCAGATGTTTCCAGAGAACAGAGAGGCCTTGCGTAGCAGTTAAACACAAAATTACGTCCGATTTCTTAGGTGAGTTTCCCAACAAACACGATTAAATCCCTAAAATATTATGACAGATTGTGTCATGCGATGTCAAAATGTGAGGAGCGGTGTCACAATGTGACATGCGATGTCAATGTGATTTATGTTCTCTCAGTTTCGCGACGACGTACTATGCGATGTAGCTAGCTTTAAATGCTTCTTTGGACTCTGCTTTTTGCGTTTATGCACGAACAAAATATTCAGTTGGTACCAGTGATTTCAAACATATTCTCCAAATTCTTTGCTCCTCCTGAACGGGCCTTAGAAGACGCGATATTTAGTTATGTGCAGTTGAGTTTTTAGACAATAGTGGGGGTTGCACAATATATTGTATGGATTAAAGTTGTTGGCAATATTGTGCATTACTCCATTAGTTGGTATCAACACAAAGTTTCATTTGGGATTTATTGAAGTTTAACATAAATTTCCGGCTTTATAGGACCTGAAATGAAAAGATAACACGAATGGCGTTAACAAAATACCCACATACCGTCAAGCAAGGTGTCAAAAAGTTATTTCTAAGCGAACAAATTCCCGGAAAGAGCAACCTTTTGATACTGATGAGTGGTGCAGGTTTAAAGCAAGTCGAAACTTCGTTTTGGTTGAAGAAATGCGGTTTTTTCATTCTCAAGCGAGAAGTTCAACAGCTAAAGTCACTGTCCACGCATGAAAAGTTGCGAAAATCACACCCAGTTCATCGAGTTTTTTTTCATACATGCGCAATTCGTGATGGCGTAAAATATTGGACAACCATCAATATGGTTTCCATACAGTTTCAATACATTTATGCAATATGTGGATGTACAGCCGTTAAAATATTATGCAATTCATATTGCATATTAGTATGGTCCACTTTATAACGCATCATATTTGAATAATATGGTGCGTTATATTTCAATAAAATCTCGCACTGGTCAAATAACACAGATATGAGATATCATAAATAACTACTCAACAAAGTTTTGTTTATCTCAGGTGACATCGCGAAAATGTCAATGTCACAGATATGTTTGCTGGGTTGTCACTACCCCTTATTACGAAAAAACGTATTATTATCCCAAAGGAAACGATATAATATAACCGGTGAGAGATTGGCAATGTTCCATGCGAAACTTTTCAGCAATACCCTCTCTGACTTTCAACAGGGAATCTAATGACTCAATTGGATTTGACTTTGACCTTCACTTTCAAGGTTAACTTCTGCTTTAAGAAAGAACCGCTATTTTTAACATCGGAATCGAACATTTTACGTTCTAATATACATCTATGTCTGTGTTAACTTTAATTCTACTTTTATCGTAACCCAAAAACAAACGACGTGGACGTAGAACGATTCTGTACCCTTCAGGGTGCCTTTATTTGACCTCTAATTTTCGTTATTCCTATAACTAAATACATATTTGAACTTAAAATGTTCTGCTCTTTTCGATTCCGGTATCAAAACAAAGTTGACCTTGAAAATGGGGTTTACGGTTAAATCCAATTGGATTATTGTATTTGTCGTTAGAAGTTACTTATTTTTCGCGAGTGCTCAGCAGATCCGCCAAAATTTCTAGGGGTTTCTATATTTTTTCTCACTGTGTATATATTCCCAATAAACAATAGTTTATAATTCATACGCGTGTCTTCGTTTCGGACCTAGTTTCACTAAGAATTTACGTTATAGTGTTTTCTTTCCTACATTTTTATCATATATCAACATCTAACACAAGTTCCACGGATCATTATATTATAGGCGTCTCATACATTCATAAATTTGAAGGTAATTGTTCGAAGAATATGCTACACTATAATCTGTATTTCACAATAAATTTTCCCCAGCGGGGTTATTATCATCAGTTTCTGAATAACCTTCGTAATAATACAGGGCATTCTGAAGGAAAAAGTTGGAACAGGTAACGAGAATGAAAATATTTACATACTAGCTATAAAAACAAAAGATTCGTTTTGCAGTTCGACTATTCACAATTATCACCGATTTTTTAGTTCATGAGTTGATGGCAGCTTGTCTCAATATATAGATTGGTCGATTGACAAACGGTTGAAATCTCAACTACAGCTATTATCATAGTTTTCACCTCGTATTACATTCACTAACGATCGTGGGAATGGGACCTACTCGTATTAGTTTTTTTTGTAAACCTATCAAGAATGCCTTGGAGTCTACACCTTCGAAGTAAAAGTACCCGTATTCAAACGTTTTCAAACTATGTCCACCATTCATTTAAACCCTGTCAATACCATAATTGTTGATGGGACACTTTCACAATCCTGAGAAATGAATCAAAAACTTCTAATTCCCTTCTATGGCTTATAGTTGGGTTAGGTTAGGACCACAGTTAGTGGGTCTCTTCGACCTTCCACCGCAACCCACAAGGGTTTATTGTGGCTCACACATATTCACACCAAAAAACCAAATAAACCCAGCTTCTTGACGAAGCCGATTGGTTGGTATGGTGAGTGGTGAGTTCTGCCGAACTCTAAAGACCTGATTCGGTCCCCAGCGGGGCAGGCACAAAGTATATGCTGTGTTAATGAGGTAGTCGGATAGTCAAGTTGCAAGATTCCCACCATGATACCCACGACAACCTTCCTGTCAGCTACATCTGACGATACCTTAGATTCAGCCGTGTAGGGCTTTTTCGCCTCTGGTTTTGGTGATTTGTTACTTGATCGCAAACGTTTGCTAACTTGCTCATGGGGGGGTTTGTTCCTCCACCTGAGACAGATTCTGCGTACGCCGCTCAAGAATTTGGTGCAAGGCGGTTTAAGGTAGCCCGCTCTCAAGGAGACGACTCAGTCGTTTCCTGGCTGCACCACCAAACCTTTTTTTATGGTTTAGTTCTTGGATTAGGAGTTGGGGAGTTGAGAAACTCTCGCTCTTGAACTAAATTTACAGGTAGGTCACTTGGAGTCGTTAACTCGACATCCATCTCCTCTATAGACTCAGCGTCAGAAATAATTTTTAAGTTTACTCTGTCTATAAAAGTCCCACGAGTAGCTAGGGAAAGAAGGTTAATCACAGCAGAGCCCCGCATACCGCGACAAGGGGATGCTAAGACGAGAGGGCGCCCGGTATCTCGAAGGTTCCGTAGAGACAGCTGATAGGCTCAGTGTCATTCATCCTCTCGGCACGGATACACACACCTCAGGATTAAGCCATCGTTGGGATGTCATTCAGTTAGGAAATAACAGAACCAGAAGTGATTCTGTCATTTCCGTATCCAGCGAGGCTACGTGGAAGCAGGCATCCGTTGGCCGGATTGGCCCCACATCCCGAGCCAATGCACGCGCCAAAAAAAGTATGCACAGTGGTTCAGACAGTGAAACATGAACAAGGACATCCAACCCGTCTACTACTGTAGCCCAACAACACAACTGTTTGTTATCAAGCTTCGAAGGGTGAATAAACGTCTTGGAGTGAGCCAATCTTGGTAGATTTTGCCAGAAGTCCATAAATCTTCTTGCCACCCAGGTGTTCAATGTTTGTTTGGCAAAGCCTAAAGCGATGCCATTGGCAAGTTCTGGTCCGATAAGGCTGCACCCTCCTTTACAAAGGAGTCAACAGCCTCATTGCCTTCTAGACCAGTATGGCTAAGAATCCAGATCAGACACAATCTGTTAAATCTTTCTATCGAGGAGAGTCGTTTTTGGCAATCTGCTACCAATTTAGACGTTGCTCGGTAAGAGCCAAGAGCTTCCAACGCTTGACTGTCTGAGAATATTTTTATTGACTTGTGAATGAGGTTGGATACTTCCAATCTTTCGTACACAATTCAATAGCGTAAATTTCCGCTTGAAATACAGTCGCAGGTGGATATCTCTGTCCTGAACATATCCATCTGTGAACCAACAACTATCTTCTCTTATTTCCGCTTCACCTAAAAAATGGTATACTTGCAGTACGAATTGAATAATTTCAACATTGACTATTTTATTTCCGAGATACAGAAATAGTTTAACCTTTCTACTTCTTGTCTTCAAACAAAAACTGTGGGAACTTCCGAAGAAAGGAAGAAAGACGTTAACTCCAAAATAAACTTTTTGCCAAAGTGTGAATTTCGCACAGAATTTCTTTCAGATATAAATTGGAAGAGAAAACCCTTTTGGATCAACTATTTCCACATGAACATTGAATTAATAATAATCTTTCAGTAATCCCAAGAAGCAAAAATATTCATAACAGGGACACAATTCAAATAGTAATTGAATAAATTGTATCAGCCTGAGGGAGGGGAATGAATAGTTCCAAAAAATTCGGCGGATCAAGTATCTCCCGGAGCATAAGGTCTTACATTCTTATTCATTATTACGTGTTCAATTGTTGTCAGACCTGTTCAGATCCGACTTTCCCCCTCGGAACAAGCACTGGCACCAGTGTAGGAAGGAAGACGGTGCGTCAGTTTTCTTCAGACCGACCAGACCCGTTCAGACCGACTCTTCGAGAGAAATTTCGCTTCCAATGTCGGACTAGCCTAAGGCAACTGTAGCGGCTGGTCAATACCATAAGTCTGCCTAAGGTGGTAATTGAGCACTCACAGTTATGTTCATGGATATAAAATAAGCAAATTAATGACATTAATTATTATTACTTTGTGTCCCTCAGGATGATGCTTCATATTATAACTGAGTTTTATACTATTGATTTTGTTCATTTTCTCAAGGTTTTTCACCAAATATTTGATGACTCTCACTAGTTTTCGTACTACGGTCGTTCAGAAAATGTTGCAGTTGCTGAAGTAATCACTTTATTTTTTCAGGGGTTTATGTTCCAGACTGTGATAGTCAAGGATACTATAATCCTGTCCAATGTCATGGCGCAATCGGGATGTGCTGGTGTGTTGATAAACATGGTGTAGAGTTTGCGAATACCCGCACCCACGCCAAACCCAATTGTGGTAAGTTCTACTCTCCACATCTACTTCAAACTCAGGATCATTTTTTGAAGTATAGGATTTTTCATTAAGTGCTTTCTATCTTTAAATTCAAATAAAACATAGTGTGTGTGAGATATCATCGAAATTTTTTATTCGTTTGAAAGATCTTTTGATGCCATTATGTGTGGAATATAACATCGTTCAAATGTCCGCTACGGTTTCTTTGGGTAGAGTGCATCCGAAACGTCTAATTTTCCATGACTCTGGCGCATAAACCAGGCTGAATTTAACCGATGACATGGGTTGTGTTGGCTTTGAGAAACTGCGACTCAAGAAAACCCCACAAGAAAAAGTCTAACGGGGTCGAATTGCACGATCTCGTTGGCCAGTTTACATCACCTCCACGTCAGATGACCATGCCCTCAAATAGCTCGTGCAGAATATCCAATATGGCATGAGCTGTGTTGGCATCTAGCGCCGTCCTGTTGAAACCACATATCCTTGTAGCAGGGGAGCCGACGATGCAAAATGGGGATTTACTCGAGCGACATTGAGACATATTAGGTTGCAAAGCTTAGATGATAAGAAGAAAAAAATGTTATATAATATATACTTTTTCATCGGTGGGGGAAGCGGCTATAGATTTTTAAATATGTAAAAAAATACTGTTGCATGGACATACTCGAGCGCGTCAGATATTGATAGCATCAATGTCCTACGTATTTTTAATAATGCTGGTATGTTAATCTGATCGTTTGCATGATGTGGGTGGTTGTACGTAAGGGGGTGTTAAGTGCAACAAAAAAAAGCTCTCATTCAATAATCTGACGATTTCGATCTGACGCAAACTCGCGTCAGATTAAGATATATATGGTTCATGTTTATGTTCTAGACGTGCCGTCCCATAATCTGACGATTATCTAGAGGGATTCGCCTAATCTGACAAAAACTTTTTTTTTATTTTTTTCAATTCATTGAACTTATTTAATTGAAAAACTCAGGAAATAGCATGCAAATTAAATTTATTTTTTTATAATCAATTGATTAATTAATGAAGAAAAGAGAAATGAAACTTTCTATTTTTTACCACTTTTATTTGTAACTAACGTTACTGCAGTTTCGTCCTATAAGGAGATTTTCAAACTTATATATTCTATTAGTATATAAGGACATTTTCAAACTTATATATTCCATAAGTTTGAAAATGTCCTTATATATTGTATAAGGACGAAACTGCAGTAACGTTAGTTACAAATAAAAGTGGTGAAAAACATAGAAAGTTTATTTCTCTTTTCTTCATTATGACTTCCCATCACGTAGTAACGGCTACATCCATCAGTCAATTGATTAATTAATCATCATCTTCATCACGAACGAGTCTCTGTGATCAGCTGTGATGGCGTCATGGCAACAGAATTCAGAGTGGGAACGAAGTGAGAGAGTAATGGATAGAGAAAAAGTGAAAGAGGAATAGAAACTCGGAGAGGGAAATATATGTATCACACAGCTGCACGCATTAAACTTTATCGACGAATTCTTTTTATTTCGGCTTGCGGAAATCATCAGATTATATGTTTTTCGTTATCCTTGAATTATTTCCTTTAAAATACAAAAAATAGCTGCGCTCGAGAATGTCGAAATGACGTTACTCTCAAATTGTCAGATTACTGAAATATACACTTTTTTAGCATGTAATTAACTCACCCTACCTTAATCTGACGCGCTCGAGAATTTCTGATGATCATTTTTTTTCACTAATCTGATCCTTCATCCTTCACGGGCGGCCTTATATATGGGGCTCATATTTGGTGGAGTTACTTAACCGGGTACAAGGTACAAGCGGGCGGTACGTTACAATTTTATCATTTGCACGTGTTGTTGTATGCTATATATATATATATATATATATATATATATATATATATATATATATATATATATGTATATATATATATATATATATATATATATATATATATATATATATATATATATATATATATATATATATATATAGGTTCAACAAGATGACCGTTATCAATTGTCAAAGTTCATGTAGAGAAAATCGTTATGTATGTAGAAAAATTGCCCTGTTCACTTCTTATCCCATTATTGAATCGAATTACATTATCATATTCTTTGGTATTAATTAGACCAATTCTGAAGTAGCTCTCTTCGAAGTTATATATTCATATATGCATATTATGGTATTAAATCCTACACTTCATTGTTTTACATAGAATAAGTTCAGTGAAACGGTTAGTTCCATAATAAGTTGATCTGTTCACCAAACTTCAAGTTCAGACACCAGCTGAGCACGGATTCTGTTACAGACTGCCGTGGGGATTTAATAACCGAGTTTTACATTTCATATACTTCAGATGACTAAAATTCAGCAGCTGCTACTTGATACGGACGTTTTGAGAGTGTTGAGCTGAATTTAAAATGAATCTAAATCGATAATTACTGGTTGCTGGTAGTTGGAAATAATTTTGAGTAGTTGATCTATTCCGAAATAGATCGATTTCTAATGAGCTATACTAAATAAAAGGGTCACAATTACTATCGCCGAGTTTTTTTCTAACAACCACCGACGGCTTACAGAGTTGGTAGCTGGTGGTTGGTTACAAGTTTTCACCAGCACATAAAATCCGTATATATCTCAAGTATATTATAAAAACTGTCCTTGAGTTCCATAAGGAAAATGGCGCTCCACATTGGGCGCCATTTTCCTTATTCGTTTTTGGATCTTGAACAAGAAAGAGGCACATTTGCCCAGTGGCAATGTCTAACTCTTGAATTGCAGAGATAAACGTGATCATAAATCATTGAAAGGTAATGAGCTTAGATCAGCGAGGTGAATAAACTATATTCTTATTGTATATAAATGTTTTTGAGGTCCATTATCCCAGCCTTCGTTTTCTATGATTATGGCTTTTCAATCTGCGACTTGTTTTCTAGAATACACTGTTATCGTGCTCCTTCTTCTTGAAAGAAAAGCAGGTTGCATCAGAAATACTTTATGGATTTTTTCTAGTGAAAGTGGAAATTCCATCTAGTAGTGTAAATTACTGTCGAGCAAATGATTTTTTTTAATTGTCATTGCAAGATATTTTTCTCTGCATTGTTTCCATTCTTTACATTTTAATGGAGGAATCGCTAAGTTATTTCTGGATAAACCATAGAGGTGATAAGGCGAGTTTGGTAACAAAATATACACAAAACAGTAGTAGATATAACATAAAATAAAAAATATAGTAGTTATTGACACAGATTTTATTGGATATTTAAGTTTTCACAAATATGTTTTTTATCGTTTAGAATCTCTGGTGCACAAGCCAAACGATTTTTCGAAGCAAATCGCCACCAACAGTGTTGAACATGCCAGCGATGACGAAGACGGAGACGATGGAGAACAAGACGTAGAAGGCAGCGCTGACCACCCTACAGACTACTAATGATCCATCGATTATTGCCTGCTACTTTTGACCTAATTTGTATGGCTTAGATACTTTAGATATTTTTTATAAAAAAATTATCGGTAGAGAAATCATATAATCATGTTGGCAGCAGCTTTAGGACACGGTTTCCATGAACGAAATGCTTTATTTAAGTTTCTACAGATCTCCATCCCCAATCACAGTTTTCACATCTCACAATAATGCAATTCACTCATTGACAAAAAAAATTTCAGGTTTCCCTGAAACTTTTTCAGTAGTTTTTTTTCGTACTCATAGTTTTTTTCATTCGAAACAGATTCTGTTTGAAGTAGCAAAATCCTACAGAAACCGTAAATATGGCTGCTGAAATATGGAGTAATCGTGAGTAGAGACATATATTTCCTGAACGATTTTAATTTATTATTGGTTTCATTTTATGAGAGATATACATGTTTCTCAATGTTTTAAATCAAGGCGAGAACATCATTATAGTTAATTTATTATTTCCACTATTATAAATGATACATTCCATGCCATTCCTATTCTTTAAAGTATACACATTTTTTAAAGTACTTAGTTAAATTTATTATATTTTATCATTCATGGTGCGATTCGGGTTGAAGCCAAAAAACAAATTTTTTTTATTAATAATTCTGATTTTCAATATCGGATATATTCTTCAATGCAACAGATGGTCAAAGTAACAGGAAAGTGAAATATATTTTTTCGTAGCATTATCAAGAATGTTGTTCCTAGGAAAAATGATATACTCATCAATTTTATCAAATTTTGAAAATGATATATAAGTGTGTAAAAGCAGAATGAATTTAACTTTAAAAAAAATGTAGTCTAGAAAGCAGAATCCTAAAACTTTTTATGGATGTCAAAAAGTAAATATCCCCTAATGAATAAAACTTAATTCACCTATCTTTGCATAGTTCTTCATTAAGCCATTTAGCAAGGTCAAGAACAAATTAGTGAATCAGGTATATTGAAGATGAAGATTATTTGTGATTGAAGAGAAGTGGAAGATTACCAAATTGTATTTGATAGAGATGAACGGGTTATGAATTGGTTAGAATATATTTTTGCTTGGTATTCATTTTGAATGACTCACAATTCTTTCCCATTAGATGGTACAAAGCATGTCATGCTCATTAGCCTTTGATTTATCGAATTTATTTTAAAAGTAATAGCTTCATAAACTTCTTTTTTTTTTAGTTGAAAAACAGGTTGATAGAAGAATAAATGGAAATGTATGACTTACAAAAGAAGAAGATTATATACCTAATAGTTTAAGGAGTTTGAGAAACATTATTTGTTCTATCCAACTAAGAGAGGAAAATTTAAAAAACAGAGACAGGAATAAATCACACTAATTAATGACTTATCTTATTGAATAATCTGTTCTTATTCCAATACAAATAACTTTAACATTAAACTTTGTTTCTGGTCCTCCTATGTCAAAAGTTGACTAATTATAAGATTGAACATAAAATTGATGACATTTTTTCCTTGTTTCATTCGAGATGTTTTTAAGGAGTCAAAAAAATTCAATTGGTATATGCAAACTGTATGGAAAATGTTAATTAGAAAAAAGTATATTTTAAACATAAAAAAGGACCCCATTCGCACCATTGTTAATTATTGTATATACTGACTAGAATTAGGTTCATTCTTAAATGAGTTTTTTATTTTATTTGATTACCTGCAATACTGTGAATCTGATTTCGAGCAATTTATGCGTATTTAGGTAGAAATAGTATACACAGCAGCTTCATGTTCGTGCTGTCAAAAAAAATTATACATATTTATGCATTTATGTGTTAGATATATCATAATGATTGTTACATTTAGAAATTGTTTATGTATTTTGATGTAAGTTCTTTTGAAAGTATTATTTTTGTTTAGAGCATAAAGAGATTAATCGCGTCTTGTACATTGTATGATCGAAATACTTGGGTGGTACTGTGTAAATAAGGAAATGTGCCACTTACATAGAGAAGTTTGGGTTTCTTTTTCTTTAAGTTCCTTTATATGATGTTGGTATCGTTTGTTTTCCTTGGTGCAATAAGTAGTAAGTAACCAGTAGATGCAAATTGATATGCAAGAACAGGTGTTACACAGAAATTCAAAATTAGTTTTTGGGAAGCCTTCGTGAGATTTGATCTTGAATCGACTACTATTTTGTGTTGAAACATAACCAAAAACTCAGTTACAACCAGTTCGGTGACTGTTTGCAAACTGAGTATGTAATCATATGTCATATAAAACCATATACCTTTTTATTGTATGTTTTTGAACATTTAATAAATTAGACTCTTATACATAATAGTTTTTATAACTAATTTTCTAACCTAAATTTCCGCCTATCAAGTAGTAAACTGATTAACAAGGTCCAAACAGGTTTTTCTTCATATTATATTTTTGGTCTATAATACTAAGAACATGAAAATGTAAGTATTTCAAAATGATATGAATTGTATCCGAGCTTCTGTCACAAAAAATACATATTCACCATACCCCTTTCTTCATGTTTCTCTTGATGGCAACAGTACATTCCATAACAATTTGAAGTTCTAGAATGAATAAACAATTAGATGAACTAAAGACATTTTGTTCAAAAGGTTGTATGCCATATTAGCCTTGGGAAAGAAAGGAACAGCCAAACTTAAACTCCACAGAAATATACTGTGAGTAGTGCGACTAATTCAAATGTAGACCGGTAATCAAAAATCGTCTAGAGGCAGCAGTTACGTACTCTATGGCAATATATCACTCTAGATCTTCGCAGTGATTTTTTTTGTCTTTGATTGAGAATATAAGAATCCAAGTATATTAATCAAAATGTAAAACAACTTAGATTTGAAACGAAGATTATGAATTTCATAATACCTTTACTAATTATCTGATTAATCGCAAAAGCTGTCAAATGACGTCACTGATTAGAATAATAATGGAACCGTGACCGGAGGTGGCAAGTGGCAGGATGCTATTATTGACATAAACCATTTTCTTTCCATAAATATTGATAAATCCTTCATATTTTGTGTCATATCACTACTTGAAAAGATGAATTACAAACACTGCCTCAATACTACTAAGTGTCGGTACTTAACAACCCGATTAAATAAAATTTAACAGTGATTATCTTTTATTCGAGAATTAGGAATACTTCATTAATCGATTAAAAATAATGAAGTTCAAGAGTTAGCGTGTCTCTGTCTTATTTAACATGACTGATTATCATTGTTGCCGATGAGTCTGATTATTTCAGTATTCACTGTTTTTACTTCGGCTTGCCACTTCACTCGAAAAAACGAGCAAATAAAACTATACAAAAGTTTCAGGTAGGTGTTCAATGATTATGGGATAGGTTTTTGATAATGATAAATACTTCAATTAAGAATAATTCGATGCATCTAATTTACTAATCAGAAATTTAACAAAGACGCAAAGTACCGGTTCTTCAAGTTCAAAACAGAAAACTCGCTGTCGCTCATTTTATTGAGGAAATCAACAAAAGTAATATCAATGGCAACACAATCAACGGATAAATTGTTCAAAATGACCTCCATCTAGTTCCATGCCATAATACAGTCTACTTTCGAAAGCTTTCCTTACATTATTAAAGATCTCCGGAGTCAGAAATCGGCATTCCCGAACAATTCTCTATCGCAGGTCTTCTAGATTTGTAGAATTTATTTGATTAGTAGTAAACGTTTTAAAACGGAAGGCACTGTTAGTTTTTTCTGCAGTGGTAGTTTGTTGAATCTAGTTGTCCCAGAACAAAAAGTAGATAGTTGGCCACTGTCACTTCTTCACGAATTATTATTCAGTTATCCTTGTTCAGTGTGTTTCGACATGGTATATTCTACTGAAGAAATAATTGAAATTGTTGCAACCTATTGTCGAAATAATGAATGTGCTAAAGCTGTTGTAAGAATTTATAATACGAATCATCCAGACCACAACGTGAGCCGTCAATACGTTGAACAGTTAATGAAAAAGTTTCTAACTTCAGGTTCTGTTCACAACAGAAAACATGAAGTATCCCGTCCTGTTAGAAATGACGGAGTTGTAGTTTTAGTTTTAGGGCATGTACAAATGGATAACCGGCAATCTATCAGACAAGTAGCTAGAGCGTCTGGTGTATTAACTACTAGTGTTTTTCGGATTTTGAAAGCCTAAAAATTCCATCCTTTCAAAATAAGGCTAATTCAGGGATTAAACGAAGATGATCCTGATCGTCGACTTACGTTTTGTGAGGTGATCAGCGAGAAATTGACCAATAACCCAAACCTATTATACAGCACATGCTTTTCCGGCGAAAGTTCTTTCATGTTGAATGGTGAAGTGAACAGACATAACTGTCGTTACTGAAGCGATGTGAATCCTCATTTGGTGATGGAAACACATTCACAAACTCCACAAAAATTGAATGTCTCGGCCGACATTCTTGGTAATTATTTTGTTGGACCATTCTTCATTGAAGGTAATCTCAATGGAGACACTCGAATCTATTACAAGACTGTGTAGATCCTATGATTACACAAATTCTAGAAAATGATAACAATTCAGTAGAAAATGAATTAACATTCCAGCAGGATGGTGCACCCCTACATTTTGATGTTCGAGTGAGACAGTTTTTTGATGAACGTTTTCCAATGCGTTGGATCGTCAGAAGGGGTCCAGTGGAGTGGCCAGCTATATCACCTGATCTCACACCGATGGACTTCTTTCTGTGGGGACACCTGAATTTGAAAGTCGTCTTTACTAAGCCTACAAATCTAGAAGACCTGCAACAGAGAATTGTTCGGGAATGTCGATTGCAGGGTGGTGAAGTTTCGGGTATAATTTTTATCAAAATTAGTCCTCCTAAAAATAAAAATTGACGTGTTCTTTGAAATTTTCGATTACACGTCCATTTCTGACTTACAGGGGGGGGTCAAGTTTTCGTTGGAACGCCCTGTATGTATATCCTTAAATATCCCCCAATACTAATATACAGTTGACACGACAATAGGATATACTGGTGGCAAAAAAGAATAATTAACACGCATGTATAGATAACCGATGAACTATTTCAGCATACGATGTGGAATTGAAAAAACGCTCTGAATAGGTAGTACTTGTCAGACTAGCAAACAAGTTCTTAAATGAAATTGAATGTCCCGAATAACGAAAATGAGGGCGTCGCCATCTTATGACTAAGGGGGGCAATGGGGCAATATTAGGTAGGATAAAAAATATGAACGCCTGGTACAGTCGAAAGCATGAAGCTTTACATTTTGGAAGTTTTTGCCTCGATGACGATTGTAATAAGAACGGTTCTGATATCAATGTATAAAACTTCACGAGTCCTCGACAGCACAATAACTTAATGAAACTTTTTAAACACAGTATTAATTATTTATTTCAATAAAAATAATATTCAATTACAACATAACCTGCAGGGATTTTTTGCAAAACTTTCAACGACTTTATCATTAAAATTATTTAGGTTTTTATTTATTATAGCTCTGTGTACACTCATCGTGGTCAGACCATCAAGGCAATCTTCTGCCATGGTGCTTCTTATAGCCATGTTTTCAGTCTTCTGAGGCTGCTGAAGGATCGCTCTACTGTACAGGTCGTGCATGATAAAGCGATCAAAATTTTCAATGTTTTTTCCGTTTCGGGAAAGAAGGAATTTGTTTCTTTTAGGACATCAATAACTGTAAGATATGTTAGATTGAGCCTATCGTGCCACAATTGCTGCTATAGTTCGATTTCATTCTTTATGTTCGGTAGATCATAAAACTGGGCAATAGATTCACAAGTTTGTTTCAGATTTTCATTTGTCATCTTTTGCATCTGCGCCGGGTGTAACTTAGATAAGGCGAATGATGGCGTGTTTTTTCAGCAAAAAGTACTTCAAGGGAGGTGATAATTGAATCCAAGTATGGTATTACTAATGACCTCTTCCAGTATTCTGATCGTAACAATAACTTCTACTTTAGGTATGCCGCATACAAATTATACAAAACTAATGTGACTGCTGGTGAATGGCTGTCGTAGAAAGAAATGCAATGCACACAACACACACACACACACCGTACCCACCTCCTACCTACATATCTTTACACTGTTTAATGGCAAATCTGATATAGTCGTGATGATAATGGCGGCGATTTTAAAAACGAATGTCAAAATCTTAATGTTATTCTGAATATTTCAATACTTTCTATAATATATATTGAACCTTGTGAATTTAATTACGTTTTGTCATGCGATGCGGAATTTATTAATAGGTTTGAAAGTCAATTGCTCGCACTTTGGTCGCTTTGCGGTTAGCTACATTTGATCTCTAGGTGGGGGGGGCAACTGCCCCCCGTTGGCGACGCCCTTTTCGAAGATACTGTGATAATTAGTCTAATTAAAATTTGATCGAATTTCAGAGCCCCAGCAGCATGCATCGGTTCTTATATTAATTGCTTTTTACCTTATGTATAGCTTTATCAAGTAACTAATGTACTTATGATGCATTGTTTAGAAACCTTTGGTGTACTAATGAATATTACTGGAGTTTTTTCCTGTTCCTGACAGTTCACATCACTGTGGACAGCACAAACGTGCTGGGTTGAATTTTTTAGTGCATCGTCTTTTGACTTTCCCTCTAACACATGATAGGTTCACAAAAGAAAGACGTACAATACAGGAAATAGCAGCCACTAACGGTTTGTCGAGGGGTATTGTAGATGACATAATAAGGAAGAAGAAGTTTAGGTTAAGAATGAACGAAATCTCGACTTTCAGAAAGGACAAAAACCAAGATAAATACATCTCAGTTCCATACCACCAATATACGAGGAACTTTGAAAAGATTTTCTAGGAACTAGGTATGAAGGTGGTTTTTAAAACAAGTCATACACTACAGAGCCTTTTGGGAAGTCCAAAAGACAAAGTCGATAATTCGGAAAAGTCTAGAATTTACGAAATCGAATGTAAGGACTGCGATGCAAAATATTATGGACAGACAAAAAGATCTATTAAAGTAAGATATAAGGAACACATAGCACACTTAAAATATGGAAGACCTGAAAAGTCAGCAGTCGCCCATCATATTTTGCAACAAAACCATTCCATAGACTTCAGTTCATTAAGATTAGTTAGACAAGTTAACAACAACAGGCAACTAGATGCCTATGAGAGTGTAGAAATAAGTAATCACAATAATATTATGAATAACGATGACGGACCTATACCAAAGAGCATACTATATAGCTTGTTGAAATAATATTGTTGGGTTTACTGATTACTACATAAGGACACATTGCAAAAATAAATTTGGAGGGGCAATATTGTGAAATTAATTTTTATATAGCTGAAAATTGTTTTATATAAACATATATTGTAAAATAATAGATAAGGCAAAATTGTAAAATCAATTTAGGTTGGTATACCTGTTTGGGTGGTACGCCTGGATGGTTTACCTGTATTGGATACAGCATAAATAGGGTTAGCTCGCATTAGTTTCTAGTTTTAATCTTCCTCTTTGAAGATGATCACTTGGTGATCGAAACACGTGTCGAGGTGTTAAAAATAACGATTTGGTGTTGGGAAAAAACTTCAGTAATATTCTTTAAGTAACTAATGATGTTTAATATGTCGTTGATGATATGATTTTTATTTTGTTTGCACCTCTGGCATATTGGAAATTATAGACAGTAGGTACTCACCAACTGCCCTTTCCACTGCCACTTCGATTAACGGACTGCATCTTTCCTTTGATCTTTGAATGTGAACTCAGAAATGAGTCAATTTTTTTAAAAATTTCAAGTTTCGCTCCCGAAGACAAGTCTTTGATGAAATTTTCGTAGATAAATGTCGACAAATCGTTTATCAACATCTTTGAAACGTTCTTCTCGATATTCAGTTGTTTCTTGAACTGCGTAGAAGACAGATCAACGTTGTTGTGCCTAATGCACTTTTTTCCGATTCCATTAGCTTCGTTTGCAGTTGCTAGTTTGGTAACATCTCCGGTGTTGCCGTGCTCTGTTGAGGCGCGCATAACTAGCAAAGAGTGTGATCTCGATTCATAAAACTCTTTCTTCTTTCGCAAACCGCGAGATGTCGTTGAACCTTGAAAAATGGCGGCGTTCCGCAGAAACGAGTTGAAATATTCCAAACTCTCGACGGAGGTGAAGTTTTTTGCCGGAAAAAGCTCGATTGTGTTTGTTTGACTGACGTTCTTAACTGTCAGAAGGCTTTTATTTTTGGAACGTTTCAAGGAGAATGCACTGGTGCCCGCATGATTGAATTGGCTGGGTCGATGGTTCATTTGTTTGTCACAGCTGACTACACTGTTGGAATTAGCGTTTAGTCCTGAAAAAGTCAACAGCGAATGAAACAGCCTGAATCACAATTATATTCATAATCTGCAGTTGTGATATTGTTTGTGAATAGTGTAAAAAGATTTTCAAGTCGAACCAAATCAGAACATAAACATCAAAAAAATGTGAAGGAAAAAATTTCACACTGATTAATTTAGTGAAGTGTCACTAAGTTCAAAATTGCGTACGAAAAGCAGAATATTTTCAACTATTTCTTCATTATCCCAAGAAGTAAACCAAAACAATCCATTAAGGATTTCAACTGAATGAAAAATATAGTACAAAAAAAAATTTAAACGAGCACTTTTTTCCAGTCACCACCTCTGCAACACTTTTTTTGAGGCGCGTTTCACCAACCCAGTTGGCGTCTTCAGGAGATGAGGAAGACTACAGTTCTGGTGGTTGAAACAAGTGCTTGTTTTAGATTTATTCAGACAATTATAAATGAGAATGCTTTGGTTCATTATTGATATGATAGTTTTTTTTTGAGTTTAGTTCTCGAATAAATACTTCATGCAGCTATAAATACATATATATTTTCAATTCATGAAGAGTTTGGATATGTAGAAGATTCGGCTAATTTAAAGTCTCATCAGATGTAGACCAAACTTATCATTGATTTTTTGAAAATATACGTTAAAGTTACACTTCAGTTTCAAATTTGATATCAAGCCAATATAAACAAAATGATGCTGTTTCTAATAGAAAAGCTTCAAGAATGTATACTGTGTAGAGCTTTTACTACTCAATCCACAGTTTGTAAACTTTTCGGTTTCGGTTCAAACCATTCTAACTTGATACTAGTTTAAAGATTGCTTCTTCTTTCGGAAAAAATCATAAAACACTTAATCTTTGAGATGAATTGTCAGATTCTGATCATTGAAAAACATTCAGAATAAAAATTTTAGCTGTTACCTTACCTTCAGAATCCTTACTTTTCTCAGGCAATGGTCCCAAAGTAACATTATATACATCCACCATCCTATTTCTCCTTTCCTCACTCTTCATCCACTTTCTATATTTGTAAATCGGAATTTTACTAGAAAATTTTGAAGAATCGCTTGAACTAGACAACTTTTTGCGCTCCAAACCATTAACTTTCAATTTGTCATCATCAGTCACAACATTCGCTCTTCTGTTCTTCAACCTGACACTAAATACAGTTTCTGGAGGATCGGTTTTATCGCAAAGGTCTTTTTCAATATTTTCTATCACGAAGTATCTGACGTCAAAAATGGGCCATTCCTCCCGGATGTCGCTTTCGAGATTGATGTAGAAGCCTAATAAATTTGCTGTCCCAGAAGTTTTTTTCTCCGAATCTTTTCTGAACATCACTTTCGGGAAATGTACATAAACAAAGTAAACTTGCTTAGAACGAGTCTCGCCCAAAGGAGGCTTCCTGCTAGTATTCATCCCCAAGGTGTGAGACATCTTGGACTCTTTCATGTAAATGGTGGAGTGCTTGCTCTTAGTCACGCTCATGTTCAAAGACTGATCTATTATCTCTGTGTCAACGTCTTCAAGTGGCAGAGATTTCAAACTAGGCGAGTATGGCAAACACTTCATCAGAGTCTCGTTCAAAACGGCCTTTCGACCGCATTTCACAGGCCTGGACGCCCTCAATAAATTGTTGACTCCCAAATCGTTGAGCCGGAAGGTGATGTTCGCGTTTTTGTGCTTTATTCCAGTCGCTTTCATCCTCGAGTTGACGGTTTGCACGTCGAATTCCAACGACGAACAAATCTTCGTTCGTGATAGCGGTATTACCAAGTCGTCTTCGTCATCACCTTCTTTCGGAGCTTCGTCTTTCTCCGGTTGGTCTCTGTCCCTTTCAGGAACGTCCGTCTGGGACTCGCTGAAAATCTCTTTCAGATCGAGAATGGGCTCCTGTGTCTTCGGCCTGACTGTTAGAGATATAATCAGTTCGGGCCCCTCTTCCGTCTGCAAATTTAAGTTGATGGTTTCATTCAGTTTTATCGTCGATATTGTCTTGGCCGGATCGAGATGGGGGCTACTCTTCTGCTGCTGCGATCTCTTCCTGGCGCCTTCCACCACGGATTTCGAAGGGTCGGTGGTGTTGAAAATTATGTTGAGGTTTTCCGGACCCTCTATCTCTTCCAACGAAGATATGTCGCAATCTTCCTCCGGGTCCTTACCGTGAAGAATCTCACTTTCAAAGTTGACATGGTCTCTGGATATATCTTTAGGTTTACTGGGGTCTCTGGGTATGTCTTTGATTTTACTTGGATCTCTGGGTATGTCTTTGATTTTACTTGGATCTCTAGGTACTTCTTTGACTTTGCTTGGTTCCCTTGACAACTCTTTGGTTTTGGAAGCAACCCCGATTCTGCTTTGATCTCTAGGGGTTGATGATGTAAGGCCCCCATCGAACAACTTGCACTCCGGACATTGTTTTATAACTATATGTACATCGCCTTCTTCTTCCGATTTTCCTTTGATGCAGATTATCAACTTGCTGCTCGTCTCACCCTGTATGTCAACAAAAAGTGTATTTTTATGTTTATTCATAAGGTTTTCACCTGAGCATGTCAGTGAACCGCAATACTACTCATTACCTCCTTTATATAGCTTTTACTAAAACAGATGAAGATCCTACAATGACATATTTGGAAACACGTTTATAATGTATATTCATTCAGCTAGTTCTTCAATATACAGCCAATTCAAAATAGATAACATTGTAATGCTGGCATTAAATTTGATATCTCGAAATTTAATTATGCATAGTCTGAATTCCAGAAAAACAACACCCTGAAGTTGAAAGTCTTCTTCCCAAGATTAAATTTAGGCTCCATTTAATTCATGGATCGAAATCAATATTGTAAAAACTAAAGTTGTAGTCCACAGATTAAAACTGAATCCGATTTCAAAATCAGGATATCAAGTTTGAGTCAGTACCTACCCAATTTTGTTTAAAATTTGAATCTCAATTTCTAATGATCTGTAAATATTGAAAAAATTTACTTTCAACAGCTCGGATTCATGTTGAATGTATTGAATCACTTTCTTTCATCTCCTTAGAGAGTGTATGCAAGGGTGAAGAGAATTGATGAAATCCATGAAATCCAAGAACAAGTATTGGAGAACTCTGTAAATTAACCCATAAGGACGACCTCCATTAATATTTTGAACTTTGTTTTGGTCTATGCAGTACTGGTATAACCATGTATAACAATGTATCTTATCGGCTGTAAAATGAAAATCTATATAAATCACTAAAAATATCACCTACATCTTCCTGCCACGTAAACTCCAATGGTTGATCTGCCGGACACTCTTCCGAACAGCAGCACTTTCTATCATCATGATCGACGTGAGAAACTTTTCTGTCTGATTTAATAGACGATCTTTGGCGGGGTACTTCCTGATCTTCTTGACGGTCTTCCTGTTCTTTCCTATCTTCCTGGTCCTCTTCCTGATCCTCCCGGTCCTCTTCCTGATCCTCCCGGTCCTCATCCTGATCTTCCTGGTCCTCTTCCTGATTTTCTCGATTCTCTTCTCGATCTTCAGGCTCCTCTTGGATGTCTCGATCTGGCTCCTCCAGCACTTCGCCTAGGTCCAATCCATGTTCCACGCTAGATATTCCTGTTACGAAATCTCTTTCGAGGTAATGCCGCACTTTATCAAGATCTGACATACATCGGACTATTATTCTACGAGCTCCTGCTGCATCGGTTACCTGTTTGGAAAAAGGAAGATAGGGTTGAGCAGTCATAAATGTAACGACAGAGTCATGGAAGGATGTAGGAGATGGTTCTGGAAAAGCTCACTAGAATCAAAAAATAATAATAAAAATCTTGATGGAATACAAATAGGCGAAGTTAAGCCGAAAACTTTTTTGTATTGAACACAAAGTAGACCCTTCATTTGTTCTCGTCCAAACAATAACAATAATATGATACCTCTCTATAGGAGCTCCCATCCAAAATCGTCCTTTTCAAGGTTATACTTCCGACAACGGGAAGGCCGTGGTCTTTTGAGTTTGGGGTGAGTAGATAACAGAATAATACTAGATGGAGCCTATGAAGTCATCAAGGGTTCACTTTATCCTTCTCTGAATGATCGGCGACCGTGAGAGGGGGCAATCCTTTAAAGGCAGATGCCTGATGAGCTTGGTTTAGTTTTCGATACTGAACGAGGTGACCACAAGTCTGTTACCAAGTTCTAACTTACTCAGCAGAAAGCCCACGAAAAATCACAGAGAACAGTTCACTCCATCGGCTACATACAGGCGAGCAGATCCATGAGGTTTTCTTTAACAACTTTCATCTCATCTTTTCTGAAGTCATGGCCTACTAGATAGGTGTTGTGACGTCTTCATTTACATATGTGATCTTAGTCTATATCCATCAGGATAACGTAGCTTTATGAATTCCGCTTTTTAATCTATTGTGGACAAATTAGTTTGCAGGTAGTGGTTCCACTAGTTAATTACCGAAAAAACAATTAGGATAATCACTATTTAACAAAGTCCACATCGGACCAAAAAACTTTAGGTTTATAAACAGGTAACCCTTGTCTTTAGATTCAGTATCAATTTGCTTCTCCTGAAGATGCTAACCTTGTCAGCGAAACGCGCGTCGAGTGCAAAAATATCAGTTTTGTGTTAGGGTAATTGATCTCTAGGAAAAGTTTTCGAACATCGGTTTGCAAAACCACTCACTACCTCAACTAAACCCCACGAACACACGGCACTGATAAAGAAATATTGTGAAACGGACAAAAAATTTGTATTCAGCCAGTCCAACTAGCCGAGCCTTCATTCCTCAACTACATTTGATAGCACGTTTACTAACTATCTGGGCGACTAGGGGCCACAGGCAATAAATGTTTATGACTGTGCCAGGGACTCTTTGAACATAAAAGCACTGGTAGTATATACATTTTCTATTTGCCGGGCAGTGATTATGAACACCCCTCGTAGTGCTCTTATTTTTATTGTCGTTCCAATTGGGAATGGATAGACTATAGCATAATATAGGATATACTAATTAAGCCACCAAAGAACATAAATACGTATTGAGACTTACCTTAATTTCAAATAACAATCAATAATGAGGCAACTTCTAATTAGTTCATAAAAACTTTTATGAGGCAAAAATCGACTGGCTAGCCTACTGCCTCCAAAACGAATTTGACGCATGGCTTTTGCACACTGTTGCCAAATGTTCGAGCATTGATGATAGTTTTCGGTCAGAACAGCGCCAAATTTTAAATAGGTTTAGATAAAACACGTGTTATGCCGTCTCAGTCAGTATGCATCTCAGGCATATCTCCCCTAGCAGGGTTTGAACGAGGCCGTACGAACTGCCAAGACGAGCATCGCAATGGTCGACCCAATGAGGTAACGACTCTAGAAACGGTGAAGAAAATCCACAAAGAAGTACTGAATGATCGGCGACTGAAAGTGTGCGAACTAACAGACTTAGAAAGCAATTCAAAAAGTGCGGTACATCGTATATTATCTGAAAATTTGGACATGAGAAAGCTGTGTGCAATATGGGTGCCGCGTTTGCTCACACTCGAACAAAAGCAGTATCGTGAAGATGTTTGAATTGAGTATTTAGCGAAGTTTCACAGGAACACAGCAGAATCTTGCGTCGTTTCATAACCATGGATGAAACATAGGTACATCACTTCACGCCCGAGACAAAATAATAATCAAAACAGTGGACTCAACAGGGAGAACCGGCTCCAAAGAAGTAGAAGACCGTTTCATCTGCAGGCAAAGACATGCCATCGGTTTTTTGGGATGCGCGTGGGATTATTTTTATTGACTATTTTAAAAATGGTACGACTACCAACGGCGAGTATTATGCGAACTTATTGCAACGTTTGAGTGAAGAAATCGAGTAGGAATGGCCGCATTTGGCTAAGAAAAAGTGTTGTTTCATCACCAGCTCACAAATCCATTATCGCAATGACTAAAATTGAAGAATTAAAGTTTGAACTGCTACCTCATACCTATTCGCTAGGTATCAAAGGTGATCAAAGATTTTCCAACGACGAAGAAGTAATGTCGGCAATTAATGGCTATTTTGAGGAGCAAGACAGTTCTTATTATGAAAACGGTATCGAACTTATTGAACATCATAGGAAAAGTGTATAGAGCTGCAAGGAAATTATGTTGAAAAATAAATAATTTTTTTTCCAAAATTTTTCTGTTTTCATTATTGAGCCGAGTACTTTTGGGACCACTTTCGCACATACAGGGTGCTAGGACTCTCAAGTGGCATGGGCAACGAAAAAGCTGACTAGTGTGCTACACATATGGATTCCAAACTCTATATATAGGCACTGAACCAGCTATGAGGGTACCAGGGAAATGAGTCTATAAGAAACACAAAAAGTACTGGGAAAAACACCCAGGAACACACACGGCGAAACTTTTATCAAGGGACCGTCCAAGAAGAGAACCGAAATCAGAGGCCGGCTCAGAAAAATTACAGGGCTACACACTGCCCATAAGAGGATACCTGTACAAAATAAGGCTGTTCATCGGAGATCTTTGCTGCAGGCAATGTGAAGCTTTGGATCATACTAGGCAAACGATGAATAGGCAACCCAAATTATACAGGTTGATTATTACAATGAAGAAAATATTTGTTTAACATGGTTATTTGATAAATAAAATATGTACTGATTATAAAGGGTTTAGCTATACCTACTGCTTGGCTTCAGTGATCGGACGAGAACTGGCATTTTTCAACGTGGTATGGCCGTTGCATTCAAATCAATTATTTTCCAACGAATACGGTTTACAAGGAACAATATTATTGGAATGAGTATCATGAAAAAGATAGGGGAAAACGCAATAAGCCCTTGAGGCTGCTGTAATTTCAACAGTGATTTGAAATCACTGTTGAAGAAGCTACTGTGTTAGCGAAACATGTCGTTATATATTTTTCAAATAAAGTTCGTGGAGATCAAATCGTGCAGTGAAGTTTATTAAATTACTACGGATCTTCATCAAGTAACGGCCGAATCAATACCTATATCAATACGACCTCACGCCTCTCAAAAAATGAGACAGGAAAATAGGAATTTCTCAAAACTTTTTTAGGATGAGTACAAAGTTGATCAATTTCTGTACGGTTTTTGTGCAATTAGATTTTTATATCGAGAAGGATTAGTCGTGGCGTATGTACAAACTGGTTTCGAAAGAGTTTATGTTTTTAAGACCAGAGATGGAGAAATCAGAAGCATTTTTTTACAGGGTGTAACATGAGTACGTTAAAATATTCAAATGACGTATTCCTGAGACAATTAAAAAATAAGTCTATATGAACTTGTGTCCGAAAATGCTTCGTTTCGGAGATACGGGGTGTTGAAATTGAATTTTTTTTGTTCGCTTTTTGAAAATAACTCTTGCAAAAAATAAAAGTTATTTGCACGAAATTCGGTACCCGTCATTATTTATTTCAAATTGCCCTAACTTTTTTGACAGTAAACTTTTGGTTTACTTACTTTTATGAAAAAGCCTCAACAATGCTGGAGGTGATCGTTTTCGAGATATTTACAATTTTCTATATCGATGCATATTACTTTATAGCCAAATTTGATTTCGATAATTTGTGTCACTCTCCGCTTGCAAATTAAGTTAATTAAATCGAGTAGGCTATAAAAGTTTGTTTATAAAAGTAGAAGTTTGCTGTCACATTTTTACTATTAATTGACAAATTCGCAGTTTGGAGTTTATAAAGTGATTTTTGGTACCATGTCCGACTTCACGAATGCTGAAATGGCTGATATGGTTTTTGCATACGGCTTGGCTGACGGAAATTCAAGCGAGACCTGACACATCTATCAGGAAAGTTATCCCCAACTCGTGACTCCTTGTGCAGCGACATTTGAGAATCTTTTCCGGCGACTTTCCGAATCCGGAAGCTTTGAAACAAATTCTGCAGTAGGACATCCACGGACTACAATAACTGTAGAATTGGAGGAGGCGGTTCTCGAAGAAATTAGTGAACATCCAGAGACAAGTACAAGAAAAATTAGTCAAACTTGAATGTGAGTCACATGACAGTTTACAGAATTTTAAAGGAATAGCAATTATATTCCTTATCATATCATGTCCAGGCACTTACGCTACGTGATTGGTTTCAAAAAAAAGTCGAACAACATCCACAAATTTTATCGAAAATCCTCTTCACTGATGAGGCTAATTTGTCAAGAAATGGTATCATGAACATCCATAACAACCACATCTGGGCGGAAGATAACCCACATGCGATAACGCAAACTCATTTCCAAGGCAGATTCTCTTTTAATGTATGGGTAGGCATAATTGGGGATTATTTAATTGGCACCTATTTTCTCCCCTTACGTTTGAATGGAGACGCTTACCTATATTTTTTGGAACACAAGCTTCCCCAACTTATGGAAGATGTTCCCATTGGTCTCCGAAATCACTCTTTGTTTATACACGATGGAGTTCCTGCTCATTTTAGTGTGATAGCAAGAATTTTTTTAGACGTAGCATATTCACAACGATGGATAGGAGGAGGAGACACTGAGCATTGGCCCCGAGGTCACCGGACTTCAATCCCATCGATTTTTTCTTTTGTGGACACCTAAAATCACTAGTTTATGCTAGCTCCATTGAAAACGAGGAAATGTTGAGGGATCGCATCATAGCTTGCTGCTAAAAGACAAGAAACACTCCGGGCATTTTTCAACGGGTGCGGAATTCTTTGATGAGGAGAGCAGCAGCTTGCATTACTGTTGGGGGGTCGTCACTTTGAACAGTTGTTCTCCGAATTGAATAATTATACGTGACAATTTTTTTTTAATTTGGATTGAATAAGCACTTCGATAATGCTCAGTTTAGAAAAAGTCTGTACGGGTATACTGCGTATAAAGTTTGATGAAAATTGCAAAAAACTTATGACAAAAACCTACCACGTTTTGAAAAATTTCAACAATCTGTATTTCGAAAACGAATCATTCTTCGTTAAACATTTTATTGGAAAAATTTGTTTATATTGACGAGATCCACCACATACTTAGTTTTTGTAATTTTCTCAGCAACTTCACTTAGCGCCCTAGGAGCTAAGTAATATGCATCGATATAGAAAATTGTAAATATCTCGAAAACGATCATCTCCAGCGTTGTTTATGAGGTATACCTTTTTACTTGGAAAAGGTGTGGAAATTAGGTGTTTTCATGAAAAGTACTGTCAAAAAAGTTAGGGCAATTTGAAATGAATAATGACAGCCTACACAGCGCCCTCTAGATGTTACATGAAAATTAATACGAAATTATGAATTTCCACGTCAAAAAAACCCCGGGTACTGAATTTCGTGCAAATAACTTATTTTTTGCAAGAGTTATTTTCAAAAAGCGAACAAAAAAATTCAATTTCAACACCCCGTATCTCCGAAATTAAACATTTTCGGGCACAAGTTCATATAGATATTTTTTCTTAAAATTGTCTCAGGAATACGTCACTGGAATATTTTAACGCACTTATGTTACACCCTGTATAATACTGTAAATTGAACTGCAATTTCATATTATCTACTTGAAATATTATCTACTTGAAACATATGTTTCAAAAATTGTCTACTCATTTTTCATGTAACGCATATGGGATGCCCCTGCAATATAACTATTGATTGAATTCGATTATTCATATGGTACACATATTTGGGATATGATCTAAAACAATTGCATTGTACATTGCTTATTGGAAACTGAAGAAAGAATATCTCTTTTTTGGTGGATGAAGTGAGTTTTGGAAGCAATTTTTTGCAAAATATCCGTTTTATCGACTCGCGCTAGTTGTTGCAATGAATTTAATCAGACCTTCGTATTTCTGTTCGCTGATAATGAATCTGAACTCAAAACTTTCCGGGTTACTTTTGTTGATAAGGCTATTCAAAGGTCGAAGCTATTTAAAAAATCAACTTTTCATGATAAACTTTGCATCCCTTAAAATAATGTGGTCTCTTCAGTAGAATTTTTCTTAAAATTTCTTGGCAATATACAGGGTGTAACTGAATAAGTGTAAAACATTTAAGGAGGTGATTCGTCATCGAAAAAAATATAGGATCTTTCATATAAAGAAACTTCATTGGAGCATCCCTTGTTAAGATACAGCCCCTTAAAGGGGGAACATTAAATTTGTATAACATTTTTTTCACAAGCACTGAAAAAATGTCTCTTGGGTTTTTTGCCCAAAATAAACCAGTTCGCAGCAAAAAATTATTTTACAAACAACTACAGAGATACATCGTCATAAATGCGAACTGGATTTATTGTTATTTTGTAGTTATTACCTACATTAAACGATTAAAGGGTAATAAACAAAACTAATTTATTAATAACAAAACACACAACATGTAGAAATCACAGTAAATGTTCAATATGTCTAACTTCAGACATTACGCATGCGTCTAGACGTCGGCGCATTGAGCCACGCATTGAGCTCAAATATTCCTGGAGTCTCTCTGATTACCCTGCACACATCGATGATGCGGTTTCTTAAGTCCTCTACATCGCGAACAAGAGTACCATAAACCAAATAGAGAAATTGAGAGGATTGAGATCCGGGGATCGAGCGGGCCAGTTCTGTGGTCCTCCTCGACCTATCCACTGATTTGCATATGTTTCAGTTGAATGCTGACGTGCTACTTGACTAAAATGGCGGGAGCCCCATCATGCATAGAAAACATATCTCTTCTGACGCCCAAAGGAACTTCCTCCAGCAGTACTGGATGAACTTCTCTTAAAAATTGAACGTATGCCTCACCATTTAATCGAGGAGGTAGAAAATGAGGCCCAATTAAATCATCCCCAAGAGCCACACGTGATGATTAGTTTCGACAATAGCGTGAGGGTTTTCATCAGCCCATATGTGGTAATTATGAAAATTAATAATCTTGTCCCGAGAAAAACTACATTCGTCTGTGAATTATATCGTCTTCAAAAAGTCACAATTTCTTCCAATCATTTCCAGCATCCAATTGCAAAATTCATGACGGTTCGGAAAGTCTCGCGGTAACAGTGCCTGTACTCGTTGCAGATGGTAAGGATATGAGAGTTGTTCCTTTAAAATTCAAAATACCGTCTTATGATCAACATTCAGCTGGAAAGCAATCTTTCTAGTACTGGTAGTAGGTTGTTCTTCAATCAAATTAATTACTGCTTCCTCAAGCTGTAGTGATCGTATTTCTCGATGGCGACCACAATCCTGCGTTCTTCTGTCGAATGAACCATATTCTCGTAATCGTTGATGAAGTCGAGCAAATATTCTATGTGAAGGATGCTGCCGTTGAGGACACATTTCAGCATATCTTCTAGAAGCTTCTAACCCATTCCCCTGATGCGACAGACCGTAAACGTAATGCATATCAGCCATTTCCTCATTTGTGTATGCCATTTTAATAACAAGTGAATTATTAAAGTAACAAATTAAGAACAGAACAACAACACACAATTAGTATTAATTCAATTTCGAAAATTCACAAACAGCGTCATATCAATTTAATTGTCACTATCGCTAATAGCGACCTACTAGATAGATTAGTTTCGTATTTTCGCATTTATGACGATGTATCTCTGTAGTTGTTCGTAAAATAATTTTTTGCTGCGAACTGGTTTATTTTGGGCAAAAAACTCTAGAGATATTTTTTGTTAAGAATGAAACAGGCTATCGGAAATACATTTTTAAATGGTAAACAAATAATAAGACAAAAAGTTACATTGGAAATAAATTTTAGGGGTTGCGTTTTCCACCCCTTACAACCATGGGGTAAACCAAATAAATTTCTGACTGAGCGTCTTTTTGGTAACCTCAGGTTAATTTCAATATTGTAACTTTTTCAGTGCTTGTGAAAAAAATTGTAATACAAATGTACCCCCTTTAAGGGGATGTATCTTAACAAGGAATGCTCCAATGAAACTTCTTTATATGAAAGATCCTACCTTTTTTTCGATGAGGAATCACCTCCTCAAATGTTTTACACTTATTTAGCTACACCCTGTATATCAAGAAAAGTCTAAGTCAAAAAATTTAAATTATGTTGCCAAACTTAGCTTTGCTCTAAAGTCTTCTTTTAAATGAAACACTACTAAAACTTCCAATATAGAATTAAATGTGGAATCAGATATGAAATCAACGGCTATATAAAGGACTACTCACACAATATATGAGTTTTGGATATTCGTCAACTTTCCTAAAACTCGGGAAAATGTTTGTTTTTGAAGAGAACAGTAGTTTAATGTGTTTTTTTGGCAGTGGCCTGCAGGTTCTTATGCCTGAAGTTTTGCCTACTACTGCGGCAGACATTATCAAAGGCGATGTGGTAGAGGTCGCAGTGCTCGAGTTGGTGTTCGAGTTGTCGTTCCAGTTGTTTCGAACGCATTGACTGTGACTCTGAATTTATAGTATTATTTTTTAAGGACAGAACACAAGCACTACAGGGAAATCCTTAAGGCGCTCTAAGAGCGGTGCCTGTGCGAAAGTAGTGATTCACATTGGATTTCAATCGGTGGAGATCAAATCCATTTGGAAAAACGTTCTCAGGAAGTTCATTTTACATAAACGCAGTTCTACAAAGAAAGAGTTCTTGAACAGTGAAGTTCGAGTATCTATTGTAGAGAGACAAATCTCCAACCTTTCTTCGATGTTCTAAACTATCAAGGTTGCAAGTGATGTTCGCGTCTCCAATCAGGCAGATGGCTCTTTTCTAGATGGAATCCGGCAGCTTCAGGGTAGGCTTAGAGACGGAGCTCCATACAAAAGAACAATACACCAAAGAACGTCTGATTTGAGTTTTATAAAGCATCAAAAGTTGCTGAGGTGTTTACAGTTTTCTGGTTTGGAACGCAGTTCCAAGCTTTTGAGAAGCGGCTTTTGCAATTACAGCGACATGATTGAGCCAAGACATATTAGCACAGTAATCCCACTTCGGGTGATTTTTGGTTTGAATTTTCTACACGCAGACCCAGGAGTTGCAGTCTCAGGTCTGCGCAAACGACGAGTTCAAGACAGGCACGCAATCAAAGCGTTTAAACACTGCTCAACATAACAAATATTCATATAAACTGCTCAAAAAAATACAGTCGATGAAAACCATGTTGGGCACCTAAGAAAATTGTACAAATGATAATTTTGCATTTGTGTAATATTCAAGTAACCCAGATCATTTCGACAATGATGAACTATGTTTCAAGTAGATTTTAAAATTCATGGGATCGGATGTGACAAAATATACTTTAATTTCAACAAGAAAAAAGACAAGATGAAGAACGAGTTTTGTTATTCATGAACCATGGTACTGTGCAAGAGCTCTCTAGGAGGAATAACGAGTCCCTGTGTGTATACAACCGTGATAGCATGGTCTGCACTGATGATGAACACTTCAATATATGTCGAGTTATTAGCTAAAGAAGTAGTTGTTTTCTGTCGGAAAACATATATAATGGTATAGTCAAAATGCATTTGGACTTGTCAGTGATTTTATTATCAATTTTTACTTGGATAAAAGCTGGAAGCAGCAAAACAACCTATTATCTTACAGTGTAAATAATTCATAACTTCCGACTCCGAAAACTCTCACATACATTTATAGTTAGTACATACATACAAAAAAATTATTTTTGTATGATTGAACACTACATACTTTACTTCTTCAAGTCCTGAATAGTAACTACATAATTCAGAAAGAATAGGCTCTACAGATTCCTTAATCTTGAGTAATGAATTCGATTAGGAATATTTTCAATAATTGGTCCTTAATATAATCGAATCGGCAAACTCGTCCGCCATCTTGAATTCTAAATAAATCAATAAATGAATATGCTATATTTGGCCCCAAAAATCACTACAAAGAAATTTCGCATGGATTCTTACCATGGTTCATGAATAACAAAACACGTTCTTTATCTTGTCTTTTTTCTTGTTGAAATGAAAATATATTTTGTCACATTCGAATATGAACATCTGCCGATTCCATGAATTTTTAAAATCTACTTGAAACTTAGTTCATCATTGCCCAAATGATCTGGGTTACTTCAATATTACACAAATGCAAAATTATCATTTGTACAATTTTCTCAGGTGCCCAACATGGTTTTCATAGACTGTTTTTTTTTGAGCAGTTTATATGAATAGTTGTTATGTTGAGCAGTGTATACACGCTTTGGTTGAGATTGTAGTAGGGAGAAATGTCATTAGTGTCAAATACGTCATCATTATAAAAAATGAAACTCCTGGACACCGACATCAAAGGGACCGACGCTGAGTGAAACTACTGTATACAGAAATACTGTGATATTAGTGTCCGTTTCAACTCCCAACGAACTTATCGAAGCAGAAAATGGAATTATCTGACCCTCATCAAGATATGCAACCTCCTGCTGCCGGTAAAGATGTGCATCCGCAGCCGATGTCCTGGAATCCAAATGGAATGACGAAACAAGTGTGCTGTCGTCAACAAAGCAATATAGTGGGGGTGGCTTGATTTCTCATATTTGAATTACCTGACCATGTTTGTGTACCTTGTTTGTGTATCCATTACCTCTTCATGTCTATTGAAATCATCCCTGTGTTTTTGAATTTATACTCTCTATATAGGTCCAAAGTCAAAAGTGAGTGGGTCTATTCGACCTTCCACCGCAACCCGCAAGGGTTTGTTATGGCTTGTGACTCTCTATATACTCTTGGACAGTAATTTTGAGTTTTATCGAGTATTACTGTATCTCCGCATTAGACAATGTGAGTACCTTCTTCGTTGAGAGCATGTAGTGGTTCGAACCGCAAGTCCGAATGATCGATTTTCACTTCCTATCGTCCAACCCGTGTTGGAATTCACACGTTGAAAGATAAGACCCCGTTAATCCTTAGCTCACACAAGCTTCGACTTTTGAAAATTGGATTCAGGCAGGGTCGTAACACGACCTCGCAACTTGTCCGACTGGTCCACGAAATAAAGGAGGCCTTTCATCAGAAAAATAATACAGTCATGGTCCTGTTAGACATACATAAAGCCTTTGACACCGTTTGGACAGAGGGATTCATCGCGAAAATGTGGACGGCACACATGCCTTTATACATAATAATAATCTTGGATTATTATCTGGTCAACCGGAATTTTAGGGTAAGAATAGGTCAAGCTATCTCTACGCATATATGATGATGATATTGCCATATTCTTACTCTAGTGAGGTGGCAACACGCCAAATATAGATTCACCTGGATCGGTTAGTTGTACCGTGCATGGAGAGGAATAAGATAAGGCTAAATCCGTCAAAGACTGTCAATTTCACGAAGAAATTCACCGACGTGAAGATCTTCAGGAAATTGACGATTCAAGGAAAGTGTATGGAAGAACAGAAAAAGTGCGAAGTATCTGGGAGTTATCCTGGACAAGCGCTTGAATTTTCATGAGCACTTGAGTCTGGCAATTCAGAGAGCGGGAGCGGCGATTAAACGAAACTACCCTCTCATTGCACGAAATTCCAAACTGAGTGTGGACAACAAGCTCCTGATATATAAGCAAATTATCAGGCCAGCTATGTTGTACGATTATTCTGTGTTCTGTAGCCTTAAGAGGACTCCGTTGCGGAGACTCGAAACGATGCAGAATAAGGTGCTTCGTATCGTGACAGATAATGATAGATACATTTCATTGGAGCGTTTACGAGACATGGCGAAGGTCGAGCCGATTACGGATTTGATCCGAGGGCTTGCTTACAAACACTTCAAGTGGTTCCTTCCAAAAAGTCCGCTGACTAGTAATATCACGTCAGTTATGGTTTATCATAATCAACCCCGTCGTCACGGTGGGTTGATTTACGAAGCACTCGATATTTTCCATGTAAATGACCGTTTGTAAGCTCATGAAAAAATTGGCATAGAAAACTTCTTGTAGACATTCTGTCCTGGTTTTTTCATGAACTTTTTCCAGCAGGATCCAGGTAACCAACACATCGACAGCTATGTTTTCATTTGAATGACCTGAATATCAAAACCATGTAATGATGTGCATAAGCTTTGTCGGGAGGAGGCACATTACCTAGTCGTTTCAATAAAGTCTATGTTTCTGGGTGAGCATCAACCCGCTAACATCGCGGGGGGCGCCTCCTCTTGGCGGGGACGCGAGGGCGCGTCTGTCTGGAGTCACTTTGCTACTCTACCCTTAAGGTAGAGGTACTCATGAAATTTAGGCAGGTAAATAGTTTATTTAAATAAAAAATATTTTTCTTTTTGCTTTTGCTTTTTAGTACGCACTCACACTTTTCTTCGGGGTTCAAATGTAGACCGACCCGGAGCTACAAGGTATAATATTAGTGTTGCTAAGGGTTTTCGGAACTCCTTAGCTGACCTTGAACTCCGTCTATATAGGGAGGCAATAGAAATTCAAAAACACCGTGATAAGTTCAATAGACTATATAGACTTCGTGTATATAGGGGGGTAATAGAAATTCAAAAACACTGTGATAAGTTCAATCCGATCGAGAGAAATCAAGCCAGGCTTACTAATAACAATATAAAACCAGAGTCAAATACCAGGACCATAGTTACCGCGTTCGGAACGGAACCCGAACTCGAGCACTGCGACCGTTACCACATCGTCTTTGATAATGGCTACCGTATTAGTAGACGAAACGTCCGGCATTAAAACCTGCAAACCACACAGTTATCCCCGGCAGTGAAAGTTTACATTTCATGAATAGTTTGATGACTGCGGGGTTCAAATATGAACCGGTTTGGAGCTATTGCAGCTCAACATTAGAGTTTTCACGCATGAAATAGTACGACCAGCGTATATTTGGTTCCTTATGGCACTCACTTTGTGTCACGATATCAATAATCTAACCTTAGATTCGTCAGTCGGTAGCCAAGCGGTTCGGCGTGGGTGCTTTGTTCACTCACTCGAATTGACTGCCGTGTTGGTCGGTGGTTCAAGCCCTAGTCTGAACGATCGATCGTCACTTGCTACCGTCCAACCCGTGTTAGGAATCACACGTTGAAAGGTAAGACCTCGTTAATTCTTAGCTCGCACAAGTTTCGACTTCTGAGGGTTGTCGTTCGTAGGGGTGCGACAGCTGGTTAACGGAAAAACAGATTTTAAACAGATTTTTTTTTTAAACAGACAGAACAGATTTTAAACAGATTTAGTCACCTCAAAAACCGCGGTGCTCGGTGGATTTTTCTTCGTGAAAATGTTTAAATATTCACAGTTTTATACAGAACCAAAAAATAAAGTAGTTTCCTGGAAAAGATACGATTTGGGAAGATCAAAAGTTTTATATGACAGAAAATGTAAGTGGCAAGTGAATAGAAGTAGCATGCGATCAAGAAAAGAAAATGTCATTTTACCGAAAGTCTTGAAATAGTCAACTGTTCGACTTTTGAGTGGCGGTATTTCCAAAATCAGATAGGAACACCAAATTTTGATTTCAGATTCTTGATCAACGGACAGAAGTAAGCCTAAAAACATTTGTTTTTCAAAAACTAGAACTAGATGGTTGAAACGAATATTTATCAAATTGTATCATAATACCTAACAATACGATTTGATTTTCTTTAACGTTTGACTGAAATTTATTCGACTAGATTTTTTGATTTGATTCTAAATTAAATCACCTGTGACTTCTCATCATCCATCAAAGAAGAGGTCGACTTAGTTTTTCTCGTACCCTTCTGGGTATCATCAGTTAGATTAACCTCAGAGTTAGAAGTCCCCTCCTCAGGAAGCGTAGTCAAGTTCTTTCTCGTGTCCGACGATTCAGCGGTCAATACTACATATTTATTGTGCAGGGGAAACGTCAAAGAAGTTAGTATCTCCTTGGTCAGCTTGTTGGTTCTTCCCGAGAAATGTGTGTTTTCTTCCAGCTCATCGAGTATATCTTCCAGTTTGGAAGGTTTGCTGCTAGCGTCTGTCTCGGTCAGACCATCTGTCTGCGCTTCCAAAGGCACTTCCTGGATGTAGTCGATGATTTCCCCCAGTATGTTGTGAAGCTCGATCAGCTGCACCAGGATAGCTGTGTCCACGTATATTTTCCCACCCCTGTTCACCTTCACATCAGAGCAATCAAAGTTGAAGCGGTTAGTCCTGAAGGATTTGGTCAAATGTTTTCTGAATTTGTTGTGTATGAACATGTCGTTCACCTCTTTGAGGATCTGCGAAGCCCAAACAGCGTCTTTGTACTGGTCAACGGTGAGGTAGTACGACTTGTCGAGGGGTTTTTTCGATCCCATTTCTTTCGCCGTTTTAATGACATCGTTGATGACCGGGAGTAGCTTCTTCTTAGCCAAGTACAACTTTGTGATTGCATTTTTTTGGAATGTAGTTTTCTGATTCTGTAGAATTTTGCTGAGCGATCCAGATGAGTGCAAAGTGTATGTTTTGGGATTTGACGTCATTGATGTTTGCTTGGTTCACCGCAATTTTATCATACATGGAAAATTATTCATTTAACTACAATTTAGAGAGTATACTGACATTTGTATAATCTTTCAGGAAAGTCAATGTCAGATGAAAGGTGCATACAAAATAAGCACGTTCCTTTTAATAATTATAGCGAGTCAGATTATGTCATATTTGATTGATTTATTGAAGACTGAATATTCACCAATTCACGAAAAAATTTGAACAAAGGGTAGTTTCTATACATGGAATAAACAGAAATCCTAGCTATTGTTGATTACGATGGTACAGGATAGATTATCTGGTCTTGCACTACTGAATATCCACACAACCACAAAGAAATAAATCTGGAGAAAATTCTAAACAGATTCGAAAAGGGGGAAGACCGAAAACTAGATTTCATTATATAACTACCCAGCACAATGTACATTTTGAACACAGTGATGTGATTGCATCTCTCTTTATGAAAACGCCATCTATGGGATCGACAGAGACCCAATTGTCGAATATCAAAGATAAGCAGGGCTCCCCAAGGTGGTCAGCTCCTGAACAAGACTCGTCCTGTCTTTCACTGCTAGGCAACTACTTGAACTTGTTTCATCAAGCTTGTTCTTATTAGTGTATAGTGCTAATTCCATCATAGTCATCCGGCGGGGTATCGGAATTTTCCTGGCAGCAAAGGGCTCTGTCAAACTACTTCACCTCAAACAAACAAAAATACTTAGATAACGAAATACATTCGTATCAACAGACAGAAGACGAATGCGTGATAGATTACATATAGAAGTTATTCAATACATTTCCTGTCTTATATACTGGTAAACGACAATTTAACAATGAGGTGTTGTTAGAATTAATTTTTCATTATTGCACATAAAGGGCCTGTGTCATGTGATCATCTGTTTCACATTCGTATAAGACGAACTTTTTCTAACTCGTTGTTCAGATGCCTTCTAAATGGGCAGTGTCCACTGAGTAGATCTGAAATTTTTCTGCTGATCTTTGCTGAGTTCAAGAAGCTCTTCAGTTATTTTTTTATGGTATTTTCCTCATATGCGTTCTTAGATATAGTCTCTCAATACTCTTAATATTCCTAATATATTTCTATTTGGTGCGGTACTGGTGACAGAGATAAAAATCACAGACATGAAGTCATCATCTGGGTGTCATCATTCCTGAACCATACACGACTTTTAAGGCTTAGTTATGCATCGTTATCACAATTTCAATTACCGTCACTGCCTTAAACAAATTCAACCAATGCAATAAAATACTCAAATACGATTGTTACTTAATATTAAAACTCTGCATAAATACATCTACAGGAATTCACAGGTTTGATTAGATAATATGATTATGACAGTGACTAAACCCTACAGATACAAAAGGCTAGTAATAAAAATCGAATTGCGACACTTCACTGGTTCACATAACCTCACAAAAATAATGCAACAATCCTTCAATTCAAACCTCACCTTGAATACCAATAACTTATGTGTGATCTTAAGAAATCTCAATATCTCAATTGGAACTTATTGCATCATAGCAAGTCATTGCAAGTCATTGCAGTCATAGTTACGACCGCACCGGGGGGCCTGGGGGGCCGGTTAGGCCCCCCCAGACGCACCCTGGCGTTAGATGCGATCGGGTGTGGAGGGGTGGATTTTCGGGAAATCCTTGCGGGTACCGCCCCTCACCCCACACCAACAGAATTTCGCAGGGCTTCCTCCCGCTCACCGAACCCGGAGTTGCCTCCTTACATCTACTTAGTGTGGCTAACCAAGAGCCAGGACCATCGGCAGCGTTCGACCGAACGTTCGTACAAGTTAATTAAGCTCTTCTTTCGCCAGAGAGTGCTCGCGTCGCACACCTGCCCCCGCCAACCATGCCAAATCAGTTGGGAATATGGTCCCGGAAGTGGCCGGTCGGGGTCCTAAGCTCGGATACTAGTAGCTCCGTCCAACCGGGGTCCGACACCTCAAGCGTCTGCCTTGGTGCCCTCCAAGACTAGACTCGGATACTAGAGCCCGGAAGGACCGCGAGCCCCGACACCTCGATCGCTCGGATCCGTACAGAAGCAGGCGAGGATCACGGAACAGCATAAGCCGTCCAGTGCCTCGGTATGGGGTTGCAATGCACCCATGAATGGATTACCGCAACCCTATATCCCTTTACCCGCTAGCGGAGCCGCTGCCCCTAAGAGGCCAACGCCAGTTGGAGATGAGGCTCACTAGCCTCCAGCCGCGAGCGGGCACTCACCTCCCCCCTAGAACTCATGTTAGGAAAGTTCCCTTTCCAACGTTTGATGAGTAAGCGTCGAGGACTCTTTCGAGCATCCTCTACCACACATCATATGTCGAAGATGTCGCGCCCATTACCCGTGTAGGTGCGGGATAGGGCGGTTCATCAATAACTTTTGGGTGTACGCCGTGTGGTCTGCACCGCATACCCTTACGTTACCCCGAGGGGCACTCATGTTAGGAAAGTTACCTTTCCAGCGTTGGATGAGTAACCGCCGAGGGCTCTTGCGAGACACCTCTCCCACACATCTAGCTTGAAACCGGCCAACGCCTGTTACCCGCAGGTGCGGGATTTTGTGGTTGACCGATAACTTTACTGGGTGAGTGCCGTGTGGTCTGCACCGGGGGACTGTCAAACACCCATAAGAGAGAGACAGTGATCCCCCGCCACTCACCCCTCATTCTGAACAGTAGCAATTTCATTGAAATCGAAACGCGATGTTTAAGCATCTAGCCGCATCAAGTCGGGTAACTCGGGTGCCGGATCTGTGATAGTTCGATAGATAGATTTCAACAATGAAATCCTATTGTTGAACATATGACTTAAGTGTACTCTGTTCAAATATTTGAACATTGTGTCTTCAATAATTGTACTTCCAAAGAAATGTTTTCGTTATAAAATTTCTCGTTATTCATATAATAAAATTGATTCAATTTGAGAATCGATATCGATGCGTTCAGCTGACAGTATTTCAGAAAATAATCTTCACGAATTCCATTTGACTTGAAAATTTTCTCAGGCAAAGGTTTTTTTCAAACTCATACTGTTATTTTTGAGCAATATTAATCAAGTCCTACGAACTCGTGATTTGAAAATTCTGGTTGCTTTCATGACATTGTTGGATAACAATATTTTCTTGAAAAATTAGAAACGTATCGATAAAATTTCAAGGTCTTGTAGTATTTCTTTCGACTTATAGATATATCCCCCAATCCTATCCCGACACCCGCTTATGGCAAAAAACGTCAATACTGTCGACTCTCTCGCGTACGTCATGATGGAAGGCGCAGTCGCAAACTCCAAACTTTCTTATCCGCCGATGTCTACGAGGCCATTGTCATTCGCCCACGAGCCAGAAGGGGCTGTACGTGGTATCGACAAAAATTTATTTAAAATAGTTATCAATTCTGTTTTGTAGTGCGAAGGTTCAGTGTTATCGAAAATCGCCAAAATGGGTTCGTTGTTCAGAAGTGCCGAAATGACTTTGTGCCAGCTTTTCTTGCAGAGCGAGGCGGCGTATGCGTGTGTCTCAGAATTGGGAGAGTTGGGATTAGTGCAGTTTAGAGATGTAAGTTCAAAATAGACCAGGAGGGATGATGTGGTTTCCTACTCTTTGATTTTATGCCATGTTAGGTGATTCGCTTCGATCGGTGCCAAGACGTGTGATTTATGGTTAGTAAAATAAAACGGTGGTCATTTTCTCCCCACAATTGAATATGTGACGACATTTTGCCACTGTCACTGAATTATTGAGTATTGGTGTGAGAGAATTCCAAGAATAATTATCTCGGTATCGCAAAATTCCCGAAAGAACTTGTTTCAGGTTGGGTTTCACAGTAGTTCAGTAAAATTAAGCAAAACACATCCTCGTCCTAGAAAACCATGTACAAAGGTATAAAACTGGACACATTATGGACAGTTCGCCGATTTCAATGGAATAATCAGGAAGACCTGAAACGTCCATCTCTCAGGCACATAAATAGCTGTTTAAATGTTAAACTGTCGTCTTGACAGCGCCCTCTGACGGCCTCGCCGATGGTGGCCCTCATTGTGGAAGGCATATTCCAAATGGAAAAAAAAGTTAGCAATACTTTTCAACCCACACAATATTACATTCATTTGTAGTATGATTTTTGTAACACAACCAACAGATCCAAAGAAAAAAAATCCTTGTAGGTGTATTTACTGTCATAAACAATAATGGTGTAGACTCTCTTAATCTTAATCAAAGAAAAAGGTATTCATTCTTTCTCATTTGACAAACCCAAGTGATTCAGACAATTTAAACAAGGTTATCAGACTTAGAAATTGCATAAAAATTTTACAGACTTGAACATTCCAAAACAATCTAATAATATATTTCCAAACACAGGAAAGGTGTCAAGAAAGGTGTAGATTATACGTGTATAGGTGAAGTCAAGAAAATGTTCAGAATAGCCTCAAAGAAATAAGAAGAAATAAAAAAATCAGCAGAAAAATTGGCAAAGTACATATTTTTTTAGTAAAATTTTTGATGGAGGTACAAATTGGCTCGTAAGTAAGTGGGAATTTTAATTTATTTTGAGAATGTATTTACTCACACAGAAATTATAATAAAAAATGTGAAATAAATTAGGGTTCTAATGATATTTACTTTGTCCTGAGAGCACTCGAAATGCATATAATAAGAATGTAACTGACCCTGTGTGTTCGGTAATCAATCGTTCCTTGAAAAAATGAATAAATATACTGTTGTGTTGATTTGGCTGAAGCTTTTTTTAACTATATATTTATGTTTTATGAATCGATTCTCCTAAAAATCAAAGATGGACAAATACTAAGAGACCTTTTTGCAGTCAAAAAATCTAGGAAAACTCAAAATCTGAAGTTGCTGGCATCAGCAAGTATAAATATATCTATTATTGACAATATGTCTTGCAGACAAGATTGAATAGGTATTTTGAAAATATTTAATATTTGATTGTTTGGAGTCAACAAATATTTCATATTTCATGATTTTATTAGCTCAGTTGCTGTTTATAATAACTTTCATTCAATCCTTTCAGATAAGCTCATGATATACAGTCACTAATAAAAACCATGAGACAATTAATGTCATGGTTGACACATTAAAAATCAATGAAATACAAATACATATCACTGTATATCATATTTGTTATATAATCAATTCAATATATTTGAATTAAGAGTGTTGTTTTAATATGTCATGGCTCCTATTTGGTATCAACAAGATCTTCTTTTCTTCTGCAAGCTGTTTCTACTGGTGGGGACAGAGTAGCCTAGCGCAGGTCATTCGACCCTCCACTGCAAACGGCGAGGGTATATTGTGGCTCACAAATATTCAAACCCAACCTAATAACTCCAGCTGATCACTGAAGCCAATTACTTTATTTGATGAGTGATCTTTCAGGTCAGCTGGCAGGAGAGAGACTGCCAAATGTGCAGAAAAACCGAAATATTCTTGCACAGTCACATATCCTCCTAATATATCATTTCTTATTTTCTTCATTGTATTGCGATGTTACCACTGAGTTGCTCAGTTTGTTCGAGGGCTCAACCCTCTTGTTGACTTGAGTTGTCGAAAGAAGAAAACAACATTTTCAATGAAGTAATTCATCAAATTGCCTGGTGAACAACTTTGGATAATTAAATGTTTTTTTCTTTAGGAACCTTGGATTTGGATCTAATTTTCCTGTACTACATTTCTGTAAAATATTTCTGGTAAAGGATATATGAATAGAAAAAGCGAAAACTTCTTGGAAGTCATTCTTATAATTTTTATTCACTGTAAATACAGTGTGGCCCATTTGAAATGGAAGGACCTGTATGAAATATATATTTTTGAACCTTTTTTTTTTGGTAATTTGGTAGACATCATTTTTATGAATAAGTCCTCATTTTCAGGGCCAACTTTTATTTTTTATTGTCAAAAAATGATAAATTCATAAACGATCAAAACAAAATCTATCTATATTTTGAAATGGTTTGTCAAAACAGGCGGAAATGCGTTCGTCGTTATAAAAGAAATGAAATTTTAATCATCCCACTAAATACATTTTGGAACTATCATCAAAAGTCTGACGAGTCCACTGGATTTTGGTTTATGACTATCTAGAATCTCATGAAAATCTGTTCCATCATTTGAAAAATGTTCAATGGAAAATTAGTAAATTCGGACTAGACTATTATAATTTTTTCAGTAATGAACAAAATTCGATGTAATTGAATTTTAGACTGTGATAAACCAGAACTTGCTGAATATAGACTTATTTAGAATTTTGATGAGAGTTTTAAAATTGAATTAGTGGAATAATTGATATTGATTATTTTTTTCCATTTTCAAAATTGAAAAGTAACAAAAATTGTCTTTGAAAACGAAAAATCATTCATGAAATGTTATATTCTAGTAGTCTACACTATTTTTCCAAAATAATAGGCACACATTCTCAGAAATGACTAACGTTTTTGCCTTAATTTGTCTTTTGCAGTGGCGTACGGAAATTATACTTAACAGATGAGAAAAAATGATGATAAAATATATAGAATCACAACCTTGACAACAATATTTCCATTTTAATGCAATAATATTTCTGAGAATTTAGTGCCTACTATTATAGAATTGTACTATAGTAGACTTCTCGAGTGTCTACCTTGTGAAAAAAATCGCTTGAGAAATTTATGATTTATAAGGTGCTTTTATTTTATATGGGTAATACTGTATGCATGTGGAGGTATATGTTCTGCATTGAATAAAATGAAGAATGAAAAATCATCATTAAAATTTTTCGAAACCACTATTTCCTGTAGCTTTATAATGTTTATATAGCAATGCAATACCAACTTTGACTAGATTATGTTCCAGTTGAATTTTTTTGTACATTCCTATATAACGCTAATGGCTAAGCCCTGACCTTGTTGAACAATGGTATAAGCAGTTGATGGAGACAAATGAATTGCAGTGGTACTTGTTTTCATACACTTATAAAGCCGTGTCTAAATAAACGCTGACGTAGCGTTAAAATTTCCAATTTTGTAATATGGATGAAAATCACTTTGTAGCTTCCAACTTTCACTTTGTGATTTTTTCTATTCGACGTGCTGTACTCCATATAAAATTTTATTTCTTAACTTTACATATTATATCATTGAATTCTGTTGAAAACGACTACCCCCCGCTCGGATACAAGAATCCAATCTTCTCCTCATCGACTCCCGAACTCTTTCAAAAACACCAGGATCACTTACGAGTGAATGTCTGCACCCGTTTGTAGTAATCGGAATGATAGATATCAATGGAATTGTTAGATTTTTTATCACTTGGTAGGTCCAGTGTAGTACGCTATACTTTTATTTCGTATACCTACGTTAACAATTTGAAAATCACCAAAATTGTTATTATCGAAATTCTTTTGCGCCCCGTATCTTCGAAACAAAGCGCCCTATCAAAAATCATCAAGGGACAAAATATCATTAGAATAGTCCAAGGAATAGTTTCTTAATGTTTTGCCGCATGTTTAATAAACACCCCGTATAGGGTTACCAACGGTATATAGGAAAGGTGGAGCATAATCACTCGGAATTTCGCTCATTGATTGTTTCGTGAATAGTTTTGGTTAGAAACCATCACAGGTAACACTTACGAATAGCCACAAACTTGACGAATTAAATCAAATGACTTGTCAAATGTTATGGCTATTAAATATAATACGCGCACATTCTCTTTGATGGTGAAATTATGAGTCTGTGATAATTGTAGTTTGCGTTTTTTTACAACTGTTTCAAAAATATTAAAATATTGCATTTGGTTTACTCGAAATTTAATTAAGTTCCACCACTTTTTGGACAAAATAGTACCTCGACAAAAATTTCAGAGAAACACAAATGACTTTGTACATATTTTAAAAAATTTTTTCTAAAGGATGTTATAGGATATTCTCCCCCCAAAAAAATACAGACTCAGAACTATTATACGAATATAATGATGTAGTAATGTCGAATAAGTAAACAAACCTCGGATTGTCGTCTTCAAAAAAAACAACCAGTTGCTTTACTATAAGTGACCTTTGAGTGTATCTGGCATGAAGGTTTACTAATAAACTTGTCAGATTTTTTTAAGTTACACTCATTCTGAGATTTTCAGTGAACAATTCACAAAACGTATTTCGCTTTTTAATAGCTTCCTGAGGCATGTTCGTACTGTATGTATACATTAAGCGGCGTTCCCACGAGGCGTTAATCACGACAGTGAACCACGCTTTCGTGAAATACACTTCTGTGTGAACGCATAGTCGTTAAACTTGCTTTCGTGAGGAACGGCGCACGACTCAAGCGTGGATAGATCAAACCTGTTTGATTTGCAGTCGTGATATACCGTTCGTGAAGCCAAGATGTCGTCACAGCAACGTGGCATTATTAAGTTTAACGACAGTGAAACTACGCGTTTTTTGGAGTTATATTCGATGGAAAAGGTGTTATATGATCCAAGTTTGGAGGAATACCGTGATAGATGTTAGCGCTGTATCCATTCTCTAACCCAAAAACGTCTTTTTTTTCGTTTTCTTGTAATTGTGTCCTGTAAGCACTCTATATTTTTTGCTAAGATAGTAGCAAAAAACGAACTTAGAACAGCACAACTTTCAACAACTAGATCATTCATGATCGATGTTTCGATGGTGACTAGTCGAAACGCGAGGCGTGAACGGCACGAACCCCCCAACCGTGTGAACGTTTTATAAATTCACACTTTCGTGAGTGTCACGAACGAAAGTTGACTAGCGTGGTTAACTGTCGTGATTAACGCCTCGTGGGAACGCCGCTTTAGTATACATAATGGATGTTCATCAAATATAGGCTTATTCCATCAAATATGAGACAAATATTATTTTTGGCTCTCTTTCTGTTTCACAGAAAGTTCCTTACAAGTGGACGTCAATGGTTCTCTCTTGAAGACAATTACTAATCTTTGATTCGCGGAAATGGTATTTTTAACACTAGTAATGTATTTTTGGAAAACGATTAGTTTTTGTTTGATAGATTCATGTTGTTTTTTCAATACTTTGGTAGACATATTTGCAATGTAGTATTTAGTTTGTGAATTGGTTGGCAATGCGACGTTTCGTTCATTAGATTTCGTCATCAATTTATTTTTTAAATACGGACATCTAGTTTTTTCTATCGATTTTTGTAGCCACTGAAAGTAACAAACTCAGCTATGTATTCATCATCACTGTAAGGTCATACAATTCCTGGTCAGAGCTACCTCAAAAAAGTAGGAACGTGTGATTCCTAATACGGTTGCAGAATCATTCCAGTTTCAACCAAATAAATTCTCTCGAGAAAAATATCTGGTCGAAGCGGGAATCGAACCCACGGTCTTCCGATCGTGAGTCGAGCGCACTACCACCGCGGCCAATTCCACAACAAGTAACAAACAAACCAAACCAAGTGTGTTTAAAAATTCTAGAAACCTCTGCGCATTAATGTTTTCCTCAAAAAAGAAAGGACCAATAATTCGTTCGTTCAATATCCCACACCAGACGTTGATTTTTTGGGAATACTGGCTTTTACAGTTTATTACCCAGTTAGCGCTGCCCAATAGCGACAATTCTGTGATGACACTACTCCATTTGTAGTGAAAGTGGCTTTGTCGGTATATAAAATATTTTTTAGGAAATTTCTATTGTTTAAATATTTCCCTTGGGCCCATAAACAATATTCCAGGCTTCTTGCTTCGTCGCCTTCTTGAAGTGTGTGTAAAAATTTTGGCTTGAAAGGTTTAATATTCTTCGCCTTGAGACATCTGCGAATAATTTCTTGTGGAATATTCAAATCTGAAGTGGCATTCCTTGTACTGATGATAAATGATTTGATCATTCCTGTCATTCCTGTTTCGTCTTTGTACAGGATTACTTTTTAACATCCTTTTTGATACTGCACCAGTTTCATTGAATATTTTATTTATTTTATTTACCGTACTGCAGCTAATACGAGGACGATCTGGATGTCTCTCATTAAATACTACACAAACCTCTCTAGCACTTCTAACGTCATCTCCCGAAAGGCGTACAATTTTAATTTTCTCTCTTACGCTCAATCTTGCAGCCATGACACAAAATAATTCGAAGAACTGTAAGGTGAATATTGTTGACAATAGTCTTAGTTTTAGTTAATTTGCGTGAAAACTTGAATGCAATTCCGTTATTTTCATTGAAAATATTTACGCTATTCGTTTTTTTTTCATCTGGCGGCACTTTATTGTTGAAATCATAAAAAAATATTCTCATGGCTATATCTGTTGATATAGCCATGTGTTTTTTGTAACTGTTAGCTGTGTGAGTTTTCGAATTATTGAGTTGTCATAACTTTGTTAATAATGAATATTTTTTCATGAAATTTTGGTCACACCTGTTTAGAGGCACTCTGAATCCAGTGGCGTAGTGATTTTTTCAATTAAAAAATCACTAATAAAAATTCCCAATTTTCGACTAAGAAAAAATATCGTAGTATGCCCTGAAACTTTAATAAACATTTCAAATTTTGTCCCATGGTAGACCTTTTAGTACTTGACATTTCAAAAAAAAATTATTAAAATCGGTTTACAACTTCAAATTTTAGGGGAGTGTTTCCATTAAAAATGGGTCACACTGTATATGTATATCAAGACTCTTTTATCCTCCATATCTGTATGATTTCCCGAATCCGATTGTCACGCAGGTAGCTTTAGGTGCGTCTGTGGTCAATTTAGTAGTTTTCTTGTGAACACAAGATCTAATATCCAAAACCGCAGATGTGCGGCTGGCTTCTGCTTTTGATTCCGTACAATTGTGTTTCTTTTGGCAACCAATTGTTACCCAGCCTTCACACTTGACTGACCATACTGATAATGGGCTAAAAGCCCGAAACATATCCGTTTTTCGATAAAATTTTCTCTTGGATATAAATGTTTCTCAACATTCAAACTTTCAACGACGCAAAGTTTGACTTTATAAATCCTGATGATGCCAACTACTTCTTACAACTTAGATAATCACTTCCTTGAAGGCACGACAGTCAACAATTTCGGGATATCATAATACAGGGGAAGCCTACGAAAGCTTCATTCAACTTATTTGAAGGTCCAGAGACAGAAGTGTTCAGACCTCAATATAAATTGAGTGAATGATAAATCCATTAATTCTATTTTTTTCATCTTCAACTACTCCTACTTTTGTTACTTTACTGCCGTTCATCTGGGATTATCATGACGATGCCGTGCAACAGGCTTCTGCTTTTCAATAATTGAAATAAATTATATTATTATGCTATCAAGGTATAACAATGTATTTTACCGAAAATGGGCAAAAAATCAAAATTATGCATCCGAAGTTTTGCACATAGATTGAAAAATTGCATTCAGAAAACTTTTAGTGATAACTGTTTTCGATATGTTAGGATAACCCTACTTTTCAAAAAAATTGAAAGTTGATAGATAATGCGAATCATTTGACAACAATTTTTTTTGTTATTCATCACCTCGAGCAAAATTGGTGCTGAAGTCGAAGATGGGTCAAACGGCAATACAGTAATTCAAAAAAGTTTTGTTTATAATCTGACTCGCATTTTTTTACACACGTTTTTTTTGCAGCTGAATCCTGACGTGAATGCTTTTCAAAGGAAATTCGTCAACGAAGTCAGGCGTTGCGATGAGATGGAAAGGAAACTGCGCTATCTCGAAAAAGAGATAAAAAAAGATGGAATCCCTATGCTCGATACCGGGGAGAATCCAGAAGCACCTCAGCCTAGAGAGATGATTGATTTGGAGGTAAGAATCATTGAACATTACTCTCATACTTTAATAAGGACAAGGAAAACACATTTTTGTTCAGTGAAGTACAAAACTATAATAATAATAATAATAAATCAAATAATCATCTTTTTCTGGAAGGAAGACAGTAATAAAACCACTTGAAGAAAAGAAAAATCAACGAATCAACTAGACTTTTCTTCAGTGGAATCTCAATTTCCAACAAGATGGGGTACTTCTCCACTATGTTAGGTTAGTTAGGTTAGGTAAAAAGTCGGTTACTTTTTTTGGAGAATACTCTTTTAGATAGCAAGAGTGATTATCTGCCAGTGTTGTTCATGGTCGAAAAAAAAAATAATAGAATACATGTCTAAAAAAGTTACAAATGTGATAGTTGACGTACCAAAACTGACATGCAAAACGTGTGAACGTGTGAAAATATATTAACACGTTTGTCAGTTATTATACGTCAACTGCCAGATTGTCAGTTCTGGTGCGTAAAATGTCAGTTGATAGTTTCTCAAGATTCAACAAAATTGGTGAAAAAGTAACATTCTTTGAGATGGGCTAATTCTGGTAGATTTTGTCAGGAGCCTGAAACTATTTTCGTAGTCTAGGTTTTCGGTATTAGTTGCAATGGTTTCATTACCAGCTCCACTATTATGACCAGCTCCAGGCCAACTTCATTATGTAGAGTACTTGTTGGTTCAACCGTTCCGATGAGAGAACTCTATACAAAACAGTGGATTAGTAGAAGAGAACCAGTATAATGACCACCACGTTTCAACAACCTAACTCGTATGGGCTTTTTTTAGGTGGAGTTACATATTTTCTGTAGTGTTTCATTCCCAATCAAATTCCGTCTAAGATAGTAGAAACAAATATACTGAAGAATGTAGTCACATATCAAGATAGGTGTCTGTCATCTATGGGTCGAATGGTATTCGACCCATAGAACAGAACATCTTTGGTTTATGTTCTTCAAAAGTGATTCAAAAACCAATTAACTAACTTCTGGTGCTAAAAAGTAGTCAGCCGCCTCAGTCAGAATTTGATATTAACCTTTGTCATTTTTTTTGACGTGTTTTTTTGTCATTTTAAAGAAAGATCGATGTTTTAAAAAATCACTACTTTTTTATTACTCAATAGCAAAAACATATTTCTCTGCATACAAAAAGGTAAAACATGTGGTGGATTTACATAGGAAAAACTAGGAAAAATGAATATAGTTTGAAAAACTAAAAAACACGCTTTTAAAGAACATCGAACTGAAAAGTTGAAAATATTTTTTTTAAATAAGCTTAAAACAATAATGAACTTTCTTATTAGTCAGTGGGCTATGCTTGAAAACTGGCAGTAAACAAATCTAAAGAAATAAACTTCAAACGTTCAAGCCAGTCTCAGGTATACCTACAAAGTAGGTTGAATGGACTGACGCCTATCAGAAAACAACTACTCCCCTGGCTAATACCTCAAAGGGCGTTGGATTATATCCGACAGGCGTCAGTGCAGGAATCTCCACAGAAAAGTTCCTGCATATGCAATTGGCAATACAACTGAAAGAGTCGATTTTCAATTTTGGAACGGGCACACTTGCAGACCGGTTTCGGGCTCATTAGCCACTCATCAGTGCAAAGTTCTGAAATTCAAAGTCGACTCTTTCAGTTGTATTGCCAATCGCATATGCAGGAAATTTTCTGTGAAGATTCCTGCACTGACGCCTGTCGGATATAATCCAACGCCCTTCGAAGTATTAGCCAGGGGAGTAGCTGTTTTCTGATAGGCGTCAGTCTATTCAACCTACTGTGTAGGTATGTCTGAGACTGGCTTGAACGTTTAAAGTTCATTTCTTTAGATTTAACAATAACGAACAAAAAATAATAGTATTATTATGAAAAAAGCGACGGGCGCTTGATATAAAAAAATATGTCACAAAGCGCCCACGCTTTTCTCACAATAATACTTGTATTTTTCGTTCGTTATTGTTTTAAGCTCATAAAAAAAATATTTTTAACTTTTTAGTTCTATGTTCTTTGAAAACGTGTTTTTTAAACTGTATTTTTCATTTTTTAGTTTCGTATGCTATAAAAGCGTGTTTTTTAGTCTGTTTAAACTGTATTTATTTCATCTAAACTTGGGATCATTCAACCGTATATTGTTTAGAAAAATGACCATTGATATTTTCCGATTCTGCTCCGGAGAAGGAGCAAAGAAGCGCAAAGAATGGTTACAAATAAGGCAGCAGGCGCGCCTGTTGATAAAAAAAACTTTTTTTTTGTGACGGGAAAAAAGTTTGACATTTCATCTCTGATGACAGGTAACAAATGTCACTTTTATTAAAATCCTTTTTTCACATAAGTAAGTAGAACAGATAAGTAAAGGTAGAAATTTTTCAATATTAAATCGTCGTTTTTCCCGTCACAGAAAAAAATTGTGTATTATACACGGGAAAAATATTAAATTTTAGCTGTCGGTTTTTTGACAACACAATCGTGAGCTAAAATCTAATACTTTTTTTCCCTTGTATAATAAACAACTATTTTCAAATGAAGAAATACATGTAAAGTGAGTTCGAGTTATATCAAGGAGGTTACGTACAGCGCCATCTGCCCGCGAATAGAACAAGCAATAATGTCGATAATTCTATCAAATACAGATCCCGAGCTTGAGAGTTACAAACAAACAAACATATATGTATACATACAGGGGAAGCTAATAAAAGCGTGATAAAAAAATAGCTTTCATAGTTAAAAATACTAAACTGCATGAACAGAAACACATTTTTTTGAGTTAGTAATTGAAAATGGGGACAAAAAAAATTCAGTCTTCAACAACTACGTGGGCTGAAAAGTTTCAGACCTGACACATAGATGACGCTATTCTTATTGCATTTTCAGTTAATACTAACCTTTCAAAGAAAGCTGTTGAAATTTCACGATATTCTACTCATAAGTTTGTGAGTTATTATGCTATGAGTGACACGACTTTTGTTATTTTCGAAATAATGGATCAAAAACAATTTTGTGTTTTAATTTTACACTGCTTCTTGATGGGAAAAATACCGTGCAAGTGAAGCAATGGCTTGAAACATTTTATAAGGACGCCGCTCCATCAGAAATAACAATTAAATGTTGGTTTGCTGACTTCAAACGTAGTCGTAGAGACACCAATGACGCTGAACGCAGTGGAAGTCCAAATGAGGCAGTAACACCAGAAAATTGAAAAAAATCCAAATTATCGAAAATATATCAAAAGAACGTGTTAGCTTCATATTGCATGAGCATTTGACTATGAGAAAGCTCTGTTCAAAATGGGTGCCGCGCGAGCTGACTCTGTTGACCAAAAACAAGGATGTCTTGATGATTGTGAACAGTCAATCAAAACAACGGCAAAACTACATAAATTGAATTTTGAGTTGCTCCCACATCCACAGTATTCGCCAGATTTGGCTCCCTGCGACTACTGGCTGTTCGCAGACCTCAAAAAATGGTCACCGATAAGAAGTTTCGCTCCAATGAAAAGGTTATTGCTGAAACTAAGGCCTATTTTGAGGCAAAAAATGAATCGTTCTACAAAAGTGGTATTGAAATGTTAGAGCGGCGCTGGAATGTTTGTGTGGCTCTTGATGGAGATTACGTTGATGAATAAGGCCAATTTTGAACCCCGAGCCCGAGACTTTAAGCCCATGTGTTGAGTCTACTTTACGAAAGTACTACTTGAGAAATGCTTCAATTAGCAATGAATCTACGAAAGTTCTATTGGATTATATTTGAAATTTACATACTTGCTTATTATTTCAACAGTATCAATCGTACTTGTGAAAGTGAAGTTTCCTTTCCTTTTCAGTATTCTATTTGCGCGTGACATCCATTAACTTTGAAATACTGGAATTTGCGGTATTTTATGTATGTTGCATAAGACGTGGTAATAATTAACAATTGGAATTTCAGATTGCCATGATCGTTTATTTTATTTGAGTTTTTATTGTTAACTATATATTTTATTATAGTAAATAATGTTTTATTTATTACCGGCTGAATGGGCGAAAAATAAATGGAAAGCTGATTCATTCCGATTATAAATCTAAATCGCTAGAAAACAACGTAAATTTGTGAGATTGAATACACGTTGAATTTTGATCGATGGAAACACTTTTTTAGAGGCTAAAAAAGATGTCACAGCATCAGAAACAATTTCCTTTACGGTATATAACTTTGTTATTTGAAATTTCGTCTCACAATTATTTAAAAAAAATTGTTATACCTTGATCATTCGTCAGTATTCAACAAATTCTGCCACACTCAAATGGTATTACGTGACCCTCACGGTCGTCAGATTTGTCGCCCATTGATTTAGGAACGTGTAACTTGTTTGACGTTATGATAACATGCTGGCTTCTTGAAATTTTCACAGTTGAATAATAAGTTGATGACAATTGATTTTTGAATATTCATTACAGACTTCGGTTTTACACTTCGTTATGACATATCAAGCAGTCATCTACATATTAAATTGAAGATTAATCAACTTAGTTATGACGATATTTTTTGGAGTCAAACATCGAGAAAAAATTATGAATGGTACATAGGTGAAAGCAGGATTGGGAGAGGCATCATAATTTGTTTAAAAAATACAGGTCTGCAAAAAATGATGAGGGTCCCTAAGTAAACGAAACGTCGTATGAAAAATAAATTGATTGCATATCGGGACTTTTATGAAGTTCAATCGAAAAATCTCTTTGAAATTGTTTTTCAAATTTCGTATGATAAAGATACCAGAGCAAAAGAATCATAATCGATGATTTCAATATTTTTCGATTATTTCGAGAACGGTTCACGATAGTATGGATATCTCAACATAATTCCATTGCATTCTGAAAGGTTAATTTTTTTGTCTAATTTAACCAATTTCGTATTTTCTACTATTACCAATGAAGTTTTTTGTCACTAGTATGTCACGTTCATTTTTTGACAATAACTTTCCTAAAAAAGGATTATTCGACGAATCTAACGATGCTAATTCATTTGTGATTAGATTAAAAAATTAATACGCTAACAAAGAAACTTTATCAAAATTAACAACTAACAATATTACTTGAATTTTTTTCCAACAACAAATCGTTATTTTAACACCTCGACACGTGTTTCGATCTCCAGTTGATCATCTTCAAGAGGAAGACTAAACTAAATATACTTACAATATCATCTTTATTTATACCACAGATACCTCTTCTAGTTACCTGCGTCTTTAGTGTCTTGAATTAATTTCACAATATTGCCTTATCTACTAGTCTCAAATTAATTTTAGAATGTATCCTTATGAAATAGTCAGGTAAATCTAGTAATCAAAATATTATTTTTAAGTAGTTATATAGTATAAATATAAGGTATTGGTTCATCATCGTTATTCATGTTTACTCATTTCTACATTTTACAGACATCTCAATAGGCATCTACATGCCTGTTGTTGTTAACTTGTCTAACTAATCTTAATGAACTGAAAAGTCTATGAAATGGTTTTGTTGCAAAATATGATGGACGACTGCTGATTTTTCTGGTCTTCCATATTTTAGGTGGGCTAAGTGTTCCTTATATCTTCTTTTAATAATGTTTTTTGTCTGTCCATTATATTTTGCATCGCAGTCCTTACATTTCTATTAAAATAAGATATAATGAACACTTAGCACACCTATATGGAAGAGCAGAAAAATCAGCAGTCGCCCATCAAATTTTGCAACAAAACCATTCCATATACTTTAGTTCATTAAGATTAGTTAGACAAGTAAACAACAACAGGCATCTAGATTCCTAGGAGAGTGTAGAAATAAGCAAACATTCCTAATAACAGTTTGAATAAAGATGGTGGACCAATACCTGATAGTATACTAAATAACTTGTTAAAATAATATTTCAATTATTAGATTTACCTGACTACTACTACATACGGACACATTGTAAAATTAATTTAAGAAAAGAAATATTGCAAAATAACTTCGCTTTCAATGAAATGCACAGACTTTTAGACCTGGTATTCTGCAATCACGTCTGTCTCGTTGAAAAATCTCTAGATCCATTAGTAAAAGAGGACGGTCATCATCCTGCTTTGGAAATAACATGCGAACTGAACTTCAAAACGAACTCGAAATTTGCATCATGTTTCCAAGATGCATACAATTTTAAAAAAGCTAACTCAATCTCCCTCAATCTCGATTGGACGTTTCTAAATGCGTTTCGCAATGCAGAGATGCCTGTCTTCACTTTTATGAAAAATTATACAGTGTATTTGATCGCTACGTGCCAAAATTCTCGATAAAATCTAAAAATAATTATTCAGCCTACTTTGATGATGCATAGGTACAAAAAAACGGCGACATGCACGTTTTTCACGAATTCAAACGTCTTTGGGCAGAAATCAAAGCAGCCATCAGAATTGCTAATAAAAATTCATTCAGAAAACTGAGAGCGAGATTAAACATGACCCCTACTCAACAAGCTTTGGACTTTTGGGTTATCCAATGAATCGTATTTTTACAACCGTAAGCAGTACGTCCAACTAAATGGCCTCAAGTCTATCGAATATATAGCCACATCTGATGTTCCACAAGGATCAAATCTAGGACCACAACTGTTCAATATGTTCATTTACGATATCGGAGTTGAGATTGATGTCAATTTCCTTTTATACGCAGATGACTTGAAACTCTATCACAATATAACATGTTCTAATGATTGCGAACGTCTCTGCCCTGAATTTAAATCGCGTTGCTACATGGTGTCGGAAGAATAATCTATCTCTCAACATATCCAAATATAATGTAATGTCTTACTCACTAAAAACGAACTTGAATTTACACAACTACGTCATGAACAATCAAGTTCTGGAGCGTCCTGACACACTCACTGATCTAGGTGTTACTTTTGATTCATTCATCTCTTTCAATCAATCAATCAATCAAAATATGCTTTATTATCAAAGAATAACATCTTGTTGACAAAGCCTGTATAAATAAAATGAATTAAATTAAATTATATGAATAACATTTAGATAATTATTTACTTAGTATACATAGTATACGTAGTCACTACTTTATAAAATTGAATTGTTGAAAAGCAGTCAGTCACTCATTTAAAATTTAAAATATAACAAACAATATTGGTATATGATATCAAAATGTAAAGTTTTGGTATATTTATTATTAGTCTATTATATCCGCATAATATTCTTCCAAACTATAATAGGTTCTATCGGAAAGAACTCTTTTTACAGCTTTTCTGAAGCTAGTGTTGGACTGTATATTTTTGATATAGTTTGGAAGGTGGTTGTACATCTTGCAGCCGTTATATATAATGGAGTCCTTAACTAGAGTGGAATATGGTAAAGGTAATTTGATATGGTCACTTTGGCGGGTGGCATATCTACTGTCTGTAATGAAATTTTGTTTATGTTTATAAATGAGACACACTGTTTCAAGTATAAATATACACACTACCGTGAGAAGGTTATGTTGCTTGAAATGAACTCTACACGAACCGCGAAATTTTAATTTACAGAGTTATCTCGGGGCTCTTTTTTGTAAAACAAAAACACTTTGAAAAACATTTCCACTGCACACTCCCCAGAATGGGATACCATATCGTAAATGTGATTCTATCAAGGAGTAGTATACTGACTTGCGATTGTGTAACCTAGTTCGTTTGCAGCAATTTTTACAGCGTAACAACCAGAGGACAATTTTTCATTCAGGTTTTTGACATGTTCATTAAATTTGAGACCGTTGTCAATGTATAGTCCTAAAAATTTAGAAAACACACTGTTTTCAATGATCTGGTGGTTGATAGAAATATCAGATACTGGGCATTTGAAGGACACTATCTTGGTTTTTGATATATTGAAGGATAAAAGGTTTGAGTCGCACCACTCTTTAACCTTTATTATATCTGAATTGATGACCTGTTGAAGATCGGTTTCCTTATCTTTATGCCATAGTATGGTGGTATCATCGGCGAATAGTGTGAAACTTCCGGAAATGTCAAGCATCGTCAAGTCATTGATATATAGTAAAAACAAAATTGGACCTAAGACTGGTCCTTGCGGAACACCACATTGTATATTACGTAAGCTTGACATTGTTTTTGTTTTTACTACTTGTGTGCGGCCAGATAAATATGTCGTAAACCATGAATGTCCCTTATTTCTAAATCCGTAATGGTGAAGCTTTCGCAGCAGTATCTCATGATTCACACAGTCAAAAGCTTTCGAAAAATCACAAAACACAGCCGCCGCAACTTCCCCATCATTGATTCCAGTATATATTTCATATAAAAGTGAAAAAATTGCATCATTTGTGTTCTTATTGCACTGAAATCCAAACTGTTTGATGCTCAATATATCACACGCCTGCAAAAAGGCAAACATTCTTTTCTTAACGAGTCTTTCGATGATTTTGGCTAACGTAGGAATGAGTGAAATGGGCCTAAAATTCCTAGGAGAGCTCACTTCACCACCTTTATAGATCGGTATGACAATTGATGTTTTGAGAAACTGTGGAAATATGCCTTCTTTGAAGGATCCATTTATCAGAGATACTAGATGGTTCAGAGCATTATCTGGAAGATTTTCAAAGATCTTAACAGAAATGTCATCAAATCCTGTTGCGGTTTTATTTTTAATTGTATGTAACGTTTCTTTCAATAAACATATTGACACTACTCTAACAGCAGCTTAGTTAGAAATACAAAAGACTTCGAAAAAGCTTCAACACTGAAATTACTTTATTACATCTGTCTTGTGGAGTCTCTTTCTATCAGGTTCATATAAATCAACTAGAAGCCCTACAGAGGCGCTTCCTAAAATATATGTCTCTTAAACTTGAAGGCACGTATCCTACTGTATGAATACCCTATTATGAATTGCTTGTAACTCACAATTTTTGTAGTCTCGAGGTAAGACGTAAATATTATTCATTTCTTTTTTTATTCAAGGTCAAAAACAATATCATCACCAGCTCTCAACTGTTACATATGCTGAATTTTTGGGTTCCTAGACGGTAATCTAGGAATAGTGTCACATTTTATCTCAACACTCCGCTTACAAATATAATGAAAAAATTTCCAATTTATACAATGTGCCATATACCTCTAATTCTCTCAGTCCTAGATATATTCAACTACCAGATTATACAAATCAAAAGACATTTCTTAGGTAACTGACAGTTCTGTTTTTAATTTTTTTTTATATAGATTCACAAATTAATATTATGTAGTAAATGTTTGAAGCGCATTCTTTCAAAACACATTTCATTTCGTTCAATTGTTCCTTTCAAGACGTTCCGTAACATTTGAGTTGCTGAGGCTGTAACTAAGTAGACCTTTTTTTATCATATCGGCAAAAATATAAAATCAGTTGCAACGTCGTGAATATTAAAATGTTCTGATTTATAACTTCTCTGGTATTACGAGTGAGTGGTCTATGGTGATGAAAGTACATTCACTATAAAACTACGAAGAGTAGGTTACTAAGATAACTTTCGTTTTTATTTTGAAGGAAACCTAATTACCTAACCAGTGTTAGCTAACCTTGAGACATTATTCTCCCAATTATTCCCTTTCAAACAATATTATCCCAGACATTGACGCCAAACCATTCTGAATATTTCACTCACGGAACATGCCAGAATTTATAAACAGTCGTAATTCGTCGAAAAATACAATAATGTTATACTTAAAAGTACTAGGAATAATATCTTGCCTGTTAGTATTTCTTCAATAAAGATAATTTTTATTATTGCTACTAAAGACCGAAAAAAAAAATGATAAGCCCAATTGTTTCGCAGGCAACCTTCGAAAAACTGGAAAACGAACTGCGCGAAGTTAATCAGAACGCCGAAGCCCTCAAGAGGAACTTTTTGGAATTGACAGAACTCAAGCAGATCCTTCGCAAAACCCAAGTGTTCTTCGACGAGGTAAGCAAAACCGCTTTGGTCTTATACTAAGTTCGTAATCTCAAAATTTAGCTCACCTAGCATGATTTATGGACAACATTTTCCGAAATTAGTTTAAATATATCTGTCCTTAGCGTATTATGTAGAATAATTGATCCCGTCGCAATATTCAAGAGTGAAGTTTTGGTATACTTTTAGGTAAATTTGTTGTTTGAACTGGTTGGTTCGTCTTGATGAGGTTGATGATACAATACCAGTATTGTTAAAATTCAAAATAATAATATCGCCTTCATTATTTTCAAAGATTGATTACAATTTCTTTTTACATTCCTGAATTGAAAATGAAGGATTATCTCAGTTCATTAATGAAACATCATGAGATTCAAAGATTGTAAACTCATAGCAACTAGAGTTCTTCTGCTGCCTCATCGCCTTTCATAATATCTACCGCAGTCGTAGACGAAACGTCGGGTATAAAAATCGGCAGACCACTGCCAAAAAACTCGCAAGTAACTTTGACACTTTACAAGATTTGTTTTTCCGCTTATACTATCTGTGTATAGCCATTTTTGAGTGATTAGTACTGAATTCAACCAATAAAACAACTATAAAATTAGATAAATGAATATTGCTATCTATCTTCAGTGCAATCTTCATATCTGTTGATGAAGTCACAAGTAAATATTGCTATTGTCAATGCAATCTTCATATCTAGTAATGAAGTCACAATGTTAAAATGTTGTTATATAAAGGTTGAAATGTTGACTGTTTGAAAAGTATCATGAACATAAATAATATAAAAGTAGTTATTGCCCCATTCAATTCAATTCAATAATGAAACTGTGTATATTTCTAAAGACTTGGGACCACTACCCACTTGAAAAATAAAGGAAAAACTGACCCAGGTACAACAGACCAGATGTACCTTTGACGGTCTCCGTTGTACCTTGGACAGAGAAGGTTCAAATCAAGATAAACACATTAGCCATAATTTATTAATTTTCTGTTGAAATAATATTAGTGATCATTATTTAATCATATGAGTCTTTGCAAATAGCAAATAAAAACAGTTATTAACAACTATATTTTTGTTTAAAAAGCATCATTTATCTATTATGTATTCATTATAGTCGACAATACTTTGGCTTGGAATTACGTAATTCATCCACCAAAAATGCTGTATTAAACAAAAATTAATAATCTGGAACATGATAAACTTCTCTTTTTGAGTTGACTCGCTTTGGTGGATTAATCTTATTCCTAATATCTTGATACGGATACAAATTCAGATCCTCCTTTTCAGGCCATTTCCAGTTTTTCAAAGACTTTTGCATGGAATTTATCAAAACTCCCTCTTCACTCAGGAATTTTATTTTACCCACGAAGTATTCTTCTTCATAAATAAATATCACAAAGTCTTCTATCTCATACTCATAATTGACGCTACCTTCTTCAATCGGACTATCACTGTTTTCATTTTCACTATAAGAGTCATCAGGGTAGTGGACGGAATAGTTCGAATCCTCAGAGTCAGACTGGATGAGGACTTTTCATTTTACTCTATCTGTTTTCTTTTGTTCCTTATTCTTGCCTATCTTCAACTTACGATCATCTTTAAGAGCTACTTTTTTAACTGTTTTTAAAGCCTCAATCGCATTTTTCTCTGGTGTATCCGTTAGAATTCTAGATTTACCTTTTGGTCTACCTTTATGTGTTCCTTTTCGAGGTGCGGCTTTTGGATGTTGGCGAATTATTTCAGTGGTGATAAGTTTTGAAGAACTTGGTCCAAATTTATGAGGTATGTCAGAAATGTTGAGTAAGGACATTTCAGGTTGATCAGAGGACTCTTGGACCAATTCTGGAGTCAACTGATTACCAGTCTGTGCACAAGATTCTGGGGGCCAAAGATGACCAACTTCGACTGGAGGTTCTTGGAGCAGTGATTTGTCAGCCTGTGCAGATGATTCTTCAGGCAAAAGACGATCAGGCTGTGTGGAAATTTCTTGGGGTAGAGGACGATCTGAAAAGTTTGCTGCCAAAAAGTCAGCATCTGAGAATATATTCTCATTCAGTGGATGAAATCCTGTAGCCTTGAAACCATTCGCAATGTTAATTGGTGTAAACGCAGGTGGAAATTCTTTTCCGACCAAGTCAGCAATGTCATAAATTGTCAAAGGTTTTCCTATGTATCCAGGTGTCATTAGCTGCCTAATTGAAATATGTTTTTAATGGTCCAAAAACTGGTTTGTCCAATGGTTGCATTTTATTGCTTGTGTGTGGATGTAGCGTAACAAGAATGACACCGTTTTCTTTTTTTATTTTTTAGACACGTTTTAAGAAATATAGAAAGTAGGATTTTAGAAGAAAGTAGGTGTGTGACTTCATGGATCGTAATTCGACAAGTCTTTTTTTTTCAAGTCAAAAATATAAAAGGGCATTGACGAAAAATGTGTTGAATAAAGTAGAAGATGTATATCTAAATAACCTTCATCAAGACAACCGACATTTTAGCGATATTTTTCTCAAATTTTTGACGTTAAAAATGTTTATCTCGAGTTACATCGGTTACTGTGATAAATCGGCCTTGGCCTTGCATACACCTTGAATATTGCGACCTTCATGATTTTTTTGGTTGTTTTTTTAGCCGTCGCTGGCAACTCATTATCTTCAACCGTGAGAATGTCAATGTTTAATGCAATTTCGATGTAACTATTTGAACATTATAAATTAAGTACTCGTGAAGATGCTGTATTTAAAGATATCTACAATATTGGCAGTGCTTTCGGGACAGTTGAGAAATGTTTCGGTTGTTTTTTAGCTTGAAATCATTTCCTAAAGTGCCCAAAACAATTTTCAGAGCTCGGTAATTTCGTAAGAATTCTGTAGACAAGAACGAGAGCACTGATAATTCATCCATATCTCCATATCGACTTCTTCAAAATGTGAAAACTCCAAAACCTTTTCATCATTTGAAATTTTACCAAACATGAACATATCGCTCGATTTGATAGTTCGTACTGGAAGCTCTGGCGTAAATTGAATCTATTGAAAACACTTTTCCAACACCAGAACAAAAATACGGTCTCTCGACTCTCGTTTCGCTAACCAAATAGGCGTCCTCAGGAGATTATTATGAGTCATAATGATCTCCTGAGAATAGTGGGAAAGTATTTCCAATAGATATCGCCCAATATCTCAAACTGTACCAAATTCGGTTATTGAACATAATTGAACCAAATTTTTGTAAAAGTCCTGCCCTTTTTTCGAATTTAATAAATAATAAATAATATATATATATATATATATATATATATATATATATATATATATGTTCATGTGTGCTGAAGCCTAAAACTCAAATACAAGGAGGCAACAAAATCATACAATGCTCTAAACATTTTTTTATTTGCGGATTTAAAAAAAAAATGTTAAAAAGTCTTTCGCATCGAATACGATCATTTTTCGGAAAGAACGGTTTTTGGCTTTCTACTTCTCCATCTTTAAATAAAAAAATGTGGGAACTTACCGAAGAAAGGAAGAAAGTCCTAAAGTTCAAAAACTAATCTCTAGAAAAAGTATACTGGGTTCAATTTGAATCCGGATACAGGGTGATCCGAAAAATGAATTTAACGTGATCGAATTTAAAAAAAAATGTTGTATAATAAATTAGTTTTAACCTCATATTGCATTAATAAAATATAAAGTTTCGATGAAAGTATTACATAATTAGAATATTCTCACAAATAAAAATCTATCATTGGACTTCTGGGAGGTCATTGAACTGCCCCATTCCAATCCATTAATTTGGAAACTTTTGACAGGATCCATTCTCTCATAGTTACACTAAAAAATAAAACAGCTATCAAAACTAATTGCTCAATTATTCCATTGGTACTTCCAGAATATTACAGAATGCCTGGTTTCTCTGAATATTTTTTTAGATTTTTCTAGCCTCACACACTCTCTGCGAAACACTTTTCACTCATATAGACTTGGACCGATCGTGTTATAAGAGATAATTTTGAGATTATTTCCCATGCCATCTTCATTACACCGTTTATACAGGGTGGGGCACCGAAAAGGAAACAGATCGAATATCTTCAAAACACACGTGTTCTGAAAAAATGCAAAAATACCTCGATTTTTAATCCAAGGGGGACATCTTCCTATCATAACCTCAACTGCCATACCTCTTCCCTCATCCCTCGGTGACTATCACCCAAATAATTTGAATAGGGAAAGTAGTAAGTGTGACACATCGTTAAAAAGGTAATTTCATAAGGAATTCAGCCATGTCAATTTTAGCTACCTAACTTTCGATTTTGGCGCCTTCTTGCGGATAAAACTGTTCCGTATTCCAAATTTATAATACTTCATTCGTAAGCAAATTCGATGACAATGAAATATGGAGTTTTTCTAGGGGAAAAACAAGATGGCTGCAATTATGGTCCAATTTGATTTAAAATTGATAAGTGGTGGTTTTCAGGGTCGGAAATTATTAATTGTTTTTCAATGCAAAAATTCAAGATGGTGGCTCCAAAATGGCGGACGAAATTTGTAATTATGGTTCGATTTTACCCGACACCGAAAACAAATTCTTCAAAACGCATGTGTTGTGAACATAATGCAAAAACACGTAAATTTTAAGTCCAAGAGGGACAAATCTTTTCGTTACCTCAACTGTCATACTTCTCTCCCCACCCCTTGTTGACTCATAAAATTTGATTAGGAAAAGTACTAAGGGTGACACAGCATTGTAAAGCTATTCCATAAGGAATTCAGACATGTGAGTGTTCGCTACTTAACTTTTCATTTTGGCGCTCTAAGGTAGGAAAAACAACTGTTTCGTTTTTCAATTCACATTTTATTTGAAAGGTAATGTGAATTCACGAAAAAAGAACAACAATTGAAAAAATTACATAATCCAATCATCGCAAACTACTTTATTTCACAGTAGATGTTCAAAGTTTCGCCATGAACTGCCATAAATGAGTATAAGTTATTTCCGAAACGCCGTTTGACGTTTTTGAGCATTTCTGAAGTTATTTGATGACATTCGTACCTTTGGAATAACAATTGACTTACTACGCCTATGTATTGCTATAATAAAACACCTTTTGTTTCAGTGCTTATTTGTGTCAGTTTCTTACCACTAGAACGTCAGGTACATTAACGAGTGAAATAAAAAATGGTTTATTCTATTCAGGATAGGGTAGAAATAATTGAATATTATTTCAAAAATAATGAATGTGCCAACAAAGCCAGTAGAATTTTCAATGAGCAATACCTAAACAAAAACGTACATCGTAACTACGTTTTGGAACTAATTTCGAAATTTCAACAAACGGGATATGTGGCAAATAAAACACGTCAAATTGAAAACCCAGTAAGAATAAAAAATTACCTTTTTAAACGATGTGTCACACTTACTACTTTCCCCATTCAAATTGTTTGGGTGATAGTCACCGAGGGGTGGGGGAAGAGGTATGACAGTTGAGGTTATGATAGGAAGATGTCCCCCTTGGATTACAAATCGACGTGTTATTGCATTTTTTTTCAAAACACATGTGTTTTGTACTCTTGAGATATTTTCGGCAACATTACAATACCGAATTTGGTACATGTTTGTTCTAGCCACGAGGCAAGTCAAAACTCATCATTGTTTTGAAAAATAATTAGTTTCAACCTTGTCAATAAGTTTATGTGACAGTTCATTCTCGATGTTTTATTCGTAACCGTTGAGTTTTCATTTTAGAGCTACATATATTCAGTCGTTTGATACAATCGTTGAATTGAAAGAATTAGTACACTATCATCAACTTATTTTTCTCACTGATTCGGCCGTTACTTGATGAAGATCCATAGTAATTTCATAAACTTCACCTCACGACTTGATCTCCACAAACTTAATTTGAAAAATATATCACGACATGTTTCGCTAACACAGTAGCTTCTTCAATAGTGATTTGAAGTATTCAAATAATATTCTGTATTGTGGAAATCAAATCGTGAGGTGTAGTTTATGACATCAACTTATTTTTAACCTGCTATATACTTGAAGTGTTTCGATGGATATCGAAATTTTGTTGAAAACTCCAATAGATACAATCTTAGGAAAGCCCTTTTCCCACACCAGAACTAATATTGTCTCTCGACATCTCTCATCCTACTGATCCTCCTGATGGTGATAACTTAGTTATCGAAACGCGCCTAGAGAGACAGTGTTTTTGTTCTGGTGTGGGAAAAGTATTTTTTTCAGATCCAAAGTATAATCAAAAATTATATAACAGAGAGAAAATTAAGCGGTACCGCCCGTCGCTGATTGAATAATAATAGTAATAAACTTATTGAATAGTCTTATCCGTTCAGCAATTTCGAATATGTTCTACTGCGATATTTTGACTGACGATTACCTGAGCAAAGTCATTAATTTCTACTCGAGCTTCTACTTTGATCAATAGCTGATATAATGAATAATAAATACTATTTTGAATTTAATGTTTGGAAAAAAGTATTAGGTAGTTCTGCCTAAATTGTAATTCATGAATATTGCTTCGGAAACAGATATTGCTTTTTTATATGTGATGGAATTGGCCGACACTTAATGAAACTCCTTGGTAACGTGTTAAAGTACCACATGAGTTGAAAAGTCTCGGACCTAACAGAAAGATGGCGCTAGTGTTATTGCACTCACCGCTTGTTCAGTTAAGACTAAACTTCAGAAGAAAGCTGTTGAAATTTCATGATATTCTACTCGTTAGTTTGTGAACTATTGTGCTAAGAGTGTCACTACTTTTGTTATTTTCAAAACAATGGATCAAAAACAATTTGATGTTTTTATTTTAAGGGGGATTTACACGCAACGATAAGTTGTAGCAATTTATCGTAACGATCAGATTGTTACAATTTATCGTTGTGTGTAAACAGGAGATTGTAGCGATTTATTGGGATTGGAGTTGGAGTGGATGGTTGAAGCCGACCGGGCATCAATTTCTGGGAATTGTAACAATGTGTTGGAACGTGTCACAGTTTAAAAATCTGTTTAAAATCTGTTTAAAATCTGTTTTTCCGTTAACCAGCTGTCGCACCCCTACGAACGACAACCCTCAGAAGTCGAAACTTGTGCGAGCTAAGGATTAACGAGGTCTTACCTTTTAACGTGTGATTCCTAACACGCTACCATATTATCGCTACGATTTCACTCAGTGTCCAATCTTTGGCTTTTGCACTGTAAGGTTGTTTCATGACATAGTGCTGTAGGTAAACATGGCAGAAAATGCAAGTAAACAAGCACCTCGTGGGTTTTTAATTGAATTTATAGAACTTTATAGAAGTTTTACCTGTCTGTGGCTCGTTAAGAGCAAAGAATATTCCGACAGGAACAAAAAAGGCCTAGCTTATATTGAGCTAGTCAAAAAGTTCAAGGAGTTTTTTAAAAATTCGTTTTTCCGTTAATCAGCCCCCATGCAAACGACAACTCTCAGAAGTTGAGAAACTTGTGCGAGCTAAGGACTAACGAGGTGTTACCTTTTAACGTGTGATTTCTAACACGGTTGCAGAATCATCCCAGCTTCAACCAGATAAATTATTTTGAGAAAAATATCTGGTCGAGGCGGGAATCGAATCCACGGCCTTCCGATCGAGATTCGGGCGCACTACCACCGCGGCCAATTCCGTCTGCAGATAGGAACACTGTCGTAAAAAAAATTAACGCGTTGCGTACGGTTTATAAGAAAGAACTTTTGAAAGTTGAGAGTTCGGAGAAATCGGGGGCTGGTGCGGATGACATCTACAAAACTAGTTTGTGATATTTCGACCGACTTCATTTCTTGAACGACCAGGACTTTACAAGACCAACTAAGTGACATTTGACAAGAAATCGCTACAATTTATCGTAGCGTGTAAACAGTGCTCTATTATTTCGATTTGTTGGAGCGATAAATTGTTCAATTAATTGTTACGATTCATCGTAGCGTGTACAGCCCCCTTTACACTGCTTCTTGATGGAAACATATCGTTCAAGCGAAGCAATGGTTTGAAAAGTGTTATAAGGACTCCGCTCCATCAGAAACAACAATTGAACGCTGGTTTGCTGACTTCAAATGTGATCGTAGAGACACCGATGATGCAGAACGAAATGGGGCAGTAACACCAGAAAACTTAAGAAAATCCACAAAACCGTTTTGAATGATCGAAAAGTGAAGTTGGGTGTTTAAACATAACAAACCGGAATGTTTACGTCGATATGTGACAATGGATGAAACATGGATCCATGAATTCACTTCGGAATCAAATTGATCGTCATCTGAGTGGAGAGCAACTGGTGAACCTCGTCCAAAGCGCCCGAAAGCACAACAATAGGCTGGAAAGGTTATGGCCTATATATTTTGGGATGTGAGTGATGTAATATTCATCGGCTTTTGTGAGAAGGGAAATACCATCAACAGTGAATAGTATATAGCGTTATTGAAACATTTGAAGGTCGAAATTGCAAAGAAATGACCGCATATGGCAAAGAAAATAATTTGTTTCATGAAGAACGTACCGTATCACGAGTCAATCAAAACGATGGCAAAACTACATGAATTGAACTTCGAATTGTTCCCACATCCACCGTATTCGCCAGATTTGGCGCCCAGCGACTACTGACTGTTCGCAGACCTCAAAAAATGCTCAACGGTAAGACATTTCGCTCGAATAAAGAGGTTATTGCAGAAACTGAAGCCTATTTTGAGGCAAAAGATAACTAGTTCTTCAAAAGTGGTATTGAAATGTTAGAATAGCGCTGGAATGATTGTGTGGGTTTTGAGGCTATAACGTTGATGAATGAAGCCATTTCTTTTTTAGGCCCAGGACTTTTCAGCCCACTCTTCACTAAACACTTTACGAAACTACAACTTGTGTTGCACTATACAATAGCTTTCTAAGGCATAAATATACTACTTATATCTACTTAGTGCTTTGTATAAATTAATAATTCGAATTATATGATTTTTTTCCTACTTAATGATTAATAATTTTAACTGCGTTTGAGCATAAACTCATTGCCAATTTATAGGAAATATCCTGTTAACTAGTTTAGTGACCCAATAATTCAATGTTGGTTGGTGAGTAATTCACTCAAAAACTAAATTTCTTGTAAAATTGAAACGATAATAATCGTATAAGTTTTTTGGGAGGTATGTTTATGAAAATTCGTTGTTATAGAGTCCTGAAGAAGAATTTAATTGAATTCGAAACGGTGGCAAGAAAATATTTGGTTTTTTCATTGGTCCTGTTACCCAACCAACCTTTCTTCTTCAGGAAATATACTTAATTCAATTCCAATTGGTCATCCAGTAAATGTTCCTTATTCTCGAATCTATGGGTTTCCAAGCATTTCAAAAAATTCAGTTTCGAACCTTTCACTTTTCTATATTTAAAACGTAATAGTCGTGAATGAACTCATTTCCCTCTGCCAGAAGATGGTTTGGAAATGTGGAATTGGTATTCACATTCAAGAAACTAGTCCAACGCTCTTTCATTCTTTGGGAAAAGGTTATCCCCGTTTGGCCAATAAAAACCATAAATGTACTTGTACTCTCTTGATCTGTCCGACACAAAAGTTTTGGCTTCATTGTTTTTACTTGTCATGCACTGATTTGAACCTTTGGTGTAGTAATGAATATTATTGGAGTTTTTTCCCAACGCCAAACCGTTATTTTAACACCTCGACACGTGTTTCGATCCCCAAGTGATCATCTTCAAGATGAAGATTAAACTAAATATACTTACAATGTTATCCTCATTTATATCATAGACAACTCTTCTAGGTACCTGCAACTTAAGTGTCTTAAATCAATTTCGCCTTATCTATTAGTCTTTAATTGATTTCATAATGTGTCCTTATGTGATAGTAATTAATAATTAAACTATTATTTCAACAAGTTATATAGTTTATTATTAGGTAGTGGTCCTTTGTATCTTTATTCATGATATTATTATGTCTACTTATTTCTACACTCTCATAGACATCTAGATGCCTGTTATTGTTAACTGGTCCAACTAATCTCAATGAACTGAAGTCTATGGAATGGTTTTGTTTCAAAAAATGATGAGCGCCTGCTGATTTTTCTGGTCTTCCATATTTTAGGTGTGTTAAGTGTTCCTTATATCTTATTTTAATAGATCTTTTTGTCTGTCCATAATATTTGGCATCGCAGTCCTTACATTTAATTTCCGAATTCTCGCACTGAGCCGCGCTCAGTGTGATCTCAGGTATAGCCCCACTTCATATAGAAGTCGGGGTCAGATACCATGAGTGGAGAATGCATGGAGAAAGGAAGATCGAAGACAGAATGAAAGGAATAGAGGAGGTACTTCCTTGGATGCAAGGGATGTAGCTGGAGGAGACGCAGGACGAGGGAATGACTGAAGTATATGTGGACGCTGGAGCGAGAATGGGTATAGGTTGGGCGTATGTAAGGAATGAGAGCGAGTGGGTTCTAGGGAACGAGATGATCCCCGAACAGAAGAGCGTGAGAGGGTGGTCAGCATATGGAGTATGAATGAAAAAGTGAGAATCGTCAGTTACTCCGCCATAGCGGTGGAAAGAATGAAAGCAGTACGAGTGAGGAACAAAAGAGTGGCGAGAATCCAGAGAATGATTGAAGAGAGGAGTGAGAGGGGAGCACGGGCTGAAATAGTATGGCGCAAAGGACATCAAAGTGATAACATCGGAAACAAAAAGGCGCATGAAGAGGCCACTAAAGGTATTGGTAAAGACCGTGTTACCTGGGAGGTAAGAAGAATGAGTGATAAGAATGAAGAGAGAAAAAGGATGAAAGAGCGAATCAAGGAAGAATGGCAGAATAACGGAATGACAGGGAGACTGCTATACAGATATTGTAGAGTAGTCAGGTATGAAGCACTGAATCTGACGAGAAAGGCTACTGTTCACAGGGCACGGCAACTTTTCGGGTTACCTGGCTAGATTCAACCTGGGACTGGAAGTACCTTGATCATGTGGGTGGGGGGAGCCTGAAACGGCAGATCATGTGCTTGAGAGATGCATGCGTGGAGACAAGGTTGGTTGGAGAGAATGGATAGAAAGACTGAAACTAGAAAGGGGTAGTATGCAACTGAGAGATAGAAATGGGAGAAATAGTGAGTGGATACACATCGCAAATGAATGGGCGGAGAGCGTGGTGCGAGATGAATGGGACAGATGAAAAGCAGGCTGTCAGCTTACTGTCACGGTTAGCTTACGGACATACCGGAGACAGCAGAATATTTATACTCAGTTTATTGTAATTCTAATGCAATGTAACGTAAATGTAATAGTTTTTTTTTTGTTTAATAAAGTTGTATCTTCTACCCCGTTGATTTGAAGAGGGATTTCCTTGGCAGTAGTGAGCTGGATAGAGGAAATATGCCCAGTTGGAAGGCTTTCGAGCCAGGACAACGGAGGGCGACGGCATTATTCATGTCCATAATATTTGGCATCGCAGTCCTTACATTTAATTTCCGAATTCTCGATTTTGTCTTTTGGATTTCCTAAATAGCTCTGTAGTGTATGACTTGTTTAAAATCCACCTTGATACCTATTTCCTTGAAAATGTTTCCAAGGTTCTTCGTGTATTACACGAAGACACTTAAGACGCAGATACCTAGAAGAGGTATCTATGGTATAAATAAGGATAATATTGTAAGTATATTTAGTTTATTCTCCCTCTTGAAGATGATCACTTGGTGATCGAAACACGTGTCGAGGTGTTCAAATAACGGTTTGATGTTGGGAAAGTACGCCAGTAATATTTATTGTTTTTAATTCATTTGCTAATGAAATATCTACTTTGTAACCGTTATTGACAGAAAATTGTTTCTCTGAAAATTACTTTCCGAAAATGGAATATGTAATGGTCTGTGATACCTACTGTTGAATGCTGCTACTTTATGTTGATAGAGATGTGTTGAGGAATTAAAAATGACACTAGTCTTATAAGATGGTTTGTGGAAATTTTAAAATCTCACATTATACTTGGAATCGTTTTTTTTTTGCATTCAATGTGCGAATAATTTGGGGATGTTTAGCATCAATGTCGCCATGTTCAAATCATTTGACCTTGGAAAAAAAGTCGTTGCTAGTGTATTGGACATATTTATATTTATCGATCCAGTCGTTGAATGCTGATAACCTCAAGCCAAAAATAGTATCTCTACAAATTGTCAACACTGTGACTTCATAACTCACCAGTTCATGAGTATTTTAAAAGTTAATATTACGACAACTATCGCTTGGAAGCGGAAGTATTGATAAAATTTCATTGAGGACTAAATTCGGGTTTGTAAACCTCCATTTATACTTTATGAATATGACTCTGATGCCATATTATAGTTTTCTTTTTTTTTTTTCGAGAAGAAAGCCAAGATTTTCGATTTCCATGTTGAATGTTGAAGACAGGCTGAGCAAATTTTTTTCAAACAAACAATAAGATAAGTTTTAATTTTTCTGATGAAGATGAGCACTTGGTGAACGAAACACGTGTCGAGGTGTTGAAATAACGGTTTGGTTCCAAACAGTACATCACAAGTAAAACAATAAGTTCCTCCCATAATTGTCAATGGTGGTCCCAAGAAATATGAATGTCAGGATCAGTATCTCTGGTTTTCGATGATATTTTTATATTAAAACCGGAAAATCTATGGTATCAGCTTGATGGACGACACCAATGCATCAGTCAAATTTTTCAAGACAAAGTTATAAAAAAATTTGGCAGTACATATTATTATCCATCCGTATCGCTTCAGTTGACACCTTTGGATATTTTTTAATGGGCTTATTTTAATAAAAAAATTAATACTTGGAAAAAATACTCTTAGAAATTGCTGCACAAGGGTAAAATGTCAAATTTACTCTAATAAATGATTAAAAATTATACTTTCATCACTTCGGACTTCCATTGTCTAATATAAAATAAATTGATTTGAAATCCCTGAAAAAAAATCGAAAAGATTAACCGAAAATAACAATTTTATTTAACAAAAAAACTGAAATTACAAAGAAATAAAATACAAGCAACCACCAAAAAAAATATAATATATATGAAAAATAAAAATTAAAAGATTCCAAACCAAGTTACGTCACGACGTTTCGATTGTTAGTATCCGCACAATCGTCTTCGGTGATAACTGGTGATGAAATACACCACGAAACATTGTCAACTACTTTCAAACAAACGTTAAAAATTATACATTTTACATTGAATATTCTGATTTATTTTAACTTATTGTTTTTAGCCGATAATTCTAATATAAAAACTGACACTCCAAGTAATAACAGACATTCCGAACTTTCGTTTCAAAATAAACATTTATAAAAAATAAAAAAACCATCAGTTTCATCCTAGTTTAACAAAATTCGACTTACGCTCATAAAATTTGCCAAGCTTTCATTTAGACAGATGATTCAGAACTTTTAAAAAACTCTACTTTGCTTTAAACTTTAAATGATTAAAAACGAGTTTAATGAAGGTTCATAACAGGCAAAAGTCTCGTGGTCATTTTAGCGTTCCTATCGATGGCACATCAATAGAGCAAGTGAGTAATCTTGAAGAAGCAGAAGTTCAACAGCCCTGAATTGGAGTAACAAATATTTATAGTGCTAGATCCTTTTTTGTTCAATTTACAATTTGAAATTCAATATGTTGTAGACCACATTTATATTTGAAATATTTTTAATAATTCAAAATCTCGAAAAACTGTCTCTTTCAACAAATATCATTCCTGAGGTCGTTCAATTTTGTTTGTCCATGAAGAATCAAGTTTTTTATTTTCGATTGAATGGTCTAATCACCGGACCTGAAAGAGTAGTATTAATCGGTGTAAGCCACCCGGAAAGGCCAAGGTTTTATCGGAATTTACCGCCAATCATCAATTGAACGTTTAATAATGGTCGTCACAAGTAATGGATTGTTTGGATACTTTATTGCTTGGACACGAACATGTGACACAATAATGAGGCTTCATTATTAGTTATGCGTTATTTATAATGGAAGAAAATCGATTCATTATCAGAGTTTGTTATGTAAATATACATGCCGTTTTTAAGCTGATTCCAATTTTGCTATCTCGGAAACGATAACATCTACAAGGTCGGGTAAATTGGACAAAGGTTTCCTATTTTGGGGAACTAGAATAATTTCTTTTGAGATCGTTTTTTTAACTAGAATTGCCGAATTTCGTTTTTTTTGGCTCTTTCGCCTCCATTTCGAATGATATTAAAAAGGCAGAGAAACTTACAATACTGTTTGATTTCGTCATCAACTTTATTTTTGAAGTGATAACTTCTTATGGGAGGGTAAACCGCTTCGTTACCTAACGCGTAACGACGCCAGTTTGTCTGGCTTCCCTTTCTCTCACGCATACTTCAGCGGAGGCAGGCTCATCCTCTTCGTCGGACAGACGATCAGTATTCAGTGTGCGTTAGCCATGTAATGTTGACAGTATTATAAAAATCTAACCAGCAAGCACGTAATATGCTTTTATTAGATGAACCGTGGCTTAAAAATTATATTGATTTTGTATATGTGCATTATTAGTATCATCATTCAATCCTATAACAATTGGCTTATGGTAGCTATAATATACAGTGCATTTCTTTGATGTCCCCCCCTTTTTGGAACGGGTCAACTCAAAAAAATTGAAATTTGGGGTAATGAAATTACTGCATGAATACTTTATTTTGAAGTGAAATTGACAGATGAAATTTTCAAAATGGCGACTGGGTGCCATCTGGGAAAAAAATTGAATGGAAATTAGGGTCTTGTGACACATCTTTTTGAAGCTCCTGACAAATGCTTCACAATCCTAGAATATAATGTCAATATCTTCAACTACTACAAAATGGCGGAACTTTTAATAATTGCCTGAATACATTGACATTTAACTACATAATATGAGGTAATAAGCTTGAGGTCAGTTCAGAAAATGCTCGAAATGGTTGCCTTAAACTTCTTGACATATGAACAGCCTATCCGATATTTCACGTCGAACATTTTCGAACACAATAACGTCAATATCTCTACAAATATTTATTATTCTACGCCATATATACAATATTGAAGCAGGTTCAGTTTCGTACACCTTTTGCTTCAAATAGCCCCATAAAAAAAGACCAAAGGTGTCAAATCTGGGGAGCGGGCTGGCCATTCTGTAGGACCTCGAGGGCCAATTCAACGACCAGGAAAAGTAGTATCCAAATAGTTTCTTACTTGTATTGAGTAATGTGGTGGTCCTCCATCTTGTTGGAATACAATATCCATATCGAATTCATTAGGATTCGCTTCGACGATTTCAGTGATGAGAGTGTCAACAGTAGTTTCCATCATATTCAAATACAGTTCCCCTGTTAAATTTTGATCAATAAATAGAGGTCCTACAATATGGTTTCCCAAAATTCCTGCCCAAACGTTAATTTTTTCTGGATATTGGGTATGTGTTTCCCGGAAAACGTGAGGGTTGTGTCACTCCAATAACGGCAATTTTGTCTGTGAACATTGCCGTTTAAAAAAAATGTACATTCGTCCACACAGTAGAAGGAGACACCTCACAAACATTCGCGACGGAATAAGTAGACTGTTCAGGATTTACTACCATCTCACCAATTATTTGCACTTGATGTTCTTCCGGAATGGACGGATGTCCTGGGGGCTTTTTGTAGTGTACACTACCGGTCGTTGTGAATTTGGATACAAGTTTCCTCAAATAGTTTTCACAGATAGGACGATTCGGAAAACGTTCATTGAAATCTATTCGATCTCGTGAAAGTTACGCGTCACACCGTAAATAAAAATCGCTTCAACTTTTTCTTCCAATGGACGAGAATTGACCATTTTAGAGATTGATGAGGTACTAAATGACAATATTCTTACTGAACAATGATGTTCATTGTCGTATTGACATTTTTTGTCGTTTTTATTAACAAAAAATTACTTAACAAACCTTATCGGGTTGTTGGAATTGCCATATGGCAGATAAAAAATGTTTCTAGAAATATCGATATTAATGTATTTGTCTTCAGGAAATTGTTAAATGTTCCGCCATTTTGTAGTAGGTGAAGGAAGATATTGACTTTATACTCCAGGGTTGTGAAGTATTCGTCAGGAGTTTCAGATAGCGCCCAGTCGCCATCTTCAAAGTTTCTGTCAATTTCACTTCAAAATGAAGTATTCATACATTAATTTCATTATCCCAAATTTCAATTTTTTTATCTGATCCGTTCAAAAAATTAAAGAGGGGACATTAAAGGCATGAACTGTATGCATGTATACATAAAATTAAAGTAATGACCTAAACTTTTCTCAAGATGAATAATTTCAATATTGAATAGTTCAACCTAGATTAGTTTAAGTTATCACTTCTGTCGGGCGTCCCGAGACGCACACTTTTTTTTTTTTTAATACGGACCTCTAGTTTTTTCGCATCGATTTTTTTAGTCACTGTAATAACAAATTCAGCTATGTATTCAAAGCCAAAACTCGGTAGAGCATGTTTTTTCATTGTTGGCGTCAAATTTGCAACGTTATGCACTGCCCAAAACCCAGGGATTAAGCAAGGGGGAGTAGGTTCTCTCACCCCCTCGTATATTCCACACAGCGTAGCGCTCAATAGACCCCGCTCTCTACCCTAGTTAATTTTAATAATTGAAAGAATACACTCAAATTAGAAAAATGCTAATGAACCAGAACCAAAGTTACCCAAATGAAAACAAAAACAACCATTTTAGTTTAATTGAACAATTGGTAATACAAATATTTCCCCAGGTACTACCTGGGGAATTAGATCTGGTGATCGGGCAGGCCATCTTGGTTGATGTCAATATTGGATAGAGAACCATAAATTCAAGTTGTTTTTGATGAGAAATGACTAATACGGGATATACCTTCAATAAATGTTATCAGAAAATATCTAGGATGCAGCTTATCAGGTTATAAATTGTGAAAACTCTTACTTCATTTCAAAGCCGTTGGAAATAAATTCTATATCGGAGATATTTTACGCAACGTCTGAAATTGATGATGGATTTGAGGGATTCCTGATAATTCAAAAATAGTTTATCTTCTTTCAACGGTGGAGTGTCCTATGTCAGACCACGTTGATCTGCATTCAAATGAATTACCTATAACCTGAAGTACTTATTTCTTCAACTCAACTTTTTATTGAAACATTTTTCAAAATAGACTTTTTCTGAATAGACTAGTGTGTTAAGTCGGAAGAATATTGAGCATCAATTTATCTGTTTAAAAAAAGCTGATTGTTTTTCATTTGGAATAAATATTTCCTAATTGTTACTGAAATAAAATATCCTCAATTTTTATAAGCACACTAATACACCAAAATTAATCCTTTGATGGAATGTAATATTGCCTCTTGTTTTTTTTTTATGATCATAATCACGAAAAGTGAACAATTCCATTGTTTTTTTTACTTCCCTAACTAGTGAAGTTATGAAAATAATATCTGGTACTTATTTTCTTTGTTCTTGAAAAAAAGTTCCTATATATTTTTAGAATTATCGGTGTTAGGGGATAGTTCTATTTCAGAATTAACTTCGACGAGAATATTTTTTGCATTTCAATTATATATTCAATATGTTTTTCAATTCTAACCAACCACATAAGTTGACGCCAACAAAGTAATTTTTTTCAAAATCTTTCGAAACAGTTTCGCATTTTCACTAACGAGCTATACTACTTAAAAAAACGTTAATATTTTTAATAAACGTTTTAAATTTTAGAATTTTTTTCAAAACTTTTTCGACTTCTATAATATTTTTAGTTGTAGAAGTGATGAATCTATACCGGTTACAAAAAAACGATTCCTCTACATTCGATTGAAGTGAGGTATTTGAATGTTTCAAGTCTAATTTCCTCTAATAAATTGATGGATGTAGCCGTTACTACGTGGTAGGAGGTCATCATGAAAAATGAGAAATAAAACTTTGTTTTTTTAGCACTTTTCTTTGTAACTAATGATCCGTTTATTGTGATTGTTTGAAAATGTCCTTATAGAACGAAACTGCAGTAACACGTACAAATAAAAGCGGTAAAAAAACATAACAAGTTTTTTTTTTCTCATTTTTCCTAATTTCTTCTTATCGCGGGTATAATAAACGTTATCTATTCTGTCGTGAAGTGATTCTGCAAATTATTATTTTCCATTAACGTTTTACTTTCGATGTCTATACTATATAAATATTTACATTCCGCGAAATTGGTATGATTGCTGAGTCAACAGAGGAATATGCGATAGCGGTATCAACTCTTTCTGAATGTGTAGTACTACTGAAAGTTGTCACTTGTAATTACTACTAAGTGACTCGAAATATGAAAGTTAATAATTCATAGTATTGAAAATCATGGACTAGTTGTTCTTAAAATAATGCTGTTGAACTTTCCTGACTCTTAAAGAATAAATAAATGTTTGAATAATTTGGGAAAAAATTATGTAAACTGTTTGTATTTTAATAATCGCTTTCATTTTCGTTTCATCCCAAAGACGCAATCCTACTTCATTTTAGTAAAGTTAATATTTTGATAATAAATATTTACTGTAATATCTAGACAAGAAAGTGCATACTCGTTGGCTTGAAAGTGGTGCCATTTTACAGGTACCAAGTATAAAATATACATAAATATCGTTGAGGTATAACAGCTGTTTTTATATAATATATATTTGTCATATTGAAAAAAATTAATTAAAATTATAATGATTGAATATGGTGAAAATTCCATTGAGACAACTAACAGACAACCATAGAAATTGCTTTGAAAAGGACTTCAAAAAAATGCGTGGGTCTATTCGACGCTCCACCGAAACCCGCAAGAGTTTATTGTGGCTCACAACTATTCACACTCAACCAAATAAACCTAGCTTATTAACGAAGCCGATTAGTTTGTATGGTGAGTGGTCTTTCAGGTTAGATGGTAAGAGTACGGCTCTGCCGAACTCTAAAAACCTTATTCGGTCCCCAGCGGGGCAGGCACAAAGTATGTGCTCTGCATCAGTTTCCAAACAGAGCCAACACACACACACACTCTTCCGACAGTTGGAATCTCTGCATATGATCATTCAAATAACAGTGACCTGTAAGAAGGACTGTTAGATATCGTAGTTTATCCCCACTGTAGTCCAGCAACTGTTTGGTATCAAGCTTCGAAGGGTGAATAAACGCCTTGGATTGAGCCAATCCTGAAAGATTCTGCCAGAAGTCAATGAATCTTTTTGCCATCCAGCCTAAAGCAATGCCAATGACAGGTTCTGGTCCGATGAAGCTGCTTACAGCACCCTGCTTTGCAAGGGAGTCAGCAGCCTCATTGCCTTTCAGGCCAGTTTGGCCAGGAATCCAGACCAGAGACAATTTGTTGAGTCTTCCTATCGAGGAGAGTCGTTTTTGGCAGTTTGCTACCAATTTAGACGTTACTTGGTAGGAGCCAAGAGCTTCCAACGCCGCTTTTCTGTCCGAGAATATTTTTACTGGCTTGTGTATGAGGTTGGATTCTTCCAATCTCTCCGCACACAATTTAATAGCGTAAATTTCCGCTTGAAATACAGTCGCATAGCTTCCTAGGCAGGTTGATATCTGTGTCCTGAGTCTGCGACTAAAAACACCTTTACCAGAACCGGAAGGTGTTTTTGATCCATTTGTGAACCAACAACTATCTGCTCTTAATATTTCCTTCTCCCGGAGGATCCAGTCCTCTCCACAGTACTTTATAAGGCAGTTTGTAGTTGATAGTTGGAGGCATACAGTCAGAGGTCATTTCCAGAATGCTGTGACTTCCAGTGTCAACCAACAGTCTGTGGCACTCTGCATTAAACTGATTTGTGCAATTGGTAATGTGCACAAGTCTATATGCAGTCCATCTAGATTCTCTCTCCAGAAAATGTGGAGAGGAGGTAGATCTAGAAGGATCTCCATGGCCGCTGTCGGTGTGGGACTGATGGCACCACTGATGGCCAGACAAGCCTGTCTCTTTAAGCCAGAGAGCTTAGCCTGGGACGTTTATAGTACACTACAATGTTGTTTGTTCACGTACCCATTCATCCAGAAATGAGATTCATCGCTGCAGATGATTTTTCGAAGAGTCACTTGCCAACTGCTCTAGAGCCCATTCAGCGAACACAAGTCGTTTACCTTCAGTTCCTGGGTCAGTTTTTTACGGGTGCAGGTCCAAGTCATGACGCAAAATTCGCCAAGTTATGGTATGCGAAAAATCGAGTTCTTGTGTTGGTCGATCGTTTACTGAACCAGTGGACTCAAATTTATCTACCATTTTGCGAATAGTCCTCTCGGTAGGACAATTATGGTGACCGTAAAATGGCGAAGCGCGCGGTACATTGTCGGAACAGAACACACATTTTGATAGAAAATTTTTATTATTTGCATGTGTTGTTGTCCGTGGTTATTTGTCAAAACAGACTGAATAAATGACAAATAATTTGACAGATGTAGCTTTAACAATATGGCCGTTATCAATTATCAAAGTTTGGAAGTTCCTCTTGGAAGACCCTATCAAAGCGATATATTGTAAAACATACAGTGTCCGTCTAAAGTCCCCCATTATTAATTTTTGAACCACCTGGTATATGGCAACGAAAACATAGGAAACGAGAAACCACTTTTTAATGAAAAAATTACAGTTCATACTTTTGATATGGCGTCTGAGCGCCATCTTAATTCAATTTTTTTATAGACTACCCCTTATTCGATTTTCTACATCCTTTAATACTTTACTCCCATATTCAACAGCTTTCAAAAAACTTTGTTTGAAAAGTGACATTTTCGTCATTTTGAACCCAACAAAACACAAGGATATTGCTCTCAAAAATAAATAAGTTGGTTAAAAAAAATTGTTTGTGGAATAAAAATACTTTCATTCAACCCCATCAATTATTTTATCAAGTGTTCGAAATGGACCCTTCCTATATCTTGACAATAAACTGCCCTGTTATAGCTTCTCTCATATTAATAAGAGTCTGTTCATCTATTCTTATTCTGCGGTTCCAAATCTTCGATTGTTTGGCATTCAGTGGCGTCAATTTTTGACCTCATTTATATCCAAAGGAAAAACTCTAGAGGTGTGAGACCCTGGAAATCTTGAACATCATTCTGCTGAAATATGATTTCACAAATTTTCAACGTTTCTTGATTGTCCAATTCAATTTGTCTTATACGAGGTTCAAACTCAGTTTCTCTGAGGGTTTCTTTGGTTAAAATCTGTCCAACAACGTGATCTCCCAAAATGTCAGCCCATCCATATACTTTTTCTGGAAACTAGATCTGTATCTCTCTAAAAATGTGCGGAATATTGTCGCTTTAGTATTGTACACCTTATTTGTTGACTTTTTCATTACTCTTGACCACAAATTCAACCCTCTTGTCTGGATCATCCTCCGAGAGAGCATGCAGCATTCTCATTTTGTAGGGATGTTGACTGGGTCGGAATGATTACCATTTCAGCAACAATTTGTATTTTTTTCTGAATGAGAGGGTCTTCCTAATCTTGAAGCATGTTCGGGATAGGATTTTCTGGAAATCTATCAATCAAAATTGAATATTCAAGAAGCATCATATATCAAAATTAAATATTTTTCTATAGAAAAGTTGTTTTTTTTTTTAAATTTAAACCTTTGAAATTTCGTTGAGCTATACCATATAATTAAAAAAATATTAGGGGGAACTTTTAACTTTTATTGATGAGGTTTTTATGTACTTTTTCTATGGTATATATGACGTCAGTTAGAATGGCATAAAAAGTAAATAGTTACCGAACGTCGGTAGTATCTTTGTATGGCATGGACGGCGTGGGAGGTTTTATATCAACTAGTAAATTTATCAGACCCGGTTTAGCTGTTCGGATTGTTTTCATATAGACTATATCTGAAACCTCTATACCTTAATTACATATTATTTATATTTACATATGTATCTACTGTCAAAATATTAACTCGTAACGTAACGTTATTAACGTAACAGTATTACGTTCTTCAAATGTCCAATGAAGTGTTTTTAAATACGTGTTTTAATTGTTCTCATGATTTTGAAATAAGACGGTTGTAACTTAAAATGCATCTGACTTTTATCAATATCGTGTGACCTTATGTTTTGCTCAAGGGTTCCACAATGCTGCTTGAGGTGACTTGATTTCTCATCGTTAAATCTACATATCTGGACTAATATTCTCAATCGCGTGATTTACTACGATTTTCTTAATGGTTTCATTGCTATGCCAGTTTTTTGCTATGAAAATGTGTTTTTAAACTTTGACACTCTCTAACGGAATGCTTTCGAAAACCCTATCTTTCAACTAATCCAAAATGCACTGTTATATATATGCAAATCAAAACTTGTTATTTCGTTTATCGGTGAGCTTACTTTGTTTTAACTAAAATTGAGTGCTTTCACGAACATTGTCTTGGGACACAATAAGCCTGCTAATATTGTAAATAAAAATCATCAACTGAAATGTACGGAGGGTATAGAAGGAATTGGAATTGTAATATTTTCGACCATGAATTAGCAGAGGGTTAGGTATATTGCCTTGAAATCCCCTGTGTATATTGTTACCTTGGCTTTTATGTAAATTTTGAAATGATTCAGTTTCAAAAATGATTTTGCCCTGTTAAATTTTAATTTCTGTCAATCAGCACAGTGACCGTCACAAAACACATCCTGGTCGGTTGAAAACAAAAAAAGATTGCAGTGACAGTAAACAAGTAGAATGTCTTTCTTATAAAACCCAGGAGTTAGGAACATATTGTTCATCAGATCCAATTTTTGTATATCTTGGTCTAATTCTGTGGCTAAGTTTGTACAAATTTTACGAAATCCATAATTCTACAACTAATACGGCACATGGAAATATAAATTTGCTTGCTGAATAATATACATCCCATGTAACTACTAGGGTTAACTACTATCCACTGTTCTCATTGTGCAGAATATAAAAAAACGAATCCTGAAACAGCTATAAAAAAGTGTTTTCATTCCATTCTGGCCTACGAAGGCCAGAAATGTTGATGAGCTGTTTTGCTGTCAGCGATTCTTTGTTTCTCTTTCACATTGTTGAATTTCCATGCATTTCCCCACTTTTTGGATTCATTAACTGACCCAAAAAATAAATAATTGCTTCAAGATTTTTTGGGTTTCTCCAAAAAAGTTATCAATTATTCGATAACCATTCTGTGAAGCCATAATGTCTCTGGAACCCTTTTTTTTAATTTCTGCAAGACTACTAAATATCAACAAACAAATAAGTTCATGTTTAAAATATTTAGAGGAATATACAGGGCGTTCCAAAGAAAACTTTACCCTCCCTGTAAGTCAGAAACGGACGTGTAATCGGAAATTTCAAAGAACACGTCAACTTTTATTTCTAGGGGGATTAATTCTGATATGGAAATCATACCTGAACTTCACCCTCCTGCGGTCAGCAACTAACACCCGATTTTTTCAATGGCATGGGGGATCAACTGATACATCATTTGAAAGGTTTTTTTCCCTCTATTATACCGTCTGTCGCAGGTCTTCTGTTTAATGTATTGATGGCTCACGTTGTGGTCTGGATGATTCGTATTATAAATTCTTGCAGCAGCTTTAGCACATTCATTATTTCAACAATAGGTTGCAACAATTTCTATTCTTTCTTCAGTAGAATAAAACATGTTGGAACACAGTGAACAAGGATGATTGAATAAGAATTCGTGAAGAAGTGGCAATGGCCACTTTTTGTTCTGCGACAACTAGATTCAACAAAAACTATCAGTGCAGAAAAAATTAACAGTGCCGTCCATTTTAAAACTTTTATTACTAATTGAATGAATTCTACAAATCTAGAAGACCTGCGACAGAGAATTGTTCGGGAATGCCGATTTCTGACTCCGGAAATCTTCAATAATGTAAGGAAAGCTTCCGAAAGTAGACTGTATTATGGCATGGAACTAGATGGAGGTCATTTTGAACGTTTCGTCCGTTAATTGTGTTGCCATTGATATTACTTTTGTTGATTTCCTCAATAAAATGAGCGACAGCGAATTTTCTGTTTTTTCTTAAACGAAACTTTTAACATTTAATTTCTCGGTATCGAATGAACCACTTTCGAAAAAAAATACAGAGGTAATAGAGGGACAAAAGGCCTTCCAAATGATGTATCACTCGATCCCTCATGCCATTGAAAAAATTTGGGGGGTAGTTGCTGACCAATAGAGGGTCAAGTTTCGGTTATGATTTCCATATCAGAATTAGTCCCCCTAGAAATGAAAATTGACATGTTTTTTGAAATTTTCGATTACCTACACGTCCGGTTCTGACTTACAGATCAAGTTTTCGTTGGAACACCCTATATGTAGGTATTTCATCGTAACTATCATTATTCAATCAATTCAAGTTTGAAATACCTTCATTATTATTATTATATCTATTTCGAATATTTCTCTTGGCTCATTTCCAAGGCACTAGCGTAAATACTCAGTTGCTGAATTGACTAATCAAATTTTTTGCTTTAAAATTATTCCGAAAAATTGCTCAATTCCTCTCACGTGAAGTGTTGAACATCAAAAACACTGATTTATCTAGTAGGTGCTTCATATTTTATGGCCTGGTCTATGGTGTTTATTGGATTTGGCATCATACAGAAACGTTCCTATTTTTACATGGCTTGAAAATGTGTGATATTAAAAACGCCAGACGTAGCCTGTCGCGCGTAGGTCAAGTTTACATCACTTGAACCAACTTCAAAAACTTTTACGTGGTCATGTTGGTATGTCAGTTATTGCAGGTTCACGATGAGCTAGCTAGAATTTGATTTATTTGCTTATACCTCGAAGGTAAAATTGAAATATTCATGAGCTTTCCAATGTGTGCAATAAAAATAAAAAAGATCATAAATTGTTTTTTTAAACTAAATTTGACGTATTTTGGAAATCATATACGAGTAATTGCAGCGATTTTGAATAACATTCGACCCAGCAAATTCTAAATGGATACTGAAGATGAAACTTGAAATTTATAGTTGAAGCAGTGCATCCATCAGTTAGAAAACAAAGGATAAAATCATGCAAAACGATGTTTTTAGCGCTACTGAACTTTACATTCGAGGTCTTTTGAAAAAATAAGGTGAATATTCAAATTTTGCAGGTTACGTACATTCGATTAGACATTTTGTTATGTTGGTACACTCGTCTCGAGCATATGTTCACAGTTTCAGCTGTTTAGCATGTTTGGTTTGTTGGTGATAGGCATAAGAATTAGGAGTGTTTCGCACGTTCGGCGATTTTCTTTCATCGAAGAAAAAAGGAATCAAAGAATTTGCGTAAAATTTTTTGTGAAAAGTGGAAGAAAGTGCTCTAAAACACTTGAAATGTTGACAGTGGCATACGGTGATTGTACTCTGAGTCAGAAAATGATTACAAGTGGAACAAGCTTCTCGTAGAAGGTCGAAAAGATGTGAATGACGCCGCTCGCCCTGGACGCCCCAACACATCAACAATCGATGAAAATGTTGAGAAAGTGAAGAAAATTGTTATGGAGAATCGTAGAATCACTATTAGAGAAGTTGCTGGAGATGTCGGCATATCGGTTGCTTCATGCCATGCAGTTTAAAAAAAATTGGGCATAAAGCATGTGGCAGCGAAGTTTGTTCCAAAATTACTGAATTTTTGAGAAAAAAAACGTCGCATGAGCATCGCTCAGGAATTGCTGAACGACGTCAATGGCGATTCCTATTGATTTTAAAAGTGTCATACTTGGTGACGTATTTTGGGTATATTGTTATGACATCGAAACCAAATTCCTCTCGTTCCAAAAGAAGAGCCTAGGAGTGTCAGGACCAAAAAAGCACGCCAAGTTCGATTAAATTTCAAGGTTTTGCTCACTGTTTTTTTCTATTACTGTGGCGTAGTGCATCAGGAGTTCTTGCCACATGGTCGTACGGTCAATAAGAAGTATTATATTGAAGTTATGGAAAAACAATTCATGGCTTTTGCATCACGATAATGCATCTGCTCACTCGTCATTGTTTGTTGACGTTTTGATTTTTTGGCCAAAAACAATACCGTAATCATGCCTTAGCCACCGTATTCACCAGATTTGGCCCCCTGCGACTTTTTCCTATTCCCAAGATTGAAGAGAACCAAAAAGTGCATATCAGAACTGCTTCGAGGAAGGGAAAAAACGCTGGCACAAATTTATTATATCTGAGGTGAACTACTCTGAAAGAGACAAAATAGAAAATGATGATTCAATAAATATTTTATGAGAAATTCACCTTATTTTTTGAACAGACCTCGTATTATTGAAAACACTTTCCCAAAATTACGGTCTCTTGACACGCGTTTCGCTAACCAAGTAAGCGTCCTCAGGAGATTATTATAACTCAGGAACGAAACGAAATTGGGCAAACCAACGTAGAAATCATTTAGTGGTATGCTGAAAAGAGGCAAACATTCAAGTTTGGAAGAAAATAACAGCATCAATGTGTAGAGTACAAAATTCTCTATCGATCAGTATATACCACGACACAGTAGATACTACTGGCCTGATCGAATTGTTCTTTTAAATAATTTGATTTACAGCTAGTCTCCAAGTATGCCCACTCAGTTTGTGAAGTTTTTTTCCATATACGAGAAATTGGGAAAATTCAGATATGCGGTTGGTTACCTCGGTCACAGGCAGATGGGGCTATGACAAACATGTTGTTTGTCGTTCGCTTCAGTCTAGTTCGAGGAATGATACTCTGAAAAAATTCGATTTTCAATTATCGTAAATCATCGACTTTATGTTGATGATAGACACATTGCACTGACGAGTGGCCAAACAGCCCGACACCGGTCTGCAAGTGTGTTCCAATAATTGAAAATAGATTGCGGCAGTTGTATCGCCAACAGCATATGCAGGAATATCTTCAGTGAAGAATCCTGCACTGACACCTGTCGAATATAACCCAACGCCCTTCGTTGTATTAGCCAGGGGAGTAGTTGTTTTTGGATACGTGTCAGTCAATTAACCTAGAGTGTGGGGAGTTGAGACTGGCCTGAACGAATTGTTCTTTTAGATAATTTAATATTTATTGAGGTATGGAGCTACAAAAACACATGACATCCAAACGGACAAAACTATTGAAACAACTAATACTAAGATTTAGATGTCAGTTTTCTCCAATACTTTATCCGAGTTGAAGAAACGATAGATTTTCAATTACAGGGTCAGAAAGGGCGGAAAATAAAAAAAAATTTACAGTTTTATTATTAAAAAAGGAATATTGTACTAGATGAAATGTGCAATTATACAGATTTCACCGTACGCTTATAAAAACTATAACGATGATAGTCACTCATTCCCTAATACTGGCTTGCATGAACTTGCTAGGGTAATGCCCTTCAATGAACAATATCAATTCCGATTTTTTCGATTCCCCGTACATTTCAGCAATACGAAATCCTAATGATTGTTTCGATAGGACGGTCAGGACCAACATTTCACAAATTCAAACTCAGCCGCCGATATTCAGCTCGGGTCTCAAAGTCAGACCAATAAACGTGACCATTTCATTTTTTTGTAAGTGCATACCGTTTGGAACACGTTACGCAAGTACGGGTATGCCGCTGCGCATGCGCGATATATCAATTTCGTATCTTTCGATTGTTATCGAGAGAAATCGAAGGTTAAAGTTCTCGGATTTACTTTTTATGGAAGTGTTACTTTAACGGTACAGGTACAATACTTAGTCGGAAGTAGATCTAACCAAACGACAGCTTTCAATAAATTGACTTGTGTCTCTTCAAATATCAGTTTAGTCATTGGGAATGAATACATTTTATGTATCGTCTACAGACAGCTATCCACCGTAATGGTATTGTGACTTCTGACAACTGACTGTCGCTGTTTTTAACAGTGCCCCATCTAAAACAATTGCCTCGTACTGGAAGTTTCTGTTTTATGTCATACTTATCGGTTTTTCTTGTAGTGGGGTATATTTTCTGCAGTTTCAGTTACAAATTTATGTAGTGTAACCTAGGTTAGGTTATAATTTAGGTTTGGTTAGAAATTTGAAATACTACTACTACAAAAAACTGTTGTTTCCTCGATATTTAAGTTTGCAATAGACATATCTGTATTCCATTCAAACGTTACCAGTTGTATAGAGAGGGTTACGCAATATTTCTTAAAGTTGTTTGAAAATATGGAAAGTCGATTGAAAAAGAATTGACTACTTAATCAAAATATCCATTATAAACATAGAAATGAAGCTGCTAGTGACTTCCATCATCGAGGACGTAACTGCAACTTTTTATACGTAATAATCGATAAGCCACTTCATTCTGGATTTAGCAATTAGCGACTTACTATGTTTGTTTTCAAATGTTGCAAGATATAAACCCCATTTGAAATGTTTCCCCAATATAGGTGTCATTACAGAAATCCACCAACACCTTGTCTCAGGCGCACAGAACTCTACAACATATCATGCGGTTATAAAAGGGACGATCCGTTCTGTTCATAGGTGCATAGAACTCTAGAACATTTTATGCAGTTAAAAAGGGACGAACCGTTACGCTAACATTTGAAGTAGATTGGCAGCGAAGAGGAACGAACCCATTAGCGAAGTTGTTGATAAAAGCAAGGTTATGTTATTTCTTGAAAGTTGAAAAATATATAGGAAATGCCTTTTACATTCACGCTCAATGAATATAATATATTAACGAGATATTCTAACTTACGTTGTTGTCTACTCTCAAGTGTGGGATACTTGATATTGGAATCAGCAAAAGGACTGTTCAAAAGGTATTAAAAGAACTCAGGTACCTTGTTGACTTTAAGAGAATACTGCATTGAATTGCACAGATGCAGGTGTACTTCACAACCGTATTATGTTTCTGATTATTTTATAGGCAGATAAATTCCGTTTCCATAAGATCGGAGTAGTGAATACACATTACCACTTTCCAGAAAATCCACACTGAGGTTAGGAAGTATACTTGCGAAAAATTTGGGGTATGAATTGAGGTTGTTGTATTATTCGATAGGCGTATAATTGGAACACTTTTTTTTGAGATGGATGATACTCAGAGTTTGTACAGCACACCTTACCTGAGCTGCCAGAAAATATTCCATTGAAGGACTAGGAATTGTGTGCTGGCAGCACGATGGTGCTTTTCTTTTTTTTAAGGACAAAACACAAGCACTACAGGAAAATCCTTAAGGTGCTCTTAGAGCGGTGCCTGTGTGATGATTCACATTGAATTTGAATCGCTGGAGATTAAATCCATCTGGAAAAACGTTCTCAAGAAGTTTATTCTAGATAAACGCTTTTCTCCAAATGAAAGAGTTCTTGAACATTGAAGTTCGAGGTGTATACTGGTGGAATCAGATGTGCCAAGTCACTTGAACACTTCCCGTGAAAATATCTATAGAAGAGAGGTAAATCTTGGTGTCCATTTTAATCTCCAATAAACTTATCGAAGCAGAAAGCTGAATTGTCTGACCTGACATTATTATATCCGGATCGAAGACATTTATTTTTTTGGAGAAAACTGGTGCCTGGGTTTTTGTGGCATTGAATTGAATCTGGTTACTTTCACCCCAATTCGAAATTATTTCTAGATCCTCATTAAGATATTCCACCTCCTGCTGCCGGTAAAGATGGGCATCCGCAGCCGATGTCTTGGAATCCAAATGTAATGGTGAGACAAGTGTGCTGTCGTCAGCAAAGCAATATACAGGTTTCTTGGTTTTTACCAATTTTTACCAATTTATTTACAATAAAAAGAGGGTTGGAAACAATATGGATTCCTAGGGATCACCAGCGTTGATGGTGAATATATTCGAGAGATATCCATCGACGGCCACTTGCAGGGAAAGTTCTTTCAAGAAGCTGAAGAGCCATACACAAAAATGATTCGACAAGCCATAGCTTCGAAGTTTGGCCAGGAAACCCTCATGCCACACACGGTCAAAGGCCTTAGAAATATCAAGCGCAACAGATCTTGACTCTCCATAATTCTCGATTGCGTTATTCCAAATATGGGTGACGTACGATAGAAGTCGGCTGTTGATCTTTGTTTCCGAAAGCCATATTAATGATCGCTCAAGGCGTTGAAGCCTTCCAAATATTTAAGGATTTGGTGGTTTTTAGCTTTCTCCATGATTTTTGATATCACTGATAGCAAAGCAGCTGGTCTATAGGTATTTGGAAGAGTTTTCTTTCCCTTTTTGGGAATAGGCTGAACGCGATCAATCTACCAACAATTAGGAAAAACCCCTTTCTAGTAAGACAGGTTGAAATGTCTCCAAAATACTGTTGTTAGTTCCTTTGCGCACTATTTAAGTACGATGACAGGCTCTTCGTCAGGACCAGACGCCTTGTTGATATTGAGCTGTTTCAAAATTCGCCTGACTAGACGCTGTCGAAAAGTAATTTCCGATATTGTAGATGCTAGTGTGGGAATAATGGGTGGTGACTTTCCCAGAAAATCGACTGTGGAGTGGGATGTAAATTGATCAGCTAGTAGATTTGCTTTTTCTGTGGTTGCACTTGAACCATACACTTGTGTTAGTGGTGGAATTGTGGATTTTTTCTGATCAACAGTACTAGCTACCGACCAGAAGAATTTAGACTCGATGGAATTGGCAAGCAGTTTATTCCTAATTCTCTGATTGTGAAGTTCTTTGCTTTCATTGGTGTAGCCGAGCTCTTGAAACTATCCTTAAATTGAGAAAAATATCAACTGGCGTGTTTTTATCGTGCAACATTTTAGAATCTGTTTAAACTCCGTTTCTGTTTAAAATTTATTTTTTCCGTTAATCAGCTGTCGCCCGCATACGAACGACAACTCTCAGAAGTTGAGAAACCTGTGCGAGCTAACGAATGAATCCAATAAACCGCATACTGCTAAATTCAGAATAAAATGGAACATCAATCATTAAGTATAAAAACGTAAGGTGTCATTGAGAAAGAAATATTATGGTATGGCTCTAGTTAATGGTAGTAACTAGCGGTTTCATCTCTATATTTCAAAATAGTTCACAATTATTTTTTACCACAAGCCCATCTTCTCAAATACCAGAATATTTTGTCAAATATGCCAAAAAGCTCGTCAGCGTTAGGCAGCTCGCTATCCCTAGACGCTAGTCTTGTTTTCCTTGACTTTCATTAGCATTCAGATGAAATTATTTGGACAGATTGGATTACAGCGGGAGATTAAGCTCGAATAAGTAGGAAACTTTTGAGAGGGTTATCTCTTGAAATAAAAATATGGCGTAGCTGTTATATATATTTCAAATTTTTATGGAAAATGTTGAATACTTTGTCAAGTATGATGTGTATGTTCAAAAATGAAGATCGTTAACATTTATGAAGTGGCACTAAAAATACATGTGGAACTATCTGTTTCTCGTTGTTTGTGGTTTTGTCTTCTTTCTCGACAGTAATGAAACTATTTCACAAAATTGAAAATTTTTTATAAACTTTTGATTAGGCCAGTAGGGTATTCTGAGAAACATATCACATACAAATTATTTTGCTTAACAGTAAAAATTTTTGGGTTACGGAAAGTTTAATTTTGCTGAGTTTGATTATAAAATTGTGTTTCTTTCGAAATATAGATTGTCAATCACTTACTGTTATGAAAACTATTTAAATAGTTTACAAGTATCTAAGTCTATACTTTCCTAATTTGAAAACATACAGATAAATACCCAAAAATGTCTAATTTATGTATTTCATTCATATAATTATTTTTCTATGGTAATAAATGATAAGATAATTGAATGATTTACTAATTATCTTCAGTTTTCAATCAAATTTGTTCTATATCGTATTTATTATATTTGAAGGGAATATAACAAATTATGTTTTATAATGGAAAATTGTAATCAGTTTAAAACGTGGAGAACTAGGAATCAATTGAAGATAAATCGAAAACTGTTTCTGTATCTCACTATCAATAGGTAACTACTTCCATATTAGTAATTTTGAAAACAAATCAGAAATTTACGGTTCGCTTCGGACAAATTCATTATCATCAACATCGGCTTACCGGTAGTTGCGTATCGTGGTTTGGAAGGTTGGTTTTTCTAACATCATTAAATACAGCATCTTACCTTGCATGTTTTTTGTTTTTTGTTCCTTTCGATTTTTGAAAATAACAAAATAATATAGAATTTTGTACCGCCCCGTCGATGGAGATATAATTTTAGTATTGTTGATTATGTTTTGTATTAACAATTTTTTTGTACTAACGTACGAGATAGGTGTGTCTTCCAGATGCTTCTGGATGTGTTTTGAGAAATTTTTATTGAATCGTCAGCCTGGTACCACATTGCCAAAAAATTAATAAATTCAAACGGTCTGTTTTGAACAAAAACTTTTTTAGGTGTCACGTGGTTGGTTTGGGTTTTATGTTTCACTTTATCTTTGGTTTGGGTCTAAGTTAATTTTCTTTGTGTTTTTCCTCTCATATATTGTGCTACTCAAGTCGAGTAATAATCCAAAATATCGATCGACAAAAGTCATACCACAATACTAAAAATCAACACCTTCAACTAATGACTAAAAATATCTTATTCACAATTATCAGCCGTTAAGCGTTGTAGAGTGGCTGAACAAAAATGAAACAGCCTCAATAACTTCCGGGAAGTGAAATTCAAACTTTGGTTATCCTCGTTAGGTAGCTGTGATTCAATGTAGATATTAATTCCGAACGTTTCGCCTATAACTACGATGGTCATCTTCAACGGTGTTTGGCAGCAATCTCATTATCGAGTCAACCAACGAGGAGGCCGCAACGCATTGCTACCAACCTCTGCTGCTCCATTGGACCACAGCTAACCAGCTCGTATAACCAGTGTTCGAATTCCAAGATAGTTCTATATCTCCCTTACTGTCAACCCCCTAAGTAAAGTTGCTACACTAGCCGTAATATTGAATGAAGTGGTGGATCAAGTCATACATCATCAGTAAGGTATTTGAAGTCTCTATATATCATCAATTTTTTTATTTATTCATTTCATTTGTTTGCTGCGAGATCTCAAAAGAAAATATTATTGTTACATCTATGAATATCTTCCAAAAAGAAGGTGCTCTTCAATATTATAATCTTGTTTCACATCATATCAGTTACTGGCATTAAATTTTTATGCCAATGAATTTGAAGAACAGGACTAAGTAATAGACAATTCTATCACTCATACGAGTCCCTATTGTCTGTAAATATAGGAAATAGCACCAAACATCATGGCCTCAAATGTTATTCAAGACGGTTGTAGAGAATTCAACTCAACTGAACAATCGTCATAACTATTTCCAGCCTCTAAGTTGTGCACTGATAACATGTTTTTGTACATAACAATATTTGGTCGAGCTCAAAGTTTCGGAGACTTCTAGGCTCCTGGGGAGATTAACCAAGGGCAGTTTCTAGATGTCAGGAAGCATTAGTGTCAGTACTTCAAGTAACTCAAGTCTTTGACGTGCCATAGATTGTCATTCAAAAAATATCTGTTCTATATCTTTGATAGCACAACCACAGTAATGACAATTCTCCTTGGTGATATGTCCATTTTAATGAGGTGATATCTCTGTCGGAAAAGTCATTGCAAGAAGTGCCGTTACCAAACTTGGGATCCTCTATCAATTACTTAGGTGATGAATGGATATCCTTACTCATAGTTGGAATTCTTATGCTTGGGAAAAGGATATTGGTACCCGTTTTCGTAAGCATATCAGCATTTCGGTTGCTTTCGATTTCCCTGTGACTTGGCATACAAATAAATGTTACTAGATTTCCTTCCGCCAATTGTTAGTGAGGATTCGGAGTTTCAAGTTCAGTTTTAACCTACATATATATATAGTTTTTAGTGCTGTTTGGATATCTGAGTGCGATTCCTTCATTTGAGATATTTCTGAGTACACCTCCCTGCAGCATGTATATCTTCTTGAGGTGATCGGAGGGAATCATGGAACTTTCTTAATTTTACCAACCTCTACATTCATTTTGAAACTATAAGCATACCACATCACTTCCTTCCCATCCAGTTGTGGCTTCAAACTTCAATTCAAAATCGAAGCTAGCTGAAATACTTGTATATGGAATCTGATAACATCCAGAATCTCTGTGTCCAGGCTCCAGGCAGGTAGTTGGGTTTCATGTTAGATGTCTGGTAAATTATAAAAAATAGTGATTTATATTGTTTCTTGCACAAACGTGGGGCAAAGCCAGAACTGCCCCTGAACCTACAGTAGACGCATGTACCTCATATGATTCCCAGAGAATCAATTTATTGCAATTCATAAGTGATTTGCCTCAAGCTGATGATTGATCTATTTTCCACCCACCATATCAATGAGATCTAGATGATGATAATCTAGATGGCCGTTTTATCGTTTTTGGTTTCAAACCCATTGGTTTCATACTGATTCTAAATGAACCAGTTGTTGTTCGTCAACTGGAATGCTCTTCGTAAACAGCGTCATCTACAAACGTATTTGAGAATTGAGTATGCGTCATACTTTGAATTGTACATCCAGTCGACATAATTGTGGAAAGAAAACGATGTAACATTATTGTATATTTCTTGAAGGGACTGGTAAATAGTTTAGTTTATAGACACGATGTGCCAGTACTGAGTAATAATAATAAACAATACCACGTATCAAGGTTGTAATAATAATAAACTATACCACATATCGATATGCTGGAAGCTCGGAGAAAATTTTATTTGAAATTCTTTTCAGATGATATGACTTTTCTACTTTTATTTATGGGTTTCATGACAACATGACTTAGGGGGTGCTGCGGTAGTTCTGAAAGGTATCCTTATAAAGCATGATCGGTTAATTTTCTGAGAAATATTCTATATCAAATAACTATTTATTTGTGAAAAATTTAATTTCACCTATAACTGTTTTCAAACACGACCCATTCAGTTAGTAAATATTACTATCAATTTAACTACAATCTGTTTCAACTCACTTCACTCTCAATTTGTACATATTCACTTCGTGACTGTCTTTTGAGTAAAGTTGTTTCAAAGTGTAATGTGACATAAACCATAATCTATTGAAAATACCAACTCAGCTTAGATTCTATTAGTATTTCGCAAAATTCCGTTGTTCTTTCATAATCAAATTTTGGTCCATCTTGATCACTGACAGCTAGAGCATTCCGATCACATGCCACTTCCTGTATACTTAGTATCCAATCATAATTTCATGAATTCCGAGGTTGCTTGCTATCAAGCATCAGACATTGAATCACAGATAATGTGATCATTTTCCAAACCTGTGAAATTTCACACTTCCTAATGTATAGTTTATTGTTCCAGTTTCAATGATCCTCTTATTGTTTTGATCAATAAAATATTTAAAGTCAGAGATTGCACTGACTTGTACCGACTGTGTAGACCGGAAATTAAATATTCCGTTTATGAAAGTCGTAAATAGTGATTCAGAGCTGTTAATCATCTATATGAATTTAATAAATGAAAGAGTATGAGGATATGTTAGACTCTCTGGAAATTGAAGGCTGAGGGTTTCTTAAATTAATGATTCAATTCAAATACTGGTCGACTAAATTTCTAATAAAATCTCTAAATACTCCAAAATTCATCGATTACTCTCATCTGAAAGCTTTAAAGGGGAAAGGGAAAAATTCAAACAGACTGTTGCTCTTGATGATAACATGTGATTCATTGTAACATAGGTTTGTCTCATTCAATAACATTTCACCTGTCTTGTCTTCTTGCTAATTCTAAATCTGCTTCAATATATATACGAGTATATACAGGGACAGCGTTATTGCTTCAATTGCTTTCAAAAATAAGAGGGTAATAATTCATATATCAATGATCATTCATAATGCTTGTAACTTTCATATTGCAGAGAGAGATCCAGGAATAAAATTGACTGAAGAACTCAATTGTGAAGTTTTTGATATACTTTTTTTATATGATGAAAGCTGCATTTTGATTAGAGCGCAATCTGAAAAATATGAAAATACCCAAAGAGGGTCCATTTATCATCAAAATTAACGAATAACTTGTGAAGTCAATCAGATGTCATTTCTTGTGTCAAATATTATTTTGATTTGTATTGAAATTCAAGACTGTAAATGCTGGTGGACATTTATACATTTAAACATTCATTGTTAGCAATCATTACATTTTTGAAGTGGTCAGGTTTCCTACAGAGACAGCAACTTATTTGGTTAAGGTGTGGAATTTATACGTTTTTCTGTAACTCCCATACCTGACACCAAATAAATTGCGTACTTTCGTACGAAAGAGATCATCCCACAGCCTCCTGAGGCCACCTACACCACTCTCGACTTCAGTGACGTACCACTTGATTTTTTCCTGGGTTATTTTTTTTTAATTTAGTTTTCCTTGATTTTCATTCTATTATTTTTACCCTCTTATTGGGTGCGGGCGCTTGAACTAAAAAATAAAAAACGAAGTAGGCTAGGCAATGTGTGTCACCAGGCTGAACGAGGCGCCTCTGCCCCTCAGATGGCCGACCCTTCGCGAGAAGAAGAACAGGTCACCCTTTTAGGCGAGGAAGGCCTCCGGGCCGGCGGACAGGCCCTCAAGTTAGGGTAATTGTACAAGAAATTTTCTTTTTATTTTCTGAATATTTTTTTTGTTTATTGTCCCCCCTCGACGAAGGTGCACCAAGAGTTCGGCAAGGAGGGATGGATGGATGGAGACTTCCGATCCAATCTTTTTTCAGCACGATAAGTATACGGGGGGCGCGATGGTAGACGTACCCCGGTAGGAAAAAAATTGAGGAATGAATTGAAATATTTAGGTTTAGACCAATTCAGTAGAATTCAGTATTTTTTATTTGGACTTCAATTTGGCTGCATATATGACTAATGAAATTTCGTTTTCGAATATTTATTTTGCAAAGGACCAGAATAATTACTTTACTATGTTAGCTTACTTACGAGTATTGGATTATACACTGCGGACTCCTCTTAATTTTTGTACGAAAAATATATCATGGTCGGGACAAAATTTGCGTATAAAGGTATCATTCTTAGTACTTTTTGAAAAGAAAGACAATAGAAAGTTGGGTCTTGTGATAACTTATTTGACATGTATCTCAATTCTCTATTCCAACATTTTATCGGATTACCTGTTCCTGGGTTATTAGCAGTTTTCATACTTAGTTTTGAGGGTTTACAAACAGAGATAAATTTCATAATTTCAAGAAAAAGTTTATTTTTAATTAACTTCTGTACATTCCAGTCATTATTGAATGTTTCTGGGGTAAATTTGTTAGGAACACCTCTTAGTCTAAACAAGTGCTCTGGAGTAGGCAGCGGTTGTGTAACGTAAACTTTAGATATCACCAATCCTCACAAAAACCCAAGGGTGTCATATCAGGTAATGCAGTGGGCCTACTAAATCACCTGATGTAACTCCTCTAGATGTTTTCGAGGAAATGCGCAACATCTGGAGTGTACGACACACAATTCAGAACTCTCGGATAGAAAAATAGATGTTTTTTCCTGAATGAACTGAAGTGAGTTCAGAATATTTTTTTATTGAAATTATAATATTTTTAGTTGTTAGCAGATTCTTGAAGCAAATATAAAGCTGCTAATAACTCGGGAACGGCTAATCCGATTTCCTAGAATGAAAAAGTATTGGATAGAGAATAGAAATACCTATCAATCGAGCTGTCATAAGGCTACCCTCTCTATTAAAAAACAAGTTGGTAGCACCCTCTTGGCGACTGGTCATACAACACTATTTGTTGTTTTGCTTATCAAAAAGTTCTAAAAATGTACGTTGATTTTGTACGTTGATATCATGTTCCAATGGAAAGTTTGGAACTGGAGAAAAATGTTCTGCATCCACCAACAGGTGAACTATGATATAATTCAACTCTTCGCTGAAAAATCACAGGGAATCACTTTTTAAACCAAACTTATATTCGGATGCAAGTTCAAAAATATTGATTTAATTGAAAGTTATTTCGATTAGTAAGACAGAAAGACTGTCTTGCTAATCGAAATAACTTTCAATTAGAAAGACTGTCTTGCTAATCGAAATAACTTTCAATTAAATCAATTTTGTTTTATCTTTTCCGGAACTAACAAACATGAAAATTTGAAAGATGTATTTCTAATAATCACTACCTTTGACTTTCTAGTTGTTCTCGAGGATTATTGAAGCTTCAATAACATACTTTTCATGGGTGTTTGAAAACGAATAATTTGAAAGTCATAGTATGAATGAAGAAAGTTTTCGATTATTTTGAAATAAAAGTTTCTTCACAAGACTTTTGAAAACAATTGTACAGAAACTGTTAAGAAGTCAAATAATATGCTCAATCCTGTGACACATTGTTTGAACATTATTTCGACATTATCAAAAGTCGCACAAACATAACTGAAAAATGGTAAAATTTTCCGAGAAATGATGGTGATATCAGAATTTCATCAAAGTTGTTGAATCGTCTCATTTTTCCGTGGATTTCTACCAAATCACACTTTTATCATTCTCATCTCAAATCAGAATGCTTATTTTGTAGACATTTCATAATCGCCCTACATAATTGCTGAAATGGCAATTCTTTTTCTCTGAATTGGTATGTGAAGTTGAATTATTCCTCTTTTTTTTAGAAGTGCTGAAAGATTCGATTGAGGTTGATTTATCTTCCTCTTGCCGAGCGCAGTATGTATTTATATCTTGTTAAGTTCAGTGCCTGACGCTGATGTTCGATTTGTTAGACTGTACTGGTGAAATCGATATACGAAAAAGCAGTGGGAGGTTTACGTTATTAACAAACCGATATGTCGATTGATGTAGAACAACAAACACAATCAAAAATACTAAGCAGTTTCGATTTGTTTATTCAAAACATTAACTACGATTGATATAATGATGGTCATCCTTCAGTCTATCTGCAAAAGTCTAATTGAGGTTGAACGTGATTTTTCCTTGAATATTCATTTGCCTGTAGGTCAGGATGTAGAAGTTTCAACTGAAGAATGATTTATAATAAATTATTTTTGTAATATATTCCTATAATAATATTAGTAATTTGCGTCGGATACAACTTTTGCTATTCGATCTAATGAGTAGAAGTAACAGATAGTATCAGATAACATTAACTGATTTGAATGAAAGAAGAGGTTCCCAATTCATCCATTTTGTATGTATGATACATACAGTGCATTTCTTTAATGTCCTTCCCCCCTTTTATTTTTTGAACGGGTAAACTCAAAAAATTGAAATTTGGGATAATGAAATTAATGCATGAATACTTTATTTTGAAGTGAAACTGACAGATAAAACTTTCAAGATGGTGACTGGGCGCCATCTGGGAAAAAAATTAAATGGAAAGGGGGATCTTGTGATACATCATTTGGAAGCTTCTGACGAATACTTCACAACCCTAGAATATGAAGTCAATATTTTCACCTACTATAAAATAGCGGAACATTTAATAATTTCCTGAAGACAAACACATTAATATCGATATTTCTGAAAATATTCCTTTTTATCTGCCATATGGCAATTCCAACAACCCGATAAGGTTTGTTAAGTTATTTTTCGTTAATAAAAACGTCAAAAAATGTCAGTACGACACTGCACATCATTGTTCAGTTAGAATATTCTCATTTAGTTTTCGATTTAACTAGTAGAAAGGTACCACGTCAACAATCTCTAAAATGGTCAATTCTCGTCTATTGGAAGAAAAAATTACAGCGATTTTTATTTACGGTGCGACGCGTAACTTTCACGAGACCGAAAGTATTTTCAATGAACGTTTTCCAAATCGTCCTATCTGTAGAAAATATTTGAGGGAACTTGTATCCAAATTCACATACCGGTAGTGTACATAACAAAAAGACCCCAGGTCATCCGTCCATTCCGGAAGAACAACACGTGCAAATAATTGGTGAGATGGTAGTAAATCCTGAACAGTCTACTTTTCCGTAGCGAATGTTTGTGAGGTGTCTCCTTCTACTGTGTGGAGACTTTTGACGAGGAATAGGTATCATCCATACAAAATTAAAATGGTACACCAATTAACGGAAAATGACCCTGATCGAAAAACAGAATTCTGCGAAATCATGGCAGAAACAATTGCAAGGCATCCTACCTATCTTCAAAATATTTGTTTTAATGGCGAATGCACATTTTTTTAAACGGCAATGTTCACAGACAAAATTGCCGTTATTGGAGTGACACCAACCCTAACGTTTTCCGGGAAACACATACCCAATATCCAGAAAAAATTAACGTTTGGGCAGGAATATTGGGAAACCATATTGTAGGGCCTCTATTTATTGATCAAAATTTAACAGGAGAACTGTATTTGAATATGTTGGAAACTACTGTTGACCCTCTCATCACTAAAATCGTCGAAGCGAATCCTAATGAATTCGAAATGGATATTGTATTCCAATAATATGGAGCACCACCACATTACTCCAGACAAGTGAAAAACTATTTGGATACTACCTTTCCCGGTCGTTGGATTGGCCGTCGAGGTCCTACAGAATGGCCAGCCCGCTCGCCAGATTTGACATCTTGGGCCTTTTTTTATGAGGTTATTTGAAGCAAAAGGTGTACGAACTGAACCTGCTTCAATATTGGATATACGGCAGAGAATAATAAATATTTGTCGATATATTAACGTTACTGTGTCTAAAAATGTTCGGCGTGAAATATCGGATAGGCTGTTCATATGTCGAAAAGCTTCAAAAAGATGTGTCACAAAGTTTCATCTGTCAATTTCACTTCAAAATAAAGTATTCATGCATTAATGCCATTATCCCAAATTTCAATTTTACATGTCTGTGATGTAATGGACGAAGAGTCAAATTGAAAATTACTTCACACCAGATTATAACAAACATGAAACAGCATGAAAAGTGTCTTTGCCGTATTTTACGGTTCTAATAAATACCCGTCGATCAATAACGTTATCATCAAATATAGAGGGCTCTTGATGTCTTCAACGCATTTGATCATGTTTTCCACTACCTAACTGCTACTGTTGTAACTCGAGTTTTGTAAATTCTTCCGCTTGTTTTTGTAGTTAATAAACATTATTCATGATATTTCTTTTGGTAGTTCTTGCTGCCGTTTTTATTTGTTTTTTTTCACCTTCTTCTGCTATTTAACTTCTAGGTATGTGAATTCACACATATTCGTCTTCTTGTTCATTCCTATTTCAATTTATGTTCTGTATTAGCTTTTTTAGTTCTTTACATATTGTTACCATTAGTTGGTAAGCAGTAACTAGATACAGAATGTGGTTTATGAATGAGTATTATTTCTTTTCTATTAGTATTTTTTTTCACAACAAAATGCAATCGAAAAGTGTTCAATCTCCTATTGCGCTGAATGTGAGCTTTCGATGTATTACATAGTGTAAAAGCCAAATGGAATAAATTCATTATTTCGGTTATGGTACATATTTTAACAAAATCCCGAAACACGTCAAATTTGAATTATAATTTGACATACTTCAACGGATAAAAGCTACCCTTACCTTCAACCCCCGTCGAATGAACTCAATAGAGAATGAAGAGACCTTTCAAAAGATATGTCACAAGCCTATACTTCCCATTTAGAAAATTGGGGGTTGTACCTGTCGTTCGAAGGGGGTTGAAGGTAAGGGTAGCTTTTATCCGTTGAAGTATGTCAAATTATAATTTAAATTTGACGTATTTCGGGATTTTTTAAAATATGTACCGTAACCGAAATAATGAATTTATTTCATTTGGCTTTTACACACTGTATGTATTTCATCGAAACTATCATTATTCAATCAATTACCACCCTCAATTAAAGGAAAGCTTGGTATGTGCCCGTGACCAAGTCGGCGATTTTTTTCAATCTGGAAATGTACCACTTGAAGTTTTTTTAATTGAACCTGGAAGGCATCTGGGTTTAATAACATGTGAATGAAAACACTGCCTTCCATTCTTGTCGGATTAAAATATCTCTATTATTTGTCATGATTACGTCTGTTGTGATATCCTATCGAATCATATGACAGTAGAGACTGTATTCAATGGAGATATATATTCAATGGAGATATAATCTTGACGTATCCGGTGACTTCAGAATGTGTGTTTGAAAACTAATTTGAAACCATGTCTTTGTTATCAAATAGACGTAGGTACTCGAGAATGATTTATTTGGTAATATTTGCGTAATATGTGAGTTAATGAGTTATATATTCTCTTCATAAATAGTTTTTATGTTGAGATATTTTAAATGCCGAATGTATCTGATCATGACATGGCAGATCATTCCGGTGCAATTTTCTCACACTTTTTTTCTATGATTTTCGTTCAAGGTCTGATGGTGGGACACCGATTTTCCCTGCAAACAAGGAAAGTAGACATTGTCGAGGAAAAATAACAACAAAAACAATATTTTTATTAAAAATTCGAAACATTTCCCTCTTTCAACACCCCTATAAGTAGGATATGGCAAATGCCTTGTAAATTCCACGACGTACAGTGGATTATATCTGTATCGAGTTGGGAGGGTGAGCGTAGGCCCACAGCACTTAGACCACATGTGACCCATTGTACATCCTTCCGAGGAGTTGTCCTCCTAGGTCATCGTCCAGCCTGTCCTTTCCAGGAAGGTGGACAGGTCACTAGGAGACAACTCCTTTATGTAGGTGTAGGCGTAGGCCAAGACTCGACGAACACACACTCTCGTATTGACGATAACTCCGGACACTCGCATAAGACATGCCTAACAGTTTCGTGTTCCTTTCCATACCTCCTGCATAGAGGTGTGTCCACTAGCCCCTTAATATGGAGGTGTTTTCTCAGTTGACAGTAGCCAGTCAGAAATTCTACTGTTAAGCGTAGGTTTTTCCTGGTCATCGCCAGATACTTCTTCGGCGCCACCTTCCCAGGTTCGCCCAGGGTTATCCTGGCAGGACTGCATCCTTTGATTCCATCCCATCTCCTAACCCGAGGCCGCACTGCTAGATGCTAGATGGTCGCTTGGAGGGTGGATGGTGGAGGGGCAATGCATCCTGGACGCAGTGAAATGAAGCCAGTATCCAATTGAAGGCGGAAAAGTAACAATCACGCCTCTCTCTAAAGTTGCGAAAAAATTTTACTATGTTCATATTCGAGAATTATACTGGCAAATAGTATTATAAAAAAACCGTGGGTGCATACTTACAATTTGAGGCGTCAACTGGACGGAGAATTCGTGAGAGTCTACAAAAAAATTACGACAACACCCTGACAACTTTTATTTGTAATTAAGGATGTTCAGGCATTCGACCTACTTTTGAAGTTGACTAAATGCAAATTGTAAAGAACTTCACGAACTTCAGAGAAGCTACGTCAGCAGTGTCGTCTGAACTTTTGGATTTTTCCTCAATGGGTCTGCTGGGTCCCAAATTGCCCTTCTTTTGTACACAGAACTTACTACGCTTTCCTCCCTAGCTAGGCTACCCGGCTGGGATATTAAACACGACTGATTAGGTTGGGTAGACGCCTGGCGTACCATCTAACCTCCAGGTACGCCTGGCGTACCTGGAAATGGGTTAGAAGCTTCTAGAAGATATGCTGAAATGTATCCTCAACAGCAGCATCCTTCACATAGAATATTTGCTCGACTTCATCAACGATTACGAGAATATGGTTCATTCGACAAAAGAACGCAGGATTGTGGTCGCCATCGAGAAGTACGAACACCACAGCTTGAGGAAGCAGTACTCAATTAGATTGAAGAATAACCTACTACCAGTACTAGAAAAATTGCTCTCCAGCTAAATGTTGATCATATGACGGTATTTCGAATTTTGAAGGAACAATTCTTATACCCTTACCATCTGCAACGAGTACAGGCACTGTTACCGCGAGACTTTCCGAACCGTCTTGAATTTTGCAAATGGATACTGGAAATGATTGGAAGAAATTGTGACTTTCTGAAGACGATAGAATTCACAGACGTATGTAGTTCTTCTCGGGACAAGATTATTAATTTTCACCCTCACGCTATTGTCGAAACTAACCATCAAGAACAGTTTTCTCTTAACGTGTGGCTCGGAGTTATTGGAGATGATTTAATTGGGCCTCATTTTCTACCTCCTCGATTAAATGGTGAGGCATACGTTCAATTTTCAAGAGAAGTGCATCCATTACTGCTGGAGGAAGTTCCTTTGGGCGTCAGAAAGGATATGTTTTTTATGCATGATGGGGCTCCCGCCCATTTTAGTCAAATAGCTCGTCAGCATTTAACGGAAACATATGCAAGTCAGTGGATAGGTCCAGGAGGACCACAGAACTGGCCCGTTCGATCCCCGGATCTCAATCCTCTCGATTTCTCTATTTGGGGCCATTTACAGCATTTGGTTTATCGTACTCCTGTTCGCGATGTAAAGGACTTAAGAAACCGCATCATCGATGCGTGCAGGGTAATCAGAGAGACTCCAGGAATATTTGAGCGAATACGCGGCTCAATGCGAGGACGTCTAGACGCATGCGTAATGTCTGAAGGTAGACATATTGAACATTTACTATGATTTCTACGTGTTGTGTTTTGTTATTAATAAATTAGTTTTATTACTCTTTCATCGTTTAATGCAGGTACTAACTACAAAATAACAATAAATCCAGTTCGCATTTATGACGATGTATCTCTGTAGTTGTTCGTAAAATAATTTTTTGCTGCGAACTGGTTTATTTTGGGCAAAAAACCCAAGAGACATTTTTTTGTTAAGAATGAAACAGGCTATCGGAAATAAATTTTAAAATGGTAAACAAATAATAAGACAAAAAGTTACATTGGAAATAAATTTTAGGGGTTGCGTTTTCCACCCCTCACAACCATGGGGTAAACCAAATAAATTTCTGGCTAAGTGTCTTTTTGGTAATGCAAAACGTCAGGTTAATTTCAATATTGTAACTTTTTCAGTGCTTATGAAAAAAATTGTTATATAAATTTTATGTAGCCCCTTCAAGGGGCTGTATCTTAACAAGGGATGCGGATGCAACAGAAGGTTCTAGAAGAGGATCTAGAAGTGATTTCGAATTGGCGTGAAAGTTACCAGATTCAATTCAATGCCACAAAAACCTGGGCAACGGTTTTCTCTCCACCAAGACTGTGGCTGCTCATCGTTTTGAGGTTCAACTCAGTACACCTCGAACTTCACTGATCAAAAACTCTTTAATTTGGAGAACTGCGTTCACGTGGAATAAACTTTCTGTGAACGTTTTCCCAAATTGGTTTAATCTCCATCGATTCAAATCCAATGTGAATCGCTACTTTCGTACAGGCACCGCTCTCAGAGCGACTCAAAGATGTTCCTGTAGTGCTTGTGTTTTGTCCTTAAAAATATTGATGTCGAAGGTATGACGTGTCAAAAATGTTACCTTTCTGATACCTTTACCGAGTTCTATCAACGCTGGTTTAAACGTATAACAAAGTATACACGATCCAACTCTGTACAGTTTTGTTTCGACCTGTCATAGGTCTCATCAGTGTCGCCCGACTGAACCACGAATGCGTTACTCTGACCAACGTCTTGAGTTCAATCGGGATGGAGCCCAGCTCCCTTCGGGCTAATGAGCCCGAAACCGGTCTGCCAGTGTGCCCGTTCGAAAATTGAAGGTCGACTCTTTCAGTTGTATTACCACTTGCATATGCAGGAAATTTTCTGTGAAGATTCCTGCACTGACGCACTGTCGGATATAATCCCACGCGCTTCGTGGTATTAGCTAGGGGAGTAGTTGTTATCTGATAGGCTTCACTCCATTCAACCTACTGTGTAGGTATATCCGAGACCGGCTTGAACATTTAAAATCCATTTCTTTAGATTTGTTTACTGCCAGTCTGGAAACATAGCCCACTGACTAATAAAAAAAATTTAATAGTTTTCAAAACTCACTTTTCGTAATTATAAGGAATTTCATTTATCAAATTATGCAATTATCAGCATGCTGTTCCCTTTTGGTTTATTTCGATTTTATATGCACAGTTGACGTTAGCGCTGTTGTAAATTTTCTGAGAGCGTATTTATTGTATAATAAATATAATTCGTAATCGTAATGGATTCTATTGGTTTTCTCAATTTATTGGCGACTTATCTCGGGGATTATTATTACACACTGAAGTGTCGACAACAAAAATAAAAGGTTTCATGATCGTATCAGATAATCCTTAAAATAATGTCTTCGAAAATATTAGTTTATGATGATGCGTTGGGAATTATCTTCCATGGAGGTGATAGATTTATGTGTAATTAGGAATGGTGTCATTGTGAAGAATACAGTACGGAGAGATGTCGTTCAGGAAAAGTCATAATTTTAATTTCAAGGATTTGAGAAAAGTTAGAATAATAGAAGAATTGACAATTGTGAAATCCTATACAGGGTATATCTTGACGAGTTAACGCGATCTATATATAGACAACTGAAAGTAGTGCGATTCTGAAAATTGATAGGATGGATGAAGGACTAATGGAGAATTCAGCTGAAATATTTTCGTTGAGGTGACGTTTCGGGTTTCACCGGAAGTGGCGTCATCTTTGTTATTTTTAATGGCACACCCTGTATTTCACCTCATTTTTTAATTCATCCCATGATTTAGATTCTAACCAAAATTAACCGTTTTGGAGTTATTCAAGTTTTTTTTAGAAAAAGTGACAGATCTAGCCTCTCGAAAATACGTCATTTTTATGTAAATTAACATTTTTAAAAATATGCAGCTAGTGAATCGTGATAATTGAAGGTTGAACGGATCACGCATCATTTTCACGTCCACTAAATAATCCACATGATGCGCAAAAACTTAGTGATATTCCGCAAAAGAAGTTATTATCACGCGAGGATTTACGTTTTTACTTTCCATTTTTGTCCGATGAAATTTCTTTGTTGCCTAGTTTCCATTGAATATCTCATGAAAAGTAATCCCATATTCAAGACAAAAATCATGATTAGAATAAACAACAATTTCAAATTTAGTTTCAGTGCTAAACAAGAACACATGACACTTTTGTCAACCGCTTTTTTTATTGCAGCAAATGTTCGAATACATTGCCTCCAACTTCTAAACATTTTACACTTATCCGTATGACGTCTCCTACAGCTCGTCTTATCATGTCCGGTCGAATGGAGTTGAAAGCAGTACGAACTCTCTGCTGAAAATCTTCTTTTGTTGTTGGCGTGTTAGAATACACCTCGTTTTTTATATGTCCCCAAATAAAAAAATCCATTGGAGTTAAATCGGGCTATCGCGGTGGCCATAATTGAGGACCGTCGGTTCCAAACCACTGGCCGTAATAAGTTTCTTCTAAATACATCTTCACCATCTGATGATTATGTGGAGGTGCTCCATTATGTTGATACCAAATTTTTCGATGGTCAGCGAGCGTCAGTTTTTCCAAATGATCTGTATCGAGATTTTTTCGAATATCTAGGCATCGTTCACCTGAAAGTAAAAATACCTGTTGATCTGTTATGTATTTTCTAGATGCTATGATTGTTTATTACATAGCTACCTTGATGCCATTTTCTTGAGTAATGTATTTTTTTTTTAATCAATGAAACAGTACAAATATGGTACTTTTCATCTAACCATTTAAATTTTCGTCATAGAAGTGAAGCATCACTAGTGCGTCGTCTTTAACAGCGCAGTGAACATTGAAATTCCAACAGTCTTGAAATTGACGTTACCGAACTGAATGCGGGTTTGTATCGCTCCAGTAGTGAGAATTCCGCTTGTTAAATATCCCATTTCTGGTAAATTTCACTCCATTCACTCAAAAATTGGTCGTTTTCTTGATTTTTCATAATGAAGAACTCGGCAAAGTTAATTCTTCTCTCATAATCGGATAGCTTCAGGCCATGGACTAAAGTATGAGAATACGGATGCCATTTATGTTTTGCTGATATTCTCTGCATGAACATTTTATTCAATCCCAAATCTCGTGCCGCATCTTTCAAAGATGCTTCTGGAAAAGCAGTGAAGTACCCAGGCACTGTAATCGCATTATCTTCATTATCAACCACCGTTTTAGTTTTGGTAATTTTCCTTTCGAATGATCCAAAGTTCGTAAGATTGAAGATTAATCTTCTAATGATATCTGGAGATGGTTTCGGTTTTTCTGGATACCTTGTGGCATAAGCGTCACATGTTCTTGTTAACACCTTATTGCATTCGCCATAAATCACCAATAAGTTAAAGAAATCGTGATTATTATTATAACCAGCACGAGCCATATTGTACCTTCTGAGAGCACGAATCTGACAATAAACAAGTATATTTCATTTGTCGCCAAACATTGTGTTGAAACATGGACAGCAGCCTACTAGAAATATCATCATTTTGGGAAAGTATGTAAATATAATGGAATATCTCCAAAATTATAAGTTTTGGGTATAGGAAAGTGTATCATAACTAGGGCTTATTTTCATAATAGAATTGAACCTTGAAGAAAAAAATGGGGGTTCCTATTTACATAAAAATGACGTATGTTCGAGAGGTTGCATCTGTCACTTTTTCTAAAAAAGCTCTAATAACTCGAAAACGGTTCATTTTGGGTATAGGGTATGATACATGAGTTAGAATCTAAATCATGGAAAGAATTACACCACGTACAAGCAACACCTGTTGCTTCTGTGGGTTTCCCAACGTTTATTTGTAAAATGTATAGCCTTGTTATGCTTGCTGTTTTTCTTTTTGTGTAAATAAACGATGATGAATTCAAAAATGAGGTAAAATACAGGGTGTGCCATTAAAAATAACAAAGATGACGTCACTTCCGGAGAAACTCGAAACGTCACCTCAGCGAAAATATTTCAGTTGAATTCTCCATTAGTTCTTCATCCATCCTATCAATTGTCAGAAACGCCCTACTTTCAGTTTTCTATATATAGATCGCGTTAACTCGTCAAGATATACCCTGTATAATGTAGCGTTTGGTAGTAAAATGAAAATAGTTGTCAATATTGAAGTAGTTCAACAAGGATTTTGAAACGTATACAGTTCACAATGTGCCAGTTAGACTATTTTGAAAATAAAAAGGATATCTAGAAATCAAAAAGAAATTTTAATGAACCAAATATAAAGGTAAATTTTCAAGTTTGCCCAGAAATGTTAACTGTTTGGAGAAAATTCTTATAGTCATTTCACTTCTGATAATAAATGTTTCTGTATATTCCAAAACAAAAAAAATACTCTCACATGAAAACATACACTTTTTTAGTTTGACATATTCAGTAAAAATGTATACTGCCAAGTTGGAAAAATCTGTTTATGAATTTTAATCAAACACAGTAATACTTCTGAACAAATTCAACAATTTGCCTTCGTATTTAGAAATTCAACTGTCACCATACTATTTGTGATAAAAAACATCAGAGGAGAGCTCGTTTTTGATAAAATCAGTTTTTTGTCACGTCGAAATTTAGCGAGCTAAGGATTAACGAGATCTCAAATTTTAACTTACAATTTGTAACACGAGTTGAGGATGTACAATGGAAATCGATCGTATACTCATAATTTCAGTGTTCTTCGCCCTATATGTCAAGATTAATTCGGTTTTCATCTTGTACAGTGGTCATGCAGAAAAGCTTATGTTTTATTTTTGACAATTCTCTGTCCCATTTGCCTAATTTGTTGTTTAATATTTGTTAAGAAATTGTAATTTTTTGCTAAAGAACAATAAATCATAATTTTTACGAGAAAAATTTATCAAAAATTAAATAAAAAAGTAGATGAATCTGAAAATGTTCAAAAAAGGCAATAAAAACCTATCTCTAAAATTACAAAAATTCGGGGGTGTATTTGCATTCCGCTTGTACCATCCTGTACTTGACAGTTCCACTGGAAGGCATGTTGATTTTATTGATCGGAGGGATACCAAATTATGGTAACTGTCGTTGTTCAGAAAATTAAATGTGTATTAACAGTTCTACATCAATCAACAGAACAAGATAATTGGTTGTGAGATAATTTCCACTAGATTTCAGATTATGTTATTGCTCTGAATCTCAACAAGGTATAAATAGTACTGCAGCGCCTAACACTGACAACATATAAAACAAAAAATCTGTCGTTCTTCCAGCACAATATTCGTTTCTACGTGGCGTCAGACAAAGTCAGTTACAGGACCACTTTGAGGCAAGCTCGTATCTCTGTCGTATAAAGTTACAACACAAAATAACCACTTACTTTTGGTACTGATCGAAAATGTTCGTGAGGGCGATTACGGACGTGCCAAAGTGGACATATTAATTTTTTGTTGGTTTCAAATGGCTTGAATTGACACCAACTACGAATATTTTCGATTAGGTACCTAACTGATCAAATTAATAATCGTTGTATCTGTGGTTTTCAAAGTTGTCTAACAAGTATACTCTAGACATGTAGCTTGTACCAAAAAGTTATCTACAAAGCAACTACTGGATTATTATCGGTTTATCATGAACTGTAGTTTTTTTCTAGAGTTTACTATCATTCTGTCGTGGGAAAATACCAATCGTTGTACAAAGAGATTCGGAAACTAGAACTTCAATTCATTCATAATATATTCCAAGTTCACTTATACAAAGAAGTAATGACCAAGTAGCTTCCTTTTCAATGATCCCAATTAAATACAATTTACTTATGAGTCGAATGTCTTTCTTCAATGACCCCTCCCTTTTATTATTTGAACGGGTCTAATAAAAAAATTGAAATTTGGTATAATGAAATTAATGCATGAATACTTTATTTTGAAGTGAAATTAACAGATGAAACTTTCAAGATGGCGACCGGGTGGCATCTGGGAAAAAAATAAATGAAAAGGGTGTCTTGTGATACATCTTTTTGAAGCTCCTGACGAATACTTCACAACCCTGGAATATGAAGTCAAATCCTTCACCTACTACAAAATGACGGAACATTTAATAATTTCCTGAAGACAAACACGTTAATATCGATATTTCTAGAAATATTCCTTTTCATCTGTCATATGACAATTCCAACAACCCGATAAGGTTTGTTAAGTTATTTTTGGTTTATAAAAACGACAAAGTCAATACGACAATGAACATCATTGTTCAGTTCGAATATTCTAATTTAGTTTTCGGTTTTGTTAGTAGAACGGTCAACAATATCTAAAATGGTCAGTTCCCGTCCGTTGAAAGAAAATATTGATGCGATATATATCGCTTCGTTCGAAAATGTTTGGCGTGAAATATCGGATGGGCTGTTCATATGTCAAGAAGTTCAAGGCAACCATTTCGAGCATCTTCTGAACTGACCTCAAGCTTATTACCTCATATTATGTAGTTAAATGTCCATGTATTCAGGCAATTATTGAAAGTTCCGCCATTTTGTAGTAGTTAAAGTAGATATTGAATTATATTCTAGGGTTGTGAAACATTTGTCAGGAGCTTCATAAAGATGTTTCACAAGACCTCCCTTTCCATTTATTTTTTTCCCTGACGCCATCTTAAAAGTTTCATCTGTCAATTTCACTTCAAAATAAAGTATTCATGCATCAATTTCATTATCCCAAATTTCAATTCTTTGAGTTGGCCCGTTCAAAAAATAAAAGGGAGGGGGGAACATTAAAGAAATGCACTGTATTTGCGTTGTTAGTGAATTATCAGGGTGGAATAGAAGCTTTCCATAACATAGTGTTTCAGATTGTGCAAGGTAAGAGTGAAATAAATAAACTTACATTCATTTCATTACCATTTGCAGTTTCTTAGAGTATAATGTGGTATTTTCTCCAAATTTGATAAAATCGATTTGTTTTTCAGATAGTTTCGATTCTTTATAGAGGGTAAAATCTTATAATAGACCGATAATGAAATAGTTCCATCTGTGGAAACTTAGTTCACGCTGGAAATTTATCAGTTGGTGATTCAAAAATGTTTTTATAATTATGTGACAACATAATTTCTTAGTTGGTTCGCACAATTACTATCATGCCCTTGAACAATAAATTTTGTGAAAAAAATGGATTATCTAACACGAAATATAAAGTTTGTAGTGATCAAATTGTAATTTGTTTGTTTCATTATTTAAAGCAATTTCGTCACAACTATTATTTCCGTACTTATTGTTTTTGTTCTCAAACGTATTCTACAAGGTCAGATTTGACTGAATATAATTTCAGTAGTTTCATTTTATCGTGATAGTTGGACTAATTTTCAAGTTTTCATTTCGAACAGATTTCTTGTTGTCGCATGCTTCGTTTTTCTTATAAAGAAAAAACGAAATGAAACATTTTTGAACAACCCTGTAAAGCAGCGGGTAGGAGTAAGTGATATATGCATGGAGTAATAAATTTTCAATACATACAAGAAAATGAAATCAGTCTAGCAGTAGATAGTTTTTGGAACTTTCCAAACAAAAATGTTATTTGACGAGTATATCCTTTTGAGAACTGATTCACTGTGTTGAAAAACAATGCCAAATATATTAGGGCGTGATCTTTTTTTTTCGTTCAATTTTTATTTATTTTGTGAGATTTACTAATTTATTTTCTAGTTTTGTAAAGAGCAGGGTAAACGGAGAATAAAACATCTGAGAATGAAGTTGATGATTTGTCGACTATATCGTAAACTTGTATGATTGGAATCACCCATACTTTGTAGAGTAATCGTGACTCTAAAAGAATAACAAGGTTATTGAAGTATGTAAACATATTAACTTTGACAAAGGTTGAGAAATAATTTTATGAAACTGATGAGTTTTTAATCAAATACACTTTTTATTATAATATGAAACTATAATTTTGTGAAGATCAAAAACTATTAAGGTTTTATCTTTAGTCTTCAACTTGTTGAAAAGCAATTTGAGGTATCGATAAAACCTTTGGTTGGAAAACTAGCCCGTGAATTTTACAGTTTTTGAGTTTATTCACCGTATCTGTCGAGTACATTGAATCATCATATATCATTTGTTGCATTGACGCAATTAATGGGTTAGATATTATCCCTTTTTATAATCTATCGATACTGGAATGCGTTAATTATTGAGATGAGCACCGGTTACATAAAATTATTTGTCCTTCATGTTTAATCTGAAAAACCATAATCGACATTGTTACTTTCGATTCATCAGATATTTGAATCCCGTAGTATATCAAGCTTTGTAGTTACGTATTTTTTCGATATAACGTATATTTTATAAAAGTAGTTCATGCTAGGTGTTTCGTGATTTAGGCTTGGTTTTGGCTTCTTGTTTGTTAATTTTTTGTGTATAGTTCTTAGAATGAAACATGACTGTTTTCAATACAAATTGTGGTTGAGGGGAAGTACAATTCATATGGCATTGAGACAGTATTTGAAGATTAATTTGTGGGCAATTTTGAAAAAGAGAAACGCTTTTTTAGAATGATGTGTTAGCCTTTCAAATCTATAAAACAAATTATGCATTTTCAATTGGCAGGAAATGTTTCACTCTTTTAGGTTGGCAGTTGTGCTCATTGGATCATTCTCTCATTAGAGACTGGGATTACCTTTCTTTTCATTCATTTGAGTATACGACTTGCATGTTGAATAACCGACATTACAAATTCATTCACCTGGACGGTCAGAGAGTCTTGTGAACGAGGCCAAGACAACTTATGATCAGGACTACAGCCCTTACTAATGCAAATTTAGAAATTCACTCAAATTGTTATAGATTCAATGTACACACAGCTATTTGAATTTTTACATACCGTCACAGAGTTTTAAAATCTCAAAAGTACTTCTTCGAGTGTTTACAAGAGAATAATATACTATCTGAACTTGAGTATGTGAAAACGAAAATAAACGAATGGTTTGAGCCTTCAAACTTGAAGAAATGGTCCTACTTATCATGTCGCACCCGTATAATATATATTAATTATACAAGACGACGATAAAGAAATGCTTTATCGTGACCGCATAGCTCGTGGACTAACTTTCAAGTTTATTAAGAATTTTATCGTCGAGTATTATATTCTATTTTCTATAGCACACGTTTTGCAGAAAAACTTGAAAAAAAAATCTTCATGAATGCTTAGCCAATTCAAAAATTGTTATGATCGTATCATTTCGAACAATTTTATTGGGTTCATATAACAGTGTTTTTTTAACCTCATTCGAAATATCAAGTCTGTTATCAAAGGACGCAGAAAAGCAGAAAGGTATATTGATTACAAAACTGTACGAACAATCCTTTATTACATTCAGTAATTATAGAAGGCCCCTATATTTAAAAGAATGGCTTTTGATAAGCATATATAATATAAAATGAAAATTAATTTGTTTATTATTCAAGCAAGCCTACAGAGTCTTATTTCATAAATAAAAAAATTGAATTAATAATTCACATTGATACGTTTGTATGGCTTACAGTATAATATATAATACGTGCTTAATTGAAGTTTCTTATAAACTGTGTAACGATTTTTCTGAAAGCGCTCAATGAAACTGTCCAATCTATATGTATCAATAAGTTAAATATATTGGCTAGTCGCATTATAGGCGGTGACCTAACAGTAGTACAAACCTAAGAGTAATAATAAGACAGAGTTGACATGCCTATTCCAATACAATACATGTATTTTGAAACTGGTATCGTACTATCCTTTTCTGTACAACTTATGGGGGGGGGAATGAGAGGTTATGGACAGTTTGTTTACATTTGAAGTAAGTTGGACCATAAAACAGTGGTGGTTGGTCTAGTTGATAATCGGAGGGATATTATATATTTATAAAATGAATCATTTCAGTTGAAAATGTATTCTGTTCAAATAGTTCCTACAGGAAATCTGATGGTTTATTATTAATGATTATGGAAATGAGGCCAATTTTTCTACTACCTACTAGATTTTTATTTATATATGGCTTATAATAAAGCGCGTGGTTTACTGGGTTAAAATTAAATTATTTCGAATGAACTAATTCATAACTATGATAAATGTCAATTTCAAAAGTAATGAACTTTGCTTCATATAATCAGATGGAGAAATTTGTGATTTTTTTTCAGATTTGATAAACAAGCGGTACGGTTTACGGTTTGTGAGGTCCGATATAAAGAATTTTCGATTAGAAATCATGAATATTTATAATTACGATTGAGGTTTGATATCATTATGTGATTCCATTCAAAATTGGTATCTAGGGGTCTTTGTGGACAGACATTATGTTTTTTTTTTCAATAATTCATGCTAACGAATTCTATATTTACGAAAAAACATTAATGTAAATGAAAAAAACTGTATTCAAAAATGAAAAATATGTTTTTCATATGTGTGCCATAGGTCATATTGATTCTGTGATCAACAGATTAAAAACCTTTCTGCTCAATGTTCAGTTTGTATACTCAATAGTTATTCTTGTGCAACCGGTGTTGAATCTGTTATTGCTCACTTTAACAACTAACTCACATCACACAAAGAATATCTATTTAAAAATCTTTTTTTCCGTTAACCAGCTGTCGCACCCCTATGAACGACAACCCTCAGAAGTCGAAACTTGTGCGAGCTAAGAATTAACGAGGTCTTACCTTTTAACGTGTGATTCCTAACACGGGTTGGACGATAGCAAGTGAAAATCGATCGTTCAGACTAGGGCTTGAACCACCTACCAACACGGCAGTCAATTCGAGTGGCCACCGACCGTTTTGGTTTTTCTTTCTTTGCTCTCGAGTTGCATACAGACAATATTCAATAAGAAATAACGGTTGTCATTTTTTTACCTTTTTTTTAGTTGGGATATGTCAAATAATGAAATAATATAAACCTAGTTTCAAAAAATGTATTTATAAGAATAAATAAGTTCAATAAAATGATCATTACAAACATCAAGTTTTATTAAAACAACGATAAAAATAAAATAAAAACAACAATAAAAATTAATTGGCGTTCCGGGGCGACTTCATTGATTCCAGTGGCGCATTTGCTTTTTCAGCTGCAGGAAAACCCGGAAAAACCTGCAGCACCACATCATCTGAAGATCTTGATCTAATATATATCAAATATATCCCCTTTCATAATGTCAAATATCAAACCTCAATCGTAATTATAAATGTTTATGATTTCTTATCGAAAATTCTTTATATCGGACCTCACAAACCGTATCGCTTGTTTATCAAATCTGAGAATATATCACAAATTTCCTCATCTAATTATATGAAGCAAAGTTCATTATTTTTGAAATTAACATTTATCATTGTTATGAATTAGTTCATTCGAAATTATTTAATTTTAACCCAGTAAAGCCATACATAAATAAAAATCTAGTAGGCGGTAGAAAAACTGGCCCCATTTCCATAATCATTAATAATAAATCAGATTTCCTGTAGAAACTATTTGAACAGAATACATTTTCACCTGAAATGATTTATTTTATAAATATATTATGTCCCTTCGATTATCAACTAAACCAACCGCCACTGTTTTATGGTCCAACTTACTTCCCGTAAACAAACAAAGTTATGATGCCTTCAATGTAAGGATGGAAAAGGCCAGTCTATTCTCTTGTGTTACTCTGAGTTACAAACTAGGGGTATATTGAACAAAAATGTTACAGACCGAATTGGGAGAATCACGACGTGAAACCAATATTTAGACCAACAAAAACCATCAAAGAAAGTCTAAGGTCACCCAAGGTCCCCAGAGAACCTTTAACAACACCCGGGGTATACCGGATTCTTTGTAGCTGCAGGTCGCTCTATATTGGAACCACGAAAATAAGTATTGGTACATGTCTCCATGAATACAAAAAAAAAATTGTCGACTCGGACTGTAGTCGAATATGCTCTCAACAAAGAAGGCACTCACATTATCTCATTTGAAGATAAAGTATACTCAATAAAACTCAAAATTGCTTTCAAAGAGTATATAGAGAGGCAGTAGAAATAAAAAAACACAGGAATAATTTCGATAGAAAAGGAGAGGCAGTGAACATTAATAAAATATGGCTACCTGTCCTCAACGGTACACAAACAAGGTTAGGTAATCCAATTAAGAGAAACCAGAGTCAACAATGGGAACAACAACACGAGCCTCGAGTCAGGCACTGCCACCGTTACCACATCGCTTTTGATAATGTTCTACCGCAGTATTAGACGAAACATCGGGCATAAAACCCTGCAGACCACGGCAAAAAAACGGAAAATAGCTTTCACATGGTTAGTGTTATAAATTTCCATCAAGTAACAGACGAGTGTATTCATAATGTGAGATACCATGTTCGTAGTCAAAAAAAATAACGTTGTCCCATATAATACGAAATCAAATCTAATGGTGCCGAACCCAAGAGAATGTGATAACTGCGGTAGGATTCTAGTAACATTTTGTGGTATTTAAAAAACAAGAGAAGGAGAGATAAAATTGGAATCAATGGTGGAATATGAAATTTCCACTCCTTTCGTCCGGCCTTGTTAAAGTGACTACCCTGTATATATTTTTGGCGTAATTTCGATTTACATTTTCAACTATCGTTAATACACTGAGTATATATTAGCCAATTTATTTTTTGTAAATTCTCTTTACTATAGGGATGTTTCAGTAGCAAAAACTTTGAGCTTCTACTAACATTTCAAAAACTAAAAAAAACTATCTGCGATCGACGTCCTGTACTTCCCTTTAACAAATTGAAAACAGTCATGTTTGTGTGGTAGCGCAATGGGTTTGCTAATGTGTTGTGTTGTTGAGCAGCACGAGGGGGGTGTTAACCCCACTGAGTCTATGACCAGGGCCCTCATTAGTGACGACTCTATAGCCCGACAAAGCACCTTAGGCCCCGTGCAATTGGGGTACGTATCATCGACTCATCTCACGATGCCATCCCTTTATTTTCACATACTCGAAGCAAACTATGTTATTTCAGGAAAAACAGAATAGGATAGAATATCACCCTTAGTAGTTTATCCTCAATGGAAAATTCGAAAGTATGCAATATCACTTTGAATTTATTCACAAAAGTGGTGTATCAGAACACAAATTCGTTAAACATGGTGTCCGCCAAGTATCGGTACTGGGGCCATTATTATTCATCATATATGAACTATATTTCTCACTTCATACAGCCTTATGAATCAATTTGGTTTGGCGCCATCAACCATGATTATCCTTTCGGGATATTCGAAAGATTTGCTTCGAGTAAGACAATCATGAATTGCACCTTTCCCCGCTCATCCTTTAACAATGCACGATGCATCTCAAGAAAAACTCACTACATCCTTGTAGGTCGGGCGGAGGGATGAACTTCGTAAGATTAACAGAACTTGTAGTTATTTTAACAAAGATAATATTTTTGAGATCTGTCCCACGTTGGGAGCCAGGGGTTTTTTAAAGTGTTGTATATTTGCAAAGCTTCTCATTTACTTCATTTATGTTTCTGAGTCAATCTGAGACATCTCAAAAACAATTAACTTCCTACTAACCCAACAGATTAAATTCTCGAACTTTGTTCAGAATACGTTTTGTGTTACTTCTGTCCTTTGTTGGAAATTGAAGTTCATCCCTCGTATAGAAATACAGTCGTCTGGAACCTCATTAGTAAGGTGTTGGGCAAATCTAATGATACATGTTTAAGCTTAGAATTTTCGATATTATAGTTGTTACAGAAAAAAATTCAAGTCTGGGCTGTTCTTGTCTATACTTCATATCTAAAAGAAAACTGTAAAATTCTGAATCTGAAACATTTATATTAATTTTTGGTAATTGTATATTGAACTCATGATAATATCTAAAACATTTAACATAAATGACCAATGTGAGTGTTAAAACACCTCAATAGTCGGATTATTTCTTTCCTTTTCAGAAAAAAAAATATACACGACTCGACTATAAGTGGTCCCATTGTGATTAGAAATTGCATAGAGATCATAAAGAGAAGGAACTATATTGTTCGCTGCGTAATTATTCCAGAGGAAATTCGATAGTGACCTTCAATTTGTCTGTTAGAAAAAATCGAATCTTTTCAAACGTATCGCACTAAAATTTTGAGAAACTCATTTTTATGTCTACTCGACCCTCTACCGCAACCCGCAAGGGTTTATTGTGGCTCACACCTATTCACGCTCAGCCAAATAAACCCAGCTTCTTAAAGAAGCCGATTAATTTTTATGATGAGTGGTCTTTCAGGTCAGATGGTAAGAGTACGGCTCTGCCGAACTCTAAAGACCTGATTCGGTCCCTTAGTGGGGCAGACACAAAGTATATGCTCTATTAATGAGATAGTCGAATAGTCAAGTTGCAAGATTCCCACCTTGATACCCACGACAACCTTCCCATATAAGGGTTTTTGCACGTCAGCTACACCTGACGATGGTTTTGGTGAATCATCACTTGAGCGCAAACGTTTGCTAACCTGTTCATGGAGGGTCTGTTCCCCCACCTGAGACAGATTCTGCGTACGCCGCTCAAGAATTTGGTGCAAGGCGGTTTTATAAGGTACCCCGCTCTTGAGGAGACGACTCAGTCGTTTCCTGGCTGCACCACCAAACCTTTAAGGTACAGTTGTTGGATCAAGAGTTGGGAAGTTGAGAAGCTCTCGCTCCTGACATAAATTTACAGGGAGGTCAGTTGGAGTCGTAAACTCGACATCCATCTCCTCTGTAGACTCGCTCCTGAATTAAATTTACAGGGAGGTTTATTGGAGTCGTAAACTCAACATCCATCTCCTCTGTAGACTCGCTCCTGAATTAAATTTACAGGGAGGTCAGTTGGAGTCGTAAACTCGACATCCATCTCCTCTGTAGACTCGCTCCTGTACTAAATTTACAAGGAGGTCAGTTGGAGTCATAAACTCGACATCCATCTCCTTTGTAGACTCGCTCCTGTACTAAATTTACAGGGAGGTCAGTTGGAGTCGTAAGCTCGATATCCATCTCCTCTGTAGACTCAGCGTCAGAAAGAATTTTTAAGTTTACTCTGTCCATTAAAGTCCCACGAGTAGCTAGGGAAAGAAGGTCAATCACAGCAGTGCCCCGCATTACCGTGACAAGGCGATGCTACGACGAGAGGGCGCCCGGTATCTCGAAGGTTCCGTAGAGACAGCTGATAGGTTCAGTGTCATTCATCCTCTCGGCACGGATACACACACCTTAGGATTAAGCCATCATTGGGATGCCATTCAGTTAGGGAAGAACAGAACCACAAGTGATTCTGTCATTCCCTTATCCAGCAGGGCTACGTGGAAGCAGGCATCCGATGGCCGGTTTGCTCAACCCCCACATCCCAAGCCAAAGCACTCGCTGAAAACAGCATACACAGTGGTTCAGGCAGTGAAAGATGAACAAGGACACTGGTTCAGTAAAAGATCGACCAATACCTGTACGTTGACTATAGATCGATGATTACCAACTTCTTTTGGCCTCAGTTGGATGATCTGGACACCAAAGACATGTGGTTTCAACAGGACGACGCTACGTGCCACATAGCTCATGTCTTCTCACGTGGAGGTGATGTGAACTGTCCACCGGTATCATGCGACTTAACCCCGTTAGACTATTTTTTGTTGGTTTTTCCCAAGTCGCAGCTGTATGGAAATGAGCCACAAACTACAGCGGTCCTCAAAGCCAACATAACCCCTGCCATCAGTCAAATTCACCTTGATATATGCGCGACACTCATGGAAAATTGGACGTTTCTGATGCGCTCTACCCAGAGAATGAATGGCATGAATAGGTCTTTCAGACTAACAAAAAATGTCAATGCTATCTCACAAATACTTCTGTATTATTTAAATTCAAAGATGGGAAGCGCTTAATGAAATATCCTTTAGTTACCTTGGACATTCATGACTAAGCCTTGTGTAAAGCCAGAATACGTAGTAACTCCTCAGCTACGTGGTTATATGTATTTTATATATCAAATAAAAAAATTATTTCGATCCACGATCTTTTCAATTTCGCAGTTGAGCAATTTGTGGAGCTACTGTTGATTTCGACTCGATTCAGTCGAACATAGCTGATGCCTAATTCAATTTGCTTATCAGATGAGATCCACTTGCAAATATAAGTAGTACTTGTGTGATAATTTATTGTTAGCTAATATTTATTTACTTATATCATTATTACCTACGTACTCTGAAATTATCTAATTCCACGGTAATTTGAACGTGAATGGATCAGTTTACGTAACATTTTTTGATACGAGATCGAACGTAAAAAGTGAAGAAGCCCAGCGGGCTGAAATGGCATTGTTTGAATTTTTTTGATTGTCACAGAATGAGAACGAAGGTTTGCATTGAATCAGATTTGATGTCCAAGGTGAAATTTTCAACTGATTTTGTAATGCAGGTTGCTTTCAAACTTTTTTTTACAAACGTTTCTTCAACTATTTTTTTTTGGTTAATAATTCGTTAGAGTGATAGATATTACATATGGACTTATTAGAATATAACTTTTGTAAACACTTTCAACTATTTGAGGCAACAAGTAGTAGTAAGCCTTTTAAAATCTTCTCCTCTTTCAACTCTTGAAATCTTTTTGGCTTAACATAGAACAAATGCAAGATACTACTTTTAAAATATGTAACTGTTTAAAATTCATTTGAAAGAAAATAATAATAATCGGCAGATACTTGTAAAAAATTGTCTGACTTTGAGTATGTCACTGTCAACGTTTCAAGTGTTTTTAGCACTTGATTCCATTTTTTACACAATAGCAGAAAATCGCCCAACACCCAAAAACTTTTATGCCTCTCACCAACAAACTAAACATGCTAAACAACTGGAACTGTGAACATATGTTTGAGACGAGTGTACCAACATAAAAAAAATTAAAACCTTATTTTTTCAACAGTCCACGTATACACACATTGTTGGTTAGTATTATACAGTGTAAAAGCCAAATGGAATAAATTCGTTATTTCGGTTACTGTATAATCTTTAAAAAATCCAGAAACACGTCAGATGTCATTCAAATCTGAAGGTTTACTTTTGTACACATTGCTCTTTACATATCCTCATAAAAAGAAATGTAATGATGAAAGATCAGGTGATCGCGATGGCCATTCAATCGATCCTCTTCTCCTTATCCACCGACTGGGAAATGTATGGAGGTATTGCCGAACATTAACTTGGTAATGTGGTGGTGCTCCATCCTGCTGAAACCATATCGTCTTCCCTGGAACTTGAAGATTTCACGGATCAGGATATAAATTTGCTAAACTTGAAATGACATCATTTTGAAGTAGTGCCAAATAATTATCGCCATTCAAGTTGTCCTCAATGAAAAAGGGATCAATGATATGGTTTCCTACAATCCCTGCCCAAGCATTAACCTTTTGAGTGCATTGTATGTGTTCTCTCATTCAGTGAGGATATTCCTTTAACCAGTAGCGAGTATTTTCCCGTTTAGCATGACCGTTAAGAGACAAAGTACACTCATCAGAAAACATAACGTCTTCTAATTGGATGATATTGTCATCCAACATGTCCATCATTTGCTCACAAAAATAAGTTCTATCAAAATCATCTTCCATGAGCTCCTGAGTAGGTATCATTTTGTAGGGATGCATTTTATGTTCTTTTAATATGTTTACTATCGATGTATGGCTAACATTGAATGTAGTGGATGCCTTTCTACTTGATGTGGGTGGGTTTTCCTCAAACTCAAGCATCACATTTAATTTGAGTTCATCACTCATTGCATTAGCAGCTGCTTTTTTTATCTGCCCCAACATGACCAAGATCGCGAAACTGCTTCTCTAATTTGCTTATTGCTCCTTGAAAAATTGGCAGTAAATTAGGAAATTTAATTGTAAAACTGTTATTTCGTTAATCTAACCATTTGTCAGACTTGAAGTCAACGAACTTTAAATTAAAATACTGAAAACTAATGTTGTAACATACAAAATAAGTTGACTAGGCGTTTTAAACTAACGTTGCCACGGAAATTATTTACAGTTTTTTAAAGGATACCATCTAAAAAAACATTGCTATGGTTTTTGCTTACTTTCTTACCATCAATACCTCAAAATGAAATAAGTTTTGAATATATTGCAATAAGTTTTGAGTGTATTGTATAAAATTTCGGTAACCAAATGATTTTTATTTATTTTATTTTAATTGTTGCAATAAACTGAAAAGCGATAACATTTTTAAATAGATAATGAAGAGACCGTTCAAACGAAATATCACAAGCCTATACTTCTCATTTAAAAAATTTGGGGTTGTACCTGTCATTCGACGGGGGTTGAAGGTAGGGGTAGCATTTTTCCGTTGAAGTATGTCAAATTATAATTTAAATTTGACTTGTTTCGTGATTTGGTTAAAATATGTACTGTAACCGAAATAGTTAATTTATTCCATTTGGGTTTTACACACTGTATAACTGGTCTTTTATGTCGAATTACCTGAAATGACCCAATTATGGAACTTTCATTATTCCATAGTTTACTGATTACATGACATCTTTTTTTTGAAAGACAAGACTTCTGTATTTGTTAGGAAGCATTGTAACATTTTTACAAGACAAGAGCAGCCGAGAAAAGAAAATGACCATTGCTTCGATGAGAATATTATTAGTTTCATCGTTTGAATTTATGATCGAGAGCGGACATATTATCAAAGTACAAAGTATAATATCGAAAATCATGTTTCATACATTGGACACTTCATAACCGTTTAGTTATCTCACCAGGAACATTTTATTTTTCAGTTGTACGAGTTCCCAATCAGAGTTTTTCAAACATTTTGAAAATTAATATTACATTTGCATTTGAGATGAATAATGGGCATCAGGAAAACCTGCAAAATTTTCAATTTCTTCAAATCATCAACTCAGTTATTATTATTATTATTATGATTTCATTTTATATTTTTTCAATTTCAAGATTCGTCTGAACCATTTTTCTATACAAATCAATAGATATTTCTATTATCACATCTCAATATAAAAATAGATTGTGAATGAGATAAAATCTAAAATGTTATCTCTAAGAACGTTCTTTTACTTCCTTTGATTTATTTTCAGTAAGGCCGGATGAGGTTGTCTTTTTTTGGAGATTTGAATATTTCTAAAGTAATTGAAGTGAGAATACATGTAAATATTAAAGCATAAACAATAGAAGAATGAAATTCATCTCTTATGAAAATGGAAAGGAAATGAATTTTGTTGCAAATAGGAAATACAGCATAGTAATTAACAATGGATTGTCTCGAAATTCATTTTTCAATCAATTGAAAATTGTCGTTTCTGATGGGAAAAACAACGGGGCATCTTCATCCATTTTTTCTAACGCATCACCCTCGCATCTCATGGACACCACACTTATTTAATAACACACTGTCTATTTACTTATACTGTGTAACATACCTACTTTTAACAGTTTTCCGGATAAACAGTTTGACCCAGAGGAATACTTCCCATGGTCAGTATTTTTTTATGTTCTAATATGTTTGGCGTCTGCGATGTACAGGGTGATTTACCTTTACGGCGTTCGATTTCAATGGTGGGGCAAAAAACGAATTGAGGGCGTTTTATCGAAATTCAAAAGTTGTGTTTTTTGTATTCAAATCAATTGGCTTTGTATTTTTTTATTATTGCTAGTCGCATTGCCGGTAGTAATACACCTTGTACAGTGTCTAACATAAAGTTCGCACTATTCAAAATGGTCTTTATTGTTCTTATTTCGGAAATACGCATAAATATGGTTTTTTTTGAGAATCAGAAAATGTGAAAATGAAATTGACAGATTTAGAAATTTTGGAAGTTTGCTAGTTATTGAATAAAATAGTATACAGTACGATCCACTTTATTGCGAGCATATATTTAGCATAGACGTGCAAAATAATGGTTTTTTAAAAAAAATATTTCAAGCCAAAACTGGAAGATTTTGCTAGAAGTTTTGTCTTCAAAGGAGCAGCAACTGAGTTTCTGTTTTGCATAAGATTATACTTCGCATCTTCTGGAATACTGAAGTTAACTTGTCTGGAGCTGTCAATTGAGGAAGCTGTTATAAAACATGTTTATCTTCCTCAGCCGATTGATGAGTATGTAAAAGTTCCAAGGACGTTGATTCACGTGCAGAGAAATTGACAGAATCCGACCTCAAGCATAATTCATTAATAATATTCTCGAATAACCAAGCGGGACTAAAAGCACTTGGTCCTTGTCAAGCAATGTTCAAGTTGGTATTGAACTGCCAACAAGACTCTACTGAGTAGGTAGACATAATAAATTGTCTCTGGTCTAGATATGCTGGCTTGGAAGATGCTGACTCCCTAGCGGGGAAGAACGGTGAAATGTGTTTTATTGTACCAGAAGCAGACATTGACATCGCATAGATTTTCAAAATATTCGTCTATTACTGCCCCAGTAGTGAACGAAACGTTTGATACTAGGAGTTCCTTTTGACCATAACCTAATAACTCGGATTTTTTTCTCCCCAATTATTAAAGTATGGATTCTTTCTTTTCACTGTGTTCATTTTGCATATGTTGTTAGCTTGTTCAGCTCATACAGTACCAGCATAAATGCAACGTCATCACCATTTATGATACTGTTAAAATATTGACGAAGCATTGGTATTGCCTTTCTGCTGGGGGATGTGGAAGCTGGTTGTAAATACTCCCAGCTGGTCTAGTCTTACATATTTTAGAGTTGATATTATTAGAAAAGAAAACTGTATTGATGTTGGAGTTTGATTATGACAAAATATGGGCATGATTTGACCGTTATTAAAACCAATTAATTTTTCTCTTCTGAAATATCAAACTAATATGTGGAGTAAAACCACACTCAGTGGATCTCATTGTAGATATTTGCAAATTTGCCATATACACCATACATCTTTTAAGTGTTATGAATATTGTCGATGTCATTTTCATTTTCTAGACCTAGAACATTGAAAGACCCAAACATTTTTTGTTCTGGAAACTGGATAATAGATACCACATATCGCATATTGCAAACTTTATGTCCTGACAAAATATTTTATAACTATGCAGTTTTGTTTTGGCACATTAGTTGTAGATTGTAATAATGTTGTTGCAAGCTCGTGATGCATCTTAGCAAAATGATGTTTAGATAGTGTTTAGATTTTGGCGTTGTTTGTATATTAGTGCTCTGTTAGAATCTGTACAAATTCGTTAGAATGAAATTAGATGTTTTATCGTTCAAATTCCTAAACTAAAATGTCGAAGTACGTTAACATTGTGCTGGCGAGAACAACAGATGCAGCAAATCTATATATTCAACAAATATTCAAATCGTCTTGCAATCGAAATTGTAGTTCAATTCTTTTTTTGTCTTTCTCAGTTATTTTACATTACATGCGGGCATTGACAAATATATAGATTTGTTTTTATTTGACTGTAAATGCTTGCAATTCGTACCTGACCCAACTGATGAACTGAAAAGGAAGCGATGAACAAGTTCACCAATATTTTTTTCTGTAAATAGTTTCGTAGCTGGTGTCATATTGAGGGAACGTATTCCTGCCTTCGAACGGATGCTATGGAGAGCTTGTCGAGGCAACGTATTTTTACGTCAAGCGGAAATAGAGACGCCACTGGAGGATCCTTCCACAGTAAGTACAATACTAATGATTCATCGAAGACAAGGTAAACGTTTTTTCTGTATTGAAAGGTAGTATATGAGACTGGGGCAACGAAAAACATTCGCCATTTATTAAAAGAAAATTCAAATACAAAAATTATTTTTTGTTAATACAATTGGGGGCAATGAAGGAGTCACTTTGGCCCATAGGCCGCTTTCAAAAACTTTGTGTTCTGCTAACCAAAAAGTGGAGACTGGTGGGAGAATGTTGAAACTTTTTGGTAAATGCGTTTATTCTGCTCATTCAGTACAGTTGTACGGAAAAAAGATATATACATGTTTGTCATATTTTGAAAGATATAACTCGTATCAATTTGTATTTGAAAATAAAGTTCATAATTTCGATTTCAAGAGTTTTCAAAAAATAACAGTTGTACTGGTAATTAAGCTGACGTTTCATTAATGTTACCATAAACATTTAAATTGAATTGGTGCTAAAAAAAATAAATTAACGTCAAAATAACTGTATAATTACTTTACATCAGTACGTCAGCGGTTATCAATCTCAAACAGTTCTCATGATCTAAGTATAGTTTTTATATTGAAAAAAATAAAGGGTATTCAATCTACCTAAATTAAAGTTAACAATGAAATCCACCAATATGGTAGTAGGACCAATATCAGCTTCTTGTATCCAAGACAAACTCAAGGTCAGCATAAAAGATAATAAATTTTAATATACAGTGCATTTCTTTAATGTCCCCTCATTTTATTTTTTGAAGGGGTCAACTCAAAAAATTGAAATTTGAGATTATTAAATTAATGCATGAATACTTTATTTTGAAGTGAAATTGACAGATGAAACTTTCAGGATCGCAACTAGGCGCCGTCTGGAAAAAAAATTGAATGGAAAGGAGAGTCCTGTGACACATCATTTTGAAGCTCCTGACAAATGCTTCACAACCCTAGAATATGAAGTCAATGTCTTCAATTACTACAAAATGGCGGAACTTTCAATAATTGTCTGAATACATTGACATATAACTATATAATATGAGGGAATAAGCTTGAGGTCAGTTCAGAAGATGCTCGAAATGGTTGTCTTGGACTTCTTGACATATAAACAGCCTATCCGATATTTCACACCGAATATTTTCGAACACAATAACGTCAATATCTCTACAAATATTTATTATTCTCTGAAGTATACCCAATATTGGACCAGGTTTAGTTTCATATAACTTTTGCTTCAAATAGCCCCATAAAGAAATCCAAAGGTGTCAAATCTGGGGAGCGGGCTGGCCATTCTTCAGGACCTCGACGGCCAATCCAACGACCGGGAAAGTAGTGTCCAAATTGTTTCTTACTTGTCTGGAGTACTGTGGTGGTGCTCCATCTTGTTGGAATACAATAAACATATCGAATTAATTAGGATTCGCTTCGACGATTTCAGTGATGAGAGGGTCAACAGTAGTTTACAACATAGTCAAATACAGTTCCCCTGTTAAATTTTGATCAATAAATAGAGGTCCTACAATATGGTTTCCCAATATTCCTGCCCAAACGTTAATTTTTTCTGGATATTGGGTATCCCCGAAAACGCGAGGGTTGGTGTCACTCCAATAACGGCAATTTTGTCTGTGAACATTGCCATTTAAAAAAATTTACATTCGTCACTAAAACAAATATTGTGGAGATAGGTAGGATACCTTGCAATGGTTTCCGTCGTGATTTCGCAGAATTCTGTTCTTCAAGGCCATTTTCAGTTAATTGGTGTACCATTTTAAAGTCTCCATACAGTAAAAGGAGACACCTCACAAACATTCGCGACGGAATAAATAGACTGTTCTGGATTTACTACCATCTCACCAATTATTTGCACTTGCTGTTTTTCCGGAATGGACGGATGATCTGGGGGCTTTTTGTTATATACACTACAGGTAGTTGTGAATTTGGATACAAGTTCCCTCAAATATTTTCTACAGATAGGACGATTCGGAAAACGTTAATTGAAAATGCTTTCGGTCTCGTGAAAGTCACGTGTCGCACCGAAAATAAAAATATCTTCAATTTTTTCTTCCAATGGACGAGAATTGACCATTTTAGAGACTGTTGACGTGGTACCTTTCTACTAGTAAAACCGAAAACTAAATGAGAATATCCTTACTGAACAATGATGTTCATTGTCGTACTGACATTTTTTTGTCGTTTTTATAAACAAAAAATAACTCAACAAACCGTATCGGGTTCTTGGAATTGCCATCTGACAGATAAAAAGGAATATTTCTAGAAATATCGATATTTATGTGTTTGTCTTCAGGAAATTATTAAATGTTCCGCTATTTTGTAGTAGGTGAAGATATTGACTTCATACTCTAGGGTTGTGAAGTATTCATCGGGAGCTTCAAAACGGTATGTCACAAGACCCCCTTTCCATTTAATTTTTTCCCCAGATGGCGCCATCAGTCGCCATTTTGAAAGTTTCATCTGTCAATTTCACTTCAAAATGAAGTATTCGTGCATTAAAGAAATGCACTGTATTTTTCATGAACGTTTGTACATTAGGATAACCTAAATGAATAAAATACTACTACTACCACTACTACAAATTAGAGAAATTGAGAAATTTCATCGACGGAAATTGGTCCAGATAATTAATAACTGTATATTCAACAAATAGAGTCCTACAGAGAAATGTACATGGCCAACTGGCCGAAGAAATGTCCTTGCATTTACCCAACCTATGATATCTCAAATAATCATTGTAAATGGATGACTATGTTCCCATAAACAAAATTGGACTATCAATTTAGATTCTTGGATGGATGAGTTCGGGATAAATGTATGAAATTTGGTTGTTTTTGCATTTTTTTAAGGTTACACCGTTATTATCAAAAGAGGGCTCAGGCAAGCCAATTAACATATGAATAACTTAACTTATTATCAACCTAGAAAGTTGAATAACCGGTATCAGGGCCAGATAATTGAATTAAAGGACTTGTCAAATCACCAACTTTCAAATTTAGATATATAGGGGTAGCATCTCTATTACAAACGGATACACCGTATATAATCCTGAAATAGTAGGATTTCAGACCTCTAACACAGTCATAATAACACAATGGCTGGAACGTCCGGAGCCTAAGAAAAAAAACACTTTATTTTGTTCAAAATTGGCTTCATTAATCAACGTAATCTCCATCAATACCGCGATTTAACTTTTGCCTCAAATAAGGCTTCAGTTTTATCAATAACCTCTTCATTCCACTAAATTTCTCACCGGTGAGCGTCTTTTTGAGGTCACCAAACAGCCAGTAGTCGCTGAGAGCCAAATCTGGCGAATACGGTGGATTTGGGAGCAATTCTAATTTCAATTCATGCAGTTTTGCCATTGTTTTGATTGACTTGTGACACAGTGGTTTGTCTTGATGAAACAATTTTTTTTCTTTGCCGTATGCGGTCGTTTCTTTGCAATTTCGGCCTTCAAACGCTTCTATAACGTTATATAACTTTCACTGTTGATGGTATTTTTATTCTCAAGATAGTCGATGAGGATTACACCACGCACATCCCAAAATACCGAGGCCATAACCTTTCTAGGCGATTGTTGTGCTTTCGAGCGCTTCGGACGAAATTCACAAGTTGCTCACCACTCAGATGATGATCGTTTTGATTCCGGAATTGAGTGATGGATCCATGTTTTATCCATTGTCACATATTGACGCAAAAAACCTGGTTTGTTATATTTAAACAGGGCCAAACACTGCTCAGAATTATCAAGACGTTCAAGTATCAACAAAAAATGTAAGGGTGCATTCTCTGGTCAAAAAATAAAGTCACTTTTGTGTATCGAAATAGGTTGAAAATTAAAAAAAAATATCCTATTGGCCTTTGTAAATTTGTGCTATCCAAACAGTTACGTGGATAGATTCATATATTGAGTGGTAGATGAAGTAGAAAAACAAAGTGGAGCTTCAGTTACGCCACAACTGCTTCGGTCAATGAAAAAGGGGTTACGGAGATCAATATTTGGTCCATCTGAAAATATATGAAAAAGATATGCTGGTCTATTTGTCTTCACGAACTATTCTGTACACAACAAAATTTCACTTGATTTTGATATTTATTATGTTATCAGGGCGACCAAGTGTACAAATCGGTGTTCATAATATTTTTCCAAGGAGATCAGCTGAAAACTAGAGTGAAAAAGATCTGCGAGGGGTTCAGAGCAACGCTTTACCCTTGTCCAGAAGCTCCGGCTGATCGCAGAGAAATGGCCATGGGCGTCATGACAAGAATTGAAGATCTCAATACGGTGAGTAGATCATTTGAAAATTATGACGATGAAATAACCAACTTGAAAAATAGATGAATCACTGTAGAAACGATATTAAATAGCTTATTGACGATTAAATTTTGAAATACTCAAAAAATTATTATGGAATAATATATATATATATATATATATATATATATATATATATATATATATATATATATATATACAGGCTGATTCACGGTGGATGGCACATTAGACGTTTCTGGTGAACCAGACAACGGATCACTTTGAAAATTTAATGGAGGGCATATTCGGACATTCTCTATCCAACTAAAATATTTTCGACAATGCGGTGTTGGCGCTTCTATTAGAAAGCAGTAGCAACTTTGATTTTTCAAATGGAACACTCTGTATATAATATTATTTTTGGAATCTCCAACAATTGCCCGACAACTTTTCTTGATATTTCCCTATACCTATCTGTTACCGTTTTCGAAATAAAAATTAATTTCAATTTTTTTCTTCGAAAATCATGACTTCTAAAAATGCCGATATCTTTTAGTTAAGAAGTACCATGATATCGAAATTTGGTTTGGAGTTAGGTGATACTTGGACACTTCCCACACGTCAGCCTAATCTCCGTTATTTCAATACAGGGTGGTAAAAAAATACAGTTTTTTCGTTTGCTTGAAAAAGTTGCTGAAATTTGATTATTTCAAATGGAACACCCTGTATATTATTGAAAATTTGGAAAGCTGCTGAAATTTGCTTTCTTTCTATGTATATCATACCTATACCTAACTAGTCAAGTTTCGGACTTATGAACATTTATTTGTGAAAATGTCCCTTCAGAATGGTATTTCCATTCGGTATTTGGTAAGCAGGCCATGATTACTATTTGACAGTAGCGTTGTGACATTCTCCTAATAATATCGACATTTTCGTCACTTCAGAAGTTGCAAATACCTTCAAAACGATGGAACAAAACTATTCAAACGAAGTTCTTATGAATTTGTTTATTATTTTTGGACAGTGTGACAAATTTATCAGCAGAACATGTAGAAAGTTCAATGAAATGTATCCGAATCTACCGCCAATGAATCTCAAGAAATTTATACGAATTCAGAACAATTTAAGTATGTTTGGATAAACTTTAAAAAAGCACCAAGAAACTTGAAATTGGAAATATTGATATGAATAATTATAAAAAAGTAAAACAATCATGTGGAATATTTCAAAATATGTTCGAATCGCTGGCCGTTCACTTCCAAGCACTTAAAAATGCGGGTGTTGACTGCTTTCGTGGTGGCAGATCTGATTTCATTGGGATCCAAATCTTCAAATGTTTGGGCAATCCTTTCTAACAATTCATCTCTCGAACGCACGGGTATTTTGTAAACTTTTTCTTTAAACATTCCCCACAAATAAAAATCTAATGGATTAAGATCGGGTGATCTCGCTGGCCAATTCCATGGTCCCAAGCGCCTCATCCACCGATCGTCAAATAGTCTATCCAGTTCTGCGCTCACTTCTCTTGTGCAATGTGCAGGAGCTCCGTCTAGTTGGTACCAACAGTTTCGATAATCTTCGAGTGGCAGATTATCCACGAAACTGTCTACAGTATTCTCCAAAGTATTCAGGTTAATGACTCCTCGTATATCACGTACCTCAATTTGTTGTCCATCAACATGCAGAAGACATTAAAACTAAATTTTTCTTGAAATCCGGCTTCTTTTGTGACGTGAGGATTTTCACTGGACCAATAATGACGATTTTTTCTATTGAAAATCCCTTCTCTCGAAAATTTCGATTCATCAGTCCAAATAATTTTATTTAAAAAAAGTGGATCTTCTTGAATGCGTGTCAACAACATTTCACAAAATTCTACTCTCTGTTGAGGATCTTGAGGCTTCATTGCTTGAATTTTGGTGAATTTATAATCATGCATTTTATGTCTTCGCAAGATTCTTTGAAGCGATGAATATTTTATACCCAAATCTTCTTCAGCACTTCTTATCGATGACTCGGGAAATGCGTGAAAATATGCTAAGACATTAATCTGGTTGTCTTCGAAAGTTACGGGTCGAGGCAAGTTTCTTGGTGCTTTTAAAGTTGATCCAAATGCATTGAAATTGTTCTGAATTCGTATAAATTTCTTGAGGTTCATTGGCGGTAGATTCGGATACATTTCATTGAACTTTCTACATGTTCTGCTGATAATTTTGTCACACTGTCCAAAAATAATAAACAAATTCATAAGAACTTCGTTTGAATAGTTTTGTTCCATCGTTTTGAAGGTATTTGCAACTTCTGAAGTGACGAAAATGTCGATATTATTAGGAGAATGTCACAACGCTACTGTCAAATAGTAATCATGGCCTGCTTACCAAATACCGAATGGAAATACCATTCTGAAGGGACATTTTCACAAATAAATGTTCATAAGTCCGAAACTTGACTAGTTAGGTATAGGTATGATATACATAGAAAGAAAGCAAATTTCAGCAGCTTTCCGAATTTTCAATAATATACAGGGTGTTCCATTTAAAATAATCAAATTTCAGCAACTTTTTCAAGCAAACGAAAAAACTGTATTTTTTTACCACCCTGTATTGAAGTAACGGAGATTAGGCTGACGTGTGGGAAGTGTCCAAGTATCACCTAACTCCAAACCAAATTTCGATATCATAGTACTTCTTAACTAAAAGATATCGGCATTTTTAGAAGTCATGATTTTCGAAGAAAAAAATTGAAATTAATTTTTATTTCGAAAACGGTAACAGATAGGTATAGGGAAATATCAAGAAAAGTTGTCGGGCAATTGTTGGAGATTCCAAAAATAATATTATATACAGAGTGTTCCATTTGAAAAATCAAAGTTGCTACTGCTTTCTAATAGAAGCGGCAACACCGCATTGTCGAAAATATTTCAGTTGGCTAGAGAATGTCCGAATATGCCCTTCATTAAATTTTCAAAGTGATCCGTTGTCTGGTTCACCAGAAACGTCTAATGTGCCATCCACCGTGAATCAGCCTGTATAGTCCGTTTTTTTTTAGCTGATACCACTATTGCTATTTCGGAAACGGTAGGTCCTACAAGAACGGTTAAATGGAACAAAAGTTGCCTTTTTAGGGATGCAAGATAATGGTATTCTCAGATCGACAAAATCACCAACCGTTTCTGATATATTTGCAAAAGACTAAAAATTACAGATTTTGTTTTTTGCTCTACCGCCTCCATTTTCAATAATAACAAAAAATGGCAAAGGGACTTTTTGCTTCATTTCACGTTTTTCATAATCTGGTTCTACCCATTTTTCAATGCGACGTTTTGTTCATTGAAATCCATCATCAATGTATTTTTTTATACAAACCTGTATATTTTTTTATACATTTTGGTAGTCATTGATTTCAAATGCATTGACATATTACAACATATATATTTCTTGACGTTTCTTCCATCATGTAACCTTTTTTTTAATGAGAAATCAAATTTCTAAATATCGTTTCAAGCACATAATTAATAGTATCGTAATACCCCACATTGAAAAAGAAACAGTTGTGAAACAGAATGTAAGGAAATAATAAATCGTATAAAATGAACAACATAACGGAATGCCTCACGTTACATTTTTCAAGTTACCGTCTCACGCGATGTCGCATTAAATGTTCAAATTGTCTTCCATAATTTCTTAGTCAAATACTTGCTCTAGAGATAGTGTGCTTGTGGCAGTTATCTAACATCTGTGGAGTGATAGCCATACAGGTTCTCTCTTGATTGATTCTTTCAATTCCTCATGCCCTCATGAAGCCCCTTAACGAAAAATCGGTGAACATGGTGGCCATTCAATAGGACCATTATTTCCTATCCATCTTGCTGGTACAGTTGTATTGACGAAATCTCTGCACATTCTCCTGCGAGCACCGTCGTGTTGAAAATACTCATATTTTCTCATTAAGCTAAGTGGCAAATCTTCTAGAAACTCAATGAGAGTCCCTGATAAGAAGTCCAGGTATAATTCTCCGGTCAGAGCTATTTCAAAAAAGTGGGGGCCAATAAATTTTATCATCAAGAACAGCAAGCCATACGTTAACACCATATATCTCTTTAAAATTGATTACTCTATGTAAATATTCATTTTCTTGTCGCCAGTGATAATGTATATTCGTGTTGAACCATCCGTTATTAGTAAATGTACAACAATTTTTTTTTGCAAATTTCATCATTTTGGCGAAATTTTCTAATGTGCCATCTACAAAAAAAACTTTTCTCCGCTTGAAGTTCGTCAAACGCAAATGAAGGACTTTCCTGACTCGATAAGGCTTGAATTTATGTTTCTTTAAAATTTTCCGTACAGACGTAGTGGATATGGCCGAATTATGAGCAATCTCCTTCGAGGATACTTTCTTGTTTTCAATTTTTTTATTTTCCACAAATCCTAAATCAAATCAATGATACTTTATCATTATTGTGAATCTTTTTTTTTAACTCACCTAAAACGCCGATCTCATTATCGCCACCACATCCAGTAACCGTACATTTTCTGTTGGAGGGTTTTTCAAAGGATCCATAATTTCGTAAATTATTTCCGATATGTTTGAAATATCTATGATTAGGTTATCATCGTTCAGGATACAATTCCTGATACAATGCCAGAGATTTGGTAGCATTTCTCAAACATCTCGAATAAACAAAAGCATATTCACTTTTTCGTCATTGGAAAAATGCATGTTTTTTCTTTAAAATCGCTCACCATTTTTAATAACTGTTTTATTTTGTTTTGACAATTAACTTGACATTAACATTCATGTATTTCATGGCTTACTTCAAAAAAAAAATTATCGTTTATCATGTTTCTCCTAAATATCATCTATGACTTTTTTTGATACGTTATTTTTAGCACCTATTCAGTGAATATAAATATCTCAATGAAGGATATCACCGACGCGACGGGGGAACTCTGTTTGGATTTCAGTAACATTCGGAAATTCGAGCTCTTAATAAAAAAATAGTAGAATATTGACGATTTCTTTTCGATGAAAACGTCGAGAAATACATATATCAATAAAATTTGTAATTAGACTGATTACCAAAATGTATAAAAAAAGATATAGGTCCGTATTTAAAAAAAAATTGATGATGGAGTTCAATGAACGAAACGTCGTATTGGAAGGTATGTTGAACCAGATTATGAAAAACATGAAATGAAGCAAAAAGTTCCCCTGTAATTTTTTGATATTATTATTATTATCGTCAGGAACTGAAAGTTGAGGTTAAACATGAGAAACAAATATTTGAATTAATGTTTCCCTAAAAAACTGTGTGTGAGGGTTAAACGAAAACTCATAAAGTAACACTTGATAAACATGAAAGCGTTGTAAAAGAACATGTCCTTTCACAATATGTATTAAAAAAATAATGACAAATCTGATTTTATTTGAGTCATCCCCCATTTTAACAAATGCAAAAATCAAAATCAGTTCATATATTTTCTAAGAACGTCAAAGAAAGTTCTCTAGTGGAATGACGTTCATCAAATTATAGTTACTCAAATGTTTATGTTGTTGTATTATAAAAAACTTGTTATTAATTTTTATTTAAACATTTATGAACTTCCTTATACCAGCATATATTTGTCTGAAAATTTTGTATTTAATAAATAAATATTTTATGTTGAAAGCAACGCTAGCAAAGCATATCGCCTCTTGGAAGGAAGATTATTCTCTGACATATGTGTATTACCTATCAAAAAATTATATAGACTTTTATTGTTATCACTGACTGATTCGTTCCCTCTCTGTGAAAGTACTTCTAAAGGCAACGATTATTCCATATCAATATTGAATTTCAGGTTCTAGGACAAACCCAAGACCATCGCCACAGGGTATTGGTAGCCGCTGCGAAGAACATAAAGAACTGGTTCGTCAAAGTTCGCAAAATAAAAGCGATTTATCACACACTGAATCTGTTCAATTTGGATGTCACTCAGAAATGTTTGATCGCTGAATGCTGGGTGCCAGTTCTTGATCTGGAAAATATTCAACTAGCGTTGAGGAGAGGAACGGTAAGTTGTTGATGAAGCAGCAAAAGGAAAAATAACACTATACCTAATACAATAACTTTTGGTAATCATACTGCTACCAATGGGATCGATATTGCTAACCTTTCAATCAATTCTTCCGTCTATACAAGTCAATTTTTACATCCTTGTGATACCAATATTACATCCATGGTTAATGTGTCCAATTATCACATTGAAATCTCTGAAATTTACGAAAAACCGTCAGAAATAAATATCAACAAAGGCACCGGTCCTGATGGAATTCCTCCAACTTTTGATTAAATCATGCAGCTTCATTTTAGCTCGACCACTTTTCTATATATTTAATAATTCCCTATTCTGGCAAATTCATGGAGTATTGGAAAACCTAATATGTCACCTCAATATATAAATCAGGTCGAGAATCCGACTTGTGTAATTATCGTCCAATTTCTATTCTTAGCGCAATCCCTAAAGTTTTGAGAGCATAACTTCTTATTACCTTACTTATGACTGCTCCCCAATTATAGGGACCCAACAATTCGGATACATCCAAAAAGTCAGCTGAAGTGGGTCTAATTATCTACGTTGATTTTTCTGTCTGATGCTCTTTCTAAGGGTTTGAAAGTTGACTCTGTGTACACTGATTGCTCCAAAGCTTTTGGCAAAGTTAATCATGAGCTATTGATCCATAAACTTTGTTTATATGGTGTTGATGGGCAAATATTGCAGTGGCTCAAGAGCTATGTTACGGAAAGAACACAAATTGTTAGACCTAATCATTACTATTCTGATACCACCGCAGTTACATCGGGTGTTCCACAAGATTCACATTTGGGACCACTGTTGTTTAACCTTTTTATCCACTATCTAATCAGCTGTTTATATGAAAGCGAAGCTTTGCTATATGCCGACGATTTAAAATGTTTTAAAATAATTAAAAGTGAGGCTGATACATTGTGGCTACAAAACGATATAGATTGCCTATCTAACTGGTGTTCGCAAAATGGTATGTGTTTGAATGCATCCAAATGTCAAATTCTTCGCTTTCATCGAACACAACACCAAATCACTTTCGAATATAGTATAAATAATCGGACCTTACATTCTGCTATTAAAACCAAAGATCTAGGTGTAATCCTACACTCCACACTTAGCTATAAATCACACATTTTTGCTGTAATAAAAAAATCTTTTAAGATACTTGGCTTTATGAAGAGAACCACTCGTGATTTTACCAACATCACTGCTATTAAATCTCTTTATTTTTCCCTGGTTAGATCTCATCTCGATTATTGTTCCACAGTTTGATCCCCTCGTTACGTTACACAAAAAGTGAAACTCGAGGCCGTACAGCACAATTTCCTGCGATATATTGCGTGTATACTATGACTATACAGCATTGGAATGCATTTTGAACATACCTTCTCTTGAGGCTCGCAGAAAACAGAGATTCAATACTTCTATTCAAAATTATCAATGGACTAAGTATCAGCCCCGAGTTTCTCTACAAAATATCTTTACATGTCCCCAGTCGTTCAACTAGACAGGTGCAAACGTTTTACGTTTCTTTTCACATGTTCAATTATTCATATACTTAACAGCTTTATTCCCAGAAATCTTCCATTGGCTAACTCTTTAAATAACCTTCAAATCTTTAATATACCAGGTTCCCGCTTTAAAGACCATATTCTTCACTTAGCCATCTAATACTCTCTGCTGGTGTTGTTGTATTGTGTCTAATGTTTCTTGCCTGTAAGAATTATATCGAAGAAAAGAGAATTGAAACTTTCTATGCTTTTAACCACTTTTATTTGTAACTAACGTTACTGAAGTTTCTTCCTATAAGGACATTTTCAAACTTTTATGTATAAGTTATAAGTTCTGCCTCATCTACCATTCTCTTCATACCCCTCGTCAATCTACTACTATTTTTGCAGGTACTTCAATAACTTTCCCGCCGATAGAACTTTCGCCAATCAGGACCAGGCAAAAATGGCATTCGCCTACTTCATCAAATCCTGGTTACCCAATTTTCATGAGATATTACAGTTTGAACTAGACACATATAACCAGACAAAACTTTTGAAAAACCTAATAATTTATTGCTATATATCAATATGTAAAAGATTGTCAGTTAATCAATTTAAGGGGCTATTCCCTGCCTATTCCATGTCGAGGGACAGCAATTTTGTTCTGGTTTTCAATAGCTTCATTTCACAACAGAGGTTCCAAATTCCACTTAGGAAATCAAGCGAATCGTTGTTAGTACTTTTGGAAACATACGTTCAAAATAATATCAATTACTTCCATATCTTAGTGCTAAATATCAAATCTCAAAAGCTCACTTGGAATTTTGGTTCAAATAATGATAAATATTACTGGAGTTCTAACCCAACACCAAACCGCTACTTTTAACACCTCGACACGTGTTTCAATCAATAAGTGATCATCTTCAAGTAAAAGATTAATCTTCCTCTTCCATTACTACACTAAAGGTTTCAAACAATGCATCACAATCCAAATAATAATGTCTTACATCAAACAGATATCTTGAGATCCCAAATAACTCTAGCTCTTTAAAAAACTTGATATTGAATGTTAATAGTCATTTTCCATCAATTTGAAGTGACGGCTAGGTAACCTACCGGTTTGTATTTTTTGTTAAAGTATTTCATTCCTTTTTTAAGGATTGATTTGACCCCAAATCACTGAACATTGTATTTTCTTTTTGTGATTCACATGGTTTTTTTTCCTTTCAAGGAACGCAGCGGTAGTTCGGTTCCTCCGATCTTGAACAGGATGGAATCGCAGGAGAACCCGCCGACTTACAATCACACGAACAAATTCACTTCCGCCTTCCAAACTCTTATTGACGCCTACGGCATGGCGTCTTACAGGGAAATGAATCCGGCCCCGTATACCATCATAACCTTTCCTTTTCTCTTCGGCGTGATGTTCGGCGATATGGGTCATGGATTGCTGATGACCCTCTTTGGCGCTTGGATGGTACTCAAGGAGAAGCCTCTGGCCGCCAAGAAATCCGATAATGAGGTGAGTACCTCAATTACTGATGATGAAGTTTGTTTTTTACTTATTGTGTAATCATACATATAAAATTTCAGATGTCAGGAAGTAACATATTTTTTCATTTATCAAGTACACTAACTCCATAATAAAAGCCCAAATGGTACAACAACGTTTCAATTAAGAAACCATTCAAGCATTAGAGTTCAGTTATGAACCTAACAATTAATATCTTTAAGATAAACTATTGTAATTGCTCAAAAAAAATAAATAAACCTATTCATATTTATTAGTCTAGTACACCACAAAATATTAATAAAAAACAAAATGGAACATAATGAAGAAAACATATTAAAAAGACAAGAATAAAAAATAAAGACATTCAACGCTAATGATCAATTAAATTATAAAACGAAACATAACTTTGTCAAGTACATTACAGAATTGTAATAAAGTCCTAAATGTTACATCAATGTGCAAACAAACACCAGAGTTAAGTTATTATTTAAAAAATGAATAAAGGTATGCATTTTCATTAGACATATACAAACACCAGAGTAAGTTATGAACATCAAAATAAATAATAAACGACTATTCAGAAGTATTAAAATTTTTCTGAAGTCTACAACTTATTGCTGTTGAGCCATAGTTAGTCCTGTAGAATCGCAGCCCAAATGAAAAAATTTGATAACATCTCAAGGTTCTTGAGTTAACAGAAATGCAAAGCTCACCTAAAATAGCTGAACAATTGTAGTGGAAGTTCATTATTTTATGAAGGAATAGAACCATTGCAAGTTTACATCCATTCTCAAGTGATAATAAATCCTGTACAGAAAGCCTGATTTGCGGGTTAAATACTAAGTAGGGTAGGCCAAGTTTCCAAATTAGAGGATCAAAGGATTACAATGTGATGATTGTAGCTGAGTGAAATAACAATTATAAACATAATTGTCATGGAAGATAAAAAATCTAATGTCTACTGGACGTTATGAAATAGAATTCGGTAGTGAAATACCTGGTGTTTTAACTCGCATACGTGGAGTGTTCAATCCTGTTCAACGTACAATCGTACGGTTTTTTATTTTTTATGTTGCTACTGTCGTCTTGAATATACAGTGTGTTACCCCCACAATTCTAACTCTTTGCGGGACTGTTGTTAGGAAAATCGCCGACACACGTCGATTTTTTATTTCTATAATGTACATTTGAATATGAACAGTTCACCCCTAATTTCATCCCTCACTGGAGGGGAGCAACCCTTTCGAAAAATGTAAATAGCATGGGGTGATGAGTGATAGCTTATTTGATAGGGGGTTTTATTCTCTATTCAGCCGTGCAAAGAAATTCAAATTCTCTACATTAATTCAAGAGTTATGATTGTTTAAGAATAATGACAATTAACATAGTGCAATCACCGTTAGAATCAAAAATTCAGCCCTGTATGATATGGGTTTTGCTTCAGACGTTAATTGAAACGTAGATATTTGCATATATATTAACTGCACGTTTTTGTAGGTGTTTTTGGATGTTTGATTATAAATGGTCAACACAAGAAACTTCAGATGATGTGGTGCTGCAGGTTTTTCCGGATTTTCTTGCAGCTGAAAAAGCAAATGCGCCACTGGAATCGATGAAGTCGCCCCGGAGCGCCAATTAATTTTTATTGTTGTTTTTATTTTTATCGTTGTTTTAATAAAATTAATTTATGATTGGAAAAAAAAAGAAACTGATATCACGGAGAGTGCGAGTCAGTGTATTATAGCTGTTAGTTGTGCTTGCTATTCTTCTTCAAACAATGGTTGCACCACGTGCGTTAAATGAGAAATGCGAAGTGATTGTTATTTTTATTTTTGGCTGATCGCAATTATCATGAGGCTGTACGAATGTTGAATGAACGTTTTCCAGGTCGCCCTATTGATAGGCATTATTTCAAACAGTGGAAAAATTTTATGAGAACGGCAGTGTGCAAAATAAAACACGTTCTGGGCGATCAACTACAGGGGAAGATAAACAAGTGGACATTATGAGTGAGTTTGTGAATAATCCGTCCTCATCGAGTAGAACTGTTGCCTTGAATTGTGAGGTTTTACAGATGACGGTATTGAGAGTTCTAAAAAAAAATCAATTTCATCTCTACAAAATAAAAATGGTGCATGAGCTGACTGACTATGATCCAGACCGCCATCTAGAATTCGTTTCAGTGATGAGGCTAATTTTTTTTAAACGGTCATGTACATAGACAAAATGTGAGGTACTGGTCTGATGAAAATCCTCGACTTTTTCGCGAAACTCATACTCAGTTTTCCCAAAAAGTTTATGTGTGGGCAGGAATACTGTGTGACCACATTATAGGTCCGTTATTCATTGAAGAAAATCTGACTGGTGTCCTCTGTTTGGAGATGGTGGAAACAGTGATAGATCCACTGATAGTGGCAACTGTCGAAAATAATTCAGCCGAATTTGACATGAATTATTCTGCAACAATACTGTTCTTTAAAAATTAATCTAATTTTTTTTTACTCTTACTGTGGTCAAAATTGAATTTTGAGGTTCTCTGTTCAGAATTACAGAATTACATAATCTGTATCTAACCAAAATTATGAGTTTGGGGCCGTAACACCCTTCTTAACAGTTCTAAGTGTCATAATGACTCAATTCAAATATTTCACAGATATGGAACATCTTCTTTGGCGGCAGATACATTATCCTTCTGATGGGTATTTTCTCTATGTACTCTGGTTTGATTTACAACGATATTTTCGCCAAATCTTTGAACATATTCGGTTCGAGTTGGAGAATCTTCAATGTGACCAAGGAAGAATTGAAGTTGCAGCATGAGTTCACTTTGCTGCCAGAAACGACGAAAAACTTTTTAGGTTCGTCCTATCCTATAGGGCTGGATCCGGTGTGGCAACTATCGAAGAATAAGATCATATTCCAGAACTCTTTCAAAATGAAGATTTCCATTATTTTTGGCGTGATCCACATGTTGTTCGGAGTGGTGATGAGCTTATTTAACCACATGTAAGTTTTGTAATAATGTGATTCATTTGTAGATGTAATAGAGAAAATCATGAATTCGATAGTGAACCAATATCCAGAGACAAAATTGTGGTTTTTTAATGGTCAGTGCGAATTTTGAAGGTATAGAGATAACCACTTTGGTAATCACTATAGACAGTTAACAAAGAGATGATGACTAAAAATGCTGATCAATGTCTCTAAACATTTGTAAAACATTTGATACTGTCAATCATAAAATTGTAAAAAAATATTTGACTACAGAATCAGTGAAAAAAATTTAAAATGCTTTCTAAATCATTTAGAGAACAGGCCACAATTTATGCAAAATATGAGCTATAAAAGCTCTATAAAATGTATTACTTCTAGTTACCCTAATGTTTCAGGTTCAACACTGTTTTTAACTGATGACAATACAATATCAAATTTTAAATTGAAGGTACATATCAGACTTAAGCTGATGACATGATGAGGATATGGCTGTTATACACTCTTGGACAAAAATATTGCATATTGTATTTCAAGTTTTTTTTTCATGTTAATTTCCTTTCTCTTAACACATTATTTATTTTTATTGATAAATGTTCGAAGGCCAAAGTATTATACGAATAATGCTTACACATAGTCGCTAGAGCTGAATAAGTAAAATAATGGTACAAATTACAAACTTCGAATTAATATCTATTGTTTTGTTTATTGTTGTCAGAATGACATTTCGTGTACTTTATATCTTTATTTTGAGTTTTCTCAGTGAGATGCCGCATTTTTGAGCAAATTAGTTTGTATTAAAATTGTTATTTTAGTCAATGATGGATGCAGACAAGAAGATATTGCGCGGAGATTGCATATCCATCAATTGACTGTTCCTCATATTGTAAAGGGATGTAATGAGACTGGGGAGTTCAAAAGGCTGCCTGATCGAGGATCAAAAAAATGTACAAAGCCAAGAGATGACCGATATTTGAAAATTCAATCTTTGCAAAATCACACGCTTACAGCTCTGCATCTCAGAAATGATTTTCTGAGCACAAGACAAGTTAACATAAGTGTCAAAACAGTAATAAGAAGACTCGAAGAAGTTGGTTTAAATCCAAAACACCCTGCCAGAGTTCTCCCACGTCACAAATCTAGACGGTTACAATTTGCCATAGCCCACGTCAACTGGAAAAATTATTTTCACAGATGAAACAAGAATACAGTTATGGAAACCAGAATGACGTGGTCGAGTATATAGAAGATCTGGAGAACGTTTCACAGAATGTAATATTGTACAAAACGTTAGCTTTGGTGGTGGTTCCATTATGTTGTGAGGTGGCATTAGTTGGGACAGTCGCGCCGAGCTTATAGAGGTGAATTTAAAAATGAATGTTGACTGGTACACAAGCAACATCCTTGAAGAGCATGTTTCACTTTACGGCGGCTTCATTGGTTATGACAATTTCGTGCTAATGCAAGATAATGCTCTCGTGCACATGCTGCATGAACAGTCCCCCAGTATTTTGAAATTGTTGGACTTGAGGCAGGTGAGTGGATACCAAATAGTTCTGAGGCAAATGCCATAGAACATATTTGCGACATCATAAAAAAACATATACGAGCACGAAATCCAGCTCCTAACTCAATTGCAGAATTAAGAATTGCTGCACAGGAAGAATGGAATCGAATTCCAAGAAACCATCAAAGACCTTTTGCGTAGTAAGCTAAGGAGGATGCAGGCTATCGTTAAAGCTAGGGAAGGAAACACTAAGTACTGAACTGTTATTAAGTTGCCTCAAAGAACTTTTATTTTGTCGTCATTGTTGCTTGTTCTGATTAAATATTATTACCAAAAGTAGGTAGTCTATTCCATTACTTCTTCTAAATGTGTGTTATAAAGTTTCAGTATCTGTAAGTTGAATCATAATGAAGAAAAGAAAAATTAGAAAGTTCAATTTCTCTTTTCTTCATTTCAGTATCTGGATTATTTGGCAATCAATATACACTAAATACTTCAGCATGTACCATTTAGTAATGAAAACTTCTTAAAGATTCAGACCAATAGAAAAAAACATGAAATCAAGGTTTAAAATAAAATATGCAATATTTTTGTCTGTAAGTGTATATTCCTCTACTCAATTTGGTAATTCATTATATACAGTCATTCCTATGTAAAATATAGATTATTGAGCTGTGTCTTGTTTGATGATCATGTACATTTCAGTATTCCATAAATTTCACCGTAATTTTTTTTATATTCTTCATAACGGCCTTATTTTGTAATCTCCTCAATGGTTTCAAAGTTGTATTTCAAGCAGTTCACCATATACTAATGAAATACTGATTTTGAATGAACGAGTAAGAAGTAAATTAGCTTCTAAGAAATATAGTTTCTTATTTTATATAGAAACCCAATGATTGAAACAGCAATACTTGGTGTTAAATCACAAATGCTGTGGTTTCAACTTATAGTTGCCTTTCTGTGTATTATGATTCTTTGTCTTTTTTTATAATACATTGAATATACCACAATATTTTATTTTAATTTATTTCAGAGTTTTCTGATCATTCATTATTTTTAGGTATTTCAAGGACAAACTGAGTATAATCACAGAATTCCTGCCGAAACTAATATTCCTCGTTTTCCTATTTCTTTACATGGTTTTGCTAATGTTCATCAAATGGTTCATGTACTTTGCCAATATTGACGGTAAGTTGAATTCGTACCTAACGTCGCCAGTTTCATACACATTCGTAACTTGTTCACAGAGAAAGATTTAATATATGGTTCACGATGTGCACCTTCAATCCTCATCACATTCATCAACATGGTTCTGCAGAAGAAAACACCCTACGACCCGGATTGTCTTACTTCAGACATGTTTGCTGGTCAGCAGGGTATCCAGAAATTTTTGCTGATTTGTGCTATCATTTGCATACCTTGGATGTTGCTTGCCAAACCTGTGATGATCATGAGAGAACGTAGGAAGTCACAGCACTATTCAGTAAGTAAGCTAGTCATAGCAAGCGTTACAAGTAACAATAAGACTCATAATCCTGAAATAATGAGTTTTTTTCAAGAATGATTTCAAAGATGAGGCTGCAACTTCTCATTCAGAAGAATATCAGATGAAAATATTTTCAATTATTCACTGTATATTCGATCTCAGGCTGTAGGTTCAGCCGAAATGAGCTGTAGAATGCTATTATACTGTTGCCCTTTCATAATCTCTCTCCTATATCAGACATATATTCATGTCGAAATCGTCAACACGTACACATTTCCTATGCTTTGGAAAAAGTCTTCGTAATTCCTCTTATGGAAAATATGTCCCCTGAGCAATTCTTCTCAGATTTGAGACCTATAGGTATTCTTACTTATTTGTCTAAACTTTTCGAAAAAACATTGATAAACAGATACGAGATTAACTGAATAATTATTAGTTACTACTCACATGTCCATCCAGATTCCGATAATTGAAAGTATGTGATATTTTTTCTGTGAACTTTGAACATTGTCTGAATATTACAGTCTAATGGGTGTTTTTGTTATCTGCTTGATAGTTGCTAAATCAATGAATAAACATTGTTTATGATATATTTATTATTGATATAGTTAATAAAAATTCATTGACTTGAATTATATTTTTTGAGCCTTTTCATTTGCTTTTAATAACGTTTGTTAGAAAAATAGCTCAAAATGTTAATAAATCAATTCGACCAGTGGTGTCAGAAGAACAATTTAATAATGAACTACTCGAAAACTGTTGCTATTCAATTCCACATATCGACTACGGGAAGAGCCATCGGTGAAAACCTGGATATAAACAGTTCATCATTTCAAAGTAGCTCCAATTTTTTGGGTACAATCGTCGACGAAAACCTCAAATGGGATAAATGCATTAGGTCACTATATTCCACCTTGAATAAGCACTTCTTTGGTCTGAGAAATTTAAAGAGCTGCTTAAATGAAAAAGGTCTCATGGGCGTTTCTAATGCATTTGTATATTCTTCTATTAGTCATAATATTATAGTTTATGGTCCCGCTACTGGCAGCAGCAGAGTCTTCGTAGCACAGAAAACAATCATAAGATTGATATTCCACTTGGGTTTTTGAGAATCTTTCAGAGAATATTAACATTCACGAGTATCTATTTGATTTTATTCAAACCCATCAAAGAAACCAATTCAGATTGAAAATTGTCAATTACCCGACTTATAAAAATCCCCAAAATATGCTGCGGCAAAAATTTTCAACATACTACATGTTGACTTGAAGAATCAGCCAAACCTGTTCAAAATTGAAATGTTATCTGTCATCTAGGGCATTTTATAGTATTTCAGAATTCATTTCGGACTGTCAATGAACAGTGTAAGTTTTTCATTGTTTCATTATTTTAAAATTGTTCTGTTTTTGACTTATCAATCTAATATAAATTGGTGTATTATCAATAAATGAATATTTATCTATCTATCTGTTAATTGTTCTGATAAGATGGAACAGTCACAAAGTTCATAATCCAAACTTTCTTCTCAGAAAATAAAATAAGACTGTTACTAATTCAAAAAACACACTTTAATATGAGATTTCCACTTTCATAAATTTGTTTCCTCCAATAGGTCTCCCATCAACAAATGCAGTCTGCTACTGAAAATGGGGACGCGGAACAACCTATGCACAATAACACAGCTCAGCCGCCTGTTGCTCATGGGGGTCATGAAGAAGAGCCCCTCAGCGAGATATTCATCCACCAGGGCATTCACACTATCGAGTATGTCCTTGGATCCGTCTCTCACACAGCATCCTATCTTCGGTTGTGGGCTTTGTCATTGGCTCATTCTCGTTAGTATTATATTATTTTTCAAAATGGTATCTTGTTTAGTGATATTATTGATCAATAACGTGATATTTCCCAGGTGTATCCGAGGTTGATTCCTTTCTTTTCAATATACCAAATTATATTTTTCACTCGCGTTTGGCAAAAGTTGGCATTAACAGGCATTAACCTTAGAAATCGATAGACAAATAATTTCAAAATGAAGATGAGAAATAAATATCAGTTAAACAAGGATACTGATACTTCAGGACGTACAGATTCTACCAATAATTCAAGAAAAGTTTGACTAGGCTGGTAAGAGAACAAGCAAATGTCCGATATCTAATCTCATTATAAATGGGAACACGTCAGGACCACTTTGGGTTTAGGTATCGAAGCAAGGTAGATCACTTTGACCACCGTCTTAATTATGTCTGTCGCAGTTTTAGGCGAGACGTCAGGCCTAAAAATCCGCAGATCACAGCGGATCAAGCGGAAAACAGCAAATAATCACACCGTCTGTGATAGACCATGTATATAACTTGTGGAAATTCATCTTTGGATTCAACTAATGTTGAATTTTGAACATGTATTTATCAGAAACGAAAACATATATATCAAATTTGTTATTCAAGTAACTCTTCATTGTGTTTGAAGGTGATTGATAATGTTTCATGATGAATTTCATTAGTTCCATTGGACTTCCATTGTCTGATATTATATAAAATGATTTGGAATCCCTGAAAGAACTAATAAAAAAGAAGAATTAAAAAAGAGAATAGCTGAAAATAACAATTATATTGAGCAAAAAAAAACTGAAATGAAATAATAGTGAAATAAAATACAAGTAAAAATAGAACAATTGAACAAAAAATTAAATGTTTAGAGATTCCAAGCCAAGTGATGGAAGGTCTTACGCCTTCCTGAAACACATCAACAGCGTAAGACCTTCCATCACTTTCACAATGGAAAAGGAAGTCGACATTGAATAGCCATTCTTAGACTTATTGGTGAAGAGGACCGACACTAAGTGGGAAACATCTGTATACCGAAAACCCACTCTCACGGGACAGTATCTGAACCACGAATCCTACCACCATCAATTGAATAAAAGAGGAATCATCAAGACTATCAGACCGTGCTTTCAAGCTCTGTAATACGAAAGATGGTCTCGAGAAGGAACTAGATATCATCAAAAATGATCTTAAATGTAATGACTACTTCAAAAGAGATGGTGGAACAGACTTTGGCTAAAAGACAGCAGGAGCCTCGCAAGGAAGAGAAGCTGTCACAACCAGTGCTTGCACTTTCTGCATCAGAGGATTATCGGAAAGGATATGAAGAATTGGTTCCAAGTACAACATCAGAACCTGCTTCAGATCCGGAAACACTATCCGTAGCAGCCTCTCGAAAACCAGGGCACCAAACGCGGACTGCGATTCCAAAAATTTCATTTACTGGATACCCTGTCAGTGCGGAAAATCCTTTATCGGTAAATCAAGAGGTCATTGAATGTTTGCATTGCCGAGCACAAGAAACACACACAGCGAGGAGAAACCAGCAAATCAGGAATAGCAGAGCCATCAACATAACATCGAGTAGTCCCAAGGTGAGATGATACATAGGGAGGAACATTGGTTTAGGAGGAAATTCAAAGAAGCCGCATCCATGTTGTCCAACAATATATTCAGCCAAGCTAGCGTATAGGTACGCAACATTTGGAAACTCATAATCAAGCGAAAAATAACCCAACTCCCGCCAAACGGTCATCCCCCACTAAACCGGTGAAGCGGAAAAAGGAAAGCAGAAATAAGTGAAAGTACTCAAATGACCCATAAATAGTCATCTCTCGAAGGAATTACTCCAGTCATCACCCGAAGACGATTGTGGATACTAACAATCGAAACGTCGTGAAATAACTTGACTTGGAATCTCAACTTTTCATTTTTAATTTTTTGTTCAATTGTTCTATTTTTACTCGTATTTTATTTCACTGTTATTTCATTTCAGGTTTGTTTTTTTTTGCTTAATATAATTGTTATCTTCAGCTATTCTCGTTTTCAATAATTCTTTCAGGGATTTCAAATTATTTTATATAATATCAGACAATCGAAGTCCGAACTAATGAAATTCAACACTTCATTGTGTTACACTGTTACTTGAATAAATTATGGACTTTCATCAAGTATCGGCCAGTTCTATCACATATATTAAATGCGTTTTATTGTTTCCCAATCCATGTTTTCATCTGTTATCTGTTGTATATTCAGTTTTTGAGTTTAGTCTATTCAAAATTATTTCTATAATAGAGAGAATTGTGTATATTTGGGTAGTATCAGTGAGTTGAGAGAAGTTTTTGTGGGGTCCGTGAACCGGTATTTTCCGTATTTTATATATAAATGAGTTCATTTTAATTTCTGTCCTTTTCAGAATTGTCTGAGGTTTTATGGATGATGGTGATGAACAAAGGTTTAAAAGTTGACGACTGGTTAGGAGGTATAGCCATATACATCATTTTTGCTGTTTGGTCTGTACTCACAGTCTCCATTCTGGTTCTCATGGAGGGACTGTCGGCCTTTTTGCATACTTTGCGTTTACACTGGTAAGACATGATAAAAAAGTCACGTGAACATCTCATCAAGAATCAGTTTTCAAACTCGAAAACAATATGTGGTAATAATCATAATTGTAAAAGTGATGATGCAGTTTCACAAAGTTTGGTTTTGGCCCCAATTTTATATTTATGAACAATATTGAACTAATGTTGAAGTAAATATAAATTAGTCCAGTAAGTTGTAAGTCATAAATATTTTAGGCCTTAATAACAAGAATCAAATTTTGAAAGTGCATATACAGTGGATGTAAATAACACTTTCATCAATTATTTTGTGAAAACATGTTTTATGATTCATTTTTTATGTTCAATATCTGTCAATTTCAATATTCCAGACAGAGCCATTACCAATTTGAGATTAAAATTCATAATCATGATAATATAAAATTTACCTGCAACTTTTTAGTTGCAAAAACAACTATTTGTATAGTATATGTGAATTGAAACGGCAAAAACTTTTCAATGAGCAACATGGTAAGAATATAAACTGTCAAATGATAGTAATATGTCATCAGTTCATTTGAAAATCTACGAGATTACCGACGACTTACATTTGTATAGATATCTCTCATCGATGTACCGAGTGCAACTTATCGAAAAACAAAGCTCTCTTTGATTAAAAGCAAAAGTTGACTGCTTCGTTTTTATTTTTTACTTGTAGAAGAAAAAGATGCTATATGAAAGTATGTGTTTTATCGCAGACCCAACTGTAGTTATTAATTTTCAATGAACATGTTTGTTAACTTTCCTATACCAACATATGTTCTGTCTGGAAGTCATTGAATTTTTAGATTGATAATTATAAATGAAATATATAACAGTTTACAATTCATTATAAATCATTTCATTCATAATTAAAACACGATATTTCAGAAATTACATCCAAGCAGTCCAAAAAACAGAAACAGGAAAACACTGCATCTTGTATAGTGGCGTAGTTTTTTGGGAACCTTGAAATAAACTTAATTTTTTTACAGGGTGGAATTCCAGAGCAAGTTCTACATGGGTGCTGGCTACGGATTCCAGCCATTTTCATTCGAAATAATCCTCGATTCGGCCTCTCAGTCCAAGGAAGAAAATTAAGAGGTGTGATTGCCAACTGTTTATTGTTCTCATTCTTGCTAACCCCTAGAAGGGTCCCTCAATATGTACTTAACTGTGAACTTGATTGAAGAAAAATATTTATGCATGCGTAGTTCAAAATAGATGTATTGACATTTTCATTTTTTATGTAATTTAGGAATAAATCATTTTTGCCCTGAAGGTGTTCCATGTAAGCGCTTCAATAAATATGTAACTGTGATTTCATGTTTTATTTCATTTGTGTTCCTGTTTGAAGTGTATTGAATTCAAGAATTTAGTTATGTTTTCAATTATGGACAAACCTGATTCAATTGAACAAATTTGTTTATCCAAGGATGATTTGTATGTGAAGCTAGTCTTGACATGAGTTTTGATAGGATCGGCAATTCTTTGAGTGAAACATATATATGTCACTGTAAGTTGGAACCATACGGAAAACTCTATTATTAATTTTAGCAAATAAGTTATTCTTCAGTAAAAGTTCTGCAAAGGCTTAAACTTGAAAAGCAACCATCGGTTATCAAATTACTTCAGTGTATACGAGTTTTATAAAAGAATACGAATTTTGCTCAAGAGTAAAGCACCTTTACTCAACTGTAATTATTATACAAACATCAAGAAACGAAAAGGTTATAATGATTATATCAATCTCAAGAGATCAATGATCATTATTAGTATATATTAAAGAAGAAATTAATACAAATTATGAAACAACAAAAATTAATTGGTGCTCCGGGGCGACTTCATTGATTCTATTGGCGCATTTGCTTTTTCAGCTGCAGAAAAACCTGCACTACCACATCATTATTGTAATTAACAAAATTAAATTTGAATTTAGAGGTGGTAGTGCTCTTAACTCATGATTGAAAAGTTGTAAGTTTGATCCCTACCTTGACAAGATATTTTTCTCGAGAGACTTTATCTAGTTGCAGTTGAGATGATTCTGAAACGTTAAATGGTTGGTAGACTGAATAGTCGGTCATGAGACTATATAGGTAGCTCGGGGAGTTATTAACATTGCCTACCCAGAACTCTAGGCCAATGATGAAAGCAGTAAAATTGGTTCTAGATGTTAATTTCACTTGTATATACCACTTTTTTATATTGCCAGCAACTTGTATGTATTTTCTATTCGTGACCTGCCGTAAATGTATAAATATACATAAAATGGTTAAAAAACTACTACTACTACTACATTTGAGTTATTACCTGAAATATCTCTCGAATAGTGGAAGATATCGAAACTAAGCAAGAGACAATAATGTTTGAACACAAAAAACAATTATTATTTTTAGAAAAACTAGCCATTGTCGTCATAATGAAAATTCGGGAGTGTTGAATAAATGGTTGAGGCCGGAAAAAAAGTAACTGCCTATGGGAAACTCAATTATTTTTCATATTCACTTCACGGAAATTGAAAACAGAAAGTTGTGTGCAAATTTACAACTTGATAGCTTTAAAAATATAAAGAGCTAAAAATGAAATTTCAGAAATAGTACATTTTCAATGACCTGTTATAAAAGAAGCCTTTCAGGATTTGGATTTATAAGTTTTCTCCTCAGAATCATCCCAAAAATTATCTCCTCAAATATTTACATGACATTCAGGAACACCTCATATGTGTATGAAACATTTTTTGGAGGTCAATCTTGGTGTGTCAACAATTTGGTATATTTTCAATTATTTATGAGAAAAATCATATTTTCATCAGAGTATTCAGTGAATCAATTACTTTGTTTTGCCATAAAATTGTGAAATTGCGGCACATTCAAAACTATTACAATCACAAATGTAGGTATATCATCTTCATTATGGTGTATTTCCATCAAACGGGCAAAACCACAACAAAACAGCAACTGTGTCGATTTTGACAAAACAAAAACTTGAGTTGTCAAAATAAGAAACATTCTGTGTCGCAGGCTGTTTTTGTCAATAATGAAATGTCCCGTCGCGTCAGTAGGCGGAAAAATCAAAATGTTTCGGTGTTTTGTCGGTGTTTTTATAAAATGAATTCGCTATGTGGAAACTGTAGGTGACACTATTAATTTATATAAAGTGTTAAATCTGTGGTGGGCATCAATTTCGATTATCGGCACTAGGCAGGATATTTTTATTGATTTTTTGTTCATTTCAAGCAAGGATGAGATTTAATTTTCTTTTGTAGAACATTAGGAAAAAGGCAATGAACAGTTGAAAAATGCAGCAATTTAATTGCTGTTTTTATAGTGGAAACGATAGAAAACAGTTCACAAGAAAACAGGCAAAAACCCAAGAAAACAGACTAGTTTTTTGTCTGTTTGGTGGAAGTCGAGTTTGTTTTTGAAGTTAAAACAAGTTTTTTGTTTTTGAAAACGATTCTAGTCACAAGCGAGTTCGTTTGGGTTTGACAACCCAAGTTTTTTATGTCGAAATCGACAGTTTCTGTTTTGTTGTGTTTTTGTCTGTTCGGTGGAAATCCGCCATAATAGTGTGATGCAAGTATACAAGTTCAAAACTGATTATAGAATGATAAAAAAATAAATTATTTGTTTGAAAGTGATTGACAATGTTTCATGATGAATTTCACTAGTTCGGACTTCCATTGTCTACTATATAAAATGATTTGAAATCCCTGAAACAACTAAAAAAGAAGAATTGAAAATGAGTAGCTGAAAATAACCATTATATTAACCAAAATAAACCTGAAATGAAATAATAGTGAAATAAAATACAAGTAAAAATAGAACAATTGAATAAATAAAAATAAAGAAATGAAAAAAGAAAATAAAAATAAAAAAGTGGAAAGATTCCAAGTCACGTTAGTTCACGACGTTTCGATTGTTAGTATCTACAATCGTCTTCGGGTGATGACTGAAATGATTCCTCCGAGAGATGACTATTTATAGGTCGTTCGAGTACTTTCACTTATCCCCGCTTTCCATTTTCCGCTTCACTGGTTCCGTGGGAAATGACCGTTTTGGCGGGAGTTGGCCATTTTTCGCTTGATGATGGGTTTCCATATGTTGCGTATTTCTACGCTGGCTTGGCTGAATACGTTGTTGGACAACATGTATGCGGCTTCCTTGAATTTTCTCCTAAACCAATGTTCCTCTCTGTGCAAGATCTCAGCTTGGGACCACTCGATATTGTGTTGATGGGTCCAAACATGCTCTGCTATTCCTGATTTGCTGGTTTCTCCTCGCTGTGTGTGTTTCTTGTGCTCGGCAATGCGAACATTCAATGGCCTCTTAGTTTTACCGATAAAGGATTTTCCGCACTCACAGGGTATCCAGTAAATGAAATTCTTGGAATCGCAGTCCGCGTTTGGTGGCCTGGTTTTCGTGAGGCTGCTACGGATACTGTTACCGGATCTGAAGCAGGTTCTGATGTTGTACTTGGAACCAATTCTTCTTATTCTCTCCGATAATCCTCTGATGTAGCGAAGTGCAAGCACTGGTTGTGACGGCTTCTCTTCCTTGCGAGGCTCCTGCTGTCTTCTAGCCAAAGTCTTTTCACCCATCGCTTTGGAGTAGCCATTCCGTTGAAGATCATTTTTGATGATGTCTAGTTCCTTCTTGAGACCTTCCTTCGTATTACAGAGCTCAAAAGCACGGTCTAATAGAGTCTTGATGATTCCTCTTTTTGTCGATTGATGGTGGTTGGATTCGTGGTTCAGATACTGTCCCGTATGAGTGGGTTTTCGGTATACAGATGTTTTCCACTTAGTGTCGGTCCTCTTCACCAAACCTTTTAGTTGTTTCAGGGATTTCAAATCATTTTATATAGTAGACAATGAAAGTCCGAACTAGTAAAAATTGTTATTTAATGTGAGTTGGATAATATAGTACTTTTTAGAACTCAAAATATAAAAGATCTCGGTATCACTTTTGATTGTGTTTCATCATTGAAATCTTATATACATACATAACAAATAAAACATTAAACACTTCAGATGATTCCATAATATTACGTACCTCTATTAGGTAGATATTATATATCTGCACTTGTCTCATGATCTGTGCATAGAGTTTGTACAATAAATAAATAATCTCGACATAGGTAACGCATCTATCAATGAAATAATCACCAACCAGATATCAACACCAACCAAATATATTTCGAAAGGCACATCAGGCACAGGCACATCAATATGCAAACCAGTCTGAGGTCCAATTGTAACCCAAATTCTACTCCCAGCATTTGAAATTCAGTATTACTTTTCAATTTACATCAAGAATTCCAACTATGGGTTTTCCGACATGTGCTAGAGATCACACGTACAGAAGAAAGGCATTGTTAATCTTCGGTTAGCTCTAGTTTCGACTTCTAAGGGTTGTCATTCGTAAGAGGGCGGTACCTGGCTAACATTAACACATTTTAACATATAAGGTAAGGACTGAAAGTGACCCTTGAGGAATGCCTTTATTATAATGCACTCATCAGATTTGATACTCCCATTCAAATGAGTCTATAAATTTGCTCATAAATAATTGTATAAATGAAGACTGAATTTGTTATTTATCTTTGTGAAATCAATAACGTGCTGGCACTGAGAAATACATTATGTGGATATTTTTTCAACACAACAGAAAAGGACAGTCTCAATATTTTTCATGAAGTAAACATTGAATAAACAGTTATTTATTTGCCCTCATTACTTACAACTAATCAACAATATCTCTAAAACAAGAGATTTACTATTCTTTTGAACTATATCTTCGAAAGAAGCACAGTGACAGTTCAATTTTAACATTCTTCGGCATATAGTTTACCTATAAAGTTCAAGAAAGATTAATACAAACTTGTATGTATGGATTAACTCCGAAGTTTTTCAAAGTAGCTTCTTGTCAAAACCACTTGGAATTTTAGCTGATACTTTGTTTCACCCTGAAACACAAAGATAACTAAAGCAACTGTAAATGTTGTGTTGCCAAAATTTTTGTTCATTTCAATTTCCCAAAAATCAAAAAGTTTAAAAGTAAAACATGTGAAACATTGGCCCAAACCTAATTTTGTCACTAAAAAGAAAAGGGTAGTGTACATTTTTACTGAAGATTTTATTTTAAAATTTAAAAAAAATCCAATTCTGAAATTACTTTCACTTTTGTTGATATTTCGATGGATAGGATTGGAACTTCTAGTGTGAAATGAATCTAATGAAGAAAGTGTTTCCACACACCAGAAATAAAGTATTTTTTAGTGCTTGTGGTTTTCCTAAACACTATTAGATAATCATAAATGAATCAGTTTTAGTCATCTCCTGATGATGCTATCTTGTTTAGCAAAACATGAGTGTGGAAAAAGTAATCTCCTTCTGATTCGTAGGAAAAGTACTGTTAAACAAGTTGAAATATCATTTTTAGAAGCTTTCATAAGATTTCTGTCCTATTTTACAATTTTTTATTTTATAAAAATAAAAAATTATAACTCACCTTTCTGCATCCTTTCTTTTTCACCCCATTTTCTATTTTCAATCTTTTGAAAAATCATATAAGAACAAAGCGCCTTTTTTATTTGATTTACATTAAAACTTATTTTTTCAGAATATAAAAAATTTTAACGGAATAAATTCACGTTAATGTCGCCATGTCCAAGAATTTCTGTCAATTGTTTTAATGCAAAATTCGGCTTGGAATTTTTGGATCTTTTTTTATCGACCTTCTTTGGGTATTTTTACATTCTACGATAAAAAAAAATATTAAAATTGATAGACGAATGACAAGTTACTGATGAATAGAACATTTTTTCTTTGTGGAAAATACTTTCGGTTTACGGAGTAAACTAAAAAGTTTGTCCTTTCTACACGTATATAAAGTAATCCATTACAATTTTCATAGTTCGGAAGGTAAGAATACTCAAAGAAGGTCGATAAAAACTGATTTTTCTCCACAAAAATGACTTTTGTTCATGAGGAATATTATGGCACCCACAATAATAAGAAACAGTAAATGAGTCAAAAGTAACTGTTACTATTAGTTTATTTCACACCAAAACATAATTTATAAAATAAAATCACAGAATTTGCATGCAATATCAATACTTCTTTATGCACACCAAAATAAACCAATGACAGTGTAAATGAAAATATGAATAAGCATTAGTCGATGGGGCGAATGGCTGTTATTAAAGTTTGCTATTTCTGCGGTGACTAGATGTACTCAAATTGAATCGGTCTAATTTAGAATCCCTAAAACAAAATTGACTTAGTTGAAAACTCATTAAAATATATATATAAAGTAATAGTTAACGTTGAATTCTAATATAGAAGAATCATCAAATTGGATTGTCTGCACGGTAAAACAGTGGGAGATTGAAAGGACCCTGATAAAACACCAAAAGTAGAAAACAGCTCTTGTTTCAAAAATAAATGAGGAACACCAAAAATTATTACTTCTCTAATTAGTTCAAATATTGGCACTTCTTCACATTTAAATCTGGGTATGTAGTTTTATATTACTGACATCAGATTCTCGCCTGATATTTCAATAATATTCATCAGTCATCAAATAATAATCTACTGTAATCTGAACTGTTTCCTAAATAAGTAATAGGTAGGTAATGGGTAAAAATTAAAATTCAACTCTGTTCTAAATAATAAAATCTTATAATATCTATGTACTTTTCATCTGTAAATATTTGCAGTATTTCATATTTTCAACATATCTAATGTCAGTATTCCGAATTGCTATCATTTTAAAATGGCGTCGTTCTATAAAATAATTTGGTATCAATAGCAAGAGTTTTTAACGTATTTTAACTTATATGTTACCCCAAATAAAACTGGTATGGTATTGCGGCAGAGTCAGACTACTTTTGAATCTATATATTCCTATAAAAATGAAGATAGGATTTCTCACGTATTGTTTGTATACAAATTATCTGTCGGAATGTTTTGGCTGAGAAGCTTCTTTCATCGATTATAAAGGCTGAATTTCGAATGCTAGTGATTTGAGTGTACATAAACATAGTGCTCCACTTGAATCAACGGATTCTAATCATCAATAACCTTTTCCTGTTTTTAGCAAGAACAAAATTGAAGCATTAGGTTACGTGGGTCTTAGTCTAAAACGAAAATCTTTTCTTAATTTTTTTTTCCAATGACCAATATTACCCGACGTTTTTAGGTATACAGTTATTAGGACGCTACTCAAATAAAACTGGCAAATTATACTTCATTACACGACCTCCAAAATAAATGTTAGCTGGTTCTTCTTAAATGCTGCAGTTTATTATTGGCGACAGCAAATATATATTAGCGAAAGCAATTTGATTTTATAAGTTATTTTATTGTTTTGAAATTGTAATAAATATACCATACTATGAAATAGTTGGGAAATTATCATTAAAGTGACAATATGGTAATGAAAACAAAATTGTGTTTGAAAGCATTCCAATAAAATTGTTTCATTAAAGCTACAGGAAGCAGTTATAAAATAATTTTGAAATAGTTTTATAAAGAACATAAAAACCTCACAGAAAAGTGCTATAAAACTGGTACAAATCAATTTACTTTCCTAGGAGAATATGTATAAAAATCGATTGTAAAAACGTTTCTGTGATAATTTCGTGACTATTTTATAACGGATTTTTAATTTCATTTTATAATAAACGTTTCTATGACAAATTTATAAAACACTTCTATTGCTTATAACTGTATTATGTTCACCGCTCGTCTAATATAATCACTTAGCATTTTGGAAGTAATAATTATAAAATACCAACAAAATAAAACTGTTGCAGCACCATGAAATTTTGCTAGTTGGGCGCTCAGGGATTGTTGAATGACGTCAACGGCGATCCAGATTTGCTTAAATAGGTTATAACTGGCGACGAATCATGGGTATACATACAGACAACATATTTATATCATAACCAATAATGCATTCATAGTCCAGCGTAGCACCACTATTGAGGCCTAAGGCTGGTCTAAGCAGCGCAATTTCTTTGAATATGGGTTCTGGTTTCAACTGATATATCTTAATAAAATAGATGTAACAGTCATGTTGATGCGATATCAACATATTGGGAATAGCAACACAAATACAAATACTTTATTTATTTCACTACATCATGTTACGCCATTACATTGATAGCAGAGTAATGAAACGAAAGGATGAATAATGCATTCTATGAAAGTTATGAAAGATGACAGTACACAGACAATCGAAACTTCAACAGTTTGAAATTAAGAATAAGTAAGGAAACGGGAGATGAATGAAATGAAAAAAAAAGCACAAGAAAGTAAGATAATTCTTCGAAATTGGCATGTTGAAATTCTTCAAGGGAATAGATACAGTATTTGAGGAGGTGTTGCCTTATTTTATTTTTTGAATTTAGTCAAAGTAAGACTTTTCACCAGTTGAGATTCACAGATTGAGATTCAATGTATTTTTTGAGATGAAATTTTGAAGCGGGGATTTATTAAAAGCAATAAAGCAGTAACCTTTTTTGATACCCAATAAATTCAGCCTGCCACATAATTAGATGATGGGGAATATTATTTAAGTTCTAATAAATTAGAAAAGAAATAATTATGCCACATCAAATACAAGAGTCATGAAGATTATGGTTTATTATCCTTCGAGGATATATAATAATATGATTACATAAAGATGATGACATATCCCCTTACGAAAACGCTTTCCATGGATCGATACAAGATTCACACCACAAATATCGATGATAAATGTGGTTCCCAAAGGTAATTCGCAGCAAAAACAAACTTCAACATCAATAGCCGAACGAGATTTGTCTGCTGTCTTTCTCTGCCGCTTTCACTGCAAGACAACTAGTTGAAATTGGAGACATCTAATTTCAAGACAACAGTTTGACTTTGGGAGCCTCGTTTCTAGTCGATATTCTTGGATTAAATCTTCTGTCGATCCCAGAGGCTCTTGGGAAAAAGTTCAGCCTGGGGCTAGTCTTACACTTACATTTATATATGCTCTACATATCTTTATGAAAAGGATTTATTGTAGTTGTTTTCTTTCTTCCTTTCTTTAGAAGTTCCTCACATTTTCTGTTTTGTTATGAGGGTATTTTAAAATTATTTTTCATCATCGAATAATAATCTGAGTTGAATATTTTTTTATTTATACCTATGTTATTTTATAAGAAACCAGATACTCTGCCAATAATGACTATATTTCACCTCCTTATGAAGCCAATTAGGTTGGTGAAAAGCAGCATATCTAGAAGAGTGTTGTAGTCTTCATGTTCGGAAATAATTTTTGTGGTAGATTCGTCTTCAGTTATAAGAAAAGACATTCAGGGTCAACTTCTGAAAGCAATTTGGCCAGTAAATACCCACGAGAAATAAAATAGTTTTAGATGCTTCTAGTACGGAAAACAACAGTAGTTTGGTAAACATGAAACCAATATAGTCCAACTTAATCCTGTAAGCTAGTAATCAACTCAAATTTATAATTTATGTCGCAATATATGAATTTTGGCATTAATCCTCCGATTTATCTGATAGTTGTTATCTGAATTAAACAAATAACCAAAAACATTCGACTGGAATTGCTCAGCTGACTTCATCACCTCCTTATCTCTAATGATAGTCCTTTGAGAGAAATATGAAATATTACCTAATTTCTTCGAATTTATCAAAGACGATTCAGGATTAAGGAGCGGGTAAAGATTTACTGGAAAGTTATATGTTTGGGAATGTATCTGGAAAAGAACCAAAATGTTATTTTTTTCATAAACAGAGGTGTTTTATTGTATACACAACTAGTTATTTACAATAACGAAATCCAATAATAAAATGAAACTTAACAAAAAAAATATCGACATTATTGCATATAGCATGGTTTAATATATATATATATATATATATATATATATATATATATATATATATATATATATATATATATATATTGTTATAACGGTACAGTATAATTAACAACATTAATAACAAAAATAATTTTTATTTGTGCCAATGAACAATAAAAAGAAAGAAACAGATACAAAGCATCCATGGCAAACAATAAACAATTGGAGTACTTCACAATTGACTGGTATTACCCTTGAGAGATTGAGCAGGTCACAAAATAATCAATTATCTCAATAATGAATGAAGGTTGTACTTGTTCCAATTTAATTATTTAATACTGAATAATATTGTAGTAACAAAATTGTTTAATAATAGGAAAATTTCTCAATGGTGCCGACCTAGATTTTTTCATGTGGAACCTCACAAACACAAATTCGACAAATTTTACTCTAATTCAATAGAACATTTCACAACAACAATTTCGAATTAACCAGGTTTATAATTTTCAAATTTCATAGTTTTTATTTCTACATTTCCTATTTCTAATTCAACTATTTATTGATAATTTATTTTTGTTATATAAGTTTCTTTACTTGATTAATTTACTTCAGTTAGATTGCATTTCCCTAACATAAGTTGTAAGTGTTTCTTGAGAAAAATGAAGATTATTATTACTAATGACAATTTTTATGGTAATATAATGTACTACCCAACTTCCATTAACTTCATTTGATATTTACTGAAAAATGCCGTTAGCCATAGATCATTCCATAAACGGAAAATCTTATCTTAGTTCATCTGAGACATTTCATTTTTCTGTTGTCTGGTGGCGACTTCTCTTGTCTGAATATGAAACCACTAGGTCTCAAAATCAAAAGAAAAGCTACGAGATAAAACAACTTTATATTCAGAAAATAGAGGTCACCAAACAATAGGAATGCAAAATGTTAAAGGAAATTGCCAAAAGGGTTTCAAGTACAGAATAATCTATTACATTTAATACTGAAGTAAAACATTAGAATATTTTAAATGATTGTAATGTAAATGACAGCTAATCAATGGTAGCAGATTGATCGACATAACCCAAAAAAAAATAGATAGGTCTTTGTATTCCTATAATTTGAAAGTTATGAACCTATAAAAATTATTATCAATATTACATGACTTTCAATCCGTTGAATTCATTATTGAAAGAGAGCAAAAATGATCGAATTTGAGTTTCAATGGTTCCACATGAAAAAATTTGGGTTGATATTTTGCATCTAGGGTAGGGTTGCATCTAGGGTATATATTGGACGAATATATTGGACAATATTATATTGTATAACCTAATTGATCATCCAGGGGTCACTTTGAGGAAAAGTTAATTTCAGAAAAATCATCTTTTCTTATCTCTCAAGGTTTAATTATATCAAACGAACAAACAACAGACAAAATTATCGTGAACTTGTGTATACAAAATTTTATTTCACGACCTTCGACTTCATTTCAAATTTAGTTGAAGTTCAATCACGTTAAACAGAGGTGATTTCAAAAGTAGATGTACAAGTTGCACATTTTTTCAGTGCAATTTTATTACATAAAAATTACTTAAAAAAATATTCATCTATGGATGGTTTGATTTCATTTTCTAAAGAATAATCCAAAAGAATTACCATTAATTCAAAGCAGATCACTATTTCTTACGTACTATTATTATTATTTTCCAAAGAAAAAAACTAGCTGTTAGGTATATGTGATTTATATAACCAAATAGGAAAAACAAAATTTTTAATCTTTTCTAAGATTTCTAACATTGTAACTAAATAAATGCTGAAGTTCAGTAAACTTTGTAGAGTAATTAATTAAATATTGAAATGTGGCACCACTGAATATTTTGATTGTTGTTGAGGTAGATGCATTAAAATTATAAAATGCATGAAAAATTATTTCAATTTCAAATGTAACTGAATAATAATCGAAATTTAGAAAATGCCAAGTAATTCGATGAAATTTCCAACAATGCGTATGAACTAGGGATCACATTTTTAATAAAAATATCAACTATAACAATTTGGTAATAATTTCAAGGCCTACCAAAGTAGTTGCAATGGTATATTTAAAAAAAATTCGTCCCAAATTAAAACCCCTAGGAAAGGAATTGTTGGAAGTGGTAGTGAGATTATTAGTCACCCAATATTCAAAGTCAAAAACTCAAAAACAAAAACAAATTGGCACACTTACATGTGCTCAGGGTGTTGCCTGATGCAATCGATGAAATCCAGGGGTTTCAGTTGGCCTGTGCAGATTTTGTGGATGGCAGTGAAGAGAGGAAATCTAGAAAAAAAAAAACGTTTTGTTAAAAATGAAAATTCAATTTTTAAAATATTCAACTCTGTTTTCCACTTTTATTTTCAACTCTTCAGGCGAGTTTTAGATTATTCAAATCAAGTACGAAAAAATATTTTTCATAATTAGAGTTCGCACTAGGAGAACAGAAAATATGTTCCAATACAATAAAATATGTAACACCTTTTAATGGATTGGTTTCTAGCAGATGCATTCTACAAAAATACTGCTATGGTATCGAAGAGTTCTCATCTGATGAAGCTGTCTTTTTTACAATGTGTTGTAGTATTGATTCATGAGATAATAACTTCCATGCAATTTTTTTCTCGTCCAAACTTTTGGTTTTATATATATATACATATTTCAATGATTTTAAACAATATATCTGTATAAGTTTAAAGTGATTTTAATGTATGTAAGTATGACAGTGCTTTTCATCAATTTAAATCAACTCTGAGGAGATGCTTTTGGTCTTTCCAGTGGATCAGTTTTTGGAAAAATATTCATCTAACATTCTAAATAAACTCACCTGTCTTCCATATCCTTGTTCTTTAACATATAATTAACCTCTTCCGCTGTGAAAGGTCCCTGCAATTTTTGCCCATTCAGCATCTCATCTTCTAATTCCTTGATGGACTTTCCTGTTTTGACGAACGCCTCACTAACTTTGCGGTTTCGTCCACCGTAGCAAGTGGTTATGAGATCGGCAACACCACAGCTCTCGAAGAAGGTAGCGAGTTTACCGCCTGGATAGAAAACATCGACAAACTTTACCATCTCCATAAGACCTAAACGAATTACAGCAGCCTTGGTGTTGTCACCGAGCCCGAGACCATCTACGAAGCCGGCACCACAAGCTACAATGTTCTAGGGAAAAAACTTCTATAGTATTACAAGTACTGTGAGTAAGACCAATTTTCCTACCTTCAGAGCACCGCAAACTTCTACCGTATCCTCATCATCAACCACTACAACTCTGAAGTAATTGGTCTGAATGATGTCTCTCAACAGAGGTCCGACTGTGACGTCTTTACAACCTATCGTTGTTTCGCAGAACTTTTCGTCCGCTACTTCACCTGCTAAATTGGCACCCATCAAAACGGAACATGGAATTTTCAGGTGGCGGGTTATGATGTGCGAAATAAGGTCGATTCCACCACCTTCAGCACGATCAAAACCCTAAAAGAATTCAGTGTTATTTGTAATACCGTTAATGAAATTGTTTTTTTTTTCGAATTAAATATAAACATAAAACATCATTCAGTGGCTTAACCAACGTCTATGAGAATTGCCCAAGGATTGACTGCAGAAGTAAACAATATGAGAATAATCAGAATAAAATGCACCATTTTTGATACTTCTTGATAAGAAAAAGACAATAGCGCCAAAAGGGCGCTACCAACTTTCTTTTTATGAAATGGGGTATTGTGACATCTTGAATGATAAGTATTTTGATTCTCTATTTGAAATCAAATCAGTCATGTTACGAAATATACTGCAGCTCTGTATCATACACTTCACATATTATCTTCTCAAAAACATCTACAGGCGTCATATCAGGTGATCTTATAGGTCATTCTAAGGAACCATATTTGCCTGCCTATCAGTTTGGATAATTGGCAAACCCAAATGAGTTTTCAACTGAAGTTTAAGATGAGATACCTCTTCATTACGACAGACTGATTCGAAAGTGACTAGGTGACAGTATTCCAAACCTTTCCATAGGTAAAAGTTTTCCTTTAAAACGGACTTCTAGATCACCTGATATGACGCTTTTAGATTTTTTGTGGAATTCTCAAGTTTACGTTACGCAATCACAGTATATTTCATAGCTCATAAATTGAATAAGAGGTGCTTCCAACGAATATCACACAATTTTTAATCATTTCAACTGATTTTTCAGGGAAATTTTGTAACCAAATTCATCATAAAAACCGTAATTTTTACTTGGTTACAAGGCAGATTTATCAAAGCATAACAGAAAAATAAACAAATTTATCTACTTACTTTTATCAATGATAAAGCAATGGCAGTTGGTTTTATTTTACCCAAGAGAGTTGAACACAGCGTCCTGATGAATTGATGGGGTACCACGAAAATCAAAACATCAGCCTCTTTTGCTGCTTCTACTACGTCTGGTATGGCAACCTAGAGGTTTTATACAGTTTCTCAATTAGACAATATATTTACTTGAGCTGACACATCTTTAAAAATTAGGATTCATGTGGAACTTCAATAAGCACAACTGTAGTAAAATTGTTTCTCTAATCCCACACCTCCCCTAACATTCTTCAACAATAACATAATTGTTACAGTCTCTTCTTCACAAGTGTTACTTCAACACAGTTGCATTATCTCTTGCATCGAGAATAATATTACAGTTTTGGCGTATGGAAAGTGTTTTTGTTGGAATCATTATTACCTTTTAATAAATAACAAAGTATTTCAATATGAAAAATCTTAATTACAGTCTGGGTTGTAACATTCACAAACAAATTGAATATTATTGTCAATTTCTTTGGTACTTATGATTTTATTCACAGGAATTAGGTCATCACAATCATTTAATGATTTCAATGCCATAATTTCCCACTTGACAGTGAAGAAATTATCTAATCAAAGGTAAAAGTTGTATTTTGAACAATCATGTTTGAAAACCATTCCAATTACATAGAATTATTTCAATGAAGAAAGGTATTTATCTTTTGAACAGGTGAAGGTCATAGGAAATCAGACAAACAACTGAGAAAGATTTAAAATGTAAAATTATACAAAGTTACTGACTTGAACTATTATTTTTATATTGGAGTATTTAGAAAGTGAAACCAGTTTTACAGCAGCAATGATTACAGCTGAAAGGTTATTTATATATGCAATATTCTTGAACAATGTTATTGAAAATTTCTGTTTATAATTTTGGCAGCAAATATTCAACTATCTAGAAATTTTCTATTTTTGAGCCAGGAAAAGACATGTGTTCTATTTGAATTGGCAAAAATAAGTACTTGCCACATAATGAATAGTGGGGACACTGGGAATATCTGACACACAAGAATAATTGACCCAATACATTTTCCCCAATTTAGAGAGTTTCAAAGTGATTTTGACAAACAAGTAATTTTCTCTACTCACTTGATGATAAAGAGGAAAAATGCTAGTTATGCTTTCAGGTATAGACAAGCTTATTAAAGTGCAAAGTGATTTTTTCTGTGTACAATTTTTGTAAATCATACTTTAACAGTAGGGTTGAGATATTTTCAATACATCAATGCATTAGGAAAATATAAGGCATTAATTTCATATGTTGAGACTGAACAACCATAAACTTTCCTTAAGCTGATAAACGTTCTGGAATTAATGTTAACTTAATGAGTATATAGTTATCAGTGTAAAAGCTATTTCACTGATAAGGAAATTGACTGATATATTATGTACAGAACATAACTTTATATTGCAGCAATAATAACACAATAACAGCACATCTAAGCATTTTATAATCCTTTATTTAGACTAGTTATATAATTTATAAGCCTGCCTTTGACCTTTGCATTTTCTCTTGAGATGTATTTGTTAATTCAGCAAAAATTCAAATAAGGAACAACTTGCCTAATGAATGTACAACCTTGAGAAAGCACTGGCAGTTGAAATTACAAAAACCAGTTATGTACTGATTCTTTTCTTTTCAAAAATAATGGGACTATACTCACTACATTAGCTGGTAGTTTATGGCCTGGCAGGTATTTAACATTTTCATGAGTTTCATTGATTATTTCTGTGAGTTTCTTCCCATTGATGATCTCCTCATAAACATACATGGTGACCCTGTCATCAAGGTGCTTTTGTTGGAGGGCATTGTTCCCCACGATTTTTGCGATGGCAGATCCCCTAAAACACGATTCTTAGATATTTCGCATTTCCTGAATCAGTTCATTACTATCAAAACTACAGCGTATATATCCAAGGTTAAAGTTATCTAATTCAACTAAAAATAATAGTAAGGTTAGAACAACTAGACAAGGCGGTTTATGAATGAAAAACAGGAAAATTTCTACGAAATCTAGTTACCAATTGCCGCTGCCGACGATACACACTTTTTTTGGATTCGTGCAACCCTTTATTGACATTTCGACTTTGATATGTGAGGAAATTGATCGAAAACAAACAACGGGCGACCGCTGCACAAAGCCAACCAAATCAAACTGATTTTGATTATTTTGAATGGAGAAAACCGAGCCTACCGAGAAAGAGCGGAGAGGGAAAATCGCTATCACTAAAGTGCAATGTTTACATAATCCGAAACGCTTGATAACATTATTACTGTTATTACGCAGAATGGATAAACTATATCTAAGCATGGGGTCAAACTATGGTTAAAACACGTTTTTTCGTTATATAACCAAATATCGTACCTATATATAATATTCGATTGAGATGGAAGATGGAAGTAATGGACGGAATTTGATAGAAACAGCTCTATTTGAAGCACAATCTAGGTATGGGATAACTCTGTGGTTGGAGTAAAGTAGGAATAAGAATCTGAAAAAAAATCAAATCAATTGGTTCTTGCTATAAAACTTATAGTCTCTCAAGGAAATAATTATTTAAACAATACACTGAGTATTACTGGAGTTTTTTCCCAACACCAAATCGTTATTTTTACACCTCGACACGTGTTTCGATCACCAAGTGATCATCTTCAAGAGGAAGATAAAACTGTTTTATTTTCTTGAAGATGATCACTTGGTGATCATCTTCAAGAGGAAGATAAGAAATAAAACAGTTTTATCTATTCCTCTTGAAGATGATCACTTGGTGATCGAAACACGTGTCGAGGTGTAAAAATAACGATTTGGTGTTGGGAAAAAAACTCCAGTAATATTCATTACTACACCAAAGGTTCCAAACAGTATATCACAAATACACTGAGAATGAAAATGCAAAATCATCAGTAAAAATCGAGTAAATTGATCTATTAAAATATACTACATTTTTGAATGAAGTTTTGTTTTCCGCATGTGCAAATGAAAAGGCGTTTAGACAATTTAATACACCTTTTGAAACTTTTATTTTCAAGCTACCAGGTTCATTGAAAGAACTGAAAATGAGAAAATGATAAATTTCTTATGAAAACTTTTTCATTCAAACTACTAGTATTTTATATTTGCCCGCCAAACATTTTGATTTTAATCTAGCTCTCAATTTGCCTAAAATTGTATCACAAACAACAAAATATTCGAACAATCATTTTACCGCCCTGAAATTTAGTTTAATTCAATTGCACTAATGTTGAAATTTTATAGATTCAAACCGCTATATTACCTACATGTTTTTATTCCCACTGATCTTATTCGAGATCTGTCATTTCCGCCAAAAGTTATTTGCTCTCTTTGCCTCATCAGAATACATCTAGTAGATGATATAACGAATAACTTCTGGTGGGAATTACTTAATCTGGGTGACAACAATACACAACTCATTTCATAAACTACACTTTACGATTTCAACAGTGATTTGAAATCACTGTTGAAGAAGCTACTGTGTTTGCGAAACATGTGATATATTTCTCAAATAAAGTTTGTGGAGATCAAATCGTAAGGTGTAGTTTATGAAATTACTATGGATCTTCATCAAGTAACGGCCGGGCCGAATCAAACAGAAAAAACACAACTAGTAACAGTACCATACTAAGTAAACACTGGTTTTTCTAATGGAAAACGCTACGAAACTCAAGAGTTCTGTGGTTCCATGTCAAAAGCTTTTGAAATTTTGTAATTCTAACCTATTATTTTTTTAGGTTATTGTGGTCATCTTTTCTTTGATGTTTAGGAGTAAATATTTTTTCTGTTACTGAGATGTAATTACAAAACTGCTCAATCTATTCAAAATATTAGGAACATGATATTCACTGCAACTTTGTTGACCACTTGTTTGAAAGTGTTACTGATTCCTTCATAGTAAGTAACCCTTTTATAATTTTTTTTTTCTGAAAGTATCTTATATTTTAGCAGATCTACAGACTTCGAAGTACATAGAAACTGGCTAGCAATCACTCACAGAATACCCTTGAAGAAATGGTATTTTGAGGCTACCTCAGAATGGACATTGGATTATCCTCCACTTTTTGCCTGGTTCGAATATTTACTATCATGGGTCGCTCTGCTGTTTGACCCAAAAATGTTGAATGTTGATCATATCAACTATTCTTCTGATAATACTGTATTGTTTCAAAGACTTTCTGTTATTGTTACTGACCTTGTATATGCACTAGGAGTTTATATGTATGTATATTTGAATCTGACCTAAAGCATTAGAACATTGTTCAACTTTTCAGGTGCTGCTCTGCCTTACAAAAAAGTTGGCGTAAAGATGTGGTACTACCAATTTTACTTATTACCAATTGCGGTCTTTTGATGGTAGACCATATTCATTTTCAATATAATGGGTTGATGTATGGTATTTTACTGATTTCTATTTCCTATATGTTTCAAGTGAGTTATGTTCCCAAAATGAGTAAATATTATTTTTACCTAATGGCTCTCTTTAGTTTTGGAGAAAAAATTAATACTGGGAAAGTGCAACTTTCTTTTCACGATCCCATATAGCAGAACTTTATTCAGTTTTTTCCGCATAATAAATAACTTCAATTACACCGAAATAACATTTTTCATCATTGCTTCATTAGGGATTTTGTTGTTTATTGGTAATATGAAAAGTCAATCAAGAAATGAAAATTATGGTGTCAAATTTTGAAAACTCCACTCAATTGTGCCCTAGAAGACAAAAGATTATCTCTTTCTTCTTATTCATCAATTGTGAACATGTTTTTTTTTGTCAATTCAGTCTTCTTTTGAATGAAACACTACACAAACAACAAACATGGAATCTAGTTCTGATAGCCCCATTCTAAATAGTTTTATCTTTTTAATCAACATGTCATGATAAAGTTGCATTCATTTCTAGTTCATTTTGTAATATTGCCAAAAGAACTAATGAAAATGTGTTATTTAATTTTATGAACATTCTCTTAACATCAATTTTAAGATAATGAAGGTCTGCAGCATGCTGTTGTGAAAAGGAAGTGTTATTCCACTACATTTTATTATCAAAGGTGAGTTGCTGAAATTGTCAGTTTTTTACTTTTCTGTGGACTAGGAAAGTATGTAAATCTAATTGACAATTTTTCAAAAAAAGTAGCCTGAGCCATTCAAATTAAAATTTGAGCCAGTTCCTGTAGGATATTTTCTCATTCATTTTAGGGGCAGCATGTGTGGTCTGCATTCTGGTTCAGTGTCTTGCTAAATATGAAACACATCTACATTTACTTAGCTCCTGCATACTTCATCTATTTGCTGAGGCACCATTATTTGAAAGGTCCACTTTGTATCAAGACTGTTGTGTCCTTAGGAAATCTGAAAAATTTGGCATTTCTAGGGTTTACAGTTATTGGGGTGTTCATTGTAACTTTTCTACCGTTTTATGATCACATTCCACAGGTAAGTTAAGTGAGTAAGTTTATTTTCTAATAGACAAGCAAGTTTAATGTACAATATCAAATAACTTAGAAACTGATATCATGTCAATTTTAAAATTTGGACAGGAATAATAGGTTTCAATTTGTTACAACAAAAGATTACACATTTGAATATAGAGTGTGTAGGGAAATTTTTTAAAAAATCAAGTAGAACATGTCATGAAATAATTAAATATATCAAGCTTCAGTTTAAAATATGTTCTGGTAATAAATGTTCCTACAGTTTTATGAATACATTATGCAAAATTGAGCTTACGGGAACCTGCTATATAGTAAAGATTGTTTAAATAAGTTATAAAAAATAATGGCCAAAATATCTACAAACGTTTTATTTGAGAAAACATTAACATTTATGGCAAGGTTTTCTACTAATTTTTCAGATCATCTCCAGACTGTTTCCCTTCAAAAGGGGCCTCTGCCATGCCTATTGGGCTCCAAATATTTGGGCTCTCTATAATACTGTAGACAAAATAGGATACATATTAGGTGAGTTTGAAATGTTGTAAATATTAGTGTTCACCCTCAATTTGTTTGTTTATTGATTTCCCATTTCAGTTTCAAAATTGAATGGAAATATCCTTAAAAACTCTACAGCTTCCATGACAGGCGGTCTTGTTCAAGAATTTGCGCATTCGTTTCTCCCAAGTGTCTCGCCACTTGCAACAATGTTACTTACTGCAATCTTCATGATTCCTGCCATGGTGAAACTGTTCACACTCAACAAACAGGCTACAAATTTCGTGAGGTGCTTGGTGGTTTGCGCTTTGACTTCCTTCTTGTTTGGATGGCACGTTCATGAGAAAGCCATTCTCATGGCTATAATTCCCCTCAGGTAATTTGAGTTTGATAGATTTTTCAATAATTCTGGATTTTACACATAGAGAATCTGAAGATAATCAAACACTCTAAAATTATATTCATGCACTTAGAAATTGAAATTCATGAGCAATAAAACGAAGTAGTAACAAAGAATGCAATGAGACTATGGTAATGCATTGTTTCTCAGAAATTTCTAACAAATGATTATCAATCATTCAGCTTCTTCGTTGTGAATGAGACATTATGACGTCGTTATTGTCATAATCCTAAAAAACATAGAAGTATACTCAGTGTATTGAAGATTCAACACACTGAATTAAACGATTTGTTCACATATTCGTAAAAATAGCAATATGAGTATATACAAAAATTTCACATACGTATATAATACCTACAAAAGATGTGAATTTTTGAAAAATCTTCTATTGAATAATAACATTTTTCTTTGAGGACTTTCTTAAGCCAGATGAAAAATTCACTTTTTTTAAGTTCTCATATTTTGAATGATGATGTAGTCATCTCTTATTTTTTTAACAATATTATCGCAGTCATAGTAGATTTTCAATTAGATATAGGAAATTAGACAAAGTATTTTATTCCTATATCTAATTGAAGATGAATTTCCACAAAAAAAATAAGTCATCAATATCACAAAATAGTAGATTTTCATTTCTAATGTACATGAAGATACTATTAGTTTAGTAATAGAATTATTAGATAAAAATAGAGTGAACCAAGTCATAAAACGGAAAATCATTGACCTTCTGTCGTTATGTTTCAAACAAAATTATTTTCAATTTAACAACAATATTTATTCCTCCTCAAAAGGTTTAATTATGGGAAATCCATTAAGCCCTTTACTTGCGGAAATTTTCATGGATAATCTAGAGAAATCAATCTTTAAACATGCTTTGATTAAGAATTTCTTGTATTGGCATAGATATGTGGATGACGTTTTGGTATGTTTTACAGGTACTAAGAGATAATTAGATACTTTTCATAGGTATATTAACAAAATTCATGAAAACATTAAATTCACTATTGAAATAGAAGCAGACAACTCAATCAATTTCTTGGACTTAACAAGTAGAATAAACAACAAACATAATTTTTCAATTTATCACAAACCGTCCTATACGGATATTACTATACATTACGATTCTACCCATCCTTATCAACACAAAGTAGCAGCTTATAATAGCATGATTCACAGATTAGTCAATGTTCATCTTTCAATAGATAATTTCAATAAAGAACTAAGTATCATCAAGCAAATTGTGGTTAACAATGGGTTTAAAGCCGAAATAATAAACAAAATACTTGCCAAGAAAATCTACGCAAAAGAGATTCGAGACGTTTTTCCTACTGATAAGGTAGATATTCAAAATTATAATATAACGTATTTTGGACAAACAACGGAAAAAGTGGCTCCATTTTTGAGGAAACGAGATATTAAAATTGCATGTAGAACAAGTAGTACGCTGGGAAAGTTAGTTAAAAATAATAAAAACAAGACATCCAAATTCGAGAAATCAAGAGTGTATAAATTAAAGTGTGGAACGTGCCCTAAGGTATACATTGGTCAAACTGGCAGAATATTTAGGAATCGAATCCAGGAACATCATACGAGCTATGTAAATAAGAAAACAAAATCAACATATTCAAATCATCTTCTAGAAGAAAATCATATATTTAAGGAAGAGCTCGAATTTTTTTATATAGAAAATAAAGGTTTGAAACTGATTCATTTGGAAGCAAAGGAAATTAATAAACTTGAAAATTCAAACATTCTAATGAATGACCAATTGGATTTGAATAGATCACCATTATTGAACTTGTTTTCTTAAAAACCGTAGATGTGAGGTAATATGCTTCAGGTGTTCATAATTGAAGAGCTACCTTAGGTAGAGGTTTAGGTAATTTTTTGGAGATAGTCTCAATTATGGTTACCTGTAGTATATAAATATTAGTGTAAGAAACAACTTGAGGTATTCAAATCACTAGATAAAGCTACTATGCTAGCGAAACATGTTGTGATGTATTTTTCAAATAAAGTTTGTGGAAATCAAATCGTGAGGTATAGTTTTCGAAATTACTATGGATCTTCATCAAGTAACGGTCGAATCAATCAGAAAAAAAAAATTCTGAGAGCTGTCAACAAATATTTCGTTTGTCAAAGAAGTGTTTTAATCTCTTTTTGACTACCACTTCAAAAATACTTGATGTCACTGGAAGGTTTGAAGTTATTCAGAATGTCTTCTCCTTTTTAAAATCTGGAAACATATTTGCGGGTAGGTATTAATTGATTAACATTGAATAAGTCAGACGACTCCCAAGCAGCAAAAAATTATTAGGAACTGTCATATTTCAAGATGGAGTTACTTGTATTAGTCATTTTCATTCAGTGCTTCATCTATTCTTGGGCTCTGTTAGATTTCTTGATAGTATGACAGCTGTGTTCTCAATACACCCATATTTTTGAGAGGAATTCTATAAATAAATATTGAGGAGAAAAAACATCAACATTGCCTGCGAACAAAAACCTATAAGGAGACCCAAAAGCATATGCAACATCGCAGGTGGATCTGAATATCCGATCAAGTCCGAAACATTAAAATATCTTAAGAATAAAGAAACATCTGCCCTTTTTCAACACTGTCACCAGACGAGTCATAAAATGAATTTTGATTCCACCAAACAGGGCATGCCCAAATAAGGCATTCTCAAATTTGACAAATTAAAGATGATCCAATTATTAAAGGATATAACCTATTAAATATCAATCAATTAAAATAACAATAGCTCGTAAGAAGTTAGATAGATATTGATTTGTGCTTCTAATCATAAAAATTTTGCACCAGTCAAGAATGTGGTTACATAGTGAAATACATTTAAAGTAACATACAAATTAAAATAAATCAATTGAGACAAAAGTACTCTATAAACAAATTATGGTCAAATTATCTAAATAAAGAAAACATAAGAAATTGGTAAAGGTGGTTGGCTAAAAGTGACTAAGTTGCTTAGAAAAAAGTATTCCCATAAAACAGGTAATTATTTTAGAAATAAATATTTATGCAAATCTTGTTGCAAAAAAGAAATTGCGAAAAGTTGTAATAATAAGTATTTCAGACAGTAACACCCACAATTGTATTCAATATTACATATGGTGCCCCAGGCACATTTTTATGAATTCCTGCTATCTTATTTGTATATTCAGTTTGTCGAAAACACAAGTCATGTATTAATATACTTTTTTCCATGCAAGTCTAGAGCACCGAGTAATTCCTTTGAATTAAAGAGTTTCCCATAAACAAACTTGTTAAAATTTTCAGATTATTGGAATGATAAATGACAGTCTGATATTTTGTAGAAATTCATATTGAATATGGGATAAAGAATATAACTTTGTTACGACTGGTTTCGGTTAGTCAAACCATTTTCAAGTAAACTAAATTGAAAATGATTTAACAAACCGAAACCGGTCGTGACAAATAAAAATGTAGTTGAAATCAGATAAATGTTATTTTCATCATCCTATATTTAATTTATATTCAGTAATTTTTCTGACGATACTCATTCCAATTTTTCTCTTCACATCCTTATTTATGAAAATGCTATATGTCAACTAGGATAAACTGAAAAAGTAATCCTAACAACCATCAACATGAATAATTTCGAAATAACAACACCTTTTTTTTCAGCATTTTATCCATCATGGAACCGACAGATGCCAAGCATTTCCTCATCCTGTCAACAGTCGGACATTACTCCCTGTTTCCTCTCTTGTACCCTTCTTCTTTATTACCTGTTAAAGTTCTTCTACATTTCCTCTACACCCTGTACGCTTTTCACAGCTTGTACACAATGCACCCTCTCACTATATGCAATTACATCCTACCATTGCTGAATGCTTTCGAAAGCTTATACCTTCTCGGTTTGGTAGGAGTGTTTTTATATGAGAACTTGATACACAACCTACTAGGATTGAATGTTGGATTGCCTTTCTTGCCACTGATGATTACCTCTGTCTATTGTGCAGCAGGGGTTGTGTATTGTTGGGTTAGTTATTATCTATATTTTTTGAAATATGATGGTTTACATGTTAGGTCAAAGAATAGCAGAAATAAAATTGAATAACTTGTTGAACTGTTCGTTTCATTTCCCGATCCATTTTTACTTCATTGTTTTAAAAATGAACCTCACTAAAATTTTCTAAAAATTACCATGACAATTTGGTGGGATTCATATCACAAAATTGGATTAATTTCACACCTACTATTTTCTACTGTATTTTCATTTCCTATTCATAATTTTACCGAGTGACGCTTGTTCCATACAGGGGTAGACATAACTCGTAATCATGTTTTCTAAGGTTATTTCGAATTGAACCCCCTGTGAATAAGGCCACACCAGAATAGTCCACACTATGAGTTACAGATAATGTAGAGAAATCTAATCCTTCAGGAAAATTCAGAAAACCAATATTTTTATTGTGCTGGAAAAAATGTAACGAAATGAACTCAAAAAATTTTAAAAGTATATATTCACAGCATACAGAACAATCTTCCATTTTGTGCCAGACATCTTTAATTTTTTTTAAAACTTCAGTTAAAGTTCATCTTGTAATAGATCAAACATTTTTTCTGATTCTATTTTTCTTTCAGTGTCAGTGTTTTCTTTGTAATGGACCACATTCCCTTAGATTTCTATTATTTGAAGATATTATTATCTTCATCCAAGAGAATGAGGTCTGGGAAAATCGCAATCCCGCCACAGATTCAATGTTTACTAATTTTTCTTCTGGATAGTAATGTTACTATTGTCACTAACTACAAGATTTCGAAAAAGTAATGAAATTATACCAAATCACAACTTGGAAGCAGAGGTCAAATCATAATAAAATGTTTGGATAAATAAACAGTAGTCAAAAAACAAACTGATCCAGTGAAATCCAAATTTATCCTATGGTAAGAAGAATGCTCAGTTTCACTGAGGAAACCTTCAAGTGGCCAGCCGCTCTCTGGTAGAAAGCTTTGTCACTGTAATGCGGAGCTCCACCGTGATGGACCTACTTTCCGTAACTACTCGCGGAACCCTTCATGAACTATGAAATAATCAAAAGACTAATCTAGAGAGAAGAAGCAAGGAGATGTCAGTCAAATAACAAAATACCTAAACTGTCCTCCCTCTAGCAACGGATCAAGTGCTTCTCAGTTTTCCAACACTAGACTTATGGCTCCTTAAGTGTAGGATATTTTATGAATCTGCCTTGCACCAAATTCTTGGGCAGCAGAATCTGCATCATGAGAGGAAATAAATTTCCCCTGACTGGGTCAACAACTGTTCACGCTTAAATGATGATTCAACCAAATGAGAGGTGGAAAAACCCTACTTAGCTAAATCTAATGAACCGTCAGGTATTAGCTGACTTACAGATGCTATCATAAAGGGAAGGTTGCTGTTGTCATTAAGGAGGAAATCTTGCACATTGAACATCCGACAATCTCAGTATTGAACATTCAATTGGAATCTCTTTACTATGCCATTATGGCTGACATAGAGGATATCGCAGATACGATTCCAGGAGCTGCACATTCTAGCCTGGATGGATACAGGTTACCTGAGAGGATCAGGAGGACATCTCCCTTAAATGTTTCACAGCATAACTACCCTTTCCCACCTGGTGAAAGAAGTCTTAGATTAACTGCCGATCAGGTCCTCATTAGATTGATAAAAATGTACCATGGTCTGTCAATCTTGGAGTGGATTGATGTACAGCTGCCGGACTGAGTCATGGCCGGTGAGAAGCCCCTCCCTCAAGATGTGCAGTAGATGTGTAGAAATCTTTTATCAGATTATTCGAGCCGTAAACGTAGAATTGCAAACAAAAGTTTCTATTCCTTTTTTCCTAATAGGTACTTTCTTTGTCATACACCGAGCCAAACTTTACGCAGATACGATTTCTCCCTCCGGCCATGACTCAGTCCGGTAGCTGTAATGTGTTTTGCTGATGAGCTGGATTTACTTAGTCGAGTTTGAATATAGCTAAGCCACAATAAACTCTCAAGGGTTACTGTGAAGGGTCGATAGACCCACTTATTTTAAATTTACTACCTACCCTCAACAAAATGCATTGTAAAACTTTTTGTTTGAAGGTGGTTGACAATGTTTCGTGGTGCATTTCAACAGTTCGGACGTCCATTAGCTAATATGATATAAATTGATTTGAAATCTGTGAAAGAATCTATAAAAAATTAAAAAGAATAACTGAAAAACAATTTTATTAAGCAAAAAACTGAAATTACAATGAAATAACATAGAAGCAACAACCAAAAAAAAACAAATAAAAAAATTGAACTAATAACACGAGCTGAAAATTAAAAAATTATCAACACGAAATAAAAATTAAAAATATAAACTTAAAAGATTCCGAACTTTGTGAAGTAACTTGGTTTGGAATCTTTCAATTTTATATTTTTAATTTTCATTTCTTGTTAATAATATTTCAGCTCGTGTTAATAGTTCTTTTTTTTTAATTGTTGCTTGTATGTTATTTCATTGTAATTTCAGTTTTTTTGCTTAATGAAATTGTTTTTTCAGCTAATCTTTTTAATTTTTTACAGATTCTTTCAGGGATTTCAAATCAATTTATATCATATTAGACAATGGAAGTCCGGACTGATGAAAAGTGAAACTTTTAGCACGATTCGCCAAAGGAATATGGTACTAACAAGTAGTGAAGTTGATCTATGCAGCGTATATCTTTTGAGCGTTCATAAAGGAGTAAAATCTCTAGGTCACCTATTAGGTGAGAAAAAAGGTCCTAAGATAATGATTTATACGTTTTATGGTTATAGGTACATTTCACTTTCAAGTTTTTCATTAAGGAATTTTCTGCTGATCTAGTTTTCAAAAAAAAAAGAATTCTTATTAATGTTTACCTCAGTTTGAGTTGTTTCAATACCAATGACTCAAGATATACAGATTTTGCACCTATTGGTACTTCAATTTCAAAATCAATGAACCCTCTGTATTGACCCACCTTTTATTCATCTACAACTTCTGGAATTTTTTTAACAACATTTGATTTCTCTAGTTTTTCAAATTTAATTTATATTACCCAACATTTAGGAAAACCCATTAAAAATGCGTGCTATTAGGTGTTATATTCAATAATATTTTTGGTAATGACTAGAATAATTATAAAAAAAAAATGAATAAGTTTGCCATTTAAAATCCGATTGAATCAAACATATGATGTGTATCTTTTATTAGTAGGGCAATATTCGGCATACTCCTCCCAAGTGCAACCCGTAGATTTGCAGCACTCGTTGGTTATAGAAGATCCTGATCTGCGATCGATGCTCCTTCTAAATCGAAGGATTCGTTTTGCTCTACGTGGTGATTTCCATGGAAAGTCAACTGAAAAAATAAGCTTTCAGTAGAATAAAAGCGCACATAAATGATGAAAGTATATCTACATATTTTTTTACCATATTCGTATTTAATTGATTTTTCAGCAGCAAACGTGAAAATAACAAAAACAATAATATTTTCAATAGTATAACAAAAATAATGTATAAAATAAAAGAATAAAACATGAATAAACAGAATATAACAAGTTAAAACAAAAAACAAACTAATCTTCGATGTTATCAGTTGATACTTAATGAAAATCTATGGTAACTTTTCTAAATAACACTCCAATGTCAATTGAAGTCACTATTGATGAAAACATTTGTCAGAAGAGATTTCTGTTGTCATTTATTCACTTTGAATGACATAAAAAATTAAAAGAAGTAAATTTTCTACGAACTATTTTAGATGAGAATCTCATCTGGGATAGTCACATACAAAAAGTGTGCAGTAAACTCAATTCAGCTTATTATTCAATCAAACAGTTGATACATTGTTTAGATAGTTTTGGTTTACTGAATGTTTACTTTGCGAATGCATACCTACTCCCACATCAGTTTCAACATAATGCCTTGGGGATGTGCGAAGGAATTTTCTAGAGATTTCATCTCTCCGAAACGACTGATGAGATTGATATTCAATTCAGGGTACCAAGAAAGTTGTAGTCACATTTTTAAAACAGAACTTTTCTTGACTGCACCCGCAATATATATAATGAAATGTGTCATTTTTATGCATAGGAACCTTGACTTGTACATAAGAAACTTGAGCATTCACGGTCATGATATTCTCCATGCTACTGCTCTGAGGGCCCCTTTGCATGACCGTGACCATTTAAAAAAATACATTATATAATGCCATCAAAACGTGTGTTTGTTTTTTTCGTTACTTTGTTTGAATAATCATTGACCTACCATATATACGCTATGTATCAGAAATAGTGAATAAATATTATTATTATTTCGCCTCAATCAACCAAACTACCAAAAAGAGCTCTTACCCTCAATATCATCATTATCATAATCGTCATAGCTTTTGTAACGGGGATCGCTCCTTCTTGTTAGTCGATAGATATCTTTTTCGCATGCCCAGAACAAGTGTTTCACCAAATCTCCCCTACACCTGGAATGCTTCTCTTGATGCCAGGCGTTTCTCCAGTCCGAATGTGTTCTGTAATTCATTATGAAATACGTTAACCCAGATAACAAACATCCGAAGGATATCCGCCGGTTTTCCAATTAATGCCCAAAATATATTCAGTTCATTAACCTGGACGTCCATAAGATATCGTATACTTTTTGGATATCTCCGAAGGATATCCTTCGAAGTATATCTTATGGAATGGAGTGAATAGGTGGAATATGGAAATGAAACACAGAAGACACAGATATGTGTGTGATGTGTGACATCATTTCATATCGAAGAATATTCCGACCTGAATTAGATAAAAATCGGATATCCATAAGATAGAACTTTCATTAAAAAACTAATTTGAGTTTTCGGTCATACGAGGGGATTCCAGAAGTACCCAGCCCGACCTAGAGATGGCGTTAGTTGTTTGAAAAATATCACCATATTAGAAAGTACACAATCTATAAAGTATATGTTTCAAGTATGAAGACGCTGTGTTGTTTAGTATTTGTTTGTCAACCATCAATACCAATCGTTTTCAATGAATTTGTAAAAATGGAAAAAGTTGGTCATCGTTATGTGCTACAATACTTTTAATTGAAACGCCTCATCCCAATCATTTTTAAAGCTGAGCTGGGTTTTACTCTTGGCGAGTCTGCTCCTTCGTTTACAACAGTAAAATATGGCGGAGCAGAGTTTAAACGAGGCCGTACGAGCTGTCAAAACGAGCATCGCAGTGGACGACCAAATGAGATGACGAGTCCAGAAACGGTGAAGAAAATGCACTAAGCGGTACTGAATGACCGTCGACTGAAAGTGCGAGGGCTAGCACACTTAGTAGTCATTTCAAAAAATGCGGTTGGTAGGTATATCATATATTATCTGAAAATTTGGACTAGAGAAAGCTGTGTGTGAGATGGGTGCCGCGTTTGCTCACACTTGAGCCAAAACAGTGCCGTGAAGATGTTTCAACTGAATGTTTAGCGAAGTTTCACAACAACAAAGCAAAATTCTTGCGTCGTTTTATAAACGTAGATGAAACATGAGTCCATCAACTTTACACCCAAGACAAAAGAACAATCAAAACAGTGAACTCAAAAAGAAGAATCGGCTCCAAAGACCGTTCCATCTGCAGGCAAGGTCATGATATCGGTTTTTTTTTGGATACACGTAGGATAATTTTTATTGACCATATTAAAAAAGGTAAAACTATCAATGCCAGTATTATGCGAACTTATTGGAACGTTTGAGAGAGGAAATCAAGCAAGACGGCCGCAGTTTGCTAAGAAAAAATGTTGTTTCATCAAGACAATGCACCAGCTCAATAATCCATTATCGCCATGACCAAAATTAACGAATTTAAAGTTTGAATTGCTACCTCATGCACTCTATGCACCAGATTTAACCCCCTCAGATTATTTTTTGTTCTCAAAGTTGAGAAAATGGCTCAGTGGTCCAAAATTTTCCAACGATGAAGAAGTGTTATGTTGAAAAGTAAATATTTTTTTTCCAAAATATTTGTGTTTTTCTTGTTGGGCCGGGTACCTCTGGGACAACCCTCGTAGATGACGCTTTCATCTTGTAAGTATGGGAATCATAATATGTTTACTTATTCTTACCTTTCTTTAAAAACAAGTTCCAGGTCGTTTTCAGATCGCATTCCATCGGAGACATCGATAAGAACGCAAACCGCAGCGATTGTTGAAACAGGAAACCACATACTACTTCTTCTTATAACTAAGAAATCATAATCTGAGAAAAAAATGAGAATTTGGTTATCAGAATATTAGCCATTAGAAATATTCAGTATTCGAAAACTGAGTAAAGATAATTCGATAAATGATTCAAACAAGTATAACAACTGGACCTCACATGGTGAATTTTACTTTAACATATTCTTTCAGAAAGGTGATCTCTGATAACATTTGCAGTTGTTTGAATCACAAATTCCACCACTTATTTAATTAGTTTGCACTGACACTTTCCTTTAGAAACCTGTTATGAGAGGTGTGGATCCCTTCCTAGCTAAGTTCGCTTCATTGTAAAACATTTGTTGATGAGAAGGTTCTCCTAACATCTATCTATCTGGTCGCTAAACTTCATACCAATTACGCTGCTATGGTGGTGAGAGTATCGAAAAGACCCACCTGGTAGGCTGTGATAATCCTCTCAACCCCTGATTTCAGCCAAGCTGCGATCAGGTGCTTTGATGAGCATCAAAGTTATTGAAGAAGTCCCGTCAATTAGTGAAGCCATGAAGCCATAGATAAAATGAATATTTTGAAAAGGCGATGATATCTTTCCTTACGACGTCAGCTGTGGGGTCGACGGAAGACAAAGCACGAGTATCTATTAAAGATAAACGAGAATCTCCAAAGCCAAGTTTCTCTTCTGTCTTTCTCTGCAGCTTTCACTGCAGGGCAACTAGTTGAAACCAGAGTGATTCAATAACAGACAGCGTTGTTTCCACCCGCCATAGGTTTCATTAGTGTTGCTAGGTCTAATCACAAATGTATTGCTGAACTCGACCGGTCTACGTTAGAATAAACCTTATTTTCTACGAGGGGTTGAGTAATCATAATTACTGGGAGTTGACGAAACTAGATCAATAAAAAAACATACGTGATCCAACATCAGTCAGCGCTATTTTGATACGACAAGGTCCCATGAATGGTGCTAGGCTGAACCACGAATGCATTGTTTGGACTCAATTGTCCTCAAATAGCAATCTGGAGTACTTAGTAAACGGCGATGACATCTTTCCTTACGAAATCATCATCTAAGGTGTCGACAGAAGACTCAGTCCACGAATATTAAACATGAACTAGGCTCTCCAAGATGATCCATTGCAAAGCCAATTAAGTACCTCAAACATTGTGCATTTTAAATAGATCGATATGGTCCCTCGCAGCATATAATTTAAATGAATATTTTCGAAGATATTACAGATAAAAAATGCAGGGACATAGCGGTTGTAGTGGTACCGACCGGGGGGCGGCGATACCGACCGGTACCGGCACGTGCCTATAAATAGCGCTTCGTCCCATAGCACTTTAGGATTATAGCATCGATCGCGCGCGATTATATATGTATGTATACATTTAGTATCAACATTACAGCCCTGCTGAGCCGGAGCGGGTCGGTAGCGTGAAATAAAGAGCAGAAATTGACTTAGATAAAAATTATCATATATGATTCCTCCACACTCCATTACCAGCATAAAGTTGCTGCCTTCAATAGTATGCTTCATATACTATTGAATATTCCACTGCCTGAGAGTAATTTCCAGAGAGCTGAGTTTGATCAAACCAATCGCGGAGGTAGATATTAAAGACTCCACAAAAAACTACAAAAGTGAGCCATGGACCTGGTCTACCCAAATTCAAGATGCGATAACTTCAGTTATAGGACACTGTCATATTTTGGTGAACCAACCAATAGGTAATATTGCCCGTTTTTTGAAGAAAGAATGCGTAAACGTAGCTTACAGAACGAATAATAGTCTAAGTAAATTTATTAAAAACAATAAAGACAAAACTTTGGTGTCGGATAGATCAGGAGTATATAAGCTGACTTGTGGCTCTTGTCCAAAACTGTATATTGGCCAAAGAGGGAGAACATTTTCCCAAAAAATTAAAGAGTATAGAAGTAGTTATGTAAATATAAAGACCAATTCCACATTTGCAAACCACCTTTTAGCAGAAGGACATGAGTTGAATCATGAATACAATGTGTTACATTTAGAAGAAGTCAATAGATTTAGGAATTCGGGTATTTTACCGAATGATCAATTAGAATTGAATAAATACCCGTTACTAAATATTTTTTCAAATGTTGAAACTGGGACATGAGCTCAGGTAATTTAATTCATTACAAACTTAGGTAAAAATCAGTTACTTGAAATGTAGGTACTTCAAATTGTAAAATAAGGTATATTAATCATTGAATATGTAGAATTAGTTAGTAAAGACATGCCTGAAGAAGCTATTGTATGCCAAAACACGTGTTGCGTTATTGTGAAGCATCGGCCAATTCAATCATTTATAGGTAAAACATTTTTGTTTGTATTCCAAATTGAATCAGGATTATCTTATTTTCATGATTTCAACGTTCACAAGTTATTCTCTTGAATAAATTATAATTTGAAGTTATAAGAGATGCAAATAAGTATTTTTATTTTGTCGAAAACCGAGAGAAATGAATGAGCTATTCAAAAATAAATTTTACTTTGAAACACCCTCGTGATGCGAATGGAGACGAAATTCAGAAATGAATTTTACTCAAAGAAACCCGCGAGATATAAATGAACATTTTTTGTCGGAAACCGAGGGAAAAAATGAGGATTAGATCTGCATATAATGCTTTGACCTATATCTGGGGCCTTACTTTCAAATCAGGTGAACTCTCACATCGAGAGAAAAATCAGATGTATATCTGCTGTTATAATTATTATCATCGATTGTGTTATTAATTTTCATTAAGTAACAAATCAGTCCATTCACATACGATTTTATTTTTTTCATCTATAGTATACTGGAATATTTGTGGCAAATAATTATTTCACTAAATCAGAAAAGATAACCAGTGACATATCCATAATTTTTGTCAAATTGTACTTCAGAAACGGAACGTTCGTTACCAACATTTATTCAAATTTTCTGCACGAATTGCCGGTTTTAGTATCAGAGATTCCTTTAGATTTCGCACGAATTTATAAAATATCAGTAGAAACCTCACTCAGTTTTCAAACACTTAACTCTTTCCGCGGCTCAAACTCACAATTTGTCTACGGAAAAGTTTCCAACAACTTTATTATCGGAAAGCTGACGTTACCTGAAGGGCGATAAGACTCCACTAGAAACCACCGTTTCTCATCCACTTGTTCTACCGCCGTCAGAAATAATGAATAGAACGATAGAGCGCAGGTTTCTTTCTCTAAGAGAATTACATCTTATAAGGTGAATGGTAAACAGTGGTTCAATTGAGGCTATAAATTTCCCGAAGAGGTGTCTTTTTTACGACCGTAGCGACACACTTAATTTGAAAATTTATTGGTCGATTGGAATTTTTGTGGTGTTATTAGTAGAGTCTAATTTACGTTCAGTGCTTATTTTCTCTAGTTGCGGAAATTTATTTTTCGTGCAACATTTGAATTGTAATTTATCTCTAAGGGTTTCAATTTTGAATACAACATGAAGAAAAGGAATAATATATTCAAACTAGCAGAAGTAATATTGAATAATTGCTAACAAAACTGGTATAATTGATTATATTATTCATTGTTGAATTTTCATTCAAGCCGCCTGCTCCGGGTCTTAAGACACGATCCGCGTTGACTCATAAGAGACAATATATTTCAACAAAGTTCGAACAATTTATAGAGGTTTAACGCCCGTGTGTACCGGATATTATGTGGACATTGTTGAATAAATGCATTGCCTCAGTTATGAGCCAACGTAAATAGGGTCGCACAAGCGCACATTCACTCGTCTAAATTGACTCATAAGAGGCAATGTATTTCGACAACGTTCGCATAACTTACAGAGCATTAACGCCTGTGTGCACCGGGTATTATGTGGACATTGTTGAAATGCCTTGTCTCAGTTTTGAGCCAACGTAAATAGTGTATAAATTCACTCATAAGGGACCATGTATTTCAACAACGTTCGCATAATTTACAGAGCATTAACGCCCGTATGCACCGGGTATTATGCGGACATTGTTGAAATGCATTGTCTCCGTTATGAGCCATCGTAAATAGTGTCGCATAGGCGCACATACACTCGTCTTAATTGACTCATAAGAGACAATGTATTTCGACAACGTTCGCATAACTTACAGAGCTTTAACGTTCGCATAACTTACAGACCTTTAACGGCCGTGTGTACCGGGTATTAAGCGGACAAATGAGGGTCGCACACATGCGCATTCACTCGTCTTGATTGACTCTTAAGAGACAATGTATTTCAACAACGTTCGCATAACTTACAGAGCATTAACGCCCGTATGCATTGGATATTATGCGGACATTGTTGAAATGCATGGTCTTCGTTATGAGCCAACGTAAATAGTGTCGCATAGGCGCACATACACTCGTCTTAATTGACTCATAAGAGACAATGTATTTCGACAACGTTCGCATAACTTACAGAGCTTTAACGTTCGCATAACTTACAGAGCTTTAACGGCCGTGTGTACCGGGTATTATGCGGACAAATGAGGGTCGCACACATGCGCATTCACTCGTCTTGATTGACTCTTAAGAGACAATGTATTTCAACAACGTTCGCATAACTTACAGAGCATTAACGCCCGTATGCATTGGATATTATGCGGACATTGTTGAAATGCATGGTCTTCGTTATGAGCCAACGTAAATAGTGTCGCATAGGCGCACATACACTCGTCTTAATTGACTCATAAGAGACAATGTATTTCGACAACGTTCGCATAACTTACAGAGCATTAACGCCTGTGTGCACCGGGTATTATGTGGACATTGTTGAAATGCCTTGTCTCAGTTTTGAGCCAACGTAAATAGTGTCGCATAGGCGCGCATTCACTCGTATAAATTGACTCATAAGGGATCATGTATTTCAACAACGTTCGCATAATTTACAGAGCATTAACGCCCGTGTGCACCGGATATTATGCGGACATTGTTGAAATGCATTGTCTCCGTTATGAGCCATCGTAAATAGTGTCGCATAGGCGCACATACACTCGTCTTAATTGACTCATAAGAGACAATGTATTTCGACAACGTTCGCATAACTTACAGAGCTTTAACGTTCGCATAACTTACAAAGCTTTAACGCCCGTGTGTACCGGGTATCATGCGGACAAATGAGGGTCGCACACATGCGCATTCACTCGTCTTGATTGACTCTTAAGAGACATTGTATTTCAACAGCGTTCGCATAACTTACAGAGCATTAACGCCCGTGTGCATTGGATATTATGCGGACATTGTTGAAATGCATGGTCTTCGTTATGAGCCAACGTAAATAGTGTCGCATAGGCGCACATACACTCGTCTTAATTGGCTCATAAGAGACAATGTATTTCGACAACGTTCGCATAATTTACAGAGCATTAACGTCCGTATGTGCACCGGATATTATGCGGACATTGTTGAAATGCATTGTCTCCGTTATGAGCCATCGTAAGTAGTGTCGCATAGGCGCACATACACTCGGCTTAATTGACTCATAAGAGACAATGTATTTCGACAACGTTCGCATAACTTACAGAGCTTTAACGTTCGCATAACTTACAAAGCTTTAACACCCGTGTGTACCGGGTATCATGCGGACAAATGAGGGTCGCACACATGCGCATTCACTCGTCTTGATTGACTCTTAAGAGATATTGTATTTCAACAGCGTTCGCATAACTTACAGAGCATTAACGCCCGTGTGCATTGGATATTATACGGACATTGTTGAAATGCATTGTCTTCGTTATGAGCCATCGTAAATAGTGTCGCATAGGCGCACATACACTCCTCTTTATTGACTCATAAGAGACAATGTATTTCGACAACGTTCGCATAACTTACAGAGCTTTAACGTTCGCATAACTTAGAGAGCTTCAACGTTCGCATAACTTACAGAGCTTGTCTTAATTGACTCATAAGAGACAATGTATTTCAACAACGTTCGCATAACTTACAGAGCATTAACGCCCGTGTGCACCGAATATTATGCGGACATTGTTAAAATGTCTTGTCTCAGTTATGAGCCAACGTAAATAGGTAGTGTCGCATACACGCGCATTCACTCGTCTTAATTGACTCATAAGAGACAATGTATTTCAACAACGTTCACACAACTTACAGAACATTAACGCCTATGTGTACCGGGTATTGTGCGGACATTGTTGAAACGGATTTTTTTTAATGGTTCAACACAAAGAAGCGTCGCTTATGCGCGTATTCACTCGTCTAAGTCATGAGAGACAATGTGTTTCAACAACGTTCGCACAACTCACAGAGCTTTGATTGTACGCCCGTGTGCACCGGGTCAGCGCCCTAACTAGGGAAGGGGGGGCAAACCGGGCAATTGCCCGGGGCGGCAATAATGAGGGGCGGCAAAATTGAGGGCGGCGCGGCGTCGGCGGCGAAAATTTGAAAGATGGTTTAACAAAACAAAAAAAAAACACATCCTACACAAGAGTTGTTAGAATATAATATATTACTATTGACATCACTGTCGACTCATAAGAGACAATGTATTTCAGAAACTTTCGCATAACTTCGGGAGACTAAAATATATATTTGGGTGCCATGAAAAGAAGAGGAAGTAAAGTGAAGATTAGACAGCAAGGCAATTTTTATTTAAAGTACATTTGAATTTTTCAGAATGGATTATATTTCTCAGTGGCGTACAATATTTCTAGGGCTTTCATGAACGCCCTGTAGTCCACCTCGTCTCTCATCCCTCTCTCGAAGCTGAAGCATTTGCAGATGACGTCGAATTCATTTCTTGAAATCAAGTTGGACATTCCTCTCAGAGTCAGGGCTTTCAAGAAATGCGTTCTAGAAACGGTACCACAATTGGTCTTATCGAAGTCCTGCAACGAGGTGAAAATTATGAATTATCGACTTCTGGTTTAGATTGGAGAACAGATAATATCGTTTTTATGGGAAAGAAGGGGTTTAATTTTCTACTTCTCCATCTTGATATAAAAACATGTGAGATTCTTACAAGAAATGATGGAAGCAATCAATTTAAAAAAAGTAATTCTATTCAGAGATATGTATATCATGCAAAGAAGTAACTTTCAAATACAAACTGTAAAACTTTTCGAAACAGTTATTTTCGCATAAACATTGATTTACACGAAAGGAAAATACTTTCAAAACAAATACTTCGTTATGGTATTCAATCAGATATCATCCACAGGATTATTACACAATATATTAAATGAAATAAGTGTAGTTTCTGCCTCAATTCAGGCAAGAATCACTTGGGCTCAATAAAACCTTTAAAATCTTTACTTAATAAAATTTTACAAAAATTAATTCTGAAAAATGAGCAATAAAAACTTCCTTTGTTTTTATACCACTCATATTTGTAACTAACAGAACTAACAGAACATGTTTAAAAAATCTGTTCAAAATCTGTTTTTCCGTTAATCAGCTGTCGCCTCCATACGAACATGCAGAATAATCTCAGCTTCAACCAGATTGATTCTCTCGAGAAAAATATCTAGTCGAGGCGGGAATCGAACCCACGGCCTTCCGAATACAATAAAAGTGTATTGTATTCGTGGTAAAATTATTAAATACGGCAAGTTACTGATAAAAAACATTTTTCTTTGGCCTTTCTATACCAGTATGAAGTTCCTCATTACAATTTTTATGTATTTCATATTCAGATCAATATACAATTGAGTATCATCTGCGTAGATTTGTGCCTTACGAATTTTTCGAAACGGTCAGTATAACAGTTATGTAAATAATGAATAATAGGGGGCCTCAAACAGATCTCTGAGGTCGTTGTTCTTGAAGATGGCTTCTGATCCTTGTCATGAACCAGAAATGCACGAGCGTCGAGATGATTATGAAAAGTGCTTGTTTTGGATAAATAGAACCTGATTGTTTCCCGGTTCCCCCTTACTATATCTTGAAATCATATTTGAATAAGAAAATAAATATTTTGAAATGAAATCTTGACATATTCATCTCTCCCAACTACCTACACCGTAGGTTCTGGTATATGCCTGCCTGAAAACAACTACTTTCCCAACTAACACCACGCTGGATATTGATTTATATCCGACATACATTTATGCAAGATACAGAGGTTAGTTAGTAGACAAATCATGTTTGAAGAAAGATAAAATTAGTATGCCTTATAAGTACATTCGCAATCCAAAAGCAACTGAATCGTAAGACAAGACCGTGAACGATATCGATTAACAAAACATTAATATGAACAGATTTTTATGTGTCAATTTCGACTGGGCACACATATTTTTTTATATGATGCGATAGATTGCCTTATTTTGTTTTCCTTTAGGTCGTAACTTTTAATAAGAGAGAATAGAAAGGAAAGAGGAGTTGCTAAATTACCGTCCACGAGCGACATCACACCTACGGTCGTATATAAAACGGATACTTTCAACAATTCCTGCTATTTTAGGGTGTGTGAATTGTTTTTGTTTCATAGTTTGGGGCAACGAGAAGGAAACGGCGTTCATTTTTCATGATGACAGTTCTTTCAGTTCAAAATATTAACAATTCTAGTGAGTTTTGATTATCTTCCTTGGTATCCATTGAATACACCTGCTTTCATTAACGTTTTTCTGATACTTAACTGTTTTGCCATTTTAAAATATAAATTCTGAAATCACATTGTTTAACTTAATATATTTGAGGATGCATAACTCTAAGATTGTAGATAATTTCGTTGGTCAATTGAAATTCACGATAAAATGCACACACTGTGGACACTCATCAGTAACCTTTGATCTTTTCTGGGACTTGTCTCTCTCCATACCACAAAGAACCGACCAATTGAGTGTGTGGCAATGCTTGTATTTGTTCACAAGAGAAAAAACTTTGGATGGAAATGAAAAACCGACGTGTTTGAAATGCAAGGAAAGGAGAAAATGCCCTATCAATCCACAAGTTTTCCCATATTTTAGTTATTCATTTAAAAATATTCTCTCTAACGAAAAGATTTAGAGGCAAATTGAATGTTGTCATCAAATGTCCTCTAGAACTGAGGGAAAGTTTCTTTGGGAAATTATTATTTATTTTTTGTTAAGTTCAAATAAAGTAACAAAAATATATGTATTGTTATCGAATAAGTTGATAAATTGAACATGGCAAAAAAAAATATAAATTAAAGTCAATTTTTAAATTGATAGATTTGTAGCAAGGAATAACAGAGATAGATGTTTAAAATGTTTTGAAATCAAAATATATTTTGCTCACTTGTTTTTGTCCAGGATTCTTAAAAAAAACTTTATTTCTGTAAATGGTACTTCTCACTACTTTTTATTCAGTTTTAAGTCATTTAGTATTTATTTTTTTTATGTAAACTCTTCGTCACTGTTTCTATAATGTTTTTTGGGTGGAGTAGCTGATGTTTTAATAGTAAAGCTAAATTAATTCAGCTGAACTCCAGCTCAATATAGCTGCATGGCTTTCTCAAGTATGGAGACACTTAGCAACAGCAACATTAGATACTGGTACCAATTTCCAGATGGAAATTGATCCCAATATGTGGATTCTTGTCACTTGATTTGCGAAAGGCAGTCGGTATTATCATTCAGAATTGTTTTTCTACTACTAAGGAGTCGTCTGACTTATTGCCCTGCATCCTCATAGGCTTTTTGACCTGCATCCTCATAGGCTTATTGCCATGTGGCCCCTGGCTTTCGTCTTTACATCTATTCCGATAATTTGGTGCACTGTACTAGGTCCCTTGCACCTGTCATAGTCTTCTGGATATAATTTGGGTCCATTCCTCCCATTACCTACTTTCTTTATGTTTCTCATAGACCCCAACAGCAATTGAATCATTAAAAAATGGTTCTAATAATCGGTCAAAGATGTGATAGTGTGTCTGCCCATGCTCAACATAGTGATAGTGGTAGTGACTTAGTAAAATGTTTCTGCTCAACATAAGCGATAATAGTACTGACTCCGTGTCACACATCATTTTTGAATAATGCACGTCCACTAAATTAGCTGATTCTTCACGTTCTGTTAGTCAAAGTAAAGTTGAAAACCTGGCCTGAAGCGATAGAGATAAAACTGCAAAGATAATAGTTTTATGTTGAATATTTCAGAAAAGTGTCCTACAGATTTCACCAATTTTCCTAATTAGCTAGATGATAAAAAAATATTATGAGAAATTGTCCATATCAGCCAAAGGGTACTTTTCCTAAAGAACCCTGTCAAAACAACAGATCGTTTTCTGTGAATTACTCCTCAAAAAAAATGCAAAACTGGTTTGCAAATAAAGCGAGAATGTCTATGCTTTTCTTTAAAAAAAGATGCAGTCTACTGTGAGGCTTTTTGCAGAGTGAAAAAGTATATGGATTGAGGGCGTTCAAGACTGGCAAGGCCTATCAAAAAACTTGACAAAACATGAGCTTAGTCATACTCATTTGAAAGCATGCGTAGTGTTTATTACATGAAAAAAAAGAACAACTGTTGATTATACGATGGCATCAGAGCTTAAAAAAGAATCAAACAAATGGGCTAAGGTTCTGAATCGCATTATGAATGTAACTTCAACATTGATAAAGTCAAAGTTTGCCTTTAGAGGTCACACCGAAAGAATATGTCAAGCAAACATCTGAGATTTGTTAGCAATTATTGATTTTTTATGCAAGTACCTACGAACCAGTTTTACAACAGTTGGTGTCTGGTGAAAAATACCGTCATAAGTGTTCTTCAATTCAAAACGTGCTAATAGCAATTTTATCAAATAGAGTATACAAAGTATCAATATAAATTTTATCAAATAGAGTACAAAGTATTATTTTAGAACGCTTTCAGTCTGCCCAGCTTTTATCAATAATAATTAATGCTAAACAAGACATTACCAAGCATATTCCAGTAAGATATGTAACTCTATCTTACGATGATGCAGGAATGTCAACAAAAATTATCGAAAGCTTTTTAGGTTTTGATCAAGTAACCTACCAAACTGGAGAAAGTTTAGCAGAAGTAGGTAATTTTAAAGAGCCTAGACGAAAAACGTCTCAAGATATTAAAACGTCGGGGACAGGGTTGCGATGGTGCGGCAAATATATCCGGTATCGAATATTCAGAAAAACACTTCAGAAGATAAAGACGCCAACTTGGTTAGCGAAACGTGGGGATTGGAAAAAGTGCTTATTCTGTTTCAACCACCATGGTGTAGAGCCAATACATGATGTCTGGTTTCAGCACTTATGTATTTCAGTTAGTTCGTTAGACCAGCATCAGTGCTAGTTCCGCTTTTTTTGTACTTTCAAAACATATGTATCTTGTCTCAAAACTTTCGTATATGCGGAGAACCGAAGTCCTGCTGCTAGACGAAAGAAAATCATCCGCAGGAATTTCTACTGCGAGAAAACCTAATACACAAAGTACATTCAGACATAACCCAATGTACACCGTGATATTTGCCAGGGAAGTAGTTGTTTTCGGTAGGAATAAGACAGATCTCACTGTGTAGGATTATTGGGAGAGGTGAATGTTTCGAATTTCAATTAGAAATTATCCTAGGGTATAATTTGGGTTCTCCCCAAATTGCTATTTTTATCCAATGCCGCAAAATTGACAAAAGACATGACAAGCTGCATCCCATTTTGTATTACCTGTAACTAAGATATTCTAATTTGTTCTATTAAACTCAAAGTTTAATGGTACAACTATGGTAAGTAACTTTGTAATTATTCTGAGCCTCCCTCCATAAATTTCCTCAGGCGATCCGATTATATAGGTTTACTGATATGTGTTTCCAGAGGTATTTTGTCAGTACTCTTTATGATTTCCTGATCTGGTCCCATTCTGGTACCAACAGCTGGTTGTCAGAGCCCATACATTTCAAATTGATGGATGTAGCCGGTTACTACGTGGGAGGAAATCATAATGAAGAATGAAAAAAAACATAGAAAGTTTCATTTCTCTTTAAACTTTGATCCACTAACTCCCAAAAACTCAATCTGAGCTGCCTTGTCATTGTTAACGTTGATTTTCTTATTCTTATCCACATGTTAACAATAAATAAGTCAATGATTTTTCTCTCAACAGTCATGTTTTTGAAACAGCTCACTTACCTGCAGCACTGAAGAAAGGTTCATCTGCAGATCCGGTTTCTTGGACAACTTCTGCAATGCCACCGACAACATGATCCTTTCATCGAAGTTGAGGAAATTCTTCTCGCAATCCCTCGTAGGGACATGTTGTATTGGCACTAGCAGAGGAGCCCTTTCTAAACACTGTTGCGTGAACGCTTCCTCGACAACATCAGAAAATCTCTTGTAGTCCACGCATTCTCTCCTCAAAGGAGAGGCGAATCTATAAAAATAAAAGCCAAATGTAAGAAGGATAAATTCAGTTCGAATCTTAGAACAGATTTACACTTCCATCAGAGTTTCTACTTCGTTTTCGCTGAGGTCGAATCTGCAGACGGAGAGACCTCTTTTGAAATCATCTCTGCTTATGACTTGTTCGTTGCACCTGTCGAAATCTCTCAGAAATTCCATTACGCGAATCCTTTCTCTTACCACTTTTCCTTTAATCTTCGCCATGATCTTGACGATGTCTTGTTCTTGTCTTTGCACTTTCTTCTTTGGAGGTTCTTTGTTCAATTTCAATGTGTCGGCAACAAATTGGGTATACTGTAAGTTATGTAACTCATAACTACGCAAATTCCTCTAATACAAAATCCCACTTCTGCCACCATTTTATAAATTATTTCATTTATCAAAGTAACAATGTTGTTGAGAACGTTCCAGTTGAAAATTCACTTACCAAAGGTTCATCGCAAGAAAATTCAACATCTTTGAGGAACCAGAAGTAGTTAAAACCTACATCATCGTTGAATCTCTCTTCTAAAGCGAACAACTCCTCATCAGAAAGCAGGATGCAGTTTGAATGGAGAGCTTGCCTCATCTGCGATCTGCTGACGTGACCATTGTTATGTCTGAAGAAAAATGAAATTTGAATGACGCATGATCTCAAGAGAATCTAAATACCATGAATAGTATTTAATGAAAACCTAGCAAACCTATCTTCGAACTCATAAGTGTATGTATCATTACACGAATACATGTTCACTTGCTTCTTCAAACAAAAACGTATGTACTGCCAAATTCTAACTTAAATCTTAATAGAGTTTACGTCACATAGTAACGAATGGTCACCAATGATTTCGAAAGTCACCTTTGAATGTACATAATTTTAATTTATGTTAGGATAACAGATCTAACAGTTTTTTCGGTTTATACAAGTTGACTATAGGCTCGACTTGTATATACACCTTTTAATTTTGTTTTTTATTTGGTTTCAATTAGGAATTTGTTGGCATTCCCCATACTGACATTACATATTGAATTTTGGGATATACTAATGAAAATTTTTTTTTAAGTATTTCAATGGTACACCATTTCTTATTTTGAATAAAAACCCAATTATGGGAACATTTTTTAAAATTTTAACTATAGAATTTAATTGGATCTTTTGAATCGATTGATATAGACCTTTTTGATATAAACATATATGAAAATTCCTGAAATTTATGTGACATTTTATGGCACTGAAATTAATATTTCAATTTCTTGTACACTATTTCCAATGTAAATTAAAGTGGTGTCATCAGCAAACATTTGTAATTTACCAAATGAATTTACTGTAGCCCAAGAATTGAAAAAAACAGGTCCTTACAGTACTCCACACATTTTTTGTTTTGGGAGTAATTATGTCGCCTATATAGACATATTGCCTCCTATTGAATAAATAATTTTGAAACAGATTATAAACTAAACTCCATAATAATATGTTATGCATTAATTTTAGAATAATTTTATATTACACAGTATAAAATGATTTTTCAGGTCCACTGAAAGAACTCCACATTTTTGTTCGAATCTAAATCTAGCCGGAAGTGGGTTATGGCATCTAATACTGCGGACTCTGTGTCACTATTTTTGCGTAATCCGTATTGCCCATTATATAATAACACCGTCATTTCAAGATATTCAAACAATGTAGAGTGCTGGTTTCTCAAAACGCTTTCTCAAAAGTTACTGGCACAAGTCGGCTGCATCGATATTCGCCATAAGGTTTGTTATGGTTCTACAAAATTCAGGTTCTAGGACGTCAGGATCATGCGCAGTTGATATAAAGCGTTCTGGTTTATTGAGGATAATTTCGGACTGATAAATCCTCTGTTCTGGTTGCGACAGCGAAATGATCCTAAACTGTTTTGAACCGTCCCGAATCGTTCTTGCTCTCGAGGCTGAACTGTTGCTCATGCGCATTCATGTGGAAATTTGTTTGGGCTATTTGCTAGGATGTTTTTTTATTTATTTGATTTGAATAATTGATGATTGAGGGTAGATAACATTTGAACTGACTATAAGAATACGCTACATTACAAAATGGACATGATCAATAGTATGTTCTCGTCTTCATCTCTTGATATATACGATAGGTGGCACAGTGGTCTCCTCAAAAGCGTTCTGTCTGGTTTAAACAAGTGTCCGATACTATTTCGGACCGTGAGATTTTTTGTTTGTACGCATCATGTCTTGCGCAGTTTCCAAACAGTTTCGGATGTTAGAACCAGAACAAACCTATAAATAGACGTCGTTCGTAAATCTGGTATTGTCAGATTTAATACAATCCTGCCAAATGGACTATATTTTATTATTTGAAAAGGAATGTGGGGACAATTTTTCGTAGATTTATTTTTAAAAGTTTACAAAATATTGTATTTTCAAAATATTCTATTTCAATTATCAATCATACCGTTCTAATAGTGTGGTATATTTTCTCCATGATAGTGCTATGGAGCCCAATACATATATTCATTCTGCTGGCAACAGTGGGTCGAATAAAAAATTTCAAGAGGGGCACGAAAAAATTGCGAAAGTTATAAACAATTTAGTAAAAAAAGGGGGGTTTGGTTTTTTGCAATTATCTCGGAAAATATTAAGATATCCGAAATTTGGATATTAAAAAAATGCATTAATTCAATAGAATTTTTCACTTTTTAACGTCTTTGATTATTAATAACAAAGTGGAAAATCTATTTTTTTTATTTTTCCGAGATATTTGCAAAAAACCAAACCCTCCTTTTTTTACTGAATTCTTTATAACTTTTGCAATTTCGTCATTCCGAATCAATTGAGCCTTGGATCATAATTTTCGGTGCCCTTGGACAGAAGTTCCAACAAAAGTTCCATACTATAAAGGGACAGCCAGCATTTGCATTTGCGTGGCCGGCAGGCACACAGAACAAGAAAAATGATTCATCAAAATTCAGTCAGATAATCCCCAGCTCCAAGAGGTAGATGTGGCGATTTTTTTGTGATTCATTCTTTGTAATATAAATGCAGAATGTACAGTTTTGATAACATAACGAAATTCATGGTTTTTTCATCTTTTATCTGATACTTATAAAATTAACGAATAAAATTAATAAATGAATATCGCTACAATTTCACGTTATTATATTCAGGAAAAAAGTAAGGAACTAGTAAGTGATCTAAAAATTCATTACCATTTTACATACTTTAAACGGTTTTCACAATTGATAAAAGTTATTTCTATTGATAACCCTTCTCGATCATGTGTTAGGAATCACACGTTAAAAGGTAAGACCTCGTTAGTCCCTAGCTCGCACAAGTTTCTCAACTTCTGAGAGTTGTCGTTCGCATGGGGGCGACATCTGATTAACGGAAAAACAGATTTTAAACAGATTTAAACAGATGTGGCTTCGAACAAAGTGACTTTTGTTTATTATATTCTTATATTTTTCTGTCATGATTTTGCATTTTACTTTCATTTCTTGGAACATTCAAAATAATTCGAGGAGCGCGCCAAATTTATGTGCTACTTGGGCGCCAAAAGCTCTATAGGCGTCCCTGACTTACAAAGTTGGTTCTTTGCTCCTTAAAGAAATAAAACGTGGGGAAACGTAATGGAAGACTACTTCCAAATTAGTGTTAGGGCACAACAAAACTGCAAAGTCCACTAAATCGACGTGTTCTTGTGTTCTTTGAAATTTTCAAATACACGTCCGTTTCTGACTTACAGGGGGGTCAAATTTTCTATGGAACGCCCTGTATATGAATATTTCTTGTATAAATAATTTATTGTATAAACCATCATAGTATTATTGAATATTATGTCAAAGATCACTATTCAATAATAATAATGGTCTTTATTATTTCCAAAAAAAAGTACATATTTTTTATAATTTTTACCTAGAAATGAAATATTGGAAATAAAAGGCGAAGTTCAATTCATTCAGCGAGAATATCGCTGATGACTTGTTTCACCACTTAACCTTATTCTTCAATTTTTTTAGATTATCACTTTTTGAAACTTTTTATCGTGTTAGTTGTGAGAAACAGTTTGGGAAATTTGTGTTGATCGACGTTAATATCATATAAAAAAATCGGCGTACTTATCGAAATCTCTAAAAACGGGCTTCAGCAGTATCCGTCTATGGATGATCTTCTGTTTGACTTTGTCGACGGCCGCTTCACACAGATCCCTTGTCGAAGGATTAACCGATTGCCAGTTTTTGCCGCCGGTTCTCGGTAATTCTCTGACTTCTGGCGGAGGAGGGTCAACTTTCAAACTCGGCACTTTTTCGAGTTCCTAAAATATATTTTTTTTTTATTTTTGTGTTCAAGTCTCTTTGAATTCATAGTTATTTGTTACACAATACGATAAAGAAATGTTTCATGGACTAACTTTCCCAAGGAAAGCATTTTATCGAGGAGTATGGTATTCTACAGCTGTTGAAAAACTCAACAAAAACAATTCATTAACATTTGGGAAAGGGAGGTCTTGGCTTTTTACTTTTCCATCTTCATACTATATTGTATAGCAATCCTGTGAATGATACCTATCTGATTCGATTCCATAACAAATATTTGGAATACAAACTGAATCAAAAAAATGTTTTTTGTATAATTTTTAGTGTACATATAAACGTAGTTGTTTATAAAGTACTTTTTCTTTCATGTAAAAAATGTTTCTAATGAAAGTCAAAGAGGGCTTCCAGTTTGTGTTTGAAAGTTACCCATTTCCATGCACATCTTTGTATAGAGTTCCTTTTTTTGAAATAGAATGCTTCCTTCCTTTCTTTAAAAGATTCCCACATTTTTTTGTATGAAGATGAAGAAGTGGAAAGGCAAAAAGTTCCTTTTCCAAAAATTAATCTCTCCAAAAAATATATCTCTTTCAAATTGAATTCATTAATACTCTGTATCGTTTCAATAATATGGTCTGATGTTGTTATTGGATTTATATATATATATATATATATATATATATATATATATATATATATATATATATATATTAATATATATAAAACAATTAGTGGACACAACACTCCAAAAGTGGGGCAAACCGCGGACACGTGTTTCTGGCTATTGGCCTCATCAGCGCGGTGCAGCCAAGTGTAAAGATGGGCAACACTTGTTTGCCGAAAGAAGGAAACAACACATACGCATGGAGTCAACAACAGGAGCCAACCGCACATTTGTGGTTCCAGTTAGTGGTTCCCAGGCTACATCTAACATGACCACGTAGGCAGCTATAGCTACCTGCGTGACATCCGGGTCTAGGATATAAATACAAAGAGAGATTTTATCGAGTGGGTATGATATAAAAATAAAAAATTAAACAATTAGTAGACACAACACTCCAAAAGTGGGGCAAACCGCGTGGAACCACAAATGTGCGGTTGGCTCCTGTTGTTGACTCCGTGCATATGTGTTGTTTCCTGCTTTCGGCAAACAAGTGTTGCCCATCTTTACACTTGGCTGCACCGCGATGATGAGGCCAATAGCCAGAAACACGTATCCGCGGTTTTATATCATATCCACTCGATAAAATCTCTCTATATATATTTCAATATCAAATTTTATAAAAAGGATTTGAAGCTTTATATCTTCTATTAATTATTAATTGAAAAAAAAATCTTCTCTAGGTTTATTGTTTCTAGGCGTGTATGTTGATTTGTTTAATATATTGAATGTTAGGTCTTGTTGTGTTTTGATTTGTACTCGTTCCTCGATAAGTGATTTTTGACTGTTAAATTTATGGATGTTTAAGTTTTCCCAAATGTCCATGCGGTTTCCCTAATTGACTTGTTTTATGTTCTCTGGTGGGGGAAAGTTATGTTTGTTTTGTATGGCGTGTGTTGCGAGGTTTGATTTATATATTATTGGGTTTATATATGCCTTTTTGTGTTCATCGCACCTTTGAAAAAACTGATCCAATATCGATCGCTTTAAAAACACTTCACTTCACTTCACAATATTGCAGTCCTCAAGTTTTTTCCACATAATTTCAAAGAATTCGGAACCCATTCCCCATTCTTTACTTCCTTCGCAATGCACAATGAATAGTAGCGATCCTTTGTTTGCAGGCATGTTAGGCGTAGACATTCTCGAACCATCAGTTCACCCTTTTGTAACTGTGTCGTAAGTGTCATACCAAGTTTCGTCCAAATAGAAAATTTGCCGTTGTTCTTGTCTATATTTAGTTATTTGTTCTAAGTAATTGTTACGAAGTTCCACGATTCTACTGCTTTCCATAACTGCTTGACGTTTGTTTTATTATTTTAAATCTAAGTCCTAGTTTCTTTATCCAATTCTGAAGAGTTTAGTTACATCAGCTCACATTATGGCTGGAAGTATTCAATTTCTTCTTTATGATTTCAGTTGTAGGAATTTTATTTGGTTTTCTAATAGTCGTATATTGTTTTTTTCAATGATTTTATTAAATGAACATCTAAAGGTTTTGGTAATCCTGTATCACATCGCGTCTTGTGTTCATAAGGTTTGTCTATTTTACGTACAGCTGAGAAAGGAATTTCGGTCAAATGTTTGATGTTGCTTGTAATAGTATGTTTCTCTCGAAACCAAACTTGAGTTGTAGATTCTTATATACATTGAAACATACTCTCTGTGTTTCAATATTCAAATGCATCCGAATCTTATTCACTGGTATCTCTTTTTCGCATTGTTCACCATAGCTATTGGAATCACTACACTGGAAAAGGCTGCGTTGTTATCACGCTCGTTATAACTATTAGTACTTGTCCAAGGACGCCACATTTCAAACAGATAACAAAAATTTTGAGTAATTATAACTGCACCATTATCGAATGTCAACACTCAAATCGCAATCAGTCCCTGAAATGAACACGACGGCGATAACCATCCCCGCATGACCGTAACATGACTTCAAATTCAATTTTATGACTCTTCAGCCAATAATAAAACTCGGTTAGTAAATATTATCCAATACGAACCGACAAGTCTACAGTCCACGTTGAATAGGTCGCTGCTGGTTCATTTCATCTATGTATTGGTTTTTTTTGCCTTTGAGAATGCCGCACAATATCGTTTACTTCGACTATACCAAAAATACTACAACTGTCAAGACTAATTTACGACATAACACTCAAAAATGGGACTAAACCGTGGACTAGTGTTTCTGGCTAGTAGCCTCGTTAGCGCGATGCCGCCGAGTGTGATTGGTAACACTTGTTTGCTGAAAAGTACATATATTCATGTTAGTTGTTGCCTGTGATCCTAAGCATCAGTTGGACTTATAGCGAAACCATGTCTTGAACAAAATTTATATTGATTTTTTTTTGAATTTTGAGCAATACCAATCGAACAATCATCAATGAATACAAACCACTCGTCTAACAGACTCATTGTTTTATGATACTGGTTGTTCTCATGGTATTGCTGAATAACAGAGTTTAAAGTGTCAGTCTTTGTTTTCTTTTCAGAACTAATAATTTCTTTTGACAAGACCTGCGTATATTCAATATGCCTGTTTCGACAATGCTTTGTCGAAACAGTCCCAACAAATGTGTACTTCAACTAAGTAAGTTAATAGTAAGTAAGGTTGATAGCAATAAAAGAAATCGACATTACAAAAGAATTTGAAAGTTCGAAATAGTGCACATGTTGGCAACGCCGTAACTTGTCATTTTGTGACGTCATTCTCTTCTCAACGTGAATATCATATAACACTGAAAACCTCGGCTGCGAAAGCTTTAACAATTTTGAATACATATTAGGTACGTTCGATAAATCACCCACCTTTACGGTAAAAACTTGATCGATATCATCTTCGAAAGTTCTCCAGCATACTCTCGTAGGATCGCAAGGGTCCCGGTACTGGTTGATGACGGCCTCGACATCAGACAACGACAAGAAGAACCTCTGCTTTCCGCTCAATGCCAGAGCATCCAGACCACGATGAAATTGCGACACTGTTATTCTGCCAGAGTTCAGAGGATCGAAATCCTTGAATAAAATTTTAGATCATAGGAAGAATAGGTATTTGGTATAAGTTCAAACTACAGTCTTTCAAATTGATAATAAAAATGGAAAATTTGATAATCTCAAAAATCGTACGTGTTTATGTGAGGAAATATAATAGGATCAAAAGGGGCTCATTTTACAATTTTTGATGTCCTCATTTGAAAGTTTATGTTTCAAATAGTAAATCTGCAAAAAATCTGAATTTTTACTCTTTATCTTCCCCCTCAAACAGAGGCGGCGTAAGGCGTTGGCAGTGTGGGCCACCGCCCACGGCCTCGCGGTGCAAAGGGCCTCGCGCCTCAAAGCCGAAAATAATTTTAAAAAATTATGGAAAATCCAAAAGTACACGTCATGGTTTTTTTATAGATAATACAACCTAAAGGTATTTAACTCTTCGGAGCACGAAAGCATATGAAAGAAAAATTTCTGAAAATATTTTATTTTCTGATAAATTATGTTTTATTATAAAATTGATTCTTTAAAAAATTATCATCTTTGTCGTTTCTTATCATTCGTTTTAATTTAATCTGGCAACAATACTTGGCGTTGAGATGCAATCGCGAGGAATCCCCGGTCAGAAACCTCGGGACTTCCCCTTAAAAGAAAACTAATCAAAGTATCACATACCTATGCTGCGACGCAATCTCGCTCCATGTTCCTATAGTATAATTTCTAATAGTATTTGATGTGAGACTAAATAAAAGTGTTACATAGTTTCAAAACGATAAAAAGTGTTTTATAAGTAGAAATTCGAATTGTGCCGTGAAGAAAAATAATAACATCTGTGTTTATTTTATGTATCAAAAATAAGGTAAGAACAGAACTATTCTATACTTACACTAATATTTTTATAGTTTTCTTTACAAAACATTACATGATTAAAAATTATGTCTAGATATAATTTATTTCACTGGAATTGCCAGAATCCACCTTTTTTTTCGTTGTGCGTATTATATTGTATTAAACATATATTTCGTGAAATATTGAAGTAGATAATATTCAAAGTAATATTATTATGTATTATATTCATCCAATTTTTATTCAAACTCATTTATCCAATTCTTTATAAGTTAATTAGAGGTACCTAAAGAAAGAGAAAATTACCATCAAATGTTATTATTAATTTTTTAACACGTTACGGATACAACACTAAAAGAGATAGAGATAAAGCAAGAAAATGGGAATCTGGTTCAGAAAAAAGAAAAAGAAAATTTTTGTTTTCTTAATTAAAGTGATTTTGTCTGGGGTTTTAATACGGCGACCCAGACATTTTTTTTTATCACTTTTGAGTCGATTTTTTTTTTCAATTTTGTTGTTTAATGTTCCAAAAAAATACATAACTAGAAGTTTTGGCGTTTCTTGAAGAATAAAAAATAGTTCAATTCGATTTTTTTTTCAGTTTATAAACCCTTCTTCTTGCATCATCAGAGAGCCTGGCGAAATGTACCTTGCCCACATTAAATTTAGGTCTTGCGCCGCCACTGCCCTCAAATTAATAGTTGAATGTGGCGTTCACCGAAACGGGGCGTGGTCAAGCTTAACGTCACATCAGTCGACCCGGCAACAAGGGAGTGCTGGCGGATAAAGCGAAATACGTGTGCTAAAGCTGTAGAAAGCAAGTTGTGTGTTGTTTACTGTACTGTGTCAACTGCGTGAATATGAATAATGATAAAAAAGGACGGTACAAGTATTGCATCGTTCCTAAATGCAAGAATTCTTCGGTAAATGCACCAGACAAAATTTTTATTTCACTGCCAAGTAACTTGAAATCACGAAAGTTATGGCAGCGCGCTATGCGGAGGGCCGACTTTGTATCTGTCAAGGGGACGCATTTTTGTTGCGAAGATCATTTTAATGTAAGTATGAATGATAATGATTATTAAAAAAATATAGTTTACTCTGAGCACTACTTTGAATTTTAGGTTGAAAAAGACTTAGAAAATTACATGTATATCAAAACTATGAAAGTGGGAAAAATTATATTGAAACCAGGCGTAATTCCGCATATATTTGATTGCCAGATTGATACACCGACGGCCCATACATCTAAAGCTCCACCGTTTGTTCAAGAAAAGGAAAAACAAATTTTGTTAAATACTTGTAACGAAGATATCGCTGAAAGTCAAAGCATGTCTGATGAAGCAGGTACACAGGAAAAGACCTTTGATGTTGGAATTCAAGTTAATAAACATGTTTTTCGAAGATCAAAAGCTACACAGACCGTAAATATTATACGCCACCGAAAAAGAAATCGTTCTAAAGAAGTAGAAAATACTGAAAGTATTGGAAAAAATTACGACTAAGCACTCCCGAGGACAGTGACTGTTCGAATACATCAGACATGCCTTCTGTTGATACATCATCAGATTCTACTTTGCCTGGAATATTTTTTAAAAACTGGAATTCAAAAAACAATATTGAGCGAAGATCTATTTACATCATGGAGAAAAATCCAAAATTATGTCTTGCAATCACAAGGGACTCTTTATTTATTATACCTAGAACGTTTGTCTCAAAAATGCCAGAATTGACATATACATTACTTTGAAGAAAATTAAATTGAATTGACGATAGCAGCGATTCATAATAATTTCCAACTACCCCAGTTGCCACCGCTCGAAGCTCGTTTGCCTGGTGTGACGTCAAGATGTACCGCGGGCGATCTCACATTTTCAATTGCTCTTGCTCAGTTGTTAAATGACATATAAACCGGAAACTTTTGTGGGATACTTCGGAGATGATTTACTTTTATAATATATAATGTTCAATAAAAAACTAAATTAGCCTGAATGAGCCCATTGATTATGTTAATAGGTTATTTTGAGCTCATAGATATTTTTAGATAAAAGAGGATTTTTTTAAATAAGCATCTGATGTTTCACGGGACTATTACTCAGATAGTTGAAAACGAAATTCCTATAGCCGGAATAGTATGAACTAGGTGTGTGAATGTTTTTTTACGAAATTGTGACAGATATAGATGTGTCTCTTCTGGTGAAGTTGTTGAGTTTTTGCAAGGATTTAATGAACCGTCTGTCAAAGTTATCACAAAAAGTGCTACGAGGAGAAGACACAAAAAGAAAACATACAAAAATACGAAAAAGATGAAAAAATATTTTTGCATTTTTCCATATTTTCTTCATTATTTTTTCAGAATTGTTATTGCATCTGTATTGTTTACATATACTTGACATTTCACTTATTCATTAATTCACTTTTTATACGGTCACAAACATTTGTTTTCTTAACAAATAAAAATTCAATATGTATATACCTACCCATTGTATATTTTTTCTCTAAATATTTTTTCACATAACTCATGCGTGCTGTTATTTTCAGTTTTTGCAAAATTTTCAATTTTTCATCAATTTTTATATATAGTCAGCTGGTATACTTGAAGACTGGCCATAAATAAAATCATCTGAAGAAAAAATTCATTCAGGCCAGTCTTAACTCCCTACACTGTAGATTAATGGACTGACACCTATCAGAAAACAACTACTCCCCTAGCTTATATAACGAAGGGCGTTGGATTATATCCGACAGTCAGTGCAGGATTCTTCACTGAAGTTATTCCTGCATATGCTGTTGGCGATACAACTGTCGCAATAGATTTTCAATTATTGGAACACACTTGCAGACCATTTTCGGGCTGTTTACCACTTGTCAGTGCGAGGTACTGTCTATCATCAACATAAAGTCAATGATTTACGATAATTGAAAATCTGACACCTATCGGATATAATCCAACGCCCTTCGTGGTATTATCCAGGGGAGTAGTTGTCTTCTGATTTAGATGATTTGATTTATAGCCACTCTTCAAGTGTGCCCACTGACTATATGTGAAAGTTTCCTTTCCTTATTCGACGAATTGGGAAAATTTCGGATATGGAATTGGGCAAATTTCGGATACAAGGTTGGTTACCTCGTTCACAGGCAAATGGGGCGATGACAAACCTGTTATTTGTTGTCCGCTTCAGCCTAGTTCGAGGAATGATACTCTGACAGAACTCGATTTTCAATTATCGGAAATCATCGACTGCATATTGATGATATACACTAGCTTGCACTGACGAGTTGCCAAACAACCCGAAACCGGTCTGCAAGTGTGTTCCAATAATTGAAAATCTATTGCGGCAGTTGTATCGCCAACATCATATGCAGGAATAACTTCAGTGAATAATCCTGCAGTGACACCTGTCGGATTTATCCAACGCCCTTCGTGGTATCAGCCAGGGGAGTAGTTGTTTTCTGATAGGTGTCAGTCCATTAATCTACAGAGTAGGGAGTTGAGACTGGCCTGAACGAATGGTTCTTTTAGATGATTTGATCATTTTTTATTTCATCTTTAATCTTTTTTTTTTGACAAACGAAGTACGTGTTTTTATATCATAATAATAAAGAATATAGCAGAAATTTTAAAAATTGTTCAGACCCTGCGTTATTGGAGGGCGCCAATTTTTCAAAGTTGCCAAGGGCATAGAAGATCCCTGATACGGCCCTAGTGTAGCGTTCCTTCTTTTTCACTTCCATAACGAATGTTTAGAGTATAGTTCAATGTTCATATTTTGAAGTAGTTTTCTTTTTCCTTTTTATTTGTATCAGAAAGAAACTTGTTTTCATTAGGTAGGTAGGTAGGTCTAAAGTGAGTGGGTCTATTCGACCCTCCACCGCAACCCATAAGGGTTTATTGTGGCTCACACCTATTCACACTCGGCCAAATAAACCCAGCTTCTTAACGAAGCCGATTAGTTTGTATGGCGAGTGGTATTTCAGGTATAGTATATGCTCTACTGTTTCATCATTTTCCAGACAGAGGCGACACACACTGTCTTCCGACAGTCCAAGTCTCTGCACGTGATGATTCAAATGACAGTGACCTGTAAGAAGGCCTGTTAAACATCGTAGTTCATCCCTACTGTAGTTCAACAACTGTTTGAAATCAAGCTTCGAAGGGTGAATAAACGCCTTGGAGTGAGCCAATCCTGGAAGATTCTGCCAGAAGTCCATAAATATTCTTGCCATCCAGGTGTTCAGTGTTTGTTTGGCAAAGCCCAAAGCGATGCCAATGACTGGTCCAATGAAGCCGCTTGTAGCACCCTCCTTTGCAGGAGAGTCAGCAGCTTCATTGCCTTCCAGGCCAGTATGGCTAGGAATCCAGACCAGAGACAATCTGTTAAGTCTTCTTATCGAGGAGAGTTGTTTTTGGCAGTTTGCTACCAATTTAGACGTTGCTTGGTAGGAGCCAAGAGCTTCCAACGCCGCTTGACTGTCCGAGAATATTTTTATTGACTTGTGAGTGAGGTTGGATTTATCCAATCTCTCCGCACACAATTCAATAGCGTCAGTTTCCGCTTGAAATACAGTCGCATAAGTTCCTAGGCAGGTAGATAACTCTGTCCTGGATCTGCAACTGAAAACACCTGCACCAGAACCGGAAGGTGTTTTTGATCCATCTGTGAACCAACAACTATCTGCTCTTAATATTTCCTTCTTCCGGAGGATCCATTCCTCTCTATTCGGGAATAGTACTTTATAAGACAGTTGGAGGCATAAAGCCAGAGGTCATTTCCAGAATGCTGAGACTTCCAATGTCAACAAACAGTCTGTTGCACTCTGCACTAACGTTTCTTTACTAGAGGTCGTAAATGTTCTATCGGGTCATTTAAGCGACCCAATTTCAGCAGTTGGCTCTCTAGAGAGAATCTTGTGAATTCTTGTGCTGCGAGGTAAATCAGAGATACTCTCACAGAACTTTCTCCAAGACTCCCGTTTTGCCTTTCTAATTTCCTTGTTGTATGTCGTTAGAGAGGTTTTATAAAGCTTCCAATTACCTGACTCTTTAGCTCGATTGAATAGTCGTCGAACTTCTTTTCTTTTACTTTCAAGGCTTTTGTTCCACCAAGAAGAGTTGCGGTTATCTCTTTTGACCCTCAGTGGACAGTTCTCTTGATAGGATGAGATCACTGCTTCGCGAAATTGCGTCGCTACTGCGTCATTTGCGTCATTACAACTGTGAATAGTTCTGAATCCGTCATCAAAGTACGATTGGAGGGGTTTTTATACCCCCTTCATTAAGTACACATTTATTTATTGATGTATTTTTTTCTTCCTTCATTCAGGAGTTGCCGACTTTCTATACAGGGTGCTTTCTTATTGCGCTGAAAAAATTCAAGGACGTGTTCAGAAGCTAATTATATGAAAAAAAAACATTCCGGGTAGCAACGAAATCATTCAACATGGCGCCATTCAATTGTTTATAGATTATCAAAACACAGGGTTAACCGAAAATGAACGCAAGTCAAGAATTTTAAATAGGACCCTGTAAATTATTTCTTACCATTTTTGATCGGATATGAAATTCTGTTATCAACGATATAACACATATAAAATTTCGGCGAAAGAGCAATTTTCTTCAAATGCAATATGGAGGCACTATGACGTCATCTATAGAGATATTGCCAAACAACTTGATGCAGGAAGAAGCAAACGACAAAGTTTGCTGTTTTGTAATAAAAATTGAATAATTGAAATTATTTTACTTCCTATTTAGATTCTCGAGATAAATGTAGTAAAATATGGCATTTGAAAAAAAAAGACCAAGCACGTGAGTTAGTGAAGAATTAAAATTTTTGAATTTATAATCACAAACTGAGCGAACTTCGTCGTTTTTTGACAAAATTTCTAAAAATTTATATCTAATTGATACTGAATGAACTAAAAATAACAGGCTCAAATCTCATGAAAATCGTCTAATTAAGAGATATTTACAATAATAATATAGAAAAATATTTTTAGGGAAGTTTTACAACCTGCAACTTGGAAACAATGAATTTTGTGACCTATCTTTTGGAATATGAACTTTTTTTTAATGAAATTAGTTCCTGATTACGCCCCTACAAAACATCCTGTTTACTTTTTTCCAATTTTTCTTTTAGCACGATTTCTGACGATTTCTGCCTTTTTTCATTTTAGAGAAACAGCAACGAGAAAAAAGTTATCAATTACCGATCCTCCTATTACATATTTTTTGTTTTTTCTTTTGTATCAGTGGCTAAGAAGATACTGGAGTTCGGAAAAATCGATATTTTTCTCAGAAAACTACAGGATAAAGATTTTCGTATCAAGATTTATGCTCTAGATATGTTTTCGATGCATATATTTTCAACTTTAGGCGATTTACAAGCATTTTAAGGGAAAATAAGCAAGATAAGTGAGTTCAATTTGATAAAATCGTGGGGAAAGCATCATTCTGGTGGGGAAAGCACTATTATCGCAGCATTATTCATATCAAAATTTAGACTCCCGATATTTTTTCGATGCATATATCTTCATCTTTAGACGTTTACAAACATTTCAAAGGATACTATAATCTGTTTGATATTTATTCTACAATTGTATCATTCTACAAAAACAATGTTTGAGAAAAAATTTCAATCTACCTAGAACAGAGAGTTGCAGGGAAATATTTATTGAAAAGAGAATTCTTACTCTTACAAGTATGTATGTGTATGAATGTGTTATTTTTGTTAAAGAAAACATGTCATTATTTGAAATTTTTGATACGAATCACTCTCATAATACCCGCAATAAAAACAGTCTTCTCAACTTAATGACACGTTTTTCTTTCGTACAGAAAAATGTTCCTTTTTCTGTAATTAATATTTATAACAAAATACCTGATTCCATCAAAAACTTGGCTGTTAGAAAAATGAAAAAGGAACTAAAAATCATGCTTTTATCGAAGGCTTATTATTCGGTAGAAGAATATTTCGCTGATAGACTTTGAATTGTCTGCCTGTTTATATTCTTTGTCTGACTGTTTTGTATACTTTTACAATGTTATTATTGTATTATATGTTTGTCTGAAATGTCTTGTAGTATGCAATATGTTTATTTATATATATATATATATATATACTATATTTTTAATTTTTTCTCATTTTATATTTTTTTATTTATTTTTTATTTTTTTGTAATTTTTATCATACTCCTTTATACATTGACATGTTCTACACCCGTAAGGGTCTTTGTACCAAATAACTAATAAAGATAATCTATCTCTTATCTATCTATCTATATTTTGTCTGAGACTATCGAGTTCAATATTTTGTCGAAAAATATTATATTCTCACCTTGAAGAATTCGCAAACTCTCAGCCTGTTATTCAGTACGTGGGATTGGAACATCGACATTATGGTGAGAATATGTTCAATTTTCTTCGGTTCATTGAGTGCTGGATGGAAAATAGTCTGCTTTCCAAAAAGCTGAGAAGCTGAGATTTTACCTACAAATCAATATGTTTTGTTACTGGTGTATTCGAGTATGATTTTATTTCGTAAATCATACATTGTTCGTAAAAATATGTCACAAAGGAAAAGGAAAAATTTATAAAAATTTTATTGTTTTGTGATTATCAGTTTGGCCGATTTATTTTCCTTCACTAAAATTTCTCATGTAAGGTTTTTGGAAAAAGTATAAGCTTTTTACCTATTTCTGGCCTTGGTAATTTTGGTAATTCTGCATTTATAACTCTTCCAGGAAAAAGGCTCATTATATCCTAAAATCAACAAGTTATTAAAGGAGTTTTGAATATTCCAAAAGAAATTAATGTCTTGACGCATAATGATACTTGTCTGGAGTCTTAAACATTCCGAAAGAAATTAAAGAATTGTTTTAATGATACTTGTCTAAGTCTGAGACTGTTTTGAAAATTGTTTATGAAATGAAGTATATGTTTTCTTTTGAAAAATGTTTTCAAGCTTTGAGTACACTCTAGTATCTCGAAAGAATAATACTATTTGACAAAAAACTATTCCATTCAAAATCTTTTGAGGAGAGGAACTTTTTCATAATGAAATTGAGTTGGAAAATATTGAAAATTCACTGATTTTGGAGCCCGTACTAAGACTTTGAAGGTTGTTACTTCGTTTTTGAAAATATACACGTTACACTACCAAGCGATAAAAAATCTTTTAATAAATATTCTTTCAAAAAAGCTTCGTGAAAATGTTTTCTACAAATAGCCAACTTATAGTCTAGAAGTACCTATTTCCTCTTGTGTAAATTTTGAAGTAATTTTACATAATCAACACTTACAGCTACCGCACTGAGTCATGGCCGGTGGGAGAAATTGTATCTACGTAAAGTTTGGTTCGGTGTATGATAAAAAAAAGCATTAGGAAAAAGGAAAAGTAACTTTTGTTTGCAATTTTACGTAGAACGGATTAAGGGGTAAACAATAAATGGATATTAAAATGCCATTTGGGTTCTTGTAGGTATATTAAAAGCAGTTTATGTAGAGGCAAATTCGGATGAAATAAGATAAGATTAGATAATATCGGATAATTTATTTCACCACGTTACATAATAAAATGTTTGTAGCAAGTCAAAAAAATAGCATGAAAGTAATTTGTTAACAATCAAAATATTATGAAAACAAACGAGAAACACAAATACAAAAAACAAAATTGAGTATGTATGTTGACGTTATTATAAACATTTAAAATGATTCACGTATTCTTCGACAGAATAGAAGCAAATCTCAAAAGAAATTTTTTTATTGTTTCTTTTAATTTGGACATACTAAGAATTTTGAAACTATCGGGAAGATAGTTGTAGAGGTTGAAATTCAGTGTGTTCTTTTGTGATTTACTAAAACGATTTGTTCGATTATAGTGATATTTTAATAATAGTTAAATATTCTAAGAAAAACAGTACTAATTATATTTTGTGACCAATAAACGAATATTATTCCATTTGGGTTCTTGGGTTAGTTCGATTTCGGAACTAGAATCTTCTAGAAAGGTTCTGCTTCCCACTTTATTTTGTGATCACAGCCATTCTTCCACTCTTCAGCACTAAATTCGTCAAAAAATGTTGCTCATTAATGTTCGACATCCCTAACATGAAAACACAAACTTTTTTGTCCTACGTATTGCTTTAGTTATGCCCATACTAATTCGATGGGATTCAAATCTGGGTGGTAGGGAGGTCGTAAGACACTATGTCCATGTTGAGTTGAAATTTCATCTATCTCTAACGTTTCAAATTTTGGCTTACGTAGGTTGTACAAATCAGGTTTTAACATATTTGTGTCAAAATGAATATTTTTAGACCTCAACCATTCTATCATATTTTGTTTTCTACTGTTAGAGGTCGGTGCTTTATCTTTCTGAACAATAACCACGACTGAATTTGGAGGTAGGTTAGAAATCAATTTTACCACCAACCATGTTTCATAAATGGTAAAATTCGTGATGGTAGTCTCTGGTATTTGAATTTGATTTGAATAATAATCAATCGTTGTCCTTTCAAAATGGACCTAGCTAGTCCTTCATTGGAGAACCAACAAGTAGCAACGGTATGCGAAGCATAAGTATATGTTTAATCCATATATACAATCGTTTGGTTCAATTGTCTGTACGATTTCATGACACGTAAAAAAGCTATTCTTAATTGACGAATATCATGTCTCTCCTTTAATATTTTTCTATTTGATTTCGTTTTTCTCCAACGGAACCTCATCGATTTTACTACTTTACGAAGATAATCTTCTTCTCCTGTGGCTTACGTAGGTTGTACAAATCAGGTTTTAACATATTTGTGTCAAAATGAATATTTTTAGACCTCAACCATTCTATCATATCTTGTTTTCTACCATTTAACAAAGAAACGAACAGAAAAAAAATTCAAAGAGATATTACTCTCAACTATAATAATAAAGTAATCACAGACAGAGATCATGTTGCGAACATATTTGGGGACTATTTCTCTTCAGTAGTAGAAAATAGCTTAGCAGACCATTTTGGCGACAGTAGATCATCCGTATGCACGATTTCTGTAATTGAATCGAATACTTTTTTCTTTATACCCGTTAACGAATGTGAAATTGACGCAGTAATTAACAATCTAAAAAATAAAAAAAAGTACATGAATTGATAATATATCAGTGAGAATTTTAAAAGAAATTAAGTTACACATTTCAAAACATTTAGCTTATTTGTTGAATCTATCAGTCACAAGTGGCAAATTCCCTTCAATTCTAAAAACAGCCATGATCATACCAGTTCATAAGAAGAACGATACATCGGATATTACAAACTATCGCCCCGTGGCCCTGCTAAGCATTTTCTCAAAAATTTTTGAAAAGGTTGTGAATGAGAGAATATTAAGATTTTTATCAAGGTTTAAGATCCTGTCCGATTCTCAACATGGTTTTTGCAAAGGCAAGTCCACTCAATCAGCTACTTGGAGATTCTTAGAAATCATATACGCTTCTTTAGATAGGGGTAAGCATGTTGCAGGAGTATTCTTCGATCTGTCACGTGCGTTCGATTGTTTAAATTTAAAATTCATCTAGAGCATATTATATAATCTAGGATTTAGAGGGGACTTCCTAGAATGGATCATTGACTTTCTTACAGATCGTAGGATGTTCGTCAAGATTAAAGATATGAAATCAGACTATCACGATATATGTTCTAGAGTTCCTCAAGGCTCTGTGTTAGGTCCGCTGATCTTTCTGTTGTTTGTAAATGATCTGCCTACTTATTTCACCAGTAATGAACATGCTCTCACTCTTTTCGCAGATGACACGTCTTTAGCTGTATCAGCAAAGAGTCAGGAGGAATTAAAACCAAAAACAGAGCAATTAATATCACTGTTCTTAAATTGGTGTGAAAGGAACAATCTTATTGTAAACTTGACCAAAACAAAATATATCTATTTTAATTTAAAAAACGATCTGAAAAAGCAATCGTTTCCCTTACTAATCAATGGAATGGCACTGGCATGCACAAGTTGTACAAAATTCCTTGGCGTTCATGTAGACAACTGTTTGAAGTGGTCTGACCATATCACAGTTGTTTGTAAAAAAATCAATCAAGGGTATTATGCAATCTCAAGAATTAAGAATCGTATGCCTTTTCGCGCCATTTTAGATGTATATTACAGTCTGGTCTATAGCCATCTAAGTTATAATGTGATCCTATGGGGAAACAATGTTGACAAAGATAGGGTTTTCATTGGAGGGAATCATGGAGGGAATCATGCAAGACATTTTTCATTAGTCATCAAATTTTAACCTTTCCCTGCATCTATATCTATAAAATACATTTATATGTTCGCGAATGTATAACAGACTGTACTAAGAACTCATTCTATCATAGCTACCCAACTCGATATGCAGAGGAGTTGAGCATTCCTAAACATAAAACTATAAAATTCGAACATTCTCCCAAATATATGGGAATAAAATTATTCAATCGGTTACCAGACCATTTCAAACAGATGAACACTGTAGTATTTAAAAAAGCAGTTAAAACATTGCTTCTTTCTAAGGCCTACTATAGTATTGGCGTATAACTATTTGTAATAATTCTATGAAACAAACTTTTATCGGTGTTGTCTAAATCGGTTTTAGGCTTTTTCCTATTCTTCGTTTTAGTTGGCGATTTTATAGAAGAACTTACACCTCGTTCTATATCCCTTTGTTCTGTAACAATTATTCGAATACTTCTTTCTGAAACACCTGATGCAGCAATCACTCTTTCGTACAACTTATCCAATGGAATGTTAAGTACCCCCGACGACTTTTCTTTCTTCATATATTTAAATATATTAGAAACAACTTCACGAGTTTTACTATTTAAAATATGTTTATGCAATTTACTTTTAAACTCCATCACTAACTGAATACGGTCCTGAATTTGGCTTTTTACTGTTCGAATAATCTAACAGACTGATAACAGATTTCTACACATCTACTGCACATCTTGAGGGAGGGGCTTCTCACCGGCCATGACTCAGTCCGGCAGCTGTAGAAGTAGGTATATTTTAGCGAATAAAGATTATTATTATTATTATAACTAAAGGTTTCAGTCTCAAACTTGGTCATTTTTTGGTATGTTTCTCACGACTCTTTGCATAAATAAACCTCACCCCGCTAAGGTCCAAAATCCCATGGGCATTCAAGTATTGAATGACCTGGTTTATGGCTGCAATAAAAGCTACGTAGTTAAGGGTATAACTATCCTTGATATATTTCTTCACTAAGAGGTTGAAATCATCGGCAGAAAGAAGGATATTCAGGTAGGCCAAGATCCTAGCGAAATGGGCCACTGTAACCGTCCCATTGTTTTTGGATACCTGCGGGATTCAAAATGAAAACAATAAAGGGCCTTCCGAGAAATATGTCAGTAGTTTTTGATGATGATTGCAGTTACAATATTCACCCAGGAGTGGATTAAGTAAAGACATAAGTAACGATACCAACATATTCTGAAGTACATATCATGATTATTATTTTCTTTTGTCATAAATCTATGCTGTATTCAGAACATAAATTAAAAGTTGAATTTGTTCAATAATACACAGTTGAAAAAGCTAGTGTACAGGGTGAGTCAACAAGATTCTCTCGGTCCGTTGCTATCAGGGAAAACAATTTTTTGAATTGCTCAATTTTTTTTCGCATGAAACATTTCATACAAATGAAAAAATATAGGGTGTTCCATTTTAAAAAGTTGAATTATGTCTGTTTGAAAATGAGTGAAACTTGACCGGTTTTACCGGTCAAGTTTCACTTTGTTTCCGAAAGTTGAGATTCCAGAAATGATCATAGTGATGTTGACTCACTATTCCTAAAAAAGTCCACTTAATTGCTATAGACATGCGGGTGGTGAATTAAAAAAATATTTTCTCCAAAATAGGTTTTTCTGGAATAACTTGGCAATGCCGCAATGGAAATTCGAAAACAAAAATTTCTCATAGAGCTAAAAAAATATGGAATCAAATGACGTATTCATACACTGGGTGTTCTATTTAACAAAATATAACTTTGGTTGGCCACGCTCGGCTGCGAGAAAATAATTTTAAAAGATAGTATTTATCAATATGACTGCAAAATAAAACTGAACAGTTCGAAAAATGGTTTCATCTGATGGCAATGGACCGAGGGAATCTTGTTGACTCACCCTGTATAATAAAATACGTGTTACATTTTTGTAAACTGTTGTGTAAAAACCTCTCGATAAAGCGTTATTTAATATGTTTCACAAATTGTTTTCAAGCATATCAACAGCTGCTATCATTTATTGTTTAATTCAGTCAATGGAAGTTCGGTATACAGACTCTCCCATAAATTAAGAAATGCATTCTATGAAGTCTAAATAATTTTCTTTCATAAAGAGCAGAGACATTTTTTCCAACATTTTTAATAAGAGTTATGTCACATTCAAAAAGTGACTATCCTGAAACACTGCTAATAAAAGAATTATTTTTTTTTCGAGGAGATAGGAACACTGATTAGTGACAGATATTTGATTTTTTTTCTATGTGACACCATTTAGATTAGATAAGGTTTGATCATGGAAACGATTACCAACTGAATGACCTGTCAAATCGGATAACTTATTTTGTATTTTGTCAATTTCGAAGATTCAACATATCATCTGATGAATTTCACTAGTTCGGACTTCCATTGTCTAATATATAAAATGATTTGAAATCCCTTAAGCAACTAAAATAGAAGAATTAAAAAATGAATAGCTGAAAATGACAATTATATTAGGCAAAAATAACCTGAAATGAAATAATAGTGAAATAAAATACAAGTAAAAATACAACGATTGAACAAAAATTAGAATCAAAGAAATAAAAATGAAAATAAAAAGTTGAGAGATTCCAAGCCACGTTAGTTCACGTTTCGATTGATAGTATCTACAGTCGTCTTCGGGTGATGACTGGACTGATTCCTCCGAGAGATGACTATTTATGGGTCGTTCGAGTACTTTCACTTATCCCCGCTTTCCATTTTTTCCACTTCACTGGTTCAGTGGGAGATGACCGTTTGGCAGGAGTTGGTCATTTTTCGCTTGATGATGGGTTTCCATATGTTGCGTATCTCTACGTTAGCTTGGCTGGATACGTTGTTGGACAACATGTATGCGGCTTCCTTGAATTTTCTCCTAAACCAATGTTCCTCTCTGTGTATGATCTCAGCTTGGGACCACTCAATGTTGTGTTGATGGGTCCAAACATGGTCTGCTATTCCTGATTTGCTGGTTTCCCCTCGCTGTGTGTGTTTCTTGTGCTCGGCAATGCGAGCATTCAATGGTCTCTTAGTTTCACCAATATAGGATTTTCCGCACTCACAAGGTACCTATCCGGTAAATGCAATTCTTGGAATCGCAGTCCGCGTTTGGTGGCCTGGTTTTCATGAGGCTGCTACGGATAGTGTTACCGGATCTGAAGCAGGTTTTGATGTTGTACTTGGAATCAATTCTTCTTATCTTCTCCGATAATCCTCTGATGTAGGGAAGTGCAAGCACTGGTTGTGACGGCTTCTCATCCTTGCAAGGCTCCTGCTGTCTTTTAGCCAAAGTCTTTTCTACCATCGCTTTGGAGTAGCCATTCCGTTGAAGATCATTTTTGATGATGTCTAGTTCCTTCTCGAGACCTTCCTTCGTATTACAGAGCCCGAAAGCACGGTCTAATAGAATCTTGGTGATTCCTCTTTTAGTTGATTGATGGTGGTTGGATGCGTGGTTCAGATACTGTCCCGTGTGAGTGGGTTTTCGGTATACAGATGTTTCCCACTTAGTGTCGGTCCTCTTCACCATCTCTCGGAGGTATCAGTCCAGTCATCACCCGAAGACTATTGTAAATACTAACAATCGAAACGTCGTGAACTAACGTGGCTTGGAATCTCTTAACCTTTTATTTTAATTTTTATTTTTATTTCTTTAATTTCAATTTTTGTTCAATCGTTCTATTTTTACTTGTATTTTATTTCACTATTATTTCATTTCAGGTTATTTTTGCTTAATATAATTGTTATTTTCAGCTATTCATTTTTTAATTCTTCTTTTTTAGTTGTTTCAGGGATTTCAAATCATTTTATATATTAGACAATGGAAGTCCGAACTAGTGAAATTCATCATAAAACATTGTCAATCACTTTCAAACAAACAATATCATCTGATCTATTGCTTTACTATCAATGGAGTGTAATACGAGGATTTAATTAGTTCATTCATCTATCTGAAAATTTCTACTACGTATTTTACTAACAAAATATTGAAATGCTACAACGATTTGTAATATCATCTTGTCAAATTTATTTTTCACTTTATACAATCGCATTCAGCTTAACTATAAGCACAATATAAACAATTTTTTTTACAGTTTCGACAAATTTAATCGTTCTGCCAAGTTGATATTTTGTGTTTTCAATTTAACCTTCATACCTGTAAATTTCTGAGACTTTATGATAAAAATTGCACAAACTTCAGTAGGGAAAGGAACTTTCCGAAACGGTTCACAATGGAAACAGTTACACTCAAGACCACTAGATGGGAGAAACAATGAACATCGTGAATATATAAGGAGAAGACAGATGGCACGATCTGAAATAGCGGAGAATACTCTAAAATCATATGATGATCTGTTTAAAATCTGTTATAAAATATGTTCTTCCGTTAACCAGCTGTCGCACCCCTATACGAACGACAACCCTCGGAAGTCAAAACTTGTGCGAACTAAGGATTAACGAGGTCTTACCTTTCAACGTGTGATTCCTAACACAGCAATTAATTGGATTGAAACAAAGGATCCGCATATATTCATTCAGCAGGAAGGTTAGTTCCAAAGTAAATGGGTCTATTCAACCCTCGATCGCAACCCTCAAGGGTTTATTGTGGCTCACACCTATTAAGACTCGACCAAATAAACTCAGCTTCAAATGGCAGTGACCTGTAAGAAGGCCTGTTAGACATCGTAGTTCATCCCTACTGTAGTCCAACAACTGTTTGGTATCAAGCTTCGAAGGGTGAGTAAAAGCCTTGGAGTGAGTCAATCCTGGAAGATTCTGTCAGAAGTCCATAAATATTCTTGCCATCCAGGTGTTCAATATTTGTTTGGCAAAGCCTAAAGCGATGCCAATGACAGGTTCTGGTCCGATGAAGCTGCTTGCAGGTAACACGTGTATTTCAAATAGGCAAATAGCTCTTTGGAAATGGATCCTATCATTAAATTCAAATGAAACAAAGTGTGTGGGAGATATCATCGAAATTTTTCAATCATTTGAAAGACCTATTGATATCATTATGTGTGGAAATGTGTTCAAATGTCCGCCACGGCTTCTCTGGGTGGACCGCATCAGAAACGTCTAATTTTTCATGACTCTGGCGCATAAATCGAGCTGAATTTGACAAATGGCATGGGTTATGTTGGCTTTAAGGATCGCTGTGGTTTGTGGTTCATTCGCATACACCTGCGACTCAAGAAACCCCCACAAGAAAAAGTCTAACGGGGTCAAATCGCACGATATCGGTGGCCAGTTCACATCACCTCCACGTGAGATGACCATACCCTCAAATCGCTCGTGCAGAATATCCAATGTGGCATGAGATGTGTGGCACGTAGCGCCGTCCTGTTGAAACCACATATCATTGGTGTCCAGATCCTCCAATTCAGGCTAAAAGAAGTTGGTAATCATCGACCTATAGTGCTTGCCGTTGAAGTGATGGCCTAACCAGCGTCATTCTCAAAAACATATGGATCGATGACGCCGCCAGCTCAGAATCCACCCCAAACAGTGACATATTCGGGATGCAATTGACGCTCTTGAATCTCATGTGGAATTGTATCGTTCCAAATTCGACAATTTTGTTTGCTCACGTACCCATTCATCCAGAAATGGTTCTCATCGCTAAAGATTATTTTTCGATGAAAATTAGGATCAGTTGCCAACTGCTCCAGAGCCCATTCAGCGAACACACTTCATTGTCTATGATTGTTTACCTTCAGTTACTGGGTTAGTTGAATTTTGTACGGGTGCAGGCCCAAGTCACAACGCAAAGTTCGCAAACTTGTGGTCTGCGATAACTAGGACTCACTTCATTAGTTTTCACTTGTTTCAAATTGCAATCCACCCCCTTTGAGGGTTGAATTAGCTAACACTAAGCTAACATAATATTGAAGACTGACTATTTTTCTTAATTGATTGTTAATGAGTATGAAACGAGAAGTTGCAAATAGAGTAAAAGTACGGCCCTGTTCATCACTATCGGGTTTGTAGTCGTTTCTACAAGAAATGGTGAATGAGAGGGTATCATATCGAATACATTCGTCGATTATAATAATGTCCTTTGATAGTTTGTTCTGAAACCTCTGGCGTAAAATGAATCTGTTGAAAACACTTTCCCAACACTAGAACAAAAATGTACCTAAATTTTTGTTCTGGTGTTAGGAGAGAGTTTTCAATAGATAACGGCAATAAGTAGCGAACAAACAAAGTTTTTACATTGTATAATAAGGTATCTCACCAATTCATAATCCTGAAAATAAGGACGGAGTATGATTTTCCTCATATTCACGAGCGATGCAATTTTTGTAAGCAGAACACTTAATCTCCTTTCTTCGCTAATACTCAGTCTGTTCGTGTGTAAAGGATCCTCCCATTCTAGACCACTCACTAATGGGGCATTCTCGCTGAATTTTGGTACTGCCAATACATAAAATCGATGAAGAATCGAAGAAACCACAAACAATGGTGGTCAGAAAAAAATTATATTGTGTTTTAGCGAGTTACTCACCACTATCATGAATAACCTCGCATAATTGTGTATAGTAAATTCTTCCATCAGGCACTCTGAAATAATCCGCAAGTTCAGCGACCTCTTGTTCAGATAATCCTATAGTTGCTCTGAGTTGACCGTTAATAACAGATATAAATTGCGATTCTAAAATCAATAATAGAGTACTTCAAAATTATTACATTTGAAAAATGAGGTTTGAAGTAACAGAATTCAAACTAATTCACTATGTGAACAATGTTCTTCATACCTGAAATCAAGCAATTTTTATGCGGATCCAATGGAGCAAAGTATTCGAATAAGTTGATTCCCATTCGGAAAATTGCTGCCCTGATTTTGTTGCAGGTTCGCCATACGTCTCCCAATTTTATTTCCTACAATTACAGCAAGTGAAATTAATTATTGATCTATTTGAATAATAGGAAAAATACCTTGCAATGGGGCATGTTTTCAAATTTAGAAAATAACTAGGGTAGTAGAAGCAAAATGTCACTGTCAATCAAACAAAACATTATTTATTTCAACATTTGTCTCAAGGACCAGGTTCTGAAAAGAGAGACAAAATTACTAGGCAGCGATATTTCAATAAATTGAGTGTTGAACAAAAAGTGTGGTAATATTTTATTATTCGAGCTACTGCTAAATTTTCATTTTTTTCTGATACGCCACTGTTCATGAATTTGATTTCAGAATTTGTAGCAAGCGTTATCCTTGGAAGATATGACCATTCAAAAATTCAAAAGTTCATATTTGGCGATTAAAACGCTTCAAGTGCTACTTTCACCTATATTTTTTATAGACTAAAAAACCAGATTCACTCAAAATAATCTTTTTTGGAGCGCACCTTCTAAATGGATTTTAGGAAAGAAGCTGCAGTATATATAAACGTCAGTCAAAAATTGATTGTAACAATTGAAAATGTAGAATGTGTAACTAATATTATTGTAAAAATGAATAATAGTTATGAATAATCTGTTGGGACCCCGCCAGAAGTCAGAATTGACTTATTTGTCGCTAGAACACCCATGTCAAGAAAACAACTCTTTAAAATTGCTTCCGCCCGCCACTGGATATAAGGACATTGATCCACTCAGTCGGTAAAGTCACAGTACTCCTAACCGTGTTCATCGATTGATTCCATGTATAACGAGTACCGACGTTCACCGGTGCGTAATGTTCTTTTGAATCAAGAGATATAATAAGGACGTATGTCTGTGATAAGTTACAACTTTCCCTCCATTTCGAGGGTAATGGCGGAAAAGCCTTCCATGCTTGTTCTCAACTTGTAGCTGCGCACAAAAAAGCAGTTCGACGTTGAAATGCAACCACGTTATTGGTTGATATCAGCGTAAATTTGGGAAAAGTGGGGAGGACGCTTGTAACCGTTTCCGGTGCGTAGTGGCGTAGGTCCTCTTTCTTTCTGAATCGTTCAGTTTGCGGTATCATCTGTTTTGGTGTGGATGTGTCCAGTGTTACATTCTATTGAGAATAATATTGTAATTTATTTATATTAGTTTAAAAACAAATGTCCACACAAGAATCTGCAATGAACGGAGAAGATTTTTCACAAGATGTTTCTGCAGAAAATGCACAAAACGGTGCTGGAGACGCTCCTCGTAATGAAGGCGGTAGTGCCGATATTCCCGGTCGTGACGACGATAGGTAAGAAAAAAATGTTGTAAACAAACTTTATTCTGGTAGTTTGTTTGTTACCAGTTACTATAGTGATATTTCGGGAATTGTTTTTCAAGTTTTCTTGTAGAAGTTTACGTGTACTTTAATGTCTCCTGTTAATGATCACAAGCATCTTTTTGAATCTGGACTCATCTCAAAATAAACAATAGTTTGTAATTGCTTAATATATCTATTGCATTGTTTAGTTGATAAGCTTTATGAATTAATATGTATTTTGTAATTTTCTTTAATTTTTACAATAATTTGGCCATTATGCAGATCAAGATGTTGCGATTAACTAGAAGAAAATGGCGGATGACGCTCATTGTGGCGGGCAATTTGATTTCCAGTTCCATTTTTCGAATTAGCCAGAGTTCAGTCCTTTACTTTCCAGCAGTAACCAAATTTTGTATTTCAGTGGATAATTTCATTTGTAATTAAATTTTGGGTAAAGGCGTAGAATATGTTTCAGTATCCGATTTTGAAAAAATTTTCATAGAAGCTTTTAAAGAAAAATTTGCATGTAAATTATTTAAAATGCCTTTTCTCAGCAAAACATAGGGACCAGTAAAAAACCACAACCGAAGTATACTTATGGTGTTTGAATAATAAATTTACATATATAACTATGTATAACAGAAATTTTGCAGAAGTGTGTATATGAAGCCATCACAGAACCATATTTTTACAGTTTTGTTTCAATTATTTTTCAATCGCAAGTAAGAAAAAGCATAGTATTCCACTCGCGAAAAATGAGCATTACTTGTTTGGGTCATCTCTCATTGGCAACATTTAATTCTCGCAAGTAGTGTAAGTTATGCTGAGAGGTTACTTTTAAAATTATTTTTTCCTATCCAGTTTTTAGTTCAAATATTCCTAATGGAATTGAAACAGTATTATTCACAGGAGCATGTCGCAAAACGTATATATGAAAATCTATGAATATAAAATTTTACTTACATGAAAAACCATCAAACTTTCGGTGCATTTCCGAGTTGTGGCAAAGCCACTTTTTCCTAATTCTGTTTGGATAACTTTGAAAGACAAAGTACTCATTTTCTTCTTGGCAGTTGGTGGAAACATTCATAGGGTTAACAAATTCAATCTCAAAACGTTCCCAGCCATAGGGATTTCATTTAAATTGAAAAGGGCATTTTTTTCTTTGAATTAGTTGTAAAATTTTATATCAGTACTCTTTTATATATATAACACTGTGTTTCTGTGAATTATTGTTTCAATTCTATTATGAGTTTGGAAGTATAAACTAAATCAGAGGAAATTATTTTAGTGTTCATGTATGTAAGTAGTTGTTTCGGATTGGCAGTTTGTATGGTGTGCATCTTTGTTTTCTATAGAACTTAATTACTTGCGAAGTTTCTCATAGAAGTTTCTAGAGACAGACCCTATTGGGAAGTTCTTCCAGATCCGATATTTATCATACATGTTGGGATTAAGCCAGTGGTAAAACAAAAACAAGTCATTATAACCTATAATGACCTATATCATGTTTGACATTCAGTTATTCTGATCAGATGTTTATAGTTACAGCAGTCCAATTGCACGATAATCACCTGATAACATTCATTCACTCAATAATTTTTCGAAAGGTTTTTGCCAATCGTGTATGTGAAGAAATAATTCTTTGAATGTAATAGACTCTCTCTACAAGGATTTCTTTTACTTTTCTGTTGATTTCATTCCATAAATGCCTCATTATTTTTGTTGTACTATGTTTCTAACCTCTAAGAATGTTTATGAGATGGTATGTTTCTAACCAATAGATTGTTTAGAAAGATAATGTATTCTAACATAATTTACATGCAAAAATTACTTTTCCCATTTCAAAAGAAAGCTTCTGAAAATTTAATCGAAATCAGTTTCTGTATGTACCATATTCAAAACCTTTTCCAAATTTTGAGCATAATTTCGAAATAAATGAAAAACTCGAGTTCGCTAGAATAGGAAACCAGGTTCTAGGATATCAATCATACGAATTTAAACATGGTTCCTTTTCTCCAGGTTGCTGATGGGTCAGCTAAGTGGAAGGATGCATCGTGGAGCGGACTTGGATACCACTAGGAGGACCCATGGTATTTATCCTTGGGCACTTCTTCTGCCAAACACTTAGTAAACTCAACGAAAATAGTTCCTTTTCGGACAAGTCAAGACTATTCAAATTAATATGTTTTATATTAATAAGATAAAATTTGCTCTATGTTAATGTTTTTTCAGATTTTTCTCTGGTCAAATGTAACTTGTAACTTTCAGATCGCTTTGAGATTGCCGATACGTTTGATTCAAATGCAGTTCAACATTTCTATTTAGATTTTTGTATTTACAGTAAACAATTCTTAAGTAATTTCGAAAGTATTACTTGAATTTAGGAACTATATCAGGAATTCGGCGATACTAAAGAATATCTTTTATTTGCAGGAAGTTGTTTGTTGGTGGTATGAGCTGGGAAACGACAGATAGTGAGTATAATTTTTCTTCAAACCAAAATTTAGTGATAGTTTGATATTTTGGAATTGCTGTTTTCAACTGTGGAATAAGAAACGTCAAAGGCACCAGTCTCAAACAGCATGTTTTTTATAAGCCATCAGTTTCAATGTTTGTAATCTCAAAGCTGGATTGTTCACCTTTATAAATAGTAAAATTCATTATTTTCATTTCTTGAAATCATTGGCAAAAATATCTTTATCATTAAGTACTGATATGGTTTTCAATGAGGGGAATCACAAGTTAACATTTATTTTGAAAATTCTGCCTACTCATTCTGCCGATAGTTGTTAGCCGTAAAAGGTTACTTAAAAGATTTCTGTATTATTCTCTCTTGATTCACATTTGGGTTAAAATTCTGGGGAATTAATGATTGATTATTTTGTGAATAATTCTGGCTCCAATCTTCTATGAGCCAGAGTATTTAAGTTAAGAACGTCCAATATAATTTTACAGTTATATTCACCAACATGATGACCCAGTTTGTACGCAGAGTACCTTAAAACTTTTGAACACTTTCGAACATATCAATATCCACATTATATGTGGAGCACTAAATTGTGGTTGTATTTGATTATTGATCTAACAATATATTATTTTTAAGGATGGGATAGAGATAATTCATCTGCAGATCTAAGAGTGGAACCTAACATTTTTAGTGCTATTATCTATCTATCTATGTCTATCTAGTGCTCTAGAAGTAACATTTGCAATATAGGGTTTGAATGACTTGGTTATGAGTGATTACTAAATCTTTTGAATGACTCAATAGAGTGAAAAAAATTCAGATTAGACTCATAATCCTTAATTTCTTGAATTTGTCCGTAAAATAAAGATAGTATTCTTGATCCTAGTTTCCCTTTCTCTCACTCAAAAATTAATATTAAGTTCTGGACAAAAATATTGACCTTCTAAACAAATACAAAAAGTCTGTTTGGATTTGTAATTATAGTTGTGATGTCCCAGTCGAAAGCCTATTTTGTAAGCAGTAATCCTCCAGAATTTATTCTGGACTTTTTCGATATTACCAGTGAACAATACAAAATTCTCGTTGTATTAACGTTGTATTTTTACTTACTAAAGGTTTCATGATGATTTTTAAATTGTCAGTTCTGCTACTGAATCATTTTGATGTAATTCACAATTCTGAGGCATATTGTATGATGCTAATTGTTCCAACACCTGAAAGCTTTTTCTTAAAAATTTTCTTTATCTTTGCAGAGGAACTTCGTGAATACTTTTCGAAATATGGAGATATCGAAAGCATAAATGTGAAAACCGATCCCAACACTGGCAGGTCCAGGGGTTTTGCTTTTATTGTCTTCACCTCCACAGATGCCATTGAAAAAGTTGTAAACGCCGGCGACCATATCATCAATGGAAAGAAGATTGACCCCAAGAAAGCCAAAGCGAGGCACGGTAAAATCTTTGTCGGTGGACTGACAGCAGAATTGAGCGATGATGATATCAAGTCATATTTCGGTCAGTTTGGTCAGGTGAGAATGAAGAAAGTATATATACTTGCAATTTTGAAGATAACATTTTATATTGTTTCAGATTTTGGAAGTTGAAATGCCTTTTGACAAAACCAAGAACCAGAGGAAAGCATTCTGTTTCATCACCTTTGAATCCGAGCAAGTTGTAAATGAACTCTTGAAAATGCCAAAGCAAACCATCAAAGACAAAGAGGTGAGTGAGAAAAGTATACAAGCATTTAAAATGTTCCCATTTTCTCAATTCATATGAATGTTCACAAATAATTTGAGTGTAAAATTGTTATTCAACAAATTCTTGGGGGAGATAGGATTTATTATTTCATTTGAGTTCCAAAATTTTTTATGTATTGAGATATATTCAGTATAGTTATATTCAGTATAGTTATATTCAGGTTTTGTTTAATTTTTTTCTGTTGAATAATTTTTTATTGGATTTGTTTCACTATATTGGGGTAATATTTTGATTGAAGAATATTGAAAAAAAATCAATATTTTTTTTATATTCACTTGAAAAATTCTCTATAGCAATTTTCTACAGTCATCTCAAATAAAGAATTTGAAAAAAAATAAATAACTCTTATTTATTTGATGAACATATAATTTAATATAATATTCTCGATTACAATATTCAATTAATTACCATATGACCGATTGTTAAAATAGTTCAATTTTACATTTTATGGTATTTTCTGTGATTCTATTCTCATTGGCATTAAAAACTATGTTGAATGTTTTTCTTTTTTCATGGGATCTGAAATATAATGTTTTGGGAAAGAAAGGTTTTTGGCTTTCTCCATCTTTCCTAGTAATATACCCCTTCCAACTTACAATAAAGTTGTAAGTGAAGTTACGATTAGAAGCACAAGTAAATATCTTTCTATATTTTTTACAATTTGTCAAAAAGATACTCTCTTAGCCAATGAAGTATGTTCCAGAAATATTCTTGGTCTCTGAGAGTAAATTGGAAATGATGAAACTATTACTGATATCCGTTTGGAGAAATTGATGATTTATAGTGGACGTAATTCTGATCCCCTTCATTACTTTGGCAATAATTTTTCAAAAACTATTAAGCATGTTGCAAGTTATGATTTTTTTCTCAACAGGTAGATGTAAAGAAAGCCACCCCCAAACCCGACCAAATGGGCGGTCCCATGATGGGACGTGGTGGAAGGGGAGGCCGTGGTGGCCCCCGAGGACGAGGTGGAAGAGGCGGCTATAACCCCGGCTGGAACCAGGGTTACGGAGGCTACAACTCTTACTCGTCATACCCCTATGACGGTTACAGCCAGCCTGATTACTATGGTGGTGGCGGATACGGAAACTATGGAGGATACGATTACTCCAACTACGGTGGAAGCGGCGGGGGCAACTATGGTAAATACTCCAACAGACATTAGGTTATGAAATCGTTGGTTGTCTATCGGTGCCTTCTTGTAACCTCTATGTATATGTTGATTGAAGTACAGAGTTGGCGGTAATGTGAGGGATGAGGAATTTTCGATCACATTTCCTATCTGAATTTTGAAATTTTGTGTTTGGATTTCATTCTGAGAATGAAGTATTTTGTAGGGAACAGATAAGATTTGTGCATTCTATCAAATTTGTTGTTAATCCAATCATATTTTGTTGATTAATGAGACTATGGTCATTATCACCGTAACAACAAGGAAATTTAATTAAAATTTCCTGAATAATATAAATTCACTTGCTTATTTTCTGTGGTCTTAATTTAATGGAATATGTTCTGTAAATTTCAAAATTTAGGTTTTCCCTCTTATTTATCGCCAACCTGTTCTAACACAAGGAGGAATCTATGTATATTATGGCAGTGTGATATTCACGCTGATATACTCTGTCAGAACATTTATTTAATTAATTATACATTTTATCTTTTAAGACGTAATATATTTAGATGTGGTCGACACCTTGTTTTGTTCCTATCCTTGCGCAAGTAGGCTGTGAAGAAGGCAGATATTGTGGTAAATAAACTGTCGAGGATTAGATTGAAGTTTTTGACAGATCCCGATCCCTACATTAACTTTGAAATTTTAATTAAAAGGGGAAAAAGTTTGGCTCATAAGTAGCCTGAATATTAATATTCATGTGACTTTTGGTCTTGGCATTGGGATGGGTGAATTCTTTTCAGTTTGGGTTATAATTTTTATTTTAATGGAAAAAATCTTGATTGCTAAATAGCCCAAATACTACACATTTAACTAGGTACATCTAGCATATAAATATAAGTTAGTAATATTTTATTTGTTTGAATGATAATGTAAAAAGTAGCTAATCAATTTTTCAACTTGAATATGCAGACCAGGGATATGGCTATAACGGAGGATATGGAGGTGGACGCAGTAATAATCCTCGTGGAAAAGGTACTTGTGGTAGTGTTCTAGACATTGTGTACAGGGTATTTGTTTTTATTCACTCTTCACTTGATTTTCATTGATTTTGTTAAATTTCGATTATGTAAATGGTGATATTTCAGACTTTTGAATATCTACAAATATTTTTAATGTATTTCAAAATACCCTGTATTTGGTTTTTGACTTTTGTGCTTGTCCTGATGGAAGTTATGCACTGAAACCTACTAGGGAAGTCCTTTTGTTTCATTAGATCCAGTGTTGATGCCATCACCTCAAGCTAAACTAATTAAACTCGGCACTTGTCTTGAGTCGTAATTCATCTCGAACATTTCCACATGAAAACTGCGTCCTGTTGATATCGAAAGAATTTCCCGCTTGTTGAATGATTTTTGATTGCAGCAATGTTCACAATAAAAGTGACTCGTGAGCCACACCAAAAAAAAATTGTGTCTTCTCTTATTATAGAGAAGAGACAACTATATGGCATATAGACAACGCAAGTGGCGAGAGAGAGAATGTGTTTTGAGTTGAATTAGTGAGTAGGATTGGTATAATATTAAAATTTTTATACCGCTTTTTCTTTTGCAGGTGCTACTGGTGGTGGTGGTGGTTACCAAGGCAACAAACCCAGAGGAGGCGGTGGCATGCGTGGCGGTCAAAGGCATCAACCTTACTAGTTTTAGATTACGGAATAGTTGTGATTCGGAATATTCTGGTAAGTGAAAGGATTTTCAGTTCTGTTAAGAATTATATTACCTTTGGTTTTGGAGAATCTCACTTTAGCAGTCGTAATGGAAAATTTCAGTGAATAGTTTAAATGAAACTGTCAAAATAACTATAGCATTACAAAAATGGGTCATAAATTTTGTTTGCAAATTTTCAACAATTTTGTTTTAACGTTAAAACAACTTGAATTGTACAGTAAAACTTTAATAACATATTTAAGAACCATAATTGCCAATTTTACTATTGATGACTATTGAATGAAGTAGCTGAAATAATGTTTTTATATGATATTGGAATATTACTTCAAAAGGTGAAGCACTTTGTCTCTGACCATAAGGTTTTCAAAATATTCGAAAAATGAATGTATATTTTTCAATTTTGCTGTATAATCAATGACAAATGGAATTTAATATTGATTGTGTTTAGATTGAATCATGTAGTGAATATAAAAATTAAAATGGTTCAATAAGTGAATAGTTTCAGGAAGAAATTTTTATTTCTTGAATTATTTAAGAAAATTCTGTTGAAATTAAAATGAAATTTACAATTTTTTTCTTCCAACAGGTTTGTTCATCTCATCTTCATGCCGATTTTTTATCATTCCATTCTTTGGGTTCATGAAGAGACTGTCTGGCATTGCCTAGGGAAGGTACTCTTTTTCTATCTTGGAGCCGAATGAATAGTTGGGACACATTTATTTTTTGATATACGTGTGGTATGAAGAAAATCAAAATGGAAACTCGTCTTCACTTATTAGGGAAAAATCCTTCCCTTTTCTGTAATTAGGTTAACAATTTTTATTTAAAAAATAAAGTAATTGTAGGTAGTGTCTAAGTGAATCTGTATGCGTGTGCGGCAACAAGTGGAGTCTTCTCCGCTTTTATTGTATGACAAAATTTAATAAAGTAATGAGTTTGTGTACATACGATATTTTGTTTTATTTGGTCAACCTACGCATTGAATGCTTTGGAACCTGGCTGGTAAAGTTTGAAGGACTTATGCAGTTTGTAGCTTCTTGAAATTAGCAGGCAACATGATATTTCATTCTTGATTATATGGAAATTTAAGTCAAAATTCATTAAAACCTAAAACTTTAAAGTCTCTTGCACTTTGATGTAAATTTTTAGTCCAGAGTATTTGGATGAGATTATCAGGTTACATCCCGAAGAACACCAGACTATTATATTGCTATCAAATTGCGGTGTCTTGGCTGACAACTTAAATGAAGGTATAGCAAAAAATTTGAATGATTCTATCAAAAACCCTAATGTGAGATTTCCACAAAGTTTACAAAACCGCGATAAGTGTTTCGCTATACAGTAGAATCTTCAAGTGGAATTCTTGCAGTGTTATTTGGATTTTCTTAAAGTATCCGTTATTTCTATCATATTTTTGAAATAACTGAAGTAGGAATTTCGTTTTTTTTATTGATATAGTTTATAATATAGGCCAAGAAATCATTTGGAGCTTGACTCCTTCAAAATTACTAAAGTTTCAACTGATGAGAAATTTTTTTATGTTGAAAATTTTGCTTGCATCAATTAATTTGGTTAGAAATATTTTTTCGCACGTTTTCACTCTTGACCTACGTACACTAAAGTCTTCCAGACCGGTTCATTTATTCTACAAAACCTATGGAAAAAACGTTACAGGGTGTAACTAAATAAGTGTAAAACATTTAACGAGGTGATTCCTCATCGAAAAAAAGATAGGATCTTTCATATAAAGAAATTTCATTGGAGCATCCCTTGTTAAGATACAGCTCCTTAAAGGGGGTACACCAAATTTGTATAACAATTTTTTTTCACAAGCACTGAAAAAGTTACAATATTGAAATTAACCTGACGTTTTGTACTACCAAAAAGACACTTGCCCAGAAATTTATTTGGTTTACCCTATGGTTGTAAGGGGTGATCCAATGTAACTTTTGTCTTATTATTTGTTTACCATTTAAAAATTTATTTCCGATAGCCTGTTTCATTCTAAACAAAAAATGTCTCCTGGGTTTTTGCCCCAAAATAAACCAGTTCGCAGCAAAAAATTATTTTAGGAACAACTACAGAGATACATCGTCATAAATGCGAAAATACGAAAGTAATATATCTAGTAGGTCGCTATTAGCGATAGTGACAATTAAATTGGTATGACGCTGCCAGTTTGTGAATTTTCGAAATTGAATTATTACTAATTGTGTGTTGTTGTGCTGTTCCTAATTTGTTACTTTAATAATTCACTTGTTATTAAAATGGCATACACAAATGAGGAAATGGCTGATATGCATTATGTTTACGGTCTGTCTGTCTGGGAATGGGTTAGAAGCTTCTAGAAGATATGCTAAAATCCTCAACGGCAGCATCCTTCACATATCCTAACGTTGGGTCATCGGTAAACCATCACGATGAATATACCTCTGAAGAAGCCAGCAACTCGTGCTGACGAAACTTTAAGATACAGTTCCAAACCACGACGGCCTTCAAAAACGAATGAAGATCGTAACTACGAGAGTAATGTGCACTGAGAACAATTTGCTGACCTGCAAAATAGAAAGGAATGAGTGATCATCTAGCAGAATACAAAAATCACTCAAGTACTCTCAATAGGTGATGGAGAGTAAGAAATATCTGTTTTTAATGAGACAGGCTAGCTATACATATATTCTACCATTTTTTAAAAAAAGATGCACTGTCACATTCTTTTCTTTCAATAACCCCTTGCAGGGCTATTCTGCTAATTTGGTTTGGTTGACTATAGTAAAACCAATAATGATTGAGAGTAAAGCGCGTTGTCATATCTAAATTTTACGTTACCAGTTTATAGCAGAATCAAAATATAGTAAACAGTAGAGTTGTAGGTTGTGGCAAATTATAGATAATACACAATACTAGTACGATTAAAAGGTATTATTTATGACAAAAATCAGTAATGAGCTTGTAATGAGTAATACTTATACATTTCCTGATTACTGATCAGTTAAAATTAATTATTTTCTGTATAGTGTTAGATATTTATTACAACTAGTGGCAACGCTGTACGCAACGATATTTCTGTCTTTGTCACTTTAACGTAACTTCCATCTCATCGCTACAGTCCTCACTAATGTACTTGCAGCCATGAGCGTATCATTGGTTTGTGAATTATACAGCGTGAATTGTACGTTTTACAGTTAAGTTAGTCAGCAATCGACGTGTTGTGATAACAATTGGTGAAAATAATAGTGCCAATAAGTGTTTAAGCGTTACATAATTATATTTCTACACCGTAATCAAACTACTCAAAAAATGGGAGACATGGTCGGGCCTTCCACGTCGAAAAAGGTAAAACGGTCGGAGTCTCGGTCAGTAAGAGAAAAACAAATTGTACTGCGAGTATTTCACTGTCTTGAAAGAGATCATCAGCCACCAAAAGATGACTTTGTGCATATGTGCTGTAATTCTACGTGTATACCTCCGAATAACCAACCGGGCATTTCTACATCATTAAGTTCCACAATTACAAAAGATAAATTAGTTGATATGTGCTCTGATTATACCGGTGTACCAAAATCATTGATTTACAAAATACTAAGAGAAGCAGAAATTCATGGGGACGTACAAACGCCAAAAACTAGTAGCGGACGAAAAAAAATCACAGTTGATGAAGAAGCCAAAACCAGTATACGCAGAACTATTCAGTTTCTTTTTCAGAAATGAGCTGCCCACACTACAAACAATTTTGGAGGCACTTAGCGATCATGAATTGGTCCCAAAAATGGGTAAAGAAACTTTTAGGAAACTTGTACACGAAATGAAATTTACGTACAGAAAAGTTGACAGGAAAAGCATTCTCATTGAACGTCAAGAAATTATAGCATGGAGAAGAAACTATCTAAGAAAAATTGACGAATTTCGGAAGCTCAAAAAAAATTGTACTTCATGGACGAGACATGGGTTAACCAAGGACATACGGTCAAAAAAGTATGGCAGGATGGTAATATAACAAGTGCACGACAAGCCTTTATTGAAGGTTAGTCAGTTGGGTTAAAACAGCCATCTGAAAAAGGTAGTCGTCTGATAGTTACGCATATAGGAAGCGACAGTGGATTTTTACCAAATGGTGAATTAATATTTAAATCTAAGAAAACAGGCGACTATCATGAAGAGATGAATGCGGAGGTGTTTGAAAAATGGTTTGAAGGCATCATTCAACTTGTGGAACCTGGGTCTGTCATCGTCATGGACAATGCCCCATACCATAGTCGACATTTAGAACCATTACCGAAACAATCATGGAAAAAAGCAGCAATTCAAGAATGGTTAATTAATAAGAACATCCAATATAACAAAGATAGTTTATAGGCAGAACTACTTCAGCTAACAAAATCACACACAGACAAATATAAAAAATTCGCAGTGGATGAAATGGCGTTAAGTCGTGGAATTACAGTTTTAAGGTTACCACCATACCACTGCGAATTAAACCCAATAGAATTAATCTGGGCGCAAGTAAAAGGATATGTGGCACGAGGAAACAGAACATTTAAATTAGTGGACGTGCAACATCACCTACAAGAAGCTATTCGAACTGTTTCTGCAGAAGACTGGAAGAAATGCATGCAGCATGTTTTGAAAGAGGAGCAAAAAATGTGGGACGTAGACAACCGTATTGAACACAATATTGAACCAATCATAATTCACTTTGATGATAGCAACAGTGACGAATCTGAGGTTGAAGATTAGACGAAAATTTGTACATTTACATTTATATTATATTCTATTATCAAAAATTTGTAATTTGCATTTTCTAGTACCCCTGACGATGAGTTTAAGTTACTCGAAAGCTTGAGAATAGTTATAAAGAGTTCACTTATCAATTTCTGCAACCCAATAGTGAAAAAAAGTTATATATATATATATATATATATATATATATATATATATATATATATATATATATATATATATATATATATATATATATATATATATATATATATATAAACCGAATCGAACGAAAAATCCGACGTCTTTTCATCACGGAGTGAACGTCAATCTTAAGAATTCCACCGCCGAAGGAAGCTGACTTTGTCGACTAGGACACAGTAAATGTTAATTACTGTGACGGGGAAGTGTATAGTCCATTCTGTGAATGTCTCTACCCTTCGAAGTACGTGCATCCCAATCTTATGTATTTGTTGTTGTTCGTCGTGAATTCGTTTTGAAGTTCAGTTCGCATGTTACATCCTGCTTTGGAAATAACATGCGAACTGAACTTCAAAACGAACTCGAAGAATAAATTTGCGTCATGTTTTCAAGATGCATACAATTTTAAAAAAGCTAACTTTTGGCTCATGTATGATCTGATCCTCAATCTCGATTGGACGTTTCTAAATGCGTTTCGCAATGCAGATGATGCCTGTCTTCACTTTTATGAATATTATACGGTGTATTTGATCACTGCGTGCCAAAATTCTCGAAAAAATTCTAAAAATAATTATCCAGCCTACTTTGATGGTGCATTGATAAAGAAAATTCGGACCAAAACAAAATTTTGGTGTAAATACAAAAGATATTCACGCTTTTCACGAATCCAAACATCTTCGGGCAGAAATCAAAGCAGTCATTAGAATAGCTTATAAAAAATTCATTCAGAAAACAGAGCGAGATTATCCATAACCCCAATAAGTTTTGGTCATTCATTACCAAGTCAAAACATACGAATGGAATCGGAGATAAAATGTTATATGAAGGCAAGCTACTCGATAATCCCTCAGATATTCTTGATGGTTTTGCAGATTTCTTCAGTGGTTCTTATATAGTGTCAACATTAAGTGACCATGCGAACAACAGTAGTGATATTCCCAGCTTAGCAATTAAAAACTTAAGTATTGAAGATGTTTATTATACCCTAAAAAACTTAAAGCCTGAATTTACTGCGGGACCTGATCATATTTCAGCATTCATCTTTAAAGATTGTGCCTCAGCTCTGGTTGAACCACTAACAACTCTAATTAATATAAGCCTGAAAACATCAACTGTACCATCAATATGGAAAATGTCGAAAGTTTGCCCAATTTTCAAAAAAGGAGATAAAAGTGATATACAAAATTACAGACCAATCTCTATCATATGCAACTTTTGTAAAGTGTTTGAGATGCTTCTTGAGAAGACAATCTATTGTCATGTCAGCAACATTATTAGCCTCAATCAACATGGTTTCATGAAAGGACGTTCAACTACCACGAATCTTGTAACAATCACTCAATGTATTGCAGAGGGTATTGATTGTCAGTCTCAGACTGATGTCATCTACACTGATTTTTCTAAAGCGTTCTACATACTTGACCATAGTATCCTGCTCAACAAGCTTTTTCGACGTCTGGGTTATCCAATGAATTAATTACCCTCTTCAAATCGTATTTTTACAACCGTAAGCAGTACGTCCAACTCAATGGCATGAAGTCTATCGAATATATAGCCACATCTGGTGTACCACAAGGATCTTTTGTACGCAAATGACTTGCAACTGTATCATAATATAACATGTTCTAATGATTGCGAACGTCTCGCCCTGAATTTAAATCGCGTTGCTACATGGTGTCGAAAGAATAATCTATCTCTCAACATATCCAAATGTAATGTAATGTCTTACTCACTTAAAACCAACCTAATTTACATAACTACGTCATGAACAATCAAGTTCTGGAGCGTCCTGACACACTCACTGATCTAGGTGTTACTTTTGATTCATCCCTCTCTTTCAATAAACATATTGACACTACTCTAACAGCAGCTTATCGCATGTATGGATTCTTAGTTAGAAACACAAAAGACTTCGAAAAAGCTTCAAACATTGAAATTACTTTATTTCACTTTTGTTCGATCTAGGCTGGAATATGCATCTATCGTGTAGAGTCCCTACTATCAGGTTCATATAAATCAACTAGAAGCCCTACAGAGGCGCTTCCTAAAATTATGTCTTTTAAACTTGAAGGCACGTATCCTACTGTAGGAATACCCTATTATGAATTGCTTGTAACTCACAATTTTTGTAGTCTCGAGGTAAGGCGTAAATAATATTCTTTTCTGTTTTTATTCAAGGTCATAAACAATATCATCACCTGCTCTCAACGGTTACATATGTTAAATTTTTGGGTTCCTAGGCGGTCATCTAGGAATAGTGTCACATTTTATCTCAACACTCCGCGTACAAATATAATGGAAAAATCTCCAATTTATACAATGTGCGATACCTCTAATTCTGTTGGTCATGTCCTAGATATATTCAACTAACAGATTATACAAATTAAAAGACATTTCTTAGCTAACTGACAGTTCTGTTTTTTTTTTTTATAGATTCACAAATTATATTATGTAAGTACATATTTGTAAATGCCACTGTTACTCCCTATTCTGTAATTGGGTTCATCCTGTAGAATAGTGTATGAAATAAATAAATAAATAATATTTTGGTATCACTTCGAGTGAGACAACCTGAATGTCACAGGAAGATGATGTCCGGCAAATTGCTCGAGATCGCAGAATCATAATCCATTGTATACTAACAAAAATATATTGTGAATTATGCATTTGCAAATTACTCTCCCTCTCTAGTTTCTATGGTCGTTGTTTTTCATTTGAGCGCATTTGGCCAGGCTCCTCCTGTTCATAGCGAACAGAAGCTTCGTCTGGGGGCGTAGCTATCTTGCTCAATGCAATGCTGCCACCATTCACTCCTTTTAACAAAAACACTTAATTTTTTACTGGTCGCCTCCTTCTCGGAAGGCCTTGGGATAAAAATGACACAAATACACATGTTCATATATTTTATAGAGCTGAAGACTTCGTCGACATCCAGCTTGGTTACTGGCGAAGGGGGGGGGGCAGTCCTCTACTATTTCATTTCAATATTTATTTAAACAACTCCTCTGTCGCGATCGGAGAGGAAGTCAATTTGTAAATTAGTTACAGAACAATGGTCATATTCAAATCAGCATAAAGCCACTAAATATCGTCTCAGATATTATCTAGTTTATTCGAATAATATGTATGGGAAAATATCAGTGTCGTAAGTAAAATATTTTCATTTATAAACAAATATATAACCTGTCTTTTTGTTTTCCTTTACTTTAGTGTTGACGCTAGTTTCACAATTTAACCATTGTTGCCTAAATAGTATACCATGGCCATATTCAATAATTGAAATATTAGAGGAAAACGATTGTTTTTGAACGTTAGTGTTGTGGTCATTGAAGAATGTAGATCTAAGTCGAATTAAAAAAAAATCACTTCATCCAATTTACGAACAAAAAGTCAACTATCTGGTGAGTTAGTCAAATCAATATTTACAGGCCAAGAGGAATCTTATTTGAATTGAAGGGGTTATATTTTCAGGAGTGTGTATTTTCTATAATGTTATCCAGTTTGTTGCTGAAGAGCCTTGGGGCAAGTGTCTTAAGTCGAAACATCGATGTATACCAGTGAGGATGACAGTGTTCCATGTAAGTGCAATTTGTTACCATTCATTTAAAGTAGAACTCAAGTGAATGATATCTGATCTACTTTTATTTAAATTGTATTTTACGTTGTATAACTGAAATTGCCACTGACGATAGTTATATCTTGAACTCTTATATATCCTTTTTACTATCATTAATTTTATAGGTTAAACTGTATATCTATATTTTCAAAAACTACACACATCTGTGTTTTAATACATTCTTGAAATTGTATTGTTCCTGTTATACGAAGCAAGTGCTTCTGCACTCATCGTTATTTTTCTTTATTCAACTATTATTGTTATTATTTTGTTGTGTGAAACTTTTCAAATGAACGAATAAAGTAATTATTATTATTATTATATACTCTAGTGTTTGTTTTAATACCTACACAAGATGCAACCAAAATTAAGGGAAACAAATCTCAAACATTACTGAAGGGAAAGAAATTCAGTTCATTAAGTTTAACTATTTTAAAACAAATCCTTACATGTATTTTTGAATAAAGAAAATTCTACATGAAATGTGGTGACGCCCATGTGGTGCGCTGTTAGATTAATTAATAAGCTGGTTAGATAAGGTTGATTGAAAGAAATGTCTAAATTCTGATTTCAAAATCGGAATTTTCAAATTACACTACTCGAAGTGTGATTACAATTTTTTCACTTACTAACCATGGAGCCAGGTTCCAACTGTCTCGGCATATTCGTCCCAGAATATGACGTTAAATATGTAGATGTTGAATATGATCAATACACAAACTATTCGAGTTGATAAGTGCCAATTCAAAAACTCAATAAATTTCAAAATTTTACTGACCGCTTAAAAAATATGTTGACAACTTGTATTGATAACACAGAGCTCTTAAAGTTATATGCGTTTATGAGTTCTGTGGTCCATCTGTCAGTCGAATCGCTAATATGGTTTTCTCCAACCAGTTTTTGTTCTACCGAAATACTGTCTGTTAAAACATTTCAGTATCTTTTCAACAGCGGACGAGATATCGGAGTATATAATTTAATAAAAATTCATACTTCATAATTCTTATCACTCAAATTCAAAGTTCCCGCCACTTTGACTTCGTTTCCTGCGGTCGGTACGTACGCTTGATACCGGAAATACCTCGGTATTTCAGAACGTCCTTGAATGGCGCTGAATTCTGTGCGGATCAAATAGAAATTAACCGAACCAACACCAACTCCACTTGCCAATTTTGTGAAGTTTACACCCCGTGCTCTTCGCTTTTCGCCGTAGTCTGAAAAGTTGCAATTTTCAATAAGATTCTACGCAATTCAATTTCTTACACACAAATATAGTACCAGATCAGTTTCCAAATTCGGTAGTGGGCTGTCAAGGTAAGTAAATGGAGTTTCTAATAACGCCTGGCGATTAATCCACGCCGGTTCATATTTCGACATGGACAGAGACGTCCAATCGTGGCTCAAAAATGTTACAAATGGATCTACTGGATTTTTATCGATTCGCGGCTCACGTTTATTGCATGTTGTCGAAGTTTGAACAGTTTTAGGGGGTTTTCTTGTGCCAGTTTTGATTCTATCGTTTTTACCTGGAGTTATATTGCTGTGTAAACTTCATGTGGTCATTTCAATGGAATCTCTTTGTTTGCATCCCGAAGTTGCAACCTTGCTTCTCTATACAAGTACACTAGTTCGCGAAATATTAGTTGTTTCTTCACTTCTACACGTGGTGGAATTATAATTGAGGATATTCTGAATTCTGCGATGTTTATTGCGTTATTGTTGATATTTGTAGTGAGGTATTTGTAATTTTATTTTTGCAGGTTATTGTTTTGCCAGCATAATTTCATTAAGTAATCATCAGGAATGGTAATGGAGGCTCCCCCTTCACCCCAAAGTGTTGGACGAGAGTTTGTGAGGCAGTACTATACACTGCTGAACAAAGCTCCTACCCATCTTCATAGGTAAGAATTTTTCAATTGTTAATCTATCCCATATTTTTTCACATGAGATTTTTTGGACAGTTTTTGAAGTCACACCTTGTTTCAAATTAAAAATGATCTATTTTAGGTGTTTCACAATTAGTGATTTTAAAATAATATTTTTCATTTTTAAAGACTAAATGAAAATGTCTGTGAGGTGATTGATAAAGAAGTTTGAAAAAATACTCTCCTAGGGTTGGGCACTTCAATCTTATTATTTTGTCACTTCATTATTAGATATAGATTTCCTGATAAGATGAGAAATACTTCAATTAGAATGATACAGTAAGTTATAAAGAATATGATAGCATTAGATTTTCATCTAATAAGTACACCTCTTTCTTTGAAAAAAATGATTTAAGAACAGTTATTTAAATACCTCAAAAAAATATTTCAATGTTACACCAATCTGACTTTGGACCAAATCAGTATTTTTCTGTAGGACGTCTGCCTCACAAAATCTTTGGTATCACATGACAGGCATATCATATACACCTCTCCAAAATATTTTTATTATTTTAACTGCCCCCACCCCGGAGTATGTGTTTGTGGAGTTGCTTGCGGACTTTGTCTGCAGGTGAAGCTTATGACTAGTTGGAATACATTTTGTTTGTTCGGGATATTCTGACAGTTCACTCCATCTGAAATGACCCACCTGGCATTGATAAGAGGTTAGTACTTCGAAACCGATCTATTGGCCAAATGAAATTAATTTCAGCTTTTCAAATACAGTGTGTCCGCAAAGTATGAAATAAATTCGATATTTCCAAAACCTAAGGTCGTTTTACAAAAACCTAAAACACGCCGATTTTTAAATTCGACATTCTACATTTTACAACAAAATTTCATTATACAAGGTGATCCTGAATGTGATGACATCATCGTTCTTTTTTTTAAAATGCAACATCTCGTATTTGGTGTCAGTTTTAGATAATCCATAACGAGTTGATTCCGAAAAGGTATGATACTTAAGGTATAACGGACAGAATTTGAAAGATGTGTGCTTAGAAAATAAATTTTATTGATATCCAATAAAAGTAGAAATTAATTATTTTATATTTTTTTCTAATGATCAATGTAACAATGGGAAAGTAATCCAGTAATAAATACATGACTTTATTTTAAATGTTTAAACTGTAGTCATTGCTGTATTTGACAGTAACCTAAACGTTGAATAAATTCTTGTTGAACCTTGTTTATGGTTTCTTGAGAAATATTGTTTATTTTTGTTCAGATTCTCTCTTTTAATTCTTGAATATTTTCTGGTTTCGTTTTATAATTAATTGTAATTTTCCCAGCTGATAGGCAACTCTATATGTCTTCAATATATGTTTATGAATATTTTTGCAACATATTTTATATCTACTTTATTATTTAATTTTTTTTAGATTTTATATATACAAATGTTTAATGTTTTTCTCTGTGACGCCTTTTCATTCTATGTCTTCATTACTGCTTCAACTGTATTAGTCTGCATTTTTTGAAATAAAGTATATTATTATTATTATTATTCATTCATTCTTAAGATGGCCCCACATAAAGTAATCCAACGGATTTAAGTCTGGCGACCTCGCTGGCCATTCAATATGTTCGTAAACATCTGTTTACGTAAACATCTGTTCGTAAACATTTGGTCGAGATACCTTCGAACATCTGCAGCATAATGTGGAGGCGCACCATCCTGTTGAAACCATAAACTTTCATCAAAACTTCCAGGATTAATTCTACTGGGGAATAAATTAATTAAAGTAGGTACAAGATATCCCCTTAAAAACTGAGGGTATGTTTGCCCGTCTAAAGTACTGTCGAAAAAGTAGGGTCTGATTATCCTGTTTCTTACAATGCCAGCCCATACATTTACCTTTATTTACCTTTTGCGGGTATTGTGTATGATGCTCACGCATCCAGTGGGGGTTTTCTTTGGCCCAGTTTCCTACAATTCTGACGTTTGAGTCCACCAATTAATGTAAAAGTGGCTTCATCAGAAAAAAAAATTATGAGGAGACGGTCTCGGTGACAGTTATCCATCATGGCTTCACAAAATTCTATTCTTCTATCTGGATCATCCTCGTTTAATTCTTGTAGAAGTTCGATTTTAAGGGGATACCATTTTTCCAATTTTAATGCTTTGTATACAGTTGTTTTACTGACATCGAAATCACGACTAACCTTACGAACAGAAGTGTGCACATCTTCTTCAAAAGCAAGTAGAACATCTAGTTTTGTATCATCATTTACAGAAGGACAACCTGATTTGCGTGCAATTTCAACTGTACCAGTTTCTCGAAATTTCTTTTCAATCTTACTTACTGCTGACTGCGTTATGCGTTTTTCTGGATATTTTTCATTAAATAAGTTACACACTTTCATCTGAGTTCGCGATCTGTCTCCATAGCCAATCATCATAAGTATTTCAATTCTTTGCTTTACTCTAAAATTCATTACTACTTCAAATTAATTTGAAGCAATACTACAGAAAATGGGATTAATTTCCCATTGTTGAATTTATTTATTTATTCATTCATTTATTTATTTATTTATTTACGGGTGAACCCCAATATTTGTTTACAATAAATTGTGTAACAATAAAAGCTTATACTATACTATACTAATTATTATTATTATTATAATTATTGGAAAAAAAATATAAAATAATTAATTAATTTATACTTTTATTAGATATCAATAAAATTTATTTTCTAAGCGCACATCTTTCAAATTCTGTCCGTTAGACCCCAAGTATCATAGCTATTCGAAATCAGCTTGTCACGGATTATCTAAAACTGACACCAAATACAAAAAAATTACCAATGACGTCAACACATTAATAAGGATCACCCTGTATAATGCAATATTGTTGTAAAATGTAGAATATTGAAATTAAAAATCGACGTGTTTCAGGTTTTTGTAAAACGACCTTTGGTTTTGGAAATATTGAATTTATTCCATACTTTGCGGACACACTGTATAGGTAGTTACTTGCGACAAATCTTCCAAATGGAAGGCGTTGTACAGGTGCCTTATGGTTTTACTTCAGCTTTCTGCACGGCATTAGCTAGGTTAGCTGTTGTTTTCCATTGGGTATCTGTCACACATCTATAAAATTGTAGGACTCGTCAGAACTTGGACATATCATATGCCCATCTCCAGAATATGATGTATTTATAGATGCACGTTTTCTTAGTTATTTGTCATAATCACTTCATACTGCAGATGAATCTGCAATTTAAGCAATTGAAAAAACAGTACAATTTCAGAGTAAATTTGTACATGTGTATAGCCGTTTTTTTGTTACCTAATATTGAATATATTAATATGTTGCTTCTTGTATAATATTCATTTTCTTGTTTATACTTAGATTTTCAGATTCCTATGTATTTTATTCAATTTTGGATTATGCAAATTTGTTTCGAAGGTTTATTTTTCATGTCAAAAAGTAATTTGAATATTCTCATTTGGTTATGTAATATTCTATACTTCCAACAAAATACACTTGAGGCTGAAATTGTTTCAAACGACTGAGAGAAAAAAGTAAACTTGATTATTTGTAAAAATAACAAAGTTTAGAAGAACAGTGTAAACAACAGTCCAGGCTGTCATTGTCCTGTTTATGTAAATTTGAGTTATTCTTTACAGAACATACTTCTGCAGTGTTGAAATATCTGTTTTATCTTCAGAGATACACATATTGTTGTAGTATAATTAGCAAGTGAAATCTTAATCAAATGTCATGAATTACATATTTGAAAAAAAATTCTATATAAGCATATAGAATTATAATGGAAATATAATAGTATATTATGCAACGATCATGTAATGATTGTTATTAAGACACGAGCATTAACCGGGATACGAAACGAGCCGAAGGCGAGTTTTGTATGGTATATGCGAGTGTATTAATAACCATTACATGAGAGTTGCATACGCTATTTTTTCTAAACCCGATAAATAATGAAAAACTATAAATATTATACTTGTATTGAACACATTTACAGTAATTAACTCATATTTTTAAAAAAAACACAAACTTAATGGTATTATCATGAATATATGAAAACTATAAAGATTCTAATTATATTTACCTATATTGAATATAACAACTGTAATTAATCTGATCTTTTAAAAATATTGGAGTCGATGGTATTCCTTCTATATCGCTGTTTTCAGACATTTTCATAATATAGGTAGGTAATATGAAAACTGATTTTGGCAAATAAAGCAATTAGTTACTTAGGTTAGAATCTAGGACAAACAAAGGAACAGAATTCTTGATTGAAAAATTATGGGTTTCTATTGGTTGATAATCTGTAACGTTATGAAAAATCTGTATCATAATGGATATCATTATGAGACGGATTATGGTCATATAAGTGTATTGTTAGAGTACGGGTGTAGAAAAAAACTTATTTGCCACATTTCTTAAATGAAATGAATATTTCTGAAAAATTGACCACTTGAAACTACCTTGGACACATAACTTGAAATTGTTATTGTACTTCAGTAAACATTATCCTTGAAGCAGTTCTGATAAGCACTTTTTTGGTATGTCCGTGGGCTCTCTCAGTGATTCGGTTTTCATCTCCTCATTCGTCGCAAAACGCCATCCTTCCATGGGTCTGTTCAATTTTCGAAACAGAAAAAAATCGCAGGGGGTTAAATCTGGTTGATATGGTGGCTGAAGCATGATTACGGTGTTTTTTTTTTGCCAAAAAATTATGAACAAGCAATGGCCAGTGAGCAGGTGTGCTATCGTGATGCAAAAGCCATGAATTGTTTTTCCACAATAATTGACGTTTTTTTCATATTGTTTATTGACTGTATGACCATGTGGCAAGAGCTCTCAATGCACTGCGTTGTAGTAATCGAAGAAAACAGTTAGCAAAACCTTGACATTTCATCGAACTTGGCGTGCTTCTTTTGGCCTTGGCTCTCTTGGGCTCCTTCATTGGGATGATTCGACTTTGGTTTCAATGTCATAACCATATACCCATGATTCGTCACCAGTTATGACCCTTTTAAGGAAATCTAGATTACCTTTGACGTCATTCAACAATTCCTAAGCGATACTTATGATGCACTGTTTGGAACCTTTGGTGTAGTAATGAATATTACTGGAGTTTTTTCCCAACACCAAATCGTTATTTTTAACACCTCGACACGTGTTTCGATCACCAAGTGATCATCTTCAAAGAGGAAGATTAAAACTCTTTGAAGATGATCACTTGGTGATCGAAACACGTGTCGAGGTGTTGAAAATAACGATTTGGTGCTGGGAAAAAACTCCAGTAATATTCAATACCTAAGCGATGCTCATGCAACTACGTTTTTTTGGTTGTCAAGCGTCGTCATTCATATCTTCTATATCTTCTGCGAAAAGCATGTACCACTTGTAAACATTTTTCTAACTCTTGAAAAAAAACTCGATAACATCTTGAAACCAAAAATGTTACTTACCTACCTGAATATTTAGCTTTTTTTACATTTATCTGTAGCATTTGACCCTAGCATATTGTGATTTGCTAAAAAAAAACTCGAGATTGGTGAAGTTTAAATTCCTTGTTATTTGTTTTTCAAACCCAATTTTTGAATGTATAATATTTCTAAACTTGTGAATAGCCATTACAAAAATTCTCTAGTTATAACTGTTATGTTAAGAATTTTCAATGAATCCTAAAATGAACTGATAAATAGAAATTGAACTCATTAACAGAATTTTTTTGAAGTGACGTACCTACATTCACAAATATGTTTGTTTTATCCGTTAACCAGCTATCGCACCCCTACGACCGACAACCCTCAGAAGTCCAAACTTGTGCGAGCTAAGGACTAACGAGGTCTTACCTTTTAACGTGTGATTCCTTACACCATATTAGCATGAACTGTTTATTGTTAAAATAATACTGAAAGACTAACTTCAACTATTCATTTAAGATGCTGAGAAGCCTTCACTCTCAGATTGGCCCCCTATTAAAGACTTATTTTCTTAATAGCTTATTTCCAACGGAAAATTTTCATTGTTCTAGAGCAGAAAGCTCACTAGAAACATAAGACATTTGAAAGACATTCTGCAGGAACAAAAAAAAATTAGTATTTCTCCAAAATTCCATGTCTAGAATAGTATTAACAGTTATGCAAGTTATGCCATAAAAAGGTGGATTTTTAGCATTTCAAAGTTATTGCCTTGATAAGAAAAACGTGTCATTGGTTTTTTAAATGTATGATAACATTGAATTTCATTTCAATTATTTATTCAATTAATTCGGATATTTATGAAAGTTTCTTATCAACAGCAACAGCACTTGACTATTATTTGACTGTTCTGATATGCTTTTTTATGGAAAGAGATAAACTGATGATTTTTGGGTAATCCCCCCTTCATCGATTTTTTTTTGACAAATTGAAATGTTTCATTTGTAACTATTAGTATTTGCGAAATTGAACCTTAAACGCATTTTTCATAAACTGAAAATCGCATTTTTGCAATTTACAGATTATAAAATTGTATATCATTATACAAGAAAGCTCAATAATCTGTTGAAGAATTTAAATTTTTTATTTCTTGAAAATCCATAGTATATAAAGGAATAGTTGGCTATACATCATGAATTACCAAATGAAAAAAGGTACATTTAAAAAAATATTCTTCCAATGATGAATATAATTTTGATTCATTCCATTGTTGAATTTATCTAGGCTTATGAGTGGTCAATTTCTCATTCTACAGGTTGAATTATTTCAAATTAAGATACGTAGCAGATAAAATAAGGTTTTGTAGTTAACCTATATACAGTGATTTTCATTGGAAATGTTTTTTTTTTTAATTTTTTCTAGCTAAAATTCAAGATATGCAAGTAACAAATTTATCATGTCCTCATCATGTAATGAAATTTTTAGATTTTTAATATTGATTTTTGAAGATTTATATTTGGTAGTTATTTCACAGTCTCATATTTCATTGCCTTTCATTTTAATTCATTCATTCTCATGTTTATCAATCTCAATATACCCTTAGGGTATTCAGTGACCTGTAGAACTTTAAAAAGTCTGGAAATTATGTCCCTAGTACTCGAAAGTCGGGGAATTGTCACACTTTTTTTTTTTTTTTTGAAATTACTGTGATTTTCTGCAATTTTCTACAGCTGGCATTATTGTATTTAGTCATAAACTTAAAATTATGAGTAAAGTTACTTAGGATTGTTGATTTTATAAGGAATATTCGGCATTCTTGGATAAATTGTGAATATCATCCTCTCCAAATAGCAGTATTCAAAGACATTCCAAACCTGTTACATTTAGCGATGACTTTTAAATTTTCCAGACGTTCTGGATTACCTTTTTTTGAAGACAGGTTCTTTTTATGTTTTTAGACAGGTTGAAAATTTGTTACTCTTAAAGAGAGGTTAACTAAAAATGTAAGAGGTTCAATTATACAGCTGCCGGACTGAGTCATGGCCAGTGAGAAGCCCCTCTCTCGAGATGTGAAGTAGATGTGTAGAAATCTGTTATCAGTCTATTAGATTATTCGTAAACATCCAAATTGCAAACAACTGGCCGATACTTGATGAAAATCCATATTAAAACTAATTAATACACTTTATTGTATGATTTTTACTATAAAGGGTTTTACAAAAACCGTGACACGTGTTTGTTTCGCTATACAATGACTTTCTCGAGCAGTTTTAATTTATGATTGAGAAAGCTATTGTATAGCGAAACACGTGTCGCGGTTTTTGTAAAACCCTCTATAGTGAAAATCATACAATAAACTGTATTAATTAGTTTTAATATGGATTTTCATCAAGTATTGGCCAGTTCTATTCAATACCTGCAATTCTCCACATACAAATGGTCTAAGAAATGAAATGGTCGCATTAGTTTCCTTTACGTAATTGATCAAATCATTTCTAGTGGAAATCTCGTATTTAAAATTTAATGGAGTATTTTTTAAGTTACTGAAGAGATCAATTATAATTTCCGGGTTGTTAATTCTAATGCTTTTATGATTCACTGATACATTTTTGGGTTCTGTTTCATTTTTATTATTCCAGTCTGATATCACACTGGATTATTTTAGTTTTAGATTTAGATTTTTGTATTTTTATGTTTTAATAACATTGAGTGTTGCATTTTTATTCTTTATATGAGTCGCATAATTGGATATTCATTTTGAAGTATAAAGAGATCTATCTTTCAGGTGTGAGCTGGAAGTTTTCACTTTTCGTCAACACATTTTTCATCCTTTAGTTTTTTTTTTTTGAGTATTGCTGATTGTATTCATTAAAACAGGCAAACAGTTTTTAGGACTCAATTAGTAAAGGAGGGTATACACCGTGTTAGGAATCACACGTTAAATGGTAAGACCTTGTTAGTCCTTAGCACTCATTTTGTCTGCTGATAACTGTTCAAATAGGTTATCAAATAGTTATCGTTCGTATGGGGGCAACAGCTGATTGAAGGAAAAATGGATTTTAAACAGATTTTTTATAAACAGATACAGAAAATTGTGGCTTTTATTTTGTCAAATATCTGAATGTCCTTTTTTATTTTTTATTCGCTCCCTAAACTCCATACTTTTCAATTTTGTTTCTTGCTCAAGCTTTTTTGAACTCTATCACCAACACCAAATCGTTATTTTAACACCTTGGCGCGTGTTTCGATCACCAAACGATCATCTTCAAGGAAAAGATCAAACTGTTTGATCTTCCTCTTGAAGATGATTGATCACTTGGTGATCGAAATACGTGTCGAGGGGTTGAAATAACGGTTTAGCGTTGGGAAAAAACTCCAGCAATATTCATTATTACACCAAAGGTTCCAAATAGTGAATCATAAGTTTATTCTGTTATGTGATTATTGTTTTGTCTTTATAAAAGATGCAAATGTTATTGTGACAAATTTTCACGTTGATAATAGAGATAGCGTTGGGAAAAAACTCCAGTAATATTCATTACTACACCAAAGGTTCCAAATAGTGCATCATAAGTTTATTCTGTTATGTGATTATTGTTTTGTCTTTATAAAAGATGCAAATGTTATTGTGATTCATTTTCACGTTGATAATAGAGAAACTGTTAATTACTTCCGATTGAAGTATCAAGGACATTGAAACTGAAGGGGAATATAAACATCAATAATGATTTATCATTATGCAATCGCCAAATGTGTTTTCCTTATAATGACAATTTCTTGTTTCACTACATGTTGGGTATTATGGAAACAAAATAATACGCTACTTACTTCAAATTGTTCGTAGATGACTCATTTTGTCTGCTGATAACTGTTCAAATAGGTTGCATCTAATCTAGGAAATTCAATAACGCGGAATGATTATATTCTTTTTGGTTTCAAAGGTAGATCCTCATCATTGCTTGGAGTACAGTGATTCACTTATGATTTTTGAAAAGATTGAGGAAAATGGGTACAAATAGTTGATTTATAGTCATTTTACACGCCTTTCATCAATTGAATTGTGATTATCAGAGTCGGATGATGATTATCTTCCTTGCTACGAGGATGATCCTAGAAATTCCCGGCCCAACAAAGAAAAAACAAAATTTTTGGGGAAAAAGTATTTATTTTTCAACATAATCTCATTGTAGCTTCATATGCTTTTCCCAGCGACGTTCAATAAGTTATAATAAAAACTGGCTTGCTTCTCAAAATAGCCATTAACTGCCGATATCACTTTTTCATAGTTGAAAAATCTTTGACCACTGAGCCATTTTTTTCAAGTTTGGGACCAGAAAATGATCCGAGGGTGCTAAATCTGGCGAATAGGGTGTATGAGGTAGCAATTCAAACTTGATTTCGTTAATTTTAGTCATTGTGATAATGGATTTGTGTCGGCCCATATACGGCAATTTTGCTTGTTAACACAGCCATTCATCCAAAAATGCGCCTCGTCACTAAAGATGATTTTTCTGCCAAAATTGGGGTCCTCTTCCAAACGATTCGAAGCCCAGTCAGCGAACAAACGGCGTTGTCTATGGTCATGAACTTTAAGCTCCTGGGTCAGTTGGATCTTGAACGGGTGTAGGCCCAAGTCCAGGCGCAAAATTCGCCAAGTTGACGTCTGCGAAAGGCCGATTTCTGTTGCACGGCGAGGAATAGACTGCCTCGGGTTCTGCTGTACACTTTCACGGACCGCGGCGATGTTCTCGGCCAATCTTGCGTTCCTTGAACGTACGGGTGTTGGCTGATTGTTTACTGAACCGGTCGTCTCAAATTTAGCCATCAAACATTGAAGAGTCGACTGTGAAGGGTCATCACATCTACCGTAAAATGGGCGCAATGCGCGCAACGTTTGCGTTAACGAACACTCATTTTGATAAAAAAGTTTTATCATTTGAACGTGCTGTTCAATCGTGTAACTTGCCGTGATAAACAACTGAATAATAAACAAAAGATTTGACAGATGTCACCAAAACAAAATGGCCGCCACGGGGCCCCAAAATCTACCCGCGCCAATTGAAAAACCCAATATTTCATTCATAAGTTTTGTTTGAATCTTGCACGTTGTTTTATAATTTTTTTTTTGAATTTTTTGCTCTACTCAAGTTCGAAATTTTTGATGTGCTTTTTTTTCACACTATGTATATTTCAATAAGATTGATACATCCCTTTTCACGTAAGTTGAAAATGCTGGATACTCTTGAAGCAATGTCAGATAAAAACCCCGCTGTTATTGCGAATGTAAATGAAGCATTAGAATCTTTCTTTGTCGTTGTTTGTTCCACGAAAAAAGTTTAAAACTTCTACATATCCTAAATGGTTTAATGCAGATCTAAGATATCTTATGAAAGAGAAAAAAATGGCCCATAAAACCTTCTTGAATTCTCGTGATGATAGGGACTATATAATTTTTTCAGACCTTAGAAGAATATGCAAGAACTTATCTGAGACTTGCTTCGGAAATTATGTGAATCAGCTCAATCAATCCATATATACCAATCCGAAATCTTTCTGGAATTATTTTAATAATAAAAGGGCTACAAATGAAATACCGGACACAGTAAAATATGGGGCTGAGATTGGAACCAACAGCAAGCAGATTGCAGACTGTTTTGCAAACTTTTTTGCTACTGTGTATTTTTCTTCTGCTGATATAGATGTTAATAATTTTTCAGAATTAGTTGAGTATGATATACCAGATTTCTACGTGTCAGTGGAAGACATTTTCAACAAAATTTTCAATCTCAAAGACAAACTGAATTGTGGATCTGATGGCTTTCCCGAGTATTTTTTCAAAAAATGTATCTTTACCTTAACATATCCCATATTTCTTATCTTCAAGTGCTCATTAGATTCTAGTTCATTTCCTGACCTCTGAAAACATAGCTTTATCCGGCCTATTTTTAAATCTGGTGATAAACAAAATGTGGAAAATTATCGAAGTATCTGTAGACCGTCTTCACTTACAAAAATTTTTGATTCATTAGTTAGTGATCAGTTAAAATTTTATTGTAAGGAACGTTTAATAAATAATCAACATGGATTCTCACAATATAAATCTACTATTACCAACTTGATGATTTTTGAACACAAAATATTGGATGTTTTGTAAAATTGTTTGTTTTGTAAAATATCAAGATTTTCTTTTCGTACACTGCAGACTCTATCCAGACCACTCTGTCAAGATGGTTGTTCTGATTATTGGAGTCCAGGAAAACTGAAGTACGGAAATTACTCTTTGTAGAACTGTTACTACTTGAGGAATTTTTGCATAACAGTTTTTTCCTGATATTTTGAAAGCATTTGGTAGTAGATCTTCATAGTTCACGTCAATTATATTTATTGGTTTTTTTAGTACTGATCTGTTTTTTTTTTGTTTGAATTGTATTATGACTTGACACATGTATCCAGTGTACCAAAGACTCGAATGAATAATAAATAAAATTGAATGACCATAATTATTACTTTTCCGCACATTCACTAGTAAAATGTATTTTCAGATTCTACAACCACCAATCGTCGTTCGTCCATGGGGGGCTGGACCCTCCCAACCGCGAGACGAGCCCCGTGATCGGCCAGAAGCAGATCCATCAGAAGATTCAGCAGCTGAACTTCCGCGACTGTCACGCCAAGATCACGCAGGTCGACTCGCAGGCGACGCTCGGCAATGGCGTCGTCGTGCAGGTCACGGGCGAGCTCTCTAACGCCGGTCAACCAATGCGCCGCTTCACGCAGACGTTCGTCCTGGCCGCGCAGTCGCCCAAGAAGTACTACGTGCACAACGACATCTTTCGCTATCAGGACGAGATCATCTCCGATGAAGATTGCGAGCCAGACGGGCATTCCGAGACGGAGGAGGACGTTTCGCCTGGGTAAGTGGATTTACACTTGGGATAACGAAAGATTACACATACACCTTCAATGGGGAATGTTCCTCAATTTGGGTTATAACAGCAAATGCAAGTTTGAACAAAATAAAGTTGAGTTTAATTCATGAGTTTTTCAAATTCACTTCGAAAAGTATTCAAATTGATGTTTCAAATGTTGGGTTTTAATTTTAAAGGGATTTGGTTCTAATTCACATATTGGCAACAGCGCCTATATCAAGTTGAAATAATTTATACGTACCTAGATATTCTACTTTAAAAAAGGAAAATTATCTTTATAAGTCAACAATTAAGGCAAAATATAAATTATAGTTCAATACCACCTTCACAAGTCACATAAACAACAGTTGTTTTGTTATTTATTTATATAGAGGAAGATAGGTTAGATGCACAAAATGTCATATGTCACAGAATGTCTCTGAACTCTGAACATAAGTAAACAGAACTCTGAACAGAAATATGTCATCTTTGTTTGCCTCATACAGGTAACAGATTCATTGTCCTTTATTAGCTATAACCGATGTTCCAAATGGTTTAATAGAAACGAATCCCTTCAAATGTTGAATGCATTATTTCATTTCTCTTTTTTTAAGTATTTAAATAATTGTTTAAAGAAAAAGGTTGATATGATAAGTTTAAAATGCATTGTTTTAGAGATATTTTATGAAAACTACTTGATTTTTGTCAGGAGGAACATTCCCCATTCAAATACACAATGAGACATATAACTTCATGTAGTATACGAAAATAAAATGTTCAATGTTTGCCTTTACCTTGTATTTATATTTTGAATGAATGAATCCATTTATTGAATAGGAAGTTTATCCTTATATATATGCAAAATCAATAAAAATGAAGACATTATTAACTTATACTTAGGTCTGTGAACATAAATTGAATGTGAGGTGATAACGATGGATCAAATTAGTGGTTATCAGTGAATAACAAGATTAGTTGATAGTTTTTTGCATCTTTAATGCCATCAGGTAGTTCATTATATTTCAAACACTCATAAATTATGATTTCATTGAATTAGTAAGATTGTATCTTGGTAAGTGAATTTAGTGTGAAGTGAATATTCGTAATAATGTCAGTGAAACATATGAGGTATGTTCAGAAAATAACAGGAATATTCATTTTTTGATGAGAATATTTCTTTATTCGTCTACATTAATGTTGTCGCTTTCAATAGAGTCCTCAATAGATATTATGCACTTGTGCAGTATTGTTTTTGGGTAAAAATTTACGAACAAGCAATAAAGTGTGAGCAGGTGCATTAATGTGGTGCGAAAGTCATGAATTTTTATTCACAAATTTCTGGTGTTTTTTTCGGATTGCTTCTCACAAGAGAAGAGATGGCTTGGTTGTCCCACAAACTAACCTTGCAAGAAGAATGAATTCTATATTTCACAGAGGACTCTTGGCCTACAACAAGCTTCTTAATGAAATTAAACAAAGTAACACCCTCCACCTCTTCAAACGCTCCTTATGTCAATATCTACGGGCTCAATATTATTCCAATTGAGTTGTTCATCATTTTTCTCCCTATTAATCTCTTCATCATTTACTACTGTTATGTTTCACACACTATATTCTAGTATATAGGTCTTATATATTTCAGTTTTTTGTTTTTTGTTTAATAACTGATCTATTTGTATAATATTTATTTATATTAGGATATCTATTTCAAATAAATCTATTTCTATTACAAGTCATCAATGACTTTTCTTATTGTAATTCGTGATCGGTAGTAATATTTTCTTTCACTTTTTTCACGTTTAATTCAGTTGTTGATGTGCTTGGATGTTCAGAGTGTTTGTCATCTTCAACATCGTCACTGCCATCTTGGAAACACTTATACCATTCTTGAGCTCATTGCAGACATAGTCCTTTGTTAACATTTCCCTCTTTTTGTCACAATTCATTTCATTTGTTAGTTAGAATTTGATACAAATTTTTTGTTCCATTTGTTTCATGAAAATTGTATCATGCCTCAGGGGCATGTATTCGAACATAATAAAAAAATTGGCATTTGGACTCTTGAAACCTGTGAAATTTAAAAATTCTCATATTTCCCTGGACAACACTTTATCTTCTTTGTAGAAATTGATAAAAATGATGCATCCACGTATGTAGATTTTTATGTAAATATATAAGGATTTCTAAATATAGTGCATTCATTCATATAAATAAAAATAACAGAATTTGAAAACATTCAAAAATAATTATTATATTTAAATCAAAATAAAATGTGTAACATTTATTTCAACTCATTTAAGTGTCGTCTCATACCTTCAGAGTATAATAATGAATACTGTATTCATTTTAGGCAAGTCATGGTGGAAGTTCCACAACCAATCAATCCACCAGCTGTCCAGCCTTACTACAACCCCAACGCCGCTCAGATTCAGCCTAACATCCCGGCCGTTCCCATTCATCACAATCAGCAACCACCACCGCATGTTATGAACCCCCAACCGGTCCCAACTGTCAACGGAGCTATTCATCCTGATGAAATCAATGTTATGCAAGGTAAAGTCCACTAATTATGAAAAATCGCTTCAGTTTGTAATCAATTTTAATAACAGGACAAGTCCCGCCTCATGTTCCCACCGTTCAGCCTCAAGGACTCGTTTCTCCCATGCCGACTATGCAACCGTCAATGATCCAGCCTCCTTTGAACCCACCGGCTCCAATTGAAGAATTACAGCAACCCCAAGCCATTGAAGATCCGATCGAGGAGCCATTGGAGAGTGCCTATGTTGTCGAGCAACAGGAAATTGTACCGGAACCAGATATGACAGTGAATGAGTCTGGTAAATATTTTAATAGGCATTACGACTTTGAAAAATGTTTTACTGAATTGCATATACTGGGCGACGAATATTTAATTGCACACTATTTCTAAAAAATGATTTAATTGACTTTAATAACTTTTCTCTGTTGAATTTGCTCTTACCTTGTAACTGTATATAGTCCCTCTAGAATAATTACTGTGTAAAACCATATATTTTTTTGACATTTCCATTAGTAAATTATGGAATTGGCACTTTTCTGGTAGCCGAGAATTAACCATTTGATTGGAAAGTAGGCAATAGTTAATGTTTCTAGACTTGTTATACACTAATAACGATGAGATTGGAACCTTTGGTGTGAAAGTTGAATAACTTTTTTCGAGATCAATTGCCCTAACACCAAACGGATATTTTTGCACTCGACGCGCGTTTCGTCAACAAATTTAGCATCCTCAGGAGAAGAAAATTGTTATACACTGTTTGGAACCTTTGGTGTAGTAATGAATATTACTGGAGTTTTTTCCCAACACGAAACTGTTATTTTAACACCTTGACACGTGTTTCGATCACCAAGTGATCATCTTCAAGAGGAAAATCAAACTCTTCCTCTTGAAGGTGATCACTTGATGATCAAAACACGTGTTGAGGTATTAAAATAACGGTTTGGTGTTTGGAAAAAACTCCTAAGTAATATTGTTTCTAGAGTGTAAAAGGTTATAGTTTAGAAATAATTTTATCAGTCCTGTCTGAGGAAGCTATTGCATAGCGAAACACTTTGAAAAAAAAACCGCGACACGTGTTTCGTTATACAATAGCTTCTTCAAACATAAACATAGTTCATGCTTGAACAAGCTATTGTATAGTGAAACACATGGCGGTTTTTGTAAAACCCTTATAGTGAAAATCATACAATAAACTGTATTGATTAGTTTTTTATAAGAGGTAATACCTCGAGAGATGATGGGAGAGATGAATATTTAAAGATTTTATTTGGAAATATTCATTTCATAGTGAAAATCATAGTAGTAAACTGAAGAGTGAGTTTCGATGTAAATTTTCATCAAGGAGGGGCCAGTTCCATTTAATTTTTTCACAATATATATACTTGGAATTTGAAGTTAACTTTTAATTTTTAGCTTCTAACGAGCCTAAGACCTATGCCAATCTACTGAAATCTGGCAGCACCATACCTTTTGGAAGTCCTCCGTCTCAGGCTCCTTCAGGACCCGCGCCCGTCGTACAGCCAGCTGCCGCTAGATCAGTGTCTCCTCCCTCTTCCGGAGGTTATCAGAATGTAGGACCTCGCTCTAACAACAACGGCAACAATATGAACAATCGAGGAGGTCCTAGACCGAATCAACAGCCAAGAATGCAGAACAGACAAGACTCCGGAAGAAACTCAATGGGTGGCGGCGGAAGGAATTCCATCAATGAGGAAGGACCTTATGGTAAGTTTTTGAAAATATCATTTTGACTCGGAAAGATTCTGAATCCTTGAAATAGTTCATGAACTGTTTTGATTTATGGTAAAAGTGCTTATTCAGAAGTGGGATATATTGCATCTGTTGCAAGAAAAACAACATTTTGCATTGTTTTGACAACTGCTTTTGTTTATACTCTTATGAAACAGTTTTCCAGATAGATTTTGGTTAATTGAAAAATAAGTAATCTTAACGAAAATCACATATATTTTTATCAAATTAAAACTGGGAAACAGTTTTTTTCATTAGTTCTTCCAGTATGCCTACATTGTTGCTCTTCTATATAATGAGGTGGTGTAATCTGCAAAAACTGAACTTGAACATTGTTATACCATAGATTAGTTTATAAAACAATTATACAACCACACTTTGATTATTGTGTTTCGATTTTATACTCCTTCAACTTGAACAAACAGGCACAACTACAAAAACTACAAAATAGAGGAATGAGAATTATGTAATGTTATCAACCTTAAATTGACTTTCGAGACTTTTATACCAGACGATATTTGTGCATAAAATTATTAATGATTTAACTGAAACATATCTTAAAAAATCTATTTGTTTTAATCATGATATTCACCAATATTACACTAGGCATAATCTTGACATACCTATACATAGAACTAATACCAAGAAACAGTATGGAACCAGTAGTATGTCAAAGGTTTTGATACGTACAACAAATTGCCTCATTCGATTAAATCAGCTTCAATCTTGAAAAGGTTTAAAACTGGACTACTTCAACATATTTCTAACAAATGTAACCAAATTTATTACAAATGAGACGATAAGTCATGATTTTTGGAATAATAATTAATTAATTCTTACTTATAATTTTGTTATTGTATATTAGGAAGGTATCCTATTTACCAAATAAATGTTATTATTATTATTATTCCATAGATTATTTATGAAAGTTGAAAATAGAATGTTTCCTAATATAGATTCCTGCTGATACATGTAGTGGGCACTCTATTTGAGTACAACTCTGAAAACATAGTGATGTAGCTTTGCTATACTGTTTGAGGAAGATATAGAAAATGAATTTTGGGTGCTACAAGGTAGTACTCTCCTAGTTCTTCCTGATGTGTATAGATGATATAGCAGCAGAAACTGTAATGTGTGTAACCCACTCGTTTGCGGATGATACCCTCGTTTGTATTTCATCCACTAACCGGAAACGGAAATGATAAACTTTACTTTACATAAAATGTATTTATGAATGGTGCTGCATTAAAGTAAATACAATTGAAATAACATGTATGTCCATTGTGAAAGAAAACCAGATTGAAACAGAACATACATAAGATATAAATAATTGTGCACCACTGGTGTCGATGCTTGGTCTAGCTATGTTTTTTTATGTATCTAAATGATTTGACATTGAAGGCAATTCACATTTGCCGCCGAAAACACCACCTTATTCATATTTTCCGCCGAAAACACCACCTTATTCACAGTTAGCCGAAAAGCACAATTCAAAATCTTGAAAATAATAATAGTAATAATGTTTATTCTCATTTGACCCATATAGGTTTCGAAATTGTCAGTACACCTATACTAAAGTTTAAAAATAAAATAGAATACAGATACATACACCAAGTTGCAAAACACAAAGCAGAATAAAAACTATAACTAGGTAAAAAAATTATACGAATACACATTCATTCATAGAAATATTCCTCAAAAGGAACTTCAAAAATCAAACAAACTTACAATCGAGAAATACTTGAAAAGTGAGATATTTCAAAATATTCTGTGCTTTGTATTTTTTTTAATAATGTGTACATTTCAGGCCTCGTTAAGAAGTATACGTTTGTGACAATAGAGCATTTTTAATATTATGAAGCATATTTGAGTCAAATATTTTTGTGTGGACTTGATTTGATTGACATATTTTTGTAGAAGATAGACGTCGTTCCCAAAGTCAAAACTTCAACGATGTTAACCAGCTGTTTTTGGGCAATTTACCGCATATGGCGACTGAAGACGAGCTTCGTGACATTTTCAGCGAGTTTGGAGTCATTGTGGATCTAAGAGTGCACAGCAAACCGCCAAATAAGATCGGAGGTGCGCCTGGTGGACGGGCCCCACCAAACTACGGATTCATCACGTATGAGACTCAGCAAGGTGTGCAGAGTTGTCTACAAGCCAAGGTAGGAAATATTTCCCCAGACAATGTTTTACTAGAAGTTGTATTTACTTATGTTTACTCAAAGCAGATGTTTATTGGACTAGAGCATATCTCAGGGTGTGGGAAGTGGTTAATGCTCATTGCAAAAAAAATGTTTTTATTCACAGAAGGCTGAGATTTGATCAAATTTTTAGACAATTCAAAAGTGAGATTTGCTCCACATGTCCTGGGGTGAGGGTTGGTTTTTAATGATATGGGTTTTCATACCGTGGAAACTGTTTACCATGCACTTATTAATTCTCGGCTATGATATAGAATACAATTTTGGGGAGCATGCAATCCAACCCTTCTTTCTTCTATTTTTGTCTTTACATTTTTTTTGTCTCAGACTTTGTTGATGAGATGCAGATTTTCGACAATAAGATATAATTTGATTTGATAGAGTGTACTACTGAAAAATTGCTTATACATGATAAAAATGTGTTGATATACTGATTGATTTGAGTGTATTGAAAAGGAAAATATGAAAATAACGTTCAATATAGAAGGTGTTACGTTATATCAATTGGATCCAAACTTTTGTTACGTCAAATAAAGGGATATAGTGAATCTCATCGATTATCTCAAGGACAAAAAGAATATGGTTTCTCAAAGTAATTTGTCTTGATAACTTGTAGAACGAATACTGCCAGTGGCCGATTTATAGTGGAAATTTGATTTTTCTCTTCGTACCATGAGATATATTGACTGAGTGTAACATATAACACAAAAACGGTTCAAAAATTCTTTTATGTTTCAATGAGTACTGTGGAAAAAGTCGATGTTATTTAAAACTCAATAACCCTGAGCTGAATAGACAAACCATTAAGATTGAAAAGGTGAATTGATGAAGCATTAGTAAGAAGACTAGATTTTGGGGGAATTTTTATTATTGTAACGAACATTTTCAATGTCATGGCTCTATCGAAGCTGGGTATGTCTTCTGGTGGACATACTTGGTCAAAGTGAGGCCGATATAAAATTTCTACAATGGTCACTGCTGAATATTTTCATTATTTTTGCAGTATTACCCAAGTAGAATACATTTTCACACTTTGCAATATTCTTGTTTTTAGTTCCCTTTTGTTTTTCTTTTCCTATTTCTTTTCCCTTTTTTTCTCAATTTTATAATTTTTTACTGTTGGGATTTCCTTTGTTGAATATATGAGTGGGTAATCAGCAAACAAATTGAGCCTATGGAATCCTGGTATGTAGTTGGGGTTATTTAGATAACTTATAAATAATCATTGCCCCAATAATTTTCTTTGTGATACACCAGAATTTTCATTACTTTTCATCTGAAAAAACTAATAATTTTTAAAAACTCATTAGAACTTTGTATCCATAATTCATTTCATGCAAAATAAAGTATATTATCATATCTGAGCAAACTCAAAGCTAGTTGATTTCTCCTGTAACCGCCAATACAAGTGAACCTTATTAGTATTCTAAATTTATTATATTTCTGTGAGTTATACAAATTTATTGTTTTCAGAAATTGAATTCAGGAGTCACAATACTCTTCACAGAAAAGTTCATGAACTGTTACTCTGAAATTTACAAAAGTAACATTGAAATCATACTTTGTTGTTCGTTAGATTCCTGAACAACTTTCTATACCTTCACATCATTTGAATACGTTGACATTGATCCATAGAATAGAACTTTGTTGTATACAAGTAGATTTAATTTACAAGCAATTGATAACCCAATCATTGGAGTCCATAAGTAAAAACAAAACTGGTCTAAGGTTCAGTCCCTGAGGTATCCACAGAAGGTTGTTGCTGGTTATGAAACTCGGGAATTGCGGTTGAACATAAATTTTGTTTCAGCCCATTTTCTATCCAAAAGATGACAAGAACGGAACACCATTGAACGTCGAAGAGAAGAAGACGAAGGATAGGGAACGTCTCCCTTATGGTGGCGGTCGCCCGATGGATAACAGGGGCAGGGGAGACAACGGTGGGCCGAGACGCGGAATGGGCGGTCCCGGAGGCCCCAACAGGAACAGCAACGGAGGAGGTGGCCCCCCCGCCAAAACAACAGGAACAACACTTACAACAACAGAAACAACGGCGGACCACCTAACCGCGGCTCCAACCCCTACAACCGCCGCTAACCTCAATGTTTCTCCCGTCGTCTGACTGGGTGACGGACGTTGCCGCGTCACTCTAGTTTGTGTGTAAGAAAAGCGTATGTGGGTCGTGTACAGTGTATTCGCTAGGCTGAGATATATGCGAGAGCTGTTACTTGTTAGTGCCAACGGCGGAGGACGAACAGTTGCGGGTTATTTACTTCAAACCATTGTTTTTTTTTTTCCTTTGGTTAGTTTTTTTTCAATGACTCATCCACAGTACCGTTGCTCTACATTCTATCTGCCAGTCTCCCAAACTGATAGTCATTTCTTTTTTTATTCGTAACTCCGAAGTACTTATTGGCTGTGTTGTATGATAATTTTGCGGATTGGTGAATAGCAAGACGAATTAGAAGAATGTTCAGCAATTGAAGAACGAGGTATACCATGACAGGTAATCCACTACTGGACATGGTTTGAATTGAAGGACAGTGTCACAGCTCGTCAGCCGCGCAGGTCGTACTTTGTATTAATTACATACCTGTTATTTTATATATCGCAAGTAGTATTTATGTATCATTATTCAGACTAGATTCTTACATAAAAACGAATACACGCTTTAATTTCTCTGTTCATTAACTGTGTGCGGAGTTTTCGAGTAACATCATGCTCCGTTTGCAATTTGTCAGGAAACGTTTTTATTCGATATAGGATATGTTTAGTTTCACTGTATGAATAATTTTCAGGGTTGTCGTTAAGATGTTTTGTTTAACAGGTTGAATATAATTCACATATTCGGACATAAATAGCCCCTTCTCTTTAGCAGTCCAATATATCGAAGTCAGACAAAATGTATGTAAAAAGGTATAATTTCAAGTACTTTTTTGATCGGAATTAGTGTTGCATTACCTGCCGCCGAGAGGGCGCTACAATATTTTTTAAATTAATTGTAAAGGGGGATTTCAGTTGATAGTTATATCAATTCTCTATACAACACTTTCATTTTTGGAAATTGTATCGTCTATTTCTAAATAATTAACAGTTTTTAATTTGTTTTAAGAATCTGCAAACAAATGATGAATATAATTTTAAAAAATGTATTCATATAATGTAAGAAACTCGTGCATTATTATTCTGAGAGTACACTTTATATTTCATATTTCAACTCCTATTTCGGGCAATTCATAAATTACAATAAATTGATGGATGTAGCCGTTACTACGTGGTAGAAAATCATACTAAGAAAAGAGAATTGAAACTTTCTGTGTTTTGTACCAATTTTATTTGTAACTAACGTTACTGCAGTTTCCTCCTATGAGTACATTTTCAAACGTATACATTAAATGTATACATTAATGTATAAGTTTGAAAATGTCCTTATAGAACAGAAAACTGCAGTAACGTTAGTTACACATTAGTACAAATAAAAGTGTAACTAACTGCAGTAACTAACGTTACTGCAGTTTCGTTCTATAAGGACATTTTCAAACTTATACATTACATTTATACATTAATGTATAAGTTTGAAAATGTCCTCATAGGACGAAACCGCAGTAACGTTAGTCACAAATAAAAGTGGTAAAAACCATAGAAAGGTTCAATTCTCTTTTCTTCACCATAAATTACAGACAACCATTCCCAATTTGAGATAAAATTTATAATTATGATATAAAATTTACTTGTGAAATGCCTGCAGCTGTGAAAACAACTATTCTGTAGTATAAAAGAATTCAAACACCTTAGAAATTTTACACTAAACATCAAACTGTCAAAAATATCGGGTAGATAGGAGCAAGAGTTCACATACAAGTTAGTTTATTTTTTTTGTTCTCAAGATATTTCTCCTTTAATCACTTATAAATTTTGATATAAATGAATAGATTTTTATTAGATTTTATAAATGTTCATCTGAAAAATTGCAAATGGAAGTGGTGGTCACGCGTGGATGATGGGAATGGAAACATTTGTGAAGCTTCATGTGTCTTGAACTACAATTTTGCAAATGTTACATTTCAAATGAAAAATTTGTAATGGAAAAGATTTATTTATTTCACAAAGAAATTATTTTTGACAACTTTATCTTTACTCTATAGCTTTACCATCATTTGCTGTTTTACCTTGAGGCAGTGAAAACATCGTGTACAAAATTTATTTTACATTCTTGCATTGGTTGGTACTGTATACTTGTTTTTATACTTTGATTATTATTAGGATCATTTTACTCTTCATTTAGTAACGGATCATTGAAACAATTGGAATTAGTAATTTCAGTGAGCTTTACAGATATTTTTTTGTTTGACAGCTTAACCAGTTTTTGTTAAACTTGATGAGTCTTCCACATTATGGGATGCCCTTGTCTTACAATCCCATGGAATTATTACTTCTCAAATGCACTCTAATAATGTAGATATATTTTTTCTGTACAATGTTACGGAAGTGTTGAACCCTGAATCAGTTCAACTCTTGCAATGTAGTCTGACCCTATGATGCACAAAAAATGACAAACAGAAGCAGCAGTATAAGTGGATGATTGGCCCAGAACTGCACTGGGTTTATTCAGTAGTAATATACAAGCTTTGACCAGACAGAGTTGTTTAATTGCTGTGCTATATAGCAGAATGGTTTTCTATTTTTGAATTGGTTCCAACTCCTGTATCATTGTAAGAGATTGTCCCTTGTGGTACGGTTTCATTTTCGCATTTTTTACTGTTTTCAACTTTGAAAAATGTGGATATGAATCAGTTTCAGAAATCACATAATACCTTGTTAACATTGGCATCAGACTGAATCAAAGCTTGGAAATCCGGTCTGCCAATTGCAGCACATCAATAGACCATATTGGTTAACTACTTTATTTGGGGCGCATGTATTTTTTTGTGTTGGCTATTCTGTCAGTTGTCGGATGTACTTGATGTTTTAGGGAAGAATTTCCACCAATGATGGCACTAGTCAAATAGTTAACAGATGATCGGAATAACTGAATGTTGAACATAGGTTATGTTAATCGTTTTGGTGTTTTTTTTGTGTTATTAGTTAACTAATTGTGAATTTGTGAGCTGTTTTTTAATGCTTTCATATGAACTGTTTTCACTCAAGGAAAGCACAAGAAACCACATCAAAATATGAAAACAGCTGACAGGACTGTTTTTGTTTTACCATCCGACTTAGTTCGATATATCCAGTGGATGTCGAACGATGAACTTCCCGATTGCCAGTTTTTGAGTTTTGTTTGCTGTTTTCATTTTTGATAGTTTTTTCAATAGTTAATAATAATATTTTGAGTAATTGACATGACAAATGACGCTAATGACAAATATACAGAGAAGCCGATTGAAAACAGATTCATGCTCTCCAAATGAAATCTTATCAGCTAGAAAATTACGGTACAGTATTCAATCCACGAACTCAATTGCCGAACATGTCTTATGTCATTTGTGAGAATACTCTTTCCTCCGTGAAAAAAATTAATCCATGATATCGGCAACATACAGGTATAGATACAGATGTACCTTGATGATATTGTGTATCAATTTTTTTTTGAACCTAGGGGTTGCTTTCGTCTGCCATTTGCACATTTTGTTAATCAAACTACATTGCATAAGTTGTAAATTGTTTTCACTGTAGATTGCTTTAATGATGACTAAAGTTACTATTAGTACTACAGTATAACATGGTTTCAAAATATTAGGTTTTCATTTATATATGAACCGGGCTGATTGAAATATGAGTAGATTAGAATGGAGCAACGTAACACGAATGTTTCACTGCATAATACTTCGCAAATTTGGTTGTAAATATGTGACACTTGAAAACTGATCTGGAGTGATTCCTTCCTGAGTGATTTTTTTAAAAAAGCAAACTTACTTGTTACCTTTACATATTTAGGTGGAAATTCCTTGAGCTTTTCAGCAGCAACTCGTATTGTTAACAATAAACAGTAATGTTGGAAACCTCAAAAAGTTTTTTATTTTTTCCGTAGATTTATAGTTTTGAAAATACAAACGATTCTATATCGTGCATTTGCCAAGTAGAATTTTGATCTCAAGCCTATACGAGGAGAATTTTTGGCTATTGAAAGCTGTGTCAATTCAGTGGAGTCATCAATTACCCCACGTGATAAAGCGTGTTTGGTTTGATTCTTTTGGCATCATATGGGTTGTTTCTAGTGTAGTGCTCAAACGTGTTTTTATATGTTGATATTTTGATATCAATTTTTACTAAATTTCATACTTGTGAATCTTGACTTACAATTAGTACTAATCGTGTAATAAGCAGTATTTATTCATTTCTTTTCCTGTGATAATCATTTGCTCTGTTAATGTTTTGTTGCTGTGGTCCTACACTAACCTGTCATTTAAGTGCTAGTCTTTAACCTAACTTACTCAAAGTGTCTCTTTTCTCTTACCCTAATCCTTCCCTAATACCTCATCTCGAGTTTTCAACCACTATTTAAATAGAATGTTCCTAGAGTGGGTCTCAGGATTTGTTGATTGTTGCTTTACATTGCCTAATTGAACTTTTGCTATGGAAAATTGCATTTTCATTCTCAGGAACCTCGAACTGTTCACAGTGGTATGGGATTTTGATATTTTATGTTAACGAACAGATGTGTGAAATGAATTCTTTAGGGGACACTCGAGTTTATATTTTATTCTTTTTCCTTCAGTTTCTCTTCCTGTAATGTCAAATTGTTAATGGAGATCATTAAAGAGAATTGTTACTGTAACAGTGAAATTTCATTTCACCTTCCATAACTTTTTATAGTTTCACTAGAGATCGATCCACTTGTATCATGATGTATTTTTAATTTAGTGGCTGACACAATTTTTATTCTTCTTTTATTATATTATATAATTGAATTATTGGTGAGTGAACTGAATTTGAGCAAAAGTTTCAAAATCAGAAATAACGTGTTTTTCAAAGTTCAGTTGAAAATAGAAAATTCACCACATAGAGAAATATCTTTTGAGTTATTGTGTAATAGTTTATTAGCCTTATATAAAGCTACAATAATAAGTTAGACTGCTGGAGAAGCTCAACAGTAACGGGCCTAAAGAATGTTAACTTTTACAGCTGAAAATAAAGCTATTTTTCCAGTTTGTTGGCCGTAGTCTGCAGCTTGTTGTGCCTAGCGTTTCGTCTTTTACTGTGGTATACATCATCAAGGCAATGAGACAACAAATGCTTGGTTCTCATAGCTAATTCATTATTAGTAGACTTTGTCTCTAATTCTCTTGTTTTATTCATCAGTGATGACCTGGTTTTGTTTTTATTGATTAGATTCTGTGTAATTGAGGACAGGTAACCAGATGGTTTTGTTTTTATTGATTAGGTCAAATAACCTTGTGTGCAATTAAAGACAGGTAGCCAAATTTTATTCATGTAAACCCTCTTCTTTTCAATTGAAATTTTCTCTGTGTTAAATATCTATTGTCTTTCTGTATACTCTTGGATGGTAATTTTGAGTTCTGTAAAATATTTGTGCTTCTTCAAAGGAAATAGTTCTTGATAAAACTTGGAATTGTTATCCAAGAGTATATAGGAAGGCCATAGAGATGAAGAGGGAATTAATATAAGTAAAATCTGGCTACCTATCCTTGATTGCACACAAATAAGGTCATTTAATCCAATCAATTGAAACAAAACCACGTTCATCATCTATTGATTACAATACGAGACAAAATCCAATAGTATCTGCTGTGGCACGCCCAAATGACCTGTTGATTATATTTTATGCACTCCCTTGATATTGGTAGCAAATGAATGGGTTCACTGAAAATAAAACTAAAAATAACGATGTCATTCTGAATCCACTTGCAGGACAGCTTAAGATGGGGGTACATTTTTTGAACTTTTTTTATGCACTACTATGATAAGAATGTCAAATGAAGGCCAAAAAATTTAGGCTGCAAACAAGATTACCACGATACCAATTTTAAAGGGTTATAACTTTGTGAACGTTGGGGATAGTTTGGTTGTGGTTGGAAAAATTAGTTACTCCTTTCAAAGCATGTGAATAAAAGGTTGTTCTTGAGAATGCTTTTTACTATTAATTTACTTCATTCACTTCTATAATTAATATCTTAATATTAGGTCAGATCTCGCCATATCATACTGTAACATTATAAACATTGTCATGCCATAGTAAAAATCAACCAGTAAGTCCACTAAGTACTACTTTCATTCATAAATTCACAAAGTTTTCAGTGACCTCGAAATGAAGTGAGGAGCCAATTTCGTTCTTTTACCATAGGCGTGCGCTCATATAAAAACGAAATTGAGGTTATTATAGAATATTTTGTGGTAAATTTCTTATAACCAACTTCAAAAACTAAAAAAAAATGATAACAGCGAATAAACAAACACAATATCAATTTCTGACCGTTTATTATAACTAATCCGATGTCCGTGGGACCGTCAAATCCTTCGATACCACAGCACTTTACGCGTTGGATGAGAATCTCATTCTAAGAGCGGTTGAAGGTCCCGGCAACTCGGGTGGATCACGTGGTAAGATAGCCTACTGGTTGTATTATTCTACTGTGGTCATGCCATGTATCACAATTTAATTTTTTATAAGAATGTTTATGTTCATTCTTTTAAATCCTTTATTAAATAGGTTTTGAAAGATGATGCATGTCAACACCTCACACATTGAACGACTGATATCTTGAAAATGATATGGTTGAAACTTGTTGAAATTTATGATATTTATTCATGTGTATATGAAACTATTCCTGAAGGTAAATAAAAATAGTATTCAATACTTGGAAAACCTTAACATTATTAAGACATTTTTTTACGTCGATAAAGTCAGCACGCCACTGGAATTATTCGTTGTGAGTTATTTATTATTACATGCATTTCAAAAATTAACAGGCATACATATCACATATTTTTATGTTATCAAAATCATATTGGTGAAGAGTTTATGTGGGAACTTTGACGTGATGTTGAATTCCAGCAATTAATTTATGAACTCATTTTTATGGCTGTTGAGAGCAAAAAATTTGACATTAATACCCTCACATATATGGATATGTTCTTTCATATATTTGTAGTGTCTTCTAGTAATAGAAAATGATTCTCAACTATAAAAAAAAATTTGGACTTCATCTATGAAATTTATTGATTCGGTATATTTACAGTGAAAATATATAAAAATATAAAACTTAGTTAATCGTTGCACTGGTTTGTATAGTTTCATAACTGAAACATTTTTCGAGATACCTTCACTCAGATTCTTCATATATGTCCGAAAGAGGACTAACTCTGACGCTGTTGAAGTAATTGTTGATCTTGAATTTGAATCATAACTCTGTAGTCTCCAATTTTCTTGCCAGAGGTACAGGTGGAATTGGTAAAGTTTGGTAGACGTTTTGAGGTCTTCCTTGTTGAGGATTTTGTTCTTGAATTTGTTCTACAGGAGGCAAGGAGTCTTCACAACAAACGACGTTTTCATCCAAAGAGTCGTGCTCCGATTGACTGAAATAATTGATACTTTTAGAAATGGTCTATAGAAAAATGTAATTTTTGCAAACCTTATATCGTCTACATTCTTGAACCATTCGTTTTCATATGCCTTCAACCAAATCGGGTTGCTGCCCTCCAAACTGTGCTTGTTGGTGTTTGGTACTCGACCACTTAAAATACCCAAACCTCTTCCATCGATTTCTGAATCTGCACCAACTAAAATAGATTTGAATTTGATTACAAATAGATGAATTTAACAATGATAGTTTCTTTATAAGTTGGTGTAAAGTCCTCATCTTTTGCCATATTTTTTTGAATTGGACTGCAGGTTATCAAATCCCTAATAACTTGCTTTTTTATTCATTACCCAACGGTCAAAAACCATATACAGGGTTAACTAAGTAGGTTGAGGTGCTTCAAATACACTAAAAACGAAACAAAATCTAACTATTCTTGGTGATGCAGTTTTCTACAATATGTGGACTGTTAAAAAAATGAGGTGAATGTTCATATTTCACAGTTTCAGCTGTTTGGCATGTTTAGGTTGTTAGTGAGATGCATAAAAGAGAACTATTCAATGATTTTCTGCTATTGAAAAAGACTGATCAAAGAATTGGCATCGAATTTTGTATAAAAAATGGAATTCAAGTGCTCAAAAACACTTGAAATGTTGACAGTGGCATAAGGTGATTGTACTCTGAGTCAGAAAAATGTTTATAAGTGGTACAAGCTTTTCACAGAAGGTCCAGTAGATGTCGCCCTGGACGCCCCAGTACATCAACAACCGATGAGACTATTGAGAAAGTGAAGCTCAGGAATTGTTGAATGACATCGTCAGCAATCCATATTTGCTTGAGGGGGTCATAAATGGTGACGAATCATGGGTACAGGTTATGACATCAAAACCAAAGTCCAATCATCCCAATAGAAGAACATAGGAGAGCCAAGATAAAAGTAAGGCGCCAACTCGATCAAATGTCAAGGTTTTGGTCACTGTTTTCTACGATTACCATGGCGTTGTACATCAAGGGTTCTTGCCACATGGTCGTACGGTCAATAACGAGTATTATCTTGAAGTAATGCGTCGCTTGCGAGAAGTAATACGACGAAAACGTCCGGTATTGTGAAAAAACAATCCAACTTTTGCACCACGATAATGCACTTGCTTACTCGTCATTGCTGGTTCGTATTTTTTTGGCAAAAAACAACACCACGATCATGCCTCAGCACCGTATTCACCAGATTTGCCCCCTGCGACTTTTTCCTGTTCCCAAGATTGAAGAGACCCAAGAAATGTCAGTATTTTGCCAAAAAGTGCATATCACTACTGCTTTCAGGACAAAATAGATATTGAACAATAAATTAAAAAAATGAGAAAAATGAAAATTCATAATATTTTTTAAACAGACAGCAAATATTGAGAATTGGTGACCTGAGGTACAAACTGGCCCTGGCCAGTTGACAATAAAAAGTGGATTACCTCTATAAGTATAGATACCATAAGTTTCAGAATGGATGAACGTCAGAAAACGACAATGAACTTTTTTAAATGATGTAGTGTAGCAATTGTAGAACAGAGAAGTCGCACCAGAACGATATTCTAATTTTGACCTTACATAAGCTATGTAGAGGGTGATTGCGAACTGTAAATCCATACACTCTTGAAACTTCACTAACTTTCATTTGAAACACAGTGAACTATCGTTTCGTTTATAAAAAAGGAATAATACTGAGGCATGATAATGCAATTATCGTAGGCTATTATATGTTTATTACTGGAGTTATTTTTAACACCTCGACACGTGTTTCGATCACCAAGTGATCATCTTCAAAGAGGAAGATTATAAAGATCAATTTTAATCTTCCTCTTTGAAGATGATCACTTGGTGATCGAAACACGTGTCGAGGTGTTAAAAATAATGATTTGGTGTTGGGAAAAAACTCCAGTAATATTCATTACTACACCAAAGGTTCAAAACAGTGAAACAGTGAAAAAAGTATTATATGTTTGTAAATGAAAAATTGCCACAAAATCTATAGAATTGAATTTAGATATTTAAGACGATTGTCACACACATATTACAAACGAGGTTTTTGATAAGTAAATTTGTTTCTATAATTATTTGATTTCTCTTAGAGGTCCAAGTATGTTTCGCGACTCACCGTAAGCTGTGGCTGTGGCTGCTTTTAGTTTTCTGTGATATGTTTGCCTTTGATTAACACAAAGGGCTAAACAAAGCAGTAGCAGTAAAATCAAAAATAGGCACGACACAGAAAGCCAAAACGTAGTACTGGCGTTCTGCAACTGCGATTTCAGAGCCAGAGTTCCTCCAGGTTGCGTATCAAGTACATTGAATTCCTGCAAAAAAAGGAAAAAATGAGTTGTTAGTCATTTGCATTGGTATCAATAGATATTACTTTGAAAAGGTCATCCAGTTTTTCAGTATTTTGATCAACCAGTCGTAAAACCTCGTCCACTTCCAAGATGGAGTTATCGTTCCGATCCACAAGATGGAGATACAGATCTGTTCGAGTTTTATCAACGGTACCGTCGTGATTTGCATGAACTCTAAACTCGTCTACATTCACTATAGCTCCGGTCACATTTCCCAAGATCCTAGAAAATTATAATATAAATATTTGAAATCGATGTTTCAGAAGAGACGTACTCTCTGAATGCCTCAATTTTGTTCCTGAGTTCTGGAGGGTTCTGTCTCAAAACAAACCGCACTCGTTGATCTTCTCTCAAGAGATATATGAAAACCCTTGCTGTATCTTGCAAACCTCCAGTATCATTTGCCAAAATCTAAAAAAAAACATGTATTTATACGAATGAAAAAAAAAATGAGGAGTAACAATTGTTAACCTTGAAAAATGAAAACATTTCTATATGTAATTTCAAATCCAGCATTTATCAATCCAATTTTAACACTTTTAATTTCTTTTTGTAATTACAATTTATATTATGGCTTGATAGTTGTAACCTTTGATTGACTTGATTCACAAGAGATCGACAATTTAAAAATCTAGGTTAGGTTAGGTGCAAAGTGAGTGGGTCTATTCGACCCTCCACCGCAACCCGCAAAGGTTTATTGTGGCTCACACTTATTCACACTCGACCAAATAAATCCAGCTTCTTAACGAAGCCGATTAGTTTGTATGGTGAGTGGTCTTTCAGGTCAGATGGCAAGAGTACGGCTCTGCCGATCTCTAAAAACCTGATTCGGTGGCCAGCGGGGCAGGCAGAAAATATGTGCTCTGCTGTTTAATCATTTACCAAACAGAGGCGACACACACTGTCTTCCGACAGTCATAGTCTCTGCATATAATGATTCAAATTACAGTGATCTGTAAGAAGGCCTGTAAGACATCGTAGTTCATTCCTACTGTTGCCCAACAATTGTTTGGTATCAATTTTCGAAGGGTGAATAAACGCCTTGGAGTGAGCCAATCCTGGACAGGTTCTGGTCCGATGAAGCTGCTTGCAGCACCCTCCTTTATAAGGGAGTCAGCAGCCTCATTGCCAGTATGGCTAGGAATCCAGGCCAAAGACAATCTGTTACGTCTTCCTATCGAGGAGAGTCGTTTTTGGAAATTTGCTACCAATTTAGACGTAGCTCGGTAGGAGCCAAGAGCTTCCAACGCCGCTTGACTGCCCGAGAATATTTTTATTGACTTGTGTATAATTCAATATCGTAAATTTCCGCTTGAAATACAGTCGCATAGGTTCCTAGGCAGGTTGATATCTCCGTCCCGGACTGAAAACGTCTACATCAGAACTGGAAGGTGTTACTTCAAGGTTACTTCAAGTTCTTAAAACTTTTCAACATCGTATGAATGGATTACATGAATATTTGATAAATACAACCATATTGTGTCCAATATGCTGTTCAGCGCTTTAATGGTTTTTGTCTCCTTGTTAGTATGTAATTTCAATTTACTAAGTGAATGAAGGTTACTACAGCTCTTGAAAAATTTGAATATTTTTGAGTAATCTGCGAACTGTTGGATTTTCATATTTACCAAATTTTATTTATAATTGAATTTCAATGGTCCCAAGTGAATTAATTTGGGTTCTCTGCATTCTTTATACTATATTGTGGCTTTCTATAAAGACACATTATGAGTTTTTTTAACTTGTCAATATATCAACTCAGCGATTTGCTTTCGAAAAATAAACTAGTGTTGTGTAAAAAATTGAAATATTGAATGAGGTATCATTGAAAAATCGATATTATTCTCTCGACAACACGTGACAACGAATTCATTATACAAAACTCCATTCAGTTGTTTCTAGGGTGGAAAGTCAAGATTTGGAAAAAGAATCTTGTATATTTTTTTGGAGCGTCTAAGTTCTGTTTCACCCATCATACTTCCCACACCTCTCGCCAACTGACTACTATCTTTTCAATCACTTCAACAACTTTCTTACCAGTAGAGCTTTCGCCAATTAATACCAGGCAAAATTCATCGAATCCCGATTACATAATTTTTATCTGTTTAAAAAAAATCTGTTCAAAGTCTGTTTTTCCGTTAACCAGCTGTCGCGCCTCTACGAACGACAACCCTCAGAAGTCGATACTTCTGCGAGCTAAGGATTAACGAGGTTTTACCTTTTAACGTGTGATTCCTAACACGGGTTGGACGATAGCAAGTGAAAATCGATCGTTCAGACTAGGGCATGAACCACCGACCAACACGGCAGTCAATTCGAATGAGTGAACAAAGCACCCACGTCGAACCGCCTGGCTAACGACAGACGAAATTAATGGACTAGTGTTACGTTGGCAAAAGTGTACAATTCAAATGGCGCTTATTTCGTTTGAATTGAGATATTACAGTTTGAAGTAGACTAATGAAACCGTACAAAACTTCTGAAACAACCATAGAATATAAAGTTTTATTTTCAACGATATAACACAAGTGACCATTTTCTTTCAAAACCAATATGGCAGTTAGAAGAGACGATGAATTTTGAACAGGTATTGATTAAAATTCAAGAAGTAAAATTTTTAACCAATTCATGTGCTGTTTATACATTTTTTCATTCCATTTTTTAATAATTAATAAAATGTACATGAACTGGAGAAAAAATTCAATCTGGAAATTTTTCTTAAAACCAAAGCAAACTTCTCCTTTTGTTTCTCACTACGTAAAATTGTTTGACAATATTTCCATAGATGAGGTCATAGTGCCGCCATATTGAATTTGGGGAAAATTTTGAAAGGAAATGGTCACTTGAAATTTATATGTATAAAAAAATTATATTTCACCAAATGGCCTGAAAATATAAAAGGTTTCATTTGTAATTGTTGACTTGGATTCATCGGTTGAACCGAAATAGGGTATTCAGTTGTTTTTTCGTTATCGTTATCTTTCTGAATTTAAAATCCCCTACCCCAGAAACAACTGAACGATGCCGATCACAATGATTTCATTGTCACCCGGTATAGTGTGTTGAATATAAAAAACTCATATACCGCAAAATCAAAATATCCTTTCATCTCTCTCTGAGGGTCAAAATTCAGTCGTACAGCACCAGTTTCCCGTTCCACCAGAAAGGGAGGTCGCTCTAAATTGTCCAATCCCTCCGTCAACGTCATTTGGATCCTCCCGATGATATAATACGATATTAGAGCGTTTCGTCCGATATCTGCATCCTCGGCTCTGACTTGCATAAATTTCGTTCCGAAACTGGTAGCGGTACTCACGCCTCCGGTAAACACCCTGTGGACGAATTTGGGGGCATTGTCGTTGACATCGAGCACTCTGACGATTACTTTTAGTTGGGTGTCGTCGTCGGCATCGAAGAAGCTTTCGTTTTTCGGGGGTTTGTTACATTCTTCGGTGGCTTTTATCAGGAGTAGATGGGTATCTTGTTGTTCTCTGTCTAGAGGGACTGCAACCTAAAATTAAAACAGAATTACCTTCATCTGCAACGGTCATAAGGTCATAGTGTTGTGTAGGCCTTGCTACTAAACTCTCGCGCCGTCTAGTCATCAGCTATGTAACGTTGCAGACATAGGCAAGATAATACTTGCTTATTATCCATATCTGAACGAATATACCTGAATATATTGAAGAAGACGAACTTTATTTCCAGATAGGCAAGCCTAATATAAACATAATTAATGTACTTTATCTAAATATAATATATAAAAATCAAAATAAATTAGTATATTATAACCGAATAACAGAAAATCAAAAAAAAGAAAAAAAAAATATCACACATATTCTATGTAGCATACACGTTGTCATATTTACTTATATATTCATTCAAAACAAACTCTTAGTCATTATTATATTTTAAATATGAATTAGCTTTAATTCAGTTTTTCGTTATGAGTCGAGTCCCTCTTGAATAGACGGAGAGAAGAAGAGTTTTTTATATTATTTGGTAGTTTATTGAAACTGTCCAGACCTTTGAAAAATAACGAATTCATACTGCTACGTGAATTTGTCCTTGGGATGTGAAAATTGGTGCTCGATTAGTATCATGATGATGTACCTACTTCACTATTTGTGATTAAAAGGTTTACTAAGTATGTTGGTTGCAATTTATTTATTATTTTAAATATAAATATCATAGTTTGATAATACAATCGTTGAGAGACATTAAGCCACCTTAAACTAAAGAGCACATTATGTATAAGTGTCATTCCATTGCAGAGTAATATTATTCGCATTCTACGATTTCATAATTTTTGTAATTGATTTAATTTGTTCTGATTCAAGAGATATAAGACAGTCCCGCAAAAATCGTAATAAGATTTTATTATTCAATTATAGCACGTTATTTTGGCATACATTGATAATACAGACGCCACTCTAGAAAAAAAAACAGTTTCTTTGATATTTTGCTTATTACATAGTCAGCATGATCATTCAATGAAATTGTATTATCTACAATGAACCCTAGATACTTAATTTTACTCACCATTTCTACATCAGTTTCGTTAATTTTAATTTTGACTGTGTTTCTCCCAATTTTATTTTGTTTATATTTTGTTGTAATGATCATCACCTTAGTTTTAGTGATATTAGGTTTCAATTCATTTATTCCAAGGTACAACTCAATATTTTTCAATGAATTATTCATCTTTTCAATAGCGACTTGCAAGGTTTTATCGTAGGTATATATTAATGTATCATCTGCAAATAAGTTAATCACATGATCACCATCTACGTAATTTATATCGTTTCACGATACACTCATAAGTGTATCGTGATATCGTTTATATAAATCAGAAATAGTAAAGGTCCTAATACACTACCTTGTGGAACTCCAAAATCATTCACTAACTCTTTACAATTTTCTATGTCGAAACTGTTTGAACTCCAGTCTGACTCAGAATTTATATTGTTTACATGTTTCATGTTTACAATAAACATGAAACCACTATTTGAATTAATATCATAGGAAGATGCAAAAACCAAGAAAAACAGTTCGGTCAGTCGGGTCAGACGACGATATACTGAACAGTCAGACGATATACTGAACAGTCAGACGACCCGACTGACTGTTCAGTATATGCTGTTCAGTATATGCTGTTTCAGTATATGCTTGAGAAAACTATTGTTCTGTAATGAAACAGTGTTACGTTTTTTTAACTGTCTGGCGAAAATAGGGTCATTAAAATACTTCATCATCGATTTTTACCAAGTACTAATTTCATCATGGAAAAAAGTTCATGATAGGTTCCTGCAGTGATTTAATCTTCAATAGGGAAACCATATGTCCAAGCACATATACTGTAAGTAAATTAATCAACATTGCTTCAGTATCAACTATTCTATTAACATCTATCCACGCAAAAAACGCATAAAACACGATGCCGTACAAATGCGAGTAGGTATTTAGTTTCTGGTTTTAGCAAGAGTGCTTTGGAAACAACCCACACGTCAACCAAAATTGTTATGCCAACTAAAGTGGTACGATGTGATATATAATTTTTTTCCTTTGATTTTTTATGGCAGTTATGAAGTGTTTTCATAAGTGTTCTATTATGAATAATGTTGACATGATTACTTGTGGAAGAAGAAAAAGTATGTACAGAACAAAAAATGCTGAGTGTGGATAATTTGCTGACCAGAAAAGGAACTCGTAACAATTTGAATAACACGTTCGTATTCATTATTGTACATGAATTTTACTAGATACCTACTGATGCCACCAAACATAAACATGCACTCTACCTTTTATACGGGCGTAATTTACTCTTGTTGAAAGAAATGCTGACCGAAGCCTTCCCATCGGGATATTTCGATCCAACTTCATGTCTGTATCTTTCTTTTTATGTTTTTTTGCCACCAATGAGAAACGTTGAATCCACTCCTTTCGAAAGTTAGTTTACTATTGTGTTTTTTCATAATATTTGGCTGCTATTGGAATGTTTTTATCAAATTTCATAGCGTCATCTCTCTTGACATGCTAATATTTCCACCAATGAGAAAAGTGTAAACTATTACTTTATGAGGCATGTAATTTTGGCGTACATTTTTCGAAAATTTCCTTAACAAAAATAAAATTTAAACCAACCTAACCTCCTAACCTAACCTATTCTCCGAAAAGAATGGATTCAATTTTTCTCATCGATGGCAATAACATGAGAAGAAAGATACAAATGTGAAGATTGATCGAAATATTCCGACGTGAAGGACTTTGCCACAGATTAAAATATCTGTGACTTCGCCAACACATTATTTTGAACAATCGTAAGAGTAAACAAGTCCAATATACGGGTGGGTTGCATTCTTATGTATGGTGGCATAAGTATTAAGTGAAAATCATGTGAGTTCTCTAATATGAGATTGTTATTCGGATTATGATGCCCTATTTGAGTAGTCTTTCCTGGTGATCAAAGAATGCTGTTTCATCACAGAATCACGTCACCCGATGATTTCGAATTAGAAGTTATAAGTTGGTGAGTCACCATTTTTTGATCAAAATTTTATTATTTACTTTGTAAATTTTTGTTTAGGTGTATATTATTTAACACATAGCAAAAAATACAAAATCACCCCAGAAATATTCTAAAATGTGAGAAATGAATTTGTAAACATACTTCATTATTAATAATGATAATAATTTATTTATTTATTTCCCAAGAGAGAAAATATTGAATTGGAATAGTCAAGTCTAGAAAAAAAAAACTTTGGAGCTTTGGAATACAAAGACTCGCCGTTAAAAGATATAAAAACATATTGTCATTGATGTAACAGAAACATCAATGACAATATTTTTATGAGATATATTTTGAAAAGAATTCATCTGTTGAATAAAAACATCTTGTAATAAGTAATTTTTTGAGTTGCTTTTTGAAAGTCAGTAACGAAGAACAGCACGTAAGCTATTATTAGCAGGAGAGCAGAAATATTTTTACAAATTGGTATATGGAAATGATTTTGAGAACGAGTATTTACTTGATGTATATCAGAATTCTTCACAAAACTATCTCTATTCTTGAAAATATAGAGACACAATTCAAGAATATATAACGATGGAAGTGTTAAGATTTCATATTTGCTGAAAAAACTTTTACAGCTCTCGGTACTAGGGACATTTATGATTCACCTGATGATTTTTTTTTGTGTAATGAAAACTTCCTGAGATGGGGTTGACCATCCCCAGAAACAAACACCATAGCGCATCCCACTCTCCACGTGCCCGTATTATACCATCAGCAATTGAGAATGCGTAAGTACCGTTCTCAAAATTTTCAGAAGATAACACTGCGAATAGTTTTTCAATATTATCAATATATAGTAGAAATAACACAGGATCCAAAATAGAACTCTGTGGAACACCTAAGTTGATATAAGCTAATGTAGAATTTGTAACCCCCAACTCATTGCATTGTTCATTTCTCAAACATACATACTGTTTGCGATTTTGTAAAAAACTTGTGATCCATGTAAGTGCATTTTCTTTTACACCATAAATATTATGATTCACACAGTCGAAAGCCCTGCTGAGATCAGAAAATATCCCACCAGGGCACTCGCCAGCATCAATAAGGCGCGTTATTTCGCTATAGAAGCGGTATACTGCAGATGTGGCTGTCTTTCTCGGTCTGAACCCATGATTTTCCGAGATTATTCCGTTAGAGTCAAGAAAACATGACAGGCGGTCTAAAACTGAGTATTCAAAAGTTTTAGAAAATATAGATGTTATCATTATTGACCTATAGTTAGAAAGTATGTCACGATTTCCCTTTTTTATGGATGGGAACAACTTTACCCACTTTTATCATACTTGGAAATTTTCCTTCAGCGAAAGATAAATTAACCAGGTATGTCACAGGAGAAATAATGTGATGTATTAATGTGAATATTGCTAGGAAGATGAACATTTATTGGAATAAACTCTAGAGAGTTTTGAATAATTTTGAAATCGTGATATTTATTTTAAGTTTGCAGATTCTGAACAGAATATGAAACTGCTATTCACCCATTAAAGGTTTGTCTGATTTTCATAAATGAAAAATGAATTGAAAGACCGAGATATCACGAAATTCCAGTTTCTATTAAAAAAAGTTGATAGCAGTTTCTCGGCGATAAGTGACATCACATTATTGTCTTTTTATCGAAAAATACTAACATATTCAAAAAAAAATTTATAGTGAGATTTTCATTAAACAGTTTTACAAAATCGCAACACGTGTTTCGCCATACAATGGCTTCTTCAGGCGTGTCTCTACTTTACATGAGTAAGGACACGACCGAAGAAGCCATTGTATGGCGAAACACGTGCTGCGTTTTTGTAAAACTGTTTGGTGAAAATCTCACAAAGAAGTGTTTTTTAAATACGTTAGTTATAGATTTTCATCAAGTATCGGCCAATTCCATCATATATGACAAATGTTAGAAGATGATTGACAATGTTTCATGATGAATTTCACTAGTTCGGACTTCCATTGTCTAATATATAAATTGATTTGAAATCCCTGGAACAACTAAAAAAGGAGAATTAAAAATGAGTAGCTGCAGGAGCCTCGCAAGGAAGAGAAGCCGTCACAACCAGTGCTTGCACTTCCCTACATCAGAGGATTATCGGAGAGGATAAGAAGAATTGGTTCCAAGTACAACATCAGAACCTGCTTCAGATCCGGTAACACTATCCGTAGCAGCCTCACGAAAAGCAGGCCACCAAACGCGGACTGCGATTTCAAGAATTGCATTTACCGGATACCCTGTGAGTGTGGAAAATCCTATATTTGGTGAAACTAAGAGGCCATTGAATGTCCGCATTGCCGAGCACAACAAACACACACAGCGAGGGGAAACCAGCAAATCAGGAATAGCAGACTATGTTTGGACCCATCAACATAACATCGAGTGGTCCCAAGCTGAGATCATACACAGAAAATTCAAGGAAGCCGCATACATGTTGTCCAACAACGTATTCAGCCAAGCTAGGGTAGAGATACGCAACATCAAGCGAAAAATGGCCAACTCCCGCCAAACGGTCATCTCCCACTGAACCTGCGAAGCGGAAAAAATGGAAAGCGAGGATAAGTGAAAGTACTCGAACGACCCATAAATAGTCATCTCTCGGAGGAATCAGTCCAGTCAGGGACGGGCGCTTTATATACAAAAAATATGGCATAAACCGCCCACGCTTTTTTCACAATAATACTCGTATTTTGCGTTCGTTATTGTTTTAAGCTTAAAAAGAAATATTTTAAACTTTTTAGTTCGATGTTCTTGAAAAGTGTGTTTTTTTGGTTTTTTAAAACTATTTTTTTTACTCTTTAGTTTCATATGCTATAAAACGTGTTTTTTAGTTATTTCAAACTATATTTATTTTTCACTTTTTAGTCCAATTTATTGTAAAAAATATTTTTTTTTAAGTTCTAGTTACGAGTATTATAAATCTTTAACAGACGACGCAAGAATGTAAAATTTTTCTCAAACAACATAATAAAGTTTGAGGTCTTAAATTCTATAGTAATACCGAGATGCAGGTAGTATGGTAAGTCTACAACAGAGGTAGAAGTAGAGAGAAAATTTGCAATAATAATTTCAAAAAACATTCAGTCGTGATTTTTGATTTGAAGTTTCATTCAAAATATTAATGGACTTAGAATATTTTTTCAGTGAATAATTTTATTTTTCAAATTAATCTTTTGATTTGATATGTATGTCAAGCACCTTAATTCTAATTTTTCGATTTTTCGAAATATTTAAGTAACTGAATTTTTTAGGTGTACAATTTACGATAACGTTTTCATTGTTGAAATCCATAATTTGGTTCGCTTTCAAATAATCGAATTGGATTTTAAAATGCAATTTCGTTCTTTTATCATAGGCGTGCGCTCATATAAAAACGAAATTTAAGGTAATTATAGAATATTTTGTGGTAAATTACTTATAACCAACTACATAAACTAAAAACAATAATAACAGCGAATAAAGCAAACACAATATCAATTTCCGACCGTTTATTATAACTAATCCGATGTTCGTGGTACCGTCAAATCCTTCGATACTACACCACTGAACGCGTTGTTTGAGAATCTCATCCTAAGAGTGGTTGTAGGTCCCCGGCAACTCGGGCGGATCACGTGGTAAGAGAGCCTACTGATTGTATTATTCTACTGTGGTTTTACTTTGAGGCTTGCATCGTTTATTTCACAGAAAACTAATCCCGTTATTTTCTAACCACACGTGATATTCATTTTTGTATTATCCTCTGAATAAATTGACGAAAGTAGGAAATCTTAATGAAGAAAAGAGAAATGAAACTTTCTATGTTTTTTACCACTTTAATTTGTAACTAACGTTACTGCAGTTTCGTCCTATACGGACATTTTCAAACTTATACAATAAAGTGGTAAAAACATAAAAAGTTTCATTTCTCTTATCCTCTGCTTGTCGTAGTTGTTTATTGATGATTTTTCTGTTTCTGAACTTGATAATATTTACGTACCACCAGTGTATGATCGATAGGGTTGAGATGGAATAGGTTATTCTCGTTTCCACCAATGATATAATAGCAAATGGGTCCAACGGGCCCATCATATTCGAATTCATCCCTGTCGATGGTGTCTGGTAGTTTAACCATTTCAATTTCAGGAGCACGATTTTCTGCAACAATTAACAAGATTGATTTCGATGAACATTTTTGTGAACAGATATTTCGTTACCTGTAAAATTCACAAAAAACTCGTCAACCATGAATTGGGGTTGGTAATCGTTCATATCGCTCACGTATACAGTCAAATCTAAATCTGAACTTAATGCTGTTGGAACACCTAGATCATAAGCTTCTATGCGTATCTGAAAAAAATAGAACCTACGTTTCAATAATAGCCATCATCAGATTTCACGTAAATCTTACAATTTGACTTGGGTAAATAATAATTTGATGAAATCCCGAGACTCTAGGTCGAGGAATGTTTTCTTAAATCATTTTACGAAAGCATCTGCCTAACAGCAACATTTTTAAAATTTCGCCAAAGAATAATTTTAAAAATTTTGCTCAAGAATAATTTGAAGAATTTTGCTTTCAAGCAAATGCTTTCGAGGAATTTTTTAACGTAAAATACCTTGTCCTGGGTTCTCCGGATTTCATCAAATTATTATACACCTAAGTCATTTGCTTAGTAAACTTTAAAAAATTATAGATTTGCACTCATCTTAACAAAATAAACTTGGCTTATAACCCTTGAATATTTTTTCATTATTTGTGAATTGCGACAATGATTTTATTGGCAGTGAATACATTTTTTACCCCTATTTACTTTTATGAAACATAATGGTAGTTAGAAATTTGATAATAATAGCTGAGTGCATTTTTAATATTCTTTTTTCTCCTTACTCAGATGATGAAAATTGTAGTGATTACTCATGCTCATGTGGCAAGTATAACCTTACTCACTCATGAAAGGATAATTATGATTACATATTGCGTATAATAGTCTAGTTGCGCCAAACTATAGGAAAATATTACGCTTTTGCTCGATTTCGGAACCAGTTTTAGTACTGACAAACGTTATAAGCGACTAGCCAACGGTCAGCAACAGGCGGACCGCGAAAGGTTGAACCTCGGACCGATAAATTTTGTGATATATTGTATACCAAATACAAATTGATACGTAGATGAGGTATACGATCCCTTCATTAATTGAAACAATACCTTTAAACTGAAGAGATACAAGAAAATATAAAATTATTATGTGATTTGATACGAAGCATGTCTGCTTTTTGTCGCAAGCTGGACAAACGATATCGTTAGACAAGAATTTACTCATTTTCCGACAATTCTTCAATATAAAAAGAACTCTGAAGAAAACTTTCGCCATTTGAAGTCGATGTAACGTCAAAATGGACAGGTATGGCCGCCAAGTTGTTTAATCTATCAAAGCCATCACTTCAAATAGAGATAAATGATTTGCAAGAAGTCTTTGTCTTTGCACATAAAACGGTATCCACTGAAGAATTTTGGACCAAACATGTCCCAGAAAAATATGAAAATTGCAAGAAATACTATGTTTTGCTCGACGTACGTATGTAAAACATCTTTCTCCAAAGATGAATTTTTTGAAAAACGAAACACCCACCTCGAAGACACGCTTCGAACTATAAAAAACTGGCTCAAGACCTTCGGTGTAGTTTCTGACATTAATTTTAGGCCTTGTGTTTTTATAATTCAGAATTTGATTTGAAAGTAAAATAATACATGATACAATTATTATCAATTGTTTTTTTCTGGACCTCGTTGAAATTTTCCCACAGTATCCGGACCCTACCTAAAACTACTTCCGACCCCTGGACTAGACCATCTAAATGTTCAAATGGATAGTTATTAGAGTATCATTTTTGGAGTCTCAGGTATCAGAATACTTATTACAATTTATATTTTCGGTGATATTCAGTATCAAAAATTCTCATTATCGAATATATTGTTAAAACAAAAAGCTACAAATTGGAAAAGAAAGAAAGTCAATATCAATTAATTTTTCTTAAATACTGATACGCATTCTGTAGAAAAAATTTCAAGTTTATCTTTATATTCTGAACTTTGTACGACGTCTCGGGAAATAAAGAGTTGAAATAATTTTTTTAAGAATTTACGGCGATACATAAAAAGACATATCTTTTAAACTTTTACGATTATCAGGGCCGTAATAAATAAATAATAATTCATTTGATGATAGACAAATAACCGAAACTCTCGAAAATATGGAAAAAATTCAATTCCACTAAGTGTTATGAACATTACCCAACAAAAAATTGCTACAAAGATACAGGTCCATATCTGAAATTTGAGGGTGACCCATGTCGAACGACATTCTATGTAAAAGTCTTATGAAAATATTATCAACTTTGTCATAATTGCTCTCTACTCTATCTATCATATTTGCGATATCCCTATGCATAGACACGAATTTAAATAACCCTGTTTATAAACAAAATTACAATCCGAAGTTATTGATACAAAATATTTACGTCATATATTTTTTGTTTCTTCCTGTCCAGCGGCAAACGTAGCTCCAGAATTCCCGACACTGGTTGCAGTTCGAAAAACTTCCAGTGTCCACCAGGATCTGCCTTCAGACGATATCTAACTGCTCCATTTAAACCAGAGTCCTCGTCTTTCGCTTCGATTTGGATCAAAGCACTGCCCACCGTTGCATTCTGTAAATCAAACAGGAGATGTAAAAAACCAAAATGCCCCAGTATATACAGACAGACAGATGAGTACCCAATAGATACTATTGAGACTATATAAGTTTGTACTTCCGCTCCAGTCAAACAATCTTAGCAATAATCAAAAAAATAAATATTATATCAAAACACTATACAGTGAATTCCATTTAACAACAAGCCTTTTGGTACAATGATTTTCAGGAAAAATGAAAAAACACGTCAACAGTAGTATACATGGGGACACATTTTGACATATTCACATTTGATGTTACTTCCCCTATCGCACCCCCAGAACATGTCACCAATTTAAACGGATCACTCTATATTGTTTCGCATCATATGATGTTCCGTGATGAGCAGATTTCAACAAAGTATAAAACATATGGTTTGAAGCTTATAATTCGGGAGCTACACATTATTTGAGTAGAAAACGAGCCACTCTGAATAACTTTTGAAACAATGATTAATTCTTGAATGAAAATCTGATGAGTGGACAATGAGAAGAAAACAATTTTCTATAGTAAATGTTCAAAAACGTTTCCAACAACTTCCATACAATGGTACAAACGAGCTTTCATTGCTGCCACCACATGGTTGAGAATCTCGGGAGTTATTTCTCTGCAATTACAAAGAGGACCGACACTAAATGGGAAACATCTGTATACCGAAAACCCACTCACACGGGACAGTATCTGAACCAGAAATCCAACCACCATCAATCAACTAAGAGGGGAATCATCAAGACTCTACTGGGCCGTGCTTTTGGGCTCTGTAATACAAATGGAGGTCTCGAAAAGGAACTAGGCATCATCAAAAATGACCTTCAACGGAATGGTTACTCCAAAGTGATGGTAGAACAGGCCTTAGCTAGAAGACAGCAAGAATTCCACAAGGAAGAGAAGCCGCCACAACCAGTACTTGCACTTCCCTATATCAGAGGATTATCGGAAAGCATAAGACGGATTGGGTCCAAGTATAACATCAGGACCTGCTTCAGATCTGGGAACACTATCCGTAGCAGCCTCACGAAAACCAGGCCACCAAACGCAGACTGCGATTCCAAGGATTGCATTTACCGGATACCCTGCGAGTGCGGAGAATCATACATCGGTGAAACTAAGAGGCCATTGAAAGTTCGCATTGCTCAGTACAAAAAATACACACAGCGAGGAGAAACCAGCAAATCCGAAATAGCAGAGTATGTTTGGACTCATCAACACAACATCAAGTGGGCTCAAGTTGAAATCATCCACAAAGAGGAACACTGGTTTAGAAGAAAATTCAAAGAAGCCGCGTATATGTTGTCCAACAACGCATTTAGTCAAGCTAGCGTAGAGATACGTAACATATGGAAACCTCTAATCAAGCGAGAAACGACCAACTCCCGCCAAACGGTTATCTCCCGCCAAAACCAATGAAGCGGAAAGAGGGAAGAGGTGATAGGTGAAAGCACTCGAATGACCTATAAATAGTCAGATCTTGAGGAATAAGCCCAGTTATCACCCGAAGACGATTGTGGATACTAACAATCGAAACGTTGTGACATAACTTGGTTTGAAATCTTTTAATTTTTATTTTTTAATTTTTTGTTATTAATATTTTTAATTTTTTCAATTTTTCCAGCTTTTATTAATATTTCTATTTTATTTGTGTGGTGGTTGTTGTATGTTATTTTTTTGTAATTTCAGTTTTTTGTTATTTTCGGTTAATCTTTTTGATTTTTTTTCAGGGTTATCAAATCAATTTATATTATATTGGACAATAGAAGTCCGAACTGATGAAATACACCACGAAACATTGTGAACCATCTTCAAACAAAAGTTATTTCTTTGCAATGCCTCATGATATTCGCTTTCAAATCTTCTAATGCAGTTGATTCTAAATCATACACTTCAGACTTCAAATGACCCAATAGAAAGGAATCTACAGGAGTGAGATCCGGAAACCTTGGTGGCCATTCTGTAGGACCTCTTCTGAAAATCCAGCGACCAGGAAAATGATCATCCAAAAATTGTCGCAGTGGAGCTGCATAAAGAGGAGATGCACCATTCTGCTGAAAAACTATTTCGTTTTCGACTGAATTTATATCCTCCTCAATTGCTCTATTGATGCACGGTATTATTCGATTCTCCAACATATTCAAATATTTATCACTAGTCAAATTATCACCGATAAACAAAGGTCCTTTGGTCACCTAAAATTCCTGCCCAAACATTCAGTTTTTGAGGTCGTTGGGTATAAATGAGGATTCGTATCACTCCAATTTCGACAATTTTGCCGATTCACCTCTTCATTCAAACTAAACGTATATTCATTCGAAAAACAAATTTTATTCAAGAAATTCTGATGCAAGTTGATCCGTTCAGTGAGACTTTCAAATAACTCGATACGTCTATCGAAATCATCTTCTGATTCCTGATTCTCGAGATAACTTAGTAAGAGATTGCGAATTTTCCATTAGTCCAACGTGCCCTAAAACTACAGTACAAATAGCTTCATCGTTGACAACTCTTTTTTGAAGTATACTTCACAAAAACACCTATGAAACCTAGGTAACAGATTGTACAGAAGGTCATTCACGAATCAGAAGCTTCAGACCATATTGGTCAGTCGGTAGCCAAGCGGTTCGGCGTGGGTGCTTTGTTCACTCACTCGAATTGACTGCCGTGTTGGTCGGTGGTTCAAGCCCTAGTCTGAATGATCGATCTTCACTTGCTACCGTCCAACCCGTGTTAGGAATCACACGTTAAAAGGTAAGACCTCGTTAATCCTTAGCTCGCACAAGTTTCGACTTCTGAGGGTTGTCGTTCGTAGGGGTGCGACAGCTGGTTAATGGGAAAAACAGATTTTAAACAGATTTTTTTAAACAGATATTTTATGTTTTAAATTTTTTTGAAATCTGCTCATTATAGAGCATCTGATAATACGAAACAATATAGGGTGATCCATTTAAAAAAAATGGTGATATGATCTGGGGGTGCAATAGAGGAAGTAACATCCCTTTGTAGACTACTGTTGACGTTTTTTTTATTTTTCCTGCAAATCATTGTACCAAAAGTTATTCAAGGTTGCTCGTTTTACAATGAATACACTATACAGGGCTTTTCATGATGAGCGTTAATTAGCCGTTTCTGGAAAACTATTCAACGGATCAACCTGAAAATTCCACAGTATGCATAAGTCAATATGACCTACACGCCTAAAATATTTTAGACGAAGCGGCGTTGTCGCTTCTACTATAAAGTAGCGGCTTCTTTGATTTTTCAAATGGAACACCCCGTATATAATATCATATTATGATTCATTATCACTTTGTCAACAAATTCATATACTATTTCTCTATACCTATCTATTACCGTTTAGAAGATATAAATTAATTTCGATATTTTTTTTTACCAAACATAAACTTTTATAAATGCTGATAATCTTGAACTCTCTTGCACTAAAATGATCAAATTTAAAATAGAGTGGAGTGATACTATGAGGATCTTCACTCCGAGTCATATTTTCATTTGCCTCATACAGGGTCTTCAAAAAATGCAGATACTTTGATCTCATGAAAAAATGAGTGGAATTCTTTGAAGGGTTACTTGTCAAGACTCAAGAGGATGAACATTTCCTTGACAATATCATATGGTTCACAAAAAATGGAGTTTTCAATAGACACAACAGACATTATTGGGCGCCAGAAAATCCCCATGTTGTCCGCCAAAAGGGTTTTCAAGAATAATGGCAATTCAATGTATTTTGTGCCATAAAGAATGAGTCAATTTTGTAAATCGAGTTTTATGATGATAATTTGAATGCATCAAAATATGAAGATTTACTGAGGAATGGAATTCAAATGATTTTAAATAATAGACCAGGAAGAGAACGTGTATGGTACCAAATGGTGCTCCACCCCATAATTCTCATTCAGTCAGCGAAGCTTTAACCGAAATCTTCGAAGACAGATGGATTGGTAATAGTGGACCTTTTCGTTGGCCTCCTAGAACACCAGATGGCAATCCATTAGATTATTTCGTGTAGGGTTTCATTAAAAATATGGTTTACTGCACTCCAATAACAACAATGGAAGATATGAAATCGAGAGTTACAACTGCTGTCAATAGTTTTACTCCAGACTTGATCAGAAGCGCTACACATGATAATCTTTTGAACAGATTACATGTTTGTTTAAGTAGAGGTGGAGATGTGTTTGAACATATTCTGAAATACACTGACGATTAAATTAACTCATTAATTTATGGGTTTATTATTTTCAGTTCGTGTTTCAGCGTTAATAAAACTATTGTTTGAAGAGAAGTTTCATTCGATCGTTGAGGAGTATTTTAATAATTATCTTTTCATTGTATTATCTGTGACTAATTGAGAAACATCAAACGAAATCTGTTTTACAAAAATGAGTGATGAACAAGGAAACCATGTCAATTTCCGTTTGAAACAGTTTATCTCGAAAACGCTTCAAAATAGAAATAGTATTATCTGAACAAAGTTAATCTAAAATTGGATGTAGAGCTCAAAAATGTTGAAATATACAGGGTGTTCCATTTGAAAAAATTGAGTTCCACTCATTTTTTCATGAGATCAAAGTATCTGCATTTTTTGAAGACCCTGTATGAGGCAAATGAAAATATGACTCGGAGTGAAGATCCTCATAGTATCACTCCACTCTATTTTGAATTTGATCGTTTTAGTGCAAGATAGTTCAAGATTATCAGCATTTATAAAAGTTTCTGTTTGGTAAAAAAAATATCGAAATTAATTTATATCTTCTAAACGGTAATAGATAGGTATAGAGAAATAGTATATGAATTTGTTGACAAAGTGATAATGAATCATAATATGATATTATATACGGGGTGTTCCATTTGAAAAATCAAAGAAGCCGCTACTTTATAGTAGAAGCGATAACGCCGCTTCGTCTGAAATATTTTAGTTGTGTAGGTCATATTGATTTATGCATACTGTGGAATTTTCAGGTTGATCCGTTGAATAGTTTGTCAGAAACGGCTAATTAACCCTCATCATGAAAAGCCCTGTATATGGGAGCCGCGTTGAAATTAATCGAGTCCCAGACCCATTGCTGTTTGGGTCGGATTCTTCCTGAACTGATGAGGGGTAATACCTCGTAACTGGTCTGTAGGTAATAATTTCAGCATAGTTCTGCTGCTGGATGAACGAGAAACATCTGTGAGACTAACTTCTTTGAGGTATCTTGCATAAATATATGTCGAATATAATTCAATATCCAGCGTGGAATTAGCCGGGCAAGTAGTTGTTTTCCAAAACCTACGGTGTAGGTAGTTGGGAGTGATGAATATTTTTCGAGATTTTATTTTGAAAAATTATTTATTCACTAGGAAGAGGAAGAGAAAGAGAAAGATTAATCTTCCTCTTGAAGATGGTGACTTGGTGATCGCAACACGAGTCGAGGTATTAAAAGTAACGGTTTGGTGTTGGGATAGGACTTCAGTAATGTTTATTACAACACTAAAGGTTCCAAACAGTGCATCACAAATGTCAGTTTATTTAGTTGTGCTAGATTAGGACAATCAACTCAAGCATTATTACCTACAGCTATAGAATAGAGATAACCAGTGAGGAAAAAAGGTGAGTTATCTGACATGATAAATGTCTGATAATGTCAGGGGGACCATTCCGTTCCATTACAAGGAATGTAAAATTGAACTCAATTGCTTTCTTCCTTTCTTTGAAAGATTTCCACATTTTTTATATAAAGATGGAGAAGTAGAAAGCCAAAACTTTTCTTTCCCAAAAATGATTCTCTGCTAAAAATATATTCCTTCCAATTTGAAATTATTTCATTCTGAAGACTTTTTACAGTTCAGTTGAGGGATATCAAACCAAATAGATGCTGCTGAAATACAATGCCAAGGCAAAAACAAGCGAATACCTTCAGATTATGGTACCAGCTCAATGAATCAGTATCGTGCAATGTTAGAGGATGAGCGGGAAAAGGTGCAATTCATAATTGTCTTACTCGAAGCAAATCTTTCAAATAGGTTTAATTGTACAATAGATGCAATCTGTACTAAAATTAAAAATTATTGGGATTTGTAAGTAGGAATAAATGAAATTGCAACTTAGGAAACAAAACAAAACTGATTGATAAGGCTGTAGGGAGTAGGGAGTAGGGAGGCTGGGATTTTATATATGCAAAAACAAGTCAATTTTATTTTCACAGGCAGTTTCAAGACCAGTTCACAAATGAACTGTGTCGACCTTTTGGGGCTAAAAGCAATACCTGAAATCTTAAATAGATAGAAGGAGTTAACGTTACACGGTTTTGAAGGTCATTTGGTTACCAATTTAAGGACATTTGGTTGCCCATTTCTTTTCATAACTCATGTTAGAAAAGTTAGGTTATTACAAACAATTTATGAAACAAGTTCGTTCTAGTAAAATCTGCATGTAAATTTAACTTTATTTACCACGCTACATATTCAAATATGTTTGTAGAAAATCATTCAAAATTGAATCAAATGAATCATTATGAATGTAGAAGAAATATCTACCAAAGTATTCGCAAAATTTTATCAAACTACAGGCAAAAAAATAATGATCAGAAACACTGTCAAGTTTACGTTGTGAAAGTATGTTCAGTGATAGTATCTCTGAGTAGTGTTCTTCAAAACTTAAATTGACTGAGAAATTTATATTCTGTAGGAAGACGATTACACAAATCAAAAAAAAATCTTTGTCAAGACAATTCTGCCAAACGAAATCTGTTCAGACTGAATAGTCAGGTACATCTGACTATGTGGTCAATACATTCCATTTTCTGTGAATTTTGACCATATATGAAAATGTGTCTAATGTCGGTAATGACATTATTATTAATTGGACTGATTGATATTAGAATGAGTAACCTATTATTCCTGAAAATTTTCGAAACGCTTATATCATTTCTGCTGATAGAAGAAAAGTAGGTTGTACTTAGAATATGAGGACTAGCTACATCTCTCATTTGACACAAAATGAAAATCGATGAACATCTTTTATTTTCCAATGTTTTGATGTATCACTTCCAACGCGGGTTACTGTCCAAAGTTATACCTAAAAACTCTTATAATTATGGACCTTTCACTATAGTACGCAAAAATAATGCAAATCCCGAAAGGATAATCATGGTTGATTGCGCCAAACAAAATTGATTCATAAGACTGTATGAAGTGAGAAATATAGTTCATATATAATGAATAATAATGGCCCCAGTACTGATACTTAGGGGACGCCATGTTTAACAAATTTGTGTTCTGATATACCGCTTTAGTGAATGAATTTAACGTGATGTTGCATATTTTCGAATTTTTCATTGAGGATGAACTACTAAGGGTGATATTCTATCCTATTCTCGTGAATAAAGGGATAAAATAAAATAAAGGGATGGCATCGTGAGATGAGTCGATGATACGTACCCCAATTGCACGGGGCCTAAGGTGCTTTGTCGGGCTATAGAGTCGTTAACACCCCCTCGTGCTGCTCAACTACACAACACATTAGCAAACCCATTGCGCTACCACACAAACATGACTTTTTCAATTTGTTAAAGGGATGTAAAGGACGTCGATCGCAGATAGTTTTTTAGTTTTCGAAATGTTAGTCGAAGCTCAAAAGTTTTTGCTACTGAAGAAGGAAAACATCCCTATAGTAAAGATAATTTATATAAAATAAATTGGCTAACATATACTCAGTGTATTAACGATAGTTGAAAATGTGAATAATTACGTCAAAATTGAAAATCGAATTCACGTCAAAAATATATACAGGGCAGTTCCTTTTACAAGGCCGGACGAAAGGACTGGAATTTTCATATTATCCATTTGATTCCAATTTTATCTCTCCTTCTCTTGTTTTTTGAATACCACAATATATAACTAGGATCCTACCGCAGTCATCACATTCTCTTGAGTTTGGCACCATTAGATTCGATTTCGTATTATATGAGGCAACCTAAAATATTTTTTTTACCACGAACATAGTATCACATATTATGAATACACTGCTTGTTATTTGATGGAAGTTAATAACACTAACCATGTTAAAGCAAATTTTCGTTTCCGGCCAAAACCCGGAAAATCGCTTTCATACAGTTGGTTTCGGCCTGAACCACGGCTGGCGTCAATGTTTTGATTGTTTTTCGGCCTATGCCGTGGTTTTTTTTGGTTATAATCTCCAAACTTTCAGTTGACACGTCAGGAAGAGTACTTCGACCACTACACTTGAGATGACTGCCGCAGTTGCAGTTGAAACGTTTGGAGATTATAATCAAAGAAGACCACGGCAAAACCCGGAAATTTCCACACTGGAACAGTAAAATTTGAAACCTTTCATTCCTCCACCAGATTAGGACTAGCTTTATTCAACTGAAACACATTTCTGTTAAACTCACCTCTGGTACTTTCAGTGTAGAATTTGGTGGAGGACTGACGAAAATAGGCGCATGATCATTATAATCCGTAACACAAATTCTCAGAGGTTCTTCAACAAGGAGACTAGGCATTCCCAAATCTTGAGCCCTCATTATCAGAGTATAATTACCGTGTCTTCCTCTAAGAGACGTGGTAGTCCTGATATCAACCGACCATTCTGATACTAATTGAAGTCCAAAAAGGTTCTGCTCGTTACCGTCTGCAATATCGATTATAACCTAGAAATCAATTGATCTTAAGTTTTTGTAGTAAGGCGTTATACATATCACCTATTACTGATTCTTGTACATTCAAACCAAATACATATCGGTGTATTATACAGTGAGGACGTAAAAAGTCCCCCCCTCCCTTGACTTTTGAAAGGAACAAGCTATCGAGGTCAGGTAAAATTCAGGTAAAAAGGTACTACATTCACTACGTTTTGGCATACACATGATTGTGGTCACGTGGCCTAGTGTCAAGATGGCACCATCAACTTTTTTATGTTAAGGGGGTTTACGTGGCTCCTGGTTTTGAATTTTGAAGACCTTCCGATTCTTTTCCAACACCGCTGTGCTTGTGAAAATCGGCCAAGCCGTTTGTAACTGACAAGCGTTTGAAATTTGCTCCAAATATATTTTCCCGTTTTTATGCCTTAGTTATTTTGCTAGATACTCCAAATAGCATTTCATTTCAATGTCGGTCTTATTATTGACGTTAATCATATCGATACTTTTGACAGTTTTCATAGGATTAGCATTACTTTATAATTTTCAAAGGCCTCGTCCCCGTCCTTTTGAAGAAATAACAGAAGCAATTTTAATTTACGCTGAAGCTAGGCGTAATTACCATGAAGCAGAAAAAATATTTAATGAGTGCTTCCCAAATAATCCAATATCTCCTACCTACTTAAGGGATATAGTCAGTAAATTTCAAAGGATTGGTTGCGTAATCATGGAAAAAGGATCTGGGAGAAAAAATCTATTTCAGAAGAACAGCAAATCGACGTTCTGGCAGCTGTTGTTAATAATCTGGAACAAACAACGAAAACGGTAGCCACGGATTGTGGCGTATCTACGACCACTGTTGAAAAATATTTAAAAAAACGCAAGATCAACGTATGGGCTGGTAATTTGGGAGACCATATCATGGGCCCAATATTTATGGCAGAAAATGTAATTGGGCATCTGTATTTAAATATGCTTCAAAATCATATCCATCACAGTATTCAAGAAGTAATTGGGGCAAACTCAAATGAATTTAACATGAATGTTACCTTTCAACAAGATGGTGCACTCCCTCACTACTACAGGCCTGTCCGAGAATGGCTAAATGAGCATTTTCCGGGAAGGTGGATAGGTCGGCGTGGCCCCATTGAATGGCTAGGTCACCTGATATGACACCTATGGACTTTTTTTCTGTGGGGGTACATAAAATCTAAGACGTACGTCACGCAGCCACAGTCACTCCAGGATCTTATGGACCGAATAACAGATGTGTGTTACAGTATCACCCCGGAAACATTTGATAACGTTCGGAATGAATTCCAAAACCGACTTTTTTTCTGTCAAGAAGTCAACGGTGAACATTTTTCTAGCACTTGTTAAAATAGTTGAAATTGTTACTTGAAATTTTGTTGCAATCAAAAGTTATTTAGGTTTTTAATTTGTAACATATTTGAAACAAATTTCAAATGCTTGTCAGTTTGAAACGGCTTGGCCGATTTTCACAAACACAGCGGTGTTGGATAGAGACTCGGAAAGCCAAAACCAGGAGCCACGTGACCACAATCCTTTTTTTGCTAAAAGGTAGTAAAAGTAATACCATTTTACCTGAATTTTACCCGACCTCGATTGCTTGTTCCATTCGGAACTTAAGGGAGGGGAGAGGACTTTTTACGTCTTCACTGTATAGTTATTTAATAGTACTGAAGACTCTATTCGAACATATGCTGGCGATGATGTTTACCTGTCCGTTTGAAGTTTCCGGATCATCAGCATCTGAGGCGTGAACAGCTGTTACAGGTTGCCCTGGTTCGTGAAATTCTGTTATATTTACGCAATACGGAGGGACGTGGAGTACAGGTGCATTATCGTTCACATCCAGAATGGTTACGCTAAAATCAATAAAAAAGTATTATTTTAGGGTTCCCCAGGTATCTGTTCCTGAGTTGCTTAGTATGTCGGACAAAGTAGTAGGAACATTGAAACAAAGCATTCTTGAACATGTTAAACTAATTGACAATTTCAGAAACCTACACTTAGATGATTGTTACACTAAAAGTTCGTTCCCTGACCACATTTTTAATTACACACATGGTTTTGATATTGATTCTGATTTAGATATTTTACATGTTTGCCAAAAAGACACTTTACTTAATTTACTGGAAATTTTTGAAATCAACTCTGCTATTAACAACCCTTAATGAAAAAGTACAGTTTGATTGCCAAAAGTTTTTCAATTCTCTTAATTTCAACAAAATTTCCCCTTCTCTGATCTTCCACAAACCGTTATCTTTGTAACAAGACGGCATGTATTAATGGTATGGGATCTGTTTGCACAGAACACCAGTTGATATGTATGCGGTGTTCCTTGTCCTGTTATGTTGTGTGTTTGCGGATCTCTAGCCATTGTTCCATGTCATCTCGATTTTTATCTCTTTATATATTTCTGACAGTTGATTCCCTTTCTCAATCATTCCTTTCAGATATTTTCTTTATAAGTCGTTTTCATGTACCGTTTGATGATTTCGATGGTAATGAGTAGGTATAAAGGCTTCAAGTCGCCCATAGTTCAATCACTGAGAAATATGATGTTATAAATTTCTTCGTTTTTTCACTATCTTAAATTTTTTTTGTCAATATTATTGAAATGTCATTTTTACTATTTTTTTTTGTTAATATGTGACAATTTTCTTTTCTCCATAAAATATTTTATTCTTAATGTAAGTATTTTATACTTCATTGCATTAACTATTGTCATGTGGTTCTTCTTTTATTGTAGAATTTTAAATAATTAGTTGATGATGAACCTATATAGGTTCGAAACATGTTCTGATGGTTTTACCGTTCTAACATCTGATGGTCATACGTATTAAATTGTGGAGACCACTTTGAGTTTTTATTTTTCGAAATATATTGCACTCCACTTTGAGATATAATGGACTTCTACGAAAGGATAAATTGATAGGTTTTATTCAATTCTAAGTTAATTATTTTTTTCTATTGATTTCTTGTAAATGAAATATTTTACTTATTTTTTCATTTATTTTTACTGCCATTAGTCAGTTTAGTAATGTGTCAAAATTGTACCGAATTTATTTTCAAAACTAAGAAGAAAAAGGAAAGTCTGAACTAAAAATTATAGGTGGCATATACAAAATTTCAACGCTACAGTATATGATTGACAACCAACATACTTGACGTGTTTGAAAGCATTCCTACTTTCACCGCTATTGAACCCGTACTGATAATTATCCCAAGCTTCTATAATCAACAAATAATTCACTTTCTCCTCTCTGTCGAGTTTATCGGCCACTTTCAATATCCCGGTATCGGCATCCAAACTGAACTTTCCTTGAGACGACAGCCTGTCCATGAGGTAGGTTATTTTCCCGTATTCCCTGAATCGGCGTCTATCGCTTGTAGTTTGGCTATTTCTCTGCCCACGTGGATGTCTTCCGGTACTAAGATGGAGTTCGGTTCTGCGAGAAAGTAGGGGTTATTGTCGTTCTCATCTAGGATTTGGATGAAGACTTCCACCCCGCTAGATCTGGGCGGCATACCATTATCGGTTGCTTTTATCTGAAAAGTAATATGTTGCTTTATTTCGACAGTGTCGTTAGAGGTCTGAACAATAGGGAATTTTGTTTTATAATCGATTTCTTGAAAAAGATATTTTTTAGAAAATTTGGTGTTTTGACTTCAAAAACACAAATTTGCTTAATTTTATATTCTTCATCGTATATGTTAAAGATGTTAAAGAATGTATATTTTGTTCTAGTGTAACATTTTCACTATAAATGTTAGCTACACTGAACGAAAACTATACTCAGATTTGCAACTGGAGTCATCTTTACTGAGAAAATATATTTCATTTTTTAGTTCTTTTCTTAGATGAAAGCCCAAGCCAAAGCTTGGTTTCAGGCTGAGCCAGGGGATCCGGAGTCAAACCGAGCTTTTGAGCCATTCCGAGTTTTTTTGCTTAATATAATTGTTATTTTTCAGCTAATCTTTTTAATTTTTATAAATTTTTTTCAGGGATTTCAAATCAATTTATATCATATTTTATGAAATGAAAGTCCAAACCAATGAAACGATCTAAATGCAACATATTAGTCAAATCATGTCAACATTTTGGAAGGAACAAATATTCATAAACATCAGCTATAACAGAAGCGTTAACACCGAACCATACAACAAAAACTTATTTTTTGTAGGTTTAGCTCGCTTCTCGCACTCTTTGACATGTAAAGTCTAAAATTTTACGATTTGAAGATATAATTCAACATTTTCTTCAGTGCCGGGGTAAATTCTAATTGAAGTATTTTTAGTTGACTCTTCGATAGTTTCATATTCAGCAGTTCCAATAATAATCAAGTTTTTTCCAAACTTTAATTATACCAGTTTGACAAGATGATGCCTAGTATTAGATTCAATATTGCTGAAATAATTTTTGAAAATCTCCCAATTTTGTTTTTATTTTCTTTAATAGATTGTTACATAAGTTATGGAACGACCGTTCCCACGGATTACTGCTCTCACGGAAACATGATCTGCTGACAGCGGTTTTCCAAGAAATCCTTATCTTGAATTGCGAGGCGATGTTCATCATTTTAACATTCATTTTTAATCATTCTATTTGTATTTCTTGATAGAGAAAGTCGTTTTCAATTGTACATTTATAAGATAAATATTTTTTAAAAACACAATTCTCCGTTCAAAGTATTTAAATGGCGCAGTCGGTAGGATTTGTGCAGTGCGTTTAAAGTAATTTTTCGCGACTTGGAGTGTCTACTTCTTAAGCACAAATTCGAAAAATCGTGATCCATCGAGGATTGTACCGGACGGACCAAGAAACGACCCTACTTCTGGAGGCTACAAAGAATCATTGGAGGAGGAACTGGCGACTACAAGATTTTGGACCACCAAAATAACTGGCACTTCCTTTTCGCCTTTACTGAACCTTCAGCATAAGGATTTCGGTGAAGATAATTTAGGGCAGTTCATTGCGAACAAAATCGGTGTCTATTCTAGACGAGTAATTTAAGAAGAAAAATCAATTTTGTGAATTTTCGTCAAGAAATTTCAATAAATTCGAATCTGAAGTCAATAATACAGATCTATTGATTGAATATTGATTCATGAACGAGCTTGACGATATTTTAAATAGACTAGTTAATTTATCAGTACAAGAAAATTCAGTAGTTAGCGAATATACCAATCAATATTACCAATAATAACAATGGCTCCACCACAGCAACAAAATGTTCAAATGAACTGGAATCTTTCCAAGTCTCGACTTAATACTCTGAAACCTTTTGATGGTGACAGTCACGCACTTAATAAATTTATTGATAAGTGTGATTCATTGATTAATACCTATGAAACATTCAACGATGCATCTTTGAACGAACATGTCTTTGAATGCATCCAGAAAAAATTGATTGGAAATTGAATTGATTCGAAAAGTTATATAGCACCGCCCAAGATAACTATAGAACCAAATTCAATACTCATACCAACAGACATACCCACATGACCAATGTCCCAACGAACACCACCGTTCAACAAACAATACCTAATCAATCACACAGACAATTCAATTATCCCAACATTAATTTTTCTAACCCAAACTTCTCTCCGATACCCATTTGGCCCAATCAACCAATAAATGTCCTACCCAGGCAACTACCACCCCGAAAATATCCTACCGACTGCGCCAGTTAAATACTTTGAACGGAGAATTGTGTTTATAAAAAATGTTTATTATATAAATGTACAATTGAAAACGACTTTCTCTATCAAGAGTTACAAATAGAATGATTAAAAATGAACGTTAAATGATGAATATGGCCTCGCAAGTCCAGATAAGGATTTCTTGGAAAACCGCTGTCAGCAGATCATGTTTCCGTGAGAGCAGCAATCAGTGGGAACGGTCGTTCCATAACTCATATGTTATTTCCTCTGAATCATGTATTGGTTTATTGAATAGAATAGTAAACTGTACATCAAACGACGTCCTTTATTCAAGAGAAGCATTTAACGCTGCAAAATATTACACATTCAGAAAAAGTAATTTTTTAATGCTGTCTCATATTAAAATAATTCAGTGATGGAGTTGAAATTATTAATGAGTGTAATTGAATTGGTTCAAGCAGAAAGGATCAGATTTGAAGAATATTTTGTAACGTTTCGATTGCTTTCATTCATAATAGTCATTTAGTGATGGTTATTTTTTGAGTAACTGAAAGGTTTTTCAATTGTGAACACTCTTACCGTCAAATTTAGCCACTGAAAAAGTTCGTGGTCGATTTTCCCTGATACAACCAGATCTCCTCTCTCTGGATCCAAATAAAGCAAGTTCGATAGTTCCATGGGGCTCATCAAACCGTACGTGATGGTCCTGTTTTTGTCCAAGTCGTCAGCTATTATTGTCCCAATGGGAACTCCGTTTTTGCTGTTCTCCGCCACACTGAATTTATAAAAGGGTTTTCTGAATTTGGGACTGTTGTCGTTGACATCCTCAATGTTGACCTTTATTGATGCTGTAATTGTGTGAATTGAAACATGCGATTGTCAATTTTGTGCATCAACTTCAGTAATATGATATACTACAGATAAAACAGAAAGGTATTGGTGAGCTTGGTGGGACACTTTGAGGTGATCTTCTCATTGATCCTAAGTCAAGAAACAGGTCAAGATCAAAATAAAATAACAAGGAAAAAACTATTTTCATGGCAGAAATATGTTGCTGAATTTGGAGTTACTCATTCTAAGATGGGCTGGAATATATCCTAGAGTCAGAGGTCAGTTGATGTTCAGATAAAATGAATGTAAAATATTTTTAATCACAGAAATACACTGTTGAGTTTAGAGTGAGGCCTTAAGGAACCTTGCCAAAGACTCATGAATGAAGGTCAATATCATTTTTAGTTCAAAATAAAATAAAGCATAACTGCTTTGTGGGTACAAGTGCCAAGGGATCTGGTTCCAGTCTTACAAAAATATATACGTTTTGGTTCATTAACTGCAGATTCAAAGAAGTTTTCCATTGGCACATGTTGTATCCACTGTTGATATATGTGGTTTAGGAACCTATAAAATAATCTTAAGCAATCCAAGCCCTCTTTCTTCATTATTTTGAACTATTTTATTTTCATCTCTTATATGAATATGCAGGGTGGGGCACCAAAAACGAAACAGATCGATTATCTTCAAAATACATGTTTTCTGAAGCAAAAACACGTTGATTTGTAATCCAAGGGGGAAATATTTCTATCATAACCTCAACTGTCACATCTCCCTCCACCCCTCGGTAACTATCATCTAAACAATTTGAATAGGGAAAGTAGTATAAGTGTGACATATCAGTAAAAAAGTAATTTCATAAAGAATTTGGCTATGTTAATTTTCGCTACCTAGCTTTTTATTTTGGCGCCCTCTTGCGGGAAAAAACTGTTCCGTATTTCAAATTATGATCCTTCATTTGCAAGCTAACTTGACATAAATTGACCCCCTTGGATTACATATCGACGTGTTTTTGCATTTTGTTCATAAAACATGTGTTTTGAAGATATTCAACCAGTTTTGTTTTCGGTGCCCCACCCTGTATAATAGAGCTAATTTAATTTGATAAATTCTGTTCGTTTATTTTCTAAATTGATTTAAATTAAAAATCGGAAAGTCTAAAAAGTGATGATGGCCAAGCCCCTTCGAATATTTGTTTGAAAGTGGTTTCATGGTGAATTTTACTAGTTTGGACTTCCATTGTCAGATATGATATAATATGATATAAATGAATAGCTAAAAATAACAGTTATATTGAGCGAAAAACACAATAAAATGAAAATAAGCAAAAAAATTTAAATTTTTGATTGTTTGCTTAATTTCATTATTAGACAATGGAAGTACGAACTAGTGAAATTCTTTGAATACTTTGAAGTCGACCCTAATCAAGTCATCGATGTCAAGGCAATGGTGTAGGTCACCTTAAGATTCATCATACCAAACTCACTAATTCTAGGCGGATTATCTAAAAATGTATCTATTACCAAACGAATGATTCAACGTCGTTCTAATATTTGATCCCCAACATCTAAATATATAGAACTTTTGTAACTTTATGTAGTAGCCACGAAAGGCTACTACAAGATTATGTTTGACGAACTCGTTCACAAGGTTATTTCTTTTGAGGTGCTAGATATATACATTTTTGTTTTCTTGAATACAGATTTCAATTAGTACTTATGCTTATTTAAAAAGAACTCTTAGGAATAACAATATTACTGATAAATCCTACCGTGAGCTTTTTGTGGACCAGTTTCCGAATTTACATCTTCAACAACTAGTCCAACAAGAAAACTTTCCACTGTTTCTCTATCTAGTTGTTTATTAACGGTCATCACGCCTGTTATTGGTTCTAGGTGGAACGAGCTGGAACAGTCCAAATCTTGTCTTCTTAAAACGATTCCTCTTTCGTTTCTGGCTATACATTCGTCGTCGTCGATTTTATAAACTAGTTTTGCTGTGGAGTCTTGATCCTTAGCGGTCAGGTTGGCGATGATTGTGCCGACCTTGAAACACGAAAGACGTTGTTATTCTTATCAACAATGGTGAAACAATAAATGGTATTATATATGGAATATAGGCTACTTTGGCACATCTGACTTTTTATTACTAATGACTTTTTAATACTTCTAATTGATAATGTGGTTGAATTGGTCGATACTTGATGAAAGCCATGATAAATATATTCACAAACATTTCATTGTGAAATATTCACGGAACTGTAAAAAATAGCTAACACCTGTTTCACCATACAGTAGTTGTGAACTAACGTACCTATAGAGAAGCCATTAGTGCGATCGGTTAATAAGATTTTTCCAATTTTGTTCAGTAGGTATTGTTGGAAGTTGGAAGTTTACAGTAATTTTGGCATTAATAGGGACTTTTATTATCAATTCAACTTTTATGGTGACATTTGAAAAAAGCTCAGTCTAATCAACCTCAAATTGATACAGTATACGTTCAAGGAAGTTTATGATTTTATAATGGCTAAGTAAACATTCCTGGCCACTTTACCTTATGGAATGGAAAAGTGGCAACTTTGCAAGAGTTGGAGAAATAGAATATTCAAAAATATTAATCATAGAAATTACAACTATATTACAATTGAATTTTTCTCAATTAGGTTTATTGGCCAAATGTTTTTTCTTAGATCCACCGATTCATTCCAGTATATTATGTACCTATGTCATGTCTGATGAATCCATGTAATTGTGTGAAACAAAAATTGAATGGAAATGAGAAAAGACAATAACATATCCTTTCGAAGATCTAGTACCTACATCGACTTACGATTGAAATTGAGGCTGATGACAAGCAATTTATTAGACATTTTTAGAAATACCAATATAATACGTTGTTGTTGTTAAATTAAATCAAGTAGATTGGGCTTGGAAATGATAAATTGATTGTTGTTTGAAGGTGATTGACAATGTTTCATGATGACTGTCATCACCCGAAGACGATTGTAGATACTAACAATCGAAACGTCGTGAATTAACGTGACTTGGAATCTCTACACTTTTTATTTTTATTTTCTTTTTTCATTCCTTTATTTTTATTTTGTTTTTATTTATTCAATTGTTCTATTTTTACTTGTAGTTTATTTCACTATTATTTCATTTCAGGTTTATTTTGCTTAATATAATTGTTATTTTCAGCTATTAATTTTTAATTATTCTTTTTTAGTTGTTTCAGGAATTTCAAATCATTTTATATAGTAGACAATGGAAGTCCGAACTAGTGAAATTCAAATTGATTGTTGGTTTATTTTAAATATAAAATTATAAATAAAACCTGCAAATGTTAGAACATAAGTCCTGTGAATCTGTAGAAAATGGAATACTTGACAATATGTGATTTTGATATATTTATATGGTATTCAATTTACAAAATGTAGTTAGCATTTCCAATTCTGCAAAGTTGGTACGTCATAAAAAAGGATTTTATTTTCAACGACGTACGCAATTACAGGAAAGGCTTATCTACATATCTGACTTGAACCTTCTAATTGCACCATTATAAAATATCACCAACTTGAAAGTGTGTGCAAATAATTGAACAATGGAAACATTCGACATTAATATAATCTATTATATAGATATGATTTTTCGTATTCAGTATTGCAAACCTGACTAATTTCAATCAAATAGCTAATTTTAACCTAACATTTGTTCGGGTATTATCTAAATAAAAGAAATAATGGTTTTTTCCCAACCGCGGCACTAGGAAGTTTAATTGTCTCAAAAGAACGCCGTTATCTATATCATTATCTATCAAACAAGAATTTTGTATGTACTCTTGTTCAAAGAATCCTTTATTAGGACAAATATCATCTGCTTTGCAACCCTGTACTAATTCGATATCATTGATTTTATAGGGGGTTTCAGATCAAAGTACTATACTCCAACCTGGATCGCATAAATTAATTCAAAATTGGTTGGGCAATAGAACTCTTCCAGAAGTTTCTAGAATCTCTGTAAATAAATCCAAAATTTGTATGGCGTACGGTTTCGTCAAAACCGTCGGTTGAAAATAAGTTTGGGACATTTATGGTCAACATAGATCGTTTATAAATTCTCGATTCACAAGGGGCCTGAATGATAACCCTGTGGCACACTTGAGCTATCATAATAACTAGGAGATTTGAATGACTCGTATTAAACAAACTGCTTCATGTCAATCATATATAACTTTAGGGGTAGTGTTAGGAAATCCGTGAAACCCATCTATTTCAATTCAGCTGGAAAAATGTAGTGATCAATCTGATCATAGGCTTTCTGAAAATCTAAATGAACAACATCAACTGAGTATATATATATATATATATATATATATATATATATATAAAAAATAAATAGATAAGTACTCTTTGATCATTCCCATATTGATTTCAATTTAAGAGCCACCGGTATACAGCTGTTTCAGCCTATTGGGCATCGTCAGTACCATCAATATATATATATATATATATATATATATATATATATATATATATATATATATATATATATATTGATTTAAATAATGGTATGCAAGACCTATGTTGCATGAAATCATGCTGATGTACTGATATGTTAATTTTTGCCTATACCGAATGCAAATTTCAAGCGACTCAGAAAAATTGCACCCCATTTGAATTATGAATAAAGAAGACCTTGATTGAATTGAAGGGGTTATATTTTTAGGAGTGATTAATTTCTGGGAAAGAAAGTTTTTGGCTTTCTACTACTCCATCTTGATACAAAAAAGAAGGATGAGGGAATCTTCCAAAGAAAGGAAGGAAGTAATCAATTTGAAAATAAGTAATCCTATACATGGATGTGTAGATCATGCACAGAAGTAACTTTCAGACACAAACTGAAAGAAAGTCCTCCTGAAACAGCTACTTTCATATAAACATTGAATTACACGAGAGAAAAAAAATTCTTTCGAAACAAATACTTCTATATGAACACTGAATTATACAGATGATACTTTCCTCTACTCAGTTTGTATTTCAAACATTTGTTGTGAAAGAAAAATCAGATGTCATTCACATGAGTTCGACTTTAAATTAATGGTAACAAATTGCACTTACATGGAACACTGTCATCCTCACTGGTATACATCGATGTTTTGCCTTAAGACACTTGCCCCAAGGCTCTTCAGTACCAAATTGGATAACATTATAGAAAATACACACAATTCATTCATTAAAAAAAATCGTAATTTCAGTTTGTGTCTGAAAGTTACTTCTTTGCATGATCTACACATCCACGTATAGAGTTACTTATTTTCAAATTGATTACTTCCTTCCTTTCTTTTGAAGATTCCCTCATCATTTTTTTGTATCCAGATGGAGTAGTAGAAAGCCAAAAACTTTCTTTTTCACAAAAGACCTTGATGTAGTGAATCTGAATATTTATGCTGTCCATGATGTTTATAAAGTCATAATTATGTATTGTCAATATTCAATATTTTAGAAAATTATGAATAGAGTTGCAATTTTATGCTAAATTCATTAATTCATAAAAATGGGGTCACCATTCAAAAAAATACCTTTTTGCCAATACTTTTTGAGACGCCCTGTATGAACTAAAATATTTTCAGAATGCGAGTCGATAAATGCTATAACATTTTTCTCAAAACTTTTTTCGTATTTCGGCTAGGAAATCTAACATCATCTTTGGCTATTGGACTGCCTCATACTGTGAATGGTTCACCCTGTGTATGTAGTTGTTTTTTATTCATTTGGAACAGACTCTTTTTTAAGTTTACAAATTAAATGATACCACTATAAATTCGCCAAACAATTTACCGGCGCATTCTCCAAAACATACACAGCTCCCGGTTCCTCGAATATCGGAAGCTTATTGTTGACGTCGACGATTTGGATGTCGGCAGTAACCGCGTCTTGAAGCTGACTGTCTCCCGGGGCTCCGTCGATGGCCACGACTTCTAGGGAGTAGCGCATGGTCCTTGGGTGTGTGAGGTCGGGATCTAGAGAGGCCCCCTTGGCTACTCTGATGATGCCTGTTTCAGCTTCGATGGTGAATTTATCTGAAGCTCCGTTTTGGATTCGGTAGACAACGTGGTTGTTTGGAGATGAGCCGTCCAAGTCACGAGCATGTACCTTCAAAAGCAAATAAATTTTTCAGTTTGATTATACATCCCTTTCAGTTGATACCATTTTAGCTATCTCGGAAATGGTAAGACTTACAAATTTGAATAAATTAGCAAATAACGTGAAAGTCGAACAGAGGAATTTTTTGTGGTGCTTCATGAGTTTATGATCTGGTATGGACCAGTTTTCAATGCGACATCTCGTTTATTTGATTTCATCAACATCTAGAGTAATAGAATAACAAGGATATATCTTTTTGATATATCCTAAAGATCTTCGGATCATAACTGTTGCGGAATAATTGGATTGAGAATCATTAGTCCCTTTTTTCAAATGGCTTTTTAAATGTTGCAAAATATGTAGAGTCATGACCGTCTTTCTGAATTTTGGTTGGACTTGACCTCAGGAATAGAAACTATTTGTATTTCCACTAGAAAGGAGCACCAGCTCATAACTGTAAAAGAATGTATCAGTTTCTGGTGATATCTATCGAAGATAAATGGAAAGAACGCATGCCCCATTCGATGGCCTCCCAGGGCTTCCGACCTAACTCCCTCGACTTTTTTCCGTGAGATTTTTCGAAGGATGCAACTTATGAAAGATGGTTAAAATATTAGGAAAAACTATAACGTATTCAAAAAACACTTTATTGTGCGATTTTCACTACTAAACAGTTTCACAAAAATGCAACACGTGTTTCGCTATATACTGGCTTCTAAATAAAAACTAAGTAAAGACATGCCCGATACAGCCATTGTAGGGCGAAACGTGTTGCGTTTTTGTAAAACTGTTTTGTGAAAATCTCATCCATGAATTCCATCATATAGCAAAACTGTAAAGTTCATTCTTTTACTACAACAAAAAATGATATCCATAAATGTAGTAGACCAAAGTGTGTTCCCGAAGATAAATATATAAATGTATGATCTATCTTCAATTCTCAATATCTTTTATTTTTGATATGACTCAAATAACCAATTTTTGTGAAAATGTATGACCGAAAAACTTTGAATTCAGTTATTTTTTTCATTTGTATCCTTTTATTTTTTCAAATCTATTCAAATATTTCAGATATGCGTGATAACATATTCTTGATTTTTATTACTCTCTCAATACAGAAAAAATTTCTCAAGGTGCTTCAAATATGAAGGGCAACTTATCATATCTGCCCAGAAATATTACTACGTTTGATAGAAAATAAGAATAAGGATTCATCTTATTAGTAATACGTATTATTATAAATCTTTGTCTATACATTCCAAAACGTAAAATTATTTGACATTGCAATCAAAATGTACCCCGTTTGGTTGACTTTTCGGATACCAACTGTGTGTTCTTTTTGAAATGATTGGAAAAACTATAAAAATTGCTCTGAAAATAGATAAAACGTCAATTCAAAGTCTTTTGAAGTGGAATGACACTGGCTGAATTTCATTTTTTGGATTTTTTCAATACATTTATTTTATTATCTGAGAGGGTATCTAATTGACGAAGTGTAAAAAATAATGGAATTAGAAATAATTTATGAAATCTGGGTATAATACAAATTAAATAAGTGAATATAAATGTTTGCTCTGAAGCATTCTAGCATTTGTCGTCACAGTTTTTGTTCAAACATCAAATTCAAAACAGATACGATTTACCTTTTCAGAAAGACCAAAAAAAATAAGGTATCATATCCAAATAGGGTAAGTAAGAGTGGACATGCTTATAGTTATGGGTTTTGTTTATGAATAGTTTCATTTACAAAATATTCCGAGTGTATCCGAGAATAATATACCTTCAATTACTTGTTTTCAATTAGTTATCAGGAATGGAAATTCTATGAAAATACGCAATATTTTATTGGAAAGTTTTATCAAACTGGTATTGCAATGCAATTGAAATGAGATATGATAGACGTTTCTATTGATGGATAAAATATTCATTAGTTACTAGTAACAATTTTTCCAATGGACAGACCAGAAACAGAAAAAAACTATGTAGGTGGATCTAATAATTTTATAATTTTCGTGTTATGCCAATTATAGCTTGTGGACAGTTTTCTCTTAAATAATTTTCATAATTACCTGAAGTATTGATGTTGCTCCAGGAACATTCTCTGCCACCGATTTATTGTAAAAAGTATACTCGAACATGGGTTTGTTATCGTTAACATCTTCGACGTATATCAGCAAAGGGGCCTCTGTAAACAAGCTGGGACTTCCCCAATCTCTCGCCCTTACGGTTAAGTACAATATCCTCACGTTTTCCTTGGATGTCCCTTTGAGATTTTCAAAATCTACGGGATATTTAACTTGGATAACTCCTGTCACGGAGTCTATGGTGAAATTGTCTTTCATCGTGCCGAGTAGTTCGTATTCTATTTCACTATTTTTGGTACCTACATCAGTATCATAATAAATAATTCAAATGAGTCCAAAATTATTCATTTTTAAGAAGGCAATGTGAAAATGTCTATGCTAAATGAAAAAAAAATAGTATTGGTCTTACTTGTAAAGGTCAGAGTTGCAGAGATTTAGGATTGGAATTGTAAAATGGAAATAAAAAATCACTATAAAGAACAAGAGTATTGAAAGATTTAGAAATACTCAATCAATTAATCAATCAATCAATTTATTCAATTCACAAACATATTCTTGTCTATAATAGATGTTAGTATATTTTCAATGATAATTACAGTAGATTAAAAAATAAAAAAATAAATAAATAACAATAAATAAGTGGCGGTGTTCAGTTCTTGGGAAACGCCTAAGCAAAGCTTGTGTTGCGTATTTTCCCCGATCTGAACACAACCATGAATGTGAGAAAAAAACTATTCATTCCTTTCGGTAAGAAATAAAAATTTATAATTATATATATATATATATATATATATATATATATATATATATATATATATATATATATATATATATATATATTATATAATAATAATAAGAAAAAATAGAAAGCAATGATCAACCTGAAGAAGTATTGAACCAGACAATGAGGCGAAGAGGAGGCAGGTGTGAGATAAATTGAAAAAAAAATCAGACATGATTCACTGAGTTGATTCAAATATTTCTTTTAAGAAGTCAAAGTTGTGATCATTAATTTTTTTTTATATTTTTTAATTCAATGGGAACTTGATTACCAAATTTCGGTCCAAAGTAAGTTACAAACCTTTGGGTATATACGTTTTTACAAAAAGGAACACTAATTGTTTTCTCGGATTTGGCTCGGGTATCGTATATGTGTGTCAGATATGTGAGAGGCGAGCTCAACGTCCATAGTACATAATAACTATGTACTATGGACTGTATGTGTATAATTTTCTGATATTGAATAAAGTAGCCTCCTTATATAAGCTATCAGTTGGATGTCTTCTATCTTTCTTCAGTACTATTTTAAGCAATGTATTTTGTATCACTTGAAGATTATGTAAGTGTGTTTTATTCAACCCACCCCAAACAATAATACAGTACCTTATAACTGATTCAGCTAATGCATCGTATGTCATTGGTAATAAATGTTTATTTAGTATGTTTCTGAGTTGGTAGAATTTAAAAATAAGTTTTCTAAGTCTTCTCACGAGAAAATCTACATGTTTGTCCCAGCGTACATGTTGGTCAAGTATCACACCCAGATATTTTATTGTATCCGTTTTCTTATATGTGGACAAGAACAAATTAAAGGAGTTTGGCAATTGGGAGTATGTATGAAAATGTTTCCCTCTAGTGGTTGGTCTCAATATCACCATCGAAGTCCTTCAGGTTGTAAATGCTGTTAATATATATTAGAAAAAGAATTGGACCCATGACAGTGCCCTGCGGAACACCCATGGTAACTGGTTGTGACTGGCTATAAGTGTCGTTTATTTTGACCCTTCGGGTTCGGTCTTGTAAATAATCAGCTAGTAGTTCTAGAGGCTTACCCCTCACTCCCACATTTCCTAACCTTTCTAACAAAATATCATGATTAACAGTGTCGAAGGCTTTGGCCAAATCTAAGAACACCGCTAGACATTTTTTCTCTTCGTTAGCTTTATTCAGTATTTTATTCACCAAGTGAAAAACTGCGTTTTCGGTTGACATATTTTCTCTGAATCCATATTGGCAAGGTTTGATGTTTTTCCAGAAAATATACAAATCTATTTTTTTTATTTTTCAAAAAGTTTCGCAAAGTTATTAGTTACCGATATAGGTCTATAGACCTATATCGCTAATGAATGACCAGTTGGTCATTCATTAGAATAAATTTTTAAGTTTATTAATTTCCATTGCTATCAAATGATTCAGTTTCAAACCTTTATTTTTCATGTGCAAAATTTCGAACTCTTCATTAAAGATATGATTTTTTTCCAGAAGATGATTTGAATATGTTGAATTTGTTTTCTTATTTACATAGTTCATATGATGTTCCTGGATTCGATTCGTTAATGTTCTGCCAGCTTGACCAATATATACCCTAGGGCACGTTCCACATTTTAATTTATATACTCATGATTTCCCGAATTTGGATGTATTGTATTTATTATTTTTAACCAACTTTCCCAACGTATTACTTGTTCTATATGCAATTTTGATATCTCTTTCCGTTGGTTGTCCAAAATACGTTAAAGCTCTATAATTTTGATTATCTACTTTATCGATACGAAAAACGTAGACTTTCTTGGCAAGTATTTTGTTTATCAATTCGGTTTTAAACCCACTGTTAACCACAGTTTGCTTAATGATATTAAGTTCTTTATTGAAATTATCCATTGAAAGAGGAACATTGACTAATCTGTGAATCATACATAAGCTGCTACTTTGTGTTGACATGGATGGGTAGAATCGTAATGGAGGTATAGTAATATCCGTATAGGACGGTTTGTAATAAATTGAAAAATCATGTTTGTTGTTCCTTCCACTAATTGTTGAGTCCAAGAAATTGATTGAGTTGTCTGTTTCTATTTCAATAGTGAATTTAATGTTTTCATGAATTTTGTTAATATCCCTATGAAAAGTGTCTAATTGTCTCTTAGAACCTGTAAAACATACCAAAACGTCATCCACATATCTATGCCAATACAAGAAATTCTTAATCAAAGGATGTTTAAAGATCGACTTCTCTAGATTATCCATGAAAATTTCTGCAAGTAATGGGCTTAATGGATTTCCCATAATTAAACCTTTTGAGGAGGAATAAATATTGTTGTTAAATTGAAGTGTTAAATTGAATTATTTTCAACTTACAATAAAGAAATCAATTTTAAATCAAATTATACACGGTAATCACATGAACTTGAAGTGTCTCACCATTCAAATCTGCATCTCTAGCCTCAACTTTCAATGGTTTTTCGAAATCGAGTTTGTTTTCCAGAAGTCTCGCCTCGTATTTGTTTTGAGTGAAGATCGGCGGATTATCGTTGACATCTTCAATATTGATTATCAGCTGTACGGAATTTCTATTACCGAAACCTAGATCGTCCCTGGCTTCAACTGTCAAAAAATGTCTGGATACTTGTTCTCTGTCCCAGTTCGGCCCTCCTGCTAATTTGACTGTTATAATTCCGGACGTTGGGTGTAGATTCAACCTGGAAAGTTGATTGATTCATTGATTGATAATATGTTCATTGTTTAAGAATGAAATTCTTGTTAAAAATACAATGTCATAAATGAATATTAATATAAACATAAAGTATAAGATGTGAAATATAAATGTATAAAATGTAAATGATTAATATAAAATATAAACTATATATACATACATATGCAAAGGTTACATGACAATAACTAGGACAACGAATGAAAATATGTTTTTCACACACAGTAGAATCGCAATTTTCACACATTCTAAATTACAGGGCATCGTCAAAATATTCTTTTAGGTCATAATAGGCTTTATCACTTAATTACGTACATTTCTTTCTGAATATGATGAAAGGAGTCTCTTGGATTTCATTGGAAAGTTTATTGCATATCTTGATTCCATTATATGTTTGAACCAAACATGTTTTTGGAATTGGTAGATTCAGTTCATTTGACCGCCTTGTGTAGTATGTGGTTGTAGCTGTAGATTCATAGTTTTCCCTATTTTTATGTATAATCGATACGGTTTCCAATGTAAATATTGAAATAACCGTAAGGATTCTATGTTCTCGAAAAATGGGTTTACATGAGTCACGCCATTTCGCTGTACATATGTACCTAATAGCCCTTTTCATAAAGACAAAAACCGACTACATGAGTTGTTTACTGCAAACACCCCAAAAGGGTATACCATACCTTAGATGGGAGTCTATTAAGGAATAGTACACTTCTTTCGCTGCAGCAAACCCCCGTTTCTTTGAAATGTTTCTCAGTGCGAAACAATTTGATACCAATTTTTTGTTGGTGTGTGCAATATGCTGAGAGAATTTTAAATTTTCATCTAAATAAATTCCCAAAAATTTCAAAGTAGAGTTATTTTTTATTGTGGTATTGTCTAGGGGGATATCAGGTATATTACACTTGATTGCTAATATATTTGTTTTGCTGGTATTTAATGATAAAAGATTCGAGTCAAACCAATTTTTACTTTTTTCATGTCATGGCATATTTTGTTATGCAATCTGTGTTTGTCCTTGTTATGCCACAATAATGTGGTGTCGTTAGCAAATAAGGTAAATCTTTCTGTAATCGATATGCTGGTTAAATCATTTTTTATATAACAGAAACAGTATGGGATCTAATACAGAGCCTTGAGGTACTCGACAATTTATCTCTCTAACGTCCGGTATGCATTGGACGCTCTTCTCATGTGGATTGATATCGTCCCAAATTCGATAATGTTGTTTGTTCACGTACCCATTCTTCCAGAAATGGGCCTCATTTATGAAAATGTTTTTTCGATGAAAATTAGGGTCGGTTGCCAATTGCCTCAGAACCCATTCAGAGAACAGACGTTATTGTCTATGGTCGTTTACCTTCAGTTCTTGAGTCAGTTGAATTTTGTACGGGTGCAAGCCCAAGTCTCGACGCAAAATTCGCCAAGTTGTGGTCTGCGAAAAGTGAGTTCTTGCGAGCGATGCGAAATCGACTGTCTCGGATTCTCTTGCACACTCTCACAGACAGCGGCGATATGTTCGACAGATTTTGCGTTTCGTCGACGACGTACGGGTGCTGGTCGATCGTTTACTGAACCAGTGGACTCAAATTTATTCAACACATTTCGAAGTCCTCTCGGTAGGACGATTATGGTGACCGTAAAATGGGCATACCGCGCGGTACGTTGCCCGAACAGAACATCAATTTGATTGAACAATTTCTTTATTTGCACGTGTTGTTAAATGCTATATCCGTCCTGACTGGATGAATGACAACTAATTTGACAGATGCAGCTTCAATAAGAATGCCGTTATCAATTGTTCTGTCAAAGTTCTGAAGTCCCTGTTGGAAGAGCCTATATATGTATAAGGAGGCTCCGGAGTGTAGGTAGATGAAATAAAAAAACACCCTGCATGCCAAAATGTATAGTTTCCTTGAAATGAACTCGGAGGTGTCCTGTTGTTTTTGGCTACAAAATATAATAACTGGGAATTTGATGGGACACCCAGTATATATTCATAAGCAGTTTTTCAATGTCTAATGGTTTCGAAAATATGGAAAACAGATGCATATTTACTTTTATTTCGAATACGTTAATAATTTCAAAATTACCACAATTATTATTGTCGAAATTCTTTTTCGCCCCGTACTTTCGAAACAAAGCGTCCTATCAAAAATCATCAAAGAACAAAATATCCTTAGAATAGTTAAAGGAATAGCCTTTTAATTTTTTGCCTGTTCAATAAAGTATAAGTTCTTGATATGAACCAAAATATATCATACTGTCGCATGTATTATGGGTCTACTGGGTAGTCGTAATACAGGTTTTCGGCACAATGAAAGGACAGCATTCAATAAGCATTGGATTATTGCACTGAAAATCGAAGAAAAATTCAACATCGTTTATCCATAACCAGCAAATATACAAACTTGAGAAAACCGGTTGCTAAACGCTAGCCTGGTGTCAGTCACAATAAACATGAACTTCTAAGAACTTACATATAATCTATACTTCCAGCCACATTCGTGTATCTGATCCCCCTTGTCCCAAATTTTCCAGAATCGTCATCCAGAGCTTGTATCCATGCAACTGTAGTTCCAACGTCGCAATTTTCCGGCACGAAGACTTCGTAAAGGCTTTTGGTGAATTCTGGAAAGTTGTCGTTTCTATCGAGAAGATTAACGGTAACAGCGGCTTCACTGAATTTCGGGTTATCTTTAACGACTTCTTTGGCGATCAGAGTGATGTTGAGCTTCTTGATCTTCTCGAAATCCAAGGCGGTACTGTTCTTGACCCGAATCATGAACGTGGCTTCGTTAACAGCTTTGTTGGGAGTTATATCGAAGGTGTCTCCAGCACCTTTGACGTAAAGATGGAAAGTACCATTTATTCCCTAGAAGAAATAAAACTGAGGTGAACTTTGGCATTGGTGTTCCTCAAGGAAATATATCAGAGTTACTTTTACTAATTGTGTGTTTTAACATCCCGGTGAAAAATTTCAAATCTTGATCTTCGAATTATCCAAATAATTGGTTTATAATATTAAACAGAAGTAATTAATTGGAAAATTTGTGTTCTCGGTGTGGTACATATGGAATGACCTTATTTATCCTTCTGGATATGAATGAGTAGAAATAATAAATGAAGTATACTTCTTGATTCCTTCGACAATAAGTAGTTTTTGAGAACAGTTTATTTTCAGTATTTTCAAACGACATGGAGAATTATAGTAGTGGTGATACAGCAATTATAATTCAGTGTCACTATTTTTCGGGTTTAAAGGGCGTGGATTTTTGGAATTTTTTCCTGACGTTTCGCTGGCTTCTTCAGATGTTTATACATCTTGAGTTTTTCTCCGATGACTGGATTTACAGCTGCGTAAAACGTATTTATGTTGACTCTGGTAGTTTTGTATGCTAATACATGTACCTAGATTGGATAAATCGCTAAAAGCATGTTTATGTTGACTCAGATAGTTTGGTGTGCTAATACCTATATCTGGAATAGGTAAATTGCGTAGAGCGTGTTTATGTTGACTCAGGTAGTATGATGTTCTAATACCTGGATTAAATAAACTTCGTAAAGCGTGTTTATATTGACTCAGGTAGTTTGGTGTGCTAATACTTGGTATTCTGGATCAGGTAAATTGCTTAAAACGTGTTTATGTTACTCAGATAGTTTTGATGTTCTAATACCTGTACCTGGATTAGGTAAATTGCTTAGAGCGTATTTATGGTGACTCAGGTAGGTTGGTGTGCTGATACACGTGCCTGGATTAGGTAAATTGTGTAAAGCGTGTTTATGGTGACTCAGGTAATTTGATGTTATAATAACCTGTACCTGCATTAGGTAAACTTCGTAAAGCGTGCCAATGTTAATTCATGTAGTTTGGTGTGCTAATACATGTACCTGGATCAGGTAAATTGCGTAAGGCGTGTTTATGTTGACTCAGGTAGTTTGGTGTGCTAACAGCTGTACCTGGATTAGATAAATTGTCAATAACATTCGTCGACAGTTTTCTACCTGCCGTCATACTGTTTGCTATTCTTCAACTTCCTACAATGCGATTCCATATTCGGTTTAGGTTCAGAGCTTCTTCTTTTCTATTCTTTGGCATCCCTGGTTGGGGGCAATGAGTTTTATGTTTTCAAACAGGTAAATGTGGAGTGCGTGCTCCGCTACAGCCGAATTGTCGGTTTGGTCTAGTCTGCAGTTTCTATCAAGCTCCTTCAGCGTTGTTCCCCTGGATCTTCTGGCAACTTCGATGTATACCTTCTCACAAGTGCACGGTATGAGATATACCCCTGCTGCTGATAGTGGGTTTCTTTTGTCTGTAGCCGACCTATGACATTGTTATATTTTCTTGGTGGTTGGAAGATCGTTTCTCAAGAGTTTTCCAATTCTGTCTGAGACCCTGGGAATATATGGTAGATACGCCCGTGCAACAATCTCTTCAGTCTCGTGGCCTTATTGATCTCAGGTACACTGTATCCATTCGATCTCAAGGTCACTTAGGGACGTTCCAGTCCTTCCTGTAGATGCCCTGGTTTACATATTATTCGAGTCTGTTCAGTAAGAGTAGAGATGCGCTAGGATGGTAGTTTGTGTGTGTAGGTATCTATCCATATGTGTGGGTTTTTGATACACTTTGTTTGTTATCCGCTGGTCCTGTTCAGTCTCCATGGTGAACTTGATGCTAGAGCGTCCCTGCCAAGTTTCCGAAGACGAAGACGAAGATGCTTTCTACGTAACGTAGTCACAAGGTCGGTGTTAATTCAAAGGTTGAAATTTAAAAAATCGACGGCTTTTGAACTCGAAAAATAGTGACACTGAACACCTCTGCCACGAAAGCCTCAATCATATTGTCAATTGATATTTACTTCTGCCACCAACAATATAATATCTGATTGTATCTCTTACGAATACTTTTACAGTATACCTTTGTTTTGGAATATGAAACACAACTTACCTGGTCGTAATCATAAACTTCTGGTAACGAATTTCCTAAAAATGTCAGCGGAGTATTTACAGGAGAATTTTCAGCTATATCGCATTCGTAGTAGTTGCTTTTGAATTTTGGTGTTTCGTCGTTGACATCAGTGACCATTACAGTAACTTCAGTTGTCGCTATTGGTGCTGGTACTATTTTACTTCCAACTTCTTTAGCCTATAAGTTGGTCAAAAAATAAATACGCAGGGGGGAAGAATATCAGTTTCAGAATTTTCAACCAAGATGAAATACTGACCGTAATCTGAAGAATATAAGTTCCAGCCCCAGCTGGCAATGCTTCTCTGTCTAGAAAGCTTGTTGTTAGAACTACTCCTGTATCTCGCTCAACAGAAAAAATATCAGATATCCTGTTCAGACCATTTGACATTAGAGAGTATTCGATGGGGTTGTTTATACCACGATCACCATCCACTGCCACGACTGAAACAAATGAAGACTGGAGTTGAAAATTTAATGAAATGAATTTGAGGTGGAACTGAAATAAATTTTATTGAGTCTTGTAGATTTTACCTTGAAGTACAGAAGACCCAATAGGGCTGTTTTCTTCTATTCTAGCTACTGGAGACACTCTAACAAATTCGGGAGGTTGATCTTCTACATCTTCTACCTTTATCAAAAGCGCTGCAGTTGCGGTGTTTACTCTACCTTCTTTGGCTCTGTCGATTGCAAGAATTTTGAGCTGATGTACGGTCTGCCTTTCATAATCCAAAGCGGCTGTTATCAATAATAATTATTGAAATAGTTTTTTTGATGGAAATTATAAACAGGAGGAGTTTTAAAGGTGTTTTATCAAGGATAGTTTAGTCTTCAATAGGGGATAATATGGCTCATTCATAAGACTACATTTCGCAACTGAAGATGATCTAAAGTTCAGGCCATTTTTAACCCATCTCTTTGGTGGACAAAACGAGCATCGAGAAAAGTTTACCAGTTCTGGTGGTGGAAAGAGTGCTTTCGCCATAGCTTAGTGAGAATTAGGTATTACATAGCACAATACCAACAAATAAGGAATTGCTTTTCCATTACCTGTTTAATTGCTAATGACACAATCTTTAATTTTTTTAAAGAACAAAACACAAGCTCAATAGGAAAATTCATAAGGCACTCTGCGAGCGGTGCCTGTGCTAAAGTAGCGATTCACATTGGATTTGAATCGCTGGAGATTAATTCCATTTGGAAAAACGTTCTCAGGAAGTTTAATCCATATAAACGCCGTTCTCTAAATGAAAAAAGTTCTTATACAGTGGAGTTCGAAGTGTATTGAGTTGAACCGTAAAACGAGCAACCACAGTCTGTCGCGTATTTTTGATATGTACAGCTCTTGATGGAATCAAATGTCCAACGTTTCGTCGATGTTCCAGACTTTCAAGGTTGCAAGTGATATTAGCGTCTCCAATTAGGCGGATGGCTCTTTTCTAGATGGAATCCAGCAGCTTCAGGGTATGCTAGGGGGGGGTGGCACATACATAAGAATAATACTCCAAAGAATGTTTGATCTGAGCTTTATAAAGCATTAAAATTGTTGAGGTTTGTACAGTTTCCTGGTTCGGAACAGTGTTCAAGCTTTTGGGAAGCGGCGTCCATTTTAACCCCCAACAAACTTATCGAAGCAGAAGGTGGAATTATCTGATCTGACATATTCGTTTCGGAGACATTCATCGTTTTGGAGAAAACTGATGCCTGGATTTTTGTGGGTACTGGTTCCTTTTATAACAATTCGGGATTATTTTTAGATCCTCATTAAGATATGCAACCTCCTGCTGCCGGTGAAGATGTGCATCCGCCGCAGATGTAAGTGTACTGTCGTCAGCAAAGCAATGAATTGGATTTTTGTTTTTTCCAATAAGTCGTTGATATACAATAGAAAGAGGGTTGGAAACCAAATAGATCCCTGGGGAACACCAGCTTTGATGCTAAAAGTATTCGAGAGATATCCGTCGATGGCCATTAACAGGGAACGTTCTTTCGAAGCAGTCAAATTATAATGTGTCTTTTTAATATGGGTATATAATCATTGAGAATATCAAAGATAACATTGAGTACGTTTTGGTTGACCTCAAAGAGGGTATTTTTCTTATTGGAATGAGAATTAAAGCTTCATATGTTTTACAATGGCTTTTGGGTTGACTTGCCTCTATTGACTAGACCCGTGTTTTTGAATTTTTGCGAAAAATCCTTTTCTGACAGTTTTGCCTTGTGGGGCATTTTTGATGGCCACTCTTTATATAGTAAAGGTCATACACTGATGAAGACAACAAAGTTGACGTCATCAGTATACACTACGCGAGTTGGGAAGAGTGCTATAGTTCTGGTGGGTGAGAAGTATTTGTACTCCAATTCTTACTTTCAACTCATTTGGAACTGGTATAGCTTTAGTTGACTTTTTCTCACCTACTAATCGCACCACGGCCTTTTCTCCCACCGTGTTAACCGCAAACAAATGATCGTCGCCGTCCCCTTCTTGAAGAAAATATACGACCTGTCCGTACGGTCCTTCGTCAGCATCCGTGGCCTTGAGAGTTGTTATTGTACCTGGAGAAGCGTCTTCGGGAAGGGTGATGGTCGGCTGGTAACTTTCGAATATCGGCGTGTTGTCGTTGACGTCTTCGACTAGCAGCAGGAGGCCTTGGGTAATGTAGTTGCCGTAGCCCAAGTGGCCGTCGGTGAGCGTGAGTACCAGAGCGTATTCCTCTTGGGCCTGGAAGAGTGGAGAAAATGGGAGTAGTTGCATATACATAGACATAGACGTGAGCGTAGATGTAGGCGCAAACAATGACATAGACATACATATACATAGACATAGACGTAGACATAAACGTAGACATAGACGTAGATACTGACACAGTCATAGATATGCTACCTTACGCAGAAAACATTTAAAGATCAGGGAAATCACCATCTGATTAGAGAACATGTACCGATGATTATTCCTGGTGTTATAGTCATTGTCGCAGTGTTTCGGGACGTTTTTGTAATATATGAATAAATAAATTGAAATGATTCGAGAGGAGTATATTATCCGGAACGGTGCCAATGAAAAATTGAAAAGAGTGTATTATCCCGAAAGGTCGAAGTCCGTCATTGAGATTTCATGTTAGTGGAAATTTATATTGTAACTCTTTTCTTATGAATGATATTCTATTCAAATCCATAATGAACGTACAAACATCTTTATAAAAAGTTTATTTTGAACTTTCTTTCTTCCTTTCTTTGGAAGGTTTCTCAGAATTGTTTGTATAAAGATGGAGAAGCGATAGTCAAAAAGCTTGTTTCCTAGAATATTTTATGAAGTACCTACGTTCAAAAATGCAACCTTCGAATAATAGAACTTTTGGAAAAAAAGTTTTATGAGGAGCAAATAGACGGTTATACCACAAGTAGCTGATGAATCCACTGAAGTGAAAGTTCTTGGATAATTTACAATAAATTCTCAACTCTCTTTTCGACAGATTGAAAGAAGTATGAATTCGTATTTATTATTTATTATAAGTTTTTCTGTAAGAGTCAGTGGAATAATGACTTACTTGATGAATTGAAAACTATAATAAAATTTGCTTTCTGTACTCTCTGAATAGGTCGGTCAATAAATAAAATTGTCGTTTTTGAAAACTTTTCAAGGAAGGGCACACCTATCATCTTCCAGAAGTAATTGTGTTGTATAAAATTTATGGATTTGATGTTATACAGGTTCCTTCTTCATTAATGGAATTCTTGATAGAAAAAGGTGTTTCAATATAGTTATTTGGCATTTGATCATTTACATCTCAGTCAAAGTTGACTACAAGTATTTTTAATTTGCAGTATTGGAAATCTGAAAACATTTTAATGCTAAATGATTAAATATATATGCAGATATCTATTCAATAAAGGAATATTTGGCCAGTTTTCTCAATTCCACTTTCGATCTTATTTTTTGAACACCCAGCAATATAATATAATATATAATATTAACAGAAAATTCTTAAGTAAGACCTCTCTAGCGTAGAATCAATTCCAAAATGGAATGAAAACTTGATTAAGTCAATAATGTTCAGTCCCAATTATAGGTTATAACAAACGAAATTTGACAAGAATTTTGGGTACGATCTAAAAACGGGGTTTAAAACTTAGTGGAAATTGTAGAAGTCACAAAACGAGTCTGATTATTTGGCGGTTAATGTTGGATCTTGGCTAGACTGCCTTTCGGAGCCTCGTTTGTCATTGTTATTCCTGCTTTGAATCTTCTATCTATCCTAAAGATAGCGACATAGTATACGGCGTCAAGATTTTATTTTCTAGTTTTTCATTTATATAGATTTATATGGTTATATACTTCAATGATGTTACATGGATTTCTTTGAAAATCATAGAAATGTAATCAACAAAAAACCTCAATCTCTTTCGAAAAAAACAGTAAAGTAATATTGAGAAATTGGTACTGATTGACTCAGATGTCGAATTTTGTTTAGTTTTCCATTCTCACTGAGTGAATTGTAGTTCACCAAATTTTCATTTCATCAGTTCGGACTTCCATTGACTAATTTGTCTAATATAATATAAATTGATTTGATAACTCTGGAAAAATCAAAAAGATTAACCGAAAATAACAATTTTATTAAACAAAAAACTGAAATTACAAAGAAATAACATACAACAACAACAACAACCAAACAAATAAAAATTGAACTATTAATAAAAGTTGAAAAAATTGAAAAAATTAAAAATATTATTAACAAAAAATGAAAATTAAAAGATTTCAAACTAAATTATGTCACAACGTTTCGATTGTTAGTATCCACAATCATCTTCGGGTGATAACTGGACTTATTCCTCCGAGATCTACAACTACCGAGAAGTACAACTTCCTTTCAATTGATGCAGTAGGGTCTCTTACGATCTTCGTGTATTTTGCTTTCTGAAGCATCTATTCGATCTTCTGTTCGAAGAGAGCAGTATCCATCACTACAGTAGCGTTTCCCTTATCTGCAGGTAAGATCTTGATGGTGTTGTCTCTACGTAGCCCGTTCAGGGCTCTTCGTTCTTCATTGCCGATGACCTTGAAAAAACACCAAGTCTATTTTACGGAAAAAGAGAGATCATCGCTAACACCGCACCACAGTAAGCCCCCTCACTTGTATGGACTACCCAAAATCCATAAAAATGATGTTCCGCTCAGACCGATCATTAGCTTTAGAGATTCAGCCACCCAGAACTGGGCCAGATTTTTACTACCAATAATTAAGCCACTGCAAGGTAAAACATCATCTTTTGTGAAAAATTCAAGGTATTTCGTTGAACTACTAGGGGAAATTGAAGTCAAAGAGCAGGATCAACTGATCAGTTTCGACGTGGAAAGCCTCTACACCAACGTTCCTGTCGAAGAAGCACTTCAAATCATACAGAAGAAGCTATCCGAAGATGGGGACTTGAAAGATAGAACAAACTTACCGATACAAGTAATAATGGAATTACTAGGATACTGTGTACGAAACTGCTACTTCCAACTGAAAAACGAATTCTTCACGAAAGATGAGGGACTGCCAATGGGATCGCCACTTTCACCTGTTATAGCCAATTTATATAAGGAGTGGTATGAAACTTTGGCCTTTGAAGAAGCCCAGAAGCCCCGAGTCTGGTTGAGATACGTAGACGACACCTTCGTAATATGAAACCATGGGAATGCAGAACTAGACACTTTCCTGAAGCACATCAACAACGTAAGGCCTTCCATCACTTTCACAATGGAGAAGAAAATCCACAACGAATTGTCTTTCTTAGACGTATTGGTGAAGAGGACCGACACTAAATGGGAAACATCTGTATATCGAAAACCCACTCACACAGGACAGTACCTGAACCAGAAATCCAACCACCATCAATCGACTAACGGAGGAATCATCAATACTCTACTGGACCGTGCTTTTTGGCTCTGTAATACAAAGGAAGGTCTCGAAAAGGTACTAGGCATCATCAAAAATGATCTTCAACGGAATGGTTACTCCAAAGTGATGGTAGAAAAGGCATTAGCTATAAGACAGCAAGAACTCCACAAGGAAGAGAAGCTGCTGCCACAACCAGTACTTGTACTTCCCTACAGCAGAGGATTATCGGAAAGGATAAGACGGATTGGGTCCAAGTATAAAATCAGGACCTGCTATCAAATCTGGGAACACTATCCGTAGTAGCCTCACGAAAACCAGGCCACCAAACGCAGACTGCGATTCCAAGAATTGCATTTACCGGATACCCTGCGAGTGCGGAGAATCATACATCGGTGAAACTAAGAGGCCATTGAAAGTTCGCATTGCTGAGCACAAGAAACACACACAGCGAGGAGAAACCAGCAAATTCGGAATAGCAGAGCATGTATGGACTCATCAACATAATATCAAATGGGCTCAAGCTAAAATCATCCACAAAGAGGAACACTGATTTAGGAGAAAATTCAAGGAAGCCGCGTATATGTTGTTCAGCAACGCAACGGCAAGCGAAAAACGACCAACTCCCGGCAAACTGTCATCTCTCGCCAAAACCAATGAAGCGGAAAGAGGGAAGAGGGGATAGGTGAAAGCACTCGAATGACCTATAAATAGTTAGGTCACAGAGGAATAAGTCCAGTTATCATCCGAAGATGATTGTGGATACTAACAATCGAAACGTTGTGACATAACTTGGTTTGAAATATTTTAATTTTAATTTTTTTATTTTTTGTTAATAATATTTTTAATTTTTTCAATTCTTTCAGCTCTTATTAATAGTTCAATTTTTATTTGTTTGGTTGTTGTTGTATGTTTTTTTTGTTAATTTCAGTTTTCTGTTTAATAAAATTGTTATTTTCGGTTAATTTTTTTGATTTTTTTTCAGGGTTATCAAATCAATTTATATTATATTTGACAATGGAAGTCCGAACTGATGAAATACACCGAGAATCATTGTCAACCAATTTCAAACAAACATCAGATTTTCAGATATTACCTATATTTGAAACGTATAATTCTGTACATGATTCCCATCAAGTATCCTTTTTCATTCGTACTTACTTCTCTGTCGAGCTCCCTGTTGAGATAGACATTTGCATCAGTCGCTGAAATACTCTGGACTCTAATAATATCACTACCAGGTGTTGCACTCACTCCAAATTTGAGATAGTCTCCATCGGCATCAAAACCTTTCAACCGATAAATTAGTGAACCTGCAAAAACAATGAAATATTCTTACAACTAGTCCAATTTTGAAATTATTTAAATTAATAAATGGAAATTATTTATTATTGTACTTCTGTTCTCTTCTAATCCAAGCCTCTTTATATGATGCTTCAGATGACGGTGACCTGTGAGTAGACCTATTATACAATGTAGGTTAACATTAACGATATGTACCATCCGAATAAATAATAATATTCTTTATTCAGTAGAACACAGGATTACAAAAAGGATAAGATCTATCAAAAAGCTACAACATTTCCTATGCAAACTGAAAAGGCGGAGTTCATCTTGAGCACCTGGAGTGCACACAGATGGTCTTCCACTCAACCTTTGGACAAGCAGAACAAAAGATCGCAGACAACTAATCAAAGTTGAGATAAACGACCAACAAGAAGTAATTTAGTCACCATTGTTGAACTTGTTTTCATAAAATGTTTATTAATATGTTTATTTATAACCTGATTTCCTAGAATAGATTTTTATGATATAAGTGTGAAAAGTAAAGTTTTGCTTTGTGAGTGAAAAAGTTTGCGAAACGAGCGTAGCAGGTTGAGCAATTTCACCAACAAAATAAAACTTACTTTTAACACAATAATGTCTTGCATAATAAAGAACAATTGTGAGGAATTTTGTGTTCTGCCAAAAGAGCCTCAAATGAATTGTTACGAAAAAAACATGTTACTACATGTTAGATGTAGCCTGGGAATTCCAGGTCTTCTAACTGGAACCACAAATGTGCGGTTGGCTCCTGTTGTTGACTCCGTTCATTTGTGTTGTTTCCTGCTGTCGGCAAACAAGTGTTGCCCATCTTTACACTTGGTTGCACCGCGCTGATGAGGCCAATAGCTAGAAACACGTGTATACGGTTTGCCCCACTTTTGGAGTGGGGCATATATATATATATATATATATATATATATATATATATATATATATATATATATATATATATATAGATCTTTTATTTTCTTTATCATATTTCAGTAGGTACGTGTAAATTTTGCTGAGACTATCAATATCAGTTCGTTTATTCATTGAATGATTTTCGTTATTGTATCATTTCCAAAATTTATAGTTAATCCAGTCACTAATTATATATATATATATATATATATATATATATATATATATATATATATATATATACCGGGTGTCCCACATTTTATGTGACAGGCAATATCTGGTTTGTTAAAGGAGATACACAAAAATGTTTCATACACAAGTTTTAGGAGTTCATGAGAGCTATATTTTGATATAATTTTTAAATATACAGGGTGTTTGGTGTAGGTGCTACGGACCAAAATTCCATTTTTTTAAATTCTGATATCATTTCATGTTTGGTTTTTGAAATTCGGTTACGGCGTTGTTGAGTTATTGCTTAAAATGTAAAGTCTTGAGAACGACTATTATTTTTAAAAATAGTTCATACAATTATTCTCTCTGCATCAGATCACATGAAAATTAGTCAAAATTTTAGGTGTTCGAAGTAATGGTTTCAATTTTGAGTTGTGGAATTCAGTCAGGAATCATTTTGAATATGTAACAATTGCGAAATTGAAAGAGGTGTATTCGAAAACAAATCTTTAATTAATAACAATGTAAATAATATAACTTGATGAATCATTTCATAAGAATGGTAGGTACCCAGATATAAGTCATAAAAATTGTACAAAGTGATGCCCATTAGATATTATACAGGCTTCGAAACGTCGAATCACTTCTCTCGTACAAGTCGCTCCTATAATATCAGGCGTAATATCACTGCACGCTAGTCGATTTTTCATTTTCAGATCATCCACATTCAAAGGGGGAGTAGTGAAAACAATATCTTTTGAATAACCCCATAGGAAAAAATCAAGCGATGATAAATCTGGAGAACGAGCCGGCCACCGAATTGGACCCTTATTACCAATCCATCTATTTGGGTACGTTCTATCAAGATATTCAGTAACAACCTGAGAATTGTGAGGAGGAGCACCATTTTGTTGCCACCAAATTCCTTGTCGTTCTGTTATGGGAATATCTTCCATCAACTGGATCAAATCATTTTCTAGAAAATGTAATTATCGCAATCCATTGAGATTTTCATTGAAAAAATAAGGTCCTATGATGCGACCATTGAACAATCCACACCATACATTAATACCCCAAGTAGTTTGAAAATTACTTTCGCGGACCCAGTGGGGATTTTCTTGAGACCAATAGTGACTGTTATGTCGATTCACAACTCCATTATTGTGGAATCGCGATTCATCGCTCCACAAAATTTGACTGAATATGTTAGGACTTTCATGTAATATTACCTGAATACAAGCAATGAATTCAAGTCGTCGTTCAAAGTCCGTGGGTTTCAAACCTTGTACCAACTGAATTTTGAATGGGTATTTATTTTCTTTCAGAATTCTCTGTACATTAGATTTACTCACACCGACTTCTTCTGCAAGAGTACGGATAGAAACATGTGGATGAATAATAATATAAGCCAACATATTGATCTCTAAATCTTCAGTTCTAACAGATCTCGTATGATGACGATGCTTTATAGTAGAAGGAAATGACCCAGTTCGCAATTTTTCTACAACTCTCGAAAAAGTCATTCGTGACGGAATGGGTCTGTCTGGAAAACGTTCTTGGTATAGACATTGTGCTTGACGGCAGTTTTTCTGACATTCTCCAAAAATTAATAACATATCAATGCAATCACTTGGACTAAACGCGAAAGGCATACTGGAGTTTTCGCACAAAGAACACAATTACTGTTTTGCAAAGAATCACTGAATCGAACTGACAAGTAGATACAATTCATCAACATTTGTTACTATGGCATCAACAAGCATAAGCTACTTGATGAAATTGTGCAATATAAAGCAATTCACCCTCAAGTTAGTCACATTCTCAAGAATTTCAATATTAATTCAAGTGATATCGATATCGTATCGTAGAGGTGAGAATAATGGTTTGTATTCAGTAGTAGTTTAGTTCAATTTAATAAAAGATATAGCCTGGATTCGTGTACGAGTAAATAAGTTTTTTTGAAACTTTATATTTAAGGAAAAGTGCAATAACTCAATAACGCCGTAACCGAATTTCAAAAACCAAACATGAAATGATATCAAAAATCAACGTAGCATCTGAATGTGTAATGATATACAGGGCGTTCTATTTTAAAAAATGGAATTTTGGTCTGTAGCACCTACACCAAACACCCTGTATATTTAAAAATTATATCAAAATATAGCTCTTATGAACTCCTGAAACTTTTGTATGAAATATTTTTGTGTACCTCCTTCAACAAACCAGATATTGCCTGTCACATAAAATGTGGGACACCCGGTATATATATATATATATATATATATATATATATATATATATATATATATATATATATATATATATATATATATATATATATCTATTGTTCACAATAAAACTTCCTTGAAGATTGAATAATTATGTTTTGTTCATTGTTAAAAATACTTTCAACACTAGTGTTAAAATATTTTTAACACGCTACTTTGTACACATAGTTGTACAAAAATGATATGGTATTGTAATTGTTTGCCAGGTTCTACCCGTTTTACCAGAAATAATTATGTATCTAATTGAGTTCTGTAATTACCTATTATTATATAAAAAACATTGGCAAATAGTTTGATGTACCAGTTCAACTGATGAAGCTACCGTATAGCAAAACGCGTCTCAAATAAAATTTATTTTCGTCAGTTATCTTTCAACACGAAAAAATAAAATAATGGTAACAAAACAAGTATCAAAATGTGAAAATAGCTTGCATATAAATATAATTCCGGTTGATGGAGTAATAACATCGAATTGTCATATCAGAATGCAAATGTGGCACAAAAATTCAACATATGAACATTTTCAATAAAAAGCGTTATGAATCTTCTATTAACTATAAACTAAGATGCGAGTTTCAGTGTCATACTTACCTACAGGTGTTTCAGCTCCTTCCTTCAGTCTTAAAACTATTTCTGTCTGACCATCTGTGATAAATTTCGGTGGCCTATTGCACTCACTACTATTAACACTTAAACCTAACAAAAAAATTAACACAAGAACACAAATTTCTGTAAACGACAGACGTCTACTTTTGAATTTTATTTTAATGAAGTAGCCACAGAAAGTCCTGATGACGTTTTTGAATTTTATATGGCGATTATCCATTTTTTAAGTTTCGTTATTTCATTTCACGAGGCCCGGAGTTACTTCAGATGTTCCGGCAGTGTATTTTTTTCGATACGATTCATTGGGCTGCTCTCCTGAAAAAAAAATAGAACAGTGATATACTTCTGTCAGACAAAATCAAACAGTTGGAAAATATTTTCGTTTTTTTTTGACCAGCCATGGCTGAAGGATTTTACGGAATCGCTAATTCAATACTTTGAAACAGGATATTTTTTAATAGTTTCAGCGTGTGATTATAATGATAAAAAAGCGTCCTTATTTCCTTCAAACTGACTAAAAAAATACAATTCAATGACAAAAGTTCCTTGGAAAGCTTGAGTTTCGGAGAAAAGGGGCGTTGAAAATCAGTGTATATTTTTGGAAATATTTTAGAAAATTCTGTAAATGAAAACTTTCTATCTTGATCGAAAGTATCCACACACTTCTATTGAGTAAAGGCTCTCTTGCCAAGGAAGTTTCCTCCAAGATTGAAATGTTATCTGCAGTTTCTTCAACATATTATTAGTATCTCATCGGGTCACATTTTTTTCTTATTCAAGTTGATAAGGTGACATATCGCAGCTGGTGAAAAGAAACTATTATGTGGTTCAAGAAACTTTCCTTTAATGATATCCTTTACAAACTTTCACTTATCTTAAAGTTTTGTAGAGTTAATAGGATACATTGATAGATGTAGCCGTTACTACGTGGTAGGAGATCATAATGAATAGTCCGGTAAGAGAACTACGTGTTAACAAGTTGTTCCCAAATATTACCAATTTCGTCCCACCTCACACCATTAAAAATTCACTGACTAGTAGAAAACATACGGAACGGAACGATGTACAACGAGAGTAAGCCCCTCATTTTAGACATATTAGATCAAGCCAAAGTAGACCATATCACTTCCTTTGAAGTTTCAATAGCTTTCGATGTGTGCCTAAATCAGGGCTACCTACAGTTCAACAACGAATTTTATAAACAGGATTCAGGTTTACTAATGGGCTCACCCCTAAGTCCACTTTCAGCAGACATATTTATGAACAGCTTGGAGACCACTATAGTAAATTCCTACCTGGGTAAAAAACATATTCATTTTTGGTACAGATATGTAGACGATATTCTCGCCTGTTTCAGAGGTACTACAGGACAGCTGAACCAATTTATGAAATTCATGAATAATCTCAATAGCAAAATTCAGTTCACACTCGAGATAGAGATAGAGAAAGAGATAAATTACTTAGACCTGACCATTACATATAATCAGAATAAATTTGAGTTCAATGTTTTCAGAAAATCTAGCTATACAGACATTACCATCCCAAGCGATTCTTTCCATCCAGACAGTCATAAATTAGCGGCCTACAATTCAATGCTGCACAGAGCATTCTCACTGCCTTTGTCTGCAGACAATCTAGCTAGGGAAATTGATATAATTACACAGATAGGTCATAATACTGGTTTCAACGCAGATTAATATACCCTCAGGTCAAATAACCAGAAATCAAGAAATGGGTAACTAACATATTTTGGAAAAAGAACAGAGATAATTGCGGGTTTCTTCAGAAAAAACAATCGGGAAGTGGCATTTAGACCACATGCCAGGTTATTTGATATTCTTTTCAATGCCAAAGATAAGGTGGACAAGTTGGAGAAATCTGGAGTTTGTGTGGGACATTGTGGTCAAAATTTCCAAAAACGGTATGCTGAACATGAAAGGTCCTTCAGACTAGGAAAAAATGATTCGACGTTTTCAAACCATTCCTTGGCTTGCAACCACAAGTTTCCGAATCTAAACGATACGGAAATTTTGCACTATACAAGAAAGGGTTGCAAACTCCATTATTTAGAATCCTTGGAAATTCACAAGCATAAACATTGTAGGGGTGCAACCTGTTAAATGATAAAATCGATTCAGTTTACTCACCGGTTTTCAAATTAGCATATCCGCATTGTAACTAGTAACAAAATTCAGGTACTCAATCAAGCCAAGTACCTCTATTATTACCTACAGGGGTGCTATGCAAGGGCTAATGTAATCAACCATTGTTACATTAATGTATAAGTTTAAAAATGTCCTCATAGGATGATGCTGCAGTAACGTTAGTTGCAAATAAAAGTGGTGAAAAACATATAAAGAGTTATTTTGACGTGTTGTATAGGAGTCTATAGACTTTGAAATGAAAAATATAAAATAATGAAAAAATTTACTTGAAATAACGTTTGCAATACTCCTTTGAATTCAGAAAATAGTGAATACATATATAGGGACTTCCGAACGTTGACAACTAATAACGGCCATCATGTTGAAGCTACATCTCTTAAATGAGTTGTCATTTATTCACTCGGTTTTGCCAAATCACCATGGGCGGATATAGAATTCAACGACACGTTTTATCAAAATGGGTTATCAAAATGGGTCCGAACAGAAGTTCGGACAACGTACCGCGCGCCTCGCCCATTTTACGTCAACCACATTACGAAGTACTATTCGTAATGTGGTTGATAAATTTGAGTCCGCTGGTTCAGTGAACGATCAACCAACACCCGTACGTCGACGAAACGAAAGATCTATCAAAAACATCGGCGCTGTCTGTGAGAGAGTGCAGTAGAATCCAAGGCAGTCGATCTCGCATCGTTCACAAAAACTCGCAGACTACAACTTGGCGAATTTTGCGTCTTGACTTGGGCCTGTACCGGTACAAAATTCAGCTGACCCAGGAACTGAAGGTAGACGACCATAAGGGCAAGCACGCACTACAGATTTTTTATCGGCCGAAAGTTTAGTCTGGTTGGGTTGGGTGGGGGCACACTACTCAAACAAAACTGTTCGGTTCGGTGCGGGTGCGCAGACCACCAACTGAAGTCTGAACAGTTGTTGATGTATATAATATTTTGACGGGTTGCATTGAAAGTATTGAAGAATGTTATCGAGGAAAGCTATTATTGCAATTATCATTGCACGAAGAAGAAATATGAAGAAAACAAGCGAAAGAAACCGTGAATGGTGGATGCACCCTATTTCAAGTGATAGGTTAGTTCATGGAATGCTCTACACGCTCCATCCTAAGCTGCTGGCATATCCAAAAATGTTCTTCGCTTACTGTGATATACTGTTATTGAAAATGTACCTATTTAATCACCCGGTATATCCATATTATTTATTTCAGTAAAAAATACCAATGTTTTTTATGTTGCTACCTTTGTTTTTATATTGTATGTTCGCAGTCTATTGGAAACGTTTTGAGGGAATAAAGGACCTTGATATTTTACTTGCAATTGAATAATTTCACCCAGTCATTCCCAATATATAACAGAAGTGGCGACGAGGAGTGTTAACACTTCATAAAAAGTGTTAGAACCCAGTGTAATAGTGTTTTTTTTTTGACCAACTGAATAGTTTGGCTCGCAAAAATGCCAGATTCACGAACAAATCGAAATCCATCATATTATCGACAATTACGGGAATTCAGTGCTCAAGATAGCGACTGGGTAATTTACAAGCGTAGACTTGATAATTATTTCCAAGTAAATGATATTGCTGATGATAGGACAAAGGCAATATTGTTGAATGTTTTGGATGAAGATGCATACAAGTTGATATATAATTTGTGTCTTCCGAAGTTTCCAGAGGAAAAAAGTTATCAACAACTCACAGAACTGTTTAATCAGTACTTCAAAGTGTCCGAGTCACTGTTTGTGGCCAGATCGAAGTTTTTCACAGCTTTTAAGAATCAACATGAAAGTGCCAATGAGTGGGCGGCAAGAGTTAGAAATTTAGCGCTCAACTGCGAATTTGAAGAAACAGTAATTGATATGATGTTACGTGATCGATTCATCGTTGGATTTGATAAAGGGTCGGTTCAATCTAGACTTTTCAGGGAAAAGTCAACTTCCAAGTTTGCAGATGTTTTAGAAACTGCATTGGCGTAAATGGCGTCGGAGGTTAATTATGCCAGCAGCAGACAACCATTCATCAAATCGGAACCAGGAGTGCATCATGTTTCTTCAAGAAAATATCGGCAGACTCCAGCTTCATCATCGCAAACATCACACAGTTCTAAACCCAAGGAAAAGTGCAAGTGTTGTGGTAGAAATAATCATAATACGCAAAATTGCCGATTGCGTAATAATTCGTGTAATTTGTGCAAGTGCAAAGGGCATATGAGTCCTATGTGTCCGAAGAAGAAAGAAAATGCAAGAGGAACATCTACTCCAAGATCCATTCAAAATTTCATTGAATGCGAAAATTTGTTTTCGATAACAAATAAAAAGGTTGTAGACAATCCATATATTGTACATGTTTAAATTGATGGTAAAAGTTACTCATTTCAACTTGATACAGGTGCAAGCATATCGGCTATATCTGATAGTTTTTGGAAAGAGAATTTCTCGAATTATGAACTATCTCCTCCAGATAGATGTTTAAATGTTTATACAGGTGAAAAAATGTTCGCTTTGGGTATGTGTAGAGTAACTGTTAGCTATAACGATGTTCAAAATATTTTGAATATTTTTGTTATTAAAAATGGTGGACCTCCTATTCACGGTAGAGATTTTATGTCTCTGTATAAACTTGGTATAAATCAGATTAATTTTTCGACAGAATCGCTCACTATAGAATCAGCAATTCAGCAATTAAATTTTCTACTGAACATTCCGCAATATTCGACATAATTATGAAAAAAAATAAATAAATGTAATGAAAACGCAAATATATTCAAAGATAAAGTAGGTACTAGATAATATTTGATATCAGATATCAAGAATAGAATGTAGAGTGGGGAGCCTGCAGGCATCGACTGTTTAGTTGGTGAGTCTGCGCACTCTCATAAACACACAGTCTGATTAGAACCCAGCCGATAGTTGTCCAACTTTGTAATTGAATCAGAATTGGGAAGCCTATCCAACTTGTTTCTGATTATTCAGTCAGCCGACTGGAATCGCTTAGATGTGCGGAATCACATTACGATTCTATACTAATAAGCATCCAACTAAAACTAAACTATCGGCCGATAAAAAGTCTGTAGTGTGCTCTTGCCCTAAATAACGACGTGTCTTGCTGAATAGGCTCTGAAGCAGTTGGCAGCTACCCTAATTTTCATCGAAAAATCATCTTCAGCGATGAGGCCTTTTTCTGGATGATCTGGACACCAACGACAAGTGGTTTCAACAGGACGGCGCTATGTGCCACACAGCTCATGTCACATTGCATATTCTGCACTAGCGATTTGAGAGCATGGTCTTCTCACGTGGAGGTGATGTGAACTGGCCACCGAGATCGTGCGATTTGACCCCGTTAGACTTTTTATTGTGGGGTTTTCCCAAGTCGCAGATATATGCTTTATTTAAATTTAAAGATAGGAAGCGCTTAATGAAAGACTCTATAACACATATTACGGAACAATTTGGAAATCAAAACTTCCAAAAAAACCTGGAAATGGAATCAAATTGTTAGTATGTCATATGGTTACCTTCAAAAAGCACATATATTCTATGGTAGTACTTTCAGAGAAAACCTAAAGAATAAAAGAAAACATGAGGTTATGTCGTGAGTCGTTAGCACAGTACATAATACCGATTTTAATGCAGAGGAATGTTGTATAAACATGTTGAGAGATTTTTTGAATATTCTTGATGGGTATTTGGTATCATTGATAAACAGAGAGGGCCATATAGGCAAACAGACTACAGAATTGACCTAAAAATTGTATTCTTCGATTCTGAGCCACCTCTCCAAAAGGTTCGCTCTGACCATCGTAGTTTACTACTCTCTACAGGTCGTAGTACAATTAGTATAATTATGATTTTTCCGTTTGGCCATGATCGTACACAATGAGTCTGAGATTTGATATGTCATAGTACTTTTCAAATTTCAAACCAGTGTTATAGAGGTAAATTATCTTAAATAGCAAAATAGGAGATACACGTTATGGATTTCTTCGCAAAAAGTGCTTTGTTTTATTTATTTCGAACACGAAGATACAAAGAATGAAAGCACCGCATCAAATGGGAATGAATTGGATAGAAAAAAGTGTTTGTATTGTTTATACGTTTCTGAGGTCATTATCATAATGTACGGTGTCCCGGCTACGGTTGGTCAATGTCCGATACGCGACTACGATTGGATACACTTCAAGAGTTTTACAGCGAGCATAACGATGAGGAGGATATGATATATTTGTTTTATAGATAAAATATTCCACAAATACGAGATATGCATAGAAAGGTGCAAGTTATGAGTGAGAATTATACAATGAATGGGTTATATAAGTACATGCTTTCTACTTGTTTCACATATTCCTATTAGTTTTCTTTGCAGTTAGTCAAGTTACGATAATCGTTCATCAACTTTTTGCTATTTTTTTCACACTAACTGCTTATCCAAGAAAATATTTTCAGTTTGTGCTTTCATTTTTTATTAACTTGCAATGATAATAAAACCATCGAATATACCGACTTGGGATGACATAGTAAACAACGTTAATTTTTTGCCTCTTTTCTGCTTATAACTAAATGATGTCGTTAAGCGATTTTTGGGCACGTTTTCTTTACGAATTCAAATTGAACCAAAGCGCTACCGAAACAGCCCGAAAAATTACGTGGGCATTTGGCAATGATTAGAATAGAATAGAATAGAATAGAATAGAATGGAATGGAATGGAATGGAATGGAATGGAATGGAATGGAATGGAATGGAATGGAATGGAATGGAATGGAATGGAATGGAATGGAATGGAATGGAATGGAATGGAATGGAATGGAATGGAATGGAATGGAATGGAATGGAATGGAATGGAATGGAATGGAATGGAATGGAATGGAATGGAATGGAATGGAATGGAATGGAATGGAATGGAATGGAATGGAATTGAATTGAATTGAATGGAATGGAATGGAATCGAATCGAAACGAATCGAATCGAATCGAATAGAATAGAATAGAATTTATTCATGCAATGCATTCATAAGTAGTATTCGCATACGTCAATGGGATAAATAGTATATAAATTAAAATCAATGTAACACAATATAGTCAAATAAATACATAAATATTGTTGCATAAAAATATGTCTTTTATTAGGCATGCAACAAATTTGTTAATAAGTCGAAATAAATAAAACATTCTTGGAATGTGTAAAAGGCAAGTGTTCATACTCATGCCCAAAGTCTGAAACTCATATGGTAAAACGTTAAAAAAATTCAAAGATATATATAAATAAGAGTTTTGCGACTAACCTAACCTATATTTGGGTAGCCTTACATTTGTTTTGGCCCTGGTATCATGGTAGCGTATGTGCTCCTGCTTAGTCAATTTATTTTCACCTATAAAATTTCTAACATAACACAGACATTCATATATGAAGCAAGATCGCAGAGTTAATATACGGAGATTTTTGAAAAGAGATTTACAATGATCGTCGTATTTAGCCTATGCCATAATTCTTACTACTTTTTTTTGTAATTTGAATATTATATCTAGATGACATGATGAACCCCAAACTATTAGTCCATGTGTCATTATGCTGTGAAAAAAGGCGAAATAAGCTACTCTTAAACAATCCGTTGTTATTATGTTGCTAAGTCTTATCATGTATATACACGTGGATAATTGCTTTGATATTTGTGAATATGTGAAAATAAATTCAGAGATAAGTCAAAATACACTTCGAGAAGCTTGACTGGTTCATTATTCTCAGTTGAGAAATCCAAAATTTTGGTTTCATCATCATTTATAGTGAGATAATATTGCTTCTAGACCAGTTTGTTAAAAAGATTTCAGACGCATTAGCGTTAGAAAGTAGATTGTGAGACGTAGTTTCACTCAACAAGAAAGTTGCATCATCAGCGTACATTATAGGAGATACAGTCATTACGTTGAAAGTCATATCATTGATGTAAATAATAAATAATACAGGATCCAGGATTGAACCTTGTGGTACTCCATAATTGACTTTTAAAGGTTTTGATATGTCGGCGTTGAATTTAACACGTTGCTAGCGGTCTGCGAGGTAGGATGTAAATAGATTTAGACCTTTTTCTTTGATCCCATAATATTCTAAATTTTGTAATAATATACCGTGGTCCACCGTATCAAACGCTTTGGACATGCCATGAAATTTCGCACAGCACAATTTACGCTCCTCAAAAGCTTCTAGAATATTTTTATACATTTCGCAAACTGCACCGATAGTAGATCTCCTCTGTCTGTAACCAAATTGAGCATTGCTCAATGAGTTCTTTTTTTCAAAATATTCTAATAATCTATTTTTTAGTACGATTTCAAATATTTCTGAGATAACTGGTATAATGGAAATAGGCCTGTAACTGTCTGTGTTGATGAACTCACCTTTCTTATGAATAGCAGTAACTAGAGAATACAGCGGTTGCTGTATTCTGTATTTGACAATGCACTACCTAAATCTATAGGATTGTCTCTGGCTAGAAAGGGTATAGAATCGACCATAACTGTCTGGATCTATGGCAAGCTAGTAAATAGAACTGCGGTACTATCTACCCTTCTGTGGTCGCTCCTGGTGGATAGTCTGCTTGATGCCCTCGACATAAGAAAAGTTGATCTGCAAGCTTATGCAGATGACCTTGTCATCCTGACAAGGTCCACGTCGGGAAAGGTAGCTTGTAATATCCTCCAAAGCGCGTTGGACGTTGTTCACAGTGCATGAGGGAGCACATGTCTGTCAACCCCAGCAAAACTGTGTTAATCCCCTTCACCAAGAGAAGGAAATTGGACGATCTAACGCCACTTTCCCTCAATGGTGTGGTCATTCCATTTAGAACGGAGGTGGCATTGTCCTTGATGAAAAACTCACCTGAAACGCTTACTTGGAAAAAGTTTTACACAAAGCCAGACTGTCTCTATGGACATGTCGAAGGATTTGTGGTAAAACTTGGGGTTTAGGTCCCGAACAAATCCATTGGATTTATATGATGATTGTCAGACCAATGATCACGTATGGTGCAATTGCTTAGTGGCCGAAGGCTTTACAGAAAACGGTCCAAGCGAAGCTCTCTGGCTTACAGAGACAGGCTTGTCTGGCTATCAGTGGTGCCATCAGTACCACACCGTTAGTGGCCATGGATATCGTTCTAAATCTACCTCCTTTCCACATTTTTCTGGAAAGAGAGGCTAGATGAACTGCATACAGACTTATGCACATTGGCAATTGCACAAATCAATTCAATGCAGAGTGCAAAACAGACTGTTGGTTGACATTGGAAGTCACAGCATTCTGGAAATGACCTCTGACTTTATGCTTCCAACTGTCAACTACGAACTGACTTATAAAGTACTATTCCCGAGTAGAGAGGACTGGATCCTGCGGGAGAAGGAAATATTAAGAGTAGATAGTGGTTGGTTCACAGATGGATTAAAAACACCTTCCGGTTCTGGTGCAGGACAGAATTATCTACCTGCCTAGGAACTTATGCGGCTGCATTTCAAACGGAAATTTACGCTATTGAATTGTGTGCGGAGAGATTGGATGAATCCAACCTCACTCACAAGTCAATAAAAATATTCTCTTGGCTCTTGGCTCCCACCGAGCAACGTCTAAATTGGTAGCAAACTGCCAAAAAGGACTCTCTTCGGTAGGAAGACTAAACAGATTGTCTCTGGTCTGGATTCCTGGCCATACTGGCCTGGAAGGCAATGAAGCTGCTGACTCTCTTGCAAAGGAGGGTGCTGCAAGCGGCTTCATTGGACCAGCACCTGTCATTGGCATCGCTTTGGGCTTTTCCAAATGAACACTCAACACCTGGATGGCAAGAAGAGTTATGGACTTCTGGCAAAATCTTCCTGGTTTTGGCTCACTCCAAGGCGTTTATTCACCCTTTGAAGCTTGATTCCAAACAGTTGTTAGACTACAGTAGGAATGAACTACGATGTCTGACATGCCTCTTTACAGGTCACTGTAATTTGAATCATCACATGCAGAGACTTGGACTGTCGGAAGACAGTGTTTATCGCCTCTGTCTGGAAAATGATGAAACTGCAGAGCATATACTTTGTGCCTGCCCCGTTGGGGACCGAATCAGGTCCTTTGAGTTCGGCAGATCCGTACTCTCTCCATCTGACCTGAAAGACCACTCACCATACAAACTAATCGGCTTCGTTAAGAAGCTGGGTTTATTTGGCCGAGTGTGAATAGGTGTGAGCCACAATAAACTCTTGCGGGTTGCGGTGGAGGGTCGAATAGATCCACTTACTTTAGACCTACTTACCTACCTGCTAGAGCTATTTTGAATATATGAGGATAAGCTCCGCTCTCGATACATATGTTTATCAAATGTGCAATAGGCGTAGTAATAGGCTTAGCAAGGGTTGATGAACGCACTGTTCGGCGTTGCTTTACGAAATATTTGTTCCGGAAATTATAGCCTCGAAGATGAGCCCGAAGTGGTCGACCTCCAGTAATCCAGGACGAGGATTTGAGGACCCTGGTGGAGACTGACCCATCACGAACGAAGCGTCGGATGGCGGAAGAACTGGGTGTCAGCACCCATGCGGTTTTTGATGGTTCAAAACGTATTGGAAAGGTCAAAAATCTCGAAAAGTGGGTGATCCACGATTTGAACGATCGACAGGATTCGTCTCGTTTCGAGATCTATTCTTCTTTGCTTTTGCGCAACTAAAACGATCCTTTTTTGGATCGGAACATAACGTGTGTTGAAAAGTGGATCCTCTACAAGTCTACGACAACATGAGATATTTTGTTGACAATGGTCAACACGAGAGGTTCGGTCCTGCTTAACGATAACGCCCGTTCACAAATCACCGTCACCCACCATATTTCCCAGACCATCTTCGATAACTTTTTCTCCGGTAAAACTTTCTTCAATTAGAACCAGAAAAACAGCCTTCCTCGACTTCATCGAATCATCGAACACAATTTTTATGCTGACGGAATTAATCGACTTGTAATTGATTAGAACTGGCCGATACTTGATGAAAATCCATATTAAAACTAACTAATTAGTTTTAATTGACTTGTGTTACGTTGGCAAATGTTTACTGATTCCAATGGTGCTTATATTGTTTAAATTCAATGAGTATTCACTGAGATATTATACGCCTCTGTACCGAAGAAGATACGGTGTTAGCGGAACGCATCAGGAAATGAAAAATGTCCGTGAACATTATTCAAATATCATCAATACTATAATTCAAATCATTAAATTATGAAACAATAGCAAAAAATAGCGCTCCGGGGCGACTTCATTGATTCTAGTGGCGCATTTGCTGCAGGAAAACACGAAAAAACCTGCAGCACCACATCATCTGAAAATCTTGATTTGCTAATGTCCGCTCTTTTATGAAACAGAATGTAGGGTATCTCCAGAGGCTCCAATAAATTCAAGACATCGCCAGAACACTCATTGACACGACTATCGTCAAACTCAAACCAGCCTATTTCGTCTTTGACCAATGCGTAATAATGACCAGATTCAATGCCAGAACAACAGTGAACAATGACTGCATGAAGATTATAATAGTAGTGGTCTGCTAGATTGAAGTGTTCATCTATTTCGAACTTTCGTAAGAGTTTGGTGCTTCCGTCAGAGGGTGAGTCATGTTTGAAGATCATCAGTGATATTATTAGATTGACTGGTGACTCAGCTATACTTATTGTCTTATAATTGTCAGTTGATTTGGCCCATCCTTCCAAGTGATGAAGGGTTTCGTAGAGGGATCTATTCGGCTCTCTTGCTTCATGAAGTTCTTCCACTGCACTTCTTCTTTTTCCTTCAGTTTTTATCTACAGGTAACCACTATGCATGATCAACACATCTCTGTAAAGAATTTATTTTAAACTTCAATGCTTTTTTTTCCTTTCCCTTCGGTAGTTTCCCATATTTCACAAAAACTAATCTCTCCAAAAAATATACCCTGTTCAATTTATTCAAAAAGTTAGGCTTAGTTTTATTTATCATGTAGTATTTAAAAATATATGCAAAAATTTTGTCACGCATCATTTTTCAATTCAAGTTCACTTCAATTTTCTTATGAATTCAAATCAACTGAAAATTTCGGCAAGGTAAAACATGTTTTCGGTCTTGTTATTGATGCTTCCCTAGCTAAAAGTTATGAAGCAAGTGATACAGATAAAAAAGCAATACAAAATCCTAGAAACTGTTTCTCTTGAAAACATATTTTTGCGAAGTGAAAATATTTCAAAACGACAAATGTTTTGGGGAAATGTTGAAGTTTTTACTCTGTAATTTTAGTTAAATAACCTAAAAAATTCTTTCGGTGAGAACTATGAAGAATTAATTAATTCGCTCATCAAAAATATCCACCAGAGTGGCCTTCCTTTCACGCACCAAATAATATCACGTTTCATATTCTCGAGTGGTATTTAATGAAATTTGATATAATGACGGAAAAATGTAGATAAAACAATGAATTACTCCATTGTCAACAAACTAGAAAATTTTGTGCGTCTGATACCATTGTATGCGAATATCCATGCATGTACCATATCAATTTAATTTACCTTGACTGGAAATAAAATTTGGAAAGTTAACATTTTGTTTGAACGATGACTGTGGTTTTACGGTTACAATCATCCATTGGAGATAATGTTTTTCATATCAAATTTGTGTTCGGGTTGGTTTAAGAGTGATGATGCACAAATTTTTGAAAAACCTCTTAAATTTATTTCAAATCTGTTTTTGCGTTAACCAGCTGTCGCACCCCTACGAACGACAACCCTCAAAACCCTAAACTTGTGCGAACTAAGGACTAACGAGGTTTTACCTTTTAACATGTGATTTCTAACACGGGTTGGGCGATAGCAAGTGAAAATCGATCGTTCAGCCTGGTGTTCGAACCACCGAACAACACGGCGGTCGATTTGAGTGAGTGAACAGAGCACCCACGTCGAACCGACCGGCTACCGACTGGCATACAATGATTGTAAACCCAAGTCCAGCATTAAAAATTAGGGTGTTCGTTGCTCATGCGTTGACTGATACTGTCATCGAAACTGTTATTCTACTCAAAAGTTACAAAGTCTCCCAGCTGTAGTTGGTTACATCCACATATAGGAAACAATCCGTTTCGGCTGGTGATGAACTTTCTACCACGAAACCTATAAGACATGGAGTTCCACAAGGGTCACTATTGGAACCACTTTTTTTATTATTTATATCAACCATCTATTTTATTACTTTCATCCCTAAAAAACTATTTTGTTTACTGATAACACGACTCCAATCAGTTCGGGTAAGAAAATAAGTAGTAGATCTGAACTCCGACATCGAAAAGATAACATCAGATGCAAAAAATGGTGCAACTCAAATCATTTTAAACTAAATGGAAATAAAACACATCTGACTATCTCTAGTAGCCCTGGTATAAAATTGATAGGATTAAGTATTGTCAGCTTCCTCACTAAGTCATCACACATTAAAATACTGAGTAAAATAATATTATCACAATTATTTATTATTTCTTCTGGGATAATTCAAGAAAGTATCTAGCGCAAACACTATAATTTCAGTATTCAATAGTTGCCTTTGAGGGAGAGACAATGATTATAGCGGCCATACAATTGTTCGATTCCATTTCAGTTTCGATGGTTACCTTTTCATCGGCGCTACATTTCTTTCCAGCGAGCATTCTCTTGAGATCTGGAAAAGGTCGCTGGGGTTCAGATCTGGAGAATACGGTGGATGCGGAAACAATCCTGAGCTCAATTCATGTAATTTTACCATCGTTCTCATTGATTTTTGACAATGTACATTGCCAGCTGACTGTTGCGTCTTTGTACGCTTTGGAGCCGGTTCATCACGTGCAGTCCATCCAGATGACGATCTTTTTTATTCTGGTGTGAAATGATGGCCCTGGAGGCCCTGGGACAACGAAGGTGTGGAGAAAAAAAAAGAAAGCGGGCGAAAATGAACGCGTTCAATAGATAGTGTCGTTTAAGAATTTCCATTGAAGTGATTTCGTCAAATAATTTTTAAAATTTTTGGTTAGAAGAAGCGTGAAGTTGTGAGAATGACCTCCAGGGTCAACCATTTTTAAGTTTTTTTTTCTTATTTCATTTATGTTTAACCCATAGGAACAAATTAAACATTTCACATTAAAAAAAGGGACTGCTGATCAAATCAAAAATTAATAGAAAATGGAATTTTACGACCTTAGTAAAAATGCAAAGTAAAAAGTTTGGGAGGGAAAACGTAAAAATTGGTGACCTGTCAAAATTTGGATATTTTTTTTATATTTATTCTGGGACCCCCTCTCCTGTGGAGCCCCTCATAAATCCGGCACTGACTATATTATATAGCAAAACACGTGTAGATGTTTTAAGCCTGTAAAAGTCTCATGATGAAGTGTTACTTAAATACCTAATCTAATGTTGTCGTTCGTATGGGGGCGACATCTGATTAAGATTGTAAACAGATTTTTTAAACAGAATGTGTCTTCATCAAGCAGTGCCGGAATAACCACGTAGCAAGAGAAGGAAATGCTACAGGCCCCGCGACTCGAGGGGCCCCGCGGTCCAACACCTGTCTGACCGTAAAAATATCAATTTAGATAGGAGTGTAAAAATATTTTTGTAGGCTATGCTTCACTGCCACCTGAAAATCGATAACTAGATTTTGTCACGTTAAATCTTATCTGACATTAATCATTTATATTTATATTGTATAAAAATATATTTATTAGATAAAAATTAATCGACACGTTTTTAAGTCTATAAATGAACACGTTCATGTAAAAATAGTTAATTTTACTAACTTTTAACGTTAATGTCCTAATGTTTATGGTGTTGGAAACACTACAACTCCCAATAAATATTTTTTTTAGTACCCTTTTGCAGATCCCCTTTGAAAACTGCGTTTCATTACTTTTTGGTTCAATAATAATCGATTACTATGTAAGGTAATATTTTTTTACGCGCAAATATTTTAAGGGCGTGTTCGGGCCATAAAAACTTGTCGCAATAAACTTATGTCGAAAAATTGAAACGAATTTTCGGTCTTCCATACAAAATTGCCGATCAGCTGATTAATTTTCTATGAGAAGACCCAAATTTTGCGTCCTATGTTTCATGGCGAAAGTTGTTCAGTTTCATGGCCCGAACAGACCCTTAAAATATTTGTTCTTGAAGAAGTATGACATTATAGAATATCTAATTTATTTCGATAAAAATACGAACTGTTTATTTTTTTAACTCAGTCATGATCTCTGGTTGCTTGATTTATTATAAAATATAGAATAATTGCATTAATGAATATAGCTGACCTTTTTTTAAATCGATTATCATATCGATGATGTTTCAAGATTATTAAGAGCTAGTGTCGGTACTTTGCCTTCTAATTTAGAGCAATATGTTTCATTGTAGGTATAGTACCTACTACGAGAAACGTTGGTATCAAAATTCACAAGAATAATTTAAAATTTTACCACATTTCCAAAATTGAGCGCTGGCCACAACAAAAGTTATGCGTTGTTCTCTCTTGTCTAAGGTTGTTCTACTTGCACTGCACGCAATTGGCAGCACTGCAAAACTAACAGGGGAATTCCCTAATATTGTCATCGAACGACCTATTCGTAACAACGCCACTATCAAACAATAATAAAATGCTGTACATTTACGTTTGGCACAACATAAAAAACTTTTGAAAGCACTTTAGATGTGAGCCACTCTTGAGAAATATTGTTTCGACATTGCTTCGAGTACTAGCTATTTCCAAGCAATGGCAAAAGCCAAAGATCTGACCGGCTATGAAGAATATCAGCAACAGACTTCAAGACGATGCAAGCGAAATACAGAGTACGACCATTTCACCGGCTCTACTCCAATCGACGACTTTGTTGAAAATGAAACACCTGGACAACGTTTTGAAATTCATGTGTTTATTGTCATTATTGATAACTACTGTCTGCTTTATTTCGACAGCTAAAATCCCTTACAACAGAAGAGATTTCAGAAAACGTCTCAAGTATGGCCAGTGCTTACGAAGACGATTTGGAGAACAACCTATGCGATGAATTAGTGCAGTTCGCTGAACTGCTAAAAACAGATTTCGCTACTGTTATTGACAGCAAGAAACAAGAGCTTCTGGAACTGCAATTTTTATAATCTTTTGTCAAATAATTCCTTAGAATCATGTTTCTTAAACGTAGAAATTGCCTTTCGTATTTAGTTGTCTCACATGATCACTAACTGCAATGGCGAACGTTCTTTTTCAACGTTAAGTTGAAACACAATGGGCCAAGATCGTCCTAATGATATCACTTTGATGAATATAGAATATGATTTGCCAAAGATGTCGATATATGAAAGTTTCATCTCTGAATTCACCCATATTAAATCCAGAAAAGTTTAAGTTTATTTGTAACAGTTTTGTTCTATTTAATACCCTTAACTTGAGAACTCATAGCAAACCAAGGGCCTCTTGACAGATTTGCTACAGGCTCCGCGCTGGCTTAACCCAACCCAACTCCAACACATATCCGAATGAATTATTCGTAGATATTTCTACGAAGCAATCAGGCAAATTGAACTTAATTTCTTCGATTCAGTAAAATTCTTGAATATAACCTTATTTTTGACCACCCACTGAATCAATCGATATATCAGCTGTCACTAACAATTCTTTATGATATATGCGTATATTCTTGGGCACGACTATCAAAGCGGTTAATCTAACTTCCGTTTCTTGAAGCGATCAGTGGATTCAGCGAAGTATGCCATCGAGCTCGTCACTTTCAGATGAACTGTAACCTTGTCCTTGTCTTGAAGAGCGAAATGGATTTCCTCAATTAGAGATTAATTGGCTTCGGAATGTTGATGTCATCCTCTTGTCGATAGTTTTGTACCGGAAGGAAAGAAAGTTTTTGTTTAACTTATATTAATTGGTCTGAAATTGTTTGTTCAAATTGCTCATTACAATCTGAAACAACTTAATTATAGTAGTAAGTTGATATTAAAAGAAGACATTATAGTGGACTGTTAAGAAAAGTAAGGTGAATGTTCAAATTTCGCGGGCTAGGTATATTCGATTAGCGATTTTTTAATGTTGTATACCCGTTTCGAGCATAAGTTCACAGTTTCAGCTATTTAGCATGATTAGTTTGTTGGTGAGAGGTGTTTTGGATGTTTGACGATTTTATGCTGTCGACAAAAAAAGATCAAAATGGATCATCTGGGTAAAAAATGGAATTGAGTACACAAAAACAAACAACTTTTGCTTAAATATATTTAGGAACTTCAATTAAGCTTTGGCAAAAAAAATTGGCACTGGCACTCAACTTCGAACCCATTACATTATTGAAAAGCCGTGCATCGGTCACATATATACACATCTTCACATTCAGGAATGTCGGCACATGTTTCATGAGTCCACTTTTGACAATAAGAGTATTATATCCAGTCTTCGTCGAGGTCCTCTAAGCACACTATGCAAGTAGTTTTTCCGATGTTACATTTTTGAGTTAATGGTTCCTTTTTCTTCGTTTCATGTCGACATTTTCCTTTGGTCTTCACACCTTTGGTTCGTTTCTCCTTCTCTTCTATTGCTGTTTTGAACTTGGATCCCATTCTTTTTTTTTCTTTAATATTTTTTTCATTCTCTTTTTCTTCAGGTGCAATTTCTTCTTTCCGAACCGCAGCATCCGGCAAAGGTGTCAATTTATGGACAATCTGAACAACATCTGGATCAAAGCTCATCGAGGGCTTGGGACTAATGATCATTGGTTCGTTTATAGATTCTCTAGGAGTGACTGTCGATTCTTCTCAGACCAAATCGTTGGACAGTGCATCGCAGGACGTCACAAAACTGTCCCGCTGCAACTTGGTACGTTTAAGCAAATTTCTGGCTCTTCTAGTGGAATATTGGTCATGTCTGCAGCCAAATAATCCACGTCAGAAAATAAATGTCTATCAAATGGGTAAATTCCTGTGCATTCAAACCCAGACACCGCAATATCCAACCGAGCTACTTTAGTAAACGCTTCTTTGACCAGACCAACAATATCGTAGTCGGCTATCCAAGATCTGGCGTTTGCTCTCATCCACATGTCGCATCGTTGGTTACAAGCATCTTTGAATGGCTTCATGAATGTTCTGTCCAGCGGTTGGAGCTTGTGAGTGGTGTGGTGGTGAACTCATCACATGAACGTTGTTTTCTCGGCAAAAGTTGATAACCCCAGTGGCATTGCTTCAGCCAAGTCGAAAGCTAACTACAGAAATTCCTTTTTGATCAGAGGCAGACATCTATTGGATAAATCTTTTACGTAGTCCTCTAAAACTTGTTCGTTCTCAGGAATCTACCGAGCTTTGGTTGCAACGTCACTTCTCCATGGTTCAATGCCGATGTTTTATCATGTAGAGTGCTTTTCGGGATATTATAGCGTAGTGAAGCTTTCCTCACTCATTTCTTTGGACAAAACCTTATCTATCGCAGTTTGTAAACTCTTTTGGTCCCATTTTCCTTTCTTTTTCGTCTCTTCCATTTCGATTTATCTCCGTTCTTCTATACTCTGAAACAACTTACAAAAATAAATATAAATGCTTAGTTGAAAAAACAACTTGTGAACTTTCCGGTGTTGAGGGACACCTTTGGGTCCGGTACTAGGGGACACAGAATCCCCAACATTACGTGTTTTATACTAAAACTGCTTAGAAAATCAATAAAAACTTTCATTGTTTCAGAGTACACTATCTTTCTTGGCAATTGAAAGAAACACTTAAACACAAAACTATAGCTGTAATACTTACTTAAAATTCATGCGACGCAGTGCTTTTCCGCCAAAAACAGCAATCAACTGCTCCCAACGAGGCTACCTTCACCGCGTCCCTCTCATCGATTTTTTAACCGAACTCGTTGTGACTTGTCGAAATAGCGCGAGTATCCGGCGTTACGTGCCGTCCGGCGTTACGCTAGTTGCACACACACCGATTTTGGACGGCCAGTATAAAATTGGCCGATATTTTATTGGTAGCGGGTGCTTGCACACTCACAGGATTTTTATTGGTCAAACAATCAGTAGCTTTGTTGTCGTAATCAGCACGCACTATCAAAACGAAGTTAATGCGTCCAAATTCCAATAGTGAACCACATGTGGGAATGGACCTGGCACTCACGCCGACCGGTGATCGTCGTCGGTAAAATACCGGTGAGCAGCCGTCCACTGCCACTGTATCGCCGGCAGTACCGGGAAGTAGTGGCGTACATGACTAAATACACTCTTGCATACTCACCGGTTTTTTACCGACCATTCCAGTCTCGAATGCTCGGTGAAATTGTAGTTACTTCGCATTAACTTCGTTTTGGCTAATTACGACAACAAAGCAACTGATTGTTCGACCGATAAAAATCCGGTGAGTGTGCAAGCACCCGCTACCAATAAAATATCGGCCGATTTTATACTGGCCGTCCAAAATCGGTGTGTGTGCAACTAGCGTTACGCTAGTTGCAACTAGCGTCCACTGCCACTGTATCGCCGGTAGTACCGGGAAGTAGTGGCGTACATAACTAAATACACTCTTGCATACTCACCGGTTTTTTACCGACCATTCCAGTCTCGAATGCTCGGTGAAATCGTAGTTACCACGCATTAACTTCGTTTTGGTAGTGCGTGCTAATTACGACAACAAAGCAACTGATTGTTTGACCGATAAAAATCCGGTGAGTGTGCAAGCACCCGCTACCAATAAAATATCGGCCGATTGCATACTGACCGTCCAAAATCGGTGTGTGTGCAACTAGCGTTAGGGGACGTCTCCTAACGATTACCGTGGCACCAGGAGACTGGTCATATCATCGTACGGTCAATATCGTACTATCAAAAAATATATAAAATACAAGCTGACCCAGCAAAAGTTTTTTGCCATAAAAATATTTCTATCAGAACAGTAGGTAACACAAATAATATTAATCTCTTATTATTATAGTGTGTACAATATTTTTCGTTAGTCCATGTTTAGCTAACACAAACGAACTGGATGGTTTTCCCACGTATAATTGTCCGTGTGAAAAACATGGTGTGCTCAAATCGAAGCCACACACGGACATTGTTTGGCTTTGGGACTCATCAATAGTTATTGCAAATTACTATCCAATTGAAAATTGCACGCGTTTGAAATGAATTGACACATATGTAGGTATAATAAGGATTCGTTGTATCAATATATTTCCACCTTGGAACTCGTCATTAAAAATTCTAGCTTTAACAACGTTTTTCATAAAATTTCAATTGACTAATCGCGTGCCGTTGCTCTGCTGTGGTGGATTCAAGTTACGTATCGATCCAACCTTCAGTAGTAAATTATGCGGTGGCATGCCTGGCAAATTTAATGAGTTCAAAAACTCTGAAGGATAATTCATAGCTATGGTGGCGTCGCAAACTGTATCTACGCTCGATGGATAGACAAAAATAGTGACCAAAAACTGTGAGTGAAAGTGAGAGAATGCTTAATATGTGACAGAGACAGGAGACCGGCTTCGTTCTCATCCCTACTCCTGTTCATTGAGTGAGAAGTGACACCGGTAGATGCCTGGTGGGAATAACTAATTAGGGTTGAAAAAGATTAAATTACTTTATTTTTTAAACGACATTTTTTGTGGAGGACTCAATGTTTCATACTGTTTTTTGGGTTTTGTTACCTTCCACAAAAAGTTGTCCAAAAAATTTAAAAAAATGTTATCACCCTTATCACTTGGGGGTATGAAAAATGCTCAAAACCTATTCTCAGACTTACCGAAGATATGTACGAGTATAAAATTTCCCACATCTTCGTAAAGAGTTCATTTTAAAATTGATCGCTTTGTTCCTTTCTTTTAAATAAAGTCATACCAAAGTTGGGGGCCTAACTTGAACAAAAAATGTCGCGTTGAAAAACAGCTTTAGTTAACACTTTGTCCATTCGTACATACAATTTAGATATCCTTTATCTCTTGTGATGAATAAAGTCGATTATTATTATTATAGATAACTTGTCAAATGAAAAACTTCCAAAGATTTCAATATAATCTGTTTAAAATCTGTTCTGTTTTTCCGTTAATCAGCTGCCGCCCCAATGCGAACTCAGAAGTTGAGAAACTTGTGCGAGCTAAAGACTAACAAGGTCTTACCTTTTAATGTGTGATTCCTAACACGGAAAATAAACCGCAAAAATAAAATGTATGTAACAAAAAAAAACCTCAACTTAGAAATCTCTTAGTTTCAATCCACCTATACCGAAAATTACGTTGCGATTTTAGTGTTACTGTTGCGATTAATTTCATGTACTAATTAGTTCCAAGAACATTTGTCGCGCAAATGCTAAACGCGATTTCCATAACCGTTAATATAGAGCAGAAAAACGTATATACTTGGTGTGCGAATAAGTGGAACAAAAAGTTGATCGTATGCTATTATTACCGAGCTAGGACAGTTTCATTGAGATTGAAAATGTAACGTTACATGACATTCCGGTTTCACTCAATCAAATATTTTATGCTGTATACGATTGCCGTTTGAAATACTTTCTTTGGTTGAAGCCTCGATAAATATAGGTAGAAATATTCTTTGCGAAACCATAAGGAAAGCCTAGGGCTACTTAAAAAAGCAACTGGAACCCACGTTTGTTATTGTCGAGACAGTTACTTCGATTCGTTCATTTCCCACTCCATTTTATCCATTTCTGATAATAAAAGTAACTCTTTTACATAAGGAGGTGATCCGCTTTTTATCTCAATTTGCCCCAATCTATTCGAATGAAAAAGTATTTCCGGTGTTTCCAAATTATAAATATCCTGCTAAAAGAAATTGTTAGACGTAAACCTGATCGTGTTTGAAATATTAAAAAAGGAAATTGTAAGTGATCATAAAGGATGCCAGTCATAAATATCAGTCATCAGTTATCACGCCACCTGAAAAGAAACAGTTTTGTACAGGAAATTACGAAATTGATATAACTTTCGTGTGCGCTAAACAATGAAAAAGTCAAGGAGATGATTTAGACGATTCCTAGTTAATGGTGAGCTTGACATAAGATTGGATCGCTCAAATTTGTATTGTTATAACGTATTTGAAAAACACTTTATTGTAAGATTTTCATAAACGTTTAGCGAAAATCTCACAATAAATTGTTTTTTAAACACGTTAGTTATGGATTTTCATCAAGTAGCTGCCGATTCCATCATAAATCTTGTATATTTATGTAACTTAGATGAGCTAATACAGTTATGAATGTAAAAAAAAATGAAAAATATTTTCGATTATGGAGATGAAGTCTATAATTAAAAATGAGAAATGAAACTTTCAGTGCTTTTTTTACCACTTGTTTTTTAACGAACGTTACTGCAATATCGCATTTTCGAACGAATACAGTAAACTGAAAATAATTGATAATATTGGCTCTTATACAGGGCTTTTCATGATGAGGGTTAATTAGCCGTTTCTGACAAACTATTCAACGGATCAACCTGAAAATTCCACAGTATGCATGAATCGATATGACCTACATGCCTAAAATATTTCAGACGAAGCGGCGTTGTCGCTTCTACTATAAAGTAGCGGCTTCTTTGATTTTTCAAATAGAACAACCCGTATATAATATCATATTATGATTTATTATCACTTTGTCAATAAATTCATATACTATTTCCCTATACCTATCTATTACCGTTTAGAAGATATAAAATAATTTCGATATTTTTTTTGCCAAACATGAACTTGTATAAATGCTGATAATCTTGAACTCTCTTGCACTGAAACGATCAAATTTGAAATGGAGTGGAGTGATACTATGAGGATCTTCACTCCGAGTCATATTTTCATTTGCCTCATACAGGGTCTTCAAAAAATGCAGATACTTTGATCTCATGAAAAAATGAGTGGAACTCAATTTTTTCAAAAGGAACACCCTATATATTTCAACATTTTTGAGCTCTACATCCAATTTTAGATTAATTTTGTTCAGATAATACTATTTCTATTTTGAACCGTTTTCGAGATAAACTGTTTCAAACGGAAACTGGCGTGGTTTTCTTGCTCGTTTTTTTGAATTCATCACTTATTTTGGATATTCAACTTTTTTTTTATACTTAGTAATATTTCTTTTGATGCAGTTTTTTTAACTGTCTCAGATCAGTCAATTCGAAATTGGTATGTACCTACCTTAGAAAAAGTTACAATTTGTATACATTGAGGTATTGGTCTCTAACGTACAACAGTACACATTAATATTTTTTAATAGTGTGCTTTGGAAAAACAAATAAACCAATTATTCAACGTCAGACTTTCGTTGGTGGTTTCGACTGATTGTGATAGCTACCAATTATAATAGAATAATGTCAAGATTAGGTTACAGTAATGAAGATTTCTTGAATTTATTAATAATTTATGTTGAGTGCAATAGAATTGCAAGTAGAACATGCCGAGTATTTCATGAAAGATATCCACAACTTCCGAAGCCGAATAATAATGTGATAAATCGACTACTAAAAAACTGTAGGTTGAATGGAACCTTCCGTCCAAAAATCATTGTTGAGAAGACTAAAGTGGATGATGATGACAATGGTATAACAGTTTTGGGATACTTTCATGCATTTCCAAATGCTTCTCTGCACGAGGCTGAAAGGGGGATAGGTATACCCTACGTGACAATTTGTCGAATTCTTAATAAGCATAAATGGCATCCCTATAAGTTCTACTGTGTCCAACATTTGAAAGAGACTGATTTACCTCGTAGAGTAAAATTCTTTGAATGGTTACATGTCAAGACTCAAGAGGATGAACATTTCCTTGACAATATCATATGGACAGATGAGGCCAAGTTCACAAAAAATGGAGTTTTCAATAGACACAACAGTCATTATTGGGCGCCAGAAAATCCCCATGTTGTCCGCCAAGGGGGTTTTCCAAAAAGATGGCAATTCAATATATTTTGTGCCATAATTTGAATGCATCAAAATATGAATATTTACTGAGGAATGGAATTCAAATGATTTTAAATAATAGACCAGGAAGAGAACGTGTATGGTACCAAATGGATGGTGCTCCACCCCATAATTCTCATTCAGTCAGCGAAGCTTTAACCGAAATCTTCGAAGACAGATGGATTGGTAATAATGGACCTTTTCGTTGGCCTCCTAGAACACCAGATGGCAATCCATTAGATTACTTCGTGTGGGGTTTCATTAAAAATATGGTTTACTCTACTCCAATAACAACAATGGAAGATATGAAATCGAGAGTTACAACTACTTTCAATAGTTTGACTCCAGACTAGTCAAGCTAACAAAGCTCAATAAACCTGTGCAGTTATCAAATATCCCACCAACAAGTGAAGCAGTTCACCAACATTTCAATCGTGTTTATTACCAAGTTCAAACTTGGTTAGGACATGATTTGGAACCCCAGGAATGGTGTTGGACAATGCGTAACGGATTGCTAGAACCTATCATGACCATTTTACCACCTGCTCCAGATGAGTTACTCAATATGATATACTGTAATTGCAAAAGTGGTTGTGGTTCAAGACGTGGATGCAGGAAAGCGGGGTTGCAATGCTCTTTAGCTTGTGGCCAGTGTGAAGAAGAAAATTGAAATTAAAACTTATTAATCTTTCAATTATTTTATCTGTTTTTTTAATTTTGACATTCACAAATGTATCAAATGAGATTTTTTAATAAAAATATTATTTAAAATTTCATTTTTTTCTATGCATTTTTATTTATTAAAGAATAATTACTATAGATTAGATTTAAATTATAATGGAATATATATTTTTCCCTCTACAAATTTATAACTACAGGGGCAGGTAAGTGTTATTAAATAAATTGATACTCAATTGAAAATGAATAATTAATGAAAAAAATATTTAAATATTATGTATTTGTTGATAAAAAATTAAAATTATTTATAATTATTTGTTGAGTAATAATTTATAAACCTTAAATGAGCTGATTTCGATCGGGACAACCAGTTGATTTCAAATAATATTTAATCTGCGCTCGCGCTGCCCTCTACCTCAAAAACGATTCAACGTATGAAAAAATGTTTGAAACAAAAGTTGTAGAGAATTTAATTCTCTAAGGCAAAAAAATCTGCAGACCACGGCCAGCAAACCCGGAAAATAGCCTTCTATTGAGATTATTCATAATATCATAAATTGGTTCAGCTGTCGTGTAGTACCTCTGAAACAGACGAGAATATCGTCTACATATCTGTATCAAAAATTAATATGTTTTTCACCCAGGTTGAAATTTACTATAGTGGTTCCCCAGTCTGTTAAAAGTGGACTAAGAGGTGAGCCCATTGGTTAACCTGGTTGAGTTGTTTCTATTTGTCAAAGCGATACTATGTGATTATTCCATATTTGTTCAAAAGATGAAATTGGAGATGAAGTAGTAGAAAGCCAAAAACTTTCTTTCCCAAAAATTATTCACTCCTAAAAATATAACCCCTTCAATTCAAATGAAATTGAGATTACTTCAATGTAATAGACTGTTCGGTTTTTGTACAGTCAATTTTTATGATGGACTTGAACGAGACAACGGCATAACAGCGGGTTTCTACTAGATAACCAGAAGCATCTCTGCAAGAATATTCTTTGTGAGGAATCTTGTTACAAATTTCTACCGATAATAATTGAAGATAATTTCCAGTAACGATCAGTTAAGTTGTTGTGATTGTTGTGTAGGATATAGGATAGCTGATAGCAATCGATGTTTAGATTCCTATCCCAAATATTGATTTCCTTGTATTTTCAACACTTTCCAATATAGTTATCGAGAGTGCTCATATTTAAGAAACCGTGTCTCAGTTTGAAAAAATTAAGTAAGCTTTCCTTGTTGGAATGTCATATACGTCATTCAACACAATTCTAATCATCTATTGTTACTGGTGAACTAATCTTACAGGGATGTGGGCAATTAACTTTGACGAATATGACCTTGTTACTCACAAGAGATAGTGAAAACAGATTTCTGTAATTAATGCTTTGTATTACATTTTTCAATCCATCTAGAGATTATTTCTTTTATTGATACTCAGTATAGTACTATGTATTGTCAATCTGTGAAGGTGTCAGGTTAGGCTTTCATAACTGAGTCAAAATACCACGGTAAACCTCTTATACTTTGCCTTTTCAATACCAATGGATCTACAATAGATCTCCCGAAATTTTCGAGCCATTGATGATGAAATTCGTTCGAAATATCAATTCAGCAGCAGAAGGCATTCTGTAAATGCGTCAGGTTAGACTTTCATAGCTGAGTCAAAATACCACGGTTAACCTCTTATACTTTGTCTTTTTAATACCAATGGATCTATAATAGATCTCACCAAACTTTTTAGCTATTGATGATGAAGTTCTTTTTGGGTATCAATTCAGCAGCAGATGTCAATCTGTAAAGGTGCCAGGTTAGGCTTTCATAGCTGAGTCAAAATACCTCGGTAAACCTCTCATACTTTACCTTTTCAATACCAATGGATCCACAATAGATCTTTCGAAATTTTCGAGCCATTGACGATGAAATTTGCTTGAAATATCAATTCAGCAGCAGAAGGCAATATGTAATTGTGTCAGGTTAGGCTTTCATAGCTGAGTCAAAATACCACGGTTAACCTCTTATACTTTGTCTTTTCAATACCAATGGATCTATAAGAGATCTTTCAAAATTTTTGAGCTATTGATGATGAAATTCTTTTTTAGTATCAATTCAGCAGCAGATGTCAATCTGTAAAGGTGTCAGGTTCGGCTTTCATAGCTTCGGCTTTCATAGCTTTGTTAAAATACCACGATAAACCTCTTATACTTTGCCTTTTCAATACCAATGGATTCACAATAGATCTCCCGGAATTTTCTAGCCATTGATGATGAAATTTGTTTGAAATATCAATTCAGCAGCAGAAGGCAATCTGTAAATGTGTCAGGTTAGGTTTTCATAGCTGAGTCAAAATACCACGGTAAACCTCTTATGCTTTGCCTTTTCAATACCAATGGATCCACAATAGATCTTCCATAATTTTTGAGCCATCGATGATGAAGTTCTTCGAGAGTGTCAATTCAGCAGCAGATGAAATATTATAAAAAAACTCAATGCAAAACATCTTTCGCTTCATACGCCCTGTATTTGACGAAAGCACACCACTAGAAGTGAAACTATTTTTAATGAGATTAATATGGTGATTACACCGCTTCTGCAAATTTCTGAAAGGTTGGCGGTGATAATGTTTAACCCCAGTAAATATATTTCACTGATTTGATTGAAAGAAAACGTCTACAAACATCAATAATACCTTTCCTGGAAAAAATTTATGCAATTTTTATAAAAGGGGTGGATGATAACATGAAAGTAGCAAAGAGTCTTGAATGAAATTTCATTTTTTTTATTCGAATGATGGAGTTGTTCAAAAGTTTGGACCCTCAATCACCGGGTGTTACGATGAATAACTGAATCAATGGCATAGTCAATGTTGAACAATGATAATTTGTCATTCGTGTGCGAGTTTAACAGTTTAATGATAAAAATTTTCCACCGCACTTTTCTATATGACTGTACTATCACCTAGTTTTCAGGACTTCTTGCTGAACTTTCGGTTTCTAGTGCCAGTTTCGTCAAATCGAGTTCGTTCATTACTAAATAACCGTGTCAGTCAGTCTTTTTCGTGTAATGAACCTACTTGTCTCTAGTTTCATTGCATGTCTGCGTTATGATTCCAAGTAATTTGTAATTACCTACGAAACATTACCAAGAACTTGATATTTTCTGCCTGCCAAGTCGAATTTTCCACTTCAAAAACTAGTTAAATTCCGTAGAAATGGGTGAGAGGGATTGCGGTCAACATGAATAATTTGTTTATTACAAGAATGTGGCGAAACATGTTTTGCTCAGTTAACGAATAAAAATTCAATCGATTGCAAAGTTTTCAAAAACATGCGTTCTTGTGACAGTTTTCCAATTATGAAATGCATTTAAAACATAAATATACTTAACATTTAGCAATATGGTCGTTCAGTCAAAATTAATGTTGTGCTTTATCATATATTTTGATAGTGCTTGCCATCCAGAACAAAATGGCAAACTTTTCAAATAGGTAGCATTTATCGTTAGCAAGATGCAAGACTTTAAAAGCTAGTGTGACATCACGAAATATGTGCGATTGTCGATACAGCATCTGAAACACGTCTAAACTGTTAAAAAGTGAAGCATTCAATGTTTGATGCAGATGTGTTCAGTCCAGGAAGGTTTTATTAGGGCAAACATACACAGTTTAACATATGTAACGTATACAATAAGGACTGACTTTGTTCGTCAAATTTAATGATGCATTAATTTTATTGTTACTTTGAAATAATCTCTGCAACAAACATGCTTTTGAAGTTATGAGGGCTAGCATATTCGCTCAATAGAAATTTCTATAAAAGTCCAGAACATACCGTAACATTCTGAAATGTTCAAGAATGGTCTGAAACATTCTTGGAAATAAATCAACGTCTCAGATCATTTTGGGAATTATATGGTGTGGTACTTCTCTAGCCATCGTCCAAAAAGGAGGTTCCCGTTTTTAACTAAAGGACGTAATTTTCAAGATGAGGTCTAGATGTTTCACGTTCCAGAAATTTATAGAATAGTTCAGAAAATTCAAAAGCATTCGACAACAATTCAGAAAATACTGGAAGAATCTAGAATGATATGAAACAGTCTGGAATGTTCTTGAATGCTGTGGAATGTTCTTGAACATTGTGAATCATTCGAACGAAACCTTTTTTGTATGACTGTGGTTACCCATTGGTAGGAGTATATGAAGCAAATCCTCTTATAATTTGGAGTTCATCCTTTTTTTCCAACTAACACGCAATCTTATATCAACTCCATAAGTGAAGTCGAATAACAAGTAATCAATAATAATAACAACCTGTAATGAAACTCTTTCAAGCAAAATTATGTTCACTATTATCAATTTCAATTTTGAAATAATACCTGCCTGAGGACTTCACAAAACGAAATTCGACCTCAACCTTCAAAATGAGTCGTGCATGAAATAAAACCAATTAAATTGCAACCTTTGTTGCCGGCGATAGCTTAGCTACTGGTAGGGCCTACCAGGTTAGACGGGTCGAGGGTGAAAAGTCAGATGAAGAAGGGTACCACATCCTGCTGCTCCGAGAATTAGAATAAGTCCGCAGTAACCACTGCCTCGTTCAAGAGGCAACTGAAACGGGGCTCAATCCAGTAGTGTTATGCGACCCGTACCGATGGATGAATGGTACCTGAATCTCATCAGGTATCACCAACGGAGTCGCTGAGATACCAAGACGACCTCTTAGAGCATTTATCCACATCCATGCAGGAGGCTCCATGAATCTGTAAAAGTTTTTCTCCAATATTAGTGGAAACTTAATGGAATATAACCAAAAACGAAAGGAGGAGAACTCTTTCAGAGACCCCTTTGAGTCGCTATAAGAGTAGTTGATATTGCTTTCATACAATATCCCTGGATTCACAAGGAAAGATCTCAAGGGATCGGGGGGTGATCCGTTAGGAGTTAATATACAACATAACCCAAGAGACCCCAAGAACGTCCATAATTATTCGAAAAGAGTTATTTACTGCCGTTGAGTACCTTTCTTACGAGAAACTTGACAACGGTCAAACTAAAGATGGCTGATGAGGAAGTATCTGAGGCAATCGTGATTAGATACCTTTCTTATGACAGCCAGGAACCAACCACGGAAGTGGACCGGGTAGTGAGAGGCTACCAAGCAAACATGATCACAAGTCGTAATTGACCTGGAGGAGCACTGACACTAATGAAAGTGGTAAGCGATCATAACAGTTAGCGATTTAGATGAATGCGATAGAATTGGCCGATACTTGATGAAAATCCATGACGTATTCAAGTAACATTTTATTGTGAGATTTTTACTGGACAGTTTACTAAACAGACAGTCAGGCTGCACTTGATGCATTGACGAACACAAAAGTGGCATCAAGACTAGTCTGCAAACGACATGAAGAACTGAAAAAACTGGCGAACAGGAATAGATTAACTATATACAGGTAACAAAAATCTGATGAGTGTGTCAACACCAAATATAGGCCCTGAACCTAATGTAGGGGTATACCAAAGCCTTTGGTATGGAACCAGATCGGATAGTGGGTCCTTAAGAAATATAGAGAGTACTGGGAAAACATAACAAGGAACAAACACGGGACATCCTTTATGAAGGGATGAAGAAGAACTGCTTCAACAAAGCAGGGATCGATTCAGAACAATCAGAGAGCTACTCACTGGACACTGTTCATTGAGAGGGCAACTGAACAAAATAGGGCTCTACGATAGTGACCTAAACTGCAGACAATGCAACAAGAAACAAAGGTAGCTCGTCAGTTTATGGACAACCTAAATTATGTCTCAAAAGAATTGGGCAGCGTTTACGATAGGAGCTCATAGTGTTACTTAACATCTTCATATCTTAACTGATTCATACATTACCATAATGAATGATACACATAAACCTTCCTCTCGAATCACTCCGTTTGGTAGTTTTTGAATTCATCGCGTTCAGACAGTCACACGCGGGGGAATTTCTTTTTTTGTTTTATATTTATATTCCTCTTCAGTTTGATCTTTCTCTTGAAGATGATCACTTGGTGATCGAAATACGTGTCGAGGTGTTAAAATACCGGTTTGGTGTTCATTTATGTATAATAAAAATGAACTATTATATCTTTCGCTAAAAGTACAAACTCAAAGTTATTGATGATTACATTTCTCGAACTTAGAAAATTCGGTACTTCATAGATCTCATAACCAGAAATCATAATTTTCAAATCATTCAGTAGACATTGGTATTTTATTCAAAATTTTGTATGTGAAGAAATATGAATTTGAAGACATTGAAGTGAAAGTACAATATTATAGAGAAAGAAATAACAGAAAACAGAATCGGTTTGATGCTCCTCAAAGTTCAATATTTGTTTTCAATCCAGGAAATAATTGATTTATTTTCCAAGCAACTCGACCACTAAATTATTCACTTCATATTAATTACTTCTGTGATGGGTAGCCATTACCAGAGTTACGACGAAGAAAATGAGAAGTAAAAGTTGAAAAACCACAAACAATCGGTGAAAGTGATATAATATTGTTCGAAGGATAATCGTTTCTTGTCTATCATAATTTAATTAAATTATTACTAACAGCGGATTTAGCTATATTGTTAGTTTCAAACGAAAGTGAGTTCTGGGAATGGGTTCTTTTGTGAATATCAAATTCACATCAAGAATTTATTTTATCGCGGGGATCTTCTTATGAGTGAATATTTCATAAATATTTCACCTACAGTCAAAGGTGTACGCGAACTTGAAAATTCGAAACTTTCTGTTCAAATCCTGTAAAAGTTAACTTATATTTTTGGAAAATTTTAATTTAAGTTCTATGTAAAAAGTAAATCTCTAGCAGATTAATACCTTGACTCTACAAGAAACACTTTCCTAACCTGTCGGGGAAATCCACAATAAATACTCTAAAATGAATATGATTTTGTGGCAAAAATGACATAGACATAGATGGTATTTTCAATAACATCACACAATAATCTATAGTTAGATTATAATTATCGGCGAACAGGTGATAAAAGAAACTTGATGAAAATCCATAGCGTTTAGTGAAAGTCTCACAATAATGTGTTTTTTAAAAAAGTGACTGTAGGTAATATTAATTAATGCAGAATGGTTCTTGAACTGAATTGTTAATAATAATTATTAGTGATTACAGAAATTAGGCTAGCTCATGTATGGCTATGAATCGCGGTCCTCAACTTTGAAAAATCCACCAGTATAATGCATTTACTCGAAACATCGAACATGCTAAGTCCAAACATTTCAGGATTATTTCCTAAAGCAAATTTTCGTTCAAAGTTTTTCTTCAAAAACAAGTTTTTGGTGTAATACCATTTTCATAACAATGAAATCCGAGTCCTAACCCATTCGGTCAGTCGAACTAGTACCCATGTGGGATCGCATTGCCTTTTATTTCACTCATGGTTGACGTATGGGCACTACATGGCCAGCATTCAAGCTATTCAAACCTCTTGGAATAATCCGCACCATTTTTAAAGAGAACTTTACATTAGAAATATTATGTTCAGAGAGAGACCATTTTATCATAACCTCAACTGTCATACCTGCTCCTCTGATTGATAATTACTCCTAGAATGGGAATGAAAAAGTGAACATTTTTGACAAATTAATTTCAGGATAAATTCATCCATGTGACTGTTAACTACGTAACTTTCCATTTTGGTGCTATCTTGTGGAAAAAGCAACTTTTTTCTGAGTTGTGTCCAGTATTCGGTAAAAAATTTTTTCTGACGCTGAGTCTATAGAGTAGACGGATCTCGAACTCACGACTCCAACTGACCTCCCTGTAAATTTAGTCCGTCTATCTCATTAACGATGAAACAGCAGAGCATATACTTTGTGCCTGCCCCGTTAGGGACCGAATCAGGTTTTTAGAGTTCGGCAGAGCCGTTCTCTTACCATCTGACCTGAAAGACCACTCACCATACAAACTAATCGGCTTCGTTAAGAAGCTGGGTTTATTGGGTCGAGTGTTAATAGGTGTGAGTCACAATAAACCCTTGCGGGTTGCGGTGGAGGTTCGAATAGACCCACTCACTTTGGACCTAACAACCTAACCAGTATTCGAACAGAATCATTGTCCAGGAGTATATAGAAAGGCAATAGAAATTCATAAACAGAGAGAAAAGTTCAATTGAAAGTAAGAGGAAATTAACATTAATGCAATCTGGCTATCTGTCCTCAATCGCACAAAAATGCGGCTAATTGAACCAACCAATAGCAACAAAGTCTCGCCCTCCACCAGTCGAATAAAAGTGGAGACAAATTCCAATATCGTGGTACCTTCTGCAAGAAAAAAATCGTTTTTTGCCTTATCGTCTTTGATAGTGTCTACCGCAGTAATGTACGAAACGCCAGACATAAAAACTTGCATATCATGGGAAACAAACTAACAAAATAGCTTTGATACTATAATCTCCGGCCGGAAAAAGTTTAAACTATTTGAGGCACCTCATTGTTCTTATCTTTAGTAAAACGGTTAAAAATATTAATTACTAGCGGACTCGGCGAACGTCGTTCCGCCTAACAATCAATGAATGAGCAGATTTAGGATCATAAAATTAAAATTGATACAAAATTATCAGGGTTAATAAAATGAATGGTACTGGTATATATGAAATGAATGGGAATTGGTAGAAAGAGTGCACTCTTCAGTAAAGCACCCTGTGATATAAGTGTGAGCCGTCAGTTGCGTTTTATTATAACACGTCACTATTATCTCTGATGTTTTGCCACCTTTATTATTTATTATTTTTTCATTTTTTTTTATTCATCACTGAAGAATTTACATATACACACAAGAGAATACATATATACATGCAAAAAACTTATTGGATTAGTCACAAGGCAATAAAGAAAAATTCAGAAATATACAATTTGAAATATAGAAAATATACAATTATTCCCGATGAGGACAAATCCAATAAATCATAATTTTTATTGATGAAATATATATATTAATACTCATTCGCGACGAAGACAAATTCAAAAATACAAAAATCATAAAAATTGGTCCAGCTGTCCTTGAGTTTTTCTATAAATTTTTTTATTTTTATTGATAAAATATCATATATTGATACTTATTATCCTATTCCTAAAGGAGACAAATCCAAAAACAAAAATTATAAAAATTGGTCCAACCATTCTTGAGTTTTTTTATCATTATTATTATTTTTCTGTTTTTGTTTTTTCCTATTATTTAATCATCTTTTAAACCTTCCCTGGACTTCCACAAATAATTAAAAATCAAAATTAGCCAAATCGGTCAAGCCATTCCCGGGTTTGAACAAGACTAACTAACAGCAATTCATTTTTATATATTAGATTTCATTAATGCTTTGGCATAATATCAAAAGCCAAATTGTCAAAAATACTAATTTCTGAAAATATATTTTTCCAAATTTGTAGCCTCTGTGCACCGAACTGTAATGATCGATCTGGTAAAAGCTCATTTACCCAAATATGTGTCTGTTTATTGATTTGTATCGTTGGCTGGATAGACTATATTTTTGAAAAAAAAGCTAATCATCGTTGAGGTTTATGTTGTACCTTCATTCCAATAAACTTGAATAGATTCTACCTATGATTATTATTTCTATATAAATCCTACCATCTGAGTTAACCCCCAAACCGAGAGTCATTTGGGCCGCGACATTAGGGGCCGCATATAAGGCAAATAGAATATTCCCAGTTCTAAGCTAAACAGTGACCCCCGTTCGCTATGGAAATCTTTTGAAAAATAAGGCAACTAGATAACTAAAAAAGTGAGCTCATGTGTACCTGAGCTTTAGGAATACTATTACCTTGAATTATTTGCTTGTATTAACACCATTTTTAACGAGCGCACTCTACTTTATCTTTGAAAACTTGCTCCACAAATGTGACGAGTTCCATATTTTTTATTTCTCTTTTAGATAAGATAAGAAGACGGTTTCGCTGAAATTTCCTTCGACGTTTTTAAGTCTACACCAGCTAAGAAAATTAGATAATGCGATGTCGTACTGCTGAACCGATTTTTTTGGTAACAATTCAATTGAAGCTCTTTTTACAGCCTCTTCAATGTCGTCAGGAACACACAATTCCTCACTATTGTTCTTCATTATGCAAGATATTATATACCAGCAAGAACTTCAAATGTGACTTTAAATAAAACGCGTGAGCTGTAAACAATACAAATACAAATACAAATGTTATACAGTTATTCAAATAACTTTGTATGATATTTGTGTTAAAAGTAAGTTTTATTTTGTTCGGGAAATTGTTCAACTTGCTACGCTCATTTCGCAAACTTTTTCACTCACAAAATAAAACCTTACTTTCAACAGTCGGTAGCCAAGCGGTTCGGTGTGGGTGCTTTGTTCACTCACTCGAATTGACTGCCGTGCTGGTCGGTGGTTCAAGCCCTAGTCTGAACGATCGATCTTCACTTGCTACCGACAACCCGTGTTAGGAATCACACGTTAAAAGGTAAGACCTCGTTAATCCTTGGCTCGCACAAGTTTCGACTTCTGAGGGTTGTCGTTCGTAGGGGTGCGACAGCTGGTTAACGGAAAAACAGATTTTAAACAGATTTTTTTTTTAAACACTCATATCATAAATAGCTATTGCGAAGAATAAAACCACGTTTTCTTGTGATTTACTATCGACAATAACAGGTACAGCGTAATGCAGCAAATGAAACATAATATGAATTTATATCATGCATATGTTGCACAATTCAACAATGAGTGATAGTTTTTTATATTATGTAGATATGAAATTCGTATGGCCTTTCTATAAGAGATAGTTTTGAAAGTTACATAAAGACAAGATATAAAATAATTACTCAACTTGTTTCAGTCCGTTGTACGTAATTGGATTTTAGTACAATTTATGCATGCTTGATATTTCCCGGATAGACTAACGGAGATTGCTACAGGTGCTAACAGACGAGTCATTATTCTAATACGAATTTTGTTAATTGATATGATAAAACTGACCAATACCTGAAGAAAAACCATACCGTCGATCACAATATACTGTTAAATACATTGGAAGATCTTGGAAAAAGAGGCAAACCACATGATGTTTTTTTTTTAGTTACCTCTCTAACAGAATACAAAGAGTAAAAATATCCAAAAAAGTTAGTGTTGAACAAAAAGTAACTTGTGGTATGCCCCAAGGAACGGTGTTGGGACCCATACTCTTCAACATATATCTGAATAATCTTTTCCTTATAAAAACCCATTCAAAAATCATCAGTTTTGCAGACAACACTGTAATTTTATGTAATGACAATAATTGGTATAACTCAAAAATTAAACTTGAACAAGATACGTATGAAGTTAAAAAACGGTTTGACTATAGGCTACTATCAATCAATTTCGAAAAAAGTTTTTACTTTCCTTCTAGTAACTTTGATGTTAAGTTACCAAAATACAATCTTGCAGTATCTGAAGAAGCCGTGATGAAACCTGAAAAAGAGAGTAAATACTTCGGTGTAATAATAGACTGCCACCTCAGATGGGACCACCAAATCAAATACATAATAAAATAATTACGATGTATTTACAAATTCAAAAAAGTCATTGGTATTCTGAATATTAAACAAAGAATTATACCCTATATGAGTATATAAGTCTATGGAATCGTTTTGTTGTAAAATATGATGGGCGACTGCTGATTTTTCAGTTCTTCCATATTTTAAGTGTGTTAAGTGTTCCTTATATCTTATTTTAATATATATTTTTGTCTGTCCATAATATTTTGCATCGCAGTCCTTACATTTAATTTCCTAAATTCCAGACATTTCCGAATTCTCGACTTTGTCTTTTAGTTTTCCTAAAAGGCTCTGTAGTTAGTGTATGACTTGTTTCAAAAACCACCTTCATACCTAGTTCCTTGAAAATATTTCCAAAGTTCTTCGTGTATTGGTGGTATGGAACTGACGTATATTTATTCTGGTTTTCGTTGTTTTCAAAAGTCGAGATTTCGTTCATTCTTAACCTAAAATTTTTTTTCCTTATTATACTATCATCTACAATACCCCTCGAGAAACCGTTACTGGCTGCTATTTTCTGTATTGTAGGTTTTTGTTTGGTGAACCTCTCATGTGTGAGAGAAGAAGTCAAAAGATGATGCACTAGAAAATTTATCCCAGCACGTTTGTGCTGTTCACAGTGATATGATGAAATATTCATTAATACAACAAAAGTTCCAAACAGTACATCACAAGTAATTAGGATTCACCGAAATTCAGTACGATAGATTCTGACAAATTTTTATGAAAAAATATTTCCCGGCCCACGATAGACATCAAGATTTTAGTTAGTAACCCTGTAGTATAATGCACATTGTTACGAGGCCTACTTTAACGGAAATGCACAACATTCGTATATTATTAAGCGGTCCGCTGGCTATTTCAAATTGCTCAAGATTTTGCGAAGTATTTAGATAACTGGTCTACAACATATTACTCACGCTTGAAATACCCCGTTTCCTAATTTGCATCGAGTTTTTCTTTCTGAAATTAAAACTTAATTAACTTCATGATTTATTGGCAATATCTAATTAATAAGTTAATGGTAGGTGCTTGTTGGTAAGATAAGATAGAAGCCGAATCAGAAGTATTGCAAATATAGCCGTTTCTGGATTAAACTGACTTTCGAAGAAAACTCTTCCTAGAGAAAAAAGTCATTGATGGAAATATTTTAAGAAAATGTAATGGAATTGGCCGATACTTGATGATAGAAACACTTTATTGTTTTTCACCATTAGACAGTTTACAAAACTTCAACACGTGTTTCGTTTCGCTATACAAGAATTTAAAAACATTTTTTCTGACATGATTGATTTCATCCTGACCTGCTCTACTTTTTTCTCTAACTCCAACAGCAAGGGCACTTCCTGCGGCGAGCGCCAAGAGCTCCGCCTTGAATAAAGGCAAGGAACCGGCTGCCCCTGCAGGAAAGCTCCGTCACTTGTGCACCTCCACGGAGGGAACCCCAAGAAGGTTGAAGAAGCCGCGCAACGACAGTAATGTCGCTGCACCTTCCAAAACCTTCGCGGAGGCCACCGTGGGACAACTCAAGGTTGCCAAAGAGAGCGTGTGTTTGGCGAGTCTCAGCCTACACCTGCCAATATAAAGGAGATGTATCCTAGTGACCTGTTTACCTTCCTGGAAAGGACAGGATGGACGATGACCTAGGAGGACAACTCCTCAGGAGGATGTTCAATGGGTCACATGTGGCCTAAGTGCTGTGAGTCTACAAGTCTAGACTCACCCTCCCTACTTTACAGATACTTCGTATCTTGGTTTTTTCGCTCTTTTCGCTCAAAAGATTCGATTATAAAAAATCGCGGCCCATTATAAAAAACATAGTCTAGAGAAGACATGACGAAAACTGTTCACGTAGTGGAAACGATAGAAAATATTTCTCAACAAAACACGCGACTCGGAGTAAGTTTTGTCTGTTTGGTGGAATTAGAGTTTCGAGTTTGTTTTCTGGATTAGTTTTTTGTTTCTGTTTTTGAAAACGAAACTAGTCGCAAGCGAGTCCGCTTGGTGGAATTAAGTTTCAAAGCATTTCATTTTAATGGAATGCGTTCAGCATTGTTTGTAGCACTCGCAACAAATTGATATCGACAATAATTACTGCCGTGCGAATGATTTCTCCGAACGCAAGCAAAACTAACCCCGATCATGACTCGATTTTTCTTTCAGAGATAATGTATTCGAGTTTTCTCCTATAAGGAGAGCACCCGATGATGGATGGGCGCGTGTTCAGCGTCTCTGCAATTGCCGACAATTATATATCTATTTTATTATTAACGCCGCAGATATGCAAATCAAAAGTACGGTTGATGAGAAAGTGAGAACAAAAATACGATTGTCGCTTATATATGTGCTGGGAAAATATATAGATCTGTGTCTAATGGGTGTCGATGATGTTAATTCAGTTAATGGTATTTATGATAAAGTAATTACTCCCGTTTGAATTGGAGACAGGTACGAACTGGGAGATTTTGATTTTTTTTTATTTTCTTCCAGATGATCAAATGAACTCAACGACATTACGTTACTTCTTTTTGAAAAAATCGGAAGTGCTGTATTTTAAGGGGGGATTACTTTTTAGGAAAGAAAGCAATCAATTTCAAAATAAAGTATTTACAAAAATCTGTAGATCATGCACAGAAGTTACTTTCAAATGCAAACTGGAAGAAAATGCCCTTCCGAAACAACTATTTTAATATGAACATTGAATTATACGAAAATAACTTTTTTTCTCATTCAATTTGTACATAGGAGTGCAACACAATATAATTATGTAAAAGAGTTACTATATTCTGTAATTTCACTTACATGGAAGCATGTTATCATCAGTGGCGGACTTCGAAGTTACGGAATAAAAAACTTGTCTTACTACCTCATCAGCACCGTTCTGGATAACATTTACAGATGAAGCACTCAAGAATCTGTTGTTACTAAGGATCTAAGGACATATATTGTCGATAATACAAATATTTGAAGTTTTAGTATATTCTATTTAATCGTAATTGGTTTGAAGTTTTTAAAATTATTCATATCCATGGTTTCTGAAAGAGAAGCTTTGCGAGATTCTGGAAATTTTTAACTTGGAATTTTGAAGTGTAATTTCAATAAAGTCCAGATTTATAACAGTATAATAGTTTTAATCGCGAATTGTTTATCAAAACTAAATATCCCACGATATGAAAGGATCAATATTTCGTCTTGAATGAATGATTGGCTCTGAGAAAACCACATGACTTGGTAAAATGTTGCGTATCTGCGTTTGCGGATGAAGCATTTTAGAGTATTTTCTTTCTGTGTAGTAGTAATCCATGCGTAGAAAAATATTTTGTTGATATTTTTTTTTAGTTTTACTGAAATTTTTTACATCTAACAATCATTTATCATCGTAAAACTTTGGCTTGAAACTAGCTTTTGAAAATCTCAATATAAATAAATGAAAACATGGATAACCTCTATTCCATTCAACATCTTGTGGTTTTTGTAAAGCAAAGTTTTTTCAAAACTGAAAAAGAAATATTAGATTTAAGAATTTATATAACTTATAATTCAAAGTTCAAAGACATTGTTTCATCTGTTAGTGTATCACCGACAAATCAATAGAATATACTTTGTTTAATGTCAAAATACAAAAAACTTCCTTCTACAATTATTAAAATTGTTCAGTACCTAAAATTTCAATGCATTTGAAGGGGTTATCTTTATATTAATTCATTTAGGAAAGACCCATACATATTTTTATGTATACTGTGTAGAAGCTATTTTCTGGGTGTGTTAGCTGCAGGTTTTGAAGCCTGGCATTTCGTCTACTACTGCGGTAGATATTTTGAAGGCGAACTTTTTGCTCGAGTGGTTCCCACAGTACAAAATAAATTCTTGTTGGATTTGGCTTCGTGTCTAGTGGTTAGATTAAATGGCCTCATTTGTGTGCAATAAAGGACAGGTAGCCAGGTTTTATTTATGTTGATTCCCTCTTGCTTTCTATTGACAATTTTTTGGATTATGAATTCCTAATTGAAATTTTCTATTATGAATTTTGAAAAATTGTGAGACGTTATATACTTGAATAATTGTTATTAGACGAAATTTTAGTTTTGGGTGAATTATCGTAAAATATTACTGTACGAGTATGGTACGGAATTTATTTCCAAGAATTCGCTATAATTCATGTGGTTTTTGGCAGAGGAATAATTAAACAGGGACTGTATTGTTTTCGAGTATTTCCGTTGAAATTTAGACCAATGTCAATGGCTTTATTCGATGATGGTGTCGTACGAGTATCAAGAGGAAGTACCTTGCACGCAGCGTGAACTTTTATAATAAGCTACGATTATGACACTGCGTGCATACGATTTTGAAAACATTGAAATAGGCATCCAGTGGTCAGAAACTGAGGTGAATCAGAAATTAACTGATAACTCCCCAAAAATAATGAAAAGTGAAAAGGTTGGGAAAAAATAGGAACATATGGAAGAATAAATAGTAGCGCAAATGAGAAAGGATATGAAGATCTATTCAAACTTGAGTCTGTGCATGGGGATTCATATCATGGACGTAGAAAACTAAATGGACTCAGTTATTTATCTCATTAAATGAAGCCGGTGAATGGGAGCATTCTAAGATCACGATGTGGATATGGACGTTGCCATATTGAATCCGTGATAATTCTTTAATATCACCAATGCTGTGCGGAACTTCAAAACTAACAAATTACATTCAACAGCATGAAGTTATGACCTCTATCATGAGGTTAAAATAGACATCAAACATTTCAGAACCTAAACTAGTGCCACATTCACTTCGAAAATATTTGTCATTACCATATAACACAATTCGTTACAAATGAAATCGTGGCAACACTGATCGTGGCAACAGTGATGCCAATTTGCCAGTAATTACTGCATTTGCAAGTAATCCGATTATTCAGAAACTAAAATGCAGAAATAAAGATATGCAAGGAATTTGTAAGGAATTTCGATATTCTGCAAGGATTTTGGATATCTCTCTTTATATTAATATATTTAGTTGATTGATATATTTATTTTTCTACGTCCATGATTCATATGGTTAGTTAAATTAATTAACAGACCGTATGAATGTTTTTACGTTGTCATCGTGACAAGAACAAAAATATCTCTTCCGGTGAACTAAAAGTCACAACATTAGGCAAAACTATTAATGTTTCGTCATTAAAGGTATCCAAAAAGGTGCTGATGAGGAAGTTGAAGGTGTTTTCAGTTCGAAACTTCTAGAGGTACAACTTTGGATGATAGATTTCCATGTTAGTGAAATTGCATCCTAATACTCTTTCAATTCAATAAAAATCATTAAAATAATGGAATTTTCAAGACAACAACACTACACAAAAACATGAAATAAACAAATGGTTTCATCTGTGATGAAACCATTTGTCTGATGTTTTTTAACATAGTTATATTTTCAACTCGAAGAAACTACTTTTCGAGCCCTGAAGAAGAATTCAATTAAACTCGAAACTTTACAAAAAAACAATTGTTTTTTTTATGAAAAATTGATCCTGTTACCCAATTAAACCTTCTTGAAAAATTTCTAGTAGAGCTTACTATATGAAGATCGATGGTGAGGGCATAATCCAAAAATTTAAAAAAATTGTGAAGTTTTCTTGGTATGACTCCGGCTATGATTCTCATTGTTATTTTGCATACTGAAAATTTTGGTTGCATTGGAATTTCTCAATATCAGTATTCCATAGCTAGTTTTTGAGCCATTGAAATGAAAACCTATATAATTCCATTCTTTCATCACAAGTGCCATTAGATAAATAACTGGAAACAATTCTCTTGAGTTTTTCTCCTCTACAATTTCAACAATTTTCAATTGAATTGATTTTTTGTTTCAGATGGATGTAATTATACACATGGGCATCATCGGAGAACAGAACCGTTTTTATTGGAGGAAGGAAATACAATAAATCATATATCACGCAGAGCATGGGTCCTAAGACCGCACCTTGTGGTGCCCCACTCCAACAAGTCAACAGAGACATATAGGACGTAATACTTTATATGCCTACTGAAGAAACTGAAAAGTGTTTTTTATTTTTGGTATTGGTTTTGATGATTTTCAGGATTAATGAGAAATAAAGATCTAATATAATAAGTAGATTTGATGTTATAATTACTGGATTATGTCATGAAAATAACAGAGGTTTTTCAAACGGAATTAGTCCAGTAGCATTTCATAACCTAAGAAATGGGTTTGTACAAATTTGTTTTATTATGCTGAACATTTAAAAAATATTTATCAGGATAAACTGAAGTGAATTTTGAATACAATTTTTATTGAAATTATAACATTCATCGTTTGTTTGATTATTCAAACAGTTGGCCTGATCTTAAAAAATAAACCAGTAATAGATAGAGAATTGAATGATCTATCGAACAAGGTATCATTAGACCTTTTTCTTTCATCAAAAGCCAGTTGATAGCGTCTTCTCTGCCACTTATTGAATAATACTAAAATTGAAGCCTTTTCATCTAAACTTTGTCTGGCCTTGATATCTTCTACCGTTCAGAAGTTAGGAAGAATGAATTTTTACGTCCGCACTGCAGAGAACCCGGAAGTGCACCTCAGGGTATTCCGCTTGTAATGTGACATGCAATGAAGAACATGGTAATGAAGACCTTTGGGTACCCCATTCTCAAAAAACTTAACTTGTCATATCTCATTAATTGGTGATTGGTTAAAAAAATCGAGATACCTCAAAAAATGGAATAGAATGCCTTATAGGGCTATTGAGTAACACCGAAGAATCCAAAAAGTGCGTTTATATTCTTGTCAAATTTTTTTGTTTGGCGAATTTAGTAAAAATTAAAAAATATTTTGACCGTACATAATGTTATCATAACGGGGTTTCAAAAGTACTGTGAAATGGAGTTTTATTCAACTCTTGATTGAGAAATCGATTTCCAAAAACAATGCTCTTCACTGCATTTGGACAGACAACTTTCGGATATTTTTTAAGTTAACACTGTAAAACGGAAGAACGCAAAAGGAGCGTGTGCCACACAGTGGCAATAAAGGGTGAACATACCGGTTTTGTTGGAAAAGAAAAACATATATTACCAATATCAGTGCTACCGGATGCCAACCTTGGGGTATTCCGTTCGCAACAAATTTGTGGATAGAGACAACATTTACTCGATTGTCTGAAAAGTTTAGGATATCTTGAAAAAATAAAAATAAGCTTATCGCGTTATACCAAGGAACCCAAAGTGTATTTTTTGTTCGGTAAATTTGGTGCAAATTAAAAATCGAATATTACCAGCATACATGATGTTATTATAATAGGTTTTTAACAGTACTGAAAAATGAAGTTTCACTCGACTTTCGTTAACAAATTCCTGCCACTGCATTCAAACAGCAAATTTCCTGTCGGGCTTTTTTTTAGAGAAAAATAAAAACAAAATGATACAAAAGAAGCAAGTGTCATACAGTAGCGTCGTCTGCGAACTTAAAATCGCTTTTTTTGAAAAACAGAAAATATATTACGAATATCAGGGGCTCCGGAAGCGAACCTTGAGGCATACCGTTCGCAACAGATGCCTTCGAGATACTTCAGAAATAAAATGAAATAACTCAGTGTAATAAGAAACTAAAAATTGCATATTTACTTTTCGTGATTTGTACGTTCGGGGCAAATTAAACGTCTAATATCACGAGTAGATACGAAGTTATCATAACTGGGTTCAAACAGTACCGTAAAATGAAGTTTCACTCAACTTTCATTAAAATGCCATTAAAACTACATTTGACAAACTTACCTTCGACCCCGAACAAAAACTGAAAAACAAATCCATTCACGAAATCAATCCTTGTCACCGCATTCGGACAGTAAACTTCCGGTCGCCGTGTACGATTTTTTTAATGAAAAATAAAAAAACGAAAGAACGCGAAACGAGTGAATAATTCTGTTCTGATTCCGCAGAAGCGCGTCACAGTTGGCTGTGGCCGAGCGTCGGCGAACAAATGACGGATACAAAGTGGAGCGTCGCTCCACCGGAGTATGGCGTGCAGGGGGAGTTCTTCATGCGTGTCTTGTCCGACGATATCGTCGAGGGGAAACGGTCTGGAACATTCGCATTCGCTCGGACTTCCAAGGAGACGGATTAAATATGTGCGCCATGATTTAATTGTTAAATTATGAACCATAAAAAAAGGGTTTTCTCTTTTCAGTTCTCTATCATTCTACCAAAAAAATGTAGAAAGCCTCTGAATGAAACAATTAAAAATGAAGACTTTACAAAGATGTGTACATCATGCATATTAGTTTCTTTCAGATATAAAATAATAGTAAACACCAATTTGAAACAACCACTTTCAAACTATGAACATTGAGTTACTTGAAAATTTCTTTTTTCTTTTCAGTTTGTACCCCAAACATTCGTTACGGAATTGAAAAAGATGCCTATCATTCACAGAAAGCCTAATATGTGCAAGAATATTGATATAGAAATTCATTTACATGAAAATCTGACATGCTTAAAGTGTACTTCTCGAAGTTCTTCTTATCTTCAACTTCTTTCTCATCATCAACTTTCGGAACTTCAGAAGGCAAAAATATCCCGTTTTTAATTTATTCATTATTATGTTATGGCATTTTGTGATGAACAACCAAAAAATTACGGGAGATTAAAAAATTGCCAGTTTGCGGCTAGCCTTAATGAACTTCAAGCTGCTACAAGAGAGATCAGGGCAGTAGCAGTAAGTTGGATTTTGGAGAACAACTTCCAGATTCTCTACTTGTGATGATACACTTGTGATAAACAGTACTACTTGTGATAAACAGTAGTATCTCTCTGAAAGCAAGAATTTATTTTTTTTCCCGAAAGATGGCGCATAATATATAGCATGTAAACTAGATTCATCTTCATTATTTCATTCAGATGAACCATACTTTAGAGAAAGAGCATTCGTAATTTAACATCAAACAGCGCTGTTTCAAAGCGTAATAGTTCTCATCAGTAGTTTTGGGCTCAACTGGCCATAACATTTTCTTACCATCACAGTTTGATTTGTCATGTAGGACTCTATCCATTCCATTAAATTATCTGAAAATTCTAATACATTTCCCATGAATTCAATACGAAATGTCTTTAATAAGTCGAAGAATGATGAAAAAACATATTTCTTGCAGTCAATGATTACAATTTAGTAAATGGACAAAAGCTGTTTCTATTGATCTAAAATGACTGTTTGAATACTTCTGCTCCCAATTCTGGGGTTGATGTTGGTCAAACTGAGTTGAACATGGTCGCTATAAGGAACATGTTTTATATATTCAGTTACATAGACCATATGAATTTAATGTTGCTCAACAATCCTTAGAGAACCGCTACAGAATGCTTGAAATTATTGAGACGGATACATCTATAACAGTGACAAAGCTCCAGGCCGTCGCGTTCACTCCCTTACGTGTTAAATATTGGTAGAAACAGGTGAAGATGAAGTATCATAATAGGAAGTGATTGTCGTTGGGTACGATGATAGTATATTATGCAACGATCATGTAATGATGGTTATTAAAACACGAGCATTAACCGGGATACGAAACGAGCCGAAGGCGAGTTTTGTATGGTATATGCGAGTGTATTAATAACCATTACATGAGAGTTGCATACGCTATTTTTTCTAAACCCGATAAATAATAAAAAACTATAAATATTATATTTGTATTGAACACATTTACAGTAATTAACTCATTTTTTTTTAAACACAAACTTAATGGTATTATCATGGATATATGAAAACTATAAAGATTCTAATTATATTTATATTGAATATAACAACTGTAATTAATCTGATCTTTCAAAAATATTGGAGTCGATGGTATTCCTTCTATATCACTGTTTTCAGACATTTTGATAATATAGGTAGGTAATATGAAAACTGATTTTGACAAATAAAGCAATTAGTTACTTAGGTTAGAATCTAGGACAAACAAAGGAACAGGATTCTTGATTGAAAAATTATGGGTTTCTATTGGTTGATAATCTGTATCGTTATGAAAAATCTGTATCGTAATGGATATCATTATGAAACGGATTATGGTTATATAAGTGTATTGTTAGAGTACGGGTGTAGAAAAAAATATAAAAAAATATTGGTAATTAATTCAATGTAATTTATTAGGTTAAGGATAATTTGTCTAGATGTGTACAAAAACATTGACATGGTGAAAATTTTGTTTTCGTCATGTTCTGATGATGCTTATTCGGTTAGCAAAGAGCACGTCGTGTGAGAAAAGTGTTTTTAATTAAATTCAGGATTCAAAATGGGAATTTAACGATAAAATTCAATAATAATTAACGGAATACTGTTAAATTTCGATTTTGAACATAGAATTCGGAGATTCCCTTTACAAAATCTTTTTCAGTCTGAATTGAAGGGGTTATATATTTTTAGGAGTGATTAATTTTTGGGAAAGAAAGTTTTTGGCTTTCTACTACTACATCTGATACAAAAAACGGGGATGAGAGAATCTTCCAAAGAAAGGAAGGAAGTAATCAATTTGAAAATAAGTAACTCTATACATGGATGTGTAGATCATGCAAAGAAGTAACTTTCAGACACAAACTGAAAGAAAGTCCTCCTGAAATAGCTACTTTCATATAAACATTGAATTACACGAAAGAAAAAAAATTCTTTCGAAACAAATACTTCTATATGAACACTGAATTATACATCAGATACTTTTCTCTATTCAGTTTGTATTTCAAACATTCGTTGTGGAATAAGAATCAGATATCATTCACATGAGTTCTACTTTGAATGAATGAATGAATGAATCAGTCCTTCTGATATTTATAGGAATCATTCAGAGTACAATATGTAGATGAGTTTCCAGATAAGTTTCAGTCGTGTTCTTAGTTCATCCATATTTTCAGAGTGAAGCTGGAATTTAAATGATGATGAATGAATTGAACAATACCTGAATATTATTCTGTAATCTTGATGTATAATTTACTACAAATAGAATAAAATGGGAGGAACTCTTACTTTCAATTTTATTTTTGGGGAAATTATCAAAATATTTCACAAGATGGCGCTTCATATAAACAATCAGTCTTAACTCAGATTGAAGAAATAAAATATATCAAGTGTAACATTCAGAAATGTCTAACTTCAGTTAAAAGGGGAAGGAGGCCAGGCTTCAACCTGAATAAAATCAAGATGGATACGATTCAGAAATGTTATATGTGTTAAATCAAAGATCGAGGATCGGATAGCCAGAAGATCAAAAATGAGTCTTAACAACAAAATTACCACCTACAATACGATGTTCAAGGCTGTCATCATGTACGCTTCAGGCGTCTGGGGACAAGCGGCTCCGTCTAACATCTCCATCCTGGAGAGATTACAAAATTAGTTATAGGATGATTGAGAATGTTCTGTGGTTCCTGCGGAATGAAGCCATCTGCAGAGATTTGCAGCTGCTTTCCATTCAGCAGTCCATTCAGTCGAGGAATCGACGAAAATCCGTTAGTTAGGGCAGCTGTAGATTATGCTGTCTTTCTGTCAAAAAGCAGCTGTATGGGTAAGGGAGCTAGGCTCCAACCTGACTGAACTGACTGAATATTATATTAGAAAAGTAAATATTGAAAGCAGACAAATTATTGAAAGGAGATATGCATCGACGCCATATATTATTGTAAAGCGAAAATACAGTGCATTGATTGGCAATACAAATATACAAGTTATCATACTTGATTGTTAGTACTTCAGTAGGGCAGCAATTATAAAGGAAGTCTCCAGCTGGTGATTCTTGATGTGTGAGTCCTGAGAAGTGATAAAACCAAAAAAAAATCCAATAAGATTCGAAAATAAATGCTGTTCTGAAGGCATTTCAATAAAACAGGTAGGGTCGTGTCCAGCCAGATATATCATCAGAGCTTTCAGGTTTTCTGCAGCAGTTACCCACTGATTCTTGTCAGGGCCATCACCAAAAAATTTGTTACCACCTCGGTTTGAACCGCACCGAAAGACCAACTAGCCGGCCCTCATCGACGTTTCAGTCTACACGGAATTGAATATATCTGGAGGTACACCGACCCAGCTGACCGAAGGTATAGTCCACGTGGGCTTTGACTTTGCCACGTGGGCTTTGCCAATGCACTGGTGGCTGGGGGCTTTGAACGCTCGTATTTCTCCAGAGGTAGTTCTCATCATCGGGTTCAGAGACGTTAGTCGGTTAGTGGTAGAGCTTGAAGGGAACCTTCAGGTTCGGCCATTGGATCTAGTCATGGATCTAGGTCTGTCTACGGTGGAGTTACTGTAGGCGCGATTGGCTTGTGCCAACCATGCGACAAAATGATCTCCCAGTGGTCTAGCAATCGCCGGCTGTGGTCCACAGGCGGCTTCGAAATCGATGTCCAGCTTGGCACTTTGTTCAAGGATGCACTGCCTCGTCGTCACAAGCACAGATAGGTGCTTGACAACTTTGAGGTACTATTGAAACTAAAACATTCTTACGTTTTAATCAAAGAAATGTCTTAAATTCACGATAAGTGACGCTTCTTATGTACCACGAGGTTGTGCTTAATAACAATGTAATCATTTTTCCTGACCACACCAGACGTAGTTATTTATTCAGGTAAGGAGAAGCATATCTCTTTACTTGAGAAAAAAAAGTGAAACTCGGCATATAATAGCAGTATCAATATTTTTTTTTGAAAATCTATACTCAAAACATACGTGTATCTGAAAAGATTTGTTCCCCATCTTGAGATTGGCATCTCATCAGAATTGAATAAATTACTGCTATCTGTAAGTGACTCCATCTGTTGAATCTGTTCTGTTGAAAATTTTTCTGCATACCTTTACCATAATTATTCAATACCCTTTTCGAAATTCATGACAGATGGCGCCACTTTCTAATGGCGATTTTGTGCTTAGTAATTCAAAATTAACCTGCTGGTTGATAAATTGAAATCAAGACAACGTGCAGGTGAATCAGTCCAAAGGGTAAGGGAGCCAGGCTCCAACCTGTTTGAAATCAAGACGACGTGCAGGAGGAGTATCTGTCAAGACAGAGTAGAAGTTTCTGGTTTACCACCTCCTGACACACCATCGGATGATGTAAATCTGGTTTAATATGATTTCAAGCCACTGATATTTGTTAGAAAAGCTATTTGTTGTTTTTTGGGAAAATTATCTGTTATTTGCGAGGCATTCGGAGAAACACCTTCCATTTTTTGAATCTATATTCTAGAAATTTCCTGAAATCTACGTTAGATGGCGTAACTTTCAGACTTCAATTTTATTCTAATAATGATGTATGAAAAAATCTCATTACTTTCGATCTACTCAATTTATGAGAGAAAAAAGGGTGTAAATCTAAGAAATATAAATATATTTTCCAATAACTAGATCATAATCAGTAATTTTGAAATAAACATCCTCAACATAAATCGTTCCTCAACATACTGCAGTTAGAGAACCGATTTTTGATCTTTAAAAGAAATATTCAATGAACTTCCTGAAATCAACGTCAGATGGCGTAACTTAAAGAACACGATTATGCACTTAGTAATGATACTTATATTTCAACACGCTTGATTCAATTGGATCAACTGAATAAACTCAAGATGGATTACGTCAATTGAATCAACAGATCTGAAAGTAAAAGCACCTAGCGGCTGAATTTTGACCAAAGAAGGTGAGATGTCCATCTTGCTGAAGTGCCCATCAGTAAGTTGAGGACCGCTCCGGAGGAGCGGGGGTGGATGGACGATATGGGATGTTCTGCACACATTAACCGTGTGGGAAAGATTTCAACTTACGGCACTCAACCCGGGAGGGGGCATGTGGGGTTTAATTAGTTCCTTAGAGACCACGAGGGATGCATATATTTCCTTCAGAAATAAAAGTGGAGTTACAGTAACCGTATAATAATAAAAATCAATTCTCAACTTCGGTATCCATCATTGTATGATAATTAGTGGTGTTACTAAACGAATTCACCATCCCATTTGAAGTATGATAACTTAGTTATCTATTTGAACTGAGCAAACTGAAGCTAAATGTAAGTGGAGTCATCTGTTGGCTTTTTGTGATAATCATCTGCATTTTCACACAGCAGTTATAGGACCGCTTTTTGCTGTTTGAAAGAAATATTCAATGAACTTTCTGAAATTAACGTCAGATGGCGTAACTTACAGATCACGAACTTGCGCTGATTAATAATGTTTATATTTCAACACGCTCGATTTAATAAGTTTCTCAATGACTATCAGGGATGCATATCTTTTCAGGAATGAAAGTAAAATTTACAATAACTATATAGTAATTGAAAAATTTGTAATAGAATATCAACCTTACATCAGTCACCTAACACATATCAATGCATGAAAATAAGTGATGTTTCTAAGAGAATTGTTGTATCCCTCCCACCTTCCCATTTGAAGTACAATAACTTATCTATTTGAACTAAGCAAACTGATGCTACCTGTAAGTGGAGTCATCTGTTGGCTTTTTGCGAAATTCATCTGCATTTTCGCACTGCAGCCAAGGGATCGTTTTTTGCGATTTGAAATAAATATTCAATCAACTTTCTGAAATTAACCGTCAGATGGCGTAACTTAAAGATCACGATTTTGCGCTTAGTAATAATGTTTATATTTCAACACGCTCGATTCAATTAGTTTTTCAAAGACCAGGATGGATGAATATCTCTCCAGGAATGAAAGTAAAATTTAAAATAACTGTATAGTATTAAAAAAATTTGTAATAGAATATCAACCTCACATCAGTCCTCAACACATGTATACATCTTATCAATGCATGAAAGTAAGTGTTGTTTCTAAGAGAATTTCCCATTTGAAGTATAATAACTTATCTATTTAAACTGAGCAAACTGATGCTACCTGTAAGTGGAGTCATCTGTTGGCTTTTTGCGAAATTCATCTGCATTTTCGCACTGCAGTCAAAGGATCGTTTTTTGCGGTTTGAAATAAATATTCAATGAACTTTTTGAAATTAACCGCCAGATGGCGTAACTTAAAGATCACGATTTTGCGCTTAGTAATAATGTTTATATTTCAACACGCTCGATTCAATTAGTTTTTCAAAGACCAGGAGGGATGCATATCTCTTTAGGAATGAAAGTAAAATGTACAATGTATATAGTAATCGAAAAATTTGTAACAGAATATCAATCCTCAACACATGATATCAATGCATGAAAATAGGTGATGTTTCTAGGAGAATTGTTGTATCCCTCCCACCTTCCCATTTTAAGTATAATAACTTATCTATTTGAACTGAGCAAACTGATGCTATCTGTAAGTGGAGTCATCTGTTGGATTTTGCGTTAGTCATCTCCATTTTCGCACTGCAGTCAGAGGACCGTTACGAGGGAACAAAAGTATAATTTACAATAACTGTATAATAATCGAAAATTTTGAAGACACTCCACAAAATACTGCATCCATAAAGGTCGTGTTGTCCGATTGCCATCGTGATTTCATTAGGTGTGTAGCGCGGCTCCCTTACCCTACGAGCATGTTGTTCGTCAGAGAGAAAAACGAAGCACACCTCTCTGAAGCTTTCATGAATGTAAAGGTCTTCAGACATCCGTACTGCCTATCATGGTGTACCCCTTCCTGGTGCTAGGTGAAAAAGTTATTCACCTGTCCCCGAAATGAGGACCTCACTCGGTTTAGTGTTGAGGCCTTCTGCATCAGGAGGGGTCATCTACAGCATAATCTAGAGCTTCCCTGACTAACGATATCGTAAGAGTGATACTTTATTTATTAGAACTGAACAAGCCACTACTATCTGTTAGTGGTGCCACCTGTTAGCGTTTTGGAAAATTGATTTGCCTTTTACACACTGCAGTCAGAAAACCACTTTCCGAACTAAAAATATTTCTGAAATCGCGATAGATGATGTAACTCGCAAACTACGACGTTATGCTAAGTAATAATATATTAATCTCAGCTGCATCGACTGAGTTAGTTACTCAGTAATACCGAGAGGAAGGACGTAAGTATATATTTTGTCAGAAATGAAAGTAAAATTCACAATAAATTATAGAATTTCCTTTGTTTAGAAGATTGGGTTTTTTAAATTGAACAGGAATGAATGAAGGACGAGAGATACTTTTGCGGGATTTGAAAATGAAGCAAAATCGAATTCAACGATATTTATTTTCACCTGTCTTTGGTTTCAAATCAAAACATGGATTCCTAAAAAATCTATTTACTGTACAATAATTCTCTGAAATTTTAGTCGAATGTATAACTTCGAAACGCTGTGAAACATATATAGGTGTATTAACACTACTTCATTTATCTCTTAATATTGCTAGGTTTCATAGATTTCATAAACTTTGATTTACGTTTTTACAAAAAATAACACATTTCCTATTTGAGGCAAAAATTTAGAATGTAAGTAATTTCATTAAATGTATCATTTTATTATAATTGAAATTGAATACTGCATATTGAACCTACTTTTACACATTGATTCTAATATTTTTTTTTCGTTAAACCTACGGTGAAAACATGGCAGCCCATTCTTCGCAAAGATCAGTCTACGTATCGAGTTTGCTATCTATCTACATCGAAGAAGTTTCTCAAAATCACTTTCGGAAGAATGGATCACTCTGTATTTATGATTTGACTCATTTAATAAGTCAAGTCCATGAAACGTTCAATATAGTTCCTAATAAGTGAGTGAGAATGAATTCCAGTTAAGAAAGAAAATTTTTGATTTGAGAATTTTTGATTGATATTCCATTCTGCTACAAAAAAATTTTGAATACCGACTAAAGTTGCATCGAATATATCTTGAAATTCCGTTTTATTCACTTTTATAACTGGAACTTTCTCCACAATAAAGACTAGCTTAATATCCTAAGAACAAAAACAGTAAAATTTAAAAACTTGAGAAAACACCATCAACAAAATAAATTCTGATTATAAATTTTAATCGATCACATTTAATGCAGGAAAATCGTAAAATCGTAACACATATACAGGTTATGCTATAAGTGGCAAAAAATTAAAGACACTGGTCTGAAGGAAAAACAAATTTCGCCGAAATATCTCAAATGCTTTTACTAATTGAATCATTTTCAATTTCTGTATCTTTCGCAACTTTCTACACACCCTGTATAGTTAAAAGTATCACAAAATTGTCTTAAAAAGTATTTTTAAAAAGTTATATAAAAACGCATTCAACACTTCCCAAATAAGATTTTCTTCTCTTATGTTGATACGAAAATAATACAGGGGAAGTGTCGAAAATAAAACAACCGAGGAACAAAAACAACGCTTTCAATGTAACGAAGAGTATGTTTGATAGACGCTCTTAGAATAAAAAATTGTACTACAGTTGCTCAATTCTCCGCATTGCTTTTTGGACAGTCTTCATTAGATTTGACTCTTGAAACAACAATACATACTGGACCCCTAACTATTCGGAGTAAATCTATTATTTCGCTAGTCGTCATATGTTCAATGCTTTCATCATTAACCTGAAACAAAAAAAAAATGAAAATTTCAACTCTATCTATCCTTATCTACTGCTTCCTTTTCAAGTTCTTTCATAAAAAATACATTTTTTGATTCCTCATTTCAAATGAAAGTGATAACATGTCTAGAAACAATTGTCAAAATGATTTGATTCGACTATAAAGCTAATAGTACTACGTCAACTTAATCAAATCTGTTCGATCTGAAATAAAAGTATTATTATTTCTGTTTTCCGGATTTGTAGACAGTGATCTATATGTTTAATGTCTGACGATTCATTCTCGATTGCGGTAGTATTCTGGTTTTCCTCAAAACAGATACTGACAAATCAGCGGTAGCGTAACTTGCACTTGGCTACTCCGGTTATTACGTTTGAAAAGTACTTGATAGAACTCAGAGTGTTCCAAGACTATAAGAAATTTCCGAAAACAGGAATCCACATTAATATAATCTGTCTACCTGTAGTTAACTGCTCTTGTAGCAGGTTATTTAATTCAACCAATAGGAACTACCACTCCCACCACCAATAGAATAAAACCAATACTGCACTCTGTGTTTTGAGAACAACCAGAGCATAGCTACAAGGGATCTGGTATATCCCGAGTGTTGCTAAATGTCTTAAAGTAATAAGATATATCTAGATGCGTCTTGTTCATTTAGGTAAAAAATGTTGTATGGACAGCAGCATCAATATTTTCTCCAATGTCAAATTCATGAACGAGATTGGCGAGTCTCAGAGGACCAGGAGACTGATGTGACAGTGTTTCAATAAACAAGTGTAGGTATATATTACAGTCAAATCAAGCACAAAAAAACCCATTCTAAATCATTTATATTCTGAGCTTAATGTATCTGGGATCCTTATCTGACCTTAGACCTTTCTCTGATATCTTTGGGCTGAATATCAATTTCACGTTGTTTTTCCAGAATTCACCAATAAGTGTCTGTAAACATTTTTCACGAGGGCAAGAAAGCTTTTTTGAAAGGAAGAGATAATTCACATCAATATTGTCTGGTTACCTGCACCAAACTGTATAGGAAATTGAATTAAACCAATAGGAAGTAATCCACCGACAACGGAATAAAACCGTAGACTCAAACCAGATATGTAGTATGTGCTGTTAGGCATAAAAAACTTCAGACTATGGTCCAGAACCCTAGAAAATTGCTTCGACGAAGTTAGGAAAATTGTGTTCTTTGCAACCTCTCCAATATTTGTGAATATAGCAAACTAACCTCACTTTGACAGACTAGTGCCAGAATGTTGTGTCCTTTGTTGTATTCGACATAGATAACTATGGTCACTATTAGCTTCGTTTCTCTGTAGGTTAAGTTGATGATTCTCGAGCAATCTAAACAGCTCATGACTAATCGTAGTCCCTTCAGTCATCTATCGTAGCAGAATCAACCGAACTTCGACTAAAGAAATACTCGGTAGAAAAGAAGGATTCGAACGCACCTTATTTGCATTGTGAATCGAGCAAGAATTAGGCTGCAACATTATTCCGCGTGATGAAACATTAAGCTTCAACTGAAGATGAGTCAGTTGTAAAAGTAAGACGGACCAAATGGAAAATAAAAATTTGTGATCTTCACAAGACAAAAGTGTGTCGTTTTTTTTACTGAAATATTGAACGACCCAGAAGTGAATGATGTACATTGTATAAACTAACCTTGATTAGTCGATCTCCTGGCTTCAATCTGCCATCTTTGGCAGCCACGCTATCGGCATGCACTGCGCTGACATAGGTCACCCCCGCTGCACCCTGTAAACTGAATCCCAGTCTACTGTTCCATCCTCTGTTCAATTCGATAGCAAGAACCTACGAAAAATATTAACTTTTAAACCAGTCATTCTTATTCTCACCAAAAATTGTTACATAACCACTTTCTGAAAGTAAATATATATCATTCTATTCTTTAGAAAACATATAGAAATAATCATAATGATAACTTCATTACAATATTAAACAAATCAGATATGAAGAAATGCATTTTCTGTGCTAAAAATATCTCGTTTATACTGTTGTTAATCACCCCCTAAAAAATAACGCCGTCCGCCGCTGGCCTTCGTAAATCGATTATGTCCAAGATTGCGCTCAACTCGACTTGCGCTTCGCGATCATTCTAGATGTCGTGTCGCTTCGAGATACTGTCAGCGACTTCGCTATCGGCTTTCAAAGGCCATATATAAGCACTACCAACACGCAGATCGATAAGTTTAGTTGAAAGTGCGGTACGAAGTGATCTAATGAGGCGATAGACATTCGAGTATTAGTGTAAAGTTTCAGTTGAAATGTTTGTGTTATATTGTCAGTGTAGCCGTGAAATGAAGTTGAGTTTAATTGTACAATGTAGTCAATTATCGTCAAACCCACGGGGAAAACGTAACAATACCTTTAATTTCACATGTTGTTGTTTCTGTCCGATGTTAATACAAACTTTAATTTTATTCCTAAATTGCAAACTCTTGTTAAAAAATGAATGCTGTGAAAGTTGAGATTGTTTTTCCTATAATACCATGGCTCATTCTTTAATTATGTAGAAAAATACTTGAATTTAATTTAATTTGTTAGCCCGGTTTTTATTGTGCATTTCTTGGATTTTGTGGAACATACCATATCATACCGTGGTTATAATATTTGAGTAATTTTTTATTTACTTTCATCCATTACATATATTAGGTATGCATGATTTCTCATATATCTTGGTAATCAACAACACTATAGATAGTATAGATATAGATGAAACAGAATTGAGGTTATGCGGTTCAAACTGGTCACAGTCATAGAATTTATGGTACTTCTTTCGTGATCGTTATCCATTGTTGTGACGATATCAATTAGTAGTTTCAGAAAATGTTTTTATCTATTTAGTAACATGGGTATGTAGGTAATTTTAATTGTTTTTTTTACTGGCTACCACCTCGCAATAACAACATATCTTGAAAAAAAAAAGGAAGAGTGAAACTTGAAAAAAGGGGGTGATATCGTATCAAAGGTGATCCTGAAAAGTATTAACGTGCAGAATTGAAACAAGAGAGAAGTTGAGTTTTTCATATTTACCTGTTATTAATGAACATTTAAGAGCAGACAGAAATTTAAGCGCAGAGTTTTCTGAAACTTTGTTGATCGCGTTTTTTATATAACTACTGATTACCGTTTAATGTTTTTGACTGAATTCAGAATAAAATGTATATTCAACTGTTGAACTGCGGAAGCAACGAAACTTGCAACTTTGACATTTCGAAATTTCGATTTTCATTTCGTAATTTCGGGAATGAAATCGTAATTTTGAGATTGAAGTCGTAGTTTCGTGATTAATGTCGCAATTTCGAGATTAAAGTCGTAATTTCGAGTTTATAGTCGTAATTTCGAGATTAAAGTAACGATAGCGGGATTGAAGTAGTAATTTCAAAAATACAGTTGTAATTTCGAGATTAAATTGACATTTTCGAGATAGAAGTCATAATTTTGAAATTGAAGTAGTAAATGCGAAATTAAAGTAGTAAATGCGACATTAAACTTGTAATTTGGAAACTAAAGTCGTACATTCCAGATTAAAGTCGTAATTTCTAGTTTGAAGTCATAATTTCGAGTAAGTCAAAATTTCGAGTTTGAAGTCGTAATTTCGCGATTGAAGTCGATATCGAAATTAAAGTCGATATCGAAATTAAAGTCTAAATTTCGATTTTCAAAGTCGTAATTTTCAAGAAAGGAAAAATGAAAGTATGTAGCCTTTCCGCGCGTTGCGTCGTAATTTCGAGTTTGTAGTTGCAATTTCGAGATTAAAGTCGTAATTTCGAGATCAAAATCGTAATAGCGAGATTAAAGTAATAATTTCAAAATTAAAGTTGTAATTTCGAGAATGAAGTGATTAATATCGTGATTAATATCGCAATTTCGAGATCAAAGTCGTAATTTCGAGTTTATAGTCGTAATAGCGAGAGTAAAGTAGTAATTTCAAAATTACAGTCGTAATTTCGAGATTAAATTGGCAACTTCCAGATTGAAGTCTTAATTTTGAGATTGAAGTAGTAAATGCGAGATTAAAGTCGTAATTTCGAGTTGGAAGTCATAATTTCGAGTTTAAAGTCAAAATTTCGAGTTGGAAGTCATAATTTCGAGTTTAAAGTCAAAATTTCGAGATTGAAGGCGATTTCGGAATAATTTCGAATTTTAAAGTCGTAATTTTCAAGAAAGAAAAATAAAAGTATGTAGCCTTTCTGCGCTCCCGTTAGTTAACCTACCGAAAAATTTGATTTTGTGTCACTAGACTAATTATAATGATAATTGATTCCTAATAACTTTTATAAGGACAATCGTGTAATTTGAACATCACTTTTCAGTGATTGTATTCCATTTTTCCATAACTTTCTCATTTTTATTTCTTATGACTTTGATATTTGGAATAAAATACTTTGAGATTTTGATCTGACTAAGAAACTCGGAAAATAGCTTTGAAAAAACCTACATTATGCTCCAAAGAACCTGTACAAACCACTGCAGAGAACCACAATGGATGTGTTGGCATGGATGGCAAGAAATAGATGGGGAAAAAGAGGTAATAAGGCCATACATCATTGACCAATTCTTATTGAATAATGATTTTCATTGTAATATGAAAATTATTTTTTTTTATTCACGAAAGATCCTTTTCATTTTACTGGAGATTTGTTTCATAATTTCCAATAAAATATTCTGTAGATTCTTTATTTCCTTTCTATGTATTTGTTCAGAAATTTACACACTCATCTCTATTTCTTCGTACTGGTAAGTCATAGAAAGGTCAAATTTGATATATAGGTGTTTCTTAGGTTTTTTATGCGCACTAAGAAAATATTTTCAAATAACAGTGATGAAAATTACTGTTTCATCACTGTTTCTCTATACCGGTATATTTTCGGAGGCTGAAATTCTGTATGTAGGTTCGTTTTATATTCCAGATGTGCAATAAAGCAGGATTTTTGAAGTAAGACGCCAGCTCCCGGAAAAAAAGGTGCGTTCATATTTTTTTTTAAATTTATCCTTTATCTTATCTGTCCATAATGTGAACAATATGGCCCCTCACAGTATGTAATTTGAATGAATATTTTCGAAGATATTACAGATTTAAAATGCAGGGATATAGCCGTTGCGGCGGTACCGCGCCAATTATATGAAACTCTTTCAAGAGTAACCTCTTCAGAAAACATGTTTGCATGTAGGTTGTATATAAAGACATTCTGTAGTATATTCAGTATCAGCATTGCACCCGTGCGAAATGCGAAGCCGGGGCGAGTCGCTAGTTATAAATATATGGGTGAAAATGAATTGTTTACCTCGTATTCTTCCTTCATTGGCATCGGATGAGCAATCTGGCTGGACTTGGTTTCAACATCTTCTTGCTGAACAGTATTTCTGCGTTTCTTCAAGGTGCCATCGTCAGTCTTGCTAGTTGATTTGTTCGACGGTCCCGGTTCTACTGGTTCGGAACCGATCTGGGGATGGGCAGATTGGTAAGCAGGATGCTTATAACTAAAGGTAGGGTTCGTTATTGGGATATGTGGCATACTGACGGCTTCTTGCCTTTCGGGTTCTGTGCTCTCAACATCCTCGTTACCTGAAACAAAATGGATTGATTGTACATTATAAAGGTTCCAATCGTTCGATTGGTGTCTGTTTCGCAAACTTTTTCACTCACAAAATAAAACCTTTCAACACTCATATCATAAATAGCTATTTCCATAAGAACAATGTTTATTAAGTCGAAAAATAATTCAAATTGAACTGAAGCGCTACCGAAACAACCCGAAAACTCAACCAAGCATTTGATATTGATAGTATTCGACGTTGGTTTGAGAAATTTCGTTCCCGAGATTTTAGCCTCGAAGACGAGCCCCGAAATAGTCGACATACAATAATTCAAGACGAGTATATGAAGACCCTGGTGGACCGCCGGGATTTAAAATTTTTTGCGGTACTTTTGGTAGCCATTTGCGAATTTTGGAATTTATGTCCAAACTTCTCGATTTTTCGGATTAACAAAGTAAGATCATCTTTTATAAGAATAGGAAATTGGTTTATTCTTGGCATTTGGATGCTGGTGAAACATTCAATTCACTTGTTGGATTCAATTTCTTATGGAGAACAGAGTCTTACTTACCATGTATAGAGTTACTTCATTCCTTTCTTTGGAAGACTCCCTCATCCTTCTTTTTTTTGTATCAATATGGAGTGGTAGAAAGCCAAAAACTTTCTTTACCAAGAACCTTACTGATTTGAATCTTGGCTTCTTGGAGCAAAAGTAAACCTATAGGCCACACGACACCAAAGGTGAGTTGGTATTCATCAACGAGACAACTCAAACATTCAGAAAATGAGCTTGATCATTCTGTTCAGACGTATCGTCCTGGACATCACTTCCAGTGAACCGTTTCCATCTAATATGAATTGTAAGACTAGATAGATATCCTTGCATGAATGCTTAATACAGTAGTAGCGGTAGTTAGTAGTTTCCCGCTGTTGAGGCGATCACAATTGTTGTACCGACAGAACACTGCAGACCTAAGTTTGGAACTTAAGACCATTCTTGTTCTTCAAGCCACCTCGAGGGAGACACACAGATAAGCTTAGCTATTAGACAAAGAACTTATCAGTGACTAGATTTTTGATGCTTGATTACTTATCTCAACAAAGATTTATGATCCTCAAACCTGTCCAAAAGTAAAAAAAATATTAGTGTAGGGTATATGCTTTTATGCCTATGTAGATGAATTCATTCCCTCAACCTTCTGTAAGCTGGCGATATAGCTATATCTAAGGTAAAGGTATAACTTCAAAACAGCAAAGTCTCAAGTATTGAAGAGACATATCCTCATTTCTTCCTTGGGGAGCCTGGGTTCATTACAGTCCTCTTAGAATTGAAACATTTGTGCTATAGGTGTAATATAATTTATATCTTATGAACATTTTGGTATTACAATTAGAAAAGTAATATCTTCTCACATTTGACACTTTGTGGCCTCAGGAGCTCAAGGCTTCCTGCCAGTATTGTAGGGGGGAGTCCTATAATAACGGTTGATAAAATTTATAAACTGACAGGTAAATCAGGGGATTTATTGACAAGTTTGGAACCAACTGAGAAAGGTGTATATGTTAGAGAAGAGAATTATAAATATTTCGACTGGATTCAAGTTTGATTCAATTGGTTACCGTTTAGAGTAAATTTCCCGTTTTTGTTTTGTATGCAATACAAGCTCCAGGGTTGATAAAGCGGGTGGCGCTCTACCCTCCATCTTACCCACGCCCTTCTACACTGTTTAAAAGCTGGTGGCCTACCCTGGGAGCTATGCTCTCTACTCCCTAGTAGCCACCCCCACGCCAATTTGTGGTTAACGAGGAATCGTTTACAAATTGACTTAATTAGCGAACGAGAACGACAAGGCGTGACACTTCCCAATATGAAACTGCCATATAGTCAAAGTTACAATCAACATGATTCACTATTACTTTCTGCAACCGGGCCAACCCATCATAGCAGAAAATCGGGAAAATCGACGAAATGTACCAAAAATTGCGTCACCAGTAGCCGGCACTGGTCAACAGAATAGATCCGATCCTGCTCCACAACAACGCCCATTCGCACATTTGACAAATCACCGTTCGAAGATTATATACGAATTGAGCGTCGAAGTTCTGCCTGCCCAGACCTCCTGCCAAACAACTACCATGTTTTCAAACATTTTCTCACCGGCAGAACCTTCGCCAATCGAGACCAGACAAAAACGGCCTTCGTCGACTTCATCGAATCCCGAACATCCAATTTTCATGTTGACGGAATTTGTCGACTAGTGTTTCGTTGGCAAAAAAGCACTTATTCAAATGACGCTTATTTCGATCAAATCAAATAAGTATTCACCGAGATATTACAGTTTAAAATAGATTCATAAAAACGGACAAAACTTTTGGAACAACCTATGATTTGAATTATATGGTATAAAGGTTAATACAAATACGCATTGAATACTTAAGGCAACTAATGTACCTATCTATTTGATAAGGATTACTGTCGTATCCATTTAAATAGCTTTCCATTTACCACGTTACCAATTATTTTGAACATTAAAATGGGTAGAGTAAAGTATGCCGGACTTTTTTTTTGTAGACGTATGAAAGAAAAAGAATATGTAAAGAATTGTTTTGTTACATCCCATAGGTTATTGATATCAACCTTCACGAAGGCATCATATATGAGATCGAAAGAAAACTCAAATTTCCAATATCGAAGATAAATGTGGCTCCCCAAGGCGGTCAGATGCAAAGCCAAGCTTTGACATCGGCCGCCGAAGAGATTCGTCCTCTGTTTTCACTGTAAGGCAACTAGTTGAAAACCAGAGATATTAAAGACAATATTGTTATTATTATTATTAAATTTGAATAGGATGGAGACCGTTGAATATGATTTTGATTGTCAAGTTGGCGGTAATTCGGTCAAAATGTTGTAGAAAACCAATTTCTAAATTGTCAACGTTTCGAAACTTTAGTGTTTCATCTTCAGGACTCTGATGTATACGAACAAGACATACATATTGAAATGTTAGAAACAAAATAAATTATGTAATATAACAATCGGTAAAAAATAATAAACGTTTCGAACACTTTACAAAAAAAACAACGTTGATGAGTACTTACATTTAGGGCGGCTTTCCGAGTTGAAGGGTGAAGTGAATAATTTCGACATAAAATATAAATACGTACACAGGTTCCTGAAAGACGTTGACACAGACACGAAGGGATTAACAATCTGAACTGTCTGTAAATCATTCTTTATAATTCAAAAAAGCCCATGTAATGAAAGAAATGAGAATTGTATTTGGAAAAAGCAGTCGATTAATGATTCCAAAGTTAGTTATTGTTTGATTTTTTCTATTAGATTGAAATATGAGGTGTGTAAGTTTTCAATATCCGACCTTTTGTTAACGCATTTTGTCCCATGTTTTGTTATTTCAATCATTTCGTTCAGGAGTCTTTTTTTAATATCTTCTGTTGTCCTATAATACTGACTGACTCAAAATCAAAAGTATGAAGGGACGATTTGCAATGTTCTGCAAGGCTAGTAGGATTCTTCATTGTTTTCAGTGGGTTGTGTATAATTTTACAATCCCTGCTATGTTCAGTAATTCTTTGTTTGAGATACCTGCCTGTTTGCCCTATATATATTTTCTCACATTCAGCACATGGTATTTTATAGACAATATTGAATTTCAGGTCTTTTGGTGTTTTTGTTTTTATTCTCGTGAATAAATGATTTTTAATTGTATTTTCAGATTTCATACTAATTTTAACATTTTTATTTTCTAGAGTCTTGCGTAGTTGTGGTGTCAGACCTGCTACATACGGTAATTTGAAATATTTAATGTTCAACGGTGTTTTTTTTTGTTTATTTGTTCTGTCTGAATATACTAATTCTTTAATTAAAGATCTAGGATAGCAATTATTAAGTAACATAGTTTCTATTAGTTTTAGGTTTTGAATTTTGAAATGTGCTAAATGTGTAGCCCTGTATTTGAGATTGTTGATGATGTTTATTTTTTGTGTCATTGGGTGGATAGAGTGGTAGTTAATAAATCTTTCCGAGTATGTTGGTTTATGGTACCAATCAGTTATAATTTTGTTGTTAGATTTTATCAGCAAAACATCCAAAAAAGCAATTCTATTATTTTTTTCTTCTTCAACGGTGAACTGAAGTTTTGGATGATAACTATTGAATGTTATTATTAAACACCATGCATTTATGATTCAACACCAGATAGCGCTGTTTAGACTCGCCTTAGGTGTCTCTCTCTCTCTCTATTTTAGATGGTCGTTGCTTCCTATCTTCAGGCGCATATGACCAATGCTCCTCCTGTTGGTTAACAGGAGCTTCGTCGGGGGCGCAGCGGTCTTGCACAAAGCAATGCTGCCACCCATTTTTTTCTAACTTTATATATAAAAAACACTAGTTTTTTTAACATAAAAACAATTTCATTTTTTGAAGTCGCCTCCTACTTGGGAGACGTTTTGGTAATTTTTCACATATATAGCCCCCTTTACGTGGCTATCCGAACCACCCCGGCCTGGATACCGGCGTGAATAAAGGGGGGCACTTATTCATCACTTTTTCAGACACTCCATATCTCAATTTTAATACAACACAACACAAAACGGAGCCCCACGATAGCACATGGCATCCGCGTACCTTCTTTGTGGACGGACGTTATCAGCACGTCCGTCCACTACCACGGCCACCACGGAACTCCCGCCTTAGGTGTCATTAGTGGTGCACAAATGTATTGCTGGACTCAACAACTGTCCTTGAAGGGCATTTTGTCTAGTGGTAAAAACCGTATCAGTAATACAGCTCGACATACAGATATGACAGAGGACGACTTCGATTCAAATACGTACTGATTGAACAATATTTTCTGAGATTCAAATGATTTTTTTTTCATTCATGACTATTAAACTTTCAACTCTAAATTTATTAACGAAAATATATTTTCGACTTGTTGATGATAATGACAGAAAACACTATACTCACCCAAATTATACGTCAAGTTAGGAGCGTCCAGAACCTCGGCATCTAGATTATTAAGTTCGTAAGCGTTGTGCGCGAGCGAAAAGTTGAACCTCGGCTTCCTGGCCGCCACCGGCGTCTGATTAGGATTGTACAGGTCCAACGAAACAGGTCTGGGGGGTCTGTCGCCGTCCTCGGACTCCATGGAAAAAAGCGAATTGAAAGCGTCTTCGTCGAAGGGATGGGGGCACTTCTGGATGAGCCCCTCGTGGAACTGCTCGTGATAGTGATCATAATCGGCTTGAGAGGCATCCGAGGGACACTGTTGACGTCGCAGTCTTCTCGGCGACGAATTCGGAGACATGGAGCGGTTGTAGATCTCTTGGGAAACGTTCACCAGTTTCCGACTTGCTATGTCGTTCAGCATGTCGACGGCCTCTGGTCTGCAAAAAAATCTCATTTGTGTGAGGAATTATAAAAAAAGAAAAACTAAATGAACGTGTTCGTTACACCCCTGAAGAAGCTACTGTACAGACGTAACAAATGGTGGAGAGCAGACTGAGTTTCAGCTTCCAAAATTACTTGGGCTAAAAGATTTTGCATACGCGGGCCACTTCGTAATCAATAAATTCGTTTTGAATACACATTTCATCACATTCGGAATTGGATATATCGTATGGGCCACAAATATATGTTTAACTTTAATATGGCAAAGCAAGAGCAATCAGTTTCAATGTCTCGCTGTTTTTGCTCAAACACCAATATCAATAAAATCCTTCATTTTACCATTACAAAGAAATATGTTCACTTGCTTCTTCAGATGAAGGTGTACATAGTGCAAAATTATTACTCAAAATTCAACAAGTTTTACGTCACCAATAATAAAACAGGTGTGGTATATTCGAAAGTAAATATGGATACAATTTTTTAGTGATTTATTTTACAAATCTGATGAAATATTGTATTTAAAAACTCTTTCGTTTCCTCAATTGTCAGTCACAACTTTTTAATATATCATACTTTCTATGAAGTAAAATATATTCATTCAGACAGCATGCTAGAAAAAATGGATCGAATAAAGGGACGGCCTTTTTCATTTGCATTTGCCTGTCAGCATGACTACATATAGAACGTAACCTCACTTTTGATCGAACTTATTTATGGCAAAATACACAGCTTGAAATTTAGCCAATATCTAATCACTCAAATGGAATGACAGAATTTCAAATCCGATATAGTGTTGCCAAGCTGATAGAAGCGAGTTCATTGACACATAACACATGGGCTGAAAAGTCTGGGGCCTAAGAAAGAAAACGCGTTTTTAATGTTCAAAATTGGATTTATTCATCAACGTAATCTCCATCAAGAGCCACACAATCATTCCAGCGCCGCTCTAACATTTCAATAGCACTTTTGTGGAACGATTTATCTTTTGCCCCAAAATAGGCCTCCGTTTCAGCAATAACCTCTTCATTCGAAAGAAATTCCTTACCGGTGGGCATTTTTTTGAGCTCTGCCAAAATCCAGTAGTCGCTGGGAGACAAATCTTGTGAATATGGTGGATGTGGGAGCAATTCGATGTTCAATTCATGTAGTTTTGCCTCTGTTTTGATTGATTTGTCATACGGTGCGTTGTCTTGATGAAAAACATTTTTTTTGCCATATGCGGCAATTTCGGACTTCAGACGCACCAATAACGATATACAGTGTCATCCCCAAAGTATGCGCCATATGGGAAACTTATTTATTATGGGTTTTTCGACAAAAAGTTATTCTTGATAAAAGTTTGTGCATCCCCTAAAACTGAACATGCACCAACAAAATACAGTAAAACACACGTAATATACGAGGAGTCTTCAACGAGGAGTCTTCAAATATTTGATTTTGAGACAGATATAAAGTACTCTTGTTTTGAAAAATCTCGGGAAATGTTATTTAGAAAAGTTGTTTGGCATTAAAAAATACATCTAGATTTGAAGTCATGGTCATCTAAATGAAGTTTTATTTTTTTATCCCCATTTTTTAAATGGGGACTAAGAAAAAAATTAGCTAAAACGATAAATAGACAGCATCCTGTATATGACGGTTTATTTTAAAAGCCTGTAATATTACGAATTACACAACTATGTTGTTAACCACAGTCGATTTTTTGAAGGGTAAAATAATTTTCAAAGTTTTTGGTGCAAAGTTATTTTTATTTTTTGTTAACACCGAAAATTACCCCAAATTATACAGGATTGTAACAAGAACTCGATAGTCAATAATATCAAAAAACAAAACATTAAAATAAAATAGGTATTTTGGAACAAACTTATTGATTTTCTGAAGATTATTTTGGAGAACTATTTTGGACAAGAAAATCTCCAGAAAATCAATGAGTTTGTTCCGAAATACTTATTTTATTTTGATGTTTCGTGATTTGATATTATTGAATATTAAGTTCTTGTTACAATACTGTATAATTTGGAGTAGTTTTTGGTTTTAACAAAAAATAAAAATAATTTTGCACCAAAAACTTTGAAAATTATTTTACTCTTCAAAAAAATTGACCGTAGTAAACACCATGGTTGTGTAATTCGTAATATTACAAGCTTTTAAAATGAACCATCGTTTTTGCAAATTTTTTTTTCGCAGTCCCCATTTAAAAAAATGGGTAAACAATAAAACTTCACTTACATGACCATGACTTCAAATCTATATATTTTTTTCAATGCTGAACAACTTTTCTAAATAACATTTCCCAAGATCTCTCAAAATAAGAGTACTTTACTCATGTCTCAAAATCAAATATGTTACGTGTATTTTACTGTATTTTGTTGTGCATGTTTAGTTTTTATCAGGAATAACATTTTGTTGAAAAACCCTTTATAAATAAGTTTCCCATATGGTTCATACTTTGGGGATGACACTGTATCATATTAACTGTTGATGTCTTTATAGTCAATGAATATTACACCATGCACATCCCAAAATACCGAGTCCATACCCTTTCCAGCCGAGTGTTGTGCTTTCGGTCACTTTGGACGAGGTTCACGAGTTGTTCTCCACTCAGATGATGATCGTTTTGATTCCGGAGTGAATTGATGAATCCATGTTTCATCCATTGTCACATATCAACGCAAAAATGTCGGTTGGTTATATTTAAACATGGCATACTTGTTTTTGTCAAAAGTGAGTTCGCGCGACACCCACTATGAACAGCGCTTTCTCATAGTCAAATGCTCATGCAATATGAAGACAACAAACAGATTCTTTTGAAATCTTTACAATGTCAGCTAACTCACGCAACTCCACTTTTCGATCAATCAAAACGATTTTGCGGATTTCTTTTGTTTTCTGGTATTAGTGCCTCATTTGGACGTCCACTGCGTTCTGCATCATCGGCGTCTCTACGACCACGTTTGAAGTCAGCAAACCAACGTTTATTTGTTGTCTCTGATGAAGTGGAGTCCTTATAACACTTTTCAAGGCATTGCTCCGCTTGAACGGTATTGTTTCTCATCAAGAAGCAGTGTTTGTGATCCATTGTTTTGAAAATAACAAAACTAGTGTCACTCTCATCACAATAGTTCACATACTTATGAGTAGAATATCATGAAATTTCAACAGCTTTCTTTTGAAGGTTAATACTGACTGAAAAATTGGTGAATGCAATAAGACTAGCGCAATCTGTGTTTTACGCGCGAAACTTTTCAGCTCAAGTAGTACATCTCTTCTGTGTTTTTTGGCGCGTTTTCAGTCTGTTTGAATTTCTGTCATTTATATCAGTTTCCAAAATTGTCGTATTCGGAAAATATTTTGCATAAGCGATAATCGAGTATAAAGGGTTGTTTTTCGCCAATAAAAAAATATGTGCAAGTGACCAGTGAGAACAAAAACATGAATATTTTTATATTCGTTGAATGACAGAAAACCTAATCACTTGAATAAATGAATACCGCATAAACGATCATGAAAATAATTGCGATTCGGGTCTAATTGCTATGGGAAGGCTCTCTACTCGAGCTAAATTTGTTGAGGCAAGAAGAAGCAGTAGAACAGTAGTTCTAGAATTTGTGCAACGAACGCAACAAGTGTTGAAAAAAACCGGAAAATTGAAAAATATACTGATAATTTTTAGTACTATGGGTCTTAGGGCAATTTACTGTCTGTGACGTTCAGAACCGTCCACGGAGGTGGGGAAGAGTACATAATACAAAATTGAGAATACAGATTTTTTGAACCCTCCAAAAAAATTACCCGTGGCGGTATCTGGTGTGCAAATAGATCGTTACTTTCCTTAGTTCCAATTTTTTACATAAAGACTGTTTTTATTATTTTAGTTGATGAGGAGGTGAAAATCTGAAGTATTTTTAAATTTTTGTTGATAATTCATCATTACTAGAGTCGATTGTATTATTATTGTTGATTAAATATGATTGGAGTGGGATTTTTTTAATATCCAAAGCCAAATCGAGTCCAAATTGTGGACTATTTTCAAATTTAACAATTCCAAAAACAATGTTACAGAAATTTCTCTCAATGTATGAGATATATGAGAACCACCCATTATTCGAAACATTGAAAAAATACATGAGTGATCCCTACTGCTCTTGATGATCAAAAATAGTTTTCCTTCAAAATAAACGAAACTGGTTGTCATGTACAAAATGGGGTCCTGAGCAATAACCGGCATTTTAGAAGTAGTTGGAAAACAAAATTGAATTTTAAAGAGTACGTACTAATGAAAAAATGTAATCATTACCTCAAGTTCGTTTTTTTGGAGAAGGAAGTCCTGGGAGTTGTTTCTGATGGCGAAAGCGTCGACACTGGTGTCTGAGCAGGGTCTCTATAAAGTCTCAACTTCACTACATCAGGACACTGCCTCAAGAATTGAACTGCTTGTTCGTGAGACATTGGGCATATTTCCACATCGTTAACCTATAATGAAAATGATATACGGAACTGACTGATTTTAATTATATACTGAAGAAAAAATTCATTTCTACATGTGTTATATAGTTAGTCTGGTACAATTATATTATACAGGGTGTGTAACATAAGTACGTAAAAATATTCAAGTGATGTATTCATGAGACAATTTTAAGAAAAAAAGTCTATATGAAGTCCGAAAATGCTTCGTTTCGGAGATACGGGATGTTGAAATTGAATTTTTTTGTTCGCTTTTTGAAAATAACTCTTGCAAAAAATAAGTTATTTGCACAAAATTCGGTACACGGGGTTTTTTTGTACCCCAAAGCATTTTCTTATAAATGTCACATTTCAAACTATAGAAAAGACGAAAATATAATCTGGAAAGACTTATTTTCTGTAGTTCCAATTTTGCACCCTTAATTTCCTATAGAGAGCATAAAAGAAAGAAGATTGTGCATAAATAACAAAGACATTTTTTCCGTAGGCAATAAATAACAGTTCAAGTTTACAAAATATATAAATAACGCCCAAACGGATACTTCGACTCTCACTTGAAAGTACAAAAAATGACCAAGCAATGTTCCTGTACCAAAATTGATTCGCTACCAAATATTTCTTCCTATTCATTTCTTAACTTCAATTTTATAGGTACTTACAGCTATGATTTTGTCTCCAGCTCTGATCCGTCCGTCTGTCACTGCCGGTTCCCTCACCAGCGCCCTCACGTAGTGACCAAGGGCACTATCATCCTCTTTGCGCAAAGTGAAACCCAACGATCCTTGTTTTTTTGTAAGCGTAATTTCAAATTCCTGAAAATAATAATGATGTTTGTATCACAAAATATTACATCTTCAGTTTAACGATTTCAACTCCAATTGCAAATTATTATTTACAAAATTCAGTATCACAAACGCTTTTATGTAAAGAAGTCGAAAGCGATATTGAGCCCAGGACTTGCTTTCTTGATGTCAGAAAGCAACATGTTAGGTCTTCAACGAATTAACGTCCTTTTCAAAGTATAATCTGATTCCCTGACGTTTTAGCCTCTGTGTAACTATAGTCATCATACCAAGTCTAACTATTAATGATGAATAAAAAATACAGCTAGTAAACAACTATAGACATTCAATCTTTAGGTGCACTTCGAAAATTCAGGTGAAAACACCCGTCTGTCTCTAACTATTCATCATAATCTTTTTGGATAACTTTAAAAGATGACTCAATAATAATGATGGAAAAGTAGTAAGTCAACAGGTTTTTTCTCAGAAATGATCTTAGAGTTTGTGCAAAGATTGAGAGGATGGTTTTTGAAAGTTATACAAAAAATACAAATTTACTGATGAGGAACAAGAATTTTTTCTCGAAACTTCTAAAGATATACCTGGAAGTTTGAAAGTTTTCCTTGTAAGCAAGATAAGATTCATGGGGAGGGGATCATGGGGGTAATTACATCCCCTAACATCAACATTCAATAATGAAATGAAAGGTAGAACTGAAACCTCTGACACGGTTCCCACATAGCACCAACCAAGTTGGCATCTTCAGCAGATGGAGTACACCATTTCCGAACTCTAGAACTGATCTCTATTTGTATCTAATAGGCTCTGGCTATTCCACATCATCTGCATCTCTGTTTGATGTGTTGGTCGTTTGATGTGTTGGTAGTTTGATGAAGCGTTGACGACCAGTGGAGTCTTGCCAGTAGAACGTGTAGAAGAAAACTCTAGATATGAACATTTTTTATCTTTCCGGTGATAGTTACAGTCCTGGATTATTCTTGCCATTTCATGCAATGCCACCACAGGATGCTCCCTATGCTGGCTTACGTGCCCTAGTAAGGCTCATCGACGAGGGGCTAACATCGTCTCGCCTATTCAGTGGAGTTAAAAGTCACATGTTGTCTGATGTTGTCTGATGAGTCTATACATCAAAGAGACAAAACGTGTGCCTTTCCGATCCCTGCGAATATGATAAATAATTTGCGTTTCATCATTGAGTTGTAGGTCTGACAGTATGTTCCTGGAAAGGTAATATAAAAATAAAAACCACCCTTAGGCCAATACACATGTTGGGAATATGAATTTAGGCTCTTCCCACGTGTAGAGATGAGGGAGTGATGACCACTATATTAGCAGCGGGTCAAAGTTAAGGTACAGGTATACTGAGGTACACTACGACCTTGGTTTCATCAATATCGAAGTAGTCCGATTATCAGACATTACGGTTTATTGGGAAACATGAGTGCAAGAGCCTTACTAAGGCGCTTGCGACGTAAGTTAGCATAGGGAGCATCATGCGGTGCCATCGCATCGCATGAAATGGCAAGAATAGTCCAAGACTCTAATCATCACCGGAAAGATAAAAAGTGTTCATATTTAGGGCTACGTTCGACATGGAGTACTGGTAAGACTCCACTGGTTCTCAACGCCACATCAATCTATGAACAGATTAGCTATTGCCGTTCCTTCGTGCTGTCTGTCGAAACAGTTGTTGAACTGAAAGCAATCCTGTTCCCTGCAGACTTTTGATAGTTGTTTGTAGTCTTCGATTACTTATTCACTTTTCTTCGTCTTGTCTCTTCACATTCGTGATTTAATAATAATAATAATCGTCTTTATTGTTTCCCAGCTGTAGTTACATACAAATATTTAGATAAATTACAGAGATAGTTGCTGATATAACAAAAGGCGAATTTCAACTCAGTTAGCACAAGTGCTACTGAGTTGTTTAACAATGAATTCATGTGAATTAACAAAATGTAAACTCGATTGTAGCATTGAGAGAGATTCAAACTCTTTGGTAAGCCGTTTAGCAATTTTATAATTAGGGGAACTTATGGCGGAGACAATTGAGAATATTTGGTAGACCGTAAATTTTGGGAACTGTAGGAGTATAAATCTGCAAACTTCTGTTCAAAGTCGGTGCTATCAAACCATCTTGGGCAATGGGTTCCTTGGAAATTTATTAAAGGGACGATTTCAAATAAATTATCAATTCTCTCATAATAATCTGCCTTGTCCCATATCACAACCTTATTGCCTTTGTCTGCTTTTAGATATAAAACATCTTCCTCTTTCAATTTCTTTCTTCTTTTTGCATCCGAAATCATTTATGTGTGTATGAAAGTGGATTTGAATTAGGACCAGTTTTAGAGTTGAGACGCGAACTTCGTTGGTGAAACACATGTCGAGAAGAGTTTCGCAGTTCTGGTGTTTGGTATCAGTGTGTGTTCTGAACATTCAGTACATTTTGAATGGGTATTATAATATATATATATACACGCACATACTCCCATATAATAATTATTTTCCTTGAAAATTACACCCTCGAAATTTACATCTGAATCCGACCTTGCTCGTAAGTAAAATTTCATATACTCTTTCATATATCACTTCTCTTCGGAAGCTTCCTAATTTCTACATAGTATTGAAGTAGAATGCCAAAAAGTACTTTCTTGTTTCAAACAATTTTTTTTTTCTAAAAAAATATCCCCTTTTTATTATCGTTATGATACTTTAACCTACGATAAACAAACTTACCCCGTGGTAATGCTCATCTTCAGGCGTACTATATATGGCCGATGACAAGTTTAGAGAGTTAGGAGGTTCTCTTCTAGGCGGGGGAGGAGGAACTTCTGATATGGGACTGACACAGTTCAAAACGTCCGGAGGAGGTCGGCAGACCCTCAGTTCTACATGGTTGGATGCCGTTCGTAATACTTCTAAAGCTTCCTGGAACATTGGTTATAAACATTGTTAAAGAACCATACTTTTCAGTAATAGTGCATGTACATTTTAGTGATGCTTGAGAGCAATCTGATTGTTCACAAAACCTTGCAGCCTTGAAGAAATTGAGTTGAACATAAATACTTATAGACTTATAAACATATAGAAGTATGTATGTTCTTATACAACATAAGATGATATCGATGTAAGTACTTTATTCAGAAATGCAAAGTTGACTAACAATAAGTACATTCCTACTAAAGGAGATACAGTTTTTGCCATAAATGTTCAAGTTTACTTATGAGTAGTGTTTTTGAGTAATTGGTCGTTGTTAATTAGTGGCATTTAAACAGTGTCAAGTTTGATTTCATTTGTGGCAAGTAAAGTGCTTCGAATGAACTTCATAATTGCTATTATTGAATTTTAGTAACGGTTATTGAAGTTTTTTCTCAGTGATACTGAAGCAATTTCTTTTACAAACATAAATTAACACATGAATCAAAACAAACTCCTTTGAAACTTGATTTGACCTAACTGTTCTCATTCTTTCCTCCTCTAAAATATTTAGACTGACAATAATAAAACAACAAACGAAAATACTCACATAGTTTGTGAGTCCGGTAAGCGTAATTCCGTTGGCTTCGAGCAAGAGATCTCCAACATTGAGGAGGCCGCACGAGGAAGCGGGTTGGTGCGGAAACAGTCTTTTGATGCGGATGATTCCCGGCCAGGAGGCGCCACTGTCGATGCCGCCTGTCACGCTCAGCCCCAGCCCTCTGGATCCTTTCATCAATTTCACCAAGAATGTGCTGTCTGCAACAATGAAGACATCAAAAATTGATATACATTCTAAAACAGATATTGAAAAATGAGAAAAACGCTTTGTTTCTTTCTATTTCTGCACCATTATACAAAAAATACATATATTCCATTATACAAAAATATATATTCCAAATAAATTATTCACGGAGATATGTAGATTATGTATCGAAGTGACTTTCAGATGCAAACTAGAAGAAAGAACCCTCTCGAAACAACTACTTTCATATTGACATTAAATTATACGAAAATCACTTTTTCCTAATCAGTTTTTTTCTCGAAACATTCGTTATGGAATTGAAACAGATATAATTCTTAGAAACTATACCCAATATAGTACATGAAACAGTATCGATATAAAATTTTACTTATATGGAACACTATCATTCTCAATGGTGTACTTCAAAGTTTCGGAACAAGACGTTTCCCACATATTTTGGACAAAAATAGAAAGACAAACTTTTTTTTTCAAAAATCATTCGTAAAAACTGTAACCCTTCCAATTCAAACAAAAGTCGTAATGTTAGTCGTAAGTCGTTTCGTAATGTTATCAAAAACGATGCTGAAGAGGTGATAACACAGGTGTTTTGTTATGAAGCTTTGAAGTACACCATTGCGGATGTCAGTGTTCCATGTAAGTGAAATAGAAATATAAGTAGAAAGATAATAAATAAGAATGACTCACCTATACATACACACACATATACATATAAAAATATGCTGAAAACAGATGTTTACCACAATAAAGAAAATGCCCACATGTGTAAAATAGTAATAAGAAATAGAAATATAAAAATCAAGAGGAAAATTACAAAAAACGTTATATTGGTGTAAGTTATTGCAGATGCTAAATGAAACTTATAATTTAGTTTGACACTAAATGTATTTCAGAGTGTTAGTGGAAGTTATAATCATAACATTCGTCCAAACTTTAATAGGGTCTATCATGACGTAAAACTTTGATTGCTTTTCTAAATTCTGAGGGACTTTCTATACATTTACCGTCGTTTGGCAGGTGGTTGAATATTTTTAGGTCATTGTAAATTATTGAGCTTTCAGTAAGTGTCGAACTGGGTATAGGCAGTGTGAAATCGTCAGTCTGACAAGTGGAATAATTTTAGGAGACCAAAAAAAAGCGTTTTCCCAAAAATTTGTCTACCCTTAAAATATACCCCTTTCAATTAAGTTTCAGAGAGTTTAGGAAAGCTACGTTTCGACAATATAACTTTTGAGAAAAATAACCTTGTTTGGAGAAGTAAAATTAAAGGAGAAACTCAACAATCTCACACACGTTTGCAAATCAGAACACAAATAAGTTACATCGTGAGCATACTCTTCAGTTTTTTCATTCTTATTATCTGGGCTTTGTTCGTTTGAGAAGAGCTCTATCTCAATGTATTGTTTAGGTTCAGTTATTGGATCAGGAGTTGGACAGTTGAGAAGCTCTCGCTCCTGATCTAAATTTACAGGGAGGTCAGTTGGAGTCGTAAGATCGACATCCATTTCCTCTGTAAACTCAGCGTCAGAAAGCATTTTAAAGTTTACTCTGTCCATAACGGTTCCACAAGTAGCTAGGAAAAGAAGGTCAATCACGGCAGAGCCATGCATAACCGTGACAAGGCGAAGCTATCACGAGAGGGCGCCTGGTATCTCGAAGGTTCCGTAGAGCTGATAGGCTCAGTGTCATTCATCCTCTCGGCACGGATACACACACCTTAGGATTAAGCCATCGTTGGGATGCCATTCAGTTAGGGAATAACAGAACCACAAGTGAATCTTGCATTTCCGTATCCAGCGTTGCTCAACCCCCACATCTCAAGACAATGCACTCGCCAAAAACAGCATGCACAGTGGTTCAGGCAGTGAAAGATGAACAAGGACACGTTACCTAACGTGTAACGAGGCCAGTTTGTCGAGCTTCCCTTTCTCTCACGCATATGTCAGTGGAAGGCAGGCTCCTCCTCTTTCGTCGGACAGACTCTCATTGTCTAGTGTGCGTTAGATATATACCGTTAACAGTATTATAAAAGTCTAACCAGCAAGCACGAAATATTATTTAATTATGCGTATGTACATCATTAGTATCATTATTTAATCCTACAAAAGTAACAATTGGCTTATGGTAGCTATAATATATGTACATATACAAAATAATCAATAAAATATTTCATCAATGAATAACTTTTCTTTACATTATCATATTGATATAAATAAAAGTTTATTAATTACCTAACCTTTTCTCACGTTTAACAATTTCAATTTTAAATAGTTCAACACAGTTGTCACTTTTGTCGGGCGTCCCGAGACGCACACGTCTTTTTTCACTGTTAATGACAGGTCTTCAGAAGCATACTATTGTAGTTGCAGTAATAATTTTCAGAAATCTCCTATTCGCCATCTACATATGTATATTGCCTTAATAAATATCCTTCCGGGAATATGCACTCTCAACCTATCTACTCATGTACCGAATCATATGCCAGAATGAAATGGGAGGAAATTTGATGAAATATTCATTTCATAACAAACGAATCCATTCAGTTATCTCGATGTTGACGGAGAGTCTACGTACAAACTCCAGGGAGCATTCATTAAAGCTACTGAATACGTATCTATGAATGTAAATTGCCAACGAAAGGCAATTATGGGTATTTTTCCGTTTCGAATATCTCTTTTGATATTAGTCCAGTCAATAATCTTTTTTTCCGTATAATTTTGCAAACAGAACTGATGTTCATGAAAATTTATATTCAGGTTCTACTAACCCTCTACTTCAAAGTTAACTCTGTACAGGGGGTCTGGGGGATAATGCCATTCCTTTTCAGGGTTATGAAATTCAGTATTGAAAGATAAAAAGACAAAACTAATGTTACTGTCATTGAAGGACTTGAATGAAAACACAATCACACAAAAAAGTGTCGCAAAGTATTCAGGAGTTTACTTAGACTCACAACTTAACTGGTCGAATCAAATAGATCATATTCTACGTTTCATTTGAGCTACTCAAATGATATTACTACTTGTACGTACACTCATGCCTTAATTACGCAAATCAGTGCTGGGGAAACAACACTAGATTTAAAGCTTTCATTATACAAAAAAGAATAGTGAGAACAATGTCGTTAAAACCTAAATAATATTCTTGCCGTCATTTATTTATGAATACAAACTTTTCGACACTACCAAAATGATATATGTTGAACTCTATCCATCAGCGTCTAGTCAGGCGAATTTCGAAACAGCCCAATATCAACAAGGCGTCTGGTCCTGATGAAGTGCCCGTCATCGTACTTAAAAAGTGCGCAAATGAACTCGCACCAGTATTTTGCAGATTTTTCCTTCTTGTTGGAAGATTGCTCGCGTTCAACCTATTCCCAAAGAGAGCAAGGAAAATCTTCCAAATAACTATAAACCACTCGCTTTACTATCAGTGATATCAAAAATTATGGAGAAAGCCACAAACCACCATATCCTCAAATATTTGAAAGGCTTTAACATCTTGAGCGATCATCAATATGGCTTTCGGAAACAAAGATCAATATCTGTCGTATGCCACCCATATTAGGAATAACGCAATCGAAAAACATGGAGAATCAAGAGCTGTTGCGCTTGTTATTTCTATGGCCTTCGACCGTGTGTGGTATGAGGGTTTGCTGGCCAAACTTTGATGCTATGGCTTGTCGTATCATTTCTGTGTATGGCTCTTCAGATTCTTGAAAGAACATTTCCTGCAAGTGACCGTCGATGGATATCTCTCGAATACTTTCTCCATCAACGATGGTGTTCTCCAGGGATCCATATTGTCTCCAACCCTATTTTTATTGTATATCAATGACTTGGTAAAAAAAAACAATAATCCAATATTTTGCTTTGCTGACGACAGCAAACTTGTCTCGTCATTCCATTTGGAGTCCAAGACATCGGCTACGGAGGCACATCTTCACCAGCAGCAGGAGGTTGCTTAATGAGGATCTAGGAGTGATTTCGAATTGGGGTGAAAGTAACCAGGTTCAATTCAATGCCACAAAAACCCAGGCATGGGTTTTCTCCAAAACGATAAATGTCTCAGAACCGGATATAATAATGTCAGGACAAACAATTCCGCTTTTTGCTTCTATGAGTTTGTTGGGGGCCGGGGGTATATAACACATTCCGACTTGAATTGAATAGTACTGGCAGAGAAAAACCTGATTGGGAAAGTTATTGTATAGCGAAACACGTATAGTGGTTGTGTGAACCTTCCGTAGTGAACATCAAACTATATTTCATTAGTAAACTTTTCAACTTATACGCGGGTGGAAGCGTCAATTTTTCAAGTGATAAACCCACGTTTTCAGACTTTTTTTCGTGAATAACTCCAAAAGTAAACAGTTGGGCTAAAAAGTTCGTAAGGTATCACAGAATTTTCCTATGAATTTTGATTTTATCATTCAATGTAGTTGCCTATGAAGACGATACAATAATTATAGCCGTCATACAGTTTTTCAATACCATTTGTCTGTCATAGGCCTCAGTTTCGACGATTACCTCTTCATCGGCGCTAAATTTCCTTCCAGTGAGCATTCTCTTGAGATCTGAGGACAGGAAAAAGTCGCTGGGGGTCAGCCCTGGAGAATACGGTGGATGCGGAAGCCATTCGAAGGCCAATTCATGCAATTTTGCCATCGTTTTCATTGATTTGTGAAACACTCGAATATAGTCGATGTTAATGGTTTTTTTCACTTTTCAAGATAGTCCATGAATATTATACCATGCGCATCACAAAATACTCATAACCAAAACCTTGCCAGTCGACTGATACGTGTTAGTACGCTTTACAGTCGGTTTACCACGTGCAGTCCACTCAGATGACGATCGTTTTGAGTCTGGTGTGAAATGATGGAGCCGTATTTCATTCATTGTCATAATGTCTCGTAAATTAGGGTTTTTATGGTGGAACACCTTCACAGTGCTCAGAATCATCAGTTTGTTGTTGCTTTTGGTCGATTGTGAGCTCGCGCGATTCCCATACACGATACGTCCATGTCTAACGCATTCCTTTGATATCTTTAGAGCCTCAGCTATCCCGATCAACTTCACTTTGTGGTAATCCAAAATTGTTTTGTGAACTTTTTTGATGTTTTCGTCGGTAATAGCGTCCTTGGGGCGTCCATTGCGTGCATCGTTATCGGTGCTCATTTTACCTCGTTTAAACTTAGTAAACCACTTCTCAACTTCTTTTTATCAAGCCAAGCGTTGGCTTCAACAGTTTTTTTCAAGAAAAAAAGAAATGCCTCATTCCTTTTTATTCATTCTCTTCAAACTAACAAATTGCTTCACTCAAAGTGTTCTATCGATCAAAATAATAGTCCGATAAACGTGAAATGTGTATACGTGTCTTTTGAAGGTTAGGGTTAACTAAAAATTATATGGATTTAATACTAGTAGTGCCATCTGTGTATTAGCCTACGAACTTTTCAGACCACCTGAATTCTCAGAGGCGTCACACACCGTCTTCTGACAGTCCGAGTCTCTGCATATGATGATTCAAATGACACTGACCTGTAAGAAGGCCTGTTAGATATCGTAGTTCATCCCTACTGTAGTCCAACAACTGTTTGGTATCAAGCTTCGAAGGGCGAAGCCCTGCCAGAAGTCCATAAATCTTCTTGCCATTCAGGTGTTAAATGTTTGTTTGGCAAAGAATTAAGCGATGCCAATGACAGGTTCTGGTCTGATGAAACTGCTTGCAGCACTCTTCTTTGCAAAGGAGTCAGCAGCCTCACTGCTTTCCAGGCCAGTATGGCCAGGAATCCAGACCAGAGACAATCTGTTAAGTGTTCCTATCGAGGAGAGTCGTATTTGTCGTTTGGTTATTGCTACCAATTTAGACGTTGCTGGGTAGAAGCCAAGAGCTTCCAACGCCGCATGACTGCTCGAGAATATTTTTATTGACTTGTGTATGAGGTTGGATTTTTCCAATCTCTCCGCACACAATTCAATAGCGTGAATTTCCGCTTGAAATACAGTCGCATAGGTTCCTAGGCAGGTAGATATCTCTGTCCTGGGTCTGCGACTAAAAACACCTGAACCCGAACCGGAAGGTGTTTTTGATCCATTTGTGAACCAACAACTGTCTGCTCTTAATATTTCCTTCTCCCGGAGGATCCAGTCCTCTGTACTCAGGAACAGTACTTCATAAGGCAGTTCGTAGTTGTTATTTGATTACGTTGAAATTTCAAATTCTGGTAACTGACGAACAAGAATCATCTTTCAACAAGCTATTATTGAATACCAATATAAGTGATCATCTTCAGGAGGAAGATCGAGTTTAATCTTCCTCTTGAAGATGATCACTTGGTGATCGAAACACGTGTCGAGGTGTTAAAAATAACGATTTGGTGTTGGGAAAAAACTCCAACATACCACATAGAAAACATACCCTTTCAGTTATTCGCGAAAAATTGTCTGAACACGTGGATTTATTGTTTGAAAAATTAGCGTTTTCACTTGCGAATAAATATAAAAGTATTGACCTTCAGAAAAAACTGTATAGAACAAAAGTCGCTTAGAATTAGCCAATGTATCCATTCCTGAACTTATTTCTGAAGAACTATTTTGCACTCCCAGGAAAGGGTTGCATCCCCCTGCCCTAAAGTAAAAGCAACTCCCAGTATAGCATCAACTTTATCAACTTTGGAGAAGTAGGTGAGTAGAATTTAAATCCCAATTCTGGCAAAAATCGATGCTGTTTCGCAAAATTATACAATATTGCCGTATTTTTCCTTCAGTGATGGGACTATATCAAATTAAATTGAAGCAAGCAGCGCGTATGCTTATGAAAGTGGTGTGTGCATTTGGATCAGCGAAATATGAAAGATAATCTCGTTGATGATGTTTGATGCATAGGCACGCTTCGCCAGTGGCGTACATTTCGAATTTCTTCAGCACGGGTTATTTTTATCGTTTTCTTGATATCCGTTATCAGGTCCTATATTTCTTTTTTTTCCATTTCTAGAAAACTAAAAAAAATATATTCGGAACGAGACTGACCCCTAGTTGTTGTTTTACAATGCTGTCGTCTCTCGGTCTTTAAAAGCATATCAGTTTTTTTCAATATCGACTTGAAATTATCTTGGGATTTGCTGGGATTATAATCTCTGTTGTAGTTGTTTTTCCAAAAGAAGTGAAAAGATCACCAAACGTTAATGGTAATAAAAAAAAGCAAACAAAAAGTTCAATATTACGAATTGTTTGGCTCCTAATCTCATTGCCGTCAAGCGATACCTTGTTTAAAAAATCATAGATTATTCTTTTTCTCCATTTTTAAATTTTCTGAAGAAGATACAATGGAAAAACTCTATGAAAAATCTGCCAAAAATAAACATTCTGCGTTTTTAACTTTGAAGATAACTTTCTTAATTGTGAGGATAGATCGATTTTTGTAAAGACTTGGTTTATTCGCTTGTTCACAAAGCATTACTTAAAACCACAAATAAATATTTTCCTTTGAAAGTATATACATATAGATGGAATCATATGATTCCATGGTATTTTGACTAGCTTATTAATCATGGTTTACTCAACTGTGAAATGGGAATTGATAATTGGACTTCAACATGAAAATAGTTGGTGCACTAGTATTACAGCACAGTTATTCAATTGTCGGAAACCTGGAAAAGCATGTTAACAGGAAATACGTTTCTGAAGTTCAGGTAATTTTCTTTAGTATCTGACACTTATATGGTGAACAGAACATAAAGAACCTGAATTTGTTGTTCAACATCACACACAAGTTCACACACTATATTGTATAAAGGTGAATATGAGAGCTGGTATTGGCTAAAGAAAAAAAAGACAACAAGAGGTTTTATGTTCGAAAAAGCTCTGAAAAAAATCGGCTTGACGTAACAGAAAAACCTAGGCATCTTCATGAAAACCAGAAAAAATCAACATAGTATATCTTCAATATACCTTTTCTATTCGTCAATATTTTAATGAAATCTTTACTGGTATATTGATTGGTCGAAGACCAGTATCTTCTGAACAATTCGAAAATATTTTCTTGTCAAACTTTACATTTCAGCTAAAAAGATTTAATTTTTTCTTGTGAAATTTTAAATTTTTGAACTGAATCACGATGACATGTCAATGTATAAAGAATATGAAACTAATTCAGATATGTATTTTAGAAATAATAGCTCTAATGACATAAAATTTAGAAAAAACCCAATATCCCCACATGGAATAATTATTAGGAAATATCGAATGACTCATTGGGAAAATTTACTTAATTAGTAGAGTAAAGAAAAAAACATTCAATTTTGATTCAAATATGCAAATCCTTTGAAAAAATCTGTAGATATTTTCCTTGTTCACATACACAAAGACTGGCGTAACGTTGCTCTGCAACAAATGCCAACCTGACATACACTGACAACACTATACAGTGCTTTTCAGATAAAAGTATCCACCTTTACTAACTTTTGTAATACTGGTATTTAGGAAAAATCCAAAAACACGTCAATTTATGTTGGAAGGGGCAAGCATTATGGCTTATTTAAACTTACTGGAAAAGCCACCCCCTCACCCCTAGCATCATCCCTTTTTTTTTTAATTACTTCTCATATTTTTATGTAAAATTTGGATACTTCTCTTTGAGCTGATTTCAAAAATGTATAATACTTGTAGGTTAAACTGGTTAGTTTATGAGATAAACAATTGTTCTTTTAATAGCACAAATTTTACTTATTTTTTACTTTCACCTTATTTGCCTGTACTAAAATGGGTTGTACAACAGTTCAAACTCTTTAATCTGTTCAACTGTGCTATTTATTCTACTTCAAAAATCCAAACAACAAAAAAATCTACTTTTTATTAAAGTTTGACATTGTCAACTAGAATTTGTAGTCACTATTGATAGTGTACTTTGATACATTATTTATTTTGTTTCGCTGAAATGGTTTACTATTTGCAAGAAAGAATTAAAATTGTATGTTTATACTACCAAAATAATAATTGTGCAAGAGCTGCTGCTAGAATATTTAACGAATTACATGACGGAAGATATGCAACTCATAAGTATGTAATTCAACTGATGGAGAAATTTACCACAACAGGGTCTGTTTGCAATAAAGTGTATAAGCGAGAGGGACTCGTAAATAACGAAGCAATCCAAGTGGCAATTTTAGGGCAAGTCAGCTTAGAGGTTCAACAACCCCAATCGTTGTCAACAATAAGTAGAGCGATCGGTGTTTCATCTTCTACAGTTTTCCGAGTTCTACATAAATTCAAGTACCACCCATACAAAGTTAAGTTGGTGCACGAGTTGAATGAAGATGATTTTGATCGTCGTCTAGAGTTTTGCGAATCAATGACGCAATTTATCAATAACAATCCACAATTGTTAAACAATATTTGCTTTTCTGATGAATGCTCATTTTCATTAGATGGCTTAGTAAATAGGCATAATTGTAGATATTGGGCTGAAAGTGATCCACATATTATGCGTGAATTCCATACACAACATCCCCAAAAGTTAAACGTTTGGTGTGGTATCCTAGGTGACCACATTGTCGGACCTTTCTTCATCAACGGAAATTTAAATGGTGAATCATATTTTGAGTTACTCAGGGAAGGGGTTGACCCACGTATTACAACAATAATAGAAAATGATGATAACCTTTTCGAAGATTTACTGGTATTTCAACAAGACGGAGCTCCCCCACACTATGCTATGCCTGCCCGACAATTTTTAAACGAAACATTCTCCGCTCGTTGGATAGGTAGAAGAGGGCAGATGATGGAGTGGCCACCTAGGTCACCGGATTTAACACCCCTAGACTTCTTTTTATAGGGGTATTTAAAAACAAAAGTTTATGCTACCCAACCAGAATCTCTGAATGATTTACGAGAGAGGATAGAAAATGAATGTCGACAATTAAATCCAGCCGTATTAAGCAATGTCAGAGAGGCATTTCAAAATAGATTATACCATTGTATGGAAGTGAATGGTACTCATTTTGAACACTTATTGTAACTTCATAATAAATAGCACAGTTAAAAAGATTAAAGAGTTTGAACTGTTGTACAACCCATTTTATTACAGGCAAATAAGGTGAAAGTGAAAAATAAGTAAAATTTGTGCTATTACAAGAAAAATTGTTCATCTCATAAACTAACCACTTTAACCTACAAGTATTATACATTTTTGAAATCAGCTCAAAGAGGAGAATCCAAATTTTACATAAAAAATATGAGAAGTAATTTAAAAAAAGGGATGATGCTAGGGGTGAGGGGGTGGCTTTTCCAGTAAGTTTAAATAAGCCATAATGCTTGCCCCTTCCAACATAAATTGACGTGTTTTTGGATTTTTCCTAAATACCAGTATTACAAAAGTTATTAAAGGTGGATACTTTTATCTGAAAAGCACTATATATTCCAAAATGCAAAAGTAAACACTTTCAACATAGACATTTATTCCAATAATGTGATTTTTTCAACAATATAGTACGGCAATAGTTACTTTTAGTCACTGGCACTATGATAGAATTTAACGTCAGCTTCAGTATTGGAATGTAAGTTAAATCATGAATATTTGACGTTTGAAGAAAAAATATTTGGAACACATTATCATTACACTTTATTAGAAAATTTGAATTTCTTACTTTGTTTCGGAAACCAAAAACATTAAAAGATTTATAGGGATCATCGATCTGTTCAAACTTGGAAGGTCCTGTTTAAACACGAATTCAAAGTTCTCGCACCAACTCTCCCGTATCTCCATTTTCCACGCCTCTGCCGGCACGGAATCATTTACCGGATTGAGCAAAATTTCGTTGTACCGTCAGCCAACCGAACATAAATGAGTAAGTAGACTGAGAGCCGTAATTTTTCCTTTCCTCCGCATATAACATGTAAATCCACTGTTGCCGGATGGCGTCCGGAGCCTCCAGAGGGCCATAATGGAGCCGTACGGTCGACCATTAGCGCTGCTTAGTTCGCCTCGAACGTATAAATTCCGAAGGAAATGTCGGAAATTGAGTGGTGCTCTATTCGCCGGATCATTTCGTAGAATATGGTCTACCGCGTAAGTGTACGTACACGTAATGACGAAAATTGAGTAGGCGTAGAAGCGCTGTGGCGCCCTCTACGGCAGTGACTTCAACTTGCGAAAATATCAAGTTTGCTGTCTAGGGAATATTTCCCAAATGTTGTGTGTTCGGTTATGATTATCATTATCCTTGTCCCCCTGGAGTTCCAAAAAACTAGTGAGTGTGCTGTTCCAGGAAATTCGGGATGAAGGTCGTGAATAAAAAATCAAATGATCATGATGATCCATCATATGAAAACGTACATGTCTATTCATTTGAGGAAATAAACACTTCAGATATACTGGAGTGAGTTGGAGCATTATACCGGGTGTCCCACATTGATATGATTTTTGAATATACAGGGTGTTTGGTGTAGGTGCTACAGACCAAAATTCCATTTTTAAAAATAGAACGCCCTGTATATCATTACATATTCAGAAGCTACGTTAAATTCTGATATCATTTCATGTTTGGTTTTTGAAATTCGGTTACGGCGTTGTTGAGTTATTGCTTAAAATGTAAAGTCTTGAGAACGACTATTATTTTTAAAAATATCTCATACAATTATTCTCTCTGCATCAGATCATATGAAAATTAGTCAAAATTTTGGGTGTTCGAAGTAATGGTTTCAATTTTGAGTTGTGGAATTCAGTCAGGAATCATTTTGAATATGGAACAATTGAGAAATTGAAAGAGGTGTATTCGAAAACAAATCTTTAATTAATAACAATGTAAATAATATAACTTGATAAATCATTTCATAAGAATGGTAGGTACCTAGAAATAAGTCATAAAAATTGTTCAAAGTGATGCCCATTAGATATTATACAGGCTTCGAAACGTCGAATCACTTCTCTCGTACAAGTCGCTCTTATAATATCAGGCGTAATATCACTGCACGCTAGTCGAATTTTCATTTTCAGATCATCCACATTCAAAGGGGGAGTAGTGAAAACAATATCTTTTAAAAAACCCCATAGTAAGGTCCTATGATGTGGCCATTGAACAATCCACACCATACATTAATACCCCAAGTAGTTTGAAAATTACTTTCGCGGACCCAGTGGGGATTTTCTTGAGACCAATAGTGTTATGTCGATTCACAACTCCATTATTGTGGAATCGCGATTCATCGCTCCACAAAATTTGACTGAATATGTTAGGACTTTCATGTAATATTACCTGAATATAAGCAATGAATTCAAGTCGTCGTTCAAAGTCTGTGGGTTTCAAACCTTGTACCAACTGAATTTTGAATGGGTGGTATTTATTTTCTTTCAGAATTCTCTGTACATTAGATTTACTCACACCGACTTCTTCTGCAAGAGTACGGATAGAAACATCTGGATGAATAATAATATAAGCCAACACATTGATCTCTAAATCTTCAGTTCTAACAGATCTCGTATGATGACGATGCTTTATAGTAGAAGGAAATGACCCAGTTCGCAATTTTTCTACAACTCTCGAAAAAGTCATTCGTGACGGAATGGGTCTGTCTGGAAAACGTTCTTGGTATAGACGTTGTGCTTGACGGCAGTTTTTCTGACATTCCCCAAAAATTAATAACATATCAATGCAATCACTTGGACTAAACGCGAAAGGCATACTGGAGTTTTCGCACAAAGAACACAGTTACTGTTTTGCAAAGAATCACTGAATCGAACTGACAAGTAGATTCAATTCAACAACATTTGTTACTATGGCATCAACAAGCATAAGCTACTTGATGAAATTGTGCAATATAAAGCAATTCACCCTCAAGTTAGTCACATTCTCAAGAATTTCAATATTATATTCAACTGATATCGATATCGTTTCGTAGAGGTGAGAATAATGGTTTGTATTCAGTAGTAGTCTAGTTCAATTTAATAAAAGATATAGAGTGGATTCGTGTACGAGTAAATAAGTTTTTTTGAAACTTTATATTTAAGGAAAAGTGCAATAACTCAACAACGCCGTAACCGAATTTCAAAAACCAAACATGATATGATATCAAAATTTAACGTAGCATCTGAATATGTAATGATATACAGGGCGTTCTATTTTAAAAAATGGAATTTTGGTCTGTAGCACCTACACCAAATACCCTGTATATTTAAAAATTATATCAAAATATAGCTCTCATGAACACCTAAAACTTTGAAACATGTATGAAACATTTTTGTGTATCTCCTTCAACAAACCAGATATTGCCTGTCACATAAAATGTGGGACACCCGGTATGTTTTAAATTGCAACCGTATCGTTATTGGTAGTTCCTTGTTTCTTTCCAATCGGCTGCAATCTAAGGAGATAGTCAGTGTAATGCGTAACACGATTATGTTCTGTTATCATAAGCATAACCTTAAAAATATTTCTGTTATAATTATTTCAATAATAGTGTTTTTAGGAACTACAATAATACATGACATTGTGTAACTATCCCATCCCATCATTTACACTTTGAAGAATGAGAAATGAAACTTTAAAAAGTTTTTTTTTTTGTTAAGACAAAGCATTTTCTCGAGTAGGACTGCTGAGCCCCCGCACGAAAACTTCTGTCAACACTGCTGACAGGGAAGCACCGGCCATCCAAAGGGAGAGGAGAGAAAAAAATTAAAAAAAAATGCAGTGTAGTAAAAATATCATTCAAAACATCTTTCCTAAAATGGTTTTAATTGTGGAAACAGAAGTTTTTTATTGAGTTGAAACATTTTTTATAGGTGAATAAAGTTCCGCAGTATGTAGTAATGTCACGTTACGTGTTTTTATTATCAGTTGATTTCTGAAATAGTTAGACGATGTTTTAAAGGTTTCAATGTTAGGATAAAAGCTACGTTTTCAGCGCCGTGTTCGGAATAACACGTTAAAAGGTAAGACCTCGTTAGTCCTTAGCTCGCACAAGTTTCGACTTCTGAGGGTTGTCGTTCGTAAGGGTGCGACAGCTGGTTAACGGAAAAACAGAAAACATTCAGATTCGTGACCAGCGAACAAAACTACGTCCAATGAATTTTTTTGAGAAAAGCGCAAGCCGTCTATCCGAATGATTACCGGGAAAATAATAAATTTCATAAAATAATTTCCATTTATAACGAAAACTTTGTTATTTAGTCCGTTCTACGGACTAGTGGTGGGTATTATCTATTACTGGTTGCTCGATGGGTATTTCTCAGATATTGCTGAGATATTTGAGTAAACATAACTAACTCTAAGATTGTAGATAATTTCGTTGGTCAGTTGAAATCCACAATGAAGTGCATACAGTGTGGACACTCATCAGTAACCTTCGATCCTTTCTGATATTTGCCACTTTCCATATCAAAGAACTGGCCAATTGAGTTTGTCAGAATGTTTTGATTCCTTCACAAGAGAAGAAACTCTGGATGGACTTGAAAAATAGACGTGTTCGAGTTACAAAGAAAGAAGAAAATGCACAAAGTTCCTATGAATCCATAAGTTTCCCCCGTATTTTAGTAATTCATTTTAAAAGACTCTCTCTAACGGAAATATTTAGAGGCAAGTTAAATGTTGCCATCGAATTTCCTCTATATGGATTAGATATGAGCAATTATGCAGCAGACAATGTGACTCCTTGCCGTTATAATCTATGTGTACTTTCGAATCACAATGGGTCCACTTACAGCGCACATTACATAGCAGACTGCAGACATCCCTACACTGGCACGTGACACGAATACAACGATTCACACGTGTCACCAATTTCACCAAAATCACCTTTGAGTGGAGATACATACGTCCTCCTTTATGGAAAGGAGGAAAAGGGTCCGCACCTTTGAGATACCTGAGAAGATGTTTCTTTCAGCATTTGGAAATGTTATTATCGACCTGTTAATTATTGTTATAAAAATAAATTCTCAAATCAAATATTTTTTTTACCTAAATAACAGCAAGAACATTTTTTTGAAAGTATAATGTTCGAATACACGAACAAAGTATGAAAATGGCTAAAGTCGTATTTGTCAACATCGCCAACCTATTTAATGCGGCTAGATGCGTACCAATACGTCGCGTAGTCTTTAAATTGAAATTCAGAAAACAGTTTCCATTCAAACTGAGAATTTCTCATATTCAGATTTCTGAATAACATATATACATTTTTGGAATTCAAGGTGGAATTTGAATTGAAGGATCGTGTTTAATTTTTGTGAGGTTATGTGAATCAGTGAAGTGTGGCAATTCGTTTTTCATTTCGATTTATTGATTTGATTTTTAGGACAGTAACAGTGATTGAAATGATGAGAATGGTGCATAACTAAGCCCCGAGAGTCATGTATGCTTCAAGAATAATTACACCTGAATGTTAATTTCATGGTTGTCAATTTTATTGCCGTCCGTTTGTATCTATGTTGGGAAGAAGCATTTTATCGCTGTAAAACTCTTATTTTGGTGGCCGAGCCTTCAATTTGTGCATTTTATCGATTTGAAGGAAATAATCTTGGTTTTCGCGATTCAGAAAAGTATACAGATCATTGTATAGACGACTCTTCTGGTAGAGTCTGGAATGGGTATGGTCAAGTTGAAGCGCCACGGTGGATGGAAGAGTACGTCGGTTGCTGAAGGACATTTAGAAAATATTATGTATTTGAAAAATGAGGTTTCAAAATTGTTGGCAGGATACTTTCCGTATCTAGCATTATCCCGTTACCTGAATACCAATTTATCACTAGATCCTTTCAAAATTGTCACATTCATGCGAATTCGACAAAATAACGATAACGTATAATTTCATTATGAGAAGTTATCAATCAATAAGTTTTTCAGTAACTTTCTTTGTCCTTATATCGGCGACAAAGATCAATTTATATGAGAATGATGAAGTAGTATGCCATAAAACATTTCTATTTCTATGCAAAATAAAGTTAACTTCAACAATAGTTCTTCAGTGAGCCCATGTCAAAATTATTGTCTGAAGCTTCACTTTTGAACAAATAATAGCCCACGAATTAAAAAACTTTGGCCTGTAAAACTTTGAATATCTTTACGAAAACCCCATCGCGTTTTCCAATGTACTCCTTCTCTTTTTTCTCAATTCTAATTTTGGATTGGAATCGAAACGGGAATCGCAACAAGAAGAGAAACAAAAGAAAACGAAGGCCAATCTTGAGGTTTTCCATTCAGCATCGAGCGTGCATCCGCTTAGAGATATTGTTTTGTTATTCTTCGGAAACGTCAAGTCGAGCGAGTGTACTCTCGTTTGTTTTGTGCTTTACGAGTTAGAGTAATTTGATAAGAGGGAATTTTATAACCACTTTATCGCAAATTTCGCGATGGAGTTTCAACGGAGGCGCCAATCAGTTCCTTTGAATAATTTTCTGTTAGCTTTTCAGATTCATTTCGAGAAAAGTAGATCCACACTAGAAGGAGGAATTGAATTCGCAATTGCAGAGAGAGGTATACTGCAGATATCACTTTTTTAACAAGAATTTTTTGAACGTTTAAAAAATTTTCTGGTAGCTTAGTTCGACAAATGATCACTTCACGATGTTGCCAACTTAACGTTGATAAAAAACCTGCTATTAATTATGGCAAGATTAAAACAAATCCTACGAAACTTCCGAAACTAACCCTAAAGCTTCTACAAATTAAAAAACGAGCATTTCACGTTTTATAGAAACAATCTACGATACCCCGTATATATCGAAAGATACTTTAGACTATAACTCACCTAAAAGCAGCTTAACGGTTACCGATCCGACTATCTAACTCTTTTTATACCAGGTTTCCCGATAGGACCCGACCTAATGTAGTAACCTTAATGAGAATTTCGGGGCGATCTTCAGATTAAAAGGGATTAAAAAAACCGTGAAATATATTTTATGGGCTATAACCCACAATATGTTAGTTTTTTCTGTTCAGGTGCAGATAAGCTCGTTTTAATGGGGATGCCGTTAGGCTGAAAGCAAATAACTATAGAGTGACTGTACAAAAATGTTGATGTCTTATGTGTGGATCATTTATGATTTAATAAAAAATGTATAGTGTAATTTACAAGCGAAGCTGTGCCGGAATAATTAATGGGGAAATAATATGGGGAAAAACTAACGAAAAATTGAATAAAAATAAAGAGTTCGGATGAGACGATTGGGTAACAAGAGATATATAGGGTGTTCCTCAAACACATGCTAATATTTAAGGAGGTAATTCTTGGACCCATTTTAAGAAAAAAACTTTCTATGGACGTATGTCCTAAACGCCTTAACTTTTGAGATACAGGGTGGCAAAGTTTTCATAAATAATCAGTTTTTTAATAATAACTGAGATAATTTTGTAGACATCTTTGGCATATTTGGTACATATGTTCCATGCCTCAAGGCGCATTTTCTGATGTACACAAATTTGTAATTTTTCAAACAGTGGCATCTCTACGGGTTTCGCATTGAATATTTTTGGGGAAAAAGTACTACGCCAATGCTTTCTTTTCAAAATGAAATCATTTTTAAAATCCTTATTTATTTTTGAGAAAATTTGATCTCCTGGTATTTCTTTGTCAGACGCATGATTTTCACTCAAAAAAATAAAAATCGACAGAAAGCAAATTAAGAAATTAGATCAATTCTAAAATGAATGAGAATCTGAAAATTGCTTCATAACGCATTACCAATTCCCTAATAATATTTGAAAACATAATCTGCAAAAAAATAAATTTTTCACAAAAACGAGTTTTATTTTATTTTGTGACAGTAAGTCTAAACGAATAGCACAAATTTGTTGATTAGTAATAATACCAAAACTGATTATAAAAATTGTTGGAAGTGGCCACCTGCACTTAGTATGCATGCTTCCGCCCTTCTACGCATGGAATTACGCACCCGTTCAAATATTCCCGGCGTATTTCGTATAGTTTCACACGAGGCAACTATTCGCTCTCTTAAATCTTCTAAAGTATTAACGGGAGTTTTATACACAAGAGTTTTAAGGTGACCCCATAAAAAAATCTAAACTGTTGAGATCGGGGGATCTTGCTGGCTATTGCTGAGGTCCTCCGCGACCTATCCAACGATTAGGATAAACTGTATTTAAATGGTTTCGGACAATTACACTGAAATGAGCAGGGGCGCCATCGTGCATGTACCATATTCGATTCCTTAACGCAAGTGGCACATCTTCCAATAACCCAGGTAAGTCTTCTTCGAGAAAGTATAAATAAGAACGACCATCAAGGCGTCCTGGTAGAAAAAATGGGCCTATTAGATGATCACCTATAATTCCTGCCCATACATTAACCGAAAATTGGTGTTGGAAATGGGTTTCGGTTATTGCATGGGGATTTTCTTCAGCCCACACATGATTGTTATGGGAATTTTGAATGGCATTCCGAGAAAAATTTGCTTCGTCTGTGAACAAAATTTGTGTCTCAAACTGCGGATTTAGTGCAAAACTTTGTAGATACCACTGACTGAAGTTCACACGCTGAGGAAAATCTCTGGGGAGTAATGCCTGCACTCTTGAAATATGGTATGGGTATAACCAAAAATCAACCAAAATACGCCAAACAATTTGATGAAAAATATCCAGAGTTCTAGCGATCTTCCTCGTACTCGTCTCAGGATGTTCCTCAATTTCTTGCAGCACCGTTTCCTCAATTTCAGGAGTTCTTACTACACGAGGTCTACCTTCCGGAGTCCCTTTCTTGAAACTACCAGTTTTCCCAAGTCGACGATGAATATTTGAAAAGGTTCGGCTATCTGGTAAGGCACGATTAGGATATCTTTCCTGATAAATGCGCCTGGCTTCTGTTGCATTACCATCGGCAAGGCCATATACGTAATGCATTTGCGCCATTTCCGCATTCGTATAATTTACCATATTTACTGATATTCAGAAAAACAGCGGACTACCAAAATAACTTCAATAACACTTCAAAATCAATCAAAACGCGCTGTGACAGTTTTTAACACCAACAACTTACTTTAAACCAACATCAATATTAGCTACTGACGTTTGTACATACAGAGAATTCGTTTTTTATTGCTATGGTGGGTACGCTGTTTTTTCTGCTTTTAATCTTTGAAAGAAATCACATATCGACAAACTCCATATTTCCAAGAGGTGCAGTAAATAAATTCTGCTACACGTCATTTATTCCAGGATAACTAAATTTATGTTTTCAAAAATTATTAAGCGGTGCTGCGTTATGACGTAATTTTAATTGAGAACAGTGCATCTGACAACAAACAAATAATCTGATCTCTTAGTTTGCTTTCAGTCGATGCACGATACCGCATCAGATTTTTAAGGAATTTATCCTTAAGTAAAGCGATTTTTAATTTTTTGAGCGAAAACCATGCGTCGGACAAAGAAAACCCAGCAAATCAAATGTGCTCAAAAATGTATGGAGATTTTAAAAATAATTTTTAATTCAAGATAAAGCAGTGGCGTAGTATTTTTTTCGCCAAAAATATACATTTCAAAACTCGTACGTACGCCACTGGCAGAGAAAATTAAGAAAATTGTACATCAGAAAATGCGCCTTGAGGCATGGAACATATGTACCAAATATGCCAAAGATGTCTACAAAATTATCTCAGTTATTATTAAAAAACTGATTATTTTTGAAAACTTTGCCACCCTGTATCTCAAAAGTTAAGGCGTTTAAGACATACGTCCATAGGACGTTTTTTCCTTAAAATGGGTCTAAGAATTACCTCCTTGAAAATTAGCATGTGTTTAAGGAACACCTTGTATTGAGAATCCTACCACTAGAATAGTGAGTGAGTGATGAGAAACAGAAGAACTACATTTATCTTCATAAGAGTAAGTGTAAACATTCAAAACAAAATCATAGTGCTCTAACACATGTTTTTGATAATGATCAGTCAATCGATACCCCAAACGCCAAAATTCTCCATTTGGAACCAGGTTCAAATGAAAAACAATTTTTAGGAATGGCTGAAGAAAAATTTAAAAAGTATTAGTAAAAAGACAGATAATCTCAACAAAATCTATTTATTATGGTTATGGTTCCATTTGGAACCAGGTTCAAATGAAAAACAATTTTTAGGAATGGCTGAAGAAAAATTTAAAAAGTATTAGTAAAAAGACAGATAATCTCAACAAAATCTATTTATTTTCAATAGCAAAAAAATTAATACATCCTGTAACATTTGAAACAATATGAAACACCATGATAAACAAAATAAAAAAATATTCCCACACTGTCTATTATTGAAACCAAATTGACATTCTTATGTTGACTTCATTCAAAATTAACAACTCAAAGTAAAATATCCTCAAATAACAGGCATGTAACTGTCATATCTCCTATTATGTTTTATATATATTTATTATGTCCAGACCAAAACCACAAAAATTACATGAAGACGATGAAGATGATGAATATCCTAGCTTAGGAGTAACTAAATACGTCAACGATGATGTAGAATTATTGAAATGTGTTATAACAGGTGACGAAATATGGGACACCGATGAACCATCCAGCCACTTCTCAAAGGCAAAAACCCACCAAAAAAAAGATCGTGGTTACTATATGATGGTCAGCGGCTTGTGTGATTCACTATAACTTTCTGCAACCGGGCCAAACCATTACAGCAGAGTCCTACTGTGAGGAAATCGACGAAATGTGCCAAAAATTGCGTTAGCAGCTACCGGCTCTGGAAAACAGAAGAGGTCAGATCCTGCACCATGATAATGCCCGTCCGCACATTTCACAAATTAGCGTCCGAAAATTGAAAGAATTGAGCGTTGAAGTTTTGCCTCACTCACAAAACTCCCCAGACTTATCGCCAACTTTTCAAGCACTTCAGTACTCCCACACCGGTTCGGTTAATTCAGGTGAGGGTCTGTTCGATCCTCCACTGCAACCCCAAAGGGTTTATTGTGGCTTACACCTATTCAAAGTCGACCAAATAAACCCAGCTTATTAACGAAGCCGATTAGTTTATATAATGAGTGCTCTTTCAGGTCAGATGGTAAGATTGCAGTTCTGCCAAACTCTGAAACCTCTTTCATCGTTTTCCAAACAGAGGCGACACACACTGTCTTCCTTCAGTCCGAGCCTCTTCAGACGACAGTGAGCTGTCAGAAGGCTTGTTAGACAATGTAGTTCATCCCTACTTTAGTCCAACAACTGTTTGGTTTCAAGCTTCGAAGGTTGAATGAACGCCTTGAAGTGAGCCAATCCTGAAAGATTCTGCCAGAAGTCTATAAAACTTTTTGCCTTCTAGGTGTTCAATGCTTGTTTGGTAAAGCCTGAAGCGATGCCAATGACAGGTTCTGGTCCGATGAAGCTGCTTGCAACACCCTTAGGGAGTCAGCAGCCTCATTGCCTTCCAGACCAGTATGACCATTCTGAGGTTAGCTCCAAAGTGAGTGGGTCTATTCGACTCTCCACCGCAACCCGCAAAGATTTTGTGGATCACACCTATTCACACTAGTAGACTAAATGAACACAGCTTCTTAACGAAGCCGATTAGTTTTTAACGCGAGTGGTCTTTCAGGTCACATGGTAAGAGTACCTACGGCTCTGCCGAACTCTAAAAACCTGATTCGGTCCCCAGCGGGGCAGGCACAAAGTATGTGCTTTGCTGTTTTATCAGTTTCCAAACAGAGACGACACACACTGTCTTCCGATAGTCCGTGTCTGTGCATATGGTTATTCAAATGACAGTGGCATGTAAGAAGGCCTGTTAGACATAGTAGTTCATCCCTACTGTAGTCCAACAACTGTTTGGTATCAAGTTTCGAAGGATGAATAAACAAACGCTTTGGAGTGAGCCAAACCTGGAAGATTCTGCCAGCAGTTCATAAATCTTCTTGCCATCCAGGTGTTCAATCTTTGTTTGGCAAAATCTAAAGCGGTGCCAATGACAGGTTCTGGTCCGATGAAGCTGCTTGCAGCACCCTACTTTGCAAAGGAGTCAGCAGTTTCATTGCCTTCCAGGCCATATTCAGGAATCCAGACCAGAGACAATTTCCTACCGAGGAGGGTCGTTTTTGGCAAGTTGCTACTAATTTAGAAGTTGCTCGGTAGGAGCCAAGAGCTTTCAACGCCGCATGACTGCTCGAGAATATTTTTATAGACTTGTGTATGAGGTTGGATTCTTCCAATCTCTCCGCACACAATTCAATAGCATATATTTCCGCTTGAAATACAGTCGCATAGATCCCTAGGCAGGTTGATATCTCTGGCCTGGGTCTGCGACTGAAAAAACCTGCACCAGAATCTGAAAGTGTCTTTGATCTATCTGTGAACCAACAACTATTTGCTCTTAATATTTCCTTCTCCCGGAGAATCCAGTCCTCTCTACTCGGTAATAGTACTCATAAGGCAGTTCGTAGTTGACCACAGATAGCCAGACAAGCCTGTCTCTGTAAGCCAAAGAGCTTCGTCTGAGCCATTTCTGTAGAGCCTTCAGCAACCAGGCAATTGCTTCATAAGTGATCATTGGTCTGACAATCATCACATTAATCCATTGGATTTGTTTGGGACCTGAACCCAAAGTTTCACCACCGATCCTTCCATATGTCCATAGAGACAGTCCTGGTAGAACCTTCGCCAATCAATGGTAAAACTGAACTGATTCAAATTGCGCTTATTTCGAATAAATTGAATATTCACTGAGATATTACATTTCAAAGTAGACTCATAAAAACGGACAAAAGTTTTGAAAAAACCTAATAACAGTAATGGAATTTGAATAATTTGGTAAATGATCGAGAATGCATGCCTTGGAAGTTAAAGTAAGTATAAAAACTGGAAGTTTTCATCAATGATGAGCTCAAATTCGAAAAATAAACCTCAACGTAAATTCAAAGAGCATTATACAAAAATAGTATATGCTTCTTTGATACTATCTACTTGCAACCACTGTGACTGGACTCGGTTTCCATTATTTTAAAGTTCTTCTCTTCACACCGAATACATTCCACAAATGTCCCGAGGAAACATTCCTGTTACACTTCGACCTAGCTCCCAGACCAATAACGTTCGCAGAAGTTGTGAAAATCCATCAGTTATGTATGATGTTGCGCCTTTGATCGTTAAACGAAGGGGGAGGTAGGTTCTAGGTGGTAAACTTTGATTAAATACCGACCTGTCTTATCATTATTACATCCTCATATTGGGCTCCGAGGATTCAGCCGAGCTATATAACAACTCAACTGCGTCAGACGTATGGAACGTTGGTTTTAACAATTTATAGCTGGCTTTTCGTCTGTAGACGGGGTAGAGTTCGAGTATAAACACATTAGAATAAATGGAAGAAAATCCAAAAAATAGAAATTGATGGAAATCCGATTAAACTATGATTTCTGAATACGGACGAAGAGAAATACATACATTTTTATGTTGAGGGGACTACTGAAAGTTATTGGCTGCTTTGGCTTAGTGGACAGTTCACATCACCTCCACGTGAGATGACCACGTCGTCAAATCGCTCGTGCAGAATATCCAATGTGCCATGAGCTATGTTGAAACCACATGTCGCTGGTGTTCAAATCATCCAATTCGGGCCATCGACCTATAGTACTCGCCGTTGACAGTGATTGCCTGGCCAACATCGTTCTCACAGAAATATAGACCCATGACGCCGCCAGCCCAAAATCCACACCAAACAGTGATTTTTTTGGGATGTATTGGACGCTCTTGGATCTTAAGTAGATTTCGACAATTTTGTTTGTTCACGTACCCATTCATCCAGAAATGGGCCTCTTCGCTGAATGATTTTTTCGTTTAAAATTTTAGGGTCAGTTGCCAACCGCTCCAGATCCCATCCATGTCTATGGTCGTTTACCTTTAGTTCCTGGGTCAGTTGAATTTTGTACAGGTATAGGCCCAACTCACGATGCAAAATTAGCCAAGTTGTGGTCTGCGAAGAGCCGAGTTCTTGTGAGCGACGCAAAATCGACTGCCTCGGATTCTCCTGCATACTCTCACGGGCGGCAGCGATGATGTTTTTGACAGATCTTGCGTTTCGTCGATGTACAGGTGTTAGTTGATTATTTACTGGATCAGTGGACTCAAAGAACCCCGCAATTTCCTTATGGAAACTGGCTTTCGGCCAAATTTTTTGTAAATTTTGGGCCCAAAGAGTAGTTGTTTTCTGATAGGTGTCAGGGCATTAACCTACTGTGTAGAGTGTTGGCCTGAACGAATTGTTCTTTCAGATGATTTGAATTGAGGATCTGTTTGATACCAACAAGGAGACATGTGATGTATCACTATTGAGGCCATTTAATTGCACCCAGGATGAAAACGAGGAAGCAGAAGTATTGGAGAATTATGAATCACACGAATAAATTTCCTTATTTTTTTATACCTAATTTACATCGCTTTAATCATCTTCAACTCTTGCGAAAAACCCATTTTTGTGACTTTTGAACCCGAGTAATTATTTTTCCAGGTACCGGATCGATAAGATTTTTTTTGATTTTATTAATGATTGTGTTTAGAACAATTCTACCAATTTAAAGCTGGAAGCGAATTTTTGTACCTTCACTCACAAGCCAGTTTCGAATATTCTTACCTACACAGAAGGTTAAATGGACTGACGCCTATCAGAAAACAACTACTCCCCTGGCTAATACCAAGAAGGGCGTTGGATTATATCCGACAAGCGTCAGTGCAGGAATCTTCTAATAGGCGTCAGTCCATTTAACCTACTGTATACGTATATTCGAGACTGACTTGAATGTTTGAAGTTCATTTCTTTAGAATTGTTTACTGCCAGTCTTCAAGCATAGCCCACTGACTATTAAAAAAAGTTTTTTTTTCCTTATTCAGAGGAATCGAGCAAATTACGGATATGCAGTTGGTTAGTACCTCGTCCACTAGATGGAGTGACATTTTGTTGTTTCGCTCCACCTTAGGAAGAGGAATGAAATACTCTGAAAGAATTCCGATTTTCAATTATGGAATATCATTGACTTCAGGTCGATGATGGTCACTATCTTGCACTGATGAGTGGCTAATGAGCCCAAAACCGGTCTGCAAGTGTGCCCGTTCAAAAATTGAAGGTTGACTCTTTCAGTTGTATTGCCAATTGCATTTGCAGGACATTTTCTGTGAAGATTCCTGCACTGACGCCTGTCGGATATAATCCAATGCCCTTCGTGGTATTACCCAGGGGAGTAGTTGTTTTCTGATAGGCGTCAGTCCATTTAACCTACTGTTTAGGTATATTCGAGACTGGCTTGAACGTTTGAAGTTCATTTCTTTAGAATTGTTTACTGTCAGTCTTCAAGCATAACCCACTGACTAATAAGAAAGTATGTATATTTGTTTGTTTGTAACTCACCTTTTCATTTTATATCGGGTTCTGTATTTGACAGAATTATCGCTGTACTGAACCTCTTTGATATATCGATATTATTGCTTGATCTATTCGCGGGCAGATGGCGCTGTACGTAACCTCCTTGATATAATTCGAACTCACTTTATATGTATTTCTCCATTTGAAAAAAGTATTTTTTTTATTAACATGCGAGCCTGCTGCCTTATTTGTCCTCCTTCTTTGCGCGCCTGCTGCCTTGGGCTTGGTAGCTGATTTTCAAGCTCCCTCTTCGGAATCGGAAAATATCAATGGTCATTTTTCTAAACAATATACGGCTGATTGATCCCAAAGTTTAGATAAAATGAATATAGTGTAAAAAGACTAAAAAACACGCTTTTATAGCATACGAAACTAAAAAATGAAAAAAACATAGTTTAATAAACTGAAAAACACGTCTGTCGTTTTTTTAAAATAATACTAGTATTTTTCTTTCGTTTTAAGCTTATTAAAAAAAATAATTTAACTTTTTAGTTCAATGTTCTTTAAAAGTGTGTTTTTTAGTTTTTTAAACTACATTATTTTATTCAATTTGACCGAATAAAATTGCGAATTCAACTCTAAGGAAGAACTACCATTGCCGTTTCAGAACTCATGTTGTAAATAATATTAGAGAATATCTGAAATCTACCAGATTCCATTATATGTTTTGCGATAATTTTCAGCGCGGAAAATAATTTTCTTCGGTATTCCACGGATATAAAATAATCCGCATCGCATTAAAGGTACTTTTCCCTTCAGGGACGTCATTACTGCCAACTTCTGGGACGGGGATGAGAAGTTCCGACTCGTAAATACGGTTAATTGATGACGGGCTCCGTCTCTATTCCGCAGGGATTAAAAGTTTAATTTCTCTTTCCTTTTCATACGAATTACCGACGCTCTATCTGTGGAAAAATTAATCAAGATCCTCACTCGGATAATACCTAAGGAATTTTCCGCGTTCATTATTGAGGGCTTCTAAAATGTTCGTGAATAGACATTTCATTGGATGTTTTAGTACGGGAGAAGACATTTTTGAAGTGCAGAGTTTTACCAGAAATATTCTTCGCGTCAAGCCCTCAGTAATTCTTACGCAGGAAGATATAAGGGGATCTATTGAAAAATTCTCAATTTATTTTATAAGTAAACAAAATTTGAAAAAGTATTCTAATATTCAACATACTTTCCTCTCAATTTCATCTAACAGCGAAACTGCAACTCCACTACGCCTTTCAAATAACCATTTTGCTTTGCAAACAAGACCTCAATAACTTCTAACCTTCTCTTGGCTAAATAATTACATACAACAACCAACTTGAGTTTCTAAAGAAATGAACTTTAAACGTTCAAGCCAGTCTCGACACAGTAGGTTGAATGGACTGACGCCTATCAGAAAACAACTACTCCCCTGGCTAATACCACGAAGGGCGTTGGAATATATCCGACAGGCGTCAGTGCAGGAATCTTCACAGAACATTTCCTGGATATGCAATTGGCAATACAACTGAAATAGTCGACCTTCAATTTTTGAACGGGCACACTTGCAGAACGGTTTCGGGTTCATTAGCCATTCATCAGTGCAAGATAGTGGCCATTATCGACCTAAAGTCAATGATATTCCATAATTGAAAATCGGAATTCTTTCAGTATGAAATATCTTCGTAAGTATTACGAAGTATTATCCCACTAACTAATAAGAAGAAAGAAACTTGAGTTTCAACATGGAAAACCTACTCTAGATGCTATAACACCTCTAACGAAGTGAATTAGTAGTTATGTCGATAAAAATTGAATTTCCTTATGTATTAGCGTAGGCCTAACAAAGCCACCGATGCTGTGAGCCACCAACAACCACTAAAAGTATCCAATGGAATTGGATTCAGAGGTCCACCATACTGATAAGTGATTACTCACATTATGTTTTTTCCGGATTTTCATGTGTTTCGAAAAGTGGCCATAATCAGTTTTCATGTTTTAGGTTAACATCCCAGAAGTAAACTCGTTCTAAGAATTACCAACAGTTTTTGAACTATAATTTCAGATTTCCGCAGCATAACTAAATGAATGCCATCTGGTTCTGTCCAGGAAGGTGGACAGGTCACTAGGAGACATCTCCTTCATATCGACAGGTGTAGGCCAAGACTCGCCGAACACACACTCTCTTATTGACGATAACTTCGGACACTCGCATTAGACATGCCTGACAGTTTCATCTTCCTGTTCACACATCCTGCATACAGGTGTGTCAACTAGCCCCATAATATGGAGGTGTTTTCTGAGTTAACTGTGGCCAGTCAGAAATCCGACTGTTAAGCGTAGGTTTTTCCTGGTCATTGCCAGATATTTCTTCGGCGCCAGCTTCCCAGGGTCGCTCAGGGTGATCCTTGCAAGACTGCATCCTCTGATTCCATTCCATCTCTTTAGGGATTGAATGGAATCAAAGAATGCAGTCTTGCCAGGATCACCCTGGGCGACCCTGGGAAGCTGGCGCCAAAAAAATATCTGACGGTGACCAGGAAAAACCTACGCTTTACAGTAATCAGTTTTCATGTTTAAGGTAAACATTCCAGTTACCAACAGTTTTTGAACAATCTTATGCCATCTTATTTCTCCCATGGGCCCGGTGTCAGATTTTTGATTAGTGACGCGGGAAAGTGCAGTTGAAGAGGATGTGTTATAATCCTTCCACCTGTTTGGGACGTTATTTAGTTTTGTTTATTGAAACCTGAGGTTCCTTCAAGAGCACCGTCTATAGCCTATTGAATAATAGGGTCTGTTAACCGTTTCATATGGCACCCAACACGGGACTCGAACCTACAATCCTGGGATTGACAGTGTCACCTTATTCCTATAACATTTTAAAATGCATAGAAACTACAGTCCTACCTCTCAATTCGAAGACCTGAGTTTTTTGTTGAAATATATGTGACAAATAGTTTGAGCGGTGAAAATAATGCTGGTGTCTCGTCATATCTTTTCAACTTGCTCTTCGAGTTGATCACCAAAAGATGACGAAATAAGCTAAAACTCGTATGATCTAAAGATTAACAAGATCTAACTTTCTGTCATGTGATACCTTGTATGTCCGAGTACTTCTCACAGATATCCGTTAATATTCGTTAACGTTTCCTCAACAATAGCGGAACGATACACATTATGTAATTCTTTATAATTCTTGTGATTTGATGACCAAATGTATAAATATTGTAGTAAAACTTCTAAAAGTATAATTATTGTATAAATATACAATTACTAGTTGGTCCTTCGAACTTCGTACCGCCATAGAATTAATAAATGTTGTATTACATTATGAACTGTGTTTCGTAAACTTTTTATATTGTGATTGTGAAGCACGAAGTCAGGTAACACTAACAGCCAGTGTTGTCACATCATTTCCATGCTTAGCAGTAGATTTTGTGCCAGAAAAACAGTAGACTTATACAAAAACCAATAGATACATACTACACACATGGTAACTTCCAATATTTAAAAGTTATTATAGAAAGTAAAGTGAGTCATTGGTATATTTTAATTCTGAAACAGCACCTAGGAAAGTACCTCCAGGGTCAAAACAACATATCTATTGCGAAATCAGTAGAGCTGATAACAATGAAGATGGTGCTCTTCTTGTGCGATATCTTCTTCATCTACACTGGATTGGTTCGCAATATTCCGCAAATTAATTGCATATGGCTTCCTTGTGAGATACTTATTGATCACTGAATTGTAAATAACACTGTGATTGATATTGCTGACATTGTTTCTATTATGAAATAACATTTATCTATGCACACATAATCAAAAATGTCATAATCTGAATTGTCTTTATGCTCACTATGGCATAACCTAACAAATAGAATTTTCAATGTCCTCATGAAAAATGAGAAATAAAAACTTCTATTTTTTTTTATCACATGTATCTTTATTCGAGTTAACTTTTCTTCTTAAGCACTCTTGGTTGAACCATACGTTCTGCGAAGCTTGATGTGGCTTGTCTTGCTGTACTTGCTTCTTTCAATAAATTGATGGTTGTAGCCGTTATTACTACGTAATAGATCATCATGAAAAATAAGAAAAAAATTTTCTAGGTTTTTTACCATTGTACAATATTTTCATGATTTTTGACTTGTAGGATTTGTGTTCGCCTGGAATAGCTGAATAACTATTGAAACATTTGAAAAAATTCATGGATGTAATCGTTACTTCGTGGTATGAGATCATCTTAAAACGAGAAATAAAATTTTCTATGTTTTTCAACACTTATACAAGTGGTAAAACAGTTTTATTTCTCATTTTTCATGATAGTCTCCTACCAAGTAGTAACGGCTATATCCATCAACTTTTTCAAATTTTTCAATCGTTATTCTGCTATTCCAGGCGAACACAAATCTAACGAATCAACAATCATAAAAATATATTATGTATTAGATTGTAATGAAATACAAAATTATTAATTGCGCAGCAAAAATTTGAAGCAGTTGGGTTTTCCTGCAGCTGAAAAAGCAAATACGCCACTGGAATCAATCAAGTCACCCAGAAGCGCCAATTAATTTTTGTTGTTTCATAAAAGTTCGTAATTTGTGTTACTTTATTTATATAAAAATGAATTAACATTCTTCGTAAATGATAAAAAAATTTATTGCAATTTCCTGAAGAAAATATTCTTTTTTATCTGTCATGTGGCAATTTCAACTACCCGATAAGGTTTGTTGAGTTATTTTTTGTTTATAAAATGTCAGTACGACAATGAACATCATTGTTCGGTTAGAATAGTCTCATTCAGTTTTTGGTTTTACTAGTAGAAAGGTACCACGTCAACAATCTCGAAAATGGCCAATTCAAGAAAAAATGGAAGTGATTTTTATTTACGGTACAATGCGTAACTTTCACGAGACCGAAAGGATTTTCAATGAACGTTTTCCGAATCGTCCTAACTGTAGAAAATTTTTGAGGGATAGAAAATATTTGTATGCAAATTCACAACTATCGGTAGTGTACATAACAAAAAGACCCAAGTCATACGTCCGTTCCGGAAGAACAGCAAGTGCAAATAAATAATTGTTGAGATGGTAGTAAATCCTGAACAGTCTACTTATTACGTCGCGAATGTTTGTGAAGTATCTTCTTCTACTGTGTGGAGACTTTTGAAGAGGAAGATGTATCATCCATACAAAATCAAAATGGTACACCAATTAACTAAAGATGGCCCTGATCGAAAAACAGAATTCTGCGAAATCATGATGGAAACCATTGCAAGGCATCCTACCTAGTTTGCGGTAGAGGCTCGAATAGACCCACTCACTTTAGACCTAACCTACCTAGCTCTACAAAATTTGTTTTAGTGACTAATTTTTTCAAATGGCAATGTTCACAGACAAAATTGCCGTTATTGAAGTGACACCAACCCTCACGTTTTCCGGGAAAACATACTCAATATCAAAAAAAAATAACGTTTGGGCAGGAATATTGGGAAACCATATTGTAGGACCTCTATTTATTGATAGAAATTCAACAGGAGAACTGTATTTGAATTATGCTGCAAACTACTGTTGACCCTCTCATCACTGAAATCGTCGAAGCGAATCCTAATGAATTTCAACAATATGAAGCACCACCACATTACTCCAGACAAGTAAGAAACTATTTGGATACTATTTTTTCCGGTCGTTGGATTGGCCGTCGAAGTCCTACAGAATGGCCAGCCCGCTCACCAGATTTGACACCTTCGGACTTTTTTATGGGGTTATTTGAAGCAAAAGGTGTACAAAACTAAACCTGCTTCAATATTGGATATACGGCAGATAATAATAAATAGTTGTTAGTAGTAATATTGACGTTACTATATTCGAAAATGTTCGGCGTGAAATATCGGATAGGCTGTTCATATGTCAAGAAGTTCAAGGCAACCATTTTGAGCATCTTCTGAACTGACCTCGAACTTATTACTTCATATTATGTAGTTAAATGTCAATGTATTCAGGCAATTATTGAAAGTTTCGCCATTTTGTAGTAGTTGAAGATATTGACATTATATTCTAGGGTTGTGAAGCATTTGTCGGGAGCTTCAAAAAGATTTGTCACAATACCCCCTTTCAATTCAATTTTTTTCCCAGATGGCGCCCTGTCGTCATCTTGAAAGTTTCATCTGTCAATTTTACTTCAAAATAAAGTATTCATGCTTTAATTTCATTATCTCAAATTTCAATTTTTTGAGTTAACCCTTTCAAAAAATAAAAGGCGGGGGACATTTAAGAAATGCTCTGTATAGGTGTAATTGGTTAGTTTTGAGTTTATCCCTCACAAACAAACCAATATTTTCTCTCTAATATATTATTTCAGATTATACACAATGAAATTTTAACTTAACGGAAACTTTCATGAATGAAATTCATCGAAGTCTCGTCGAACATAAAGTATTTCCTCGCAAAAATGGCCAGCATGACACATTCTTTCGTTTTCCTTCGAAAATCCCTGTTAGGTATTCCACGTAGTGCTACTATAACAGCCCCGAAGTTCTTCCAACATGCAACATCGAACTTATTTGCAATTCACCATTACAGGCAGGTGAGATACTAAAATTTTATACTTCCAACGAGAACAGAGAAAATTCCAGAAGAAATTTTATGCGACGGAGGCAAATTGCAATTTTCTGCCCGTTTTATAGTCTTCGTAATCGATTTATACAAGTAGATTGACTATACGGGCATTAACAGCAGAGTGCTGCGGCCTGATGGTTGATCCAAGAGTGTAATTACATCCATCAAATTAGGTCAGTATCGATTTCCACATGGCCGATAAACTTCGGCAGAGAATGTTACTACCTTTGTAACAGTCTCCTCGTGAAAAATTCTCAAACATATTTTAATGAAGGAAGATGTCCAAGTAGAAAACAACGACGATATGTAGATGTGGGCACAAAATATAGTCTATTTCTATTTATATGTTATTCACCATTTCCCATATCTGACAAGACGGAGAGATTAATAACGAAAAGAAGCCAGAAAGATATGATTCATGCTAGAATAGTTCCACAGCAACTGGTTCGTGACCACTTCTAAAATCCATGTCTAATTAGGATGTTGAATGGCAAAAAATCTTGATACGTCGACAGAAAGTCTATCAAGATTCTAGCAATTTACTATGAAGTAAAAGTACAGTTACCCCCTCAAAAGTTAATATCATATGATAATTTTCTCCTTATATTCCGATGTAACCCATGCAAACAACATATTGGGTATTTCATTAAGTGCTTCCTATCTTTGAATGTAAATAAAACAAAGTGTGTGTGTGAGATGTTTTATTCGTTTGAAAGACCTATTAAGGCCACGTGCATCCTTTGCACTTGTTTTTGAATACTATATCCGTATTCGTCGACCTATAGTGCTCGCCGTTGACACTGGGGTTCGAGAAAATTGCAAAAGTTATGAACAATTCAATAAAAATAGGGGGTTTAGTTTTTTGCAAATATCTCGAAACATATTATTTTTATTGCCTGAAAACGCATTTGTTGATTAATGCTTTTTTTGCTACTAAATATAAATATCAAGGAACAGTTTTTTGTTAAATAATAATTTCAATTTCTCTTTGATATTCTAAAAAAAACTTTTTTAATTCATATTTTTTTTAAATTTATTCAATAAACGATTTGTTTTAAACAAATTAATTTTTACGATATATTTTTTTAATACTATCAAAAAAGCAAAAACAAATATGTGTCACTTTTTATGTCAAAAAAGTATCTTTATTTTCTTACAATTTTTTTTGGTAGTATTTAAAAAATATGTCGTGAAAATTGATTTGTATAAAACAACTTGTTTATTGAATAAATAGAGAAAATATAAATTAAAAAAAGTTTTCTTTCAGAATGTCAAAGAGAAATAAAAATTATGAAAAAAAATCATTCCTTAATATTCATATTTAGTAGCAAAAAAAATTGTTAATCAACAAATGCTTTTTTGAGCAATAACATTTTTTTTAAGAAACGATTATGTTTTAAAAAATCATAAATCAAAAAAATTTCAAATATCTTATAAACAATACATTTGTTCATAACCATTTTTTTTAAATAGAGCTAAAAGTTATGAAAAATTATTTTTATGTAACTTCAAATAATAAGAATACGGATAGATTTGAATATTAAAAAAATTGTTTTTTCATTGCTTTTAACGTCTTTGATTATTAAATGAATATTACTGGAGTTTTTTCCCCAACACCAAATCGTTATTTTTAACACCTCGACACGTGTTTCGATCACCAAGTGATCATCTTTAAAGAGGAAGATTAATGTTTTAATCAACGAATAATCAACATCAAATCGTTATTTTTAACACCTCGACACGTGTCGAGGTGAGATTAAAACATTAATCTTTCTCTTTGAAGATGATCACTTGGTGATCGAAACACGTGTCGAGGTGTTAAAAATAACGATTTGGTGTTGGGGAAAAAACTCCAGTAATATTCATTACCACATCAAAGGTTCCAAACAGTGCATCATAAGTCTTTGATTATTAATAACAAAGTGGAAAATAAAAATTTTTCCGACAAAAATCTATTTTGAAGGCTTTCAAGAAAAGCTTCAAGAAGTGAAAAAAATTTGAGGTTTTCAGTTTAAAAATTATCAGAGTTTTTATGAAAATTTATAAATTGTAAAAATTAGTTAATTAACCAGTATATCTAATAAAATAATCATGGGAAAAATTTTTTTTCATGGATTTTTCTTTATTCAAGTGTCTAGAAGGTATGTGATTTTGTTTTTCCCTAATAATGATATTTAATGAGATAAAATAATTTTTATTGTTCAAAGGTCTGTCTCGGTCAGCGCGTGCAGGAAGCAGGTGCCCGCTTTTAGCGATATTTTCACCTCTAAATATTGGTGATAGAGGTGAGACTTTTTTTTAAGGAAATTTCCTCCTATTTAAGGATCTCTTTTCAAACTTCGGATATCTTTAATATTATCCGAGAAAAACCAAACCTCCGTTTTTTTACTAAATTGTTTCTAACTTTTGCAATTTTTTCGAGTCCCTCTTGAAATTTTTCAAAAAGTTGCTAGAGGTCATTCCGAATCGAATAAGCCCTGAATCATAACTTTCGGTGCCCTTGGAAAGAAGTTCCAAAAAAAGGATTTGTGAACCAGACTACAAAGAAATATGGACCGATTACGCCGCCAGACCAAAATTCACACCAAACAGTGACTTTCTCGGGATGCATTGGACACTCGTGGATCTCATGTGGATTGACAAATCGACAATGCTGTTCGCCCAAGTCCCAATTCGCCAAGTTGTGTTCTGCGAAATGTCGAGTTTCTGTAAGCGACGCGAAATCGACTGTCTTGGATTCTCCTGCACACTCTCACAGAGTCGATGTTTTCGACAGGACGATTGTAGCGACCGTAACGCTAGTTACACACCGATTTCGGACGGCCAGTATAAAATTGACCGATATTTTAATGGTAGCGGGTGCTTGCACACTCACCGGATTTTTATCGGTCAAACAATCAGTTGCTTTGTTGTGGTAATTAGCACGCACTACCAAAATGAAGTTAATGCGTAGTAACTACAATTTCACCGAGCATTCGAGACTGGAATGGTCGGTAAAAAACCGGTGAGTATGCAAGAGTGTATTTAGTTATATACGCCACTACTTCCCAGTACTGCCGGCGATACAGTGGCAGTGGACGGCTGCTCACCGGTATTTTACCGGCGACGATCACCGGTCGGCGTGTGTGCAAGGTCCCGTTCCCACATGTGGTTCACTATTGGAATTTGGACGACCAGTACAAAGTCGGCCGTCCAAAATCGGTGTGTGTGCAACTAGCGTTACATGGGTAAAGCGCGCGGTACATTGCCCGAACATTTTAATAAAACAGTTTTATTTGCACGTGTTGTTGAATGATATATCCGTCAATGGCGTTTTGGCCAAACGGAATGAATGAATGACAACTAATTTGACAGATGTAACTTCAGCAAGATGGTCGTTACCATTTGTCAAGGTTCGGAAGACCCTATATTATGAACACTCAATGTTTAGCATCGAAGTAATACAAAAGTATTGCTAAAAACCAACGAGTCTTTTTGCGTCGTTGGTTTCAAAATCTTTTTTTTTAAACAAATAGTTTGAATGAAACAGCTGTAACAATGAACTGTTCAGATCCATAAACCACGTCATTAAATATCTGGCTCATTCTGGTGACTGGTAAAAGCATTGTGTACGTACTTCCCGGACTATGCTGAAAAAATGCTACTTTCTCGTTATCTATTTCATAAAAAAATTTGGCACAGCAATAGCTGGAAACGAGATATTTTCAGCACAATAAAATTATCAGACAACTCTCATAAGCCAAGGTGTCTGACTTTTGATTATATTTACTTAATTAATATCATGACAAAATTATTGTTTCGAATAGGATATATTTTTTAGGAGAGGTTAGTTTTTGGGAAAAAACTTTTTGGCTTTCTATATCGCCATCTTTATATAGAGAATGTTTTAACTTCCATGCATGACCTATACACCTTTGTTAAGAGTTCAATTTGAACTTAATTGAAGAAGTAGAAAATCAAAAAGCGTTTTTCCCAAAAATTTAGTATTGTAATCATTTCTGACATATACCTTCTTTCGACGTGTTATGAAGTTAGTTTTGAAACAATTTTTTTGTCGAAAATGAGAATGATCCACCTATTCTCTGGGATGCAGTTAGGTTAGGTTAGGTCCAAAGTGAATGGGTCTATTCTAAAGCTTCATCAGAACTTCTAGCTTCTCAATTGAAAGAAAGAAATTTGTTCACCAAAGAAACGAATGTCTCATTTTAACGTACCACCACAACCCGCAGGGGTTCACTGTGGCTCACACCTATTCACACTCGACCAAATAAACCCAGCTTCTTAACGAAGCCAATTAGTTTGTAGGGTGAGTGGTCTTTCAGGTCAGATGGTAAGAGTTCGGCTCTGTCGAACTCTAAAAACCTGATTCGGTCCCCAGCGGGGCAGACACAAAGTATGTGCTGTGCTTTTTCATCATTTTCCAAACAGAGGCGATATACACTGTCTTCCGATAGTCCGAAACTCTGCATATGACGATTCAAATGACAGTGACCTGTAAGAAGGCCTGTTAGACATCGTAGTTCATCCCTACTGTAGTCCAACAACTGTTTGGTATCAAGCTTCGAAGGGTGAATTAACGCCTTGAAGTGAGCCAATCCTAGAAGATTCTGCCAGAAGTCTATCAATATTCTTGCCATCCTGGTGTTCAATCTTTATTTGGCAAAGCCTAAAGCGATACCAATGATAGATTCTGGTCCGATGGAACTGCTTGCAGCATCCTCCTTTGCAAGGGAGTCAGCAGCCTCATTGCCTTCCAGGCCAGTATGGCCAGCTGAGATGCAGTAGAATCTGGCGTTACCAAAAGCTACTGGATAACTCATGACTATTCTGAGAATGTACAAACATTGAAGAATACGATTTTTTTCAAAGCATTATATAAGGATCTGGATTCATCGTCAGAATCCTACATTACGGTATAATTTCGGAAAGGTGGCGTCAAAATGACATCTGAAACTCCTTGTCAAAACAGCTTGTATCCCAATATGAAAGAATATTGTTCATATCTCATATTTGGGACCGATTCATCTCTGTGAAGTCCATTATTTATAATTATTCAGTGGAAATACTGGACGGTACTGCGAACACGTGAAACTTCTGAAAACGTTATAAATAACAAAACAATGCCGGGAAGGAGGAACGGGATTCCAACTAGCCGTGTAACAACTGTAAACAAGTTAATACAACTTGCATATAAACGGAACACCATCGCTATATCCTTCCTCCTAAATGATGCATAATGGTTGGAAGTTTGGCCAATACACGCCCCAGTGAATTTGATGGTTTTATAACTTTCTGGTCTATCAATTCGTGTGCACCGAGCGGCTTTCGTTTTGGTTGTGTTAACGCTGTTAGGAACAAGAAATTGAGCGTTCATAATTTGGACGTGCTACGATGAATAACTCATTTAGATTCTTTTCAAGCAGCTGGTCATACGGTGTCACATTTTAATTGAGAATATAAAAGCGTTAGAGAGCAAGGAATATTAATATATAATTTTTAGTATTATATTATTAATCATTTTTTATATTACATTTTATTGAGTTCGAGAATTATTGGTAGCTATTAATTATTGCTATTCTTCAATGAATCTCGTCCCAACCTAACTAGGCCATTTTTGCTGTCCTTAGCTACTATTACCCTGCACAACACTTTTGTTGAACGGAATGAACGGAATGTTTTTTTATGGAACTAGCTGCATTTTCTACCCTGATTCCAAATCTGTACTCAGAGATTTTTGCTAGCAGCTCTACTTTTGAGATATGAAGGGTAGCTATTTTTATAAAAAAACACGGTTTTTCGTCATACAACAATTCAATTAGAACAATACTTTTTTGAATGAGTAGGAGTGAAACTACTCTTCTGGATGATCTAACAGTAGTTAGCTATCATACTTTCACTCCAATAGCTCTTATAGCGCTCCTCCACCGTGCGAATATCCTGATGAAAGCGTTCTCCCTGCTCCTCGCTTGAATCTCCAAGATTTTCAGGAAATCGATCAAGGTGGCTATGGAAAAATGTTCATGTTTCATCCCAGTCGCTGTAAGTATAATAGTAACTGCTTGACGTGGTCAGGAAAATCGACGGACTTTTTATTTTCCAAAAAGTTTTTTATGAACCAAATAAACTCATTCCAGGCATTTTTTCAGCGGTTGTCAAACTTTCAGTAAAATTTACATCGTTTATTAATTTTCTAATTTGTGATCCACCGAAAATTCCAGCTTTTAACTTCTCAGCACTCAATTTTGGAAACGATCTGGATATATACTGAAAACATTCCTCCTAGTTTGATGTGTAAGGGAGGTAATATTATACGTTCCCGAGGTACTAGAGGGGGGTTTATTACATTAAACTTGCCTTGCATAAAAATAATTTTTTATTAAAACAACTATAAAAATAAAAACAACAATAAAAATTAATTGGCGCCCGGGGCGACTTCATTGATTCCAGTGGCGCATTTGCTTCTTCAGCTGCAGGAAAACCCGGAAAAACCTGCAGCACAACATCATCTGAAGATCTGTATCTTGTATTTATTTGTGTCCAAGCGCCCAATCTTTTCTGGTCCAATGCTCAGGTTTAGCTCTGTTGTCCCACAAGTAAATAAGTGCACATTTAAGACTGTGTTTTGACGAGTCTATAAAACGCCAATCATTAGGGTCGTTCGTACCTTTTTAATCCCATTTCAATCACTATCCTGGAATATTATTGCCAAAAACAAAATTGTCCTCCTTAGAAAACAAAGGAAGTTATTTCTTTTCCCTGGTACGGTAAAATGCGATATTCGTTTTTTTGGTGACCAAAAGTTCTGATGAAGCTTTGGACAATCCGAGATATCTTATTGAATCATTTAGATCCTCTTGGTTGAATGATCTTGGTCTTTCGGCGTCTTCAAATTCGCCACCACTATCTTCGCAGCGTGTGTCACTTTCCTCCATTCGTTGAACAATTTCGTGATGACGTACCTTAGATGTACTTGGTTGGGGTTCTGATGTATCGGTTGAACACAGGACGAGTCTAGTAACTGACGGCACAGTAGGATAAACCCACTTGGAATGGTTTGGTGGTTATTTCCTGTTATGTTTACGACGCAGTAATAACAGTTGTTGTGGTGGATCGACGATTCACGCCAAATCATAGAACTAAAGAGGTTCAAGGGATCCCTCTTGTCGTAAAGGGCGCCAAGAGAGGATTGGCTGGTGGCAAAGAAAATGATACAGTTGGGGAAAATCGAATGGTCTCATTTCAACCTCAGAAGTGGCTCGGACCAAATGACGTTTATCCAATAATGCTGCAAAAAGGGCCAACATTTCTACTTGAAGAATTGTGTGAAATCCTCAGGGCAACTTTGACTCTAGGATACATAACAAATCGGAAACTCGGACAGAGTTCGGCAAAGATCTTGAGACCAGTTTCATGTCATTGGCATTGAAGACATTCGAAAAACGACTTAACACACATCCACTATGGGAGAAATAGTCGTCAGGATCATGATGGATACAAAGTACTAGGCTATGCAGACGATTAACTCATCCTGGTTTGGAGCATATAAGGTGATGAGGTGAATACGGTAGGTCCTGAATATTATAGATGAACGGATGAGGAAAGGCTTAATATAAACCCAACAAAATCGACCATAGTAGCATTCACCAACATCTAGAAAATATGTATAAAAGGAAAAGATAAAATTGATGGTAGTCAGACGCACTCGCGGAAAGATATGGGGTTCAAACTAGGCATGTTATATTGGCTTTACAGCATGGCAATTGAACCCATGATAACATATGCGTCTCTGAGCTGGTGGCCAAAGATAAAATGAATGAACGCTAATAGCAAACTGAGGAGGGTGCAGAGAACGGTTAATTCACCGAATTATATGTGGAATCGAGCATAACAGAAATGTCGGAATATATAGAAGAACGAACATCCAACATGTTCTCGGAACACATGTCACCGAAATGGTCCACACAAAGTTTTCACTTATTGTCAAGATTAAAGACTAAACAAGCATCCCAAGAACATACTTGGCAGAAACACCCGGTATACAGGCGAGTCTAAAACAAACATGACACGAAGCTGGAATTTACTGTACTGTGGAAATCTTAATTTCAGTTATCCACTTGTCCAGTATGGATCAGTCTTCCACGCAGACTTTCAAGATGTTGTTTGAAAATGGGCACTTTTTTCATAATAACGCACCACCCTCAATTATATAATATGACTACCAAATCGCATGATTTGCGCAATAACGTGAAGTGCGGAATATATTCTGAATCAGTTCATAAATATTTTCCTTTCCAAAAACCAGATCAAGATTCCAAGTTAGTATAAACTGCCGGGTCGGTCCCCCTTTATTTCAGATAATACACGTCGTGCTTTCGGCTTTCAGCAGTTCCACGCTACCTATTTACTTTGCGATCCTAGGGTGTTTTGATTCGAAGTAGGGGTTTGCATTAAGATGAGGCCTCCTAGGTGATCCACCCATGAAAATACACATCACCGTCGGATTCTACAATGCAAAGTGGTCTCCTTTCACACAGAGTTACATGGCATGTAATCTCAAGATGGGTTGTTCTATTGTTTTATACGAACACAAATAAACTCACAGGTATACAGGGTGGAGTTCAGGAAATTGGTTGCTGAAATAGGAGTTACTCCTTTAAAGTTGTTGATTCGATTTTGTTGTTGAAATAGAAATGTTAGAAAATAATTACTTAAAAATAATAATAAAATCAGTCCTTGGGGGTGGTGGAAGAGTACATGCATGCTATCGGCATGAACTTTGGGATAGACAAACGTGCAATTGTCCATCTCAAAAGAGGACGATGCGAGGACTACGAAGAGGATGTGCAGATCGTAGATGGAAGCATCCTACACCATCTGGATGCCGGAGAGACGTATACTTACCTCGGGGTGCAACAACGCCACTCACAAGAGGTTACAGCAGTGAAAAACTCTGTCCACGGCAAGTATCAGCACAAACTTTGGCAGATCCGGTCATCGGAACTATCGAGGAAAAGCAAAGTTGCTGCAACAAATATGCTTGCCGTTCCAATGTTACTCTACTCGTTTGGACTAGTGAGGAGGACTCGGGCAGAGCTGAATCAACTTGACGTAAAGACCCGAAAAATGATGCATCTCTATAGGAGTTTGCATCCCAATCCTTCTGTTCCACGTTTGTATTTCCCTTGACAACAGAGAGGCCGTGAACTTTTGAGTTTGGAGTGTCTACATGACACAATGTTACTGGATATAGCCTGTAAAGTCGTCAGAAGTTCGAATCCCATTCTCTGCATGGTCTGTGACCATAAGAAAGCAGGAATTGAATCAATTCTCTTAAGGGCAGCTGCCCGAGCAGCTGATGAACTAGGTTTAGTTTTCGACACTGAACGAGGTGACCACAACTCTGTCATCGAGTTGGAACCCATTCAGCAAAAAGCTCAGATAAAAGCCGCAGAGATCACCTCACTTCTGCGGAAACACAAGGATAAGCCAACGCATGGGGTCTTCTTCAATGACATTGGAGACCTTGGCCTATCAAAGGGTTTGTTTTCCTCAGGTCGAGTGGGCTGAAATCGGAAATTTAGGGGTTCATCATGGCTTGCCAGGATGGTGTTTTCAACACCTTAGTATGCCGCAGTCGCATGATGGATATAGAGGTTTCTGATACAAGGTGCAGGGCCTGCCGCGAGGCGCCCGAGAACCTGATGTACTTGCTAACATAATGTCCAGTATATGCGGTCTTGGCCTATATCCATCGACATAACGCAGTCCTTAGAATGCTATATTACCATCTACGGCACTCTTACGGTATTGACAAGACACCGGTGTTGCCTCACGTTCTGTTGGATATTGAATCCGTTGTGGGGAACGAGAAGTGCCGAATTTATTAGAACTTTTCGTTCCCTATCCTCGAGCTCATACAAGCTAATAAGCCTGATGTAGTCCTTCTCGACCACCAGAGCAGATGATATTTGTCGTGGAGTTTTCAGCTTCTGGCGAGACGAATATCGTCCGAAAAGAGGAGGAAAAACGGATAAATTATCGAGATTTTCTCTTCGAACTCCGCAGACTCTATCCATACCATTCTGTCAAGATGGTTGTTCTAATTATTGGAGTCTTTGGTGGAATGATGCCCTCTCTACTGTCGAATCTTAAAATCATACCGGCTTGCCGCAAACTACGGTTAAAGAAAATAAAACTAATAATAATAATGATAATAGTAATGAAAATGATAATGATTGGCTCACCATATATAAATTGGCTTGGCTTATCAAAGCGCCTGACTTTCGACTTTCGCTTTCCTCAGTTCGAGTGAGCTGAAGTCGGAAACTGAGGGGTTCATCATGGCATTCCAGGATGGTGTATTCAACACCTTAGTTTACCACAGTCGCGTGATGGGTATAGAGGGGCCAGACACAAGGTGCAGGTCCTGCCGCAAGGGGCCCGAGTCTATAATGCACTTGCTTTCAGCATATCCAGCATATGCAGTCTTGGCCTACAACCATCTACAGTATTGACGAGACACCGGTATTGCCCTGCGGGGGGAACGAGAAGCGCCGAATTTATTGAAACTATTCGTTCCCCACCGTCAGGCTCATACAAGCTAATTAGCCTGACGTAGTCCCTCTCGACTACCAGAGCAAGACAATATTTGTCGTGGAGTTTTGTTCGGGCAACGTCTCCACGCTTCGCCCATTTAACGGTCACCATAATCGTCCTACCAAGAGGACTTTTCGAAATGTGGTGGATGAATTTGGGTTCACTGGTTGAGTAAACGATCGACCAACACCTGTATGTCCACGAAACGCAAGGGAATACAAGGCGGTAGATTTCGCGTTGCTCACAAGAACTTGGCCTTCTGCAGACCACAACACGTCGAATTTTGCGTGACTTACGGCTGCACCTGTTCAAAATTCAACTGATCCAGAAACTGAAGGTAAACGACTAGAGACAACGCCGTGTGTTCGCTGAATGGACTCTGGAACAGTTGGCAACTGACCCCTAATTTTAAACGAAAAAATCATTCAGCAAAACGGCCCATTTCTGGATGAATGGGTACGTGAACAAACAAAATTGTCGAATTTGAAACGGTACAAATTCAAATGAGATCCAAGAGCGTTCAATGCATCCTGAAAAAGTCATTGTTTGGTGTGGGTTTCGTGTGGATTTCGTTTGGTGTGGCTAGCGGATTTCGGAAATGACGTTGGACTTCTTGTTTAGCCGCTCGATTCACTTTTTGAACTGCCCTCTTGGGTCGGTAAAGGTCCTTTCGAGAATTTTGTAGACGGTGCGGTACTCGACTAGAATATTACCGGCGGTTCCAGACTGCATTTTTTCGCGGTGAGGTCATGTGTTTGTTCGATGAGTCGGCTGGCGTATCGGTTAGGGGCGGCTTCAGATTCGTTACAGTATCAGTATGTAATATAAAACAAAATCGTTTCCCACTGCATGTCCCTATGTATGCTTAGATCTTTAAAACTACGCAACGGATTTTGATGCGGGTTTTTTAAATAGATAGAGTGGTTCAAGAGGAAGGTTTATATGTATATAACAAGCATAATATAGTGGAGAAACAATGATAGTTTTAGAGGCTTTTAATGTGATGTCGTACATAAACACATTTTTTGCGCTTTCATTGCAAACGCTTGCTGAACCCTACGTTTAATATATATTTGGAAGAATGGTTATAGTTGTTTCATCAACGAAGGCGCTGCAGCCGTAGAGAGCCACGTTGGAAAAAATATCGTTTACATGTATTACGAACAATAGAGGACCTAGAACGGACCCTTGTGGAACTCCGTATTTAATCATCCCATTTTAGCTTAATATAACAAAATGCTTTCCATATGATTCAAAAAGAGATAATGAGGGCCTCTCATTCAATAATTTTTTCAGTTTTTTGAAACAGAAATTGTCATTGCATTATACATTTCCACTTTTGACTACACAATGACGAAATAACTAGATAAACCACTCCCAAGAAATATTTTTTCCTCACCTGGCGTCACGAAGGGGTAGGGGGCGTGCGGCTCTAGGTGGTGATGGTACTGGAGGTGGTCGTGGTCAGGCAGCGGCGGTGGATACTCCTCTTCGGGGGAGCGCTCTGAGCCATAGCCCTGATCACAGAGTGCCGTTTGCGTGTCGGAGAATTTCCAGTGCAGCGGCGCACCGTCCCCGAGCGGCGGGATCCTATCCACCTGGAGAGAATAGAATGGAAAATCAGTTGAGATCGGGGAGTTCATTACAACTCAATTTATTCAACATTATAAATTCTGTCAAATAACTTACTGGCTCACGACCTTTCGTGATAAACGGATAAAATATATGTATTGCGAAATATTTTTTACAACACAAACTACTTCATCTCCTGAAGACGCCGACTTGATTGGTGAAACGCGCGTCGGGAAAAGTGTTGCCGTATCGGTGTTCAGAAAAAATGCTTGTTTTAGATTCATTCTAGGTCAGAGGTTCATGTTCTACCTTTCATCAAGTTATAGGATTACCGTCTTCATTCAGAAAACATTGGTTTTTTTCAGCGGAGATATACGACAAATCAATTCTGGTTTGTTTCGTTCACGATCTCTTGAAGAAATTGATGAAGAAATCAATTTTACATATTGCGATTCTTACAACACAAGATATTGGAAGGAACTGGTCGCTGCTTGATGAAACTCTATATTCACAATAACTGATACTATTTTGCGCAAGATTTTTACCGCGTGGGGTTTTTAAAAACTCCTCAAACCCCCGACATAGTAATACTAGAAGTTTCAGCCTTCGAGTTCATTAAAAAAATTCACGAGGGTGGCGGAGCAAACTTGATATCAAGTTAGCGAAGCCTACCTTTTATTGAAAAAAACAGGAGCGCGGCAACTAAAAAAAATACAGATCAATTTCAGCAAATGACCTTGCCAACGTTATAGAGGTCACAACCAGTGCAGAAGATCTGAGGCTGATAAGTACATCATTGGAGTCTCCCTAGTATAGAGTCTCCGCAAGTACAGAGACCTCTAATCAAGGCAAAAATGTGAAAAGAAGAGAAGAGGGGGTAGAGAAGAAAGTATCTCAATGACTTGCAAATGGTCTTGAAGTGCAAGGAATAGGCCATGTACTGACTAATCATCGAAATAAAGGAAAGTCTTGATAGGGAACTAGGCAAGAGCTGAAATTATTCACATGGAGGAACAGTGGCATGAGAGAAAATTCAAGTAAGTTGCGTACATATTGAACAACGAAGGCAGAATCAGCCAAGGCAGAAATGGAAAAAGAAGAGAAGAGGGGGTAGAGAAGAAAGCATCTCAATGACCTGCAAATGGTCTTGAATTGTAAGGAATAGGCCATTTACTAACTAATCATCGAAATAAAGGTAAGTCTTGCTAGGAAACTGTGCAAGAGATCTTCAACAGGATGGTTACTCTAAAAAGCTCGTGAAACAGACTTTGATCAGAAGATAAAAAGAAAATAGAAGGAAGATAAGACGTCGTCACAACCAGTGTTTGCTAGCACAAGAAAAATACCCAGCATGGAGAAACTACCAAATCGAAAACAACGGTGTATGTCTGTCTGGACTAACCAACTCAACATCAAATGGTCCGAAGCTGAAATCATTCACAAGGAAAAACACTGGTTTGGGAAAACGTTGGAAAAACTGCATACATGAATGAGGCATTGAGCCAGACTGGTGTGGAGATACGCAATGTATCTACTATTCAAGCGGGAGCGGTCTGTTTTACATTGAACAACGAAAGTGGGGAGCAATGAAAGCACCCAAGTGACCTATAAATATTCTCGAATATCAGGAATAGGTCAGTGTGCACCTGAATACAATTGTGGATAACAACAATAGAAACGTTATGAAGTAGCATGGCTTGAAAACTTATCTCTCTCATTTTGACTCTATCATTTCATTCTATTTTCGTTTCATTTCGGTTTTTTTCATTTCCACTTAAGGTTACAACAATTTATTTTCATAACAAATTGGTGTTCATACATTTTCTAATTTTAACACCCATTGCTTATTCATTTTTGCAATTTTATTGGTTATAATTAAATGGAACCATCTGAAAAAGGCATTATTATTATTATTTTTATATCGAAGTATGCGCTGGTCAGGCCCTATACCCCGAAGCCCCGATACATTCGGGAGGGCACGCCAGCATTATCAACCAACGACCACTCCTTGCACCGTGGGGTAAGTTATCATTGGGTCCGAGAAGCATGCGCCCTGAGCAAGCGCAGTGAGCCAAGAATGACAGCCTTCTGCATCTGTACGGCTAAGATGTCTGCCTTAGTGCGGCAGGTCGGTATAATTTCAAGATTCGAGAGTGGAGAGGGCATCATTGCACCAAGGACTCCAATAATCAGAAAAACCATCTTGACAGAGTGGTCTGGATAGTGTCTGCGGAGTTCGAAGAGAAAATCTCGATATTTTATCCGTTTATCCTTCTCTTTCCGGACGATATTCGCCTCGTCAGGTGCTGAAAACTCCACGACAAATATCGTCTTGCTCTGGTGGTCGAGAAGGACTACATCAAGCTTATTAGCTTGTATGAGCCTGAGGGTGAAGGACGAATAGTTCCAATAAATTCGGCACTTTTTGTTCCCTACAACGGATTCAATATGCCCACCAGTGTCTCGTCAATACCGTAAGACTGCCGTAGATGGTAATATAGTACTATAAGGGCGCGTTATGTCGATTGATATAGGCCGAGACCGCATGAGCTGGACATGCTGATAGCAAGTGCATTAGGGTCTCGGGCGCCTTGCGGCAGGCTCTGCACCTTGTGTCAGAATCCTCTGTACCCATCACGCGACTGTGGTAGATTGAGGTGTTGAAGACACAATTCTGGAAAGCTATGATGAACCCCACAGTTTACGACTTCAGCCCATTCGACCTGAGGAAAGCAAAAGTCAGGCGCTTTGATAAGACGTAGTCTCCAATGTTATTATTATTGTTATCATTAATTTTTTTATGTTTCAACAAACTTATCTGAATATTTCTGTCACATAATTAAAAAAAAGGTAAAACTGGAACTTTTGGCGTAGAATAAATCCAAATCAAGCACTTTCCCAATCACTAAAACTGCAACACTTTCCTCGATGGAAAAAAAGTTTTCTTCATCTTCTAAAGACGCCAACGTAGTTGGTGAAATGCGAGTTAAGAAGAGTATTGCAGCTCTGTAATTGGAAAAAAAATTTTTTCGTCAATTTTTACACTTCATTCATTTCCATTTTATTCTTCCACAGATTTCAAATCTGTTAACAAGCTTGTAAAATTCGAAAAAAATTGAAAATCACTTCAATACAAACGGTGGTTTGTTTTGTTGTATCTCAAAGGGATTAGGCAGCGTTATCGATTAAAGCTTCTTTCATATATAAACTTTTTGTATAATATCAAGTTACGCATTATGTTGAAAAAATGTGTGATCGGGATTCGATGGAGTCGTTTTTGCCTGATCCTTATTGGCGAAGATTCTACCGGTGAAAAAGTTATCAAAGTTTTTGAGAAGATGGTAGTCGGTTGGCCAGAGGTCTGGGGAGTATGGTGAGTGAGACGCTCACGATGAGCCTGGGTGGCTTATCGGTGTCCAACCATTGTCCTGAACGTCTCCTGTTGTACTAGATTCACTTCTTATCACACGTGTAGATCCGCGATCTAAAAAAGGATGGTTTCAGTTACCCAAAAGCAAAGAAAAACAGACTTCGAGACGTGACAGTTTCTGTAGCTTGTTTAAATCGTGAGGCAGCCTGTTTTCGAGATTTTCGACTTTTCCAATACGTTTACGATACGTTTACAATACATACGATCAAAAACCGCATGAAAGCTGATGTCCAGTTTTTCTGCCATCCCACGCACCGTTTGTAATGGGACAGTCTCCACCAGGGTCATCTAATCCACGAACCGGATTAGTGTAGGTCGATCACTTCGAGGCCTATCTTTTTTTTCAAAGACAAAACACAAGCACAACAGGAAAATCCTTGAGGCGCTCTCAGAGCGGTGCCTGTGCGAAAGTAGCGATTCACATTGGATTTGAATCGCTGGAGAATAAATCCATTTGGAAAAACGTTTTCAGGAAGTTTATTCTACATAAACACAGTTCTTCAGATGAAAGAGTTCTTGAACTGCTATTGGTGGAATCTTGATGGAATCGAGGAATTCGAGGAGTACTGAGTTGAACCTCAAAACGATGAGCAGCCACAGTTCGTCGCATATTTCTGATATGTACCGTTCTTAGTGGAATCAAATGTGCTTTGGAAGAGAGACAAATCTCCAACCTTTCATCGATGTTCCAGGTTATCAAGGTTGCCCGTGATGTGCAACTTCAACTTCAGGGTATGTTTGGGGGCAGAGCTCCTTGCATGAAAACAATACTCCAAAGAAGGTCTTATCTGAGCTTTATGAAGCATTAAAAGTTTCTGGGGTGTGTACAGTTTTCTGGTTTGGAACAGTGTTCCAAGCTTTTGGGAAGCAGCCTCTGCGATTCCAGCAACATGATTGTGCCAAGATATATTGGTGTTCATTTCAACTCCCAACAAACTTATCGAAGCAGAAAGCGGAATTGTCTGACCTGACATTATTATATCCGGTTTGGAGACATTTATTTTCTTGGAGAAAACCGATGCCTGGGTTTTTGTGGCATTGAATTGAACCTGGTTACTTTCACCCCAATTTGAAATCACTTCTAGATCCTCATTAAGACATGCAACCTCCTGCTGCCGGTGAAGATGTGCTTCTGTAGCCGATGTCCTGGAATCCAAATGAAATGACGAGACAAGTGTGCTGTGGTCAGCAAAACAATAAATTGGATTCTTGGTTTTTTTCAATAAGTCGTTGATATACAATAAAAAGAAAGTTGGAAACAATATGGATCCCTGGGGATCACCAGCGTTGACGGTGAAAGTATTCGAGATATATCCATCGACGGCCACTTGCAGGCAACGTTCTTTGAAGAAGCTGGAGAGCCATACACAGAAATGATCCTACAAGCCATAGCATCAAAGACTGACTAGTAAATCCTCATGCCACACATGGGCAAATGCTTTGGAAATATCAAGCGCAACAGCTCTAGATGTTTCCCGATTATATTATTCCAACTATGAGTGACATACGATAGAAGGTCGCCTGTTGATCTTTGTTTCCGAAAGTCATATTGATGATCGCTCCAGATGTTGAAGCCTACCAAATATTCAAAGATGTAGTGGTTTACGACTTTCTCCATGATTTTTGATATCACTAATAGCAAAGAGACTGGTCTTCGAGGCTAAATTATCCGGGTAAAATTCCTGGGTAATTTTTTCGGCTGTTTCGGCAGCGTTTTGGTTCAATTCAAAATTAGCCGAACATCGATCAACGACATCATATAGTAAAAAACTGAAGAAAGGCAAAACATCAAAGTTTAGAAAAAAATAAACAGCATCAATATATTTATTGAGATATGGAGCTAGAAAAACACATAACATTGAAAAGGACAAAACTTTTGAGACAGCCTAATAACTATGATAATCAACGATGATAAGATGATCCATATTTGCCTTTTTCAAAAACGTCTTCATAAGTAATAAAGAAAAATTTCCAGCTTCCTGTTTACGAACCTTCAGCTACGCCAATGTTTGCGGTTGATATGGATTGACGAAGACTCGGCGACTATTCAAAAGTGTCAGGAAGCTTTCCGAAAATCTGGAAATTGCCGGAGCAAAAAAATGTCGATGTCATAACTCGAACTCCGGCTGATATATTGACTCCAATATCGGATTTTCGCCACAAATAAAAAAACGAGGGAAGCGGAAGAGTTTTACGATCAGGCGGTTAATATTAAAATCGATACGGTCATATTGGAGATGAAACTTGAGATACATAATGTGTGGCAGACTCATAATCATCAATCTTATTTTATGAATGTATTGGAAAATATGAGGATCGGATTTCGAGTACGTCCATTCGTTCGCCTCGAATTATTTATAAGCACGATTCTTCAAAATGACTCATAAAGAGCGGGCCATAGAAATGATAACGTAAGGTTGATCCTGCCCGAGAAAGTTCTTTTCACAAATTGTGAGACGGGCAAGTTTTGATTTCACCCCCAAAATTTTTCCAATTGAAATGGGGTGATAACTCATAGAAAAGGGCTTTGGATTTCCTATTCATTGCTGCTATACTTTTTGAAGAGCTTTGGTGCACTAGCGATACGTTATTTTTTATGTTTCCTGGAAAACCAAAAACAGCATTTTCAGCTGTCCCTCATGACTCGAGAAGAGTGAAAGTCCTTGTGAATTTTCTTCGCCTATTGAACTGTTCCCCATGATAAATACTCATTTTCCCCACTGAATCCTCTTCATATTTGTTACAGGTTAAATTATAGCAATGTTACCACATCATAAAAGTAACGACCTGTTTGTTATAATACTCCAAATTAAAATATTCGCATGAAAATGTATGCTCATTCAAGATGAAATTATTCAAGCCAAAATTATGTTAGGCTATTATCAGATAAACCTACTTCTAGAATTGTAGAAGTAGATAAATCTACTTCAACAATTTTCTCAACCGAAATTTCCACATGTTGTCCTCTTCTTTTATAATATGTTCCTTACACTTTCGCCATTTTTCGGCAATAAAAACCCTTCATTTGAGCCCAAAGAAGTTGAATGGGATCAAGTTAGCAATGATGAAGGGGCAGACAGAATAATAATATTTCGTTTCTGTACATATTCTGTGAAAGAAGCTGTATTTGAACATACTGTGTACGACAGGTCGTTTTCAATCATACTTTCCTCAAATGGTATATTTTTTTGTCGAAGCCATTTTTTTTGTACCTTGGGAGCTGTCTGATTTGTCCATTTAGTCCAAGCCTCCAGAAAACACCGCAGCCTCTTGGGCTTATTGCGTTTATTCTCCCATCTTCTCATGATACCCTGTACTAGTTTGTTCAGGTTCGGGTTGGATGTTCGTCATATTCTTCAGGACGTAATTTCGTACGTGCCTGCCTCCTGTGATTCAGTGCCTCACATTCGCATAAGATATGTAGAGCTGTTTCTATCCCTTCGCTGCATAATCTGCAGCTAAGGTCGCCGTTGTACAGCCCCATTTTATTCAGGTGTCCTCTAAGCGGACAATGACCGGTTAGTAATCCTGTAATTATTCTGAGTCGATCCCTACTATATTGCCAGGTACTTTTGTCCAGTACTCTCTGTGCTTCTTATTGGTACATGCCCTAATCTGGTATCTTACCAATGATTTTGGTACCCCCAGAGCTGGTTCAGGATCTATATATGAAATTGATGATCCGCGTCTAGCGCATTCATCAGCTTTTTCATTACCTGTGATTCCTGAATGCCCTGGCACCCAGTACAAAGTTAATTTGTTCCTGTTTGCAAGTTCATTCAGTTCTTCATGGCAATCCCAGACCAGTTTTGATGTCACCTTCAGGTTTGTCAGAGCCCCTACTGCGCTCTTGCTGTCTGTAAAAATATTGTAAAAATAATGGGTTCTGATATTTGCCCAAAATATTCTTCGATCACATCACCGTTTATATCTTGTAATGTTCATGGTAATCGCCAGAATGCTTTGACTCAAACATCAATAAACCGCGCACAACAAAACCATCAACACTTCCAATGTGGGTACTAGTTAGTCGCTTTTCTTTATCGGAACGCGACTTTAATCCGGTAAATCATCCTTCTGAAAACTTGTAAGGTGTTTGCATTGCCTGTTTGCCTTATAACGGTATATCTTTTGTTAATCCAAGTTTCGTCCAGGTGATAAATCGAGAAACAGGGAGAGTCAAGAGCTGTTGTGCTCGATATTTCTAAAGCATTTGACCGTGTGTGGCATGAGGGTTTGCTGGCCAAACTTCCATACTATGGCTTGTCGGATCATTTTTGTGTATGGCTCTCTAGTTGGTTGCTGGCGTTCCCCAGTTTACTGCAATACATTCCTGCTTATCATTGGAGACATACTTTGGCCTTCTTGCAAGGCTCCCATCATTTTGTCGAGGGTGGGTATTTCTTTCTCAAAACGAAATAAATGCACTTTTATTCTAATTGCAAGTTTGTTGTTTTCATCAACAGGTATAGTTTTTCTTCCGAAAGATGGCTTTGGTGATGTCAAAGCTCAATTTTTTTTCTCATTACTGAATAGAAGATTTTGAAACTCCCGTCATTTGCGAACACATTTCCACCAGAGTATCAACGGTATGAATTTGTTGCATGAGAGCGTCTAATACATTGAGAAGAATACTATTTTGGTTAATTTTGGAGCTCATCTGCTCACTTGTTATACTGGTAAGAAAACTTGAGTATAGGCATTTCAGTTCACATACTAAGTATAATTCATCAATAGCAACGCTGCTTAATAGGCAATGATTTTATCATAAATTCATATTCTTCAGGTGATGAAGTAATTACATGAAGGTGAAAATGAAAATTGAAAATATCTCAGGTATGCCTCATTCAATCAGGTGAGCTGTGCAAGTATGTGATATATTAAAAAGTTGTTTCCATAGAAAGTATTGAAAATGTTAATCGAAATTCAATTTTCGATGTTTAATTAAATAAATCTATTGATTATTAATGCGAGTGTACAATATTTTTGTTACAGGGTGACACTGTATCCATACAACTATAAACAGTCTTCTGGGATTTGTTATATCAAATCATAAAACAACATTGGATGTTGTACGATTCGATGAATAACACTACATTTTTCACTTTTTAACCGACTCAATTATATACGCCTATGGAATAGCAACATAATAAATAATAGTTTAAAAAACTGAAACACGTTTCAGTTGCAACATAAATCGATGATGAAGGATTTAAAGTATGTAAAGAGAATTACATAGCTGAAAATTTTGGAAAAACCGTTGAAGAGCTGAAAAAAATAGAAATCCTTTCTGAAACCCAAAGTGAATGCAAATTATGGCATGACGAAAGGGAAAAAAATAGCGGCATCAAATTTTGGAGATGTCGGCAAAATGCTGCCAAAAACATCCAGGAAACGATTAGTAGAACAAATTATTTATCCCAAGTACTTATCTACGCCAGCAAGATCAACAATTTCTTGGTGCTTCACCAGATTGAGTCTTGCAAGACGGTTATAGAGGTGAAATATCCATATTCGGCGAAATCGATTACTCCTCAAGAAGGAATCGAAAATGGAAAGATAGCTTGTAGAAAGAAAACTGGAGCTGTCTATACGAGTCACAAATGGTATTATCAAATACAAGACCAGTTGCATGTAACTGGATATAAAAAGTGTATTTTCGGAGTTTGGACTTTCAAGGGAATCAAAATTACGGAAATTGAAAGGGACGAAAATTTTTGGAAAAGTAAAATGCAGAGACACCTTGCATTTTATGAGAGAGAGGACATTGACAGTTCAAGATCTTGAGATGATGTGGTGCTGGTTCCTTAATTGATTGTTTTAACAGCAAATAAATTTATTTGATAATATAACTTTTTCATTGAAACCTTTTTAAACTCCCCAAGTCATGACAAAGAGCAATATTTTTCATTTTTGTTTCTTTGTATATTTGCACGTAGTTCACTTTGGGTTTCAAGTAATACACACACTTTTATTAGGAAAAAAAATTACTGAGAAATAGACAATGAATATGTTTTCCGCCTACCTCTATCGAAAGTATACATTTCCTGACCTCATTGTAGGAAGTAAAGCCGTACTTTTCCTCCCTGAAGTAAAAGTGACGTATGGTACGTCATCTTTGAAATAACTTATTGACATTGATAACCTAAACTACTTATATTCTATTATATAAGTATAAATTACCGTTCATTTATAGAACACCCAGTATTTCGCAAAATGATAGAAATCAGTGGAAGGTGAAGTATTTTCAAAAAGTAAATACCTATATTCATAAAAAAGTCAGATGTCACTAGACCTACAGCAATACGATATGTCAATAATTTCGCAATCTTTCGATAGCGCAGCAGTTTGATGCAAGTCAAGTGAATACGAGACCCTGAGACCTCTTGCACCTAGATTCTAAACGAAAAATTGAGTAATAGTTTAAAATGAAAAACTCACAGAGTAACCTAGATCAAACAATAAATGATTATTTTCCTTTTTTTAGTGTGTTTGTATTGAAGCTTTTGTTTGAAAATGTTTTTTTATTATTTTTATTTTCAACTTTTTATTTCTCTTGTTATTGACAACTACAAATGAATTTTTTTTCTGTTTATTTCGCCTCCATCTTCTTTTTTTCCAAAAAAATCATAATCGCCTACCTTGAAAACCCCGAGATTCCAATTTTGAATAAATCGGGCGATAATCACAAAACTTGTCCACCATTCTGGAGCCACCACGTTGAATTTAACAATTTTGACATGCGCATCATAATCTCCGACCCCAAAAACCCCTAGATACCAAATTTGATTCGAATCGGACTATAATCACAAAACTCGTTCGCCATATGAAGTCTCCATTTGGTTTTTTCATAATGCATTGTCACCGGGATTATGTACACCTGCAAAATTTCAAATCAATCGGATGATCATAACTGAGTCAAATTCAACTTGCAATATTTCTTACATTGTTGGTTAGTTTGTTACCTGCAAGTGAACCTAATCCTACAAGCTTATAAATAAAAGCTTGTCTAAATATACCTTATGCGCTCTAACCCGTAATTATAATTTTGACCACTTTCTTTCTCTCTGACTATTCTATCGCGCCTGAATTCAGTCAACTAGCGATGATCTGACGTGAATAATTTGCCTAACTAGAGGCGTTTCTATGAATTTAATTTTGCAAAATATGATCTTATAATAATTTTTTTTTGGAAACTGAGTGTCTTATTGTAAGCTACATAGGCATTGTAAAGTTCGGATGAAGACATATTTGAATTTTTAGTAAGCATTATCCTGTGCAGAAGTTCAATAAAACTCCTTCAAACAAGACATTTCACACAATAATATTTGGAAAAGTGTTTGATTTTCTCAAAAAATCTCCTCCTCCAAACCTTTTTTGAATGAAATGAAATGGGCAGAAATCCTTTAAACATATCTGTCATTACACATTTTGATAAAGCGTACGTGTCTGTAGGCATACCCGGCAAAACCGGCCTTCTCACTCTTAAACATAGACCAAAGAGCAGAAAATCTGTTTGAAATCTGTTTTTCCGTTAATCAGCTGTCACCTCCTTACGAATGACAACTCTCAGAAGTTGAGAAACTTGTGCGAGCTAAGGACTAACGGGGTCTTACCTTTTGACGTATGATTCCTAGCACGGGTTGGACGATAGCAAGTAAAAATCGATCGTTCGGCCTCTGGCTTGAACCACCGATTCACACAGCGGTCGATTGAGTGTGTCGAGCAAACCACCCACGTCAACCCACCAGGCTACCGTCGTATCTATATAATCCTCAACGTGAAATATGCACCTTATAAAAGTATATTGACATGCTTATCAAATTTGAGATCGACATCTGGGAGAGAACTCCCATACTGTTTGCTTCTTGAACAGTTGCGAGAGAAGTTTCATTTATATCAACATCAACATGATAACATCCAACAAGACACCTACACAAACCAGCAGAAGAAACAAAATTGTTGCAATGGTTGACATAAACAAAATTGGTAAAAGCATGAGGCTTCAATGTTTACCAGAAACTTGGAAGAAATAGAGAAATCCGACGGATCCCAACTAACAGAAAAAGAGTGATCACAGAAGTAAGCATCATGTATGTGTGTTTTCTGCTAAAAGTTTCCGTTTTCATGATGTCAGTTGTGACCAATAAAAACATTATAGACAACACAAATTGCAGTTGTGATAATCTGTTGTGCCTGAAGATACTTGGTTGCAAATATGGAGGCAGCTTCTGCAATATGCTGTGTATAATCATTAAGAGGATGAACGAGTAGACAGTGAATTCAAGAAAAACTTTATTGTGAGATTTTCACTAAACAGTTTCACAAAAACGCAACACGTGTAACGCTATAAAATAGTTTCATCAGACCTATCTCTAGAGAGAGAGAGAGTTGCCTCAATCTTCAGACTGGGGGTTGTTTTTAAACGACACACTGGCATTCATTGCTCATTTTCAACATTTATATTTTTGCCATCCAACATTGCACAATTTATAGGCCGGGATTTTCCGAATTTACATTCTCAATATACAAATCTCTATACAGAAAGTATACAATATTAATTCAGAATAGGTCTGTTTGTATTAGCCTTTTCGTCAATGCTGAATTATTCATAGAGTATCAAACAGCATACTCTGCATCTAGTACACGATTTGTATCCAGGAGAAAATCGAATCGATCTTTCCTATTCGCCGGAACACCTGCCAGAGGTGGATGGCAAATATAAAATCCGTAATTTCCTATTCCGAACGTGCCAACTGCCGGATTTATAGCGAAGCGTCTTCGAATCCAATATTTCGTGTTCGCCAGGCCGTTCACGTGGATGTCAAAATTTCACGACGACAACGAATACCTGCGACATCTTGCGTCCCCCTCAGGCATTTTTTTTCTCTGGATCTCGTCTCCAGGCACACGAGTGTCGAGTAAAGTGGAACAAAATGGGTTCGCAGATTGTCAGTTTTAAATGTGATGAGTGTTGTTGTAACGGCATCATCAATCAACCAATATTACTGGAGTTTTATCCCAACACCAAACCGTTATTCTAACACCTCGACATGTGTTTCGATCACCAAGTTATCATCTTCAAGAGGAAGATCAAAAGTTCAATGTTTCTCTTAAAGATGATCACTCGGTGATCGAAACACGTGTCGAGGTGTTAAAATAACGGTTTGGTGTTAGGATATGTTTCGTCAACCGGTCCAGACTTGAAACAAATGTGGAACAGTACAATAAATATAAAAGTGAAAAGTTAGGAATCAAAAAATCAATCGAAAGGGGCGAAACCATGGGGCGAACAATCTCAATACGAATTGAAATATATCACATATAAACCAGTGACAAAAACGAATGACAAGATGCCCAATTTGTTCGGCAATAGGCAGAGAATTCTTGGAAATTATATAAGCAGTTCGCTAGTAGAACATTTCTGAGTTTCTTTTTTTTAATCTTGTAGACTCAGCAAATTTCAATTGCATAGGTAGAATATTCTATAAACGAATCACCGCAAGATGATTTCTCGAGGAAAGCATGGCGATGCTTTTTGCTGTGAAACATTTATAGCCGCACGTAAAAACGAATGATGACGTGGCGACGCATGCTGTGGCGCCCAAGCGACTGTGCGATTCTCTTCCCACTGGTTTCGCGTTAGGATCGTTTCTTCAAATATTTCTTGATGTGGATATTGTAAAGAAAAATTAATTTTTAAAAGAATCACTCGGTTTTATGAAAGTTGTGTAACTAGTATACAAATATGGACAATAGCTGGAAATAGAGCTGTTGGAGAAACGAGGAGGGTAGATTTGAAATCTGAAACCAAATAACTATATACTAGTAGCTTTGCTATCAGTGATATCAAAAATCAAGGAGAAAGCCGTACACCACCGTTTCCTCAAATATTTGGAAAACATTAAAATCTTGAGCGATAATCAATATGGCTTTCGGAAACAAAGATCAACAGGCGAAATCGTGAAACATGGCGAGTCAAGAGCTGTTGCGCTTGATATTTCTAAGGCCTTCGACCGTGTGTGGCATGAAGATTTGCTGGCCAAACTTCTATGCTATGGCTTGTCGGACCTTTTTTGTGTAAGGGTCTCCAGTTTCCTGAAAGAACGTTCCCTGCAAGTGGCCGTCGATGGATATCGACGGACGATAATATGGATCCCTGGTGTTCCTCAGGGATCCATATTATCGCTTTTTTTTATTGTATATCAACGACTTATTGGAAAAAAACAAGAATTCAATATAATGTTTTGCTGACGACAGCACACTTGTCTCGTCATTTCATTTGGATTTCAGGACATCGGCTAAGGAGGCACATCTTCACCGTCAGCAGGAGGTTGCATATCTTAATGAGGATCTAAAAGTGATTTCGAATTGGAGTGAAACTAACCAGGTTTAATTTAATGTCACAAAACCCAGTCATTGGTTTTTCAAAGAAGATAAATGTCTTCGAATCGTACATAATAATGTCAGGTCAGATAATTCCGCTTTCTGCTTCGATAAGTTTGTTGGTGGTTACACCAATATGTCTTGGCACAATCATGTCGCTGGAATTGCAAAGGCTACTTTTCAAAAGCTTGGAACACTGTTCTGAACCAGAAAACTGTACACATCTCTGCAACTTTTGTTGCTTTATGAAGCTCATATTAGACCTTCTTTGGAGTATTGTTCTCATGTATGGAGCTCTGCCCCTAAGCATACCCTGAAGCTGCTGGATTCTATCCAGAAAATAGCCATCCGCCTGATTGGAGACGCGAACATCACTTGCATCCTTGCTAGTCTGGAATATCGAAGAAAGGTTGGAGATATGCCTGTCTTCTATATACTTTTACGGAAAGTGTTCAAGTGGTTTGGCACATTTGATTCCATCAAGAGCAGTGCATATCAGAAATACCCGACAGGCTGTCGCGTATTTCTGATTTGGAGAATTGCGTTTATGTGGAATAAACTACCTAAGAACGTTTTTCCAAATGGATTTAATCTCCAGCGTCTCAAATCCAATGTGAATCGCCACTATCACACAGGCACCGCTCTAAGACCAACTTGAGGATTTTCTTGTAGTGCTTGTGTTTTTTTTAAAGCGACCTCGAATCAGTACACAACAGCCATGAAATTCTACGCAATAAAAAAAAACTATTGGATTTTGTTTTCTTGTGTAATCGATAGCTTTGAACTTCAAACGTCGATTAGGTATATATAAATGGTATCCATTAGATATTATAAATTAGATGTTCATTTATTTTATTTATCGGTCAAGTACACTACAGAATTATTATAAAATCCCAAATGGTACATCAAGAAAGTTTCAATTGTTGAAACCAGTCAAGCATTAGAGTTCAGTTATGAACCCAACAAGTAAAATCCTTAATATAACTATTATAATTGCTTAAAAATAAAAAAACCTATTTATTTTTTATCAGTCCTATACACCACAAACTATCAATACCAAATGGAACATAAAAAAAATATTAAAAAGACAAAAATAAGCTTAAAGACATTCAACACTAATAAATAATTAAATTAAAAAACTAAAACGTAACTATGTCAAGTACATTACAGAATTGTAACAAAGTCCCAAATGTTACATCAATGTGCAAACAAACCCTAGAGACAAGTTATTACTTCATATTAAATAACGGTATGCATTTTCATTTGTCAAAAAGTGCATTAAGTTCAAATTCAAAAAAAAAGATATGTACGAAAACTAGAATAAGTTATTCTAGTATTCGCCCACGAATTCCTTCGATATCTTTTAGAAGGTTTACATGAGGACTTCAACAAAATTACTGAGAAACCTGAACCAATCTTAACTAAGATTGACGAAAAATTAAGCGATAACGGAAGAGCACAGGAGTCCTGGCAGAGATATTTGAATATGAACAACTCCAAGATTGTAGACTATTTCGTTGGTCAATTAAAATCCACTATAAAGTGCACACACTGTGGACACTCATCAGTAATCTTTGATCCTTTCTGGGATTTGTCCCTTCCCATACCACAGAGATCTGGCCAAGTGAGTTTGTCACATTGTTTGGATTCTTTCACAAGAGAGGAAACTTTGGATGGAGATGAGAAACCAATATGTTCGAGGTGCAAGCAAAGGAGAAAATGTACAAAGTCTTTATCAACCTATAAGTTTCCCCGTATTTTAGTAATTCATTTGAAAAGATTCTCTCCGACGGAAGGGTTGAGAGGCAAATTGAATGTTTCCATTGACTTTTCTTCAGATGGATTAGATATGAGCAGTTATGCAGCAGACAATGTGGCTCCTTGTCGTTATAATCTATATGCACTTTCAAATCACAGTGGGACTACTTACAACGGACATTACACAGCATATTGCAGACACCCATATAGTGGCACGTGGCATGAATACAACGATTCACACGTGTTCCCAATTTCGCCAAAATCACTTGTGAGCGATGAGGCATATGTCCTCTTTTATGAACAGGAGGGAACGAAGCAGCACCTTTGATGTGTTTTTTTTCTTTTATTTTTTTTCTTTCCTTTTTTTTTATAATCTTAGTTCTTTGAATTGATTTGTATTTCTAGTTGTGTCATAATTATAAATGATAACATGTAAAAAAAAAGTTAACTATAATGAATTGAATACAATACAATGGATAGAAATAAAAAAAAAAGTTATGATTATTAAAAGAAATAATAAACGACTATTCAGAAGTTTAATGAACAATCTCTTGATGAAGTAGTCTAATTGCCATTTTTTTGAATTCCAAATATGACAAATGAAAAAGATCAAGTTCTGAAAAGTATGTATTAAAATGTTTTTGAAGCCTAAAACTTATTGCCATCGAGCCATAGTTAGTCTTGTGGAATCGCAACCCAAATGAAAAAATGCGATTGCTTCTTAAGGATCTTGAGTTAACAGAAAGGCAAAGGTCATCTAAAATAGCTGAACAATTGTAGTGTATTCCATTTAAAACATATACAACCACCACAAAAAAATCAATCAAATTTTCTTTCTCACCTCATCCAAAGACTTCTCGTGACGGTTGTTGTTACAAGCCCCGTTCCTCTCGCGTTCGTCCAAGTAGTTCGGCAAACTGCCGCAAATCTTTCCGTCAGGATGTCTCGAACTCTTGCCGCTGCCGCTCCCGCCGCTCCCGTTGCAGATGCTGCCGCTCGACTGGGAGCGGCGGCCTGACAACCCCTTCACCGAGTGCCGGCTTACGTTGGCCCCCATGTTCACATCGTCGGGTTCCTTCGAAGCGGTGGCGGAGGTGTTGGTGTGGGAGAGGTGGCGGACTAGCTGCAGCAAGTCGCTGGCGCTTTTGCCGCCGTCGTCGCCACTTTCTTCGACGACGGCGCCAATGCCCTTCACGCGCTGTGCTGAGTGCTCTTTGATCAGGTGACCTGGAAAAAAGAAAACGGTTGAAGAAACGACGGAAAAAGTTCTGAACTCATATTTATATCAGATACAATGATTTGTTTCAATCGGCGTTAAGTAAGCAGTCATTTTTATGTGGCCGTTTATATCTACTAGCGAAAAATTTTCTTCAAATATGAATCAACCCTCAGACAGCTCCGAAATGAATTATTCCGTGGTATATCATTCCACAGTCTGTTCAAAGTCTTCATACTTAAAATAAAATTGACTGAATATTTCTGAAGACAATCCGATTTTTTGTTGAAGCATCTGATGGTATATTGGTCTATAGTTTATTCAAAATCTTCATACCGTAAAACAAATTGGCCAAATATATATTATAAATCAGATTTTTAAATTAGATGCAGGTATAAAACATCCCTTAGCAGCTCCTAAATGAATTATCACTTGCATATTCTTACACATTGTATTCAAAGTCTTCGTACTGAAAAACAACTTGGCCAACTATAAATCATATTTTTAAATTTGATTCAGGTATAAGCCATCACTTAGAGCCCCTAAATGAATTATCACTTGCATATTGTTACACATTGTATTAAAAGTATTCGTACCGAAAAACAACTTGGCCAAATATATACTATAAATCAGATTTTTTAATTTGATTCAGGTATGAGCCATCCCTTAGAGCCCCTAAATGAATTATCACTTGTATATTCTTACACATTGTATTCAAAGTCTTCGTACCGAAAAACAACTTGGCCAAATATATATTATAAATCAGATTTTTAAATTTCATTCAGGTATAAACCTGAATGAAATTTGTGTTTCATTCAGGTGTTTCATTCTGGTATAAACCTGAATGAAATTTGTTGTTTTTCGGTACGAAGACTTTGAATACAATGTGTAAGAATATGCAAGTGATAATTCATTTGGGGGCTCTAAAGGATGGTTTATATCTGAATCAAATTTAAAAATCTGATTTATAATATATATTTGGCCAAGTTGTTTTTCGGTACGAAGACTTTGAATACAATGTGAGATTGAGATTATGTTGACTTCTCGATGAATTCGCGAATTGCATGTATACCGTTTTGTTCTGGTTGACAATGAGTCTGTTCTTGTTACTCCACCCATTAAATTCGATTAGAACAGCATTTACCATTTGTGTCATATCGTCAGATGTTTTACTAGAAAGAATGATAGACGTGTCATCTGCATAGAGAAATATTTTTCCATAACTTAGATTGAGAGGAAGATCATTTCCATATAATAAAAATATTGGTGGCCCAAGAACGCTGCCCTGAGGGGTGCCTGTTGTAACTGAAAATTTATCCGACTTGATGTTATGCTGCTTTACCTGGAGACATCTATTCGCCAAAAAAGAAACAATTAATTGATTTACATTACCACGAATCCCAAGGTTGAAGAGTTTGTCTGCTACAAATTTAGTGTTCAAAGTGTCGAAGGCCCTGCTCAAGTCAAAGAAGACTCCTACAACAATATTTTTTTCGTCAATTTAATCATGTATGTGTTGTGTGAAATTTAGCGTTGCGGTTTCTGTTGAGTATTTTTTCCTGAATCCACGTCGACACTCTGTCATCAGATCGAAGGTTTCGAGGTAGTCGTTTATTCTGAGAGATATTAGTTTTTCCAAAATTTTTGATTGTACGCTGGTAATTGATATAGGACGATGATTTTCGATACTCTTTTTGTCACCATTTTTCAATACGGGTACTAGAATGGCAATTTTGAGAAGATCAGGATATTCTCCAAAACCAACACATAAATTCATAATATGCGCTATTTGGTCTGATAATATATCTACACATTCTTTAATATTTTTTGTAGAGACCTCATCATTCCCTGTGCTTTTTTTATTAGATAATGAGGCTATGACTTTTTTACTTCGTTTGTTGTTACCGGTTTGAAAAACATCGTTGTAGTAACATTCGCCATTGTTGTGCAGCTGTCTGAGTAATTACCCGAGAAATGTGTTTTGATTTTTTTGTCAGTTATGGTTAAAATTATTCTCCAAATGTTTTCGCGAGTTCTACTTCATTACTGATACATTTATGATTGTGATTCAGGATTATACGTTTACTCTCAGTTGTTCTAGATGGTTGCTTGATTGTAATCTAAAGAGTTTTGCTTTTATTGCTAGACTCATTTACTTTTTTCATATAATGATTTATCTTTTCCTGGCGAATTTCAATTCCTACGCTTTTCTCTGCTGTCATATAAGCAGTGTCTTTAGTGTCCGAGTTCTCGTATTTTTTCAGATAATTCATGTGCCTATGCTCTTCAATTTTTTTCTTTTCCGGAGTAGAAAGGATAATTTTGTTATTTTGTTGCTTAGAGGTTGTATTTCTAGAACATTCAGGAAATGCTGCCTCAAAGCACCAATGGAAATGTTCCCAGATACTGAAAGCTTCGTTTATGTTGGTGAACGTGGCAGTAGTGAAGTTTTTTTTAAACTCCATGTCTCCTGTGAAAAGTTTTTTGAATTCAGCTATAGAGAGGTCGGTAATTTTACGAAGTTCACAAGTTGTGACAGCTTCTTTAGCGTTAGTGGGTATACCTTTAATTTTATTTTTCCAGAAAACAGTTTGTAAATGATGATCAGAATTACTAAGAATTAAACTGTCTCTACTGATGTTTGTCAATTCCTAGTCGATACTGCTTATTGTTCTACGTTCAGCTAGATGTCCAGTTCTTGTTGGCTCATCGAAAAGAGATATCATTCCATATGCTTGAAGGTGACTTACAATGTTTCAAGATGAATTTCACTAGTTCGGACTTCCAATGTCTACTATATAAAATGATTTGATATCCCTGAAACAACTAAAAAAAGAAGAATTAAAAATAACTATAATCATGTCGGTAAGCTTCAGTAATGATGAGGAGTTGAGTATGCTTAACTTTTTTTCAGAAAATCTGTAATGATATACTTATCACATCTATTAGGCCATGAGATAACCACATCCTTATGCCTAAAGTCTCCACAATCATTTAAGGCGGTTTCAATTAAAAGACTGTCTTTATTTAGCATTTGGTTTCAGAATAGACTGAATTGAACCTATATCACCCTGTATATTACTTAAATTTTGTGCTATATCCCTACCTTGGTATCCCCACACAAATAAAATCTCAGTTTTAACACTTCCACGAGTTTTTTTCAAACTATCTTTAGAACAAGTCTTTATTCTCTCTGTGACTTTTTTTATTTCTTTTTCGATCTTCTGGAATTCTGTTTGATTGTTAGGTTCCATTTCAGATAGCCGCTTTCTATTGTTTATCTCTTTTTGTTGACTAGTGTATAGTATGTTTTCTTGAGTGAGAACTTCAATGGAGGTCAAGATACTCTTCCTTATTCTTTCTATTCATTTTATTGTATTTTCAGCTTTCATGAGCTTTGATTCCGCTTCTTCAATTTTTTCTTGTTGACGTTTGATATCTTCTGCCATTTTAGTAATTTCTTCCTTGAGTTCTGATATTGTTAGCTGTTATCTTTGGGTTTCAATGGAAAAGCTTTGTTCTACTTCACATACATCATCTTCAAAGTAATGGTGTGTGATGTGAACTGGACCAGCCTTTCATTTGATTGGTATATTTTCTTAATTAACTTCCAATTTCTTATAAATCTTTGAGTAGGAATAGTTTTTTTAATTGATAATAATATCTCAATTCAATAGTCAATGAGTTTCATTTAAGTTTATGTCTTCTTGTTGTTTTGTTCTATCTGTTCTATCATTAAAATACTTTTGTTTGATATTAGAAGAGGGTACTGGTTGTTTATTTCGTTTGCTACTTGAAATTTCATTGGAGATATATACGTCAATGTCAAATACATAAAAGTTTATTGAAAAAAAATCGTAAAAATAAATGTTTATTTCATAATACGTATTAATCTAACTAATTTTTTGAGTCATTCAAATATTGATTATTTTCAAGAATAAATACACAAAACTGCCAATCTTTTGAGATCTCCAAATTGGCCTGAGCCCCAATCTCACGAGGTTGCATTCCCCAATAACATCGTACGAATGTCTGCCACGGCTTCATTGGGTGAACCGCATCCAAAACGTCAAATTTTCCATGACTCTGGCACATAAATCAGGCTGAATTTGACCGATGACAAGGGATATGTTGACTTTGAGGACCGCTGTGGTTTGTGGCTTATTCGCACATACCTGCGACTCAAGGAATCCAAACAAGAAAAAGTTTAACTGGGTCGAATCGGAGTATCTCGGTGGCCAGATCGCATCACCTCCACGTGAGATGACCATGCCCTCAAATCGCTCGTACACAATATCCAATGTGGCATGAGCTCTGTGGCACCGTCCTGATGAAACCACATGTCGTTGGTGTGTAGATAATTCAATTCAGGCCAAAAGAAGTTGGTAATTATTGACGTATAGTGCACGCCGTTGACAGTGATGGCACATCAAGTTGTCCTTGATGAAATAATTTTCAATATTCCCAATTATATCAGAAACGTATCTATGGTTGCCAATACTTTCACAAAAATCAGCAACTTGTCTATGGAGAACAACAGATTTGGCCGAATATAGGCCATATTGCTGATGTTAGTTGCATCCATCATCATAGATTTTCATCGAGTATCAGTCAATTTGATTATATATACTGCTAGTACTTTCCGAACAAAATACTGTTCATTAAAACTGTAACATAATTACGATGTAACGAATACTGATGTTAATTTTAACCACCAGTAAACAAAACCCGCTACTTTTGTCTCACCCTGTACCACCACGAATCGGCCAATTAGTCCGTGTAACGACCGATGTCGATACGGTATAAAAAAACAAATAATAGCCGATTTCAACCGAAAGATAACTATCTTTGTTACGAAATATGAGCAAGAATGCAAGGATTGATTACGGCATTGTTAGTCGCCCGCAGAAAAAGATGGCGGTCAGCAGCAGTGGTACAGATACCGAGGAATATGGGACAAAGACTTACTTTTAACCATTCTTCTTGAGAGATCGAACTCGATGAGGAAAACAAAAGAGCAACGCCTCTTCCTTTCTCTCGAATGGTCTCTTGAGCAACAATCATCTTCTACGTTCAAAGTTCTCGCGTTTTGTATGAAGGCAAATGTTTTCAACAAGGAAATATAAGGATTAGATATTTGTAATTGCTACATTATTCCCAATTATTCGAAAAAAAATCAGTTCTACTAATATAATCCAATAAATGAAGACCAAAGCAGATGAGTCCACATTTGATATGTTATATAAGATAGTGCAATAGAGATCAAAAAAGAGGGATTTACCTTTGATGTTATATTAAATTGTAAATTCAATAAAGTGAGACCAAAACAGAGGGGTTTATATTCTTTAGAAGACATTTTTTGTGTAGGACTCAATACTTCTTACTGTTTTTTGGGTATATAACCTTCCACAATTTGAAAAATAAATCAATAAAGAATCTGCTGAAGTGCAATGAGGGGGAAACTGAAACGTTCACCCCCAAAAAGTTACTAGGTATAGTTCAAGTAATAGTTTGTTTCCCTAGAAACCAAACTTGAGATGTAGATTCTTATATACATTGAAACATACTCTCTGTGTCTCAATTTTCAAATGCATCCGAATCTTATTCACTGGTATCTCTTTTTCGCATTGTTCACCATCGCTATTGGAGTCACTACACAGGAAAAAGTCTGCGTTGTTATCACACTTGTTATTACTATTAGTACTTCTCGAAGGACGCCACATTTTAAACAGATAACAAAAATTTTAGGTAATTATAACTGCACCAATAACGAATTCCAACACTCAAATCGCGATCAGTTCCTGAACTGAACATTGACAACACGACTGCTGTAACCATCCTCGCATTCTATTCGTCACCGCAACATGACTTCAAATTTAATTTCATGACTCTTCAGCCAATCATAAAACTCGGTTATTAACAATTTTCCAATACGAACCGCCAATTCTTCAATCAACGTGGACTAGTAGAAAGCGGTTATATTTCTCTGTATTGTTGTTTTGGCCTTTGAGAACGCCGACACCTTTAACTATGCACAATACCGGTTACTTCGACTATAATGTAATCCACTGAAAAGTCCTAGTACTCAGTAACTTAGCGTATTCATAAATTTTGCCTACCAATCGAAAAAATATATTGAAAAAAAATTTTTTTACTTAGCCCTCTTCAGTGCTGGACGATTCGGAAAACAAACTTTTTTCAATTTCAAAACCCAAAATTCACTTTATAAGTTTCGCCTCAAATTGTAAATAGCTTTAATTTTTTGACGTATGTCAAAAGAATTATCCTATGCGATAGTCTACATGAATACATATTGGATGTTTTTTGAGAATTCAGCTGAGGTTCATATTTCCGTTTTCAACATATCTCCGTGCAGGCAAGTTCTAATTACTTCTGTAAGTGTAGAAAGGCATTATTCGGAAACTGCTCATCAAAAAACAATAAAATGAGGTACCGTTGGAAAAAGATTCGAACGCCCTTCAAAATGATGTGCCACTCAATCTCCTTCCCATTTGATATTCTAAGGATAACATCTACCCCTTCTAGGGAGTTGAACCATGAGGGTTGAGAATATTCATCTAAGTGTCCCCCTTGAAAATAAAACTGACCTTTCGTTTCGATTTTTTATAATACTGGAGGAAGATATTGAGGGTGTGAAGTTTTCAAATTGACACCCTGTATAAATCAACATCAGACATTTTGTGCGTTCTGTGCTTGGTTCTGAGTGAACTTGAACAGTTCACGTACAAATTGATTCATATAATTTCGAAACACAATCGAATATACCGATTATTTGAGAATTCCGATAAGGTGGTATTATTGCCTTTTTCAACTTTCTGATAACTGCCAATTAGTATTAGATGACATTGATTTTGGGTTTTAACCTATGCTCAGATATGCTATAAACTTGAGAATACTATTCATATGATTTGAAAACTCACTGCATTGAAGATAGAATCATTTAAGGTGCCATATTAGGCGTATGTCTGTATTTTGCAGTATTTCCGTATCGTTTAGATCTGCACTATGCAAGGAAGGGTTACAAACTCAATTACTGAGAATCCTTGGAAATTCACAAGCATAAACATTGCGGGTGCAACCTGTTAAATGATCAAATCGATTTAGTTTACTCGCCGGTTTTTAAATTGGTAGATCAAAATTGTAAACTGTAAATTCAGGTACTCAATCAAGCCAAGTACCTCTATCAGTACCTACAGTACCTAGTTAGTTAGTTTGAAAGTGTCCGTATAGCACGAAACTGCAGTACCGTTAGTTGCAAATGAAAGTGGTAAAAAACATAAAAAGTTTAATTTCTCTTTTCTTCATTATGATTTCCTACCACGTAGTACCGGCTACATCCATCAATTTATTGAATTATTGTTTCTGATGGAGCGAAGTCCTTATAACAATTTTCAAGCCATCGCTTCTCTTGTCCAGGATGGACTTATATCCAACAGACGATCATGCAAGATACCTAACAAAGGTCGGTCTTCAACCAGCAGCAGGACCACGATGAAACCAATCGAGAACATCACCTAAAGACTTATCTCACATCAGTGCAAGAAATATCCGACCCAAACAGTAGTCTGTCTGGAACTCGACTGTAATCAATGCGGCCCGAGTGCATATTAAAAAAATATGTCAACCAATAACAGCTCCATCTCGTGAACAAAGCCCCAAAAGCGGATGAACCATAAACATCTGCAAGATTAAGTTCTGTAAGGTATCTTGCATGAAAGTCTGTCGAATATAATTCAATGTCCATCGTTGTATTAGACGGAGAAGTAGTTGTTTTCTAGCAGGCATTTACCAGAACCTACTGTGGTACGTTGAAAGTGATGAATGTTTGGGGATTTTGATTTGTGACATTGATAATTATTTGAAAATTTTTCTCGAAGAATTATGTAATTCACTGTGATAATCCCATATAGGATGACTATATCTTGTAGATATAGTTGATGGATTGCTACACAAGTTTTAATAAAAAAATCATGATTGAGTGGCCTCGTTAAATGACGACATATATAACAAAGTCAAATCTTCAATTTTAGATGTTTTCAGAAGGTACTTCCTGAAGAAAAGGATCATCAGAGAGGAGACCATTCAGTTTTTTGTAAATTTGAATATCAGGAGGTAATTTTTGATTCATCGTATACGTTAATAATGATTTCATGAGAGAACAAACAAATAGGTTTCCAAACTTACGTCAAGATTCTGACAATATATTCTAATATTAATGTTTATGCAAACATTCGAATATTTTGTGATAATAAATACGATTATTTTTCAACAAGAATATTTTAAACATCAACCGAGGTTGTGAAAAACAAAGCATTCAAATAACACTAAAAAGAGACAACGGACTGCCTTTACCTTATCCAAATAATTTTCATTGGGATTTCTGGAACTATTGTGAAGCTATTATAATTCTTGAATGGTATTTGGTATTATAAATCTGTTTGAAATCTGTTTCTGTTTGAAATATGTTTTTCCGTTAACCAGCTGTCGCACCCCTACGAACGACAACCCTCAAAAGTCGAAACTTGTGCGAGCTAAGGATTAACGAGGTCTTACCTTTTAACGTGTGATTCCCAAAACGGGTTGGACGGTAGCAAGTGAAGATCGATCGTTCAGACTAGGGCTTGAACCACCGACCAACACGGCAGTCAATTCGAGTGAGTGAACAAAGCACCCACGCCGAACCGCTTGGCTACCGACCGACCGTATTGGTATTGGAATGGTATTGAATCACATTTGATTGTGAATTCGAATTTTTGTATATTTATATAGATAAAAAAACCATTTTTAAATATCAGTATAATTAAAAAAAGTAAAATACGTTCGAATGACTGTTGTAGGAAAATTTTTTATTTTCTTTTATTCTACAGAACGTGTTTTATAATTCTAGAACTGAAAATTGATGAGACCGTGTAATTTGAAAGATAGAACGTTTTGAATAGCTGCTCTAATTTTCTTATTCGATTCTTATAGTCGTGACAAAATTATATTCTTCAAAGTTAAGGTTTTTGAAATTCCAAAAATTATGACATGAAAAATACCAAAGAGATAAAAAGAATGTTTTCTATAATTTTGACCATCATGTCGGAGTCACAATGAATTAAAGATATTGTAATAAAGAATTAACTGTCTTAAACAAATTCATTTCCAACGATATTTCACTAATCACAAACTAATTTATTGCAATACTTAGTTAGCAACTAACGCTCACTTTCTGAACTCCCTCGTGGGTCGGGAAGGCGGGCTTCTATATCGGTAACGATCGTTTCTAGAAATCTATAGTCGGTTCGTTTCTAGAGTTTAACCGGCGGTTGCCGACTGCATACTTTCGCGGTGATGTCATGTGTTTGTTCGCTGGCCGGCATATCGGTCAGGGACGGCTTCAGATTCGTTACAATAAACATACATATATATAGGCAAAATTTCGTATATAGATTCTTTATTTACGAATAAACAGAACTACTCACTTCTAATTCATCTCAGTAGATGCTGATTGATGTGGTTATTTGTATTGCCTTAGGTTTGCTGTATTGAGTTTCATTCAACTACTCATTTGCCAATAAAATATTGAGAAATATCTTGAATAATTGCGACAATTCTAGAATATTTCACATATATACTGAAAACAGTTGAAACCAAAACCAAAAATAGCACATTAATGATTCAACACCAGATGGCGTTGTCTTGATCCGCCATAGATCTTATCAGTGGTGCGAGGCTAAATAACGATTACACTGCTACATTTAATTATATTAGGTGGTGTCAAAAGTTTTGTCCGTTTTTATGAGTCTACTCTGAACTGTAATATGAGCGCCATTTGAATAAGTGCACTTTTCCCAACGAAACATAAGTCGATTAAAACTCTGTGCTCGGGATTCGATGAAGTCGACGAAAGCCTTTGCTTGGTCTTGATTGACGAAGATTCTACCGACGAAAAACTTATCGAAGTGCTTGAAGATTGGTTGGAGAGTATGGTGAGTGAGGCAGAACGTCGACGTTCAATTCTTTCAATTTTTGGACGGTAATTTGTGAAACGTGCGGAAGGGCGTTGTCGAGGAGCAGGATCGGACTGAACCTCTTCTGTTGACCAGTACCGGCCGTTGTTGACGCAATTTTCGGTACATTTCTTCCCGATTTTGCTATAATCGTTTGGCCCGATTAGAGAAAGTTGTAGTGGATCACACTAGCTGCTGACTACCATGGTGTTTTTTTTTGTGGGTTTTCGACTTTGGGAAGTGCGTGGGAGGCTTATCAGTGTCCAACGACTGCCTTGAACGTCTGCTGTTGTAGTAGAGGATCCACTTCTTATCACAAGTGACGATCCGATACAAAAAAGGATCGTTTTGGTGGCGCAAAAGCAAAGAACAGACCTCGAAACGTGACAATTTCTGTCGATCGTTGGACCTTTCCAATACGTTTTGAACAAACTTGCATAGAACAAGTAATACGTTAGGAAAGTTAGTTAAAAATAATAAAGACAAGACATCCAAATTCGAGAAATCAGGAGTATATAAATTGAAGTGTAGAACGTGCCCTAAGATATATATTGGTTAAACGGGTAGAACATTTAGGAATCGGATCCAGAAACTTCATACGAGCTATGTAAATAAGAAAACGAATTCAACATATTCAAATCATTTTCTAGAAGAAAATCATATCTTTAACGAAGAGTTCGAAATTTTGCACATAGAAAATAGAGGCTTGAAGTTGAATCATTTGGAAGCAATGGAAATTAATAAACTTGAAAATTCTAATGAATGACCAACTGGATTTGAATAGATCACCATTATTGGACTTGTTTTCTTAAAATCCGAGAAAGAATTATTATTGATGTAGATATGAGGTAATATGCTTTAGGTAATCATAATTCAACAGGTACCTTAGGTAGAGGTTCAGTAATTTTCTGGAGGTAGTATCAATTATGGTTACCTGTAATATATAAATATTAATGTAAGAATAATTTGAAGTATTCATACACTTGAAAATGCTACAGTGCTAACGAAACATGTTGTGATTATATTTTTTCAAATAAAGTTTGTGGAGATCAAATCGTGAGGTGTAGTTTTTTGAAAAAAAAAATTGGTATCATCCATACAAAATTAAAATGATACACCAATTAACTGAAGATGACCCTGATCGAAGAACAGAATTCTGCGAAATCATGACGAAAACCATCGCAAGGCGTCCTAACTATCTCCACAATCTTTGTTATAGTGGAGAATGTACATTTTTTTAAACGGCAATGTTCACAGACAAAATTGCCATTATTGAAGTGACACCAACATTCACGTTTTCCGGGAAACACATACCCAATATCCAGAAAAAATTAATGTTTGGGAAGGAATATTGGGAAACCATATTATAGGAGCTCTATTTATTGGTCAAAATTCTACAGGGGAACTGTATTTGGATATGCTGAAAACTACTGTTGACCTCTCATCATTGAAATCGTCGAAGCGAATCCTAATGAATTCGATATGGATATTCCAACAAGATGGACCACCACTACATTACTCCAGACAAGTAAGAAATTATTTGGACGCTACTTTTCCCAGTCGTTGGATTGTTCGTCGAGTTCCTACAGAATGGCCGGCCCGCTCGCCAGATTTGACACCTTTGAACTTTTTGTATAACGCTATTTGAAGCAAAAGGTGTACTAAACTGAGCCTGCTTCAATATTGGGTATACGGCAGAGAATAATAAACATTTGTAGAGATATTAACGTTACTGTGTTCGAAAATGTTCGGCGTGAAATATCGGATAGGCTGTTCATATGTCAAGAAGTTCAAGGCATTTTCTGCATCTTCTGAACTGACCTCAAGCTTATTGCCTCATATTATGTATTTAAATGTCAATGTATTCAGGCAATTATCAAAAGTTCCGCCATTTTGTAGTAGTTGAAGATATTGACAACCTAATAGTTGGAGAAAGATTTGTTTGAATTCCAACCACCATCAATCGACTAAGAGCGGAATCATCAAGACTCTACTGGATCGTGCTTTTGGGCTCTGTAATACGAAGGAAGGTCTCGAAAAGGAACTAGGCATCATCAAAAATGACCTTCAACGGAATGGTTACTCCAAAGTGATGGTAGAACAGGCCTTAGCTAGAAGACAGCAAGAACTCCACAAGGAAGAGAAGCCGCCACAACCAGTACTTGTACTTCCTTATATCAGAGGATTATCGGAAAGGATAAGACGTATTGGGTCCAAGTATAACATCAGGACCTGTTTCAGATCTGGGAACACTATACGTAGCAGCTTCAAGAAAACCAGGCTACCCAACGTGGACTGCGATTCCAAGAATTGCATTTACCGGATACCCTACGAGTGCGGAGAATCATACATCGGTGAAACTAAGAGGTCATTAAAAGTTCGCATTGCTGAGCACAAGAAACATACACAGCGAGGAGAAACCAGCAAATCCGGAATAGCAGATCATGTTTGGACTCATCAACACAACATCAAGTGGGCTCAAGCTGAAATAATCACAAATATGTTGCCCAACAACGCATTTAGTCAAGCTAGAATAGAGATACGTAACATATGGAAACCTCTAAACAACGAAAAACGACCAACTCCCGCCAAACGGTCATCTCCCGCTAAAACCAATGAAGCGGAAAGAGGGAAGAGGGGATAGGTGAAAGCAGTCGAATGACCTATAAATAGCCAGATCTCGGAGAAATAAGTCCAGTTATCACCCGAAGACGACTGTGGATACTAACAATCGAAACGTTGTGACATAACTTGGTTTGAAATCTTTCAATTTTAATTTTTTCATTTTTCGTTAATAATATTTCTAATTTTCTAAAATTTTTCAGCTTGTATTAATATTTCAATTTTTATTTGTTTGGTTGTTGTTGTATGTTACTTCTTTGTAATTTCAGTTTTTTGTTTAATAAAATTGTTATTTTAGGTTAATCTTTTTGATTTTTCCAGGGTTATCAAATCAATTGATATTATATTAGACAATGGAAATCCGAACTGATGAAATACAGTTGAAGAAAGAGCTGTAGTAAGTAAAGGTGATCACATTTCTCTAAATAAAGACGACATATATAGTATCGACAGAAGACTTAACCCACAAATATCAAAAATCCATTCAATAGACGGTGTCTTCCTGATAGGAGACTTCATGAAGTGATTCTAGTAGATTAGTCGATACTGAGGTTGTCAAATGATCAAGGGCAATATTCCCACCTTTATGACCAATAGGAGGGAGAACGAAAGTTAGCTGTATCTGACTTTTTTTGCCTATAGTTTCTGTAAATTATTCATCATCATCAGAATGAATTGGTTCCCTTTCTTGATGCCCATTCTGCTTCTGCTGCCCAACTGAATTTGGTGTTAATTGAATAGATCTGGCCGATACTTGATGAAAATCTATATTAAAAAACTATAACTATAGTGAAAATCATACGATAAACTGTTTTGATTAGTTTTTTAGAACAGGCGGTAGATAAATTGTTTCCTGGGTGTACCAGCTACCCTTCTACGTCTGTCAACAGGATCTGAAGAACTGAGAATTTTTGCCCTTAATGCTTTGATTACCTCATGATTCATAAGGGGTCCCACGAGTTTCATTAACGTAAGTCGTAACTATAAGTTCGATGAAGGTTTTTATTATATTTTTCATATCAACTTTCTGGTACCCGAACGTATTTCCCAATATCAGTACATGCCTGACTCAAATTACCCTTTATTCTGCGCATAAAAATGTCAATAATTGAATTTTCCCTTTTATTTTTTCTCATCAGACTAATCCAAACTTTTTTACGCACCGAATCGTATGAAAGCAATCAAACTCCGAAAAAACAAATTTCCCGTCATCAACGCAACTTAATTAACCACAGAATCAAAATAATTCCGACGAGTTAACTAAGTACCAATTTCCGGGCCCGAACAACTTCCCACCGACAGGCCGTAAAAAAAAATTCAAATCAAAATTCCGACGCAGCCGAAACGATCTATTAAAATACTTCCTCCGACCATTTGCATTTTATTTATATACCTCGACGAAGAAAATCCGGACCTCTGAATTTTTATGAATTATTCGAGATCCCGGTCCAGATTCCTTTGTGCTGCACTTGAGAAATCATTTCTTTGAAAGATAATTATCTCTGAAAAGCTGGGAACGTTTTGGCTTTCCTGTAAGATTGATGCTAAAAAAGAATTGCTTGTAGTGAAGCTTAAATGGATTTAATTTCAGGATGTAGAAGAGATAATATGAAGGCTAGATCTTGCCGTTTCGTTAACAGTAAAGTCATTAGAGGAAGTGAAATATGAAATGAATTCTTTTGAATGTAGCTCACAACAAAAGAAAATTAGGGCATCTAAGTCGCCATCAAGTGATTTTTAAACGTGTCAGATTATTTATATGCAAAAGAGAGATAATGGGACCAAGAATAGATCGCTGAGGGACTCCACTATCTATACTAGCTGCAGTTGATAATTTGACGATTTAACAGTTCGGTTTCCATCGGTAAGATATGATTGAAACCACTTATAGAGTTATTTCGTTAATGCCATAATAAAACAATTTTCTGAAACATATTCTTTCATTTTTGTTCAAATTGAAAGCGTCATATTTTTAGGAGTGAGAAATTTTTGGGAAAGAAAGTTTTTGGCATTCTACTACTCCATCTTGATACAAAAAATGTGGGAATCTTCCAAAGAAAGGAAGGAAGCAATCAATTTTGGAAGAATTAACTCTATAACTTTTTTAAAAGAAGTAAGAACAAACTCTATATACTTCTAATAAAATTGATTGCTGGAAATAATTTTACCTATTCTCACAAAATTGTATAGAGCTAGTCTGGCGTGGAACTATATACCACTCAGTTGGTTGCCAGCAAGGGTGGTAAATATACCTAACGTGGGCTGGAGAGACCCACACCCCAAATCGATACGACCAATCAGCCTTACATATTTCCTGCTGAAAAGACTTGGGATGATACTGGACGGACATATCAGGAGGGTAGCATTATATGTATCCCCCTGAAATCGACAGATTCAGCATTGAACAACCTCGTTGAGAAAATCTCCCAATCCCTTGACAACAAGGAGATTGCGGTTGCTGTATTTCTTGATATTGAAGGAGCATTTGACAATGCACTACCTAAATCTATAAGATTGTCTCTGGCTAGAAAGGGTATAGAATCAACCATAACTGGCTGGATCTATGCCAAGCTAGTAAATAGAACTGCAACTACGACTCTTCAAGGCGAGGCTATCAGGTTCAGGGTCACCAGAGGCTGCCCTCAAGGTGGGATACTATCTCCCCTTCTGTGGTCGCTCCTGGTGGATAGTCTGCTTGATACCCTCGACAGAAGAAAAGTTGATCTGCAAGCTTATGTAGATGACCTCGTCATCTTGGCAAGATCCACGTCGGGAAGGGTAGCTTGTAATATCCTCCAAAACGCGTTGGACGTTGTTCACAGTTGGTGCCTGAGGGAGCAGATGTCTGTCAACCCCAGCAAAACTGTGTTAATCCCCTTCACCAAATTGGACGATCTAGCGCCACTTTCCCTCAATGATGCGGTCATTCCGTTTGGAACGGAGGTGAACTATCTTGGCATTGTCCTTGATAAAAAACTCACCTAGAACGCTCACTTGAAAAAAGGTTTACACAAAGCCAGACTGTCTCTATGGATATGTCGAAAGATTTGTGGTAAAACTTGGGGTTTAGGTCCCAAACAAATCCATTGGATTTATGTGATGATTGTCAGACCAATGATCACGTATGGTGCAATGGCTTGGTGGCCAAAGGCCTTACAGAAAACGGCCCAAGCAAAGCTCTCTGGCTTACAGAGACAGGCTTGTCTGGCTATCAGTGGTGGCATCAGTACCACACCGTCAGCGGCCATAGAGATCCTTCTAGATCTACCTCCTCTCCACATTTTTCTGGAGAGAGAGCCTAGATGGACTGCATACACACTTGTGCACATTGCCAATTGCACAAATCAATTCAATGCAGAGTGCAACAGACTGTTGGTTGACATTGGAAGTCACAGTATTCTGGAAATGACCTCTGACTTTATGCCTCCAATTGTCAACTACGAACTGCCTTATAAAGTACTATTCCCGAGTAGAGAGGACTGGATCCTGCGAGAGAAGGAAATATTGAGGACAGATAGTTGTTGGTTCACAGATGGGTCAAAAACACCTTCCGGTTCAGGTGCAGGTGTTTTCAGTCGCAGACCCAGGACAGAGTTATCTACCTGCCTAGGAACTTATGAGACTGTATTTCAAGCGGAAATGTACGCTATTGAATTGTGTGCGAAGAGTCAATAAAAATATTCTCGAACAGTCAAGCGGCATTGGAAGCCCTTGGCTCCTACCGAGCAACGTCTAAATTGGTAACAAACTGCCAAAAAATACTCTCCTCGATAGGAAGACTTAACAGATTGTCTCTGGTCTGGATTCCTGACCATACTGGCCTGGAAGGCAATGAAGTTGCTGACTCTCTTGCAAAGGAGGGTGCTGCAAACGGCTTCATTGGATCAGAACCTGTCATTGGCATAGCTTTGGGCTTTGCCAAACAAACACTGAACACCTGGATGGCAAGAAGAGTTATGGACTTCTGGCAGAATCTTCCAGGATTGGCTCTCTCCAAGGCGTTCATTCACCCTTTGAAGCTTGATTCCAAACAGTTGTTGGACTACAGTAGGGATGAACTACGATGTCTGACAGGCTTTCTTACAGGTCACTGTCATTTGAATCATCACATGCAGAAACTTGGACTGTCGGAAGACAGTGTGTGTCGCCTCTGTCTGGAAAATGATGAAACAGCAGAGCATATACTTTGTGCCTGCCCCGCTGGGGACCGAATCAGGTTCTTTGAGTTCGGCAGATCCGTACTCTCACCATCTGACCTGAAAGACCACTCACCATACAAACTAATTGGTTTCGTTAAGAAGCTGGGTGTATTTGGCCCAGTGTGAATAGGTGTGAGCCACAATAAACCCTTTGGGTTGCGGTGGAGGGTCGAATACACCCACTCACTTTAGACCTACCCACCTACCTACTCCATCCTGATACAAAAAATGTGGGAATTTTCCAAAGAAAGGAAGGAAGCAATCAATTTTAGAAGAAGTAAGAAGTAACTCTATATATTTCTTTAAAAGAAGTAAGAATAAACTCTACATAATTCATTTAAAATTGATTGCTTCCTTCCTTTCTTTGAAAGATTTTCAGATTTTTTGTATCAAGATGAAGTACTAGAAAGCCAAAAACTTCCTTTCCCAAAAATTCTATAATGTATACAATCAAATGCCATGAGTAAATCACAAACACTGCTTCAGTCAGCCAAGTCTCATTTTTTTATATTGTTATAAACTTCTGTTTATAACAATATATGTTCTGATTGTTATAACAATCTGAACAAGTGGAGAAAGAGTTTTACCTGTATTTTCGTTTGAAAACTTTAAAATCTGTAAAAAGTCAGTAAGTAACATAAGTAATTGCTCGTTTCTCATACTTACAGCAATATTGTAGAAATTGGAATAAACAAGTAATTTCTTCAAAGAGCAAATTTTTTGATCAAAACTGAGTACCTACTCAACTGATTCAACTAAAAGGTACAAGAAATAAAAATTTCATTTTACGAACCAAGTGGAGACAAGAAATCAATTATTATAGTTCGTAAAAATGGCATAGAAAACACGTGCGAACTATTTAAGTATTTCTGCCTATTATCACGACTCAAACTGTTTAGCCATCGCCTGATGGTGTTAACTTCTTTCGCGAAACGCGCGTCAAGAGACAGTACTTTTGTTCTAGTTTTGTTTTTGATAGATTGATAATATCTTATTGAAACGTTGAAACCTCTTGTCGAAACTAACGTTTCACCAAGAGATAGTAATGACTGTGATGCCAAATTTGAATGATGGATGGTAAGGATACTACCTTTTTAACATGCTTTTATTTGCTTCACTTATATGTTTGTATGTAACCGACTCCTTTGGACTCGATTTTGACTAACTTTAAACAAACAGATTTATTTTAAACTTTGTACACTTGTCAACAATCGGTGACAATAGAATAATTTCAAAAGTTTATCTCATTTCTTGATCAAGATCGCCAGGATCAAATAATTTCCTCACACAGTCTCTGTGTGGGAGCAAGTGAGACAACCACAGCGTCTGCAAGCCAAACTAAAAAGTGGAAAATAAGTGATAGTTTAAAAAACTAATAGCAATAGCAATATAAACTAAAAAATAAAAAATAATTCGAAAATAATTTTTACACACTTTATATTAATTTCACCTGTATGTATGTATGTATTTGTTTGTTTGTATGTATGTTTGTTTGTAACTTTCAAGCTCGGGATCTGTATTGACAGAATTATCGGCATTATTGCTATGTCTATTCGCGGTCAGATGGCGCTGTACGCAACCTCATTGATATTTCTTGATGTATTCGCGGGCAGATGGCGCTGTACGTAACTATCAATTATTGCTTGATCTGTTTGCGGGCAGATGGCGCTGTACGCAACTATCAATTATTGCTTGAGCTATTCGCGGGTAGATGCCGCTATACGTAACCTCCTTGATAGGTTGTTCAGGAGAAAATCAAAATGAAAAACATATTTTGAAAATTATAAGTGTTAGCGAAATTTTGTAGTACAGATGAAATATTTGAATATTTACAATTACCCGTGATTCAGTACAGAAAAAAGTTTTGAACTAAATATTTCAAAAAATCGAAAAATTAGAATTGAGGTGCTTGGCATACATATCAAATCAAAAGATTGATTTGAAAAATAAAATTATTCACCTAAAAAATAGTTTTAGTCCATTAATATTTTGAATGAAACTTCAAATCAAGACATCAAGACTGAATTGTTTTTGGAAATTATTACTGCAAATTTTCTCTTTACTCCGAAACACATTTTACAACTGTCCGCCTTCTGTTGGAAACTAAATATTGTATTGGTGCTAAATATTCATTGGTATAAATACTTGGTTATGAGCTGTTTTCTCCAGATTGAAACCATAATAAAAATATAATTTAAAGCATTCCACGCTTTTTCATAACAAAATTTATTCTTTTGTGTACAGATTAATTCTGATTTCAGACTTATTAATAGTTATTAGTTACATCAAACCTTACGACTTATTATCGATGTTGAACACAACCTCAAATTAGTTTCGAATTATTCTTTAAGTTTGTGTTATTGAAACATTTTTTTAGTTTATTCAACTGATGTTTTCATTTAGAATGTCTACAGCTGATTCCATGTTTGTAATTATTTGTGTAGTGTTTCATTCAAAACAAGTGACAATAAGAAAGAAAGCTTAAAAAAGTGAGGTTATTTTTATCTTCTAAAGCAAAGTAAAATTTTCGAAATTTGTCATCATAATTTCAATATCTTGACATTGCCAACAAACAAAATCAAAATAGAAGTGGCAAAAAAACTGAAGTCTATCTGACTTGAAAGTCTATCCATTGAAACGAATTATCATTATTTTTTTGGTAGGTAAATATTCGGATTGTTTCTGGCAGAAGATTTTGAAAAAATGTATGTTTATGTGAAATGATGAGATGAACAGCAGACAATTTTGAACCCAAAAAGAGACACACTCTCTTCATTCCGAAATTACGGCTCTTCAAAGACCAAATGAAGGTAGGTAATATTCCGTATTTTTTGTACTAAATAACCTTCGGAATACAAATTATTTTTACCGCCACATCACCTTCATACAGTGTCCCACATTGCTTTATTTTTTTTCTGCACAAATATATTTTTTTCCATTGAATTTTATTTTCTCAGAATTTGTTCTGGTAAGTAGTTATTGTGCAAATTTGAGGTTAAAAATGTACGTTGGTACGACTGCTTCGTTCGAATATTACCAATTTGAGTGGGGTTTAAATTAGATCATGTTTTTCGACACCATATTCTGACAAAAAAAACATGGGTTGAAAAAATTTTCAAATTTTCAAATTTTTCAGACGATTCCTTATTCGAATTAAAAGTTTGCTACTATTCGAGTATCGTGTTTTTGCCGCAAGAACTCAAATTCCTATCGAATAGAGATTTATGTTTCATCTCACTTCAACTAGTTTTGGTAGGTATTTCGCCCAGATTCATAATATGGCGTCGAAAATAATTGAAATAATATAAAACTCCATTCGAATTTGTAATATTTGAGCGGAGCAGCTGAACCAACGTGAGTTTTTAACCTCAAATTTGTCAATTGCACAATAAGCTACCAGAAAACAGCTCTGACAAAAATTATATTTTTTTTATGGAAAAAAGTAAATTTGTGCGGATAAAAAGAACAATGTGTAAAAGTGAGACGAATAAAATCATGTACATCCATTTTGTGCAAAAAAAAGGTGGAATATGACATTATTTTGATCCTTCAAGGGACACAATTTCGGAATGAAAGGAGAACGCCACGTTTTGACTTTAGAATCGTCTTCTGCTCATCATTTCACGTGAATACGAACAAAAGATTTTTGAAAATTTTCTGCCGGCAACATTTCCAATATTAACCTATTTTTTCTTTGAAAGTATTTGGGTAAATATTCGTTTTGAGGGGACCCGGCGATTTTGAAAAAAAAGTTCAGTGTACATACGTATTTTGATGCGTAGATTACGAATCCGAAAGAAAAAAAGCGACGATCTCCCTTATTTACAAAGTTACGGCCCTACAGAGTTCAGAAAAGGGCAACTTTTCAGTCTTCTTTTTCACAAGATAAACTATTTAAAAACACAGGCATTTATTCACTAGATCAGTTTTACACCTTATTTCTCCTTAATGGACACTTTTCAATTCAACAATCAACATTTTTCTTATAAAAAACTTAATTTAAAAACGAATACTTGCATCAGTCGTACCAACTATGCCATTAACCTTAAAAACGTAAAATACAGAGATATATAACCAAAAAGCAGCTCCGTACGTTTTTTAACATTTTTATTGGAAAAATGTTGATTGTTGAAGTGAAAAGTGTCAAGGAAGGTGGAATCAGTTGTAAAGGTGACCTATAGCGAATAAATGCTTGTGTTTTTTTAAATAGTTTATCTTGTGAAAATGAAGGCTGAAAAGTTGCCGTTTACTGAACTTTGAAGGGCCGTAACTTTGTAAATAAGGGAGAGCGCCGCTTTTTCTGTTTCGGATTCGTAATCTACGCATCAAAATACATAAGTACACTCAAACATTTTTTCAAAATCGTCGGGTGCCCCCAAAACGAATATTTACCGGTATTTGAAAAAATATAGACCCTCACCGAGATTAGGGTAGAGTTAACGGCTCATCCATTAATTATAGAACACTCTGTACATCACGCCGTAATCCTAAATACGGATTCATTAAAAAAATCCCAACTGCTCTAGAATCCTGTGTCACCCTTTACACAAAAACAAACACCGAGACATCTTCGTCGCCCCAGTTTTTTTAAACCAAAAAGCGACAATAAAACATCACCCACCATTCTTTTTATTTCTCTTTGTTTTCCTCTTGAACGAAAAACAAACTCCCGATCGCTTGTTAAAACAAATTAACGAGCACATCAGGCTACATCAGCCGAGAACTAAATTAAAACATGGATCACAAATCGATCGTGTAAACAACAAGGAGACAAACAGCTGTCGGGGAGTATAGAACTTCCGACACAGAATCCAGTCGACATCGATGCACAGGTATATTTATTTATAAACGCACGCGAGTACACAATAATCTAATTAAAGTTCATGTCGATATATCGATGAAACGCGAACAACACCAACACCGGTAAACAACTGAGCGTAGGAGTTCCGTTGGTGTATGAATGGATCGTGGTAGGCCTGGTAGGGGCTAGGTCGAGGCACATCCGGATTGTTATGGAACTAACATATGAAGAACCAAAACAGAGACCAATACGTTCGTTTTCAAAATAACGATTCAAATTCGAACTGGCAAGATATCTTCGTTCAATCCTAAGTGGAAAATTAATTAAACTACCCAAAATAACATGCATAGCATGAGCCAACCGACATGCCGATATCCTCAGCAACTTCTCTAATAGTGATTCGAAGATTATCCAAAACATTTTCTCACTTTCTCAATATTTTCATCGGTTGTTAATGTGCTGGAGCCAGGCGCGTGCCTAGGGGGGGGATCACCCATTTCGGAGCCAATATTTACTGTGAAGGGTTCATTTCCATTTACAAAAGTAAAACTTGAGTAATACTAAGGCGTTCGTATTTAATTCTTTGAAAAAATCAATAAATAAACAAAATAACCTTCAAAACGAAAACAATAACTCAATAATGAGAAAATGTGTAACTGAAAATAAATAAACAGAATATTATTTGAAACAAAAACCATAACTCAAAACTGAGAGAATGTATAACTAAAAATACACACATCGGAAAAGCCTAGGGATATTTTTATAACATAGTAAATATCATAAAAATAAATGCATGAGGTCGTTTAATTTTGATTAAATTGGTACACTCGACCACCCTGTAGATTTCTAATCTTTTATCAAGTTCTTTACAAACTGTAGGTTTTGGGCTAAAATGAATAATTTGAAAGTGTCGAGTTTGTACATTCTATGCAGTTCTTGCTCAGCAATTAAACTGGAAATATTGTGCTTTAACATGGAACGCCATCACTTACCATTGGCTGAGATGAATAGAGCTGTAGGGCTTCTTCAAGGTGGCATGCGACAAAATGATGTAGCTCTTCGTTTGGGGGTCTCCCAAAGTGTTATCAGTCGATTGTGGCGGCGTTTCCGTGAAACTGGCAGTCCAGCCGAATAACATCCAGGGCGAGGACGCGCTACAACTGCAGTTCAAGACCGATTTTTGGTCTTAACCGCAAGAAGACAACCGACAATCACAGCACCTGAGTTGGTTAACGTGTTGCAGCAGACGCACCAGGTAACTATTGGTCGTGATACTGTCAGAAATCGACTGCATGAAGCAGATCTCCACAACAGAATGCCACTTAGATGTCCACCTTTGTCGAGAGGCAATCGCGGTAGAAGATTAGAGTGGTGTCAAGAACATCAAAACTGGGATGCAAATGATTGGGCCACAGTTTTGTTTACAGACGAATCCAGATTTTGATTTCATCCAGATTCTCGTCGAGTAAGACTGTGGAGATGACCTGGAAATAATGAACTTTTGAGACACGTCCAGGAAGTCCACACATACAGAGGTGGTACAGTAATGCTATGGCGCGGAATCATGATCGGCGGCAGAACCGATCTCGTTTTTCCAAATCGCTCCCTCACAGCTCGACAGTACCTCGACACCATTCTTCTACCTATCGTCCGTCCGTTTGCTAGTGCTGTTGGTGAAAACTTCCACCTAATGCACGATAATACTCGTCCACATGTCGCGCGTCTAGTGACTGACTGGCTCACCAATGAAGGAGTTGATGTATTGCCATGGCCGGCACAATCACCGGACCTGAATCCCATCGAGCATGTGTGGGACATGCTTCAACGAAGAATTACTCCGCATATGGGGAACATTCACACAACGTTTCAATTGAGAGAGCTTTTAATCGCTGAATGGGCAAATGTACCTCAACAAGACATTGACAATCTCATTTTGTCGATGCACGATAGATGTAGGGCCGTAATAAACCAGCGTGGAGGCCATACTTTGTACTGATTCCAATTTTTTTTGTAATATGATTTTTTTTCGGGGTGCCAAAGAAGAGCCATATTTTTTTTAGTTTTGCTTATATGCGCACTCAGTATTTTTGACCATTCAATAAATTTTGTTGTAGTTACATTCGTTTAATAATCACCCGTCAACTTTTTTTCCCTAAAGCGATCTAAAAAAAATTATTGCCATTTTTAAAAATATCCCTAGACTTTTCCGATGTGTGTATATAAACATGACAAAAACAGACAGAATAAAAAAAAACAGGTTATAATAGATGAATGGTATTAAATTGTAAGTTTCAAATTTCTTTTTTTTAGCGCTATATCTGTCTATGATATTATTCATAATAATTTTTATGTATTTCATCAGTTCGGACTTCCATTGTCTAATATAATATAAATTGATTTGAAAACCCTGAAAAAACAATTGAAAAAATAATAAGATTAACCGAAAATTACAATTTCCTCGGGTGATAACCAGTTATCACCCGAGGACGATTGTGCATACTAACAATCGAAACGTCGTGACATAATTTGGTTTGAAATCTTTTAATTTTTATTCTTCGTTTTTTGTTAATAATAATTTTTTAATTTTAATTTTTCAGCTTTTATTAATATTTTAATTTTTATTTGTTTGGTTGTTGTTTTTATGTTATTTATTTGTAATTTCATTTTTTCGGTTAATAAAATTGTTATTTTCGGTTAATCTTATTAATTTTCCAATTGTTTTTTCAGGGGTTTCAAATCAGTTTATATTATATTAAACAATGGAATTCCTAACTGATGAAATACACATTGTCAACCACCTTCAAACAAATAATTTTTATATCCCGATGAATAAGCAAGGCAAGTCCTGTTAAAAGAGTGTCCGACATGGTTGATCTGATACAGGTTTTCAGTCTTCTCAAAGACGAGAAACTGCGTTCTGCCGAAGCGACAGATACTGGTAATGTCACTTGAATTTGTAAAATAGTATAAATTAAAGGGTAAATATTTTTATCACACCGCAATAATGAATCGATTCCATTATCAGATTTTTCGTGACAATTCTTCCACTCATTCACATTTCAGATTCACTAGCAGTTAATTGAGACAAAAATGCTACCAAATTTTTTTTACAGTTTTCCAGCTGTACATGTGAATGTTCCAAGCAGATGGAAGGTACAACATTTGAAAAATAGAACATAGCTTCATTGTTGAATCTGAATTTGAAATCCTCTATAACACTATCAAGGACAGAAAAATAGATAGTGATTCTATAATAATCCTCAGGATAGTATAGGACAGTATATTTGGTCTCATGGTTTGTTTACCTATCACCCATAGCATAGTAATGTCGATCTTAACATTTCGTGAATCTTCGATAAGTCTTTATAGATTTTATTGAAATTGTCGTCACCTTTCTCTCTTTTACATTGCAATGTTTGTAAAACATTCGTAATGATCTTCTCAGCGTACAAATATCTATGGTTTCAGCCTGCGAAATTTTACACAAGTTCACTGTGAGTCCTAATACTTCTGATAAACTTACAATGAAGTTGGTGGAAATAAGTGATAATTTCAGACAAGCAGCTTTAAATGCGGAATCTCAATGATATTTGAAAAACTTTCTTGAAATCGCTGAATTGATTCATGTCTTTCAACCAACCTTGTATCACATAACTTTTTTAATTTCTTTCTATTGACGTGCAATAGAACACTCTGTCTCTTAGAAGATGAATTGAAAAAGGTGATGACCTCTTTCATGACTTCTTTCATGAACTCTTCGAAATAGATAAATTCAATGAGTGATTACTGCATGGGCACTTCAGATCATTTTTCAATTCTTGTTGCAATTCTTTAATGGCGCCTTTCTGTTCACCCAACACTAAATTGCACCCATTGGTACCAATTCCCACATAATGATCCATACTCTAATTCAAAGATTTCATTTGTTTCACGACAGTTTGCCTGTCATACCTGGTTCTACCGAAAGTTCATTGTAATTAGAGGGGTGACAATTTATAAACTCGACAAAATCGTGAAAAATTTGATTTTTTGAAACATACCTGAGTATGACAGACATTTGTGGGATATGGCTAACGTCAGTAGTTTCATCAAATATAATACAGTAGTACTTACAATCTGTAATCCTCTTCAATAGAGTAGTTAGAATTTTCTCTTTACATAATTCGATCAGTTCATTTTGAGTTTTTGCGCTGATGTACGTTGCTTTTAAAGATGAGTTTTTCAAATGTTCTTTCAGTACGGTATCCCTATTTTCGACGCGAAAACGTAAGAGTTCTCTAAAATTCCTTTTATTCGCAGTGGGTGAAAATTCTACATCTATATCAATCTTCAGTTTCAGAACTTTTTATCTCAATAGCTCCAGTGTCTTTATGTCCTCTTAATGGAATATTCTGCCGACCCAAAAAGATAATGCTTTCAATAATAGAAGTGAGACGTTTCCTATTTTCGATCATTTGCTCCTAGAATCCTTATGACCAGAAAACAGTTGTAAAAACCCATAATTGTGTTTTCAGCATCATAATTTTTTGAGTTCGAAAACAAGAAATGTTCGATTTCTTTTCTATGTAGTCATGGTAATGGGGGGGTAATTACCCCATTACCCCCCCCCACCCCCTCAGGCACGCGCCTGGCTGGAGCGTCCAGGACGAGCGTGTTATTTTTCTAACCCAGAGTACAATCACCGTATGCCACTGTCAACACTTCGAGCACTCAATTCCATTTTCTCACGAAATTCTATGATCCATTTTTCAGCAGAACACGCAAATCACTTCTAACTTTTATGCCTTTCACCAACAAACTAAACATGCTAATCAGCTGAAACTTTGAACAGAGTTCTTCGTAACAGTAGTCTTCGTAAAACATCATCGAAAAACAAATATCATTTTAGTCATAACTCGCTTAGTTTTGACGCTAGTAACAAAAAAATCTTGTTCAAATACCTTCTTCAAAAAAGGTTCTATGAGATTCCTTCCAAAAATTCGTTGTTTTTTCTTTATTTCACGTGGAAACTTTCCGTTTTGGCGTTTGGCAAGCCATTACTCCGTTTGTATCGGATTTACAAAATTTTTAACTACACTTTTACTAGTAATGATGACCTCGAGCTGAAATCTAATACTTTTTCCCTTGTATAATAAATAACTATGGTCTGTTATGAGTTTGATTAATAATAAAAAAATAAAAACCTTGGCCTATCCCTCAGCATTATTCAATTCGAATATGACGTTTCCATAGATAAATAATGAAAGTTATTATCAATTAGTGTGGTTGAAGACATAGACGTTATCATCAGTTAGTGTGTTTGGTCACCAAAATGATAGCTCATAAAAATATCAATGAGTGTTATTAAGAAAAGCGAAGAAAAGCAATATTTACTTGGAGAAATGAGGATTAACTACAAATTAGTGTTTTTAAAATGAAATGAAAGTAATTTTCAAAAACAAAAACGGATGAAATCTAAAAAAAAAACAAAAATGTACTCTCTAAAAATGTCACCAAGTTCAAACAATCTCCAATATAATGTAATTTAGTTTATCAATTCTCGAAACGCCCATTTACATATCAACAAATAAATAACTTTACTTAACTACTATGTCTTCGGTTTTTTAGTTAGTCTGCAAAAACTTAGTATTCACTGCTTTTAATTCTCAATTAAATGAACACTATAATAGTTTCAAATTTTTATATTTTCACAGAAATTTAAAATGTATTCATTGAAATCAAGCCCAAACACACCTGACCGATTGCAACCTATTATTTAGCCGGGCCCAGTTTGCTACCTGACTATCACAATGTATAATTGACGTTAAAGAATGCGGTAAATGTATACACGCCATTCTACAGACCATTTTTCACCTTACATTTCACACAGTAATTGAGTGTCGTCCTGATTCACACGTTTCTTTTCATACTTTTCATTTCTGTTCACATTTATAGTGTCATCCAACTATAGTTTAAAAGTGTCATCCAACCGCCAATACGAGAAGGTTATATAGTTTCACCAGATATACGTAAATGTAATTCAGTAAACTTGACTCACAGTTGGGAAAATGAAAAATACACACGCGTAATAAATGTGTTCGTCGGATATAAGTCGTCGCCTTTGATAATGTATACCGCAGTACTAGACAAAACGTCACGCATAAAAACCTTCAGACCATGGACAAAAAACCTGGAAAATAGCTTTCACCCCGGCCTTGAACACTCGCATGATGATTTGTGGAGGTGTCTATCAATATTTGTTTTCTTTCGATAACAATCTGTATCGAAATGATCTGGTGACTTTTCCATCATGAAGAGGAAGTTGATGACCATCTTGCCAATATCTACTGTTTCAACTTTATTTTCAGTTATTGTTCTTTTAGATCAGGGGTCTCCAAACTACGGCCCGCGGGCCAAATCCGGCCCGCCAGTGTCATCAATCCGGCCCGCGACAGCCAATGATATACTGTCATCAATCTGGCCCGCGACAGTCAATGATTACCTAATTGTTATTATTATTGCTGTGATAAGTTGAAGAAGAGAACACAGAATGATAATTACTTGGTTTTATTTACTTGCAAGGTAAAACTTAAGACAGAAATGATGACAAAGAAAACTTAAGTATCTAAGTTTAAGCATATTAATAACTAACAAATAAAGCAAAAACACTAATGAGATTTATGTAATTGTGATTTTCCACCGACAATACTTTGTAGTTGTGGATCAATTTTACTTATACCAATTATCAAAAGAGATTTAAGATGCTCATCGGTTAATTGAGATCTGTAAACATTCTTTGTGTACTTCATCTTGGAAAGATGAATTTTGATATTTGTTCTTAAGCATATCACTGCACCGTAAATCAATAATTTCCATTTGGACTTCCGGAGCCAGGAAATATATATATATATATATATATATATATATATATATATATATATATATATATATATATATATCTATCTTCTATGTACTGAGTACAAGATATCCAAATAAGTGCTGTCATTAAACGCAAACGGTAACTGTCTTGTCTCCTATTTCACTTGTAAATGAAACAGATGTTACGTAAACGAATGTATTTTATCGTGTATTTTATAAATGAATCATGTACATTCTTTGTCGTTCTAGCCATACAGTTACAGGTTAATTTCATAAAAAAAAAATGACATTAATGACCAGAACACACTTCTAGCATGACAAGAATATCATGAATGAAAGTATGGGAATATTAAAATGTATCATTTTACAATCACTGATAAAAAACAATGACAGACCGAAACGCATGACCATGTACATTGCGGTAAGATGGCCAAACCAATTTTTTTCAAGAGCACATTCAATTTAAACTGGAAAACCATTTAATCAACTGCTGAATCAACTTATACAAAAGAATAAGAAACAATAGTTGTGGTTATCTTTTCATTCAGGTCGTCTCATTTGTTACACTTCGATGAAAATGTATTCAGAAGTAACACGAACTAAAAATGTATTTGTTGTTAAGTGGGTCGGCACAAAAAAACAATAATAAATACTATAGGGAAGAATTTCATTAGTTCGGACTTCCATTGTTTGATATTATATAAAATGATTTGAAATCCCTGAAAGAACTAAAAAAATAATTAAAAATTAAAGAAGAATAAAAATGAATAGCTGAAAAAAACCAATTATATTAAGCAAAAAACCTGAAAATATAATCATATTCAAAAATATATTAAATTAATTTTAATTTTATATTTTTTATTTATTTTTTGTTCAATTTGTTTCATTTTTACTTGTATTTCATTTTAATATACAGGTGTTTTGTTTAATATAATGGCTTTTGTTTCAGTTATTCATTTTTATTATTCTTCTTTGATTTTTAATTCTTTTTTTTTAGTTCTTTCAGGGATTTCAAATCATTTTATATAATATCAGACAATGGAAGTCCGAACCAATAAAATTCATCATGAAACATTGTCAATCACCTTCAAACTAAAGGGAAGGTTTGAAAACACCTAAGATATCCTCAAAAAACTTGCAATAATTGCAAAAAAACGATGAAAAAGCAGATTTACAGGTTATTATAATCGTCAGAATGTCGGAACTTAATAATTCCGAAATAAATTGTCCGATGTTCCCAAGTTTATTGGTCGCGGTATAATCGCTTTTCTGGATTTCCCAGTAAGAAGACGGGAGTGGCAGACTGGGGCATGAAGTATACAAGAAATCCACCCATACGGACCGATATTTGAATAAGAACGGCAATCATCATTCGCGACAGAAAAGAGGGGTTATTAGGACTCTTCTAGAGAAGGCAAGACTTATCTGCGAACCAGAAGGACTACAAGAGGAAATGTATCATCTGAAGAATGAGTTTCTGGGTAACGGATATAACGGAGCCGAAATCAACCGAATCTTATGACCCATACAGAAACACTTGAATAATTTTTGTGTATTGCTCTTCAGCTTCCTGAAAGAACGTTTCCTGCAAGTGGCCGTCGATGGATACCTCTCGAAGGCTTTAACCATCAACGCTAGTGTTCCCCACAGATTCATAAAGTCTCTAACCAAGAATATAATATATTACTTTGCTGACGACAGCACACTTGTCTCGTCATTCCATTTGGATTCCAGGACATCGGCTACGGAAGCACATCTTCACCGGCAGCAGGAGGTTGCATATCTTAATGAGGATCTAGAAGTGATTTCGAATTGGGGTGAATATAAATAGTTTCAATTCAATGCCACAAAAACCCATATGCAGGCATCGGTTTTCTTCAAGAAGATAAATGTCTCCGAACCGGATATAATAATATCAGGTCAGACAACATTGGAACAGCAGCGATACAGCAACATAGTACTAGTATTGTGTATTTTATACGTGTCCCTAATGTATACACGTGGTATGGACATAAAGTGAAAGAAATCGTAGTGAAACAGTCATATTCATAACTTTTCTCTTTTCATTTTTCACATTTCTTCTGCGATAGTTTTAGCATATATTCTGTCTTTTCTAATAAATGTTTTTCTTCTTATTATTTTTAAATGGGTGAAGGGCATATTGTGTATGTAATTTCAGATGTTAATATTAACAAAACAAAATATTTTCATCACTAATATTCAACTAATGAAGGGTTTTGCCTCAAAAGGTATATTCAAAACATTTATTTGGTTTTCATCATTACTAGTATTGTCAATGTAATTTTTGAAGTAATTTCACCTAGTACCATGATTGGGGCGAAATATAAATTATAAAATCCACACAGGGCCCTGAACCAGTCGTCTGATTTCACAAAACCAAACCCTAAAAGACTTAGATTGTTCCAAGTAATTGGAAAAATCCAGTGACATATTTCAAACAGAAAACCTTCGGTATGTTTGCACGATATCAATAAATATTCATTACATAGTTCTGGAGTTTATTTGCCCAAGTTTAATGTTTGATCGAACATTCCGATCGCTCCGCTACAATCAGGGAACGTGATTGATTTTTTTTTCGTATTCGGCTTCAAACAAAACTCATAAATGAAACATGTAACGAACGAACGAGCAAAATGTAACTAAAAATAGCACGTTTTGTTGAAGCGGGTCGATTTGTATAACCCGATCGAGTCGAAGGAATTGGAAGTTGAAATTGAATTCGATCGAATGAAGTACGATATGAGTCGTCGCATGGTAATTTGTCGAAAATATTCACCAAATTTCGCTCAAATTCAGAGAGCCGGCGATTTAAAAAAGTTTTGACAAAAACTTCCATTGGTACTTGCTAAGAATCTTACGTTAAATGGTAAAATCTTAGTAATACTTTGCCCACACGCGTCTTCTGAAGATTTTAGAGTGTTTTTTAGCTGTTTTAAGGAAAAACTTCAACCCTCCATAAATCAGACAAAGAGACAAGTTAAGATGATATGCAAGAAATAAATTCGTTTTTTGAAGAACTCCTTTTTTAAAACAATTGAATTAGGCACTTCTACGAAGTGAATTATATGATCATTGTACTGAATCAAAGTTATTCAAAAATAATTAATTGCTTTGAAAATTTCTGTAGTAATCAGCTGTGCTCAGAATAGCATCGTTGAAGTTTTTACAGAAATTTATGTTATAACAGAAAGTTCTAAGTAAAAAAAGCAATCCCAGATACCCAGAAAATTGGAAAACTATAAACATTAAGTAAAAAATGGGGGTTATTCCGTTAACTATGTAAGGACAGCATGCATGTGAACCACACCGAGTCTGATGAACATTCTGAAATAAACCCACTCTATAATTATATTCAAACAGGCTGGTCCAAACCATGATCGAATTACATTCTCAAACAGATCGGCTTTAGCTTTTCGAACAATTTTTTAGGTCCTTTCAGTTCTTCCAACAAGGTAATAGATAAAGTAATGAATTAGAATACAACTCCGATCAACTTCCCCCCAATAGCATATCTGTCGACGTGGATCAATCAGAACAACCTATTAATAGTGCGGTCCAATCAGAAAGACCCAGCAAAAGTGAGTATTCGCCCCCATTACCATCCACCACCCCACCGTCGGCCTCGCTGCCATCCCCACCATCATCCCCACTAACCTCTGAAATTATGAATACGAGTGAAAACGTAGCTTACCAGTTAGTCGTTGCTGAGACTCCGAGATATAATTTTCGTATTCGTAGTCAACGCACATACCATTCATGATGTCTGCCTATGTTCTTATATTTTTTGTGATGAACTTTTTTATGCCCTTTATTATTACTATCCAGATCAAATAAATGGGGGAACTTTGATTTCTCCGCAGAAAAATGTCTTTCAAAGAATATAACCCATAAAGCAGCTTCCACAATATACAGTAATAACTGATTTCACTGGACGAAGGTGGCTCTAAACAATTCAGTTACTTACTTCCTTTCTTTGGAAGATTCTCTCATCCATTTTTTTTGTATCAGATGGAGTAGTAGAAAGCCAAAAACTTTCTTTCCCAAAAATTAATCACTCCTAAAAATATAACCCTTTCAATTCAAATTCAGTTACGTATTGAAAAAAAAATCACATTTTTTGTAGATAGACAATCAGATATAGTAAACACGTTTACTTTCGATATTAATGCATTTTTAGCTAGAAGACGCCATTTTACATAAAATATGGCGGACTACCCAAGATGGTGAACTAGTTTTGGGAGCACACCCATGATATGGGTTTCAGATGGAAAAGATTACTGAAAAAATACGAAAAATAACTTGACAACCACCTGGAGGACATCAATTACAAGTGAAAATCTCGAGGCAATAGAGCGTTGGCCCGCTATATGTGATATGGGTATAGGAGCTGGTTTTTGGGTTAACGTCAAGCTGCAATGCAATCTTTCCCGTATATTTGACTGAACTTCTTCTATTGCATTAAGAATAGCTTCTTCTAACTCAGACGTTGTCACAGTTTCAGTTCTTTCACCTAATTTTACGCGTATTTCATTGATGATGGATGTGTAATTGTTCGTTTCTATAACTGCTTTTATTCATTTTAGTTACAAAATTGATTTGCTACAAATGTAACAATGGAACAGTATTGAACTAGTCGAAATTGTGGCTGTTATTCGTGGTAATCGAGTAATCAAAATAAAGATTCTGTTGGTGATTGAGATCCGATTCAACCCAGGACCCCGGCACACTAGTCCAAAGATCTTACCACTACTGTAAGAAGCTGCTTACAAGTTGGTGTATCATAAAATTATTTGAGTTTCTAATCACTTTCACTTTGCTATTGAGTGATGAACTTATATCACAAGTTTTTAGTGGGATACACACATTTTCACTTTTCTTGTTATTGTTTGAAACTATATATCTTCTGGCGTAGTTCTTCACGGATGGTATCACATTCTGAAGTGTCATCACGGGTGTACATCCGTTCTTCTTTGATATTATCACGATCTTTCGCCTAGATCCCACTTGCCATATTCATGTGATCTGCTTGGTAGCTGAACTTGAAAGTAAAATAATTATTGTCGATTTTTGTCTATTTATACTTTGCCGTTGGTTGTATACTGGAGGTACATTGATTATTGCTCTGGGCTGTGTGTTTGATGTTGGTGGTGGTGCACTGGTTCTGGTTTCGGATATGATGGTTTTCCATGCAGCTGAGAGGTAGTGTGTATCATTTTTCTGGTTTAGATTGCCGATCTTCTCAATTTCAATTGCCTCCCTCATCATTCTGGTTTTTTGGTGTTGTATACTGAAGATCTGTTTGCAGCTTTTGAAGTCGAGGTGGTACTTGTATAAAGCTGAGGTTGTTTGTTGCGAAGTTTGAGTTTGTGTTCCTCTAATCTGATTGATATCCGCCTATATGTTTGGCCGACGTATTCCCGCTGCAATCTCCACATGCGATTATATATAGGCTTTGGTTTTCTAGGTTCACTTTGTCTTTTAGGTTATTCAAGGAACTTCTGATGGTTCTCGTTGGTGTATATATTGTGTTGTTTTACAATTCTTCTTATTTTATCTGTAACTCCTTTAACGTAGGGCTTTGGTATCCTCTGTGTTTGTTTCTTCTTGTTTTTTTTCGGTGTGTAGAGCTTTGTGGATTGTATGCTTTTTATATCCAATCTGATGAGGAGCTTTTGTATGTCTTTCATTTCGTAATATTTCGCGTCTTCGTCTGTTAGGCTTTTAGATCTGAATATAAGGGTGTTGGCTACCATTTGTATTTATGTAGGACGATGAAGTGACTCCGCGTTCAATTATCTATCAGAATGCGTTGATTTCCTGTATACGATGTGCTCAATTCCTCCATTGCTATTTCTTCTGACTAATACATCGAGAAAAGATAACTCGTTGTTTCACTAGTTCGGACTTCCATTGTCTAATATATAAAATGATCAGTCATCACCCGAAGACGATTGTAGATACTAACAATCAAAACGTCGTGAACTAACGGGGCTTGGAATCTTTCATCTTTTAATTATTATTTTCATTTTTATTTCTTTATAATTTTTATTTTTTATTTTTTGTTTCAATCGTTCTATTTCTACTTGTATTTTATTTCACTATTCTTTCATTTCAGGTTATTTTTGCTTAATATAATTGTTATTTTCAGCTATTCATTTTCAATTCTCCTTTTTATAGTTGTTTCAGGGATTTCAAATCATTTTATATATTAGACAATGGAAGTACGAACTAGTGAAATTCATCATGAAACATTGTCAATCACCTTGAAACAAACATAACTTGTTACTTTCTATTTTTGTGGATTGGATGTTCTCGTGGAGTGAGTTTAGTTATGCCACGAACCGCTAAAGTTTTTCATGTTCATGAGGCCAAATGATGGATATGTCATCGACAAGTTTAGCTACCAAGCAGAGCACATAAATATGGCAAGTGGATCTTGCCGAAACGTCGTGATAATGTCATCACGCGTGTATATTCTAAAGACATCATAGATGTAGAACTAAAAATTAAAATCAGAACAGCACTAGGTCCGGTCCTGTCCCGTTGTTCGGTAGACAATGTTTATTCCAAGGTGGGAAAATACGGTGAGTGTGCAATACAGTCTCTAGTCGCGATACCGTGAAATATCTGTTCCGAGAAATTTGTTCGGTCGGTCGCTAGATATAAATTGAATTCTTCAGAAACTTCGCACTGACCACTATTCTGTATTCACTGCCAAGAAGTTACATGAGCCTTTCTCGATCCACTAGCATTGTTGTCTTGATAGACTCGACACTGAAGAAAAAATTATAGTCTGTTGCCGTTCACGTATCTTTTTTTTAGTATGGTGGTATATCTATAGTTACATAGTCCCCTTTCCGAAATGTTGAAAGATATACTAATATATCCATCGTTACAATATCGAAAAGAAACAATATAAAATACACACAATTTTCTGGTTCGATATCAACCAAATGATTCGTTTCTAAACGATTCAAAATGTAGTTTAAAAGAAACATGATGCCTTCCTCAGAAACAAGATTCTTCATACGCCACTGCTTCCAGAAAAAAACTGATCTGATTAAACAATCGAATTATATTGAGAAGACTGGAATGGAACTTACAATCAACAGAAAAACAATTTATTTTATCATGAATTTTTTTGAAAAATGAAACCAATACGAAAAATCAAAGCTACATGACAATCTTCATTGAATAATAATAATAATGTAAGTTTATTAATGACATTTTATAATATATACATCGAATTGACGACCTCTTTGTTGAATGCACATAAGTTGCCGGTCCAGACAATTTCTGTGGCAATTTTCTAGCATAATAGTAATAATACTAATACATACATCTCTAATTTTTTGTTTGAGATGGTCGATATCAGTACTTGGTGTTGAAAAAACCTTATCCCTTATGTCAGAGAAAAATCTAAAGGAGTAAGATCTGTGGATTGAGCTGGCCAGTTTTTTGGTCCATTGTTTCCAATCCACTTTCTTGGAAAAATTACATCTAAATGTTCCCTCACTAGTAAGTAAGTAAGTAAGTAATTTTGTTCATTTCATTTCATGCATTATGGGGAGGAGCGCCGTCCTGTTAAAAATATTGTATTTCAGTGGCAACTCTTCTAAGTAACCATCGAATTCATTGAATAGAAAATGAAGATACATTTCACTATTCAATGATCATCGTAAAAGAAAGAGCAAAGGATGTTTGTTCCCACAATTCCCAATCAAACATTTATTCCGAACCTTTTTTGGAAATTGGTTTACCTATGTAAATGTTCATTTGTATTCCACCTATAATGGATATTTCTGTCAACCAACCATTGTTGTTGAATTTTGATTCGTCAGTCCATATTATTTTTTTACAAATATTTTCAACTTTCCCATTTCAACGTCTTAACCACTTCGTAAATCGTATTTACTCTCCTTTCGTAATCCCTTTCATTTAGGTGATGAACTTTGCGTATCCTGTAGCATTTATATTTGTTCTTTTTCAAAATAGTTCTGGTGGATTTTACAGAAATCACAATTTCGTGGGCAATTTCTCGTAAAGAACAATTTTGATTAGCATGATTTTTGTAACTAGCCAATCCTAAATTTAAATAAAAGATGTTTCAACTGTGTAAATGTTTATGTGGTAATATTTGCTTACAAATAACATTTATTTGGTTCTTCACACTTCTAGTAACCCCACATTTTTTTGTTTTCTTTCTGTCAAATTCACCATAGTCCCTCAAATTTCTTCCTAATCGTCTAAAAATTTGGATGTTCGGAATACGACGATTCGAGTATAACTCAACATACATATTCCTTGTCAAAATAGGATTTCTATTTGATTTTGCATAACTGAATAGCATATAAGTCCTTTCATGATTTGAAAATACATTTACATCTTTGATATGTTCATAAACGTCTGACAGTTCTCAACAGATATCAACAACGCAATCATTTTTCCTGCCATAGAAACCAAGCAAAGCAAAGTTTAAGATGGTGAATGAATTGAGATGGTATTTGATCACACTAAATTACAAAACAATCAAATTTTGACCAGAAACCGATATTGAGAATTATAAAAATATTACGAATTATAATTGATTTGGGACAAACAAGCCTTGAAAGAAGGATTACGACAATACAAAAAATTTTCAAAACGAAAAAGTATGAATTTTCATTGTGTTAGAGCACCTTCCTGTCGAATTTATTGGGTTGTCTGAATTATATTCTCAAGAAATAAACAATTTACAAAAGAAGTAACGACAGGACCGTAATTTAAAATTGTTGTCACTGATGATGGTAGTTATTTCAAATGAAACGCTGAAAATATCAAATGAGATATACCTTTGAATTGTGAATTTATCGCTTTATCAATATCTGTAATAAAATAGACAGGTCAGTATTAAAAAAATGATGGTGGCCATGTTGACACGAAACGTTTAATCGAATATTTATTATTACATCTGTTTAAATCTGTTTAAAATCTGTTTTTCCGTTAATCAGCTGCGGCCCCCATACGAACGACAACTCTCAGAAGTTGAGAAACTTGTGCGAGCTAAGGACTAACGAGGTCTTACCTTTTAACGTGTGATTCCTAACACGGTTGCAGAATCATTCCAGCTTCAACCAGATACATTCTCTCGAGAAAAATAACATCGTCATAGTACATTTCGAATACAATAAAAACATTTTTTCAATTTTTTTTATATATTCTCCGAAATAACAATTCCATTGGAAAAAACGAAAAACAACATTTTTTGTTTTCCCCGTATAACTCGAGAACGGCGAGAATCTCCGTGAATTTTCTTCGGCCATTGTATTGTTCCTGATGACGTTATTTTTTTCACATTTAATTGCCTTCGTATCTGTTACGGTTTAGAATATAGCAATGTTACCACATGATAAAAGAAACGGCCTATATATTATTTTACGTTATAAGTCCGGTGGATGACTATTACAATACGTGTTGTTCTACGCCGCAATAACATGCAAATTGCAAATGTAATTGGGCAGTTTAAAATAATTGTACCAATTTTAGTTGCGCAATATATATATAAAAAATATAATTGAGAGTCCATTTTACAGTTTTCTAATATTTTTCATTTAGTAAAGTTGTGGAAACATATACTTTACAAGTAAAAGGACCTGAATATTAATAATACGTATCAAGAGAAATACGGCCCAATAAAATAAGAATTGGGTATCAATTTTAGTCAAGCAAAATATTTGGAAAATAATACATAATTAGGAGTTTTTCACCATAGTTTTCCGATAGTTGGTAGAAAAATTCATTTAACAAGTAAAATTACTAACTTAATTTACCTTAAGTTAGTAATTTAACATAGTACAAAAGACGTAATATGGAGTCTATTTGATGATTATATGGCTTTCTTCATTTACTAAGTTTAGTTGAAGAGAAACAGTGAGTAAGAAAAACTTCTTTGCTTTTGAAAACAAAAAGACAAAAAGTATTGTTAGGCAACACATTACGGTACCATATTGTCCGATTTACCGGCCGCAAATAAGTAAAATGTACGTTGATTTACTGGATATAATGAAATCAAAATATGTTATTTCAATCGATACATTTCATCAGACATGTAGTAGTGTTTGGACAAATAAATAAATGCGAGTGAATGAGTGATTGATTACATTTCATGAAATTCCTTATATTTCCCGTGATAGAAATCGCACGTTGATCTTATACTCGCCGCACAAGTTCAACTTCTCAGGGTTGCCGTTCGTAGAAAGGCGACATCTAGTTAACGAAAACGACTGGCCAAGTTCACGTCTCTGTGGGAAAAGTAAAAACCTACCAAACTTGTTTCCGCCACTAGAAGTAGGATCTGTATCTGTAGAGCAGGGAGGGTGAGCATTTAGGCCACATGTGACCCATTGTACATCCTCCCGAGGAGTTGTTCTCCCAGGTCATCGTCCATCCTGTCCTTTCCAGGAAGGTGGACAGGTCACTGGGAGACATCTCCTCTATACCTGCAGGTGTAGGCCAAGACTCGCCGAACACACACTCTCTTATTGACGATAATTCCAGGCACTCGCATAGGACATGCCTGACAGTCTCATCTCTCTGTTCACACATCCATAGAGGTGTGTCCACTAGCCCCATATTATGGAGGTGTTTCCTTAGTTAACAGTCGCCAGTCAGAAATCCTACTGTTAAGCGTAGATTTTTCATGGTCATCGCCAGATATTTCTTCGGCGCCAGCTTCTCAGGGTCGCCCAGGGCGATTGCATCCTTTAATTCCATCTCATTCCTTTAGGGATTGAGCATGGGTGTAACATTTGGCTAGTTCCGCAATTGTCGAAGTCATCGGGCCGTAGTCCAGCCGATTACCTTTACTTCTGTCGTGCCCTTTAACCCACCTCAGGATAATGTTATTATCTACCGAATCTTTGGCTAAATCTTGGTGGCATTCTAGAAGTAAGATATTACATATGCAATTTATTTGGAAGGCTGTGAACATTCAAAAATCTTTTTGGGAAAGGAACTTTTTGGCTTTCTACTACTCCTTCTCGATACAAAAATATGAGGCAATCTTCCAAAGAAAGGAAGGAAGTAATCAATTTGAAAATAAGTAACTCTATACATGGATGTGTAGATCATGCAAAGAAGTAACTTTCAGACACAAACAGAAAGAAAGTCCTCCTGAAACAACTACTTTCATATAAACATTGAATTATACGAAAGAAAAAATTCTTTCGAAACAAATACTTCTATATGAACACTGAATTATACAGAAGATACTTTTCTCTACTCAGTTCGTATTTCAAACATTCGTTGTGGAATAAAAATCAGATATCATTCACACGAGTTCTACTTTAAATGAATGGCAACAAATTGCACTCACATAGAACACTGCCATCCTCACTGGTATACACCGATGTTTCGCCTTAAGACACTTGCCCTAAGACTCTTCAGTACCAAATTGGATAACATTATAGAAAATACACACACTTCATTGATGACATCCTTCTTTTTTTGTATCAAGATGGAGTAGTAGAAAGCCAAAAACTTTCTTTCCCAAAAATTAATCACTCCTAAAAAATATAACCCCTTCAATTCATTCAAAAATCATTTTGCAAGTCCCACAGACTAAATTTCACTTATAATTTTAGCGATAAATGCTTCAGCACCCTTACCTGCGGTTTGGTTTCAAAACTCTGCTCTCGTGCGTCAAAAACCACATATAGTGTGGAAGTTCAATGTTTAGAAATGACTGGCAGGAATGCCAGGCGTTCAAAATTGATTAACATTGCATGAACAGTTAATCTCAAGAAAATACATTGAATAATCACGTATGAAGTGTTTGTGACGTAGGTATATTGGGTGTTGTTTGAAACAAATGCATTCCAAAAGTTACTATTATATGCTGAAAATTTGAGTTTGGAAATAAATTTCTTTTTCAACATCTCAGGTGGGTTCGCTTAAATAAATTAAAACAGGAAGCAACTCATACCTGTTGATAACATGATAACAATGAGGTTAAGTGGAAGAGCAATTGAATGATGACTTATCATCATGTAAATTGAACTTCGCCTTTTATTTTCATACAATAAATGAACAGTTCTTGATTAATTTGCTTTAAATGTATTAGAAGACAATAAAGGCGATATTATCATTATTATTTAGAAGAGGCACAATCAAAATGCCAATAAATAAAAAAATTAATGAAACTATGTAAAAGACTTCAAAACTCATTCAACTCAAAGAACATCAATTAAGAAGCTTAGAAATATGTTCTATGACTAGCAAAAATTCAAGAATTTTGGAACACGACTTAGAATTCAAAAATGTCATTTATCGTCTGTTACACAAATTACACTCTGAAATGTCTTATTGAATCAGCTGATTTTTACTTTAATCAATTCTACTATCCTTCTAATGGATCATGGATATAATTTGCATATGCATATGATTTATTTTTGGAAAAGTTCGAACTTTCAATCTGTAGTATGAAAACCTCTCCTTTGTGTGATGTTTACCATTAAAATTATTCATTGGGAATTCTGGAAAACCTTGGGAAACTGAAAAACCTACCTTTTTCGATTGGCTTTCACGGTAGGTTGTATTGGTTGCATTTTAATTAACAATTTGTTTTCTGAATTTTTTTGAGTAATTTTGTAAGAAATTTCAGAGCATAAAAGAAATGTGGCTTCCCTCTCGAAGCTCGGAAAACAATCCCCGTTATTGGCCACTTTGGGTGGTCGACATACGAAATGTCGCAAACTAACGATGAACAGTGCGTTCATCAACACCATCATTGCCAAAAGCCTCGTTAATTTTTCGGGCTGTTTCGGCAGTGCTTTGGTTCAGTTTAAATTCGTCGAGAAAAACTACCCAAAAATCGTTTAACGATATCATATAGTAAAAGCTGTAAAGAGGAAAAAAATAAATTCGAAAAAAATCAACAGCATTAATGTATATAGAACGCAGTTCTCTATCGACACAATGAAATGAATATTTATTGACACATGGAGCTACAAAAACACATGAAATTAAAACGAACAAAATTTATGAAACAACCCAATAATTTAAACAGTTATGGCCTATTGAGATTTAAATATTTCTGAAATAGCTCTTCACATTGTTAATACTTCATGTTTCTGGAAATTCTTCTCGAACACTCTATGCGATTGTTTCTGTGTGAAAAAATGAAAAAAAACTGTTTCAATTTGCTGTAAAGGGTATCATTCATTTCTCAAAGCAGGACATTCTAACAATATTATATATTTCCAATTACAATGGTTACCCACAGCTATTACTATTACTAATATGGTCTCAACAGAGGAAATCAAAAAAAATTGGGTCAAAACATTATATCTTTTGGTCGATTATGAAGATAATTATTGTGTGATTCTTTCATATTTATAAAATGGTTATCAGTTTTTATATTTGGAGGCATGACAGCTGTTATAGATTCATGAAGATAGAACTACTGAGAGAAGTGAAGATAGCTACAAGAATTGTGGATTCTAGGTCTATAATTTTTTTATTTCGATAGTATTTGATTGACGTAGCTGTCGAAATTGTGATTTTTGAAATTTCGTTCATCAAGAAAATACACCAAAAATATCTGAGGATCCAAATATTGATGAGAATGATATAAAATATATATATTATTCTTTCATAGCTGTAGAACGTATCGAATGCATTTTTTCATTCAAATTCAATTTTCATTTTCATATAGAAAAATGTTCACTGTTAGAAACTGTTTTTGTGTCTTGAGAATTATGATGAATGGGCATACTTCACAAGTTTCCTTAATTTTCCTCCCACTATAACACATGCCATAGTTGGACATTGATATGAAATAACATGTAAACTCCCAAAAATCATCATCTCTAGGGTACTAGCTTTGGAAAGTTGGCCAGAAACGTTTTTTTGGTATGGTATCAAAATTCATCTAGAAACGTTATTTATACAAAATAACGATAATGGGGGTTGACACCAGTGTCCAATTATTCAACTCAAGTAAAATATTGTAAAAGTTCTTTAATGTAAACGGCAACTATAATACCTCTTTTGAATCAAGAATGGTACGGATATTCTGTAACCTTTAGGTAAACGAAGTTGATGACAATATCAAACCTAACCTAACCCTTAGCCTAACCTAGCCTATAAACTAACCTATACTTCTTATCAAAAACTAATCTAGCCTATAAAATCGAAAAGGACTGATGTGTGCTAATTCACAAAAGTGTACACAATTACAGTACTGTCATTACACCCAAGGGATGATCTTTTTTGCGAAACTCATTTTTTCCAGCGGACAAAATACATTTACCTACTGTCCTATCCACCAAAATGGATTTCCTGGTGGCTTTTTCTGTCTTTATTTATTGCTAATTTGTCTTCTTTCAGTGTCTCAATTTTTAGATGAAATGATTTTGTTAACTATTTTCTTTTTTTTTTTGTGAAAAGACACTGGAACTTGGAGAGATGAAATCTGTAGATTTGGAAAAACAAATAATCCCAATTCCTAGAATTTGTTTTTCCTAAAAAACTGTATTTTGCAATATCAGAACTCAGATTCATTTTCTGTGAGGCCCTTAAATTATATAAAAAAACATGTACTACCTATGTATGAAATATAGCAACTTAAAATTAGCTTCATAAAAGCATGAAAACGAAAAGTACGAGCAACTGTACTACAATACCCGTGATGTTCATAGCTGATATTTCAACTGAATTGCAACAAAACATGACAAGAATTTCTTCATCGCCCACTTCACATTCTCCGCAATCACTATTTGCAAACCCCTCGACACAGTGACAGGCTAATTGTTGTTCTATGGCGCCCGCCATGGCAACTCTCGATTTTATTACTGTCATAAACCAGTCGATTGTTTATGTTTGATCGGTTTTGATTATATCTTTCAGCGGACAATCAAAACCATTTACCTTGTAGATTGATAAATGAAACGGGATTGACAATATCTAGACACAGCAATCGTATTGGGTCCCGACAAAATGATCGGGAAAAATGGTGTCGTAAAAGTAAAGAATAATTACAAAGCGATAAAAGCTAGCATTGCTTTAGATAATACAAGAGCACATAATTCGGTTCCTGATAGCTCAATTTCAATATTTTCAAAAACTACACCTCACGATTTGATCTTCACAAACTTCATTTTGAAAAATATATCACAACATGTTTCGATAGCATAGTAGCTTTTCCAAGTGATTTATAATTCAAGTTGTTCTTACATTAATATTTATATACTATAGGTAACCACAATTGAAACTACCTCAAAAAAATTACCTAAACCTCTACCTAAGGTACCTGTTCAATTATGATTACCTGAAGCATATCACCTTACATCTACATCAATAATAATTCTTTCTCGGTTTTTAAGAAAACAAGTTCAATAATGACCAAATCCAGTTGGTCATTCACCACAATGTTTGAATTTTCAAGTTTATTAATTTTCATTGCTTCCAAATGATTCAGTTTCTAATCTTTATTTTCTATGTGCAAAATTTTGAACTCTTCATCAAAGATATGATTTTCTTCTAGAAGATGATTTGAATATGTTGAATTTGTTTTCTTAGTTACATAGCTCGTATGATGTTCCTGGATTCGATTCCTGAATGTCCTACCCGTTTGACCAATATATACTTTAGGGCACGTTCCACACATTAATTTATATACTCCTGATTTCTCAAATTTGGATGTTCTGTCTTTATTATTTTAACTAACTTTCCCAACGTATTACTTGTTCTATATGCAATTTCAATATCTCGTTTCCTCAAAAATGAAGCCAAATGGTTGTCCAAAATACGTTAAAGCTCTATAATTTTGATTAACTTTAACGTATTTTGGACAACCAACGGAAAAAGTGGCTTCATTTTTGAGGAAACGAGATATTGAAATTGCATATAAGTTATACGTTGGGAAAGTTAATTAAAAATAATGAAGACAATAAATCAAAGTGTGAAACGTGCCCTAAGTTATATATTGGTCAAACGGGCAGGACATTCAGGAATCGAATCGAGGAACATCATACGAGCTATGTAAAATAAGAAAACAAATTCTTGGAGAAAATCATATCTTTAATCATACATGGAGATGCATTAAACATCAATGGGCTCTTGTCCGAATAATTCGTAAGTTCTACAATCTACCTCAAAATGTAGACCAATCTCTTTGGCGTAAAGAAAACGCGTTTTTTTTTCAAAATTGAAATTTTGTAGAACGATTTATCTTTTGCCTCAAAATAGGCCTCAGTTTCAACAATAACCTCTCCATTCGAGCAACGTTTCTTACCGGTGAGCATTTTTTTGAGGTCTGCGAATAGCCAGTAGTCGCCGGGAGCCAAATCTGGCGAATACGGTATATGCGAGGGCAATTTGAAGCCCAATTTATGCAATTTTGTCATTGTTTTGATTGAATTGTGACACGGTGCGTTGTCTTGGCAAAACAACATTTTTTTCGTTGCCATATGCTGTCGTTTCTTTGCAATTTCGGCTTTAAAATGCTCCAATAACGCCATATAATATTCACTGTTGATGGTATTTCCCTTTTCGAAATGGTCGATGAACATTACCTACCGATGCCATAACCTTCCTATAAAAAAAAGTATAACAATTTTCAATTGAAGGTAACTCATATACAAATTGAACTGAGAGCTAATGGCAATAATGTTAAATGTTAGAACCGAATTCTTACCGGGGTCATTTTTATTGTCTATGCATCGCCATTGTGAATAATTGAAAAGTAAGATGATTCCATAAAATTTGCCCCCCGTAACAAGATAGCTTCTGCATATCGATAGGATGTACGAGCGAATAGGTGAACCAGTTCGTTAAATACTTTGAAACATCGGTAAACTGATCAACACTTCGCATGTCTATTATATTTGCGTCCTTAGAATGCCATAACTAGTAATTCGGTTTCTTCATTATCAAGCGTTCATATCTGCATAGGCGTAGTGTGTTCTATTTCTTGTAAAGGTAACTTTGTTTTGTATTCATTGAATATATTTTATTATATTTATTGAATACACTGTTATATTCATCAACTTTAAAATATAAAATAAAGTTGGCCCATACTTGTTTTTCATAAAACATTATCATAGATTTTCATCACATTCACACTTTATTGTGAGATAATTAGTTGACCTAGTCATTAAACTCAAGTATAAATGTTCGTTAAACTCAGGTATAACTGTCATTAATTAGTTCCTAGAATATTATTAGTTTTTAAGTAGATAGTAATATTTCACAAAGTATATATAAATCACAATGTATGTAGAATTCCGTTTGTTAGTGAACACGCTTGAAAAATCTACTGTGCAGCGAAACACGTGTTGCGGATTTGTTAATCTGTAAAGTGTTTTTCAAAATACATCAACTTTAAAATAGTTTTTGAGGTAAGTAAACAACTGACAAATAGCTGAATAATATGATGGAATTTTATTATTTGTATAGTATTAAGATGGATGCCGTAGCAGGTCCAAGTAATGTACAAAGGAAGCGGAAGTTTATGTCGTTAGAAGAAAAACATTGTCTATAGAGTGTACGAAAATTTAAAAAATACACTCCGTACAGTGGAAGCTGTAGCCCAGTGTTCATTTTTAACGGGAATATCCGTGTCGACAATTGAACGCATTGTACGTGAAAAAACGGTGACTGGGATTGTGCAAACTCCAAAAGTACATAGTCGTGGTAGAAAAAAATTGAATTGGACGGATACGGAAAGAAGATTGGGCTAATGCTGTAGGCCATGTGATCAAGGAAGAACAGAAAATGTGGATACTGGACGGGATGGTAGACACTGTTTTCGACCAAATAATAATAGATTTAAGTGTGACTGGGGATTCCACTTCGGACGAGTCAATTGATTCTCAAACTTCATAAGCATAAAATAGGTAATTATTTCTTTGCTTTGTAGTTCTCTTTCTATATATTTTTTGAAGTACTGTATTAGGCATAATAAGAAAATATAATCAGTTTTACCATTGACACCAGGTAGCGCCACCTACTATAACAATTTTTACGTAATTACCTATGTGTTTAAATAAAAATATAATTTTGGTATGCCTCTGCAGGGTTGGTACGAGGATTATCCGTTGGTCACTTCAAGTGCGACGTTGCTAATGAATCACCTTCAATTGAAAATTGTTATAGTATTGCCGATTGTTGTGCTTTCGCTCGCTTTGGACGAGGTTCACCAGTTGCTCTACACTCAGATGATGATCGTTTCGATTCCGGAGTAAAGTGATGGATCCATGTTTCATCCATTGTCAGATATTCACATAAAAATTCCGGTTTTTTATGTTTAAACATAGCCAATCACTACTCAGAATCATCAAGACGTTCTTGTATTTGGTCAACAGTGAGGTCGCGTGGCACCCACTTTGAACAGAGCTTTTTCATAGTCAAATATCATATAATATAAAGCCAATACGTTCTTCTGATATCTACACAATATCAGCTAACTCACGCAACTTCACTTTTCGATAATTCAAAAAGATTTTGTGGATTTTTTTTATGGTTTCTAGTATTACTGCCTCATTTGGACGTCCACTGCGTTTCACATCATCGGTGTTTCTACTACCACGTTTAAAGTCAGCAAACCAACATTTAATTGTTATTTCTGATGGAGTCGAGTTCTTATAAGACTTTTCTAACCATTGCTTCACTTGAAAGGTATTTTTCCCATCAAGAAGCACTGTAAAATTGAAACACGAAATTGTTTTTGATTTATTGTTTCAAAAATAACAAAAGTAATGCACAATAGCACAATAACTCACTAACTTACGAGTAGGAAAAAAAGCTGGTAAGATAAAATTTCACCAAGTGATCATCTTCATGAGACTGAACTAAATATACTCACAATGTTATCCTTATATATACAATAGATACCATTTCTTAAATCAATTCTACAATATTGCCTTATCTACTAGCCTTTAATTGAATTTTACAATGTGTCCTTATGTAATAGGTAAATCTAATAATCAAAATATTATTTCAACTATATAGCTATATAGTATACTATTAGTTATTGGTCCACCATCGTTATTCACAATACTACCATGCTCACCCATCTCAACACTCCCACTGGCATCCAGATGCCTATAGTTGTCAACATGTCCAACTAATCCCAACGAACTAAAGTCCATATATCCCCCATGTGTCCATAACACTTTGCATCGCAGTCCTTACATCCAACACCGCAAATTCCAGACCCCTTTCCGAGCTGTCGACTTTGTCCCCTGGACAACAGTATTCTAAATGCATAGCAATATTTTGCAATATTTTTTGATAGGTAGTCTATGTGATTTTTTCCAGTCCAGTCTCCTATCTATCAAGAGTCCCAAAAATTTTATCTGATTGCATATGTTTATATTTTGATTATTATATTCAAAGGTATTCAACTCTGGGAAGGATCTATTTGCGAAATGAATTATTTGAGTTTTGTCAATATTAAGTAGTAGGTCATTTGCTGTGAGGAAATTGTTTAATACATCTAGCACATTTTTTGTCTTTGTCATGACCAACTGAGAATTCTTTTCTTTTACGATGACCGATATATCATCAGCATATAATACAATATCTTCATTAACTACAGTTGGTATTTCATTGGTGTACAGTATATATATAATAATGGGCCTAGGATGGATCCCTGTGGCACACCTTTTTCTTAATCACAATTGATTCTGATTTAATTATCCCCACGATGTCATTTTCAATCTGTTTATCAAATAGGATTTGATAAACAGTCCAAACATGTGTCTTTGATTCCATATTTATCAAGTTTGTTGCATAAAATTTCATTGTCAAATGCTTTTGACAGGTCAATATACAAAGTTACAGTAAAATCATCTTTGTTCAAATGATGTAAACATTTTTCAATGGTTTCATATATTGCTTGTATGGTTGATTTACCTTTACGGAATTCATTTTGTTCTTTTGCTAACAAAACATTATTATCATCTTAAATCTTGAGTAAACGTTTGTTCATGAGCTTTTCAAAAATTTTACTGGGATTTGGCAATAATAATACGGGCCTGTATTTACTTTCTTCATCTCTGTTTCCTTTTTTAAATATAGCTTTAATAAATGTCATTTTCAATACTTCTGGGACCACTGCTTGTGAGGAACATACATTTATAATATAAATCAAAGGATAGGCTATGATCTTTGCTGTTTCTTTCAATAGACACATAGGAATCTGATCTTCACCAACATATTTTTTATTTTTTAATTGTTCAATACATTCCATTATTTCAAGCGGAGTGGTAGGTTCAAAGAAAAAAGCATCATCACATTCTTTTATTTTTGTCAAATTTGGGCTATTAGGATATTTAACTTAAGACACCGGTACCTAGAAAAGGTATCTATGGTATAAATAAGAATAACATTATGAGTATATTTAGTTAAATCTTCCTCTTGTAGATGATCACCTGGTGATCGAAACACGTGTCAAGGTATTCAAATAACGGTTTGGAAATGGGAAAAACTCCAGTAATATTTAATGAGAACCTGCTTCAATGAATTTGTAGATGTCTTGAATATGTAAAACCACCGACACAAATTTTACGCAGGGATATATAGACTTCATCAGAGAAAAACCGCATCACAATAAAGGCCGGTCAACACCATCCCAGTGCCAAAATTTCTTTATTCGGGGATTCCAATCTTTACACTATCGGCCGGTAGGCCGAGATAATAACCGTGTAATAACTGACGTGATTCTGTCAATCGAACATGCATATAATTATTTTTCAATACAGTTACCTTCCAACAGCAAACTATGGTTTGATAAAAGTTCAGGTCCTTTGAAAATCTGGCTTACCAGCAATAGTGCCAAAATCCCGGCGCCAAAATGGCAAACTAATAATGAACAAAGGCAAAGAACTACACAATGAGAGAATAAGGATCAGCTTGTCCGTACCAAAAGTTCTAGTATTGAAACTTTGTCTTTGACTTTGTCTTGACCCTTTAAACTTTCTCAACTATCATTCTCTACAAGTGGAAACATCAAGACTACTATTTTGTCAAACCTCAAGGAATTTCATTAATAGTTTGCTTGGTGTTCTTGACAGAAAAGAATCAGGTCTGCAAGCTTGACATCTTGACAAGAACCACGTCTTATGGGGTAACTTGGAATATCCTCTAAAAAACGTTGGACGATATTCATAATTGATACCAGAGAGACAATATGATTGAAAACTCCACGCTGTATTAGATCCTTTCACCAAGAGGAGGAATTTGGATGATTCAACTTAACTTCCCTTCAATAGTGACGTTATTCTGCCTAGAGTCATATGCGACCATATTTCAGGCAGAAATCTATGCCATTGATGCAGATACTAGCGCAAGTAAACCTTACACATGAGTCAAGGGAAATATTCTTGGACAGCGAAGCAACTGTGGAAGCACTTGGATCTCACCAAGTAACGTTCACGTTGGTATTTTAGATAATCCAGGCCCTGCTCACATTGGTCTGGAAAATAATAGAGTTGACAAATACAAAAGAGGGTGCTGCGAGGGGTTTCATCGGACCAGTACCCATCATCGAAATCGATTTATGTTTTGCCAAACAAATACTGGATTATTTCACAAACTATATCGAATACGAATTGATTTCCACAAACTTAATTTACAAAAATATCACACTGATATTTTTGTGAATAAAGTTTGTGAAGATCAAATCGTTTTCGGTGTAATTTGTGAAATTACTATGGATCTTCATTAAGTAATGGCCGAGTCAATCGGAAAAAAATACTGGAGACTTAAAATGAATGTGAGAGTTTCGGGTTTCTGGCAAAATTAATTTCAGGGCATTCATGTCCTTCAAAAAAAGCAACCAAACAATTTGAATGTCGGAAGATCCGACGTAACGTCTCTGTTTGGTAGATAAAGAAGTAGCACAACCTACTTCGTTCTCAATGTTTGGTAGGGATTCACCCTGCCATTGAACCTGAAACATCACCCACCAAACACACAAGTACTGTTGGTGAAATGGTGGAGTTTGAATTGGTGTGAGCCAAAATTAACCCAGGTTTGTAATCTAACCTAACATAACCTCGGCCTTTGGCCGTGATTGGCATGAAGTTTGACTTTGAGGTTTACCTGATATTCTTTGCTCAAGGACCTCCACCTTTCTCAAAGAACGGTCCTCAAAAAGCAGCATCGATGGTTTCTTCTCGGATACCTTCACCATAAACGCTGGTGTTTTCTTAGAGTTGCTGGCTATTTCAGAGTTTTTTTGGTTCTGGTTTAATCTACTACCTTATAGAAGATTTGATGAATTCCTACAAATATTTACAATGAATTTCAACTTTTCACTTTCTCAACTTGTATGTTTTGCATACACAATAAAGGTTCATTGATCGCTATTAATATTTACACTGACAATATAGGTTAGCCTATTGAACCCTGAAAGGGATTCCAAAAGATTGAAACCCTTCTCGCATCCAATCCATTCATCTACCGAATTCATTGATCTATACATTAGAAAATTACGCAGATATATGCAATTATTACGAGGATAATGGGTGGCGGAATGGAGAGAATGCTGGAATTTCACAAAAAAGGATAACTTCAGAAAAGATCATTATAATTTCTCGTTCGTTGAAGCACGTTCATTAGAGCTCCTATAGTTGTTACGGAAAATTATAAAAGCGCCTATAATGACTTCAATATTTAACGACTTCAAGCACACATCAACTCCTCTTTTTGGTATCGATGAATGGAATTTGGTCGTCTTGAAATTTATGTGAGAAATCGTCGAATCTCCGAATAAAGAAATTGAAAATCAAAGATAGGAAGAAGCTTTGAGAATTATTTTCGCTGGAGATTCAGAACATCAAACTACGAGTATTGAATATGTTAAGTGATTGGTTTTCTACAGACGGTCTCTTGAAGTTGACTGGAATTTTCTGTATTCGTAAAAGTAGAGAAGGTCGGTCAAACTAACATGGCATAAGTTTGAAAGTGCTGTTTGGAAATGAAAGGAACGTTTTTTAAAACATGGCTGGTTTTGCCAGCCATGCCACCGCATAATTTACAGCTGGAGGTTGGACCGTTCCGTAATTTGATTCCACCACGGCTGTACAACGGCACGCGAATTGTCACCAAAAAATTTATAGAAATCGAAAATATATTGATATCACGAATCCTTATTGTACCTACCTACAGATATGAAGATTCATTTCCAATGAGATTGACATTTGCAATGACTATTCATAAGTCCCAATGCCAATGTCCGTTAGTGGCTTGGATTTGAGCACACCGTGCTTTTCACACGTTTGTCGGGCCAGCTAGGGCGTATGTATATTTTTCATTAAACATTTTTTTCAGGTTGTGGAAGGTAAAAGTTCCTGAGAGATCGATAAAAAAATCCATATAATAATAATAATCGGGGAAGATCAAAGTTGCTGCAACAAATATGCTTGCCGTTCCAATCTTACTCTACTCGTTTGGAGTAGTGAAGTGGACTCGGGAGGAGCTGTATCAACTCGACGTAAAGACCCGAAAAATGATGCATCTCTATAGGAGTTTGCATCCCAAATCGTCCGTTCCACGGTTGTACTTCCCCCGACAACAGGGAGGCCGTGGACTTTTGAGTTTGGAGTGTCTACATGACAGAATGGTACTGGATACAGCCTGTAAAGTCGTCAGGAGTTCGGATCCCCTTCTCTGCATGGTCCGTGACCATGAGAGAGCAGGAATTGGAGCTTTTCTCCTTAGGGCAGCTGCCCGAGCAGCTGATGAACTCGGTATAGTTTTCGACTCTGAACGAGGTGACTACAACTCTGTCACCGAGTTGGAACCCGTTCAGCAAAAAGCTCAGATAAAAGCCGCAGAGATCACATTACTTCTGCAGAGACACAAGAATAAGCCAATGTATGGGGTCTTCTTCAATAACATTGGAGACCTTGGCTTATCAAAGCGCCTGACGTTCGCTTTCCTCAGGTCGAGTGGACTGAAGTCGGAAACTGAGGGGTTCATCATGGCTTGCCAGGATGGTGTCTTCAACACCTTAGTCTACCGCAGTCGCGTGATGGGTATAGAGGTTGCTGACACAAGGTGCAGGGCCTGCCGCGAGGCGCCCGAGACCCTAATGCACTTGCTATCAGCATGTCCAGCATATGCGGTCTCGGCCTATATCCATCGACATAACGCGGCCCTAAGAGTGCTATATTACCATCTACGGCACTCTTACGGTATTGACGAGACACCGGTGTTGCCCTACGCTCCGGGGGATATTGAATCCGTTGTGGGGAACGAGAAGTGCCGAATTTATTGGAACTATTCGTTCCTCACTCTCAGGCTCATACAAGCTAATAAGCCTGATGTAGTCCTCCTCGACCACCAGACCAAAACGATATTTGTCGTGGAGTTTTCAGCTCCTGGCGAGACGAATATCGTCAGAAAAGAGCAGGAAACACGGATAAAATATCGAGATTTTCTCTTCGAACTCCGCAGACTCTATCCAGATCACTCTGTCAAGATGGTTATTCTGATTATTGGAGTCCTTGGTGGAATGATGTCCTCTCTACTCTCGAATCTTAAAGTCATACCGGCTTGCCGCACTAAGGCAGAAATCTTAGCCGCACAGATGCATAAGGCTGTCATTCTTGGCTCACTGCGCTTGCTCAGGGCACATGATTCTCGGACCCAATGATCACTTACCCCACGGTGTGGGGAGTGGTCATTGGTCGATAATGCTGGCGCGCCCTCCCGAATGTATCGGGGCTTCGGGGGATAGGGCCTGACCAGCGCACACTACGGTGAAAAAAAAATCGTCTTTATTATTTTCAAAAAATATGTAAAAAAAAAACAAGATTGAGGAAATGCACCAACAGAATTTTTTTTTAAATAAAGGGCGAAGTTGAATAAATTCAACAACTGAACTGTTCTTCCACTTAACCCTAAAAAAACCTCTCTATTGATTTTTTTAAATAATACAAAAACAAAGGAAAAATATACAAGTTTGTCCACACTACGGCAAGTAAGTTTACAGAAGTAGGAGCAAAACGATGTGAAGTTCTGAAATCCTATCACTGACGTGTATTGAATAAATGGCTAAATAGATTATAATTGAATTTTTGGAACCCAGCTGTACGTAATTCGAGGGGAAGGTCATTCATCACATGGCATATTTGATAACTGAAACACTGCGGAAAAACTCAGTTTTAAAAGAAGGTGGAATAAGTGTTCCCCTGAACCTGATGTTGACATTATGTACATCCGTTCGAAAAGAAATTTTTCTATGAAGATAAGCAGGCTTTCTGTTTAAATCTATTTAAAATCTGTTTTTTCCGTTAATCAGCTGTTGCACCCCTACGAACGACAACCCTCAGAAGTCGAAACTTGTGCGAGCTAAGGATTAACGAGGTCTTACCTTTTAACGTGTGATTCCTATTCTGGTAAGAATAATTTTATGAAATAGGTTGGCGGCATGCAAGATTCTTCTGTTATTAACCAATAGGCATCTTTGAGCTTATGAGAAATTCTCTGAGAACGTCTTATTCCATAAATAAGTCTCAAGCACGAGTTTTGTACTTTTTGAATTTTACGTTTATACTGCTCAGTCAAATGTGGTCCATAGACAGCATCAGCATAGTTAAAATGTGATAAAACTAGTGCTTCACATAATACTAATTTCAATTTTAGTGGAAGATACTGCCTAACTCCATATGTCAATTTTATAAAAGAATATGCACATCGTATTAAGTTATTCAAGTTCTTTTCGCTTCTTCCACCAACTCGATATTCACGAAAAATATTCAATAGCGAATAAAGACATTTGTAAAACTTTTCAAATGGCATTTTATGAAGTGAGAGTCTAGAAATTCGAATATCTTTTTCCATTCTTCCTGGTAATTTTTTAATCTGAAACGCAGTATAAAAAACAACTGCAAATTTTCATATATTTTTCGTCACTGCTTGTATTCTACTACCACCACACAAATTAAACATTGAAATACTTACGATAATAGATTAAACAAACTGCACAGGGCATTACCTGAAAAAGAAAATGCCATTATTACAAATATACTCGTATTCAATTTGTAGAGAAAAACTGAACGTACATTAGGTAACTTCATATTTCGAATAGTTAAATATTTTTCAAATTCATAATCTGTCTCTGAAGTACAGCAAGCGCCAAACGTGATGGCGAGCCCGCCCCCATGCGCACAAACTCATTTTCAATGTAATCTCCACTACAGCTCTTGCAAGACATGCAAATGCTCTATACAGAAACGTATCATTACTCGTCCTCCAATGGTGTTGCGTTTGGCATTGTCTGAATAATTTGTGTTATTTCCCGAGAAACGTCATCACGTAACAAACAACCAGTCATCAATAGTCAGTCACGTGAAATGATTCTTAGTGTTCAATTATTTTCAAAGTGTTAAATGTGAGTCGGATACGTTATCAAATGTAAAAAAATAAAACATGTCTCGCTACAGGTAACATTAAATAAATTTAAAAAATAACTATTTTAACATAAATCTTTATTTTGTATCAGGTATTTCAATGAGAACCTTCGAAAGAGTGGTTAAAGAAGGGGAGCAATTAATTTCTGCAAATAACGGAGAAGTAAATTTTTCCACCCAAGAAAGAAGTGGCCTAGAAGAGCATCAGTAACTGATATTCTCGAGTAAGAGTATTCCAATATTAGAAGGATTATTTACGACTTTCATAAGACGGAAGAGTGTCGTATTACGGTAAAAAAGTTCCATCACAAAATTAATAACGTTTTAGCTTCCGAAACATCACATTAGACATTAGAGCATTGAGGATCAAGTAATTACAAAAAATCAATTATTTTCGTTGTCAACAACGACCAATTGTGTTTCTTAATGAAACATTCCAAAGACTGGACGGATGAATCACCCAAAGGATTATTTAAAAGTATTGCGAAGGGACCACGACTCATTATTGTCCATGCAGGAGGTGACATGGTCTTCATACCTAATTGCTCGTTTCCAAAAAAAAATAGAAAAAAAGATTTTTTTATGAAAAGTGAAAAAATCAAATTTTTACATGAACTAAAGCAAATGAGAGAAATATTAAAGGATTTGGATTGGTTATGCGAGGAGACAGATGATGTAACGGTAAATGAAAATTATAAATTACTGAAGAGGAACATTTATAAGAAATCGGATAACAAAACGAAAACACTCTGGCACATTGTTGAAGAGAAACATAAATCTAACAAAATATCTGAAATTAATTTTAATAACGAGGTCCTAACCGAACCAAAAAACATGGCCCTTGTGTTTGGACGATATTTATCAACAGTGATAACTGATAAATTGGATGAACTTTTTGGTCAACAGTTTTCCACACAATGAACCACAGATGAATTCAATCCTGCATCAATGTTCTTTGAACCCGTCACAAAAGACGAAATACTTGAGGTTATAAACTAATTACCGAATAAAAAATCTACAGGTCCGGACGAAATTCTGATTTCAGTAATTAAAGACTCACCATTGAGATAATTTCACTAGCTTTCGAGCATATCATGAATCTGTGCGTATTGCAGGGTAAATTTCCCTCTAGCCTCACATTAGCCTCTATAATTCTTATTTTTTTAAAAAGGGATCTTAGTAATATTGAGACTTATAGACCAATCGCTTTACCGAGCATATTTTCTAAACTGATAGAGAAAGTAATGGACAATAGAATCACAATTATTTTTAACACATATCAGGTTTTATGTGACAACCAGCATGGGTTCCGTAGTGGTTTATCAACTGAAAAAAGCGCAATAGAATTTGTGTAGTATGTCAACAACTCTGGCGAATTTGTGATCTCAATTTCTTTTTGATATTACTAGAGCTTTCGACTAGGTCGATATTTCTTTCATATCTGATAAATTGAATAACCTTGGTGTCAGCGACCCGATCAATGAGCGGATCGTATCCTTCCTCGAACGAAGAAAGTTCACTGTTAAGATTGATGACGTCATTTCGAAGGAATTTGAAACATATATTGGTACACCCCAAGGAAGCGTACTCGGTCCTCCAATTTTTCTCATTTTCATTAACGACCTTTCCATTCATATATCTCAAAGAAGGGTGCTTATGTATGCAGATTATACTTGCATTACTGTGTCAGATACTTCATCTGAAAGAATATCCGAAAAGGTCAACACAATCCTAATAGAGTTCAAGGACTGGTGCCTTAAAAATAAACTTATTCGTAATCATAAGAAGACGGAATAAATAGAGTTTTATAGCAAACATAGAACACCTTTGTGTCAATTGAGCCATCCATAATGGTGAAGTTCTTAGGAACACAATTCGACTGCAACCTATCGTGGAACTCGCATGTTGATGTAGTTTGTGGAAACCTGAACAAATGTTTCTATGTAGTCACTACACTCCACAACATGCTGAAATGAGAATGTCTGCTTAAAGTTTACTATGCACTGGGTTACTCCGCTATTTCATATAGTATCGTTGTGTGGGGTCAAGCGTCCGACCTACAAATAGTGTTTGTGTTGCAAAAACGTAGTATTAGACGTATTTTCTGCTTATCTTATAGAACATCATGCAGATACACTTTCAAAAGTAAAAAATTCCCACGATGCCCTCTATTTATATAGTAAAACTGTTGACTCACCTTCTCAAGAATCTAAACAGCTTTGGAAGGCATTGCGATATTCACGTGTATGACACCAGAAACAAAAGAAATATTTTACCGAAAAAATTTGTCACTCTATGCAAAAATAAAGCACCAGTGGATACTGGAATACGTCTATTCAACATTCTGTCCCTCGAATTGAGAGAAAGCAGATATCCAGATATATTCAATCCCAAATTATCTTGTGAATTCGGTAGTAGTGACCAATAATGCTCTATACCATAATATTCAAATTATTCCCGCTCCCAACACAAATTCTAGGAAGGCTAAAATGGTGAAGTGGCTGCACGAAAAAAGCATTATGTTTACCCCTAACATGCTCAAACCCGAATAATACGAGTTGATCAAGCTGAATAAAAAGCATCATATCAGATACAAATTTGATAAGGTTCTGCTTGAACAAGGACATAACGTTTTGCGAATTTCACCCTACCATCCGGATTTGAATCCCATTGAACTCATTCGGGCTACTGTCAAAAACAACGTGTCCCAAAATAATGTAACTTTCAAGTTGGAAGATGTGAGGAAACTGGCGGAGCACGAGTTTGATCAAATCACTTCTGAGGAATCGCGTTACATCATGTAGTAGATATAGAGCGAAATACTGGAAAAATGAAACATTCACAGACGTTCAAACAGAGGTAAATCCAGTGATTATAAATATAAATGAAGATAGCAGCACACGCAGTAGTGAAGATGAAGAAAATTTGTATTCAGATAGTGAGTGATTAAAATTTATTTTTGGATAAGTGTATCATTATATAAAATTTTAATGAACTGTACGACTGCCTATAATACTGAATAAAATATGAAAATAAATTACAAAGACGCCATGTTCCATTTGCTATCCTAATTAAAACTAATTATAGGTACGACACTGACCGGCAAGGGGCTTATCGTAATCCAATTGCAATTTAGTTGAAAGAGTATATACCTACGCGATCGTTCGCCATCAGCCGTGGGGTGTACTGTAATTAATTGTTATTTCTTAAATTCCTAAGAATAAAACCCCGTATAAATAAATATCGCATAATAGAAATGAGTGTTCGTTATCATTTACTTCCAAAGTACATTTAGATTGTAGTCAGTCAAGCTCTAAATCAATTTTTGTCGAGACTGTACCTCTTTATGGAACCCTCGAGACCCGAAAGAAGCACTTGAGTTGAAATGAGGCGCCACAAGAGGATTTCGAGTACTGATCCATTACCGAACATTCTGGCGCTCTCTGAATATGTATCGACGAGGGTTATTTATTCGACCGAGGTGTGAAATACGATCCCACTAAATATATAAATCAAAGCGGAAGTGTTTTTTTCCTGGAACGTACAATAGAAGTTGCCAATGGCATAGCAGAAGCGCAATCGGGATTTTTCTAGCGGGGAAATAGCTAAGAAAGAAAGAAGAAAAGTAGTGGCGAAATTCATTTTTTGTAGGACGGTCAAACATTAGTTACGAACTTGGAAAATGTTAGATGTCTCTAATGGTACTTGTTTTTGTAACATTCTTGTGCATTCTCGCTCTATCTCTGTTTCGTACTCACCCTCTTCTAACGAACGCACGTCTAGTGGGCGGTACCTCAATTAAATTCTGAAAGCTCTTCCTATATTTGACAAGCTGTAGAAAAATCCTGAAGTAGTCGTGTTAATCCGGTCAAATTAGACCAAAAAATAAAAATGAAGCTACCTAAATTCCCACCAAGCTGAAAATCAGTAAAATTGCTTTTATCTTTTCAATCTCTGCTAATATCCATTATTTTGCAATAGTTTCAAATTAAATAGGATCACAATTGACCCGTGGAATAGGCCTACTAGGAAAACCACGTTAAAAAAACGCGCTAAGTACACTACCTCATAGGTGGCGTGGAAACGTGTGCATATTATGATGATTACAACTTTTACAACTTTTTGAATCGTTATATCTCAAAAACGATGGCTCGTCAGAAAAAAGCATTGATACATTTTTTTAGATAATTTTGCGATCTACAATTTTTGTCACAAGTATTTTTATGATAAATTTTACCGTTTGGCCGAAAATCGCGAAAAACTCATTTTTTTACCGTTTCCATACAGGGGAAAGATGGGGAACTTTCAAATTTTATTTTTAATCATATTTTAAACAATCTGATTGATTTTCAGCTTGATGGGAATTTAGGTAGCTTCAGCTGTCCAAATTGACTGGACTATGTATCTTCAGTTCCTTTCGTTGGTAGCCTCGTGTACTATATAGATTATGTTAATAATTCGTCAAGCTATCCAGAGAGCAATCAAAGTCATTTGAAATCTCTTTTATATTTTATTTTATGAATTCCTATTTTTTTTTTCTATTTGTAATATACTATATATGCTATTATCTTTTTCAGCTTCATGCTGACATAAAAAAATACCCTCACCCTTTCATGTTCTAATTCATTTTTGACGGAATATTTATTTATTCAGATTCCTCGACTTCTGGTTCGTTCAAATTCTGTACTACGCATTGCTGGGGTATTCAAAAATTTCACCTAGTTACTTTGCCATATGTGATCAAGTGAATTGGACGAAGGTGTTTTTTCTTCGCCTATTGAATTTGATGCCCGAAAATCTAAAAAATATCAACTTCAAAGAACTCTTCAAAAAAAGTGTAGATCGTATCTTTCCTGTACTGATGAGAGCCAATACCTCGAAAACCGTCTGTAGGTGATCTACACGATTAATTTCGGCGTGCCCCTGCTGCTAGATGAACTAGAAACATCTGCAAGGCTAACCTCTGTGAGGTATCTTGCATACATGTCTGTCGAATAATATTCAATGTCCAGCGGGGTTTTAGCCGAGAAAGTAATTGTTTTCCGACATGCATTTACCAGAACCTACATTGGGGGAGATATGTTTCGAGATTCCATTTATAAATATTTATTTTCCCAGCTGCTGTGTTTTTTCTCATGAGGTTTGAGAAGACTGACGCTGAATCAGCGCTGAACTTCGCGCGTGAGCGTTGAGATTTATAGTGAATTTTCGCAGTTTTTGTCTGAACAAAGTATATATGTGTCACCACAATGAGTGGTACATTTATGAAACAAAAGTTGAAAGAAAAAAATCATTTATGAAAATCCTTAATAGGAGATGCCCTAGAACAGATCCTTTTGAGATTAGTTCCGTTCTCAATAGGTTCTGAAATCGGACGTTATATTATTCCATAGATTGACATATCGTTTTCAATAATGTAAATATGATGTGAGAAGTGGGAGATACCTTTTTGGGAAAGAAAGGTATTTGCTTTCTACTTCATCTTTCTACAAAATTCTTTTAAATCTTCCAATTTTCCAAGGATATCTTTACTACATAGTTGCTTCCTAGTTTTATAGTTATCTCGAAGATTAATTGATGTAAGTAGCTCTATAGTCGAACTAAATTGGGAATATTTATCTCCCTATGACTATCAGAAACGTGATCGTATGGGTACCTTGCACATGAGTTTTGAGGTTTCACATTGAAGGGACTTTATATCACTTCTAAGATAGGATCGGTACAAATATAATAACATTTGTGTAAAAAAATATGTTTTACAATTTGTGATACGTTTTTCAAATTCCAATTATATATCCTTGCGAAGACCAAGATGTTTCCATTGAGTTCTGGTATTGAGAGCTTTCCCATTTAGATTTATATTAAAGTTGGGATCCAGAGATATCTAGATCATTATTGTTACCAAATAAAAACCAGTTTACTTCCACTTTCTTTAATCATTAATTCATGTGACTCCGACACCAAACAGTATTTCTGACATTTTCGTTGATATTCACACAAATGAAAAAAGTTTCATTTGTTGAAGACGAGAAATTTATTTCAGTATTCACATTGTTTTTAATTAAAATTATAGCAACTGTCTATGATTCTAATTTGTTTTCTACTTACATATTTGCAAACGAAAATTTTGAATTAAATGAAAATGGTACACTTATAATAACTTGAGTGTACAATAACAAAATCATTAGGACATTTCAACATCATTCTTCCCGGAGAATAAAGCGCTCGAGATTTCTTGGCATCGAATCTTCGTCTTCCAACGGATTAATCTATGTACTCAACTCCTTCAAAGCCACTTCAGCCGTAATATATACGTCAAAGAAGAACGAAAAGGCCACTCAAAAACCTTCCTTTCTCTCTGAGAATGTTTGCTTAACTCCTTCGATGGAAAATGACGGCCTCTCGAGCGACGAGCGATAAGGAAACCTTTGGAGCTGTGAATGTTTACCGTTTACCACCTACAAAAGTCGTTTTTTACGTCGGCTTCTATATTAATAATGTCTCTTTCTTATCTGTTTTGTGGCCGTTTTTAACATTGAGATTGATGTGATAAAAGTAGCAGAAAAATCATTGCCGCTCTGTCGGAATACTATTCGCGTTTGTTAAAAAAATGTCACTTTTTTGATACAGTGTCAATACTATGAATTAATAAACCATAAGTTCTGAAAATTATATGTAATTAACGTAAAACAAATTCGAATCGCAGTAGGTTACGGAAAAAGTATGTCAGGAAACAACTAGATAGGGAAAAATTGGTGTATTTTTACAGTAAATAATATGTATATTTTACATATTCAATATGGTAAATTATAAGTCAACACAACTGAGTATGTATTTCATTTTTACATTATAAATTTATATATTAGTAAAGAAAATAGATTTCTTCAATTTTAAATTTGGCGCGCTTCGCGTGCTGGCATATAAATGTCAAACTTTTTAATCGGTAGTTTTCTATTAGGGATTAGGGGTTAGATTTATTGGAATGTGACGTTAAGAAAAAGGCTTTGAATTAGTTTCATATTGAGATTTATTTTGTGACTATACAAATTGGAAAGGAGAAATAGAAGTGTGTTACAAAGTACATTTAATTTGGTTATGTAACCAACGCAAATTGGCTGAATTTAATTTTAACTGAACAAGAAAAAAATACAAACGAAAAATGGTGCATAATAAAATAATTACCAGAATCTGGAATGAAGAAGAAAACCATTTTAGAGCCAAATCAAAAATGCATTAATATTCGGTGTAGTAAGGTGTTAACTTGTCTGTGCATAGAGACAATGAGGGCGTTAATGGTATCCATTGGTATGTTGTTCCGTTCTTCTTGGGCCACGAGTGTGAGGAGGGTGCTAGGAGGATTACCTCTGTTTGAGATTGCTCGTTTAACGAAATCCCACATGTGCTCAATAGGATTCATATCTAGTGAATTTCCTGGCCACGGTAATCTTTGAATATTCTCAATCCCTAGTGCATTTTGTACTCTTTTCGTGCGATGGGGCCTAGCATTGTCATCCATGAAAATGAAATTGTTCCCAATTCCATTTGGAAGAGGATGAATAATGGGTGCAATAATGTTTCGAACATATATATCTCCTGTCATTGTATCTGGAATGGGAATAAGCTGCGTACGACAACCATGCATTATGCCTTCCCAGAACATTACTGATCTTCCTTGGTATGGAACGACTTCTCTAGCAAAACATAGTCTTTCTTGTCGCCTTGGCCCTCTCCAAACTGTGTGTCGCCGACTATCACTTACTAAACCAAATCTGGTTTCGTCCGAAAAAAGGTCATTTCGCCACTGAGTTAAAAGCCAGTATCTGTGTTCCTGTGCCCACTGTATACGAGCGGCTTCGTGTCTGGGAAGTAGCCTGGATACTCTTACTGGCCTCCTGGATTGCAAATTGGCTCTACCAAGTTTCCGCGGTATTGTGGTACTGGAAATTAATAGACCATACGTTCTTCTTAAATGAGTTCGGAGTGCTTACACTGTTATGGTTCGATTCCGACTTACATATCCCGCTAGATACCGATCTTTTCTTGCATTAGTTACCGTAGGACGCCCAGTTCCACGTCTCCAGTCAACGCTGTTAGTTTCCTGATACAAATGCACTATTCGGATAACTGAAGCGAGGGGAATCCTTAGTCTATCCGCGATTTGATGATTTGGCAGACCCTCATTATGCAAAGCCACTATTCTTGCTCTATGGAACACTTTAATTTGCTCGTTCGTTCGAGTGAGACTTCGGAAAAATGTGGAGAAATTTCAAGAGTTCAGACACGTGAGGGATAACTTCACAGAGAGTAGTTCTGAAATTTCAAAAGCCAAACGAATCGATATTCGTCCGACATTGACGAACAATCCCTACAAACGGAGCCGTGAAGTCACACCTAAACATTGTCTCCCTCGATTGCCCCTTTTGAAGTATTTGAAAATCGATGAAAGGCACCCATAAAAAGAGGATTAAGTTCACGAGCTCAACGAAGATGATTACGACCGCATATTTAAATATTACGAAAATATGATGAAACTTTACAATGATAATCCATTCGTATTGTTGTAATTCCGGGACCCGAGTGACCGGACTTACTTGACGCGACTAAATGCATTTACTGAATGTCGTCACCTTGTATATATGTTCATATATAATAATAATAATAGATTGTGTGTTGTTTGACGGTGAAATAATTACAAAACTGTGAAACTTAACCTAAAGAAGACAGCAGAACAAAAGTAGTAGTGTTGTCATTTAACCGATTCTTCCACATTTTCCTATAAAAATGATAAATCACTAATGAAAAATCTACCTACTCTCAATAAAGTAAGTACCCATAACCTATATTATTTATACTTATAATATACCACTGGATAAAACAAATATAAAATGAAAAGATGCATTTTATTCACTAGGTTATATCATTTGTATAATATACACACTCTATATTCTGCACTTGTTCAGTCTCAATTGTCGTACGGGATAATTAGATGGGGAGGAGTTAAAGATTGTTATTTGGTGAATCTTGATACAATTCAAAAGTGGATTTTAAAAATAATACTTCACAAAGGCCGAACATACTCAAGTGACAGTGTTTTCAGAGACACACAGGTCCCTGACATGATGCAATTATTTTGTATGAGTATTCTAAATAATATTCAAAAAAGAAATATTCAGATAACCCTAGCTGAACACATCTACCACACAAGAAACAGGGATAATTCTGTGATCGCCCCTCGTTGTGAGAAATCGATTGGACAGAGAAATGCACGACAAATATTGTCTTGCTCTGATGGTCGAGAAGGACTACATCAGTCTTATTAGCTTGTATGAGCCTGAAGGTGGAGAACGAATAGTTTCAATAAATTCGGCACTTCTCGTTCCCCACAACGGATTCAATATCCCCCGGAGCGTAGGGCAACACCGGTGTCTCGTCAATACCGTAAGAGTGCCATAGATGGTAATATAGCACTCTTAGGGCCGCGTTATGTCGATGGATATAGGCCGAGACCACATATGCTGGACATACTGATAGCAAGTGTATTAGGGTCTCGGCTATATCCAGTACCATTCTGTCATGTAGGTACTCCAAACTCAAAAGTCCACGGCCTCCCTGTTGTCGGGGGAAGTACAATCGTGGGACGGACGATTTGGGATGCAAACTCCTATAGAGATACATCATTTTTCGGGTTTTTACGACGAGTTGATACAGCTCCTTCCGAGTCCACTTCACTACTCCAAACGAGTAGAGTAAGATTGAAACGGCAAGCATATTTGTTGCAGCAACTTTGTTCTTCCCCGACAGTTATAATGACCAGATCTGTCTAAGTTTATGCTGGAGATCCTTCTCTCCATCATACTCTCCATACATACATCAATTTTATATAAATTAAATTTGGGTTTTCATTGATGAATTAACATTTTTGAATTGTATTTTTTAATTTCAATTTATTATTTTCAATATCGAATACATCAGTAATTACTGTAATTGATTGTAAGGCCGGGATGATAGGCTTATTGTATGAGAAATTAGATACTTATGTTTTCGGACAAAAAATGAAAAGATTTCTGGAGAAAACTACATCGATTGTTGTTCCGTGTATGGTGGTAGGCTCATTTCGGTTATTATTCATTTGCAGTTCTAATTTATCTTGTAGAAAATTTACCAAGAGTTGTCCACCTTCGTACGCAAAATGAACATTAAAATCTTCAGCTAAAATGATATCATATGATCATACTTTTCGTAACGCTCTCGCCACGAATTCACCAGCTTACTCCCCAAGTCAATCGCGGGTAAAGAAGTTTCATCAAAAGTGTACGACAGTATTGTAAACCTTAAAAAGGTCTACAAAAAAGTTTGGGATAACCCACAATAACAACTTTTCATCCTCGAGAAAAATAAATTTTAAGCAATACAGCATTAATCCTTATCCAATTAACTACCTTAAACACATTGTGCATTTGATCTAGATCAATATGGCCTTTTACAGCATGTTATTTAAATTCATATTTTTTAAGATATCACAAATTCAAAATGCAGAGACATAACGGTTGCAGCGGTACCGGCCGGGTGGCCGGCGACACGTGCTTATAAATAGCGCGTAAAAGGCCGTGCTTCATATGTATTGTCATTTCACCCGTGCGGAGTCGGGGCGGTCTCATATATCTGTTCATTGTATGATGAGATCTATTTGATTTAAATATTCACTTTAGTTGTCTCAAATGAATTAGGGTCTCGTGACTGTTATAATCATAATATTAAATTAAACCTGTGAATTTCTGTAGAATCAAGTATGCAAAGTTTCAATATATGGTCACAATCATATTCGAGAGTCATGTATGATTCAAAAATAATGACACCTAGATGTTAATTTCATAGCTGTAGAGAGAAGAGGCGTTTTACCGCTATACAAATCTGTTATGATGGCCTATCTTTCAATTTTGTATACTTATATTTTATTGGCTTCAGAGGATTAATCGAAAAGACTCATTATTAGTGAAATTGTAGTTTACGAAAAACAAAAAGAAAACTTATTTCCTTCACCATAACAGCAAATTCCGGATGAAACATCTTTCACCTTCGAAAAGGAATGGCATCCAAACCCAGCCAAGGAAGAAGCAAACCCCCGGTACAAGGTCAACTCTGAACCTAAATCGAATTTTTCGTGAGAGTCAGTGCTATTTGAAACAATTATACAGGATCGTCGCATTCTACTTCCAATACCTGGATTGAATTTTTTTTGTTTTGTTTTTTCTTTAAGCAGATGTTACCCTATCCCCACGAACGACAACACTCAGAATTCGAAACATGTGCGGGCTATGGATCAGCGAGGTCTCACTTTTTAAGGTGCGATTTCTAGTACGAGTCAGAATGTGCGATGAAAGAAAATAAATTACCCTTGAAATAATATAAAACATTTCAGTAGAGTTCCATTATCGCCTTGAATATTATCAACTGGAGAATCGTAGACTATTTGAATATTTGATTCAAAAATAATTCCAATATATTCGAAAAAAAAACAAGAGGCACTTTTCACTATCTTTTCACGTTGACCCATGGTATAGGCAACTTTTTCTTCGATCAACCGAAAAGGTACTATTCGGTACTATTCCAAGTACAGATCGATATTCGAATTTCATCATGAATTAGAACCAAAAGGTGAAACTATTTCCGATCTCAATGATCGATACTTGATTAATTCAGTAGCAATCACAATTACACATTCTGTCCAAACATCAGGCATCAAATATGAATGTTCGCAAACATCGAATAGGTTAATCAACCGGGAGTCCTGTGTTTGTTCCGATAAAATTAATAATCCACTCCGAACAACTCGATCAATTATATAGGAACAACGACGCAGATTTAATTATCTTTTTGATATATACACCGCTAATGTGATCGCATAAAATAACGCTGATTCCGTAATTACTGTCGCAATAAATCATCGGATGGATATACAGGGTGACACATTGAAAACAGTCCAGCAAGATTCACGGTATAAAAATTAAAAAATTCTGGGAACGGTATACTGTTGCTTTCGGAGGTGAACATTTTCACATTAATTCCATCACTATAACTTCAATTCCATAGCGAGGAGGCAATCACCCTTGTTTTTCATATGACAAGCAGTATGTTGTGATCCTTCTTTTTTCTGTTCGGGCAACGTACCGCGCGCTTCGTCCATTTTTACGGACGTCATAATTGTCCTACTTGAGATGACTATTCGCAATGTGGTGGATAAATTTTAATCCACTGGTTCAGTAAACCATCAACCAACACCTGTATGTTGATTGAACGCAAGATCTGCCGAAAGAATCGCCGATTTCTGTGAGACTGTGCAGGAGAATCATAAGCAGTCGATTTCGCGTCGCTCACGAGAACTTGGTCTTTCGCAGACCACTATTTGGCAAATTTTGCGTCGTGACCTTGGCCTGCATCCGGAGAAAATTCAACTGACCCAGGAACTGAAGGTACACGACCATAGACAACGACGGCATACGCCGATTGAGGCCTGAAACAGTTGGCAATTGACTCTGTTTTCATCGAAAAAGCATCTTCAGCGATGAGGCCCATTTCTGGCCACTGAACAAATTGAATTGAGGAATTTGGAACAATACTAATCCAAATGAGATGCAGCAGCGTTCAATGCATCCTGACAAAAACAGTTTGGTGCGGATTTTGGGCCAGCAGCGTCATCGGTCCATATTTCTTTGAGAACGACGTTGGTCAGGCCATCATTGTCAACGGCGAGCATTATAGGTCGAATATTATCAATTCCTTTCGTTCTGAATTAGATGAGGATAGCAACGACAACATGTGGTTTCAATAGGGCGGCGCTACGTGCCACACAGATCATGCCACATCGGATATTCTACACGAGCGATTTGAGGGCATGGTCATCTCACGTGACGATGATGTAAACTGGCCACCGTTCTGAATTAGATGAGGATAGCAACGACAACATGTGGTTTCAATAGGGCGGCGCTACGTGCCACACAGATCATGCCACATCGGATATTCTACACGAGCGATTTGAGGGCATGGTCATCTCACGTGACGATGATGTAAACTGGCCACCGAGATCGGGCGATTTGACCCCGTTAGACTTCTTCTTGTGAAGTTTTCTCAAGTCGCAGGTGTATGCAAATAGGCCACAAACCACAGAGGTCCTCAAAGCCAACATAACCCATGCCATCATTCAAATTCAGCCTGATTTATGTGCCAGAGTCAGATGCACTCCACTCAGAGAAGCAAAGGCGGATATTTGAATGATGTTATATTCCACACATAGTCCCGTGTGTTGGGCTACCTATCGGGCGCGTCTCCAGGTGCCGGATAGGAGAACGGCCAGGGAATTGGAGGCCCTGTCCGGTAAGCCAATGTGGCCTTACGGACGGGGTCGCCAGACTCCTGGTCAGTGGCAGAAATAAGTAGGGTAAGGGGAACTAAAACCCCCCAAAAGCCTTTGCAAAACATGCCACCGTGGACCAGCCTACCCAAGCCAACGATCCCCTTGGGGCACTGGGCGAAACCTCATTGTAATCAGCCTCTCTCTGGTAATGCGGGGCTCTGCCAGAGGTGACCAACTCTTCCTTTGCTACTCGTGGAAACACACATTAATGAAACAACAAAAACCAATCCCGAGGCTGGACAGAAGTGCTCACTTCAATCTAAGACGGTGGTTGGGGAGGAACAGAAATGTCCATCCCAATCTACCGCTTGGAATGAGGCTGGACAGCAGGGGCACTTCCTGCGACGGGCGCCAAGAGCTCCGCCTTGAATAAAGGCAAGGAACCGGCTGTCCCTGCAGGAAAGCTCCCTCACATGTGCACCTCCACGGAGGGAACCCCAGGAAGGTTGAAGAAGCCGCGCAACGAAAGTAATATCGCTGAACCTTCCAAAACCTTCGCGGAGGACACCGTGAGACACCTCAAGGTTGCCAAAGTCTTGGCGAGTCTTGGCCTACACCTGCCAATATAAACGAGATATTTCCTGGGACAGGATGGACGATGACCTAGATGGACAACTCCTCGGAAGGATGTACAATGGGTCACATGTGGCCCAAGTGCTGTGAGTTTACACTTACCTTCCCTACACTACAGATGCTAGATATTTCACACATAGTGGCATAAATAGGTCTTTTGAACGAATAAAAACATTCGATATCTCATGTACACTTCATTTCTTTGTTTTATTTAATCATAAAGATAGGAAGCGCTTACTGACCCTATGCAAATATGTCTGTGAGCAAAAGAAACCAAATGAATATTATTAGACAATTCGACTTCATCTTCAGTATAGTAGCTGATGTGGATAGTTCGTAATTTGGGAGCTTTTTTCGTTCAATTCGATATAAAAAGTGGTTCCTTCTGTTGCAGGGGCGGTAAAATATATTGAAATGTACTTTATGAAGATTCAATGTACACTGGAAACATTTTGACGAATTGATTCAGTGGCAAATGGAAAACATTAAATTGAAAAGCTGGTGATGAATGAGATGAAAAAGCAGCTGCTGAAATCCTACATCATGTATCAGAAAATTTTGATATAACAAAGTTTCGTGTACCGCCTTGAAAAGAATCCTTAAACATAATCAATAAACAACTCCTTCAATAACTGAATGAAGGTAACGATGACTACATTCAGAATTCCGTGAAATAATGTTCGAAATAACCATAAGTTTACACTGCAAATCTTCAAAAATGTATACTTTTAGACTTGTATTTTTGGTTAAAACATAATTGGACCATTCATCTAACCAGGAAATTAAAATGAAAATACTTACTCAGACTTGTTATAGAATGCCTTCAATTCAGAGCTGATCACAATTATGGGGAAAAATGAAAAAAATCTGATGGATGGAATGATTACTGGTAGACGAATTGGAAAAAGAGGTGCTCTCAAATGACCCGTAACATCACTCGATTTAATTCCCCTCGACTTTTTGTGGGGACATCTAAAATCAAAAATGTATACAAACCAGTGTAAGTCCTCAGAAGATTTATGGAATCGCAACACCCGTGAATGCCAAGAAATAACACTTCACAATGTTACACTTTGATCAGTTGCTATGCGACTGAAACGGTTGGAAAAAAACAGTTTTTTTATTAAAATTTGATCTTACTTTTTTTATATTTGATCATATAATTTTCGACACCAATTTTATAGTACGATTGCATCTAACATACCCCTCCTCACATGACAAACTAAGGGTGAATGCCGCCCCCGCTATAAAAGTTGGAATGAAATTGAAGTGTAAACATGTCCCCTGAAAACAAACGTATGTAGTTCCAAAAGCTTTTTTATTGTCACTTAGGAAACCGTAAACCTTGCTGGAGCGTTTTCGATAGAACACCCTGTATATCGGGAATGTAGGTAGCCGCCACACATAATGGACATACCAGCAATGGGGTGGGCGGAGGCTGATGCGGCCTTTTATTCCCGTTATAGGAAAGCACGAATTATTTCGTGGCATCGCTCATTGTTTTCGATCATAATAGGAGTTCATGAACCAACAATGACTGTGCAGAAGCGAGAAAAAAATCGCATTATGTTGTTTCAGCCCGGTTGGAAGTGGAAAAGTCAAGGGCTTTGTTATGGAGACGTAAAACCATGTCTACTTCAAGGTGAGTCTCAATCAAAACCGATTTCTATAAAGACCAGGTCCGGATTTAGATTTAATAAGGCCCTAAGCTAGATATGGGGCCCTTTGTAGGTCCATATATTTTCATTTAAAAACTCTAAAATTCAAACTCTGTTGAAAAAATGACATTATTGTTATACATTTTTTTTTCTCCATCATCTCCATCATGCTTTCGTTTATATATACGTTTTCTTGTATTCAACATCAAGCAGTATGTCCTTTGCTTTTTTATCAAAATAATCAAAAAATACCTGGAACTTTTTACAAAATCCAAAAGTAAACTATACAATTCCATGCATACATACATCCAATGAATTTGGGGATCTGAAGGCTCAGAATGTGGAGTGTACTCCAGATCACTAAGCCTAAGGATTAAGTGGGGAATGGAATCTGCACTGACAGCAGAGAAGCTCTATTAGCCTTGAACAGACAACGTGTTACCTCAGGGCTAGTACTAGAGTGCCACCAAGATTTAGCCAAAGTCTCGGTGGATAATAAAATTATCTTGAGGTGGGTTGAAGTTTACGACAGGAGTAAAGGTAATTGCCGACTCTTTAACCAAGGAAGCGGCTGGACTAAGAATTTTAGGACCCAGTGGCACCTACGACCTGATGACTTCGACAATTGGGGAACTAGCCAAACGTCACACCCATGCTCAATCCCTAAAGAGATGGGACCCTGGGAAGCTGGCGCCGAAAAAACATCTGGCAATGACCAGGAAAAATCTACCCTTAACAGTAAAATTTCTGACTGGCCACTGTCAACTAAGGAAACACCTCCAAAAGGTGGGGATAGTGAACACACCTATATGCAGGATGTGTGAACAGGAAGATGAAACTGTCAGGCATGTCCTATGTGAATGTCCGGAGTTTTCGTCAATAAAAGAGTGTGTTCGGCAAGTCTTGGCCTACACCTGCCTATAAAGAAGATGCCTCCCAGAGACCTGTCCACCTTCCTGGAAAGGACAGGATGGACCATGACCTAGGAGAACAACTTCTTGAGAGGATGTTCAATGGGTCACATGTGGCCTAAGTGCTGTGGACCTAAACTCACCCTCCCTACTCTACAGATACAGAATTTGGGGATCTGTGAGTGACTGACACTCAATTTCAGCTATCTATTGGAAATCAAACACACTCACACGCACGCACTCTCCTGCCAAATGAAGCACTGTTATTTTTTATATAAATATTTCCCTTCCGTTTATTTTTTATGCTATCGTACCCAGTCCTCAAGTGATTCTGCTGAATATTTGAGTATGGCCTACAAAGGAGTGAAATAATCCCCGCCAGGAGCAGAACAGCGTTTTACGTTGAGCAGGAAGCCAGTTTGAAACCTAAAAAGCACATATTCTAACGTCGTCGCTGCTAGCGACATCATCCTTTCAATCAAAAACCCAAAACAAAAAGGAAGTTACAGACAACGGTTGAGGCATACACGTTTCGGCCATTTATATATGGATGTGGGTAGTTGTCGATGCCGTAAATCAATGCATATAACCTTCGAGGCACTTTTAGTGCCGCATATCCATACGAAGGAAGCGTCCGAATATCGAGAAGAGCTCATTTCAATGCGCGTTTCATCGATAGCCATCATTTTGCATTACTCGAATGCCAAGTTCGAGGGGTGCCATGTTTTCTTAAGTGAGGATGGATATTGTGATTCAAGGGAGTCACTAAATAGATAATGGGCTAGGAAGGTATAACCAGTCAGGTTAAGTAAAATGTTCAGTATAGATTAAATTTCAAGGACACGTACACATTGATACCAGGATTTGTGCGCTTGTCATCACGTAACAATCCCTCAACAGAACGTGAGGTACCATCAAAAAGTAGAGCCTAACTAGTTTCCTAGATGTGTGCTGGGAGCCTGGAGGATAGCTAAAACAATCGTTACCCCAGTTCTTTACATGACTTTAATCCAGGTTCTGATTAGTAATGAATATCTTGACCGCTATCAGAAATACTCGTGAATACTGTTATATGGTTTCCATATGCTTTCATTCGCTTTATCAGTCCTCGAGGGCGGTGTTGAATAACAGATATGATATCGGGACTTGCTGCCCAACTTGAAAAATGGCGATGCAGTCAATATGGGTATTACGTGTAGACCCAAGTGTCCAGCATCATCTGAATCGCGGTAGTAACGTATGACTATCTCAAAATCACATTGAGAAATGAGGTAACCAAGATGATAATTCCATTCAGATCTAAGTAATGGATCTGACTCGAGAAGATCTGTTCCAACTCACCATAAAAACCTGAAGAATGATGCATCTTCATATGAGTTGGCATCTTGAACTGTCCGTACAATGGTTACGCTTTCCCTTAAAATAGTGAAGCCCTGGAGTCTCGAGTCTATCGAGAAAGGTTCTGTTTGAAGTCTGTTAAGCCATGAAGAATTCAGATACACTTCTCTCACTGGTCCATGACCGAAATGAAACGGCGATTTGAGCATTTTATTTAAATGTTAATGATCTGTCGGAGCGGACAATGAACTTGGCTAAATATTTGACAGTGGAGAAGGTGATCTGAGGTTCTGGTCATCTAGTTAAATCCGTAACGCAAACGGCTTTACTTCTGAGGCTACCAGGGATTAAGCTAATTAATGGGTTTTCAATAACGTCATATTCGGTTCATCCCAGCGCCTGACCTTTGCTTTTCTTAGATCTAGAGTGGACTAAAGTCGAAGAGAAAGAGATCATGTCCTGCTAAGATGATGTTTCCAACATCCTAATAGTAAGAACCTTGACAAACTTTACATATTCCATGTGAAGCGAACTTTTTACGTTAATCTACATACAGCTTTGAAAGTTATATGCAATTGAAATATAAACCTAACAAACTATGTTCAAGGAAAATATTTGCCCATTTTGAGTATACTAATTATTATCATTCCACTGGTTGTGGAAAAATAATTATTTGATTGTTTGTGACTACGGTCCCTTAAGTTTGACATTTGAATTATGAAACCTAGATGTCACCCACTCCGTCGTCCTCCCGAATTGTCAAATGTCTTTTGATAAGATATATAAACCTGAACAAATATTGTTTCAACTAATTAAACGCGAGAAATACTCCATTTTTAGAATTTTACTTGTATTTGAGAACGGACGCACTTAATCATTATTTATATGACAGTTACTGAATTGAATGCCTAGTTTTCCAATATAATTATAATATGAATTCAGCTGTTACAAGTATTATCCTTCCAGTTTTGTGACGCCCCATATTTTACAAAACATGGGAAATAATTCATTCATTGAATTGAATAGACAAAACAAAACATTTCCTGTTTAAAATATCCGCTGGAAAATGTTCGCGTTGTTGGCAGTAAAATCACATATACACTTTTCACACTATTTCGCATAGAGCATCCGGACGAAAAACCATATCCAGAAAAATACACATTATTTCATTATTTCTAAAATTTAATAATTGCTCACACATTATTGGTAGGAAAAACTGATTGATTGAACTAGGTATCTGGCCGTCATTTGTAAAAATTTTACTGGGGTTCGGCGAGTCACACAAAAGAAGAAAAGAAATTCTCTTGAAAGATGACGTGTCTGATACTGATAGGTAACATATTTTGAGGTTTTGTAGAATGTTGAATGTTTTATTCCATGTGGATTTTCAAGTTTTGGCTGATTTCGCCACATGGAAAATACAGAAGTTGTAAAACTAGTTTGCCGAGCAGTGTGTAAAAGTTGTTACAAAGGAATGGAAAGTTTTGACTGAAAAATTACTAGGAACTCTGAAAAATGAAAACTTGTGCTTCTGGAAGAAGTGGCTAGGGGTAGGTAGGGTAAGTCTAAAGTAAATGAGTCTATATGACCCTCCACTGCAAGTCACGAGGCTTTATTATGACTCACACTTAATCAAACTCAGACCAAATAGATCCACAACTTCTAAACAAATACTATTCCTTCATTTGGACTCTGCCAAACGCTGAAAACTTGATTTCTTTCACATCGGGACAGACACGAAGTATGTGATCTACTACCAATGAAGAATCTGGAGAATACTCTCTCCTGAGGTTTCAGATCATGATACAGTGTCCTTAGTTTTGTGAGAACTAAGAAATTACCGCTCTTGATCCTTTGTTACAAGGAGGTTAATTGGGGTTGTTTGGACAAGATCTATCTCTTTCTGTAGAGGAGGAGGTAGATTCATAAAATATCCTGGTCTTGAAGAATCGACGAGTCACTTCCTGGCATCACCACCTAGTCTCCTAGGTTTGTTTAAGAGTTGGAGAACTGAAGAGCGCCTTCTCTTGATACGATATTACAGGAAGGACTGTTGGTTATGAATCTGCCTCCTTTTATAGAGGAGGAGGCAGATTCATAAAATAACCTGGTCTTAAGGAGACGACGAGTCACCTAGCCTCCTAGGATGGTTTAGGAGTTGGAGAGCTGAAGAGCTCCTTCTCTTGATCCAATATTACTGGGAGGACTGTTGGTTGACCTAACTTACCAGCATCAAATCAAGATATCAAGTTAATAAAGCAAATAGAGGGTATCAAGAAAGTGGATTCAATCAAAGTAGCGACGATGTAGATGTTTTTATTGTATGAACTTGAATTGAATTAATCTGCATTATACAAGCAATTAGCCAAAGCTGCTCACGCAATATATTTCATGAAGATTAATGCAGTTTACCGAAGAAACTAGCTCTTGAGCCAACTTTCCATTTGAAGCTTTTCGCCCACTTTTCGGCACAGCACAGAACGGCCCGTCCCGTCAAAATACGAATAGAAATGGAACAATGAAAATGAATGGACAACCACCCACTAGCCAAGAGCGTCCGCCACCGGAAATGATTCCAGCTCTCCGATCCTGTCCGGCAAATAACGGTACGCGCTGTAACGGACTGGCCAAGTGAGCACGTTGCCAACCAGTGCTTGCCAGCATCAACTTGTCCAAACATCCCAACGTTTCTGCCTCTCTGTTTTGTATTCCCATCAGTTGACAGCAAAGTGTCAGATGGTACCTATGAAAATGTAAGAGGAAAAATTGAGTTGCTTGTTAAGGCAGGCTCTAGAATATCCAGAAGTTCTGAAAACCACAGCTAACTCTTGATAACCATCTATACTATAGTTCGTTCAGTATTGTCTGAGAGTAAAATAATTTCAAGAATTCATACATGTCGCTACATCAAAGAAAGCAACATAGTCGTCTCAAGCAAATAGCACTGCAATTCACTCACAAAATCATTGAGATATGTCTACCCTCTATATTCCTTGAGGACGCTGCTAACGAGCCATTGAAATAGGGATATGCGACGAAGAACGCGAAAACACCGAAAAAGAATGCGAAAATACCGCCAAAAGAACTACTCGTTGTTTTTTCTATTACGTTTAAGATAATATTAGTAGGCGTCGGACTGGGGGTATCAATATAAATTTTCCATTGATATATTCTGTATGATGAGAAGATAATTAAATTATGGTGAAAACTAATTTTGTTCAAATATGAAGATTCATATTTCTTATTGGATTTTATAGTTGATTCACAAACAATTTTATAGATTTAATGGGAATACTTACTTCGTATAAGACATGCGATAATTTTAATCTGAAAAAAGTCTACAGGGATTCGTCGAGTGATTCTTCACTGGATGAATCAGTTTCAATACGATTGATGACAGCTGGGATAATTTTTTCTGTTAATGAGTCTATGCGATCATCCAGATCCCACATCTCTGCTTCGATTCTGATTGTTTTGTGGATACATTTTTACCAAGTTTTGATCGACTGTTTCCAGAGCACTGTATAAGTATTTCTTTACTTCACACAGCTTAAAGGTCTTATTATTCCTTGCGATGAATCCTTTAACTTGAATGTATTTGATACGCGACCGTGTGAATTTAGATTACAAGCTCCATTGAGGATGAAGTGTCTGACTCCGATCCCTGTAAATGTCGATGCTGTCCATGACATGCTTTTATCAAACGTCGAATTAAGCTGAATCAAATATTCAAGGCATTGAATATTCCAAATGGACGCATCCATCACATAGCTCAAATCGATTTGGACATGAGACTATCTGCAAAATTGATCCTTCAATTTCAGAGTGTTGACCAAGAACGTGCTAAATTTCAAAAATATGCAAACGTTTGGCACTGTGGCTACAATATTACGACCCAGAAATGAACCAGCAATCAATGGAATGGAGACCCTCTGGTCCTGAAGACCTAAGATATTTCCTATTCAAAAATCTGCTGGGAAAGTTTTTGTACCAGTTTTTTAGGATTGCTAAGGAGGAATCATGCTTAATTTTCTAGAAAAGGGTAGTACGGCTGTAATTGTTTAAGAAAAAAAAACACAAGCACTACAGAAACATCCTTAAGGCCTCTAAGAGCGGTGCCTGTGTGAAAGGAGCGATTCATATTGGATTTGAATTCCTGGTGATTGAATCAATTTGTAAAAACGTTATCAGGAAGTTTATTCCACATAAACACAGTTCTTCAAATGGAAGAGTTCAACAATGAAGTTCGAGGTGTACTGAGTTGAACCTCAAAACGATGAGCAGCCACAGTCCGTCGCATATTTCTGATATGTACCGCTCTTGGTGGAATCAAATGTGCCAAGTCACTCGAACACTTCCTGTGAAAGTAATAACTGGTAAGTACTATTCGATGTTATTGATCAACCCACGAGAAAAAATTATAGAGTTCAACTGAAAACAATCTAAACGGTGGAAAACTTTTTTCCAACGGAAAGGTGATAGAAGTTGTGGAGACCCGGTTGAACAGCAACTTATTTTTTTTTTAACGGACTACAGGCGTACCAGGTATTCTGTAATAAATGTCTCCAATTGAGAAGGCAGTAGATTGAATGGTAAAGTGCTTTGATTTTCAAATATTGATTGCTTTTATAAAGGCTAAAAAGTTTTCAATGCATCCTCGTACTAAAAAATAAATTACAATTACTTATTCATCCTTCACACTGAATCAAAGAAATAATTGCAATTCATTTGTTTTAATTAGGCATTCATGCAGATCAAAAACTTTCACTTGATGAATCTTCCAAATGAAATTGAATTTTATTTACAGCAATTCAAATGCAAATAAAGAAACGCCGCACACATTAATCCCAGAGACCCAGATTACTAATATTATCTCAAACAATGGATCTCACTGCTTTTAATGATCATACTTCCCAACAAATTACCGTACAATGAGATATCGAATTAACTCAAATTGGATTTTTGTACCAGCGAACATTCATTGTAATTCCACTTCTGGTAGAAAGTGACGTATTTACTCTCTCTATTCACAAGGCATCATGGCATAGTATCTCTAACAATCGATGTTACTGAAACAAACGTTGGTGCCATGTTTATCAAACCGATTCATCAATGCTGAGCCTATCAGCTTGGATAGGCGTTATAAAATTGAATGCAATGAATTGTGTAAATATCTAATGAAAATTCCCTGTAGTGCTTAAAAGCGATTTTCTTTCAATATGATGGTTATTCAAACCAGTCGTCTCGTCTGGAATAAAGAAATAACATCTACTGCTAGACCTAGTGAGAAAAGGGATGGATGAAATCGACAGAAAAAGATTTAGGCTGGGGCAACTGTATTTCAATGTTTTCCATACGTTATCACAAGATGGCCTAGATGGCCACCTAGATGGCCATGCCTGTATTCCTTTGCAACCCATCCATAGGTATTATTTTGATTCGGAATCGAATATTCACGCGTAACAGCACTGACATGAAGTGTTTTCCATGAAAAACTAAGGACCGATATAACAATTGATTATTATGAAAGTTTATTGGTGAATAAAACATATGTATCGAATAATGAGATTTCATTAACTCTATGAAGATACAATTGGCAAAATTTCATTTTTCTGGAATTGAACCTGATCCCGTTGAATGTGGTAATAAAAACTAATGAAGAATTTATAAAAATATGAACATGTGAGGTGTTCAAATTAGTCCTAATTTTTCGAGCACTGATATTCAAACGGCTTCCTCAATTTTAGGTGTTTTATTAACAATAGTATTGTAAATCACACCCTAAAAAAAATAACACCGGCCGCCACTGGTATCCATAAACCAATTATGACGTAGCTGAGAGCGCGCGAATGTACGATGTTCCCTGCTGTTCTAGATGTAGCAAAAATAATGCTACCGCCTTCAATGGAATTCCGAGAAATGTCCCAGGGCCTTCGATTGCCAAATATAAGCGGTACGCGAAGCGATCTAGTAAGGCGATAGAGATTCAAATAATAGTTGAACTTTTAGTTGAAGTGTTTGTTGTATTTAAAGTGTAATGAAGTTGAGTTTGATTATTGTTCAATGTAGTCAATTATTGGTAAACCCACGGGAAAATGTTCGAGGCTTTGCAAGCGAGCCTGGCGGAGAATAAAAAACGCCGAAATGAAGATCGTGAATTACTACTAGGTATTCAGGAAGAATTTGGAAAAGCATTCCAGGAAACAAAGGAAGGATTGAAAAAAGTAATCGATGAGAAGCTTGAGGGGGTTGAAAAGAAAACCCCAGAAGAACAAATAGCCAGGTGGATCAAAAAGTTACAAATTTACGATTTTGAAATTCAACATGGCTATCTGCGAAAACGCAGATAGCCTTCCTAGAAAACCATGCCTAATAACCAGAATAAGGACTTTATACCAGACGTGATAAGGTAGCGGGCAGATACCCTTTCATGGACAGCTCTGATAGGGAGATAAGCTCCCCTATCTCCCGCAACCGGTAAGGGTCTCTTGTCCAGGAATACGGCCAGGAAACCTAAGGAATCACCTCACTATGGTGTGATACGGTAATTAACAACCTCCGAGGGTGACCACTACCTCCATGACGAGGCAAGCGGGGTGCTGACAACTGTACTAGAATGGATTGACGAAGGAATGAGGCCGGAATGGCAAAAGATTTCCAAACACGGCCAGCAGGAAAAGGGTTACTGGCTCCAATAGGACTCCATGTGCATGTATCGCTCTTGGTGGAATTGAATGTGCCACATCACTTGAACACTTTCCGTGAAAGTATCTATAGAAGAGAGATAAATCTCCAACCCATCTTCGATATTCCAGGCTATCAAAGTTGCACGTGATGTTCGCGTCTCCAATCAGGCGGATGGCTCTTTCTGGATAGAATCCAGCAACTTCAGGGTATGTTTGAGGGGAGAGATCCATCCATTAGAACAATATTCCAAAGAAGGTCTGGTCTGAGCTTTATAGAGCATCAAAAGTTGCTGAGGTGTATTCAGTTTTCTGGTTCGGAACAGTATTCCAAGCTTTCGAGAAGCAACCTTTGCAATTCCAGCGACATGATTGTGCCAGAACATATTGGTGTTCATTTTAACCCCCAACAAACTTATCGAAGCAGAAAGCGGAATTGTCTGACCTGATATTATTATATCCGGTTCGGAGACATTTATCTTTTTGGAGAAAACCGATGCATGGGTTTTCGGGGCAATGAATTGAACTTGGTTACTTTCACCCCAATTCGAAATAAATTCATGATCCTCATTAAGATATGAAACCTCCAGCTGCCGGTGAAGATGTGCCTCCGTAGTCATTGTCCTGGAATCCAAATAGAATGACGTGACAAGTGTACTGTCGTCAGCAAAAAACAATATATTGTATTCTTGGTTTTTTCCAATAATAAAAAGAGAGTTGGAGACAATATAGATCCCTGGGGAACACCAGCCTTGATTGTGAAATTATTCCAGAGATATCCAACGACGGCCACTTGCAGGGAACGTTTTTTCAGGAAGCTGAAGAACCATGCACAAAAATGATTCAACAAACCATAGCATCGAAGTTTGGACAGCAAACCCTCATGCCACACACGGTCAAAGGCTTTAGAAATATCAAGCGCAACAGCTCTTGACTCTCCACGTTTCTCGATTGCGTTATTCCAAATATGGGTGACATACGATAGAAGGTTCCCTATTGATCTTTTTTTCCGAAAGCCATATTGATAATCGCTCAACATTATTAGGAAAGTCACTGATGAATGTATGGCATCTCGCGGGAATCAAATCAAACGGCATAGAACTGAGAGATATATTTAGTTATCCTTGAATTTGTTCAATAGTCTCATTCAGAGAATTTAATTTTTTTTAAAGAGCTAAAGTGCTTTCCGACTACGTAGAAGCATTGCCCTGTTTATTGTTTGAATAAGCTCAAAAAAGGATTAAAACTCATAAAAGCGGAAGAAGTCACCCATTTTCCCGAGTGCAAAAAGCACCCGTTCCTTCTCTTATGACAAATAAATTCCATTCCGAACAATAATCTCTTTCCACTCAACGGTCTCGCAGCGTTCGAATCATTAAATAGTCCAATCTTTGAAGATAAAATACGGCGAAACTGTATAATTTTTCCAAACATCACCGATTTGAGTAAAAATGAGGATTCAGGTTTTTAGTTAACCTCTACATCAAAGTTGATCCTCTATCGGGGGTTGCTTTTACCCTGGGAGTGAAAATAGTAGACTGCAATTTTTGTTCAATGAAAAGTTTTTCCGACAGTGAAAGTGGAAGTGTCAATTTTCCAAGCAAACTCTGACTAACTCATAAAGTAAGTATTTTATCAAAAAAATAATTCTTAGTGGAAATGAAGCTTACAAAAAAAAAAGAAAAAGTAGGATGGGTTTAGAGCGTCTGTAGACTCAATATAAATGAAGCAAGGTTGGTTCTTACTCGTCAAACACCTGAATTGAAAGTTAATTTGTTTTTTCTTTTTATAAAAGGCCCTAGAGCGAGTTATGACGAAAATGATGTTTTCAAGGCGACAAAATGTGTGAAAATGACCCAACTGAAAATAATCGCTTACTTGTTCTACTGATGACCTATTAATTTTGTAGAAATTCATATTGAATATAGGATAAAGAAAATTACTTTTGTCTGATTTTTACTAAGTTTCTTCAGTTTACTTGAGAATGGTTTAACAAACCGAAACCAGTCGTAACAAGTATAGAAAACTTAGTAGAAATCAGACAAAAGTTATTTTCTTCATCCTATATAGTGTGATTTTTTAAAAGGTATAGGATTTGATTTTCAAAACAACACAAAAAATTTGAAAAACTTGATGAAATCTTCATTGGAATCGATAAAACGATCAATATAATTTATTGTTTGGAGACGATTTCATGCAAATGTTGTACGCGGCTCCGCTTTAGATGTCCCATGCGCAAGGTCCAATTTTGGCACACTCTCTCTAACATATCGACCGGTATTTCACGTATAAATGCTTCAATATTGGCTTCCAGAGCGTCAGTCGTTGCTGGTTTATCCCTGTAGACATGAGCCTTAACATGAACCCACAAGAAATAATCCAAAGGCGTCAAATCACACGATCTAGGCAGCCAATTGACGGACCCCAAACGTGAGATAAACTGTTCACCGAAGACGGCTATTAATTGGGCCATTGTTTCGCGTGCCGTGTGGCATGTGGCACCGTCTTGTTGAAACCACATGTCAGGCATGTCCAATCCTTCCATTTTGGGCAAAAAAGTCGTCAATCATCACACAGTAGCGCTCGCCATTTACAGTAACGTTCCGGCCATTGTCGTCTTTGAAGAAGTACGGCCCGATGAAGTCACCGACCCATAATCTACACCAAACAGTGACTTTTTCGGGATGCATCGGTAGCTCTTGCAATGCTTGTGGCTGATCTTCACTTCTGATGCGGCAGTTTTGCTTGTTAACGTAGCCATTCAACCAGAATGAGCGTCGTCGCTGAACACAATTTTTCAATAAAAATGTGGATTTTCCTCCAACTTTGCCAGCTCCCATTCACCAAATGTTAGACGTTGTGGGAGGTCGTGTGGCCTCAATTCTTACACCAGCTGTATCATATCAGGTTTTACACCCTAATCCTTTCGCAAAATTTTCCACGTAGTGGAGTAACAGAAGCCCAATTGCTGCGAACGGCGGCGAATCAATATTTCACGGTCATCACAAACACTGGCATATACAGCCGCAATATTTTCTTCGGTCCTCACTCTACGTATGTGTTGGTGGTTTAATGTCCAATAATGTAAACTGCGTTCGAAATTTACTCACAAGCTTCCGAATAGCTCCCTCAGTAGGTCGGCGAAACTGCCCATAAATTGGAGCATGAATTTTGATAATGAAATTCAATAATTTGCAAGCGTTGTTCATTGGTAAGTCGCGATTCATGGTTAAATTAAAGACCAAACTGAACAAGTTTGACAATGACACAAGACACGATTCACGCGTGATCTGTCAAAAACAGTGCCAAAAAGATACCAGCAAAAAATAACCCATTTCAACTCGCTTAGTTTTGATGCAAGCTTTTGTAGAAAATGAAAATGAAGGATTTTTCAAGTACTTCAAAAAAGTATTCGTGAGTTGCATTGTTTTATTGTTTACTTCACCTTGAAACTTTCAATTTTGGCATTGACGAATAAAAACCAACTTTCAACAAATTATTAGGAAGAAAAGCTAGTCATCGCAGTTTGAGATGCGCAGGGTATAGGTTTGCTTAAGTTTCAAGGAACTAGAGGACTCAAATCTGTCCATCGCCAAAACAACTATCCCGTATCCTGAATCCAAAGGTCCATTCAATGATAAACATGACAAAGCATGTATAGGAAAAGTAGAAATCAAACAAAAGTTATTTTCTTTATCATATATATATGACTCGCATAGTTTTCATGCTAGTAACTTTTGTGGTGGATAAAAATAAAGGATTTTTCAAGTACTTTAAAAAAGGATCCGTGAGTTTCCCTTGAAAATGCATTGTTTTTTTGGTTACTTCACCTTGAAATTTACATTTTCGGCATAAAAACCAACTTTCAACAAGTTACTTGTCCGTTTGTATTAGGTCTACAGACACCTTAAACCCCGGTGCTGTTTGACGAAATTATAAATGAAAAAGGTCATTTACTGGACTAAAAGCCAGACTCATTTATTCAAATTGAGTCATTTCTTCGAAAGCGAAAGTTTTAGTATAGAGCAGAAGATAAATAGCTCTCGATGATGAAGGAGGAAAGGTTTTGATGGAGATGCTCCCGACAGCGGAGAGATTAATCTGTTCTAAAAGCGTTTATCGATCCGGTTGGGGTAAAAGTTTCTCAGCAAAAAATGCCGTTTCGAAATTTAAATAATAATTCAAGAGCGTCGCAGGCAATTTTATTTTCTCCAGACAACTTATTCATCGTACAAGTAAGTGTATGTGTGTGCCAGACACCATTTTTCACGGTAAGCAAATGGCAGGAACATAAGAACTGACCGTATCCACGTGAAAATGGCTGCACAAGCTTAGGTCAGTTTCAGGCGTTTGATTTTTTTTTCTTTTAAAAACGCATCAACTATTCCACCGTTTCCTGTTGGTTAATTAGGCAATAATCCCATAACTCACACCTTCGAAACAATCAGGCCAGACCAGATTCATAACTCACTATACTTTTGAGGCCAATAACAAATGAGCAAAATCATAACTATTCAGTTGTCTTTCAATTATTTTCAATGGCAAGTGTGCCTTTGAAATTTACCTCCTTCAAAATATGTTTGAAATATAAAGTGAAAACTCGAAAATTGAAAACGAGTGTGCTCCACTAGAAATTTGTAATATGGCGAAGACTTTGTAGTCCACTAAAATGTTACAATTTAAGGACGGAATATTGCATTTTTAGAGGACGCAATTTCATTTTTGGGACATGTGTGGGGGGTCAGTAGAAGCTTAACCTCAAGTTTGTGGGGTCGCCACCCTTGTCCCCCGGCCGCCATTTTGGAAAAAGAGGTGAAAACACTTTTTTCGCAATATCTCGGAAACTAGGCGTCTTACTAAAAATTTGTAGAGTCATAATTTGTATCAAATTGTTTTGCCTACAAGTTAAGTTCTATGGTAAAGAAAAGAGTTAGGAATGAATAAGTAAAGTTGTAGGAATTAAACAAAAAGTTTATAAGAATATATTCACAATAAACAAAAAAATTCAAAAATAAGTTAAACATTTCGTTTCGACCAGGTTCTCATGATCATTGACGGACCCGATCAACTTTGGAACGCTGTAACAACGTGTTCAATGAATGAAATTAAAAATATTATAGGGAAAAGTTTTCCTCAACAGATCATCTACAAGATTGGCCTGAGGTAATTTTTTTGTAAAATGTATTGAAAAAAGTTATAGAGCAAAAAAGAAAATTTTTATAAAAATTGTCTCACCTTTTTGCTTATAACTTCTTCAATTTTTAATTTAGGGCAAAATTTGTAGGCAAAACAATTTGCTACAAATTATGACTTTACAAATTTTTAGTAAGACGCATAGTTTCCGAGATATCGCAAAAAAAGTGTTTTCACTCCTTTTTCCAAGATGGCGGCCGAGGGACAAGGGTGACGACCCCACAAACTTGAGGTTAAGCTTCTATTGACCCCCCCACACATGTTACAAAAATAAAATTGCGTCCTCTAAAATATGCAAAGCTCATGTAACATTTCAATGGACTATTAATATTTTTCAAAAGTTCATCACCTAACAACAAAATAGGAGTACCTGAAAACTCAAATAGTTTTGCATGAAACTAGTAAAGGTACATCTTCATGTAGTTGTTGTAGAGACTTTACCAGAGATCTAAATTCAAAGCTCACTGATGGATAACTGTTTTTTTTATATTTCGACCACCCAACCCTCAAAATATCCGAAATTAAATATAATAATAGAAATAATGTTTGTATGATTATAAGTTGCTTTCTGTAATGAAATTCACTGATATTACTCTCATTCGGGTTATCCTTCACAAATCGGACTTATTTTGAAAGGTTCCTGGAGTCATAGAAATAGTAAAGTGTTCTACGTAGACGAAAAGATCATTTTTGCCCGAATTACGACACTTCATTTTCGCGAGTAATTGTCACATTTCTCGCTGGAGAATAATAAACTATAGTATTTTGGTCATATAGGCGTCTATACCTGGTGTAAATGAAGTTGATATAATCAATTCTGTGATAATGGAAACCATTATTTTTTGTGTTCCTACAATTAAATACAGAACAATGCATTTATTGTTTGCAGTTGAAGTAGGGGAGACCGGGGATGGTTGACTAAAGCTCTGTAGGACTATACCTGTCAAAAATGTAAGCTGGGCAAAAGTCTTGCATCGGCCAACTAGGTGGGGGCATTCGTTATCTCCAGGGTTCCCAACTTAGTGTTTTTCCCCCCAAATTAACCCCCAACAAAAGTATCGAAGCAATATTGGATTCTTGGTATTTTTCAAAAAGGCATTGATATACAATAAAAAGAGGGTTGGAGAGAATATGGCTCCATTGGAACTCAAGCGTTCATGGTAAAAGTATTCGAGAGATATCCATCGACAGCCACTTGCAGGAAAAGTTTCAGGAAGCTGAAAAGCCATACACAAAAATGATTCGACAAGCCATAGCATCGAAGTTTGGCCAGCAAACCCTCATGCCACACACGGTCAAAGGCCTTAGACATATCAAGCGCAACAACTCTTGACTCTCCAAGTTTCTCGATTGCATTATTCCAAATATGGATGACATACGATAGAAGGTTGCCTGATGAACTATGTTTCCGAAAGCCATATTGATGGCTCAAGATGATGGAGCCTTCCAAATGTTTAAGGATATGGTGGTTTACGGCTTTCTCCATGATTTTTGATACCACTGATAGCAAAGCGACTGGTCTACAGCTATTTCAAAAAAATGTCTTGCCCTTTTTGAAAATAGCCATATTTTTATCAAAATAATGATACGCCACTATTCTTTTTCCAAATGAAAACATTTTTGTGATTACTCTTTATATTCTCAAAAAAATGGTACCCTGCCTTTTTGAGGTTTAAGTTTGACGATAGTCGTGTCACGAAGTGTTCTGGCGATGTATTGAATTTATTGGAGCCTCTGGAGACACCCTACATTTTGCTTTATGAGAGAGAGAGAGGACATTGGCAGATCAAGATCTTCAGATGATGTGGTCCTACAGGTTTTTCGTGGTTTTCCTGCAGTTGAAAAGTAAATGCGCCACTGAAATCAATGAAGTCACCACGGAGCGCCTACTAATTTTTATTGTTCTATAATTTCATGATTTGTAATTTTATAAGAAAATTAAATGCATTCATTTGCTTGTTCCTATGCGAAATTAGCCATTGATGTGTAGTAGAATCAATGTGTCTAGTTTTGTGGGCAAGACACAGGTGTTCCCAATTTCGCCAAAATCAATTGTGAGCAATGAGGCATATGTCCTCTTTTATAAACAGGAGGGAACGAAGCAGCACCTTTGATGTGTGTTTTTTTTTCTCTTCTTTCCTTTTTTTTCTTCTTTCCTTTTTTCTTAATAATCTTAGTTCTTTGAATTGATTTGTATTTCTAGTTGTGTCACAATATATATATTAAATATAACATGAAAAAACAAAAAAAAAGACACATCTATAGAAATAATTATGTTGTCGTCAACATAAGCATTTATGACATTTCTCCAGCTAGATACGTGACATTATTGACGCCATAAAAAATGTTTATTAAAATTTCACATATACCTCATTAGCAGATATGCATTACTTGTATGGGCTTGCTGACGGAAACGTATATGAAGCCAGGCGACTGAATCAGAAGCGCTCCTCAAACAGAATGGTTCCTGATTCTGAGCCAAATCATCACTTGAAAAAAGCACATCAGACTGCAAGAACTTTAGCAAGTTGCCAATGATTTGGATATCGCCCATATTCTAACATGGTGGATTCTGCATAATTATTTATTATATCCCCATCACATTCAACAGATTCAGGCTCTACTTTCTTCAGAGTTTCCCTAACAAGTGAATTTCTGGCAATGGTTTCTCTAAAAAAGTTACCGATAATCTTTTATTTGATAGGGACACTTCATTCACGTGCAAGGTGGTTTTACTAAAAACATGTTTGTTGGTCGGGGTTTCAAATAGCACAATCACGTTGCTGGAATTGCAAAGGCTGCTTCTCGAAAGCTTGGAACACTGTTCCAAATCAGAAAACTATACACACCTCAGCAACTTTTGATACTTCATAAAGCTCAGATCAGACCTTCTTTGAAGTATTCTCATGTATGGAGCTCCGCCCCCAAACATACCCTGAAGCTGCTGAATTCCATATAGAAAAGAGCCATCCGCCTTTTTGGAGACTCAAATATTACCTGCAACCTTGATAGTTTGGAATATCGAAGAGAGGTTGGAGACTTGTCTCTGTTCTATAGATACTTTCACGGGAGGTGTTCAAGGGACTTGGCACATTTGATTTCACCAAGAGCGGTACATATCAGAAATATGCGACGGACTGTGGCTGCTTATCGTTTTGAGGGTCAACTCAGTACACCCCAAATGGATTTAATCTCCAGCGATTCAAATCCAATGTTAATAACTAATTTCGCACAAGCACCGCTCTAAGAGCACCTTGAGGATTTTCCTGTAGTGCTTGTGTTCCGTTCTTTGAAAAAAGGATCAGAAATTTTTATAATAATCATTTTTGGGCCGAGGACAATCCTCATGCAATCGTGAAATCTCATCACCAGCAGTTCTTATTGAATGTCTGGGCTGAAATATTTTTCGCTACGCAGATTAAATGGACACGTTTATCGCCGATTTCTTGAAGATAATTTGTCAATTCTGTTAGAAGATGTTTCTATTTCAATGCGAAATCGCATGTGGTTTATGCATGATGTGCACCTGCAAATATTCAAACCAAAACTTTCATAATCGCTGGATAGGTCGTGAGGAAACAAAGTCTTGGCCATCTAGATCCCCAGACTTGAAGAGTATAGATTATTTTCTCTTAGGGCATTTTAAAACGTTGGCGTACAGTCAACTGATTTAAACCGAGGAAACACTGCAAACCGAGTGATAGTTTCCTGTGAAGCAATAATAAATAGTCCAGGAATTTTCCAAAGAGTACGCAAGTCAATGAGAAAGAGAGCTGAAGCTTGCATATTTGCAGGAAGCGGAATTTTCAACGGTTAATTTGATTCTGGTATTTTTGAATTATGAATTCAAAGTCGAAATTTAAAAATATTGCGATATTAAAGAAGAAATTTAATAATAATAATTTTGTTGAATTCTGACTTAAATCTCGGGACATTTGTTATATTTCGACTTCAAACTCTGAAATTTTTCAAATTTCAACACAACATCATTAAAAATTAAAACTTTCGAACTCACCCTTATCCCATATAATACCGCAAAAATAATGAGTTTCCCGTTGAATCTGCCCCTGTCGGAAAAATCAGCTTCCGCATTTAAAACCAAACTACCGCCAACGAGTAAAAGGGTCATGTAGACTGGAACAGACTGATATTTCTTTTGTATATACAAATGTATTAAAGCCGCTCGTTTTATTCGCGAAGCCGACTTCCATTTATGCAACGTTTCCAAGCACTACCGACGCAATTCCGTATACCGAAGGTTGCTCTTAATGATCCGCAATTATTCGAAAAATAGACATGTATTACATGAATGCAGTCATTAAGAGAGAACAGTTTTTATAGAAATATATCCGCCAACCTTGTTGGACTCTGTGATGAGTATATTTACTTCTTATCTCCAGACATTCCATCACTGGCCATACATGTCAAGTATCTCGAATGTTGATCGCGTTGCTCGAACAAGATATTATCGTCGATTATATCAAGTCTTGTACTACTTCAGTATTTGCCAGTTGATCTCGTTTTTGGTGAAGCAAACAAGACATATATATTGTTGCCTAAAGAGAATTAGACTTTCAACTCCCCACAAAGAACTAGAAAATATTTCAAATCCGTAAACATTAAAATAAACCAGCATGAATCGTCACAGCAACTTTTGAATTTGAGGTATAGAATTTTGAAAAATTTAGGTTCTTTACCGCGAATGAAAGAAGCTGTTAAAGCAACCAAGTTGGCAAATTTTATCAAAACAGGGCTCGAATTACCATTAGTTGTCTTTAAATTGGAGTTGCAGATAATAGGGGAGCCCAAGCAGGGATTTCGGGATTCACTAAAGCGCGGCAGATTAATATACAGGGGGATACCTTGTACCCGGTTAAGTACCTCCACCAAATATGAGCCCCATATATAAGGCCGCCCGTGAAGGATAAAGGATCAGATTAGTAAAAAAAAATGATCATCAGAAATTCTCGAGCGCGTCAGATTAAGGTAGGGTGAGTTAATTACATGCTAAAAAGTGTATATTCCAGTAATCTGACAATTTGAGAGTGACGTAAAAAAATGGGAGGGCAGCAAAGTTGTGTAAAACTAACGTCATTTCGAAATTCTCGAGCGCAACTAATTTTTTTTTATTTTGAAGAAAATAATTCGAGGATAACGAAAAACATATAATCTGACGATTTCCGCAAACCGAAATAACAAAAATTCGTCGATAAAGTTTAATGCGTGCAGCTGTGTGATACTTATATTTTCCTCTCCGAGTTTCTATTCCTCTTTCACTTTTTCTCTATCTATTACTTTCTCACTCCGTCCCCACTCTGAATTCTGTTGCCATGACGCCATCACAGCTGATCACAGAGACTCGTTCGTGATGAAGATGATGATCAATTAATCAATTAATAGATGGACGTAGCCGTTACTACGTGGTAGGAAATCATAATGAAGAAAAGAGAAATAAAAGTTTCTACGTTTTTTACCACTTTTATTTGTAACTACCGTTACTGCAGTTTCGTCCTATAAGGACATTTCCAAACTTATACAATATATAAGGACATTTTCAAACTTATACAATATATAAGTTTGAAAATGTCCTTATAGGACGAAACTCCAGTAACGTTAGTTACAAATAAAAGTGGTAAAAAACATAGACAGTTTCATTTCTCTTTTCTTCATTAATTAATCAATTGATTATAAAAAATTAATTTTTTTTGAGCATTTTTAAAAAATTATTTTCTTATGAATACAAGTATTCTACTTTAAAAACGTACACTTATTTATTTGCATGCTATTTCCTGAGCTTTTCAATAAATTAAGTTCAATGAATTGAAAAAATAAAAAAAAATATTGTTTTTGTCAGATTAAGCGAATCCCTTTAGATAATCGACAGATTATGAGACAGCACGTCTAAAACATAAAGATGAACCATATATATCTTAATCTGACGCGCTTGAGTATTTCAAAATGACGAATTTTTTTGCACATTATAATAATGGCCGCGAGTTTGCGTCAGATCGCGAATCGTCAGATCATTGAATGAGAGTTTTTTTGTTGCACTTAACACCCCCTTAGAAAATCTAACGCGCTCAATTAATTTTTTTTCTTTTCACTTTCAACCCTTATGTACAACCACCCACATCAAGCAAATGATCAGATTAACATACGTATTAAAATACGTAGGACATTGATGCTATCAATATCTGACGCGCTCGAGTATGTCCATGCAGCAGTATTTTTCTACATATTCAAAAATCTATAGCCGCTTCTCCCACCGATGAAAAGGTATATATTATATAACATTTTTTTCTTCTTATCATCTAAGCTTTGCAATCTAATATGTCTCAATGACGCTCGAGTAAATCCCCATTTTGCATCGTGGGCTCCCTTGCTAAGAAGAGGACAGTGGACGAACCTCATTCAGTAGCCGCTATCGAAGCTTGATCTTGAAAGAGACCCCATCTTTCAAAACCTGGTTTGTTTTCAATCCCATCGATCCCATAGATGACATCATCATAAGGGTAAAATGTCATCGCCTATGTCATCGCCAGTGGTATACAAATTTTACGAAAAACTCTGTTAAAACTTACGGAAACTTTCACGATGAAATTTCCAACACATTACTTTTACCATCAACGCCGGTGTTCCTCATGGATCCATATTGTCTCCAACCCTCTTTTTATTGTACATCAACGCCTTATTGAAAAAAAAACAAAAATCCAATATATTGCTTTCCTGACGACAGCACACTTGTCTCGTCGTTCCATTTGGATTCCAGGACATCGGCTACGGAGGAGGTTGCATATCTTAATGGGGATCTAGAAGTGATTTCGAATTGGGGTGAAAGTAATCAGGTTCAATTCAATGCCACAAAAACCCCGGCATCGATTTTCTCCAAGAAGATAAATGTCTCCGAACCGGATATAATAATGTCATGTCAGACAGTTCCGCTTTCTGCTTCGATAAGTTTGTTGGGGGTTAAAATGGACACCAATATATCTTGGCACAATCATGTCGATGGAATTGCAAAGGGTGCTTCTGCAGAAGCAGAATCTCCAACGTTTCTTCGATGGTACATCGAAGAATGGGATTGCAAAGGGTGCTTCTGCAGAAGCAGAATCTCCAACCTTTCTTCGATGGTACATCGAAGAAAGGTTGGAGATTTGTCTCTCTTCTATAGATAATTTCACGCGAGGTGTTCCAGTGACTTGGCACATTCGATTCCACCAAGAACGATACGTATCAGAAATACGCGACGGACTGTGGCTGCTCATCGTTTTGAGTTTCAACTCGGTACATCTCGAACTTCACTGTTTAAGAACTGCGTTCATCTGGAGAACTGTGTTTATATGGAATAAACTTTCTGACAACGTTTTTCCGAATGGATTTAATCTTCAGCGATTCAAATCAAATGTGAATGGCTACTTTCGCACAGGCACCGCTTTGAGAGTGCCTTAAGGATTTTCATGTAATGCTTTTGTGTTGTCAGTAAAAAAAATTAATTTACTCATTAGAGTGGTATGGTTGACGCAGTCGAAAGCCCTGCTGAGATCATCAGTCTTCAATGATGTAGGTACTCCAAAGCTGATATAATTTCTGTAAGAGTCATAGACAATGCATCACTAATCGTTTTCTAATCACCCTTATTGAAAATTTCAAATAAAATTTTCCATTATCAAGAATGTTCTGATTGTAATGAACGATGACAATTGTAAATTTCCTTCAAGGTCTTCAAAGAAGAGGTCGTATTATATTCAAGACGCCAATATCTGTAAATATCATCTACAGAAATATAATCCAGTACCATCGGAATCGCTAACACGCATTACACTATATACCTTCTTGACACAGCTGATGGAATGCAATTAGCCGAAGCTAGAGAGAGACAAGTGTAGTACATTCAGCACACCATTCGTAACAGCGGTACTTCAATCAACATCAACATCAATTACCAATCCAGAATCTTCGTCAATTAGTTATCTCCTATGACATATTCGGGTTGCTGGTGGGAACAGAGCTCTTCCTTGTCCTTGCCAGTCCTTTGAAATATCAATTCAAATTAGACTGATAGATCTAATTTCTATTCAGCGCTACGAATTCAATTAAGATTCAATTAATTATACAGACAAACATATGAGATCTGGTTGATTGATGTGAAAACAGCTGTATATAATTTATTATGATAACTTTTTAATCAGCGTGACGCTCATGGATGAATCGCGATAAATGGCATCAATTTATTGAATTGTAACTGTGCAGACTATTTGAAAAAGTTATGATGAACAGAAAATCCACCAAGTCCACGAAATGATACTTATTTTGTTTCACGATTATTCTCTTGGGAGATATTCTTTTCAATTATGCAGGGTGTAACTAAATATGTGTGAAACATTTAAGGAGGTGATTCCTCATCGAAAAAAAGATAGGATCTTTCATACAAAGAAATTTCATTGGAGCATCCCTTGCTAAGATACAGCCCCTTGAAGGAGGTACATAAAATTTGTATAACAATTTTTTTCACAAGCACTGAAAAAGTTACAATATTGAAATCAACCTGACGTTTCGTACTACCAAAAAGACACTTAGCCAGAAATTTATTTGGTTTACCCCATGGTTGTAAGGGGTGGAAAACGCAACCCCTAAAATGTATTTCCAATGTAACTTTTTGTCTTATTAAGTATTTGTTTGCCATTTAAAAATTTATTCCCGATAGCCTGTTTCATTCCAAACAAAAAATGTTCTTGGGTTTTTTGCGCAAAATAAACCAGTTCGCAGCAAAAAATTATTTTACGAACAACTACAGAGATACATCGTCAAAAATGCAAAAATACAAAACTAATCTATCTAGTAGGTCGCTATCAGCGATAGTGACAATTAAATTGGTATGACGCTGTCAGTTTGTGAATTTTCGAAATTGAATTATTACTAATTGTGTGTTGTTGTTCTGTTCCTAATTTGTTACTTTAATAATTCACTTGTTATTAAAATGGCATTCACAAATGAGGAAATGGCTGATATGTATTACGTTTACGGTCTGTCGCAGGAGAGTGGGTTAGAAGCTTCTAGAAGATATGCTGAAATGTATCCTCAACGGCAGCATCCTTCACATAGAATATTTGCTCGACTTCATCAACGATTACGAGAATATGGTTCATTCGACAAAAGAACGCAGGATTGTGGTCGCCATCGAGAAGTACGAACACCACAGCTTGAGGAAGCAGTACTTAATTTGATTGAAGAACAACCTACTACCAGTACTAGAAAGATTGCTTTCCAGCTAAATGTTGATCATATGACGGTATTTCGAATTTTAAAGGAACACCTCTTATACCCCTACCATCTGCAACGAGTACAGGCACTGTTACCGCGAGACTTTCCGAACCGTCTTGAATTTTGCAATTGGATGCTGGAAATGATTAGAAGAAATTATGACTTTCTGAAGACGATAGAATTCACAGACGAATGTAGTTTTTCTTGGGACAAGATTATTAATTTTCAGAATTACCACATATGGGCTGATAAAAATCCTCACGCTATTGTCGAAACTAACCATCAAGAACAGTTTTCTCTTAACGTGTGGTTCGGAGTTATTGGGGATGATTTAATTGGGCCTCATTTTCTACCTCCTCGATTAAATGGTGAGGCATACGTTCAATTTGTAAGAGGAGTGCATCCAGTACTGCTGGAGGAAGTTCCTTTGGGCGTCAGAAGGGATATGTTTTTTATGCATGATGGGCTCCCGCCATTTTAGTCAAGTAGCACGTCAGCATTCAACTGAAACATATGCAAATCAGTGGATAGGTCGAGGAGGACCACAGAACTGGTCCGCTCGATCCCCGGATCTCAACCCTCTCGATTTCTCTATTTGGGGCCATTCATAGCATTTGGTTTATCGTACTGCTGTTCGCGATGTAGAGGACTTAAGAAACCGCATCATCGATGCGTGCAGGGTAATCAGAGAGACTCCAGAAATATTTGAGCGGATACGTGACTCAATGCGCCGACGTCTAGACGCATGCGTAATGTCTGAAGGTAGACATATTGAACATTTACTATGATTTCTACATGTTATGTGTATTGTTATTAATAAATTAGTTTTGTTTATTACCCTTTATTCGTTTAAAGCAGGTACTAACTACATAATAACAATAAATCCAGTTCGCATTTATGACGATGTATCTCTGTAGTTGTTTGTAAAATAATTTTTTGCTGCGAACTAGTTTATTTTGGGCAAAAAACCCAGGAGACATTTTTTGTTTAGAATGGAACACACTATCGGAAATAAATTTTAAAATGGTAAACAAATAATAAGACAAAAAGTAACATTGGAAATAAATTTTAGGGGTTGCGTTTTCCACCCCTTACAAACATGGGGTAAACCAAATAAATTACTGGCTAAGTGTCTTTTTGGTAGTACAAAACGTCAGGTTAATTTCAATATTGTAACTTTTTAAGTGCTTGTGAAAAAAATTGTTATACAAATTTTATGTACCCCCTTTAAGGAGCTGTATCTTAACAAGGGATGCTCCAATGAAGTTTCTTTATATGGAAGATCCTATCTTTTTTGATGGGGAATCACCTCCTTAAATGTTTTACACTTATTCAGTTACACCCTGTATTGTGCAGGAAATTCTTAACTAACATATTTGACTTGATAAGGATCAATATCCCATTCATCTACTCGTAAATAGCTTCCCAATTAACAATATACATATGTGACCATTATTTCAAACATTGAAATGAGTACAGTAAGCTAACTTTAAATAAATATAGTTTAAAAAACTAAAAAACACGCTTTTAAAGAACATGGAACTTAGAAGTTGATTTTTTTCAAATAAGCGTAAAACAATAAGAAAAATACTAGTATTATTGTCAAAAAATCGACGGGCGCTTGATATACCAAAAATATGGTACAAAGCTACCACGTTTTTTTCACAATCATACTAGTTTTTTGCGTTCGTTGTTGTTTTAAGCTCATTTAAAAAAAATTTTTTTAACTTTTCAGATCGATGTTCTTTAAAAGCGTATTTTTTAATTTTTTAAACAATATTTTTTCGTATGCTATAAAAGCGCGTTTTCCGATTCCGGAGAGGGAGCCTGAAAATCAGCTACCAAGCCCAAGGAAGGCAGCAGGCGCGCGTGTTAATGAAAAAAATGAAGAAATACATGTAAAGTGAGTTCGAATTATATCAAGGAGGTTACGTGCAGCGCCATCTGCCCGTGAATAGATCAAGCAATAATGTCGATAATTCTGTCAAATACAAATCCAGAGCTTGAGAGTTACAAACAAACAAACAACATATATACAGGTAAAGCTAATAAAAGCGTATCGATTAAAAATAGATATTTGCCGTCACTCAAAGGGACATTTTGGTGTAGGCAGATTGAGATCCCGTCGTCAAGTCACAAAACCCTTGCAGCGTATTTAAAATTTGCGAAACGATTTTTTCATGAATCGAAAATACATGACAGTTTTTGCTGAAAAAAAAACTGGGATGACCCATAAACTGAAGTCCACGTAAACGAAGTCGCGTTCAAGCCAGTAAAAAAGTAAATATCACTGAAAGGCGAACTTATCACAATTTTTTGATATAAGATTTATATTCAGCACCTTAAATTGATTCATCCAGGACCTAGTACTGTCATTTAGGAAACATTTTTATTAATGTCCAGTGGTGTCATCAAGTGGAATATTCCACCGAATGTATAACCTCAATAGCGAAATATACGTTTGTCACGAACTAAAGCTATAATTTCAGCTTTTCTATCTGAAAAATATTACTGGAACAAGTCCGTTATTTTCCAGAAGACTCTTCTAGCATGGAACACGAACTTTCTCTTCACCAGAATCCAATTCGTCACGTTCCCCACCTGCACATCTTCCAAAAGAAAAACCAGTTTATCGAACTATTACATTACTTCTTCAAGAGATCACGGCGTATACAAAAAAACGGCAAGGGAAAACGCAGGAAAAGGACGTACCGATAATTGAAAGATCTACCGGAAATTCTCGGGGTAAATAGAAATAGAGCGTTTCGGTTGCTACGTGAACAAACAAGCAATAAAAATAAAGGCGGCCTCGCATCACCAGTTTACCGCACATATATCCGACAGAAAAATAGCGGATAAACTCCTCATAGCTAGTGGGCTTGCATGGACTACAAAGGAAGGGTTACTTCAGATAGCTATACTCACACTCATAAAGTATTTATTACTCTGAGAGGTATAACAGCTGAAAAGGTTTTATATAACAGTATTAATTATATTCAGGGTAACAAAGCTTTGTCGTAACCAACCATGAATAAAAGTTCATGTTGGCCAAACTTAACGGTGTGTAAAATACAGTAACACGACACAATATTTCCCACAATGGATGCTACATATCGTAATTAATTAATATAGCTCCAAGATATTACTTTCATTGCTGCTCATAGGCTCAATGCGTTTTTCCTCCTTTCTATTTGTGACACCCTTTGTTAAATTATTCTGGACATGAGTTGCTCATCTCACATTCGAATAACTTTCGAATGATAAGTCCATTTCTTGCGTTCCCTGCAGATGAGGTTCTTAGCCTGGATTTCTTTTCAAAGAATTGTCTAGATGTTCCCAGGTATATTTTTCCAGTACTCTCAATGTCTTTTTTCAAACCATAGGTTTTTTTAAATAACTGTGGCTCTAAGTATCCTAGAACCAAATAAACAGTCAATCTATTCCTGTCCACCAGTTTATTCAGTTCTTTACGGCGTTATAAAACCAGTCTTGATTTCACCCTTGGGTTCATCAATGCCCAGAGGTCAGTCTGGCTCTTTCTAAAAATATTCATCCTCTTATCTCATTGCAAGGCCGTCTCGCAAGATTATATAAAATATTCATTAGTAAAGACTTCAGCAGTGAAGTTTGTATTGAAACTGTGCCTTCGTGTACTAACCTCTACTGCAGCCAAAATGACACATTGAAGAGATTTCAGTTGATTCGTTGATATTGAGGGCAACTGCGAATCAGCTATACCTGAAGATACATTAGTTTCAGCCTTGCAGAACTTTTTCACCTCTAGTTTGGGTGTAGGTCAGCAAATGCGAAAGCATTTGCTGACCTACACACTCAGGGTCTCTCGTGATGCAGATTTTGCTTCTGCTGTTCAATAATCCGGTGCGAGGTAGATTCATAAGATATTCTGCTATTTAGGAAGGCTGCAACTACTAGACTTGTTAACAGAATCAAGAGTTAGAGAACTGAAAACCTTTTGCACTTATATTAGAGGGAGCAAGTCGGCCTCCATATTCTCTGAACAGTCAAGGTCATATTCTTCAGTTATTTCATGTTTCATAAAGAATTCCATGAGTATCTAGGTGAAGGATGACCATCCAGGCAGAGCCCCGCATTACCATGACAAGTTCAACGACGAGAGAGCGCCTGGTATTTCCAAGGTTCCGTTGGTGGTATTAATTTGGCTGAGCCAAAAATCCTTTCGGCACAGATACTCGTACACCTCAGATTGAGACCTCATTTAGGAGGACTTCTATCTCCACGGGTGACACCGTTCCCATTAGAGTTACTCAATGAAGTTTGATAGTTTCGCAATTTACCTCGGATTTGTATACAGGATGAACTTAAGTTGTTTTTCTGAAATGTTTTCCTAAGGCAAGTTGAGTGACACGAGACTTCTACTAGTCTAAGAACTGAATATGAAAAATATGTTCTTTGAAACGCGTTAGTATAGTTCCCTTAGTTCGACCAACATATTTTTGTCACGATCCTCAGAGCTTATTTCGTAAATCTCAGACGGTTCTTTTCACTCATCCTGTCTTTGGGTTCCTCTACGTGCAGTTTTGAAAGTCAATTTTTCAAAAATTCGGACCAATTGATTGGTCACAGAATTAGTGAAAACTGTATGAAATTGTTGGAACCGATACACAGCAACAGGTTTTTAGTCGTCTCTGAAGGTTTTCAAGTCAAAACCTATGATATGAGATCTATAAACATTGATAAAGGTCCCATTCGAAATAGCTCGTTGTTCAACCTCCTAAATAATAATCAGACATAGAAACCAGGCAAATATTTGGTGCATAACAGGTAATTACTAACATAAAAATTAGGAATTAGTATCACAAATCAAATCAATACTGGAACTTCGTTTATTTCACCTTTTCGATGACTCCCATTATCTGAGGTAATTGAACTACTCAAAATGAATATAGACATGTCCGTAAAATGCAATAAGTAAAAAAAATATGTTTTTTTTTCAAACATTTATACGCATAAAATAGTTCATAGGTGCCTTCATTAAATTTAACTTACATTGTTTTCAAAATGCTGTTTGGTAATACGATTAAAAAGAAATACAAATGAGTGTCAAAAACAAAGAATATTTATTTCAGAAAGAAAATAAGAAAAATGTACATTAACAGTGAGTCATCCACCCCTGGCTCTAAGAAGTTTGACATAAAGATGAGGCATGCTTTCCACCAAATTTCTAATTATTTGTTGTGGTAACTGCTCGTAAATCGTCAAAAGAGCATCTGCAACTTGGTTCAGATTTTAGAAGGGTTGATGATCCTTAAAACATTTTTCCAGTTCATCCCAGAGCTGCTCAATAGGATTTAAATCCGGACCATTAGCTGGCTACGTATGGCCTGGCAATATTTTGTTGTAAAATGAACCCAGCGCCCATATTTTGGGCAAATGGGACGAAATGAGGTTCCAATATCTCCTCTATGTAACGGACAGCCGTTAAAGTCCCTTCCCGAAATGCCACAAGGTCCGTGTGTCCTGTCAAAGTTATACCAGCCCATACCATTATCGATCCACCATCGTTCCAAATGGAACAATTTCTGCCACACAGTCATCCAAATAGCGTTAACCGGGACGTCTCCATACCCGAACACGTCCGTCATTGTTGAATAACATGAATTTTTTTTCATCTGTAAACATTACATTGGCCCACTGCTCTAAACTCCAATTACAATGCTCTTGACAAAAGTTTCTGCGATTTCCTCGATGAGCTGGAGTTAGTCTAGCGGCTCTAGCAGGTCGTCTTGGAGTTGTACTTCGTTAAGTCGGTTTCATATCATTTGGGTCGAAATTCGCGTTCCCGTAGCTTCTATAAGGCGATTTTGCAGTATTGTAGCAGAATCGGTGGGACCCCTAATTGCCCAAAGTCGTAACAAACGATCTACGGGTTGTTGCCCTTTGTCGATTGGGATAAGGGGATCTTTTCACTATGCCGTAAATTTGGTAGCGGTTCCAAGCTCTGATAACCGCAGAATGACTCACATTAGGCATTTGGGATATTAGGCATTTGGGCTACACGACGCCTTGAATACCCTACTTCGATCAATGCCACTGCTCTAGTAACTTGAAATTCATTGAAGTACACCCTACGTATCTTCCTTCTACCCAATACATCAATATTCATTGTTTAAATTTTAAATTGTAATACCTATCACGAACGAAAGTAAAGTGAAACTGAATACAGAATTTTTCGTATTACTGATTTTGTAGCTGAAAGTACAAAAAGAAGTAAACAAAGTAAAAAAAAAGTAAACAACAACCGAATGGAACATGATAAGAATTAGTATGGAGTACACACCAGAAGTTTTTATGATGAAATAATACATATTTTTTTACTTGTTTCTATATTCATTTTGAGTAGTTTATATGCAAGTATAATTAGACATATCTGAGATGTACAAACTTAGCCTTTTGATGATGCTATTTTGGTTATCGCATCAATAGTCCGTGTTTTGTTCTAATGTGGAAAACGTGTTTTCCCCATTGCACAAGCCCATAGACTGAATTTTTCCACACAGGCTTGAACCCGATTTAGTTTTGTATTGCGTTCGATCTTTCCGAGGCATATATAGGAAGAATTTTCTGTTGACTTTACGTGTTTGTGGTGGCCTGGGCGAGTACATTTGAGCCAATACAAAAACATAATATATAAGGTGAATTTCTTCCTTTATGAAATTCGCAGAAGATTTCCCCTGCTTCTATACTTTATTGGTTTCTTCACAAGGCTAACAAGAGCACGAGATCCAGGATACTGCTAAAAATGGAAATTGAATGTATAGTGGGTATACGGAAGACAAAATAAACATCATTTGTAGTAAGTGAATTTACTTAATTTTCATACAAAATATTATCAATTTTTTCATATTCACTGATACAAGTTTTTGTGGACTTCCAGAGATCTGGAAGTGGTGATTAAAAAGAAGAACGAAACGAAACTTACAGCGTTTTCAAAATGCCCAACATTTTCAATACAAAGTTGTTTCTTATTTCATTCCGATTAATGTATAAAATTTATACATACACTATTATTCAACAACTCTTCAACATAAATGTCCTACAGAATATAAGACTAACTTTTTTGTCTGTTTCAATACAAACGATATTCCTGGATGAAATATTTAGATCTTTTAGAACCCAGAAACAATGTTTTTCGCAGAAAATGCTCAAAATACTTTCCAAACAATAATAGAGGTTGTTTGTGAATTCTTGTCTCACATCAAAGAAAGCTTCACGTGAGATATAATACAAAGAACAAAAAAAAGTCACCAGATCTCAAATTTGCAATTACAGATTGTTTCATCTCTGGTGATGAAATGAAACGTGTAGATGAATCCTGAATCCTTTGCAGATTCTCAAGTCCAAGTTTCAGTAACGGAAAATGAATCACGTACATATAAATTCTGCGTATGAAAACTGGGTATATTTCTGTTTGTTGGGCTGAAAATAGTGAAAAATTGATAATGGGGAATGTTTCTCTATTTGGGTTATTTTTCTTTCAGTAATGTTTGTGCCATTTGCTTTCCATATGGACTTATTAGGGAATTTGCCATTTTGATTTCATTTTTCTTCGGTTGATGATCCAAGTTAGTGTCATCAGTGAGTCAAATGACCCAGGAGCGTATCTCCAAGTTGAAACAATATTTTTTCATTTTGCAATTTTTTCTCTCGTTTTCGAAATGTGTCAAAAGCCTTCAACACCCCTTTTGGTTGATTTTCTTTATCCATTATCAGCTAAAACGTGCGTAAATAAACAGATTCAGAATTTTAAATTGCCTTATTCGTAATCAAATTTAACCCAAATGCAACATCAAGCAAATATCATTAACATTCATTCATAATTTTAAATGAAATCTCATAATAAAAACCACGTGAAATGGAATTTGTAATCCACATTGTTGATACAAAAGTTCACCGAATTCGAATTTCATTCGGAATATGAATATTCAATTAGCAGATCCCGTCCTAATGAATTGAAATGTTCAAGAATTGTATATAAATCGAAAATATCTGCCCAATAAGCCAATTCAAAGGGTCGTTATTCTCTAGTTACTCGTAGTTAATAGCTCCAACAATCCAATAATAGATTATCATAACTATCCTTTCAACATAAAACCAACACGATCACAACAGAAACGCTACGATAATAATCCATTATTGAATGACGTAGAAATTAATCATGGAAATTGAAGAGGTTTTAGCGATAAAAGTAGTAGTATTAATTGAAACTTTGATCAAAGAGCTTAATTAATTTAGTAGTCAGTTACAGCCAGTAGTCAGGTTATTCAACTGCAAGCTTCGTACCACAATTTGGAGGTATGAATTTGTCGCAATTCTGATGCTAATAAGTGTTTTGGTGATGCAGAAAAAAAATTGAACTATTCCATATTGAAGTTGTTCAACTTGAGGAAAGCTCAGGTTATTACTAAAATTTAATGTATATTAATATGATGTAAAAAAAATTTATTCATTATTAAAATATTTTATTGATTATTTTGTGTATGTACATATATTGTCACTTGTCACTTTTGTGGAATTAAATAATGAAACTAATAATGTAAACACACAAAATTAGTATCATCATTTTTAGGCCACGTTTCAGATAATAAAAGAATATTACGTGCTTGCTAGTTAGATTTTTATAATACTGTTTTAACAGTATATGTCTAACGCACACTAAACACGGAGAGTCTGTTAGACGAAAGAGGAGGAGCCTGCCTTCCTCTGACTTATGCGTGGGAGAACGGGAAGCCAGATAAACTAGCGCCGTTATACGTTAGGTAACGAAGCGGTGGTGTTATCACTTCAAAAATTATTTAACAAATTATTTGAGAAAAACACAAAATATTGTTGAGAAGTAGAACTTCAAATATTCATTATACAATCCAGAATAGGTGTTTATTGGTTTTGATTTCAGATAAATTGTAAGAAATTACTTTCCAGCTCACAGAGTCGACCGTGACAGTTACCAGAATGTGTCAGCCTATAATATTTGAAAAGAAGTATTGCAAATAACAATGGAATATGTTCCGAAATTTTTCAAAATCCTGCCATTGCTGAATAAATTTTGGCAGAATGGTCGAAAGCAATTAATTCATTTCCAAAAGCAGCCCCTACAAAGCGAAGCACTACTAGTGAAGTGTTTTTGAATTGTCAATTGAGTTAAACTGTTAATCTATTAGAGCAACATCAATCAAAAAATGAAATGCGCAATAGTTTTGTCACTTCTGACAAAATTTATCACCTTCCTGTAGAGAAAGGATTTTCCCATAAAAAAATTGGTCTTTTTTGTGAAGAATCAATTGTATAATTGACTCTAAGAGGTGCGAAAACACCCAGACAGTATTGCTAAAGGGTATTTGGAGACCTGAATGCTTGATAACAAATTCTCAACTGTCAGAATTCTGTTATTCTAATTCAATTCCTTTTCGTATAGTGTGCAACTTGATGATTTGAACTAGACTCTGTAGCTAGAGCAAATAATATAAAATCAGCCAAAAGAAAAGTCTCAGCAAGCTTTAGACACTCAGAGTAACATCCTGGTTTCAAGATAGTTATGAAAAAATCGTAATGTGCTCAACCAAAAGGGATTTATTTTAACAGACCTAGTAGAAACCAAGCGGGATGAGCCTTCACGACCGCCAGTTACGGAAAATACTTTTGAAAATATAGAATCTTTGCCATAAAAATCATTGAGTCAGTTTCATCCTCAGATATATTCTGAAGGTATAGAGGAAACCTCAGGTGGTTATTATTCCAAAGACTGGTAATCGTCCAATGGATGAACCAAAGTGAATATATACCGCTTCAATAATATAGAGGTGACTTTCGACAAGATCCCACATCCAGCGTTATATCACAAGAGAAAAGAAACATATTCCTTACTGATCCAGTGGTTACACTGAATACTCAAATGCGGACTCGTATTATTTGGAAATAATGATGATGATGTTGTATCAAAAGGCCATGAATCTATTCTGAAGCTGCAAAGGAAGAATTCACTGTCAATCCTAGTGAAGCAAGTAGTGCTGATCCCATTATCCAAGAGGTGACATGCAGTTAGAGTTCCAACTTCAAGTGGAACTCAGCTTACTTCACCTGAAGAAGTGAAATACGTGGGCATGGTTATCGTCAAAAAACTGACTTGGGATAGTTCCATGAAAATATCATCTGCAAAACCACACAGGCAACCTGGATATGATTTGATAAGACACGAAATTTGGAACCAAGAATTATCATTTGATCATCGAATCTACATTTGAATACGCTTCACTAGTAAGGTAGCAAAGCTGCTCTAGAGATCATACTGAACCTTTAACCACTAGACATTCGTGTGAAGAAAAGCAAAATTTAGTATATTCATGATTCCATACCGTCAAAGGAGGAAAATTTGTGTTGGCACATGAAGATTCTGGATCTCTCTTGTCAAATCCATGGAAGTAATGCTAGTTAGGTAATGAATTGAGGTAAAATATGAAGTAACGCCAAACAGACAGATCGTAAGAGTTCCAGCTGAAAGAGAACGCATTAATATGTTATATTCATGGGTCCAAGATGGATTGGTGTTATAGAGTGACAGGAACCTGATTGCAAACCATTTTTGAAGCAGAAGTGTATAATATAGACAAAGTCACGCAGAAATAACTCGTGGCGCAAAGCCAAGTAATGAAGTAATTTACTTCTTAGTCTAAACTGAAGACTTGGAGCTGCAAAACCTTCCCAAGACAACTGCCAAAGAGAAATATAGTAACCTTGATATCAGGCTAAAAGGAAACCTTCCTTGAGAACCGAGAGAGCTGATGGATGAAAGGAGTTAGTAGCCCTTACCAGACCAGAACTTTTCTGGGAACTCCCGGAGAGTCACATAAAGGAAGAATTCAGACAATTGGAACTTGATCGACTGAGATATCGCAGAAATGAAATGTCAGGACGAATATAAGCAAAATGTTGATTCCCTCATTTCTCACGAAAAAGATGAACAAGCTAGGTTTGGACAATAAAACCTATCTATTTAACGATGCTGTTGTACAGTCGAAACTTTAGATCACTTGCTTCCCGAACGCCAAGCTCTGATCTGCAAAAGTTTCAGAAAGGGGTATTAGTGTTGCACTGTAATATCAAGGAATATCCACTGTATATTATTAGTTAAGTGGAGCGTACAATAAAGTCATTCGGAAATCATTTTGTTTCGAACTTCATATCCTTTACAATAACAACGTAAAATGACGTATTTGTATAAAACAAAGTTTAGTAATGGCACTTAACAATTTGATTCAGAGTATTTACATTGTACGACTTACCTAAAATTTTGATGAGCTATCTCAAAGGGAATTCCGTCCATGTTTGAAAAGGGTAAACGGGTAAGCAGTAAGTTCACTAATCTATAATGGGAATTTCAAATATAATGAGGAATTTCAAATATAATGGAAGCAGGCAAGTTCTTGAACAAAATACAAGAGGATGACTAAATAATAAATTCTACAGGATAATTCCAACTATCTGAACTAATATTATGAAATGGAAGATTTTTTCGCTTGCTTGTTTATTTGAAATGGATGAAACGAAGAATGCTTTCAAAATATCCACAATAAAATTGTCTGTTTTCATGAGTATTCAGGGGAAAATGCAAGTGTGCTATATGGCTGAATTCAGAATATGATACGGAATCCAAAAACAAATTGAAACGGATGACGCCTAGTGCTACGTGAATAAGAGGACCCTTTGACATCAAAATCATCTATTTCATCAGTTCGGACTTCCATTGTCTAATATAATATAATTTGATTTGAAATTTATGAAAAATATTAAAAAGATTAACCGAAAATAACAATTTTATTTGAACAAAAAAACTGAAATTACCAAGAAATAACATACAACCAAACAACAACTAAAAAAAAAAAATTGAAATATTAATGAGAGCTGAAAATTAAAAATTATTATTGACAAAAATTGAAAAATTGAAATTGAAAGATTTCAAACCAAGTTAAGTCACGACGTTTCGATTGTTAGTATCCACAATCGTCTTCGGGTGATAACTGGACTTATTCCTCCGCCTCCGAAATCCGACTATTTATAGGCCATTCGAGTGCTTTCACCTATCCCCTCTTTTCTCTCTCCGCTTCATTGGTTTTTAGCGGGAGTTAGTCGTTTTTCGTTTGATTAGAGGTTTCCATATGTTACGTATCTCTACGCTAGCTTGACTAAATGCGTTGTTGGACAACATATACGCGGCTTCTTTGAATTTTCTCCTAAACCAGTGTTCCTCTTCGTGGATGATTTCAGCTTGAGCCCATTTGATATTATGTTGATGAGCCCAAACATGCTCTGCTATTCCAGATTTGCTGGTTTCTCCTCGCTGTGTGTGTTTCTTGTGCTCAGCAATGCGAACTTTCAATAGACTCTTAGTTTCGCCGATGTATGATTTTCCGCACTCGCAGGGTATCTGATAAATGCAATTCTTGGAATCGCAGTCCGCGTTTGGTGGCCTGGTTTTCGTGAGGCTGCTACGGATAGTGTTCCCAGATCTGAAGCAGGTCCTGATGTTATACTTGGGCCCAATACTTCGTATCCTTTCCGATAATCCTCTGATGTAGGGAAGTACAAGTACTGGTTGTGGTGGCTTATGTTCCTTGTGGAGCTCTTGCTCTCTTCTAGCTAAAGCCTGTTCTACCATGACTCTGGAGTAACCATTCCGTTGAAGGTCGTTTTTGATGATGCCTAGTTCCCTTTCGAGACCTTCCTTTGTATTACAGAGCCCGAAGGCACGGTCTAGTAGAGTCTTGATGATTCCTCTCTTAGTCGATTGATGGTGGTTGGAATTCTGGTTCAGATACTGGCCTGTGTGAGTGGGTTTTCGATATACAGATGTTTCCCATTTAGTGTCGGTCCTCTTCACCAATACGTTCAAGAAAGGCAATTCGTTGTGGACTACCTTTTCCATTGTGAAAGTGATGGAAGGACTCACGTTGTTGATATTTTCGGTTAATCTTTTTAATATTTTTCAGAAATTTCAAATCGATTTATATTATATTAGACAATGGAAATCCGAACTGAAGGAATACGCCACGAAACATCGTCAACCACCTTCAAACAAACATCAAAATCATCTGCTTTAACCCAGGCATCGGTTTCCACCAAGAAGATAAATGTCTCCGAACCGGATATAATAATGTCAGGTCAGACAATTCCGCTTTCTGCTTCGATAATTCTGCTGGTGATTAAAATGGACACCAATATGTCTTGGCACAATCATGTCGCCGGAATTGCAAAGGAACTCAAAAGCCTGAAACACTGTTTCGGACCACAAAACTATACACACCTCAGCAATTTTTGATACTTTATAAAGCTCAGATCAGACCTTCTTTGGAGTATTGTTCTCATGTAAGGAGCTCTGCCCCGAACATATCCTGAAATTGCTGGATTCCATCCAGAAAAGAGCCATCCGCCTGATTGGAGACGCTAACATCACGAGCAACCTTGATAACCTGGAACATCGAAGAAAGGTTGGAGATTTGCCTCTCTTCTATAGATACTTTCACGGAAGGTGTTCAAGAGACTTAGCACATTTGATTCCACCAAGAGCGGTACATATTCGAAATACGCAACGGACTGAGGCTGCTCATCGCTTTGCAACTCAGTGCACCTCGAACTTCACTATTTAAGAACTCTTTCATCTGGATTTGATCATAATGGATTTAATCTCCAGCGTGAATCGCTATTTTCGCACAGGCACCGCTCTGAGAGCGGTGTTTTGTCCTTAAAAAATGAAATATGGGTATTCTCTTTCATTTTCCAGATATTTGCCCGCGGAGTTTTATATTGGACACCCTGTATATTATTGAACGGATGCTATTGTCAAAAGTAAGTCGCTCGACGTCATTGGTCTTTTCTGGTGTTCGCATTGGTCTGGAGTTCACAATACTATTGATTCTGAAGCCCATTTTGGAAAGTTTTAAGCTGGAGAGTTCTACGACCTATCACAATCTACAAAACTAGTTTGGAAAAGGCGTCTCTTGAAACAGGTTTTTCCAGATAACTAGAAATATATCCTAAACTCCCCGAATATCACCCCCTATCGACACAAGGACCGAAATGAATTCCCAGATAACGTCCTGACCCAATTTGAATAAAACGACGGGCCACAATGAACGCCCGAACAGATTTTACGAATTTATGCGAATGTGGTGCATTCTCATTTATTTATCTCGCAGGAAGCCGGCATCGCCGCCAACTTACAGCTGTAAAAGATGACCGTGAATTATATTGCTTGCGGTTTTTATTCCCTAGGGTTCACATCCGTTCCGGTTCTCGCAGGATTCGTTCCTTGTACGCGACAGGGGGTGGTATCTCCAGGAGAATGGCTTGGATGAGGGTAGAGAAGACGTTTCCATCTTGACGAATATAGCCGAAAGAGTCACAAGAGAAATTGTCTGCTACAGATAGAAAGACCGAAACATCCATAAAGTCGTGGCCATGAATTTATTTCTAACCACTACTGAGTTTCATCAAATTTGTTTCTTTGAATTGTAGTTCTCTCATTTGCTCATACATGAGCAAGAGCAAAATATTTTGTTAGTAACATTCGACCCACGACACTCTTGATAAAAAGAAATCCGATGTAGGCTGGTTTTTAAATCACAGACACGCTAAGTGCACTTTAAAGTTGTCATTAAAATGTCATCAACATTCTGGTCGAAAAATTAAAAATCTTAAGGTGTGGTATGAATGGGCTGACCTATCACTTGATGAAAATTTTTAATACTATCCACTATAATAATTACACAACGTTCAGAAACATTTTTATTTCTAGACGACAAGACCATGGTGAAGACTGACCCATCACGAACGATGCGTGAGATGGCGGAAGAACTGGGCGTCAGCTCCCGTGCAGTTTTTGATGATTTAAAACGTATTGGAGGGGTCAAAAAGGTCAAAAAGTGGGAACCCCACGGTTTTAACGATCGACAGTAATTTTCACGTTTCGATGTCTGTTCTGCTTTGTTTTTGTGCAACCAATATGAGGATCAGATCGTCACATGTGATGAAAAGTGGATACTCTACAACAGGAGACGTTCAGGGTAGTGGTTGGACACCGATGGGACACCCATGCACTTCTCAATGACAGATACCCTACAAAACCCACCAAAAAATGAGTATTTACCGAGAGATTACTGTTTAATGTATACTCATAAAAATAGATAAAACTTTTGAAACAACCTAATAGTCGATAAAAAGTTCATCGACGAGTATTTTTTTCTAAAGCGCAGATTTTGAATAAAAAGAGAAAAATAATCCATAAATACTTTACCAAACGTTTCAGTAATGTGGTCTGCCAGTATTTCCTGTTTCTACGGCTGAAAAAGCTACTGTACAGTGAAACATATATGTAGCTGTTTTATAAAATGTTAAGAAGAAAATATCACAATGAAGGGTTACTCAAATGGTTAATTTTGGACTTTCAATGAAAAATTGCGTGAAAATATGGTATGATAGAACAATTTTGACTACGGCATCGTATTCCGCATCAAATATCAAAATCAAAATTTACCTCTCGTGATTTTTCCTGGCAGAACTTTGTTATCTGAATGAAAGTATAAGTTTCTCATCTTGATGCAGAACTGACATAATTTGACAATAATTTTTGAGAACATATAATTTATTGGTTTCTTTCCCTCTTCAAAATAACACAGGTGTGAAAATTAGACATATCTTCGTTTTGGGGGCGTCCATAAATTACATGAGGTGTTTTTTTAATTTTCTGTCCCTCCCTCCCCCCCTGGTGAGATGTCGTGAGATTTTACTCAACCCCCTCCCCCATCCCCCAATCTCACGTGAGATTTTTCAAAATGTGGGTTTCTTACGTAAATACGTTGGATGGTTATTGTAAAAAGAAAAAAAAAATGCTTCGTGCTTTTATTTACGACTAGTCAAGACTAGTAATCAATATTGCTGAGAGTTTAATTATAAGTGTAATAAAAATTTAACAATAGAATACTTAAATCGTAACTACTGTGATTAAAAAAAAATATCTACTCTAATTCAGTCCATGGAGAATCATGCGCGGTCTCAAGAGAGACTATAGGAACCAACATGTCCATATGATTTTCAGTAAATTCATCTGCTCCTTCAACTTCGGGCTACACCGTACCGTAAATTCAGATTAAATTGAGCTATTTGGTATAAAACAAATATGGTGGTTTGACAGTCAGTAGATGTATAACGTCGAAGTATGAATGAAATTATTTTCTTTCGAACGAATTAGTGAATGATCTTAATCGTATTACGATTACGCTTAAGATTGAATCTTAAGCATGTACAAACTAGATTAAATGGACCAAAATAGTATAACTTTCTTTTGTTTCAATCAGAAAAAAAAATGCGTGATATTCGCCGGGACCCCCCTCTCTCCAACGTAAAATTAGATGAGATTTAACTCGACCCCCTCCCCTCCTTAAACACCTCACGTAATTTATGGACGCCCCCTTTCCACTATCGCATATACCGCAAACAGAATAGTAATTCACGTAACAAGTCGGGAAGATACTATTTTTCCCACTGCGAGATAAGTTCCCTTTTCATCTCCTGTATGCGAGACAAAAGTGGTCGTGCTCTTCCAGTTAAATAACACTAACGTGCATGCTCATAGTATATTACGCACCTAGGGAGAAGAGTACGACATGCCGTACTTTTCACCTGTGGTGCGTATATGATTTTTTCTCACTACTGGATGATAAGTTCGAACCTTTCGTTGATTTAGCATTTTTTAATAACAGATTAAAAATTCAACTGTCGTCACGTATTTCAAGTTGTCATAGACAATTCGTCGTGAGAAAAACTCATTTTCCTCACGGTAACCTAGTGACGAATTGTTTATCAAACTGTCTACAACTTGAAATACGTGACATTAGTTAAATTGTCAATTTTTGATTGAGAAACGAAAGGAACGAACTTTTCATCCGTACTTTTCTCCCTAGGCGCGTAATATACTAATTTTTTGGACGAGTAAACAACACTCTAGGACGTAGTCTGGTCCTGGACTCTAATCCTGCAAGACTGCGAGTCCATAAAAACAATTTTCTGGCGTGATGCGTACACTATTTTTTTCGCCAACCGTGTAGTATGAGAAATCAATAAGACGCATTTCTTCATTGTACTTCTTTGTAGAACAAAATTTCGAATTTTAATTATTATTTGTATTACCTGTTAGAAAACAAATATTTTAAACACAACTATTAATTTCTAAATATTTATTAAGGGTTCGAACTCTACAAAACGTATCGATTGAATGCCTCCTTGGCTGTATGGTTTGTTTATATTATGTTATATTTATATGATATGTATTTTGAAATAATTTGAAGAGGGACACGTGCATATCTACAGGGTGGTAGAGTATCCTCCGATATCTAACAAACCTTACACCTTGAGCATTAGATATGGTTCATTATTTGCTTCCTTACTGAATAACCTCTGGGACAGTGACTATGTTTACAGTTTTCTCAACTAAAATGGTAGAAGATTGTTGCGCTAAAATCACATCCTCTGTAGTACTTTTGCAGGCGAGTTGGCTGTCCTTGTTCATCTTTAACTGCCTGAACCACTGTGAATGCTGTTTTTGGCGAGGGCATTGGCTTGGGATGTGGGGGTTGAGCAAACCGGCCATCGGATGCCTGCTTTCACGTAGCCCCGCTAAATACGGGAATTACAGAATCACTTATGGTTCTGTTATTCCCTAACTGAATGGCATCCCCACGATGGCTTAATCCTAAGGTGTGTGTATCCGTGCCAAAAGGATGAATGACACTGAGCCTATCAGCTGTCTCTACGGAACCTTCGAAATACCGGGCGCACTCTCGTCGTAGCATCGCCTTGTCACGGTGATGCGGGGTTCTGCCGTGATTGACCTTCTTTTCCTAGCTACTCGTGGGACTTTTATGAACAGAGTAAACTGAAAAATTCTTTCTGACGCTGAGTCTATAGAGGAGATGGATGTCGAGTTTACGACTCCAACTGACCTACCTGTAAATTTAGTTCAGGAACAAGTCTACAGTGGAGATGGATGTCGAGTTTACGACTCCAACTGACCTTCCTGTAAATTTAGTTCAGGAGCGAGAGCTTCTCAACTCCCCAACTCCTGATCCAATAATTGAACCTAAAAAAAGAGCGGGGTACCTTATGAAACCGCCTTGCACCAACTTCTTGAGCGGCGTACGCAAAATCTGTCTCAGGTGAAGGAACAAACCCCCCATGAGCAGGTTAGTAAACTTTTGCGCTCAAATGATGATTCACCAAAGGCAAAAAAGCTCTACACGGTTGAATCTAAGGCATCGTCAGTTTATCTGACGTGTAAAAACCATCATAAGGGAAGGTTGTCGCGGGTATCAAGGTGAGAATCTTGCAACTTGACTATCCGACTACCCCATTAACAATGAAACAGCAGAGCATATACTTTGTGCCTGCCCTGTTGGGGATCAAATCAGGTTTGTAGAGTTCGGCAAAGCCGTACTCGTACCAGCTGACCTGAAAGACCACTCACCATACAAACTAATCGGCTTCGTTAAGAAGCTGGGTTTATTTGGTCGAGTGTGACGGTAGTTTCTTGTTTCGTCAATTCGTGTTTCGTCACCTAGGGAAATTTTACCTGTTATGACCCATTTAATTCTTGTTTCGTCAACTGCAAAATATACCTGCTTAAGGTGTTCTTGTTTCGTCACCTCATCTTTCACCTGCGCTAGGTTAGGTAGTTCCAGTTCCAGTAGTTTCGGAGCCTATTCACTTCAAACAAAAAATCAAATCTTTCCACTTTATAATATTAGTGTAGATTATTGATTAATATAATATTATTGTAAATGAGCATTGAAAAGAATTTAGGTTTACGGACTTTTATGGCCCTGATAGTCCCAGTTGACGAATGCGGAATAAATTATTACCTGCGAAAAGGTCAAAAAGGTACAGGTGATGAAACAAGAAATTTTGGGGCTGGTGACGAATCACGAATTGACGAAACAGGAACAAATCGAGTGTAACTACGTGTGCACCACAATAAACCCTTGCGGGTTGCGGTGGAGGGTCGAATAGACCCACACACTTTGGACCTTACCTAACCTAATACTTTTACATTTCTTCATATTCATCCATTTCGAAAATGAATCATGAACGATTTTGTAACTGAACTTTGATTTTTCATTCAATGATTGTGCTGTAATGCTGCTGCAATGGAAATTTCGTTGGACACATTTTCAAAGTCACTATCGCTGCTGCTTTCCATAATCTATTACGATAATTGCGAACAAAAACCATGAAAACTTTCGGAAATTAAAATATCAACTGATTTCATGTAGAATAGCAAGATTTTCCCCAATCCGCAAAATACGTACTTCTTCAATTCGGAAATACGTACTTTCCGGACTAGGCCGGAAAAATCTGGGTACTTCCCGGACGATTGCCGAAAAATGCCCTATTTCTAAAAGAAATCAATATTAACATGATTAATCTGAAATTCCAATTATTCACAAACATTTGTACATTAACATTAAAGTACTGAGTTTGTTTATAGAATTAATTAAAACAAAAATACAATTTAAAAAAAAAATTACACGCCACCAACTCTCCGGCTAATTAGAAACCTTTTATGCGTTGCCGTGACCGGCTAATGCGTGGAACAAATCGAACCTAGAGTACGCGAAAAGTATGGTAAGCCCGGTAATTGAAGGCCGTCGAACGCCGCGCGCAATTAGGTAATGTAATCAGCGGAGGCGGGGGCGCCAAACCGGATATAAACACCGTACCGGACATAAACTTCGCGGGAATCCCGGATGCGATGAGCGCTGTAGTCGACAAACGGAAATACACTTACGTAAACACTTCATTGTCGGTGGCAGACGTACCTAGTCGTCATCAACTATATGGAGACGTTAAATCTGTATAGCCTTGAACTTCGTTTATGTTATTGGAGACAGGTAACGAGCAAAGAACCATAAGGTAATGGTATCAATTACCAATTAATATACAGTGCATTTCTTTAATGTCCCCCCTTTTATTTTTTGAACGGGTCAACTCAAAAAATTGAAATTTGGGATAATGAAATTAATGGATGAATACTTTATTTTGAAGTGAAATTGACCAATGACCGCCATCTGGGAAAAAAATTTAATGGAAAGGGGGGTCTTGTGACATCATTTTGAAGCTCCTGACGAATACTTCACAACCCTAGAATATGAAGTCAATATCTTCTACTACAAAATGGCGAAACATTCAACAATTTCCTGAAAACAAACACATTGATATCGATATTTCTAGAATTATTTATTTTTATCTGCCATATGGCAATTTCAACCACCCGATAAGGTTTGTTAAGTTATTTTTTGTTTATAAAAACGAAAAAAAATGTCAGTACGACAATGAACATAATTGTTCAGTTAGAATATTCTCATTTGGTTTTCGGTTTCACTAGTAGAAATGTACCACGTCAACAATCTCTAAAATAGTCAATACTCGTCCATTGGAAGACAAAATTGAAGTGATTTTTACTTACGGTGCGATGCGTAACTTTCACGAGACCGAAAGGATTTTCAATGAACGTTTTCCGAATCGTCCTATCTGTAGAAAATATTTGAGGGAACTTGTATCCAAATTAACAACTACATAACAAAAAGGCCCCAGGTCATCCGTCCTTTCCGGAAGAACAACAAGTGCAAATAACTGGTGAGACGGTAGTAAATCCTGAACAGTCTACTTATTCCGTCTCGAATGTTTGTGAGGTGTCTCCTTCTACTGTGTGGAGACTTTTGAAGAGGAATCGGTATCATTCATACAAAATTAAAATCGTACACCAATCAACAGAAGATGACCCTGATCGAAGAACAGAAGTCTGTGAAATCATGACGAAAATCATTGCAAGGCATCCTACCTATCACCACAATGTTTGTTTCAGTGACGAATGTACATTTTTTTTAACGGCAATGTTCACAGACAAAATTGCCGTTATTAGAGAGACACAAACCCTCACGTTTTCCGGGAATTACATACCCAATATCCAGAAAAAATTAACGTTTGGGCAGGATTATTGGGAAACCATATTGTAGGACCTCTATTTATTGATCAAAATTTAACAGGGGAACTGTATTTGAATATGCTGGAAACTACTGTTTACCCTGCTCTCATCATTGAAATCGTCGAAGCGAATCCTAATGAATTTGATATGGATATTGTATTCCAACAAGATGGAGCACCACCACGTTACTCCAGATCAGTAAGAAACTATTTGGATACTACTTTTCCCGGTCGGTGGATTGGCCGTCGAGGTCCTACAGAATGGCCAGCCCGCTCGCCAGATTTGACACCTTTGGACTTTTTTATGGGGCTATTTGAAGAAGAAGGTATACGAAACTGAACCTGCTCCAATATTGGATATACGGCAGAGAATAATAAATATTTGTAGAGATCTTGACGTTACTGTGTTCGAAAATGTTCGGCGTGAAATAACTGAACTGACCTCAAGATTATTACCTCATATTATGTAGTTAAATATCAATGTATTCAGGCTATTATTAAAAGTTCCACCATTTTGTAGTAGTTGAAGATATTGACATTATATTCTAGGGTTGTGATGTGTCACAAGACCCTCCATTCCATTTGATTTTTTCCCAGATGGCGCCCAGTCGCCATCTTGAAAGTTTCATCTGTCAATTTCACTTCAAAATAAAGTATTCAGGCATTAATTCCATTATATCAAATTTCAATTTTTTGAGTTGACCCGTTCAAAAAATAAAAGGGAGGGGGGCATTAAAGAAAAGAACTGTATGTTCGCAACAAAAGAACTGCATACTATGCATTCATCGAATATAATCGAAGAATATGTCTGGTTTTCATGAGGTTTCTGACCCTATACCGAGGTTATGTAAAATATTTCCCGTTAAATATTTATAGTTCATTTTTAAAATCGGTGCAGTAATAAAAGCTCATTCTGTATGCAAAACCCTTATAGAATATAGAGTATCTGCCGAAAACATCGCCGCTGTCTGTGAGAGTGTGCAGAATAATCTGAGGCAGTCGATTTTGCACCGCTCGGCGCTCACAAAAACTCGGCTTTTTGCAGACCACAACTTACAGCACCAGTACGGTCAGGAACTGGAGGTGAATCTCCATAGACAATGGGCTGAATGGGCTCTGGAGCAGACGAGAACTGACCCTAATTTTTATAAAAAAATCATCTTCACCGTGTACGTGAACAAATAAAATGGTCGAATTTGAAAGACAGTATATTTAGATAGGAAGGTAGCTCACCTATTTCAAAATAAAAATCGATAGTTGTGCATATACTTCTTTGAGAGAAATTTCATGAAAGGTCATTACAACGAGTTCGCAAAGTTAATCCTCAACTCCTTAAACGATAAATTTCTGCAAACAACAACGTTACAACAACACAAGAATCCCTACAACTGTCGCCCCCAAACCTCTGACACACCATTTGAAAAACGACAATCTCTCAATACGAAAGTTATCTGAAACAATCCTGTTGCTCCGAATCCGCCAAAACAAATGCATATTCCCCGAATGGTGTCCTCGAAGGGCCAGACTGGAATAACAACGACGGATCGCAGTATATAAATTGTTATCATTTCAGTAGGCGCCGCATTAATCTTTCGGAGGTGCCTGCGGGGATCCATATCCAGCCTCGACTAGCACAAACCCGGGGTGTTCGCTAGCCCAAAGAACACTTAATTGCGGCGTTGCCAAGTTGTCGTTTTTATCAGAAGAAATACGAAACAAACATTCCCAAGAACAACTAACCACGTCGACAGAGATAAAGCTGAATTTCATTAATTTGAACTTCCATTGTTTGATATGATATAAAGAAAGAATCAATAAAATTAAAATGAATAGCTGAAAATAACAATTATATTAAGCAACAATTGAAAATTGAACAATTAAAAAAAATGAAAATTAAAAGATTTCAAGATTTCGTTGTCTAGCTTCATCATATTGGACATATTTTAGCAAGATATGTTTCACTGTTGGCATATTGGTTGTCTTTCTCCTAGGAGCATGAATATGTTTGTTAGGTTGGTATTACCTTTTCTCAAGCGTGTTGCGTATTTTAGAGACCTATTCAATGATGTGAAAAAATCGAATATATCTCTTTTGGTTCTGGAGATATATAGGAAAAACCAAAAAATCCCAAATTATTTTTCTGTCTATATCTTCCTTATTTCCAAACATATTAAAAATATGTCTACATTTTGCTATTGGCACTTGGTGTGGGCTATCAGAATATGTCCATGAATCTTTTATATAGGGTGTCATCTGGCTTGGGCCACCCCCATCTTTGAATTTTTAAATACGGATCTGTATTTTTTGTTGTAGTTTTTGTATCGTAGACGTTCACTTCATACTGAGAAATTAAATTTAATTTTATATTTCGGGATGTTTCGGTAATATTTGATTATAATTGGGTGAATTATTCCCTTTTAAATTACGGCCCTGGAAATTGGTTGACTGAGTTAAATAAAAACACAATAGCAACTTTCATGTCTCCCTATGTACTTATTCAACTCAGTCAACTAATTTCCAGGGCCGTAATTTGAAAAGGAATAATTCACACAATAATAATCAAATATTACCGAAACATCCCGAAATATAAAATTTAATTTAATTTCCCAGTATGAAGTGAACGTCAAAGATACAAAAACTACAACAAAAAATACAGGTCCGTATTTAAAAATTATAAGATGGGGGGCCCAAGTCAGATGACATCATATATAAAAGATTCATGGACATATTCTGATAGACCACATCAAGTGCCAATAGTAAAATATAGACAGATTTTCAATATGTCTGCTAATAAGGAAGATATAGACAAAAAAATTATTTTGGATTTTTTGGTTTTTCCTGTATATCTCCAGAACCAAAAGAGCTATATTAGATTTTCTTACAACATCATTGAATAGAATATTACTGGAGTTTTTTCCCAACACCAAATCGTTATTTTTACACCTCGACACGTGTTTCGATCACCAAGTGATCATCTTCAAGAGGAAGATAAAAACAGTTTTATCTTCCTCTTGAAGATGATCACTTGGTGATCGAAACACGTGTCGAGGTGTAAAAATAACGATTTGGTGTTGGGAAAAAACTCCAGTAATATTCATTATTACACCAAAGGTTCCAAACAGTATATCACAAATCATTGAAAAGGTCTCTAAAATACGCAACTTTGCCATAATTTAACCGACACTCTATCTCTTATCGTTTACGAGATCCCCATGTACAGAAACGAATTTGAATAGCCCTGTATATACTTACAAAGATCATGTTATAAAATTTTATAAAAATTTTTGTTTATTTTGATTTTTCAAAAAAATTATTCAAATATTAAAAAATTGATTCTGAAAATTTATTTCTCACAAATATTATACCATTTTCGCAACTAACATAAATTGAAGCTGGGTATAATTTATTATTATATAGTACATAAAAAATATTTAACACTCTTTTCGATGCATGTTTCCTAAGTTGGCGTCTTCAGCAGATGAAGTAGATGGTCTACTTAGTGCTTGGTTTGGAAAAAAGACTACATTCAAGTAGAATTAATTCCATAAAACTGGTAGATCTTCATTTTAAAGTCTTCGCCAGGTCCCTATTCAAAGGGTCAATTTGATAGATATAATAGTAATGTAAAGAAAACTATCATCCGCTGAGCTATGATTTGGCTAGGTGGTAGTGATGAGCAACAGGTACGGTTAAAGACTCTCAATAAGGTGTCAGGTTGATTTATGATGAACGATTCCTTTGACATTTTTGTTCCCCTTAATTTATTGCTTTACCTAACTTGCATCCTGTATAGGTTATGTCAGTAATGACTCAAGCCACCCAAAGAGTACGAGGTACCACAACTATACTATAGCATCAACAACCGAGTAGTGCACCAATTCGTTGCTGAAAGTATCAATACAATGTTTTTCTTGTATAGATCAAAAGATCGCGGGTGCATCAGAATGTTCTTTTGAAAAATATGCTTGTCACGAGGCAACATCTGTTTCACATTGTTTATCTGATTATTCTGAAGTTACTCTTCTCTTACTCACTAAAAAAAACCTATGAAAATGAAGTATATCAAGAGCTGTTTGTGTGCCCCATGATAATAAGTTTTCCTTCATGATACACAATCAGACAGAAGCGCAACATCGCTCTTCTCTACTTAACGATCACTATTTATCAAAATGAAGTGTAACGTGGGAATAAAAGAAAATATCTCGATAATTCTTCGGATGTGTCAAAATACAGTGCCAGAATAGAACGGTCATTTGGCAACAAATTAAAAACTTTTTTACGGCGAATTTGTCAGATTGCTTCATTATCCAGCAAAGTATTCTTTGAAAACTTATATCTGTTCACTTAGGGAATAAAGACCACTGGGAAATTCTTTCCTTCGATATAAAAACGTCAGAATATTATATTTTGCTCAACACTAATCTTGATTATACTAGAATCAAATATAGTTTCGAATTGAAAGTGCAAATACTAGTAGAATTTATATCTGACCATTAAAATGGTTTTTTGAATACCAGATCCAGATACGAATCTAGCTGTTTTTGATCATCATTTGTGTGAATCGTTAGACCGTAGAGGGCAAGTCGATATGGTGTACACAGGATCAGCTATAAGTTACTCATTAGAAAACTTTCTTGCATGGATTTCAATAAAATTTATTGAGAACTTTTGGAATCATATCTCAGCTGAAGCAATCAATATGTATACTATCATGGCTTCTCTTCAAATATGTACTGTGCCATTAGTGGAGTCCTGCAAGGATCTAATCTTGGCCCCTTATTGTGGCTGCATTTTTTTTCCTGTCGCATCAGCTGGTACCTATTAATAATGAGCTTTGTTAAAACTCACTCCAACGAAAATACGCTCACAAAACAATGTGATTCACTATGTAGAACAAAAACAAAGCAATTGCAACCTTTCTTTATCACGTGTATCGCATCGGTTTGTGAGGTCACTTGAAGTGATTTTGTCGCCCTGAAGTTTTCATTAAGCGATCATTTCTAAGATATTAATTCAGATCGAAAGCATTGTTTGGTGTTGATGTACGAATGCTTTGTTGTTTGAAGACATGCTCTAAAAAATTACTAAATAATTATACAGTGAGAGGTGTATGTAGCAGGCCCTGAATATCATAACAAGATTGACCATAGTAGCATTTACCAAAGGGAATAATAAAAAGGGACAAGAAAATTTTTAAATTTTGTGGTTGAATGATACCACGGTTGGGAAAGTTTGAATATTTGGAAGTTAAACTGCTTCCCAAACTGACCTTTAATCAACATAGAGATAAAAAAAATCTGAAGAAATGAACTTCAAACGTTTAAGCCAGTCTCGGATATACCTACACAGTAGGTTGAATAGACTGACGCCTATCAGAAAACAACTACTTCCCTGGCTAATACCACGAAGGGCGTTCGATTATATCCGACAGGCGTCAGTGCAGGAATCTTCACAGAAAATTTCCTGCATATGATGTGTAGGTATATCCGAGAGTGGCTTGAACGTTTAAAGTAAATTTCTTTAGATTCGTTAACTACCAGTCTTCAAGCATAGCCCACTGACTAATAAGAAAATTTTTCTTTCTTATTCAGAGGAATCGGTCAAATTTCGGATATGCAGTTGGTTAGTACCTCGTCCACTAGATGGAGTGACATTTTGTTGTTCGCTCTAACTTGGGAAGAAGAATGCAATACTTTGAAAGAATTCTGATTTTCAATTATGGAGTACCATTGACTTTAGGTCGATGATGGCACTATCCTGCACTGAAGAGTGACTAATGAGCCCGAAACCGATCTGCAAGTGTGCCCGTTCCAAAATTGAAAGTCGACTCTTTCAGTTGTATTGCCAATTGCATATGCAGGAAATTTTCTGTAAAGATTCCTGCACTGACGCCTGTCGGATATAATCCAACGCACTTCGTGGTATTAGCCAGGGGACTAGTTGTTTTCTAACTGGCTTGAACGTTTGAAGTTCATTTCTTTGGATTTGATTACTGCCAGTCTTCAAGAAGCATAGCCCACTGACTAATAATTCAGATAAAAAGAAGATAGAACTCCTTACCAAAGGCTACAAAACTTGAGCCCCTATTTTTTGTTCAACCACGTTTTCGGATCTTTTTCAAATGAACAATCAACTTTCAATAATTAACTGAAAATTCTAATACTGATCATTGTTTAAGCTGTATTTGCCCAAGCGACATCATCCAAAGATTTCAACCTTCCAAAAAAAAGTCCGCGGGTTAATCAAAGCCAAATTGCAAATTTAAGAATCGAACGGTGGATAAATTATAGAAGGAGACATGAGCTCCGTTCGCTGGCGGTAAATAATGCGCTATTCACACCCAGTGTTGCAGAGCAGGGAAGGTTTCGATTTTCCGATCTATAGATCCAGAGTTGAATTATCGGGAGGGGAATTACGATTGATCGCATGTTTAGCATACTAACAACGTACCTTCCTGGATGCAATTAATGTAGACAAACGCTATACACTCCGGTAGATTGGTATACACGACATCAATAGGAAAAATAAGGGTTTCGTATAGGAAGAAGTTCTCCTTCAAGGTAATCTCGTCCCCAATTTTATGAAACGTTGTAATTATGAGTTACACTATATTTTGGACCATAACAGTTGCTACAGGTATTGACATCTTTCCTTACAAAGACACCATTTCTGGACCCAATGTATGAATATCAATGATGAAAAAAGCTCAAAAAGATAGTCCTCTTCAAAGCCAAGCTTTGACATCGACCTAAGAATGAGATTATTCTTCTGGCTTTCTCTGCAGCTCACAGCAAGGCTCACAGGAAGGCAACTAGTTTACATCAAGAACAAAGAATAGAGCATTAGTAATCTGACAGCTCTGCTTTAACATGACATAAGGATCCTAGGCTGGCCCGCGAATCATTGCTGGACTCAGCTGTTCATGATGGACGAGCCTGTGTAGGAAAGGCGCTTACAGCTCCACTTCGAAAAGTCGCAATTCATGAGATTGGTAGATAACCCACTCCACTATGAATATCAATGATGAACGGGTTCCAAAGGCCAGGGTCGTCTTTAACTTATTGGAGGCCCTAGGCATAATAGGACAATGGAGCCCCTATGACTTTGACATAACACTATTTTGTTAGAATAGACAAAGGTTGAATATTTATTTTTATTTAACAATCACATGAAACGAATAGATACATGTAATATAATCCACAAAAGTAATTTAGCGGTGTGGAAAAATCACTAGTGGGCCGGTCAGGTTGTTGCAGGTAGCGTGGCTGTAGTAGACGGCTGGGAGGTCTGTTGGACGAGAGTATGAGAAGTGGAGGCCTCGTAGATTTTAGTCAGTTAGGTTGGAGAGTTAGTTGGTTTGATGAGTTTGGTTTCAATTTTCCATGTAATTTCTCAATTAAATTAATTGGTTAATTCAAACTTGGAGCTTCATACTTCGCTTCGGTCGCTCAATTTAAATGGAGTGAGTCACACTGATGAGACTACTACTGGTGATTTTTCTTTAAAACGTGTGTGTGCTTGGTATACCATTATATATTTAACTTTATCTAAGCATGCTAAAGTCAGAAAGCTGAATTTTTGTGCGAGAGTAGAATAGCTTCGCGCATGTAAAAGCGTAAGTTGGTCTTGTAGTGAGTAATTTAGGTTCGATTTTTTCGAATTATATAATTTTTTTGGTAATAAATATTGGTTATCGTTTGGTGATCTGACAGGAAATAGGGATTTTGTATTTGATCTGAGGGAGGCCCCTATCGATCTCGGGGCCCTGGGCACTAGTCCAAAGTGCCCATTGGGAAAGAGGGGTCTGCCAAAGGCGTTTCGTTGTGAACTTCGGTATCGACCGCCGAACGAAATGTAGCTTCCGAATTTTTCTGCAGATTTCACTACAAGACAACTTAGTTGAAACTAGAGCTCAAAAAAAAGCTTGTCTGTGACAGAGAATAGCCTCTCGGGGCCTCGTTTATCATTGATTTATGGATTTTATTCTTCTGTCGATCCCATAGATGGCGCCTACGTAAGTGGCGTCTTTACTAACTCAGCCTTGTCCTTCAAGAACAATGAAGTGCACATTACATCTGTGGTACAAGATTAAGGGAGCTGGGCTCCAATCTGATGAACACGAAGATGACACGAACATTGCATCTGTGGAGGCCTTCGATCATATTTGGTACGAAGGCATTCTTGATAAGCTCCTTGTCTGATAGCAGGAAGATCCTCGCTGAAGTGCCACTGAGGGGCACGCTCTCTCCCACGCTCTACTCCCTTTACTGCAACGACCTCCTTGCCTCTTCCATGGGTCGTGAGCTCGAAGCCGTCTATATGCAACGTGCATTAGTATCTCGATTGGAAGATCCGAGTGAACTCGAACAAAAGTCAGGCAATAGCCATGGGAAGAACAATATCTTCTTCGACCATGAAAGTGAGAACTTCAGGAAGAAAGATCGATTAGCAAGCGCGGGTGAAGTACCTCGGTATTCTAATAGACCGTGGGCTTACCTGGGACCCGCAAATCGAGAGCGTGAAGTCCAAGATTCAGGGACGGATGGTAAATCTGTACCCATTAGTCAACAGAAATCGTAGTAAGATCTTAGAAATAAAATTTTAATTCACAACACGATGTTCAAGCCTGTCATCATATATGCTCCAGGCGCCTAGAAAATCGGCCGCGGCGAATCTCTCCATTTTGGAGATATTGCGAAACAAGTTATTACGGATGACAGTAAATGCTCAGTGGTTCGTGCGGATTGAAGCCATCCGCAGAGATTTGCAGCTGCTTTCCATTCAGTAGTCCATTCAGTCGAGTAATCGGTGAGTTCTCGATAAAGCGGAAAGTCACGATAATTCGTTAGTTAGAGAAGCTATAGATTATGCTGTATGTAGACGACCCCTCCCAATAGAGAAATTTCCAAACGAGGCCCCAGCCAGGTAGGCGTACATCCTAGGGGTACATTCGAGGACCAGCTTACCGTCATAAACCCCAGTGAGTTGTGGCTCGTTCCGTTTTTCTGACGAACACACGTCCGAAGGGTGAGGGAGCTAGGCTCCAACCTGAATCAATCTAAGATGCTATCGGTTGGTTAGTGCATTCGTGGGTCTTTTCACTACCTCGAATGACAGCTACGGTGGGTATCAATCAAGACTGCCTAGCTTTGGATCACGAATGTTTTTTTTTCAGTTAGTTATGATCTTGAAAAGTACTGGGTAATAATATAGTGACGTACGAAGCATTCTGTAAATATGATTACAGTTTAGACCGAGCAGGTTCCAACTTCCCTTGTGAGAGAAGTTGAATATTGGGAAGTTATACTATATTCCAGATTGAGTTGAAACCAACATTCAGATAGAATAAAAAGTAAGTCAGAGTTAGACAGATGTTGTCCAAGCGCACCTACCGAAGAAATATCAATACTATTGAACGACATCATACAGGCCATCGTAGTTCAGAAAAGCTTGAAATTATCTCTTGTCCAAACCCCTTTCCAGTTTTTGTTCAACGCATAATTGCCCTCTTTAAATAAGCAGAAATCCTTATAGTTATAAAACTGTTTGAGTTTTGAGGCTCAAAGTTTCCTCTATAGTCTGTATCTGTAGAGTAGAGAAGGTGAATGTAGGCCAACAGCACTTAGGCCACATGTGACCCATTGTGCATCCTCCCGAGGAGTTGTCCTCCTAGGTCGTCGTCCATCCTGTCCTTTCCAGGAACGTGGACAGGTCACTTAGACACATCTCCTTTATATCGACAGGTGTAGGCCAAGACTCGCCGAACACACACTTTCTCATTGGCGATAACTCCGGACATTCGCATAGGACATGCCTGACAGTTTCATCTTTCTGTTTACACATCCTGCATAGAGCTGATCATCGCCAGCTTCCCAGGGTCACCAAGGGTGATCCTGGCAAGATTGCATCCGCTGATTTCATCCCATCTCTTTAGGGATTGAGCATGGGTGTGACGTTTGCCTAGTTCCGCCATTGTCAAAGTCACCAGACCGTAAGTGCCACTGGGTCCTAAAATTCTTAGTCCAGCTGCTTCCTTGGCTGAAGAGTCGGCAATGCGATCACCTTCGCCCCTGTCGTGCCCTTTAATCAACCTCAGGATAATGTTATTATCTACCGAGGCTTTGGCTAAATCTTGGTGGCACTCTAGTACTAGCCTTGAGGTAACACGTTGTCTGTTGAAGGCTAATAGGGTTTGTCTGCTATCAGTGCAGATTGTTATGTTTTTGCCAGAAATTCCTTTCCTGGTTATTTCTTTTGTGGCGATTGAGATACCAGCCATTTCCGTTTGAACCACGCTGGTAGTTTTCCCATTTCCCACTTAATCCTTAGTCTTAGTGATCTGGAGTACACTCCACATCCTGAGCTTTCTTCTCTTCATACTGAAAAAATCTTTTTTGGACTTACAAGAAGTACCCTGGTGTCTAATCATCTCCTCCATTACTACCGACGCCACGGTCAGTAGTCTCGGATACATCTCTCTGGTCAAGCGATTTCATCCCATAACTCAATACACACAATGTCATTCCTTCTAAAAAAACCTCGGAGTCCAGAGTCCAGATACGAAATCCCAGGTTAATCAACGCCTCATTGCATATTCCGGAATCGAATGGCGGATAAATCATGGAAAGAGACATATGCTCCGTTCGCTCGCGATAAATAATGCACCATTCACACCCGATGGTAGTCCAAGATTCAGGGACGGATGGTAAATCTGTACCCATTAGTCAACAGAAATCGTAGTAAGATCTTAGAAATAAAATTTTAATTCACAACACGATGTTCAAGCCTGTCATCATATATGCTCCAGGCGCCTAGAAAATCGGCCGCGGCGAATCTCTCCATTTTGGAGATATTGCGAAACAAGTTATTACGGATGACAGTAAATGCTCAGTGGTTCGTGCGGATTGAAGCCATCCGCAGAGATTTGCAGCTGCTTTCCATTCAGTAGTCCATTCAGTCGAGTAATCGGTGAGTTCTCGATAAAGCGGAAAGTCACGATAATTCGTTAGTTAGAGAAGCTATAGATTATGCTGTATGTAGACGACCCCTCCCAATAGAGAAATTTCCAAACGAGGCCCCAGCCAGGTAGGCGTACATCCTAGGGGTACATTCGAGGACCAGCTTACCGTCATAAACCCCAGTGAGTTGTGGCTCGTTCCGTTTTTCTGACGAACACACGTCCGAAGGGTGAGGGAGCTAGGCTCCAACCTGAATCAATCTAAGATGCTATCGGTTGGTTAGTGCATTCGTGGGTCTTTTCACTACCTCGAATGACAGCTACGGTGGGTATCAATCAAGACTGCCTAGCTTTGGATCACGAATGTTTTTTTTTTCAGTTAGTTATGATCTTGAAAAGTACTGGGTAATAATATAGTGACGTACGAAGCATTCTGTAAATATGATTACAGTTTAGACCGAGCAGGTTCCAACTTCCCTTGTGAGAGAAGTTGAATATTGGGAAGTTATACTATATTCCAGATTGAGTTGAAACCAACATTCAGATAGAATAAAAAGTAAGTCAGAGTTAGACAGATGTTGTCCAAGCGCACCTACCGAAGAAATATCAATACTATTGAACGACATCATACAGGCCATCGTAGTTCAGAAAAGCTTGAAATTATCTCTTGTCCAAACCCCTTTCCAGTTTTTGTTCAACGCATAATTGCCCTCTTTAAATAAGCAGAAATCCTTATAGTTATAAAACTGTTTGAGTTTTGAGGCTCAAAGTTTCCTCTATAGTCTGTATCTGTAGAGTAGAGAAGGTGAATGTAGGCCAACAGCACTTAGGCCACATGTGACCCATTGTGCATCCTCCCGAGGAGTTGTCCTCCTAGGTCGTCGTCCATCCTGTCCTTTCCAGGAACGTGGACAGGTCACTTAGACACATCTCCTTTATATCGACAGGTGTAGGCCAAGACTCGCCGAACACACACTTTCTCATTGGCGATAACTCCGGACATTCGCATAGGACATGCCTGACAGTTTCATCTTTCTGTTTACACATCCTGCATAGAGCTGATCATCGCCAGCTTCCCAGGGTCACCAAGGGTGATCCTGGCAAGATTGCATCCGCTGATTTCATCCCATCTCTTTAGGGATTGAGCATGGGTGTGACGTTTGCCTAGTTCCGCCATTGTCAAAGTCACCAGACCGTAAGTGCCACTGGGTCCTAAAATTCTTAGTCCAGCTGCTTCCTTGGCTGAAGAGTCGGCAATGCGATCACCTTCGCCCCTGTCGTGCCCTTTAATCAACCTCAGGATAATGTTATTATCTACCGAGGCTTTGGCTAAATCTTGGTGGCACTCTAGTACTAGCCTTGAGGTAACACGTTGTCTGTTGAAGGCTAATAGGGTTTGTCTGCTATCAGTGCAGATTGTTATGTTTTTGCCAGAAATTCCTTTCCTGGTTATTTCTTTTGTGGCGATTGAGATACCAGCCATTTCCGTTTGAACCACGCTGGTAGTTTTCCCATTTCCCACTTAATCCTTAGTCTTAGTGATCTGGAGTACACTCCACATCCTGAGCTTTCTTCTCTTCATACTGAAAAAATCTTTTTTGGACTTACAAGAAGTACCCTGGTGTCTAATCATCTCCTCCATTACTACCGACGCCACGGTCAGTAGTCTCGGATACATCTCTCTGGTCAAGCGATTTCATCCCATAACTCAATACACACAATGTCATTCCTTCTAAAAAAACCTCGGAGTCCAGAGTCCAGATACGAAATCCCAGGTTAATCAACGCCTCATTGCATATTCCGGAATCGAATGGCGGATAAATCATGGAAAGAGACATATGCTCCGTTCGCTCGCGATAAATAATGCACCATTCACACCCGATGGTAGTACAGCATGGAAAGTTTAAATCGGCCAATCCATAGATCCAGAGTCGAATTATCGGGACGGGAATTACGGTCGATCGCATGTTTAGCATACTAACAACGTCCCTTCCTGGATGCAATTAATATAGATGAACGTTGTACATTCTGCTGTCACACGCCGAGGTCTCATCGACGCCTATTCTACCCTATTAACGGATTGCTTTAATAAACAATGCTCGTTGGGGACTGTAGTAGGTATGTATTTGCAATTTGGTCAACTGGGATGTTGCGAAATTGACTTCTCGAGAAGTGATTTATTATATTCATCGTTTTCAATCCCGAGATTCAGTAAGTAAGTGAAACTAAACCAATCAGAAATTTCAATCGAACGATTCAAATTCAGAAGGTCCTAGGTGGCAGACATCGCCATCGCCCCACTCTCCTCAGCAATCTACGGTTTTGATCAGATACAAAAATAATGAAATCGTTGGCCGTAGATGTTTACAGCTGATTCTCGGCCTCCCCCCACCACTATGACGTATTAATTGTTCTGTTTGTTGGTTTAGTGAAATCAAGTTGATGTGATCTTGAAGTGTCTGGTGCATGGACCATTCAGAATTTTTTCGAGATTTTGTGTGTGTGTGACGTAATGACGTAGTTGCATTTGGTTGTTGGGGCATATTTCAAAGATCATCCAAGTAATGAATGTTCCATCGGTGTGAGTCCACCAAGCGGTGTGACGTCACAGCAGGCAAGGTACAGGGTTTATCATGTGCATGTCTGTATACAAACATACGTCTGCATTTTTCAAAGATCCTCCAAGTAATGAATGTTCCATCGGTGTGAGCCCACCAAGTTAGTGGTGTGACAGTTGCAACCGTTCAGCAGTAGGAGAGCGAGATGTGCACTCCACGGCGTATGGCTGAGTAATGCGTATTCATCGGTATATCCTCACCTCTGTCTCGATGCGGTGAAGGCTGTGACGTAATGCATCGCTCTACCCTCACGGTCGATGGTGACACGCAGGCAGCGAGGAATGTGTTAACGTCTACCCTCTTCGAGAGCGCAACGACCACGGCTTGTTCGTATCGACACATCTGCTAACGCATCCAGTGTTGAGACGTTGCGTTGGCGCATGTATCTGGGAGGTGGGGAGAATGTATTTAAGAAGCGGACAAGTGTTGCTTATGTCAGTTCTGCAGCAGTTAGCAATTGGTAGAGTGTTATTCAGTTCGTAACCTGAGTAAATATGTAAATAGTGGGCCCAACGATTTTATTTTTTTATCTGATCGCTGCCGTAGATTGCTGAGGAGAGTGGAGTGATGACTGCTCCCTAGGACCTTCCGAATTACATTACCTACATAATTATAATTTATTTTCCAATAAAACCTTTACTTATTTTATTTTCAAGTTTTTAGTTTCTAATTTTGTTACTCAATTCTTCTCATTCTGTTTAGTTCATTTAGTGCCTTAGTTGCAATCCTACTCCTCAAATCATAAACCTTCCAAACACTTTAGTCGACTTAGGGCCTCGTATGATTGTCCTTCTTCAAATAATTTCGAGACTAAATACACAACTGGGTAGTCTACAATGCCTTGCATTCTGTGGACAGTGGAAGCCCATGTCAAAATAAAGGGTAACATCCTTCTTTCAGCCGTTCCATAATTGAACTTTGCTGGAAACTATATGGCTTTAGGGTGGATAAGATGTACGCCGTCTCTTCCAAAGTTGATCTTAACTGACGGTACATCTGTTTCGTACATTCGAGTTCGACGAAACTGAGGCGTCACTAACGACGTTTGAATTTTAGTCACAACACGAGACCCCGGGGCAGTAGCCCCGCCTTGCCTTCCCTGAATCCGGCCCTGTGATTATTGAATTATACGAAAATCACTTTTTTCCATTGATTGTACCCCATGAAAGAGAATTAATATAAAATTTCATTTAAAAAAAAACTATTATCCTTAATGGTGTACTTCAAAGTTTCGTGATAAAACGCTCGTTTTATCTATACATCAGCATCGTTTTGGATAAAATTACAAGACGAAGCTTTTATTTCTTTCATGAAATTATGAAAGTATGTTACCAGAAGAGATAACTCTTCCGGTTTATAAGAACATACGATTTAACGGTCGGAGTCACGATTGAAGTGAACAAAATCCGGGCTGATCTAATGAAACCTGAAGTACCAAACATTTCGTCTGGGACTGCGGCCGTTAACGTAAAACTACAAACAATTTGAATACATCAAAACTGGTATCAAGACGATCTATTACATTACCGGAACTTACTAGATATCATGTGTCACCAGACTTTGATTTGCTAGCAGTCATCAACATTCAATTGACGTTAATTGAAGTTATTTACAGCTGAATCAAAGTATTGCTTAAAATTCCCATATGATCGAAAGAGGCTGTAACATCGAACCGGTTAGCGCTGAATCAAGGAAGTTCGGTTATTGTGTAGGCTGGAATTTCTATGGAATCGCTGCAATTCATATTTTGTTCCAAGGATAATTACATTGCAGGATAACGCAAGTCCTCTTACAACTCTGATATTCAGTGATTACCTAAATAACGTTCGATGTTATGTTGATGAGTCCAAACTTGCTCTGATATTCTGCATCAAGTGCAGAAGGAAGGAAAAACATTGATTTAGGAGAAAATTCAAAGAAGCCGTATATATGTTGTCCAAAAATGCATTTAGCCAAGCTAGCGTAGAGATACGCAACATATGGAAACCTCTAATCAAGCGGAACACGACCAACTTCCACCAAACGGTTAGCTTCCTCTAAAACCGATGAAGCGGAGAGAGGGAAGAGGGGATAGGTTAAAACATTCGAATGAGCTATAAATAGTCAGATCTCGGAGAAATAAGTCCAGTTATCACCCGAAGACGATTGTGGATACTAACAATCGAAACGTCGTGAAGTAACTTGGTTTGGAATCTTTTAATTTTTAATTTTCATTTTTTGTTAATATTTTTTAATTTTCATCTAGTGTTAATAGTTATATTTTTGGTTGTTGCTTGTATTTTATATCATTGTAATTTCAGTTTTTTTGCTTACTATAATTGTTATTCTTCAGCTAATCTTTTTTAATTTTTTTACAGATTTTTTCAGGTATTTCGAATCAATTTATATCATATTAGACAATGGAAGTCCGAACTGTTAAAAAAAATCTGTTTTTCCGTTAATCAGCTGTCGCCCCCATACGAACGACAACTCTCAGAAGCTGAGAAACTTGTGCGAGCTAAGGACTAACGAGGTCTTACCTTTTAACGTGTGATTCCTAACACGGTTGCCGAATCATCCCAGCTTCAAACAGATAAATTCTCTCGAGAAAAATATCTGGTCGAGGCAGGAATCGAACCCACGGTCTTCCGAACGTGAGTCGGACGCACTACCACCGCGGCCAATTCCACAACTAATGAAATACACCACGAAACATTGCCAACTACTTTCAAACAAACATGAACTATTTTTATTATTTTTGTCACTGTAAGTTTTATTGTTCTCACTCATATAGTTCTTGTAATCATTATAAATATAAAATAAATTTTATAAATTGTAAATAAAAGATCTCTCAGAACAAGGACATGGTTTAAATTCCAGGAATTTTGAGTTTTCAAAGGCAAAATTCATGGACAGATTTTCTGACATATGAAGCTTTTGAAAACTCCATCATTTCTGAAGTATTATTAATAAATATATAGATTTTTATTGTCACATAATGATGCTATTTGTTCGTGAGAACCTAATTACAACAACTATGAAGATTTAACTTTTTTCTCCGTGTTAACTTCAGGATCGAACGGTATAAAAAAAATTTGACAAATCTTAGGTATCCTTTTACGAAATAACGAAACCCCACTTTTTTATATATTGCTACTAACGTATTCAGAATATCATTCAGATTCCAGAAATTATCTTAAAAAATTTGATATGATAACATTTTCGGTCGAGTTGGAAGTACCACAAAATATATTTGAAAAAAAAACAAATTCTACCTTGATTGACTTCACACCGAATTTCGTTTTCTATTCCTTAACGCACCCGTATACCTTATAACCTCATACCTTCTCTTAGATCCAAAATTCAATACTCCGGCGCCATGTTTTGTGCATTACAGAACTCAATGTACTATCACGATCTCAATCCAACACTCGAATATGCACGGAAACTGGCGTTATAAATCATGCCGCGAAATTAAGTAACAATCGGAAAAGTTGAAAAGCCTCGCATGTCTAGACGATATTTAGGTCGAATCTGAGTACAAGCAAATTCAAATGAAGCCAACGGAACACAGCGGCGGCATATTGCCATGGGAAAATAACATTTGCGAACTCTCCATCTGTATAATGTCAAATGTCAATTTCATAAACAGTAAGCACAGCTTCCATAATATGTTCCCTAATGAATAGGTTATCAACAGTGCCTAGTGACAGACATCCGCCTTCAGCTGGATACCTTATTGATAGTTCTGAAAGAAGACACGATCAGTATGTAGAGAATCTTCTCATACATTTTATTGAGTGAGATTATCTCGTTTTTTTTATTACATCAATGATCGGTTTAAGTTAGTTAGAGTGGGCTAAATTAGGTTAGGTTTTGTTAAAAATACAATATCTATAAACTATTATATTTTTAGAATTATAATGGATATACTAATTTTCCATAGAAGATATTACGCAAGATATCTGATTGAATTAATTCAAATGTCATCGTTGTTAACAAGTTCACCAGCTTCATCTGTTTTCAATTGCTATCAGGTTAACGTAAATCACCACTGCAATGAGTCACCTTATTTGCCGGAATTTGTGAAACGGTGTAGTAGTTTTTTATCCCCTAGTCAAGAAGAAGGTTCCCGTTTTGACCTGAAGGGCGTGCTTTTGAAGATATGAGGGCTAGAAGTGTCGCCCTTTGAAATGTTCGGGAATAGTCTAGAACATTCGGAAACATCTTGGAACATCCCAGATCATTGTGGAACATTCCAGAGCTGTGGAATATTTTGGAACATTGTGGACTATTCGAACTCTTTTTTGTGTGGGTGGGGCTACCGATAGTAAGGGTTGAAGCTGAAAATTTCATTCCACAATCTCATATTCGCACTACCTGAGCAAAGCAGGGTACCCCAGCTAGTAATTAATAATAATGACCTTCGATTAAAATCACTCAAACAGAAGTATGTTCTCGGCTATCAATTTCAGTTTTGAAATAAGTAGGTAAGTACCTATCTATCTGAAATAACACGAAATAAAAAAAACCAAAATGATTCATTGCTTAAATATGAATGCAATTGAAAACTTTCTTCATCATGCCTATCGCATCGGTTTATCAGGTAGATGTAATTTATTTTGTAAGGTGATAGTTTTAATTTTGCAAAAACTCCTGAGATATTAATTTGAAATATTTATTTAATGAGTATTAATTTCGTATCCTTCTACATAGTTTTCAAATTACCACAGTTTATGTGGCCATTATTTTAAACTTAAAAATAGGTAAAGTGCTATCCTTGATAGATAGACATATGCCATTGCGGCCTTTTTTTGTAAACCTATAAAAGAAGAATAATATGCATTTTCCTCGACCTGCGTCTTAGAGTTTAATCAAATTATTTCACATGCAAATCATTTGCTTGGCAAAATTTCAAAAGGTTGGATTTGCACACATTTTAACCGAATAAACTTGATTATCTCGGGATATAACCATTTACATTATCATACTGAATAAAACAATCTACTGCTCGAATTAATTATTCAACCTGCATATTTCAAAAACAACTGTTCCAACACAATAAAAAAAGGAAATCTGTTAACAGATAACGTTTAGTCAATATTTACCTTTTTATCGTATATGCGTTTCTGTATATCTGTGTTTATATAATGATGTTCCCGCGGAGATGATATTTTGGAATTATCTCGAATTGCTTCACTTATCGTTTTTACCAGTACAATGATTGTATGCCATGTTGTGAAGCCAGTTCATTGAATTCGAGTAATTTTTGACAACATGATGAAAAATCCTGGTGCTATGAGATTTCAACTTTTTTTAATTAACACGCTTTTATTAGCTTCACCCGTGTGTATGTATGTATGTATGTATGTTTGTTTGTAACTCTCAAGCTCGGGATCTGTAGTTGACAGACTTATCGACATTATTGTTTGACCTATTCGCGGGCAGATGGCGCTGTACGTACCCTCCTTGATATATCGACATTATTGCTTCATCCATTCGCGGGCAGATGGCGCTTTACGTAACCTCCTTGATATATCAACATTATTGCTTGATGTTTTCGCGGGCAGATGGCGCTATACGTAACATCCTTTATATAATTCGAACTCACTTTACATGTATTTCTTCTTTTGAAAAAAGTATTTTTTTTATTATCACGCGCGTCTGCTGAATTATTTGTAACCCTCCTTTGCGCGCCTGCTGCCTTGAACTTGGTAGCTGATTTTCAGATTCCCTCTCCGTAATCGGAAAATATCAATGGTCATTTTTCTAAACAATATACGGCTGATTGATCCCAAAGTTTAGATAAAATAAATATAGTTTAAAAAGACTAAAAAACATGTTTTTATAGCATACTTGCTATATTTTTTGCATATGAAGCGCCCTTCGCTTTTTTCACAATAATACTAGTATTTTTCGTTCGTTATTGTTTTAAGCATATTTTTAAAAAATCAGCATGTTTTTAAGTTTTTTAACAATCTTTTTTTTTTTTCGAAAAATGTTTCACTTATTACAGCACCAATAAAAAATTCGCAGTTTTCCAAAACCGGTATTAAAAATTTTCTCAAATGAGAAACTCGCTGATTTGGAGATATAAATGCATATTATGCGGGGTAAAATGGTTCATAATGGAAGAGATGATTGCAAGATGAACGTTTGCTTGTCTATTTCATCACTCTGATTGCTGACATCTGTCGGAAAGTGTTGGGTTATAATGACTTCAACATTCAAAATCATAGCATTCTTATACTAGTCGATGATTTGGACTATTTCATATTGTACTAGATAAACCAACAGATTTATCTAACTCAGACTCTCATTAGATGAAGAAAGCTCAGTTTTTCGAATGTACACTTTTAGAATCAATATTCCTCATGAGCCTTTCAATTTCACAGAATGTTTAAGGACTTCAAAGCAATTTTTTTAAGCACGCAACGCACGAACTTAGATGTCCTACTAGTGTCCAACAGAAAAATGCATAGAGCAAAGGAAAAAAATGTTTTTGAGATTAGGGTACAATACCAGGAAACTGACAGTAGAGCACATTTAAATGGTGTCGAGTGATTCCTCATCGTTAAAGGCTATCACACAAAACCCTCGGAATTTAAAAGTGTGATTCATTGAAGAGAAAATTATTTTTCATATCATGGTATTTATCTATATTATCCATAATACCAGCAAAATTATTAAATTACGTGATATTAGGACGAAGGGGTACCACTGAATGGCCATCTCGATCACCCGACTCAAACTTTTCAGATTTTTATGGGGAATTCCAAAATGTACAACTGTTTACATGATATAGAGGTACACTGGCAACATTTCCAGCATTTACTTGGTACTTCCAGGATTTAATTTTGACATTTTTTGGCGTTTTGCAGCCCCATGTCTTGTAAATACGAATTTTCAAAAACAAAACAGCAATTCATAAGGAATCGCTTGTTATTTTCAATGAAGTATCACTCGATCGCCATGGAGATAAACAATTTTTTTCAAATAGTTTGTTAGAGTTCAATAGATAATGATATTCGACTTTAGTGACCAGTCAATAGATTCTACCTGTCGCAGTTATGCAAAAAATGCGAATCAAATAACTACAATTTTTCAAAAAAATTAAGTTTTGCCGAGTTTGGGCTGCCACTGCCTATAAGAAACAGGGGCAAAGACCCTACGCCTCACGTTTTAGATGGAATATAGCAAAGAAGTGGCTCCAATAGCGTGACCCAAAACTTTTCCAATATCACGATAGTCGAAGCGAATTAACGATTAATACTTCATCATGGACTCGCGGAGACATCGTTTTCATCATCTTGGTTTTTCGTTATTGAGGCGATTCGATCTGAACAGATTTTGATATCGTTTTCAGATATTTTCACGCGACAATAGAATTAGTCAGTCAAAAGTCAATAGTTTTATAAGAAAATTGAAGGATTCTGAACTAAAAAAAAGAAACTCGAGGAGGTAAATATTTTGATCAGTTGTTAAAAATAGTTTCAACACAATTTTGTATTGACTGTTGTGAGTAACTGAGAATTGGTGACTATTTGTTTGGCGGAAGTTGGCCAAAAGGGTCATCTCCCGCTAAACCGGTGAAGCGGAAAGAGGAGATAATAACTGTACTTGAATGACGGCGGGTTGGCTGTCCTTGTTCGTCTTTCACTGCCTGAACCACTGTAAATGCTGTTTTAGGCGAGTGCATTGGTTTGGGATGTGGGGTTGAGAAAACCGGCCATCGGATGCCTGCTTCCACGTAGCCCCGCTGGGTACGGGAATAACAAAATCATTTGTGGTCCTGTTATTCCCTAACTGAATGGCATCCTAACGATGGCTTAATCATAAGGTGTGTGTATCCGTGCCAAGAGGATGAACGACACTGAGCCTATCAGCCGTCTCTACGGAACCTTCGAGATACCGGGCGCCCTCTCGTTGTAGCATCGCCTTGTCACGGTAATGCGGGGCTCTGCCGTGATTGACCTTCTTTCCCTAGCTACTCGTGGGACTTTCATGGACAGAGTAAACTTGAAAATTCTTTCTGACGCTGAGTCTATAGAGAAGGTGGAGCTTACGACTCCAACTGACCTCCCTATAAACTAAGATCAGGAGCGAGTCTACAGAGGAGATGGATGTCGAGTTTACGACTCCTACTGAGCTCCCTGTAAATTTAGTTCAGGACTAGTTTACAGAGGAGATGGATGTCGAGTTTACGACTCCAACGGACCTCCCTGCAAATGTAGTTCAGGAGCGAGTCTATAGAGGAGATGGATGTCGAGTGTACGACTCCAACTGACCTCCCTGTAAATTTAGTTCAGGAGCGAGAGCTTTTCAACTTCTGATCCAATAACTGAATCTTAAAAAAAAAGGTTTGGTGGTGCAGCCAGGAAACGACTGAGTCGTTTCCTCAAGAGCGGGATACCTTATAAAACCACTTTGCACCAAATTCTTGAGCGGCGTTCGCAAAATCTGTCTCAGGTGTGAGAACAAACCCCCCATGAGCAGGTTAGCAAACATTTGCGCTCAAGTGATGATTCACCAAAACCAGAGGCGAAAAAACCCTGCACGGCTGAATCTAAGGCATTGTCAATAAAATAGGAGGAAACATACCTCTTCTGACAGATACTTCAGAATTTATTACTAACACGTCATTGAAGTTTGGGAAAGGAAGGGCGAAACAACTAACGTGGGGGTTGAACAGAGGCGCTACAAACATTTTTGAAGTATGCGTGACCTGAATCTTCTTCCCTGCATTTGGATCTCCCTGAATATCACCTACTTGCCATCTTTCATTAGTATTGTTACGTTTTTACCCGTGGGTTCACCAATAATTGACTACACGGATAAATCAAACTTAAATTTATTTCACTTGAGATACAACACTTCAACTAAAAATTTCAACTATTATTTGAATATATTTCGCCTTACTAGATCACTTCGCGTACCGCACTGTTACGTCCACTTCACTGTGTACTTGATTGACCGAATACGCTTGCAGCCATCGTTTAAATACCGCAATGGAACATCGTAGAATTTCGCCGACGTTCTATCGACATCGGTAGCATGTTTCTTGCTTCTTCTCGAGCGGCAGGTAACATTGGATATTCCCACGCTCTCAGCTACGTCACGTTTGGTTTATGGTTACCAGTGGCGGCCGGCGTTATTTCCTTTCGGGCATGATTTACAACATTATCCCCTTCCCTGAGGTTGTTCGCCCCGAACAACATTCCAAGAGGGAACGACCCATGTAAGGACTCAGCCTCTCTATGTGGACATCTTGAGGCTTGCTTCGGATTGACAATTGGACTCTGTACACCAGATCGTTTATCTTTTTGGTTACCAAGTAAGGTCTTTGTCTTGGTCTCTGCAACTTGGGACACAAACCTTTCCGACGTTGGTAGAGCGACACTGCATCGCCCTCCTTGAAGCTCACTGGCAGCGACTTTTTGTCGACTCTTCATCCTGTCGCTGGAAAGCTGTAATTTGGTCCTGGCGAATTCGTGTCTCTCCTTCAGGTCATTCACATACAATACATCTACCGGAAGCTCCAGTTCCCTACCAGTTAACAACATGGATGGTGTATAACCTGTCGCGTCATGTTGGGAGCTTCTATATGACAACAGAAAAAGAGGAACCAATTTATCCCAGTCTCTTCGGTTTTCGGAGACAAACATCGAGAGGTTGTTATTGATGGTGCGATTATGCCTCTCGGCCATTCCATCGGATTGTGGGTGAAGAGCAGTTGTTCTTGTCTTCTTTATTCCCAACAGAGTCATCATTTTCTTCCATAAATCCGATTCGAAGTTGCGGCCCTGATCCAAGTGCAGTTCTTGGGGTACTCCGTGTCTGGCAATTACGTTCTGCAACAGGGCTTCTGCCACTGTTTTAGCCTCTTGGTTGGGTAAGGCTACTACTTCAGGCCATTTGGAAAAGTAGTCCATCACAACCATAATCTACTTGTTACCGCATGTGGTCATATGGAGTGGTCCCCAAAAGTCGACTGCGATTCTCTCGAAAGGGCACCTACTGAGGTACTGCTTCAACTTTCATCTTTGCCTTGTCTTCGGACCCTTTCTCGAAGAGCACAGATCACAGCGCTTACACCACTCTTCCACGTCTCGATGGCAATTGACCCAATAGTACCTCTCGCTAGAGTTCCATTTACTCGATAACAATTAATAACTAACTAGTTATTTATACTTGCTTTGCTTTGATTCCAGGGCATCGACTGCAGATGCACATCTTCACCATCAGCAGTGAGTTACATATCTTAATGAGGATCTAGAAGTGATTTCGAATTGGGTTGAAAGTAACAAGGCTCAATGGAATGCCTCAAAAACCTAGGACAGACAATTCCTCTTTCTGCTTCGATAAGTTTGTTGGGGGTTAAAATGGACACCAATATGTCTTGGCACAATCATGTCGCTGGAATTGCAAAGGTTGCTTCTCTTGGAACACCAAACTAGAAAACTTCACACACCTCAGCAACTTTTGATGCTTTATAAAGCTTAGATCAGACCTTTTATGGTATGCCCCTAAGCATACCCTGAAGCTGCTGGATTCCATTCAGAAAAGAGTCATCCGCCTGATTGGAGACGCGAACATCACTTGCAACCTGGATAGTCTGGAACATCGAAGAAATGTTGGAGATTTGTCTTTCTTCTATAACAGTAACATCGAATAGTAATTTCCAGATATACTTTCACGAGAAGTGTTCAAGTAACTTGGCACATTTGATTTCACCAAGAGCGGTACATATCAGACGCGACGGACTGTGGGTGCTCATCATTTTGAGGTTCAACTCAGTACACCTCGATTTCAATGTTTAAGAACTCTTTCATCTGGAGAACTGCATTTATGTGGAATAAACTTCCTGGTAACGTTTTTCCAAATGAATTTAATCTCCTGTGATTCAAATCCAATGTGAATCGCTACTTTCGCACAGGCACCGCTCTTAGAGCACCTCAAGGACTTTCCTGTAGTGCTTGTGTTTTATCATTTAAAAAACTTGATAACTATCGGGTTAGTTAGTTAGTTTTTATACTTGATAATGGTATAAAACCCGAAACCGGTAGTAAAAAAAAATAACAAGTGGAAATTAGACAAAAGTATTTTTCATTCATTTCATTGAAGTATCCTGAAAACGTTTCTATATTCGCTACAGAGCTGGGATTTCAGGGAAAACGCTTCGAACAAAAAAACATCACAGGCATATTCCTCGAAAACAGCGTAAAACTATCGACCAGTTACCAGATATTCTCATGACTCCGGCAAAAATGCACGCTCGGATTCTGTGTCATGCAACTCGAGCCATTGTGTTCGATTGTTTATATAGTTTTTTATCGGCGACGTTCAGCAGACTGCTGCGCTTTCATAATTATCATTTCAGTGTCGGTTTCATTTCGTTCAATTAGTCCGCATTGCGCCCGTCCATTGTGCACGGAACGATCCCGGGGAATTTTCCGTCGACGGCGAAGCATTGTTCGTTTGTTTCTCTGACGGAATACAATGAAAACATCTTGCGAGATTGAAAGCGCGTTCTTTCCGGCTGGTCCGGAGAACGGGTGCAGGTCCGGAGAATGGGTGCAGGGACGGAATCCGAGCAGGTTCAAAAATTGGATTCATGTCAATCTAGCTGTTGCCCGCGATAAAATCGCACGGATTTCAGTTTGTGGATTTTTTTCCAGATTCATAAGAAAACCGTTTCACAAACTACAAATAGAGTTAACCAAAGTTTTGACCGAAGATATGTCAATATATTTTTGTATTTCTGAGAATATTTGTTTACAAAAATACGCAAACACCCGAAAGATGCAGGTCATGCTATAATATCCACAATTATAGACCATTACGATATCAGTAGCAAAGAACTAGTAGATGCAAATTTTATGCAAAAAAATGGACCTGAATATGAGAAATGGCACCGTTTTATTGATTTTGATTCAGAAATCAGTGGCATGGATTCCGACGACAATATGTCGGCGGAAGAAGAAAACCAAGAGGCAAAAGCCCCAAAATAACGCCCATCCACGACGGAGTTTCCCAGCGAAACGCAAAAAATAGGAAAGAAAGAGCCAAAACCAGCTCAAAAGTTCAAGCAGAAAAAGTCCTGAAATTCCCAGATCGAACGTACTACCACATCCGCTTCGTCGCGACAACCGACATCTGACTGAAAAAAGACGACAACAACTGGCGACTCGGTAACCAGTCGGTTCGACGTGGGTGCTTTGTTCACTAACTCGAATTGACTGCCGTGTTGGTCGGAGGTTCAAGCCCTAGTCTGAAAGATCGATTTTCACTTGCTATCGTCCAATCCGTGTTAGGAATCACACGTAAAATGTAAGACCTCGTTAATACTTAACTCGCACAAGTTTCGACTTATGAGGGTTGTCGTTCGTAGGGGTGCGACAGCTGATTAACGAAAAAACAGATGTTTTTTCAAACAGAGTCCGGTAGCTGTACAAATTACTGTAAAATTTTTGCTAAACAGTATACAAAACCGCAACAAGTGTTTCACTATACAATGGCTTCTTCAGGTATCTTCATTGTGAGTTGAGTATGAACATGTCTGAAGAAGCTATTTTATAGTGAAACATGTGTTGCAGTTTGTTACTCCATACTGATTCAATAAAAAAATCTTTTCATTCAAAACAACCTAACAATAGTTTATTTAATACTACATTTTTACAAAATACTACTTTTTTTCAATTGAAATTTTTTATAATTGCTCAGTTGATATTAAAAAATTTCGGTATATTTTTTTGACGTAATCAGATCTGGAATATCAATCCAGTGGCGTCGCAGATGGTTAACTGGTTTATATTCAAATTGGAAATCATGGTATACCATCAATTTAATAATAATAATATAAGTCTAACGTTACCCGGGGTTGGGCTACCTATAGGACGCGTCTCCAGGTGGCGGATAGAAAAAAGTCCAGGGGACTGGAGGCCCTGTTCGGGAAGCCAATGTGGCCTTAGGGAAGGGGTCGCCGGACTCCTGGTCAGTGGCAGAAATATGTAAGGTGAGGGGAACTAAAACCCCCCCAAAAGCCTCTGCAAAATATGCTACCGTGGACCAGCCTACCCAAGCTATGGTGTAAGGAATCGTGCCGACAACTGAATGGCCGCGGGGTGATACGCTCACGAACGATTCACTTGGGGAACTGGGCGAAACCTCATTGTAATCAGCCTACCTCTGGTAATGCGGGGCTCTGCCAGAGGTGATCAACTCTTTCCTTGCTACTCGTGGGAACACACATAAATAGAACAAGACAGAAACAGAAATAACAAAAACCAATCCCGAGGCTGGACAGAAGTGCTCACCTCAATCTAAGGCGGTGGCTGGGGATGTACAAACATGTCCACCCCAATCTACCGCTTGGAATGAGGCTGGACATAGCAGATCACCTCCAACAGCAAGGGGCGCCAAGAGCTCCGCCTTGAATGAAGACAAGGAACCGGCTGCCCCTACAGGAAAGCTCCCTCACTTGTGCACCTCCACGGAGGGAACCCCAAGAAGGTTGAAGAAGCAGCGCAATGACAGTAATATCGCTGCACCTTCTGAAACCTTCGCGGAGGCCACCGTGAGACACCTCAAGGTTGCCAAAGATAGTGTGTGTTCGGCGAGTCTTGGCCTACACCTGCCAATATGAAGGAGATGTCTCCTAGTGACCTGTTGACCTTCCTGGAAAGGACAGGATGGACGATGACCTAGAAGGACAACTCCTCGGGAGGATGAACAATGGGTCACATGTGGCCTAAGTGCTCTGGGCCTACACTCACCCTCCCTACTCTACAGATACCAGAAGTCTTACTTTATCATCACATTCAATAATGAACATACAACTTTGTGATCCCTCTTTTTTTTATCGCGCTTAGTTTCCAAGATAAATGATGCAAATTTTGCCAATATGTTAATTGCATTAGAAGCAAAGCTGAAATTAACCACCATGTCACTCTCAACTCTGTCTTTTGTTGAAATAATTTTTTTCAAGTCGCGGTTTTGAAATTATCGGTGTTTCGTTTGCTGGCTCTATCGCCTCCATTTCAAATAATAAAAGGCAAAGAAACTTTTGTGCTCCGTCATGTTTGTTTCAATGCACAGTTTCGTTCATTGAAATCCGTCACCAACTTTTTTCCGAAGCTGTCATCTAGTTTTTTCATACATTTTTGTAATCACTATCATAAAATTCTGACCTGTAGTTCACGACGTTTCTTTTCGGTAAAACATGACCGGAGTTAGGATGTACAATTTCCTAACTTAGACACGTCTCAAGATTAAATCAGTTATCTGGAAGAAATACTCAAATTTGGCAAAATCGGAGTTTCAAACCGAAATAAATACTACAAAGTAGAGAATCTGCATAAAGATCACAACAGCATCTCGTCAAATACCACTGCAACGCAGCAAACCGAGATTCCAAAGTGGACCCTCTGGCCACGGCCGAAAAAAAGGCCGAACATTACACACACACATACCTGCTTCGCTGGTTACATTCGGGCCGTCCACACACAAAAACAAAAACGAAAACGGCACTCGTTTACACGCTAAAACGGAGCGAAAACGGCGTTGGATGAGAACGCAAGAAACATGTCTCTTCTTCTGGAAAACAGGTCGGTGGTCGTTGCGCTTACGCCATGTCACGGATCGAGACCATCGGGCATTCAAGTGCGACTGGAAGAAGTCGCGATTAACGTGCCGGTGCCGGTGGTCGCCTGCGCTGTTGCCAAGTCGCATATTCAAAAACCCCTCGATTCAGCAGATTCAAGGGCGGATTCAGATTTGAATTTCTGGGGGAAGCGAGTGGTTTTCAAGAGAAATACAGTGTGACACACTTAAGATGAAGACAACCCTGTATTTTAGTAATTTTTGAAAGCAGATATTTGATTTTTGGCACAGGCATATACCTTCATGGGCCGTACTTTTCGTAATAGTTATCACAAGTAACAGTATTTTTTTAAGGACAAAATACACGAACTACAGGAAAATCCTTAAGGCGCTCTCAGAGCGGTGCCTGTGCGAAAGTAGCGATTTACATTGAATTTGAATAGCTGGAGATTAAATCCATTTGGAAAAACGTTCTCAGGAAGTTTATTTCACACAAACGCAATTCTCCAAATGAAAGAATGTTTGAATAGTGGAGTTCGAGGTGTACTGAGTTGAACCTCAAAACGATCAGCAGCAACAGTCCGCTCTTGGTGGAATCAAATGTGCCAAGTCACTTCAACACTTCTCGTGAATGTATCTATAGAAGAGAGACAAATCTCTAACCCTTCTTCTATGTTCCAGACTATCAAGGTTGCACGTGATGATCGCGTCTTCAATCAGGCGGATGGCTCTTTTCTGGATGGAATCCAGCAACTTCAGGGTATGTGTGGGGGCAGAGCTCCATACATGAGAACAGTACTCCAAAGAAGGTCTGATCTGAGCTTTATATTTTTAAAAGTTGCTGAGGTGTATACAGTTTTCTGGTTCGGAACAGTGTTGTAAGCTTTTGAGAAGCAGCCTTTGCAATTTCAGAGACATTCAATTCAATTCAATTCTTTATTTTCCAATCGACAATTTACATTGTATAGGAATAGTAAGAATATACTTATGTCTAATCACTTATAGCAACATACAAACATGTCTAATAAGAAAAAACTTATAGCAACATACAAACATTAAAGATTTAAGTCAAAAGTTGAAGCACCATACAAATATTTACAGATACAAATATTTTTCAATACTATACAGACATTTCCCATTTAAGGTATTCAAAAAAAATAATTTCCTAATTCAACTGGTAACTTATTGAAAATTCTGTGTGCCATAGACTGGGGTGATTTTAAAGATACATTGAGTCTATTAAATGGTACGGGTAAATCATTTTTTTGGCGAGTTTCGAAGTGATGTTTGGTTTTAGATTGGAGTAAGGTATCTCTCTGCTGAAAAGGCCATATTGATAGTTCGAAAATCAAAATAGACACCAGTGTTAAAATCTTATATTTTTGAAAAAATTGCTTACAGCTAGTTCGACTTGATGTGTTGACAAGAGAACGTAAGACTCGTTTCTGTGCCAAAAAACATATTTGGAGCATGGGGATAGACCCCAGAAACAGATACCATACCGCAATCGACTATCGATTATAAAGAATATAAAGAAATGAGTTGATTCATATGCAGAACTTCCCTAGTAGTTCTGAATCGATATGATATTGAGTTCATTTTAGATATTAGAATGCGACAGTGATTCTCCCAGTTTAAATGTTGATCTAAATGAGAGCCTAGGAAGGAGATCGAATTATTCTTGGTGGAAATATGTGTGTTATCGAATCCAAACTCAATATCCTCACGTCTTTTTTGACGAAGGTGGAACCTCATAGAATTTGTTTTCTCAATATTGAGGAATGAATAATTAGCAGAGTACCAACCATGCAATTGTTGATAGACTTCTTGGCATTTTTCCGTCAATAGTACATCTGATTTATCCGAGAAAAGAACTGACGTGTCATCAGCATATAAAGTAAATGATGCTGGTATTGATAGGTGATCCAAGTCATTTAGGTAGAATATAAATAGTACTGGTCCCAAAATTGAACCTTGTGATACACCCAGATCAATACCTCGGATCTCAGAACTTTCAGTGCCAACAGTGACATATTGTTTCCTGAAAGTAAGAAAATTGTGCCAAGACATATTGGTGTCCATTTCAACCCCCAACAAACTTATCAAAGCAGAAAGCGGAATTGTGTGACCTGACATTATTATATCCGGTTCAGAGACATTTATCTTCTTGGAGAAAACCGATGGTTACTTTCACCCCAATTCAAAATCACTTCTAGCCTACTAAGTTTCTGCGAAAGGAGCAAATTCTCCATATTTTCCTTAATGCATGATTTTTTTTGTAATTTCCATATTCAAGTCCGATTTTCAAATAATGGTTCCGAATAAAAATCTAAAAAATTTATGAATTTGTTATAATGAAAGAATAAGAAGGAAAGACCTAAAATTCATTATGAAAAAAATAAAATTTTGATTATTAGTTACTAAAAAGCCGCAGAGACATCGGTCTAAATAGAATATCAATTAATGAAGCTAATACAACGGGAATAGTTATCTAACGGCCACTTGGGATATAGTCCATCGAGTTCTATCAACCCTTAGCTTTAAGGGTGACGTGGGTACGTGAAGACTTGCCAAAAAGGCCTCAATGTACACCCGAGAACAATAGAATGACGCAAGTTCTTTTGCACCCTTGTTAGTTCTTGTAGAGGAAATCGTCAATGACCAGTAGGGTGTTGTCGTCGATGTCGTCGACGTAGAAAGTGTCAAAAGGGCCTTAATGCACCCTGAGGACTGAGAGAAGCCAATGGAATGACGTAACTTCTTGAGAAACCCTGTTGGTTTCGATTGTTAATGACCAGAAGGGGTTGAAAAAGAAGAAGTGTCAAAAGGGCCTTAATATAATGAGAAAGTCCTTTAGGGTGTGTGATGTATAGAGAGGGTGTTTTGCCAAAAGGGCTCAAGTGACAAGTTATTTGTGACGCATTTGGTAGTTTATTGGAAATTGAATTGACCTTTAGGGTCGCAGTTTGTTTACATACTTGCTAATTTTGGTGCATTTTTTCTACTAATGAACGACGAAATGAAATAATCACCAATATTCGAAGTCAGTTCCAAATATTGTCTCTCTCAACTTGCACACCCTCAATTCTGATACATTTTTCAATTCTTATTCTATAATTATTGGCCACTTCTGGAATACTCATTTCTTGGCAGGCTTGCCGTATTCTCTCACGAAGTTTTTGTAAATTTTGAGGCCTAGACTCATGAATCCTATCCTTGAGAGTTCCCCAGTGGGCAAAATCCATTGGAGTTATGTCAGTTATGTTATGGAGTTATGTTTGTAACGTGAAAAGTTGACTTTAATCAACAATCCAAAGCACTTGTTACGAAATTTATCATTCAATTGTGGAAATCATAAAATACATGTATACAATTTCAGAGTTCCAATCTAGTAAACATCAGCTATTTTATTTTCTTGATAACTCTGTATTTCATTGCATAGTTGATGTAGTCTGGGGAAGAGAAAAAGAAACGAATTATTATTAATGAAATAAAATTCTCAAAAAGAAGGAATGCTCAATGAATACTTCATACAAAGGAGAAGTATTGCCATTGGAGTACACCAAATTTCGTCAACGTGTACGTCACGGCGCAAAGGACGAGTTTGTGTTAATACTTCTGGTCGGAGGTCAACCTGAAAGGTTTTTGGGTGACGGTTGAGAAACGAAAGTAGAGTGTGTCACGTCAGTTACCATTTTTGTGTTGGGCATTATTTTATTGGAAGCCTTTCCCTTAGAGGAGGTGAGTTTTTTAACCATTTGATTTCTGGAACCAATATCACAACCGAGATCACTTTCTGTAGATCTGCCGGTTTCCATTAAGCTACGGACAAGTACAGCCTTTGGTATTTTCCAAGAAGCGTGGGTCGTCCAACCATCTCGAACGTTTTTGTTCTGGTTTGGAACCTTTTGGATCCCAAATACCGTCTTTTGCTGTCGACCAGTTTTGAAAAAAAAAAGAAAAGTCGAATCGCTCAAATTCGACATATATCTTTCGAATCCAGGATATTTATAGTATCGCCTGACAACTGAACTATTTCGTTTTCTAACCCTCCAGACTACATCCAGAATCTACTCGACCTCTCAGACAGCCTGTTGCTGATAACATCCAGAAAAGAAGGGACTCATTTGGTGAGGAATTTCCAATTTTTTACATCGGAGTTGATTTCCACTACACAGACAACCTATTTTTGGAAACCAACTATATACCTGGTGTTTCCTTTTTGAATTATATGTGTCTACATGCATGTAACGTTTCAAAAATTTTTTCCAACGTTTCAATAATTATTTTGTGAGACGTAATGAAAGTCATATGAATTTACTTTATAACGTTGTTTTGTGAGATCCTACTGCAGCTGCAGCGGCGTCGTATTATTTCATTTGTTGTGTTACTGGATCACATCCTTTTTGTAATGAAAACAATGACCGCTTTTTTGTCTACCATATTTTGGTTTAGTCTGCAGCAACTATTAAATAATTTTCTGACTATGCATATTTTCATTTCTTGATTTTAGCAAAATCAAATCAAGTGGCGCCCCATCCAAAAAAAGGTTGTTCCACAAAATAAAAAACCCACGACCACTGCTCTCCCAATATATTGACTGCCGTAAGCAACTTGTTACCTTTTCTTGAAATTCTCTATTAGCCGTGGACTTTCATTCGATCATCATAAAAAAATATCAGAAAGAGGTAATATGTTCATATGGGATATTTCTACCAATCCAACGTAATGGAAAATTACCCTTTAACCACGCTTGAATCATCCAAGAATTATGAACGGAACCTGAAAGTACATGCTTGGTCGCACATTGAGGGGTAGATTTTCAATGATTTCTTATAATTCATTATCAGAAAAATTTAATAGTCGTTCGGTGTTAATGGTATTACTGAAGAAAAACGGTCTAACTATTCTGTCGTCTCAAATACTATACCATACATTAACTTTTTGAGTTCAAAAGTTACAGTTCATAACCCAGTGGGATTTTGAGTAGACCAGTATATGCAATTTTGAGCAAATACTATTCCATTGGTAGTAGAACGTAGCCTCATCAGTCAACAACATTTTTATTAAGAAATTTCTATCATTTAAAAAGTTTCCTTGGGTCCAATAGCAGTATTACATAATAGCAGAAATACATGAAAGTTAGATCGTCAGCAAATACGAGTAGTAATAATTTTCCAGAAAGCCTTAATTCCGAAATATGATTTATATGAATGATTAAAGCCTAATATAGACCTGTATGGGACTCCATAAACATGATTTTTAATAAACTCTTCACAATTCTGAGATATCCCTTCTCAACGTAAGACGTAATTTGTTTCCAAGCAAAGAAATAAATTTCCCACCTGCTCGAAATATTCCACAATCTGGCAACGCCGCGCCGAACTGGTTGGAAACAAGGTGAAGAGGCGAGGTCGGCAGCCTGTGGACCGGCGCAAAACCGCCGCCGCCAAGGACTGCCTGATCCCGGAGCCGCGGAGAACGGGCCTGCTCGCCCGCCCGACGTCGCTCGGAAGGGGGTTGCTTTTCAGGGACGACGCCGCCGCCACCGCCGTTGGTAATGACCAAAAAACCGTCCTTGGTGATGCTTCCGTCTAAAAATAGAGTGGCGATGCAGGGTGCGTTGGAATTAAGAACAATTGAACCGGTCCAACCGGTCGGTCGCCAGGAAAGGTAGACCGTTTCTAAATTGTTCTCGACGAACTGGAATTACGCATACCGGTAATCACCATTCGGTATCGCCAAGTACGGAAGGAATGTCACCCCGATGATATACACAAATATTTCTATGGTTCGTAGTTTGACTATGTTTGATATTGGAAATGTCAAATGAAAATAAAGTTTCAGAACCTACATAATATTAAAAAAATCAATAATAACGATAAAGTCCCTTACCCCACGGCGTGGGGAGTGGTCGTTGGTTGATAATGCTGGCGCGCCCTCCCGAATGTATCGGGACTTCGGGGGATAGTGCCGGTAAAAAAATAAAGTCCAAACGGAGCAGATCACTTCCAAGAGAGGTTGTTTCTTCATTTTTCGCAACTCACTATTGCCATTATCGGTTGGTGGAAGAATACACGTATGCTATAGGAATGGATTTAGGGTTCATCTCAGAAGAGAATGATTGGAGATTACGAAAAGGATATGCAGCTCGTAAACGGAAGCATACATTGTCTGGATGCTAAGACACGTATAATTATCTTGGAGTGGAACAACGCCACTTACAAGAGATGAATGATGAATAAAGAACTCTCTCCGTATCAATTCTCCGACAGATATGATCATCGGAACTTCTGTTACAAATATGCTTGCCGTTTCAATCTTACTCTACTCGTTTGGAGTAGTGAAATGACATCGACATGAAGACATAGGAGTTTGCATCCCAAATCGTCCGTTCCACAGTTGTAGTTCCCCGACAACAGGGAGGCCGTGAACTTTCGAGTTTACATTGTCTACATGACAGAATGATACTGGATGAAGCCTGTCAGGTCATCTGGAGTTCGGATCCCCTTCTCCGCATGGTCCACGACCATGAGAGCAGCTAGTGAACTCGGTTTAGTATTCGACACTGAACGAGGTGATCTCAACTCGGTCACCGAGTCACTCGTTCAGCAAAAGGCTCACATAAAAGCCGCAGAGATCATTTGGGCCTGCCAGGACAATGTATTCAATAGTGAACAACGACCATATTTAATTTATCAATAATAATACAATCGACTCAAGTAATGAATTATCAATAATAACAGAAAAATTACTTTATATTTCCACCTCCTGATCAACAACAATAATAATGATCCATTTATCCATGGAATACCATGCCATAGACGTCACATTGACCTGGCCTGAGAAAGAGTAGATTGAAGACAGCATTATTGGAAACGGTTGGAATACTTTGAGTCAGTGGTTCCCTGCCAATTGTTTTTGTGATGTAGTACCAAGTTACAAAGTGGTGGGTCTAAAAATTCGCCATTTCCAATTTCATTCACATAGATGACGTCTGTATAAGAAATATATCACCGCCATTTATTAGGTTTTATTTCATATTATGAGGCAATTGAAGTTTTATTTATACTTCTACGCAGCTTTCATAGATTTGAAACTGAGACACATGCATGTTCGCAAAATGAAAAGAACAGTCAAAAGTGTGCTGTCACCAGCAAAGCAAAATATTGGATTTTTGGTCTATCAATGACTAAGTATTTGTAAGAGCTACAAATGAAGACGACGAGACAAGCCATGACATCGACAAAGCGTTGTAAAAAAGGTAAGTTGATATTGGCCTGAACGAATTGTTCTTTAAGATAATTTGATTTACAGCCAGTAGCCAAGTTTTCCCACTCACTTTATGTAAAGTTGGTTTTCTTATTCAATCATGTATTTATTCAAAATTTGGGATACAAACAGATAAATACCCATAGAAGCATCCACTCATAGAAGTGGTTAAAGAGAAACTCGGTGTCGAGTGTTCTAGTGTTCTTTTAAGGAAGGTGAAAAAAATCATTGATACTAGATTGGGTGAGTCATAACAGTTTGTTATAATTTCATAAATGAAAACTAAGTCAGTCATTATTCTTTGTTGTTCTAGAAGCTGTATTTTGTAGTGAAATCGAATTTCGCTAATTTCAAGTGCTACATAAGTCTTCGTTATTTTGAAGTGCGAAAACCTTTCAAATCTGTTTTGGAGTATTTCTAATAGTAATTTATGTGTATTATAATCTGGGCTCCATATGACCCTTCCAAAATTCAGTTTACTATAAAAAATGCATGGTAAATAGATTTGATTGCTGCCTCGTTGTCTTTGCATATCCTGCAGAACCAAGATTCTGTTGCAGGAATTTATTACATAATCCAAAAGGGAATTGAAAGTCATTTTTGTGTCAAAATAGATTCCAAGATCTTTAATTTGGTCTGCTCTGTAAATAATATTATTGCCTAGGGAGTATTAAAAATGTATCGGTATGTTGTTTCTACAAAAAGATATACATGCACATTCATCAATGTTAAGTTTCAATTTATTGAGGTACAGTATCAAAAAAAAGCATTGAGATCCTCTTGAATCTTTGAGCAATCTCTTATCGTCGTTACTTTTTTGAAGATTTTTAAGTCCTCAGCAGTACTTATGAATGCTTGAAGTAATCTATCGATTCCAGCAAGTTTTGGAATAAGAAGGTTATGTTGATCGTAGACACTACCTTGCACTGATGAGTGGCCAAACAATCCGAAACCGTCTACAAGTGTGTTCCAATAATTGAAAGTCGATTCCGGCAGTTGTATCGCCAACAGCATATGTAGGAAACTTTAGTGAAGAATCCTGCACTGACACTTGTCGGATATAATCCAACGCCCTTCGTGGTATAAGCCAGGGGAGTAGTCAGTTTCTGTTAGCTGTCAGTTCATTAACATACAGTGTAGGAAGTTGATTCTGGCCTGAACGAATTATTCTTTTAAATAATTTTTTTATTAGGTGAAGTGAAAAGTCTGCCGAACACTGATACACATCCATCCTCTTCAAAAATAACCAACAACGATTTTTCTTTTTCATTTATGGAAAAGATACTGAACATTCGTTGACTGCTTTAGATTGAAGATTCGAAGTCATCCATATGAATACAAATGGATGCTCCTATAATTCCAGTACTACTGCTCATGAATTTTCGCAAATACAACAAATAAAAGAAGTGAAGAACTAATTAATACAGTTCATTGTATGATTTTTACTATAAAGGGTTTTACAAAAACCGCGACACGTGTATCGCTATACAATAGCTTTCTCAAGCATAAACTGAAAGTTACTTCTAAATTACAACCATTTTATACTCTAACCTATTACCTACTGTCTGCCTAATTCAATAATGGTGAATGATTCAATTCAGTTTGCTCGTTCATAAGATATTGAGAGTTTTTGAATTTGTTTATTTCCACACTCTCCAACAGGTTTCAAACCTTTCTTCTGAAAATGGAGGGGCTTGTATTCATGGTTGAACTCATGTCCCTCTGTGTTTAGATGAGTGGCATATGTGGAATTTATTTTTCCATTCTGGAAACTATATTTGTGTTCCTTTATGCGGGCTTTGAACGCTATTCCAGTTTGACCTATATAAAACATCGGTCATGACCCACACGATAATTTATACACTCCTGATTTTTTTGACACTGAACTTTCATCTTTTTTATTTTTAATGTGCATGAATAACTTGTTGTTGGTTTTGAAAGCAATATTTACACCGTTTATGTGCAGAAAATCTGAAATATTTGTAGTGGGTTGGCTTAAATAGGTTAAGGTTCTATAACTTTTATCCTCTTCCCTTCGAATTGGGTAAACTTCTCTCAAAGCTTGACTGTATATTTTTTTTTGATAATAAAGAATATATTAGACCGCTATAGTAATCATTATTGACGGCTATTTGCTTTAATATATTCAGTTCTTTATTGAAATTCGCCTCTGACAAGGGTACATTTATCAGTCTGTTGAAATCTGTTACCTTGTGCTGATATGGGTGGGTAGACGAATCACGAATGATAATATCTGTATGTGCCAGTTTACGATGAATTGAAAAATCATGTTTGTTGTTAACTTTTGTTATTGTCATAACCATGGCATAGCCATAAACAATACGTGGAGAAGACTTTAGACTTTCTAAATGCTGGCATGTACGATAGTCCCAGAAACGACCCCACCCATTTATATCAGAAAGAAGTCAAGGAAACTTTGAAAAATATTCATTATGTCATGGATTAATCGGAAAAATTTCGAAGATTAGTCATGAACCCACAACCACCTAAATTGTATTCGTTGATTAAATCACACAAAGATAACTACCCGATAAGACCGGTAGTTTCTTTCGTCTTTCAGTTAAAATACCCGAAAAACTCATTGCAATCATTCAAAACCACACCAATTTCAAATCAAAATTCAGTTTGAGGAATTCATACCATTTGATCAATGAAATTGAATTGAAACTGAAGATATTACACTTTCGGATAATGTCAAATTGATTTCATTCGATGTAAAGAATCTGTTTCCCAGTATTTCTCCGAATGAAACGATTACTCTTGTAGAGAATCTATTGGACGAAAATTCTATCAATCAAGTAGTGAAAAATGAAATATCAGACTTGCTTACGGTGTGTTTGTCATAGAATTACTTCCAATTCAATGAAACTTTTTACTCATCCTGCAAAGGTCTCATAATGGGAAACCCACTTAGTCCTATTCTGGCAGAGATTTTCATGGACGATTTGAAGAGGAGAATACACAGTAACTCACTGGTAAGAAGTGTCGTGTATTGGTATAGATATGTGGATGATATTCTGGTATATTTCACAGGAACGAATAGACAGTTGACTAACTTTTTGAAATTCATCAATTCTCTCCACCATTCTATCACATTCACAATGGAGATGGAACAGGACGAACAGGACTTGACAATAACAAAAGTTAATAACAAACATGATTTTTCAATTTATCGTAAACCGGCACACATAGATATTATCATTCATAATTCATCCACCCACCCATATCAGCACAAGGTAGCAGCTTTCAACAGTTTGATCCACAGACTCATGAACGTGCCCTTGTCAAAAAAGAACTGAATATAATAAAGCAAATAGCCATCAACAATGATTACGATAGCGGTCTAATACATTCTTTATTATCAAAAAAGTTATACGGTCAAGCTTTGAAAGAAGTTTACCCAATTCAAAGAGAATAGGATAAAAGTTATAGAACCTTAAGCTAGTTAGGCCAACCCACTACAAATATTTCAGATTTTCTGCACAGCAAAGGTGTAAATATTGTTTTATATAGGTCAAACTGAAAGAGCGGTCAAAGCTGCATTAAGGGACACAGATATAGTTTCCAGAATGGGAAAATAAATTCCACATATACCACTCATTCAATCACAGAGGGACATGAGTTCAACCATTAATACAAGCCCCTCCATTTCCAGAAAAAAGATTTGAAACTTCACCTGTTGGAGAGTATGGAAATAAACAAATTGAAATACTTTCGAAAAATTTATTGATATAGTTGATGAATTCATACCTGACCTTTTCAGGTAGATATTCATTAGGCAGACGAGTAGGTAATAGGTTAGAGGCTAAAATGGTTATAATTTAGAAGTAACTTTCAGTTTATGCTTGAGAAAGCTATTATATAGCGCAACACGTGTCGCGGTTTTTGTAAAACCCTTTATAGTAAAAATCATATAATTGACTGTATTAATTAGCTTTTCAATACGGATTTTCATCAAGTATCGGCCAGTTCTATTTAATTAATAAAGGAAGTAATGCACTTAGAAGAAAGGGTGGAGTATTCCATCTTGCCGCGTACCCCTTCCAACTGCTTGAAGGGATACCTCAAGGAATTCTGGTTACCATCATCATTTCGTGGCGTCAATTTTTCATTTAAGTAACACATTATTTTCACTGGACAATTCACCAAAAGGCAACCTGTGTTTCGTCAAGCAATATCTCCAGGCATATAAAAACGCTTGGGGAAGCTATTGCTTTGCGAAACACGTGTTGTGGTGTTGTAAACTATGTAGTGAAAACCTTTCAATAAAGTGTTACTTGAATAAGTTATGGAATTTCATCGGCCAATTCGGCCAATTCATCGGCCATCATATACCTCCGTTTTCACGGGATAAACCACAGTAAGCAGTTTAACCAGCATAGCAAAGATCGCACAAAACAACACCTTGTCCCGAAGTTCAACCAAACTTCGGGGTTATCGTCGAACCTCTCCCGCCATACGGAAGCGGCATTCCGAAAATCCGAATGTAATCTCTTATCTAGGAAAAAGGATCAGCTCGCAACCGACGCCGATATACAATCGCTCCAATTCCTATTAGTTCCTGTTAACTCAGCGCTATTCGATTCACTACCTCCTGAACGGTGACTATCTCAACGGGAGATCGCTTCTCTTCTATCTGCGATCGGCCTAAACTTATGTTTTATTATATATATATATATATATATATATATATATATATATATATATATATATATATATATATATATATATATATATATATACCATCATCATTTATATATATATATATATATATATATATATATATATATATATATATAATAAAATGGATTAACAACTTACTCACATATACTCAAACAATATACACACGATCTCTTCAAAAACACTTCACTAACTTTCTTCGAAAGCTTCTGATTATTCCTCTTCCATATTCTCCGTCTTAATTTAAATCAATAATGAATTTATTTCCACCATTAATATGGAAGTGTCCAATCTCCATATAGTCTTTTTCAACTAAAATTACTTTTTAATCATTTTCAACTAGCTCTATCAACTTCTTATAAAATTTTGGAAAATTATGTTTACGCCTGATGCTCTGTTTCAATTTTCCCCAAATCAACTTGATGGGTTTGAAAACAGAAAAATAGGGGGGAAGTCTCAGTATGGTGTGTCCATATTTTTCAGCAATACTCTCAATGGCATACACTTTTTCAAATTTTTTGTCTGTATTGGTATAGTTATCTTGAAAATACAAATTGTTATTCATTAAAAAATTTTCCATTTCATCTTTCCTCGAATTTTTATTCAGTACTTTGATGAGCTGTCGCGAATGATAGGAAGCATTGTCGAGAACTTTTACGCTATTCTCATCCGAATTTGGGATCAATGTGTTTTCAAACCATTCCTCAAAAATATTAGCTTCCATGTTTTTATGATTAGTCAACATTGCAGTCCTCAAGTTTTTTTCTAAATAATTTCAAAGAATTCGGAACCCATTCTTTACTTCCTACGCAATGCACAATGATTAGTCGCGATCCTTTGTTTGCAAGCATGTTAGGCGTACACATTCTCGAACCATCAGTCCACCCTTTAGTAACAGTGTAGTGTAGTGTAGTGAGTGTCATACCAAGTTTCGTTCAAATAGAAAATTTGCCGTTGTTCTTGTCTATATTTAGTTATTTATTCAAAGTATTTGTTACGAAATTCTTCTACTCTTCTGCTTTCCCTAACTGCTTGACATTTGTTTTTTATTTTAAATCTAAATCCTAGTTTCTTTATCCAATTCTCACGTTATGTATTCAATTTCCTTATGATACGTATAATTTCAATTGTAGGAATCTCATTGCTTTTGTAGCAGTCGTATAATGTTTTTTTTTTCAATGATTTTATTAGATGAACAGGTTTGTTCTTGACTATTTTAAGTACAGTTGAGAAAAAAAATTCGGTCAAATCTGAATTTGCTTGTAATAGTTTGTTTCCCTCGAAACCAAACTTGAGATGTAGATTCTTATATACATTGAAACATCATCTCATTCACTGGTATCTCTTTTTCGCATTGTTCACCATCGGTATTGGAATCACTACACAGGAAAAAATCTGCATTGTTATCACACTAGTTATTACTATTAGTACTTGTCCAAAGACGCCACTTTTTAAACAGACAACAAATATTTTAAGTTTTTATAATAGCACCAATATCGAATTTCAACACTCAAATCGCGATCAGTTCTGAACTGAACATTGACGACACAACGGTGATACTCATCCCCACATTCTATTCGTCACCTCAACATGACTTCAAATTTAATTTTATGTCTCTTCAGCCAATCATAAAATTCGGTTAGTAAAAATTATCCAATACGAACCGCCAATTCTTCAGTCCACGTGGACTAGTTACCAGCGGCATTATTTCTCTGTATTGGTTTTTTTTGCCCTTCGAGGTTATAGGTTACTTCGACTATACAAAAAGAACATGGAGTTACTAGTAGATACTAGAGGGCATTTGCTATCTCACTTGGTTCAGGCAGATTTATTCTGGCGAATCCTGGAGATTCCCGAGAGAATTACTTTCAAAACGTCAAAATCTGTGAATGTACATGGTATTTCAAAAAAATAAATTATTGAATTTCAATTTCTCTCAAAAAATATTCATTCATTCATCAATTTCTATTTTGTCCCATCCAAATTATACCCTTGTGTGTCGGATTTTATCCCCTCAATCGTCGCAAAACGCTTTCCTTTCATGAGTATCTTCAATCTTGGGAACAGGAAAAAGTCGCAGGAGGTCAAATCAGGTGGATACGGTGACTGAGGCATGATTACGGTTGTTTTTGGCCGAAAAATTACGGGCAAGTAATGACGAGTGAACAAAACATTATCGAGATGCAAAAACCGTGAATTGTTGTTCCACAATACCGGACATTTTCTTCGTATCGCTTCTTGCAAGCGGCGCAAAAATTGACCGTACGACCATGTGGCAAGAACTCCTGATGCACTACCAGTGGCAGCGCCACAGGGGACCAAGGGGGGCAGTTTGCCCCCCGCTCTTTGCAAAATGTTGTTCTTAGCGCCCTTTCGATTTGAAATATTTCACAAATATATTGTTAGATATATAACACGGAAAACCAATAAACGTGGCAACATTCGCTTTCAATACCTCGACTTCGATCAGTTGTAAATCCCATATCGCACGCTGTCTAATGCGAATGTGATCATTTAATAAGAGATTGGAAATAGATTGTACCTCGGCGTGACACTCTTGGCAGTAGCTGCAGTCTGGTTTGTTTCTTAGTACAAACTTAAAAAAATCGACTTTTAGACAGCGTAGCATACGTGAATGGTTAGTTTACTCTCCAAGAGGTAATAAAATATTTTGTTTTGTGTGCTGGCTTTTTGATAGTGCGCATTGTTTATTATTGAAATATTTTTTTTATTATAGTTTTGTGATATTATTTCTATTCTTAATGGGAAATTTCCAAAAAAAGAAATAGCATGTCATGAACCAACCCATATGCCGACATCCTCAGCAACTCATCTAATATTGATTCGACGATTCTCCATAACAATTTTCTCCACTTTCTCAACATTTTCATCGGCTGTTGATGTGCTAGGGCGTCCAGGGTGAACGTCATCAATCACATCCTCTCGACCTGTGAAAATCTTATACTACTTGTAAAAATTTTTCTGACTCACTGTTAACATTTCAAGTGTTTTTGAGCCGAACATGCAAAACACTTGTAACTTTTATGCCTCTAACCAACAAACTAAACATGCTAAACAGCTAAAACTGTGAGCATATGCTTGAGACGAGTGTACCAACATAAAAAAATTACTAATCGAATATACGTAGCCCGCGAAATTTGAACATTCACCGTATGTTTAGAATATACCTCGTAGAACAGCAACACAACTACTGTGGCATAGAGAAATGAGTTCCCGAATGAGTATGGAACATTGCATTATCGTTTTCCAGTTCAAAAAAATGGACGCTCAGCTTTATGTTTATACAGGGTGGCCCACCACATTCGCCTCGGTATATCTACCAGAAATGAAGAGAGTTAGGGAAAAATTCCAGCACAGGTATATGTGGGTCTATGAGGAGCATATTCCAAAATTATTTTGAAATATACACCCTGTATATTTGTATATAGTTTGGGGTTGAAGAAAATATTTTTGATTATGTGCTATTTTCCGATGAGTCAACTTTCCCTAACAACGGATTAGTTAACAGACATAACTTTCACTACTACAGTGACGAAAACCCTAATATTTTTAGAACCCTTGATCACCAGCACAGATGGTCTGTGTGGGGTGGAATAATTTGAACGCAAGTAGTAGATCCTTACTTTTTCTATGGTCATTTAAACGGCGTCATGTTTCTCGGATTCATTAGGGATAATTTGCCTATGCTGTTGGAAAGTATACTTCTTAATATTCGTCAACGGATGTGGATGCACCTAGATGGTGCTCCTGCACACTTTGATAGACGTGTTAGAAACGAGTTAGATCGACAATATCCAAATAGATGGATAGAACGAGGAGGTCCACAGAACTGGCCAGCCAGGTCTTCGGGCCTTACAAGTTCCGACTATTTTTATGGGGATATATCAAAAGTATTGTTCACGATACACCGCCAACGACACCTCAGGATATGAAAGTACAAATAAGAAGAGCGATTCGTTCGCACAATATGTTATCCAGAGTTCAGCACTCATTTCAAGAAAGAGTTCGCCTATGCATCGAGAATAATAGACACCATTTTGAGCATTAATTGAATTAATAAACTATTTAAGATTCACAATTTTTCAATAAAATGACTTAAAGAATGCTTTTTTGCTTTTCATAGCAATACAGGGTGTTTCATTTTTGAAATGAAAAAATTACTTATAAGTAAAATATAAAAACGCCTTTTGTGTAAAAACCAGAAGAGATAGGTATAGGATACCCTAATATAGTTTAGAAGGAAATCTACTTTTTCGTCAAACTACGCCACCAAATACGGGGTGTTCCATTCAACTTCAAGAAGTTATTTAAATAAATATGTGTCCAAATTTTAAGGCAATTTGTTTCGCCACTCGGAATAATATTGCATTAAAAATTTCATCTGGTAGTTAACTTTAACCTTTGAGTTAAGCAGTAAATTTAATCACGAGCAGCTCGTTATACGTTACAGGGTGAAAATAATTCTTAAATTATGGTCTGTATTTTCAAATTTCTCGAAATTTTTCAGAAACAGTCAGTTTTAAGTATGAGAAATATAATAGTAACACCTTTATTTTGTCTATAGTATCTAAAAATTAAAAAAAATGTAGGGTGTTCCATGAGAAAAAATATAACTTTAGTATGTATGTTTTCACATGTTTTTGCCCACAAAATCTTACTTTTTACCTAGAAATTACTGATTTTTGGTACAGTTGTTCCCTGGAAACTTTGAGCCATAGTTAAGAAAATTATTTTGTAATCTTACAAAGTTCCTCTTTTTCATTTGTGTTAATTCAGGATACATTTGGTTGAATTTTTTACACGTTCTGACAATGATTTGATCACTTTGTTCATATGTATAATAAAGAATTTGATAAGAACTTCGTTTGAATAATCGATATTTGCATTCATTTTGGAAGATGATTCGAAACACCGTCGATAACTCTTTGTAAATTATTTATAAAAGTAACCGAACTGCTATAAGCTTGATAATTCCACTGCTACCTAAATCCAAATTCTAAAAAAAATAATGTTTCTAGAAGAAGCGACTTTATTGAGAAAACTTGACGATTTAGGTATAGGGACATGATATATCATCTTGAAGCATTTTTCACCATCTTTCAATTTACCGAGTAATATATAGGGGGTTTCATTTGAAAAAATGAATTTTTGACTACTTTTATGCACAATGGAAATAATAGTAATTTTAGCACGCCCTGTATGATATGTAGTCGATTTCTTGGTGTTATTTGAATATTTCGAGTTTGTCCAAACTATCATCAAAATATCAACTTTTCATGAATTGAGAGTACTGATGTACTTAATTTCAATTAAGGCTATGTTTTGGGCCATATTTAGCACAATTTATTTTTTATTTCGAAAACATATAGCGATAGGTATAGGACATTATCGACAAACAAGTATTGAAATACCAGAGCGATTCCAAAAATGTATTAATATACGGGGTGTTCTATTTAAAAAAATAACGTTGCTAGGACTTTTGATGGAAGTGGCAACGCCTCAATGCTGAAAATATTTTAGATCGATAGGACAGGTAAGGAAATGTGAGAGGTGAAATTTCCAGAAAAATCATGCTTTGCGTTTTCCAGAAACGTCTAACCTACCATCGACCGTGAGTCACGCTGTATACCTGTATATACTCTGTATATTCAGATGATTCTCTACAAACTGTCCTGAGAGAGTTCGTTGTTGTTTGGGAACCGTGTGACTTGCCCATTTCTTCCAAGTCTCCGCAAACTCTGAAGCCTCGTGGGCTTTATGTGTTTTTCCTCCTATCTTTTTATGACACCTCTTCTCTAGACGAGTTGGATGTATGGTATATTCTTCTCACATTCTCATAAAACGTGATACGTTGTCTACATGTCTCTGTTCCTTTGTTTTATTGCTTGCTGATAAGGTTTCTGTTATACAGTCCTCTTTGAAGAAACATTTTCATTAACGAATTCACTTCGAGATTATCCGGTATTCTACACACCGCTTTTGTCCAGCAGCCTTTGTATGAAATCGGTCATCCAGTTTCACCTTTCGTACAAAACCCACGCGAGCACAACAAATAACTCCGAACCCATGGAACTATGAAATTCAAACTCGAATAATACATCCATTCGCAAACAAAATAATGTTCAAGGAACAACAGTGTATCCATTCTGATGCGCGGAATCGAGTTAATCCATGATTAATTCAAATCGCGAAAGAGTATCCTACCGAAATTTATATTCCTTATGCGTTCCGATATAAAATTAGATTGTTTAGGGAAGTTGAGGACTTGAGCTAATATTGACGTTGATGTGAATCTGATTTTGTAGTCACTCAGAGCAGGAAAGCTGACGTCTTTATTGACTTTGGCGGGCTTTCTCACTGTTCCTGACGGTCCTAGTGATTTCCTTCAGTTTGGCTCATGATAGACTCATAGAAAACAATCATGATTTGATGAGTAAGCCTTGTAGGATCGTAATATCGGAGAAATTTGGTTTGTTGAGAAAATCCTGATAGAGATAATCTACGGGTATTGAAATGTCTTCATTAAAATACTCCTATTTTCCAACAGCTCAGTTTGTCAACAATCGTTTTTAATATTTTCATCCTTAACAAGCTGGGAAAAATAAAATTTGTTGAAGAGCTTAATACATTTGTAAAAAAGACAAAATTCACCACTTTACTAGTTCGGACTTCCATTGTCTAATATAATTCGAAATCTATGAAATAGAAACTAGAATGAATAGCTAAAATATGAATTATATTAAGCAATAAAATGTGAAATGAAAATACAATGAAATGAGTGGATTGAGTTGCCTGCAACTCAAGAAATCCCCACAAAAAAGTCTAACGGAGTCAAATCGCACGATCTTGGTGGCCAGTTTACTTCACCAAAATTTGCCAAGTTGTGGTTTGCGAAAGGCTGAGTTCTTGTAAGTACAACGTGATCTACTGTCTCAGATTCTCCGGTACCCTCTAACAGACAGCGGCGATGTTTTCGACAGATCCTGCATTTTGTCGGTGTAAGGGTGTTGGTCGATCGTTTACTGAACTAGTGGACTCAAATTTATCCACCACATTGCGAATAGTCTTGTCGGTAGGTCGATTAAGGAGACTGTAAAATGGGCAAAGCGCGCTGTACGTTTCCCAAACAGAACAGTCATTTTGTTCATGGTGATCTGGCAAAATAGACTGAATAAATGACAACTAATTCAACAGATGTACCTTATAATAATAATATAATGTATGTTATTTATTTAAGATCCAAATATAAATACAAATGAGAAGAACAAATTGAAAGGTCAAATAAATAACGAGATGCTCGACAAGTAAGTGAATACTTGTTTCGAGTTACAAAGTTGGTATTCATGGTAATGAATACATTGAAGTAGTTAAACAAAAACATAGAATGAATAACATATAAAGGTATTTGATTACGAACATATTCAATCGTAAATGTAATTAAACATGTACAGCTATTTTAGTTTGTCATTATACTTACAATAAAATAAAATAAAAAAACAAACACTATAATACAATACAAAGACACAGTCGAAGATTATTTAGCTTTCAACCAGTTCTGTTTGATATAATATACCAATCGTTTGTATTCCTGCTTGTTAAGAGTGAGACATAGGTATTTAAAATGGTGTTCAATTTTCATTTTCCTTAAAATAAAAATATGAAAACAGATAGTATAATACAGTAACACAATTTTCATCTAATCGAATATCAAACTTTTAAACAGTTCAGTTCAATACAATATATCAATAATCTATATACCTGTTTGCTAACAGTGATACATCGGTATTTAAAAAGTTTTCAATTTTCATTTTCCTTCGATTATTTCAGTGACTACTATTCTAGGCATTTTCCGAATGTATTTTTTTAATTCTTTCTTGAAAGTAAAAATGTTTTTGATGTCGGTTATTAATTTGGGAATAGAATTATATACTTTAGGTGCAATGTATCTGTTTCGTAATGGTGAGTAGGTAGCTGTGCCTGATTCCGTAAAGTATGATATTTCAAACCAGTTTTCAGATAGTACAATTACCTTGGATCAAGGATATAAGGTTGTTGTTGTTGATATCTGTTGTTTTTGAAAGCATTATTCTTAGTAATCTTTTTTGAATGGTTTCCAGAGGCTTAAGGTGCGTTCTCAGTGTATCGCCTCATCCCAAAATACCATATCTCAAATGACTTTCTACCAAGGTTTTCAGCTGGCCATATTTCAGTATTTTTTTCAAATATTTGAATCTGTATAGTATTGTCTGTAGTTTTTTAATAATATACGTGATATGGTGATTCCACTTTGAATGACAATCAAAGGAGACGCCCAAATATTTGATTTTTTTCTACTGGTTGAATTTTGATGGGTAGACCTTGAATGTTGACCTCTAAATTGTTAAAGGAAATGTGTTTTGATTTGTTGCACGTGAATGTCATGTAATTCGTTTTTTCTAAATTTACTGTAAGGAGTTTGTGTTCTAACCTGGTTTTAATACGACTAAAGCCTTTTTTGCTTTTTCCTTAAGAGAAATCCAGCTCTCGTCTTCGTATAATATGGCTGTGTCATTAGCAAATCCTATAATATCACCATCACTCTCTAGCGCAAATAAACCATTTACTATACTAAAAAGAATAGGACCTAGAACGGTTCCTTGTGGTACACCATACTCGGTATTTTCTTCGGTACTCAGTATGTTGTCAATTCTTACTACTTGCTTTCTCTTTGAGAGATAACTTTCGAATAATTTCAGTGAATTTCTCGGACGCCAATGTCTTCTAGAGAATGCAAGAGTAAGCGATGGCTTACAGTGTCGAAAGCTTTAGACAGATCTATGAATAGGCATAAGCATGCTTTATTCTTACTAACAGCACTGTTGTTTTTTTGGTTAGTTCATGAATTACGTCTTCTGTGGATGTATTCTTCTTGAAGCCAAATTGGTGATTCGAGACAATACGGTATTTTTCAAGATAAGATATTAATCTGTTTTTTAATAACTTTTCGAAAATTTGGACAGGTGAGTTAGTAATGATATAGGTCTATAGTTGTCGACCTTAGATCTATCGCCTTTTTTGTGTATAGGTAAGACAACAGAGTTTTTGAAGGTGGTTGGCCATAGACCAATTTCGATACAAGAATTGAATATGTACGCGAGTGGTTCGACTATTTGGGAAATTATTGCTTTGAATGTTTCTGATTTGATATCATCTAATCCGACAGATTTTTTATTTTTCAATTCTTTTATGAAGTATGTTCTTTCATTCGTTGGAGATAGGATCATAGAGTTGGGAATTGATTTACGATTCAATGTATACTTTGGATCACGAGTAATTTTGTCAGCGAGCGTCTTACCCATCTTAGCAAATTTAGAATTAAATTCATTTGAAATGTCATGTTTATCTATTATTATTTCGCCTGCATCATTTTTTAATGATTCAATTTAATGTTTCTTTTTTTCTGAGCCAGTTAATTGTTTTACTACGCCCCAAAGTTTTTTGCTGTCTGCAGAGTTAATACCTATTTGCAGCTTGTAATAATCATATTTGTTTTTTTTGTATTAAAGACGTTAGTTTATTTCTATATCTGTTGTATTGTGTCCTAATTTCACTATCATCTGGATTCTTTTTTGTTGCTTTGAATAATTCGTTTTTTGTGTGAATTGATTTTACTAATGCGTTCGTTACCCAAGGCGCAGTTTTATTGTTTTTTCTTTGTTTTTTTTATTGTTGTGCAGTCATCTATCTGTATTTGAAGAGTGTTGATGAAAATATCTGTCGCAATGTTTGGATCCTTTTCAGCGTACAATGAAGTCCATAATATTCCTTTCGGGCGTTCCTTGAGTTTCATGTGGTTTACACTTATGATATATTAATTTGGTTTTATAGATTTTAGTGAGGAAGCAAAAATGATTTGTAGTAAGGTTGTAAAGTGATCACTAATGTCAGTTTTAATGACAAGGGGTCCAATATTTTCTGTTGTTTCTGAGTTTGCCTTCAGGAAAATGTGATCTATACATGATTCACGACTGTATTGAACTCTTGTTGGACAGTTTATTGTCGAAAGGAAGCCGAATTCATTCAGAATATTAGCGAATTAGTGTTTTCATTGTCCGCATTTAGTCAAGCTAGCGTAGAGATATGTAACATATGGAAACCTCTTATCAAGCGAAAAACGACCAACTCCCGCCACACGGTCGTCTCCCGCTAAAACCAATGAAGCGGAAAAAGGAAAGAGGGGATAGGTGAAAGGTGAAAGCACCCGAATGACCTATAAATAGTCAGATCTCGGAGGACTAAGTCCAGTTATCACCCGAAGACGATTGTGGATACTAACAATCGAAACGTCGTGACGTAACTTGGTTTGGAATCTTTTAATTTTTATTTTTCATTTTTGTTAATAATATTTTTAATTTTCAGCTTCTACTAATATTTCAATTTTTTATTTTCAGGTTGTAGCTTGTATGTTATTTCCTTGTAATTTACGTTTTTTGTTTGAATAAACTTGTCATTTTTCGGTTAATCTTTTTATTTTTTAGAGATTTCAAATCAATTTATATTATATGTACAATGGAAGTCCGAACTGATGAAATACACCACGAAATATTGTCAACCACCTTCAAACAAACATCTTCGATATTTTCATAAACCTCTGACTGTTCTAAACAGATATCAACGCATTCATTTTTCATGCCATAGAAACCAAGCAAAGCCTATGCGTTTAAGATGGTAAATGAATTGAGATGTTATTTAATCATGACAAATTATACAAGAATTGAATTTTGACCAAAAACTGATATTTTCGTTATTGAGAATTATAAAAATATCACGAATTATAATTGATTAAGGAGAACTAAGCCTTGAAAGAAGGATTACGTCATTACAAAAATTTCCAAAACGAAAAAGTACGAATTTTCATTGTGTTAGCGTACCTACCTGTCGAATTTATTGGGTTGTCTGAATTGTATTTTGAGGAAATCGAAACAATTCACAAAAGAAATAACGACAGGACCATAATTTAAAATTGTTGTCAATGATGGTGGTAGTTATTTCAAAAGAAACACTATAGAAATATCAAATGTGATATACCCTTGGATTGTGAATTTATTGATTTATCAATATCTGTAATAAAAAAGAAAGGTCCGTATTAAAAAAAAAAGTTGATGGTGGCCATGTTGACCCGAAACGTTTTATCGAATATTTATTATTACATCATCATAGTACACTTCGAATACAATAACATTTTCCTTTTTCATTTTTTATATTCTCCGAAATAACAATTCCATTCGAAAAAAACGAAAAACAGCATTTTTGGTTTTCCTGGTATAACTCGAGAAGGGCGAGAGTCCCTGTAAATTTTCTTTTTCCCATTTAATTGTCTTCGTGTCTGTTATGGTTTGGAATATAGCAATGTTACCAGATGATAAAAGAAACTGCCTGTATGTAGTGAAAGGATAATAGAGGATAATTTTTCGTTACTGTTGGGTTTGGGTCAAATTATTTTAACCAAATTTCGAGCTTTCATAGATGAGTACCAACACAACAAAGTTTGTTGCTCATCGTCGTCACAGTGGGTAAAAAATTGCTTTAGATAATTATATGTATGATTAAAACCCCATAGGAGGTCATTCATTGGAGCTTCTGTTTAAAATCTGTCTTTCCGTTAACCAGCTGTCGCACCCCTACGAACGACAACCTTCAGAAGTAGAAACTTGGATTAACGAGGTCTTACCTTTTACTTGCTATCGTCCAACACGGGTTGGACGATAGCAAGTGAAAATCGATCGTTCAGACTAGGGCTTGAACCACCGACCAACATGGCAGTCGATTCGAGTGAGTGAACAAAGCACCCACGATGAACCACTTGGCTACCGACCGACCGAGCTGTTGAAACTGATTTGAAAAAATATTTCGAAATTAGAATCCGTCATGAGACATCCAGTAAATTAGATACATCAGCGAAATAATAGGGGAGTCCAAGCGGGGATTTCGGGATTTACTAAAGCGCGGAAGATTATTATACAGGGGAATACCATGTACCCGGTTAAGTACTACCTCCACCAAATATGAACTCCCTATATAAGGCCGCCCGTGAAGGATAAAGGATCAGATTAGTTGAAAAAATTGATCATCAGAAATTCTCGAGCGCGTCAGATTAAAGTAGAGAGAGTTAATTACATGCTAAAAAGTGTATATTCCAGTAATCTGACAATTTGAGAGTGACGTAAAGAAAGGGGAGGGCAGCAAAGTTGTGAAGAAATAACGTCATCGACATTCTCGAGCGTAGCTAATTTATTTTTTTTCAAGGAAATAATTTAAGTATAATGAAAAATATATAATCTGACGATTTCCGCAAGCTGAAATAACAAAAATTCCTTGATAAAGTTTAATGCGTGCAGCTGTGTGATACCTATATTTCCCTCTCCGAGTTTCTATTCCTCTTTCACTTTTTCTCTATCTATTACTCTCTCACTCCGTCCCCACTCTGAATTCTGTTCCATGACGCCATCACAGCTGATCACAGCTGTGATGGCGTCATGGAACAGAATTTTTTTTTGTCAGATTAGGCACATGCCTCTAGATAATCGTTAGATTATGAGACAGCACGTCTAGAACATAAAGATGAACCATATATATCTTAATCTGACGCGCTTGAGTATTTCAAAATGGCGAATTTTTTTTGCACATTATAATAATGGTCGCGAATTTGCGTCCGATCGAAATCGTCAGATTATTGAATGAGAGCTTTTTTTATTGCACTTAACACCCCCTTAGAAAATCTGATGTGCTCGATTAATTTTTTTTATTTTCACTTTTAACCCTTAAGTACAACCACCCGCATCATGCAAACAATCAGATTAACATCCGAACATTATTAAAAATACGTAGGGCATTGATGCTATCAATATCTGGCGCTCGAGTATGTCCATATAACAGTATTTTTTACATATTTAAAAATCTATAGCCGCATCCCCCACCGATGAAAAGATATATATTATATAACATTTTTTTCTGCTTCGCATCCTAATATGTCTGTCTCTATGACGCTCGAATAAATCCCCATTTTGCATCGTGGGCTCCCCTACTAAAACGAGTCAGGAGCTTTTTGACAACATTTTTTTCGTAATCAATAGAATAATAGTACCTATATAAAGTATTCAAAAAACACGCTTTAATATGAGATACTCACTTGCTTACAAAACCGCGACACGTGTTTCTCTATACGATAGCATCTTCTGGCGTCACATTACTCCACAATGTTACACAGAGTATCCTTGTTACCTCTGTCTGCTAACAATCTAGATGATAAAATTAAAGCAATTCTACAGATGGGACATACCAATGGTTTTAACGCAGACAAAACCCAGAAATTAGTCAGAAAGTAAAGCCTCAAATTTAGGTACAGATCAATATACATATTGTAACGAATTAATGAATTAACTGTCTTAATCGAATTTATTTTTAACAATATTTCACTATCACAACTAATTTATATACAACACTTAGCAACTAACGCTTAATTTATCTTCACAGTTAGATTTCTTTCTTTAAACGCACGATTCACTTTCTAAGTACAGACTACTGCTCGGTACGGAGAGCGGCCTTTTTATAACGTCAACGAACGCTCCGGATCTCTCTAGGGATTTCGGCACTGGCCTAGATTCTTCGCGGTGGCTTATCGAGTGCATTCCCGATGAGTCATGCGTTTGCTCGCTGAGATATCGGTCAGGGCCGGCTTCAGATTCATTACAATATAAATCAATATACATATAAATCAATATACATAATAATTACTATACATACTCGTTAACATATTTTGGTAATAAAACAGAGACAATTGCGGGATTTTTCAGAAAAAACAATGTGGAAGTGTTATTCAGGCCATGTTATCTAATCTCCTTTTCAATGCCGAAGATAAAGTGGACAAGCTGGAGAAATCTAGAGTTTATGAGATCAAGTGTCCTGAGAGTAATAGTGTTTATGTTGAACAATGAGGCCAAAATTCCTCAAACCGGAATGCTGAACATGAAAGGTCCTTCAGACTAGGTAAAAATCATTCGACGTTTTCAAACAATTCCTAGGAATGCAACCACAAGTTCTCGAATCTAAACGATACGGAAATTTTGCAATATGCAGGCAAGGGTTGGAAAGTCAGTCATTTGGAATCTTTGGAAATTCATAAGCATTGATATTGCGGATGTCACATACTAAATGACCAAATCGACCTGATCTACTCGCCGGTTTTCATATTAGAGTTCCCACATTGTCACAGGCAAACAATATACAGGTGATGAAGTAAATTGATGGATGTAGCCATTACTACGTGGTAAGAAATCATAATGAAGAAAATTGAATTGAAACTTTCCATGTTTTTACCACTTTCATTTGTAACTAACATTACTGCAGTTTCGTCCTATAAGGACATTTTCAAACTTATACATTGAACGAAACTGCAGTAACGTTAGTTACAAATAAAAGTGGTAAAGAACATAGAAAGTTTCAATTCCCTTTCCTTCAGGTAATAAAGACATTATGCAACCACTGACTGTGGTTGCATAAGTGTGTACATTGTTATTTATTTCAGTTCATTGTATTCGTTTGAAAATGTCCTCGTGGGACGAAAAGCAGTAAAGTTCGTTGCAAATTCAAGTAGTATGAAGACATAAGAAGTTTTAATTCTCATTTTTCAAAATATTTATCACAAAATCTATGAATAATCCCTCAAATACCAATCCGTCTTTCCAAACACACCGCTTTTCTGAAGACAGATCCGAGGGAAAATATCGAACAACCGCAAACTACAATAAAACTTCCCTTACCTTTCCTCCTCCCATCCATTGTTCCCGAAGACGTCGATCCTTCGTTCTTTATTTCGGGCGCTCTCCGCCGCCGCTTTTTCCTCTTTAATTTCTCCGTAATTGCTCCGCTATTTTGACGACTTCCATTCGAATTTATCGAAGTCGACGACGTCGTTGATTTACCGCCCTCGTGGCGGCGCTCGTCGATTTTTAGCGATTTATTGCCACCGTTCAAGATTCGCTCGAACGGAAATACGTCACTGTGGGAATAAAACAGGTACGCACAGCTTGGGGAGGAGAGGGATTTTCTGGGCACGTGTCGCCTGGAAAAAGGGGGGTTGTTAGAGATAATTTATCAGTAGCTATGTTTGATGAATTATAATCACTAAGAAAAGAAATATTTGGTAATATTGGCACATGGCTATCGGAAAATAACTGACCCCTGGCTAATACCAAGACGCATACCCGAAAAAGGCATATGTGCAAGTTCTTGAAGATGTTCACCGTTCGTCCAGCAGCGGGAAGTTGCTGAAATCAATCGAGTAATCACCTCCAGACCGGTTTCGGAATATTATTCATCGTCAATACTGGACAGATATAACCAAGACAGCAGTGGTGTCCGGGATTCGACTGTCTTTATTGATGATCTATGGGATACACGAAACTTCCGTCTGAGATAAGATCTATTTCAAGTGTAGTGAAATGGTAACGCTATTATTTATTTTTCATCCATTTATTTATTCATTCATTCATTTATTCGTTCATTTATTTATTTACCAAGCAGAATATAAAACCTTATTGCATGTATTGTTGTTCTTTGAATCACCGAGGTTCCTGTTGTTTCTGCCGTGTTTTTGTTACCATTGTGTTTATTGTTCCTGTATTTGTGTTGGATATTCTTCCTGTGTTCCAGTTGGTTTCTGTTCGTGAGTTCCTGTTCATATTTTAATATTTCTGAAGTTCCCATTTCAACTGATATCAGCTCATTTTGATTGACAAAGTTCAACATGGAACGTCTGTCACTTCAAGCAAAAATTGAAATTGTTTTAATTGTTGGTGTAGGGGTTAGGTCTTATCGTGAAGCGACCGCTGAATTTAATAGAAGACACCAGCTAGAGGTAGCTGTACACACTGGAACTGTACATAAAATATATAATCTATTCGTGAGCACCGGCCAAGTAACAAAGGACAGAAAAATTGTAAAACATAATGTTGATGATGATACGATATTGGCGGCTCATCAAGCTGATCCTAGAATTAGTTTGAGAAACTTATCGCTTCAACTCAATATGAGCCGCAGTAAAATATGGAGGTGTTTAAAGAGGCATAAAATGCATGCGTTCAAACCAAAATTTTTACATAATTTGCACGAAGGAGATGAAATCCGCCGTATGGAGTATTGTTTATGGATGCAGGGAAATTATCTCAATGACAGGAATTTTTTAAAGTATATCTTATACAGTGATGAGGATACCTTTACCACGAATGATGTTGTATTTCCCCAGAAGATGAGGTTTTGGGCTGAACAAAATCCAAAATGGGAGGTGAATTGTAGAGACCAAATATCTCAGAAAGTTAATGTGTGGTGTGGTATCCTGAACGAAAATATTATCGGGCCATTTTTTTCGATCAAAATTTAAACGGACGACTATTCGTTGATTTTCTCGAAAATGCATTTTCCGATGTGTTGGAAGAACTACCTTTGGATGTGAGAGACAGCATGATTTTTCAGTCAGATGGTTCACCAGTTCACAATAGTGGCATAACAAGGGTTTGGTTGAAAAGGAATCTACCTATGAAATGGATAGGACCCAATAGCCCTCTCATAGTATGGCCACCATGATCCCCAGATTTAACTCCACTGGATTTTTATTTATGGTGGAACTTGAAAAATAAAGTTTATAAGGATAGGCCAACAAATGAGGAAAATCTCCGTGCAAGAATTATACAAGCGTGTAGAGAAATCACACCTAGAGAACTGAGAAGAGTTAGAGGAAATAATAGAAGGCGCATAGAAACATGTATTCGATTGGAGGGAAATTTCATAGAAGACACGAAAATATAAAATTGTCAACAGTTAAATCATTTGAAATTGATTGTTTTGTTTTTAAATTGAAAATGTGATTTTGAAAGTAGTACTTCGAATGAATTTTGAACTACATAACATTTTTCGCCACAAAATATCCTTGTTTTTTTTTTTAAATAATGGGAAAATGAGAATATGAACTAACATTAACCATCCTAAAACCTCACTGATTGCATGTTTCCGTTCCTCTTACAAAATTACCATTTTCTCTCTTATTGAGAGGGAATAACTTTCCTGACAACAAAATAAAAAATAAATTATTCATGTGAAAACACAAGTCGAGTTTCTCTTAAACAATTTCGTTCATGTTTTGATGTCAAAACCAAAAAAAAATCAACTTCAATTATTACGGAAGATACGGGGGTGTTTCCATAAGAAGTGAGACACACTTTATTTTCAAACAACAAAAATTACTTCACCTAAAATGTTCTATCCCACAAACTAACAGTCCGATAGCTGTGGAATTTTTTACACGTGTTTTTTGAAGGTAAGGGTTAACTAAAAATTATATGGATGCAATACTGGTGGCGAACTTTTCAGCCCACCTAATAATTATGGGTATTTAAATTAGCTACTTAAGAGATAGGAGGAAATTCGTGGACAGAACACTCAAAAACTAAGGGCAAACCGCGAACACGTGTTTCTGGCTATTGGCCTCCACCAACAGGAGCTAACCGCACATTTGTGGTTTCAATTAGAAGATCTATAATTCCCAGGCATCATCTAACATCACCACGTAGGCAGCTATAGCTGACACCGTGCATAAGTGATGTTTTTCATTTTTGGTAACCAGTTGTTGTCCATCTTTGCAATTGGCTGCACCGCGCTGATGAGGCCAATAGCCAGAAACACGTGTCCGCGGTTTTCCCTTACTTTTTGAGTATATATATATATATATATATATATATATATATATATATATATATATATATATATATATATATATATATATATATATATATCCGTGAAAAAAGTACTCACCTTTTTCACGGGGACCGGTGAAAAAAGTAATTTAATGAAAAGTGACATTTTGTTACCTGTCATCAGAGATAAAATGTTAAACTTTTTTCCCGTCACCGAAAAAAGACTATTATTATCTGTTTCATCATTTCACCCCGTACACCTAAACCCTCGCCCCGCTCTCCCCTTCCGTGATCGGAAGGGGAGCGCGTATTCATCCCAGCGGCAGTGGCCGGTTAGCAGATATAAAAATAAACAATCCAAACACACCTTTGCTTTTCCGGTCGGTCAGCTTCTTTGAGAACCGCATCATATCGATCGTATGCACCACCGGCGAATCGCTCTGAGGCGGCGGGATCGCTGGAATGCATCGCGTGCCACCTGTCCGCCTCTCGTCTCCGGGACGGGGCGCTTTGAGGATCGTCCGCGGATCATCCCCGGATGAGGTGAACCTGCCTAAGAGAAAAATAAATTACTAAAAAAAGATGTCCATTCGAAAATCCAATAACACACACCTCTCTTCAACTTTTGAACAGAAATGAGAAAGACAAAAGTGTTGCCCCAAGAGGGGGCTATTAATTTTTTTTCCAGATAGAAAGGAGGGTCTCGTGATAACTCGTTTGATAGATATGTCAATTCCAATACTTTTTTATTGTCGGAAATCAAATAAACCATTTCTGAGTAATTTGTAGTTTCATTTTCGTTGAAAGAATATGTGAACAAACTATGAATATTGTAACAAACTAAAGAATCAACTGTCTTGAACAAATTTATTTCTAACAATATTTCACTATCACAAACTAATTTATATTCAACACTGAGCAATTAATGCTTAATTTATTTCAACTATTTGAATTCCTTGTTTAACCGCTCGATTCACTTTCTGAATTCAAGTGCCCTCTGTGGACGAGAGCCGGCCTTATATATCGGTAGAGATAATAATAATAATAATAATTTTTATTAGTCTCCAGAAACACACAGTTTTAGACACGTCAATACAATTTCTAAAATAGGTTTGAGAGGGTAAGATTTGTCAATATAGTTTTTTGAAAAATGCTTTTAGATAAATCAGATTTACAAAAAAAAAATACAAGTTAACAAGATAAAATTCCAATCTTTCAAGACTTGACTAAAATGTAAAGCCATGAGCTTTCACAAATTATAAACACATAGCTAACGTATTATATATATATTCAAAGTTGAGTAAAAGTTCGGGAGGTGACCACAAAAGTGTCTCTTTCTTCTTGGATAACTTCGAAAAATTGATCAATTTCATATAAAGGATGTTTGGTTAATATTTTTTTCAATAAGTTTTTGAATCTTCTAAATGGCAAGTTACGAAATTCGGCAGATAAGGCATTGTATAGCTTAATTCCTATATTATCTGTTCTTTTCAACCTATTAGCTGTAGGAACAAGTTTTGATTTATTTCTTGTATCATGTTGGTGTATATCCTTGTGAGCAACTTCATTCAACAAGTTTTGTTGAACAAGAAGCAGATTTTCATAGACAATAACTGAATATAGGGTCATTATTTTGAGTTTTACAAATATTGGTAGTCACTTTTCATCATAATTGGCAGAGAGTATGCTTCTTACTGCAGATTTTTGAATGACAAATACTCTATTAAGATGTACCTTTGATGCATTATTCCAATTGATTATACCATACCATAGGACTGAATGAAAAAGAGAATGATATGTTGCAAATGCCGCACTTTGATTTACTATTATTTAATTCTTCTGATAGCAAAAACCGTCTTACTAAGTTTACTACACATGTTATTTATGTGGTCTATCCATTTCAGGTTGGAATTTATTTGTACTCCCAATAATTTGGTAGAATTTTTGTTATCTCAATTTATGCAAATTGTTTCAAAAGTTAGAGTTTCTGTTTTTTGTTCATTGAGAATCAAGTCATTTTGTGTGAACCATGATCGAGCTTTCTCTAATATGTACTTTTAACGTGTTTGATATACTAGAATACCTATTCACTTGTAAAATGATCCTCATTCCACGATTCTGTAACTTTTGTAAAGCCGATTCCTTATTTTGGTCAAATGAGTATAACAGACTAGCACAATAATCAAAATGGGGTTGGATTATGCAATTATATAATGTAATTTTTGAGTACATCGAAAGCTGAGATGGAATTCTTGAGAAAAAATATATTTTTTTAGTATTTTTTGTATATATATAATCAAAATGAGTATGAAGAAATAAACGATTATCCACCATGAAACCTAAGTATTTGAATTCACTTACGAACTCTATTACATCACCTGTAATTTGTAATCTTATGTTGAGATTGTTGATGAGTGATAGTTTATAACTAGTTGATAAGATCATATATTTTGTTTTGAAGGTGTTGAGTTTTAATTTATTGCTATTCATGTACTTGAAAACATTTCTTAGTTCATTATTCATTTGATCAGCTACTGTTTCTATATTATCTCCTGAAATTGATAACAAAGTGTCGTCTGCAAAAAGGTTCATGAAATCACAACCATGAATGGTATCTATATCATTCAGGTAGATTAAAAATAATATAGGTCCCAAAACACTCCCCTGAGGTACCCCGAAAATGACATCGCGAGATGATGACACTGAATCCTTTATTTTGGTTACCTGTTTGCGTTGTGATAAATAATCAGTCAGCCATAACGAAACAGTTTCCCAGATACCAATACTTTGCAGTTTATTTAATAACATGTGGCGATCAATTGTCTCAAATGAAATTTGATGACTTTTCAAAGAGTCGACCAGAAAGTAACCTAATTCTATTGAATAACAGGCAACCTAAAATGTTGTCGATTCATTTCTAGTAGTGAATTTGATAATAAAATGTCAAGAAGAGGTAAAAGGTGTTGCATTTCTGGTGTTTGGTAACAGCGCTTATTTCGAATTCATTTTACGCCAGAGGTTTCAGTTTTACCTGGGGTACAAAGTTTCCCGGATACTTTAAAGAAATAAACAAGTCCGGTGGTTATTGAATGACAAAAACATCCTCTTAAAGAGTAGTATAAAAATATGAGTCCATTTACTGTCTGTCAGAGAGGTTGTGAATACTTTTTCATTGAAGTACACCGTGTACCAGGGTGGTCCCAGAAGTACCCGGCCTGTCCTAGAGATGGCGGTAGTTTCTTGACAAATATCACTGTATTAGAAAGTACACAATCTATAAGGCATATGTTGCAAGTTTGAAGATGCTGCCTTGTTTAGTATTTATTTGGCAGTCATCATTTGCGAACGTTTTCGGTGAATTTGTGAAAATGGAGTGGTCATCTTTATGTGGTACAATATTTTTAATTGAAACGCCCCATCCCTACTATTATAAAAGCTGACCTGGATTCTACTCTGGGTGAGTCTGCTCCTTCGTTCACAACAGTAAAATATTGGAGAGCAGAATTTAAACGGGGCCGTACAAGCTACCAAGTCATGAGGGAATGTCCACAGGGATATTCCCCTTTCTATGGAACATAGTTCTGGATACCCTGATTAATCACCTCAACAATAATGGATTCTACACAATTGCATATGCAGATGACATAGTTATCTTGCAGACCGGCAAATTTGTGAACACACTGTGCGATAGAGCGCAGGATGGGCTCAAATTAATAGAAACATGGTGTGAGGAACACTCACTGTCGATCAATCCCAAGAAGACTGAGATGGTGCTTTTTATCTGGAAAAGAAGTTTATTGGGCTCTAAACCTCCAGATATCTTCAAAAGCAAACTAAACTTCTCTGAAGAGATGAAATACCTTGGTACTATCCTCGACAGGAAGCTGACATGGAACTCTCACCTACAGAGTAGAGCAAAAAGAGCATATGTGGCTCATGAGCAATGTCGGAGGCAGTGGGACGCGCATGGGGTCTTTCACCCCGTGTGGTCACCTAGGTCTACACTTTAATAATAAGACCTATGTTAACGTACGGAGCCATTGCATGGGGACCGAAAGTTCTACAAGCAACGATCATCCAAAAATTATATCAAATACAGCGCCTGGCTTGTTTAAACATTACAGAAGCCATGAGAACAACACCAACCGCGGCGATGGAATTAATTACTGGGTCGGCCACATCTTGACCTGTACGTTAAGGAGGCTGCGTTAATGGCCATGTTACGATTGCGTACGGCTGGTGTAAACCTCGAAGTAGAAATGGGTCAATTGAAGCTGAGCCTATGGCGAGAAGCGCTTACTGCGTAACCTCTGCTGCAGGCAACCAGTGATGCAATTGAACCCAGGTTTAATAAACCTTACAAAATACAAAGAAAACAACACAGAGTCAGATGTTACAAATGCAATACGCATATATATAGACGGCTCAAAAACCAGAGAAGGCTCAGGATGTGGAGTGTACTCCAGATCACTAAGCCTAAAGATTTAGTGGGGAATGGAAAAAAATACCAGCGTGGTCCAAACAGAACTGGCTGGTATCTCAATCGCCATAAAAGAAATAACCAGTAAAGGAATTTCTGGTAAAAACATAACAATCTGCACTGACAGCAGATTAGCCCTATTAGCCTTGAACAGACAACGTGTTACCTTAGGGTTAGTACTAGAGTGCCACCAAGATTTAGCCAAAGCCTCGGTAGGTAATAACATTATCCTGAGGTGGGTTAAAGGGCACGACAGGGGTGAAGGTAATTGCATTGCCGACTCTTTAGCCAAGGAAGCAGCTGGACTAAGAATTTTAGGACCCAGTGGCACCTACGGACTGATGACTTCGACACTTGCGGAATTAGCTAAATATTACACCCATGCTCAATTCTCAAAGAGAAGAGATGGAATCAAAGGATGCAATCTTGCCAGGATCACCCTGGGCGACCCTGGGAAGCTGGCGCCGAAGAAATATCTGGCGATGATCAGGAAAAATCTACGCTTAACAGTATGATTTCTGACTCGCCACTGTCAACTAAGGAAACACCTTCATAATATGGGGCTAGTGGACACACCTCCATGCAGGATGTGTGAACATAAAGATGAGACTGTCAGGCATGTCCTATGCGAGTGCCCGGAGTTATCGTCAATAAGAGAGTGTGTGTTCGGCGAGTCTTGGCCTACTCCTGCCAATATGAAAGAGATGTCTCCTGGTGATCTGTCCACCTTCCTGGGAAGGACAGGATGGACGATGACCTAGGAGGACAACTCTTCGGGATGATGTGATCGGTCACATGTGGCCTAAGTGCTGTGGGACTACACTCACCCTCTCTACTTTACAGATACAGAAGCTGTCAAGATGAGCATCGCAGTGGTCGACCAAATAAGGTGACGACTCCAGAAACGGTGAAGAAAATCCACAAAGCAGTGGCGAGCTAGCAGACTCACTAGGCATTTCAAAAAGTACGGCACATCGTATATTATCTGAAAATTTGCACCTGAGAAAGCTGTGTGCAAGATGGGTGTCGCGTTTGCTCACACTCGAGCAAAAACAGTGTCGTAAAGAGTTTCAATTGAGTGTTTAGCAAAGTTGCACAGCAACAAAGCAGAATCCTTGCGTCGTTTCATAACCATGAATGGAGCATGGGTCCATCTTTTTACTCCCGAAATAAAAGAACAATCAAAACAGTGAACTCGAAAGAGAGAACCGGCTCCATAGAAGGTGAAAACCGTTCAATATGCAGGCAAGGTCATGGCATCGATTTTTTGGGATGCGCGTGTGATAATTTTCATTGACTATCTTAAAAAAGGTTAAACTATCAACGGCGAGTATTATGCGAACTTATTGCAACATTTGAGTGGGGAAATCACGCAAAAACGGACACAGTTGACTAAGAAGAAAGTTTTGTTTCACCAAGATAATGCACCAGCTCACAAATCCACTATCGCAATGACCAAAATAAAGTTTGAATTGTTACTTTATGCACCTTATTCACCAGATTTAGCCACCTCGGATTATTTTTTATTCCTAAACTTTAAAAAATGGCTCAGTTGTCAAAGATTTCCCAAAGATGAAGAAGTAATGTCGGTAGTTGATGACTATTTTGAGGAGCAAGACAGTTATACCTATAAAAACGGTATTGAACTCGTTGAACGTCGCTGGAAAAAGTGTATAGAGCTGCAAGGAGAATACGTTGGAGAAAAAATACATTTTTTCCAAAATTTTTGTGTTTTCTCCATTGGGCTGGGTATTTCTGGGACCAGTCTCGTAACATCGTATCCAAACAATCCGAATGTTCAACACGATAAACATTAAGAATACGAAGATCACAACGTTCGCTAATCTAAATGCGCCAATGAGCTGAAACAAGATAAAACTCGGTATAAGTTCGCCAAACTCAGCCACCTCCCTGATTATCCAACACCCTCAACGCCTCCCACCCCCAAAGGGAATCACCCACATTCACACACACCAACGTGATCTCAACAATCCTTCAACAATCCCAACTTACCGGAACTTTTCCTCTCGACGATGGTGGCGTGACCTTTAACTCCGTTCGAAGTGGATCTTCCCGAAGCGTCATTGACGTCGGCAGCATCGCGACGCTGACGTCGGCGATGGGCGTTGCGAAAACTTTCTTCCGGTATTATTAATGTTCCGGCGCTGCTCGTTCTCGTCGTGTACTTTTTCTCTCTCATATCGTTCACCTGGAGATGTACAAAAATCGGCAATAGATTATATTTAATGGACGAGAGGGGAGAGGGATAAAAGCGATGAAAGCAAGGGAAGGGGGACGTTTTTTATTGTTCAATTTGCATAAAATATCTCAAAAAATCAGTGCTAGTTAAAAATCTAAGGGTAGTTTCAATACATGGTTTTTCTGGTGCTTTAAAACTACTGTATGAAACCTGATCTTATTTAGTGCTGCGAGTTCCTAACTTAGAACAACTTTGGCTTCCGTTTGGGTGACATAAAATGAAGAGATTTCACTCACTGTTGAAATAACCAATCATTACACAGGCTTCATCAATAAAAGTAAGATTGTTTGAATAAAAACTTGTAATCCGTACATCATCGAAACATACAAACAGACAAACAAACCACACAAATAATTATTGTTTTCCTAACAGATAAACTTTGGGCACTTCACATTTCATATGGTGAAGTGAAGTTCATGTCGTAATTATAACTTTTTACCCCAATTGGCTCCCTTTAATGATCCGCATTCAAATTACCAGATATCATAGTTGGAGTAAAATTAAACATAATTCATTTACAGAATAATCAGTGAAGTGCTGATGAATTTCATGAAATTGAACCAAAATCACAACATGGGATTACTTTCCAGTGAATTCCATAAATGAAATAAATTTTTCACTGAAAGGTTCGGTTGTTCTTTGTCTCCGATATATTCAACCAGATAACCTCTTCTTTTCCCATTTTGAACGTTTCTGTTTCGGAACATGGACAAACCTTTTTGTCCAAAGGATTGTCAAATGATCCACAACAGCTTGTTTTCCTATCCAAATCATTATAGGTGTCATACCTTCTGTTAATATAGGACCAGTTTTGTTCAAAACGTACGCAACAGTGTTTATAGCTTCCACTCAAAAGTATTCAGGAAAATTTTTTGCATGTTCGGTTTGTTCGTTCTGCAGCCACTTATGTTCAGGCGTGTAGGACATAATATAAATCATACTTCATAGGTATCGTCTCTATGTCCTTCTTATTGAATTCTTCACCACCATCATCACCTTCCTGTATTGAATGTTAAGTTATTTTAGCTGTTGACAGAAATGCTTCCAGTTTTTCATTCATCTCAGACTCCTTTTGGAGGAATTGTTTCCTGCGACGAAAAATCTTGCACTAACATTTACATTTCCTTTTTTACCAGCTATAACTGGCTGAAACTAACTGAAAGTGTAAAACCAATTTTGGTGCATGGATGAATGACACCTAAATCTGCAATCCAATTATAGTTTGGATATAGATCCAACTGAAAAGAATATAATGCTGAATGCTGAACCTTCTACTGAAGTAACATTTGATACATTTTTTTTAAATGTCTCCTATGACCATATTGATAAAATTTCGAGGTAAGCCTTTTTTGCGTTATCTTTCTTGTGTAGGGTTCATGTTTTTGCTGTGGGTCGATCTCGAACACTGAAATTATCGTTAGTTTCTTCAACAGTCTATAATCTTTCATGAAGTAACTGAAAATTCGTTACTCCTTAGGGACAGACTCCCATGCAATTAGGAAGTTCTATCCAAAAATGTTCAAGTTTTGCCATGTGTTCAGCTATGTTTTCTAGGAAATCAGTTTCTCTGATTCGAAGAATTTAGTAAATAGTCTGTTGTCGTTCAAAGTCACTTGAAAGCTCATTCCTCATCTTCTTGGAACTGTTACACATGTTTACCAACTGCTTAACTTGTGGACTCAGACTTGATATAATGATAATCTAGGCAGTGTATTCTATTCTGTTTGCAGACTGCATCAAACAATTGGATGTGTTTTTCACTTCCTCATCTCCTGTCTCTGCTGGTTTGACTATGGACCCACTGGGTCCATGTCATGTTGTAGATCAAGCTTGAAACTGTGGATCGTAGTGAAAGAGCAAAGTTGAAGTAGAACTTCAATGAATTCGAGAACATAGATTTAAACGTGACAATTAAACTGAATAATTGATCGACTACTTAACAATTTAAAAACAACATAGATCAACAGGCGACCTTCTATCGTATTTCACCCATATTCGGAATAACGCAATCGAGAAACATGGAGAATCAAGAGATGTTGCGCTTGATATTTCTAAGGCCTTTGACCGTGTGAGGCATGAGGGTTTGCTGGCCAAACTTCAATGCTATAGCTTGTCTAATCATTTTTATGTATGGCTCTTCAGCTTCCTGTGTGAAAAATCACACAAAGATGAAGCAAGATATGAAGAAACATGAGAAGGTCAGTACTGAAAGTCACTAACGAAAAAAAAGTTCGAATTCACGAAGGGAGTAAAAGCATCCTTCGGCCAGTACTTTCTTTAATTTGCGTTTGAAGATATATGGGCTTCTGCTCTCTCTCTCAATTCGAAGGGCAGAAGGTTGAATAGACAAATTCCAGTAGTCACTGGAGCTTTTTTTTGCATGGAGTGACAAATTTTCTTCGGTAGGATACTTCTTTTGTTTCTGGTGTCATACATGTCGTGAATATCGCAATGCCTTCTAAAGCTGCTTAGGTTCTTGAAAATGTGAGTCAAAAGTTTTAATAAATAAATACAGGGCACCGTGAGAATTTTATTACTTTCGAAGGTGTCTCTGCATGATGTTCTATAAGATAAGCAGAAAATACGTCCAATAATACGTTTCTGCAACACAAACACTCTTTGTAGTTCGGACGCTTGACCCCAGACAACGATACTATATGAAATAGCGGAGTATCCCAGAGCATAGTAAACTTCAAGCAGACAATCTCGTTCCGGCATGTTTTGGAGTGTGGTGACCACATAAAAACATTTGTTCAGCTTGCCACAAACTACATCGACATGCGAGTTTCATGATAGGTTGCAGGCGAATTGTGTTCCTAAGAACTTCGCCATTATAAATGGCTCAATTGACACTCCTTCAAATGAGAGCGGTAAATGCAGAGGTGTTCTATGTTCGCTACAAAATTCTATATATTCTGTCTTATTATTATTAATCATAAGTTTATTTTTAAATCACCGGTCCTTGAACTCTTTTAGGATTGTGTTGACCCTCTCAGATAGTCTTACAGATGAAGTATCTAACACAGTAATGTAAGTATCATCTGCATACATAAGCACCCTTCCTTGAGATATGTGAATGGGAAGGTCGTTAATGAAAATAAGGAAAATTAAAAGACCGAGTACGCTTCCCTGGGGTGTACCAATATCTGTTTCAAATTCCTCCGAGATGACGTCATCCATCTTAACAATGAACTTTCTTCGTTCGAGGAAGGACACGATCCACTCATTGATTGGGCCGCGGACACCATGGTTATTCAATTTATCAGATATGAAAGAAATATCGACCGAGTCGAAAGCTTTAGTAAGATCAAAGGAAATTGAGATCACAAATTCGCCAGAGTTCATTTTGTTGTTTGTTTTGTTGTTGAACAAATTCAATCGTGCTTATTTCAGTTGATAAACCACTACGGAATCTATGCTGGTTGTCACATACTACCTGATATGTGTTGAGAAAATGTGATTCTATTGGCCATTACTTTCTGTATCAGTTTAGAAAAAATTCTTAGTAAAGCGATTGGTCTATAATTCTCAATATTACTTGGATCGCCTGATAAAAATAAGAATTATAGAGGCTAATTTGAGGCTAGAGGAAAATTTGCCTTGCAATACGGACAGATTGATAATATGCTCGAAAACTGGTGCAATTATATCACTGGTGTCTTTAATTACTGAAATCGGAATTTCGTCCGGACCTGTGGATTTTTTATTCGGTAATGAGTTTATGACCTCAAGTATTTCGTCCTTTGTGACGGATTCAAAGAACATTGATACAGGATTGAATTCACCTGTGGTACATTGTGTGGAAAACTGTTGACCAAAATGTTCATTCAATTTATCAGTTATCACTGTTGATAAATATCGTCCAAACACAGGAGCCATGTTTTCTGGTTCGGTTAGGACCTCGTTATTAAAATTAATTTCAGATATTTTATTAGATTTATGTTTTCCTTTAACTTTGTTTACAATGTGCCAAAGTGTTTTCGTTTTGGTTTCTGATTCACTAATGATTGCTTTATAATGCGATTTTTTTTCGAGAGAAATTTTCTTATCAATATTACTCTTTAGTAATTTATACTTTTCTTTTACCGTTATATCATCTGTCCTCTTACGTAACCAATCCAAATCCTTTAACCTTTCTCTCATTTGATTTAGTTCATGTGAAAATTTGATTTTTTCACTTTTCATAAAAAAATTTTTTTGTAGTTTTCTTAGGAAACAAGCAACTGAAACACCAAAGAAAATCATTCATGTAGTTGTCAAATATGATATCAACATCGTAGACGTGACTGGTATCGAAATTAATGTTAGCAATTAAATATCTGAACTCGTTTCTGCAGTTCTGATCAATTTTTCAGTAAGAATATTTTTCTACATTCGTTACTGAATTGAGAACCGAGGACAAGCGACAGGTAGCGATTTGTCCGTGATGATTAGAGAGACCCTGGTCAAGATTGGTGGTTTCAATTAATTCAGGTGTATTCGACATAACATAATCAATAGCAGAGGAACTCATGTAATTCACTGTTAAAAATTTTCTGGTATTTTCATTCATCAGAGACGTCATCTTATAAGAACTGAAGAGATCCATTTGGATTCCAAGACATCGGCTACGGAGGCACATCTTCACCGGCAGGAGGCTGCATATCTGAATAATGATATAGAAGTTATTTCGAATTGGGGTGAAAGGAACCAGGTTCAATTCAATGCCACAAAAAACCAGGCATTGATTTTCTCCAAGAAGATAAATGTCTACGAACCGGAAATAATAATGTCAAATCAGACAATTTGGCTTTCTGCTTCGATAAGTTTGTTGAGGCACAATCATGTTTCTGCAATTGCAAAGGCTGCTTCTCAAAAACTTGGAACGCTATTCCGAACCAGAAAACTGTACACACCTCTGCAACTTCTGATGCTTTATAAAGCTCAGATCAGACCATCTAGGAAATATCCATCCGCCTGATTGGAGATGCGAACATCACGTACAACCTTGATAGCCTGGAACATCGAAGGAGGGTTGGAGATTTGTCTCTCTTCTATAGATAAGAGCAGTACATATCAGGAATACGCGACGGACTGTGGCTGCTCATCTGGAGTACTGCGTTTATGTGGAATAAACTTCCTGAGAACGTTTTTCCAAATGGATTTAATTTTCAGCGATTCAAATCCAATGTGAATCGCTACTTTCGCACAGGCACCGCTCTGAGAACACCTTAAGGATTTTCCTGTGGTGCTTGTGTTTTGTAAATAAAAAACTACTTTATCGTGGAGTGATTTTATTCAGCGTTGATATTTCTAAGATCTTCGAGCTATAACAATGTCAATCTTTCATTTCCTAAAATGAATTTTACCTTGGGAAAAAACATATGCTCACCTCAATATTTCGATCATTGCGTAACAAAGAAATGGTGTCAGCAGTGTGCATAACCCTCCGACCCATTTTGTTTTTATTGAACCGTTCCTGTACTTCGTCTTCTGGAATGGTAGAAGTAATAAAATTGCTTGGGGCATCCTTTTCAGAAAGTTTCATATCCTGCTCGTCGTTGTACCTACAGAAACAGTTTGATAATGAAAAGTTGCCAATTGTTATTTATACTTTAAATAATCTGTGTGTTTTAGCAATGATTCCATTTATTGTCAAGTTCACCCAAAACTATTTATCGAAACAAAATTCCATGTAACCATTTGTTTTCGAAAAACATTCGTTTTTGAAAAGGCTTGTTCGTTTTTGTAAAATGTTGGGAAAGCAGGAAAACAACACGTATATTCATCTTTTGATTATCTATATTCTGGCGTTGTTATCTAATTCGTACAAAAAAATATAGGTTAGATTATCCAACTGGGACAGTTATGTTTATATAAACTCACGATATTTACTAATTGCGTATAATTATACAACTGCTTTGTGTCAGATCGCTTGTTTTTTTTAATATAGATATTAGGTTGTTTTAAAAGTATTTGTAGCTCCATATCTCAATAAACATTTATTCTACTGTGTCATGGTATATACTGATCCATATATTAGAGAGATTTATATATCATTATCAGATTTGTGCATGACAAAATATCTCTCAGATTATATTGTAGTAGATCATACCCGAAAGAAAATAACGCCGGCCGCCACTGGTAGCCATAAATCAAAGGTGACGTAGTTAAGAGCGCGCGAATGTACGATGATTCCCCGCCACTCTAGAAGCAGCGAGAATAATGCTACCGATTTCGACGGAACTTCGGCGAAATTTCTACGGCATTCGATTACGATATAAAAACGCTAACCACGAGCGTATCGACACAGTCAAGTGGACGTTACAGTGCGGTACGCGAAGTGATCTAGTAAGGCAATAGACATTCATATAATAGTTATCATTGAAGTGAAATAAAGTTGAGTTTGATTACTCAGTGTAGTCAATTATTGGTCAACCCACGGGGAAAAACGTAACAATATACAGTACGGACGTAAATAATCCCCTCCTTCTCATATCAAATTCAACTCAAAAAGCCAATTATGTGACATCACTTGCCGCCGAGAAGACGTTATGATTTTTTTTTCAAGTGAAAAGGGGTCTTGTGACATTTCGTATGGAAGTTATTTTAATTTTCTTCTTTCTTTCTGGTAAATGCCTACCGCAAAATAACTACTTCCTTGGCTAACACCACGCTGAATATAGAATTATATACAACAGACATTTATGCAAGAGTTAGTCACAGAAATTAGTCTTACAAAGGTTAATCTCGCAGATATTTCTCTGAAGGTAGAAGGTTTTGCAACATTTTGTAAATATAAATATGAATGTAAATGTTATATTTAATAATAATAATAATAATAATTTCTTCAAAAAATTTTTCTGTATATAAGTGAAACGGTTATTCATTGATAGATACTTGTCCAACATGAATCCTAGATATTTGAATTCAGTGATGAGCTCCATTTTGTCATTTTCTATTCTATGTTGACATTTAGCTTCAATTTTTCAGTTTTTAAATATGTAGCAATATTATTCAATGCTTCATTCATTTTTTGGATAGATTTATCTATATCTTCATCACTAACCGATACTTGGACATCATCAGCAAAATAATGTTTATAATCACATACATTACATTTGCTAATATCATTAATGTAAATTAAGAATAGCAATGGCCCTAAAATACTTCCCTGCAGAACCCCGTGATCTACGCTTATTGTTGTTGAGACAAACTCATTAATTGTGGTTACCTGCTTCCTTCCTGTAAGACAATCACTGATCCAAACAAGTACTTTTCCTTTAATGCCACATTTTTTAATTATTATATTACGATTAACCGTTTCAAACCCACGTTTAAGATCTAAAAACACTGCTACAATGTACATGTCTTTACTCATTTTATCTTTCCATTCAGTAAGTGTAAGCTGAAGTGCGGATTTGCATGAATGTCTGGATCTAAAACCAGATTGGTTTGTGAATAGTATGTTTTTTTTACTGAAATATATACTATATTATATATATAATATATTGTTGACATACTATTGATTCAAACAGTACCCATGTACCAGTACTCTAACAGAGAAACCGTGTGTGAAGACAACAAATCTGTAATGCAAGTAGACTGCGGAATATTGCGATTCAATCCACAGCAGATGAAGAAGATATCGCAAGAGTGGAGCGTGTTTAGAGTTAATAGGTCTAATGTTTTGAAGTAGATCTCTTGTTTTGGTTCTAGAGGTACTGTTCTACTATTTCTTGATACAACATTTATTAATTTCTAGGCGGTACAAAATTCAAACCAATTTCGAAATAGGCCCTGAAGTGCGAATACAAAATTAATTCAAAACAACAATAAATCAAACGAGGGGAATGTGGTAAAAAAACAACAAGGGTGCTTCCATATCTTCCCCGTACGCTCACACTAACCTTAATTTCCTCTTGAAAAGATCATCGCTCCTGGACCGCCGGTGACGTCGCACTTGTGACTTTTTGGCGCTTTCGGGAAAACTTCTCAAAGGGATCCTTTCAGCCGCGTTGCTTTCTAATGACGCCGAATTGCCTGAAATGAAGACACCCGGTGATTAATTATGAACATCAAGGAAGTTTAGCACTGGTGTCAGGACAAAAGGGGTGGCGGAAAGATGCCAAAAATATTTCGTTAACTTGTTCACATTTCATAAAATAGAAATTACCCTCGCCTGTCCGTGAAAAGCTAAATGCAAAATATTATAAGTTTTCTCCTTATCGAGGTAAAGCACGCTTTGAGATTGGAAAGAAAGTTAAGGGGAACAAAAACGCACTTTGTGATTTATTAAATGTAAGTTTGGCTGGCATTCATTTTGTTTTCAAAGGAAAGTATATTTTTATATTGGATATAGATACGAAAGGTCCAATGGAAAAACTATGCGGTTCTATTTCCTACAGGTTATGAGGAAAATTGAAACAACCGAATTTGTGTTGTCGAAGGTGAATGGATAACTTATTGAATGAAGGAAATTGCTTTTATTTTTCATCAATACATTGATATGAGAAACGTATATTATAGTTTATAATAAAAAAATGGAAATTGACAACAATAATTCACATAGAAATTATTGCTCTATAAATTAGTTTAAGTATTCTTTCGATAATCTTCCATAAACATCTTCCATAAACAGTTTATGCTTGAGGAAGCTATTGTATAGCGAAATACATGTCGCGGTTTTTGCAAAACCCTTTTATAGTGAAAATCATACAATAAACTGTATTGATTAGTTTTTTAATATGGATTGTCATGAAGTATCGGCCAGTTCTATTCAATTACTTTCTGATTCTATTTAAAACAGATACCTTATGAAAAAATTAGAATATTTCAAGTCAAATAAACCTTTTTATTAAAAATTAAACTCAGTTCAATTCAATGATTACCTTTTTATCATAAACAATATGTAACGTTCGTTATTACTCAAGACAATACTCATGAATATAAAATTATAATATGCATATAATTGGAAAATAATTCCATGAAAATCAAAAATAAATAGATAAGTATTTTTCTGATCATTTCCATATTGATTTCAATTTAAAAGCCACCGGTAAACAGCTGTTTCAGCCTATTGGGCTTTGTCAGTACCTGGCAGGCGGTCCTCGATTGAAGACAAAATGTGACGTAATCCATCTTGATTTCATGCAGGTTGAAGCCTGGCCCCCTTCCCCTTTCAACTGGTGTTTGTCAGAAAGACAAACGGGTCGTGGCTGGTGTTTGTTGGTGGCATGAAAGTCATGAGACATCCATACCGCCCTCCGCTGTATACCCCTACCTGGCTGGGGTGAGATGGATGAAGATATTATTCATCCGTTAACGGAGGACATAGGGGCCTTATTCGACAGAGTGTTGGGGCCTTCTATATCGGGAGGGGTCGTCTACAGCGTAATCTATAGCTTCCCTGACTAAAGGATTTTCATGAGCTTCAGCATAATCTAAAACTCGCCGATTCCTCGACTGAATGGACTGCTGAATGGAAGGCAGCTTCAAATCTCTGCGGATGGCTTCATTCCGCACGAACCACGGAGCATTCACAATCATCCGTAGAATTTTATTTTGTAGAGTCTCCAAGATGGAGATGTTAGTCGGAGCCGCTTATCCCCAAACGCCTGAAGCATACATGATGACAGACTTGAACATCATGTTATAGATCGTAATTTTATTCTTTAAGCTTAACTTGGAATTTCTATTTATCGAAGGGTACAGGCTTGCCACCCGACCCTGGATCTTTGCCTTCACGCTTAACAGATGCGGGTACCAGGTGAGCCTACGATCTATAAGAAGACCTAGGTACTTGACCCGCGCTTGCCAATCAATCTCCCTTCCAGAGATTCTCACTTTCATGGCCGGAGAAGCTATCGTTCTTCCCATGGTTATTGCCTGAGTTTTTTCCGGATTCACTCGGATCTTCCACTCGAGGTACCAGCGCTCGAGGTCGCCCAATGCACGTTGCATATAGACGATCCCGAGCTCCCGACCCATGGAAGATGAGAGGAGAGCCGTGTCATCGGCGTAGAGAGATACCTTCACACAAAATGTGAATAACCAAGAAAAGTACTTAATAAAAATAACTGCTCACTCGCAAGCGAGACGTAAGTGGAACCACCTATTGGTGTGACACCCAAGTCAACACCCAAGTTTTTATGTCAGTGTTGTCGGTTGATTGGTCAAACCGCCTGGTCCATCAAGGACAGCGAAGCGAAGGAGGTTGCGCTAAATTTCTGAATAAATGCATCACATGTGGATTAGGCCTACAGCGGAAACAACGATAAAAAACGCACCGCTTACTCTACCTCCAGGTGGTGTGGAAATGAGTTTTTTTTCTCAAAACGTCTATTGAAATGTACTTTGCGGCGCTCGTATGCCAAAAACTATTGATTTTATAAAAAAATATATATAAATACATAAATTGTCGAAAATTTTTTCTAGTTCAATTTTGTACAAAAATGTTTTTCTCATGAAATGCGTCGGAAAGAAGATATTGTAAAAAAACTGTTATTAGGCGCCATTTTTCCAATATGGCGGCGAGAGCGGCGGAGATACGAGGTGGCAAAGTTGAAATTCGTAAAGAGCATATAAAAATCCATAAATTAACCAATTTTCAAAACTCCCGGAAAACTTTCCAGGTAAAACTAGCAAATGAGAGGACTACATCTCTTACCCTCATTTTTTGATATTAATAAAAAATACAACACATTGTGCAACTGGAATTATTTTTGAGGCTTCTCTGATGATGTATAACTCTCATATCAGACTAGGACAAAATCTGATTACAAAATTGAATAACCAGGAAAAAATTCTCTAACTTTTTCCAGAGCCTCTCTTCCTATAAAATGCATCCCTTAAACGTTATTTCGCTGTTTCTTAACATTTGAAACACCCGGTGTGTCAGTATAATTAGTATATTGAGCAAATACTCCTGGAACACTAGGTATAAAACTCGTTTCCGGGTTCCAAACACCAATTTTCCAATGGTAATGTTTTACTCTGACGCAATATTAATCAAAACCACCAACTGCATACCTACCGTTCTGAATTATACTGAAAACTATTATTAACCGAACATTAATGGCTGCACCCGAATGTGAATTCGATGATTGAATGCTTCTGCGGCAGTCGACAGAAGTTTGGAACGTAACTTTGTTCTAAAGGCGTATTTCCATTAAACGGACAAAACCACAATAAAACAGCAACTATTTTGATTTGTACAAAACAAAAACTTGAGTTGTCAAAATGAGAAACATTTTGAAAACTATGTGTCGCGGGCGACTGTTGCTTGTAGTTGGTTTTATGGCCAACTACAAGCAACTATTCAGTGCACCATTCAACTATTCAGTTTGTTTTAATGTGTGACTTCATAGGTATACATTTCGAGCCCAGTTCTTCATTAATTCATCAAACCTGCTATAATGTTATCTGTTTTATAATCTTCTCCTCTTCCTGACAATGGTCTCACATTTCATTCTGGTTTAGATATGTGGATGATATCCTCGTGGGTTTCGACGGCTCGAAGGGAGAGATGAATCAGTTCTTGAATTTCTTCAATACTCCCCACGATAAGATAATTTTATTGACGTTTTTTTCCTACTTTTCAATACGTAAACTTCGAAATTCAAGCGACCAGTAACGAAGATATGTAAATTAGAGCTAACGGAATACTCTAGCGGAGGGAAGGAGAATCTGGATATTTACTCATTATTTATCATTCTTTGTGTTTATTTTGTGATCATTTGTTTAACAGGTGATGATGAAACAATTTACAACCGTTCCTGCCGCAAGATTTTCTCATTCTGCATTTGAACTTTTGATGATTTTTCTTTTCTTTTCTTTCTGGTGACAATTACACATCTCTTTTCAAAACCATCCAATTGCATTTGAGGTCCGGTACCTTCGTGGTGCTGGGACTGATCACAGTAATTGCATATTTAGGATTTTACTTCGGTCGTGTTGAAAATCCTTTCATTTTTCTTAGAATTAGTGAATTTCGATTAATGAAATTCAGTATTCAAACGAGGGGTACTAACAAAAAATGCAGAGCTGGCCTGCTGGACTGTTTCTTCCCATGAAAGCTTCATCATTTTTTGAATTTTTTCAAGTAACTCTCTTATCAGTTGAGGATTTTCTAGGTGACGTTTATTGTCCAAACTTTTCATTATAGACACCATATTGTTGACTTGAGATGAAAAGTGAATCAATTTCTCCAAACAGCCGTCTTTGATGAAGGGAATTTTTCGTATTCAATAAATTACTATGTCAATTGTATATTCAGGTCGGCCAAATCGGTTTTCCAAGATAGAAATGACATTGTTCACGTTTTCAGCCGTTAACAACATTCCAGGAACTGCGAATTTAGCCTCTCCTTTGAGACATCTTAGCAAGTTCAACATAATTTCTTCATTGCTATAATCACAGAGTTTACGAAGATTTTTGAACGACTTATAAACAAGGGCCAATGTTGAGATGTTGAGGATTTCCATCAAAATGCGGGAAATCTTTCTCCATTCTGCATTTAGAATTTATAGGGTTATCTGGCAAATTGTGCATTCGAGGATTGATTCGAAACAACTGGAACTGGTATCGAAACTGATTTGAGAAAATTTGTAATTGTTTCACAAAGCATTTTAATCTCATTGCTACATGTATTTTTGTCGTCACTTTTTCCTACTCTCTCTATCATTTCAGGTGTTTGCTGTCAGTCAATACATATATTTTTAACTCATTGGGCTACAGCACCTCTGTGTTCTTGTTCATTAACCGACTCTTCTCTCGAAGCCAAACTAAATGTTTCAGACTGAAGATGAACGATATCACAAGTACTGCCATTTTCTATTGCTTCTAGCTCAGCTTTATGTAACTCTTCCTCCATCTGAAGCAAATGTAAACTATTTTCTATTTCTTTCTTTTTCAATTCCAGATTTTTTCGTTGTTTTTCTATCTCTATAGCTTTTCTCTTCATTTCCAAATCTATAGAACTTCTACGGGAACATTCAGTCTTTCTAGAAATTTTTGAGCATACTTCCGATTTTTGGTCATGTCTCAAGGAAGTTGACTCTTTCAGGACTATTTTCTCGAACTGGCCATTTGAAGTTTCTGGAATTTGGAAACGACTTGCCTTGCCAAATTGGTCGGGCCAAACATAATCTATCGATAGCTTCGATTGAAACCGGCACCAAGCCTTTGGGATTTACGCTGCTCCATATCGTGATCGCGTCGGGGTCGCCAATGTTATTCTTTCAGAAAAATTCATCAACTCAAGCCAATTTTAGTCAAGAAGGAACTTTATTGACAGTTTTTACTATTTTTCAATCTCCAACTGACTGTTTAGAATTCCAACTGTTTAGAAAACAAATGAAACAAAATAAACACACAGAATGATAAACAATGAGTAAATATCTACAAAGGGAGATGGAATTGCTGGAAGCATTAAAAATAAATACATTGCATAAAAACCCGAATTTCAAAAATGTCAACGATCAATTGGAACTATGCAGTTCTCCACTTTTGAATTTTTGAATTTTGACAACTAGTGTAGGATCCATTGGTAGCTGGAAAAAGCCACAAGCAGGTTCTTGGGCAACAGTTGGACATTTGGTAATCTTGCTATATTAGAGAAGATAAATAGTTATTGGTATTGATAATTCATTTGTCATTCCAGGTACCTAGTACAGGTACCTGACTCTATCATTACATAGACAAAATTTTATTTTTTATATACTATCTCATCGTCTATCTTTTTTTTTCGCTTTTGCCTCTTTTGCTTAAAAGATTTGATTATAAAAAAACCGCAGGCCATTATAAAAACATCGTCTAAAGAAGGTATGCTGAAAATTGTTCGTGTAGCGGAAACGAAAAAAAACATTTCACAACAAAACACGCGACTCTGATTAGTTTTTGTTTGTTTGGCGGAATTAGAGTTTGTTTTCTAAACTAAAATTTGTTTTTTGTATTGTTTCTGAGAACGAAACTAGTCGCAAGCGTGTCCGTTCAGTGGAAATCCGCCTTTAAACATGCTTTTCATTTGTTGCAATGCGTTAACCACCAATCATTTTTGTACGTGCCGTATGTCACTGGACGAATCCTATATGTAACGAACTTGCAATGCTGAAACCCAACTCTCGAACGTTTTCATGTAAGGGTCGAGAGTAATAAATGAATATTATACTTATATACCACAAAAAGTAGACAAAAACTTCAAAGCAAATCAAACCCATCTTTATATTGATATCAAAACTTATCGGGAGATTCACCTATTTAATGAAAGAAGTTTTTTCCTAGAAAAACCTACTCATGTCAAGTTCAAGTTACAAATTATATAGTAAAGTAAACAATATTGTGCACACTTGAAGTTGGCGGCACTCTCAAAGGCCAAAAAGCCAATACATTGAAATGAAACGGCTGCGAACTAGTCCACGTGGACTGTAAAATTGGCGGTTCGTATCGGATAATTTTTACTAATCAAGTTTTATGATTGGCTGAAGTCATAAAATTGAATTTGAAGTCATGTTATGGTGACGAATAGAAATCGAGAATGGGCAGATGGTTATCGCCGCCGTGTCATCAATGCTGGAACTGATCGCGATTTGAGTGTTGAAATTCGATATTGGTGCAGTTATAGTTACTTAAAATTTTTCCAGTGTAGTGATTCCAATAGCGATGATGAACAATGCGAAAAAGAGATACCAGTGAATAAAATTCGGATGCATTTGAATATTGAAACACAGAGATGATGTTTCAATGTATATAAGAATCTACATCTCAAGTTTGGTTTCGAGGGAAACGAACTATTACAAGCAACATCAGTCTTGACCGAAATTCCTTTCTCAACTGAACGTAAAATAGTCAAAAACAAACCTTATGAACGTGAGACGCGATGTGATACAGGATTATCAAAACCTTTCGAAAAAAATAAGCAAACGTCAAGCAGTTATGGAAAGCAGAAAAATAGTGGAATTGCGTAACAAATACTTAGAACAAATAACTAAACATAGACAGGAACAACGACAAATTTTCTATTTGAACAAATCTTGGTATAACACTCACGACACAGTTACGAAAGGGTGGACTGATGGTTTGAGAATATGTACGCCTAACATGCCTGCAAACAAAGGATCGCGACTAATAATTGTGCATCGCGGAGGAAGTAAAGGATGGGTTCAGAATTCTTTGAAATTATGTGGAAAAAAACTTGAGGACTGCAATGTTGACTAAACATGAAAGCTGATATTTTCGAGGAATTGTATGAAAACTCATTGATCCCAAGTTTGTATGCGAATAGTGTAATAGTTCTTGACAACGCTTCCTATCATTCGCGACAGCTCATCAAAGTACCGAATAAAAATTCGAGGAAAGATGAAATACAAAGTTTTTTAATGGATAACAATTTGTACAACCATTTGTGTTTTGAAAATTACATACCAAAACCAACCACTTGAAGTTGAACAATATTATTAAAGGGGAGCTGTTGAAAGGTAGGTTGCCTCGTTAATAATGTATGTATACACATAATATTCGCTTTCATATCATACAAATTGTGAAAAATTATAAATTGATAGGTTTAATTCATTTGAAAGATTATTTTCTTTTTTTAGAACATGTTATTCATGCGTCATTGTTGTTAAGTTGATCCCTATATCGTTTGCTCGAGAACTACCAACCTTTGCCGAGTTACAATTGCTATGGTGGCCATCTTGATTCCTGCAATTTCAGAGTTCAATGTTCATCACTGAATCAGGTTTCAGGTTTCATTTCGGGTCATTACAATAATTTCAAATCGTCGTTGAGAATTATCCATCTAGCAATTGTCAGCGTAATTATTCATGACGAAAAAACATTTTTTTATAAATTTTAATACAGTATTACAGTTTTTTTGCTACCAGTTTTTGTTAGTTAGCTCAGCTCTCAGTTGTACTTCGTTCTTTTCTCCAATGATAACTTCCGCGACACACTTCTTCCTAATTATGTAGGTTAGGTCAAAAGTAAGTGGGTCTATTCGACCCTCCACCGCAACCCGCAAGGGTTTATTGTGACTCACACCTATTCAAACTCGACCAAATAAACCCAGCTTCTCAACGAAGTCGATTAGTTTATATGGTGAATGATCTTTCAGGTCAGATGGTAATTGTGCGGCTCTGCCAAACTCTGAAAACCTGATATTGATATTATGTTGATGAGTCCAAACATGCTCTGCTATTCCGGATTTGCTGGTTTCTCCTTGCTGTGTGTGTTTCTTGTGCTCAGCAATGGCCTCTTAGTATCACCGATGTATGATTCTCCGCACTCGCAGGATATCCGGTAAATGCAATTATTGGAATCGCAGTCCGCGATTGGTGGCCTGGTTTTCGTGAGGCTGCTACGGATAGTGTTACCAGATCTGAAACAGGTCCTGATGTTATACTTGGACCCAATCCTCCGTATCCTTTCCGATAATCCTCTGATGTAGGGAAGTACAAGTACTGGTTGTGGAGGCTTCTCTTCCTTGTGGAGCTCTTGCTGTCTTCTAGCTAAAGCCTGTTCTACCATCACTCTGGAGTAACCATTCCGTTGAAGGTCGTTTTTGATGATGCCTAGTTCCCTATCGAGACCTTTCTTTGTATTGCAGAGCACGAAGGTACGGTCTAGTAGAATCTTTATGATTCCTGTCTTAGTCGATTGATATTTTTCAGGAATTTCAAATCATTTTATATTATGTTAGACAATGGAAGTCCGAAATGATGAAACAAACCACGAAACATTGTCAACCACCTTCAAACAAACTCACTTTCCAATTCAGATTATCAGTTAAAATAAAAATTGGGAGAAGCTGAATGCTGAGTTGAAAATTTTGATCTGTATCATTTTTTCATCGGAAACGAGTGGAAGTGGAAGGGGAAAGAAAGCCTTACTACCCAAGTACTGAAGCGGGAACACTTACACTCGACGGGAGCCAATCGCGAACAGTTCGACAACCTAGTAACCTAGCCACATACGAAAGCATAAACACTCATTGTCCACCACTGTCTTTCGACAGTCCGAGTATATAAGCATATGTTGATTCAGAAGACAGTGACCTATGAGAAGGCCTGTTAGACATCGTAGTTCATCCCAACTGTAGCCCAACAACTGTCTGGTTTCAAGCTTCGAAGGATAAATAAACGACTTGGAGTGAGCCAATCCTGTAAAATTCTGACAGAAATATTGCCATCCAGGTATTCAATGTTCGTTTGGCAATACCAAAAGCAATGCCAATGACAGTTTCCGGTCCGATGAAGCTGCTTGCAGCACCTTCCTTTGCAAGGGAGTCAGCAGCCTCATTGCCTTCCAGGCCGGTATGGCCAGGAATCCAGACCAGAAACAATTTGTTAAGTCTTCCTATTGAGGAGAGAAAATAATTTAAGTGATATTTTTGTTTTAATTATTTTTTCATGAACCAGTTAGTCCGAAAGTGTTTTAGAGATGAGCATTTTATTTTGAAATATAATAATCTCTTGTTTCTATTTGACACCTATTTTGCACTAGCACTTTGTTTTATGTTCCACTTAGTTTCACCAATTAAAATTCATTTGACCTATTTCATTACCCAACATCAAGGTAAAGTTATAACACAATATAAAACATAAGTAATCCTCTTGCTGTCAAGCTTAATACTACATTTTGGTTTTATTATGGTTTTCAATCTGACTGTAAGGGGGTTTTCCTCAAAAACACCCTGCTGAGTCACCAGAAGTTATGAAAATGTATGTATATCATAGGAATACATGGAAACGACTTGTCCGTTATCTTGGACGATCCGATGAAATTGATTAATTGTTGAGCAAAACTTTTGCAATTTTCTGGAATCATTTCCAAATTCAAGAGGTGATAAACTTCATAAATAATTAATTGAATAGAGCTATATACGCCTGATTTAACAGTTTTGACAATTCAGAAACTCATTCAGTCAACGCCTTTTTATTATTCATGTCATCGATTATTTTCTCATTTCTTGTGTTGTGATGAGTTTTAAAAAAATCAAACTGAGAATCATGAATTTTCTGGGACATTTATGCTGCTTTAGTGTCTAGAACAGTGTTTTCCAACCTTTTTTCCTGGCGTACCACTTTACAAGGCAAAATTATTTTGCGTACTACTTAGTCTCGTAGAGGTAATTATAGATGGAATATGTACATTATTTATTATTTTGCTAACCTAACTAACCTATTTTCCAACGATGAGTATGAAAAATAAAATTCTGTGTAGTGTTATAATACTTTATTAATTGTACTATCTGAAAACTGGTTTGAAATATCATACTTCACGGAATAAGGCACAGCTACCTACTCATTATTGCGAAACTCGCCAGAAAAATCAACATATAGTACCTCACATGGCTAAATCGTTTGGTCAAAGGTCATACAGGTACATTGCGCCTAAGTATTCTATTCCCAAATTAATAACCGACATCAAAAACATTTTTACTTTCAAGAAAGAATTTAAAAAATACATTCTGAAAATGCCTAGAATAGTAGTCACTGAAATAATCGAAGGAAAATGAAAATTGAAAACCTTTTAAATACCGATGTATCACTTTTAGCAAACACGTATATAAATTATTGATATATTGTATTGAACTGAACTGTTAAAACGTTTGATATCCGCTTAGTTGAAAATTGTGTTACTGTATTATACTATTTGTTTTCTTATTTTTATTTTAAGAAAAATTGAACATCATTTTGAATACCTATGTCTCACTCTTATCAAGCATTATCAATATATTATATTAAACAGAACTGGTTGAAAGCTAAATAATCTTGGACTGTGTCTTTGTATTGTATTATAGTGTTTGTTTTTTCATTTTATTTTACTTCAAGTATAATATCAAACTATAATAGCTGTGCATTTTCAATTACATTTACGATTGAATATGCTCGTAGTCGAATACCTTTATATGTTATTCATTCAGTGTTTTTGTTTAACTACTTCAATGTATGTATGTATATACCCATTCACACCAAATTTGTATCTCGAAACAAGTATTCACTTACTTATCGAGCATCTCGTTATTTATTTGAACATTCAATTTGTACTTCTCATTTGTATTTGTATTTGGATCTTAAATAAATAACATTATATTATTATTATAATTATTATTATATGAACAAGGAATTCATAGATATAAAACACATTATACTGTAAAAGAAAAACAACAAAAATATAATGCAATACTTCAATGAGAAGGCTGAGCTTGATGATTAGAAGCCAACTTGGCAATGTTTAACTTAATATTGCTCAATGTTAAACGGAGATCATTTTCCACACTAATAAGTATATTTTGATACTTGTTTTTCAGGTACACAAGTGAAGAGAATGGTGTCTCGCACAAGTAGGAAGTTGTGAATGGAATTAAAAACTTTACTGTTTTGTCAGCTATTTGTGCGTAGTCCGCACGAGCAACATTTTTTTAAACTTTTGCTGTAGTTCTGAGTCACAATTCAGTTCATACAACCATTCATAATAGCAGTAAAGTTTTCTTGCGCTATTTCTATATCAGCAAACGGGTTTTGGATCCAGGAATATTTACTGAAGTCTTCAGGAAAATATATGTTGTAGCTTTGAATCAAACCAAGAGTGTGCTTTGATGTCCGTCAGAAGTGCAGGACTCAGTTTGAGGTCATTTTCTTCGACGAAATTCTCGAGCGTTGGAAACAACGACACCTTCTTCAGTTCTGCTTGTTTTGCTGCTTGATTCAGTTTCTTTTTCATAGCACTTACTTTATCATTAACCCGAAAAGGAGTGTTATGGTTTCCTTGCAGGGTTTGGTTGACCTCATTAAGTTTTGAAAATATCTCTGCCAACGAGCATAGTCTCAGTTCATCTGCAAAGCAGTTTTTTAATTCAAAGTTTTTGTCAGACAAAAACACGAAAACTTCATGGCTCATCTCAAACAAACGTGTCAATACTTTCCCTCTTGACAACCATCTGACCTCTGTGTGCAGCAACAGCTGTCTGTGCAAACCACCTATATCATCACATAATATCGCAAACAAACGGGATTGTAAAGCACGTGCCTTGATAAAATTTACTGTTTTTACAGCTAGGCTCAAAACCTCCTTCAAGCTGTCAGGGCCATTTTTGCTTACCAAAGCTTCTCGATGCAAACAACAGTGCGTGAATGTTGCTTGGGCAGCCACTTGTTTTACTCTAGCTACAACTCCAGCGTGACGCTCGACCATCGCAGCGGCTCCATCGTCGTTCCAATTCAGATCATGCTCATTCATAAAAGCATTTAACTTCACGAAAATATCTTCGCTAGTTGTATGTGTCGGTAATACCTCACAAAATAGCATATTTTCATTTACTCCATTACCGTCTTCATACTTAACGTAACACAGCAAATTTGGCATATAGGTTATATCTGTTGTCTCATCAATTTGCAGTGCAAAATATGGACTGTCTTTGATTTTAGTAGGTAACTAACATGCATTTTACATCTAGTGCCATGTCTTTCACTCTCCGTGTTACAGTGTTTTTAGATACAGACACAACATCAAGCAGCTTTGCTCCTTTATCTCATGAAATAAAAGAAACTTTATCTTTGGCAGCCGGTAATATAAAAGATTCGCCAATGGGGAATGTTAATCCTGCCGAAAATCAAGAAGTTTTCATAAAAGAGCTCTAAAACAACGCATTTTAAACTTATCATTTCAAACTTTTTCTTTAAAAAATTAATTAAATACTTAAAAAAGAGGAATAAAATAATGCATTCAACATTTAAAGGGATTCCTTTCTATTTCACCATTTGGCAACATCGGTTATAGCTAATAAAGGACAATGAATCTCTTACCTGTATGAGACAAACAAAGATGACATATTTCAGAGGCGTGCTGTTCTGTTTACTTATGTTCCGAGTTCCGAGACATTCTGTGACATATGACATTTTATACACCTAACCTATATTCCTCTATATAAATAAATAACAAAACAACTGTTGTTTATGTAGCTTGTGGAGGTGGTATTGAACTATAATTTATATTTTGCCTTAATTTGACACTATTGACATGATTCTTCTTCTTCTAGCTTACTAGTAACCTGAACACCGATCTAGCATTCTAGGCGCTGTTGCCAATATGTGAATTAGAAACAAATCCCTTTAAAAATTGAAACCCAACATTTGAAATATCAATTTGAATACTTTTCGAAGTGAATTTGAAAAACTCATGAATTGAACTCAACTTTATTTTGTTCAAACTTGCCTTTGCTGTAATAACCCAAATTGAGGAACATTCCCCATTGTAAGTGGCTTAGCTTCTTGAGCGATTCTTAAACTAACTTTATACGAGGCTTCAACTGCCCCGGCGTTCAAAAATAAAAATGAGCTCATTGTAGTTTTGCTCCCTTTGAGCTCATTTTCTTTTTCTTTAAAATAAGCCACAGGTTTTCCTTTCAAATTAGTGTGTTTTGCATTAAAATGCTTCATGAGGAGTGAAGGTTTCATACTATGTTTGGATAGTGTTTCCATACAAACAACCCACTGTGGAATGGGCTCATTCATATCCCCAGTATAAGTAAACCCAAAAACTAAATAATTAGAATCATATTTTCGATTGACTTGTACTAGAAGTAATTCTGGTTGGTTGAATGCTAGTTGTGGCTGCATTTGATTCAGTTGGCGTTCCGGTATCCTCAGTAACACTGTCAACAGTTTTCACATCACTTCTACTACTTTTAAAAAGTTTAGGTTTAGAACCAGGTTGGCAAAGATTTGAAAACTTATCCAAATCAACTGTGTCAAAGCAAAGAGCGAGACAACACTAAACTCAACCAGACAAAATATTTAGCATTGCTACGCGTGGCGACTACAACTGTACTGTTACTGTAACAGGGTCCTACAGTTGAACAAACTGAAATTATAAATGATCATATTGGAATGTATAACGGCACAGCAAATGACACAAAATGATTTTCTAAATGGACCATATTTTCCAAATCGAATTTCATACAAAAATATGTAACCAAAATAACAACTATGATATAAAAATAGAATAATGACATATGTTTCCAAATTTATTCTTGCCAACCCACATTTCCAGTTGCGATATTCATATACCAAAAAAGATCTACTAGATATGCTTCGAGAAACCCGAAAATTTCATCATTACCCTTTCTCTAAAGCAACTCTAAGGCATCAATCAGAATTAAAATGGTCATTAGAAAAATATTTTCAAAAAATATCACCTACCTCCTAAACCATAAATATCGCTTTGACACTTAGACAGTCGATTAGAACCTCGTCCATTATCTTTCCTGTGATTTTCCGCGATTCCATTTCTATCTGGAAAACCGGGCGCAGCCTTTCCTCCGACTTCGAAAGTTTTTCTTTTCGGGTCTTCGAAACTTTCGTCGGAAATTTTAACGAAATTATTTTGTTGTCTCTTCCTGTCTCGACGATTCACCGAATTGAAACTCGAAGAATTATTTTTGTTGAAGTTGTCCGACGTGTCGCTCCTGATGGCAAAACAGAAACAATTCTTTAAAAATGATACAAAATGTTTCACCGCGAGCTCGATTGCTGTATGGAATGAAAAGCTGCAGTGAACTTTCAAAGGATATCGAGTTTCAGAGAAATGAAATGAGAGACGTAGGAAACTTTTCGAATGGAAGTTTTCAAGTGTATCTACAATATTAATATTGTAAATGATAGCGACTTCAGGTTGTACATGCGGAAAAAAATAGGCGTATTTTTACAGTAAATCATATGCACACCTTAATATTCAATATTGTAAATTATAAGTTAACGTAGTTGAGTATGTATTTCATTCAGACATTTTAAATTGTCGATAATTGAATGTGAACTAGTTCACATGATGCATCAAGGTTCAATTATAAATTTACATGATTAGCAGTGAAAATAAACCACACAACATATTATCTTAGGATGCACATGTTCTGTAACTAACCTCCATAAAGTTAGCAAGGCAACTCGCAGTAAAATTATTGAAATATACTTTTTCAATTGTCGAATAATTGTCGAGAATTTGTCGTGAAAGAAAAATAATTGTCGCGCATCCCTTTTTTTTTATAAGGGGTAGCTCTGCTAACTTGATATAAAGTTAGCACAGCACCCGCAGTAAGATTTTTAATATAACTAAATTATTAAAACTTTCATTACTAGTATTTGTCGAATAATTGTCGTAACCCAATCCATATCAAGAAATTTCCTGAAACGTATTTTTTTGGAAAATATTGCATTTTTCGTGTCATACCTTGTACTATATGGATATTTTGAACCATATGGCAACACCGCAACAGATGTATTTGATTTCTTCATATATTTTTTAAAAGGATCAACAGTGAAAAGTGCTGAAATAAATTTGTAATGTATCTACGTGAAAATTATCGATACATTTTTTTGTTTCATCAATTTTTGTAATCCTATAATCATGTCGATTATTTTTTGCAATTAGCAACCTATTGACCAATTGTATCTCATTCGACAATCGTTTATAAATAATTAATTATTTTTTTTTACAAAAGACAACTCATTGATCAATTGTCATATCTCTTTCGACAATTGTTTATGAATGAAAAACAATTGTCGTTCTTCAAATTTTTTTTTAAATAGGTGGCTCTGTCAACTTGACATAAAGTTAGCACGACCATCCCAGTACAGGTCTGAATAATTCTCAAATGTCGAAATTATTGTTGTTAATATTTGTCGAGTAATTGTCGTATCTCTTTCGACAATTGTTTATGAAGGACAAACAATTGTCGCTCTTCATCTTTTTTTTAAATAGGTGGGGCTCTGCTAACTTGATATAAAGTTAGAAGGGTCATCCCTGTACAGGTCTCAATAATACTCAAATATCGAAATTTATGCTATTAATATTTGTCGAGTAATTGTCGTAACGCTCTTCATGTGAGAAAACGATAAAAAATGTATTTTTCTTTACGTTATATTTTAAGTATAGTTTGCGCTAGATGGCAACGCCGCAATAAAAACATCTTATTCGTTCATTAGTCTTTTCTAGAGATATTCAAAGCGTAAAGTATTGATGAATTGTCGAAATATCAGAATTGATATGTCGATTATATTAAAGAGGAATTATGAATTTCTCCCAGCGGGCAACGTGATCTTGTTTTTCTGTTAATTATTTTTTTTTACAAAAGATACCTTATTGATGGATTGTCGTATCTCTTTCGACAATTGTTTATGAAGGAAAAACAATTGTCGCTCTTCAACTTTTTTTAAATAGGTGGCTCTGCTAACTTGATATGTAGTTACCACATCCTCCCCAGTAGAAATCCCTAAAAGTCTAATCTATAGTGCATTACGACAATTACTCGAAATTGTCGTAACGCGTAATGTTAATTACATAATTTTTAAAATATTTGTTCATATTCAGAATCATTTTATTTCTTTATTATAATAAAATGCAGTACTCTTCTCGTCGCGTGTTCTTGTCTTTAGGAGATAGAGAAAACTTATGCAGATGAAGAAAACTTCAAGAAAAGAGAAGCTTCGAAAAGAGTATTGCATTTTTGCAATACCGAACTCTAAAAACCTGATTCGGTCCCCAGCGGGGCAGGCACAAAGTATATACTCTGCTGTTTCATCATTTTCCAAATAGAGGCGACACACACTGTCTTTCGGCAGTCCGAGTTTCTGCATATGATGATTCAAATGACAGTGACCTGTAAGAAGGCCTGTTAGACATCGTAGTTCATCCCTACTGTAGTCCAACAACTGTTTGGTATCAAGCTGCGAAGGGTGAATAAACGCCTTGGAGTGAGCCAATCTTGGAAGATTCTGCCAGAAGTCCATGAATCTTTTTGCCATCCAGGTGTTCAATGTTTGTTTGGCAAAGCCTAAAGCGATGCCAATGACAGGTTCTGGTCCAATGAAGCCACTTGCAGCACCCTCCTTTGCAAGGGAGTCAGCAGCCTCGTTTCCTTCCAGGCCAGTGTGGCCAGGAATCCAGACCAGAGACAATCTGTTAAGTCTTTCTATCGAGGAGAGTCGTTTTTGGCAATTTGCTACCAATTTAGACGTTGCTCGGTAGGAGTCAAGGGCTTCCACTTGTGTATGAGGTTGGATTCTTCCAATCTCTCTGCACACAATTCAATAGCGAAAATTTCCGTTTGAAATACAGTCGCATAGCTTCCTAGGCAGGTAGATAACTCTGTCCTGGGTCTGCGACTAAAAACACCTGCACCAGAACCGTAAGATGTTTTTCATTCATCTGTGAACCAACAACTATCTGCTCTTAATATTTCCTTCTCCCGGAGGATCCAGTCCTCTCTACTCGGGAACAGTACTTCATAAGGCAATTCGTAGTTTACAGTTCGAGGCATAAAGTCAGAGGTCATTTCCAGAATACTGTGACTTCCAGAGTCAACCAATAGTCTGTTACACTCTGCATTAAATTGATTTGTGCAATTGGCAATGTGCACAAGTCAGTATGCAGTCCATCTAGCCTCTCCAGACGAATGTGGAGAGGAGGTAGATCTAGAAGGATCTACATGCCCGCTGACGATGTGGTACTGATGGCACCACTGATAGCCAGACAATCCTGTCTCTGTAAGCCAGAGAGCTTCGCCTGGGCCTTTTTCTGTGAAGCCTTATTCGGCCACCAGGCAATTGCATACTAGTACACTATAAAAAATATGCAAATCCAATATAATCTATATAGAAATCTTTGTCAACTCAGAATCGGGATACAAGCATGGATCTGGCTAAAAATGATACGTCGTTAGAGATGCACCACACAAGTTAAGGTAAAAGGTTCAAACGTGTCGAGAACTGTGTGGCATTATGGTAGATAAAAATTAGAAAGTAGAAACTTGAAAACAAAATAAGTAAAAAAAATATGTTAAACGTACCGCGTATATTGCTGAGGAGAGTGATACGATGACTGCTACCTAGGACCTTCCGAATTATTTTTTAGTTGACATAATTTTTTTTTACTTATTTTATTCAATCCTTCGACCCATTTCTGGTATTTTGGAAAACGATTGGGATTAAGAAACATAAGAGAGGGTCGAAAATAGTTCACATATAATCTACAATATTGTATGGAAGTTTTAGCCAACTTTTATTATACTTCACTTCATTGAACAGGTAAGTCAGCAATACGATCTTTAATTTCGCCATCCCCTCAAACTCCAAGGAGATTGACAGTGAAGAAGTGTATTAGGCATTTCCGAGCCAAATTAGAGAAAACCAACAAATTTTTGATACTTTTTCGTTACCAATATTATTTCGAGTTTTCGTTACACCACCCTGTATACGTACTAACCTAGACCTGGTCAGGTGGCTTGACTTTTCATCAGAAGTCCGTCTTCTAGCCGCCTCGTTACTCCGGCAAATTGTCCTCGAAGTATCTTCATTATCCGCGGTTTCCACCAACAATTGGCCCTTGTAATCATATAGTTGGATAACCGGAAGAATAATGTGCGGTGAAGACTTCGAAGTAGATAATTCCCAGTGCCAACTTTTCGGCTTCCTCAGCTGAAGTCTAATGATTTCCGGAATGGTAGTGCCGGAAGAAGGCATCTTTTCCATTCTGAAAACAAACGTTCCTGCTAAAAAAACTGTGCCTTTGATACTCGTAATTTTGTTTCATTTAAAAGTATTGAAATATGTAGGTATTAGCCGTGAAACCTCATATAGTTTGTATGTCAAAATGATTGATTACGTAGAATCATAAAATCATCCGAAGATTTGAGAAGTGAAATTTGAATGTCATAAAAGATCATATTCAGTTGAGATACCATGGATATCGCATTTTTCGAATTTTCCACTAATGGAAAATCAGAGCCCAAACACAACGCATTTATGATTCAACACGAGACAGCGCTGTTGTGACCCCCCAAAGGCCTCAGCAGTTGTGCTAGGCTGAACCACAAATGCATTGCTGGACTCAACTGTCCTTAAAGGATAAGCCTGTTTGAGTAAGGGCGTTAACTTCTCCCAAATTGCGGGATCGATAGAGAACTCAATCCTCGAACATCAAAGATAAACGGGGCTCCTCAAGGCGGTCAGTTGTAAAACCAAACCCTGCACCTTGTGTCAGTAACCTCTATACTCATTATGCAACTGCGCAAAATTATGGTGTTATAGACACCATCCTGGCAGGCCCCAATGAACCCCTCAGTTCCCGACTTCAGCCCACTCGACCTGAGAAAAGCGAAGGTCAGGTGCTTTGATAAGCCGAAGTCTTAAATGTTGTCAAAGAAGACCCCATTCATTAGCTTATTCTTGTGTTGTCGCAGAAGTGAAGTGATCCCTGCGGCTTTTATATTGGCTAAACGGGTTCCAATTAGGAGACAGAGTTGTGATCAGAGTCTGAAACTAAACCTAATTCACCATCCGTCAGTTAGCTGCCCTAAAGAGAGGCTGCCCTAAAGAGAGAGAAAGAGAAGGGGGTCCAAACTCCTAATGACTTCACAGGATCCTTCCTGTACGATTTTGTCAAACTGCATTCTTGTTGTCGGGGTATGTAGAACCGTGGGACGGACGATTTGGGATGCAAACTTCTATGAAGATGCATGATTTTTTGGGTTTTTACGTCGAGTTGATACAGCTCCTCTAGAGTCTTGTCTACTACTCCAAACGAGTAGAGTAAGATTGGAATGGCAAGCATATACGTTGCAGCAACTTTGTTCTCCCACGACAGTTCCGATGACTAAATCTGTCGGAGTTTGTACTGATTCTTGCCGCGGATGATGAACCGTTGCAAATTTATGGCGAACCGCCAGAGTGGTATTAGTTGTTTAAAGCATCTCACTATTTTGGCGGTAACTGCAAGGCATCTGAACAAATGTGAGATGAGCTCATGCAATATGTACCAACTGCTTTGCGGTAATCGATCCAGTCCATAGAGAGGTTACGCTTGTACTGTATCAAGTCCTGCGTAGGTTCTCTTTACATCCTCTTTACTCCTCTCTGCGACTCTCTGTACTCACATATCCGTTCAGATAATTGATCAATTGCGGTGAGTATTCCTTTTGTATACGATGCTCGTAAACAACTCACACCACGAATTTAAGCATGTTATCGTTCTGTAGTTCTTAGGAATCGACAAATCTCCGCTTTTAGGGATGAGAACGGTCCGCCCCTCGACAAACCACTCGGGGATCGGCTGATCTCCGTCCAGTCATAAGTTAAAAACTCTGGCCAGATGTCCAGAGAAGATGGAAGCTCAGCCCATATCGGCCTGGAGCAGCAAAGTTCTTGGAACCAAGGGCTCTCCGAACGTCATCCGGGTTATTGGGTTGTGCAGTTCATTGAGCTCAGGCTGTAGAAGCTATCTGCTGAAAGCTTCGAACCGCACTAGGGCTGGAGTGTCTAAGTTGAGTAGCTGCGTGTGTTCATAAATGCCCTTCCAGAAGGGATCCTCTTGTTCAACGGTCAGCGGATTATCAACAACACGTTGATGGTGTTGGAATAAGCGGGAAGATCTCTCGCGGAACTTGAAGTTTTCCGCGATGTATCTTGCTCGCCTCACTGGTGACTTTTTAACGGCCACTAGAATTCGTATCCTATCAAGACAGTGCTGTTTGGTGGTCAACAGCACGCCTTGACTCAAAGTGTGATGGATACCTACATCGTAAACACACATTGCATACGAGATGTTTTGTCTCGCCAACTTGATCTTAGCCATCTTGTGTACCCCCCGTTCAATTTACCGAGCCGCCAGGCCGGAATTCCGTCCCTCAGATTAGGAAAGCGATTATAAGTTCTTGTAGCTTATCATAATTTTTTTTCGTCATCCTAAGGGTGCGCTGGTCGAGCCATATCCCCCTGAAGCCCCGATACATTCAGGAGGCTGCGGCAGCATTATCAACCAAGTCATAGTTTATAAAGTTATTCAGTGATCATTTCATTTTGAATGTATATGATAATATTGTATTGATACTTAACTGACCCCCCAACCAGCTCACTTTTTGTGAACGTCCACGACACTTTAGCGACCTTTTTAATTGTTCCCAACAATGTGTTTCGACTGAACTATGAACTAGTACAGAATCATATATACTTTTTTTATATGATAGATTTGCTTGTGAAGATAACTTTGTTTTCCCAGTCATTATTTCACAAAACAGTATGAAACTTTTAAATTGCCACTCTTTCAACATGACGACGCGCTTGTCACGTGATGAAAAGGCCTATTTGTCAGACCACAGCCTACTGTTGGTTTTATTCGTACTCCAGTAATTCAATCTGTCGGTTGCATAAAATAGAATATCTAGCAAAAAAAATATATAAATATATAAATAAACACAATCCACTACATCTAGAAAAATAAGTAGGTAGGATTTCAATAGCTGTCTTAACAATTTTTATGATTTTACGCATTGCGTATTTATGTATTTAATTTACGTTATATTCGTGAATATTTTTGTAGAGTTCGTGATTGAAACATTCCGCAGTATATTCCGAATTTTCTCAAGTAGTACTGTATCTCGAGAAAACCAAGTTTAGTGATGTTCAACACGGATTCACTCACTGTTGCTTCGTCAAATAATTTGATTGCCGTTTTGGTTGACTTGACTTGATAAGAACCTATTCATACATCTTAGTCCTTGTCTCTGTCTTAATGTTAGTCTCAATGAAAAAGTTCAAAGTTTAGGTAGTTACTTAAGTTTCCATAAAATCATTCATACAACGTTTTTTGACCTTGTCTTAGTCTTTGTCCATAAATTGTGACCTCCAAAGTTACAATTACAAATACCGATTGATGGGCAAATTGAATTCAGTTGATTGTTGATCGAGTTATAGTGATTGGAAAACAATTTAATTTTTATGGTTTATTATTGTACAAAATGAGTCTATAAAAGGAACTTTCGTTCAAATTGTTGGCAAATCGCACAATCACGTTCAAATTGATAATACATAGGTACTATAACTATGGCCACATGACATTTATGTATATTAATAGTCCCAATTCTTAGGATTGAAATTATGCTGAATAAATTGATCAGTCTTAAAAGTTAACACTGTACCTATGGCCACATGACATTTATGTATATTAATAGTCCCAATTCTTAGGATTGAAATTATGCTGAATAAATTGATCAGTCTTAAAAGTTAACACTGTACCTATGGCCACATGACATTTATCAATATTCCAAATTTTTAGGATTGAAATTATGATGAATAAATTGGTCAGTCTTAAAAGTTGTTGAGACAACGACAAAGTCTAAAAAGGCGTTTGGGTATGATATCTGCTTTTCTCCATACATTAGTTGGTATTCTCTAAACTTTTCTGGAATGATAACTTGCATTATCCATCATAATCACAGAGTTAGGTGGAATGAGGTTTATCATTAGTTTGCTAGGCCGCTTCAATTTATTTTGCCGCCTTATATTTTTATTTTGCAAAAACTCTCAAGATAGTATTTCAAAATGAATACCAAGAGTGTAAAGGGCAATCTCATAATGTTCGTGAAACGCTTAAAGTAACTATCATATTCAATTTGATAAGGGTATTTCATAGAACAAGTAATTTATACAAAGCATTAATGAATTATTCACAAACCTTTCTCTTCAATTACTTCGACACGTCCAGACATACGCGACGGAAGGACGTTTGTTTTATAAGGTACCTAGTCATTATACAAAAAAGCATTAGCTTAATACATTTTGAAAACCATGATCGGTTGAAATTATTTCCAGAAAAGGAATATGATAATATAACCTCAAAATCCCAATTTTAGAATTAGTGTAAAATAGCTCGAAATTATTAACTTCCGAAAATTAGAATTACCTGTCAAAAATGTTGATTGATTTCTAATTTTAATCGGTAAAACAGGTCTAGCACATTTAATCGCTGTAAAACAAAACTTTGAAAACTACACAGCCTTCAACTTCTTCATTGCTTTCATTCATTGCGGAAAATAATTCTGAAGAAAATCCGAGCACTTACCTATGAAAAAGCTTATATTTAATTGATATCCTATGTCATTGATATACAGACGAGATTACACAACTTTCACACTAGAATCTCTGTTTAAAAACTTCCCGCACAACCACATAAATAAACTTATTTAATGTTTTTTCACAACTGTCACACTCAAACAATTATCAAACACAGACTTTTTTTGCTTCGCGTTACTTGGCACGCTCACTACCACCTGGTCAATGTTAGGATTTTCGAATTTTCGTCCATCTTACGTTTTATTTTTATCTTGTTTTCGACGTTGGCGCTGCCCGTGTTGAAAACTGACTGAGGAGGCGTTGGAATTCTGGCTGACCGATCTTTTATAACTATTTTTAAGTCAACATTCGATTTCGTTTTTAATGTAAGATCAGTGAATACATGTAGGTGAAGATTCGAAATTATTCTGCACAGGGTGTTCCAATAATGTTTCCATTGACAAACTGAAATATAACGATGTGTTAATGTTATATGCTTACGGTAGGTACCCTAACAACGCTTCGAAAATCCCGGAAAAAATAATCGAAAGCCGGGTTACAAATTATCTCAATTAGGAAATGCTGCTGTCCCAAAAACAAGCCGGTTTCAGACCGATGCACAGGCGTGAGACAGCACTTGCAAATATTAGGTAACAATTAGGTAGGACTTACGATTCTAACGAAATCACTCTCTTGGATTACTCTACGGCGTTCGATACTCTCAAACATGACATGCTTACAGTTCATCTGCTGAGTGAAACCACTGTAGATCAAGCATTGATTATATTTGTAGTAATTTATATAATTTAAATGTTTCATGCACAGTTATTCCATCTGGATTATCTAATCATGAAGCAGCAAAGTGTTCAGTTCTTCTACAATTTCCAAAAAACACACCATAAGTAAGCATGGTAGATTGTTCAGTCGCTCAAACTGCGATAGGTTCATCCAGATTTGTCTCTGGATTGACTAGGAGAGCACATTATCCGAATGTGATCAATTTTTGTCATATCACAATGACTTTCGCGCCCTGCATTTAGTGTCCAACCGAAACTGGTTTTTACGACCGAAACTGAAAACGAATTTCGGCAACGGTCTCAGTTTCGGCCGAAACCGATTATGTTTTGAGGGAAAAATAAAGAAAAGGTTATTTTAATCAGTTAGTCTTTATTTTTTTATCTTTAAATCACAAGGTTATGCACTCTTCGACATTTTTACTTATTGATAATCAACATAAAAAACCCTTATATTAATGGCACCTTAAAAATACTTAAAATAGGTGAAGTGTTTATTTGATTCTTTTGAATATCATTGATGGGTTTTCAAAAATATTAAACATAAAATTACTTATTTGAGTTGTTACCTAATATCACTTGTAAGAAATTTAACGAGCCGAACATGACCGATCACAGCGCGGGAACTCCCGCATGCAGTTTCGGTTTCGGTAGTAGTTTCGGCAGGTTTGCCGCCGAAACCGAAACTAAACCGAAACCCGTTTTTTTGCCGAAACTCGACCGAAACCGAACTTTCGATCGGACACTACCTGCATTATATAAATACCGAAAGATATACTAATCAACTATCAAGCTAGCAAGGAATATATGTAACAGTTCAAATAATGAAATCAAAGGGACCTGGTCAATGATATAAGAGATCAATTTAAAAAAAACGTTCAATTTCCTTTTAATTCTGACACAATTGATGGGTTCTATTGCTCAAAAGATAAGCAGTACGATCCATGTCCCTTATGATCCATTGATCTGCTTGAACGATATAAAAGTTCATGATAAACTATGTGATATTGATATACATGAACTGGTTAAAACTTTACATCGCATTAAAAACAAAAATGCAGCAGGTAATCTACTTACTACTCAACGCCCCAGAACCATTGGTTACCCTCATTAACACGCCTAAACACGCATAAACGCCTTCGAAAATAGACACCAGGTGGATTCTATTTACACAGATTTTTCAAAGGCATTTGACCGAGTAAACCACAATTTGTTGTTGCATAAACTAAACACTTTGGGTATTCAAGAAAACATTCTGAAATGGATTGAAAATTATCTAGCCTGCAGAGAATAATTTGTAAAATATGGTAACTCAGTATCTTCCTCAATCACAGTTTCATCGGATGTACCACAGGGTCCTCATTTAGGGCCATTGCTTTTCAACTTATTTGTCAATGACTTGAAAGATGTTATTCTTTATAGTAAATTTCTTTTGTTTGCTGATGACCTGAAGATGTTTAAAGTTATTCATGACTCAACTGATACAAAATTATTACAGTACGATTTATCTAACTTTGTTCGCTGACATACAATTTACTATATTTTCACCATAAAGGGTTTACAAAAAACGCGTCACGTGTTTCGCTAAACAAAAGCTTCCTCAAGCCAGGATATTAATTTAAATTTACAATCATTTTATGTTGTGTTGTGTTCTCGAAATCAAGATATCTGAATTCATGAAGTGAGTAGCATATATTCCAAACTGGACTGTTTCTGCGTTCCTTTAATGCGTGTTTTGAATGATCTTTCAGTTTTACCTATGTAAAACGTCGGACATGATCCACATGACAATCTATGAACTCCTGATCTATTTGACACCAAAATATTGTCTTCATTTTTATTATGCATGCTCAAGTTATTGGTTTCACAAGTCGTGTTTGCGCACCATCATTTTGTGGGAAATCTTTATGCTACGTTGACCGGAATAAGTTGAGCTCAACTTATGTAGTGGTAGTTTTTGAAATGCCTAATTCGAAACTATTCCTATAATCATTCCAATGAGGAATAAATATGGAGATATGATTAGAACACAGGTAAATGTTGTTTCATGAAAGCTATTCTGAATTGCCTCCTACTTTACAAGGAATGGTTAACAAAATCTAAAAACAATTTTGTGAGAACGGTCATGTAGTTAGTGTTTGAGAAGAGGGTGTTCTTGCGGATGAAAAACCTTTTCTCACAAGAACTATGAAGCACCATCAATGCACATTCCGCTCACCAAACTAGCATCAAAATGACTGAAACTAGACCTTGCAACTTAGTCAGAGAGTCTTTTATATACATATTGGATGAAATATTAGCTTTTCTCATATTTATACCAAAGATTAAGACATGATAATGTAGGAGTATATGCATAGAGTACTTATAGATTCATTTTGAGGATAGTAATTATAAGTGACAGTTTTATATTCAAGACAAACATGATTTACCACAGACTTACTAACGAAAGGTCGGTCTCAGGGAGTCCTCAACAAGGACTCTACTTTTTATGTGGATAAAATTTGAACTCAAATCAGGGAACTATTATCAACACTCATTTCAACAAATACTCTTGCTTTTTTTTAATTTTGTACGAGTCTATGGAAATAGGCTATATTGAAAACAGCAAAAAAATGTGAAAAATATATATTTGAAGAACTTCTATCATTGGTATTATCACAATCAAGTGTAAAAATTAATACAGCAATAAAAAAAGGTGTGGCAACTTCAGAACTATCCAGTTACACAAAATTTTCCAGGCGACGATGTACATACAGTTAGTGGAAATCTAATTTCATATCTTCACAAGAATTTGAATCTCTAAAATTAAATCAGGCTGAAAATTTTGTTTACATAGTGGGATTTTCTTGTGTTCCTGCCAAATTTCTCAATTATCAGCGTAGATGTTAAAAATTAGCAGCAATAAAATATTGCTTTTTTATGACGGTTCCTTAAAACTACACATGATGGTTGGTATGAGTGTTTTTCTAATTTCGATCTTCAAAAAATACAGTGTCTCGAATCAAAACTTTTGCCCAAGCTTAAATAAATACTTAAATATTTGACAGACATATAGTGACTGAAAAAAAGGAAAACTATAAACAATAAAAAACTGGCAACATACTAACAAGATTTCTGAGTTGAATCAAATATTTCCGATATAACTAGTGAATTATCATTCTTAGGAATTCACAAATGAAACATTTACTTATATTTTACAGGCGATAAAGCAACCACCAGAACGGTCTACTAATAAAAATATCATACTATGTTTAAAGGGTGGATTATGATGATGACATTTTTTGAGCCCATATTTTTTTACAGAAATTCAATTTTTTTCTACTGAGAAATCATTTTCATTCTGAATCGTGAGTATACACTGGCCTAAAAATATTAACCTGGGTGTGCCGCAAGGCTCCATACTAGGACCCTTACTGTTTTTACAGTACGTCAATGGGAATTATATGACCTGACTCTGATAGTGTTTTTCCCATGAGAAATTACGAAAAAAGCATTTATTGTGACACTTGGCTGAATTGATTGCGATACTGACGTCTAAACTGAATATTAGTATTGAAAAAAATTAGATGGAATCCAATGAACGAAATGTCACATTGAAAGATCTTAACAAACCTAAAACAGCCATTGAATCACACTCTTAAAAATATTCTTATTGTCCCTCAAATTGGAAACTTTTGTCTAATTTAACCACCCTTTTCAGTTTTACCATTTCCAAGCTAGCAATGATGGAATCCGGTTAAATATAGTATGTATAGGAAATTTTAAACACAACTGTAAGGAAGAATATTTGTAATAAAATATGATTACTAATAGTATTTATTTTTTCAACTAATCATGAAGATGATTACTCAACCATTGTATCTACAGTGTTCATCATGTTTTAAAAATCATATTCCATCTGGGAAGGAAATCACATCAATTTTTAAATTTTGGGTGAAAAAAATTATTTTTTTTTTAATAAAAAACAACATGCTATACTTGCGATTTTAAATCAAAATGATTTATTCTCAATTAACAAAAATACAACGGTTTCTACAAAAAAAATGGTGCCCAATAATTTTTTATTCAACACCGCCATTTGAACACCATCAGCAATAATCATCACAGATCATAGAAGTCCTGACTACTGTTGTCACTCTTATCATCTAGGTTTGTGGTGCAAAATGAACTGAAAAATAACCATCATAGATAAATGTATTCCTACAAAACTTGGACCGTGTAGTCGGACTTAATTTTACTTACGAACACCTCAAATGAATAAAACAAATTTTTAAAAAACTTTTAAAATATATTGGAGATCAGTTCAAGTTCAAAGAAAATATGGTGAGGCCATTTTCAAAGGGATAACCCTTTCTGAATCTGCCACAGCCTGGAACAATTTGGGTTCGACTTTGTCTATAGCGTTAAATTCTAAAATACTGGCAATGTTTCCACATCTGTAACAATAGTTTGGAGCAGACCATACAGTGACGAGTTTATTGTCAAACATATATTTATAACCTGAAAATAGAAATAATTAGTATTTATTAAAAATTTGCTTAGTCACTTTATTATCAGAACATAGAAAATTATATAGAATATTATATCATGGCTTGGAACAAGAACAACCAATGTCAATTTTTTTTTACAATTATATGATTTTTTTCTCCACCCCCCTCAGACGGTATGGAAAACTCGGAGGTACAATTCGTATTGCTCTATTGTCCATCAGGAATAACGTATCTCAATCTTGTACATGTCAAAGTGAATTTTTTAACATACGAATTTTCAAAATATTTCCCCTATTTTCACCCCTTCAGAAGATATGGAATACCATAGCTTCTGCCCCAAGCAATTTTGTTATTTGTGCAGACATGAATATATCACCAAATCACCATTTGTTCTTGAAATTTTCAATGTAAGACGATTGAAGACACATTATTTTTTGAGATATGCAATATCAACTCTGATGTTATTTTCTAACGTGTGAACATTTTTTCCTTCCATGATATGGTTGTATTATCAATAAATACCGAAATAGGAATCCCAATATACAAACTCACTTGAAAATAATTTAAGCATAAATAGAATACATAATATACATATAGTACAATTTTTGAAAAAAGACAATATACATTACTGACATTTACAAAGTAATTAAAAGTGAGTATATTCACAGATACATGAATCGAATAGTAATTTGGTAAGTTAAAATTGAAAATAATTGCATCAAATATGTTCACCTATATATCTTTATCTTCACATATATATCTTTACAACTAAGAGCAGTTTCCCGATGAACGACATAACAATAAAAATTCACTGATTAGCTATGAAACACTTGAGATTTTTTTGAAGCTATAAAGGGAAAAACTATTTTTCACAGAAGTAGGCGAATGGTTAAATTAATGGAATCATTTGAAAAACATAAATTTCATTGCGCTTTTACGATTTGTTCTAGGGATTTATAAATTATCTCGGTTTCTGGTGTGTCATTGAATAGCAAAAAAATTAAATCATAAAAGTGACCACTTTCAAACTAATCAAGTTCAAGATATATTGGTACAACTAAGATTTACGAATACATTCTAAACTGTGGAAATTATTTGGAGTGAACGTAAATAAACTGCCATAAACAATGAACGCCGACAGGGAACAAACAGACACTTTTCAATTGGACACGAAACAAATATACTAACCTTCTTGCACTAGTTGATGGGCCCTACATATTAAAGATAATGCATTTATTTCCATGAACTCGTGAGTAACCTTTGGTCCGAATAAATAGCCAGCACCTCTAGGACTATTCGCCCTAAAACCCTGCCTCAGTGAATTGTTTATCAAAAATACTATATGATCTTACCAAGATTCTACGTCCTCAGGATCTGACCATACCATATCACAAAATGCACCTTTATGTGGTATTTCTTGGTGTCTTTCGATTGTCCTTATTTGATCTAGGGTTTTTATTTCGGGGCTGAGTCCTCCATGTACACATAAAATTTTCTCATCAATCAGCTTGAAAAAACAACATGTTTACTTTCTCTAAATATTGAGGTGCTGTCTGAAAAACTGGTGGCTATGTTCACAAATAAATGTTGCTTTAATCATCAAGTTATTATATAAATGCTAAAAATTGACTTACGTATTTGGACTTGGGTATAAGAAATATAAATATATGGAAATTGTACTTTTCACAAAATTGAGACACCAGAACTTCAATACTCTTCTAGACACACGTTTCACCAACCAAGTTGGCGTCTTCAGAAGATGTGGTAAACTTTATCGTGGAAGTTCCAGCACATTTCAACAAAAGCAATACAGATTATTGATTGTAGGTATAAATTTACATTAAAAAGTCGGGCACATATGAAATAAGCTGCGACGACTGTGACAGAAAAAATATTGGTCAGACTAAGCTAGCCATCAAAATTAGTTTCAAAGAACACCGGCACATATCTGACTTCGGAAATCAAAAAAATCTAGTGTAGATCAACACGTTGAGATCAGTACATCTCACTAGATTTTTGGATGCTTTCGAAAGTCTGGAAATAGAACAGTGTGGCATTATTACTATGAACAAAGACAAAGGTTCCATCCCAAAGAGCCCATTATTCACCATCTTTTCATCTCCTGAAGACGCCAACTTGGTTAGTGAAACGCTTGTCGAGAAGAGTATTGCAAATCTAGTGTTTCCTTGCAAAAAGTGCTCGTTTTGGATTTATTGCCAGAGGTTCCACTTTTCACTTTCAGTTGCTTGCTACTTCTCCCATCGTTTTGATTGATAGAAGCTTTGAATTTTTTGCCGATGTTTTCTAAACTTTTTATAAATAAACAAAGACCAACGGAAAAATCTATGCAAGTATACTAAAAGTTAAACCAAAAAAATTTTTTTAAGAAGAACAAGATACATTTTGTCATCCTAATGAACAAAGAAAAATATCCATTTGCAGATTATACATTCCACAATAATAAAAATAATTTAACAATGTTTCGTAATCACTATCTTATGTATAGCTATTCAATTTGATAGTATACACAATCAGTTTAGCTTAAACTCATAAAACACTTCCTACTTATTAACAGTGATTCAATTGATTTGAAAGTTAAAGCAATGTATAGATAATCAGTTCCTGCCTTTCTGCATATATTCACCAAGTTATCTTTTAAATACTGAAAGTGATTTGGATGTTTTAATGTTGGTAGGTAGTCCCCACAACTCCTGTAGAAAAATGACGTCATTGAACTTGTGAGATTTTATTTGAGTAAATAGAAACTCTTGCCTTTGTCATTTCCAATATCATGATCAATTCTTCGAGATATACATAAAGGAATTCATTCAATATTTTGAAAATAAAAATCATAGTTATTTCATATCTACGTCTGAGTCAGTCAGCAACAATCAATCATTGGTGTGTGTGTGTGCAACATCAGAGATATTTTTGTGAACCTTTTTTACTTCAGAATGATTCGCAACTCCTGTCATTTGCTAACCACGTGTGGTTAAATCTACCTTTACTTACAGCTGCTACTGTTAACAAGTCGAAAACATTACAACAATATTTCCAAGCATTTGCATTTCCGTACTTGTTCAAGCACTCATCATAAAAACCATAGACCTGGGTGATTTGCCGGCTCTCGTGGTTACCTCGCAGTAGAGTTATCTTATGAGGGTATTTGGCTTTAAGGGTGAGCAACCTAGTAAAAGTCTCCAAGCTGAAGTATCCCCTGTCTACAAAATCTCCCAGAAAAATATAGTTTGTATCAGGCACTTCTCCGCCCCTTCGAAATAATTCTTCCAAGTCGTAAAACTGTAATGATATAGTATGTCAAATGAAAATTTTTCAAATATGTTGGTGTTTCACCTGTCCATGAATATCGCCACAAACTGTTACTGGGGTAGACACAGGTTGGACATTTGATTCTTCAACCAAAATACTGCAAACAATATCACATAATTGCTTCAATTCAGTTTCTGATAAGTATTTACACTGTCGAACACTTTCTATCCAACTGTCTAGATCAGACATTTTTATTTAATATAATGAATTACGAATATTTTTCAATTAACAACCTGAATTAAAGGTAAAGTCAACAATAAACGCCAAAATCGAACCACAGAATATTGCTTAGAATCTCAGAGTAACAAAAAACAATAGAGAGGCCTTTTCCATCCTTACATTGAAGGCAGCATAACTTTGTTTGTTTACGGGAACTAAGTTGGACCATAAAACAGTGGCAGGTTAGTTTAGTTGATAATCGGAGGGATAGTATATATTTACAAAATAAATCATTTCAAGTGAAAATGTATTCTGTTCAAATAGTTCCTACACAAAATCTGATATTAATGATTATGAAAATGAGGCCAGTTTTTCTACCACCTACTAGATTTTTATTTATGTATAGCTTTATAATAAACCGCGTGATTACTGAGTTAAAATTAAATTATTTCATATGAACTTATCCATAACAATGATAAATGTTAATTTCAAAAGTAATGAACTTTGCTTCATATAATCAGATGAAGAAATTTGTGATTTATTCTCAGATTTTATTAACAAGCGGTACGGTTTGTGAGATCCCATATGAAGAATTTAAGAATTTTCGATTGGAAATCATGATTTCATTCAAAATTGCTGAAAAAAAACATAATGTCGGTCCACAAAGACTCCTAGATACCAATTTTGAATGAAATCACATAATAATATCAAACCCTAATCGTAATTATAAATATTCATGATTTCTAATCAAAAAATCTTTATATTGGACCTCACAAACCGTACTGCTTGTTCATCAAATCTGAGAATAAATCACAAATTTCTTCATCTGATTATATGAAGCAAAGTTCATTACTTTTGAAATTAACATTTATCATTGTAATGAATTAGTTCATTTAAATTAATTTAATTTTAACCCAGTAAACCACGCGCTTTATTATGAAGCCATACATGTATAAAAATCTAGTAGGTGGTAGAAAAACTGGCCTCATTTCCAGAATCATTAATAAAAATCAGATTTCCTGTAGAAACTATTTAAACAAAATACATCTTCACCTGAAATGATTCATTTTACAAATATATAATATCCCTCCAATTATCAACTAAACCAACCGTCACTGTTTTATGGTCCAACTTACTTCAAATGTAAACAAACTCTCCATAACCGTTCATTACCCGCCACCCCCTCTTGCCGATAAATTGTACAGAAAAGGATAGTACGATACCCGCTTCAAAATACATGTATTGTATTGGTATAGACATGGCAACTCTATGTCTTATTATAACTCTGAGCTTAGAATAGTGGTCTAACCACAGAATAGTCTGTGGTCTAACGTCTAATCTACCTTATAGACGTTAGAGCAGTGTTTCTCAAAGTGTGGGCCGCGACGCCCTGGTGCGCCGTGGAACCTTAACTGGGGCGCCGTGTTCAACGGGTGAGTCTCAATGTACAACGTTTTACAACATAGATAACTGGGAGTAAAGGTAATACGTCGGTACCCATTAATAAAAATCCTCTGATAATATATCGGTAATTGCAAAATGCAATCCGTTCAAAGAGCCACCTACCTGTTTAAAAAAAATCTATTTATAATCTGTTTTCCCGTTAATCAACTGTCGTCCCCATACGAACGACAACTCTCAGAAGTTGAGAAACTTGTACGAGCTAAGGTCTAACGAGGTCTTACCTTTTAACGTGTGATTCCTAACACTGTTGCAAAATCATCCCAGCTTCAACCAGATAAATTCTCTCGAGAAAAATATCTGGTCGAGGCAGGAATCGAACCCACGGTCTTCCGATCGTGAGTCGGGCGCACTACCACCGTGGCCAATTCCACAACCTACTTTTATGAATTAAATATCTAGTGTAGTCTTTACGTTCGGGGCGTCGCGATAACCTTCAAAAAACATATGGGAGCCGTGAAAAGTTTGAGAAACAGTGCGTTAAAGTTATATTGGACGAGACCACGGAATAATAAGCAATTCTATGAACTCATAAATGATAAAATGCTTCACATATTTTGTTAAAATATTTTTCTCAATAAAAGGGGCCTTATTTCCAAAGCAGATAAACTCTCACATCAAAAGATACACTTTCTTCCTCTCTTTATTTTAGAGAGAGAGGCTTCCGAGTTCATTGTTTTCATCGCCTAAATGAGACAATAGTTGATGATCAGAACTGATTAGTGTTGAAAAGTATCAGTCATTAAAATTTTTAAATTATTTTTCAAAAAATGTAAATGATGATTGTACTCATTTGATTATATGAAATAAAACTTATTTGTTTTTTTTTTTTTTTTCTCTAGTTACAAGAATTATTTGGTTCTAAAAGTTTTTTTGGTGTTTCAATAATCTTAAAGTGATCAAGCTACCTTTCGACAATCACTCGTTCGAATGTTTCAAATTAAAACCCGTTATCAGCCAATTCTGTCTCTGCAGGCGTAGCGATCATAGATATATACCTTATATCATTATAATTTCTATGGTAGCGATACGTTCCGATCACAGAACTATAGTTCTGTGGTTCCGATGTAAATTACGCCCCCTAGTGGGATGTGGTCGCTACGGTTAGGTGATGAAGGTCGGCGTTTGGGATAGTACGGAATTTCTTTGTTGAGCTTTTATCGAATATGAGTTTTTGTGTGTTCAGGTGCATTTTATATTCCTTTAATTTGTTGTGATGTAACTTATAATAATTTCTTATTGAATAAAATTGACGTCAGAAAAAAAATTCAATCATTGCTTTTAGTATTTTGTCGTTTGGTTCATCAGTTTTCGGGAAACCGTCTTTCATATTTAACCAGTTTTTCAGTAGTACCACAGTAATATTGATTTTAGAAGCACCGAATCACATTTCTGCTTACTTTTGTTTATTAGGATATGTTCCATAAGTAACTAATTCCTAACCTCCACTAACCAAAATTTTTTACAGCAGTTACCTGAAAAATATATTGTCAGTTGCTTCTGAAACACAACGGTTGTCAATTATTTTCGAAGGCAATCTGGAAACCATACATTATGACCGTACATTTACCAATTAAATTAATCTTGTGATATTCAAACTGAATATAGGAAGTTGGCCATTCCTTTTCAAGAATTGCTTTCGTAGGAGAAAGTTAAAAATTACAGAGTCTTATCATCTCCACTGAATAAAAAATAAATGATGGGTGATTTAAGAAAGGCATGATGACCCGAGTTGTATATCATAGTTTTAATAAAGTATAATATTTTTTTCTTAAGTTTCGTGTACCTACGTCAATAACTAACTCTGATGTACAATTTTAACAAGAGTTGTACAAATTGAAATTCCATCGGAGTAACACTGAATCACAGATACACTGAACATGTATGAAAAGATCACAACAACCACAGAACAACTATTGTTGTTGTGGTCCGTGTCTGTGTGTTTATGACGATCAGTGTAACCATTCACACTGTTTTGACAGTGGATCAGCTAATTTCACTTTGATGTCCCTGTTTTCTGTTTCATTCCTAATGTTTACTGTTTTTCAATTAGCTTTCAGCGCCACCTATTACACTATGCAAAAAATTTATGAAAACCAATATTATTATTATTAGTATATGTAATAAAACACTAGATGGCAGCATCTAATCGTGTCGAGATTCGAGGAGGGAATTCTCCGATCACAGTCTATGTGATTGACAGTCATACTTTTATGCACGGAAAAATCCCAGTGTAATAATGACAGCTACAGGCAGAAGTCCTATTGTATAGCGCATTGTGTTGTGGTTACAGCTTTCAACCTTTAAATCAGTGAAATATAAGTAGGCCCGCCGTTTATATTAATTAACAATATTTACGACTTCTTTTAAAAAATGATAAAAGTCCTAAAAATAATATATGAATCAGCGCCACCGTGAAAAGATTATTTCTTGCTATAAATATTATGAAAAGTAAATTTCGCAACAGAATATCGAGTGCGAAGATGCATCACACACTAAATCCGAAATAACCGATTGCTACTCATTTGAAGCCACAGAAAAGCACATAAATTCAACAAAACTAGGTATGATTTTAAAAAGAAAATGAGTCTGAGAAAACTGAAAATGAGGCAATTGAAAATGAAAGTGGAAAATAAATTTCACTTTGATTTTTGTTTTTCATTATGTTGTGATAGACATTATAATATAATAATGTATGTAAGTCCTGGTAACTAACAAAAGTAGGTGATTGTTTGAGTTACATGAAAACAGTATGAATTCTGGCTTTTTTACTTTGCCTAATGTTTTCTCCTGTTTTTCATTGTTGAGATCATCGACATATTATGTCGGTGGCTGAGATGTTGTTTTTTTAGTTTCTTGATGTTGGCAACACTGGCGACGATTGACTCTTGGATTGACGTGACCTGTGAACCATTGTTTTTCTTAGGTGAATTCAGTTGGCAAAAAGAATTTTGTGTATTGTGGCATGCTCTTTATATGGTAAATAATTCTTTGTGTAAGTAGAAGTGTCATTTTATTTTCAATATTTCTCAGATGAATCGACAAAAATTTTCGTAAACATACCTAAGATTTTGAAGGTGAAAGAAGTCGACGTTGTCTATTTCCTAAAGAGGATCGTTGCTGATTTTTATTGTTGTAGAATTCAAATACTTCCAAAAATGGATATTGATAATGCTGGTTCTGAAGAGACTGTAAGTGGAAATGGAGGAGTAGACATAGAACAATCCTTCCTTCAACAATTTAGTTGTATGGGTACTACAGACAAAGATGAACTAGTTCAACAACTACAAAAGCTTCTTGGAAGTCACTTGAATTATGCCACTGCTACTTTCTTTTTGGATATGAACAACTGGTATGCTCATTTACAAAATATTTGATAATAATTTACCCATATTTTGAATTAAATGGTGTATCAAGTTCACTATTATTTTGTGCTATCGAAAGTTTTGAGAATGTAATCGTGGATAAGATAAATAATGGGACTAATGTTGGTGTTGTTTTAGGAATCTTCAAGCTGCGATCTGCTCATATTTAGATATAGAGACACCCACTCAATTGCCGTCCATGGCTTTAGTTTCTGACCCTATTGCTAATGAAACAGAGAGCATAGAACCAAATGTAAGGTATGTGTAATAACCATGATTAGGATGATATGGAAATCAACAGGTCTTATGCTTTGATTTCTTTAGTTTTCAGAAAACCTGGCATATCTGCAATAATGGAAATGAAAAATGGCCTCCCCACTGTTATGCTCAATGTTCTGATGGTGATAATTTAGGCGGAGATAGAGTTTCAGTACCATGCTTGAATCCGGGGGAAGGAATGCATTTGAGTGTTTTTATGACTGGACCTTCTGTACCTGGTATATATCAAAGTAAATGGAGGATGTGTACTCCCAAAGGTGCTTATTTCGGAGGTAAGTTAAGAGTAAAAGTAAACCATTTGATAAAAAGAATTTTATGTACTTTTGCTGATTTTCTTCAAGAATGATGCAATGGTAACTATTTGTTTTAACGATGTCAACTTGGAGGTACGGAGCACCATGTTTTGATTTCAGATTACTGGTCATGAAACAAAAATAGTAAGTAAAATGAACAATTTTTCGAAAAACCAATGCAAGTTGTTGAACCAAATAGTTATCAGTTTATGCGATATTCAAATTCTGATTATATTATATATTGTTCTAGATCCTATGTGGGCAATAGTTACAGTTGTAGAAGAAGGTACTATCGCCCTGACAAATCAACTATCACATTTTAAGGAATTGGGAGCAATACCTCCATCAGTGAATTCGCACAACCCTTTTGTCCCCCAAAGATTACACCTAGGAAACAATCAAGTAGGTCATTTTCTTATATATATATATATATATATATATATATATATATATATATATATATATATATATATATATATATATATTTCAAATCAATATTTCAGAAAACACATGTATCAATAATCCACTTCTGGGTAGTGAGTAGAAAAAATATTGAAATATTTTTATTGTTCACTTCCTTATGTTTGGTGGGCCTAGTGACCTTTCTGTCAACTTTAAACTACATATTTCCCTGATACAACCATATCACCCCTCTTTAAATGATATTGATACGGTTTATGTGAATTCCAGGGCAATTAGCAAAAGTCAGTCAATGATTTATTACAAATAACATCAAAGTTTTTGTTACACACATTGACCCTTACATTGAAAATCCAGTACCAAAAACATTAAAAACACCTACCTTTGAGGAATTTGTAAATCAGAGTCCAAGCCTGTATTGAAAATAGTGTTTAATGGAATCATACAGTAATAAAAATTTTATTTAATACATGTATGTTTCTAAACTATTATGCTCCAAAAATGTACAACTAATGGTGAATTTATGCACACTCAATTAGCAAGTAATGATTAGGAAGTGACGTTTATCAATTATTAGTTGGACTCTCTCCACTTTCCAATGGACATGTATATGCAGAAAAATTAAGACGTATCGAATAACAAGTGACGAGTAGAAGTGGGCCAACTTTCTTACTTCAGTTGTACGAAATTTCATACTAGTATGCATCTAGTGCGCAAAAGAACACTTATTTCAGAACATAGAACAATATAAATAGCCTTATAATTTTCAAATTTTTGAAACAGGCTGTGTTCTGTTATCATTCTTTTAATATTCTACAGACTAACTCTTCACTGACGACTTATGTGGTAAATGAGAGAGTGTCGAATCTCCATTAGCAAATTTGTATATTTTAACGTGTTGATATTTTACTATAAATTCTATTATATTTTAATATTATGACAAGATTACCTATATGTAGTATGTGTGTATGTTTGTATATATGTGTACATATAACTATGTATTTATATATGATACATATGAGGAATGAACCGTTTCAGTTTATTAGAGTTCAGTTGCCCTGAATACGGATCAAATTTTCCAAAAACACCACTCATATTAGCATCAAATAATACCATTTACTTTTCAGGATACCCCCCCTCCAGATGGAAGTGGTTCGTCAATGTGCTAGTACCTACTCTCAGCCACTTAATAGTGCCACATCGGAACCACTTTTAGTGATTTTGAGACTGGATGAAATGATATGAAGCATGTGAAAGAGTGATTTCTGTATGTAAAATTAGGGATAGATTAATAATTTTATATATTATTCGACGTTATAAATAATATCAATGTATTTGATATTTGTGTTAGTCACATACTACAGTGATCTCTGAAATGCAGCCACCTCCCAAGGTTTGTAAAGTTGAACAAGATGCCTGCAAATCTGAAAATATATTTATTTTCCATGTTACTAGCAATTTTTTTTAAATTTAATATAATTCAAAAACTTGTGCGAATTTTTTATATTTTTCGAATTTGCAAAACTCATAAGAATAATACATTGCTTGAAGGTCCTGAGTTGTCTGTTGCTTAAACAAGTAATAATCACTCAAGCTGATTTTATGTTTATTTAAAAATAGTAATTGTCATTTTTTGCACAAGTACCTTTTTGAGGTTTTCATTAGTTTTTGCACAGCATTAATGTTTTTTGACACAACTGGACTTGGATGACCTCGATTACTTACATAATGGTATAGGGCTTCATTATCAAAAGTTGAAGTAATACATCTGCCACGGTAATCCACCTCAGATGTCAGTAAATCATTGAAAACCTCAAATGGCTAAATAACAAGAATTTTATCGTCAAAAATATCAGGCTATAATTCAAAATGGCAACACCCTGTATTTCCAAGAAACAAAAAAGCCAAAATATCCCTTGTATTTTGAATATTTAAAAATGTGTGCATTTTTCCAAGTCATTATATTTTTTATGTAGGAAATTCTGTGAATTCTAAGAGAGGCCATTAATTAACTTTCTACTTCTCCATCTCTATAGAAAAAATAATCTCTCCTAAAAATATACCCTTTTCAATCTAGGCCGTTAACTGTATTGACTGAACTAGTAATCATCTAAAGAATTCAGAGTCCAAAGTTCAATAATTTGACTTCAATGTGAAGTGAAATCTCAATACCGTAAAACGGGGCTACTTGATACCGTTTTTCAGATTTTACGTTCTACCTTGTTCAAACAAAGCTACGTTCATCAAAACAAAAATTATTTCAGATTACTTTGGGGTAATGGTTATCAGGTGTAACACTAAAAAAATGTAGCCCTCGCCACACTGGAGAAAAAAAATTTTGAAACACACTTTTTCAAGTAGCCCCTTTGTGGGGTTACTTGATATTTGTTTGAAAATCGCATCTAAAATATAAGTATACTCACAATTGAGGCTACTTGAAACGCAAATTGTTTTAACAAAACCCGCGGGTAGCAACTTAATGAAAAAATATGGGATTTGTGGCAAAAATAGTTGTTCTATTTACGTTGTTAAAAAATACATAGTGTATAAACAACAAATTATTGAAAAATCAAATCACTTTTAACAAACTAAGTGAAAACTATAAGGTAAAGTAAAGAAAAACAACTAAGTACAACGATTCTAAATTAAGTCTGTAAATTTTATTGGTCCTCTTCTCAGAACTTCGTATTCTAGGAGCAGTTTCTTTATTTCGTTTTTTTCAACTATGCCAATATCTTTAACCCTTGGAAAAATATAAGCACCTTTAATCTTGTCGCTCATTCTTAAGAAACTATACATGTAAGTGTCGTTTTCTTCGCAGTTTATAATTTTGGCAGCATATTGTTTATTTGTTCCGGTTTGAGTTTTCATTTCGACATAAATGTAATCACCTGGATTAAAACCTCTCATTTCGGTAGAACTGTCTGCAATAATCGTAGAGTTTTCTATTTCTTCTACGTCAGAAAATGTATCAGGGTCTAAATCCATATCACTGTCAACTGTAATTTTTTCTTCACTGATGTCGCTTTCAGAAGACGATGATGGTAAATAAGTTGCCTTTCTATTTTGCTTCTTTTTGGTCCCTGGCTCGGACGGTATCGGGACAGCGAGGTCTTCTTTCGTAATACTTTTACCAGCTTCAACCAATAACTTTTTTTCTGCCAACAGAAATTGCGGTTTTAAACCTAGATTTTTCAAACACTGTTTTTAGTGAATCAACAATTTCTGTGGCTTGCTGCAAATTCTGTTGGTCTGTTTTAGGCAACCTATTTAGGATTTTGTACCTATCTACTGGCCATATACCAGTCGCTTCAAATCCTGACTTGATATTTTGTTCATTAGTGGTTGAAACTTTGGTGCTTGCTTTAAAAGGCGGGGAGAAACTTCTTTTTCTGATGGTTCCCTTGTTATATTTTTTCCACTCTTGTAGAATCTTCCTCCACGCTGCCTTTATTGGTCGAAAAACACTGACATCCAGTGGCTGTGTGAGTTGACTACTATTAGGCGGCAGAAGAATAAAGCGAATGTTATTTTTCCCACATTGTAATAACAGCAGACGACAGGTGGCTAGCCAGGTTATTGCCAATAAAAACTTTTGGGCCTTGTGGTAGAGTTTTGAAATGTGGAAATATTATTTTGTTGAATCAGTCTTCGAAAATATTGGCATCGAACCATCCAGATCGCGAACGATTATATCTGGCATTAGCAGGTCCGTTTTCCGTCCAAGTATTCCATAGGTGATCAGCTTTGTATACAATGTAGACAGGAAGCATAAACCCTGAAGCTGAACATGCACACATCACTGAAGTTACTGCCTTTGATGTGTCCATATCCTTCTCAGCTCTTTGAGAACTCCTGCGAACAACTACTTTTACACAGGCAGGGTCACAGGGAAATTGGTCACATCGTAGTTGACGATTGCATCAAGCAGAACATCCTTCAAGCTCTCTGTTAAATAGTCAAAATATTTATTAATTACTTCCGGAGAAACTGCGGCCCTACTGTCTTTAATGGATTGTGACAGCCTTTTCGAGAGTTGATTTTTGTAGCCAGGTTTCGCCTGGTCGGTTGTCCCGGAATTGTTGCACTTGTTTTCCCATTCGGTCAAGATATGTTTTTACGGTTTCCTTAATGTCATCTGAATCGCACGGAAAACCCCACTCTGCGGCAATACTTATCACATTAGCAAGATGATTTTCTTCAACTGATAAGGCCGGTTGGGCTCCAACTGATTTTGTGTGCCAGCCCTTAACTTTTCGATATAAAGTTATGTAGGGAATATTGAATTGTTCACTTAAATCTTTCAAGTTGCAACCTTGCCTATATAATTGTATAATGCACGCTGGAGTGATTCTTCATCGTAATCTCGATATTTTCGACTTCCTGGCTTTCTTTTGTAAACTCGCACCATTTTCAAGTAGCCCCTGAAATGACATTGAAAAATAAAATGCTACACCACTGGCTAGTAAAACCCAAAATATGTTTTGAGGTTAGGGTGTCCAAGGAAATACTAGTCTCTTTTGAAAAAAAAAAAGTGGCTGGGTTATATTACTCACACGGGTCTTTGTGTAATAGGAAGTATACAAAAAATATATAAAACTTACTTTAATTTTAACGTTACACAATCAATGGTAACCAGCACTACAAATTTCCCGCGTATCATCAAATGAACCAACTAACATGTGTTGACACTCACCTTATATACGCACTTTATATTCCAGTATTCCTGCCGATAGCACGAGATTTCAACAGTGGCGGCTGAAATTATCAAGTTACCTCGCCGTTTTCAAGTAGCCCCGTTTTACGGTACTTAGTTTTTCTTGCTTAAAATTTTGACAACTGTCATACTATACTATGGCCACTTCCAAGACAAGATCCATCAAAACATAAACATAGATTGGCGAGGGTTGCAATGTCATAGATTAGACACGCCTGATTATAAACCAATGCCAAAATGCAAATTCGAATGACGAATCAACATTATCTCCTTGTCATATGTATAGCTGTGTTTACTTTGAACGCATGTTGGAAATAATTATAAAATAGTTGAAACTAAAGTTTCATCAATAGTTGAAACCTTTCTAGACAGTTGAATTTTCATTTTTTTTGGAACATTTCAGATTTGAAAGGCATCTAGTTATAGTTTTATTTTGGAAGGTGAGCCCTGAACCCTTTGCAATTTCAAAGAAACTGGATATAAAAGTAGTACTTGAATATTTTTGAGTGGGAAAAGTAAATTTATTTGAAACTGTTAAATTGGCGTTATTTGATTTCACCCCTTTCCTCACTCCCGTATCCAAAATGTCAATAAAAAGAAGTATTGAAAAATTATCTAGTGGAAATGTATATAAAAAACGAATGAAACGAATCAGTAGTATTAACCAAGTTTAATTACACAAAAGTCACTCAATATTTGAATGAGAGTAGAGCAGTTGTTATCAACATTGCCATCAGAAAACAAAAATTATTTTGCAATAGATAAGTTTTTGTCACACATCAAAAATTCATGAATCACCACAGGATGATGAAGAATAGTTCTTAATCGTAACACAACTCTATACATTAAATACTCGCAGTATACTTGAAGTAAATAATATAATATTGTCCTCTTTTTCATTTGTTTCTTCATTTTGCTGGGGCAGTAGCAGCATTTTCTGCACCATCTGTCTTGACCATTTTGCCAGAATCACCTAAAAAATGTTTCCAATATGATCACTAGTTGCTAAAGAAGTTTTGCGCTAAAAACTAATAACAAAATTTGGGCACTTTTCGAAATTAGTATCAAGATTCAAATCTGAATGAGGTTCCACCATGGTTATGATGAACTCTTTACAGAATAATATCAACAAAAACATCTATTGCATATAATGGCACACTATTATTGGGTATACCTAACAAAGAATACTGCTAAAAGTTCAATAGTTGATCATAAAACGAGATAGGCATGATGCTCTTCAAATGGCTCAGGGAGTTATTAACAAACTATCCCAAATATAATGTCCATGACCATGAGCAGATGCCGCTGACACCAAGGAGAAAACAAAATGTCATTTTAACATAAAATTTGTATTGACATTTAGGAAAATTCCATGCCATTTGCCTGGGTCCTATCTGAATATACTATTGTTGACCGTCTTATTGATTACATGCAGAATACACAGAACTAAAACTTTGGGTTGAAAATTAGATGACTCATTCACTTTATTGTGAGATTTTTCACTAAACATTTTACAAAAAGGCATTGCTAGCAAGTACTCGCTAACAACACCAAATCTTTTCTATTTGCATTCGATTTGAAGCTTTTGGCAAATAAGATCATCAGGTTATCAAATCATCTAAAAGAACAATTCGTTCAGGCCAGTCTCAACTCCCTACACGGTAGGTTAATGGACTGACACCTATCAGAAAACAACTACTTCCCAGGTTAATACCATAAAGGGCGTTGGATTATATCCGACAGGCGTCAGTGCAGGATTCCTCAATGAAGTTATTCCTGCATATGCTGTTGGCGATACACTTGCTGTGAAAAGTTATCAGGTTATATTAAATTCATTCAACAAGATCTGATTGGTCTTCTGATTGATTGGTGATGATTGGTCAGAGCCCTTGAACAAAGCATGGGATTTGCCATGTATGATGAGATAAATTTAGTTGCAAAATTGTTGTTCTTTATGAATTTGGGCAGACTAAAATAACTTGTTATTCCATGAAAGAATAATGAATTTTTACCAACTTTACTTTTTATTTTAAGTGTGCTTATAAAATGACTATTTGATTTGAGAATCATAATTATTATTATTACATGACACAAACTGTAGCAAAATTTTGCCTATTCATTCCACACTGAACATTATCAAAACAAATAAGGCTTTGAACTGTTTGTTATATAATTGATTAATGTTTTTTATTCTACTCATCTAGGCTCTGCGCTTATGCATAAACAACAGAAGGATTCTAAGTGGCTGCTATGTTCATGGAATGCTTCAAAAAGCAATTTAAAAAATTGACAAAAAACTTACTTTCCGTGCCTTCTTGTTCTTCTCCAGAGCGACGGCGTTTACGTCCAAATCTATCGTCCCTAACCTTACGAGGCAAAGGATCCATTCCTAAAACCTACAAAACCACAGAAATTAAAAAAAAAACAACATTGAAATCAACAGGATCATACCTTGTGTATCTGCCTATAAGCTATTAATCTGAGCCCGTGTTGAGCAGAGCATGTGAGATCTTCACGTTGTTGAGCAGACAACGCTGCACAGGCATCCGGATTGTCTTTCTCGCAGGGGTCTGCTAAACCTGGCCCTCCAGGTAACAACAAACCGCTTGCTACAGCTTCCATCACACGCCTGAGAGCTTCTCCAGGTGAAAGCTGCGCCCCACCCGGTACTGAAGATATAACCTTTTCGGTGAGTAATTCCAAAGCCTTGAAGCGAAAAAAAACAATAAAACCTAAATCGGGCAACTTTACCAGAGACTTACCCATGAAGTGAACGGTGTCCAAGTAGGTACACGCTCACACAGATCCCTCAAGATACGAATTATGACAACGCAGGAGTGTAAACCTGTAGCTCTAGCCTGAAAGCACGTATTGGATAAAATTTTGGTCACTATCACAGATTCTAAGGGTTCTATCGTGTAATTCCACTTGGATTGAACAATAGCATAGAAGGAAATAAACTTTCAATTGGGTTGTTCACTAAAGAGGGAAATGATTCCTACACAAGTTGACTTGATCCAAGATATTTTGGTAAGGGAACGTAAGCAATATTGAATGCAACAAATTAGGAAATTGAGTAGACAAATGAAACGAAATAATTATGGAACTGATATGAATTTTTTTTTGTTTCTGAAATCAGACGAACACATTCTGGCCTCATAATTAGATTTGAGGCTCTTTTACACAATTAGGTTATCTTCAGAAAAGGAATTCAACGCTACAAAATCATTTGTCTTGATAAGTCTCAAGTATTTTGAGAATTACAAAAATAAGTTTTCACTGATTTTCGTCAAGTAGCGGCCAATTCCATCACATATGATTAATACTCATTCTCATTTAAACATCTAAAGATTAGAGAGAATAATCCAAAACTATCTTAAGAATGTAAATTAAAGCCAACTGGTGTAGGTTTGAAACATATAAATATACGACTTTTTCATCAAATCGATCATCAATAGAAATAAGCTTCAAATTTGAATCAATTTTTTGACACTGTCATCTATCATGACAAAAAATACAAACTAATTTGTGTTGCTCAAGTATTTTTTGAAATCTGATTGGATGAAAAAAAATTAGCAAATAAATAATGACGTCATATATGGGAGATTTGACAACATCAACTTTTAATTACATGAAGATGGTTCATTACAATGTGTCAGTCTGTTAGGTATGTATTAAATCCCATTAAAAAAAACGGTGTTCCCCATTTACACGAATAAAATAATATATTTGAGTTTCACGAGATCTTTCAAAATTTTTCAATCATACAGTGCACTCCAAGTGGATCTAGATAAATGACGTAAACAGTTTACACTAACTTTTCTAATTTGTTAGCAGAATCTTCATTTCTTGAATTGTAAAACATTCCAAGAATATTCAAAGTCACCAATGAACCATCTTCATAGTTGAAGCACTGATAATGTATTGGAATCTTACTTTTTTCAAGTGCCAAATTATGAATGAAGTTCTAGACCTCCATACTGTGAATCTATTTACTTGGGTAGTCAAACACTTTTCAAAAATTATTCAATTATTATATATATGTGGCAAAAAAAAACAGAAATGATGATTAATGAAAGATGCTTCTAGCATCTTTCGGATTCCTTAGATTATAATATGAGAATTAACTATCAATCGATCAAACATATTGAAAGTGATTTGTTTATTCAAGAAATAGAATTCAGTTAGAAAAAAATTCAAATTAATAGTGAATTGATGAATGTTTGACCACACAATTTCTTGAATCTATTAGTCATCGAAATTTGAAGAATAGTCAAGTTTACAATGTTAAAAAGAAATAAGTATACATAAAAATCTCAAGTTCTGAAGATCTTATTTTGAGACAAAACAAAAATTCCATAATCTTTCCACTAGTTTTACTTGATTTTTCATTTGAGAATGTTACTGAAAAGTTTCTAAGCATCACGAAAACTTCTCTCTTCAAATGGTTTTTCAAATAAAAACTTTGCTAAATCAACATGAATAATAATTTTCAACCAACTTGAGATTTTTTGTATTTTTTTTTTTGGAAATGGACATGTTTTGGAAGAAGTTGTGATACTCTATTCAGAACAGAATACCTGTACCTTGGATGTTGATGGGCCAATTCCTGTTTTGTTAAGTTGAATTTGGTTTTAAAAACAATGAACTAAGAGTTTTGTTATAGAAGTACCTGTTGATGTTCTTGTATAACGAACAGAATAAAGTAAGCTTGAAGTATATACCTTGTGCTGTGCAAGATTAGCTGAGCTTTTTCTACGAAATATATAACATTCCATTTAGCACAAATCTATTTCAGATGACGAATTGGGAAGATTGGCCCTTTTACCATTCATACAATTGATAGGGTTTAGATGAATAGTGGGTAGACCTAGTAAAAGCAAAGAACATAGGACCCTGTCACATCCAAAGAACAGAGATATTATGTCAGCAAGTGAAAAATATTCAAGGTTTCAGATTGCGTAGAGTTTCAGTTTTTTATAAATATATATTCAAGATACTCGAAAGTATACTCTCTTCTATTTAGTGTTTAAATGACATTTTAAAATTCTTTTGGGTTTCACATCTGTAGACACTTTATATAACAGGATTTCAAACCTCAAATTTTGTCATATTTAAATAAGATCCTCGTGGTAATTTGTCCATTTCCATTAATGGAGAATACAAATTCAGTCACGGTATCAACAATCACTACTTCAATAAATTACCTGCCTAATGAAATATAAATAATTCTTATATTCCAGAATGGTTTTTTTCACAGCTTTTGATTACTAAAAATAAACTTTGACTATTTTAAAAAATTATTAAATGAAGATTTAAACCAAGACAGAGGGTAAAAACTTCAATTCTGATTTGAACTTCTTTTATCAATACTCTCTCCAGTGAAAAATTCCGTTTCTAATAAATCGTTTTACATATGATTATTTGTCCAACATGAGACGTCATTTTTTGGTCAGACACATTTTCAATGAATTCAATTTATATGTCACAACCCAATTTCATGATACTCATGATTAAAACATCTTTGAACTGAAGTTAAAACGTAGAACCCTCACAAAATTCAAATAACGAAAGATTTGCCGCATGAGATGTGAATTTTAAAATTAACCTAAACTCTCAAAATTGAATTTTGGCTAAAAAAGGGAATAGAAGTAAACTTAAACCCCGTACTTATGAATTTTAGAAAACTGCCAATTAGAATTGTAAATAAAAACTCCGATTCCCTCGATGTTACTACCATTGAAAAAACACATCATCTCAAACATAACCTTTCTGTGTACGTATATAAACAATACTCATTTCTTAGCATCAGTTGGCAACAATTACAATTCGGTAAGTAAAACAAGGTGTGAGAGAGGAAACAAACCTGGAACCATTTGGTATGTCTGAGGGCTGCCAGCGCCTGGAGACACTTGCCGCGTGAGAGAACATCCCGGTCGAACCCGCCGCTCGCAGCTTCTAGACATCAAAGAAAGGGTGTTTGACCATCGCACGTTCACCACCGCCACGATGGCGCCCCGTTTCAGGAACGAGGGCAGTGGCAGCGATGAGCCGGTTGATCAAAAATCCTTAGTCCCACACCACCTAAAATCAGCTCGAAAGCAGACACACACCCCGCAGTGTTGATCACAACTATTGGACGTCAAGGTTTATTTATTGTGTGCTTTCATTTATCTATCAAGGAATGGGTGGAAAATCTGGCTCGAAGGACTAATATAAATATCATTACTACTTCTATGATAACAAATGACAAGAAAATAATTAAAGGCCACATGTTATTTTTAATGAGAAATGAATTGATTCTACAAATTAATACAACATTGTCATAAAGTTAGGTTCAAAAGAAATAAAACTGATGTGATAATGAAAATTTTGTTGATGTATATATGTCTAATGGTGTTAATTTGATTGTTTTCAATATTCATTATAAATCTCCAGATTACATTAATACATTGTGTTTCATATAATACACAGGAGTTTTTATTTAAAGAACATTTTTCAATATCACAGGAAGTCTTTTTGAAAATTAAAATAGTTACTTGTGTTTAGGTACTTCTTAAGTAGTCTATTTTTTGTACTGCATAAATTTAGCCCACATCCCTAAAGATACCTGGCTGAATAAAGGTCAATTAATTTCAGAATAGAAGGTGTGATTGATGAAAGTCTGAGAATGAAAATTGACACATCATCCTGTATAGCATTATAATTGAAAAGAATGAGTGAAAGTTTATTGAACACAACCTATAGTTGACTAATAGGACCTATAGGAAGGGTTTTTTATGTTTTTCTGTTAACCAGCCCCCTATGAATGACAACCCTAAAAGTTGAAACTTGTGCGAGCTAAGGATTCACAAAGTCTTACCTCAATAATGAACGTTAATTATGAAATGAAGACTTTTTGACGCATACAGATGAAATTGAAATCATTTTTGTGACTGATTCACTGCAAACTGGAATTTGGTCCAATAATTATGATTCAACAGAAGGTTCAAGCTGTGGTACAGAATAGGCAATTAAAAACAAATGCTTTGAATAAATAAACGATCTTGGATGTGCATAAAAACATTCAACATTGATTTTTTCAGTTTTTGTTTGTGTGAAGAAACATTGTAACAGCCTTGATTTTTCAGTTTCTGAGAATTTCAAGTTTTTTTCATTGTTGCAACATCTGTTTAAAAAACAAACATTATTATTCATGAATTTTGTAAACCGCAATGATAATTTGTCACAAACGTGAAATCTTCTCAAATATTTTTCCAGTTGTTCTAGAAACAACAAACTTGAGAAATTTGAATGTTTCAATTGTCAGTAATATAAAGGCTTGTTTTCAAAAGTTATACTGAAATAATCTTCCAGTGGTGGCAACCTATAAAAATTGAAAAAGAAACAGAATGCCAGTGTCTCTCAAAAAAAAGTATAGTTCAGTGTTACTACTGAACTAATGAGAATTTTCAATTTAGTTGTGAACATTTATATCCCAAAAATAAATCAATATTTGCACTTATGATTTTAAGAATACTAATTTTCGAAAATTCCATTTTTAAGTTTCATTTTCAACTCATTTTATATGTACACCTTGCTGGTTTGTCTTTATACATTCCATAAATTGTATTACTCATAAATATTTCAAATATTTACTGCATACTTCTGTATTTTTCAGTGTTTTCAGTCAGGCACAAGCAATCACTTGTTTCTGTGACTCATCAATGTCACACTCCCAGCATTGTGGTGTCTGTGAATGGTCAGCTTTATTTAAGTAAGCATGTAGCGAATTCAGAATAATATTGTACAAATTTTCTAACAGCTTGAACCTTGTTCGTTTTCTCACACAACTCTCTTCTGTTCAATCAGCATTCACTCTCGTTACCTGTCTGCTCCCTGATCACCGGGCTGGTGAATTGAACTAGCACATTACGATCCTTCCCCATCACGTTGAGACCAGCTTCGGGTGCATTGATCGTCACCCTGTAGGTCTCCTCTGGAGCGATTTTCTTCAAAGCTGGAGGCAGCAGTTCTATCACCTTTTTCAAAAGAGTGAGCGTCGGTTTGTCTGCGCAGAGTACAACCAATTCGACACGTGTTTCGCCCCTCAATACCAGCCCTTTAGCGAGGTGTCCTACACGCATTACACCCTTTAGAATTCTGTTTGCGTCACGGTCCTGTTGGAATGAGAATCTGAAAACAAAACAATGCAGATGGCTGGAAAACAGATTCAATATAATTTTTTCAACAAATCAAACCATTAAAACAATAATCAATGTGACAGAAAAAACTCTAATGAAGTGCAAAGAATTTCTAATCTGATCAGAATTTTTTTTGCATGTCATATTCACACTGAGAAATTCTATCATATCTATACATGTATGGCATCAATGCTAGAAAATATTAATTTTGAAATGTTTTGCCAAACTTTTGAACGATGAAAAATACTCACAACTGATTATCACGACCGTCTTCCTTCTGTTGTTCAGATTTGTCACTGGGAATCTTTGCAGCTCCACTAGCTTCTCCAGCCTTATTGGCAGCTGCTGCATCTTTTGGTTTAGCTTCAGCCATCTGATCTGAAACCATTTTCAAGGCGCGTTCCGTGTGGGACACAATAGTTTGGATGGCCTGCAGTTCCTCTTCTTTAGGATATATTTCAGCATGTCGAGCCATTACATGTCTATCGTCGCTGGACTCCCATCTGCGGGCACCTTGGAAGAACTGAAACAAAAAAAAATTATAATAATATAGTTCATCTCATCTCACTTTCTATATTGATCCGTGTATTATATCAAATAAATTTCCTGTCAAGAATCTCGTTGAAACGTTTTATTGATCTCCCTTGATTAGCACTCCCATTTTCATAAGTCTGGGTACCTACATCTGTTTTTATTCTTTTTGACATCTGCAGTTTTTTGCTTTCTTTGAACATTCCCATCTCATCTTCATTTACAGTGAATAATTCCATCTGGCTTCCATCTTTCAACAATCATAGATATATCTACATCTTTTCTCGCCTTGTTCATATACCTTGATACCACGACTTTTCATTTATTTGTAAACATTAATCTTACACCACAGACTAACAATACCTTTTCATAACTTCATTTCAACTTAATGTTGTGATAAAAACTTCTTGTCTTCATACCTCAATCACATCAAAACAGCTATAGGTTATCTTCATATATCTTACTACATATCTTTTATATCCTCCATTTTAACATAGTTTGTACCCATGCACCATTTTTATTTTTATTTCAGTTGGTATGTATTGAATTTTTTCAAGTATTTACAACCCAAGTCTATAAGATTATATCTTATGATAATAAAGCATATTATTATTATTATATTATTAAGATGTATGCATTTTGTTTTTCATTTCTTTTAACAATAGGTTACAATTATTTTATTACTACTATCTCGTCTTCACCTCTCTTTGTCAACTCCATCACTTTTGACAGATTCTTGTTATTTCCCAATATTTATATCTCCAAATCCTAACAAAAAGTAACAAAACACTCCATTATAATTACTTACTGGAGGAGGTCCTACGGGATATGGTCTTCTGGAGAAGGGACCCATACCCATATATTCATCATAACGTCTGTGGTCTTCCCAATATAGACCTTCGTCTGTTTCTGGATAATGACGCCGAGCCCAAAACTCTTCCCTCATAGCCTATAGAAAAATATTGTGAATCAGTTTCTGAAAACCACAAAAACTCTTTGAAACACTTACGGCTCTTCTCAATTTCTCTTCTTGAATCTTCCTTTGCCTCAATGACGGTTTGACGTCAACAACAAGATTGGGATCAACCTTCTTTTTATACTGCAAGCGATGCCTTCTGCCTTTCATGTGCATGTCTTTAGCATTCGGGTCATTGAAATGACATTCACAGAGTTTGCAGTTGAAACTGATGACCTACAAAAAGAAATAATTCATTCATACAGAACTTATATGGAAATCAATATATCCCACTTTGCCGTCATCACTCTTGATTTCTTCAACATAATCCTGACCAACGGGTTGTACATCAGGTTCGGGAGTGTCATCATCTTCCTCTTTCAATTCTCCATTGTCAGAAGCAACTCCTAGTCCCCCAGACTGTATGAAATTGATTTTTGGTCCAGAAGTTGAAGACTTTTTAGATCCTCCAATAACTTCTGGTTCTTGAGGAGGAATTGGTTTTCCCAATTTGGTATGAAGCAGGACCACTTTCTGATGTTTTGCTCCTCGAATGTGGGCAGCATAAGCATCATTACCTGAATTTGAATCATTCATCCAGAAAAACATTTTCAATTATACATGGAGATATTAATTTACCTGTACAAGTTACATCACATAACTGACATCTGAGGGAATTTCCAGAACGGTTTTGATTTGTTACCGCTACAGATGCAGCCATTTTTGTGGCTGCTTCACGTTTCTTATGCTTCTGTCCTTCTAAATGTTCCTTATATGTTTGAGGACCAGCACAACTGAAATTGTATAATATAAAGAATACTCATCGCTAAGATTTCAAAAAAAAAATATCAACTCAATAAAATGCCATTTAATGAACATTTCTTCAATATTACCAAAAAAAATCTCCAAAATACTTCCATTTTTTCCTAAAATTCATTCATACCTATTAATATAATTTGAAATAAATGTATTTACTATTGACTATTACGACATCTTGCTTGAGTCGTTTGATTTGACCAAAGTATTACAGAAATTTCAAAATCATGGTATGAAAATATCATGTTATTTATTGATCAACCAGTATATTGAAAATACTGGATACTTTACAATGGACATCAGTGAAGATTAGATTTTCTAAATTAACAATGATTTTCATTCAACACAAGCACTTTTCCCAATCACCAGAAATGAAATACTCTTCTCGACACGCTTCGAAAAGAGCATTGCATTTCTGGTTGTTGGGAAAAGTGCTTGTTTTGGATTTATTCTACTTCAGAGGTTAATAATTAGCAAACACAACACACAAAGTCATTTACATTTTTTTCCTTATATTCACACCATGATAAATCAACGTGTAAATCTTTGATAACCTGACATCTGATGAATATTTGATGTTTTTATTATGAAAGTTGAAAGTTTTTTGTGATTAATATGAATGATGATATTTCTAATTCACTGATATTTTGTGGTGTACTAGCCATTAAAAGATTTCATAAAAGTCATAGAGCACATCATTTTTATTTATTGATTATTTGTTCTGAATGAACTATTTTATGCCCCAGAAAATTAATATTTTTTCGTACGAGATTTAAATGTTATTCAATTTTCATACCAGTACCAGTCCAAAACTACATCCTTGTGGATGCCTTTCCTGGTCGACTAATTTCTCCCATTTATACAAATTGCTGTCTACTATACAAATAAAGCTAGAGTAAAGAAATTATAATTACCTGATCTTACAGACATCACAGTAATGCAACTGTTGAGGCTTGGGAGGGATCCGGTTCTTTATGTGCTTAGGAACGATGCCCCCTTTGTAATGCCAAATTGGCTTCCCTGGTGGTTGATGTGCCAACATCTGAGCAGCCGTATAGAGTGCTGCGTCGTAATCTGAATATGTGGTTGTCGAATTAGCCTCTAATGGGCAAATTGCGCATATAAGAAATAGTTGAGGAAAGGATTTGAGGTTAATGAAGTTCCACCAGTTTTATCAAAAATGTTATAGCGTTGAGTACATAAGCAGAATGGATATAACATGTTCCAACATTAAATAAACAAACTAAAACGTGGCATAAATATCAAATATTCATTCCGTTTACTCAGAAGTAAAACTGTGATCAGTTGTTATTTTCAGTGTATGGTAAATTCAACAAACTGTTGACAAACCTGCTTAACAAAGTGAATCTAAATCAATGAAACGGTTATTACATGCCGACTGGAAAATATTTTTAGAATGTTTTCCTTTGCCCCCTTGCAAGTTTGCAAACTTCACAAAATATTTGCAATTTTTTCAATCTTGAAATATTAAAGAAACAGTAAGATACATGTGGTCTACAATATTTCCAAATTAACACCAATGTAAAATAAATGATCTCTCAAGTAATTAGTGAATACAGTGTGTATCAGTAAAAAATTAATCATAAAATAAATTCCAGTAAGACATTATGGTTAGATTTTCACTAAACTTTTCACAAAACCACGAAACAATTAGGACTTCAAAATTAGACGCTAGCGTTATAGTGGGGAAAGTGGAAAACACAGATGTCTACATTGGATCTAGGTTATACATTCAATTATATCTGCAAAATCAGTGTTTTGACCCTATGTTTTGAAATATATTTTTTTGTGTGAATATTTTAGGATTTTGGAGAAGTTATTAGTGTTTATGTAGTTCATGCAAATACTTTTCGGTATATTGTTTACCAATATATCCATCTTAGTGTTGAGTGAATAGTATTCTCAGTTATGCGAATTTTCAAAGGCACTTTTATTTTTTTTTTTCAGGAATGATACTCTCCCGACATTTTGACTTGGTTTGAACTTTCGAAAATTGATTTTCAATGTTTAACGTACATTTGTATTTTGATATTTTTTTACTTGCTATGATTTCTGATTTTGAACCGATTATACCAAAATTACTTGTTTCGTTGGCAATTATTTGATTAAGTTCATTAAAGGTTTTTCAATTATATAAATTGACTGAAACGATAGGAAAATTTTTCCAAATTTTCACCATATTTATTTAGGACTTTCTTATATCTACATACTCTTTCAATCCTAAACTTGTTTACACAACTTGTTGACCATTTCACAGAAAATTGGAAAATGGATGTCACAGCATCGATATTTTTTTTTCACACTAGTCACATTGTAGGTCGTAGTGTTTATAGTTTCAACTTGACTGAATCACTCATAAATGAATCGGGAAAAAATGATAACCGACAAAATCTTCACTAAAGCACTAGAAGAATCAATATAACAACGACAAAAATGAACACTCATTAATGACTAGCAAGATAAACAATGTATTTTTCTCTAGTTCACGACATCAGCACAAAAAGGAGGTTTTGTCAACTTTTTGGTCCCCAAAAAAAAGCATTAGTTGAATGTCACATATTTATAAAATACATAGTGATCTATGTTTTCAAAATAATTAAAGAGTTGCTTCCAAAGCCTCTGAGTGAATATATCCTCAAATATAAGATTTCCCAGAGATGGGAAACGATTTGTTTTCCCTATAAACTCAAATGTCATATGTAATAGAATCTCCATTTAACACATTACAATTTATATGAAACAGTTCCATACTATGTACCATACTATATACCAATAAACCACATATACTATATTGGGTAGCAATCCTATAAATGTTATTTGATTCAATTCAATAACCAATCTTTGGAGTACAAACGGAATATGAAAAAGTGTTTTTTATGTATAAGTTAATATGCATTTATGAGTAGTTGTTTCCGGAGGGCTTTTTCTTCCAGTTTCTTTACAAAAAATCAATCTCTCCTAAAAATATACCCCTTTCAATTTAAACACGATTCCTACGGCTGAGATTAAATAAAATAAACGAATGAATGACATTACGTACTGTCATCGATGACATGAGTAGATTCAACTAATTCCTGACAAAAAGTCGTAATTTTAATAACAAATTGAGTGCTTCAGTTCGTAACGTTATCCAGATCGGTGCTGTATTGGTATAGTATCTTATTTCATATATAGGTTTATTTATTAACGTAAAATGGAATCATATATTTATAAACAAAACGTAATACAAAAATGTCAGTGCCTAACTGGTGGGAACCCCAATAAATGATAAGTAAAGAGTGGAAAAGTTAACACGAATGAACTTGTGGATCTTACGCTTAGATGGCACGCCAGGCACGTTGGCCATAGTGGTTTGAGCTGCTGGTTGAGCGTAAGCTGTTTGATACGCGGTGGCGTTTGCTTGATAAGTTCCTGTATACTGGGCAGGTTTTGCTGCCGTAGTCTGAAAAAAATTCCGAGCCATGATGCTTTGACTTAAACTTGGCTGTATTCAAGACAGATAAAATACCACTTCTTTCAAATGTTAAATTATTTAAATTATGGTAGCTAACTATTATAATATGCATTATATTTCATATATAAGGAGTGTACAGTACATTCCAGAACAAAACTATCAACCTGATTAAAACATTAATAATCCAAAAATAAATATTTTCAGCAGTCTGAGAGGTGTATTCACCTTCATTACAAACCTTGCTTTAAATATACGTCACAAAGACAGATACAAAAGCAGGAAGGTACAGTCATGAAAATAAAATCTACAATTCTAATTTTTAAAAGAGGCTACATTTTTTCAAATCCAACTTTTACTACACCAACATTACATTTATCAAGTTAGCGAGACAATATTCGAAAAATTTATAATTATGATTGCAATTTATTGCAAATCTAATGCTAATTAGTCGAAGAAAAAAATCAAGATGTTTTGCTAACTTGACGTCAAGTCATCAATCATTTTTGTGATCAAGATTTATAGAACTTTTAATAGACCATTAATCTGCTCAAAGCATTCGCTATATAGTTACTTCAAGTTAAAAAAAAAGTAAAATATTCTCCTTCGTAACCAATTAAACAACAATGAGAGCAAACTAACGGTCTAGTCAAAGTTCTGGAAAACTCAATAATAAAATACTTTTGTTGACAACCAATTTTCCTAACCGCTGAATTCATAAAACTTAGAATGATCCTATCGCAATCATTGGTTACTGTCAGATCTCAAAAATTATGCTTTTCTTATAAAATATTGTTGAAAGTTTAATCAACATTTTGAACGTTCATTGATATTGATATTTATTGAATATTGTTATTATTTTTCAAATGCAGGACAACAATTAGAAGAACTCCCTCCATCTTGGTATATTCTATAAGCATATATCTATTCTTAGGGTTTTCTAATAAAACATTTATTCAGCAATATAACAATTTGATTTTATCTCTTTCTACACTCAAAAAAATCTGAAAACATGTTTGGCTAACAGTTTTGGACAAATATTTTTCGACAGACTTTGAATTTTGATTCTTGAATGTACAGCACTTCAAATAATTTACTTGCAGAGAGCCAATCAATGAAGAAATTAAAAACTCTATGTACTTACAGCTACTTGCGCCTGTTGCTGATTCGGCCTTGGAGTATAAGTAGTTGCGTATGAAACAGGTTTCGCTGCTGTAGCTACCGCTGCCGATTGATCGTACCCACCAGCGTATTGTGCCGCTGGTTGCCCTATTTAAATTTATTTTTGAGAATGAATTGTTTCGGCACACTGATGCATCTACTGAGAAATAATCATCTTGACCATCACCCTAAGTTCAAATCACTGACAAACTGATATTATTATTGCCCCAAGTGAGCATGTACGGTCCTGTCCTATTCATCAAGTAGAGATGATGTGAGGGTTCATAAGGCCTTACGGCCTAATTATAAAGGCTGTCGATTAGTTTGAAGCAATGGTCACCAACCTTTTCGATGCTGAACTACTCTAATAATTTTTTAATTAGGGGCAATTAAAAGATGCGTGATTTCTAAGCCTGTAGCAGTCTTTCAATTGTATCTTTATAACCAACCCCTAGTTGAAAAAATTAGGTTCTCTTCAGCACAAAAAGTATTTGATTATACTGTCACTAATGGCATGGCAACTCAAAAGCATAATACTCAAGAAAATTTACTTGTAGATCCACATTTGAGAAGAAATGTCAAGTTTACTTCATATACAGAGCGGCTTCAATATTATGAAGTCCATTTTTAGGAAAAACTCCCAGAACTCATGTTTTACTGCCTGAGATTAATGTTTTATTTACAGAGCTTGGTCACAATAAAGGCATTAAACAATAGTACAAAAAATAACCATAGCTACTTAGTCAAATAATCACTCGGGGCATATTAAAAAAAAAAACAATTTAATACTTTAAAAGATAGGCACTGATAATTTGTAGTGTACAATCACAAGAACATATGTCTGAGGTTTTAACTTTTGAACTATAGGGTATAAATTTACATAAAAAAATGTTTTGTATTGTTGATATGATTGTACAGATTGTTGTGAAACATTTTATTTATTTTTTTTTTCATTTTTTAAATCACTCAAAGTACATTTTTTTAAATCAGTCAAAGTACATTTTTTCAAATCCCCATTTGCTTCAGAGCAAATTTGGTATTTTATTTTATTTCAGTCATTGAGACTTTACCTATTTGTTGTAACTTTTACTTCAGTTATACGATCACTGACCTCTTCCTTGTTATTGCATATTACTTCCAAATAATTTTACACTCTTCAACAAAAAAAATAATCAAATAATATATAGTACAGCAGAAAATAACCCTTTTGATGCAGAGAAGATATGTACTACGATTCACAAAAATATTTAGGGTCATAAAAGTTATCATAAAAAAAAATGTTTCTTCACAACAGCACCATGCATTTCAAAAGTTTAGATCTAAATTACATATGTTCAATATTCATATCAATTTTTTTCTCAAAACGGACTGAAAAATCTCAAAAAATAATATTAATAAACACCCCTATATGGTACATACCCCTAATGTACAGACATTACTCAACAAGAGACTTGACATACCTTGAAAATAAGCAAGTAGTGGATTTAATCAAAGTTTTTCAAGTATTGAAAAATTGAGTAACCTTAATTTTTAAATTCATATCAGTTTGTTTTGTTGACACTGGGTAAGTTCATACATTTTTTTCAATTACCTGCAAGTGCACATTGTTTTTTCACCAACAACAAATATCAATGTAGGTATATGATATACATTACATATACATACAATATGCATTACATTTCCTGAAATTGGGAGCTGATGAATATTCTGACAAACATTTCTCAGTAGATGCATGATTGGCCAATTTGGAATAAGACATTCCGATTTCTGACCATTGTACCAAATTTTTATCAATATAACTGTCATTAAAGGACGGCGACCTTAACAACAAAATGTTACCTAATCAATTCAAAGGATTTTTTTTAACTTTTCAAGGTTAAATAAAAAAATACCACGCCAAGATATTCATGATTTGATGAATAAGTAGTTTTCATTCAACAATCCCACTCTTTACCATCATTATTATTATATAAATAGGGAAAGAAGTCAAACAATAATTACAGATCAATGGGACAAATGATTTTGGCTTCCTTCATATACTGTCGTATTTTATAATAGAGAAAATACTATTCTCCAATATATTTTCGTTTACTTGTTACAAATTTTTATTCAAAATATATTGAAATTCATCTACACAGATGACCAGAATAACAAAATGAAATAGATTTTTATATGAAATTATTTTTGATGAAACCGTATTGATAAGGTTAGATCGAATAGTCTAAGGATTCAAATTCAGATATTTTCAACAATGAATCCTTATGGAAGTTTAACCCTGAAGTTATTCCATGAAGTCGTAGAAGAGAGCTACAAGATTGAATGATTCCCACATTCAGCAAATCCTTATAATAATCATGTCCTAAAAAATGTAGTGGAATATTCTATAAATGTAAACAAAATCAAATTAAAAGTACTTGGAAATTTCATCAAATGATGTAGAATATCGTTTCTACACATCTATTATTAGGTCCACCTGTGATATTTTATATTTCTCACTCATGAAATGATGTGGCCTATGGATAACATCCTTAAATAATGTCAAAGATATTTGTAATATTTATTGTTACATATACAGATTTCACTTTAGAAGACTTTGTCAATAAGATGTTAATTTCTTTGAGTAATAAAGCATATTTGAAAACTTGTGATTTACGAAACCACCTTAATGAACCTAACCAGACTACTAATGGGTATTTTGATCAGCAATGTTTGCATTTGTTTTTCATTCAACACAATATAACTTAAAAAACTAACTTATTGATAATGAGAATTGGATTTGTTTATGTACATAGATTAGTTGAGGTTAAAAACACTAAATTTCCATTCTGTTTCAAATACTCAACAGAATTCAACATTTTCCACTGTTCAACACCCAATATCAAAGTTACCTAATTCAGATATGATTATAGGGATTTTTTTTACTGGTCCTTAGTCTAAACAGCCTACTGACTGGTTGCAAAACTTGATTATTGACAATAGTCTTCTTATACTTTTCGTGAACAGCAATGTACTACAATTTCCAAATCACTGAAAATTCCTCTCAGCCATTCAACTCAATTACTGAACACCAAAATCAAATAATTCCTGTTATCACCTTGTTTTAGACAGGAGGTATACTTGAGCCAACTGCTGGAAATGTGAAAGATTATTTTAGTTCTATCTGGTTCCCATACCAGCGGGCGCATTTGGAGTTCAATGAATTTTCCAGTATCTGTCGATAAATATCAGCTTCGCGAATATTAACGGCAACTGTCGGAAATCGCCGAAAATGTAAGACCTCATTTTTTTCGAAAATTACAAGAAAACATGCAAAAATATGAGAACAGACAATGAAATCGTACCGTATCCGTACTCGTAGGTCGGTGTAGCTCCGGTGGCGTAGGTTCCTTGAGAAGCGGCCGCAGCGGCTTGGTAAGCTGCGGTGTCGTACGTGGCCCTCTGGGTGCCGTAAGTGGCTGCCGCAGCTGCAGTGGCCGGACTCGCTACTGCATACCCCGCCTGCCCTGTTTGGTAAGCCGCGCCAGTGGCCGCTGCACTGAAAAACACGAAAATTTTGCCTTCTCCTTACTTCTCCCGATCGTATACTAGTATGCTACGTGAATGCGCGACGTTAACTTGCTGAAACTGATTAAATGCTCGAAGAACTCATCGGATTACTACCAGAATATCGCAACTTCCGCGAAACCAAAATGCCGCCTAATGGACGATCGTGCGGTTATTGATCGTGCAAAATGCCGAAGCCAAGTCAAGGACGCCGGTAATCAAGCCAACGGTCAGAAGCGGAAATTATGCTCGCAACGTAGTCGGAAAGAACTCGAAAATCGGTTAGATAAATCTAATTTTGCATTTTATGCGAGATATCAGCAAAAATTTTTACTTACGTATATTGAGCTCCGCCGTGAGTAAAACCAAAATAATTATTTGTAGCCATTTTCCCAAGCACGTTGACGTTGACACTTCTTATTCAGAAATGTCATCACTCTGTGCTATTTATGTTCGCAGTCAATTGGGGGGGCGTGTTCTAGGAATATTCTGAAGAACCATTTCTGCAAGGTGGCGCTAGAGTAACTGAAAAACTTAGGTAAATCAATTCAAGGAGTTGGATATTTGCTAAAACCTCTTTTTCAAATTCAGCAAAAGATTTCCGGTGTATTGAACAAACCGATTTATGAATCCATCGGAACAATCGGTGATCCCATCATTCTCATCGGTGAATTTAACATTCGGAAGTGATCGATCATCACAAAGAAAACATTGACTGTTCCTATAAGGACACGTAGTCACAAACATTCAAATATTATTTGCTACTCCTATCTTCTGCATTATTCTTCCACAGAAGAGTGAAAAAAAACTCTTCATTATGATTAGTACACAAAGTATTATTTTGTGAGTCGACGTGATAATTATAATGCATCAGAAAATGTGTCCTTGCACTGGTTTTCTCAGGATTGAGGCATTTGAAAGTAATACTTCAATTAATCAACCATCTATTAGGTTTTATAAAGCCAAAAGGCAAATAACCGTTACGGAAGGATTTAAGAAGGTATCTTGGATACTTTAAAATTGTCAGTCTGCAATATAGTAGTTTCGAACAAAAGATAATCTAAAATATTTAATTGTTTGTTTGCCGGGTGGTAACGACTGGGTTATTGCCTCGTATCTATATAGTTGCATAGAATAATCCTTGTGTTAATCACTTGGATCCCTTCCTCAGGTGAAATATTTCGTCAAAAACTCATGACATACTTTTTTACAGTTACAGTTTTTCAACATGTTCATTGGATTTCAAGCTATTATCAATATGAAAACCCAAGAATTTTGTTCGGGGAGACTTGTTAATATTGGTTGAATCAAGCATCCGAAAGTTAACAAATCAGTTTTGTGGATATAGATTATTGTCACACCAAATTCTTTTTTTTTTAAATCATGTTGTATGTCATTGCAAAAAGAAGCTTCATCAATATTGTGGCAAATAATACGAACTTCGCAGATATATTCAAAAGTGAAATATCATCGAAAAACAGATTTTAAAACAGACAGACATATAGAACAGAAATAAAGTAGAGCTCAATACTGAACCCTGGGGCACACCGCATCTAGGAGTTTCAATCCGCGAATAGTGGTCAGTTTTTACCAACTGGTAGCAATTCTCCGGTAAGACCTAAGCCACCGCAACCTAATTCCTCTAAAACCGTATTGTCCAGCAGAATTCGGTAACATACCCAAACATAATGAATTCATAAATCAACAGAAGACAGCGATGTTTCTATCCGCCATAGGTGTCACCAGTGGCACAGATTATGTGCTAGGGGTGCTGTCTGAACCACAAATGGATGGGATCGATTTCATGCATTATTTGTGGTTCAGTCTTCGGTGGTAATGCGTCTTCGTAAAAGGAAATGTCATCTCCCTTACTTGGTATTGTACTTTAAAAGGGTAGTTGAATCAAGCAATGCATTTGTGGTTCTAGTCTCTAGTTTACAACTAGTTGCCTCGCAATGAAAGACAAAAGACGAATCTCTTCGGCAGTCGGTGTCGAAGCTTGGCTTCGCAACTGACTGCCTTGAGGATTCTCGTTTATCTTTGATATTAGAGTTCTTCGTCGATCCCGTATATGGCGTCATCGTATGGGGAAATGTCATTGCCATCGCTCGGAATTTTGACTTATCTCGAAACTTCGGCTTTACACCCGATATTTCGACTTTAATTTTGAGATTTAAATCGAAATTTGAAGATTAAAATCGGAATTTTCGAGAAACGAATATGTTGCTTTTCTGCAATTCCCAAATGAAAATTGAAGTACCAATTCAACATTGTCGAGCAGTGTTTCTTTGTAGGCACGTGTGGCAGATACCTGGCTCTGTCTGCAGATGGCGCAGTGGACATCCCACTGAATCAACTGCAAAGAGATTTCATGACTAGCTGGAATTGTAGCTAAAAGGATAAGTGATCAGTTCAAAGGGTAAGGGAGCCAGGCTCCAACCTGACTAAATTCAAGATGACTTCCACCTAAAAGGATAAGGGAGCTGGGCTCCATCCTGATCGAAATGAAGACGCTTGGTCGTGTTTGATCACCGTGTAGAAGTAATCTATACGGTGGTTTGGTCGTGATACTCAGACCACAGTATACTTATATACAGTAGTCCCACTTAGCGTCGGCCCCTTTGATGTTGGTGTCCAGGAGTTTCAGTTTTTACAATGCTGACGTTTTTGACACTGATGACATTTCTCCCTACTACAATCTCAACCAAAGCGTCTAATCACTGCTCAACATAACTATTCATATAAGCTGCTCAAAAAAATACAGTCGATGAAAACCATGTTCGGTACCTGAGAAAATTGTACAAATGATAATTTTGCATTTGTGTAATATTCAAGTAACCCAGATCATTTGGACAATGATGAATTATGTTTCAGTAGATTTTAAAAATTCATGGGATCGGCAGATGTTCATATTAGGATGTGACAAAATATATTTTCATTTCACGGTAGGTTGGGTGAAACCCATTAAATTCGACAACTATGGAAGGGTTGCGTGCCTGTTTTGAACTCGTCGTTTGCGCAGACCTGAGACTGCAACTCCTGGGTCTGCCTATAGAAAATTCAAACAAAAAATCACCCGAAGTGGGATTACTGTATTAGTATACTGTGCTCAGACGGTACACACCGTTCCGAAGAAACCATGTCCGGTACTGATGATGGGACAAACACCCCGAAACCGGTCTATCGGATCGACCAAACGAAATTAATTTCTGCTTTTCATAGTGGGAAATAACTTGCGACGAATCTTTCAAGTTGAAGACGTTACACAGGTGCCTGACGGTTTTACTTCAACTCTGCGTGGCATTAGCTGGGTTAGTTAATTGTGGCAGATACCATGGTCGTACTGTCATCTTCTAGGCACTCCTCAAACTCAAGTTTGAGTAGTGCCTACAAAATGATGACAGTACGACCATCTGTCGAAAGCGCTCGCAGATAATTAATAGAAGATTTTATATCTTCTATTTATTTATTTATATATATATATATATATATATATATATATATATAAATATATATATATATATATAAATATATATATATATATTGATATATAAATATATAAATATATATTGATATATAAATATATATTGATATTCCGGAGAGGTGCATTATGACATGCTCAAGGTTGTTCCTTTCCTCTCATGCAGACCTACGACTTTGTAGGTACGTGTGGCAGATACACAACAAAACAACTAAGCTAGCTAATGCCGCGCAGAGAGTTGAAGTAAAACCATCAGACCCCTGTGCAAAGTCTTCGACTTGGAAGATTCGTCGCAAGTTATTTCGCACTATGAAAAGCAGAAATTAATTTAGTTTGGTCGATTCGACCAAACTGCAGTCTGAGTAGAGCCTTGATGATGATAGCACGACCACCAGTCGAAAGCGCTCGCATATAATAAATAGGAGTTATAAAGCCTCAAATCCTTTTTGTAACCAGTGATATTTCGGCAAACTTCAGGGTTGTAGGGTATTGGTACAGGATACTATGAACATTTTTTAACGCACGGATCACCCGCATTATATAAGAATGCCGTCACCTATACACAGATAATTTCAGATGACCATCTTGAAATTCATTGTCTTCAGTCTTCCTCAGAGCAAGACTTAAGTATAATTACACTTGAAATGTTGACAGTGGCATACGGTGATTGTACTTTGAGACAAAAACATTTTTACAAGTGGTACAAGCTCTTCTCACAAGGTCGAGAAGATCCGACATTTGCTGAAACTGATTTTCATTAAATGATCTGGTTTTTTCTACAGAGCAAAAAGACTTGCAGTTCTGGTGTTCAAATGGCTGGTGAGCGCTGTGATAGATTACTACTTTCTTTTGTTTTGCTTTCAAATTGTTTTCAATAGTGTATCTTAAGACATTGTATAACCTTTCTACTATATAAAAATGAAAGATTTTCATCTGTATTATCGATACGGGGACAAGGTAAGTAAATTTAGATACTCGTTCAAAGCCTGTCGGAATACTTTTCAAGCAACTGTTTTATTAATTTATTTGAAATCACATTTCAAAATAACAAAATACCTCGTCAGCTTCTCAAAACATACACAAAATAACATATGTTCTCTTTATTTGTCTAGGAGTTTCCTTCTCTTCCTATTGATATAGACGGAGTTGAGGTTGAAAATTACCAATAAATTATATTTCCTATACATTTAAAAATACTTGCAATGTAAAAAAAACTATGGAAAGTTTGTCATCTACTTAACGATTGCTGTACCGTCTGTTTTGATGACTTTTCCTGAATCACCTGGAAAATAAGAGATATCAAATTAATAAAAATTCATAAAAGAGAAAATTATATATCAAATCCGAGTTTATTAATTCCATAAATCCCACATAACAGACTTACACAAACAACAAATTTACTAGTTAAAAATACAGGAAGCATGACGTGGAACACAACTGCAAACTCTTCATTTTGTCAATTAAGTTTAGCGTCACACAACTTAGTTCATCTAATCATTCCATGTTAGAGGCTTCAGTGCTCTCAGCATAGGATAACCAATTTTTGAATCCTAATAATGAAATCAATAAAACCCGAAACATTGCCAAGAGAATAGTAGCTTTTTTTACAATTAAATTTATCTGTATCCCAATCAATCAAGAAGTGATGAACTTACTTTCTGAGCCTTCTTGTTCTCCTCCAGAACGACGACGTTTACGAGCTATTCTATCTCGCCTGAATCCTTTTTGTGGAGAAGGTAAGGGGTCCATCCCTAATACCTTGAATAAAAACATAAATAAATACTTTCATTCGTTTGAAGAAAATTTCCAACAGAGTTTTCTGATATTTGAAAAAATCCACAATAGACTAATGCTAGATACACAATTGACAACAGTTCAAACTGTCGATTATAATATTTCTTTAAACTGCGTTTGTATTAACTATTTATTTGAAATTTTAATTAATACTGACTTTTGTTTATTTACTGCATTGCCTATTTTTTACAAAATACTTAATAAATTCAAACATATGTACTGTAGCATTTCTAAATTTATATAAATGAGTTTGCAAGTCTCAAAATTCTACCAATAGGCTCATTCTGACCAGTTGGTATGATAAAAGATTACTTTGATGATTTCTTTATTTCCTGTCGTCTTTCGATTCACATTTAAAGTTATAGGTTCAATTATAATTATTATTTGATTATTATTTTGTAAATTAGTCTCAGTCTTTCTATTCTCGTGCCTTACCTTGTAAATCTGCCTGTAAGCAATTAACCTAAGAGCGTATTGAGCCGAACACGTAAGATCTTCGCGTTGTTGGGCGTTCAACCCAGCCGTAGCATCAGGATTGTCCTTTTCGCAGGGATCAGCCAATCCAGGTCCTCCCGGCAAGAGTAAACCGCTGGCGACAGCCTCCATAACCCTTCGAAGAGCGTCTCCAGGCGAAAGTTGCGCTGACGCAGGCACCGAGGATATAACTTTCTCGGCTAGCAGCTCCATAGCCTACAGAAATGTTAGAATTATTGAATACTAGTAAAAGTATAAAAGCGAAGTGAAAGTAGCTGAGGTAAATCATCTGATGGCAATCAAAATTTATCCAAAACAATCGACAGTGTCAAAATTGTAATTATATGTCAAATTTGAGTAAATTTAATTTATTTTCTTTATTCAATACAAAAACTTTCAAATAGAACATATGCTGGTATAAAGAAGTTAACAAAAATGTTTGAGAAAAAATTAATATCTTGTGTCTGTCATTTATAACACTGTAGGTTTTGGTAGAATATTTTATAGTTTTGGTCTATTTCTTCCAACATTCATTCTAGTAGATTTTGAATGAAAGGCTTTTCAAATCCTTCAGTTCTTTGTCAAAAGGATTTTGGTAACGCACAATTTTGTGTAAATTCATTAATTAATTTACAAATGCTTACTTTCTGCTAACAAATATGATACCAGATATAGAACTCTTATAGGGCCTTTATTTTGCTTATCCAAGAATATCAAATATTTCATATTTTTGTCTATTATTACTTTCGGATCTCAAAAGAGTAGAACTAAAACTTATTGAATTTTGCAAATGGGTGGAAAGTTTTCCGAAAAAAAAAAAAAAAAGGAAAAAAAAAAAAAAAAAAAAAATTGTTCATAAGAGAAGAGTTTTTATATGTATTTAATGGAACATGACCCAATAACAGTAACGAGTCTTAAGAAGTCTTTTAGTAATCTTACATATGTTGATTTATAAGTTATGCTTACCAGCCTTTGACATCTCTATATGATGAAACAAAAATATTTCGTCTCATTCAGATCATTTGTTTTATATAAATATTTTTTTTATTTCAGTATTCAATACAAAAAATTTATTTCTGCAGATATAGAAACTTTTTTGACTGGTATAAATTTTGATTCTTCACATAAGAGAATAAACTCTACTTCGACTTACCCATGAACTGAGTGGTGACCACGTAGGAACTCTTTGACACAAATCCCTCAAAATTCGGATAATAAGTACACAGGAATGTAGACCCAATACTCTAGCCTGAAATCGACATTCAATGAAATAATGGGCGCTAGTTAGTTCTCTTGAGGGTTCTACTATGTTCATTATATACTAATACACCGATTCCAAGATCCATTTTTTTGGAGGTTATAATCAAACTAACAAACAAAAATTACTAAATCACAGAGTTGATACTAATCTCAAAATACAAAACTGAAAGTTGAAATATAAATTTTAGTTTTGAATGAATGTCGTAAACTGTTCCAAGCCAGATTTTTTTTTTTTTTGAAAGAGTAGAACCCCTTCCAAGGACTTAAAACCATCAAGTTTATTTTTGCATGAGATGTGACGTTTTCAATTATGTTTAATACTCAAAAAACAGTGAATTGATGCAGTTAAAAAAACTAATTATTCGAAACAAAAAAGGGAATAGAAGTAAGAAAGTCGAGGATCAGCGAAAAATAAAATTATGAACAAACAAATGCTAGAAATGATAAACTCCGATTCCCTACATGAAACTACGGCTTATAAAAACTCACATCTTCATATAAATTAAAACTACTCTAAAACTAGTCGGTTTCCGTTTCGTGTCATTTTTTTAGTTTCCGCGAAATTCATGATATAAACGACGGACAGAATGAAATGGAAAAAATCCAGAAAGCTGACTTTTGGCAGAGAATATAGAAAGCTGTTCACCATTTTCACTACCTTCTGTTCATAGAACATGTAGATACATTACAGTAGAATCTCACTAATCTGACACTATTAAAAACCAGAGGGTGCCGGATTAATGGAATGTTCGGGTTACTGAATTATAGAGAAAAAACATATTAGATCTTGTGCTTTGGTTTATTTGACATTTTCAACTAGAACTTATTTTCACTTCAAAACAACCTGTAAAGACGTACGCACGTGAACGTGATAAGTTTGAGGTTAGACTGCTAGACGCCACGTGGCGACGGAGCGCCTAGGCGTAGAAGAGTGAGGAAGGGGTTGTTTGACGGTGACGGATTATTGGACGTATCGGTCTTTTGAAGTGCCGGATTAGTGAGATTCTACTGTATAATGAAAACAATGAAAAACACTATTGAAATAAGGACCCTAAACATAAGATCAGACAGAATCAAGTGTGGTTAAAATTAGTAGAATTTAAAATACAGGAATGAAAAAAAATATAGTGGTATTATTCAACAGACAAAAATGAATACTAAAAAAAAACTATATTTAATATGCATACATTGTGTCCAAGTAAATAAGTTTTCTTAGTTACCTATTTCTCACCTTGCATTTTGAAATGTTTTTACCTTCATATACGTTCATTTATAATTTTGGAGGCACACAGAAAGTTTGTCCTAGGTCTAAGCAATAAACAGTACTAGATACTACTAGAATTACACACCCTTTGCTGTCGGTCATGAAATCTTCATTGTATAATGAATAAGAATACAGAAAGTTTCAAATATTTTCATAAATAACTAAAAAAGTTGAAAATTTCTATCTCAGTGTTACTGGTCTAAAGAAACATGATCGTTAACTATGACCAACAGGCATAAATATAATTTATATATATTTGATTGTAGATAATTGAAAACAAAAAAAAATTTTCTCTTTTGTGTGTGTAAATGCATATATATGAACTTGACGTTCGAAGCCACAATAGATCTTGTTTTATATATTATCAATGGTAACGCCACCAAATAAAAAAAGGCTTTGAATGGTTCAGGACATTCCACGTCATTTGGCAGAGTTCTGGACATTTTCTGAATGCTCCAAACTATCACTGAACATACCACAATATTCTAGAATGTTCTGGTATGCTCTCGAATTTCTAGAGGGTACGTCCTTGAGGTAGAAACGGAAAATTTCTTCATAGACGGGGATAGAGGGCTACCACATCATATCACTAGTCATACCTCTTTAACTCGTCATAAATGTGTATTGTATGCCTGATATGATTAAATAATGTCTGTCTGTCTATTTATAATTCTCTGACCTGATTATGAGTCAAATTTTATAATATATATTGATTATTATTTTTATCGTCAGTTGTTAATCACAACAAATGAAGTTTGCTTTGTGTTATAATAGAAACCAGAATAAGTGCTACGATTATCTATTATTTTTTACATGAATTTATTTGAACGCCCAATAGTGATATGAAGAACAAAACTTGTTGAAGAATGTAAGAGTCCTTGATTGCAAAAAGAGATTTCGCATACTTAAGCTAGCGATCGCCAAACCTATCAGTAAACTTTCTTCCAACAACCTTTTATATATCTCTCTGCCAAAGGAAAAACTTTCTTTGGATTCATTTCCACCATTCGTCATAAAACCGAACTTTGTGCTTATACGCATTGTGATAAGAGACACAAACCTGGAACCATTTGGTATGTCTGAGGGCTGCCAGCGCCTGGAGACACTTGCCGCGTGAGAGAACATCCCGGTCGAACCCGCCGCTCGCAGCTTCTAGACATCAAAGAAAGGGTGTTTGACCATCAGTAGCTCACCACCGCCACGCTACCGACATCCCTCGTGTGTCACTCACGGGGAGGAAGGGGTGGCAGCAATGAGCAGGTTAGTTGGTCAAAAATCCTTAGTCCCACACCACCTAAAATCAACCTCTAAAACAGCCATATGGCACAGTACATTTTTTATAAGTATTGGACTGGAATAGACGATTTTGTCCATCCAATTTCATTTCGCAAACATGTCACATTACAGATTAGATGGAAACCAAATGTGGTGTTCCTCGAAGTGGCACATCGGACCCACTGCCATAGACTGTATTGAAATAATCTTCTCGAGTCGTTAGAAATATTGAAAAAATCTGGAAAATTAACGGTAATTGGATGAACATATCAACCACAAACCAAACAATAAATATTGCATTTTATTGTCTGTCAGTGCTGTCCCTGAGAGTCTTCTTATCTTGTAAGTATCAGTCGCCCACGTCTGATAAACTCCATGTTTACAGCGACTGATACACACTGTAGATAAAACTGTAAAAAAGTCCAATATTTATTAGCGAACATCAAGGTTTAAGCTGTATGAAACGAGACATTTAACATTTTATATACAAATACTCAATTGATTGTTGTTTCTCTAAAGTTATATGCGACAAAAAACACTTACGTAGGAAAAAAGAGACATTGGAGCACCTACCAGCTGTCCAAATCTTAAGTATGTTTCAAAAGTTAACTTCTGCCATTTGATTATTTTATATAAAACAGATATTCTAATACTATACAACTAATAAGACATAAAAAACTGATAAGGAATAACCGATAATAGTCAACTCCTAAAAATTTTCAATCTAAAGAGAATTTTTCTTTTCTAAAAAACATTTCTGTTCTTAATCAATTTCAAAGTATCAAATGATCCCATTACTGCTTTAAGATTTCAAGCTGGCTTGTGGAGGTGGTATTGAACTATAATTTATATTTTGCCTTAATTGTTGATTTATAAAGAAAATTTTCCTTTTTTAAAGTAGAATATCTAGGTACATATAAATTATTTCAACTTGATATAGGCGCTGTTGCCAATTGAATTAGAAACAAATCCCTTTAAAAAATCAAAACCCAACATTTGAAACATCAATTTGAACACTTTTCGAAGTGAATTTGAAAAACTCGTGAATTAAACTCAACTTTATTTTGTTCAAACTTGCATTTGCTGTAATAACCCAAATTGAGGAACATTCCCCTTTCTGATAGCTGATTTTTTTTGTTATATTGTCTTGATCTATAATCATGCCATTCAACTTTCAAACATTTATAGTGTAAAATTAAAATTTTTCCAACAAAATCATCAAACCAAATTGTTACTTTCAAAACACAATTTTAGATGCTTTTTAAAAAAAAAATATAAGAACTATCTGCATTTCATTTTGAAATCCCAAAGTAATAATTGGATCACTCTATATCTTCAAAATATCAGAAGGAACAAAAAGTGGGGGTCGCCCCAAAGTTATCTCTCATTTACTAATATAACAAAGTGGGGAGTGGTTAAAGTGACGTGTCACCTACTTTCGTAGACAAAAGCAATATTTGGCCTTTATTTAAAAGAAAAATTCCGAACAAATATACTCATAAAACCAGATTACATTACCAGGCTTTATCCAAATTAATAGTTGCTTTCGGTGATTCAGCCGAAAGAGACCATAAAGACCCGTCATTGAAGAAAACCAGCTTAAACCCTGCACAGTACTGTACACGCACATTCACGCACTTCTCCTCTCAATTAGGTTACCTTGTTGTTCTCTAATGACTGGACTCGTAAACTGCACAAGGACAGTTAGGTTGTCGTCTCCTCCGCCGATGACGAGACCCGCTTCACCAGCGTTAATGGTAACACTGTAGGGACGATCTGGGGCGACCGTTTTTAAAGCGGGTGGCAGCAGCTCGACGACCTTCTTCAGGAGGGTGAGAGTCGGCTTGTCGGCGCACAACACCACCAGTTCTACGTTCGAGTCACCTTGTAGAATAAGACCCTTGGCAAGGTGGCCCACTCTCATAACGCCTTTCAGGATTCTGTTTGTGTCGCGATCTTGTTGGAAAGAAAACCTAGAAAAGACAAGTTTGAATTTGAAATAGCTATTTATACCAGTGAGAGTGGTTTCTAATGAGTTAAGTTTTTGATACCGCAAAAACGGTCTATCATATGCTAATTGAATCTCAGATGTGATATAGAATACCTTTTTGGGGAGCAGTTAATCCAATCCTCTCTTCTGCATTGATATTACAGAAAAGAGGTGTAAGGTATCTGTATAAAGTGAAGCCTGGAGAGTCTTGCACAAAATGTTTTCACTACTGTAAAATCTTAATAGCCATTACCCTGTTTATTTAGCCTTCAGATGGTTTGGCTTGTATAGAAACATAAATTAAAGTTCAACTTTTTTTCTACTGCCTATACTACTCGCATTTCAGTACTAAGAAAATAAAACTGAAGAAAATACTCATCATGCAAAAACGAGGAAAACTATAAAAGAAGAATCCCAATTTGTGAATTTTGAAAATTTGAAAATGTTCATGCTAATTACATAACAAAAATCTCAAAAACACTGCTGATGTAATAGATTTATTTCTCATTAAAGCTTTATACAAAGGTAATACAAAACTTGGACTAAAGTGGAAAAATATATTATTAAAAAATAAAAATGTACATGACATAAAACAGAGAAACTGATTTGCAATCTCAAATGATCATCAGGTATATACACATGATATGAAATTTGAAAAAATATTTACTTTCAAAATTGGTATTTTTTTAGGAATTCTCTTACAGCATGAAAAGCATTTGCGATTAGGTAGTCATTCATTTATTCAATTATATCTAATAAGGGATGTCACTTTTAACGAAAGAATTATTGATAGAAGCTCATCTAGTTCTAAAATTGTATTAAATATGCTAAAATAAACAATACTTAGTTTATCGTTAAACAAATATAATTCCTTATCCTGAAAGTTCAGGAAAGAATATTTTAATTTGGAGTCAGTAAGCTATCATGAATGTTTGAAAAGCGGTAAAATTGTGGTTATTGTTAAAGTTACGTGTGGTAATAAGTCAATTCTAACAATTTTTTATCCGAAAGCGCGTGAATTATTTTTTTACTGAATTTCACTAGTTCGGACTTCCATTGTCTACTATATAAAATGATTTGAAATCCCTGAAACTACTAAAAAAGAAAAATTGAAAATGAATAGCTGAAAATAACAATTATATTAACCAAAATAAACCTGAAATGAAATAATAGTGAAATAAAATACAAGTAAAAATAGAACAAATGAATAAATATAAATGAAGAAATGAAAAAAGAAAATAAAAATAAAAAAATAAAAAGTGGAGAGATTCTAATTGTTCTATTTTTACTTGTATTTTATTTCACTATTATTTCATTTCAGGTTTATTTTGGTTAATATAATTGTTATTTTCAGCTACTCATTTTCAATTCTTCTTTTTTAGTTGTTTCAGGGATTTCAAATCATTTTATATAGTAGACAATGGAAGCCCGAACTAGTGAAATTCACCATGAAACATTGTCAATCACCTTCGAACAAATTTTTTTACTGCTTCACGACACGAACCAATTAATCCAAAACAAGCACTGCTAACATATTCACTGTAATATGTAGCATTCCTATGAATGATGGCTGATTCAATTTCATAACCTAAAAACCAATCTCTCCTGAAAAATATACCCTTCTTCAGTGCTATATCTTGCGGGATCTTTAAAAATTCTCCTGAATAATTCTAAATTAAAAATAAACTGATGGATGTAGCCGTTACTACGTAGTAGGAGATCATCATAAAAAATGAGAAATATTAGTTTACCAATAAAAGTGGTAAAAACATAGAAAGTTTTATTTCTCATTTGAAATTATTTATTCATTTACGGACTTGCCATTATACAATGAACATATAGTGTGATTGAAAAAATAAACAATTGAATAATAATATAGAATACCATAAAAGAAAAAAAAATCAATTAATTATTAATAATAATAATCAGCAGTTTCTTCATAGTAGGTCAATATGTTTAACCTGATTTTTAAAAGAGTACAAGGATGAGTCAAACATTCATTTAGGCCATAGCTAGTAGAATGGTGAGAAACTTTCAACAACTCCGACACTCTGGTTCTTCTTGAATTTACATTAAAGTTAATCCCTTTGTGTTAGAAATGGACAGTTCATATCACCATTTATAACTTTATGAAGAAGTCTTAGATCAATTTCAGCTCGGAGGTGCTCCAAAGTAGATAAATTCAAAAGCAGAATGTCCGAGTACTCATAGTCGGACCTCAGATAACCCAGCTTAAATGCACATGATCTCAGAAATTAGTTTTGTACTTTCTCAATCATACATATATCTGTCTGATATAGAGGACTCCATATCACGCAATTATTTTCCAAGACCGAGTGTACCAAGGAACAGTACAATATTTTAAAGGTATTTATAGAAAATTTATCTGTAGATCGTTGAACAAATCCCAATAATTTGAGTGATTTAGATGTAATGGGATCAATATGACCTTTAAAGGTTACTTTGTTATCAAACAACACTCCCAAGTCCCGAACGCTGTTAGTCGATGTTAGATTAATGTTTTTGATTTTATATGGATATACATATATACAATATGTTTCACAGCTCCCTAATTGGCAACGACAGGTGGTTATACACTTTTAGCCTATTATAATATTTCAATAATACCGTTAGTAAGTAATGGCAGTTTCAAATATTATATTTTATTTTCGATTCTTATAAACATATGAGGTATTCTTAAATCTTTCTTGATTGCTATAACCAACCTGGCAGTCTTCAAGACCAAAAGGGATCAAACCGCCAATATTCTATTGCTTGTAAATATTTGTCAGTGAGCTCTAACAGCTCCTTTTTGTTTAACTAAAACAACTTTTGCTTAAGTTGCTTAGACCATACTTCCCAAAATTCAATTCCATATCATAAATGAAATTCTACGAGTACATAATAAATTTAGCAGTCTTGTATCCCACTTCCTTGGCAATCTTTTTCAAAACAGCATAGGGAAAATAGTTGTTGCATAGTTGTTCTATATATCAATGTTCGAGCATTAAGTTTGTACTTGTAAAAAGTACAATTGTATAATAGAACTAATACTCACAGTTGGTTGTCCCGTCCATCTTCTTTATTAACTTCCGGTTTATCTTCGGCTTTAGTACCAGCATCTGGCTTAACTCCAGCTTTGGCATCTTTCGGTTTACCATCGGCCATCTGGTCGGATACAATTTTGAGCGCCCGTTCTGTGTGAGAAACTATACGTTGTATAGCCTGTAACTCTTCCTCTTTCGGGTAAATCTCCGAATGACGTGCCATAACGTGTTTGTCATCATTGGATTCCTGTCTGCGGGGCATGCCCCCTTCAAAGAACTGAAATTCAAAACAAATGAAAGAATAACTCAAGGCGGGGATTCACTCAACATACCGGTGGCGGCGGTGGGGCTCCAGGAAAAGGTCGACCTCTCGGGTAAGGTCCCATGTTACCATGTGAAACCATTGCCATATACTCTTCTTCGTATCGTCGACGCTCATCCCAATACATATTTTCTGCATTCTCTGCATAATGTCGTCTCGCCCAAAATTCTTCTCTCATTGCCTAAAAAATATCAAGTTTATTGCCTAAGAGTAACTGAAGAGAAGTAACGAAAAAGATAATTGCAAAGACAACTAATTATTCAAAAAAAATTACAAAAGACCCTAAGAGAAAAGTAAAATTATATGAATAAAAAAGGGGGACAATAAGAAAATATCTCAAAGTACTTGAAAAGAATAAAACAAATTGTTGGAAGTAAGTGCTCTTCACAAAACAGTGGACACGTTTGTGGAAAGGTTTTAAAAGTAACGTGAAAAAGGCTGCCAATGAGAGATCAATAAGCCTTCTTAATAAAAATGCAGCCAGTTCTCAAATAGTAGTAGAAAGTCATTACAGGACCAAAAATGCAAAACTGAATAAAGTAACACACATCATAGTGAACGGTAAGAGATAAGCTTGTTAGAGGAAAGAAAATACAAAAAATGCATACAAATAAAAAAAGTATCAACAAAATGTGTACTGTTCGAAATCGCAAAACCAAAATTCATTTCATCTTCAATAAACCTTGGGTGAAGTGTTTCATGGTTCTCTACGACGAGTCTAAAACATCATTGAACATTTAAATGGTTCAACAAAAGGAACAACCGTCGATGTCAGCCAAGATGAGAAAGCAAAACGAGCGCAACTTACGGCTCTACGCATTTTTTCTTCTTGAATCTTCCTCTGCCTAAGGGAAGGTTTGACATCCACCACAAGATCTGGATTTACTTTCTTCTTATACTGCAATCTGTGGCGCCTTCCTTTCATATGCATTTCTTTTGCATTGGGATCATTGAATCTGCATTCACACAACTTACAGTTGAAACTAATAACCTAAAATATATAGAAATTAGCCAATTGTCAAAAACACTGACCGACGATAACTCACAAACTTGCCATCGTCACTCTTGATCTCTTCAATGTAGTCCTGACCAACTGGCTGAATGTCTAGTTCAGGGACGTCATCATCTTCCTCTTTCAGCAAAGAATCACCATTGCCAGAATTGACGCCCAATCCACCAGACTGAATGAAATTTATTTTCGAAGTTGAGGATACAGACTTTTTGGAGCCTCCCACCACCTCGGGCTCTTGAGTCGGAATAGGTTTGCCCAATTTGGTGTGAAGCAGAACTACTTTCTGATGTTTTGCTCCTCGAATGTGGGCAGCATATGCATCGTTACCTGGAACGATTCATTTGTGTGGTTACTGGTTTCACGAGTTTTCACATGTCAAAAAATAAACACCTAGACTTGAGGTAACGATTCATTACATATGCTTCATCAATATCTGATGTGATGAAATACATACTTTTATATACCGTCAGTTAATGTTAACGCTCAGTGAGAGCTTTTGTTTTGATGATACCTTGCACTCAGTACAGAGATATACTAACATTGCAGTCCAAATTCGGTATTTGAGGACGTACCTCTTTTGTTTGACAATTCAATGCAGTTCATCATTCTAAAAATTCACAGATTAGATCTCTACACAAATAGTTGTTTTCAAAACTGATGAACTGGGGCCATTTTACATTTCATATCAAGTAAATTTAAAATAGTCCTGTCTAATGTTAGGCATACTGCAATATTTAAATTGCTGGATACCGGAGTTAGAATATGGAATGTATAATGCAACGTATTTATAATAATTGAAGAGTACTAGCAAATTCCATAAAATTGACTCAAAATCAAAACATGTGTTTATCTTTTACCTTATTTCATAAAAGCCTTTATTCATTGAAAGGTTATGTTGAAGTAGCCACGTCATTTCACTACTTGGTCAATTTATTTCAAATGCAGAAATTGATAACGCATATGCAAAGATCTACTGAACATACTATAGGTAATTTTCAATTTGGAAACTTAATAAAAAGGAAAAAATGTTTTCACTATATCCTCTACTTTCGGCACAGACAAAACTATCAAGAAAATTTTGGCAGCTTCCTAGCGGGAAATTTAATCTACCCCATCTAATTGATCTGGCACTCTACATGGAAATAAAAATCTAGAAGAGTATGGCGTTAGGGATTTTTTTTTCAAATATATGTTGTTCTTAAAATTGAATAATTCAACTGATAAATTTTATTGCAGATATTTTACCTGTACATGTGACATCACACAACTGACATCTGAGAGAATTTCCTGCACGATTTTGACTAGTAACAGCTACAGAGGCGGCCATTTTGGTTGCAGCCTCGCGTTTTTTATGTTTTTGTCCTTCTAAATGTTCTCGGTACGTTTGAGGACCAGCACAACTGAAATTTTGAATAACAAATGAATTAAATATAATTCTTTCCACTAACTAAATAAATCAATAGTAAGGCTCAACTCTTTCGGGTTTTAAAGAGCATTTTGAATAATTATCTAGAAAACTTACAATAATACCATTACCAACTTTTGTAATTTCGTTTTACAACATTTTCTCAGGTGCATACAAAAAAATCAAGTTCCCCGACCAGGCAGATGAACATACATGGTTATATTACTGAAGAGTAAGATCAGAAATTGTAACTAAACTGCTACAAGCAACTATGATTCAATCCAGTAGAATAAAATTTATTTTACTCATTTGTAAATGAAAATAATCAATGATATCCAATTTATTCATTGGTTTTACAGATTACAGTGAAAGTAATATAAAACACGTCACAAATTACATATAGGTTGACATTTCACATTTGAAACTGACAATTTCAAAAATAGAGTAAGTAAATTAAAATATATATAATTGAATGAAAGTATCCAATTAGCTGGAATAGAATTCCTCAATATTATAAAAAAATTTCGACAACAGAAAAGTTTTTAGATGCTTTCTGAATTTGAAGTCAATAGTTTCCTTTTAATCGATATTACCTTATCTTGCAAACATCACAATAGTGCAACTGCTGAGGTTTCGGAGGGGCCTTTGTCCTCATATTCTTGACTGCGAGCGCCCCCTTTTTGTAACCCTGCCACCCGGCTTTCTGTTGTACTCCAGTCTGTTGAGCGACATACATCGTGGCAGCAGAATATAACGCGGCGTCATATCCTGCATACGTCGGTGCAGAATTAATTTCTAGAGAAAGGTAAACTGTACAGATGAAAAACATAAATGTTTGTTGGATATCCACCAAAAAATTTCATTACACTTTTTCTACATTAGTATAAAATGTATCTCTTTATTAGATGAATGGTGGACATCCTATCAGATGCAATTTGCTAATGACCTTAGCAGTGGATTACATTACATGAAAAATTAATGAATAATCGAGAAAAAATCTTACGCTTTGCTTGTGTTGTAGGTTGAGCAGCAATTGTTGTCTGAACGGCAGGCTGGGCATATGTTGTTGGATAGCCTGTAGGATTCGCTTGGTATGTTGCTGTATATTGTGCTGGTTTTGCAGCTGATACAGCAGTCTAAAACAATCATCAACTGTTTAATAAGAGAATGGAGTATTTCGTTGGATTGTTAGTTTTTCAGTTCTCTATGATGAAGATATAACTTTTATTAAGAGTAATGACACATTAACTTAGAAGCCAAAATGATCAAAACAATTTCTGATGCAAAAGAATGGTTTACAGCTGTGATATCATTCAGTAACATTTTCGGAACACTTTTAGCCCACCCGAAAACACTAATTCTTTTGATAATATACACATAATAATTAATACAATGAATTTTTTGTACAATCAACACTTCCAAAAATCAATTTATCTGAAAACTGTAGTTTGAAAATACAAATTGATGGAATATTTGCCCCCATGTGTTACTGTTTATATCATTTACATAATACAGTTGAGAAGTCTGTTCTACCCATCTATTATCATACCCAAATACAGTCCGTTTTTTCAAATGGTATACTAGCCAGAGGCTGCTCACATGAGTGTTAGGCCTCTTTTATGTACGTGCAGTACTGAATAAATGGGAATCGAGGCGCCCCTAGTAGATTTTTCAATTGTTGATGTATTTCAATGAGTTTTTGACATTTTCATTCAATTTTACTTAATTTTTTATAATTAATCAATGAAAAAAATTTGCAGGTAGTGTAAAACTTTAAAAAACTTGGTTATTCAAATACTTACCGCTACCTGTGCCTGAGGTTGTGTCACTCTTTGAGGGTAAGTGGTTGCATATGTAGCAGGTTTGGCAACAGCGGCAGCAGCTGCTGCTGCAGCCTGATCGTATCCAGTGGTATAACCAGTAGCTTGTCCTGTTGGAATAAAAGATCGTATTACTTTGGTAATTTCTGCATGTACAAACATTTACAAAATTTCGTTTTGTTTTTACATATTTTTGACTGCTTCTCGTGGGGAAAATTACTATTTTTCATAGACAAAATGAAACGACAATAATGAAAAATAATGTTTTTCTTTTAAATGTGATCAATGTTTTTTATAGACTGTAGGAGGATCTTTTTTCATTGTCTTGCTCCAAGCACTATTATATTCAAAATAAATTGAACGACATCTTGAAACTGTCCCAACATTAAGGCCATTATTATTGCTAATCTTTATAGGATAAAAATTTTCAAAAAAGTTTGACAGTACAGCTCTTCAAATAATTTACATCTAGAACAAGTTAACTAAAAAGAATAGTTAGGATTGTTATTTCCTTTCATTGAATATTTACTTCTTGGGAAAGATCTCGTGAAAAAAAAAACAACTAAATTCTTAGGTGTTAATATAAAATGTAAAATGTATCCAGCATTAATTTTTCTTTGATTTGTTATTTCCATGGCAATTTGCCTGCGTGATATATTTTAAATATTTCAAATACTTTCTGATAAGTTTCTGTACATGCCCAATCAATTTCAATGAAATCACCAAGTAGTAATATTTCTTTAATTTTTATTGAAGAATTTTCAACTCTGAAGTATAAGGAACAGAATACAATATGTAGATGAAACATACAACTTTCACTTTATTTTTGTGATGAGCAGACAAAAATACTTCAGAGTACATGAAAAAACTTTTTGCAAATAGTGAGGTATCATTGAAATTAAATATAATTTTGAGAATTTTTTTTAATTACCGTATCCATAATCATATGCGGGTGCAGCAGTTGCGTAAGTTCCTTGAGATGCAGCTGCAGCAGCCTGATAGGCTGCGGTATCATATGTGGCCCTTTGGGTACCGTAAGTAGCAGCAGCTGATGCTGGAGTTGCTACCGCATATCCCGCTTGTCCGGTTTGGTAAGCACCAGTAGCAGCCGCACTGAAAATCAATATAAATGTTTCAAAGACACATTCAAAATTCAATTTCAACTTCATTTCGATATTTCAAACATACTCTGTCAAGATAGACAATATTCAACAAATATCGATCAATCACTGTATCGTATGGTTTGAGGAATGTATCTTATTGATAAAGCCTAGGTGTCCAATACTATTACACAAAACAAAATCGATACATATTTTAAAGGTGTAACTGATCGCTTTCTATACTTGAAAGATATTCGAAAGAAACTATTATTGAAAGTCTTAATGGAACTAATAGAACCCAAAACAATGTTTTATCTCAAGGGGGAGATTATTGTAGTCCAATAGTCCTTTATGGACTAAGGAGTTCATGGATCGTATATAGTTCAAACGTGGTACATATAAATTAGTATTCCTCCTAGTGGGGTAATTATGAATTTGGTGACGGAAAATAATAAATTGGTCAAAGTATGAGGGTTCATTACCGGACAGTATTTTGAAGATGAATACCATAGTAGGATAGAACAGACAGTCTTTCACAGAAAGCCAATCCAGAACTTCCAACATTGCTGTAGTTGGCGTATATCTATTAAATTTGAAAATTAGACGCAAGCCTCTATTCTGTAATTTTTGCAATGCAGACAAACAATTTGCATCAAGTTTTGATAGTAAAATAGCACAGTAATCGAAATGGGGTTTAATGATTGATTTGAAAACTGTAATAGAAGTCTGAAACGATAAGCAACTGTTTACATAGCCAAAGAAAAATCATTTTTTAGCAATTGCGAATATAATTGTAATGTTTTTTCATATTCAGTGCTTTTTTGTTGAACAAATACTGACTGTAGTAATTGCTTGGTGATAAATTTTCAGAGCGCAATACCACATCTTGGGTAAGATTCAATTAATGAAAAATCGCAGTTTTTGACAGCCAGTCACTCAGTTATGAAAAAAACAAAACTGTGAAGTATGAAAACAAGACTGTGAAGTAGAAAATAAAACTGCGAAACGTAAAGCGGCTTTAGTGATGAGGATAACAAAGTTATCAATCCATATTTCCAAGAACTCTTCAGATGGGATCACAGTTGATTTCTGGAAAATTTTATTGTTGAAACCTGCAGATCACTTGATAAACTGTTAAGGATTATTCAGTATGTGCAAGTGAATAATCATTTGAAGGATTACCTATTGTACCAGAGTATTTCATTTTATCATATGGGTAACGAGATTTATGCCGTTGAATCAATCGAGAATATTGCAAAAAAATTATACTTTACTATCCTTAGCAATACTTTTTTGTACATTAGTGGAAAAAGAAATAAAAAAATAAAGTTGACATTTTTTTGAGACACCTACAACATATAATGAGCGCCAAATTTCAGCTAGACAGTTACAAAGACTAGGACCTAGAAGAATCGTACTTTTACAGTGAATTCGTTGAATTCAAACGTTTCTAATGAAATCGTGAGTTGAATACACCCTACCTATACTAATCCTGGATACATTATTGATCTCGCAAAATGCCCGGAGTCGTCAAGGACAGCATTAAACATTTAGTTTTTGCCATTCCTTGGCAATTAGCAAAAAAGTATATATTTGAAGTATTGACACGTGTATTGCAAATAATTTCAAATATTCTTTCCTCACCTATATTGTGTTCCCCCGTGAGTAAAGCCAAAATAATTATTCGTAGCCATTATCACATCTACACCAAATAATTGCGCAAACCACTAGAGACATCAGTACATGCGACAATTTCACTAACTAAGATAGGAAACGGAAATAGTTTGGATTCAGATGTTTACCACAGAACACAGAATTCTATGTCTACCATTTAGCAGGGATGTAACATATGAGATGTCAAATATCTAGGACAAGTAGACCGAGTTGGGTTGTGGAAGACGTTTCCCATTTCTTCTAGATCAAATATGATATTAACAACAAAAACCAAATCTAACTTTACATCAAGAACTATTCATGGAGAGAGCCAATTTGATGACGAAATTGTTTCAGTGACGCTAACTTTGTCATCAAATTGGATATACCTTCAAAAAGGTTAAATAACAACATATTTATGATGCACTGTTTGAAAACTTTGGTGTATTAATGAATATTACTGGAGTTTTTTCTCAACACCAAATCGTTATTTTCAACATCTCGACACGTGTTTCGATCACTGTAGTCAAATTATGTTTTGTAGGTACCTATATATATTCAGGATCGCAAATTTTATATTAGTAGTAGTAGTAGTAGTATCTTTATTAATCATTAAAGCAATCTACAGATCTTTGCAGTTGAACACATAAAATGCTTATCGGACTAGTCAAATATGGATTTACATACTAGTTTGAAATCTTAATATTAAAGTAATTATATAATAAAACAAAGATTAAAAAGAATTTATTCATTAAATGTATAAGATTCACATTAATATTATCATATTGAAAAATATTCTTCCAGGGAATAAAATGCCTGATCAACAAGAAATTCATATAGTTCACTTTTAAATTTATTCAAGTTATTTTGGCCAGAACATGATTCCAAATATTTATTATAACATTTTATTTGTTGATATCTATGTGATTTTTGTCCAAGAGTCATCCTTGAGAATGCTTGATATATTTTGTTCTTATTTCTTGTTTCATGGTGGTGATTATTTGTATTCTTAGGGATATTTTGTTGTTTAAAATCTATGATAAGTTTGAATATGGAGACAAGGCAGGGTTAAGATTCCAGACCTTTTAAACAATTCTTCACATGATGTCAGAGGCGACACTCCCATCATACTTCTTAGTATTTTTTTTTGTATAATGAATGCATCATTTGCATACCTTGATGATCCCCAAAAGATAAGACCGTATGATAAAGCACTCTGTACATGGGCGAAATATACCATTTTTAAAATATCGTAGCTAACTGTATTTCTTAACTGCTTTAATAAGAAACAACAGAGCTCAATTTAGCTACCAGTTTATTAATGTGTCCTTCCCAAGTTAATTTATGGTCTATTGTGACTCCTAAAAATTGTATTGATTGAATTTGTTGAATTGTTTGTCGATTCATTTTTATAGTTAAATTAGGATCGTAACTAAGATTTTTGGGTAAAAATGTCATAAAAAATGTTATAACTTGTTATCAACTTGTTCAATGCTGTAATGGACATTCCGTAAATGAATAAATAATAAACTAAAATTCCATGTTTGAAGGTGATTGACAATGTTTCATGATGATTTTCACTAGTTCGGACTTCCATTGTCTACTATATAGAATGATTTGAAATCCCTGAAACAACTAAAAAAGAAGAATTAAAAATGAGATAGCTGAAAATAATAATTATATGAACCAAAATAAACCTGAAATGAAATAATAGTGAAATAAAATACAAGTAAAAATAGAACAATTGAATAAATAAAAATAAAGAAATGAAAAAAGAAAGAAAATAAAAATAAAAAGTGAAGAGATTCCAAGTCACGTTAGTTCACGACGTTTCGATTGTTAGTATCTATTTTTATTTATTCAATTGTTCTATTTTTAATTCTTCTTTTTTAGTTGTTTCAGGGATTTCAAATCATTTTATATAGTAGACAATGGAAGTCCGAACTAGTGAAATTCACCTAAAATTCCATAATAATAGGCACTAAGTTCTCAGAAATATTATTGCATTGAAACTATAACATTGTTGTCAGGTTGTGATTCTACATATTTTATCATCTTCTATTCAGATCACACACACGCAGCTAAATGGTCATAGAATAACGGACAACGTGTTTTACTCATTGAAGAAATTTCCTGTTAATGTATTCAAATGTATTCAACGGCATCAATGTTTATTGAATATATATTGAAAGTTTGAATTATATTCTGCGACTAAAATATGTAAATGGCAACGTTGTGTACACAGAGATGTTTGTGGGGCGAAAAAAAAAAAAAAACAGCAGTTTGAATTTGTCGTGAGACAGAGAGATATCTAAATACATATTGGCACAAAAGCTGAGCGCGGTATGGGCAATATTCATGAGCGTAACATTCGTTGAATAATACGTAGAGTAAATATTTTTTTTCTTTGAGCTGTTATTATAATTCAGTCTTGAAGATTTAGGTCTGTTTCAATACTGATGATAGTTTTGGAATTTATGAAAACAGCGCAAACAAATGTTGCCCATCCTTGCACTTGACTGCACCACGCTTACGAGGACAATAGCCAAAAAACGCGTGTCCGCGATTTTGCCCCATTTTCAAGTGTTATGTCCGCTAATTCACCTCTTTTTGATTTATAGCAGATACATTCATTAACATTTTTCTGTGTATTTATACTATTTATCCATAGTCAACGGCCGAATCAATTAGAAAATTCATAATATTTATATTTCGGACCCAAATGTCACGCAGGTAGCTATAGTTGCCTACGTGATCGGGTTAGTTGTTGTCCATACGTGATAGGTTTCCTTACCAGAATCATAGTAAAGAGATAATTATACTATGCCAGAATCACAAATGTGCGGTTGGCGCAAATGTGTAGTTTTTCGGCAAACAAGTATTGCCCAATAGCAAGAAACAAATTCTGGTGAATATACCAAATCCTTGCCTCTCATGTGAACCTACAATTTTGTAGGAACGTGTTGCAGATACCCGATGAAAAAACAATAACTAACCTAACTAATGCCGCGCAGAGAGGTGAAGTAAAACCATCAGATACCTGTGCAACGTCTTCCATTTCGAAGATGAGTCGCAAATAACTTCCTATATATGGAAAGCTGAAACTGATTTCATTTGGATAGGATGACCACCGACAGATCAGTTTTGAACTACTAGCTGCTCGTCAGTGCCGGGTGATTCAGAAGAATGTACCATTGCGCCATCTGCAGATAAAGTCCGGAAGAAACTTCACAAACAAATACTCCGGGGTGGAAGTGAGAACTGAGAATAATTACCGTATAGAAGTAAACTTCTATACGGTGGAATAATAAACACTTTGTATAAAACATATTTCGAGGAAGTACACATATGCCCAAGTTCTAGTGAATATATGAAACCCTTGTCTCTCATGTGAGACCTACGATTGTGTAGGTACGTCTAATACATACCTAATGAAAAAAGCGGTGACTTTTCAGAATTCGGCTTACTTTGTACACAACTCCATGAATATTAAGAAAAATAGCTTTTAGGTGATCAGTCTAGTTAACGGGCGGTTTGTGATGTGAGGTATTGGTTTGCTGAAGTTGGATCAATATTCAAGAAGATGCTTAGAGAAGTTTCTATTATTTTTTGTTATTTCCGAGGATCACCTCAATTATTTGAAATAATGAAAAATACAGCATGTTCCCTATTGGTTTCCTAAGATCAGAGGCGCCGCCCCTGAGTTTTTCTGCTAATTAATTACTCTTCTGTGGTCGTGTGTCATATTTGACATTGCTGTGTCAAAATTTATTCTCAGGTCATTCTCATTCATGAATTCATATCATTCCAATCTTGGGAAGTCGGTTTTGTTTTATTTTTCAAGTTCTATATTTCTGTAGTCTGGTTTATTTTCGTTTCCCGAAATAATCGCTATAAGACTTGATCGTTTGCATCGTGAAAGATAAGTAATATGGCTGAGCTGTTGTCAGTGCCCCTCAAAAAACCGAGTGATGTGGACATCATAAGTCCTTTAAAAAACTTGATTCAGTCAAGGTACAGCACAGCAGATAAACCTGAAGACTGTTCAGAAGCGATCAATGAGTTTTCCAAACTCAGGAGTAATGCCATTTGGAAGGCCTTTGAAAAATATGAGAGTTCACTGGACATTATTTATGGGTATGATTCATCCTTTTATTAACGGTTTTTTCGCCTTGAGTAACAATACAATGATATAATTACAGATACTACGATCAAATAGTTGCTCTAGAAAGTAAAATACCCCCTCAGGAGTTGCAGGTTCCCTTCAAATGGAAAGATGCTTTTGACAAAGGAAATATTTTTGGAACCAGGATGAGCCTAAGTATGTAAATTAATGTGTTAATCTAGTTGGTAGTGGGTTTTTACTGACATGATTCAATATAAATTGAATCATATGTCCAGGTTTGTGTTACTGGAATTTTATTAATTGTGGTGAAGGCACATCAACAATAAATACCCACATTCAAATTTAATTTTAATATGTATAATCATGGTTTGTCTTTTGAAAAAATTCATTGAAAATCAATCTGTATAGCATACTTCTTAGCAAAGAAAACATCTTCTAAAAATATACCGTTTCCAATTTAAGATAAGGCAATACTTCCCCAAATACTCTTTCTATTTTTTTGAAGAATTTCAACATGCGAGTTTGAAAAAATTATCCTCCTATCAATGCATGTACTGGATGTTCAGAATATTAACTAATTAGACCAGTCTCTGCTAAAAAATATCCCCCTTTCAATTACCAACTCTGTAACATGATTTGTTCTTTGAGTATTATCTTCATATTTGTATTATTTCCATTTCATCCATCTCTTTTGTATGCCTACTTGATTTCATTTCTTCACTGTGCTTTGTGTGTGTGCTCTTATTATTTGTATATTTCCATAGGATGCGTTTATTCTATCATTTTATTAATTTGTTATAAATATTATGTTACTTTTTGAGCTTCAGATGTCATTCTAATGGTAGTTGAGAAAGGATTCAGCATCAAACAGGTTTTTCTGTTTCTTTGAAATGCAGCTTCCATAAAATGTTCAGATATTTTTAACTATTTGGCAAATTATCTCCCTGAAAATGTTTATTGATTCAGAGATTACATGTTTAAAAAAAATCTATTTAAAATCTGTTTTTCCGTTAACCATCTGTCGCACCCCCTAGAAGTCGAAACTTGTGTGAGTTAAGAACTAACAAGGTCTGACCTTTTAACGTGTGATTCCTAACATGTAAAATATACAAATATATAATGAATATTTAGTAGTTACAGGGTAGTGAAATTAAATACTTGTAATTAGTAATGATTTTTTTATTTGACAAAATATTCTACATTATGAAGATAACCTTGGAAATTATTTATTTCAGTCATCATTTATTGATAGCAAAACATTACAATAACATGTGTACAGTCAATTAACAACAAATATATCGATACATAATCGGTAAATGAATAAATTACACTATTTTTGCTGGTAATGATTTCTGGAAAAAAATTGCAAAATTACTCAGACTTTCATAAGTTTTATTAGTAAATTATCAATTTGATGATAACCTTTTTGTAATTTTATTCTCATTTATCAAATTTCAAATTATTTCTCATAGCACTATTTCAAAACTGAAGATAGGTGACAGGCCCTTTGACCCGTAATTCACTATTGTAGCTCTGTAACTTTTAGTCTTCAAATATATTTTTGGTATCTCAAATTTGATGGGTGCAGGATGAGGAATGAACACACTTTTATTCACAAGCAAGGAATTGAAATATGGTGAAATTTGGCTTTTTTTTTTAACTAATAAAATTATCTCTTCGAAGAAGGAAGACAGTGAAATCAATGTGACATGAAAGACCTTTAAAAACATTTTCTCTATGAATGAGAATTCACTGATCTATTTGAATCTATTTTGGCTACATATTTTTGAATACTCATATTGACTTGTTTCATTCCTTATGGGGTATTTGAAATCAATGAAGTGTATTATTATTAAAAAACAAATAAAAATGAAATATACAATTCACCGTCAAATATTGAACGAGAAGAAACTTACAATTTTTGTTTTGCAAAGCATTTAATTTATAATTATGGAATGAACTCTTTTATGCCCTGGAGGAATTTATGTTATAATAGACTCTATATTGTCCTGTACTTTTTGTAATTTTATATTTATTTGTGTGTATTTGTGTTTTTATATGAGTGCTGCCAAATTCATATTTTTACTTCAATTTTGACTTGTTTTACACTTTATAGGATTTTTCAAATCAATGAAATTTATTTTCATCATTATTCTAATTAGAAACTACTTTTTGGCAAACACTGAAAATTCAGATGTAGCTTGTATGACAGAAATAAATTAGTTTTGATATTATCGTTCCTACTTACTATCTTGGAGATATTACTTTTAGCCATTCCTTCACTGAGCTATGAGAAAGTTTGTATACTCTACAACATTGCTGCTCTGCAGAGCGGAGTGGCTGCTATTCAAAGTGTTGAAAATGATGATGGATTAAAACTAGCTGCCAAGCTGCTGCAGGTAAATACAAAATTGCAGTTAGAACATATTTGTATATGATATATTTAGATAACACTTCATTGTGAAATTTTCACTAGACAGTTTACAAAACCACAATAATTGCAACATCTGTTTCATTTTCAGAGTATGAAAACAAGAAAGCTATTGTATAGCGAAACATGAAACAGTGTAGCAATCATTTGTGTTTTCGTGAACGGTTACATACATAATATTTGTTTCATATTATTTCATATTATTTCATTGGTGATCGATTGATGAATTTTTGTTGTAGCAATCTTCTGGAATATTCAATTACCTGAAATCTACAATAATGATTGCTATACAACAAGATCCCACTCCGGATTTGAACCCTGATACATTGGGAGCTTTGTCACAGTTAATGTTGGCACAAGCTCAAGAAGTATTTGTCCACAAAGCCATCCACGGTGAGTCGGATTATTTTTAAATGAAAAATATTATAGTGCAACTTTACTGTTATTAAATTTCAGGCAGTTAGTTTATACTTGTAGAATACCAGCAAATTGATTTGATACATATTTAACTTAAGTAAATTATATAATTTTCGAAGCTAATTATAATGACAAGTTTTCTTATCATAATTCATCTAACGAAATACTTATTTATACCTTTCGTTGTATCTCTAGTACAGGGGTTCCCAACCTTTTTGCACCTACAATACCACTTGATTTTTTGAGAAATATTGGCGTACCACCAGGCCTAAATATTTCAATAAACGTATAATATTTACTCTTCCAAAGTGTTCAAAGGCTTTTTTAAATAAATTCCTGAGAAAACTTCATATTTAATGGTTAGATATTTGTTTATTTATAACATGCTTATAATAAATGAGGAATAAAAAGATTAAAATGGTATTAATTTACAATTTTATTTATTACCCATAGGTCTAAAAACATACAAATAAAAATTATTTCAAAAAGTCAGAAAAAAATTAATCATCATACAAAATATACTTTTATAGTCTTTAGTGCGAAACTTGTTGTTGTTTGCCTGTGATTAAAATATCAACATTAGGAGTAATGAAACTTATCTCTTAAGTTCTCTTCAACGTTCATTCTGCTTCTATATTTATTTTTTATGTAGAAGAGTTCAGAAAATCCACTCTCACACAAGTAACTCGTAACAAATGGCCAGTGGTCAGTAGATAACTATGAATATTTCTTAGATGTTTAATATCTGTTTTTAATACATACTAACTGAAGGTTTTTGTTAATATGTACTATTTAAAAAAAATTCAAACATTTTTTCTGAATATAAAATAAAATTCAATTGTCTGCTCTGTTTAAAAATGATGTGTTAGTGAAAAGGAATTATTGAATCTCAAATCACTTTTTTAGATCATACTATTGGATATTACTTGTATTCTCAAATTTTCAGTGACTTTGATATTTTTTCTTCAAATTTTCATACTTTTCTTTATGAAAAACTTTGGTGGTTATGTTGGAGTCTATATCTTTCATATATGTGAAATTAATGAAAAAGAAGGGTTTTGACTTTCTACATTTCCATCTTTATATATAGAATCTTCCAAAGAATAGACAGATGAAAGATCCTATTATGGCAAAGTTAGCATCCACATGTGAAGATTTATATGCATTGTATAAAGATGGAAGATTAGAAAGCTAAAACTTTTCTTTCCCAAAACTTAATCTCTCTTAAAAATATCCCCCTTCCAATTTTAAGAAATATAATTGTTACTTTCACATACCTGATTACTAGTAATACTTTGTTGCAGTATTTTGATTTTAATTTTTTTTAAATACTTGTGAAAGCTACCAATTCAAATATTCATGTTTTCTGTTTTCTTTATCCCAGTATTCATTTGTTCATTTACCTTCACTTTTTAAGTTAAAGTTTGTTGATTTCTCTCCTGTATCATATTTTGGGAAATAAATCAGTCAATCAAACCTTTCAAACAAAAGAATACAAATTCTACCATTGTATAGTTTTACTACAAGTTACACACAAAGTAAAGGGTAAATAATTCATGCATCCATATAAAAATCTTGAAAATTTTCAACTAAAAATGATTGAGTTTTGACTATCAAAAGACTACAATTGATATAAAATACAGTAAATAAAATTGTTTACAGATAACATGAAAGATGCCATTGTGGCAAAGTTAGCATCCACTTGTGAAGATTTGTATGCAGAATGTCTGAAAACTTTTCAAAGGGAAAACTTGAAACACATTTGGGACAAGGACTGGATACCTATGGTAAAGGATATTGAAGATTGTTTAAGTAGTAATTTTTTTATTGAAAATTTTAGGCTCAAGTTTGTGATACCATTTACTCAATTTTAAATTTTCCAGATTGCTGGCAAACAAGCCGCTTTAGGGGCTGTTGCAGAATTGTACCAAAGCCTCGTGTGCAAAGCAAATAAAAGTGTTGGAGAGGAAATAGCCCGGTTACAGGTAAAATTCAAAATAAAAATCATCCAACAATTAGTGATAAACATAAATATTGATTTGTTGTGTTCTTTACTTTGATCCACAATGAAGTGTATTTTTATATCAAATGGAAATTATGCTGTAGCGATCCAGTGAAATGTTTAAAGCCTCCCAGTCTCGATGTGGAAAGACTCTATTTGGAGATCTTGTGACTAAAGTTGAAAGGAATTTGGCAGAAGCAAAAAAAGATAACGATTTCATTTATCACGAAAGGATACCTGATATCAAGGCGGTAGCACCCATTGGAAAAGCTCAACCTGCAAAAGTGTTACAAGTTGCTCATCCTATGAGCCAAAATTTCAAGGGTAAGAACATGTAACTATAAATGAATAAAACAAAAATTAATTAAAACTTACAGACCTATTCAGCGAATTGGTTCCTGTTGCTGTCCACCAAGCATTGGCTTCGTATGATGTGAGGAAAACCGAAATTGTAAATACTGAAATAACTAAGCTGAGAGAATCTACTCAGTTGTTGAACGGTTTACTGGCCAGCTTAAACCTTCCGGCAGCCATTGAAATAACGGGAGGTGGGAATGAAGTACCGCCTTCTATTCTGGAGAAATCAAATACTGTAATTTCGTTGGGAGGTATATCTGAGTTGGAAAGAATGATTAATGAGTTACCCGATTTGCTGAAGAGGAATCGGGATATATTGGATGAGGTGAGAATTTATGGTTCATATCACTTGTTTCAAATGATTTTATTTGTCTTGGTCTTCATTGTAAACTTTCCTATTCTTGAGACTATTTTTTTTGAATTCTTCCTAACTCACGGAGATACAACATCTACGCCCATTTAGGTTCCATCAGGGGTACCACAGGGATCCCATGTGGGCCCACTGCGGTTCAATTTGTTTGTATCGGACATAGACTTTGTTTTCAAATATTCAGAATTTCTTATGTTTGCGGATGATCTCAAACTTTATCTAGCAATTACTTGCCGAGAAGATGCTGAATTAGTTCAAAAAGATCTCGAAGCTTTTTCCATGTGGTGTAGAAATAATTAGTTAGATATAAACATTGATAATTGTCAAATCATTATGTTCGCTAAAATTAGAAGTCCAATATTCTTTGAATATACATTGAATAATATAGCTAAAAGAGAAATATTCATTCGTGATCTGGAAGTTAAATTTGATAGCCAAATTAATTTTAAACTTCAAGTATCAGAAATTGTGCCAAAAAATCTCAAAATGCTAGGTTTTGTGTTGGGAATTTCTACTGATTCTTCAATTAAAACAAAAAAAAAAAACAAAAAAGATTTTATTTCTGACCGGGATATTATAAGCTTATATCGTCATAGTTACGCTATCAATAAAGAGGGTCATAACTCCCTTGGGACATTATAGATTTTATAATTCCCTCTACCTTTCACAAGTAAAAATAAATAGAAATGAAAACTGAACCATATTTTATTTATTCACGTCATTACAAATAATAAATGTACAATTTTGAAATGTTCTCTGAAAATTACTTCCGCCACTGGAAACAATTTCTTCTTTTGTATGGCTGGAGCTTCTGTTCACTACAGTCGAGGTACCTGCCTCTTCTGATGACAAAGTAGACAACATACGCGCCGTTTTATTTCTCAATTCGATGCTATCCTCCAAATACCCCTCCGCCACCGTGGAACTTTTCCAACCTCCGTGTCTTTTTAAGTTAGTCATAGTTGCTCCTGCATTGGCTAGAGCAGTAGCAGAAGTGCGACGAAGGCAATGTCCCGTATAGGAAGATGAGTTTGGCAATCCTAAATACATTGCGATTTTGCTGGGGATTTTCCCAAACATGTTTTTTCCAATTGGCTGAGATGTACATTTATTTTGTCGGAAGCTCAAAAAAAATCGTTCAATACCTTTAGGACGCAAAGACATATAAAGTCTTAATAAGGGCAAAGCGGAGAACTCTTTTTCATCCACAACTGTAAATTTCTTCGATACACCAGTTTTACTTTCCGGTACGTTCACTACCATAACGGAATCCCGGTCCTCTATATCCGATATCTTCATATTCAAAAGTTCCTGACTTCTGCATCCTCCAAAATAACCCATAATCAAAACAACCTATAACAAAAAAAAGGAAATAAATACACACAAAAAGGAAAATAAGAAAAAAATTACCTTATGCAATAAATGAATATCATTAGGAGCGTTCTTTAGGAATCTGATAACATCTTTAGGAGATAAAACAGCAGACTTTTTCGGCTTATAACTCTTACTCTTCCGTTTCAAAAAAGCCTGTAGTTCATTGAACTTGGTGATATCTCGTTTCTCATGTATAGTCACCATCGATTTTAGCATTGACCATTTAGTCCATAAAGAATTCGGACTATACGTTTCTGACTGAAACGAATAAACACAATTACTACCAAATCTACCGAAAAACAGAAAATTCCTTACCAGTTCTTGAAAATATACCAGAAATACAGTTTCAGTGACATCTTTTGGCATAACATTTTTCCGTGTCAGCCAGTCCAGATATATCTTGTATTCTTTTTGGTATACGGCTTCACTTTTCGATGGAATTAATGATTCTCTTGCTTGTTCAGCTTTTTCCAAAATATCCTCCATTATATTTGGGGTAGAAAACACGTTTTCACCGCAAACACAGCTTGATAACAAAGTTCTGTTTATAAACAAGTAACATAGCAACAACCTAGCAACAAGAAAACTCTACTATAATCAACGGTACCTGATTCAAATATACCGGGAAGGTAATGAATTGGTACATTTTTCCGTTTCAAAAATGAACAAAATTTTATTGAAATCGGTCAGAAATAAAATTATCTATGTACCACGGGAATTAATGAGCCTTAATAACCTCAGGCAATTGCTGTCCCTCGGGCCAGAGGCCCTCGGGACGCAAACTTTGCCATCGGTAATTAAGGCCCTCCTAATTCCCTTGATACATAAATAACTATTATATTGTGCTTTTATAAGATCCATTTTTGAATATTGTTCATTTATATGGGACCCATACTATAATGTAAATATTGATTTGATTGATTATGCTCATTGATTTGATTGAAAAAAAATTCTTAAGGAATTGTGCTTTTCACTTTGGTATTCAACAAAATGAATATGAGTTCAGTCAACTCTTAACCAAGTTAAATATAAAATCATTAGAAGATAGCAGAATTTCTATGAACTTGAGTTTCCTCATTTTTCATATACATTTTTTCCATACCAATTATGCTTTGAACAGTCCGATTCCTCGTATTTTGAAGCTGGGAAATCAATATCATAATAACTTAGATCTGTCTAATGTATCACTTCAGGTCTTTAAAAATCAATTGAAAAGGCTATAGCGTTTTCGAAGCTTTTCTTTACCTTACCATTTACTTTGTAAGTACCAGATTTGTTGATTCTTTTTCCTTGTAAGTACCAGAACTGTTTCATCTTTTAGTAATGTAGTCACTATACATAACAATTTATTAATATTTTGTATTTCACACTTCGCTAAAAGTTTTGTAAAATTGTAAATTGTAATGCAGACATCAGACATGAGCATTCAAAAATACTTTGTAGTTCTTCACACTTTATTAAATATGTTTTTGTAAATAGGCTTTGCCGTTGAATAAATAAATAAATATACAATGTGGCTACCAGAAATTCTGTACTTGATTGGTTCCAAAATGATTTTTGCATAAGAGAGAGATAAAAGCAATTTCTTCATGTGGAGGAAATTAGTAGGTAAAAATGTTTACGTTGACCAGTAATTTTCTTTTTATATTCAAAAAACTCATCATTTTTGTTGATGATGCATCCTTGATTCAGAAAATAATTTGGAAGAAATGAAATTTAATATGCTCTAAGATATTGACTAAATATTATGTAGTATAACATATTACAAATTATTTTGGGCTCTGCATTGATGAAAATTCATCATGAGGGAGAACCCTGAGGTACCCTCAGGTACCCTCAGAGGTACCTCAGGGTTCTCACAGCGCTCCTATGTTATTCAATATCTTTATTAACGACATTGTTGAATGTTTCCATCATACTGATTTTTTGATGTTCGCAGATGATCTCAAAGTTTTCATGCCAATAAGATCACTATATGATTCAACACTAATGCAAGATGACCTAGATAGATTGGTTACATGGTGCTCCGAGAATAATTTACAGTTGAATATCGCAAAATGCTGTTTCATAAGTTTTTACAAAAGAAATGAAAAATTTGATACTTCTTATGTAATTAATGGTCATGGATTATCTTATGTTTCGTCTGTGAAGGACCTGGGTGTTTTTTTTGATGAACAACTTCAATTTTTAGACCACTTGAACTATATTGTGGTAAAGGCGGCAAAATGTCTTGGATTTATTCTACGACATGGTGAACATCTGTCCCTTCAAGTCTTAAGGATAGTTTACTTGTCTCTGGTAGTATCAATATTAGATTATGGCTCAATGATACGGTCTCCATTTTATGACAATCACAATCTTACTCTTGAAAGAGTTCAAAACAAATTCCTAAGATTTTGTGCTCATAGAATGAGTATACCTGTTATTGACCATGATTATAGCAACATTTTAGAAATCCTTAATCTCAATCTGTTGAGAAAAAGGAGGGAAAACTTTGATCTAATTTTCATATACAAGTTATTGAATGGCTTAATTGTTGCTCCTGAAATTCTAGAAAATATTAATTTCAATGTCCCAAACAGAATTCTAAGGTACAGCGATTTGTTTCACTTACGGTTTCATTCTACAAATTACGGCTTACATAACCCTGTTGATCGTACACTTCGACTTATTAATGAAAGAAAATTGGAAGTAACTGGTATATCTCTCAGCAAATTCAAAAACAATCTCTTAACTGCATGGTAGTATTATGATATATATTTTATAATAACTTAAGTTAATGTAATGTAGTATATTACTTTATTATATAATTGTTAATTTTATTCTCAAATGGGGGTGATCCCGTAAAATAAATAAATAAATATAAAAAGTATATGCGAAAGAATAAGACATTTAAAAGGTTTTTGTTTTTCATTGGTTCATTTAAAACTGCCATATTTGCAGCATCAAATGTTCTTAAATCACTGAAAATACTGCAGTATAAAGTTATAAAATGTATTTGCGAAATAAATTATAAGAAACCAACCATTAATTTATATAAACCGATAAATGCATTAGACATATCAATGTTGTTAAAACTCAAACTTTGCCAAAATCTAAAAAATGTATATTCTGTTAAGAACTTCTATATTCCATACATATATTGTTTAAATATTTTTTGTTAACATTCTACTGTTCTTTTTCATGTTGATAATTTTACCCCTTCTCTCTTCCCAATTTTCAAAATCTTTCTTTCATTTTAGACTGATAGGATGCTGTCTGAAGAAAAATCATCTGACGATACACTGAGACAGCAATTCAAAGAAAAATGGACCAGAACTCCTTCTGAAAAACTGACAGAAGTATTCAGATCTAATTCGGCCAAGTACAGGCAGATCATTAACAATGCCGTTCAGGCAGACAAAGTGGTACGTGACAAGTTCGATTCTCACAAACGTGGTATGGAATTGCTTAGCAACGGACCAGGAGCTATTGAAAGTGCACTGCCCAGTGGTAATTCTGGAAGTGTAGGAAATTCTTCGGCCGTACAGACTCTGAGGCAATTGATGGAGGAGGTGAGTTGGTTCATACTAAGCCTAGTATATTTACCTGTAAGATCCCATGAATTCACTGACTAGAAGTAAAAATAAACAAATCATACTGTTTTTAGGAATAGCAAAAGTATTTGCTACCTGTTTCAATCAGCTGCGACAATGTAACATTCTAGGAATTGGTACTGATGAAAGTATTATCAATATATAAATAGTATACACATATTAACCTCTAAAATTGAACTTTTGGAACTAATAGTATATTTTCTAATAGTTATGTTAATATTGTAAAGGGCATTTAGTTTCTTTCTAAAAATGGAAAAGAGAATTCAGTGGAAAGAAGGTTAAAAATCATGCTTTAGGCATTATTATTCTTGTTGATGTTAAGGACTTATACTTCTGATATTGAATTGATGGATGTAGCCGTTACTACGTGGTAGGAAATCATATTGAAGAAAAGAGAAAAGAAACTTTCTATGTTTTTCACCACTTTTATTTGTAACTAACGTTACTGCAGTTTCGTTCTATACGGACATTTTCAGACTTATACAATAAAAGTTTATACAATAAAAGTTTGAAAATGTATAGGACAAAACTGCAGTAACGTTAGTTACAAATTAAAGTGGTAAAAAACATAGAAAGTTTCTTTTCTCTTTTCTTCACTTCTGATATTGTTTTTGGTAATGCTGCGTTTATTTGTTTTCGTCTGTGTTCATTTTCATACAAATTGAAAATTATTTAGTCAGTATAAAAACCAATATTTCAAATACATTTCGATATTATCTTTTGGTACAAGTAATACTGAATATTGATGATTATTATTTATTTCATAATATTTCAATTTTCAGTGAAAATGTAATACTTTATTATCATTGTGAAGCACACCGAAGATTTTTAATTTTTGGACAGAGTTTAAAATGCTATAAATTGAAATAGGTAATATAATATAAAGATTTTTGCACTTAGTAACTCAACCCTCTTGATAAAAAACTGAATTATCATCTACTTCAGATGTTATGCAGATTTTCACAAAAACCAAATATATTTTTATGTAAGTAAAATTTTTATATAAAAATGTAGTTTCATGGGTATGTAGCAGAATAAACATAACATAATTTTGTTTATATATACATGGATTTTAAAACTAGTTATCAACATCAATACTAACTTGAAAGTAAATATTTAATAAATGTGACCAACTTAAAAAATAAGGAGTAAAGGTGAAAAATTTGACACTATTCAATGGAGACTTCAACTAGTTTGTTTAAATAACTGTATTTTTCAACATAATACATTGAATTGGAATTTTATTTCTTTTTAAAAAAATAGTTATTACACTCTTTGATTCAATATGCTGTTTCCTTATCAAACCATAGTCTTGACCTCTTGCATTTAGTAAAATGTAAAAATTATTGGTTTTGTGAAAAATAAACCTCAAAAATGAATAAGTCACCGGACAGAATGGCAAATATAAAATGAAACTAAATATCCCTCTTTATGTTGATTTTATCAGGTTGAAACAATCAAAGCCGAAAGAGAAACCATCGAGTCAGAGCTGAAAAGTGCTACAACTGACATGAAGGACACTTTCCTTAATGCTCTAGCTAAAGATGGTGCTATTAACGAGCCCGCAATTTCATTTGAAAATCTGGGAAAGTCGTATGGCGATCTTCAAAGACAAGTGACAGAGAGCATCCAGAAGCAAGCTCCGTTGATTGAGAAAATCCAAGTAAGGGATCAACTTTGTAATATTGCTTTTTAAAATTAATTATTGATATAACTGTGATTTGTTTTACAGTCAGCTAATGCTCAGTTCATCTCTGAAAGGGGATCTTCTGCAGATGGAAGAGATACCATGATGTGTTCTCTCGCGTCAGCTCATGACGCATTCAGGGATTTGCAGAATAACTTGAAGGAAGGAACTAAGTTCTACAACGATTTGACGCAGGTATATTATTATTCATAAATTTTTCGAATCTCCAAATTGAATTTATTGTATTTATTCTAATATTCGTTGTGGTTGCAGATGTTGGTGACGTTCCAGAATAAAGTGACAGATTTCTGTTTTGCAAGAAAAACTGAAAAAGAGGAATTACTCAAGGATCTTACTCAAGAATCTAGTAGGCAAGCTCTGCCTTCTACACCTTCCACCCCAAGTTACCATTCAGGTATAATAATTTTTTATTCATCATGGTTGTTGAACTGTTGTTTGAGTCGATTTAGACATTATCGTCCTTGTCTCTGTTTTGGTTTTAGTATCTAGAAATTAAATGTGTGTGTGTATTTTTCACATACACAAATGAATAGAAGTTTCCCAAATTTTTTTATATAAATATGGAGAAGTAGAAAGCAAAAAAACTTTTTTCCCAAAAACTAATCTCTCCCAAATAAGATTTCTCCTTTTTATTTAAACGGAAGTTCCTATGGCTGGGAATAAAACCAAATAACTGTATGGTCGGTCGGTCGGTCGGTAGCCGGGCAGTTTGATGTGGGTGTTTTGTTCACTCAGTCAATCGGCCGATGTGTGAGTTGATGGTTCAAGCCCCAGACTGAACGCTCGATTTTCACTTGCTATCGTACAACCCGTGTTAGGAATCACACGTTAAAAGGTAAGACCTCGTTAGTCCTTAGCTAGCACAAGTTTCGACTTCTGAGGGTTGTCGTTCATAGGTGTGCGATAGCTAGTTAACGGAAAAAACATATTTTCTTTTTAAACATATTACTGAAGTTTTATCCCAACATCAAACCGTTATTTTAACACCTCGACACGTATTTCGATCACCAAGTGATCATCTTCAGGAGGAAGATTAATCTTCCAGATTAAACTCCAGTGGAAGGAAGCAGTATATTGATTGACCATATAGTTACCAATTCTTCAAGGTCATCTGAATTGTCAATAATCAACTATGTTTTGAGTGATCATAAAATGCAAATATTGGAAATTGAAGTGAGAGTAAATAGAAAAAAAAGAGTATATTTCAAAAATTTTGGTTGAATTCAACGAAAACAATATCGAAAAAAACCTTGTGAATCTCTATGAAGAATTTTCAAAATCAAATATGTTAGATGTTGATAGCATTTACGATAAAAATGAAGAAGTTTTTCAAAGGAATAGGTCTGAAAAATAAATCATATCGGAAATGAACAAGTAAATATGAATTAATGGTAATATTAAAAAATTTATGAAAATCAAGAGACAACTATGTTGCCTAGTAAAAGAAAACTCCGTCTTGGGAGAATATTTATCATTACAACTTTTTATGATGCACTGTTTGGATCCTTTGGTGTAGTATGAATATTACTGGAGTTTTTTCCCAACACCAAATCGTTATTTTTAACACCTCGACACGTGTTTCGATCACCAAGTGATCGTCTTCAAAGAGGAAGATTTAATCTTGACTTGGTGATCGAAACACCTGTCGAGGTGTTAAAAATAACGATTTGGTGTTGGGAAAAAACTCCAGTAATATTCATTACAAGTTTTATAATAAACTGTTAAGGAAACAGTTAAACATGTGAAAAAACAGTTATTGAAAGCTTTTATTTAACTTGACTTGTATGTATTTTAACAAATCTTGCAAGTTTAATTTGACCCACTTCCCGGTATACGATTGACCTGAAATTTTGCATGCTGGTCCAGAACCGATGACAATGCATGTTAATCATAAACGTGACCTGATGCTGCTGCCAGGATCGGCTCCGTAAGAGAGATCTCCTCAGCGGTAAATAGCAGGGACACGAAATTTTGTATACGCATTCGTTTATGATAGGCAGTTGGTAGACACACCATGAAATAGATGCCACATCCAGGGTTGGCTTCAATAAAAAAAATATATTTCTAGAAAAAAATTAAATCAAGCTCTTACCTCTAAATACCTACTTCCCGACTCTACAAAGAAGACAATAAATGGTGTAGTAAGTAGGTTGTAAGAACCCATATTTATTTGCATTGTAAAAAAATATTATCTACCACCCTCTAAGTTCCCAGAGTAAGAGGGTCCATCACGCAATGTGAGCAACAGGCACAAGAGGCATACCATGACTTGTGTAATTTGGTGAGATGGGCATCATTAGCATTGGTCTGCAGTCTAGGAGAAGGAAATTTCCAAAATCAAACCCGGAACGGTGTTTCGTCAGGCAAGAGTAAGCTCTAATCTGAAAAAAGTGGCGCATCTTTCACCAAATTACCACTTAAGTTAAGGTGAGACCGTGCCGAGGACCAAGTGGCATCAGGGTGTAAAATGATGTCGTGAACGTACCACCTCAGGGCACCGGAGCGCACCCTGTTGTATATTAGCTCTTACCCTGCTAAACAAGCTCTGGGAGGAGGACGAGGTATCTACCTACTTCTATAGAATATATTTTATCGTAATAATAGTTTCCCCCGTTCCTTAAGTTTTTCTGTTGAAGGACTCTCCGTTTTTATAGATGGACTTTCGTATTGATCGATAGCTATCGATTGAAACTAAAAAATATAAAATAAAATAATGATAACAAAACTTTTTAAACAGGCTTTTATTCAAATGCCCTCAAAAGATCAAAATAAAATTTTAAATCACATTAACCACATTCATTTATGACTTTACAGAATTGAAATTATAATAAAAGCTTGTCGCGATAATTTCAATTTGTAATTGAAATTTTGTAACTAGGTAGGCACCTACTGTACTTGTAAGCAATTCATAATGTTTGTAATTAAATAAAAGTGCCGTGAATGCTTAAAATGTGGAACTTTAACCTTGAATAACTTTTTTGCACACATAGGATTTATTGGGTTTGAAATTTATTGCAGTGCCTAGTTGATCTGTCAGAATATTTCTTGATTTAAATTTCATCTGACTTAATATGTAGAGATTTCATCTGACTTAATACGTAGAGATTTCATCTAGGCATCGCGACAAGTTTTTATTATAATTTCAATTCTGTAAAGTCATAAATGAATGGGGTTAATGTGATTTAAAATTTTATTTTGATCTTTTTAGGGCACTTAAATGAAAGCTTATTTTAAAAGATTTTTTTATCATCATTTTATTTGAAAAGGAGTTTGCAGAGTTAACACCAAAGTCAACATGGAGGACCATCAACTCAATTATAAATAAAAGTAAAGAGAAGAAGACACTACTGAAATTTGTGAGAGTTTCAATGATCATTTCGTCAAAATTGGTTCAAAACTATCACCCACCATTGTGACTATTGAGAAAATGAAAAGAATGAGTTATCCAAAATCAATTTATTTGAAGCTAGTAATGTGTGGTGAGATAGAAAATATGATGAGTTGAGTACAAAAAAGCCACTGGATTTGATACTATTACAACCAAAATTATAGAGACAGTTGAATCAGAATTCAATCAATCACTGTACTTTATTGTCTAAGAAAAAAATCTTATTGACAAAGCATATGAAAACAATACTATTACACAAAATAACATACACACATATATATATATATATATATATATATATATATATATATACATATACATATATAACACATATATGCACATATATACACACACATACATATATGAAATACAAGTTATCAAGTAATTATAAAGAAAAATAAAAATAACAGGTGCAGACAAAATAAAAATATAATAAAATATAATAGTCGAAGTTATGTAAAATTTCCAGAACTGTAAAAAGTTCAAAAAATAAAACCTATATCAAAAGCTGGTCTCAAAGCCTGTCTTCAAAATATTTGACCAAGCTGTAATACGCTTTTAAGAGCAAAAGTTCTTTTACACAGTTATGGAATACGGAATTGTGGTAAAATTCCTCAAAAATTGAAAATTGCCAAGGTTTTGCCAATTAAAAAAAAAGATTATAGACTTATTTCTGTTTTACCTTGAGAGATAAATGTATACAGATTATTGAAATACTTGGAATTCATTTATTTCTCGTGTCCAAATCGATATGGCTTTCGAAGGTCTAGTAATACAGAATGTGCTGCTCTGGTTATGATCTCTAATATTCAGTCAGAATTAGATGTGCTTAAAAAATATGAACTTTTGTCATTAGACTTCTGTAAAGCTTTTCATACTGACAATCATGAAATTTTGTTTAACAAATTATTTGTTAGTGGTATTACAGTCAATGCATTTTTATGGTTTCAATATTATTCAAATGATAGTAAGAATTGTGTTTCTTTGGAAAATAATAATATTTCATTAAAGACAATATTTGTGGAGTACCCCATCTTTCTGGAAAATAAATCGTCAAAATGGCCGCCTATGACAGTTTGGGTGAAGATATCTCTTACAAAACTTTCAATTGTTGCATAAAAACAAAAGTGAAAGTGGTGGTATGTGTTTCCTGTGGAAAAGTCTTCCATAGGAGTTGTCTGGAACGTGTTAAAAATTGCAAAGTTGTAGATAAAACACGCGTTATTTGCTGCCAAGATCTTGAAGATTCGTTCAAAAGTAAGTCTTTGGATCTGACAAATGAAATTATTACCGATGAAATCATGAAATATTTGAAAAATGAAATAGTTCTCCTAAAATCAATCATAAAAGAGAAGGATGAAAAATATGCAGATGTGTTGTGTTGACAAATGTCTCTTGAGCGAAAAAAATAGTATAAAACCCATCTTTACAAAACACCACAAGGAATGTTCTCAAAAACAAAGAGATACATCTACAAAAAATGTTAATGAGGATAAAAACATTCGAGTTGAAAAACCCCAAATTGGTATCAGCAGCGAGAATAAAAAGGATATTATTTGGAGCCCAGCAACTTATCACTTAACTGGAAAGCCCACTGTCGACAATTGATTTTCTGATTGATTCGACCGTTACTTGATCCATAGTAATTTGTGGATAACAAATCGAGAGGTGTAGTTTATGAAAAGTTGACAATTGATTTTAACATAACTTATTGAAGTTTCTCTTCGTCAATTCACTAACAGTTTTAAGAAAGAGTCAGTTGCTCAATATACAGGGTGTTTCATCTCAGACGAGCCACCCCGTAAAATTTCCCGAAACACGTCGAATGATTTTGTTTGGAGGACATCTTTTGACGTATATTTTAGGCTTGAACGAGCAACCCCTAATAGGGTTCTCTTCAACCCCTCAAACTTGAATAGGGGAGAGGGGTTGAGTGATACTTTATCTGATAGGTCTTGGAAGCCTCTTCACAACGGTGTATGAAAAACGTAAATTTGATGAACCGTTTTTCCCAAAAATCAATTTTGCAGCTCGAATGAGCCACCTTGAATAATTTGGTTATTTTTACATGTACAAGCCCATTTTTATTAAGCCCTTTTTACAAACTCAAACAATCTTAAAAAATCAAATTGTCCTCCATTGACTTCCATACAATAATACAATCTTGAATGAAAACCGTCTCTGACATGGTTCAGCATAATTGGAGTTATTTGATGACACTCATTCACAATTCTGTGGCGTAGTTCGTCCAAATTTTCAGGGTGAGTCACAAAAATTTTGGACTTGATGTCCCCACAAGAAGTCCAGAGGGTTCAGGTCAGGAGATCGGGCAGGCCACTCCACAGGACCTCTTCTTCCAATCCAACGACCGGGGTATTGCAAATTGAGGTATCGGCGAACTGGTGCAGCGTAGTGCGGAGGAGCTCCGTCTTATTGTCAATGCAATTGTTGTTCAATTGGTAGAGGATCGTTTTCTAATTGTTCAGCATTTCAAAATAACGTTCGCCAGTTAAATTATCAGAAATAAACAGAGGTCCAATTAGGTGGTCTCCCAAAATTCCTACCGAAACGTTTAGCTTTTCTGGATATTGAGTGTGAGCTTCTCGAAATACATGAGGATTTGTATCGCTCCAAGTTCTACAGTTATGCCGGTTAACCTCTCCATTAAGTAAAAAAGTGCATTCGTCAGAAAAGCAAACGTTGTACAAGAAATTTTGGTTATTGTTGATACTCTCGGCCATAATTTCGCAAAACTCTTGCCTTCGATCCCAATCATCATCATTTAATTCATGAATTAATTTAATTTTGTACGGATGGAACTTTTATCTATGTAAAATTCTGAAAACGTTAGATTGACTAATACTGGAAACTGCAGAAAGTTGTCGTACAGATTGCGTGTTTGGAATAAGATGGACATGTCCCAATACCTCCATGCTCCTTCATCATTCATAATCCCAATGGATGCATTTTTTTAATCCATTACTGAACCCGTCTCCACAAATTTTGAAATCAATTCCAGTACGTACCTATGGCGAACGCTACGTTCAGGATGGTTTTGGTTAAATATCCTTGCAGCCGCTCGGGCACAATTGAAGAGCCCCCTATTAGGGGGTTGCTCGTTCAAGCCTAAAATATACGTCAAAAGATGTCCCCTAAACAAAATCATTCGACGTGTTTTGGGAAATTTTTCTAATAACTATGGAATAAGAAATATACGGGGTGGCTCGTCTGAGATGGAACACCCTGTATATTATGCTCAGGTAGAATCAAGACTTAGGTATGGTATCTGTTTCTGGGGTGGATCTTTCTCAGTCGAAAATGTTTTTATAATGCAAATGTGTATTTTGAGGTGCCTAGAGAATGGTTCAAACATAGAATCATGTAAGGTCTTAACCCTAACATTTGTTTATATTTTTGAACTGTAATTATGTGTATTGGATGGTTTGCGGGTTTTGCTTTGGTCTTGTTTTGTTATAATCTCCAATCGTTTCGACTGCAACTGTGGCAGTAATCTTCAGTGAAGTACTCTTTTTGACATGTCAACTGAAACTGAAGCTCCCATTTCTGCTCTGTCATTTATAGTGCTGATTTTTCACACACTTTCTGTAATGGCGTGTTCACGAGTACTTCCCACGTGATTTGGTTGACTTGGCTTCGCTTTAGCGCTTTTCAAGGCTGTGTGCCAGATCTTTTGTAGATATGTTCTTTCTTTCTTTCTGTTGAAGTTCTCTTGTTGTTTGTGTATTTCTATTGCTTCTAAATACATTGCTGTTGAATAATGATTTGGCGTTGCTAGACTATCGGTATTTTCAAATAGAATCTTGTGTTCCCCATCAGAGATTGTATTTGCTGATACAACCTTGGTCTATTTCAATGAAGATTAACAATTAATACACCAACAAATGGAAGTTGATTTAAATTTAAAAGATATTTGGCTCAATAGACACAAATTTACTTCGAATTTTAAAAAAATGGTAATTTATGTTTATTGATGTAAAGCACTGTAAGACAAAAACTTCTAAATTAGTGTTAGGACACAATAAAATAGAAAGGTGCACTAGTGTTCAGTTTTTAGATTCACATACACGTTAAACATGACGTTAAACAATTTATCAACACAGACACATTTAAAATACCTTTAACTATCTGTTTTATTAATTTACATTATCATATTCGTTATTTTTTGTTATTAATTAGATCGATTCTGAAATAGCTCCCTTTGAAATTATATATTTATATATGAATATTTCTTTTATAAATAAACCATTGTAGTTTCTTGGTAATTATTTAAAGTTTATTATTGTTATTATCTCTTGAGTGTTTACAGGTTCAGCAGATTATAAATATCATGTTTGCAACTGAAATTATTTCATTGATGTCAGAAACAAAAAATAATTTTTATTCTAATTAAATTCCTAAGTTTCTTGTTTGTGTAGAGTTTTCAAGTTTGAAAAAGCGAAGCTGATGGAATTTTAAAATGAACACCGTTAATAAATTTTTTCCATGACTCATTAAAGCTGTTTGCAATCTTCTACATCAAGGACCTGCAGATTATGTTCACTCCTATTTCCTTGATGAATAATGAAAATAAGAGTGGTGCTGGGTTGCTTTTCTGAGGTTATCTGCTTGAGGTCATAAAAGCCTTTGATATAAATGGGGTACCGGTTAATCGAACTTGATGATATCTAATTTATACAGAAAAAAAAATCTGTTTAAAATATGTTTTTCCGTTAACCAGAAGAACAGAATGATCCAATCTGTTGAAGGCGTTTGAAAAATCTGGGTACATTGTATCAACTTTTATTTTATTTCTCACTGCCTCACTCACGAAGAACACTGCTAGATTTAATATAGTGGAGCATTTGTTTATGAAGCCGTGTTGGTTTTCATTTATAATATTCCTCTTAGAAAATAATCTGTTAGACACACATATCATAGGCATTTGCACAGATAAAAGAGAGAGTTATTGGTTTGTAGTTTGCCAAGTTGTTTGTTGCACCTCATTTGAGTATAAGAAATACAAGAGAGATTTTCCAGAGATTTGAAAGTTTCCACTGTTTAATGACAAAGTGATTCCCCCGACAATTAAACTACATTGAAACACTACAATATGTGCAGGGGAGAATTTGAAACATAATTTATAATAGTACCAAAATGGATAATATATTATCATGATAGGGTACATATGTTCTTGATTTTATTAATTTATTCAACAGATAAACCATCACCCTCTAGTGCTCCTGCCGCTTCTCCTGCTGCTCCAACAAGCGTTCCTTCAAATCTGCCTTACCCTGTTTACACTCAGGGAATGCCAGTACCCTATGGAGCTTCTGCCAATACTCCGTATCCAACATACGTACCACCTCCGATGCCACAGGGATACAATCCGTATGGTACTATTCCTTATCCTTGTAAGTTATTTGTATAAAATTTTTATATTCTGCTAGAAGTAAACGTTTTTCAATCTAATTGATAAGTGTGTGTTTCAAAATGTGTTCAAGTATGAGTTTTGTTCAGAATAATGGTTGGTGTTTGTGGAATATAAATCTCAAGACAATGAAATTTACATTATTAGGGTTGACTTTTTAGTTCAAACCAGTTCTTGAACATATGGTGTCAGGTATGGGATGTTTTTGACATGGTGTCATCTAAGACTGCAATTATTACTTTTTTTAAAGTTATTTCTACAGGATCCTTTACCAAATATGTAATGAGATGTTTGAGATGAGAAATTATTATATGTAGGAGCAATTCTTTTGACAGAGAATTGAAGAGAGTTTATCTTTTCCCTTATTTGTTAAAAAATTTGATATTCTCAATTGTTTTTCTGCTAGTCTATATTGAACCTTGACGTGGTCAAATCTATTTTTTTTTTCAATATTAAATGTGATGGTTTGACCCAAAATTTGGATTAGATTGTACTTCAAACCATTTATTTTTAAAGTGGTAATTGTCCTATTTCACTCATTAATATCGTGTCATCTGAAAAAGTCGAGGCTAAAATAGAAGTTGTGATAGCAAGTTTCTTGGATTTCTAATAGTTGAATTGTTGAATTCTTCTAAAAAGTCATATATATGTTTAGTCATATATATATATATATATATATATATATATATGTATATATATATATGACTAAACATTTTCATTTGTTGTAATACAATAAACAAATGGTTATAATTGTAAGTATATAATTTTATCCTATTCAATCAATTTCAGCTTCATACCAATTCCCACAAGGACCCCAAGGAACTTTCCAGGGTCAACAGCAAGCTATCCAAACACCCTTTCCGCAGCAGCCTGGATATGGGCAACAACCTGGGTATGGCCAACAGCCAGGATACGGCCAACAACCTGGAGGATATCCAAACTGTCCAACGGGAGCTTACCCACCTGGTACTTACCCGTCCAATACTTGGCGCTAAGTATCTGATTATTACCATAAGCAAAAATATGATATCCTCCTCATTTTGGTGACTATATAGTGGCTTCAGCTTATAGGGTGTCTCTGGTTTGATTTGGTTCTGTTTGAAAAAGCTTTGTTTTTTTCAATTTCAAGTAGTCTGGATCACAACTGAAGAGTTTTTCGATTTTGCGAAGGTTAATTTTTTATTGTTTGGAGATTAAGTAATCGAGTAATTTACACAGACAAGCAAATAAGAGTATATATAGGTTGTGTTTTAAACTGGTTTAAACTGGTTACAGATCTTATGTATAGAGTTGAATGTATCCTTTGGATCATTTTGTTGTGGTTTACAATTTGATGAATGACAGTGTTTTTAAAAGTTCCTCATCTGATCAAGAAAAAACCTTTTTTCACTTCATCAACTTATTTACCATTAAGACTGATGTACTTTTTATAACATTGCTTTGATGCAGCAAAAAAGTCATTGAAAGAATCAATGACTTTTTTGCTCACAATTCTTCTACTCCCGAGAAATTTGCTAAGGTTAGGTTAGATGATTCTTGCTGGGGGCTAAATCTGGTTAATATGGTGTACGGGGAAATAGTAAGAACTGAATTTAATTGATTTCACCTATACCAAATCTTTTTTTCTTAGCATATGAGGTTGTTTTTTTTTTAGGTCATTCTGACATAGGCATCTTGGAATGTGTGATCAATCGACAAAATCAAAGTTGAACCATACTCTTCACATTTCGAGTTGCGTGATACTATTTAACATGAGGAATGCGTTATTGCACTCCCTAGATAACACCTGTGGATATCCAATTAATGGCCAAGTCAGGTCGAAATATCCTTAGCCATGAAAAGGATGTCCATGAGATATCCCACAGTGGACTTGCAATGGATATCCTTCAGAAGATGTCCTAGGGACATCCAGAAACTGGGAGTCCAGGTTACCAACCTGATTGGACAACTACAGGATATCCTTTGGACTTTTGTTGGCTAGCAATCAGATGTCTGTGTATTATCTGGATCTGTAGTTTCTATTTTCAAGTAGTTGATTTCTGTTGAAATTTCAGAATGCTCACTGCTGCTAATTATTATAAATATCCCTCTGCAAAGTTTACATTTTTCATGAAAAGTTTTTCCAAACTGGTACATCTAAGGCAGATGTGAATGTTGAGAGATGAAACATTGGTTTGAAGTGTCAAAATCGACCAGCAGATGAATTTTCAAAAGTATTCTTAATATGATGCAGGTCGAATCTAAAAATGTTTTATTTGTTTTAAGATAGACTTGAGTTACGACTTGAAGAAAGGAGTTGAGCCAATAATCATATTTATCCTGATTTAATATCATATTATGAATAATAACTGTTATAGCCATTTTAAATATTTTTGTATTGTCTGTTTTGAGTGCTATATTTAGTGCCTGTTATTAAGCATATTAATTGAAAACATATAATTATTACAATTAGATTATTTAATACATGATCATTATCAATTCAAAGAAAGATATGTAGAATAAAACAATTGAAATATTTTCACAATTTTTTTTTTATTTCCCTGGAAGATTTCGCCACAGTGTCAAATTTCCACGAAGATTATTTTTTGTGAATCTTTCTCATTCTTATTTTCCATCAAATTTGTCCAATGGGTAATGCTGCTTATGAGTGTTGATGTGTTGGGTCAGTTCTGATTTTTGTTTCCTTCAACAGAGACGAAATTGGTGTTAGAAAAATGAATTCAAAAAGATAAGAAACACAAATGTTTATAACGATTATTTATTTGTGCAAAAATAGGTTGTGACACCTTGCGGAGAGAACCAATAAGGCCAGAACTTGATAATGTTATTTTGATCCGAGATACTTCAACTTTTCTATAAAAAACCTATATGTATAGGTATGTAATTATGTTTATTATGAAAAATGTGAGCTGATGTACAAAACTATGGGTGTTTTTCATACAAGATGATGCAAAAATTAGGTCCTTAGTTTTTCCAAAATATTACAACCTCCATAATAAACCATAAGTATTTGTTTGTACATAAATTGAATATACATGTATGTATCTGTTTGGAAAATTATGTAACAGCACAGCACATACTTTGTCAAGCATACATTCTTGGTCAAGCCACATTTCAAGTTTGAAAAGTAAGCTATATAGTGTCTCATTTTTACTTAGACAGCTGAAACCAATAACAAATTTCACTACGTTGAAAATAGTATTTTGCTCGCTCATACAGTGTCACATTTCTTACGGTATTCTACTTTGGGGAAATTCTAGTGATGCCCAATGCATTTTTATATTACAGAAAAAAGCTCTGAGAATTCTTGCTGGAATCGGTTTTAGGGATTCTTGCCGTGAATCATTCATCACTCATGAAATTATGTCGGTGCCATCTTTGTATGTTTACTAAAGCCTATTAGATATTCAAAAAAGGGCCCCCTTGTTTCCCAAGCAATCCAGTTTACACAATTATGATACACGTAACAGCAATTTTATTAGTTATAAAAAAATATTTAAAAAAAAACTGTTTTTATTTCACTTCAGAATATTTAGAACATGTGAAGGAAGATGCTCGCTGAACCTCCACACTTAATTTGTTAATATATTATAATGTAAACTTGTTACAAATTTTTACTTTTCATTTTATTTTATAGAAAACTTTGTACCTTGCGTCTATTTGTTTTTCTGATTTGTCATAAATGTATTTTATGTATATGTTTAAAAAATATGTTTAAAATATGTTTTTCCGTTAATCAGCTGTCGCACCCCTACGAACGACAACCCTCAGAAGTCGAAACTTGTGCGAGCTAAGGATTAACGAGGTCTTACCTTTTAACGTGTGATTCCTAACACGGGTTGGACGGTAGCAAGTGAAGATCGATCGTTCAGACTAGGGCTTGAACCACCGACCAACACGGCAGTAAATTCGAGTGAGTGAACAAAGCACCCACGCCGAACCGCTTGGCTACCGACTGACCATATTTATTTGATCATGTTATGTTATACATAACATGATCAAATAAATATATCTATCTTAACAGGAGGAAAACTGTTTTCAGTAGATTCATTTCACGCCAGAGGTCCCAAATTCCACTTATCAATTGAAATGCTTCATTGGATATCTACCTCATGCAATTATATTACCACTGATTATTGTTTAGACAAGAGTGTAATACTTGTCATTCAAATGACTTAAGTATCGGCGGCTAATTCCGTAATATTTTTTGATCATATATAATTCTAAAGAATACTTACATTAGATGTTGTGGAATAAATTTGTATACTTCGTCAAACATTATTGACCAGTGTGGTTTATGCTTCTCTTCACCAGCTTTGAATGCCTTCATCACATCCTTTCTTGCCTTTTCCAGCCATTCTTTTTCTTTTTCTTCACTCCATATTCCTTTACTTTCCATGTAATACCTCAGTTTGTATGTTGGATAATCATTTTCACTCCATTGTTTGACTTCGTCTGGGGATCTGTAAGCTGAGCTGTCGTCGGAGGTAGAATGGTCGCTTACTCTGAAAAAATTTTAAACCATTTTTAATCCAGTTGGCAAAGTAAATATTTTGATAACATTAAGGTATGAAATATGCATTTTTTTTTTCAGTTTATAAAGGGCCCTATTGAAGGAAAAAAGAAATTGGTCCTTCGAGCCGGATAAAACTCAAAAATCACCTGTGTATATTACCTGTAAGTCATTGCTTCTATGAGAACCGGCTTGCTTTCCTTCAACGCGTACTCCTTGGCCAACTTGGTGGCGTTATAAACGGCAAAGACATCATTTCCGTCTACCCGAAGTGTATGTATACCGTAACCAGGTCCTCTGGCTGCGATACCATCACCGCGGTACTGCTCCTGGACGGGTGTCGAGATGGCGTATCCGTTATTCCTACAGAAAAATAAAACGGGGCACTCCAGCGTGGCGGCGAAATTGAAGGCGGCATGTGCGTCTCCTTCTGAGGCGGCCCCGTCTCCGAAGTAGCAGATCACCACACGGTTCTTGCCTTTTAGTGCGAAAGCCGAGCCCACCTGAATTCAACAAAATGGGATGTGGTATAGGGTCTTTCATTAAGTGGTTCTTATCTTCACATTTAAATAAAACAAAGTGTGTATGAGCTATCATGGAACGTTTGTATTCGTTTGAAAGATCTATTGATGCCATTATGTGTGTAATATAATATCGTTCAAATGTCCGCCACGGCTTCTCTATACCATACCGAAGGCAACTAATGAACATATCAATCAAATAATCTATTGGAATATTCAACGAAATGAAATCTAACCTGAAACTTAACCGACAACGGATGTAATATCTGGTCATATGTTGAAGCGGGTTTATGCACCACTCTTCCTAAGACTAAGAACCAAGTGCTCGAACATAAAAAATGAACTAGAGCGATTATGGAAACTTGACTGAGACTAAGTAAGAACTCTGCCGAGAAAGTTGGCCAACGTTTAGCCAATAACTAAAAGCTTAGGTTAAAACGAAAATGAGCATGCGCAAAATTTAAATATTTACAGCTTTCATATGGAATTATTTTCAGAAGTGTGGTGAAATATCAAATGAACTATAATTGTGGTTAATCATGTTAACATGTGCATATACAGAATACGTTATTAGGTTTAGTTCTTGGGTAATGTATTTGCCCTGAAATGAATCTAACATGAAAACACATCTTCCAAACAACTAGTGCCCTCTGGTGTGTAGAAAACGTGTTATTGTTTTAACTACTGGGTTGTGAATTGCGGACTGAATTAAAGAAGCTATTCAATGGTAGTGGTTTTAGCAGGAAGGCGCGCTCTAATCTCGATCAGATTAAAGAATAACTTTGATTCAATGGAGTCGATTTCACAACCCAGTAGTTTACAACACTCAGTAGATAGAAGCATCTGTAATTTTCTCTTACCGCTTGCGGCATCTGCGTACTCAATGGACTGGATATCGTAACAAAATTTAGTTCTCTACTTCCGTAATGTATCGGCATTTGTTTCCCGTGACCGGGATCATCTTTGTTGCCATAGCACTGGTCCACGAACTGCTGAAGAGAGTACCCTCGCCACATTAGGACTCCTGCTTCTCGATATTGGCCGTACACCAAGTCATTCATTGACAAGGCTGCAGCGCTGCCTATGTGGGTAGCTTCTTCTCCATAGTTAGTCATGTAAAAAGAGATTCTACCTGTGAAAGGTTACAGAACTGGTGAGATTTTGGTGGAATAAATTGTTGATGAATTGAAGAAAATGAGATCCGGGCTTGTAGGACGTGCTCGAATGGAACCTGAGGTGCAAAACGTTTCGTCTACTACTGCGGCAGACATCATCTGTCCATTAACTGCGAGGACGAAAGACATATCTCGAAGTATCACCAACGACTAACTGACGAGCTACATGTTCATTCGTATTTATGGTTTCAGAAAGTGGTGGGGCAAGTGCAAATAATTGGCGAGATGGTAGTAAATCCTGAACAGTCTACTTATTCTGTCGCGAATGTTTGTGAAGTGTATCCTTCTACTGTGTGGAGACTTTTGATTGGTACACCAATTAACTGAAGATGACCCTAATCTAAGAATGTAATTCTGCGAAATCATGACGGAAACCATTGCAAGGCATCCTACCTATCTCCAAATAATTGTTTTAGTGACGAATGTACTTTTTTTTGAACGGCAATGTTCACAGACAAAATTGCCGTTATTGGAGTGACACCAACCCTCACGTTTTCCGGGAAACTCATACCCAATATCAAGAAAAAATTAACGCTTGGGCAGGAATATTGGGAAACTATATTGTAGGATCTCTATTTATTGATCAAAATTTAACAGGGGAACTGTATTTGAATATGCTGGAAACTACTCTTGACGCTATCATCACTAAAACCGTTGAAGCGAATCCTAATGATTCGATATGGATATTGTATTCCAACAAGATGGAGCACCACCACATCACTCCAGAAAAGTAAGAAACTGTTTGGATACTACTTTTCCCGGTCGTTGGATTGGCCGTCGAGGTCCTACAGAATGGCCAGCCCGTTCGCCAGATTTGATACCTTTGGACTTTTTTTATGGGGTTATTTGAAGCAAAAGGTGTACGAAACTAAACCTGCTTCACTATTGGATATACGGCAGATAATAATAAATATTTGTAGAGATATTGACGTTACTGTGTTCGGAACTGGACACTGGACGCTGAACAATCAGATTCAACTGCAATCGGCTAATGGAATTCGTTCAGGTATCCCTACAGGGTCGAAGTGGTGAGTTACGTTTTAACGACTGTCGTGGGTTTATATACGGTATTGAGGGAAACGACAAAATAAGTTGCAGATATACCTGTTTATGTTAAACTGTTTTGAATTTCTTCTGTTTCATTGGTAAAACTTTTGTGATTTTTTAAAACTGAATAGGAGACGAAACTTGAAAAAACGATGTTGCAATTTTCAATGCAAAAATATAATAAATAATATTCGTTCATTCTACACTTCTGTCGAATCTTATACTTTTATTTTTCGTTCATACATAAACATTTGATCAGAGTTCCAAAACTTTTGGAGTTGATGCAAAAGGAGAGGTCCTTTCGACTGGCCGAATGTTACAGATTAAAATTTGTTGAAAGTTTTGAAATCTATGAAAAGAAATAATAAAATATCGAAAATATCAGAACATTCGGATAAGATTCACAAAAAAGTTTTTAATAATGAGAAGAACAACAATGGGTATGAAGTTTGAAATTATGAGAACGATATAAAAACAAATTTTCGTTACTTGAAATGAAAATGAATTATTGAATGGATAAACAGTTAGCGAAATGTCGATAATATATTAACAACAGAAATATAAACTGTAAAAAAATGATGACGAAGGATAGAGAATAAAAAAGAAACAGAGAAAATTTCAGACCATGATTCTGGTGACGACTAATAAAATTATCACTTTCGAAATCTATAGTCATTGTTCAATTTTCCCCATTTTTCATATTTTCCCTTTCGTTGAACAACTCTTCCGTAGTTCAAGAAGTTCAAGGCAAACATTTCGAGCATCTTCTGAAGTGACCTCAAGTTTATTACCTCATATTATGTAGTTAAATGTCAATGTATTCAGGCAATTATTAAAAGTTCCGCCATTTTGTAGTAGTTGAAGATATTGACATTATATTTTAGGGTTGTGAAGCATTTGTCAGGAGCTTCAAAAAGATGTGTCAGAAGACCCCCCTTTGACCCGTTGAAAAAATTAAAGGGGGGGGGGGGGAGATTCAAGAAAAGCAGTGTATACTCTTTACTTTTAGTATTTTGTAGTGGATTATTGTTTTTTTGTAACTCCGAATAAAAATGTTTATATTCGTGACTTGCTATAAGTGTACTAAAGTATCTAAGTTGGATAAATAAAATACTCTTCTATATAAATCATGCCATAAGTAATGAAAAAACATCCGACCATTCTATTATTAAAAAAAAAAATACAAAGTAGAATTTTATCGGAATATTTCTCACGATATTTCCTCCATAAAATAAATTACTTTTCTGTTACTTACCCTGACGTTGTGATTCATATAATATTTTGTCCATAACATTGAGCAGTGTCATATCCTTATACATTTTCACTAAAGTTTCATCCGGGAGTTTTGGATTTTCATTTTCATTGAGCACTTTTCCCTGCCGATCCATTACCCTGTACACTGGTATGGGTTTGTAGGATTGTTTTTCTGTGAATTCCAATTTTTCCGTCCATGTGGTTTTTGCGCCCGGAAACAATGGAGCATCGGAGGCGAATAGGCGCTGAAGATGATATTCATGGTCTGAATTATTATAATACAATCAATAGCAAGTATGATTTTGTCCATGTACACATGTTTACATTTGGGACAACAAATCTTTACACAGATAAAATGAAAGAGAAAACAATTTCTGAAATGAAGAAAGAAGTAAACAGTCAAAAGAGATATAAATACTAATGGAAATTGTAATGAACAAAACGAATCTGGTACTGTGGATGTCATTACAAAAACACTTTAATCATTGAGTCTCATCAACAGATGTATATTCATTATAATGTAGGAATGAGTGGACTGCAATACTGACTGTCATAAGAACATGGAAGCTAATTTGTAATAGTTCTTGACAACGACGCTTCCTATCATTCGCGACACCTCATCAAAGTACCGAATAAAATTTGAGGAAAGATGAAATACAAAATTTGTTAATGGATAACAATTTGTATTTTGAAGATAACTATACCAAAAACCAACTACTTGAGGTTTAACAGACAAAAACATTTGAAAAAGTGTATGCTCTTGAGAATATTGCTGAAAAGTATGGACACACCATACTGAGACTTCCCTCCTAGTTTTGTGTTTTCAATCCTATCGAGTTGATTTGGGGAAAATTGAAACAAAGCATCAGGCGTGAAAATAATTTTCTAAAATTTGATAAGAAGGTAATAGAGCTAATTAAAGAAGAAGTTTGAAAAAAATCTGTTTAAAATCTCTTTTTTCGTTAATCAGCTGTGGCCCCCGTATGAACGACAACTCTCAGAAGTTGAGAAACTTGTGCGAGCTAAGAACTAACGAGGTCTTACCTTTTAACGTGTGATTCCTAACACGGTTGCAGAATCATTCCAGCTTCAACCAGATACATTCTCTCGAGAAAAATATCTAGTCGAGGCGGGAATCGAATCCACGGTCTTCCGATCGTGAGTCGGGCGCACTACCACCGCGGCCAATTCCACAAGTATCTAATATTACCGAAGAAGACTGGAGGAAAAGAATTAAAAAAGTAATTTTATTTGAAAAACACTATATATGGAGATTGGACACTTCTATATTAATGGTGGAAATGAATTCATTATTAATTTAAATGACGACAGTGATAGTGAAACAGAGAATATGGAAGATAAATAATCAGAAGCCTTCGAAGAAAGTTAGTGAAGTATCTTTGAAGCGATCGATTGTATACAGTGCCTTCATTTCAAAACTTCCCACCCCTAGTACTTCGTTTAGTAGGGAGAATTTGCCGTAGGCAAAAAACACGTCAATTTAGATATCGAGGGAGAAGTTAAAAACCAGCGCCAGTGGCATTTTAGGTTTAACAACCGCCTTACCCCTAGCTACCCCCACTTAGTAATTTTGAATGGCACCCCCTATCTTGTAACACATCATTTTAAAGATCTTAAAAATCCTCACTCAACCCCGTTTAGAAAACTGAAATTGGTTGATCCGTTCTCGTAAAATAGGGCAAAAAGAAAATGAATTATAACAAAATGCAAAAATTTATGGAATCGCTACCACTGACCCAATAACGGTATGTTTATGTCTCTTTTTTACACAAAGTTTTTTGCTTTAGCTGAAAGTGAGATAAGGGCACACAGTTGCTTCTTGGCGTCAGTTACAATTAAATGGTGAAAACATTTATCAGAATTAGTTATTCCTGATTTTAAACTGTTTGTCAAGTGGCACCTGGCGCTGGCGCTTGTTTTAAACTTCCCCCTCGATATCTAAATTGACGTGTTTTTTGCCTACGGCAAATTCTCCCTGCTAAACGAAGTACGAAGTATGTATATATATATATATATATATATTATATATATATATATATATATATATATATATATATATATATATATATATATATATATATACATTATGAGTTCTCATCCAACACCCCATATCGTACACAGGTAGTGTAATTTGTTAAATCCTATCAATTGATTGTAAAGCACGTATGTATGAATTCAAATGTTCCCGCCAAATTTCGAATGAATGTTGTCTGTTTCTCTGATTTCAATCCCATGTTCACTACATTTGTTGTGCAAGAGTCACCGGAATTAAAAAAAAAATCGTAGGAGATATCAAAGTAACATCAAATAAAAATAAATAATACTCACTTTAATTAGCTCCGACTGTTTCAAGACATTTTTATATAAAACGTTGACACTTTTTTTAAACATTTTAGGAAATAACGTCCCTACTTATAACTATGGAGTTCGAAACAATGTGAATAGTGATAAGGTTTATTTTTATGGCCTTGACCCACGCTTCGTTAATTTTGATTACGAGATTAGTATTACAAAATGGATTTAAAAGTTGTTATGAATGATTTGATGTTATATCGGTTATACCTACTGACAATGAGGTTCTATTGCAGTAGAGTCGATATAGGTAACTTAATGGCAATATTTCCATTTGGTGGAATTTATTTTAATGGTGAAATTGTGTTTATTTTAAAAATGCACAATTATTTCGAAAATTATTTGTTCAACTAATGAGGTACAGTCTAGGTACGACAAAAATATGACAAACCTACCAAATGAAAATATGAAAATTACTAGTTCTTCAAAATAATGATGATGATAAAAATACTTCAATTTTAAATTATTTACGGGGAGAATAGGTTAATCAAGAAGAAGAAGAACTCAGGTAAAAATCAACAACAACGTTTAAATAGTAGGCAATAGAGCGTTTAAAGACATTCTACTGCCGAACACGTACAAACATCATTTTTACCATTATAGTAGAAAGCGAGTCGATTAGGGTCGACCGACCCTTGAGCACTTAACAGCTATATCCAGATGATGACAAATGAGACTTTGTCGAAACGTCGAGATTGAAGATAATATCACATACACGGATCAAATACCCGGAAACCAGTTCAGCAAATTTATATATATATATATATATATATATATATATATATATATATATATATATATATATATATATATATATATATAAAAAATAAATAGATAAGTACTCTTTGATCATTCCCATATTGATTTCAATTTAAGAGCCACCGGTATACAGCTGTTTCAGCCTATTGGGCATCGTCAGTACCGGGCAGGCGGTCCTCGATTGAAGACAAAATGAGAAAAAACCAAGAAAGTACTTGATAAAAATAGCTGCGTAAACGCAAGCGAAACATAAGTGGAACCACCTATATATATATATAATATAATCTAGAAAGGTTAATGCAGTCAAGCTGCTGGAAAATAATTCCATATCATTTCTAGAAACATGTAGATTCGTTTTCCGATGGCATTTCAGGTTAGCTTCCCAAATTTCTGCTACCGCAGTTGTCGGTTGATTGGTCAAACCACCAACACTGACATAAAAACTTGGCAAGTTGGCTTGGGTGTCACACCAATAGGTGGTTCCACTTATGTTTCACTTGCGTTCACGCAGCTATTTTTATCAAGTACTTTCTTGGTTTTTTTATTTTGTCCTTCAGGCGATAACCATGGGAAGATTACTATCTTCTCTGGCCAGAAAAGTGAGAATCTCTGGAAGGGAGATTGAAAGGCAAGCGCGGGTAAAGTACCTCGGCCTTCTAATAGACCGTAGGCTCACTTGGAACCCGCACATCATGTGCGTTAAGTCAAAGATCGAGGGTCGGATAGCTAGTCTGTACCCTCTGATCAATAGGAAAACTAAAATGAGCACGAAGAATAAAATCACCATCTATAACACGATGTTCAAGCCTATCATCATGTATGCTTCAGGCGTCTGGGGACAAGCGGTTCCGTCCAACATTTCCATTTTGGAAAGGTTAATTAGGATGATTGTGAATGCTCCTTGGTTCGTGCGGAATGAAGCCATCCGCAGAGATTTGCAGCTGCCTTCCATTCGGCAGTCCATCCAGTCGAGGAATCAGAGATTTTTTGAAAGTACGGAAACTCATGAAAACCCGTTAGTTAGGGAAGCCACAGATTATGCTGCAGACGACCCCCCCGATATAGAAGGCCCGACACTCTGTCGAATGAGGCCCTCATTACCCCCGTTAACGGATGAACAACTTTCCCATCCATCCCACCCCAGCCAGGTAGGGATATCCCGTGAAGGGCGGCACTGATGTCTAAGGACTTCATGCCGTCATACCATCAGTCATGAACCCATTGGTCCTTCTTGAGACCAATAATCAGCCGAAAGGGTAGGGGAGCTGGACTCCAAACCTGAACGAAACGAGGATGACCTTCTGACCTCATTTTGTCTTCAATCAAGGACCGCCTGCCCGGTACTGACGATGCCCAATAGGCTGAAACAGCTGTCTACCGGTGGCTCTTAAATTGAAATCAATCCTATATGATCAAAGAGTACTTATCTATATATATATATATATATATATATATATATATATATATATATATATATATATATATATATATGATGAGCTGTTTTCTCGGGTTTCGCTCCGTGTTCTGTGTATTTTCTCCCCATAAGGATTATTTTCATAACGTTTCGGCAAAGTCTCATTTGCCATCTTCTGGTGATGTCTGGTTTTTTCAACTAGACTGATTAATTCGAACTCTGTGTCTCAATTTATAGGGATGGATGTTTCCCTTTACCTGCGTTGCTGCCACTACCTGTGTTTGCTCGACTACCTGTTTTGGTCTTATTACCTGAGCTGCCTCTCCTGTCTCTGTTTTTGTACCTGTATTGTCATGTACCGAGTTTTGCCTCTGAAGTTGAGCAGTCTGATTGCTTGTGCGAAGTGATAAAACGGATCTCCATGTTGATGGTAATCTTTGCGCATCATCCCTCTTGTTCATATTATTAGGTCGTTTTTCAATTTCGATTGCCTCTCTGATTGTTCGTGAGTAAAAGTTTTCGTTGCTTGCTAGCATTTTTGTGTTGTCGAAATTGATGTTATGTCCTGTTTGAAGTACGTGTTGGAAGAGAGAAGACGTGGTGACTTTTCCCTTCACTGCTAGTTTGTGTTCATTTTTGCGAATGTTGATTCGTCTGTTGGTCTGGCCGATGTAATGTTGGTAGGTAATGAAAACTAACTTATGTGAATTTCTGGAACTTCATCTAGTGTTACCTAATATGCATAATAAGCAGTCCGTGCAAAGTTTATAGTTAAGTCATCTGAAAATGGAATTTTTAACAGGTGATGATCGACTGTATTGCCAAACATGCGTCAAACTAACTGACTGTTATAAGGAAATAAGTATAGCTGAGGCACCAGCCAATCTAAGAAACTGTTTCGAAAGTTCGAAATAGATTAACATTTCAGTCTAGTAGACCACTATTATAATATTCATGCAGTCATTGTTCACTGTGGATCTGGCGTTGAATTTGGTCATTATTACGCCTTGGTCAAATACAAAACGGATTGGTTTAAGTTTGACGATAGTCGTGTCACGAAGTGTTCTGGCGATGTATTGACTCTTTTGGAGCTTCTGGAGACACCCTACATTTTATTTTATGAGAGAGAGGATATTGGCAGATGGCGGGTTTTCCTGTAGCTGAAACAGCAAATGCGCCACTGGAATCAATGAAGTCGCCCTGGAGCGCCAATAAATTTTTATTGTTGTTTTTATTTTTATCGTTGTTTTATGATTTAATTGCATATGATTTTTACAATAATCTTATTTTTCGCAAATATGACAAAAATAGCGTTTACAGTTTGTACATTTTATGTAGATGTTGGTGAAATTTCTGATTATCATTTTTGAGTGAGACCTGTTCAAAATTCGAACAAAAACGTCATTGCTTTCAATAACAAAAAGTGTTGCTAGGCAACACACAGGTAGCGTAATGTCCGATTTACCGGCCCAAAATGTGAAAAGGGTAAGTTGATTTACTGGACTAAATAAATTAAATTAAATTTTCACTTCTTCATCAGAGGAGGGATCTTGCAACAACCTAAATTATCCCAATTCCTGGGAACTTTTGGTCATAGAAGGGAGTGGTTTATCACACCGTTGTAATTTTCTTCGTTTGAAGCGTGGTAGAATTTGGATGCTGTTACTTTTTTGTGCCTTTTTGATTGAACGAACTGAATGAATTGATCATCCACCTGCACGTCGTCTTGATTTCAAACAGGTTGGAGCCTGGCTCCCTTACCCTTTGGACTGATGTAAGTTGATCATAATTATTTGAAGCAATTAATATTTCATCTCTATCATTCTGAAGAGATTTGTCGACTACCCTGACGAATCAGACACTTGTTGGTAATATCGTGTGAGCTAGTTTTCTTCATTAAACTTTGATTAGTGACCTCGCCCCCAATAAATCGAAATTGGTTCGTTCATGACTCGTTCTGTTCAACCCCATATCGTCTAAACACCTGCACATATTTTGTAACTAGCTCTCAATATTAATAGTTCGTTAGGATTGATTCATGACGGTCAATAACTTTGAGTACAAGGTATTTTTTCATTACAGTGACTATGTATTGGGTGAGATGTTGACCAAAATGGTATTGTGGATTGTGTTCTCACAGTGTTATCCGACGGAGAGTGAGATATTTCCTTCTCTGCTTACTGCCAATGCATCTTTGGGTTTGTATAATTATTATTAATTCACGTTTGTAGTTGTGGTTGAACCGGAATTATATTCAATTCATATTCTTCAATGAGTTTCTGGTCTGTTCTTTGATTTCCCTATCAAATAAAAATAGCATTATTCTGCAGTCTCAAGTTTATATGCGTTCATAAAGGCATCTTGAATTGTGTGTCCTTTCAGTGCTGGAAAAAGTTTTTATTTATTATTTGAGTAGGTAGTTGGGAGAGAAATATTTCGAGATTTCATTTCCAAATATTAATTTTCTTATATGTTAGTATCTCTCCTCAATACAGTATTCAAACTTATTTAGGTATCATTATAGTTGGTTGCTAACTTGATTAGGAAAACACGCGTCGAGAAACAGTATTTTTGGGAAAGATAGGTTTTTGCCCAAAGTGTGAAAAGCTCATATTAAAGTGTTTCTTGAATAAGAGAATATGGTTGTTTTCCAGCAGGCATTCACCAGATCCTACTTGAAAAGTGCGCAAATGAACTCGCACCAGTATTTTGCAGACTTTTCAACCTGTCTTACAAGAAAGGGGTTTTTCCTTCTTGTTGGAAAATTGCTAGTGTTCAGTCTTCCCCTAAAAAGGGCAAGAAAACTCTTCCAAATAACTACAGACCAATCGCTTTGCTATCAGTGATATCAAAAATCATTGAGAAAGCCGTAAACCACGATATCCTCAAATATTTGGAAGGCTTCAACATCTTGAGCGATCATCAATATGGCTTTCGGAAACAATGATCAACAGGTGATCTTCTATCGTATGTCACCCATATTTGGAATAACGCAATCGAGAAACATGGAGAATCAAGAGCTGTTGCGCTTGATATTTCTAAGGCCTTTGACCGTGTGTGGCATGAGGGTTTGCTGGCCAAACTTCAATGCTATGGCTTGCTGGATCATTTTTGTGTATGGTTCTTCAGCTTCCTGAAAAAACGTTCCCTGCAAGTGGCCGTCGATGGATATCTCTCGAATAATTTCATAATCAACGCTGGTGTTCCCCAGGGATCCATATTATCTCCAACAAGCCAAGAATCTAATATATTGCTTTGCTGACGACACTTTTGTCTCGTCATTCTATTTGGATTCCAGAACTTCGGTGATGGAGGCACATCTTCACTGGCCGCAGGAGGTTGCATATCTTAATGAGGATCTAGAAGTGATTTTGAGTTGGGGTGAAAGTAATCAGGTTGTTCAATTCAATGTCACAAAAACCCAAGCATCGATTTTCTGCAAAAAAGATTAATGTCTCCGAACCGTATACACGGACAGACAATTCCGTTTTCTGCTTCTATAAATTTGTTGTGGGTTGAAATAGACACCAATATGTCTTGGCACAATCGCTGGATTTGCAAAAGCTTGGAACACTGTTCCGAACCAGAAAACTGTACACATTTCAGTAACTTTTGATGCTTTATAAAGCTCAGATCAGACCTTCTGTGGAGTATTGTTCTCATGTATGGAGCTCTGCTCCCAAACATACCCTGAAGTTGCTGGACTCCATCCAGAAAAGAGCCAATCGCCTGACTGGAGACGCGAACATCACGTGAAACCTTGATAGTCTGGAACATCGAAGAAAGGTTGGAGATTTGTGAAATATGTAAAGAGTACTGTAGTGATCACTCAAATTTCTATTAGATGTATTTGTTCTGTCAGAAAGAGAACGAGGAAAGTACAACCGGTCCATTCTGAAAGCCATTCAGACACCCAAAATTTTCGCCTGTTTGTCTCACAAACAACTCTACTGATATGGGTGGAGTTTTCATTAATATATTGTGGTAAGGTTCACTTTACATTTGGTGCTTGAATTATTCATAAATAAGGAAGTTTATATATATATATATATATATATATATATATATATATATATATATATATATATACCGGGTGTCCCACATTTTATGTGACAGGCAATATCTGGTTTGTTGAAGGAGATACACAAAAATGTTTCATACAAAAGTTTTAGGAGTTCATGAGAGCTATATTTTGATATAATTTTTGAATATACAGGGTGTTTGGTGTAGGTGCTACAGACCAAAATTCCATTTTTTAAAATAGAACGCCCTGTATATCATTACATATTCAGATGCTACGTTAAATTCTGATATTATTTCATGTTTGGTTTTTGAAATTCGGTTACGGCGTTGTTGAGTTATTGCACTTTTCCTTAAATATAAAGTTTCAAAAAAACTTATTTACTCGTACACGAATCCAGTCTATATCTTTTATTAAATTGAACTAGACTACTACTGAATACAAAACATTATTCTCACCTCTACGATACGATATCGATATCAGTTGAATATAATATTAAAATTCTTGAGAATGTGACTAACTTGAGGGTGAATTGCTTTATATTGCACAATTTCATCAAGTAGCTTATGCTTGTTGATGCCATAGTAACAAATGTTGTTGAATTGTATCTACTTGTCAGTTCGATTCAGTGATTCTTTGCAAAACAGTAACTGTGTTCTTTGTGCGAAAACTCCAGTATGCCTTTCGCGTTTAGTCCAAGTGATTGCATTGATATGTTATTAATTTTTGGGGAATGCCAGAAAAACTGCCGTCAAGCACAACGTCTATACCAAGAACGTTTTCCAGACAGACCCATTCCGTCACGAATAACTTTTTCGAGAGTTGTAGAAAAATTGCGAACTGGGTCATTTCCTTCTACTATAAAGCATCGTCATCATACGAGATCTGTTAGAACTGAAGATTTAGAGATCAATGTGTTGGCTTATATTATTATTCATCCACATGTTTCTATCCGTACTCTTGCAGAAGAAGTCGGTGTGAGTAAATATAATGTACAGAGAATTCTGAAAGAAAATAAATACCACCCATTCAAAATTCAGTTGGTACAAGGTTTGAAACCCACGGACTTTGAACGACGACTTGAATTCATTGCTTGTATTCAGGTAATATTACATGAAAGTCCTAACATATTCAGTCAAATTTTGTGGAGCGATGAATCGCGATTCCACAATAATGGAGTTGTGAATCGACATAATAGTCACTATTGGTCTCAAGAAAATCCCCACTGGGTCCGCGAAAGTAATTTTCAAACTACTTGGGCTATTAATGTATGGTGTGGATTGTTCAATGGCCGCATTATAGGACCTTACTTTTTCAATGAAAATCTCAATGGATTGCGATATTTACATTTTCTAGAAAATGATTTCATCCAGTTGATGGAAGATATTCCCATAACAGAACGACAAGGAATTTGGTGGCAACAAGATGGTGCTCCTCCTCACAATTCACAGGTTGTTACTGAATATCTGGATAGAACGTACCCAAATAGATGGATTGGTAATAAGGGTCCAATTCGGTGGCCGGCTCGTTCCCCAGATTTATCACCGCTTGATTTTTTCCTATGGGGTTATTTAAAAGATATTGTTTTCACTACTCCCCCTTTGAATGTGGATGATCTGAAAATGAAAATTCGACTAGCGTGCAGTGATATTACGCCTGATATTATAAGAGCGACTTGTACGAGAGAAGTGATTCGACGTTTCAAAGCCTGTATAATATCTAATTGGCATCACTTTGAACAATTTTTATGACTTATTTCTAGGTACCTACCATTCTTATGAAATGATTTATCAAGTTATATTATTTACATTGTTATTAATTAAAAATTTGTTTTCGAATACACCTCTTTCAATTTCGCAATTGTTTCATATTCAAAATGATTCCTGACTGAATTCCACAACTCAAAATTGAAACCATTACTTTGAACACCCAAAATTTTGACTAATTTTCATGTGATCTGATGCAGAGAGAATAATTGTATGAGATATTTAAAAAAATAATAGTCGTACTCAAGACTTTATATTTTAAGCAATAACTCAACAACGCCGTAACCGAATTTCAAAAACCAAACATGAAATGAAATGATATCAGAATTTAACGTAGCATCTGAATATGTAATGATATTCAGGGCGTTCTATTTTAAAAAATGGAATTTTGGTTTATATATATTTTGGTATATATATATATATATATATATATATATATATATATATATATATATATATATATATATAATCTTCGAAAGCAAAATCGTTTCTGACATCAAAAAAAAATAATAATAGCTGGTGATATTGTTTACAGCTATTGTCATTGATCGTGGATATCTTGAAGATGAGTACGATTCAGTCAAGGCAGATATAGAGGAGTATCTTCTTTATGCCAAAAGCGAAATATTGAAACATGGTGGAATTAATATCCATTTTTATTCCTGGTCAGCAATCAACGTTAGGAAAGGTGAGTTTTCTATTAACTGATTGATTGCACTATACAGTATAATGCAAATATTAGCTGGGCTGAAAAATTCGTAGTCTAGCAGACAAATGGCGCTATTAGTATGGAATCCATATGATTTTTAGTTAACCCTAACCTTCAAATGACACTTGTACAAATTTCACAGTTATCTGACTATTAGTTTGATAGAACATTTTGAGTGAAGCAACTTTTGTTAGTTTGAAGAAAATGGATAAAAAGGAATTTCGTGTGTTAATGAACTATTGTTTTTGGCGAAAAAAATTGAAGTCAATGATTGGCTTGATGAACATTATTAGGACTTTGCACCAGGAAAATCTACCGTTGAGAAGTGGTTTGCGGAGTTCAAACGAGGTGAAATGAGAACCGAGGACGATGCATGCAGTTGATACCCAAAAAAGGCTCTTACAGACAAAAACATAAAAAAACACCAAAAAATTATTATTAAATGACCGCAAAATGATGTTGACCGAGATAGCTGAGGCTCTAAATATATTAAAGGAACGTGTTGGATATATCGTGCATGAATTTTTGGGGTATGAGAAAGCTCTGTTCAAAGTGGGTGCCGCGCGACCTCTCAATTGACCAAAAACAATAACGGATTGATGATTATGAGTAGTGTTTGAAGCTCTTCCACCATGAAAAACCCGAATTTATGCGTCAATATGCAACAACGAATGAAACATGGCCCGATAATTTTACTCCAGAATCAAAACGATCGTCATCTGAGTACAACGATTATGGACATACAGGATTGCTTACTTCTGCGATTTTTTTAGACACGTCATGTAATCTCGTGACGTAATAGTGGTGACTCTGGATTAATTCGGTACTGCACTTTTAAGTTAAAATAAACAAATTTCATGTAAATCCCTTTTAAAATATTATTTTTATATAGGATTAAATACTTAATATAAATGGATTAATACTAAGTAAAAATGTTTCTTTTGTGGATGATAGGGCGAGCTATTTTGCCCTTTTTAAAAGTAAGAGGTTTCATCAGTTTTTTTTATTATTTTCGTGAAAACTGTAACTCCCACAAAAATTTTGTAATGAACTTTGTTTTAGATAATAGTATTATCTAAAAAAATTTATACTAACTTTTTGTTCAATCTTTTAAGATAAACGCTTAATAATCGAAAAAATAGATAAGTAATAAACAGTTTATAGGTGTAACAACCTTTTCATTTATCTAACAGAAAATATATAATACGGTTTTTATTTTCCATTAAGAAAATGAGAAATTTAGATAGAGTAATTTAACTTAAACTTTGTTCCATAAAAGATGAAATTCATAAATCTACAATTTAATATGTGGATGGCTTAAAATTATCCAAATTTGATTCGAGTAACATTTCTGTAAGGCTCTAATATTGCGACTTGTATTCTGTAAAACTTCCCTCTCTTTATCAATTGTTGGATAATTTAGGTTAACACTAGGTACTGCAGTTTTTTTTAATTCACGACGCAAAGGCAAGTCTATTAAAAAAACATATATATTCTAAGTATTAAATTGATAGAATCAGTTTTCACCTAACAATTCATTTTCAACGACTCGTTCATAGTCATTTTCTGTAAAATATTTGGAACAAACAAATCCATTTTTGAGAGTGAATTTATCCCCTCTTTTGCATTCTTTTTGCAAAGTTGGGAAACCATATCCCCAGCAATAGGAAAAGAGAATTATACATCAGTAACACCACTTTTCTTTAAAGTCAACGACCAGGCATTTCTACTAAAAATTACAAGGTTATTTAATGGTTAGACAATTATTGCTATTACTTACAAAAATGTGAATATTTCCAATTTTTACCTTAATTCAATTTAAAAATGTTCAAAAAACAAAAAAAGGTCCACAATGGCAAAAAACAAACCTCAAAACGGAAGAAAATAACATAAGAAATATGGCGTCTACTCGTTACACCAGTTCAAAAAATGTCCAAAAGCACAAAAAAATACGACTTTCACAATAACAAATTCAATGTTTCAGAAAACTAATTGGTATAGTTAAATAAAAATTTAATCAAAATAAACAATAACAATGTAATACTGTCCGAAAATAATCCTCAAAAAATGTTAAAATAACACACAGTCTTATGGCAGCTACTGAAAGTGTCACCTGTGTTACGTCACATCTGCTCGGCGCTTGTTTATCGTGGCGATATATGTAAGTAAGCACATAATATAACTTCCTTATAATAAGAATATGAAGGTAAGTTAATCCATCAACTTGTTAACTGTTAAATGTTATAGCAACTTTGAATATTTAATTAGACTTTTCATTTACTAAAAAATTGTTGGGTATCTTGGTTTGAATTTAGGGGTTTTAAAATAGGATTAGGGGAAAAGATTTTGAGCAGTTGGCATCACTGAGTGACAGGTGCCAGACTTTCTCACTCTGCTTTCAGCTTTGGTCTTGTTAGGACGTATATGCTACCTGTGTTCTATGCGTATCGTTTGTGTGAGCTATTCTAAAACAAATTGTGAATTAGATAATGAATTTCTGTACTGTTATTTCAGAGCATTTCGTAATGGAACTCTTGACACGTTCGGTAACTTAAGGATGCCCAAAAATTAATTTGTTTATTTTATTTCCTCCTTGGAAGTAAAAAACTTCCAAAGCAATTTTGAGAATCTTATTGTAGCAACAAATGTAATTGCAGGATTTGCATCATTGTTTGAACAATTTATTTATAACCATCCATGTGAAAATTTCCCAATATCTCACCTTTTAAAGTTATATGGTAGAGTAAGATTATTTTATACATTAAAATATATAAATAGGAATTTCAAATCTCAAAAAAATATTGCCAAAAGAAGATGGAAGAATAAAATAATAATTTGGAGATACGAATAAATATTTTGAAATGAACAATTTGTATTTCTAGCATTTTCCTTATATATAATAATCACCAGCTACCCTGGAAACCTAGAAGGATCCTAAGTGGGTCAACTACATGATATTGACAATATTTCAGGAGGGTAAAAAACGTTGTGTGAACCTTTTACTAAAAAAGAATGAAAAGATTGGAGTAACAAAAGTAAGTTGATGTTTGGATAGAACTTACGTATGTATATAAAAAAATACATTTACGTTGAAAAAGAGTTCATTCTAAAATGCAAGGAGAACTTCAATTCTTATAATAAAGAACAAGCAATTCAACTGAAAGGTTAATTCCGTATAGTAATATACAAAATTACATTTATTTTAAGAGATGGTAGATCATAAAGTTTATACCAAAAAGTTGATTGCTGGACAATTTCTCCTTCATACCCCAGTTGATTGAACAATTGTATTCCTAGTGGTGATTTTAGAAATATAATTCGGCTGTTTTGTCATTTTTTTATGAAATCATGTACCCAGATAGAATGTCTGCACAATAATTATTATATCAATTGAATTTGGGTCCATTCCGTAAGGTATATCAAAATTATATGAGTATTTTGGATATAAAAAAGTTTGAGTGCGAACCTGCCCAAATCCATTTCGTGAGTCCTGTCCTCTTATCGGCAATTCCCAAAATGGCGTCTAGATACTTTTCCACATCAAAGGCGGCATGGCCAAGTGACCATCCTATGCTATGACGTGGTGAACCGACTGCAAAGACGCAACAATGGGGAATGTTCCTCAATTTGGGTTATTACAGCAAATGCAAGTTTGAACAAAATAAAAGTTGAGTTTAATTCATGAGTTTCTCAAATTCACTTCGAAAAGTATTCAAATTAATGTTTCAAATGTTGGGTTTCAATTTTTAAAGGGATTTGTTTCTAATTCAGATATTGGCAACAGCGCCTATATCAAGTTGAAATAATGTATTAAGGCAAAATATAAATTATAGTTCAATACCACCTCCACAAGCCACATAAACAACAGTTGTTTTGTTATTTATTTATATAGAGGAAGATAGGTTATTTGCACAAAATGTCATATGTGACAGAATGTCTCGGAACTCGGAACATAAGTAAACAGAACAGCGCACCTCTGAAATATGTCATCTTTGTTTGTCTCATACAGGTAACAGATTCTTTGTCCTTTATTAGCTATAACCGATGTTGCCAAATGGTGAAATAGAAACGAATCCCTTTAAATGTTGAATGCATTATTTCATTCCTCTTTTTTAAGTATTTAAATATTTTTTTAAAGAAAAAAGTTGAAATGATAAGTTTAAAATGCGTTGTTTTAGAGGTCATTTATGAAAACTACTTGATTTTCGTCAGGAGGAATATTCCCCATTGGCTAACAAAGTTATGGTATTAGTATTTTGGGTTGCGCATGGTATTGTATTCATTGACTATCTTGAAGGGGAAAAAACCATCATCAGCGACTATTACATAGCGTTATTGGAGCTTTGACAGGACGGGATTGCGGAAAAACGGCAAAATTTGACTAAAAAAGGGTCTGTTTTATCAATACAATGCACCATGCCACAAACCAATGAAAACGATGGCAAAATTGTATGAATTGGGCTTCGAATTTCTTCCGCATCCACCGTATTCTCCAGATCTGGCCCTCAGTGACTTTTTTCTCAGACCTCAAGAGAATGCGCGCTGGGAAGAAATTTAGCGCCGATGGAACTGAGGCCTATTTTGAGGTTAAAGACAAATCGTAATATAAAAATGGTATCGAAATTTTATCCTATTTTTTTTTCTATGTTAGCCTACGAACTTTTCAACCCAACCGTTATATGAAAATTTTTATTTTATGAATAACCATCATATTCCTTGTTCATTGCGATTTGGAAAAATAGCTATTCATACATAACTAAAAAGACAATTAGTTATCATCTTCCTCATCAAATTATTCTGTTCTTAGTGATATCTTGAAAAGAAATTATTACATGTTTGGCTTTCTTTATATTTCATGAAATTTTATTTGGATCGTGAAAGCTATTTTGTTATGACGATGAGTAATGATAACTAGTACTGTTATTAAATACATGAATAATTACAATATATTCAGATAATTGGTTCTTCTCTGCCAATATTTCCTCGAAACCAATACATAGACTTCAGGTACTCGTATCTTATTGAAACGATTCTTATTATCCAACTTCACAACGGTTCACTATCTTCACTATCGTTATTTTTCATTTGTTACAGACTTAACAGCAATTTTGAGCATTGCCCCATGTTCAGATACTTGGAGGCTCTTCCATTCAACTGAAGGTGAAGATTTGGTCCATATGGCAATCACAGGTGAGAAGTTATGAAATTAAACTTTTTCACGCGCGCTTGACTTGGGGAGTAAGCTGGTGACGAGAGCGTTGCGGAAAGTGTGATAGGGCGAGGCGAACGAAAACTGAGAGGGAGGTATAAGTTAGTGAAAATTGAAAGAGGGAGAGAGAGTTACGTTTCGCATATTACTGTAGGGGCAAGAGAGAGATGTGCGAGCATTTATTTACGTTCGAGTAGGCTCTGAATAATTATGGATGTTAACAAAGTAGGTGTTCAAAATGTTCACCGCGAACGTCTTGGCAACATCTTAATCTTAAATAAAACTGTCTTCTAAGATTATTTAACATATCAGACGTGACCGACCTGATCGCAAGCGTTATTCGTTCTTTTGAGTCATTCAAATCTGAAGGTTAAGTTTTGTACACATTGCTCTTTACATATCCCCATGAAAAGATATCTCATCAGATCAGGTGATCGCGGTGGCCATTTAATCCATCCTCGCATCCCTCTCCACCGATTGGGAAATGTTATATCGAGGTATTGCTGGACATTAACTTGTAATAGGGGAACCCAAGCGGGGATTTCGGGATTCACTAAAGCGCGGCAGATTAATATACAGGGGGATACCTTGTACCCGGTTAAGTACCTCCACCAAATATGAGCTCCATATATAAGGCCGCCTGTGAGGGATAAAGGATCAGATTAGTAAAAAAAATTGATCATTAGAAATTCTCGAGCGCGTCAGATTAAGGTGGGGTGAGTTAATTACCTGCTAAAAATTGTATATTCCAGTAATCTGTCAATTTGAGAGTGACGTAAAGAAAGGGGAGGGCAGCAAAGTTGTAAAGAAATAACGTCAATTCGACATTCTCGAGCGTAGCTGATTTTTTTTTATTTTGAAGGAAATAATTCAAGGATAATGAAAAATATATAATCTGACGATTTCCGCAAGCCGAAATAACAAAAATTCGTCGATAAAGTTTAATGCGTGCAGCTATGTGATACCTATATTTCCCTCTCCGAGTTTCTATTCCTCTAATCTCTATTCAGTTTTTCTCTATCTACACACATCGGAAAAGTCTAGGGATATTTTTAAAAATGGCAAGAATTTTTTTTTAGATCGCTTTAGGGAAAAAAAGTTGACGGGTGATTATTAAACGAATGTAACTTACAACAAAATTTATTAAATGGTCAAAAATACTGAGTGCGCATATAAGCAAAACTAAAAAAAAATATGGCTCTTCTTTGGCACCCCGAAAAAAAATCATAATACAAAAAAAATTGGAATCAGTACAAAGTATGGCCTCCACGCTGGTTTATTACGGCCCTACATTTATCGTGCATCGACAAAATGAGATTGTCAATGTCTTGTTGAGGTACATTTGCGATTAAAAGCTCTCTCTCTCAATTGAAACGTTGTGTGAATTTTCCCCATATGCGAAGTCAAATTAAACGGAAAGAATGGATAACTAATGGTCTAATAAATTCTATAAATACAAAAAACAAGTTATATGAACAATTGCGCATTGACCCATACAACGGCGGTTTGAGAAATCAATATAAACGATACCGCAATAAACTCAATAAGGTGATAAGAAAAACCAAAGAAAAATTTTACATAAATAAAATCAACAAACTAAAGAATAACTCAAACAAAATTTGGCAAGCTGTAAAAATGATAGATAAACCAACAAACCTAAATAAAATAAAAAATATCAAAACTAATGATGGAATACATCTAACCAATGATAAGGAAATTGCTGAATATTTTTTATCACACTACTCAAGCATTGGAGGAAAGTTGGCCGGATCCATCAGTCAGCAAGAAACCAAAATTGTAGAGAAAACAATATCCAACTCATTCTTCTTAGAAGACACCAATGAACATGAAGTTAAAAATGTAATTAATAATCTGTCTTGATAACATCAGGTCTGAAACTCTTATAGAATTCGTCGATTACCTAGCTAAACCAATTACCCATATTATAAATAGATCCATGAATACCGGTAGTTTTCCAGAAGCCTTTAAAACTTCGATAATCAAACCAATATTTAAATCCGGAAATAAAAATGAGATAATTAATTTTCGTCCCATATCATTAATCAGTCATATAGCTAAAATATTTGAGAAAATATTGAAAGTAAGAATAGATAAATATTTGAAAAAATATAAAATACTCTCTGACAATCAATACGGATTCCGAGAGGCCAGTTCAACACAAGATGCAATGATTCACCTAATGAGAGAAATTTACGAGTCGATGGATAATGGTAAACCATGTCTTTGTGTTTTTGTCGATCTGGCCAAAGCTTTTGATACGGTTTCACATAAGAAATTAATAAAGGTAATGGAAAACATCGGTTTCAGAGGGACATCGCTGAAATTATTTGAAAGCTATCTCTCTGATAGGAAACAGTGCGTTAAAATAAATGAAACACTTAGTTCTTACCGTACCATAGAATATGGAGTCCCCCAAGGAACGGTATTGGGGCCTCTCCTATTTAATATCTACTTGAATGATTTGTTTAGGGTCAATTCAGAAGGTACCATTATTAATTTCGCTGATGACACAGCCGTACTATATCGCGCTGAAACTTGGAATGAATTGAAGGACAAGGTTGAGGGAGATTTTATAAAAATTGTCAGTTGGTTTAAGAGCAGGTTGCTGACAATTAACACAAAAAAACTCACTTTGTACCTTTCTCTTATTTCAACAACAAATTGCCAAATTATACCTCGTTGGAAATCGATAATGACAATGACACAATGACTATAAATATGAAAGAACATATAAAATATCTTGGCATAATAATAGATAAAAATGTAAGATGGAGTAAGCACGCAGAATATGTTGCGAATAAAATAAGGTTTCTACTGAACAAATTTAAGTTTTTCAAAAAGATCTTTGACATAGCACAGCTACGAACATTATATTTCAGTCTAGTACAGTCCCATATCAACTATGGAATAATTGTGTGGGGAGGTATTACTGATAATCATCTCAGGGTTATAAATGTCACTCAAAAATTTCTCATTAAAATTATTTTCAATAGAGATTATACCTATCCGTCTGAAATACTTTTCGCAGAATCTAAATTTTTTACATGTAGACATCTATATTTTCAAAGTCTCGCTATGTATCATAGGAAATATGAAACAAAATTATTGTCTGTGGATCACTTGCACGATACCAGATTCAAGCACAAAACCTCAAGAATTCCTAAAGTAAGTACATCTCGAAGTCAAAGATTTCTCACATACTTGTGCCCTATTGCCTATGCAGAAGTTCCATTCGAAATTAAGTCTATTACAAGTGATAACAGATTTAAAAAAGAACTGAAATTATGGCTAACGAATATAACAATAGGTAAGATAAATGAAATATTGGAACGAAAAAAAATGAAGTAGTGATACAGAAAGAAAAATCACATGTTCTCACAAAAAATAATGTAAATATTTAAAGTATAAATGGAAATAATTTCACAATTCATGATATACACCAGCTTCATACTTATATTTGAACTTTTATTCATATGTTCTAATCCACATCTGTCATTATTGTTCACCATATTCTGTACTGTCGCAATCTTTCTGAACAAGGACTTACCTTATAGAATAGACAGCGACTCTACAGAAGTGCAGTGAACAAGGACCATATTAAGAACAGAACAGTAAATGAAATATAAGATATATGACTTTCATTTGCTATACGTATATGGTGTATGAATGATGAATGTTATGATTGACAGTTTAGTTTGTAATGTTTGTTCACTGATTCATGTTCATGATATCTTTATTTATTTTTCCCTTTCAATTGACATCACACACAAAACGTGTCAACTTGATTTATTGTTTCATTTTAATTTCTTCATTTTTTTTGTCATACACAAGCTCTATGAGCTTCAGTGGCTTGCCATGTTTATTTCTGCATTTTTTTTTTGTTTATATGTAAATGTATTCAATCTTATGAAATAAACATTATTATTATTATTATTATTATTATTATTATTATTATTATTCGTTGAAGCATTTCCCACACATGCTCGATGGGATTCAGGTCCGGTGATTGTGCTGGCCATGGCAATACATCAACTCCTTCATTGGTGAGCCAGTCAGTCACTAGACGCGCGACATGTGGACGAGCATTATCATGCATTAGGTGGAAGTTTTCACCAACAGCACCAGCAAACGGACGGACGATAGGTAGAAGAATGATGTCGAGGTACTGTCGAGCTGTGAGGGAGCGATTTGGAAAAACGAGTTCGGTTCTGCCGCCGATCATGATTCCACCCCATAGCATTACTGTACCACCTCTGTATGTGTGGACTTCCTGGACGTGTCTCAAACGTTCATTATTTCTAGGTCGTCTCCACAGTCTTACTCGACGAGAATCTGGATGAAATCCAAATCTGGATTCGTCTGTAAACAAAACTGTGGCCCAATCATTTGCATCCCAGTTTTGATGTTCTTGACACCACTCTAATCTTCTACCGCGATTGCCTCTCGACAAAGGTGGACATCTAAGTGGCCTTCTGTTTTGGAGATCTGCTTCATGCAGTCGATTTCTGACAGTATCACGACCAATGGTTACCTGGTGCGTCTGCTGCAACACGTTAACCAACTCAGGTGCTGTGATTGTCGGTTGTCTTCTTGCGGTTAACACCAAAAATCGGTCTTGAACTGCAGTTGTAGCGCGGCCTCGCCCTGGATGTTGTTCGGCTGGACTGCCAGTTTCACGGAAACGCCGCCACAATAGACTGATAACACTTTGGGAGACCCCCAAACGAAGAGCTACATCATTTTGTCGCATGCCACCTTGAAGAAGCCCTACAGCTCTATTCATCTCAGCCAATAGTAAGTGATGGCGTTCCATGTTAAAGCATAATATTTCCAGTTTAATTGCTGAGCAAGAACTGCATAGAATGTACAAACTCGACACTTTCAGATTTTTCATTTTAGCCGAAAACCTACAGTTTGTAAAAAACTTGATAAAAGATTAGTTACCGTTTTTGCAGGCTTTGTTCAACCCATATAACTCTACAGGGTAGTCGAGTGTACTAATTTAATCGAAATTAAACAACCTCATGCATTTATTTTTATGATATTTAGTATGTTATAAAAATATCCCTAGACTTTTCCGATGTGTGTATTTCTCTCTCACTCCGTCCCCACTCTGAATTCTGTTGCCATGACGCCATCACAGCTGATAACAGAGACTCGTTCGTGATAAAGATGATGATTAATTAATCAAATAATTGATGGATGTAGCCATTACTACGTGGTAGGAAATCATAATGAAGAAAAGATAAATTAAACTTTCTATGTTTTTACCACTTTTATTTGTAACTATCGTTACTGCAGTTTTGTCCTATAAGGACATTCTCAAACTTATATATTGTATAAGTTTGAAAATGTCCCTATAGGACGAACTTCATTAATTAATCAATTGAATGTGAAAAATTAAATTTTTTTGAGCATTTAAAAAAAAATATTTTCTTATAAATACAAGTATCCTACTTAAAAAACATACACTTATTTATATGCATGCTATTCCCTGAGCTTTTCAATTAATTAAGTTCAATGAATTGAAAAAAATTGAAAAAAAATATTGTTTTTGTCAGGTTAAGCGAATCCCTCTATAGTCTATATAATCATCAGATTATGAGCCAGCACGTCTAAAACATATATATATATATATATATATAAACATATAAACCATATATATCTTGATCTGACGCACTTGAGTATTTCAAAATGGCGAATTTTTTTTGCACATTATAATAATGGCCGCGAGTTTGCGTCAGATCGAAATCGTCAGATTATTGAATGAGAGCTTTTTTTTGTTGCACTTAACACCCCCATAGAAAATCTGACGCGCTTGATTAATTTTTTTTTCTTTTCACTTTTAACCCTTACGTATAACCACCCACATTATGCAAACGATCAGATTAACATACCAACATTATTAAAAATACGTAGGACATTTATGCTATCAATATCTGACGCGCTCGAGTATGTCCATGCAACAGTGTTTTTTACATATTTAAAAATCTATAACCACTTCCCCCACCGATGAAAAGGTATATATTATATAACATTTATTTCTTCTTATCATTTAAGCTTTGCAACCTAATATGTCTCAATGACGCTCGAGTAAATCCCAATTTTGCATCTTGGCTCCCTTGCTATTGGTAATGTGGTGGTGCTCCATCCTGCTGAAACCATATCGTTTTCACTGGAACTTTAGGGTTTCCTGGATCAGGATATAAATGTGGTAAAGTTGGAATGACATCATTTTGAAGTAGTGCCAAATAATTATCGCCATTCAAATTGCCCTTAATGGAAAAGGGACCAATGATATGGTTTCCTACAATCCCTGCCCAAACATTAACCTTTTGAGGGTATTGCGTGTGTTCTTCCGTTGACCAGTAGCGGTAATTTTGCCGATTTGCATGACTGTTAAGAGACAAAGTACACTCATCAGAAAACATAAGGTCTTCTAATTGGATGATATTGTTATCCAACATGTCTATCATTTGCCCACAAAAATAAGTTCTTCTATCAGAATCTTCTTCCATGAGCTCTTTTAATATGTTTACCCCGATGTATGGCTAACATTGAATGTAGTGGATGCCTGTCTACTCGATGTATGTGGGTTTTTCTCAAACTCAAGCATCAAGCATCACATCTAATATGAGTTCATCACTCATTGCATTGGCAGCTGCTTTTTTTATCTGTGAGCTACTTCCTGTTGTGTTCGGGTTTTATCTGCGTAACCAATCAATTGTAAAACTGTTATTTTATACATTTCCGTTAATCTAACCACTTATCAAACTTGAAGTTAACGATTTTTACACTTGAATAATTAAAATACTGGCAACTAATGTTGTAACATACAGAACAAGTTGACAAGGCGTTCTAAACTAACGTTGCCACGGAAATTATTTACAGTTTTTTAAAGGATACCGTTTAAAAAAACATTGCTATGGTTTTTGAAATGAGTTTTTGAGTATGTTGCAATAAATTTTGAGTGTTTGTTTGAAGGTGGTTGACAGTTATCACCCGAAGACTATTGTGGATACTAACAATCGAAACGTCGTGACGTAACTTGGTTTGGAATCTTTTAATTTTTCATTTTTTGTTAATAATATCTTGCAATTTTTAATTTTCAGTTTGTATTAATATTTCAATTTTTTTATTTTTTTGGTTGTTGCTTGTATGTTATTTCTTTGTAATTTCAGTTTTTTGTTCAATAACATTATTTTTCGGTTAATCTCTTTATTTTTTTTTACAGATTCTTTCAGGAATTCCAAATCAATTTATATTCTGTGTTAAAAATCTGTTTTGAAATCTGTTTTTCCGTTAATCAGCTGTCGCTCCCATAAGAACGACAACTCTCAGGAGTTGAGAAACTTGTGCGAGCTAAAAACTAACGAGGTCTTACCTTTTAACGTGTGATTCCTAACATGGTATATATTATATCAGACAATGGAAATCCGAACTGATGAAGTAAGTTTTGAGTGTATTTTATCGAATTTCGGTAACCACGTGATTTTAATTTATTTTATTTTAATTGTTGCAATAAACTTGGGAGCGGTAACATTTTTGAATAGAGGATGAAGAGACCTTTCAAACGATATATCACAAGCATATACTTCCCATTTAAAAAATTGGGGGTTGTATCTGTCATTCGACGGAAATTGAAGGTAGCATTTTTCCGTACCTACGTCAAATTATAATTTAAATTTGACGTGTTTCGGGATTTAGTTAAAATATGTACCGTAACCAAAATAACCAATTTATTCCATTTGGCCTTTACACACTGTAATAACAGTCAGTCGTGTGGTCTAAAGAAAGCACACTCGCTTTTTTATTCTAATGTATAATATTTTCAGATATTCCCTTGTAATATTAATAACTTTCTAATAGTTTATTCGAAACTAATTTTATTATTGTGAACTACAGTCGTACAAAACAATTCTTCCAACATTACACTGCCATAATATTTGCATTCTATCACACTTGTCATTTGTCATAATTCCCTAGCACAAGTACAGTGTGTTCGAATATAAACTTTCCATCAAATATATCAAATAATTCAATCTTCAGTAAAAATGAGTTGTTTTGATATAGGTACAAAAATATTAAAATTGTAGGAAACAATTTCAAAGATTGCTTGGGGAGAATGTGTTTGCTCCTCTATTTCGAAACTATCGTTCAACTATTTTATTGACTATTTAATAGCGAAACTATTTTTTCCAGAGTCGGATTGTCCCAGACTACCAACCGATACTTCTCTTACAGTTCCATTGATAGGTCGTGGTCAGGAATTACCACAGCTATTATTGGATCTTCGAATTGCAGGGGTATTTGAGTGGAAATCTGTAGTAATAATATACGATACAACCTTAAGTAAGTAGGTCTCATAGTTTTATAATAACGAAGATAACATACCTTCGTCGATGCTCCTTCTATGATGCCGTTGTTTATTTACTGAATTTTTATATTTGAGAAGCATATTTCCTTTTCATCTACAGTGTGGTCCACTAAGTCTGCAACAAATGGGAAACTTTTTTATTATCGATTTCTCAGAAAATTTTATTATTGACAAAAGTTGGTACATGTTCCAAAACTATACCAAGTGTACCTGAAATGGCTTTATGACAAACACCATACAGGATAGGCCAAAAAATATAAAGTTTGTTCAAGAGTAAAGTACCCTCATTTCAAAAAATATAGAAATGTTGGAGAAAAAAGTTGCTCAGAATTAAAAGTTATGTTCAGATACGAAGTCATGGCCTGCTATTCGAATTTTTTTCTTTTGGAAAATTTTGAATTACCCCCGTATGATACATATTTTTACTATTTTGATTCAATATGTATTTGAAGTAGCCACAATCAAATCAGTTTGGAGTATTTTTTATCAATTTAAAGTGTATTTGTAAAATTTACTTAGATTTGTATTTTTTTAGGTGACCGTCAACTTCATGTTTGTTGCAACGATTTTTAACAGAACTCTAGAAAAAAACAAATACTCTTTTTAACTAAGCAAATACTTTACTAACTAAATGTTCATATGAATAAACTGTCAATAAAAGTATAACATTTCTTTGATTCTGACAACAATGCCTCAACTAGAACATATATTGAAAAACAATCCAAAATCTATCGCGGATAGCCATGAACAAAAAACATATACGCCCTAAAACAATACTGTAGTTTGATAGTGTGGCTTCTTAAAACTTGCCTGTAAAACGTTTTCATATTTGTCCTTAATCAAAAATGCCTCGCCCAGTATTATTAACGTTAACTGAAAAGGCAGAATTAGTTTTAATCTGTGGTGATGGTTATAAAACAAAGCGCGAAGGTGCAAATATTTTCAACGAGCGGCATCCAGGCAAACAAATTTGCTAATCAAGTGTAAGTAGAATGTTTAAGAATTTCAAACAGACCAGCTCACTAGAATATAAACATAATACGGAGCGTACGAAACCTGTATGCACAGAAGAAAACCAGCTTGACGTACTTCAAGCAGTAGTAGAAAATCCTAGAAGGTCTAGCCAAGAAATTAGTGATTATACCGGCATAAAAAAAACCTCTGTGAAGCGTATACATAGAAACATAAGTAACATGCTTACAAACCTACATTCATTTGTACATTTCAAGAAAGGGACTATGATTTGAGATATGATTTTTCCATGTGGATTCAGAGTGAAATAGAAGAACAACGAGATTTTCATCGATGTATTCTGTTTGGAGATGAATCTACTTTTACAACAAATGGGGTTCTATCATCACAAAATTGCAGATGGTGGTCAGATGTCAACCCAAATTTTATTATTGACAACAAAAATCAATACTATCAGAAAACAAACGTTCGGTGTGGTATATTAAATGATAAATTACTAAAATGGGGATACTTAAAACAAAAAGTCTACAGAGATTGCCCCTTCAATAATGTTGATGAGCTTGAAACTTCAATACGAGTTCATTGCAGAAATATTCCCGCTAATGTGTTGCGATCTACATTAAACGAATTTTATGAACGAACAATTAAATGCATCGAAAGAGAAGGTGGACATACAGAGACGCTTCGATAATTTTTATTGTAAGCACCTGTTGAGTTGTTAAGTTAGGTACCTACTGTATTTTTCTGTACTATCGCTTATTGGTTCTTTTTTGTTCATGGCTATCCGCGATAGATTTTGACAGTTTATTCATGTGAACATTGTACTTAGTAAAGTATTTGCCTCGTTAAAAAGAGTATTTGTTTTATTCTAGAGTTCTGTTTAATATCGTTGCAACAAACATGAAGTTGACGGTTAACTCAAAAAATACAAATCCAAGTAAATTTTACAAAAACACTTTGATTTGATAAAAAATACTCCTAACTGATTTGATTATGACTACTTCAAATACATATTAAATCAGAATAGTAAAAATATGTATCATACGGGGGTAATTCAACATTTTCCGAAAGAAAAAAAAATTCGAATAGCAGGCCATGACTTTTCGTATCTGAACATAACTTTTAATTGCAAGCAAGTTTTCTTTTCAACATATTTCTATATTTTTTGAAATAAGGGTACTTTACTCTTGAACGAACTTTATATTTTTTGGCCTATCCTGTATGGTGTTTGTCATAAAGTCATTTCAGGTACACTTGGTATAGTTTTGGAACATGCACCAACTTTTGTCAAGAATAAAATTTTCTGAGAAATCGATAATAAAAAAGTTTCCCATTTGTTGCACACTTAGTGGACCACACTGTATATTTGGTAAATGAACATTATTTTTTCAACCGTAGTTTGCGCTGATCAGGCCCTATCCCCCGAAGTCCCGATACATTCGGGAAGGCACGCCAGCATCATCAACGAACACTCCCCACACCGTGGGGAGTGTTCGTTGATGATGCTGATGATGCTCCCCACACCGTGGGGAGTCTTCGTTGATGATGCTGAGAATCAAGTGCCCTGAGCAAGCGCAATGCGCCAAGAATGACAGCCTTCTGCATCTGTCCTTCTAAGATTTCTGCCTTAGTGCGGCAAGCCGGTGTGATTTTTAGATTCGAGAGTAGAAAGGGCATCATTCCACCAAGAACTCCAACTCCAATCAGATCTTGACAGAGTGGTCTGGATAGAATCTGCGGAGTACGAAAAGAAAATCTTGATATTTTATCCGCCGCTTTCCTCCTCTTTTTGGACGATATTCGTCTCGTCAGGAGGTGAAAACTCCACGACAAATATCGTCTTGTACTGGTGGTCGAGAAGGAATACATCAAGCTTATTAGCTTGTATGAGCTTGAGGGTAGGGAACGAATAGTTCCAATAAATTCGGCACTTCTCGTGCCTCACAACGGATTCAATATCCCCCGGAGCGTAGGGCAACACCGGTGTCTTGTCAATACCGTAAGAGTGCCGTATATGGTGATATAACACTCTTAGGTCTTCGTTATGTCGATGGATATAGGCCGAGGCCCCATATGCTGGATATGCTGATAGCAAGTATTTCATGATTGGATGAAAACATTTTTTTTCAGATACAGACATGACGACGCGAATTATAAAGTCACTGACTCAACCATCAAATTATGCCGCCAAAGCAACAAGTATCTCTCTGATAAAACTGAAGCGGAACATTTCCAAAACTAATCTCAAATCAATTCTATCCATGATTGATCCTAAAACTGTCGGAGGTAACTATATTATGATGTTTATTTTATCACACTTATTCAGTTTATTTCATGAATATAATGTTACGTTTTTCCCCGTGGGTTGACCAATAATTGACTACACTGAATAATCAAACTTAACTTTATTTCTCTTTAAATACAACAAACACTATTATTTGAATGTCTATCGACTCTTTGAACGCTTCGCGTAGCGCACTGTAGCTTCCACTTGACTATGTCGATATCCTCGTGGCTAGACTTTAAATATCGTAATCGAATGCCGTAGAAATTTCGCCGAAGTTCCGTCGAAATCGGTAGCATTATTCTCGCTGATTCTAGAGCGGCAGGGAACACTGTGCATTCCCGCGCTCTTAGCTACGTCACGTTTGGTTTACGGTTACCAGTGGCGGCCGGTGTTATTTTCTTTCGGGCATGATTTACAACAAAAATTATTTCACTTCTAGTTATCATTTTTTTTCTTCAGGTAACTTTCTGGTACTAGCCAGTTACTATTTGGTTGGAACCATTATGGACTATTCAAAGTCTCTAAACCTTGTTGATATCAGGAAACAGTGGTTGTATGTTATTTCTGATACTGATCGAAAATACCACGACATGCACGTGTTCCGGAATATGTTGAAAGAAGGTGACAATGTTGCTTTTATCTATAATACAACTGTGTTATCCAGCAATTGTGTGGTGAGTATGTCATGCTATGATTTACATGAAGTAGGCTACTTTCATTTTCCTCAGCTCTCAGCGGTTCAGCGCTTCAATCTTGGGAACATGAAAAAGTCGCATGGGGGTCAAATGTGGGGAATAAGGTGGCTTAGGCATGATTACGGTGTTGTTTTTGGCAAGATAATAATAATAATAATAATAATAATAAATATACTGTATTGTCTGATGATACAATAATCTTATCGACAAAGTGTAGACATTCATAAAACTTGATATATCATGGTTCACATGATATTGTCAATAAAATGTAGGACTATCAATTAATTTAATTTTCAATTGGTTATAACTAAGTATTAAAATCAATAAATTAAATAACACATATAACATATAACATACTGAGCTGATGTTAGACGTCAGTGAACACTGTCTCAAAAAATTCCGTAATACTATAATAAAGCCAGATCCAGAAGAGAAGTTTTCAATTTTTTTCTGAACACAGCATATGTTTCAGAATGTTTTATTTCTGTTGGCAGATGATTGAATATTTTGGCAGCGTTATATATGCATGATTTTTTTATTAAATTTGTTTTTGGGATTGGAAGTTTTATGCCATTTCTCTGGCGGGTGATTCCATCAGCGAACTTGTAAAGTGTTTTGTTTTTATATACTAGACAGGCAGTTTCGAGAATGAACAATGAGGGCAGAGTTAACAACTTACGAGTTTTGCATAGTTCTTTACAAGATACCCTGGGAGCCGCCTTACAAAGATAGCGAATTGCACGTTTTTGAAGAACAAAGATTGAGTTAAAATGTAATTGATAAGGATAATACTCCTTATTGATCATTCGACCATGTGGCAAAAACTCTTGATGCACCACGCCATGAAGCATTCTAGAACAACATTCTGGAACACACCCGAACATTGGAGTGATCAACTATAGTATGCAACGATTGAGAACATTCCAAAACAACTCAGGTCATTGTGAAACTATTCAGAACAGATTCGAATGCTATGGAAAGTTCTGGAACATTATGAACTATTCGAACTATTTTATGAGAGGGACTAGCGATAGTGGTATATAATAGAATATAATTTTTTTCACTAAAACATACTAACGAACATATGGATTCGTATCGAACTAACAGCGTTAAAACTGAAATACAAAAAATACAGTGTAGTATCACACATTGATGAAAAAATACTTAAAAACAGTAAAGTTGGACACTCACTGTTCATATTAGATTTATACAGGATGAAATGAACGCTTGCCATTGGGGTGTGATTATGCTCGAAGATACTTCCTCATAGAATGAAATGCTCTTTGTTTCAAAAAGACATACACTCCGTTTTTCAGTTTTTGTATATTTTCTGAATCTTAACATACTCTCAGATATTTATTGTAGCATTTAATCTGCATGAATTCGTGTGCTTTCTGTCCTAAAGCCAATCTTGAAAATGGTTGATATACCATATCCTTATTTCTATTTATTATAGTTATGAATATCCTCATTTTTGATAATATTTTCTTTTTTCTTCTCAAATCTAAGATGAGATTGTATACAGGGTATTTCAAATTCGATCCTTTCCATTGGGATCTCGCATTTACCTGACTAATAATATACCGTTGAGAAAGTTCTGAAATTCCCAGTATATCCGGAGATATCTGGAAAAAACAGAAATTTAGGAAAATGGTTCTTATTTTTTTCTGGCTTTATTTTTCGAAGGATTCGAAAATAAATTGCACTTCCACATTGCCACTTTTTCCCTGCAACACATACAAATTTTGAGAACCTTCAACACAGCATTGTTAGAGAGTTCGGAAGATTGAGGAGGAGGGAAATTAATCGTGCAGAGAATAATATTTGAAGAAGGGCACAGTTGTGTTATCATGAACAAGGCCAGTATTTAGAGCATTTGCTGTGATTTACTTTTGTCTTTACATTTCAGTTAATAATTGTTATTTGTTCAAAGTTCTATTTTAATTGAAAAGGACAAAATGTCTCATTTACCTCATACATACCTCATTTATCGAATTTTGATTGTTGATTCTGTCTCCGTATTTTTTCATTGGCTTTTCAAACGAACCAAACTCGGTGAAATTTTGATCCAATAACTTGAACATAGTTCGAAGTGTTTGTCGTCTTTCGGGATACAAGTTTAAATACATTTCCGATGTCCTAACACTGTTTCTATCGTATTTGTAATAAATTTGTATAATAATAATAATAATAATACTTTATTATTTACCAAAAATTAACAACCAATATTAAATTTCAATAAAAAAAAACTAGGTAAATAAAAGGTGAGAGTTCAGTTTTCTTTCAACACTAGGAAGAGAGAAACTGGTCTTCCACTCAGACCCTTACTACAAACTAAACTTAAAACTAAGATATACCTACTGACTAGTACCAGTAAACAAGGAGAAGAAGAAGAAGAAGACTAGAGAAAAGCAAGAGAAAAAAAAGGTAAAAGAGAGATAGAAAAGATAGGAAAGATAGGAACCCTTTTTATAATTTATTTTCACTTGTGAGCGCAGTGCTACTTTTAGGTCATGAAACCGCCAGGTTGCATGACGACGCTGTGAGAATTTTAGTTTTTTTGCTCTGAGTTAGGAGACATTTTCAATTATATTTCATTTTTGTAGTTCACGCTAACATACAGTCATGGCTTTTTTCAAAGAGAAACACGATCTACTGTAGTCTGTTATCTTATACGTATTTATGTAACTAGCAATATTATATGAAAAACTACGTTTGAAAATTTCCTTTCTATGTCGAGGAATGGTAAAAAAAGTTTGTCGAGTATTTCTATCATGTATGTCTTTTCTATATATGACTTTATCATGGAGATAGTTGGGTTGTTTGTATTTCAAAAGTTTGTAGAAGTAGCAAAGAATATGTAATTTACGCCTGTTGGACATATTGAGCCATTCAATTTCTTCAATTTTATGGGAAATCCTCTGCCTGCTTTTTATGCCAAAAATAAGTCTCAAACAGCAGTTCTGGATTTTCTGGATACGCTGACTATCCATGCCATCTAAACATGGTCCATATACAATATCACAATAGTTGAATTGGGAAAGCACTAATGAATCACACAGCATTTTTTTTACATCTTGGCTTAAATAGTGTTTATGTAGGTAAATCATCTTCAAGTTAGTGTAACTTCTTTTCAACATAATATTAACCTGTTCTTTGAATCTCAATTTTTGATCTAGTATCAAACCCAAGTTCTTTGCACTCTCACTAAAAGGTATTGTGTCATTTCCCATCCCATGACTTTTGAGGATTTATTTTGAGTAGATGTTTATCACATATGTCTTTTAAAGATTGTAAGTCAATATTTATTTCTCTGTTAGTTTGCATGACATTATCTGGTTCAAAGCGTACATGTGTTAGTTACAGTGCTGCAAAGCCTCATGAAATGTTGCAGTAAATAAGGTGAACAGAAGTGGACCCAAAATACTACCCTGAGGAACACCGCATGATACATGAGCAAAATTAGAAGTTTTCTCATTCAGAGTAACACGTTGAAGTCTATTTGATAAATATGAAGTAATAAGTTTGCACACATTTTGGCCAAACTTTAAGTAGTGAAGTTTAGATAGGAGAATTCTGTAGTTTATCAAATCAAATGCTTTCGAAAAGTCAAGTAGGATGAGTACAGTTGCTTTATTTTCATCAATACCTTTGATAATGTCATCCGTTATATTTGCAAGTGAACTCACACAACTGTAACCAGGTCTGAACCCCGATTGCTTTTGAGGTAGAATTTTAGACTGTTCAACAAAGATTCGTATTTGTATTTCCATAACTTTTTCTAGAACTTTGGACAGAGTAGGAAGAATACTGATTGATCTGAGGTGATTGAAGTCTTTTGGTTGGTATCATATCTCTTTTTTCTTCATTCGTGAAAGCCATTTTTCGCCAAAAATTCAATGACTTGTACAATAACAAAATGTCATTGAGTGTAACAAATTGGAAGACAAAAAACATCAAAGTCAAAGCCTATTATGATAAGAATGAATTTTTTTCAATATCCCCAATTTTTTGAAAATGAATGATAACTTACAATACATCATTGAAAAGGTGAAATCTGGTTCTATTCAAAACAGAAAGAATCCAATGTAGCGGCCATAAGAAAAAATGAAGTTGATGATGGTGGCCAGAAGACGAAACGTCGGATAGCAAATCTGAAAACACCACTATGCAACAGGGAAAAAGTGGCAATATGGTAGTGCAATTTATTTTTGAATTCTTCGAAAAATAAAGCCAGAAAACAATAAAAACCATTTTCTGAATTTTTTGTTTTTTCCGGATATCTCTGGATATACTAGGAATTTCAGAACTTTCTCAATGGCATATTATTAGTCAGGTAAATGCACAACTTTGCCCCAATTTAACCATCTTCGTATATCTCATAGTTTCCGAGATCCCAATGGTGAGGATCGAATTTGAAACACCCTGTATGTATAAGCATGGTAAAGTTAGGATGCCTGCATGAATAATTTTCTACATAATGCAGAAAAATGCATTCCCATCATACATCTCAGAATTTTTTTCTGTGCGACAAATGCATCATTGGCGTGAACTGAGGATCCCGTAAAATTGAGGCCATATGAGAGTACAAATTGAACAAGGTTGAAGTATTACATTTTGAAGATCTTAGAACTGACTGAGTTCTGCCGTAGTTGCCTTATTGAAGAGCACACAGAGCTCGGTTTACCAACCACATTTTGGATATGTTTTTCCCACACTATTTTATGATCAACTGTTACCCCCCACAAATTTAATTGGAGTCATTTGTTGAATTGATGATTTATTTGAATGGGTAGACTGGAGTTTATGGTGACGTTTTTAGGCAAAAATGTCATGAAATCGTTTTTTTTCTGAATATTGAGCGATAAACCACGATTTGAAAAGTAATCATAAAGTAGTTGGGCCTTATCGTTAGCACACACTATAGATTTCTGCCATGTTGCGTTTTTTATACAGATGGTAGTATCATCTAAATAAAATATTCAAAGATCAGAATTTGTTTTTGTGCAAGTGGGATCGTTTAGAATTACTATAAATAAAAGTGGATCAAGAACTGAACTCTGCGGCACTCCCTGAGATACGATCTGAATATCAGAACTGTTATTGCTGAGAACTACATAATGTCTTTCTCCTTCAAGATATGAAATTAGCCAATTTTTAGCTATTCCTCTTACTTACTCATACGTATATCAAATAATTTTATATGATCAATGGTATCGAAACTTTGGTCTGCCGGAAATAAGTCGCCTTCTGGTAAAGGAAGGAAACAGAGTATAGAAAGCGTTTTCCATGAAAACTCGTAGGAGTAAAATGACCGCTCCGACTTTTCCCGAATGACGTCACATTTCAACAAATTCACTTGAAACATTAATAATATATGTACTTAAACCTTCCTTTCGAATCACTCCCATTCATTGATAAAAATCATACGACGGTATCGTCACTCAGTCTATACTTAAAAAAACCTTCTTATTTGTTCAGGGAGGAAGAAAGTGCCAAATAGAAGAAATTATTGAAGCGTTCACGAGGGCCTTAGACGAGGCGGTGCAAGAAGAATCTGATACCGCGAGCCAAATTGCAGAAGAAGAATGGGAAGCTATCAGACCAACAAAAGTGGAGAGAAAGGAGTTCTTGTTGGGCAAAATCAAAGTAGGAAAGTTTGCTTTAAATTCCAGCATTGTTATTTGTGAAATGTATCTTCCACACTACCCCTTTGGGGTTCTGTTCGGAATTTTCTATTTATGTATGAATGACTAAAACCTGACTAGATATGTACCACAAATACAAAAGAACCCTGACAATGTCTATTTACTAGTATTGAACAATGACCAAATACTAGAAAGCATTAGTTAGAAGTGAACTAGAACATTTACGATAATAACCCCAGATTTTTATTATCAATAGTTAGTTTAATTGGTTCAGCTAAAAATACATTTATCGTTAATAAATTCTGTATTTTTCCTAATTAAATAACATACTGACATCAGCTAGTCCTTTTGCTTGTAGAAAATTCTAACATACGTATCCTGTGATAGTTCAGTCCTCAATTTCGAAGTTAAAAATAAGTTTTATATACGCAATATAAAAAATATTGAGTACTGTAATACAAATATTTTCATATAACAACCAACACATAACACAACCAACACAAATATTACTGATTGTCACAAATTCACATCCATCTAGTAGTTGAGAAACAAAAATTGTCTCGATTTCCGTTAATTTGTAGTTAGTAAACTATTTCTTGGCAGTAGTATTCACATTTATTGTGGAATGTAATGTGATATAATGTACCTTTAAATTGAAAAAAGTACATTAGAGAAACTAATCATACGAAGTCTTATCAAATTATACAGAACCTCATTTAATTTGTCGAAAAGATCATCCCTTACTTCAGTAAAGAATTCACAAGTATTATTGAAATAAACAAACAAACAAACAAATTTCCTTCTTTTCAGAAATATATTTCAAAAAATGGGATATGTGATAATTGCACCTTCTGGGAGATGAAGACTGGAGAAACTTGGGGACAGGAATACCAAAATCTTGGTAGGAATATTACGTCACAACTGATTCCCGTAGGAACATGGAGACCTAGTGATGGGGCTACGATGTTTGACGAATTATTTTTACACATCGCCCACGGTTTCAGAAAGAAAATTTTGCCTATGGTGACCTTTCATGTAAGTTAACGAATTTTTGAATCAACATTTTCCACTTAATTCCTGGATTATCAACCATTCGTTTTCGAAATTGTTGTTACTGGTCAACCATGAATCTAAAGATTTTCCACTTAAACCTTATCTCGAATACTAAGAACTGAGGAATTGAATACCAGGACTGGAGTTCGTAACAATTGTATACCTAACCTATAAATATTTCGTGTAGTAATCAAAATGTTCTTACATTAGGTGACATGCAACAGTATAATACTAATAAAGAATAAAGATCGGCAAATGAGATTAGAGTTGCTCGTAAATGCTAGAGAAATTTTTTCTAGCGATGCTTGCTTTTCTATATAAGGCCGATGACATACTTAGCGATTTCCGAGCGGTTTTTTCAAGCGCGGTTTCCGATTTGATATTTGTGATGAGTTTTATTGATGTTTTAATAACTTCATGGTAATTCTATTATTTCAGAATCCCCCATGGCAAATTCTGAGTTTGAACGAATCAGGAGGCGTTACAGAATACAAAGGATTGGTCTTTGACATAATCAGAGAGTTGGCAAAAAATCTCAACTTCACTTTCAAACTCGAAGTAGTAAATAAATCAGTTTTTTTGGAAAACACGACCATCAAAAGCTCTTCACATAATATCATCGGCAATTCTCTGACAAACCGCATACCCGTATATATCCTTAACATGACGAAAAACAAAGTCGTCTTCTTGGGAGCTTGTGCTGTTACAATTACTGAGGATTTGAAATACGTTATCAATTTTACCAGACCCATCAGCACACAAACCCACACGTTTCTTGTCGCCAGACCACGAGAGTTGAGCAGGGCGTTGCTTTTCATTTCTCCTTTTACAGGAGATGTAAGTATTTACACTATTTACTATGCAAGGTATATTATATTATTCTGCGACTCAATATATCTACACTGCTACACTAAATATAATAATATACAGTGCTTTAATGTCCCCCCTTTTATTTTTTGAACGGGTCAACTCAAAAAATTGAAATTTGGGATAATGAAATTAATGCATGAATACTTTATTTTGAAGTGAAATTGACAGATAAAACTTTCAAGATGGCGACTGGGAGTCATCTGGGAAAAAAATTAAATAGAAAGGGTGGTCTTGTGACACATCTTTTTGAAGCTCCTGACAAATGCTTCACAACCCTAGAATATAATGTCAATAACTTCAACTACTACAAAATGGCGAAACTTTTAATAATTGCTTGAATACATTGACATTTAACTACATAATATGAGGTAATAAGCTTGAGGTCAGTTCAGAAGATGCTCGAAATGGATGCCTTGAACTTCTTGACATATGAACAGCCTATCCAATAATTCACACGGAACATTTTCGAACACAGTAACGTCAACATCTCTACAAATATTTATTATTCTCTGACGTATATCCAATATTGAAGCAGGTTCAGTATCGTACACCTTTCGCTTCAAATAGCCCCATAAAAAAGTCCAAACGTGTCAAATCTGGCGAGCGGGCTGGTCATTCTGTAGGACTTTGACGGCCAATCCAACGACCGGAAAAAGTAGTATCCAAATAGTTTCTTACTTGTCTGGAGTAATGTGGTGGTGCTTCATCTTGTTGCAATACAATATCCATACCAAATTCATTAGGATTCGCTTCGACGATTTCAGTGATGGGAGGGTCAACAGTAGTTTCCAGCATATTCAAATACAGTTCCCCCGTTGAATTTTGATCAATAAATAGAGGTCCTACAATATGGTTTCTCTCGTGAAAATATCTATAAAAGAGAGACAAATCTCCAACCTTTCTTTGATGTTCCAGGCTATCAAGGTTGCGCGTGACATTGTAATAAGTTGGATATATTATTTTTCGTTGAATTTTAGATACCAAAACACATGTGTTTTCGTATAAAAAGGGACCCTTTATTAGCTTTCAGAAATAACCTTGAGGTCAACAGAGCCAAGTCATTTGAAGGGAAAGTCGTTAAAATTAACTGCTTGATGCTAAGAAATTCAATATTTTGAAACATTCAACCACATCATTCATTTCATTATCATGACGTTAAGGGTCGAAAATATATTATTCAGTCCGTGTACCCCATTTAGAATAACAGTCAAAAAGTACTTGAACGTATAATAAATATCTAAATTTATGTTATGAGTTTAAAGGTTGGACATGATAAAATTGAAGTATCCGAGATAGTCTACATACCTCTTATTCAAGACAGCGAAAATATCAAAATAACCCTTGCAGTAGCAGGCTCACGACATTAGAAATGCCGGGAAACATTCAGTAATTCTTGCGGACTTATTCGCTGGACATGTAGAAGACGTCAAGAGTACCAGCCTTAGAACAATTGCAGACTTTCTGATTGGTGGGAATTTTTACGAGATTATTTGAATTACATCCCCTAACAGAGCTAAGTTTGGAAATTTTTGAGAAAGAATTGAGGCAGTCGTGCGCAGACCCGCGAGGAGTTCGCGGTCTTTTGACCGGGTCGCTTCGACCTCCGGACATGGTTCCGGAGACCCGGTGTCGCGAAGGGTTTCAGATTTGTTAATTATTCGCAGTTTAATTTAATTGAGGTGAAAAGGGATAATAGCGAACGAAGTCAGTCGCGCGCGGACCTCAGGGTCGTTTGGTGGCTTTTGCCCGGGCAGTTGGCCCCTTTGGGGAGGTTGCTGAGAAAGCTATTTGAAGGAACTGAGGTGTTGCGTGTTTTAAGACACAAAAGAAATATTCGCGGTTATTTTGTCTAGCTGACTTGAGGTAAAAAGTCGGGAGCGTATGAACTCAGAAGTAGTCGTGCGCGAAGATATGTCTAGTTCAGTTGAATTTCCTACAAAATTTGGAAATTCTTGAGGAAGCTTTGAGTGAGTTGAAATATTGAGATATTTCAAGTCATCGTTTCGAGAAGTGATATTGGTATTTGGGAGTTCGTCGCGTTTTATTTGGCTAGGTGACTTGAGGTAAAAGTCAGGAGTGTACGAACTCAGAAGTAGGTCGGTTGGACTTCCTACAGAGTTGTGAAATTATTGAGAGAATTCGCGAAGTGATTGGGTTTTGATTATTATTCGCGGTCTGATTCAGTTTAGCTGATTTAGAGAACATTTTCGAGTTCCTGGTAAGAGTTTGGGGCAGTTTTTGGGGAAGAGTGGCTTTTGTTGAAGACTTCAGGAGAGTCCATCTACGTTAATTTGGTGAGCGTATTTAAAAACAATTTTGATATATATTGTATATGTTATTGCATGCGTATGTGTTTTATATTTTCGAATTGGCACCTAGAGTATTGATGAAAATCTACCATATAGCTACGAATCGGGTTCCCTTTTTCATTTTATTAGGTTATTATAGATTATAGCATTTTCCTATGGTATACAGGGAGAAGCGATTAAGTGGGTATCTTAATAGTTTCTCAGAGTTGTATCTCATTTGGTTTTCATAACAGATCTAGTAGAATTGAGGCAAGGCATACCTATGTCCTGAGTGAAGTTATTTCAATTATCAGAGGAATAATCCTGTCATTTTGTTTTAGTGGTTTATTCGTAGTTTTCACACGGTTATAATTATATATTTCTTTTTTTTCATATAGTTTAAATAACGTTCAGTAAAACATATATATATAAAAGAATAGTTCCAATATTATTTTGTGTAGGTTAAACTTCAGTATTAATTTTTGTTCATTTTATTTTATCAATTGTTAATCCGATTATTCCCCCGACTTTATTCATCAATAAAGTTGGTTTGTGAAAACACTGCTAATATTATTTCATTCCCTCAAACCCCTAAAAGACCATGCATTTAAGCCGTGGCGGAATCCAGTCTCTGAGATATAATTGGTGGCATAACCAAACCATTGTTCTACGAAGATAGAAAGGTAAAAAATTCAACTGTTGACCAAGTAATCAGGACGGATTTCAAACTTTTTCTGATCTGGTGGCAGCAACTCTCGCGCTACCAAACTAAATTAAAAAATACATACCTTCGGCTGAACGACCCTATATACAGGGGAGGTGTATTTTTCTGGTGCGAGTATAGCTGAGATAATTATTATATATCTTTAGTAGTATATAGGGATCGCCAATTCAGACCCGACGGTCATTTATTACAACGTTCGCGTTTCCAATCAGGCATATGGCTTTTTTCTGGATGGAATCCAGCAACTTCGGGGTATGTTTGAGGGCAGAGCTCCATACATGAGAACAATACTCCAAAGAAGGTCTGATCTGAGCATTATAAAGCATCAAAAGTTGCTGAGGTGTGTACAATTTTCTGGTTCGGAACAGTGTTCCAAACTTTTGAATAGCAGCCTTTGCAATTCCAACGCCATGATTGTGCCAAGACATAGTGCTATCCATTTCAACTCCCAACAAACTTATCGAAGCAGAAAGCGGAATTGTCTGACCTGACATTATTATATCCGGTTCGGAGACATTTATCTTGGAGAAAACCGATGCCTGGGTTTTTGTGGCATTGAATTGAACCTGGTAACTTTTACCCTAATTCGAAATCACTTCTAGATCCTCATTAAGATATGCAGAATGAAAACAGTTTTGAAGATTTCTCACTATACAGACAAGAAAGGAGTTGCAATTCTAGTTTTTGGAAGCCGTTCTTGTTTTGGAATTATTTCAAGCAATTCGTGAAATATTGTTTAGTTAGGAAGGTGGAATAACATTACTTTTAATTTATTATAACTGTACACATTTACGAAATCACGAAACACATAACAGTATTTTGTCTCACTCTAGACCTGGTTATGTTTGGCAGCATCCATAGTTTGTATGGGTCCCATTTTGTATTACATACACCGATTCAGTCCAGTTTACGAATACAAAGGAATTCCAATGAAGGGAGGATTATCTTCGATTCAAAACTGCATTTGGTATATGTACGGTGCTTTACTTCAACAAGGTAGGTGAACAAATGATTGGGAACAAATACAAAATTATTTCATTCTTTCGCAGGTGGAATGCACCTCCCTTGTGCGGATAGTGCGAGACTCTTGATTGGTTCTTGGTGGCTTGTAGTTTTGGTGATAGCCACAACTTATTGTGGAAATCTTGTCGCTTTTCTGACGTTTCCTAAAATAGATATTCCCATCACCACACTGGAAGAAATGATTTCTCATAAAGATACCGTTACCTGGAGCTTTAGAGAAGGAAGTTACTTGGAAAACGAGTTGAAGGTGAAATAAACAATCACAGTGCCGATGATCATACTTTCAAAAATGTTTCTCTACTTCCAGATTGCCGATGAACCTAGATTCAGAAGTGTTTATGAAGGGAGGTCTAGACAGTCCAACTCTGATATTAGTAATTTAGTAAACAGCATACAAGAAGGAAAGCATGTTTTCATCGATTGGAAAATAAAACTACAGTTCATCATGAAAGAAAGGTTTCTGGAAACTGGTCAATGCGATTTCACACTAGGTAGGAATTTTTCTTTTCTATCAAGACATTCGTTACAGAATAGAAATTGGCAAATGACTGTGAGGAAACAACTTCTCCTGTATGTTTGCATGTCTGTATAGGTACAAGTATCACTGAATATCGTGTCAGTGAAAAAAGAAACGTAACATTCAGTGTGTCTTAAGGAGCGGTACCAGGGCCTCTTCTATTTAGTGTTATAAGAAACGCAACATTCGGTGTGGCTCAAAGAACGGTGCTTATTGCCTCTTCTATAAAGTGTTTATCTCAACGGCTTGTTTGATCTTGAATCGAGGGGTCTACATCACCTCAGTTTCGCTGAGGACACTGCTATATTTCACGAATCAAAAAACTGGCTACAATTAAAGGCTGAAGCTAAAAATGATTTTCAAGTAGTTCGAAATGGTTTCAGTTGAACAAATTATACTTAATATTGACAAAACACAATATATGTCTATTGCTCTCTATACAAACCATTTACCAAAACTTGAACGCTTTACTGTTGATCCAAATACTCATATCCCAGAAGTAACATCTGTTAGAATAATAAGGATACTGTATATCCACTGGAACATTCTTACTAAACAATAAATAAGTTTCTAAGCGTAATAAGATACTTGGACAACATAGCTTGGGCCCTAAATTATTTAATGGCAACATATTAAGTTCATACTCAAATAACGAAACTGTTGAATACAAAATAAAAATGTTGATACCAATCTAATATCATAGAAAAATTTAATCTCACATACAATATACTCTTATCTTAAATAGAGGAAAGGAATTTTAGATAAGGATAATACAAGGAGTATATAATGTGAATAAAATCTTTACCCCTCTTTCACAAAATTACAGAAAGTGTTTCCAGTTTCCGAGTACTTTTAGCAACTCCCACTTTCATTGGACTTTCCATCATTCAGCCATTTTTGTATTAGTTTATAAACTGTTATTACTGATGGTTTATTTCTCAATCATCCCTTTGAATTGTTCATTTTTAGGTTTGGAGGAATTTTTTGAGGAGCGGCTAGCTTTAATTCTTCCTCAAGATTCTCCTTATCTTCCAAAAATCAATGAAGAGTAAGTTACTAGGTTCTTTTTATTCAATTCGGGAACGCAACAGTACAAAAATAGGATTGAATATAGATTATTTTGATTTTTTTCAGATAGGTGTTATTAGTTCAAGTCATCATAATGATGATATTCGAAAGTAAATCGCTAGATGAAATTCACAGTTTATTTTGAACATGGTTTCTATTTTTTCCGATTTGTTCTACAATTCTGGAAAAGCAGTTCAGATTTTTATTTTTGAATTTCTACACTAAAAAAATTTGAAAACAAGTCTCAAAATAAACCAAGTCCAACATCGAAATTCCTCATTATAATTTACTGTGTTTCGGAAAAGATTCCGATTTATTAAAACTATGACTTTATTTTATGTGTTCCTCAATTTAGAAAAGTTGCAAATATTTTATGTATTCAATAGCATTAAACGAAGCATTTCAAAACATATTTACTATACTGTATTTTATATAAATCATCAAATATTTCATTTTATAGAATCAAAAAACTCCACCAAGTCGGCCTCATTCAAAAGTGGCTACAAGATTATCTACCAAAAAAGGACCGCTGTTGGAAAAACCGTCACCTTGTAGAAGTCAACAATCATACGGTCAATCTAGATGACATGCAAGGAATCTTTTTTGTCTTGTTTCTAGGTAAAATATATTTATCTTCATTCAAATTAGGGAATCGTAGTTTTTTCATTCAAACCGGTGTCTAGATATATTGATTGAAAAACAAAAAATAATACTTTTCAGGTTTTCTACTGTCTCTGTTTCTGCTGATTTTTGAAAAGGTTTGGTTCGGAAAGTTTAACAAACAGCAACAGAAAACCATACAGCCGTTCATGACATAGAGAATCAGGTTTGGAAAGTTATACAAGCTACTTATATCTTCGAAGAAACTTTCAGTTTTGAGGAATGGGAATCAACCAGAACACATCAATAGAAAGATCGTTCTTCATTTTATGTTGAATAATGAATTATTTATAAAAAAAAATTGGCGTTCCTTTGAAATTCAAAAATACATTGTGTTGAATCTAAGAAGTGTTATGATTATTTTCCCAAAAAGTCTCAGAAAACTTTTTCTTACCGGTTATCCAAAAAGCACTTTATTCATAAAATTGTGTCGATTTTTATCCCGCACAAAAATTTTCATTAGAAAAGATTTTAATAAGGTGCCTTTATATTACTAACTAAAAGAGAATCATACATATGATATTGAGAGTATAATATAACTAAAAATGATGTAAACTCGCAAAATGTTCTTTGTTTTTGAATGTTGATCCCCAGGCGGAATTTTCTTTCTTCGATCCAGGATTTGCCCCCTTGTTTTCTTTGACATATGACGTTTTTTTGTCAGCGTCCAAACCAAATTTTCTGAAAAAAATACTCATTGACTTTCTTATGTATCGAGTAAAATTATGAAATAGTAGAAAATTCAATAGTTCGTTACAAATATTAAAATTTTTACTTCACATCAATGTGGAGAGATTATTATTAAAAAATTACCTTTTTTTCTTCTAAATTATATCGAAAATATAAAACAAAATAAAATGAAAAAACAAATAAATCCTTCAGAAAACTGTAGAGATTATTCACATTGTAAATAGATTTATTCTGATTTCAGACTTATTGAAAGTAATTAGTTACATCAAGCTAAAGTCTTTATTATCGATGTTGGACACAATCTTAAATTAGTTTCGAATAATTTTTCAGTTTGTATTGCTATTGAAGCGTGTTTCTAATACTTTTTTAAACTATTATTCATTCTTAGTTTCTTTCAATGAGGTGAGCAATGAAAAAAACTAGGATCCAGAATTGAACTCTTGGTTCATTTACTTCATTCTTCATTAAAGACCTCGCTTGCAGGATTATGCATACTTTTTATATAAGATCCGGAAAATTATCATGCACTGAAATCTTCACGCTTTAAAATTGCTGTCAACCCACTCTCTCATTTCTAAAAAAGTAACTCTTTGGTTTTTCAATCATCTTCATATGGGACCCTTATAGCCCATAAAATAATTCATTTTGATTTTTCTCCACAGAAAGAAAATGAAGAGAGTGTGGAAATAATCATTACTTACTATTTACTGAAAAGAAATTTATGAATATTTCTTTAATATACAGTGTCATCCCCAAAATATGCACCAAATGAGAAACTTATTTATTGAGGGTTTTTCGACAAAATGTTATTCTTAATAAAAGTTTATGCATCCCCTAAAACTGAACATGCACCAACAAAATACAGTAAAACACACGTAATATACGAGGAGCCCTCAAATATTTATTTTGAGTCAAGAGTAAAGTACTCTCATTTTGAAAAATCTTGGGAAATGTTATTTAAAAAAGTTGTTCAGCATTAAAAAATACATTTAAGTGAAGTTTTATTTTCTTACCCATTTTTTTATGGGCACTATGAAAAAAAAATTGCTAAAACGATAAATAAACAGCATCCTGTATAAGACGGTTTATTTTAAAAGCCTGTAATATTACGAATTACATAACTGTTGTGTTAGCCACGTTCAATTTTTTTGAAGAGTAAAATAATTTTCAAATTTTTTGGTGCAAAGTTTTTTTTTTGTTAACACTGAAAATTATTCAAAATTACACAGTACTGTAACAAGAACTTGATATTCGATAATATCAAATCGCAAAACATCAAAATAAAATAGGTATTTCGAAACAAACTCGTTGATTTTCTTGTCCAAAATAATTCTCCAAATTAATCTCTAGAAAATCAATGAGTTTGTAACAAAATACCTATTTAATTTTGATATTTTGTGATTTGATGTTATTGAATATTAGGTTCTTGTTACAATACTGTATAATTTTGAGTAATTTTCGGTGTTAACAAAAAATGTTAACAAAACAATGATATTAAAGTGATTACTACACTTTATAATAGTTTGGTCAGACCTAAACTTGAATATGGGGCTGTAGTATGGCATACTTTCTATATTGTTCATAAAAATAGATTAGAGAAAATTCAAAACAGATTTCTGAGATTTTTATATTACAAGAAATATAAAGTATACCCGGATTATAATACAATTAAAACAGTAGCATTACGAAATGAATTTAAAATATCCAGTCTAGAAAATAGAAGACAGGCAAGTATAGTGTTAATGTGTTATAAAATATATAAAAAAAATTATAACTGTCCCAATCTCAAATATTTACTAAAAGAGAGAATTCCCAAAAGAACAACACGACTCATTCAATTCTTTGATGTACCATGTATCAACAAATAACTGTTCACCTATCATTACAATGATCAAAATAACAAACAACTTCCTGTTAATGTCATATCTCAACTTTGTCCTCCCTCCCAAACAAGTTAATAGTGGTGTAAAAAAACACTTTTCAAGTTTAGAATAACTATGTTTTTTCCTTCCATTCGGCTTTATGTCGTAGATACAATGTAACTGTATTCACGTATACATATTAGAATTCTATTGAACTATGATTTGAACTGTATTGAAATTTTCATAAGAATGATTATTTTCATGTAATGAGGATTTTACCTGTTTGAAAATAAATAAAATAAATAAATAAAAATAACTTTGCATCAAAAACTTTGAAAATTATTTTACTCTTCAAAAAAATTGACCTTGGTTAACACCATAGTAGTGTAATTTGTAATATTGCAGGCTTTTAAAATAAAACGTCGTATACAGGATGCTGTCTATTTATCGTTATAGCAAATTTTTTTTTCGTAGCCCCATTTTAAAAAAATGGGTAAAAAAACTTCACTTAGATGGCTATGACTCCAAATCTAGATGTGCCTTCGTTGGAATGATCATATTGACTATACGGTAAAAAGATTACGTAAGCTCACTTACAAATTTTATCAACTCAGAAATATAGTCAGTAGAAAAATGTTGCTTACTGTATATGATGTCCTGGCCGAGTCCATTTTACGGTATTGTCTAATAATATGGGGCGGAATATTCAAATTTTCCTTACGTAATTTAGAAATGATCCCAAACTCACTCATAAAAATTATGTTCAAAAAGAATAAATTCTATAATACTCAAGCATTAAATGAAGAGAGTGGAATATATAGTGTAAGAAAACTGTATACTTTCCGTTGTATATTATGGACAGCCAATGTTACGAGTTCATTTGTTCAGAATATATATAATACTCGTTTACACACTTTTCAGATTGCAAAGGTTCCACGATGCCGACTTACTCACAATCAAAAATTTATCACATACATTGGACCAAAACTCTACAATTCTTTACCACCGTCACTAAAATGTATCAGAAGTTATACTAAATTGAAAATAGAATTGAAAACATTTATCAATCACAACTACCACAGATTGGAAACAATACTGGATAGTTGACTAATTCACCATACTGCAATCACTCAAAATAATGTTACAAGCTGTTGTTTCTGTTTCTTCTTTCGTATTTGATGCTCTAGTTATGCTAAAGACTGCTCATCATTTTGGTCGTCCTTCTAGGACTTTCCAGAACTATTTAGTAGGTTCATCTTAGTTTGTAAATGTATTGTTTGTATTGGATTCGTGGCTGTAACACAAGCTTGGCTTAGATAGCAACGATCCTTCATAGATGTAATTTGTAACGGTTTATATTTTATATTAATCTGAATTGAATAAACTTATAAACTTATTTTTCAATACTGAACAACTTTTCCGAATAACATTTCCTGAGATTTTCCAAAATAAGGGTACTTTACTCTTGTCTCAAAATCAAATGTTTGAAGGTTCCCCGTATGTTACGTGTGTTTTACTGTATTTTGTTGGTGCATGTTTAGTTTCAGAAGATGCATACACTTTTATCAGGAATAACTTTTTGTCGAAAAACCCTTAATAAAGAAGTTTCCCATATGGTACATACTTTGGAAATAACACTGTATAATTTATTTTCAAAATCACAGCTGCCTTGGAAACCATTATTTTGGACTTTAAATTTCTTAAATAATCATTTGAATACCATAGTACTCACTTGTTAGGTATTATACTCCTGTTATCATAAGGTTTTTTGTGCGCAGTTGAGAATAATTCGCTCTGTACCATCTTGATCAGTTGAATGACGAATAATCTAAGGTACGTGGTGTATTCTGGTGAGTACTTGAAGTTCCTTGTAGTTACCGGAGTTTCCTGTTCTGCTTCCTTTTTTTGTTCGGAGATTTTTCTCCAAACTGAAACCAAATTATACCATTATGTCAAGGTCGGATCAATGGGGGTATTTACCTCCTCGAAATCAACATTCAATACATTCATTTCGACTGAGTTTTGTAATATATACACGCACATACTGACCCCCCCCCTCCAAAACTCAAATACACTTCAATTCGTGATTTGTTCTTGAAAATTTTGATGTCAAGGTGAAAATTTGTTTCCTTATAACAATGATATTGAAAAAGTCTTCATTAATGCAAATCTACGCTTCAATCTGATAAACAAAAATTTGTCAACCAGTTTTCTATACTGAATTGGATTATTTCTTTGGCTTTGTTAAGGCAACATCCTGTAGATGGTAAAGTTGTAGTGTTTTTCTGAAGAAAATATGCTGCTGATTGAAAATTATTCTGATGCAACAGACGAAGAGATTACATCAGAAATTATAATATTATTTCCATGAGTGTTTCATAGAACTGGTTTTGAGTCTATTTCCGAATAAAGATATTCAAAGGATGTAACGGAATTTTTTCTCAGTATTTTGCCAACACGAACATTGCACTACTACGGAAATGCTGATATAAGCTAATGTGGAATATCGATCAAATATTGGTCGAGTTGACTGAAGTCAGAAACCAATGATGGATTCTTATTATTATCCCATGGCCTGTCAGTTCCGTCTTACAGTAGGTACAAAGTATCACCTTTTATCCCTTTATACAAAAAGATAATTCAGTTCAATTATATGTGCTAACAAATTGTTGGTGTGAATACTAAATCTATATTTAAGGCACCCCACAGGGGTCTATGTTTGACCCAACATTCTGCAACATCGTTAATACTAAAACTAGATCTGAACGAATGCATAATGGCGGTAGCCTTAGCTATACACGATTGGCTCCTGAAAAATGAAGGCAGTACTGCTGAAATATATACTTTTGCTCAGGCTTTGAGTACAAAGCACTGACTTTCCTTTCTACTCCTCTCTAGCCGCCTTTGTCTAGTACCTATTTTCTTTCTCTAATTCTGAGTGATTGGAAACTGAAGTTCTATCAGCCTCCTAATTATTTATCATTATTATGACATTCATGCTATCAGTTTCTCATCTGAAAACTTGTACTATCCGTCTCATTCTTTTGGCTTTTACGACTGCTGACTTTATTCTTATTATATATGAGTGTTTCCGTTTCTTTTCAATTATTCTTCTTTAATCTTTTTCTGTATTTATTCCTCATTGTAGCTCGTTGTATCATCCTCCTATATCTACATCAACCACGTCCCACATGCCCAGTTAAAATCGACATTTTTTGAACAACATTCACGTCAGAGAGGCCCAAACAAATCTATTGGATTCAAATCCAGGTGATCATGTGGTATTCTTAAAACGTCATGTCCACTGTTACTGAGTATATTATCAAATTCGTATATTCTGAATTTTGTTTTATTCGGTCTAATGAGACTATATGAGTCCACTTCTAACATTGCAACGGCTAAAGGAATATTGGTTAACTAAGTCATTCTTTCATTATTTCTTTTCTATTACCGAAGATGGGTCACTTTTCGCTTTTTATATTATGGTAGAGTGCATTCTCTAATATGGGAACACTTTTCCACGAAATGAGCTTTTTCTGACGCCATTTTTTATAATTACAAAAATTCATCCCACTAAGATAAACCACCAGTTTTTAAGCTTTCAACAATAGACAGGCGTTTGGAACAGAACCGAGAGGGTACTTGTGTTAACTTGTTCGATAGGTATTTCAATTCTCTATCCCACACTTTCTCATTTTTGGAAATCGGATAAGCCGTTTCTGAGGGATTAGCAGTTTTATATTCGTTTGAAGTATCTGCAAACAAACGATAAATATCAGAATTTTAAGAAAAAATGTTTTCAAAACTCACTCAGTTCATTCCAATAAGTGTTCAAAATGTTCAACTATCACTCCCTGACTATAATGAAGCCTGTTTACAAATTTTATTCCCCATTCATGAAATGTTTCTGGGGTAATTTTGTTGCTAGAACCTCTTTTCCTGGCCACAAGTTCGGAAAAGAACTACGGTTGTGTATCGTACACAGCAGATGTCACGTATATGCACTCAAAAACATCTAGAGGCATCATATCAGATGATCTAGTGAGCTCTTCCAAGGAACTATGTCTGCCTGTCAACTGATTTGTATAATTGACAAACTCAAATAAGTTTTCTACTGACGTAACGTATCAGACAGATAATATACCTTAGATCCCTTAGAATGACCCGCTACATTAACTGAAATGACACACATAGACTTTATTGTAGGGATTCGTTAAATCTAAAGTATACTTTACACAAACTCAGTATCAGTATCATGTTTAGAATAAGAGGAGCTCCCAATGAAATAATAATAATAATAATAATCGTCTTTATTATTTTCAAAAAATATGTAAAAAAACAAGATTGAGGAAATACACCAACAGAAAATTTTTGAAAATAAAGGGCGAAGTTCAGTTCAGTTCCTGAATAAATTCAACAACTGACCTGTTCTTCCATTTAACCCTAAAAAATACCTCTCTAATGAATTTTCTTTAAATAATACAAAAACAAAGGAAAAATATACAAATTTGTCCGCACTACGGCAAGTAAGTTTACAGAAGTAGGAGCAAAACGATGTGAAGTTTTGAAATCATATCACTGACGTGTATTGAATAAATGGCTATATAGATTATAATTGGCATAATTGATAACTGAAACACCTGCGGAAAAATTCAGTTTTAAAAGAAGGTGGACTATGTGTTCCCCTGAACCTGATATTGACGTTATGAACATCCGTTCGAAAAGAAATGTCTCTATGAAGATAAGCATGCTTTCTGGTAAGAATAATTTTATGGAATAGGTTGGCGGCACGCAAGATTCTTCTGTTATTCATATTTAACCAATAGGCATCTTTGAGCTTATGAGAAATTCTCTGAGAACGTCTTATTCCTTAAATAAGTCTCAAGCACGAGTTTTGTACTTTTTGAATTTTAAGTTTATACTACTCACTCAAATGTGGTCTATAGACAGTATTAGCATAGTTTAAATGTATTAGTTTAAATGTGATAAAACTAGTGTTTCACATAATACTAATTTCAATTTTAGTGGAAGATACTGCCTAACTGCATATATCAATTTTAAAGAAGAATTTGCACGTTGTATTAAGTTACTCAAGTTCTTTTCGAATCTGACATTGTGGTCAAGGATGACTCCAATATTTTTCGCTTCTTCCACCAACTCGATATTCACGCCATTGATTGATATGTTTAGGTACTCTAAAATATCAGATCGTTTGGACTTTGGTCCAAATAATAGAACATTTGATTTTTGAGAGTTTAGGAGTAAACAATGTTCTGTTGCAGCCCTATAAAAATCATCCAAGTCTTTATTAAGTATCATGCAAGAATCATTTACATCTAGAGGGGGGTCATCCGCATAAAAGTGCACCTTGCAGTGATTCAAATTTTTGATAAGATTGCAGGAGTAAAGAGCAAACAGGATCGGCCCAAGTATAGAGCCTTGTGGCACTCCGCGTTGAAGAGATAGGGGAGATGAAAAAGTTTCATCAAACGTAACTCTTTGACTTCTTCCATTAAGATAATTGGCAAGCAAGGTGATAGCTGAAGGTGACAGACCAACGTAATGTAAAATTGATATCAATAAATCGTGGTTTATAGTGTCAAAGACTCTGCTGAAGTCTACAATATGCAGCAATGCTGTAGTGAAACTGAATCCCTTCCTAAACCCAGACTGAACCGATGGTAAAATGTTGAGTTCTGAAATGTGCTCCAGGAGTTGTAATTCTATGGCTTTCTCTAGTCGCAGTGGGTCGCAGTTGGCCGCATCATTTTAAGTTAAATTTAAAGCACAAACAAGTGCCGAAGTTAAACTTCATTGAAACTTTTCGAAAAAAAAAGTTTCTCATATGGTGACACTGTATAATGTCAGAAAATAATTTGTGAACAAACTTCATTATTGTCTGGAAGTGAATTTATTGGAATGAACTAAAGTGAGTTTTGAATGCATTTTTCTTGAAATCATGATATTTATAGTTTGTTTGTAGATCCTTCAAGCGAATAGAAAACTGTTAATTATTCAGGAAGAGCTGATCTGATTTCCAAAAATAAAAAAGTGTTAGGTAGAGAATTAAAAAACTTATCAAACGAGGTACCACAAGACCCTTCTTTCCATTTGAAAAAACAAATTTTAACGCATCTCAGCGAAGAGTAATGCAACATTTTTGTCTCTCTTACCAACAAGTACTGAAATTGATACTTTTCACGTAAACTTTGTCCAATTTGATATCATGTCCCGTTTAAATGTAAAGAGGCGGGTTACTATTCACGTCCACACTGTATATAGTTTTCAAGAAAGTATTGATTACTACTGAAATATATATTGAATGTTTTGGATAATGGAAGTCCTATAACGTTTCTAACATTCAGGATCAAAAATGGTGAAAAATGTTGCAGAAAACTGATACATTCAATACAGTATTTGAATGAAACTTACCCAAGAATGTTTTGTTGGTTTCTGGAGTTCAAAAGAAAATCTATAATTCTCATTGACACATAGATGAATGTAAAATAATAAAAAAAATTAAAGGCTTCGATGCACACAGATCTCTCTTCAGCTAGCAAGGCAAACTGGATCTCGACATCACGTACGCTCTTTTATTAAGAAACCTCTCATGACGTTGTTTAGAGATCGGAAAGTGTACCTCATTTCAATAATATTTTATTCATTTGTTGTTAATTTGCGACTGGTTTATACCGAAATAGTACAGTAAATTTAGGTTGGAAATTGGCGAATGGAGGAAGTTGTTGAACTGTTTTGACACGTCAACAACCTTTCTAACACGTTTTTGGGGATTCCTCCGAGAAAAAAAGTCATATTATGCTCGAACATTTCAAAACTTTCATACATAATATGAAACATCACAATTATAAAGCATAGGCGAACGACCCTGTATAGATTGCATCAACTCATTACACACATATTTTCTATATTTCACTATGAAAAACATGATTTTGATCACGACTTCCATGTGTGCTCAAAGAATAAATTATCGCCTGGCATTTGAAGGCTGAAAAGAAGTTAATATTGGAATATTTTAATCTTTTCTAGCAACTGATTCTGAAACGTTGGCACATATGATTTCTCTAAGCGCGTGTTTTTCCAATAACACATACTATTGGGGAAGTTAAGTTAAATCATTTCCTCAAGTACAGAAGCGGATGTATATTAATTATTATGGCCATTATTCGTAAGAATTAAGTTTTCGAGCCATTACCCACTCATTCGAGTTGAGTATTGGCCGTTTCTCGCGAGTAGAATACAATAGGGGAAGGTAGGGTAAAGTAGCCACCCTAAGCTTTGAGCCCACGTCAACCATATAAATGTTAACCTTTTTACAGGTTGTTTGTACATTATTATGCATGTACTTATTAAATTTCAATATAATATTGTTTACAGACCAATATTCTGATAATTTTTAGATAATTTTAGATTGAAGTCGAAATGGGAAATTGACCACTTTACCTATCCTGGGCGAGAAAAATGGCATATACAAATTTATAAACGGGTAAAGTGGCCTACTTCAAATAAAACATCGAAATTATGTTATTTTAACAAAGGTTTATTAAAATTTTGCATGGAAAAAAAATTCAACTCAAACAACAGTTTCATAACAGTTTTTAACTCAAAAAATTGTAATTCTACCTACATATTAATTCACAACAACAGTCTTTTATTTTTCTTAAACTAATGATACTTACGATTACTTATCATAAACAGTCTTCATTTACTTATTAACAGCCTTTTATATTAATTGCAAAAATCAAGTCTTAACTTGTTAGCTTCTTCTCAATTATTCATTAATAACAAATTAAATCAACTTTCAGTTACTAATCTATGAAATATAAGTAACAACCTCTTCATTTGTATTTGTTCATTCATAATCGTAATAGAAAATATTCTTAGGAACAAAATTCGCAATGAAAGTTATCATCGTTGTCATCACAACCCGAGCACGCTTCATGGGACCATCGCTTACAACTAGAACACTGTATCCAACCATCTTCATGTTTTGATTTAGACCAAATTTCGCCACAGTAAAAGCATCTGTGTCATCATCGTCTTCAGTATATTTGTTACTTAGTTTCAGTTGGGGATGGTTCAATAGTAGCTTTTATCACTCTCTTTGTAGCTTTCTTTTGTAGTAGTTTTTCTTCTTGCAACTCATTTTTATATTGGCTTTCACATGTTTAGTCTTAGGCAATGCTTTGGGAATCGGAAATAAGTTGCAAGGCGATATTGCGATATTGTTAGGAATCACACGGTAAAAGGTAAGACCTCGTTAGTCCTTAGCTCGCACAAGTTTATCAACTTATGAGCGTTGTCGTTCGTATGGGGGCGACAGCTCATTAACGGAAAAAGAGATTTTTTTTAACAGATGTGCTGGGTTGTGGGTACAAGTAAGGATCACATATTGATGGAGTAACTGCAGCTGGTGTTATCTGGGTACTTATATTAACATCTCGATTCAATGTTAACCGGTTAATTGATGTTACACTTTCTAAACTTTTTGTTCGCGGTTCTGAGATTGGCGGAGGATCTGCTGGCACTTCCTCTGCTTGTGAATCTACTAAGATAGGTGGTGGAATCCCAGGCATATTGTAATAGAGATGCAGATTTTGCTAAATCAAGTGTCGCATTGTCACGATCAGTCAAAATTTGTTGTGGTAACGTTCTGGTAACGTTCTGCTCAGCAAGAACGTTACTAGTGTTGTTTTCTGGCGGGTCAATAAGAACGTTATCTGTGGGATCTGCTGGCGGCTCAATAAGAACGTTATCTGTTGAATCTGCTGGCAAGAAATCATGATTCATGAAGACGCGGTGATCCATTGGCTTTATCCCACATTTACGGAAACCATTGATTGCAATGAATTGTTGTGTTGCCTCGCTGTAGGCATCTCCAAAGAGTTTGCTGAATTGGAATACAGTCAATGCTCTTCCTGGGTTATTGCGAAGATATTTCTCAACTACGCGGATGTAATATTTATTCACAGGACCCATAAAAGACCCGTCTAATGGTTGTAACCTATGACTACAGTGTGGAAACAGACACAGGACAGTTGTGTGGTTTATTCGTGCCATTTCAATGAAATCTAAATTTTTGGTATGAGAATTATGTCCATCCAAAATTAGCAGTGCTGGATCCTCCCCCGTGGGCTTGGCAAATTTAAGGAAATGTTCAAACCATACTGTAGAAATTTCCAACTGCATCCACCCCGAAGAATGACATGCAAAACCAGTCCCTGGCGGTGCTCCATCCTGAAATTCAACTCTCATTCTCTTTTCTCTCAACCAATGAATTATTTCTATATGTCGTTGACAAATAGCTCTTATTGGTTCGTCCGGAAACAGAAGGTGGCCACTTTACCTGCCTGGGCCACTTTATCCATCCTTCCCCTACTACGAGTACGTGATTGTTCAAAAAATAAGGTGAATATTCAAATTTCGCGGGTTACGTAAATTCGATTAGCGTTTTTTATGTTTTTATACTCGTCTTGCACATATGTTTACAGTTTCCTTCACATTCTCAACATTTTCATCGGTTGTCGATGTGCTGGAGGCAGCAAGAGTCGTGAAGTAACAATGTTCGCTCTTTTTGATGAAGGTTCTACGTGTACGATGATTAAATATGAGCTAGCTTAACAACTTAAGCTACCAGGCCCGGTAGTTTCACTTTGTTTTCAATGGACTAATAATATAAGCCATTATGAAGATGACTCTAGGTTGGTCTCAGCTGAAATATCAGGAGCTAACGAAAATTCAGGTTTTTACAAAATAAATAATAATAATAAACCAATAAACCTACATTATTGATTGGTCAAGATAATTGTGGTCTCATCGTTCCTCGAAAGGTCATTCAGCCAAAATTGAATGGGCCCATCATGTCAAAGTAGAAACTTGGCCGGACAATTAATGGCATCATAACCAATAACGCATCAGACAAAATATCTCGTGCAAGTCTTTGCTGTCGTTTAATCAGTGATAAAGAACTCCATTTGTTAGTAAAAGATATTTTTCGACTGGATTCATTTGGAGTTCAGCCATCAGATCTCATCATTAAATCAGCAGAGGACAAAGAAGCCATTGAAATCATGGAAAAAACCACTGAAAAGAACCGGACAAAAATACGAAACAGGACATCTCTGGAAAAATTAAGACATCACTTTCGGATAGCCGTCCCAATGCAATAAAACGTTTGTTGTGCATGGAACGAAAGATGGATAAAGATGAAAATAGAAGAATATCTAACAAAGGGATATGCTAGAAAACTAACTCCTGAACAAGTTGAATCATCTAAACTTTGATATCTTTCTCATTTTGCAGTATTGAATGTGAATAAACCAGGAAAACTAAGGCTTGTTTTTGATGCGTCTGCAAAATCTAAGGGGTCTTGCCTAAACGACTTTTTGCTTCAAGGTCCGGACTTTGTTCCTTCATTAATCTCTGTATTGTGGCGCTTCAGGCAAGGTAAAATAGCTTTTAGCGGAGATATTTCTGAAATGTTCCATCAGGTATTAATTAGACAGGAAGATCAATGTGCACAACGTTTCTTGTGGCGTGGAAAGGGCAGGAATCAAGATCCTGATATATTCCAAATGAACGTGATGATTTTTGGAACTGCTTCATCCCATTCTGTGGCAAAGTTTGTGAAAAATAGAAATGCTACTGAATTTGAGCAGCAGTTTCCAGGTATAATGACGAGATGTATGGAGAAACAACATTATGATTACCTAGATTCCTGTTGTACCGAAAAAGAAGCCATCAAGCGAATTGCAGATGCGATTCATGTTCATAAGCAAGGGGGTTTTGATATGACAAAATTGATCAGTAACTAACTCCAAAGATGTGATGAAAAGCATTCCTGAAAGAATACGTTCTTCTACAGCTCATGGATTGAAAATAGATTCAGACAATATAGAAAGGGTACTCGGACTTTCTCTGAACCCGAAGAAAATACCACCTGAAATCATTTGTGGTGAAAAAATTACAACAAAGAGAGAGGTTCTTCGACTGTTAATGTCCATTTTTGATCCTCTTGGCTTCCTCGCTCTGCTTATAATAAAAGGAAGAATTGTAATGCAAGAAATATGGAGAATTGGCATTGACTGGGACAGTAAAGTATCTGACACTCTATTTTTGGCGTGGAAATTCTGACGGCTGACGGAAATTCATAAGTTTTATCGCCCATTATTCTACCAAGACACTATTTTCCGAATTCAAGTTGTATAAAAAAAGTTGATCTGCATATTTTCTGCGATGCTAGCGATAAAGCTTATGCCTCAGTAGCTTATATTTGAGATATGAAGAAGGAGAAATCATATCACATCATTTGTCTCTGCAAAATTCAAAGTAGCCCCATTAAATCAGCAAACCGTTCCCAAGTTAGAATTACAAGGGGCAGTTTTGGGCTGTTAGCTAGGTAAAACGATTCGTAATGAGCTTGAGTACAAAATAAGAAACGTTCATTACTGGACAGATTCTACAGTTGTCTTGAAACAAATAAGATCAGAGTCTAGGCGATTTCCAATTTTTGTGACTTGCAGAGTAGGAGAGATACGAGAAGAAACTGATATTTGACAATGACACTGAGTTCCATCCGATTTGAATGTTGCATATCAAGCCACAAAAGAACTGGCCAACATTGACTTCAGAATAGAGAGTACATGGTTGAATGGTCCAGTTTTTTAAAATTTCCTGAGAAATCCTGGCCAAAAGAAAGAGAAGACATATTAAGTGAAGAACGTGAAAGTATACTTGCAATTTTCGATCAAAAAAGTTTTGAGTTAACCGATATAAACAGGTTTTCAAAATGGATCCGACTTATCAGATCTACTGCTTGGGTGCTTCTTTTCAAGAAATTTTCTAGAATTCTCAAATGTTAGAGGCCAAACGAAGTAAAACTGGATGTTGACGTGATTGAAGAAGCTTCTCTCAAATGTGGTTACAAAAGATCCAGTATGAATCTTTCGAAGAAGTAGGTCTGTTGAAGCAAAATGTGTTACTTCCGAAATCCAGCAGCAGACTTTACAAATTGTCAGCATTTCTTGATGAAAATGGTATAATCCGGTTGGGAGGAAGACTTCCTGAAAATAGTTCATTAGATCTTGGATATGATGTTCGATATCTAATAATACTCGATCCCAAAACAAATATATACAATTGTTAATTGAACATTATGACCAGCAAAGTACATACTGGCATAGAAACGGTAATAAATAATCTGAGGCTAAAATATTGGATCATCCATATGCGACAGTCAGTTAAAAAATGTTTCAATACTTGTCTCACTTGCAAAATTAGAAAATGTTAAGCCATCTGCTCCAGAAATGGGACTTTCACCATCAGAACGACTAGAATGTAATGTATTTCCATTTACTTACGTTCGGATTGACTTTTTTGGACAAATGTCTGTTTCTATTGGAAGGAGAAGAGAAACGATACGGAGTCTTTTTCACGTGCCTTACTATATCAGAGCAGTGCACATTGAGTTGGCAGCTTCTCTAGATACCAGTTCTGCTATCCTTGCTATAAGGCGTTTCATATGTCGCCGGGATAGCCAAAAGAAATTCGATCGGACAATGGAACTAATTTCGTCGGAGCTGAACGGGAGTTACGAGAATCTATCAATTCCTTGAATATGGTTAACATATCAGACGAACTTTCTACAAAAGGTATAAAATGGAAGTTCAATTGCCCAGCTGCTCCCAGTATGGGGGGAATATGGGTGCGCATAGTGCGTTCAATAAAAACAGCCCTGAAGGTATCACTCAAAGAAGTCAACCCTAAGGAAGAAGTTCTACTTACCCTTCCGTACAAAGCACGATACATGGTGAACTCTAGGCCTCTAGCTCATATATCAGTTGATCCCAGTGATCCAGAGGCAATTACACCTAATCAATTCTGGCTTCTTCGACCTGGAGGTGTGCAGTCTTATGAAGGTTGCCCAATAAAAAGCAGAAAACAATGGAGATTTTCACAAGCCTTAGCTGATATATATTGGAAACGATGGGTGAAAGAATATCGACCTACACTCATTCAACGACAGAAATGGCATAGAAAAACTGCTCCGATCAAAGTTGGCGATATTGCAATAACAGTCGATGACAAGGCACCCCGAAATAATTGGTTAATGGGACGCGTGGAAGAAACATTTTCCGGAAAAGATGGAACAATAGGTATAGCCAGAGTGAAAACCAAAAATGGATTGTACATCAGACCTGTATCAAAGCTGTGTGAAGAGTACAGAGCTTCACAGGGTGGAGAATGTAGAATATATTTCTTTGTTAATTGTATTTATTTGTTTTAATACTTGTTAATACCCTGTATCATGGATACGATTGATAGTTGAAAACATGTTATGTAAATAAAAACAGTTGTTATTCGGAAATAAATTTGTCAAAAGGAAAGTCTGTCAGTTCTAATATAAAAAAGCATTTTCTGCAAAAGTTTGAGCCGTTCGGTATAAAATTTTACAGAAGCCAAAAGTTCAATAGTCTTAATAGAAGAACCAAGACCAAAAAAAATCACGCCCAGTTCGATCAAGTGTCAAGGTGTTGCTCATTGTTTTCCTCGATTACCGTGGCGGGAGCTCTTGCCACTTGGTCGCACTGTCAATAAGAAGTATTATCTTGAAGTTGTGCACCCTAAAATTTTCATTACTTACGCTAACCACCAGAGGGCGATGTCAATATTTGATGTGAGCCATACCATGATGTGACTACCTATATATAACTTTTATATATATGTAGAGGAAATTAGTAGAGGAATAGGAGTTTTTAACGACCTTTATTATCCTCTTTCACAATCTATCGTTTCAGAGTCGAAACTTGCTTGTTTTCAGAATAAAAAAACCAGCTACATTTCTCTCTTCAAAAGTTGTATTATTTTTAAATTACTTAGACAGTTGTCAAATATTATATGAAACATATTTCCAATCAGCATTTAGTAATAATAATAACAACTATCAAATAAATTTATATTTTTAGTTACTTTCATAAGATTCTCATATAAAATTGAACACATACATATATTTTCACATTTCATAAAACTCTAGTTTAGATGCCATTTCATCTTTGATACCCATCTTCATGAGTAAATCTATCGGATCTGGTTTACTTTTCTTTTTCTTATCAAGATCTGCATGCACCAACATATGTTTCTTCAAGTAAGATTTCTCCAAGAAGCCTTTGTTACAAACAGTGCAAACATGACACTTATTTCCCTCGTGGATTCTCTCATGAACTTGTAGGTTGTAACTGTTATTGAAAGACTTTCCGCATACGCTGCACACTGAAAAACACACTGTGTCAATTTAAACTGAAGATAAAATGAATTTCTAAATTACGGGGCAATACTTCTATTGATCAATCTGTTTATTATCATCCTTATAATGGATTTAATAATAATAAATTATCTTCTTTATTAATCATCTATAGCAAGGATATAATTAATATAATAAGTAATTGATAAAATATACTGATATAAAGAGAACAGAATCTGGGATGGATGTTATTATTATCTGCATATAATTGGCATCTCATTTATTGTTTAACCCATTAAATCTTTTTCATTTCATGTCACAGTAATTTTGCTTTATGAATTATTGTTCCTATAACTTTGAATTTCATATTAATTGCTCTTTTTTTTTCTTAATTATTTTCTCATTTTTGATATTGTTATTTTTATTATATATCATTCATTTTTTATCCATTACCTTCATTATTTATTTCTAGTTTCATTTATTTTTATTACTTGCATATTATTAATATTTCATTTTGAAAAGAGAAATGAAAATTTCTGTTTTTTAGCACTTTTATTTGTAACTAACGTTACTGCAGTTTCGTCCTATACGGACATTTTCAAACTTATACAATAAACTAACAATGATTCATTACATTCGCCATTATATACCAACCACCCCTGTAGGTACTAATAGAAATAGAGGTACTTGACTTAATTGAGTACCTGAATTTACAGTTTACAATGCGGATGTGCAAATTCAAAAACTGGAGAGTAAATTTAATTGTTTTGATCATTTAACAGGTTGCACCCTGTTAATAATAATTAACAATAATTTTTCTTTACAAATTAGTGTTCTTATAATTTTGAATTTTATAGTCATTATTAATTTATTCAAAAAACTCATTTCAATTTTTCCTAATGTTTTTTTATGTTAATTTGCTTCTCAACTAACTATTCCAAATATTTCGGTATGGTTAGTTTTAGTATTTACAAAATTCAACTGTTTTGTCTACCGAATCCTTCTCTTTGATAGGAATCGAATTTTTATTGTTTCATTTATTATTATTAACTCATTTATCATCTTATTTTTATTCCACAGATTTTAAATCTGTCGACACCTTTTTAGGCAATAAAAACTGTAACAATCTCTTTCATTTACGACGTCTGATAATACACTTGTGCCGGCGTATTTTCCAATCCTCGAAGCTGTTCTTTTTGGTATGTCCTTGAGCTCTCTCAGCAATTTAGTATCTATCTCAATTGTCGCTACACGCCGTCCATTCATGGGTCTCTTCAATCTTGGGAACAGGAAAAATTCGCGAGGGGTCAAATCTGGTCAATACAGTGGCTGAGACATGATTTCGGTGTTGTTTCAGGCCAAAAAATTATGAACAAGCAAGGATGAGTGAGCAGGTGCATTATCGTGATGCAAAAGCTATGAATTGTTGTTCTACAATATCAAACATTTTCTTCGTATTGTGTCTTACAAGCGGCGCATAGCTTCAAAATAATACTCCGTATTGATGGCACGATGATGTGAAAATAATTTCTGATGCACTATGCCACAATAATAGAAGGAAACAGTGAGCAAAACCTTAAAATTTGATCTAGCTTTGCATGCTTTTATTGGTCTTGGCACTCCTGTGCTTTTCCATTGGAACGATTGGACTTTGGTGTCAATGTCATAACCATATCAATCCATATTCGTTAAATCTTATCACAACTACAAAATATCTCGCAAGTCCAAGATATCTTCGAATATGTTGCTACTGAAATAACTGCTTACAATTCTAAATTTCTTATCAGCTGTCATTATAGACCTCCGTCTACTGACAATACAATGTTCCTACCAAAAATGGATGAATTTTCAGATTTATTACTTGGAAACAAATATCAATCAATGGCATTTATTTGTGGTGACTTCAATTTCAACTTTCATCTAAATTCCAATGACAGAAACGCAAAGTACCTTCGCAATCGTCTCGTTTCATATGGATTAAATCAATGTATTTTTGACTACACGAGAATACAGGGAAGCAGTATGTCAACAGTCGATAATATTTTCTCGACCACCACTTGCCAAATTCCCCCTATTGTCATTCATCCTGATTTTTCTGACCATGCACTCCAAATTATCAAACCTTCAATTGAATCTTGCTCTATTGATGAGCCCTATTACACTCTCAAACGAGCGTTCAATGACCAAAATATTTATTATTTCAAAACATTACTGTCATGTGAATCTTGGAACTTCGTATATCTTAACATCATTGTGTTTGACACAAAATTTTCCAAATTCTACCCTTATTCCTCAATCTATTTGACAAAGCATTCCCACCTTCCTAAAGGCAAACCCTGGATCACCAAGGAAATCATCAATGAAGGTATACTTCTTCGTGATGTTTTCAATCTGAACAGAAATCAATGTGATGAAATCGTTAATGAGCAATACAAAATTATGTTGAAGAATCATAGAAAAAAAATTGACCATTCAAAAAAAAGAGTATTTCAGTAACAAATTTCTTGTAGCTGATAACAAATTTAAAGTTACCCGGAGTATAATTAAACAGAATACAACATCCAATAATATGAGAAATTGTTTTCCGAATTATTTTGAAACTGATGATGGAACTCGGGTTCATGGTGTTACTGTTGTTCCTCAAGTCTTCAATGATTATTTCATTGACTCTGTAAATTCTCTAATCAATGATTCTAAGCCTGCTGGTGAACATCATCACGATATAAAAACAGACTCTTTTTTTCTTCATCCTTTAGACGAAACTGAACTTCTTGATATCATCAAGTCCATATCGTCTAAGAACTCTAGTGGCATTGATGAATTACCAGGCAGAGTATTGTTGAATGTTGCTGAACTAATCATTGAACTACTTACGTACCTACTTAATCTCTCTTTCATTGAGGGTTCATTTCCCTCATGTCTTGAACATGCTATTGTAATTCCTGTTCACAAGAAAATTGATAAGCACTTAATCTCCAACTATAGAGGCATTGCATTGCTATCTTCATTTTCAAAAATTTTCGAAAAATCCTATCTCAACAGACTCATATCCTTCTGTAAAAAGTATAACCTACTCGCAAAGAGCCAATATGGATTCCAATCTGGTTTATCCACCCAAGATGCTACTCTTTCTTTGGTCAATCATGTTTTATCCAAATTTGAAAATGGCGAAAAATCGATCAGTATTCTATTTAATTTGTCATGTGCATTTGATACCATCAACCATCAACTTCTCCTCGATAAACTTTATGATACTGGAGTTCGCGGCCAAAAACTAAAATGGATCAAGACTTATCTGACTGGCAGATCACAATCTGTTAAGGTTAGGCTCAAATCTGGAATATATCATTCTGAAAAACGTAACATCTCAACAGGTGTTCTCTTATTCGTCAAAGACATCTCTAATATTAATCAACAACATTGTACTGTACAGTTTGCAGATGACACGTCTTTCTTATTGAGTTCTTCTTCTTGTGAAGGGTTATCTGACCTCGTACTAAATAGCAATAAATCAAATACCATTGTTTTCTCGCTTAGAGAAATGGATTGCAGTATATTGGTAAGAGCTAATACTAAATCTATTGTGCAGAAAAAATCAGTCAAATTCTTAGGGTTGAACATTGATTCCCAATTATCCCGGAATGATCATATTGACTCTATTTCTATTAAATTATCCAAGCATTGTTTTGTTATTTGGAATCTGAAATTCTGTCCCCATTAATATTTTATTAAGCTACTACTATGCCTATGTTCACTCAAGTTTAAATTATTGCTTAGTCTGCTACGGTAACTGCAGCAAATTGAATGATATGTTGATTACTCAAAAAAAGATACTAAGAACCATGTGTTTTAAAAAATATGGTGATTCTTGTAAGCAGTTATTTACCGAGTTACGAATTTTAACTGTGATATCCATGTATATTTTAAATTGTCACTTACATTAAGAATCATTACCATGAGTTTCAGAATAAAGATACTATCCGCATAGCTGCTGGTTATAGTCTCAGACAAAATTATAATCTGATAGTTCCTATACACAAATTAACATCTGTATCAAATGGACAACATTCACTAAAAAAATTTCAAATCCCATATATTTCAAAAATAGCGTTAAAAATATTCTCTACAAAAATGCCTTTTATTCACTTGATGAATATTTTCATACTGATCTGACTGCTTGACATTATGATTGTTTGCTTGTTTACTATTCTACTGTTTATATTATGCTTTTTTTTAATTGTTTTATATAATTATCTCCTACATCTGCTATTGATTCAAGTTTTTTTATGTATATTCCATATTTCATCACTTGATATTTTTCAACTCCAATCTTTACTGTGTATGTGACGATTTCCATGCTTCAAAAAAAGTCTCAGGAAAATTAAAGTATTGTATATACCGATGAATCATAACTAGGATGCCTTCAGGCGTCCAAGACGAGCATTATCATTCACATCTTCCCAACCTTATGTGAAGAGTTTGTTACCTGCTGTTAACATTTTTCTGACTCAGAGTACAATCACCGTATGCCACTGTCAACATTTCAATTGTTTTTAAGTACTAAATTCAATTTTTTACACAAAATTTGACGCAAATTATTTGATCCATTTTTTTTTCGATTGCAGAAAATTGCCAAACACGTAAAACAGTTCTAACTTTTATGCCTCTCACGATCAAACTAAAAATGATAAACATATGTTTGAGACGAGTGAACTACTATAAAAAAATCGCAAATCAAACGTACATAGCCCGCAAAATTTGAACATTACCTTATTTTTTCAAGAGACCTATTATATTGATATTTATTTAAACAATTTGGCACGTTCTGTACCCTATGAGGGTATTGTATTTTTGTACAAATGAAACCAATACTTTTCAACTTACTATAAGGCTTTGCCCCCGTATGAGTCTTCTGATGCTTGATAAGACCCTGTCGAGTACAAAAAGCTCTGGAACACTGAGTACATTTATGAATCCTGGAGTTGTTGTGCCTTGCCATGTGATTGTAAATATTGGCAACATAAATTCCGCAAATAGAGCATAGCCCTCTCATATACTGCGATTTCTGTTTTTGGCTTTTTGTATGGAGACGCATATGAATAGCAATGTTTTTGGACTTGACACCGCAAATCGAACACAGACCCTTCTTTTTTCTGTGCACAGCTTGGAGATGACTGTACATCGAGCTGATATTCTTGAAAACTTTACTGCAGAACCTGCAGGTGACCATATTAGCATTGCAGTCGTGATTACCACGAACATTATCTTTATCGAAAACGAGCAAACATTTTCGACATCGCTTACTTTTGTATTTATTCCCGTAAGTCATATTTTCCGTATGTACAGTTCGATGGCGATGTAAATGTTCAGGATTTGAAAACCTTTTAGAGCAAAATTCACAAGAGTGGAGTAAAATGTCTCTGTGCTTCAGCAGATGGCACTCGTAATTTTTTTTCACAACGAAACCTCTGTTGCACTCTTTACATTGGAACGGATATTCTTTCATGTGTGTGAGTCGGTGGATATTCAAATAGTTGACTCTGTCAAAGGTTCGGTCACACTTGTCGCAGGAAAACTTATTTTCGAAACGATGCCGACTTTGTATATGCTGCTGAAATTCTGACGCTGATATATTTTCGTCACACTTTGGGCAAGTGTGCAACCTGTTTTTCTGTTGGACAAACCTACTCGACTTAGGATTAGTAAAAAATCTTGCATTCGGGGAGACTTTTGGCACGCTTAAATAGCTTTTGAGCGATCGATGACTGTGAATATGCTCTCGAAGTTCTAATGCCGGTAATTCTACTACGCATATTGGACATGGATGTAGCTTAGGTTTCTCTTCAATCGTATCGTTGCATTCAGTTTTCAACGATTCATTTTGTTCTTGCTCATATTCTTCATTCGATTCGTTAGCTGGTTCACAAGATGGTGACAATAAATTTTCGCCATTCTGTTCACTAGCTTGTTGTTGTAAAATTTCTTGAAGGACCTGATTTTTTTGTTGTACAGAAGAGGACTTCTGAATATTGCAAACTTTCTGCTGGTAGTCAGAGGCAACCTTATTGATTTTAAATACATTTGAAGTGACAATTTTCAGAATGGATACTGACTTTTCATATTTGGACTTGAACAGGAATGCAGATTTCGTCAATTCTAGACACTTCCAACATATATTTGATGGAAGATTTGGCCCAACTTCAACCTGAAATTACATCAATTTCAATAATATTTTGATAGGTACATTTTTTACGAGGGAGCGACCTCCATTCATTGGTAGTAAAGGAATGATTGAAAATAAAACGATATCAAAAACAGCAAAAAACTCAATGGCATAGGATAGGAAATCAGAAAATATGCAAACCGAAGACACGTGTTTCTGCCAGATAGATTTGATATGATCAAATTCACTCGCTAAATTATCCTATATATATATATATATATATATATATATATATATATATATATATATATATATATATATATATATATATATATAATATATATATATATATATATATATATATATATATATATAAAATAATATATATATATATATATATATATATATATATCATATACTGGACCTGAATGTCATGCAGGTGGCTAAAGCTGCCTCATGATCACTTTAGTGATATCTCTAACTTGTGACCTGAATGGAACCACAAAATACGGCTGGCTTCTGTTGATGACTTCTTGCATTTGTGATGTTTCTGTACCAAGTGTTGCTTAACCTTGTAGTTGGCTAAACAGTAGTGATGACAACTAATCAGCCAGAAATACTTGTCAATGCTTGTCTGCAATTTGCATATTTTCTAAATTCTTTGTACATAAATTTTTCCTGATATACCTCTTTGAATAAAGATAGTCAGTAAACTAATTACTGCCAAAAAGCAAAATAAATGAACTGAATTTTGAGATAAGATGAATTAACATGAGCATAAAAATCGAAAATGATTCTATGAAGTTTGTTAATAGCCAAAGAAAAAAAAACATCTAACGCCAAACACATTACAAATAAAATTTCAGAAATTGAACTAATGAAACAATGATAATAGGTTAATGGAATATTTCGAAAAAATTTTTAGTGGCTATACCAATGCACTGAATTATGTTATGTTCATACATAATTTCTAGCAAATGATGAAAATACACATAAGGAACAAAATTTGCAAAGAGGAACAGAGAACTACTATAAGAAATAGTACGAAATCCCCAGTGAGAAGCAGAAAATAAAATGATTATATCTTTTGTAGACGTAGAAAAACCCATTTGATAGGGTATCTAACTGGACAGTCATCATGAATATATATTAGGGAATATAGGAAAAGATTATGAAAAAAATAAAATCATTTATGTTAACCCAATAACAGAAAACCCAGAAGTTTTTCAACCAAATCAAAAATTGAGGCAAAGTAAAAGTATAAACTACTTTTACACAAAACAGAATTTCAACAAAAACTAAAAGTAGCAATTACAAAACTAGATAGAAAAGATAGTGGAGCGGATTTGACACAGAATGAAAAGAACCTACTTAAAAATAGAGTTGCAGAAGAGGTGATCAAATAACTATTCATATAAGTACCAAGAATTGAGTCAAGGTCTATTCAAGTCAATTCAATTTGTTTATTTTTTCGGTGCACATGTGAATTTTTACTAATAATAAATGAAATGAATAAAGCTGGAGTTATAGAATAAGTTGCACAATGGACATACAGTAACGCAAGCATCACAATGGACATTATGTTAATGCAAGCATTGACACATATTAACATATGATCATTTCATAAATCACACACAATAAAGATTGCAAGCTTGCATTCTGCATGCACAAAACTAGAAAACTTCTGTGATTTTTTTTATTTTATCCATCTTTTGAGTTGAAGATTCGTTGTTGGGTTTACGATGTGACATTTATGAAAAAAAATGCACATTAAACTGGCACTTTATGTTTTTAAGGAATGGCTTACAATTTCATTATCCAGCTTAAGTATGTTTGAGATAATATCTATTCTTCCTCATGAATGTCGCTACTGAAAATTAATGATTGAATGCTTAAACTTTCTCAGTTGTGACATACTACCCAAGATTGATGCATGAATCTACACCAACTCAACACCAAAACCTATTAACAAGAACTTTACTTGAATATTTTACTTACTGGAATAGATGTTAACGATACCAGTGCCTGCAGTACGTTAATTGATGGGTACCCTTTTTCCTCAAACTTCATTACAGTATCCAAGGGTGAAAGATCATCTTTCTGTTTTAAACAGATTCTACAAATTTGAGTTACATCTGTGAGATCTATTATTTCATCCATTTCTACCTTCCTCGATTTGAAATAAATTGTTTTCCATCAGTTCCTTGCTAAGGAATGTCTCACTGAAGTTAAATAGTGATATTGAATTGGAAACCTTTTCTCATAAAGTAGGTATAATAGAGCATCTCAGCTGTTGAAAATTATTTCTGATTTTCAATTGGACTCCAAGTTACTGAAGAATTGAGTCAAAGATCATAAGAGTTTTAAATAGGTTTATAATTTGAAACTTCATGTCCAACATTCGCAAAACACAAATAATTTACTTTGGTTATGGAATTCAAGCCGCTTTCAAACAAATCACTGATTACTGGTAAATGGTAAACGGTAAATACGGTGATCTGTGATACCAAAAAATATTCTGTGGTAATTATAATTATAATTCATGAAATTTTGACTACAGAATTTCAACCGTATTCGGTTGTCAATAGGTGTGTTTTGTTCACACTAATTTAATTCTCTCTATAACAATTTATGGATGCAGTCGTTAGTTACTATGTGGTAGATCATCATGAAAAATGAGAAATTTTGTATTTGTAACTAACGTTACTGCAGTTTCGTCCTATTAGGACATCTTCAAACGAATAGAATAAACTTACAAAACACAACGTAAGTTATAAATAATATAAGTGGTGAAAAACATAGAGAGTTTTGATTGAAAGGGTATATTTTAAGAGATTAATTATTGGGAAAGAAAGTTTTTGGCTTTCTACTTCTCCATCTTGATAGAAAAAAAGTGGAAATCTTCCAAAGAAAGCAAGGAAGTAATCAATTTCAAAACCTAACTCTATACAAAGATATGTAAATCATGCAGAGAAGTAACTTTCAGCCACATACTGGAAGAGAAAGCCCTCCCGAAACAGTTATTTTCATATAAACATTGAATTACATGAAAGAAAATTCTTCAGAAACGAATACTTTTATATGAAGACTGAATTATACGAAAAACAATTTTCTCTATTCCGTTTGTATTCCAAACGTTGGTATGGAATCCAATCAGATATTATTAACAGAATTCCCACACAATATAATTAATGAAAGAAGTAAAATTTCACCTACATGGAATACTGTCATCCTCCACGCCAGACAGTCGATGTTTCGCCGTAAGACACTTGCCTTATCGGCTCTTTAGTAGCAAATACGGATTTAATCCATTCCGTGACAAAAAGTCATAGTTATAAACGAATTTATTGTTTGTCTTGTGTTATCCGTATTTGCTACTGAATAGCCGATAAAGCAAGTGGCTTACGCCAATAAAATGTTAATAATTTTTTTAGAAAGTGGTAATGTTGAAATGCTATAAACATCAACTCATATAGATATGTAAAAATATGATATGATTTTTCACTCTCTAAATGCAAAAATATTTGGTTCGAAAAATATTTGTTTTTCCCAAAACAACATAAAAATGGTCGAGGGTACCTTTTGACAATTGTCAATCTCAACTTTTCACCAGTTTCAGGAAACCGTGTTATATCTCACCGGTTTGTCAATAGAAACACAATAACAGTGATTTTAAAAATACCAAACCACATTTCTAACTACTATTGAAACATTCAGATCTATAAGATCTGAGTTTAATTCTTCAATTAAAACAAAACAGTTGTTTTTTTTCAAAACAACATAAAAGTAACCGTTCCGTATAACAATTACCCGTTCAAATATTAATAATATAATCCCATAGATAATGGGATTACAAAATTACAAAAATTACAAAATTATTGGTTAGTATTTTGATGTTTGGTTTACCAGTTTTCAGGAAACCGTATTTCACATTTAACCGGTTTCTCAGTAATACCACAATGGTGGTCAATATAGAACCAACAAACTACATTTCTAGTTACTTTTAGAACACATGCATGACGTCGCGTCTGTCAGTTACTGAATAATTTTAAAACCATGTAGCTCTTTTTGAGGTGAAATTGTTTCAATTAGTTGAAAGCATTCAATTTCCTCGTAGTGAAATTTCGTCAATAACGTCACATATGTCAAATATTGGAATACTTCAAAACCAGGGTTCAAAATGCGAAACTTGGAATTGAACTCACTGGTTATTGGAGAAAAAACCTAACTTTTGCTTTCTATAATTTATTCTGAAAATTCCGACTTAAATTTCAGACTTCAAACGTTGACTTGATGAATGTAACCGTTACTACGTGGTAGGAGATCATCATGAAAAAATAATCAATTGATGTAATGTTCTTATACCACTTGTATTTGTAACAAACGTTACTGCAGTTGGGTTCTACAAGGACATTTTCATTCGTTTGAAAATCTCATCATAGTATAAAACTACAGTAACGTTAAAAAGTTTCAATTTTCATGACTTTAAACATTTTCTTTTATACTACAACCTAACTTTATTTGACTTCACGACCGCCCTCAAATATGCCACGTGGATGTCGTGAAGTCCAAAAGGTGTAATATAAAATAAAGTTATGTTTGAATAAATATTGAAGTGAAAGATGGCCCCCTACGCCAGTAACCAGGATGAATATCGTCGAGATCGTCAGTTCCATAAAATATATGAACATGTATATTTGTGTTATTTTTATCCAAAGGCCTCCCGGAAAGGAGGCAACCAGTAAAAAATAAAGTGTTTTTCTTGAAAAAAGAAGGGAATGAAAAAGCTTAAGGTGGCAGCATTGCCTTGCCTTTAGCAAGATCAGCGATCATCGTCATCGATACGCCTTTGTACCCTGTACCTATGCTGTGCGACTGTACAAAGCTCCTGTTTACTATCTATGAACAGGAGAGCTTGGCCAAATGCACCCAAATGAGAAGCAAGGAATGTATACATGAGAAATATTGTTTTGTCAAATTAGGCAAATGTCAAGTGAATCGCAAATGAGTTGAATATTTTTATTTACATTTCTATTTTGTTCATATATGCGCTATGAATATTTTACCAAAGAAACGATGGCACGTCCGTACCCGAGAAAATATTGCCCGAGTTCGAAGAGACGAAGCTGCTGCTGCTGAACAGGAGAAAATAAGACAAGATAGAATAAAACTTGCTGAAAAAGAGGCAAGGAGAGCATTACTTCTAGAGAGAAGCCGTAAATTCTCCCAAATTGATACAAATGAACCAGAAAAAGAACAGGAATCTGTTGTGAATCAACATGTTAACCTCTTCGAGGACTTACAGAGAGGTACAGAAGAAACAAAACAAACGAATACTGAACATGATAAAGAAAAGAAAGAGGAACGAGAGAAGTACGAGAAGCAAATTGGTTACTTGACCTACTTGGGACAGGACACAAATGAAGCATTGGGTAAAAAAAGTTGGTACGATGTGGCACCAGATAGGTCAGATGTGAAAGGCGAGACCAATTTGAAGAGTAAAATCAGAGAAGATCCGTTACAAGTCATGCATAGATGTACTGCTCTTGGGAAGAATTCTAAATCAAATTCAGATAGTGACTTGCAGCAGTCTAGACTCCTCTGTGAAAGCTCCACTAGGATAAAGGAACAGGTGCGTAAAGGAATCAAAAGAAAACACCAAAGTGAAAGCATGGAAAGCCATACAAGTGATGAAAAAATGAAGACTTTAGAGTTATTAAGAGCGAAACGGTTAAAACGGGAAGCTGAAGAGAAGATTAAAACCGAAATGCTCTTGTTGAAACTTAAAGGGGGTGGTAAGACAAAGGAACAAGATAGAAGTAGCGAAATTCATTCTCATAAGTCACGATATAACTCTCAGTTCAATCCTGAATTGGCCAGGCAAAATTACAAATGAACTATTCTGGATCAAGATATCTAGACTACTAGAATTTGTATATGTTGCATTAATCTGAAAATATAAATTACAATAAACTAGAAATGTATATATTGTAATGTTATATTATTTTGTTTACTTATATCTATTTACTTTTGACATTTAATTTCTAGGGTGATATTGAAATTATTCATATCATGCTTTACACATAAAATGACAAAAATGTTTCATTTTGAAAGTATATTGGCATCTCTATCAAATTAATGAATGAGCAAGGATCTATTTATGAGTATTTATTATTGTCATCATTGCAAAATTTACTGCTTGTCATAAACCACCATCAAATTGGTTTTTTATTCATATAATTTGATATAATTAATGGGGAAAAATGAAATGTATTTATTTGGCCTTCATTATATGGTTTGCATTCTCAAGTTCCAACATTTCTGATGCAGTTCATTCATGATTTCCTGTCCCTGGTGTCCAAATTTTGTGATAGATTCCTACTAGAAGAATCATGAACGATGTATTGGATGAAAAATCGTTGGATATTTTTTACAATAGTTCAAACTTTTAGCATTAGTAAAATACCTTTTTTGTATTTCTTTGAAAGCCAAAGCCAAACTAATTGCTCACAGAGATGGTGCTTTTAAAAAAATTACGCTTCTCTGATTTTCAATAATTTTTATATTTTAGCTTGTGTATGTAATGAGAGCAATTAGTCTATAATTGGCTGGGTCATCCCGAGTGCCTTTTTCATGAGGTGGAATTTAGACTGATTTTTTTAGAAAATTGGAGAACAGGCCTTTGTCGAAGTATATGTTAATTACAGTTGCCACTGAAAGTTTAAATTTTGTTCACCATACTAACAATAACAAGAGGTGAATGAATGTCATTACGATGTCATCAATGACATAAGATATTTATTGACCTTTAAAAATTACAAAAATGTTTATGTGATAAATTCACAACATAATTGTGTAGGTACGTCAAGACTGAGGTGTAGATATAAAAATTTATATAAAATTTGCAAAGCTATGTAAATAAAATTTGTAAAGCTGTAAAAATGAGATAATCCTTGAAACTAAGTCCATATATGGGAAAAACATCTTCAATATTATAAAGTTGATTTACAAGAAGTGATTGTTTTAAGTAGTGTTTCAATTTTTTGTAGTGAATGTCTTCCAATCCAGCAGTATAAGGTTATATAGTTTAATGAAGTAGATAGTCAGTTTGTTTCATTATTTTAGTGTAGTTCACTAGTCTATACAATTCTGTACTTATGAATTTCACTCCCCTTAGTGTTCGCATTTTTGTTTTGGTGTATCCACAAGATGGCTTCTGTAATATATATACATGGAAGTGTTAAAATTTGCATTTTGATGAACAATGGTTTGGCATTTTGCCTTGGTCCAGCCTTAGCCATAGTTCTAACAATTTTTTTTTATTTATTAGTAACTGGTGGCACGCTGAGCTTGTGCCCCATAATAAAATCCCATACATTAAGTGGCAGTGAACCATACCATAATATACTGTTTTCAGCACTTCAATCGATACTATTTCTCTGAGATTTCCAAATAAAAATTGATTTCTGGACAGTTTTTTTGCAATTCCTGAATGTGTTCTTTCCAGTTCAGGTAGGAATATATGTGAAATCCTAGTATTTTGACTGATGAATAATTTGCTGTATTTTTTGAGAAAGTTATTTCTTTAGTTTTGTTTTTATTCAAATATAAAATATTTGCGTTGAAGTAAGCTTCACCTCCTGACAGTGTCTCACTTGACATTCTATCGATCTCTTCTAAATTCCTGCTTCTGATTGAAAAAGTTGAGTCATCTGCTTACATAAATACATCTGCGATGTCTAAGAAGGTTGGCAGATCATTCATATAGATTATAAACAATAGTGGCCCCAGGACTGAACCCAGAGGTACACCATGTTTGATTTGTATGGTCCTGGAGGTCACATTATTAGGTAGGATATGTATTGTTGTCTGTCCGTAATGAATGTTTCAATGAGTTGAAGAGCTGGTCCACGTATCCCGTATTTATGGAGCTTTTCTAATAGGATGCCATGTGAGACACTGTCGAAGGCTTTCGACAAGTCGCATAGGATTGTACATGTATGTACTCCTACGTCTAGATTTTTTGCTATCGAGTGAACTATCTCAGTAACAGCTTGTGAAGTTGATCTCAGCGATCGAAATCCATATTGGTGGTCATCGAGATGTTTTCCATTTTCCAAAAAGCTCGTTATTCTGTCTTTGATAATTACTTCAATTATTTTTGATATTATTGAAGCAATTGTTATATATCTATAATTATCACAGTTATTTATATCACCTTTTTTCATAATTGGGGTTGCTCTACACAGTTTCAGATGTGATGGAAATTCTCCCTTCTCCATGCATGTATTAACTAGGTGTGCGAGTGGTGTGCTTAGGATTTCCGGTATGAGTTTGATTATTTTGGAGCTTATGTTATATGCATCCGTAGTTGAACTATTTTTGAGTGTTTTTATCACACTTGTTATTTCTTTTGAATTTGTGGGACTCAAGAATACTGAATCTTTCACAGTTATTTTAACGAGATCATCCCCAGATTCATCCGTGAGAGGTATTTGTTTAATAATGTTATCGATTATTGTGGAGCTGAATTCACATAAGTAGATCAAACTTTCACGAGATAAAAAATCGTAATTTATGAATGAAATGTGTGTTTTTTATTATAATGTTATCCAGATTGATACTGAAGAGCCCTAAGGCAAGTGTCTTACGGAGAAACATCGATGTCTACCAGTGAGCATGACAGTGTTCCATGAAAGTGAAATTTTTATCTTCATTTAGTATATAGTGTAGAAACCCTGTGAATGATATCTGATTTAATTTCATAACGAAGTTTGGAATACAAACTGAGAAGAAAATATTGTTTTCTGTATAATTCAGTGTTCATATAAAAGTATTTGTTTTGAAATTATTTTTCTTTCATGTAATTCAATGTTTATATGAAAGTAGCTGTTTCAGGAAGGCTTTTTTTCCAGATTTGTGTCTGAACTTTGCATGATCTACACTTCTATGTATACAGTTACTTCTTTTAAAATTGAATACTTCCTTTCTTTGGAAGATTCCCACATTTTTCTGTATTAAGATGGAGTAGTAGAAAGCCAAAAACTTTCCCAAAAGTTTAGAAGACTTATTATTAAAAAATTATATTGTTATCTATATAATGAAATGAAACTTTTCACAATTTGAATACAAATCTAATGTCAAAAACACTCATAATTTTAAAAATAAAGTGAAACTAAGGCTCAATAAACCGAATGCTTTGCATAATAATAATAATAATAATATTTATTAACATCATCAAATCTAAAAATAATAACCGAGTTTAATTTTATAATAAAATACTCAATAATTACTCAGATCCTTCAATTTGATATTGACTATCATCAAATTGTGACCGCATTTCACAGGGAGCCTCAAAAGTAATCCAAATTTCATCATACACCTGTAACAGCTCTTGATATTTTCAACTTCACTCACTGTCAGATCCAGATCTAGAACCCGATCTAGATCTTGAAGGAGATTTGGAATTAGATCTCGAACGAGAACCAGATCTACTCCTAGACTTTGATCTAGATCTTGACGATGCTTTAGATGAAGATCTAGATCTAGAAGGAGATTTTGAGCCAGATCTGGATCTAGACCTCGACGGAGATTTTGAGCCAGACTTTGATCTTGATCGAGACCTAGATACAGAACGTGACCTTGACTTAGATTTTGACCTGGACCTTGATCTAGATTGGGACCTCGATTTGGAAGCTGATTTCGATCTAGATCTTGAACGTGACTTTGCTGATGAATTGGATCGGGATCTTGAACGGGATTTTGATTTCCTGGAAGATCTCGAAGAGGCTCGTGAACCTTCTTCCTTTCCGCTTCCTGCTTTTTCTCGGTTTTCCTGATCAGATTCTGCTTGACTGTCATTGCCTTGCCCTTCCTGAGTCTCTTCCTGAGTCTCCTCCTGGGTTTCCTCTACCTCCATTTCTTCGTCTTCTTCACCTGATGAGAGATTTCAATTGATTATAGGAATGATCGAAATTTGAAAAATATGTAAGGTTAACACCAAAAATTATCTTGTTAAGTCTTACCCGGAGGTTCAAGTTGTTTTTCTCTGTAGCGTTGCATCCTAAACTCATTGGCATCCATTGGTCTGTGCTTAACAATGAGCCTCGTATTGCTGGGTGCCTGGCCAATCTTCTGTCTCCTCTTACTCAGTCTTACCCTAGTTTCCAATTCGTTATAATAAATACCGTCTTGTCTAACAACAAAGAAGTAATTCTCTTCGTATCCTTTGCTTGCTTTACTCTTGACATTCCAATTGTATTCTCTAGCCATTTTATATTCATACTCCTCATCATCTTGATAGGGTATTTCATTTGCAAAATCTTCCCTTCGTTTCTGCAAGGTTTCCTCCGTAGGAAGAAAGTAGGCAACAAACTGTTCACCACTCTCATCCATGACACCCCTAAAAAACAAAAAAAACAACTCTGATTATTTATAGGTCTCTCATAAAAATGTGTCATGTGATTTTTTTTACACTTCATTTCCACACCAGAAGATTGTTTATACATTCTGTGCAGTTAAATTAATTATTATAATAATATAAAGTAGATAAAATATATGGAATACATTTTCTTGATAGCTGATCACAGAATCAATTGGCAGTTGTATTCTATGAACTTTTTGAGTTCATATTTGATTGTAGAAGAGATTAATTGTAATGATGCTCCCCATTGTTTAGACTAACGTGAACAGTTGTATGAAAAGTAACAATCGTTCTTTCAATAGATCTATTGAGATGATATCTCATTTCATCATAGCTTGCCTAGTTTAGGAGATATTACAATGTTATATATCTAAATTATGAACTACATGCTGAATAAAAAAAAGGTGAAATCTATGAAGAAAAATATTTGATATTCAATAGTAATTATGTCAAAAAACAATAAAGATAACAGCTCATTCATGGTGAATTTATTAGCTTGGGGGATATTTTCATTTACATACATTACAATCTGAATTTCGAATGTTTTACAAATGGAGACTTCTGCAGAAAAAGCAAATGATCTCTTTGCAGACAATTTTTTTATAAACATAATAGAGATAAACTCTTCTAGCAAAGAATTCAGGGGGCCTTTTCAAAGGGTTCAAAATCATTTTCAAACTGAATCAGAGATGATCCTACAGATTTGGGAAGTGCATTGTCAAATGCTCCTTCAATATCGAGAAATACAGGAACCACCATCTCATTGTTGTCAAGGGATTGGGAAATTTTCTCTACAAGGGTGTTCAATGCTAATATGTCGATTTGCCGGTTTGATAAGCATACTGGTGGTTATTCAGGGGGGATGCATATAATGTTCGTAACACATTATAAAGACTGTAGTCCAAAGAATTCTTCTGAGAAACAGAAAGCCGGTGTATATATATATATATATATATATATATATATATATATATATATATATATATATATACATATATTAGACTGAAATTTGTTTTTTAAAGCCATATAGCTATCTAAATTTCTTACCGAATCATAGCCTGTGACATTTCTTCAATTTGGGCAGGCACCTGCTTTCCCACTGGAGCTGGATCTGAATCAAAGATGACTTGAGCACAAGGATACTTCCACAGATTGAAGTCAGGATACACGGGAAGAATATCAACAGGTACCACATTCGGCTTACTATAATGTTTCTCGATAGGTATTTTAGAATCTTCAAACGTCTTCTCAATGGCTTTGATTTGTGAATCACGATCCATATACAATGTCTCATTGTTAAGAGACTTCTTGATGCTGTAACCAACTTTGGCTTCAACCTTGTCCATGGTCTGGGGCTGAAAGCGGGTTTGTTCTGTTGAAATATATTCTGTACGGCGGAGCCATGATACTGATTTAGCATGGTGTCGAGATCTTTTAGAGTCCTGAGGCGTCAAAATGTCTTCTTCTAACAGCTTCTCATCGGCTGGATCTAAATATGCACCTGGCTCAATTGCATATATATCTTTATTGATTAGATCGATGCTTACTCCTAAATCATGTTCCGTTAGCACTTCATACCGATAATTGCGTTCTAAAGAAGTGGGATTGTACTGTATGAATCTGAAAAATTTTCTCTTTACAATTCTTCACTTCAGATAAATACATGTATATCAAGTGATGAGGCTAATTAAAATTTTTGAATATGTAGCAGAATTTTGAAAAACAAATCAATTAATGAATCAGTTCAAACCCGCAAACAACGGAACACACTTATTTTCTTTCAAAGATGATTTGTAATTGATTAGTGGGAGTCTACAGTCTCTTCAGAGTTTCCAACAGATGATATAATTTGCTAATTTGAAGTCAAGTTAGCTTTTTAAATGAAATATTTATATCTGCAACTAATTAAAGCGAATTAATGGATTAAAGTACTGAAAAACTCAGAAAAAAAAGTTGTATTCCTAACTTTGCGCCAAGTTACCGAAATTTCCTTATTGAAAAATGAGCAAAGAAATATTTTCTTTTTCGAAACATTAGCACAATACTATCATTAGTTTTTCACATTTCAAAAAGTATATCACAAACTCCATACACATGATATACAATGCCACTTACCTTATCGATTCAAAAGGGTAGGATATGAACTTCAAATCGAACGGAATATCTGGTAACGTATTACAATATTTAACTTTACATATTAAATCTGACCTGAAAACAATATTGAGTTGGAATAGACATATTGAAATGAAACCCCTTACTTACCTTTTTTCCACGGGTTTTACAGGTCTTTTCTCTACACCATTGGCAGTACTTTGACCACTTTGCTGGATCGTTGGAGGCATTTTAATTCTAATATTTTTCCTTCAAACTTTCTGGAAGTAGAATATTACTACATTCTACTCAAAACAAATAGACTTATCAGTATTCTGTGCTTATTAATCTAACCATACATATACATATTTACTATTACGTCAATGAAACTGACAATTGACAAATTCCTATAGCATGGAACACTAACCAAAAAAGGGTCATACTGCTAGTGGCACCACAAGTATAATGCTAAAAGGTATTCTATACCCATACCCTATCTGTGCCCTAACTTCAAACTTTCTTTATGAGATGCCATTAACCTCTTACTATTGAACTTGTTCGATTGATGACCGTTCTCACGATAACTTATACATTTTGACAAACAAATCCTCAAATATACTAGGTACCTAAGAAACCAATAATTATTCAACTCCTATAACATATCAATATTACCGACTATTTGTCCAAAAACACTACTTGTGGATTTCTCCACTTGAGCCAAGCTTTCTAAAGCCCAAAATACATGTGGCAACGCTTAAAAGTTGCTGAAATTCTTGAAATAAATCATGCTGATCAAGAGATACGGAAGATAACTGGTCAAAATTGTACAATTCAAGTAAAAAAATATGGATTATTGAGTTAACGTAAACAGGATCTCAGGTACAGACAAGGAATTCCATATTTTGCATACTCAATTTTGGCACATGAAAATATCCTCGTCATGAGAAAACACAAAATAGAAATAAAAATTATCAAAAATTGAATAAGGTTATGGGAAAAAGTAAGCTTATAGATATACTGACGTTCAGTGAAACCAATATACAAGATGAAGAATAAAACTGTAATCTCTGACGTAGAATTATTCCAAAACAATCATTTTTTCCAATAACCAGAATTTCAATATTCTTCTCAACGCGCGTTTCGGTGTCTTCAAGAGATAAACGAAACAGTTTTCTGGTTGGTTGGTGAAACACGCGTCGAGAAGAGTATTGCATTTCCGGTGATTGAGAAAAGTGTGTGTTTTTCAATACACATTATTTATATACATTCTCTATATGAATTGATATTTATAATGACAACATAAAGAGTACTCATAAATCAGAAAATAGTAAAATCTTCTGTATCCTTGTGTTCCGTGAGTATATTCATTGGATGAAAAATATATTTTAATTTTTTCCGTAATCGAAAAACATGTCAACAATTCAATCAGTTGGTTCCTGCCAATAATAATTTCGTAATCCACTAATTAGAAAACTGTGAACCTTGGGCGCAAAATTTTGTCATTGTCTATTTTCATTTTTGTCTTCCACCCATAACGTTTCCGCTGAATGTTGCAGACGCTATTTTCTGAATGAAATTGAAGCGTTTTTCCTCCACCAATCAACTCATATATAATCTGACAGATCTGATTTTGTCCACATTAATGCCTTAGCAATTTGAAAGTTGGCATATTGTTAGGAACTAATATAATGAAATCTTAATCAATAGGGACTATTTTGCTATTTGAAATCTGTTGAATATATATCTACGTAATATATATTTCAAAATTTGACATTACATCTGATATAATTATAATAATATACTGTTAGTTTAGTTGATTCAGGGCAGCGCTTTCCGTTTTTCATCCTAGACGCAGCCAATGACAAATGACTCACTCGTTTGTAAGTGGTAAACGAAAATGATTTTTAAATTTTTCGCTTTCAATACCAGTACTAGTTCGAGGATCGTAACTCTTTCTACAGACGAACGAACCTCGTGGTATCTGCTTATGGGAAATACAGCATTCACGGAAATTGTTTCTGTACGTTACCGCTGTCAGATTTCAAAATGTAAACAAATAAGGTTGAGTGAAGGTCGATGTGCCAAAGGTGAAGAAAGTGGATTAATCCATTAATTTAACAACTACGAGCGCTAAGCGCATTCATTTTATATATCGCCACACGGTGAACGTCAAAAATTATGGATTCCATAGCGAATAATGGCGCAATCCAAGAGAACAACTGTGGTGCAAAACTTGGTCAAAACAGTATTATCCAACCACTGTTAACGGATTTATATCAAATAACAATGGCTTATGCCTACTGGAAAACGGGAAAAACCGAAGGTAATGCAGTGTTCGATTTGTATTTTCGAAAAAATCCATTCAGTGGCGAATTCACTATTTTTGGTGGTTTGGAGGAATGTTTGAAGTTCCTTGAAAAGTTTCGATATTCAGACAGCGATATACATTATCTCAGGCAAATATTACCAGCCTCAGTTGAAGAAAGTTTCTACGAATACCTCAAAACACTTTCGGCTGAGAAAATCAAATTATATGCTGTGAAGGAAGGGACTGTTGTGTTTCCTCGTGTCCCACTGATTAGGGTAGAGGGACCCTTGATAGTTGCTCAACTGCTCGAAACCACACTGTTGAATCTTGTAAACTATGCTAGTCTTATGGCTACAAACTCTGCAAGATATCGCCTAGCAGCGGGAAAATTGAAACTTTACGAATTTGGCTTGAGGAGAGCGCAAGGACCAGATGGAGGCCTTTCAGCTTCTAAATATTCATATATTGGAGGTTTTGATGGAACAAGTAATGTATTAGCGGGAAAACTGTTCAACATTCCTGTGAAAGGTACTCATGCTCATTCATATATCACATCATTCAGTAGTCTCGAGGAACTTAATACTAGGCTGCTGACCCCTAGTCAAGGCGGAGGTCCTAAGGATTTTGTAGAGAGTGCACTGAAGTGGAGAGAAATCATTGCTTCTCTGTTCAATATTGTTTTATCCGAAGTAAGCGATGGAGAGTTTGCTGCTTTTATATCCTTCGCAACAGCTTTTCCCAATGGCTTCATGGCACTTGTTGATACTTACGACGTTAAACGCAGTGGACTTCTGAACTTCTGTGCTGTTGCACTTGCTTTGAATGATCTTGGCTACAAAGCTTTGGGTATCAGGCTGGATAGTGGGGATCTAGCTTACTTATCCAGAGTAGCGAGAGATTACTTTCAGAGAATCAGTTGTGAATTCAAGATACCTTACTTCAAAGATTTGGCAATAATGGCTTCTAATGACATCAATGAAGAGACTATTCTGAGTTTGAATGAACAGGGGCATTGTATTGACTCCTTTGGTATTGGAACCCATCTAGTTACCTGTCAAAAGCAACCTGCCCTTGGTTGTGTGTACAAGTTGGTGGAATTGAATGAAGAACCTCGCATAAAACTGAGTCATGATATGGCCAAAGTCACTATTCCAGGTAAAAAGAATGTTTTCAGATTGTACGGTAACACTTTTTCCTTGATAGATTTACTGCAAAGATCAGATGAAGATCCACCGATAGTTCAGCAGAAAGTGCTCTGCAGGCATCCTTTTGAAGAATCTAAAAGAGCTTATGTAATACCATCGAAGGTGGAGAACTTATTGGTCTTGTTCTGGAACGATGGTAAAATCTGCCAGCCCTTGCCGAATCTTCAAGAGATTAAGGAAAATGTCAACAACTCCCTGAAGATTTTGAGGCCTGATATCAAAAGAAGCTTGAATCCAACTCCCTATAAAGTTTCAGTGAGTGATAACTTATATCATTTTTTACACAAGTTGTGGCTAGACAGTGCTCCCATAGGAGAGCTATCTTGATATGCCTAATATTTAACATTTAATTTTTTAAATTCCTTCTGGTAAATGTGGTACAAAGTTTATTCAAGCAAAAATACGAATAAGTATGAGCCATGAAAAATCTTCTGATCTACTCTTTTGGATTGAATTTTCAGTATTGTTTTTTATTTCTTTCAAATCTTCTACATTTATTCAAAGTCTTGTGGATTTTTAGGACAACATTCCTTTATACTTCTGTAGTCGATACATCTTTTTATATCTATTTTGTATTTATATTTACAATAGCATTTTGAATGGTTTTTGGAACAATCAGTATCAGTAGTATACTGTCAATCAGTTATTTTTTTTATAAACCACATTTTGACAAAATACCTATGTGATTTAAACAATTGGTACAACTCAATAATAATAAAAAAAACAATAACAATTTCTTTAATTATTTTTCAAAAATTTCTAGCTATATTTTTTTTCAAAATTCCTGGTGAAATGAATCTGTGAAGGGAAATCCCATCTTTGTTTCTGTAGGGAAATCCCATCTTGGTTTCTGTAGGTAGGGGAATCCCATCTATGTGTAGAGGCATCTCATCTTTGTCTGTGCTGGGAATCCCTTGCTATCAAAGTGGATTTCATGAAAATAGGCAGGGGATTCACAGAGATTTTATGTTTTCAACAATTAATCTGGGGAATTACCTAATGAAAATATTGAACTATTTAAGGTATAAACATTGCATAATTACTGATTTGAAACTAATAATACCTTAACTTTTGAATTTACTCCGTATTCAATCCAAATTTGTAGCAAAATTCAACAATAAACTAATTTTTATTCTATTTGTATTATGATTAATCAAAAACATTAAGTATCTTTCATTCATATGCTTTGAGATTTCCCATAAGAAAACTATAATATACATTTTTGATCATCGAAAAAAAACCTTGATTTGAACAATTACAGCGTATAGGAAGCTACAAAAATGAAGAAGTGAAGAGTCGATAACTTGAAATCAATTCAAAATTCGACAGTTTGCTTTTGGGACATCTACAAACGTCTTTTGTTATCTCCTTTCAGATCACTGAAAGTGCTTTGTTCCAATCCAAAGCTAGTTATATTAAAACTATTAGGTAAGTTATTGTATTTTAAGTTAAGAAGGGGTATACTTAAATAGGTTACTTTTGTTACAAGTGACAGGCTCTTTCATTTGAAAAACCGAAAACAGGGTAAATATGCAAGAGCGGCAGTTTTTTCTGAAATACCACGGCAACATATCACTATTTGTATTGAATGATCACAGGGAATTTGAATAACTGAAAACAATTGGAAGAATTTGTATGCCTCTATTAATCATATTTTGGTATTCTATAGATATAAACTGGTCTCTTTTATCTACCTGGTAAATGAATTATTATGATTAACACTGGAAACTGCTTTTTCCATTTGCATTTTGAGGCTACAAATATTCTAATTTTTCATGAATTGCTTACTTTTACAGCGGCATGTCTCTAAATTATGTATTTCAAATATCTCCTCAAACACAAACTTATCTGATAAAAATACCTTCCAACAATATATTTCTGTTCAATATTTATAATTTCAAATAATGAATATAGGGGTTCTTTCCATTATTACAAAATTCCACCATTCAATTCTGTTTTTGAGGAAGATAAATAGGGTTGATTTTATTGAGGATATTTGAAATAGACAAAAATAATTCAATTGTTCAATTATTCCTGGGTAAACTCATATAGGTAGATGAATGCTTACTTTAACAAATAATTTTTGGTGGCGCCACTGACTTGCATGAGAAACCCATATCAATTGGGAATTAAGAGGAATATAAAACAACAAAAAATGGTAAACCTATCGAAAAACAATTACAATTTGTTTTTTGATATTGTTTTTGATTCCTCTAGGACATTGTCCTGGACTCGAAACGATATGATAAAATGCTTTCAGTTTTCCAAACTTGAAGCTTGGGATGAATCTTGTAAAGATTTTAGAGTAAGCAATAATGAGCAATGGAAATATTCTTTCTTTTCCTGGACAGTGAATATATTTTATAAGATAACCTGCTTGTTTCTGCCATGGTCACAAACTTGTAAGTGCCTCATTCACGCAAAAATTTTGAAATAAGCTTAAGAAAGCTAATTTTGAGATATTCACAATAAAATTTCTACCAATTTGAGTAGCACATTGAAATATTTGCACAATATAAAAAACGTTATTTTGGACTAAACGGATATATTAATGAAGTAGCAGCAATTTTTGTAAACACTTTCTAGACATTTTTCAGATATTGTTAGAGAAATTATGTACTTCTAGTTTAATTTGTGAGAGTAGATTTATATAATATACGCTTTAATAAATTTTAGGAAATTAGAGTTCAAAAAACTCTTTTCCCAACATATGTTTTATGAGATCTTATACATAAAAATAGTCTTTTCTTAAGTTACAAGAAACATGCAAATGTAGAGACATTGACGCATCCGTCCAAGAAATAAATAAATATAAACAAGTAACTTTTTCCAAGATAAGATGGCATTTATTAGAATAGTGATGAAGAAATGGTTTGGGTATATTTGATTTGTTGTTAGGGAAGAAGATATGAAAAAATGAGCAACATTTTCTGAAATTTCAATCTCTGATCCAATATTCTTTGTTTCTTAGTTTTTCAATTGCCTGATTTGCTAATGTTACAAGCGATCTGTTGACTCAAAAACACGAATAAAAATTATTGTTGCACGAGACGTTCATCTTGTGATACTAGGAGAGATATAAAATTTTCAACTACTATGAAATCTTGAATATATGTTTGCTTATCTAGCAAAAAATCTATTGGTGAAAATTTGAAATGTAGTATGAGCTGTTCCTAATTACTGTCATTTTTAAACGTTTATTTTTATACATTTCCAATAATTTTAAAGTGACGTAAACTAGTTTTTTTACTGTGGTTCTTGGTTAACCTATTCTCGTTATTCATAAAACATAATAAATATAGAGGACACTTTCAATTTGTTACCTTATTGATGTAATAGATGACATCGAATTAAACTGTTTGACTTTTGAGAAACCATGAAAAAAAAACTATGAAATTTTCGAGGTGATTATTATTGAATAATTAGACGAAAATACACTTTAGAAACATGCAAATAGAGTAATGACCTCATACAGTTGGCTCCCAACAGTTGTAATAGAATTTCTTGTGTAATATTGTACAGAGCTATTTTCAATTTGAAACTGAAATTACTCCTCACTTCGAGAAATTTCCTAAAAAAATAGATTACTTTGAAACTAAAATAATTTCACCTTCATGAGACGTAAAATTGTAGAATAACTTTTTTTTTTCTTTTAATGGTCATCTTTCATTTTGGAAAAATAACAAGAAAAAAAAGGATGAAAAATGTGTAGTTGAACATGAAACCCATAGACAAAAATATGTAGGTCAAGATCAAATGTTGAAAAAATATGTAGATCAAGATCAAATGTTAAGCTAAATTGTGGTAATTATTTTTAAATTCTACTAGATGAAGCAATACGAAATATGAATATTAATAAAAAAAAGTTGCTTTGAACTATTTTGTTATAAATATGATGAACGCCACAATTTTTGTGTTCTCATTTCTGTTTATTTGTATCTTGAAGCGAAATAAAAAAAGATTTCATGTGATATTTTTCAACAAAAGTTTGTATTACCCAAAATTATTGGTATTTTATGAATATATTGGAAAAACTGTGGTTTTGAGAAAATGAAAGAATAAGATCTTATGTCAACTTTGAAACTGCTTAAAAAATAGTTATAAGAGGAGGAAAGAATTGAGAACCTCTCTAAATATGAATTTGTATCAGAAATTCTGACACACTTGTTGCTCATTTTTTTCTATGGACGTCTGTTTTTACAAAACATTGATTATTTAATGTTACCCTATTTTTTTATTCTTTGCTCATCGGTTTTAGAAATTTTATTTGTAAAATTACGTCCTGAACAGGCAACTGAATAAGTATGACCTATATTTGATATAGAAATATTTATTATTGTTATTTGACCTTGGTTTAAATTGTCTTGCCTCCAATGTTTAGTTTAAGTACATAACTGAATGATTCACTTTTCATGAAGCGAATCGATGTGTTTCATTTACTCTAAAAATGATTATTAATTCCATAAATTTGTATAATTTTTATTTGAAATATACCAAAAATTTGCTTGTTAATTTTGTTTTATATTTAGCTTTGTTGAATTTATATTACTGTTACTTAGGTTTAAGTTTTGAAAAAATTCTTACTTTTGTATTGGTGTATTCTTACATTCCTCACCCAATGTATTGATTGTAATGAGGAAAATATTGAAATAAAGGAATGGTTTATTTCACAGAAACAATTATTTCTTTGAATCTTACCATTAGATGACCTCAATTAGATCACTTACATATGACAACCCTCAGAAGTTGGGATTTGTGTGACCTAAGGATTATCAAGGTCTTCCCATTTAACATTCAATTCCAAGAAAATTATCACCATTATTAAAAAAAAATATTATTTAGTAGAATAAAGATGGGGATGTGTAGTCACACACTGTAGGCCATTATATACAGAAGGAACAATTGCTGTGGAAAGTAACTCAAATTTTGATTGATGTTTATGTACCAAGCATACATTTTGTAGCACCAACAATGCAATGCTTACCAGAAATGATGTTCATAGGCGATTGAAGTTTAGTGATGAAATGAGCCTCTAGAACAATAAAGAAGTACCCTGCAATTTCTGTAAACTGTTTTTAACTTTCATTTTGTAGAAAGTCTAGAAGAGTCTACTGGATTGAAATATTCCACTAATTATTGAATTGTAGCAAGAATTCTCCCCGATTCTTTCAGTAAATAGTTTTAATTTAAAAATGAACTATATTATAATACTTAATTCATTATCGAAAATGTAAATCATCAATTTATCACAAACGAGGGAAAAATAAGGCCAACATTTTTTCATTTGAGAAGAGTTAAACTATTTTCAGTAGTCAATAATGCATTCTATTTCACATCCGCAGAATAAAAAAAAACTTTACACCAAATATGCGTCACTTTTAGGCATATACTGGGTCATGCCATTCAGGCACACACATACATTTTTCGTAAGTTTACCAATGTCGCATCAAAAATAATAGAATATGGTGTATCACAGGGAACTGTATTAGGTCCCACACTGATTATCTGTTTCATCAGAAAATATCTGATGAAATCACAAGTTTCATTGACGACACAGCTGTGTTAAATTCAAGTAACTCGTAGGAGGTGTTCAAGAGCATTATACAGAAAGATTTTTGAAATATATGTGAACTTGTTGGGAAGTAATTATTTACAAGCAATTTAAAAAAAACACACATTTTCTTCTATTTATTTACTACAGCTCTCATTTACCCGTTAAAATTATTATAGCGACAGTGGGACAAAATGTCAATAAACTCGACAAATATCCTTTCGGTATATTATCTCAGAACTTTGTATTTTTCTCAAGTCTAAAGTTACGGCTTAATTGTTTGGACATGTACATCTTGGCAGCAATAAAAAAAATAGAAAATTATATCATCAATTTTCACATAAATAAGAATTAATCCATATCACACAAGACCCCAAAAGTTATATTGTAAAGACTCTCAACTTACCTAGGTTCAAAATTATATAATGCCTTACTGCCATCCTCAATCACCACATATATATAGCGTTTTCAAACATAATATTTCCTAGTGAATACGTAGTATTGAAAAAATCAATATGCATAATTTCACAAATACTAGAGAACAGATCGAATAATAAATATATTTTTATTAGTTTTTATTTTTGTAACTCAACTATTCAGTTATAAGTTATAGTACTTCAGTGTTCGAGTAATAACATTAAAATTTGAAACTAAATTGGCCAACTCACAAAAAAGTTTACTTTTGTTTGAGATGCCAATGAATCAAATTATTACTTGTAATTTATTATACTTGATGAATATTATTATTATTACCATTAACAATTGCTCAATTTGCTTTTGATTTACTATTTGGTGCACATACTTTTTTATAAATTTAAGCAAAGTAATGGCTTTCCTGTTCTGACCCAAAAGTCTGCAATTTAATGGGGAATGATACTTTACACTAGTTCAAAATCTTCTGATTGGTTCAATATGTTCAAGAGACAAGAAATAGGGAAAAAGTAACTCAGAATATGTTTGTTTGAAGGTGATTGACAATGTTTCGTGATGAATTTCACTAGTTCGGACTTCCATTGTCTATTATATAAAATGATTTGACTGGTGATGACTGTGATGACTGTCAGTCATCACCAGAAGACGATTGTAGATACCAACAATCGAAACGTCGTGAACTAACGTGACTTGGAATCTCTACATTTTTTTTATTTTTTATTATTTTCTTTTTGCATTCCTTTAATTTTTATTTATTCAATTATTATATTTTTTTACTTGTAGGTTATTTCACTATCATTTCATTTCAGGTTTATTGTTGCTTAATATAATTGTTATTTTCAACTATTCTTTTTAATTATTCTTTTTTACTTGTTTCAGGGATTTCAAATCATTTTATATAATAGACAATGGAAGTCCGAACTAGTGAAATTAACTCAGAATATGTTTTACATAATTTCTCTAAGTTGATGGCAGGAATTTAACGAATTATTATTAGAAAATTTCCTCTTTTATCTCGGAATATTGTTAAATTTCGACATTGACTCTGGCTTCAAACCTGAAATTTTATTAGATTCCGACTTTTGAGGTCAGAAATTTCTTGAATTTTGACAATGAAATCGAAATTTAGTGAAATTTATATAAAAAAAATTGTGACTCTTCTACACCTTCAGAGATTTGACAGAAATAGAATTATTTTATGAGTGAACTTTCATAGCAATATCCTCAGCAACGTCAGGAATCGCATATCAGTCCTCAACAATGCTGACATTTTAGGTTTTCCATTCTTCTGCTCGAAGAAAAACTATTGATTTGTATCCTTGCCAGACTTTGAATATCTTACAACTTCTAAGGATATATTATGTGTGATTGATGACTTGCGTACTTTATGGTAATTCATGATCACTTGAATGAAATGAATAAAAAACACTTGTCTAAATACCACTTTATACTTGATAGTGGGGTCAAACCTGAAACCGGTCGTATAAATAAAATCTACCATTGGTATTTAGACAAAAGTATTTTTTATTCATTTCATTCAAGTACTAAGGATATATACCGATGTTTTCTAAGAGTTTCTGAAATAATATATCTCCATTTATATTACCAGTGAAGTTTATTTTAAATAAGTAACAAAAAATAGAAAAGGTCATGTAATTGAAGAATCTTATTTGAATCTCATTCCCTATGGACCAACACGTAGAAACCGAGACCAGCTAAAACTGCATACTGAAAAAAAATTGTCATCATCATTTGGTAACAAATTTACTAATTCATTAACAAGATTGAATATGGCTTATATGTACATGTGTAAAAGCATTAAAGACACGTTTAATGCCTTAGGTTAATGAGTATATGAGGAATTATATTGGCAACATTGATTAAGGAAAGAGTTCCCCCAATTTTTAGTATCCTTCACTTCACACATCAATAGTTGATGTTTTCAATTCAATTTCAATGTTTTGGTAAATGATCAATATGGCAACATCGATGCGTTTTCCTTGTACACAAGAAGAAATTTGCTACAATATCTACGTAATATTCTCTGATCATTACCACAAACTTAGTTTCTTCGTTTTGAAACAAAATTTGTATACATAAAACAAATGCCTAATAATTATGATGAGTAGTGACTTTTTTTGTAATGTAATGAGTTACCTTAAATTTGGGATATTCATTCATCAAAATGGTAACCATCCCTACATAAGGAAGAAATCCCCTCGCCCTTCCTACAACGTCTTGTTTTGTTAGCCATAACTGGCCTGGTGCATATAATCCTCTATCATCTACACTGTTATTGTCACCTTTCGTTAGGAATTTAACAGTACCATTCTTCCTAAAAATTATTTCAATGGGAATTAGTGCAGTGAAATATCTGCATTATACATAAGAAAACATATTTTTGGAAAAACCCTTATTGTTTTTCTGCTTCTTCAATATACAGGGAATAAAAAAGTTACAAAGAAAAAACAAATTCAAGAAAAAACCAATTTGTATCAACTACTTCCACTCAAGATATTAAATAAGGTATATGAAAGTCAGTTTTTTTTATTTCAACACCAACAATTTATATTAGATATCTACTACTGAAATCACAGAAAAACTATATTTCAAATGATATCTTCAATCCCCTAGAGTTTCTGTTAACCTTTTTTTCCACAACATCATGAAAGTATAAGTAGAAATGAAAATAATGTTGCAAAATTTCATAAATTTTTCTTAGATTTGCCTTAGAAAACAAGCATCATTTTTTGAAAGCTTCCTTTCTTATTGAATAATGTATTTTTCTTGTCAATAGGATTTTTCACAACAAATACTGCTTCCATACACTAGAAATGTACCACCTTTCTTCAACCAAATTGGCGTCATCAGAAATTGATCTATAATAATAGTGCTGAATACAAAAAGTAAAAGTTGCCCTAGTTAGATATGAGAAGGCGAAGTTACAGTTAGAAGTTGGTATAATTCATCTTCTGGTGAAATGTGTGTTGGAAATAAATGTGGGAAGCAAATTCCAAATTATAAAAAAAGTTGGATTTCTCATCTATTCCATAGCCATATAAATTGACATAACTTTCATTTCTACATGTAAGACTGTCATCAGAACAAACACAAAAGTCTCTCATATTACTCAGTTTCATCAATAAGTGAAATGTAGTTTGCTAGAAAACATATAATTTTAGGGAAATTAAACGTTTTGAAGAAAAAGTTAAAGGAACATGTGAAGAAAGGTCCTTAGTATGTGATTGTAAACAAGTGGTCATTATACATGTTCCTCAAATAGTTGACTTTTTAACTTTTGAGTGTCCACACATTCTAAAGTAAACTGAAGCACCTTTTTGATTATTTATGATCAGCAGAAAAAATATGCAATACTGATGAAGAATTTTTACAGATATTCCTTTGATTTTTTCTTTTAACAAATAATATAATATGAGTAAAATCAATAGATGTTTCAAAATAGTATGAAGTGATTCATCTAATTTTTTATTGTTACTACATACTTTTCATGGAGTTTAAGTACCCGATGTACTATGGGAATGTCTCTTCCTTCTACTTTGAACACAACTATTTCTCCAACTCTGACTGGTTCTTCAGGATAGTTAGTTAGAAAAAGTAAGTCCCCTCTGTGAAATGCAGGTTCCATACTACCAGACAAAACTACAACTATTGGACTCTCGCTACCAGTGACAACCATTAACCCTTTCCATATCATCAGAGCTGAGGAAACTATCATTCCAAAACTGAGTACTTGGTATATGAACTGAAAATGTTAACATATTGAATAATGGAAACAAAAACAGTTGAAAAGTGTAACTTACTTGTCTCTTATTCATTCGTTTAACATCGTCAAACATAGTAGCTAGGTCCATTTTGGCTTTTTGTGGTTCTTATGGAAGAAAATTAAGTAAAGTCCACGTCAAGTGAATATATTTATCACAGAAACGCCACTTCACAAAATTATAGGTTAGTTTAGTTTAAACTGTCACACTCTTCTTCTCTTTCAAGTATCTTAATTTTTTCGCATTAGATAGAATTAAATTGCGATTTGAATTCTAATGATATTTTAATTATAAAAGAACATGTTTTACTAATTGATTTTGTAAAATTATTGAATGGAAACTGATTTCAAGAATCAGCACTAGTGAGTAGGCGGCATCTAGGTTTGGTAATTCGAAAGTCAAACTAAAGGAATAAAATTGCCACAAGGAGGCGTAGTAAAAAATTATAAAATGTTCGTTATCTATTATAACATTCTTTTACTGGAATGTACACATGCCTAGTAAATTCAAAACTCATTGTTCATCGGACCGAAGTTTTTCTTAAAATTTCAGTTAGCGAAGAATTGTGGAATATTGTAACTACATTTGGGAGATTAATCAGGAAATATTTGAAATGACCACCCCTAAAACAACGATTTTACTTCAATTACAAAAAATACTGTGTCATCAACTAACTTTATAATTATTGCATTTATTCCGCCAACAGTACCTTTTGAAATTTTGTTACAGGTGAAAAATCACTTGGTACTCTGTAATTGTTCTTGAAATAGTTTTCTTCCATTTGAAGCCTCCAAAATATTTCAAAATTCTTTGAGATATTTTTTGTGAAGGACTCAATACTTTTTACTGTTTAGCCATATACATTTGACATCACATTCATTTCTACATGTAACACTTGTCATCAGAACAAACAAAAAAGTCCTTCGATGATGTATGTGAAAAGAATCGAAGATATTCATAATTCGAGGCGAAAGTTTTAAAAGTGCATGTCAGGTTTTGAAAACAGAAAAGATAGTTTTTCATAACGTAGACCACTAAAAAAAGTTAAGTGTGAATATTTAATTTTCTCGATTTGCAGGTAAACATTATGACTACAAATTACTCACTAATTGGACTCCTGGTTTAAATTATTCAGTAACTTTTCAGTTTCACCTTCACTATACGTCAGCAGAGTCTTTATTGATTCAGCTATTTTTTCAGATTGTGGAGGATATATACCCAAAAAAGAGTAAGAAATATAGTTATGATGACCTGCTAAAAAAATCCTGATCAGTTATTTGATGATGTTGAATAGAAACAATGCATGTTATAGGATCTTTCTATACCACAATTCATTTTTAAATATTCATGAGGGATGTTGCAGCCTTGGGAAATTTCAACCATTTTCATTGGTCCTTCAAAAAACAAATAATTCAAAATTCATCTATGAGAAAATTGTGATATTTCAGAAAAAAAAATAAGCTTTTTAAACTTTTTATTTTCACAAGTTCAAAAAACAATTTAACGTTTTCCTCCTACTCTAGGTGCAGCTTTCATTACATTCTTGTTGGCTTTCTGTTTAGGTGCTGCCTTAGTTTTTGCTGGGGCTGCTGGTTTTTTGGTGGTTGGTTTAGTGCCTTTCTTCTGTTCCTTTGCAGCACTGAAAATAAAGAAAAGTGAACTAATGACTTTCATTTATATGATTTGAAATATATTATCCAAAAAGGGAGGGTATAACATTCTGTAAAAAAGTGCTGTCCAAATTTGAATTAAATAATTGAACACTCAATGGAAATAGCAACAATGTTCATATTGTTTGGATATTGCCAGGTAGTAATAAAGAATTTGCTAATAGAACAGTTCAACAGAAATATTAATTGTGGACAAAACATTTCTATTCTCCAGCATCATAAAGAAAATGGGAAACTTCTGAAAAAAAAAATAGATAACTTCATGGAAGTCAACTTTTTCATTCAATTTGCATTCCAAATATCATAATGGAATCGAAACAAATATCATTTACAAATATGCTACACACTAGTGAATTTAGAATGAGAAACAATAATTTCTTCTGTTTCATTAGATAAATAGGGATGGATTTATGCACAAGTCTCAAGTTGCTAAGACATATTCAAGAGCATTGTGATTTCTGATTTCTGTCGGCACGTTATGTCTCAAAAAAAAATTATTTTCAATTTAACAACAATATTTATTCCTCTTTGAAAGGTTTAATTATGGGAAATCCGTTAAGCCCCTTACTTGCGGGAATTTTCATGGACTCAAACTCAATCAATTTCTTGGACTTAACAATTAGTAGAATGAACAACAAACATGATTTTTCAATTCAACACAAACCGTCATACTGATATTACTATACATTACGATTCTACCCATCCATATCAACACAAAGTAGCAGCTTATAATAGCATGATTCACAGATTAGTCAATGTTTCCCTTTCACTAGATAATTTCACTAAAGAACTCAATATCATCAAGCTAATTGCAGTAAACAATAGGTTTATAGCTCAACTAACAAACAAAATACTTTCCAAGAAAGTCTACGCAAAAGCGATTCGGTAAGTTTTTCCTATTGATGAGTTAGATAATCAATATTATAGAACTTTAACATATTTTGGACAAACAACAGAAAACATGGCATATTTTTGAGGAAACAAGATATTAAAATTACATAAATTTGAATAGATCACCATTATTGAACTTGTTTTCTTAAAAAAAACATGGAAGTATTATTATTGATGTAAAAGTGAGGTAATATGCTTCAGGTAATCATAATTGAAGAGCTACCTCAGGTATATGAAAATTGTAGAGGTTTAGGTAATTTGATGGATGTAGTTTCAAGTGTAGTTACCTGTGGTATATAAAAATTTGGCTTAAGAAGCAACTTGTAGTATTCAAATCACTGTTGAAGAAGCTACTGTGCTACTGCAAAACATGTCATGATATATTTATCAAATAAAGTTTGTGGAGATTAAATCGTAAGGTGTGTTTATGAAATTAAAATAATGCTGTAATCTTCGGCAAATTTTGCATAGAAATTATGACTTCTCTCTTGCAAAATTATGCTCATGCACTCAACAGAGTATTGAAAACAGCAGCCCGATAAATTGTTGTGGTTTTAGCAATTTGGTTCACTTTCATCCAATTACATTTAAGCAGGATAGGACTTTGATAGGATTCATGCAAGTGCATAATATTATTAATTTCGCAACTTACCGGATAGCTTGTTCCCTTTGTGCTTTCCTCACTTCGGGCCTCTGATTCCTCTTGGCCATGATGTCATTCAAAGATGCTCCTACAATAGCTCGCTGGAATTTTTGAGTTCTCCTAGTTCGCTTTTTTGTGGCCTCTTCTTCCTGGCCCTTCCTGTGCTTACGTCTGTACAAGACAGTCCAAGTTACTTTACGAGGATTCCTCTTAAGAAGGTGAGCCCGTTCACATTTTGAGTTGAGGAAGGTGAATGTCTGAAAATGTAAAAGGCATTACCAATTGATACAGCATTAATAAAATATACATTTGATGTGCCCAAAGGTAGGAAAGAACTCTCAATACTGTTTATATTATTGTTTGTAAATATGCATGTGCTGTATTGAATATCGAGTGATATTGAAAAATAAAAAGCATAAGGTTACCTTTCCATCAACTTTAACCATAGTTTTTCCATGGCCTGGGTAAATTTTATACCCACTGTAGGCGCAGAGTCCGATCCTAAAAATTAAGAAAATATTAATACAAATATATAATCTAGTCTATGGTGTTCATATTCAACATTGAAAATGTAGAAAATTATTCATGATTAATAAAATATATTTGAGAACTCACTTCATTTTTACAAAGAATTATTCCTCCTTACACGAAACTCAAACTAAAAAGAAAACAGAAAACTGATGGCAACGACAATTGACACAGGACAATTGATGTTATTTTGGCCTGTTCCGTAATCAAGATTGTTAACCACTCAGAGTAACAATTACTCTGAGTGGTTAACAATTACATGACTCTTTCAAAATGGAAGTTTGGAGTGTATAGAGTGTATCAATAGTTTGTAATGTTTCAATGATGTCAGGACTTGAGTGCTCTATGAATTGAATGTTTGAACAATTGTCAAACATTGTTGAGCCTCCCTTTCAGTTTTCACAGATTTTTATGCAATAATATTTTGAGGGAGCAGTGGATAAGTTTCCACCACAATTCCGATAATTGGGTACCCCTTAAGTTATCCACTCTAAAATAAACTCTTCGCAAAGATGTATAGATATTGCACAAAAAATACTTTCGACTACTTCCAAAACCTATCGAATACTGAAATTACAAGAATATCGCTTTTTCCTGGCCAATTTGTACTGAAATAGATATTTTTCACGGGACCGCTAAGCAACGTAATATATGAATCAGTATCAATATAAAATTTTCCTTTCAATGATACTTGGTGAGATTTCTAGCGATAAAAGAAGTTTGATATTGCCTTTTTGATATTGCTGTGGCGGCAGTGTTAGTGGACGGACGTGCCTATAATGATCGCCATGCCAATAACGATGCCATGTGCAATTGCGGGGCTCCTTTTTCTGAAGTGAATGCCAAACAATAAAGTAGACTATTTGTATAAAGGAAGCGTATCAATTGGGAAATAAGGGTCCTCGTTATTCCCGCCGGTATCCAGGCCGAAGTGGTTCGGATAACCACGTATGCTGCGCCCCCACACAAAAACTCCTGTCAACAGTGTTGACAGGAGTTGTTGACAGGAGTTCCTGTCAACAGTGTTGACAGGAATTGGTCAAATGCACCGGAGTGGGAAGCCGGCCATCCAAAGGGGGAGAGAGATAACATAATGTAAAAAGTATCTTTTTCAATCACAATTTTTTCCCGTATTTAAAAAAAAACAAAAATGAAAATTATTTTTCCATAACAATTGTTAGTTTCCGTTGTCAGAGAAGTGTTTAATATAATTTTGGTATATATAAATATGAATTTTCATGAGATATATACGATTGGTACTATTGTGGAATAATCTAATATGTGCTAGGACGGAAAGTTTTGAAAAATTTCAACAAACTATAGATATTGAAATAGGTATATATTATTTTTTGAAAATCTGAGCTTTTAAAAAAATAAATTTAGAAGGTAGTAGTAGAATAAGAAATGGTACGATTACCTCTCTCGCCGCTATCTCTTCATCAGCGGAATATTTCTTGTGAGATTGTTGAAATGGCCATTTTCAATACGTGAGCAAACTTGTGGAACAAACTTGCTTTGAGGATTATACACATTTTTTTAAGTAGGTATTACTGGGTAAATGCCATCCGGTCCTGGCAACTTACATGTTTGGATTGAGTTTATGGTCCATTCACTGTTTTTCAAATCTGCTGTGTAATTTTAGCAATATATTCGACTGTCCAACTACCTTATAAAATAAATGAATATGGGGTTAGAGGTGTAGCTTTCTCATTTCTCATATTATATTTACATAGCCGAAAGCAATATGTCGATTAGACAACATAACGTCTTTGTGATGCACTATTCAAATATCTATTTCTATTGGGAAAATTAAAAAAAAATATTTCTCATGACACTCTCATCATAACCTACCACCCATTTTTCTATTTTCATGTTACCTACGGGATATGTGTTTGTAAACACACAAGAAAACTGAAACAATGGCTAATCAACAAGTTCAAAAACATGAAAAATGGAGATGAAGGTCCTAAAAATATGAGCGATAGCTCATTCGATTCGGAATCCCCTCTAGAAAAATGTTTTTGAAGGATTTTAGTGCAGGTAAAAAATTGCAATTGTTATTAACAAAATAAGATAAAAAACAAATGGTATTTAGTTTTTCGTTAATAACTCAAAAAATATTAATATTTAAACAATTTTGAAAAAGGTCGTTAAGGAGGAGGAAATTTCCAATAAAAAAGTCCCGACTCCCGAAACTATATTTCCATTATTTATAATTTTAATTTGACGTTGAAAATAGGGTTCCGCGTGGCTGTTACGGCATGCACGCGCTGCCGCTAAAGAGAGTTTATCAAAAGAAATAATTTTTATATAACATAAATCGTCATTTTAAAAATTTGAAAAAAATCTAGTATCTTTTTAACACTTGAATGAATCGAGTCCCGTAGAAAAAAAAGTATTATCACCATTTTTCAAGAAGTTATTCAATTGTTAACTAACAAATTTTTCCCAATCTCCGTTGGCATAAATCTAGGAATAAAAGATATCAATAATTGGCATATAAATTTTGAACTCCGTGGAGCCCTTTTGATATATATACTTCATACGATCCTGCGATAAAAGTTCATAAACATTTATTAAATTGTTAATTATGATTTTTATAACTATTACAAAATGAAATATCTAAAAATTGTTGATAAACATTTTTTTTCAATTGATATTTAGCTATGTCTGTTTTCACAATAAACAGTTACTTACATAGATTATGAATTTTTTACGTGGTTTGTTTATTTAATTGTTTTAAAGAAATAGAGAAATTCAATATGTTTGAAAAATTTGTTTTGCTTGTTTCAAAAGGTTTGTTCGTTTGTATCAATGCACTTTTACCAACCTAACACAAGTCGATTAATTTCGTCAGCGTAAAAATTGCGTACTCGGGATTCGGTGAAGTCGACGAAGGCATTTTGCTTGGTCCTGATTGGAGAAGGTTTTACCGATGAGAAAGTTATCGAACTGTTTGAAAATATGGTAGTCGATTAGTGAGAGGTCTGGGAAGTATGGTGGGTGTGATAGAACTTCGACGCTCAATTTCTGTCGATCGTTCAAATCGCGGGGCAGCCACTTTTCGAGCTTGTTTACCTTTCCAATACGTTTCAAACCATCAAAAACCTATAGGAGCTGACGCCCAGTTCTTCCGCCATCCCATACACCGTTTGTGATGGGTCAGTCTCCAGTAGGGTCTTCAAATCCTCGCCCTGGATTACTGTAAGTCGACCTACCACTTTGGGGCTCATCTTCGAAGCTAAAATCTCCGGAACTGAAATTCATTAATACTATCATTGCCAAATACCTGCTGAAAATAATCAAAACTAAAACTTGAAAAAAAAAGGAAAGGCATCAATGTATATCGAGTAAAAAATTCTCTATCGATGAGCATACTCCACATAGTAGAACAAATATCTATCTATGGAGATATAGAGTTACAAAATACATGATAGTGAAACGGACAAAACTTTTAAAACAACCTGAAAGCATTCATCTAGCCCTAGTAGGGTAGGAATGATTTTATTGTTCGAGAAAGAATTTACTCATATTTTCACATAACTCATATATCATATTAGTTCAGTTCTTCGAAAGAATTTCTACACGATTCCTTCTTGGTTAATTATTCTTATAGCAGTATAAAATCCCTCTCTGTAGCGGAACTCATACCCAGTTCAAATATCCATATCGAAATTGACAACCGATAGTTGCATGATACAGAGTTAAAAATACTCTCTTATCATAATGATGATAAGAGAGTTTTTTTAACGAAAAACCAAACTACTGAAAAATGAATATAATTGAAGAAAATTCAAACACGTGGTGCTAACAAATCAAGGATTGCGAAGATGACCGCAACACGAACAGGAAATGAGAATACTTGTCACCTTTTGTGAAAAACAAACTGGGCATTATGACTCTTATATTAATTTCAATTTTTCACTCATTGCAGAAGAACAAATTGAGTACTAATTTTCACTGGTCATCTGATAATCGATTAAGATTTATAGATAAATTTCTCATTGGTTTCACCGGACATATGAATATAGGTGTACGCCTTCTTCCATGGTATGAAGGTATGGAATATTATAATGAAACCAATTTAGACCCTTAAGTTGTTAAACTCGAATCAAATAAAGGAAAGAGAATCACAATATCACACTACACTACACAACGGGATTAAAAAAGGTAGTTCATTGCAGTTGTGAGCCAATACGTTTTAGAGCAGGGGTCAGCGAGTAGTTTTAGGTGGGGTCCGTTTACTGTGAGAAAATTTTAACGAGATCCAGAAAAAAAAAACAATTATTAATAATAAAGTGCTACATATTATTTGTTTCAAATTACATACTGAATTATGAAAGAAATACAAGACCTCTCATTATTGAGAGAAACTACACCGACGGTCTTGAGCCAGTTTTTTATAGTTTGGTTTTCGAGAGGAACACCATACCTATTCGAAGTGTGTCTTTTAGGTGAGCGTCTGTTGATCTCGAACGATATTTGTTTTTCAAAAAATTCATCTTTGAGAAATATGTTTAACATATGTATGTTGAGCCAAACATAGTGGCCAAATTGATAGCTAGTCTTTTACAATTTTCATATTTTTCTTGGACATGTTTGGCCCGAAATCCTTCAGTGGATATCGTTCTATACATTTGCGAAGGCACATCTTCTTGCAAATCGATTATCTCCATTTGAAGTGATGGCTTTGACAGATTAACCAATTTGGCAACCACATCTGTCGATTTTGCCGCTGCATCAATTTCAAATGGAAATTTAAGAAACGAACATAGCTTGCCTACCTCTGCAAAGTTTTGGAATCTTGTAGCAAATTCGTTCTTAAGATCGGCCAGAAATTTTATAAACTCTGCAATGTCTCCTTCAAGAATTGTCGGAAAATGAATAAATTCTTGTTTAACGATATCTTTTTCAAAGATATCCAGCTCACGATGAAAAGCAGACACGCTTTGTATCGCATCACATATTAATTTTCCATTTTCTTGTAACTCTGTATTGAGCGTATTCAAATATTTTGAAATATCTTTCACAAAAGCCACAACCAGCATATTGTGCTCGTTTTTTATGAACTCAAAGTGCTTTTTGGCTCCCTGCGTATCCAAGTTTTGCAAGAAAAATCTGTTTAAAATCTGTTTTTCCGTTAACCAGCTGTCGCACCCCTACGAACGACAACCCTCAGAAGTCGAAACTTGTGCGAGCTAAGGATTAACGAGGTCTTACCTTTTAACGTGTGATTCCTAACACTGTTGGACGATAGCAAGTGAAGATCGATCGTTCAGACTAGGGCTTGAACCACCGACTAACACGGCAGTCAATTCGAGTGAGTGAACAAAGCACCCATGCCGAACCGCTTGGCTATCGACCGACCGACCGAAGGGAGGATACTTGTTCTTTTATTAGCCAGAAACGTTCAATAACTTGACCTTTACTTAGCCAACGAAGTCAGAAAACGCAGAATCACATTTAAAAAAGAACTCTTTGAAATGTCGGTGCTGAAATGCAGAATGGGATCTCATACAAATAATCAACTTGACCAAATTGTCCATCCCTTCTTTGAGTGTAGTACTTAGTTTTCCACAAAGGGCTGCCTGGTGAATTATGCACTGATACGACATTAGATCTGAATTTTTATCTCTGATTCTCTTTACTACACCGTTTTATTTGCTGATCATTGCTGGGGCCCCGTCAGTTGAAAGCGAAACCATTTTATCATAACTGATGTTATATTTCGTAATAAAATCATCAATGGCCTTGAATAAGTCTTCAACTTGAGTGTTACCTTTCAACGGCAATATTGCTAGCAACTCTTCCCTAAAAATCTGACACTCAATGTCAGAAAATATTACGAAAATAGACATTTGTTCATCATCGACAATGTCACATAATTCTTCAAGTGCTACGGCGTAACAAGGTGTCTTTTCCAGTAGTTCAAGAAGAGTGTTTTAATTTCCGCAGCTAAAATTTCAGTTCTTCGTGTATTACTTCTCGCTGACAATGGAATACTATTAGGCCAGGCGTACTATATTTTTTTGAGGAAAAAATTCTTTACAGGGCAAACTCAACGGGAATGGGTTGGAAAGGTAGTCAGTAATATTGGGGCAAAAATTCAACAGCTGAATGTTTGCAGGAGCGGAGGGGTGGAGGTGAAAAGGGGTGAAAAACGGTTTTTCGCGGTTTGCGGCCAAAATAATTATTTTAGAGAAAAAAGTTGAATAGGAGAGTTGTAAATAATAAAAAAATCTATAACTTTTATATCTATACTTTTTTCACATAACCTCAAAATTTTCGAGTAAAACGCGAAAACCACTTTTTTCGTTTTTTATTTTTCATTTCACGAAAAAAAGCGTATCACTATGAAAATTTGAGCAATTGTACTATTTCTCATCACAAATGAGTATCAATTTTTTTTTGCGATAAGTTAATTAGTTTCTGAGAAATTCGCGTTTTTCGAAAAAAAGCATTTTTTTCAAGTTAGTCAAAAAGGTTTTTTTTTGACCTAGACAACTTTTACATAGCTCATTTTTTTTGTAATTACATCAGCTTTCAGATGGAAAAATTAAAATATACTACTTTAAGCAAAAAAAAAATCGTTTAAAATGCAAAAACTGAAAAATTGTGCTTTTTTTCGTGATTTGTTTCATATTATGTCATTAAACGGTTTTTAAACTAAAATACAGTTGAAAAATTTTTATTATAGAATATTTAGGATGCTTTGAATTGATTATCAAGGTTTTATAGTGGCAAGTTGAACAAATAAAGCTTCAAATAAAATGTTTATTTAACAAAGATGCAGGTAACCATACATTATACATAAGATAATGAAATAAAAAATTGTCTTAATTTAATTAATTCTCGCTCTTTTACTTGTTGTTGTTGTTCTTCTTCTTCTCCTTCGTCTTGTACATTTTTATCGGATTCTTCTTGAAGATCTAGTTGCTCAGCAAAAACATCATCCGTGTCGTCAATTTGGGTACTTTTCATCTCGATATTAGAACACTCATTCGAATCGCAACAGTTTCTGCACAACTGCGAGCATTTTAAACCATGCTTCCGGCAACTGCAGCGCAAAGTATTACAGAATTTTTCACAGCTGCAATGAATTTTTTCAAGCAAACTGTCAGGAATCAACTGTTCATCGGTGCTTTGCAGCTCCTTCCGTCGGTAATTTTTCCAGTTTGAATGTAGATTTGATCGATGCTATTTGGTACATATATACATACATGTTCAACGACATACTTTTTTTTTGCTGTACATTGCTGCAATCAATTTGCAGCCATTTTTTATCAACAAATATTTATCAGCATTTACATTTTAAAAAATATCAGCCAAATCCATATATATATATATATATATATATATATATATATATATATTTATATATATATATATATATATATATATATATATATATATATATATATATATATATATATATATATATATATATATATATATATATATATATATTGATTTCAATTTAAGAGCCACCGGTATACAGCTGTTTCAACCTATTGGGCATCGTCAGTACCGGGCAGGCGGTCCCCGATTGAAGACAAAATGAGAAAAAACCAAGAAAGTACTTGATAAAAATAGCTGCGTAAACGCAAGCGAAACATAAGTGGAACCACCTATAGGTGTGACACCCAAGTCAACTTGCCAAGTTTTTTATGTCACCTAACCTAACCTAACCTAAACTAACCTTAATCTATCTAATCTAATCTTAATCTAATCTAGACAGCTATAGCTACCTACGTGGTCTGGAACTGGAACCACAAATGGAACCACTGGAACCATATATATATATATATATATATATATAAATATATATATGTATATATATATATATATATATATATATATATATATATATATATATATATATATATATATATATATATATATATATATATATATATATATATATATCATCGTTTATTTACACAAAAAGAAAAACAGCAAGCATAACAAGGCTATACATTTTGCAAATAAACATTGGGAAACCCACAGAAGCAACAGGTGTTGCTTGTGCGTGGTGTAAATAAATTTTTATAACTTCAGATACTAAAATTAATAATGAGTATAAGGTTAACAAAAGGGTGAAATAAATATATACAGAACATTCAAAAACTTTGTAGACGTGTAAGTAGATATAAAATTAATCATATGTGGTATAAATAAAATAGATTAAAATAACCATTATAACAATCATAAGAACATTCGAGACTTTTATATATAAAATGAATCACATGTATAAGAAAAATCACTCGGATCACAAAACAATTGGAGACGTGTAAGGATGAAATAGATCACATGGGAGGTGTAAATAAAATTTCTTACAAGTTGGAAATTGTCTTGCGAGAGCGTAACGGTGAGTAATTTTTATATATTTTATATATATATATATATATATATATATATATATATATATATATATATATATACAGATGGAGATTTTATCGAGTGTGTATGATACAAATCAAGAATGAAATTCTTGATTTGTATCATACGTGGACACAACACTCAATGTAATGTAATGTAATGTATTATATCATAGTAAACTTTTACTTAAATAAGTTCTTTTTTCACAAAACAAATTAACAGATTAACACTTGTTATTTTAAAAATTTTTAATTTTTAAAATTTTTGAGAAATGTGAAATTTTCTCATACTCAAAGGTTGGAGCTTGAATTATTTTTTTTGTCGAAAACGAATAACCTGGTCGAGATTCATGTCTGGCAGACCCGACCTGCGAGAATTTCTGTGGACCTGCAAAATGTACTTTCAATTTTCTGAGAATTGTGAAACTATTGGGTGGGGGTTGGGACATTTTTCTGTCGGAAATGATTCCCCTGGTCGAGATTCATATCTGGGAGAGCCGACTTTCAAGAACTTCTGCCGACCTGTAAGGTTTATTTTCAATTTTAGAAATGTGAAATTTTTTCATACTCAAAGGGTAGAGGTTGAGTTTTTTTGTCGAAAATGATTAAGTTGTATTCAGTGAACTTTCTTCATGTTTAAATGAGGTAGCACTTTACTTGTGATTCTATTTAGAATGAAAGGCCTGAATTTTACTCCACCGAGGGAGTGAAAGTGAGAATTATGATAAAAGTCACAAAAACTATTGAACTATATTTATGCACAAGTGGATAATAATAACTTGATTTTTTCACTTTTTTTAGATCTATCAAAAGCATTCGATACTGTTTCTTCCAAATTTCTATTGAAAAAATTACTAGTAATGGGCTTTCCCAATAATGTGTTGTGTTGGATAGAATCGTACATGGAAAACCTTAGTTTGGTGGTTAAATGTAATGGAATTACATCAGTTCCTTATGATGTGGAACTAGGTGTTTCACAAGGGTCTGTTCTGGGTCCATTGTTATTCTTGACTTTTATCAATGACTTGCCTGAATTCATATCAGATTGTCACATAACTATGTACGCTGACGATACTACAATCACTGTTTCTGGAAAAAATGAGAAGGAATTATCGATGAAAATTAATTTAGTTATTGACGAATTCAGTAGTTCAGTAGTTAAGTAAATCTAAGTCAGTGCTGATAAAACATTTGTTAGGAGGGATTTCTGTTGTAATTTAGTCACTTTGAATGACATATAAATATCAAAAGAAGTTGATTTTCTTGGAACTATTTTAGATGAGAAGCTCACCTGGAGAAGTCACATACAAAAAGTGTGCAGTAAACTCAATTCCGCTTATTATTTGATCAAACAGTTGAAACATTGTTTAGATAGGTTTGGTTTACTTAATGTTTACTTTGCGAATGCATACTCCCACATTAGTTTCAACAAAATGGCTTGGGGATGTGCAAAGGAATTTTCTAGAGTTTTCATCTCTCAAAAACGACTGATAAGATTGATATTCAACCTGGGGTACCAAGAAAGTTGTAGACCCGTTTTCAAAAGAGAACGCTTGTTGACTGCACCCACAATTTATATAATGAAATGTGTCATTTTTGTGCACTGGAACCTCGACTTGTATATAACGAACTTGAGCATTCACGGTCGTGATACTCGCCATGCTACTGCTCTGAGGGTCCCTTCACATAAGAATGATCATTTCAAAAAATCTCCATTATATAATGCCACTTTCTATAAAGAGGTTGAATTCTTCAACTTTGTTCAGTAAGAAAGCTAAAAACTTATTACTGGACAAATGTTACTACAGTCATAAGGAATATTTAGAGGATTCTTTCACAGAAGGATAATGAGATATATAATCGTTCTAAATTTTCACTTGCTGTTTTGCTTTAGTTTCAGTGTTCTGACTGGCGATTTTATCGTTTTTTTTAACATGTGTGTACATGTTTGTAAATATATGCCGAGCACAAGAAGCACACACAGCGAGGAGAAACCAGCAAATCAGGAATAGCAGACCATGTTTGGACCCATCAACACAACATCGAGTGGTCCCAAGCTGAGATCTTGCACAGAGAGGAACATTGGTTCAGGAGAAAATTTAAGGAAGCCGCATACATGTTGTCCAACAACGTATTCAGCCAGGCCAGCGTAGATATACGAAACATATGGAAACCCATCATCAAACGGAAAATGACCAACTCCCGCCAAATCGGTCATCTCTCACGGAATCAGTGAAGCGGAAAATGAAAAGTAGAGAAAGTGAAAGTATTTCAACGACCTATAAAATAGTCATCTCTTGGAGGAATCAGTCCAGTCATCACCCGAAGACGATTGTAGATACCAACAATCGAAACGTCGTGAACTAACGTGACTTGGAATCTCTACACTTTTTTATTTTTATTATTTTCTTTTTTGCATTCCTTTAATTTTTATTTATTCAATTATTATATTTTTACTTGTAGGTTATTTCACTATCATTTCATTTCAGGTTTATTGTTGCTTAATATAATTGTTATTTTCAACTATTCTTTTTTAATTATTCTTTTTTACTTGTTTCAGGGATTTCAAATCATTTTATATAGTAGACAATGGAAGTCCGAACTAGTGAAATATATGTATATATGTAAATATATACATATGTATATTTATTTGACCACGGCAAGCAAAATTGCCACATTTTTTATTCATTTTTTAATTAGCATTTTATATATCTATCTTTGTATATGCAAATTTTAATTTTTATTCAAGCTTTGATTCCATAATTTTATTTATAAGTGACTTACTGTTCTTTGTAAATAATCATTGACCTACCATATATACGCTATGTATCATAAATGCTGAATAAATATTATTATTATTAGTCCCTTCCTCGAATTAAAAATCAACTAGTCCGAGTGATTTTTTCCAAATGCCATTTATGAGAAATTGACCTTGTTACATTTTCACCCTGTATACGTGGTCACATATATTATCTATCTATCTACCTATCTATCATATTCAATCTATCTATCTATCATATTCAACGAATCAGAAACTTGACTTGCTGGCATGATTTCACACTCTTTCATGAAAGAGAAGTAATTTTTGTAATGCACCTATTTTATCTACGCGCCTGGTTTCAGTGAAACGATACTTGAAATTTACTAATCAGTTTCATTCATACATGTATCAGCAGAGTGTTTCTCCAACAATGCTAAGGTTATCAGCGGTGTTATTCGTTTCTAACGTTTTATTTGTGATAAATGCAAGTCCAGTATCTGAAAACCGTAACAAGCCTTTCCAATTATCGGTGGTACATTTCAATGATTTTCACGCCAGGCAAGTACCTAACAACGAACACTTTTATGTTGGACTTCATCCAATTACTTGAATTATTACATTTTTCAAAATTTCAAATCTAATCTTAGTGGATTATCAAAATCAAACAGCAAGGCATAACTTACGGCAAAAATCCGAAAGCACTATTTTGTTTGAATGGGAAACAAGTTCGATTTGAGAATCACTACAGAATCTTCAACTTTTTTAACAAGGGTGGAACTCCCTGAATTTTTTTAAATAGAAACAATTCGTTCAGGGCAGCCTCAGGCAATTGTGCCCGTTTCAATAATTGAAAATCGATTCCGGCATCTGTATCGCCAACAGCATATGCATGAACTACTTCTGTGAAGAATCCTGCACTGGCGCCTGTCCGATATAATCCAACACCGTTCGTGGTATTAGCCAGAGAAATAGTTGTTTTCTGATAGGTTTCAGCCCATTAACCTACATTGTGGGTGAGTTGAGGCTGCCCTCATCGAATTGTTATTTCAAATTGCTATTTTGTTCTAGGAAATATATGGAGACAGCTAAAAGGTATAGAGCTTTGAAATACGAAGAAAACATTTTCGAAAAATGTCGAATTTGAACAAAAACCTATAGTATTACTAGTTGTTGCCCGCGGCTTCGCTCGCGTAGAATTTGATTTGTCACATTAAGTTTCGTGGCAGACCATTTTGAACAAATAGATACAATATTTTTTCATTAACCCAAAACTACAGGTTTCTAACTTCAAAACTGAAGAAATTCTATACAATCTTTGAACTCCTATTTTTCTCCTTTGGGGTTGAAAATTCCTGATTGCCTTTCTTGATGCTTATTTACGCTATACAAAGAACCTACCTGCATATTTCAAGATTCTAGGTCCAGCAGCTCTGGATGCCATGTTAATATAAGAGCGGCAACAGCTAGTATTTTATATTTTTACTTTAAAAATGCAGTACCTGAAAAAATTAACCAACTGCACTAAGTAATGAACAGCTTCGAGAAAAGAATTATGTTACCCATGAAAAAATTCGCAAAACTAACACAACCGTCAGCAACGTCTGCCCTCACGCTTCTTCCCGCGTTCGGATTATGTTCTCGGTGATGGCGCTTCATTGCTTAGACCGCCCCTCTACCCCCGCGAATCGTCCCCCATCGTCTTACAGTAGATAAGACGCGTAATGGCTCGCCGCCTTGCGTTAAATTAATCTTATCGTGATCATTTTTTAACGATTCGTCCAAATTACTCAGTGTGAAAGACAAAGTTTATGTATATTATATTAAATACTTAAAACGACAATTGTATCAATTTTTCCAAGAATTTGACAGATATTCTAAAATGTGCATTGTAAAAAAATATCCAATTTGATTGTATTTATGACTCAGTATTTTGCATATAGCAGCTACCACATAACAATACGCTATCACGGACTGAGAGATGTGCTCTCAGTAATCATGGTTTTTCATTAATATAATTTCATAACATTTTAATATTTTCTCTTTTAACAAACTTCCAACCTCCCTATGGCAGGGGTTTACTTTAATTTAACAACACCTCTTCACTTGTTCTCCTCAATACTAATGAGGATGTAGGCAATTAATCAACATATTTGATTTTTGGGTTTTTCTCTTTGAGTTACTTACAGAACAGCAGATGTCTCTAATCACACTTGCACCATAGTTTTATCATCTACAAACAAACACATCTTTTCAAACTGAATTACATGACAGCTGACATTGTCAATTGTTTTGTGTCTCTCTCTTTGTTCTTCAACCACATGGCTTTCACCGGTAATCCATAATTTTAAAACAAATAACGATTTTTAGTAAATTTTAATTCAATATTCTTCTTTGTATTCAGTGAGGTGATTTAAGAACTTGTTTCATATTAATAATTTTTAAATTGTGTCACCATTATACAAAAATTTTGTAGCTTTTCCCTGAAGATGATAATGAATTTTATCGAGATATTGGAATAACTTGTGTTATAAGAGTACACTTCCGTTCTGCTGATCACCCAAAGATAATTTCCAAGTTTTGTTTTAAACTAGTCAGCAAAGACTGTCCTATATATATATATATATATATATATATATATATGTAAATATATATGTATACATACATATATACATATATATATGTATATATATACATATATATATATATATATATATATATATATATATATATATATATATATATATATATATATATCCTCATAAGGATTATTTTCACAACGTTTCGGCAAAGTCTCATTTGCCATCTTCTGGTGATGTCTGGAGTTTATCAACAGTCTAGTTGCTTGAGATTTGTTTATTTTGAATCTAAATCCTAGTTTCTTTACCCAATTCTGAAAAGTTTTGTCACAGCAGCTCATGTTATGGCCGGAAGTATTCAATTTCTTCCTTATGATTTCAGTTGTAGGAATCTTATTGCTTTTGTAACAGTCGTATATTGTTTTTTTCAATGATTTTATTAGATGAACATCTAAAGGTTTTGATAATCCCATATCACATCGCGTCTGGCATTCATAAGGTTTTTTTTGACTATTTTACGTACAGTTGAGAAAGGGTTTTCGGTCAAATATAATGTTGATTGTAATAGTTTGTTTCTCTCGAAATCAAACTTGAGATGTAGATTGTTATATACATTGAAGCACATTGTCTATGTTTCAATATTCAAATGCACCCGAATCTTATTCAAGGGTATCTCTCTTTCGCATTGTTCACCATCGCTATTGGAATCACTACACAGGAAAAAGTCTGCGTTGTTATCACACTCGATATTACTATTAGTACTTGTCCAAGGACGCCACATTTTAAACAGATAACAAAATTTCAAGTAATTATTACTGCACCAATATCGAATTTCAACACTCAAATCGCGATCAGTTCCTGAACTGAACATCGACAACAAACCGGGTATAAACATCCTCGCATTCTATTCGTCACCGTAACATGAATTCAAATTTAATTTTATGACCCTTCAGCCAATCATAATACTCGGTTAGTAAAAATGATCCAATAAGAACAGTCAATTCTTCAGTCCACGTGGACTAGTTGACAGCGGTTTCATTTCTCTGTATTGGTTTTTTGGCCTTTGAGAGCGCCGACACTATTAAGTATGCACAATACCGTTCATTTTGACTATACTAGTAAGTGTATAATATATAATAAATCTGAAAAAGATGAATGAATTCCAACTTCAAAAATAAATACGCCACAGAATTCAAATGTATATTTGAGCTTGGTTTGAGCTTCAAAAATTGAGGGCTCAGTAAATTTCCACCTTAGTGGTGAAATGAATCAGCTTTACTGTCGAACCTGCCCTGAGCACCTCACGATCCTTGAACAAAGCTTGAACCTTGCACCACCTCGATCATCTGACTTGAATACATTCGATGTTTTATGAGAACACATTAAAAACGAAGTGTATCGCATTCCAACTGACTCATTGTTAGACTTGCGAGGACTCCAAGTGCTACAAAATGAATGACAACGGTGATAGATATTTTCTGAATATATACTATCTGTCTCATCAAACGTTGTTTTAAATTAGACATGAAAATAATTTTCAACTTATTAATAATAAGTATAGGTACTGTTCATTGTCATTGTAGATTAGCATTAGATAAATTATGTCGCAATCAATTTGACGTTTTTATCTCGATTTCTAAGCTGAGATGATAAATCTGCAGGACAAACTTTGAATGGTTCTTAACGTTTACATATTACGATGTTGAATTCTGTAAAGTACTCAGGAGTTTGGATCCTCTTCTATGCATGGTCCGTGACCATGAGAAAGCAGGAATTGGAGCATTTCTCTTTAGGGCAGCTGTCCGAGCAGCTGATGAACCCGGTTTAGTTTTTGACACTGAACGAGGTGACCACAACTTTGTCACCGAGTTGGAACCCGTTCAGCAAAAAGTTCATATAAAAGCCGCAGAGATAACCTCACTTCTGCGAAAACACAAGTATAAGCCAATGCATGGGGACGACTTCAATAACATTGAAGACCTTGGCTTATCAAAGCGCCTGACTTCCGCTTTCCTCAGGTCTAGTGCGCTGAAGTCGGAAATTGAGGGGTTCATTATGGCTTGCCAGGATGATGTCTTAGTCTACCACAGTCGCGTGATGGGTATAGAGGTTCCCTAAACAATGTGCAGGGCCTGCCGCGAGGCACCCGAGATCCTAATGCACTTACTTTCAGCATGTCCAGCATATGCGTTCTCGACCTATATCCATCGACATAACAAGGCCCTAGGAGTGCTACATTACCATTTACGGCACTCTTACGAGACACCGGTGTTGCCCTACGCTCCGAGGGATATTGAATCCGTTCTGGGGAACCAGAAGTGCCGAATTTATTGGAACTACTCCACCCACCCTCAGGCTCATACAAGTAAATAAGCTTGATGTAGTCCTTCTCGACCACCAGAGGAAGACTATATTTGTCGTGGAGTTTTCAGCTCCTGGCGAAACGTATATCTCCGAAAAAGAGGAGGAAAAATGGATGAAATATCGAGATATTCTCTTCGAACTCCGCAGACTTTATCCAGACCACTCTGTCAAGATGGTTGTTCTGACTATTGGAATCCTTGGTGGAATGATGCCCTCGCTACTCTCGAATCTTAAAATCATACCGGCCTGCCGCACTAAGACAGAAATCTTAGCCGGACAGATGCAGAAGGCTGTCATTCTTGGTTCACTGCGCCGAAAATATGTATACATGCCTCGGGGTGGAGTAACGTCACTTCAAGAGGTAACAGTAGTGAAGAACTCTGTCCGCGGCAAGTATCAGTACAAACCCCTACAGATCTGGCCACCGGAACTGTCGATCAAGAACAAAGTTGCTGCAATAAATACGCTTGCCGTTCCAATCTTACTCTACTTGTTTGGAGTAGTGAAGTGGACTCGGGAGGAACAGTATCAAACGTAAACGACGTAAAGACCCGAAAAATGATGCACCTCAATAGGAGTTTTTATCCCAAATCGATCGTTTCACGATTGTTCTTTTCCCGACATCAGGAAGGCCGTTGGCTTTTGAATTTGGATAGAACCTGTAAAGTTGTCAGGAGTTCGGATTTCCTTCTTTGCATGGTCCGTGACCATGAGAGAGCAGGAGTTGGAGCATTCATCTTTAGGGCAACTGCTCGAGCGGCTGATTTAGCTTTCGACACTGCTGTAATACCTAGCGAAAGCTATGTATGATAATATAAATTCTAAATTCGGAAAGAGACATATTTCTTCAATTCAGATTATTTTGAAACGCCCTAACTGTCTCATATAAAACGTTAAATTATGGCCAAGGGACCGAGAGTGTTAAGATAAACACTATTCATCGGCTTGAAGAGATGCCCAGTCAGAGATAATTATTACGTAACTCGATAAGGGCATATCAATTTCCCATGAATTGAAAGTTTTGAGAACACATCGAAAGATGTTTTTCCTACGTCGTACGGGGGCAACGATGAAGAAATAACGGTTTGAGAAAAACGAGGGGCGAGAGTCTTGTGATTTGATTTTGCTGGCTTTTTGAAAGGAGAAAAGACAGAGGGTTCTGGGAGCTCTTCGCGTAAGGTAGCGGTCTGGGAGTTGTGCGAAAATCTTTGTTTTATGAAGTGGGTCTGCGTTAATTTTGAGGAGGTTCGAAAACTTGGGAGTGAGTTTGAAGGGTCCTCTTGACGGTCAATCAAGGGCGGTATATTTTGTTTTGGGAGATAGTTTTCCTGGGTGGAATCTAATTCTTTTATTCTTGAAAACAGGCAGTTAGAGTGATTTTGGGTTGTCTTTTATTCTGAAGCGAAAATCGAGCAGTGTAGTGCAAAAGTTTTAAAATAGGGGACGAGCAGGAAAAAAGCTGCGGTGAGTTAATTATACATGTTGTGTACTAACCATTCTATGATTTTGGGAAGGAGTTAGCTATAATAAATTTGTATACAGAGTGGACCTAATAATTGCATTATAGATATTTAGCGGTTAGAAATCATCGGCCAAGTTAGAGTATTTCGTCACTCTCGTATATTATAGTAATAATTTCCGGCGAAGGCACGAATATTGAGTTTAATTTTTTTTTTGATATTTATTTATGGTTATTATGTTTTAATTTTTTTTAAATATTTTTAGTTATTATTGAATATAGTTTCTTCTGAAGGTTTTAAGCAGGCTTTTATTTCAAAATCTACCATAGTAACCTCGTGGAAGGAAGTATCTGAGAATTTTTTTTTTCAAGATTTTTTCTCTCTGCAACTAAAGACCTCCTTCTAGTGCAGGAGGCGGAATTCAAGCCTCTTTCGGACTTGCCTGACATCCAAAATTTGATGTGGAGAAATTCGCATCTGGTGACAGTAGCTGCCGAATTTTATTTGAATAAACCAAACACGGAAATAGCGAAAGGGTTACTAAGGCTTGATAGACAGTTAATGACGTATTATTTATTGGTGACCCAGCTATAAAATCGTAGATGTTTCAGTGGGATACGTATATATAATAATAATAGTAAAACCGTGCCGGATTTACTACACTGCATGAGATGATCTCAATTCTGTCACTAAGTTGGAAGCCGTTAGCAAAAGGCCCATATAAAAGCAGCAGAGATCACTTCACTATTACGGCAAGACAAGTATTAGCCAATGCATGAGGTCTTCTTCAACAAAATCGAACACCCCAGCTTATCAAAGCACTTAATCTTCGCTTTCCTCAGGTCTTGTGGGCTAAAATTAGAAACTGAGGGATTCATCGTGGCCTGTCAGGATGGTGTCTCCTACACTTCAGTGAATCTGTACATCAATTGAAATAACGCGGCCCTGAAAGTATACTTTATTGCCACCTACGGCACTAATACGGTATTGACGAAGCATCGATTTTGTCCTACGCTGCTGGGGATATTGAATTCGAATTTATCGACACTTTTCATTCTCTACTCTCACACTCGTACGAGCTCATGAGCCCGATGTAGTTCTTCGCAACCATCAGAACAAAACGATATTCGTCTTGGAGTTTTCAGCTCCTGGCTAAACGATTATCGTCCGTCGAAAGCTGGAGGAAACAATGATGAAATATCGATACCACGATCTCAAGATGGTTGTTAGGATTATTGGAGTCTTTGATGTAATGCTGTCTTCTCTACTCTCGGATCTCAAAATCGTGCTGGCTTGATGCACTAGACATAAACCTTAGTCTAACAAATGCAGAAGGTTGTCATTCTTAGCCTACTGCTTTTGCTCAGAACACATGATTCTTGACCCTAACGATCACTTACCCCACGGTAACTAGTAATTGGTTAATGATGCTGGCGCGCTCTCCGAATGTATCGGGGCTTCGGAGACAGGGCCCAGCCAGAGTAATCTTAGAAAAAAGTAACCCTGAATTTTCATGTTCATTTCAGATTTGAACAAACCAGTAGCGATGGAGGCTCATGTTCAAACATGGACAAATGCATTGGTGGATTCTCCAGGTTGTACAAACAGATAATGACGATGCTGGAAGACAACCCCAATTATTTGTTACTGAATGCTGGTGATAACTTTCAAGGCACTCTTTGGTACAACGTTGGAAAATGGAATGTCACCCAAGAGTTCATGAACAAGCTACCGATTGACGCAGAAGTAAGAGTTGAGGAGTGAAAACATAAATGAATTAAGAGGATCACTGAAAACTTCTTGTAGTTCACCTTTATTGAATAATTTTGATTGAAGTATTATGGCTTGTTGCAGGTATTGGGAAATCATGAATTTGATGATGGAATCAAAGGAATTGTTCCTTATATAAAAGCCTTGAAACATCCGATTGTTGTTTCGAATATAGACGATAGTTTGGAACCTGACATTCAAGGAATATATACGAAAAGTACTATTATTGAGAGGGGTGGCAAGAAAATTGGTATTATTGGGGTCATTACGTCTACTTGCGATGTGAGTTTCGTTTTTACTAATGAACTTTATTGGTTATAGATTTTTTAAAAATGTATCCAAGTAAGGCTTTTCGCTTGCAACTCAAATCAATATCATCAAGAAAGTGATATAGTAGTCTGGGGATTATAACAAACAAATTATTTGTAAATGAAAGTTTGACATCTTGGAGTGACTTTAAGTATTTGGTTTTTCAATGGAGGCTGCAACCACTCAGATAAATAAAGAAATCGCTTCAATGAAACCAAATCATTCAAGATCAACTTTATTTGTGACCCAACACAGCCTCACCAAAGGCAACTATAACAAACCAAAATACAAACATGAGCCTACATCAGACAAGACTGTTTAGTTCTGCCTTAGATCTTATTAGTGGAGCCAGGCTGAACTAAGACTGCATTGATGAACTCAACTAAATGTTCTCATTTGGTATCTCAGTTTCTCATTCGGCAATTAAAGTCCACACCTTGCTTTGCAATATATTAACTTTGTTGTTTTTAATAAGTAAGATTTCAGTTTTCTGTCGAGGGGATTATATTTGAAAAGGTCAACTTTACTTCTATCAGAATGTAAATTATCCGTAGGAGAAAGCCGCAAATCACCATAATCTGAATATTTGAAAGTCTTTAACATCTTGAGCGATCAACAATATGCTGAATCCATTCTATTTGCAGATGATACAACTGAGCTTATACAACGCCAATCTTTAGAAGTAATTCAACGTGATATGCATAACACACTTTCACAAGTAAAGTTCTGGTTTGAGACAAATGCTCTGAGCGTAAATGAAAGTAAGACTCAGATGCTAATATTTACGCTACGAAACTTACCTGACAGCTATTTTAATTCTGAACCAGTTAAATTCCTAGGCGTTTATATTGATCCGGTACTGACATGGAAAAAGCATATTGCGTACCTCTCGGGTAAACTATCTATCTAATAAGGAATCTAGTAAATAGTGTATCTCATAATGTATTAATGACAGCTTACTATAGTTTTTTTCACTCAGCTATGTCATATGCTATACTAAATTGGGGCCACACAACCCACGCATCCAAAGCAATTAGTTTACAGCGAAAATGCATCAGAATTATAGCACACATAGGTTACCGGGAATGTTGTCGTCAAAAGTTTATGGAACTATGTATACTTACCTTGCCATGTGTCTACATATTGGAATGTCTATTGTATATGAAACAAAATCAAAACATGTATAGTAGACATTGCGATTTACACAACTATTCTACTCGAAACAGTCAAAGAATTGTACAAAACTATTTGCGACTCTCCCGTACTAGAGACGGAACTAGCTATCATTGCATAAATATGTACAATGTCCTTCCAGAAGAAGAAAAAAACTTACCTTTCACACAGTTTAAGAACAAAATAAAACTATACCTAAAAAGAAAAGCGTTCTATAGCACTGAGGAGTACCTTCAAAATAACTTTAGGGACATGCATTAAATCACTTAATTCTTTTTAACAATGCCTGTGCATCATTTTTTTTATATCTGTAAGTGCTAGTTGTCAAGTATACTGTTTATATGCATTTATTGTAAATTTTTATCGAATAACGTATTTTTTTTCTTTTCTTTTCGACTTGTGTAAATACTGCTGTATATTAGCATCAATAAATGATTATTATTATTATTATTATTATTATTATTATGGCTTTCGAAAATAAAGTTCAACAGACGGCCTTCCATCGTATATTTGGAATAACGCAATCGAGAAACATTGATAGTCAAGAGCTGTTGCGCTTGATATTTCGAAGACCTTTGAACGTGTGTGGCATGAGGATTTGCTGGTCAATTTTCGATGCTATGGCTTGTTGAATCATTTTTGTGTATAGCTCTCCAACTTCCTAAAATAACGTTCCCGGCGAGTGACCGTCGATGGATATATGTCTGGGAAACACCATCAATGCTGGTGTTCCCCAGGGATCCATATTGTCTACGATTCTCTTTGTGTTTTACATTAACGACTTATTGGAAAGAAAACAAGAATTAATTATATTGCTTTGCTGACGACAGCACCTTTCTCGTTATTTTATTTGGATTCTAGGACATTGGCTACGGATGCACATCTTCACTGGCAGCAGGAGGTTGCATATTTATCTCAATGATTATCTAGAGGTGATTTCGAATCAGCTTGAAAGTACCCAGTAATTAAATGCTGAACCGAATGTAATAATGTCAGAACAAACAATTCCACTATCTGCTTCGATAAGTTTGTTGGGGGTTAAAATGGACACCAATATGTCTTGTCACAATCATGTCTCTGGAATTGCAAAGGCTGCTTCTCAAAAGCTTGGAACACTGTTCCGAACCAGAAAACTGTATACACACCTCAGCAACTTTTGATGCTTCTTCGGAGTATTGTATTCATGTATGGAGCTCCGCCCCTAATCACACTTTGAAGCTGCTGGATTTCATGCAGAGAAGAGCCATCCACTTGATTGTAGATGCGATCATTACCGGCAACCTTGATAGTCTGGAACATCGATGTAAGGTTGGAGATTTGTCTCTCTTTTTTCACGGTAGTTGGTCAAATAACTTGGCACATTTGATTCCACCAAAAGCGGTACATATCAGAAAAACACGACGGACTGTGACTGCTCATCGTTTTGAGGTTCAACTCAGTAAACCTCGAATTTCACTGTTAGAGAAGTATCTCACTTGAAGAACTGCCTTTATGTGGAATAACGCGTTTACAAATTAATTTATTTTCCAGTGATTCAAATTTAACGTGAATCGCTACTTTCGCACAGGTGCCGCTCTTAGAGCGCCTTAAGGGTGTTTTGTTGGGACCATTCCATCATTATTAATTTGTTTTGAATTCTCTGCCAGTCTGTCCTCTACAATATTTTTTAATTCTGCCTAAGTGATATACTGGGATGCATTGCAACACCCAAACCAGAAGAAACCTTCAATGTCTTGTTTCACTACAGTCGAGAAGGCCGAAACTTGGACAAGAAGTCACTCAGTGGATATAACTTTGGAGAAGGGGTTATAATTTTCAAAGGATGGATCCAAACCAGGATTCGAGGCACGTTTTCTATAGGAAAAACTATTCAAAATTCTGCGGTTACGAATCTACTGCATCCATAGGAAAAAGAAAATTTGAAAGTCACTATGAAAAAGTGATCATGATGTAGTAAAAGTCAAGCATTCTTCGTCATACACAATAAAATCATCAGCCAGAACTCATCATTGTTGGATCAGACAAGACGATTTCACCAATTCTTGTAGTCATCCATCTTATCAATGTTAATTTTGTAAGACTCATCTTCGTAGAGAATTCTCGTTGTCCAGCAGATTGATCTGAAGATCAGTGCAGTGCATGCAATTTGTATCATATATGATTCTGAAAGTGTAACTCAAAAATTATAGCTCAATTTCTTTTTTGTTTACTAATAATATTGAACTATATCTTTAATTTTTCAGGAAATTTCTGACACAGGAAAATTAAAATTTTTTCCCGAATCCGCCAGTGTGAACGCTGAAGCCGAACGGTTGGTAAGAGAAGAACAAGTTTTCACAATTATAGTCCTGTCTCATTCTGGCTACGACGTTGAACAGCAGATAGCAGCTAATGCTACCGAAAAAATCAGTCTCGTAGTTGGAGGGCATTCACATACCTTTTTGTACACTGGTGGTATGTTTTAATTTCCATAAATCATTCATTTCAACTTGTAGAATAATTATTTCGTTTACAGATAAATCCCCGGGGCCAGACATTGTTCAAGGCCCGTATCCGACGATTGTGAAAAGTAAACATGGACATAATGTTCTTGTTACGCAGGCTTCAGCCTATTGCAAATACCTGGGAAATATAACAGTGTTCCTGGACGAAAGTGGAGAGGTTGTTGATTATTCTGGATCACCTATATTTTTGGATACTTATTTCGAACAAGGTGGGTTTTGAGAAAAACTGGTTTTTCGAAAAGATCCTGGTTTTGAAAAGTTGAATTAGTTTTTGTGAGTCTATGACCTAGTATTAGACCTGAACTATTATGCTGTGAGCCAAATGAACAATGAACATCGAAAATAGTAATGAAAGCTGGGTTGGTGATGGCAGTTAACCTGCTGACTCTCCCTACGAAGATGTAATCTATCTGAAAACTCAAAGAGTTATGTTTGCCAAATATCTCATCGGCAGTGCTTGGTTGAGTCAACGTTTGGATTTAGTTGTGTTTAATGAGAATGAACGTAAGTGAAAAGTGCCGACGATTTCTCTTACCCACGAATATATTTATGGAATCGACAGAAAACGGAAATATTTCCCATTAAAAACGAACCAGGACCAAAGATACCATATTTGGCAAGTAATGGACAGTTTCTATCTACACTTACTTCGTTCTTTTTTTCAATTTTATTATATTCGTTGTGAGGAACTGGTTGAGTGATAGAGTAGGGTTGCTGAGATTTTCCAGAACGAATACATATATTTTTTTTACTAAGTAGGTTGCATCGCTTGGGCCTTTTCAATGGAGCTCTGATACATCTTAGGACACGTCAGAATAAATAACCTGTGATTTTTCCCAACCTGTGAAGTGAATGATTATTGGGCCTTGAATTCATGTGTGCTGAATGATGAACCTCTTAGTTTGCGACTTAATAATAATAATAAGTTTATTGCCCATCAAAATAGAAGATAATAACAAAAAACAAAATACAAGAGAAAGAAAAATAAAAACACTTTGTATTTGATTGCAAATGGCTTTTGGTTCAAACCGCGAATTTGCATTCGCGTCTGCTCTTTCACCAATGCCGAAAATGTATAAGAGTAAATAAATGAGGGCTTGAAGAGAAGAAAAGACGAAAGAAAAAAAAAGGAAAGAAAAGAGAAGGTGATATAAAGATATAGATACATGAATAGATAAAACCTTTTTCAGGATTCTCGCCGCGGACCTAGTTATTCTGAATGCTGAATAGATGCTGTTTAAACCTACTTTTAAAAACAGTTTCTGACATATTAAAACAATTGTTTTTCCATTTATGGAGATAATTCATTGTGGAGGAGATATAGGAAAAAGATCGTTTAAATATTTCCTTTTTATGTACAGGAATGTTAAGCACTGTATTTTTACGCAAATTCAGGTTATGGATATCTGTTCTATAAGACATAAGTAGGGAGGATTCCTATATTTGAATATTTTAAAGAATACGATTAAACATATTCAACCACTTCAAATCTGCTAATTTGTGTGAAATTCTGGACCTTCTTCTGATACCAAATATTAACCTAATACAAGAGTTTTGAACTTTTTGTATGCGACACTTGTCGTTCTTGTCTGAACATGAATGGTAAACAGCGTCACGGTGGTTGAAATGAAATAAAACTAATGAATCACATATCATTTTCTTGACATCTACATCCAAATATTGTCTATGGGGATATATTAGTTTCAGTGATGAATAAGCAATTTTAAGTTTGTAGGTTATATGTTCATGAAATCTTCATGATCTAAAATCAACCCCAAATTTTTTAAATACGGTCTAAATTGTATCTCAGAGTTTCTCATTCTCAAGTTGTAGTTTTTGACTTCTTCTTTGATGCTATCACTTCCAAAAATAATAGCTACTGATTTGTTTGGATTGATTTTCAACATATGGTCGGTGGTCACTTTTAGAATCGTATTTGAATCAAAATTTATATCGGTTACTGCGTGACCTATATCTGAAAATTTGAAAGATAAATATCATTGAGAATCATCTGCATAAGGGTGATATTTAGAAGACTTCATCTTATTGATGAATGTGGCAGTATAGAGGGTATAGAACAGTGGGCCTAAAATGCTGCCTTGGGGTACTCCTGTTTTAACTTCTCTCCAAGTAGAAGAGATATCACGAATCTGTACTTTTTGTAATCTATTATCTAGATAAGATGATATCAACATCACTGATGCATCACTGAACAAAAAAAAATGTAATATAGCACAAAGTATTTTTTGATTGATGGTATCAAATGCTTTTGAATAATCCAACAGAATCAAAATGGTGGCTTCATTTTTATCTATAGCTTCAATTATGTCATCTACGATCTCTAATAATGCTGTTACACAGCTAAAACCTTTTCTAAAACCTGACTGTTTATGTGGCAAAATATTGTAACGATTAATGAAATGGCGCATTTGATTTTCCATTACTTTCTCTATAATTTTGGAACATGTCGGGAGAATACTTATTGACCTTAAATCATTAAAATTTTGTGGTTGATTATTTTTTGGTAGAGGTATAACTTTTGCACATTTCCATGCATCAGAAAAAGGGCAACAAATTTTTATAATACTTTTATTGATTTAATCTACCCCATATGCTTCTGATTTTATGCTATTTATGATGCTAAAGATTTCATCTTCAGTAGTTGGTGAAAAAATGAATTGATCACGTATACCTTCTTTTCTGTTCGTGCCATAAAAGCGCAGTAAGTCTTCATCCAGTGGGATATCTCTTTGAGACATAGTTGAAATAAAATCGCTAATAGCTCCTACATTATTCAAGTTTTCAGGGAGTTCTTTATTTTTACTTTTCGTAACTTTTCATTTCTTAAGTTCCTGCCATCTACCCTTACTATCAGTATTAGGTAGTTTGTGGTTTGAATATGCCTTTTTCTCGTAATGTATAGGTATTAGTATAATTCCTCAGTTGTTTATAGTAATCCCAATGGTTCAATTTCAAAGGAAAATTGAGCCTCGGTCAATGCATGATCTGAAAGATCATTGTGTATAACATTGATTTTATAAACTGTATCAATATTTGTAATTATTAAGTTTAGCAGTGAAGAAGATCTTCCCGTAATTCTTGTCGGTTTCGACACAACTTGCCTGAAATTAAATATTTCTAATACCGTCTGAAACCTCTCTGAGTTATTTCAACTGGGATCTAACATATTGATATTAAAATCACCTAAACATATTATATCACTGTAATTTGAATATGAATTGGTAAATATTTCTTCAATTTCGTCTAAAAATAATGTTAAGTTCGAATTAGGTGGCCTATAAACTATACCGATAGCTATAAAGTTATTTCTACCCACGTTTAATTTTATTCAAATACATTCCACCTGTTCACTGCATTGACTCAAAATAATTTCATATTTGAAAGTATTTCTCAGAAAAATACCTACCCTTCCGCTTCTGGATAACCTGTCTTTGCGTAAAAATATATAAGGAGAAGAACTTACATTACTGCTGACAATACCTGCATGCATCCATGTTACTCCCGCAATATCATATTCCCCAATGAGAATCTGATTATGAAATTCATTAAATTTTGATGGTAAGGATCTGACATTCATATGACATATATTCAACATAACTTGAAAGAATAGTAATTAAGTAATTTTTAAAGAGAAGGAAACGAAAGAGAAGTTGGAGAAAAACTAGACAAAAATGCAGAATGAAGTTTAAATAAATAGTGAACGTGTTAAAAGCAAGGATCAAGTGTTTTGATAAGATGTCGTCTTCAATGTTGAAGAAAACTGTATGCATTCGTAGAAAGAGAAAAGTGATCGCTGTGGTTTCACAACGGGTTCCAACTCGTTGACATAACTGCGGTATTGTCATTCAGTGTCATAGGAAAGTGCACAAGCGAACTTCAACAGTCGAAATCTACTAAGCAAAATCCACAAATGATTTTTTTTTAATAACAAAAAACTTGTTGTTTGAACTTAACAACAGATAAATAATAATTCCATAAAGAAACTTTCCTTCAGTTATCTGAATGGTGCGATTTTGTTCCATCCTTTTCATAAAAGAGGACGTATGCTTCTCCACTCACAAGCGATTTTGGTGAAACTAGTGACACGAGTGAATCGTTGTATTTGTGCCACGCGTGTCTACGGGTGTCTGTAGTAGCTGTATATTGCTCCCTGTAAGTAGTCTCACTGTGATTTAAAAGTGGATATAGATTATAACAACAAGTAACCACATTTTCTGCTGCAAAATTATTCATATCCAATCATTCTAGAGGAAATTTGATGACATCATTCAATTTGCCCCTGAATCTTTCCGTTGGAGACAATCTTTTTGAATGAATTACTGAAATATGGGTAAACTTGTGGATTGATAGGGACTTTGAGCATTTTCTCATTTCTTTGCATTTCGAACATGTCGGTTTTTCATTTCCATCCAAAGTTTCTTCTTTCGTAAACGAATTCAAGCATTGCCACAAACTCAATTGGTCGGTTCTTTGTGGTATGGAGAGAGACAAATCCCAGAAAGGATCAAAGGTTACTGATGAGTGTCCACAGTGTGTGCATTTCATCGTGGATTTCAATTGACCAACGAAATTATCTACAATCTTAGAGTTATGAATCCTCAAATATGTGATCCATGACTCTTGTGCATTTCCACTGTCGCTCAATTTTCCTCTATCTCCGTTAAGATTGGTTTAGGTTTCTCAATAATTATATTAACGTCTTCATGTAAACTTTCTAAAAGACAATGAAGAAACACCTGGGGGTCTTGATGGGAATTACCCATGAATCGAGGAGCAAAACTTTGAATCTGATTTTTTAAGGAGGCTGTATTTACTAGTCTATCAAATGAATATTCTGACCACAACTCCTTGATGACTTCTGCAAACGCTTTGATCAAAGCACCCTCCATACTAGAAATACTATTGATATCTTTTATGAATTCCAATAATCATCTCGTGTTTTATAAACATTAGATTATGCTGTTCATGAAACAGGTGTTATCAATATTTTTCAACCCATTTAACCCAAGGGTTTTGACTGAAGAATGTATTACTGGACAATTCGAAATATCTTTGAAACCCATTTCAGAATTTTCCAGTTACTTTTGTTTCAATTCTATGAAGTTGTTTGTTACTACCTCTCTTTTCTTTTTAAAGTTGGTTTTCAGGAAACATGTAAATTTCTGTATCTCAGTACCTACGCTAACATGACTTCCAAAATCAACAACTCTATGGCCGCATCGTTTAGTCATAGATTGATAAAAATGCATGGTCCTAATCGGTGATTTACTAGATGTTCTGATCTCAACCCTCTTTTTCTTTTCTTCCAAAATATTTCAAACATAAAAAGTATGAAATCTATAAGAAACGCTTTGTTGAATAACGGAAAAGTTGGAAACTGTCTATGACTGAACTATACCAAAAGTGTTCGAGCAACTCAAAAATATACACGTTGTAATGTATTGATGAAAAGGATAACTTATCAGAGCACAAACTGAGAAAATATTAATTCTGTATTGATTAAAATAATAGAAGTGGTTATTATCTTCTATTCGTCTCAGATGATACATTTTCTTACTTAAACAAAAAAATATCATATACTTTTATGATTAAATTATCATTTTTCGGAAAAAAACTTTTTGGCTTTCTACTTCTCCATCATTGAACGAAAAATTTGTGAATTTCTGAAGAAAAGAAGAAAGAAAATTACAACAATAAAAAAACTCATTGTGGAGATATGTAAATCATACACAAAATATTTTTCTAAATACAAAGTAGATCAAAAAACCCTTTCGAAATAACTACTTTCACATGAACTCTTAATTAAAGGAAAATTACTTTTTCGCATTCAGTTAGCACCCCAAACGTTCGTTATGGAATTGAAACATATATTTCATAGGAACGCTACACAACTTGACATATGAGTTGATATTGATATACAATGCTATAACGTAGAACAGTATCATCCTCAATGGTGTACTTTGCGGTTTCGGGACAGAATACTTGTCTCATTACGTCATCAAAACCATTATTGGATTTCCACACAAGGCGTAGTATTCATATCTTTAATAACATCACAAATATTTTGTTCTGTAAGACTTCTATAACCAATAACAATAAAGTTTTGGAATTTTCGTTTCAGATGAACAGATAAATCAAGACTTGGCTCCTTGGAAAGCGGTTGTGGATGCACAGGGTGATGTTGTGATAGGGTCTAGTTTGGTATCTCTAAGTGTTGAAGGATGTTATTACAAGGAGTGCTCTCTTGGAAATTTTGTAACAGATGCTATGGTGTTCGCGGTATGTATGCTACCATTTTCAAGTGGTATATATGGAGTTTGTACTCATCAATTAACCCCTGTTCAAACAAACTTTGAGTTTTCAAGAAATTACTGATTTCACTACAATTATTCAGGATTACAATTACCATTGTGATGAACAAGTCACCCCTTCTTCTTGACCATAATGAATATGAAGTACTATGCTCTGCAGACGAGTTATTCATCCTAGTCCAAGATAAATGGAGTAACGTATGCAACCGACTCTAAAGTATGAACCAAGGAAGAAGAGCTGAACATGAGGTTATCCAAATCGACAGAGGTAGGTAGCATTCACCAAATGGACCAAGGATAGAAGGATCAAGATCTCTACAAATCTCCGAGGTGAAGAGATGAAATGGTCAGGAAAGGTTGAATATCTGGAAATGATTCCAGAATGATCTGGAACTTATACAGGATAAAAAGGAAGGCAGAAGAAGCATTGATGCTAACTAGTCATTTCTACAGACATGAGAAGACTGAACCTAGAAATGAAGTTTCGGCTAGACTCAATGACAGAATATGCTTCATTGGTTTGGTTGTCAAAGACGAAACAAGCAACTGCTGCTAAAAAACTAGGCAGAGTGTATCCTTGTTTAGGAATAACAGGGGTAGGTAAAAGTGGATCAATTCAGGTTGGAAAATTCACCGAGTTGGTCGATGCACATCTATCTATCTGTCTTCTTCAAAACATAAGGAATCTTGATGAATCCTAACAAAATGAGTGGATCTACATCCACTCATCTGAAAGTTTCAACTGAAAAGATTAAATAAGAAAAATTACCAATTTCCGTTTGTTTCTGAATTTGTTTTCAAGTGGTTATGATACACTTTTCTCGTTCTCAATAATGCAAACCTAACTTAGTTTCATCTACCTCTTTATTGTTTTGCCAGCAATAGCACCAGAGGGCTATTGTACCTAATGAATAATCAGAATAGTTGTGAAAACAAACTATTGGATAATTTGTTATTTTTAGTATTCTCAATCAGCTCCTAAAGGATATTGGACTGAGGCTGCGGTTGGTTTCATAAATGCCGGTGGTCTGCGAAGTAACATACACCCTGGAGGTAACTACCTATATTTTAATTTGTCTCATCTGATAGGATTGGAAAAATGAACTGAAATATGTTTTTTCATCGCTTTTACACAAATGAATCTGCTGCTTGGAATCTTTGGTGTAGCAATGAATATTACTAGAGTTTTTTCCCAACAATCTTCAAGAGTTTGATCTTCTTCTTGAAGATGATCACTTGGTGATCGAAACACGTGTCGAGATGTTGAAATAATGGTTTGGTGTTGGGAAAAACCTCCAATAATATCCCTCAGAAGTAGAAACTTGTACGAGATATGGATTACCATGCGACATCTAATAGTATTCTGGAACTTTTGTCGATGAGAAAACTCTCGTGTTCATTATTATCATTGATTACAGAAATAACTTATAACGATCTTGTTACCGCTCAACCCTTTGGGAATACAATCGACATCGGTGAGCTTGAAGGAAAACATCTGAAAGAACTATTGGAGCTAACCACTGCTGGTTATTCTTACGGAAGGGTCTTCAGCAGTTTGAATTTGCTTCAGTTATCTGGTGAGTCGAATTCTATAACCAGTATTAATGAAGAAATATACTACTTTTACAAAATGGACATTTTCAAATCCTAATATTGAATCAGAAAAGTTGAAAAAGTTAACGTAAATAATTGAGAAGGAAGCTGAGTCTTTTACCATTTCATAATTTTGATTAGCAGCTAGGCAACATTTCATTAGATGATTTGGTTAAAGTCTTGAAGCCTTGAAGAACAATGGAAAATGGTACAACCAAAGATTAATATTGTTTAAAAATTGCAACCTATTTCTTTCCTAGACCATTTTCTATTGTCCTCTGGAATAACTCTTGGTATATACATTCCCAAAACCCTAGAAAAAATGTTGGATCGGATAACATAAATGATGAAAGTCGTGTCGTATATTATCAACGATCAACCTTGTCGTCTTTTTTCTACTACTTGGGAACCGTCTTGCTTGTCCCTCTCCCCCAAGTCTTCGGAAAACACTCAAGGTATTATTGCGCTTTCCTCTCATACTTTTCCATGATACCCAGTCCGAAAATATTGTTTGAGCCGATCTCTGCTTTGTTGAAACAGTTCCTCATTTCTCTGCTTGGACGGTCCCCTTAAAAAAGTTTTCCCATGTGTTATCCCAGGAATGATTTCCCAGTACTCTCTAATTTCTTATAGACTATAGCAAAGGCTTTGGTACCCCTACAGTTGATTCAGGGCCTGAAGATGGAGTTGATGATCTGTGTCTGGTACACTCATCAGCTTCTCCATTGCCTGCGATGCCTGAGTGTCCTGGCACCCAGTATATAATCAATATGAATATATCTAGTTTTTGTAAACATAAAGATGATCTATTGGACTATATAATGAGATACAACCCTTCAGTGATGTGTTTATCAGAAACATGTGTGACTGAAGAAATCAATAATGATGATTTATATATACAGGGGTATAAAATGGCACGGTGTAACTCGAGTAGTAGACATACAGGGGATGCTAAAATGTGTGTGGAAGATTCGTTGAAATTCACAAACATTAAGTCCTTTGCTGTTGATATAAATTTTTTGATTTTATCAGGTGATATATATTTCCATCATTCAACTTGTAGTATTGCTGTGCTGTACAGATCGCCAAATGGTAATATGTCAGTTTTCTTCTAACACTTTTTGAGTTCGTTAGAAGAATTTATTGAACTTAACGGTAGTGATATTGCAGTCATTACTGGAGATTTTAATATACAGTATGATAAAAATTCAATCGATGGAAAAAAACTGAAAGATTTACTTGAAAATAACGGATTGAAACAATAGATTACGGAATATACAAGGATAACTGAACTCCAGTTCAGTTATCGATCAAGTTTTTAGTAATGACTACAAAGTGGCACCTTATACTGAAAAAGATTATTTAATAAGTGATGGAAGTACGAAAGAATCGGACTTGCCTCGAACTAGAAAGCTCCATGGTAAAATAAATTATGACGAACTAACAAATATGTTTGTGGAAAAAGACTGGGGTTATACATATAGTGACGATGATGTTCTTTCAGAAATTTTTTTACAGAATATTGTTTCTTCTATTGATATGATTGCACCCACGACTTCAAAAAAATGAAGACAAATCATAAACAATGGTTTAATGATGCATGTAAATCAGCTACTGATGAAAGGAATAAAGCATATAAAAAATGTGTGTTGACTAATGAGGAAGGAGATTGGATTCTTTATAAACAGGCTAGAAATAATGTCGTCAAAACAATGAGAGAGTCAAAAAAATATTTCTTTCAACAACAAATTGACGGAAATAAAGGTAATCCTGCCTAAACTGCCAAGGAATAATTTATAGTGATCAAATAACAATCATAAATGTATTGAAACAGTATTTTATAAATAGTACAAGATATAATAACTAGTATTAGTCCAGAAAATGTAGAAAAAGATGAAATACTCGCTACAGTGCCAAACTATTTGTCAAACATGTCTGAATTCACCCCTTTGACCCTACAAAACTTACATGATATAATAAAATCACAAAGAAAAAAATATAGTACTGATGAAGTTGGTCTCGAAGTTATCAAAAATGTATTTCATATTGTTGGTTATCCACTACTGAATTTAATCAATTTGAGTTTATCAAAGGGAAAAGTACCTCAATGTTTCAAAACTTCAACAATAGTTCCAATACCAAAAATTCAGAACACTAACTTAGCTGAACAATTAAGACCATTAAATTTGTTACCGTTTTGTGACAAAATCTTAGAAATAGCGGTACTGAATCAAATGATGGAATATATTGATGTAAATAACATTATCTGTTCGTACCAATCAGGATTTCGTAAATCTCATTCGTGTGAATCAGCACTTCAACTTGTTACACCAGACATGAAGAGTGCTTTGGATAAATCTGGAGTTGGAACATGTGCAGTTTTCTAGATATGAAAAAGGCATTTGAAACAATCGATCGCGAAATATTAATATTGAAATTAAAGAAATATGGATTTTCGGGTTCAGTAATACAGTGGATAACGAGTTACCTGGGCAATAAAAAAACCAAAATGGCAAACATAGAGTCAGAGTGCCACCTCAACAACTATGGTGTGCCACAAGGAAGTGTTTTAGGTCCTATTTTATTCTTGTTATATGTAAATGATTTTGGTAAATGCTTGGTAAATTCCATCTTTTCGCTGATGATAATACCTTAATATACTTCAATAGTAGCGATTTTCGCTGATCTTATGAACACATTGAATGATGAAATAGATCAACTTTTTTATAAATTTAAAATCAATAAACTGAAAGTTAATGAAACTGAAAGTAAATATATGCTTATTGGCAATAATTCTCTGTATCAAAAATGTCTAAGTATGAAATCAGATATCAAGATATATGATCAGCGGATTGAACGGGTTCAGGAAATGAGCTATTTGGGATTCGTAATTGATACCCAACTAAAATTTGATAAACATATTGACTATATTTCGAAAAAAATAGGTAAAAAATTGGATTCATGAGACGTATAACTTCATCTCCATCTCAGTCTAGTCGGATAACTGTGTACAATACTATGATATTGCCTTATTTCAACTATTGCAGTTCTATAATTTACACCAACATATCTAATTATGACAGACTGCAAATCCTACAAAATAAAGCAATGCGTATTATCCTTGGTTGCAACAGGTACACGAATATAAAATCTATATAAGATATCCTCAACTGGCTTAATGTGAAACAAAATCATTATATTCAAACAATGACTTTCATTTTCAAAATGATAAATAATTTACTGCCCAATTATTTACAGTGTCAATTGATTCCTGTGAACAATATCCATGATCGAGCAACATGAACTGCAAGTAATATGAATTTCTATGTAAAACCAACCTCTAAAGCTAGTTCTCGATGACATCTGTCTTTTTCAAAGGTATTGTTGAATTCAATCTACTTCCTCGTGAAATCAAAGAATCTTCGTCCATAAAGTTGTTTAAAACAAAATTGAAATTGTGACAAATTGAACATTATAAATGTGTATGTGTATGTATATGTATGCGTGTGTATATGTTTATATGTATGTATATGTGTATATATGTATAAAATAGTTGGTTCCTGATGTGGGTTCATTATAATATTATTTTGTGTATGTAGGTATATATCTGTGTGTGTATATTTATGTTTTTACAAAAAATCTGTTTTAAAATCTATTTTTCCGTTAATCAGCTGTCGCCCCCATACGAACGACAACTCTCAAAAGTTGAGAACTTGTATGTATATGTTAATGTATATGTATATATAGATCCGTGTAAAAATTTTAGCATGTTCCATACTATTCTTTTATATTTTATATTTTCTGTAATCTGTATTTTTTATATTTTCCTTATACATTGTAATCTGATTATCCGATGATAAATAAAACATTCATTCATCAATGTATTCCTGTCGAACAATTTCCTCAGTTCCGGCATTTCCAGATCAGTTTCGATGTCACTTTTGGGTTTGCCAATGCCGCAAGTTCAGCCTGGTTGTCCGTTTAGGCCTCAAAATAATATTACCTGCATATCTCCCCGCACAGTATATTCCAGCTCCCATTCCATATTCGGTTTTTGAGCCGTTTGTTTAGCAGCTGTTTCTACCGAACATGTTCTCAGGATCACTGTTAATTATCCACTCTTCACAGTTCAAAACTTCACCCGCGAAATTCGTGTCGAACATCTCATATAACTTGGTAAGTTTTTCAGTCAGAATTGACCCCCCCCCCTTTCCACATGTGCGCCTGGACAGCACCACCGCTACCTCCGCCTTTCTTTCAACTCTTTCTAGATGTTGGTTCCAAATCAGCTTGGGATCTTGTATCACTCCCAGATATTAGAGCTCCCGACAAATTCATATTCTCCCTTTGAAGTCAACTTCGAAGTGAAGTTGAAGCCAAGTCAAGTTAAGTACTTCTGATCTACCTGAGAATGAATTCGGTATTGTCTTTATTGTTTTTAATAGATTCGCTCAAATCATTATTTGTTATATGAGCACGTGCAAGTCTTTTCCTCAAAAAATAGGAGTATACTCCCGTTTGGCCAAATATTTTTTACCACTTGTTATGGATTTATATCTTGATATATTTATTATAATCAGTAAACATTTGAAAACTCCTTCAGATGCTAGAGTAAACCAAAACTGAATGAGAAATTTCCAGTCATGTGTCGGATTTGTAGTGATTTAATTGATTCTGTGGATATTGATTTGTTCTGCTTGTTTATGTCTTTAAACATGGAAAACCTTTTGCCCCCCCCCAATATTTATTTGCATTTTTCTACGGGATGAAGACTCCTTGACTCTTCCGCAATCAATCAAAAACGAATATAGACACGTTTGTGATGATGTGCCTCATGTATTTATAGAATATTCAATGAGTTTGCTAAAAAAACTAATCAATACAGTTTATTGCTTCCTCAAGCATAAACTGCTTATGCTTGAGGAAGCTAGTGTATAGCGGAACACGTGTCGAGGTTTTTGTAAAACCTTTTTATAGTGAAAATCATACAATAAACTGTATTGATTAGTTTTTCAATATGGATTTCATCAAGTATCGGCCAGTTCTATTCAATTAATAAATTTGCTGTTAGTGAACTTGTTTCGTTGACTAACTTTGGATGCACAAGTTCATGCTGCATGTATAAAGATTTATAATTGACCACCCTGATATCTTTGTTGTTCGAATATATTTCTAGCTTCAATACAACTAGGGCTTCGTTTTTTTCAGGTTTGCAAGTGGTTTACAACTTAACAAGATCTTTGAACGATCGAGTAGTTTCCATCAAAGTGCGTTGTAACAATTGCACAGTTCCTGTCTATGAAGATCTGGATATGGATAAATTGTACAAAATAGTGATTCCGTCGTTTTTAACGGGCGGAGGCGATGGTTTCAAAGTACTGACTGATAATTTGAAAAATAAGAGAGTAGGATCAGTTGATTTGGAAGTTTTCATGGATTATTTGAGACACAGAAATCCAGTTTTCCAAGAAATAAGTGGAAGGATCGTGATTCATGGGGGAGACCAAATAATAACGAAAAATATTGAGTCATGGTCGTAAATAATAAAATTCGAGCAGTGATATATTTGTATGAGATTATAATGAAATAAATTATTAGTCCATTCATCTACATATGAAATTTTATTTTATTTATTCTTTATATTCAAAATGGTTCGAATAAACGGTAGATAACGACTGAAAAAAATATATTAGCTTCCATTTAAATTGAAAACTGCACTTTTCAGAAAATACAGATACAGAATTACAAATTCGATACCTGATAGTTCGTACTGGAACCTCTGGAATGAAATGTTGAAAATACTTTCTCAACACAGGAACAAAAATTACGGCCTCTCGACGGGCGTTTCTCTAACAAAGTTAGCGTCCTCAGAAGATCATCATGTCCAAATTTCACCACTATGGTAGTGTTTTTATATGCTAGTAGCCTCAGTACTACCTGTCCGAGATTTACGAAATAAACCGAAAGGATTGTGATGAGAAATACGTTGGTCAAACCAAACGGACTATATTAGCTCGCTACAAAGAACATGTTTCGTATGTTTGGTTTAATAGACCGGAGAAATCTAGTGTCGCTCAACATGCCACAAAAAAGACCAAAAATAAGTGAGAAATGTTTGAAATTGTTGGGACCGGTACATGACAACAAGTTTCCGGATGCCTTTAAGAAGTGCGGAATGAGTTCTATGAATACCGACAATGGTCCTATTTGGAACAGCTCTCTGTTTAGTCTTATACGTAATAATTCTAGATGAAAACAGATAAATATTAGAGATTATTACTAACATAGAGGAAATACGCGTAGTAGTTAGGTAATAGGCTAGGTTAGGTTAGGTTAGGGTAGGTCCAAAGTGAGTAGGTCTATTCAACCCTTCACCGTAACCCGCAAGGGTTTATTGTAGCTCACACCTATTCACACTTGACTCAACGAAGCCGGTGGGTGGTTTTTCAGATCAGATGTACGGCTCCGATGAACTTTAAAAACCTGATTCGGTCCCCAGCGGGGCAGGCACAAAGTATGTCCTCTGCTGTTTCATCATTTTCAAGTCCATGTCTCTGCATATGATGATTTAAATGAAGGCATGTTAGACACCGTAGTTCATCCCTACTGTAGTCCAACAACTGTTTGGTATCAAGCTTCGAAGGGTGAATAAATACCTTGGAGTGAGCCAATCCTGAAAGATTCTGCCAGAAGACCATAAATCTTCTTGCAATCCAGGTGTTCAATCTTTGTTTGGCAAAGCCTAAAGCGATGCCAATCACATGTCCGATGAAGCTGCTTGCAGCACCCTCCTTTGCAAGGGAGTCAGCAGCCTCATTGCCTTCCAGGCCAGTATGGTCTGGAATCCAGACAAGAGACAATCTGCCACTAATTTAGACGTTGCTCGGTAGGAGCAAAGAGCTTCCAACGCCGCTTGACTGTCCGAGAATATTTCTATTGACTTGTGTATGCGGTTGGATTCTTCAAATCTCTCCGCACACAATTCAATATTGTAAATTTCCGCTTGAAATACAGTCGCATAGGTTCCTAGGCAGGTTGATCTCTGTCCTGGGTCTGCGACTGAAAACACCTGCACCAGAATCGGAAGGTGTTTTTGATCCATCTGTGAACCAACAACTATCTGCTTTTAATATTTCCTTCTCCCGGAGGATCCAGTCCTCTCTACTCGGAAACAGTACCTTATAAGGCAGTTCGTAGTTGATAGTTGGAGGCATAAAGTCAGAGGTCATTTCCAGAATGCTGTGACTTCCAGTGTCAACCAACAGTCTGTTGCACTCTGCATTAAATTGATTTTTGCGATTGACAATGTGCGCAAGTATATATCTAGCACAAGTTCATCTAGCCTCTGTCTCCAGAAAAATATGGAGAGGAGGTAGATTCAGAAGGATCTCCATGACTGCTGACGGTGTGGTACTGATGGTACCACTGATGGTCAGACGAGTCTGTCTCTGTAAGCCAGAGAGCTTCGCCTGGTCCATTTTCTGTAAAGCCTTCGGCCACCAGGCAATTGCACCATAAGTGATCGTTGGTCTGACAAACATCACATGAATCCAATGGATTTGTTTGGCACATAAACTCCCAGTTTTACCCCAAATCCTTCGACCTGTCTGGCTTTCTGTAAAACTTTTCCAAGTGAGCGTTCCAGATGAGTTTTTTATCAAGGGCAATGCCAAGATATTTCACCTCCGTTCCAAATGGAATGACCTCACTGCTTCCTCAGGCACCAATTGTGAACAACGTCCATCGTGCTTTGGAGGATATTACAAGCTACGCTTCCCGACGTAGACCTCACCAAGATGACAAGGTTATCTGCATAAGTTTGCAGATCTACTTTTCTTCTGTGGAGGACATCACGCAGACTATCCATCAGGAGCGACCACAGAAGGGAAAGTAATACTAACCAGTGTAGTTAGTTACAGGTAGTAGTCAGGCCATTGGCATGTAAAAAAACTAATATAGTAGTGAAATTTAGTCATAATGATCCCCTAGACGCTAACTTGGTTGGCGAATCGCGCGTCGAGAGACCGTAATTTTTGTTCTGGTGTTGGGAAAGTGTTTTCGATAAATTCGACTCTGATTGCTAGTGCCTGCATAACAATTTTTTCAAAATTCTTTCCTTTTTTCAGTAGAAGCTAGCTCGAGCTCGAAAAAAGAATATATACCTAATCCACTACACCTTATAAAACACTGTTTACTTTATAATGAGGACCTTGTAGTTTGATGACAAACAAAATGATTAAAGTTAATCATTTATTTGGGGGCAAATACACTTAGTTCACATGCTTAATATCTTTATGAGTCATTCATTAGATAACAAATTCTCAGTACCACTTGACAAATGTGTAGCTGGCAGATCCAAGGATGATTTATTGGTTGCTCTTTATAGTATTTGCTGTAACATCGATAAATTGTGCGAACCTTCATGTGGAAATAGAAAAGATTTTTCAGCTGTCCGTTATACACTTCAATGATTTTCACGCAAGGTAAATAATAAATTAGCTCTCAAAACACAATTTGATAGTTCTTACTTCAATTACACTTTGAAATCATTTCACTTTTCATAATACCTCTTCGCCCACATATTCAATTGAAAGCTATAGAAAATTCTTCGAATTCTAGTTGTTGATTGAAGAAGTTTGATACAAGCTGCCATGATGATGATATGACGTCACTTTTTCTAGTTTAGGATTCTTTGGTATTCGGAGCAATCCACGAGTAGTATTTTCGATTCAGTAGCTGATTTTGAGAGGCTATAAAAGTTAAATAGTTATTGTTTTAGTATTGGTATTGATAATGCAGGTAACATTTTGTTATTACAGTTACCAACAGCACATTGACTGTATCATTGTACATCTAAATGCATCAGTTCACTTGGAAATGGTTTAACAAACCGAAAGCAGTCGTAACAAAAAAAATCATATTAGAAATCAGACAAAAGTAATTTTTCATCCTATATTCAATATGAATTTTTACAAAATAAGTAGGTCAACAGTCGAGCAGATCTTACATAAATATCTGTCGACTATAGTTCAATATCCATCTTGGTAGAAGCCTGGTAAGTAGGAAGTAGGTGTGTAGGAAGGTTGAAAGAAAAGCATGTATTTCGAAATTTTTTTTCTTATACGGATGTATATTTCCTCGATAAAGTATTTAAAATTATTTTAAAATCTATTAGAGTATGGTAACGTTACTGCAGTTTCATCCTATGAAGACATTTTCAAACTTATACATTAAAAATGTATATAACTCATACATTAAAAACGTACATTGAAAATGCATAAGTTTGAAAATATCCTTATAGGATGTAACTGCAGTAGCTAACGTTAGTTACAAATAAAAGTGGTGAAAAACTTAGAAAGTTTTAATTCTTTTTTCTTCATTATGATATCATACCACGTAGTAATGGCTACATCTATCAATTTATTGAAAAAATATACTCAACTATTCGTTTAATGAGTCGTATTCAGGTTAGCTATCAGGATGTTCGTAGAATAGTCCAACGTAGTCGCTTGGAGAGTTTTGCTCAAGAATTGTTGCAATGGACAGATAATGCAGAAATTCAAAAGATCGGAAATCACCAATGTCTTGCCGTAGATAATAATGGAATTGGAAATTTTAGAAACTTACAATTACCGAATGACGGATTTTGACAGTAATTTATTTCAATTGAGAAATTATTTATTTCATGGTTTCTAGTGTCAAGTTTGTACTTTTCAGAAAATATATCTCCTGTTTCATAAAAATTATTTAGAATAAATCAAGATAGTTGTGTTACGAAGAACAATATATTCGATGAAAAAAGTGCATGTATTTTACTGTTGGTAAAAAGATTATGAGCGATTAGGAACAATTCTCAAACAACAATTTGTGATGTTGATGAGAAAGTGTTTTAGAAGTGTTTTTGCTACTGTTAATAATATTTATCATTATTTTACTAAACCTTGTAGATAGAAAACAAGTCTGACTACTCCACTGAAAGATCAATGTAAAACTTTCCAACAATGAAACAGAAATATTGGTTAAATTGGTTAATTCTGGGCATGAAGGATTTTTTTGTAGAAGTATTTTCTTCTTTGACTATCTACTTTTGCCTTAGCATATAATATAGTCAAACTTTTACGAATGAAAAAAACATTAGCAACTAGAAATGAAAATTGTTTGAGAAAATGTGTGAAATAATCGAAAATTGAATAAAATAGAATCAATTTCTGAAAGTTTTTCTCACTTTTCGTAGTACATAGTACAACAAAATCTGTAACTCTTCATATACTTCATAAATCCATTTTTTCTAAACGAGTCTAAAAAAGTAGTAATTTGTATTACAGGTCCGGTAGGTAATTTCATTAAAAAATGATCAATCGTATAATATTTCATCTCACACGTTAAAAGGTGAGACCTCGTTAGTCCTTAGCTCGCACAAGTTTCTCAACTTCTGAGAGTTGTCGTTCGTATCGGGACGACAGCTGATTAACGGAAAAACAGATTTTAAACAGATTTCATGATATTTTTATAATCTTTTTTTATTGAAATAAAATCTGGCTTGGAATGTAACAATCGTATCCCAATAATTATACAGGGTGATTATTAAACATGCAGCAAAAAATTAACGGACTATTCCTTGGACTATTCTAAGGATATTTTGTCAATGAATTGATGGATGTAGCGTTACTACGTGGTAGGAGATCATAATGAAAAGAGAAATGAAAATTTCTGTTTTTCCCACTTTTATTTGTAACTAACGTTACTGCAGTTTCGTCCTATATGGACATTCTCAAACTTATACAATAAAATTTATTATATCAGTTTGAGAATGTCCATATAGGACGAAACTGCAGTAACGTTAGTTACAAATAAAAGTGGTAAAAAACATAGAAATTTTCATTTCTCTTTTCATTACTTTTTGATATTTTGACCTTTGAATATTTTTATTAGGGAGCTTTGTTTCGAAGATACGGAACAAAAAACAATTTCGACAATAACAATTTTGGCAATTTTAAAATAATTAACGTGACCGAAATAAAAGTATAGCGTACTTAACTGGACCTACCAAGTTATAAAAAATCTAACAATTCTGTTGCCACTTATCAACAACATTCCGATTACTATAAACGGCTGCAGACATTCAAGTTGCTGGGTGTAATACAATCAGAAACGTTACTGGTTTTTTTTGGCAATAGTTCAGTAGTCGATGAAGAGAAGATTGGATTCTTACATCCAAGCGGGGGGCAGTTAGTAATAAATTGTTTTTGTCGAAATTCTTTTTCGCTCCGTATCTTCGAAACAAAGTGCCTTATCAAAAATCATCAAAGGACAAAATATTCTTAGAATACTCCAATAAATAGTCCTTTGAATTTTTGCGGTATGTTTAATGAATAACACCCTGTATTACGGTTACCGTTTTCGTCATCACTAATTTCAGGTAAACAAAATTACGAATATTTTATAAGCAGAGAGCGATTATGAATGAATATAGATACATACAATAATACAATAATACAATAATGCAATAATAATAATAATACAGTGATGCCATAATCCAAAAATACAATAATATAATAATACAATAGAAATTAATAATTTCAGTTATTTGAAAATCGAAATATGTGTAAGTAGAATCCTTGCTTCTTTTTTAATCATGAATAAATCATCCTTTTTTACCAATTCTTATAATTTTTTCTATCCTACTTCTTTTGACTTTTGAGCAATGTTTACATTATCGAAATTTTGAAGGCTCTCGCATTGAATGAATAAAATTCTTATGAACGAACCTTTCATAAGGTATCGGCTTTGGTTTGTTTACTATACTAATTGCATAATAAAAAACCTGGAATGTCTTGTTCATTTCAGATTTGATCAGATTAACCATTCGGGTGGTGTCTGCAAAGCTGGCGAGAATTGTATTGGTGGATTTTCCAGACTATACCGCCAAATCGAGGACATTCTAACAGATAAGCCAAGTTCCATTTTGTTGAATGCGGGGGACAGTTTCCAGGGAACTCTTTGGTATACAGTGGGAAAATGGAATGTTACGCAACAATTCATGAATAGACTTCCAATAGATGCTGAGGTATGTCATACAGGATGATCATTTCCTAAACTCATTTCTTAATTCAATATTATGGCTGAAAGTACTCTGTCTAGTAAATCCCACAGTGGCATCTGATTATGAACTATTTTAAAAAAGAGAGTAATACAAATCACGAAATTATGGAACAACAAAAACTATTTGGCGCTCCGGGGTGACTTCATTGATTCCAGTGGCGCATTTACTATTTCAGCTGCAGGAAAACCCGGAAAAACCTGCAGCACCACATCATCTGAAGATCTTGATTTGCTAATGTCCTTTCTTTCGCAAAACAAAATGTAGGGTATCGTCAGAGGCTCCTATAAAAACAAGACATCGCCGGAACACTTAATGATACGACTGTCGTCAAATATAAACCAGAGTCTGTTTCGTCTTTGATCAATGCGTAAAAATGGTCAGATTAAATGCCAGAACCACAGTGAACAATAACTACATGGAGATTATAATAATGGTCTGCTAGATTGAAGTGTTCATCCATTTCGAACATTTGTAAGAGTTTGGTGCTTCCGTCAGAGGTTGTCATGTTTGAAGATCACCAGTGTTACTATTACGCTGACTGGTGCCTCAGCTATACTTGTTTTCTTACAATCGTCAGTCAGTTTGGCGCATGTTTGGCAATACAGTTCAATTTTCAGATGATTCAACAACAAGCTCTGCATGGACTGGTTATCAGTTATATTGGGAAATGCTAGTTGAAGTTCCAGAAAATCACATTCGTTATTTCTACCTCTTGAACATTTACTATAAAGTAAACAAGTGAGAATTTTTCCAGCAAAAGATCTACAAACAGAAGACGAGATAGACTGTACGGAATCATTCAATCCAGAGCGATCAGGTGTATTGATTCTGCTATTTTTTGCTCACAAAGGGTATTCAACAAGAAGCCCAAGAATTCGGAGCAATCCTCTTATTGTCCTAACGAGTATCTAGTAGACTTCAAAGACTCCAGGGAATCGCTTGGTGTATCACATATAACATGCAATCAGTTCTAGGTTTCTAGAATATTTTCACACCTTTCTTCGTAAGATTTGCTGGGAATTCAGCAATATAGATATGAAATATTCATTTAAGGTTTTAGGTAATCACGATTTTGATGACGGCATTTCGGGGGTAGTTCCTTACATAAAGAGTCTGCATCACCCTGTTGTTGTTTGCAACATAGATGATGAATTGGAACCAGAAATTCAAAGAATCTATCAGAAGAGTATCGTGATTGAAAGAGAAGGAAAGAAAATTGGGGTCATTGGAGTTATATTATCGGAATGTGATGTAAGTAAATTCTCTTTCTAGAACTTATATCGCGCAGGTCACTTGGTTTTTTATATTTAATCTTTTACAAATTTGAAACATGAGTTGAACATTTCGGTAACTGGTTGCTTCACCAGATAATGGAATATCAAAAATACCCGGTCTTTGACAATATTTCCAATTTATTGCAAGAAATGTATTGATTGAGCTAATTCACATCGAAAAAATATCTCTAGTGCCTTACTTCGGCGAAGAATAAGAGTTTATTTTGTTACTATTATACTGCATTATGGTCTAGAGTGAAATCACGACGCAAGATACAACTTGCCATATTCATGTGCTCTGCTTGGTAGCTGAACTTCAAACTGTCGTGAATGTATCAAAGACGAACGGATGTACATCCGGATACTACTTCAGCATAAAATATCGACATTTCGCCATCATCTCAGATGGCATTTTCAAGACTGGTTTTTTGCAGAAGCAGTAACCAGTGCATTTGACATCAAGGTTGGGCAACACTTACAGGAAACAACACCTTCATATTTGTAGGTATTTAGAAATTTTTCATCTATAGGGAATGTCAAAAGAAAAGAAAATCTACCGAAAATCACAAATTTCGCCTTCGGTAGCGAACAAATTTCAATTTGTTGCTTCTGTGAAATGAATCAATATAAATATCATAAAACAAATTTCTCTCGTCGCATATATCTGTCTATGTGACTATTTATAAGGATACAATATCAATTCTTATCAAATAAACACGTTTGTTGCTTTGAAAATTCTATGCACATTATAGCTTCCACAGCATACACTTCAAATCAATATTATTGTGCATCATCTAAAAAAAAAATAACGGCGGCCGCTACTGGTCATCATAAATCAATTGTGACGTGGCCAAGATCGCGCTCAACTCGTCTTGCGCTTCACGATGCTATTAGTTTTCGCGTTGCTTCGAGATACTTCCAGCGACTTCCCTATTGGCTTCGAGAATAATTCAATCAACTTCCCAAGACTTCCATTAGCATATTTGAATACTACTCATCCGCATTTCGAGAAGTCTAGTTGACAGTGCGGTGCGAAATGTTCTAATAAGGCCATAAACATTTGAATATCAGTTTGAATTTTTTTTAAAGTGTTTGGTTGTATTGTCAGTGTAGCAGCGAAATGGAGATGATTTTAATTGTGCAGGGCCAACAATAAATGGCAAACCCACGGGTGAAACGTAACAATATTTATAAAGTTATCGCAAAATCAAAACTGTCGCACGAGAAAATGAAATGAAGCGGCCTGACAAACCGATGCAACCCGCATGATGAAAGGAAGGTTGAATTTGCAATCGCGTAGGTTTTGTTTAACGTAGTGGATTATTTGGGAAGCTGGGGTCGAATTTTTTGTTGTCTTCAGATAGATAGGCACTACCTATTTCGAAATTGAAATAGACAGTAGTGAACATGATTTTGTTTGAGTGGAGTACCTGAGTTAATTCAAGAAACTGATATTATATGACATAGTTGGAATAAAAGCATAAACACAATGACCCACTATTGCTGAACATTCCACCATATTCCAGAATGTTCTGAGATGCTCTGGAATATTGTGGAATGCTTTCGAATACTCTGGAATGTTCTGAACTTTTCTAGAACTATTTTGCTCTTATTTGTTCGATGCCCTTCAGGGTAATAACAGGAACCTTTTTCATGGACAAGTCGATGTAACACTATGACATAAAAAAATGTAGGCTACCCGGGAGGAGTCGATATTTTGCGAAGAAATTCGAAAATAATAAAAATTGTTATTGAAAAAGTTTTGGAAACTGTAAGAAAATATTTGTAGAATAGTTTGAAACAGCGCCAGAATAATGACTAATTTAACTGGCTAATATTTGCAGAAGATCGCCAAAACTGGTCAACTGAAGTTCTTACTAGAATCGCCCAGTGTAAATGCAGAAGCGGAACGTTTGGTGAAGGAGGAAGGAGTGTATACGAACATTGTATTATCTCACTCTGGATACGACATTGATAAGAAAATAGCTGCCAATGCCTCTGAGAAAATTAGCCTCATTGTTGGTGGTCATTCTCATACTTTTTTGTTCACTGGAGGTAGGGGAGATATAACATTCATTGAATTACAATCTATAAATATTTAAATTGAGGCTCTTTGATGGTTTGCTAATTGATTCACCGATTTCTTCCATCTTTCCCATTAATACAATTTCCACTTCTTCCTATTTTTTATACCCTCTTGTTCCATTTTTATTGTAAATTATCAATCACTAATTTATTCTGGCATTGCTTTTACTTTTGAGAAAGTTATCAAGGAATTATTCAAAAGGATACTGAAATCAACTCAACTTTGGTTGAGTTACCTAAAGCTATGGAGAAGCAATTTATTGCACCAAATGCATCTTTCAAATTCAAAAAAAAGTTTTCGCCTTTGCTGACATCTCTTTGAAGGAAGTAAGCTTAAAACCATGAAAACAATATTGTCAAGTCATATGACCCGTAAAATGCTGGAAAGCAGATATATTTCAAAGTTCAAATATGCAATTCTTGAAGAAAAACTTGGAAGAAATTTGTTCGAAAATTGATTGATTTTATTGCCCTTCTAGTGAGCAGATTTATTTGCTTGAATTGAATTAATCTAAACCAATACTACTAATCATCTTATGAAGTTCGTCTTTGCAACGTCTACTTTAAATTTACTCAATTTATTTTCCAGACGATCCACCAGGCCCTGATATTGTTGGTGGTCCATATCCAACAGTTGTGAAGAGTAAATATGGGCACACTGTTTTGGTAACTCAAGCGTCAGCGCTGTGCAAGTATTTGGGAAACATTACTATATTTTTTTATGAAAATGGAGAGGTAATCGACTATTCCGGACAGCCAATTTTTTTGAGTTCCAATCATCAACAAGGTGATATGAATACTGTAACGTAGAAGGCTAAGACAAATAATATAATATTTCAGATTTACTCAAAAATCTAATACCATTATTAAAATTCAACAAAACCTGTCTTGTGGCCGAAAATAATAATAAGATTTACTTCCACGAAAAAAACTCTGATTCATAAAATTGTTAAGAATGCAACAGAATTCTAAGTAACAAAGATAATTACTATAGGATAGAGAAAATAGCATTTCTCTGATTTCTACTACGGTTTTTATTATTTGTTATGACCGGTTTCAGTTTGTTAGACCATTATCATGAGTTACTTGATAATGGTTTAAAAACCGAAACTGGTCGTAACAAATAATAAAAACCATAGTAGACATCAGACAAAAGCTTTTTTCTTCATCTCATATTAAATATGAATTTCTACGAAATGAATAGGTTAACAATCGAACAAAAAAAAAATAACAAATTCCAGAAATGTACTTCAGTTATTTTATACTCGAACAATACTTTTTTATTAACGTTATATACAGGCTTTCTATGGCATCCCGAGATTTATTTCCTATTACCCACAACTCACAAATTTAACCCTGTTATCCCTGTCTTGGTGCCCAACGTGGTGCGCCATGATGTAACTGTTGAATAAACTTTGGCAGACTGAGACTCATCCACTATTACCCAGATTTCGAGTGATCCTTGTTACAGTACTCGAAACTATACTACTGAAATACAGAATGTTTCAACCACACTGTATTATTTGAAGGTGATTGACAATGTTTTATGATGAATTTCACTAGTTCGGACTTCCATTGTCTACTATATAGAATGATTTGAAATCCCTGAAACAACTAAAAAAGAAGAATTAAAAATGAATAGCTGAAAATAACAATTATATTAAGCAAAATAAACCTGAAATGAAATAAAAGTGAAATAAAATGCAAGTGAAAATAAAACAATTGAATAAATAAAAATAAAGAAATGAAAAAGAAAATGAAAATAAAAAGTGGAGAGATTCCAAGTCACGTTAGTTCAAGACATTTCGATTGTTAGTATCTACAATCGTCTTCGGGTGATGGCTGGACTGACTCCTCCGAGAGATGACTATTTATAGGTCGTTCGAGTATTTTCACTTATCCCCGCTTTCCATTTTCCGCTTTCCGCTTGATAATGGGTTTCCATATGTTGCGTATTTCTACGCTGGCTCGGCTGAATACGTTGTTGGACAACATGTATGCGGCTTCCTTGAATTTTCTCCTAGACCAATGTTCCTCTCTCTGCAAGATCTCAGCTTGGGACCACTCGATGTTGTGTTGATGGGTCCAAAAAGGGTCTGCTATTCATGATTTGCTGGTCTGAACTAGTGAAATTTATACTGTATTACATATAGGTTCTCCTCATTTTTTTGCAATTGTCATAGAAAACAAGGAATTGGATTCATTTCACAGAATTGAATTTTATCATATTTTGTTGACTGATATTATTTTTTTTCAATTATCGGCGATCTGCATTATTTTTTCATATAGAAAACAGTTTTTATCAGGTTGATCTTTGGTGAATATATAAAAGTGAAACGTACTGTGTACTCCAGAGATAATTAATAAAAATTATGATTTCTTTCAAGATGAGCAAATCAATCAAGAACTGTCACTATGGAAAAACACGGTTGAGTCCCAAGGAGATGTAGTCTTGGGATCTACCTTTGTCACTCTCAGTGGTGAAAGTTGTTATAATCGAGAATGTTCTCTGGGAAATTTTGTAGCTGATGCAATGGTTTACGCTGTAAGTATTTACCGCAGTATCAGAATATCAATAATTTTTTCTGATGGAATGAAACATACAGACACAAAAGCCGGTACTTCTGTGGATTTAAAGTAGGTGGTACCATTTGTTTGTCATTTTGAACTAATCCAGATGACATTAAAAAAAAGCGCCGATTTATCACCATAAATGATAACAGGATTTTGGTTATGGGGTTTGGCAGATACAATAGTTCCACTTATGATGCACTGTTTGGAACCTTTGGTGTAGTAATGAATATTACTGGAGTTTCTTTCCCAACACCAAATCGTTATTTTTAACACCTCGACACGTGTTTCAATCACTAAGTGATCATCTTCAAGAGGAAGATTAAACTAGGAACTAATGTGGAGCTAACGCTATTTATGCTTCACGTTAGTTTCTAGTTTAATCTTCCTCTTGAAGATGATCACTTGGTGATCGAAACACGTGTCGAGGTGTTAAAAATAACGATTTGGTGTTGGGAAAGAAACTTCAGTAATATACAATAGTTTCAATTAACGCGTGGAAAGAAGCACTGGAATTTTCATTATCATTATTTTTCGGAATATTACTGGAGTTTTTTCCCAACACCAAACCGTTATTTTAACACCTCGACACGTGTTTCAATCACCAAGTGATCATTTTGACGAGAAAGATTGAACTGTATCACAACTATTTTTCGGGTTTGAAGGCCGACGATTTTTGGAATTCCTTTCTGACGTTACGCTAATTTCAATGACTCAGTCATCGGGGATTGACGATGTACGAACCTTTGACGAAGCTAGGCATTTGCAGCAGCGAAACGTCAAGAAGGTATTCTAAAAATCGACAGCCTCCACACCCGAAAAATAGTAATACTGAAAATCTCGATCGTGAAAGCTCTAACCATTTTGTCACTGAAACTTTATCCAAACATGTAGATATCATTTCTGAAATTTCAGGGTTTGTAGAACTTTTCAAAGGGATTAGTTTTGAATTGAAACCCGACCACACTTGGCCAGATAGGGGGAATTGAAAATTCAAAATGACGGAAGTTTTAAATATTTTTCATTTTGTTTAAAGTACCTAGGGGGGGGCTATAGGCATGAAAATGTCTTTTAGTGCCGTTCAGTAACAAAAAGTTTTTTGTTAGTCTGAGAAGTGTGAAGTTAGCAAATAATAAGCACAACGTATCTTTGAAATTTAGTCTCTAGACTAACCCCAGGCGGGGGGGCTATATAAGTCGATTTTCTTCGTCAATACTAAGGAAATCATACCCTCAAATGTTATTTTCGGATTATGTTTTTTGTGAGATATCGATTTGAAATAAACATATTCTTATAGTTGGCAAAAGCGCATTCGCCGTTATGCACCTAAAATATTTTTACTTTAACCAACTTTGGCAACGAATTGAATGTCAGTAGAATATTTTTCATTTGTTGTTACTCTTATACCGAGTATCACAGGTCGATCTGTCGATCCTGACTCATCCAGTTGCTTTTTCAAGCTCATTTTGATGAATCAATAAGGTTATGAAAAGATCAAATAGATGACGTCTTCGTGAGGGAAGATGTCATCGCCTTTACTTTCTCAGACTTGTCCTTTAAGGAGAATTGAGTCTAGCAATGCAATGAAATACACTTTGAATTTCCACTGGGAATTTTCTTTTGTTTGTTTTTGGTGGTGTAGCCAGTAGATGAATAAAGACGTTGATTTCACGAGTTTCATGTTGTGAACATTACAAAACCATAACTTTCTAACGGGATTCTCAAAGCACTTCTTTTTACTCAACCCGTACTGATTTGACGCAATTTTGGAATATACTCATCAAGATAAATGAAAAAAAAATGAATGGGAGTTCCATTCAAATGACGTCATTTCTTGAAGGTGGATCTCCTTGCGGTTGAATAATTGTTCAAAAAAACCCTGAAATTTCAGTGATATTTTCATTCAACAAATCATGAATTCATGAATTTACTGGAGATGGAAAAGGGAAGAGATTAACCAACGTGGTATACCTACGTCGACTGTTCAAAAAATAAGGTGGTAAGGTAATACAAACAAACATACATACATACACCTGTATGTATGTATGTTTGTTTGTAACTCTCCTTTCATATCGGAATCTGTATTTGACAGAATTGTCGACATTACTGCTTGATCTATTCGCGGGCAGATGGCGCCGTACGTAACCTCCTTGATATAATTCGAACTCACTGTACATATATGTCTTCATTTGAAAAAAAGTATTTTTACACGCTTTAATTTGCTCCACCTGTATGTATGTTTGTTTGTTTGTAACTCTTGAGCTCGGGATCTGTATTTGACAGTATTATTGACATTATTGCTTGATCTATTCGCGGGCAGATGGCGCTGTATGTAAACTCCTTGATATAATTTGAACTCGCTTCACATGTATTTATTTCTTCATTTGAAAAAAGTATTTTTTATATTAACAAGCGCGCCTGCTGCCTTATTTGTAACCCTTCTTTGCGCGCCTACTGCTTTGGGCTGGGTAGCTAATTTTCAGGCTCCCTCTTCGGAATCGGAAAATATCAAGGTTCATTTTTTCAAACAATATACGGCTGATTGATCCCAAAGTTTAGATGAATAATTTTAGTTCAAAAACACGCTTTTATAACATACGATACAAAAAATGAAAAATAAATATAGTTTGAAAACTAAAAAACACGCTTTAAAAGAACATTGAATCAAAAAGTTAAAAATTCTTTTTTTTCAAATAAGCTCAAAACAATAACGAACGAAAAATACTAGTATTATTGGGAAAAAAGCGTGGGCGCTTTGTGCCACATTCGATATAGAAATGCACTTTTTCAATTAAAAAAAAAGTTGAATTTGTTAAAGTTAAATTTGAAGCACAAACAAGTGCCGAAATTAAACTTCATTGAAACTTTTCAAAAAAAAAGTTTTACATATGGTGCGCACTTCAATGGTGACACTGTATATATGAAAAATATTAGCTTTCAAAGAATTCGGAACCCATCCTTTACTTCCCCCGCAGTGCACAATGATTGGTCGCGATCCTTTGTTTGCAGGCATCTCAAGCGTACACATTTTCGAACCATCAGTCCACCCTTTCGTAACTGTGTTGTGAGTGTCATACCAAGTTTCGTCCAAATAGAAAATTTGCCGCTGTTCTTATCTATATTTAGTTATTTGTTCTGAGTATTTGTCACGCAATTCCACTATTCTTCTGCTTTCCATAACTGCTTGACATTTGTTTATTATTTTAAATCTAAATCCTAGTTTCTTTATCCAATTCTGAATAGTTTTGTCACAGCAGCTCACGTTATAGCCGGAAGTATTCAATTTCTTCCTTATGATTTCAATTGTAGGAATCTCATTGCTTTTGTAAGAGACGTATATTGTTTTTTTAATGATCACATGAAGATCTAAAGGTTTTGGTAATCCCGCATCAAATCACGTCTTGCGTTCATAACGTTTGTTTTTGACTATTTTACGTACAGTTGAGAAAGGAATTTCGGTCAAATCTGATGTTGCTTGTAATAGTTTTTTTCCCTCGAAACCAAACTTGATATGTAGATTCTTATATACATTGAAACATATTCTCTGTTTCAATATTGGAATATTGGAATCACTACACAGGAAAAAGTCTGCGTTGTTATCACACTTGTTATTACTATTAGTACTTGTCCAAGGACGCCACATTCTAAACAAATAACAAAAATTTCAAGTAATAACAACTTCACCAATATAGAATTTCAACACTCAAATCGCGATCAATTTCTGAACTGAACATTGACAACACGACTCTTCTAACCATCCTCACATTCTATTGGTCACCGTAACATGACTTCAAATTTAATTTTATGACTCTTCAGCCAATCATAAAACTCGGTTAGTTAAAGCTATCCAATACGAACCGCCAATTCTTCAGTTCACGTGGACTAATTCATAGCGGGCATTATTCCTTTTGGTTTTTTTTGGCCTTTGAGTTCGCCGATAGCTTTAAGATTACTATATCGGTTACTTCGACTATACTACTGCAATTATGATATTCTGGAAAAGTCCACAGGGGTACAATTTATATCTGGTTCTTATAGTCCAGTTAAAGTCCAGTCATTGGGAATCGGAAATGGATATTCATTGGACGCCTCTTTTCCATGAAAGGTAGTCCATTGGATATCCGTAAAGGGTACCGATTATTTTTGACTTTCAGTATACTAGCGACATTGGCGGAGGGCCTTGGACTAGAAGCTCCATTGCTGTGGTGAATCCAGGTGGAATGCGAAACGATATCAGAATAGGAGGTGAGAAACCTGACTAATAATACCTTTATTCTCTCATTATTCTCCACAGATATAACATACAATGATTTGGCTACTGCTCAACCGTTCGAAAATACCTTTGATATTGGTGAAATAGAGGGAGTACATCTGAGAGAATTGTTTGAGTATACGAGCTTGCCGTACAGATATAAAAACGCCGAAAACAGGTTGAATATATTACAGGTTTCTGGTGAGTTTGATATGTTTGTGGTTTCTCTACGCACTTGATCACATATTTATTCTTATAAAGTGTGTAAAAGCCAAGTGAAATAAATTCATTATTTCGGTTACTGTACATATTTGAAAAAAATCCCGAAACACGTAGAATGTAAATTATAATTTGACATTCTTCAACGTAAAAATGCCACTTTTTATCTACAACCCCCTTCGAATGACAGGTACAAACTCAAATTTGTTTAATGGGAAGTATAGGTTTGTGATATATCGTTTACCGAAATTCGATAAAATACACTGAAAAACAAAAATGTAATGCAAAACATAATGAAATGTAGAATACGAAAAAGGACTATGGACGTTAACGAAGAAGATGTTCAAAATGTTCACCGCAAACGTCTTGGCAACATCCTAATCTCAAATAAAACTGTCATCTTACATTATTTAACATATCAGGCGTGGCCGACCTAATCGCAGGCGTTATTCGTCATTCAAATCTGAAGGTTCAGTTTTGTACACATTGCTCGTCACATATCCCCATGAAAAGAAATCTAATGATGAAAGATCAGGTGATCGCGCTGGCCATTCAATCGATCCTCGCCTCCCTATCCACCGATTGGGAACTGTTGTATCGAGGTATTTCCGGACATTAACTTGGTAATGTGGTGGTGCTACATCCTGCTGAAACCATATCAAATTTACTGGCACTTGAGGGTATCCTGAATCAGGATATAAATTTGTTAAATTTGAAAGTAGTGCCAAATAATTATCGCCATTCAAGTTACCCTCAATTGAATGGGGACCAATGATATGGTTGTCTACAATCCCTGCCCGAACATTAACTCTTCGAGGGTATTGCGTGTGTTCTCTCATACAGTGAGAGTAGTGACAATTTGGCCGATTAGCATGACCGTTAAGACACAAAGTACACTCATCAGAAAATATAACGTCTTCTAAGGTGCATCAAAATCGTCTTCCATGAGCTCCTGAGTGGGTATCATTTTATAGAGTTGCATTTTATTTTCTTTTGATATGTTTACTATCGATGTATGGCTAACGTTGAATGTAGTGGATGCCTGTCTACTCGATGTGTGTGGATTTTCCTCAAAGTCAAGCATCACATCTAATTTGAGTTCATCACTCGTTACATTGGCAGCTCCTTTTTTTATCTGCCCCACATGACCAAGCTCGCGAAACTGCTTCTCTATTTTGCTTATTGTTTCTTGAGATATGCGCGGTAAATTAGAAAATGTCTCATGAAATAGGGGAGCTACATCCTGTTGTGTTCGGGTTTTATCTCCGTAACCAATAATTCGTAAAACTGTTATATTATGCATTTAAAAAATTTACAGTTGAAAAATTGAGGGTTGTGCCTGTTATTCGATGGGGGTTGAAGGTAGGGGTAGCATTTTTACGTTAAAGTATGTCAAATTTCAATTAAAATTTTACGTGTTTCGTGAACTTGTTAAATAAGTACCGTAACCAAAAAAATGAATTTATTTTATATGGCTTTTACACATTCTATATTATCCCATTAGCTCATTATTACAATTGAGATTAGAGTTTCCAGAATGTTCCAGTAACATGACGAAAACTGGAATGAGAATTATTGCAGAAAAATTATAGATAGAATATTTGAGATTTCAAAACGAGATGGAAATCATAAATTCTACCTTATTTTCTTATTTTTTTCTCTCCTTTTATTAATGTAAATAGTTTCATTTTGAATAAATTTTTGTAATCTTGAGAATAGTTTGACTGGACGAATAATCACTTTTGAATAATTAAAACAACGATAATAATGAAGTAAAAACAACAATAAAAATTAATTGGCGCTCCGAGGCGACTTCATTGATTCCAGTGGCACATTTGCTTTTTCAGGTGCAGGAAAACTCGGAAAAACCTGCAGCACCACATCATCTGAAGATTTTGATCTAACAATGTACTCTCTCTTATAAAACAAAATGTAGGGTGTCTCTAGAGGCTTCAATAAATTCAATGCATCGCCAGAACACTTCGTGACACGACTATCGTCAAACTTAAACCAGTCCGTTTCGTCTTTGACCAAGGCGTAATAATGACCAAATCCAACGCCAGAACTAGAGTGAACAATGACTGCATGAATATTATAATAGTGGTCTGCTAGGTTGAAATGTTCATCTATTTCGAACCTTCCAAAGAGTTTTTTGCTTTCGTTAGAGGTTGAGTCTTGTTTGAAAATCATCAGTGTCATTATTAGATTGACTGATGCCTCAGCTATACTAGTTTCCTTATATCAGTCAGTTAGTTTGGCGCATGTTTGACAATACAGTCGATCATCACCTGTTAAAAATTCCATTTTCAGATGATTTAACAATAAGCTTTGCACGGACTGGTTATTAGTCATATTAGGAAAAGCTAGATGAATAATTATGAAAATTTAACTGACAGCTGTCAGATCTTAGTTTTAGTTTATTAATTATTAAAATACAAAATGTTAGAGGCGCAAATGAAAGCTGTAACCAGTAAAATTACACTGAATTGTCTTTTTAATTTTTGTCGAAACGTGGTTGAATGTTATGAAAATGATGAAAATATAAATGTACGCCATTATTTGAAGTAGGTAAATTCTCAAAGCTTACTTGCAAATGGAAATGAATGTAACAAAGCTGTGAAGTTATGAATTTATCATTTATTATTGGTTTCGAAGGTGGTGAGTTATGAATCTGGTCAACTGTGATTGGTTATAGGGACTCAGCCAACAAAAAACGGTCACATAATGATGCTTCTTTCAATAGTCACAGGAAAATTATTTTTTATTTAAGGAAATGAAATAAACTGGAAGAAAATCCTTCTCGAAACAGCTACGTTCATATAAACATTGAATTACACGATAGAAAAATGTTTCCGAAACGAATACTTTTATATGAACACTGAGTTATACAAAAAACACTTTTCTCTATTCAGTTTAAATGAGATATTATTCACAGGACTACTACACAATATAGTAAATGAAAGATATAAAATTTTACATATATGGAATATTGGCATCCTCACAGGTTGAAAACTTTGTATAGAGTTAATTTTTTTAAATTTACCGCTTTCTTCTTCCTTCATTTCTTCGGAAGATTCCCACATTTTTTTGTATGAAGATGGGGAAGTAGAAAGCCGAATCCTTTCTTTCCTAAAAATTATTCTCTCCTAAAAATATACCCTTTCAAATTCATATTTTGATCTTATACCAAAAGTTAAAGTATATGAGGATACTTAAAAACATTTTTTTAAGGACAGAGTAAGCTGGTTAAATATTTACCCCTTCAATGACTTCAAGCTTGTAAAGTCCAAAGAGAGCAGCAACAAAAACGTAGATGCAGGTGGATATTTTTTTTAAATATTAAACATCAGATTTAAATGTTTTATCCCTATGGCAGAAAACTCTGAAATATGAATGAAATTTTTACTTTGATATGAACGACTTACTCCAAAAACAAGTTTATAGCCCTTCCTGAAATATCCTTCATTTTATAACAGTATTTTCAGTATGTTTCTCTCTGAACGTTCACAAAACATTTTCTATGAAATTCAGACCATGTTTTGAAGTTCATAGAACGTTTTCATAATTCATAAAATACATCACACACAATGAGACATGGCCAGAGAGAGAGAGAAAGTACTCCGAATAAAGAAATGCGAACTGGTAATAGAATGCAATTAAGGGTTCTGGAAGGTATCAATTTTGTACACAATCAGGGGGCTGTACTTATGAATGGTGTTTCATTCTGTGTGATGTGATTTGTGTTAATATTGACAATATATAGTCGAGAGAAATAATCCATACCCATATAAAATAAAAAGGAATCAACATCCTGAACAATTATTTACTAACACCACTCTTTTTTGAAATTCCAGGTTTAAAGATTATATACAAGCTTAAGAAACCCGAAGGCCAGCGACTGGAATCTTTGAAGGTTCTTTGTCAAAACTGTTCTGTTCCAGTTTATGAAGATCTTGACGATAATAAAACATACAGCATTGTTGTTATTTCACATCTGTTGGATGGAGGACGATATCCAATACTGACGAACAAAGTGAAGAATCGAACAACTGGACGCCTCGATATGGACGTATTGATAGAGTTTTTAGCACATCGTGATCCTGTCTTCATTGAGACAGGAACAAGACTTACATTCAATTAAATGAAAATTTGACTTGTATTTACAAGAGTTCAACGATTATATATTCATCTATTTAACATGTAGTTCCGATTATGATTCTAAAATACAAACTTAAAGTCGAGAAAACAACCAAGTTTATTCTCAATAGTATTTGGCGTATAGCTGAAAATATTTACATGCTCAAACTCTTTCCCGTTTCAGAACATTCGAGTGATTGAAAAGGAAAAACCCTAATTAGTTGATTTTACATAGATTGAATTCAGAAATACGATTGCAGTTTGTCCATTCATATTTAAATGAACTAAGGTCTATAAATTCATCACAGTGAATACTACCTGCAAAATTTTGCTCTAAAAGCACACATCATTAATTTATCTCTGATTTTCTATGTTGATAAACTGAGTTGATGACGAATATCATTATATGATTCACCCCATCTCAAATGCTTAAATCCTTGGGAAACGATTATGTACAGCTTCAAATTGTCTTTTATGAATTTCATCATAGCAAACTCCAGAAATATTCATTTCTCCAACAGAGATCTAAACAAATAAGAGTTCAACGACTTGGAAGTACTTACATCAAAGTATACACAGGCTTTACTACTTCCAACATTTGGATTGCTGTAGCTGTATTATATTCGGCATGAAGTTGTGTAGAAAATGAATTTGAAGATTTGAATTGAAAGGGTTATATTTTTAGGAGTGATTACTTTTTGGGAAAGAAAGTTTTTGGCTTTCTACTACTCCATCTGATACAAAAAAAATGGATGAGAGAATCTTCCAAAGAAAGGAAGGAAGTAATCAATTTGAAAATAATTAACTCTATATATGGATGTGTAGATCATGCAAAGAAGTAACTTTCAGATCTACATGATCTACACATCCATATATAGAGTTACTTATTTTCAAATTGATTACTTCCTTCCTTTCTTTGGAAGATTCTCTCATCCATTTTTTTTGTATCAGATGGAGTAGTAGAAAGCCATAAACTTTTTTTCCCAAAAATTTGAAGATCTTGTTATCGTCGACAAATACAAGAAACCTACTGTTCGCTATAAGTAATACATATCAACATTATTGATGGAAAAATTAAAGAATATAGTGGACCACAATGCGACCACTGTAGTATCCCAGTTACGTGAAGAGAGAATTTATAATTGCTAATTCTAACCAAAGAACGTCTACCTGATAAAAATCATTCAACCATTTCATCATAGTTCTATGATAGTTTCATGACAGTATAGATATAATCGACCTGTAATTTGCTCGTCAAACTAGATGAAATGAAACTTTCACAAACAAATACATATCTTTGTGGTATTATAAGTCCTTCACACTTCCATGTCATTTGTTTAGTTACCACGAAATCAAATTGATTCATTACATTTATACCTATAACCTGTGGTAGACGTACATCATATCTAAAAGTACATGTACTGTCATCTCGATTTTATATAATAATAATAATAATAATAATAAACGTCTTTATTGTATTAAATGACATATGATATACAAATGAAATGAAAGTGTTGGCGAAGTCAAGCTCAGAGCTATTCTACTCAACCAACAGGGGTTTGAACCCCGATTAGAAAAAGAAAGTTTACAAGTTAGGTAAACGATAATTTTAGTAAATGGCTGTACTTAGTGGATTACAAAAATAATTGAGTGGCGCAGTAAACATAAATAAGTTATACAGGTTAATCACCATCACATATACATTATTGAAAACTTACTAGCCTGAATAATTGCAGTCAATTAAAAGGTAAAATGTAAATAATCAGAATTTGCTATATTACATCATTGTGTGAGTAATAAATAGTTCTTCAATTTATATTTGAATTTATTTATGTTATATAACTTGAATTGGTCAGGAAGAAGATTGTACATTCGAATGGAGTTAAAAATAAAAGATCGCTGAAATATCGCAGTTTTGTGCTGGGGCATGGTCAGGGCAGATCTGTTTCTGACATTTTTTGAATGTATTCTAGAACGTGGAATAAATTTATGCAATAGAGCTGGTGGGTTGGACTTGTTTAGGAATCCATGTGTGAATGAACCCAAGTGGAGTTGCCGTCTATTCTCCATGTTCAGCCAGTTGCACTCTTTGAGTTTATGGGAGATGGAGTCATATTTTCGTATTCCATAAATTAGTCTGCAACAACTATTCTGCACTTTTTGTATCCGATTACTATCATCTTTAGTTAAACAGGGACCATAAATAAAATCGCAATAGTTGAAATGACTCAAAACTAGACACTCACATAAGGTTCTTTTCATTTTAATACTTAAAACGTGTCGATTACTCTAGATCAGTTTGAGGGATAAAAACGCTTTACTGGCGAGATTACTTATATGTTGAGAGAAACGTAAGTATGTATCTATAACTGAACCAAGATTCCTAGCGGAATCACTAGCTTTGAGTATATTATTATCAATTTTCAGTGTCATATTATTTTTTAAAAGAATTTTATTATATCTGTTTCCAAAATATAGTACTTTAGATTTGTCAGGATTGATCTTTAAGTTGTGCTTATTGGATATTTCTTTTATTTTATTCAATTCATCGTTTATAATATCTTCAGTGATATCTAGATTTTCGGTACGAAAACTGATATATACCTGGGTATCATCAACAAAAGCCTGCACTTTACAATTATGAATATTCTTCAGAATATCAGCTGTGTATATAATGAAAAGGAGAGGTCCCAATATAGACCCTTGGGGGACTCCCGAAAGTATGTCAAGCGTAGATATTTTTTGAGAACGCCTTAAAAAGTAATTTATATATTTTTGACAGTTGATTTTCTTTTCTCATTCAATTCAGTACATATATCTTTCATTTATACTTTGTTTTCATTACCGTTTTTTAGTTTTGATATTGATGAGTGAGTATAAAGGCTCTAAGCCTCCCATAGTTCAATCTTTCATAGATATGATTTTATAAACTTCCATCGTTTACTAATTGAAAAAAAAATGTTTTCATCATTATTAACATGTCATTGTAAAGATTCATTTACTGGTAACATGTGACAATTTTCTTTTCTCCATTATAAAATATTTTCTTCTTGCCCAAGTTCTGGTGATAATACTAAAATCATTGCCTCTCCCGAGAGACCTACTTTCACCAGAAGTTGGGTATATTCAACCTTGATTCAATATCCCTTATGTTATTGAATATTCAGTCAGCCAGAAACAAAGTTAACGAATTATCTGTTTTCCTAGAGGATTTAAATCGTCCAGATCTGATTTTGTTGACTGAACATTGGCATGCTCATAATGAACCTTTTTACTTACCTCATTATACAGAAATGTCAAGAAACAGCAAAATTAAGAGCATCCATGGAGGAACCATGATTCTTCAAAATAACTCACTATAGATAAAATTCGTCAACGTGGAGAAATTCAATGATTACTTGGAAGAAAAATCATTTGAATTTTGCTTGTTACATTCACAAATATTGAACATGTATGTATTATGTGTTTATAGAACACCCACATCTGATGTAAATATTTTTATACAAAAGTTAGAACAGCTTCTCAATGTACCGTTAATTGCAACTATTCTGATAGCAGGAGATTTAAATATTAATTTCGCTGACAAAAAAATCTCTAACCACCCAATCACTAAATAACCTTTTAACTTCATTCAATTTGATTATGCATATAGAGTCCCCTATACGAATCTCTCAGTATTCTGCCACAATTATAGATTATTTATGTACGAATTTAGACAACCACTATATTTCTTGTGATACTACTTCAGCTGGTATGTCCGACCACAAAGCTATATTATGCTGCTGTAAAGTGAATTTTATAATAAACCGGAATAAAAGCAAATTCGGCAGATTATATAGTAAAAAAAACTATAAAAGATTTTATAATACATGCCTGAATACCAATTGGGATAATATGAACAATTACCAGGATTCATTCTCAAATTTTTACAATCATTTGGTGAATATTTTCAATAAATCATTTCCGATTCAGAAAATAAAAATCAAGAACAGAAAACGTTAGATTACCCGTGGCATAAAAATTTCAGCAAAAAATATGCGATCGCTGCACTATATTCGGAAGTTCAGTGATAATATCTTATTTGAAAGATATTTCAGTAGATACCGCAGCATCTATAGGCAGGTTGTCGGACAAGCAAAAGAAAGTTACTATAAAAATAGATTCGAACAAGCTGATAACAAATCGAAAGAAACTTGGCAAGTAATTAATGACCTAAGAGGTAAATCTAAGAAAGATTGACTACTCAGAACAACCCAATGTAACAATTTAAAAACCCCTTTATTTCTAAAACGTGCATTCTATATGACAGTAATATTCATGAGCTGAAACAGGTGGTTGTTTCCATTGGAAAAAAGTCGTCATCTGGTTACGACGACATTACCGCAAACATTTTGGAAAATCTCCCAGATAACACATTAAAACTCTTGACCAATATTATTAATGCATCATTTCAATTAGGAAAATTTCCTGATTTCCTGAAGGTATCATTGGTAGTAACTCTATATAAAGGAGGAAATCAGGACGACCCCTCGCATTATCGGCCTATTTCACTAATTCCCACATTAGGAAAACTTATAGAAAAACTAGTCAAGCTGAGGATAACTGTATTCCTGTCAAAACATAAAATCATCAATGAAGAACAGTTTGGCTTTCAAAGTGGTAAAGGCACTAATGATGCAATTTTCTCACTCATGGAAAAAGTTTATACTGGAATCAATAGTGACGAGGTTGCTGCTGCAGTATTTTGCAATTTTTCGAAGGCTTTCGACTGAGTGGATCACGAAATACTGCTGAGGAAGCTTCCTTATTACGGTTTCAGATGAGTGATACTGAGCTGGTTCAGCTTATATTTGTCGGGTAGTAGCCAGATGGTGGAAACAAACCACCGCTCAGAAATTGGAAAAATACATCAAGGGTGTACCTCAGGGTTCAATACTAGGGCCAACATTGTTCCTCGTCTATGTCAAAGATTTAACAAGTATGAATATTTCAGAGAAATTCACACTATTTGCAGACGGTACTACCATTTTTTGGCAATTGGACAAACGATTTAACTATAATAATTTCCAACGATATGATGACAGTGAAAAATTGGTGTGATTCGAATCGTCTTTCTCTAAATATTTCGAAAACTAATATAGTAACTTTCAGATGCGAACTTGACAATATACCCATTGGGAGTAACATCATTGAGATCAAAAGTAGCCTAAAATTTTTAGGAGTACATATCGATAGTAAACTGAAATTTGAAGAACATATTAATGCCTTGTGTAACAAAATGTCCTCTGGATGTTATGCAGTCAGAGTAGTCGCAAATGAACTTGGTTTAACAGCAGCCAAGACTGTTTATTTTTCTTTGGTGGAATCTCACTTGAGATATGGAATTCCATTTTGGGGATAATCTAGTGGTTATATATTTCAAAATATTTTAGTTTTGCAAAAACGAGCCATGAGATATATGTGCAAATCAAAACGTACAGACTCTTGTAGATTACTCTTCAACACTCATGGAATTCTAATAGTGATTTCTATCTTTATAATGGAAACAGTTTGTTTAATTGAAAAATATTCGAACACATTTCAATCTTCACCAACCCATTATGTGACAAGGCAATCCAACAACATTAAGTTGCCAATACCTAGAACATCACTCATAAGAGATTCCATTATCTATAATGGTAGCAAAATGTGCAACCATTTGCCAAAGAATATAACAGAAATAAAATCTTTACAATGCTTCAGAAAAGCTGTGGAAAGTTTTTTAAGTGACAGACCATACTATAATGTACAAAAATTTTATAATGATAATTAAAAAATTTTTTTTTATTCATTTGATATTTACCAGTATCCTGTAGGACTTATATGTTTATATACATATATACAAACTGATTTTATGTATGCCTGAAATATGTATGAGTGAAAATAAATGCACTTTGTTTTTACATATAATTGCATTATAGATTGAGTGAAACTTTGTCCACAAGATCAATCTTATGACAATGAAGTATATTCTCTCTCTCTCTCTCTCTCTCTCTATCATATGCAATTCTCCAGCATATGTTTATTATTCTGACTCCCATCCCGTAGTATGTGTTTGTAGAGTTGTTTCCGGACTTTGTCTAGTGGTACATCCTACTGAATCAATTGCAAATAGAGCTTATGACTAGTTGGAACAAGTTGGAATAGAATTTCACTGGTTCGGACTTCCATTGTCTACTATATGAAATGATTTGAAATCCCTGAAACAACTAAAAAAAAAGAAAAATTAAAAATGAATAGCTGAAAATAACAATTATATTAAGCAAAATAAACCTGAAATGACTCCGAGAAATGACTATTTATAGGTCGTTGGAATACTTTCACTTATCCCTGCTTTCCATTTTCCGCTTCACTGGTTCCGTGGGAGATGACCGTTTTGGCGGGAGTTGGCCATTTTTCGCTTGATGATGGGTTTCCATATGTTGCGTATTTCTACGATGGCCTGGCTGAATACGTTGTTGGACAACATGTATGCGGCTTCCTTGAATTTTCTCCTAAACTAATGTTCCTCTTTGTGCAAGATCTCAGCTTGGGACCACTCGATGTTGTGTTGATGGGTCCAAACATGGTCTGCTATTCCTGATTTGTTTGTTATATTTTTACTTGTAGTTTATTTCACTATTATTTCATTTCAGGTTTATTTTGCTTAATATATTTGTTATTTTCAGCTATTCATTTTCAATTTTTCTTTTTTTTTTTTGTTGTTTCAGGGATTTCAAATCATTTTATATAGTAGACAATGGAAGTCCAAACCAGTGAAATTCATCATGAAACATTGTCAATCACCTTCAAACAAGTTGGAATAGGTTGTCGAATTTGTGATATTAGTTCAAATCAAGTATTGAAATTGTGAGAGAAATTCGTTCAAGCTGATATTTTGAAATTCTCCATTGTTAATTTTTTCAAATATGAAGGTCGATCAAATTCCATCTCGATTATTTGAAATTGATCAATTGAAAAAAGTTGTAAGATATTCTAAAAAGATTTGAACAAGTGAGAGAGGAAGAGAGAGAGAGAGGGATAACATTGAAAAGTTGAGCTGCTGGACGTTAGTTCTGTAGATAAAATAGACGTGATGTATTGAAACCCACAATCAGAAAGAATAGTACGTTTTATTCATAATATTTTACAATATGAACATAAGGCATGAAAATGTTTAGGAATGTCATCAAGTAGCTTAAAAATACACGGCTTTGTTGGATAATCTTGGGACTTCGTTGCACACCCATTAGAATCTGACGACGTAAGCTATTCAAACCGATTTTGAAAACAGTCTAGATTTTATTATCCCAAGTAGTTATGGTTTATGAATCTACGGAAGCACAGAAAGGCCATATATTTTAATTTTTTCCTTGGAAATTCGTACTTTAAAATTCGCAGTTTCTACTGTGAACTCAAAATTTCGTCTTTGATTTCGAAATTTCGTCATTAAAATTGTGATTTCGAATTTAGAAGTCGACATTTCAAGTGGCCCTTTTGCGTTTCCACAGATACCAGTTGCAACTATCATGTTTTAATTATTTTATATCTTCCATATATTGGAATGGAGATCTATTTATCGTTAATGCAGAATTTGGTAAATAACAGTCAAAAATATTGGGTGTTAGTACGAAATCAAATATTTAAGAGTGAACTCTCGAAAGCAATACCTTCTGGTATTGGCCAAGAGGTAATAACTTGACGAAGAAAGGAAACCTACTCAACAAATATTGAGGTAATCAATTCAAAATCAGTTCTTTGAAATAATTGGAGTCTCTTGACATGAAATTGAGAAAAAACTAGTAAAGGTGTTTTTAAACGAGAAGCTGAGTTGATTGTATGATGCATATAGGACAAAACACGCATGTTAAAAAAGTTGTCGAGGCTGAAATCCTCATTGCTTGAAATTTTCCACATCAATATCACATAGGTATATAATCATGCGAAAAATTATGTAGACCTGCGAAGAAAGAAATGGAGATGTAAGTATTCCAATAGAAAATTGACAAATTTTTGAAACTGAATATATTCAGTCTTCGTAGGTCTTTTCATTACGCGAATACTAAATATGTAAATAGTATAAGAAGTAATCTTGACTGAGTATAATTTGAATATATTTATTACTAACATTACAATTCGATTCAAGACCATCTGAAAAGTAATAAACTTTCCTGAATCGAAATCGGAATTGTAAAGGAGGAATTTCTATTATTTACATTTCGTTATACAAGAACAAGATGCTGAATGTTTAATTCTGGTGCTTGTGATGAAAATTATTATTATGGAAAACGAAGTGATTCAGTGGAATTTTTTTCTGTATACACTCTACTATTGAAGGTATCACAACACTTGGTCGTTCAACATCTTGACTCATCTTAAATATTGGAGTGTTGCTTTGAATTTGTTAAAAAATCAACACTGGGTAAGCCCAATCTGATGCTCTTGCTGATGAACAGAATAATTTCACCTAGTCACTATTATTGTTGGTTTCAAATCATTACCTTGAAATATCTTTTTGCGTGATGTTATTGAATTGAATTTGATCACACATACATCATCTTGGACCAACCCCGTGAGATTACAACTAACTATCAACTAGACATACATTTGACTTTGGACCCTTAATTATCCGTTTTGGAATTGGTGTAGTTGAATCGATCAGGTATAGAAAAATTAGGATATACGCCCATTATACAATGCTGCTTAAACCATTTTCAAGTATGTGCAATGGAATTTGTATCCTTTGGTTCGTAAAGGAGCCTGTTTCATTTCAAGAAGTTCACTAGCAACTGGTATTTTCACTGATCCATGATTACTCATTTCATTTCCACTTATTTCAGTACAAATGACGTAATTATAGCAAATTGCAAGATGGCTAGAAATACCATGATCCACGTAATCACCCCTCCCTAGGTGTAATATTTTGACGAAAAACTGGATCTACGGCACTCATGATTCTTTACAAAATAAAGACATCCATTGACAGAGGCGCTAAACGTCCACCAGTGTTTACATTTGGAAACGATTCTTGCTCCATCTATCAACATGTGTTCAAAGTTAGGTCAATCTTATTCGTTGCATCGAGAAATTTCGACAAAAGTGAATCGGTTTAAACATCAGGACTTTTTTGCATCTTTGCAAATTAGATATAGGATATCGTTCCTAAGATCTACCAATCTGGAAAATATTGGAATATGGTAACACAACATAAACTAATATAATATACCACTTAGTTTTTCTGGAATGCATGTAAAATCTATTGGCCCAAAGGTACTATAATACAATTTCATTACCTGTACAAGAGCCTGCTATCTGTCAAGGTTTAAAATTGAGTATTTTGCTACCTAGTGGTGAATGGCGAGATATGTCTTAGATAAGAGATGAGTAGTAGTACTAGAGTACCACCAAGATTTAGCCAAAGCCTTGGTAGATAATAACATTATCCTGGGCGACCCTGGACCCTGGCGCTGAAGAAATATCTGGCGATGACCAGGAAAAATCTACGCTTAACAGTAACACATTTCCAAAACTCAAAGATGAATAATACCGTCATCTTTCACTGATTAGCGGAAGTATCAGTGAGGTACGATATTCTCAAATTGAAGGCTCCTTCTACAGAGTGACATAATGGAGATCATTTATAGTAGTAGTTCAAGTATTACTCACTGTTGCAGTACCACGCACTGGTTCGATTTCCGTTTCTGTACAAAGTAAATAGTAATGCCCATCATGATGCATTTTACAGCTTTTCGAAAATTCATATTTGATTCATTTGACATAATAGTTCCCTGAAGTATCATTCTTATTTTTCGAGTTTTCCCATCAACAAAATCATGGAGATAGATTTTGATCTCTGTTCTTCAGTTTCGTGTTGAATTTTGTTAGAGAAGCCTATGTATTTTTATCAACCGTTGCGCCCAATATCATACATGGAAAAAAATGAGTTGAAGGAAAGATATACAGACAAATTGAATTTAAATTGAGAAATATCTATCAGACCGATAATAATAAAATCATTAGAATAAATACCAAGCGTTCGGGTAATTTTGTGGAACTGTTAATGATAATTCTTTATTTTCAGTCAGACAAAAAAATTGTGTAGGAAGTGTCAATACAAAATACAGATTAAAAAAGAAAAGAAAAGGGGAAGACAGGCTCATACTACAAAACTAATATGAATATGAGTTATTCAAAGAATTCCTGCAACGCATGAAAACATTTTTCTAATAAATAATTCTTTAACGATTTTTTGAAGACAGAGAAACTATTCAAGGCCTTTGAATGATCTGGTGTGAGAATATATATATTTGGACCAATGTATTACGGTCCACATGACGTTACTTTGAATCTAGCTAAGGGCAAATGATAATGATTCTTGGTTCTAGTAACATGTTGATGAAGTTTCAGATTTGTTGTAAAAGTTGACTCATTCTTGAACACACACATACACAGTTCAAGAATATAAATATATAACCTCCTATGGTGGTTATCTAGTTGTGTCGCATTCTATCAAAATGTATTAACCGAGTATTGAAAAATATAGTTTTGATTTTTTTTGTATGGTAATGCAGTCAATTTTACATTTTTTTCTCTTATCTACATCTTACCGACAGCATTTTATGGATCCTCAGTTTATACTGCTTTCATGAAATGAAACAGACTTGTGAAGATTATGGTCAAAATAGATTTATCACAAATTTTTAATATAATATAGTAGGTACAAAATACAGTATGTCCCACTTATCAAAGGTTAAAATGGACAATTCATAAATATTTACAAGTACTTCCAAATTCAAAACTTCCAAAAGCTACGCTAATATTTCTTACTGATAATTCATCAATTCTAGGTTTGTTATCCACATAATGGTATGGGATCATCGTATGTGAGTTATCGTGATATATTTTTCAGTTTTATTTGCATACATACCGTCTTCTTCGAAATTATCGAATCAGTGAATTAAAATGTACTCAGTTATTTTGTGAAACATTCGATTTCAGAAAAAATAGGGACGGTTTAGGATCTGCAACCCTGTATTCAGAATGGTCCATAATGGATATGTTCAAAACTAGAAATGAGAAAATGGTGATTGATAGCTAAAATAGAGCACCCTGTTTCATGAATTGGTCTTCTTTGAAAGGAAACGGTTATATGTATATGCATAAATGCATATTTTCAGTCAACTGAGATAACTGTCATGCACTTCAGAAAAGAAAGAAGAAGATTGAATACAGAATGTGAATTTGCTTGATGAGATATTGAGCTGTGATTACAATAACTACAAGTCTACACTACAGTGCCTTTATTTTACATCTTGCCCAAAATGAACAGAGGAACATTTCAGGTGTATACAGCCGTATCTATAAAGACCTAATGGAAGGTCCCTTGGACATTCCTTGAGGGATATTTGGTACATTCCAAAGAAGTCTCATTCACATTCCTAGAATTATCAGAATTGTTCGGAGATTCAATGTTATGTTTAGGATTTCAAAATAACACATGAATATTATTATTATGCCATTGAGAGCATTATTTCTCATAAGGATTGGGTATGCTGTATTAAGAAGACACTGTTTATTTTAGGTTGATGTATGGAACATTAACAATGGTAATGTTCCCAAGAATATCTGAATTGTTGCTGTGTTTGGATATTGAAGTCTCATCAAAAGTTGGCTCATTGGATCTTGAACATACGTCCAGCAGCTTAGGTCATCAATAAAGTACAGTCAACGTCAACCCTTCTTGGAATTGTGTTTTGAACTATATTGACAATAAGTAACATTTCTAGTCTTTGAAAGTTTTCGTTTCTAATATAAGTGTATGTGACCTCTTCCTTGCTCACGCACTTCAGAAATGAGTACGTAAGTATATTTTCGTATCGAGGTAACGCTAGTTGCACACACACCGATTTTGGACGGCCGACTTTGTACCGGTCGTCCAAATTCCAATAGTGAACCACATGTGGGAACGGGACCTTGCACACATGCCTACCGGTGATCGTCGCCGGTATAATACCGGTGAGCAGCCGTCCACTACCACTGTATCGTCGGCAGTACCGGGAAATAGTGGCGTACATGACTAAATACACTCTTGCATACTCACCGGTTTTTTGCGGACCATTCCAATCTCGAATGCTCGGTGAAATTGTAGTTACTACGTACTAACTTCGTTTTGGTTCGCATTCGAGACTGAAATGGTCGGTAAAAAACCGGTGAGTATGCAAGAGTGTATTTAGTCATGTACGCCACTACTTCCCGGTACTGCCGGCGAAACAGTGGCAGTGGACGGCTGTTCACCGGTATTTTACCGGCGTCGATCACCGGTCGGCGTGTGTGCCAGGTCCCGTTACCACATGGGGTTCACTATTTGGACGACCGGTATAAAATCGGCCGTCCACAATCGGTGTGTGTGCAATTAGCCTTACCGAGAAAAAAAAACTATCACAGAGAATGGTTAACAATAATAATTCAACAACCATCTTTGTATTTCAGTAGTGGCTTTTATGCCTTGAATCAATGTTTTTGGAGATTTGAAATTCAATTATTAATATCGATCTCAACTTTTGATGTTTGCAAGTTTTAATGTTTCAAAGGTCAAATATTTTTTCTTTCTAATATTCTGTTTAAAAATTTATTTTATTATTTTCATATTCGCTACTCCTGTTGGGTGCCATGGCAAATATCAAAATCAGGACGTACGTAGAACATTCACAATCAGATACTCGTTCTAGGGATATCCCTGGGACATACCAAATTGGTAAATACAATACCTAGTTGAAGTCCCTGGGATGTACTACATACATGGGACGTATCGAAATGATATCCCTAGAATATCTCCTTCAGCTGAATCAGTACATCTTGACGATATCCCTGGTATGTACCGTGTCCCGATCATGACTTTTACAGGGATGTTCTGTTCGAAGGATACAATTTGAACTGAAACACAACGATTTCTCATTCCGATTATACCATTTCCCGTTTGACAACTAGTAATAGTAGATACTTCAAAGTTCTGTTGTCTCGTCGTCAATATATCTCTAAGCGAAAATGAAGAAACAAACCAAATCGTTTCAGTTTCTAGCTCACACCTGATTGAAATATTTTGAATTTGGAATTATCATTCTATATAAAGTTCAAATAAGTATTTAGTAAGGCATTTTAGGAAAAGATAAATTGCTTTTTTGCCTGATGGGCCATAAGAAATGTTGCATTTGTGTATTCACACGTCACTTCCCAGGTCTGACGAAACTTGCTGAAACTGCTCCTGACCTGTAATAAAAATGGAGGAGTCTATTAGTTTCGAAATTGAAAACAGGTATTCTTGAAGAAAAGTAATGACTTTAGCGTCTTACTCTCCAAGTAGGCTGCCAAATCTTGGTCTTCATTTTGTATTGCTAGTAGCCTTGGTGTTAAGCCACGGTGATCTGGCACATCTAAGGCTGCACCTCCAGCTACCAATATACAACAGATGCTACGCCATTTATACGCTACAGCCTTATGAAGTGCGGTTTGAGATCTGAGTGATAAAAATAATCCATTATACTCAAAACATTTATACATGAACATTTATACATTAAAAAATACTGGTTTTTTAAATATACACAATATATTACTACTTGCAATATGTGACGCGTTTCGCTATTCTTATAGCTTTCACATATAGTCAGTGGGCATACTTGAAGACTGGCTGTACATCAAATCATCTAAAGAAAGGAACAATTCGTTCAGGCCAGTTGGATTATATCCGTCTGTGGCCAAACAGCCCGAAACCGGTCTACAAGTGTGTTCCTGTCTGACACCTGTCAGATATAATCCAACTCCCTTCGTGGTGTTAGGAGTAGTTGTTTTCTGATAGGTGTCATTAAGCTACAGTGTAGGGAGTTGAGACTGGCCGAAACGAATTGTTCCTTTATAGATGGTTTGATTTATAGCCAGTCTTCAAGTATGCCTACTGACTATATGTGAAAAATTTTCTTTCGTTATATGAGGAATTGGGCAAATTTCGGATATGCGGTTGATTACCTCGTTCACAGGCAGATGGGGCGATGACAAACCTGTTGTTTGTTGTCCGCTTCAGCCTAGTTCGAGAAATAATATTCTGAAGGAATTCGACTTTCAATTATTGGTAATCATCGACTTCATGTTGATGATAGACACTAACTTGCACTGACGAGTGCCAAACAGCCCGAAACCGTTCTGCAAGTGTGTTCCAATAATTGGAGATCTATTGCGGCAGTTGTATCGCCAACAGCGATACTTGCACTGACACTTGTCGTATATAATCCAACGCCCTTCATGGTATTAGCCAGGGGAGTAGTTGTTTTCTAATAGGTGTCAGTCTATTAACTTACAGTGTAGAGAGTTGAGACTGGCCTGAACGAATGGTTCCTAATAGGTAGCCTAATAATAAAGAAGTAGTTTGCTTGATATAGGAAATCCATTCAGAGTAATATCACAAAGATGCCCTCGGTAATATCACATATATGCAATTAATTACTAAAAAGGTTAAGGAGTGGTGAAAGGTTAACATCTAACTGGTGATTTAGTAAATTATTGCATTGTTTCCTTTTGTTGATCTCAAATGCTTCTAAGAAATTAAGTATCAAGCCTTTTTTTCTAGATGTAAAATTTCAAAATTTGGATCAAAAGTATGATTTTCATGAAAAATGGGAAATAAAACTTTCTATGTTTTTTACCACTTTCATTTGTAACTAATTTTGCTGCAGTTTCGTTCAATAAGGACATTTTCAGTCAATTACAAGTGTAGTTCTACAGACATATTTCAGGGCAGTCCCCAAATTTTAGCTTTATGGGTTTTATAAATTTGCTCAAATTATTGCTTGTTTTATAGGAAGTTGTAAAACTGTGTTAAGGAATATTTTATTTTGACACTAGATTTGCCTGAATAGGTTAATGAGTAGTATTTAATTGGTTCTTAATTTTGGATGAGGTAGACTTCTCTGATATTCTTTTTAATAATTTGGTCTATCGAGTTTGGGTCATAACCATTGCTATATGCTGTTTGTTTTATAATACTGAGTCTTTTTTTGAAGTCTGACAGGGATATTCAGTAGTCTGTGTATCATGCTGTTATATGCTGCTGTAATGTCCGTGTGTGATGGTTTACAGTAAATGGAAAAGCTATGTCTATTGTCTATTCTTGTTACTGTGAGGTCTTGAAAATGTATTGAGTTGTTCCCTTCCATTTTTGATGTGAATGTGATATTGGGTTGTAGAATATTGACCCAAGTACTATTCTGTTCATTTACACATTGATTTCAATTTAAGAGCAACCGGTAGACAGCTGTTTCAGCCTATTGGGCATCGTCAGTACCGGGCAAGCGGTCCCCGATTGAAGACAAAATGAGAATAACCAAGAAAAGTACTTAATAAAAATAACTGCGTCAACGCAAGCAAGACATAAGTGGAACCACCTATTGGTGTGACACCCAAGTCAACTTGCCAAGTGACGAAAAAGTTGTACTTTCAGATGCTTAATTTTGAAAAATGGAAAACTAAAAAAAGTCAGTGCCGTTCTTTGTTGTCTCAATATTGTTGTCTGTGGTGCCGACTGAGACGACACTGGATCTAATAATTTCAATTTAGTTTGAGCATAATAAGCGACTTATTACTTCAAACAACTGTAGCAAATTCCAAGCAGATCGGTTAAAGAATATTTATGATATTTTATAAATACCGTTTTTTAAAAAAATCAACGACCTGTATCTCAGAAACGAAGCAACTCCGGATATATATATATATATATATATATATATATATATATATATATATATATATATATATATATATATATATATATATATATATATATATATATATATATATATATATATATATATATATTCATAGGAACTGATTTTCTTGAAACGACCTAACGAATAACCCTCTGAAGTTTCGTACTGTAGTAAAGAAATATCCTGTATAAGAACTGTAGCCCAGTGTGTAATATTCATTTAAACCGAGGAAGCTACAGTGTTAGCGAAACGCGTCTAGAATATTAATAATAATAATAATAGTAATACCAGTTTATTTCAATCAATAAGGTTGTGCACAATGATACAAATAGGTTAAATGTACACTATGATAAAATTATTGTGAAAGACGTCAATTACATAATATATTATGTATAGCTGTATATACACAATGAGTAATAAATAAATGATTTATAAACAGTCACACAGATTGAAAAACTTTAAGTTCCAGTTGAGGAATTCTTCAAAAGTGTCACAATTTTTTTGTAATATGAATTGTTTTGTAATTGTTTAAACACATGAATATATGTTTTTACAATTTCTCACAGTCTAGGGTGAAATATTAAAAAATTTGCATCCATTCACTTCATAACTTTCATGAAACAGGGCAGTACGATGGCGTCCTGGTAGTAGCAACTGTTTTCCTCCAGTGTTATAGTTATGTAAACGTTCAGCCATATTGCTAAATCTTTGTTTAAAAACGTGCACACAGATTTCTAGGATATAGGTCCCTGCTACTGTTAAAATGTTTAATTCTTTAAAAAAATGTCTGCACTAATTTCTAGAGCCCAGTTTTGCCAGTATTCGTATGGCATATTTCTGTAGAGTAACCACTCTATTTACAGAGGAACAATTTCCCCAGTTTAAAATGCCATATTCCAGGTGGGAGTGGAAATTAGCATGATACAGAATCAGCAACATCTCTTCACTACAATTATTTGCCATAAACCTCAAAGAGTGGCACAATTTTCTCAGTTTTGTGCATAGATTGTCAATATGTGGGGTCCAGATTAAGTTTGCGTAAAAAGTTATACCCAGCGATGTTGACATTTCTATTTCACTGGAGGTACCATCAGAAAGTCTGCAGTTTAGATTGTGTCCACGCAGAGTAATTAACGTAGCATTAGTATTTGATGTATTATTGTTTTTTGTCTACTTCAGCACATGTTCCAGAGTATTTTCGGCTACAATTTTCAATGCATTCAGATATTTCTGGGCTACTGGTACATTAGTGTCATCGGCATAACACACCATATGTATATTAAAGTTGTTAGTCATGTTGAGAAATCTTATAAGGTCATTTGCATAAACTACATAGAGAAATGGTCCCAGGATCGAGCCTTGCGGAACTCCTTGAGGTATGTGTAAGGTATCTGAGTAGGACTGATTAAGTTTCACAACTTGCTTTCGACTGCTTAGGAAATACTCTAGAAGGTGCAGGGGTACTCGTCTGTTGTGTTTTTGATTGCGGTAACCACTCTTTGCTACCAAATTATGTTATTGAAACTAAAGTCTGAACCGCTTACGTTGTTCTACTGAGAAACTGGGCTGCTTATAGCTTCTAAAACTGTTTTTATTTTGTAATTGTTGTACAACTCGAAATTAATTGTTTGACAATTACGTGACGTTTTTTCAATTATTTCAATAAACATTGGCGTAACAAAAAACATTAAAAAAGGAAACAAAATAAATATTAATTTCTCAAACATCCCCAGACAGTACGAATATTTGTAAAATTGTGGATAGTGTTATTAATTATCATCAAGTAACGGGTCAGTCCATTCATAATGAAGAAATATTAAAATATGAAATTCTTGCATTGAATTTGTATTGTTTGTTTTATCTTCCTTTGAAAATAAAAATTTTGAACTTTAGTGATTATTCAATTGTAGAGATATGTTATGTTTATTCATATCATTTATCGTTTCTTTAATAAGCCTCGAATATTACAAAAAAAATATTGTAATGAAATTTTAGAAAAAATGTTGAAAAACGTTGAGGTCAGAGCAGCCGAAAATTTTTATAAGAAAAATCCATAAACCAAAAATTATCAAAAATTCGCAAAATATATTGGTCTTTTTCGGGAAAAACAAGAATTGGGCCACCTTAAATAATGAATAAAATGAATTCTGCTTCATCAGTTCAGTACTTACAAATTGGAATCTTTTTCGTTAAGTAAAGATGGGGCAAATCTTATACAATATTTCACAATATCCTTGTGACCGTAACGAGCTGCATGATGGAGCATTGTTTGCCCTGCTTCATCCTTAGTCAACATGGAATATCCTTGATTATGCAAATATTTCACCTAGAAATGAGATTCGAAATGATAGTGATATATTTAGCGAGAAACGAAACATTAAAAAAAATTCTAAAACCTTCTTCTTAAACATTTGAAGAAATCAAGTTTACGATATGAACATACAATGCTCTATATTATGCTAGACATAATCTGAAGAACTAATAAACTATTCAATAAATTGATGGATGTAGCCGGTACTACGTGGTAGGAGATCATAATGAAAAGAGAAATGAAAATTTATGTTTTTCACCACTTTTATTTATAACTAACGTTACTGAAGTTTCGTCCTATATGGACATTCTCAAACTTATACAATAAACTTTATTTATATTGACATAGACATTGTCATTTCTCTTTTCATAATAAACTATCATTATTATAATGCAATAGATACATTCTATAGAATATAATATTTTCCAAACCAAATTTTAAAAATTTGAATTGAAAAGTAACCCTTACGGTAATTCCCAAAGTCTTATTAAAAATGTAGCTTGAAAAAATGAAAAAAAACAAAAAAGAAGTGGGTTTATGGTATCTGTAGACCTAATACGAACGGACAAATAGCTTGCTGAAATTTGGTTTTTATCCGTCAATGCCAAAATTGAAAGTTTCCAGGTAATCAAAAACGATGTATTTTTCGTATAAAACTCATGAATGCCTTTTGAAGTACTTGGAAAAACCTTTATTTTGGTTTTTTATAAACCTTAGCATCAAAATTAACCGAGTTAGCAAGACGTAGAATGTAAAAATAATCCATCAATTGAAAATAATCGTTACTACCTTACAATTCACTTCAAGTATGTACTTTAAATATGACTCGAAGTTTTGACTGGTTCAAGGTGTTCAGTTATGACTTTGGAATCGAAATGAAAAGAAGATTTTTCTATTATTTCAAAAAATCACCTTCTCTTCAAAATAAATCAATAACTCTCTTTGGGTTATTTTGTAAAAATTACAAGAATTGTAGATTGAAATTTGTAGGAGAGATTGAAATTTGCGAAAGAAAAATTTGGGCTTTCTGTTTCTCTATCTTTATATTTTTTTTTTATTTCCAGAGTGAGTAAATGAACAAAGTGAATTTCGACGAATATTTTCAATTGATGTCGTAATTTGGGAGTGATATTTTCCGAAAATCGAGGGACCAATATTATTTTGGTAATGACATGCTTAGTTTTGATTCTGATTTTTACCAAAATACATAAACTAAGGTTTTTCTAGATCTTTCTATAAGTTTTCCCATAAAAATGTTCGAAGTAGCTATTATTCGGTCGGTATTGGTCGGTATCCATTATTTTTTATGAGCTACATTTCCACTGAGAGTGATTTTTTCGTGACAAATTACTCACATTTTGAGTTATTTGCGAAAAATCTTCGAATACATGGGTTTATTGGGTGAAAACTTCAAAATCACGAATGAGTCGGAAAGTATCTACTATCACAAAAAACTCGATAAAAAAATACTACCGACAGTTAGTCAAATTATCCACTCTCAGATTTCAGACGAAACATTTTTCATCTCAAATAAGGGTGTAATCCATCCCAGGGTACCAGGGTAGAAGTGATCTCCAATACAGGATCATCGGTAAAATTTTACAGTCAAAATTCTGGACTATAGAGCCGCTTCAACAAGACACTCTTATTGGGAAAAAATTCTTTGAATTTATACCTCTTCATCTTCACACAAAAATTGTATGAATCTTTCAAAGGAAAGAAGAAAGCAATTATTTTCAAAATACACACTTCACAAGGATGTGTAGATAATGCAAACAATTAAGTTTCGGGACAAACTGGAAGAAAGAGCCCTCTTGAAATAATTACTTCAATATGAACATTGAATTGAAAGAAAAGAAAACTTTCAAAACAAGTACTTTTATATGAACATTGGCTTATTTAAACATCACAGGAGCCATGAAAACAACACCAACCGCTGCAATGGAATTAATTGCTGGTCTGGCCATGTTACGATTGCTCACGTCTGGTGTAAACCTCGAAGTAGGAATGGGTAAATTGTGGCTGGGCCTGTGGCGGGAAGCGGTACTGCACAACCTCTGCTGCAGGCAACCAGTGATGCAATTGAACCCAGGTTTGTGTTTAATAAACCCTAGGAAATACAAATAAAAAAAACATTGAGTCGAATGCTACAAATGCAATACGCATATATACAGACGGCTCACAAACCAAAGAAGGCTCAGGATGTGGAGTGTACTCCAGATCACTAAACCTAAAGATTGATTGGGGGATGGGAAAAATACCAGAGTGGTCCCAACAGAACTGGCTGGTATCTCAATCGCCACAAAAGAAATAACCTGGAAAGGAATTTCTGGCAGAAACATAACCATCTACCCTAATACCCTAGACAAGTCCTATTAGCATTGAACAGACAACGTGTTACCTCAGGGCTAGTACTAGAGAGCCACCAAGATTTAGCCAAAGCCTCGGTAGATAATAACATTATCCTGAGGTGGGTTAAAGGACACGACAGGAGTAAAGGTAATCGACTCTTTAGCCAAGGAAGCGGCTGGATTGAGAATTTTAGGACCTAGCCACTGTCAACTGAGGAAACACCTCCACAACATGGGGCTAGTGGACACACCTCTATACAGGATGTGTGAACAGGAAGATGTAACTCTCAAGTGTGTCCTATGCAAAAGTTTGGAGTTATCGTCAATAAAAGAGTGTGTGGTCGGCGAGTCTTGGCCTACACCTGCCGATATAGAGGAGATGTCTCCCAGAGACCTGTTCACCTTCCTGGAAAGGACAGAATGGACGATGACCTACAATGGGTCACATGTGTCCTAAGTGCTGTGGGTCTACACTTACACTCCCTACTCTACAGATACAAAGATACAGATGAACATTGAGTTATACAAAAATACGGTTTTCTAATGCATTCATGTGAAGGGTTCATTTTGTAATCAATTTATTTCTTCTTTTCTTTGAAAAGCCAAAACATTTCTTCTCCAAAAAGTGCGCCTTTTGGCTTACACTCCTATTGAAAAAATTCCGACATATATCTCTGTTATTCATCATTCTAACTTATTTTATTGTATTCGGTGTAAAAACAATCTATTATCGAGCTGTCAATACATTTTCATTTTGTAAATTGATATAACTACCTATTAAAGACGTAGGGGTGGGGGATTACATTCGTAACACATCAACTGTTTTATTGTCAAGAAATGCAGAAGTATATACATCTTCCACCATGAAATTTCCTGAAATTGGATATTTATTTCACAATGAATTTGGTATTTCGATTTAGTTTGGAAATGAAGCGAACCACTTTACGCTCAGCTATAAAATTGAACCTATATCTTTTCCAAATTACAAAATATTAATGAAACCCGTTTTATTTGCCGAACTTTATCACCTCCAGATATTTATTTGTTTGGGAACGAAGTACTAAAGTGATGTTTAAGGCGAGAAATAATGGAAATGCAAAAGAATCCTGAAAAGTTATTGGAGATATAAACGTTTTTATGTCATTTCTGAAAACAAATAAAACCCCTGTATCAATTCTGATATTTTTCGGAATCATCAACTGCTCACTTTTCCTTGAAACCGATACACATAGAAGGAATAGAGAATTGGCTCAAAATCATGAACGAATACGAAAGAGAGCCGTTATCAACTGTGCCAATATTATAGAAAAACGCAAGGAATCGTCCATTTTATTGAAGGGGTCAGTCTTTTCTGATATTTCTGACTTCACCTCTTCCACTTCCAAACGAGGATAACAATCACCCCGATTCTTTCAAAATTCATTGGAAATTTTACTCCGGGAATTTATGGGTTTTCAATTCCAAAAAAAAAAACTTTCCGAAAATTTGTCGAGAAAAGTTACTGAGTTTCTGAAAAATTCGAAAAGATATCTTGTTATGATTCCGGGGATGTGAAAACTAATAAATGTCAAGAGTCACTTTAGTACTTTGCTAAATAACATCCAGACAATATTTTTAGAAAATTTTCTCAACATCGGTCTATGAAAAAATGTTATCTGATAAGTTGTGAAAAATTTCAATCGATAATTTGAGTTTGTGTAGGTTACTTTATGGAACTTTCAACCTGATCATTACCTGTAAATAACTTTAAAAAAAATCATGAAGCGACAATGTTGGTGATTGTGAAAGCTATTAGATTCTCTTCTCCCAATCCAGTGCCGAGAAAATTATTGATCTGACTCAACAGTGACTTTACTTGGTTTTTCAACAGGAAGGTGATCCTCCGCATTATATTTTGACTGCTCGTCAATATTCAACTTTCGTAGGCCTACATTCTCCATAGCACTGCATCAGGAGAAGAGGCAGCATTGAAAGGTATCAGTATTCATTAGATTTGTCGACCGTTGAATTGTTTTTGGGGAAAACCCGAAAATTTGATGTGTTGCTCTTACTAGAGATTTATGATAAACAATTATAGTAAGTAATTTTCATTGTATCTTCACAAACTACACCGGAAAAAAATTGATGTTCACGAACTTCATTTCCAAAAAATATCACGACATGTTTCTCTATAGCAGTAGCTTTTTCAAAGTGAATAACATACTGAAAACTAATTTTCACTCTAACCTTTTATATACCCCACGTAATCACTAGAGACAACTATCTGTTCAGGTATACCGGATGACCCGGAACCAATCAACCCCCTGTATCTTTGTTGTTGTTCATAACATCTATTCGATGTTATGAAAGTACAATTTAGCAAATATCAAACCAAATATAACATTTCCGGTTTGACCGGAAGCGCATCCAATTTTTATATTTCAAATGGAAAGTATTTTATTGAAGACATTCCTTTAGCGACACGTGGTGTTGGGTATTTCCCACAAGATAAAGCACCTTCACATAATTCGAACGTAGTTCGAGGGCATCTTACTAGAACCTTCAACGACACTTGGATTGGTACTCATGGTCCAGTTCGTTGGCCACCAAGGTCACCCGACCTCACGCTAATGGATATTTTGTTTGGGCTCACTTGAAGAATGAAGTTTATGCTCATAGAAAACCTCAAAATTGCGAGGAACTTGAAGACAGGGTAAGGAGAGCCATCAACGAAATTACTTTGGCTCAACTGGTGAATGTTATGCAGGCATGTTCCGAAAAAATACAAAAATGCATTGACCTTAATAGGCGACATTTTGAACAATTAGAACAATTTAGTCTGTCATAGGTGTTCAATTTCTTTTGAAGTGAGTTAGAAAATTATACTTGTTCCAAATGTCTACTATTTTGTAAGAAGATTATCGAAATAAATATTTTGTTGCTTTTGATTTCGCAGTTTCAAAAATAATAGGTAGACAATCCATTTGATATACCATCATAAGAAAAATCCATTTCGGTCAGGTCAGGTGATATGGGTGGCCACACCACAGGCCCACTACTACTTATCCATTTTTTATTAAAATGATCGTTGAGGTATTTCCGTACCTCAGTTTTAAAATATGGTGATGCACCGTCTTGTTGTAGCCACATTCTAAGTCTTGTTACATATGAAATCTAGTCCAATGAATTCGAAAAGTCGTGCCGAAGAAAACTTACATTTTTTCTTCCAATGTGACGCCCATCCAAAAAATACGGATCGATAACTCTTTTTCCGAGAATTCCATCCCAAACACCCAGTATGCGAGAAAATAATTTTAAAAGATATTTTTTATCGATATAACTGCAAAAAATTGAGCAGTTCGAAAAATTGTTTCCTCTAACAGCAATGGACCGAGGGAATCTTGTTGACTCACCCTGTAGTTCTCACTAGGTGTCACTAGTGATTACGTGGGGTATATGAAATGTTAGAGTAAAGAATTATTTTTCAGTATGTTATTCACCACGGAAAAGCTACTATGATAGCGAAACATGTCGCGATACATTTGAGAAATGAAGATTGTGAAGATGAAATCGATTTTGGTGTAGTTCATGAAATTACTATAGATTTTCATGAAGTAACGGCTGAGTCAATCAGAAAAAAAACCGTTGTATCTTATTAATTTAACATGAGTGTGAAAAAAAGCATGTAATAGAAACACAGAAAACAATATGGATCATTTTTAGGTCTTTGAAATCAGTTAATGTGCCACCTATAAACGCTTGGAAATGTAACAACAATGTTTATATGTATAGTTTGTCATATGTAGGAAGAGCTTTCTAAATATCTATATGAATCTGTCCACTATATACACATCAAAAGACAATGAAATTTTCATCACATATCCGTTTTTAAGCGAAAATGGAGCTCAAATTATTGTAAATCTGTAATCCACCATGTGATTGTGTTCAAGAAAAAACTAAAAATACTCACCACTCTCAAATCGCCGCTCTTAGCTGCCATCAGAAGACATTCATTGGGCCTCTCTTCCAAGTAACTGCAATAGTTACAGAAAATCCGTAGTATTGAATGCAAAATTGAGTAAAAGAACGAAATATCAAAATATAATATCAAATAATCTTACCTAAAAGCATAGTACGAATCTTGATTCAAACCAAACAATCGCTCAGTGATGCTGCATGCACAGTCCTTATTAGTGTGAGAATATAATAGATAGATGTAGTTTTCATTGTAGATGAAGTAGTATATCAAACTGTTTAAAGAGTGTGTTGTGCACGTAGAAAATAGTTCAATTTCATTGTGTTTTCGAAATGAATTTCGAAAAATCATCCACGAGATCAAACAAAGTAATGGACCAATAGTTTATTGAAAAAAACTCTTGGATCAGTCGAGTTTCATTGCCCCTGTTGTGGCCGTCTTTCCTGGGAACAAATCTTGTGGTGGGCCTTTTTGTTTATTAAAAACAATCGGAAAGATTTACGGTGTCTTATTGAGATTTTCTGTAATGTTGAATTTCATTCAAATAGTAACAAAAAGCAAAGGTGTAGCAAAGCATTGGTCTAGCTTGTTGAAATATCAACTCATTCTTATTGTGAAGGTCACTATGTTGGGATGATAATCGACTGATCCAAGCGCTATCTTTCTGAAAACCAACAAGTACTCCAAAAATGTTTTCTGAATACTCATTTGTTTGAATTAAAAACTACTGTGTGTTTCAACAAAGTTGAACCATATCTACATAGATTGAAACATCGATTCAAGAAGTGGAGAACATAAGCCAGACTCAGTTGAAACCAGTAAAAACCTCATTACCATTGAATTCTAAAATTTACTTTTTCCACCACCACAATCTGAAGGTTTATTAACACATCTGATCAATGTTTTCACATTTTAGAGGGTTAGATAGAGTACACATGAACTGAATTCCTTAGTGAGCGGGTGATTAACCAATAATTGAGATTGATATAAATATTTTGTGAAATTGAATTGGAAAAAAGTGGTTTCTTCAGTATATTATGGTAATTTTACTATCACCTTTGTTTCAATTGAATTCGATTATTCAAATCATTTATTGGGAATATAGTTCAACTAGACCCTGTAGATTTTCCTGTGGTGCTACTCAAGGATCGATCCTAGGACCACTTCATTCGTGCTTTATATAAATTCTTTGAGTTTTTGATATGGAAAAATTAAAATGTTTTTCTGACGATATTACGATAAGATACAGTGGAAAGAGTTTACGAAAAATTTGATATAATATGATTGATGATCTTGGTAAAATATCGCCTTGGTCTATTTATCTTTGGTCTAAAAAAGGCCAGTCATTTCTAACTTTATAATTTGAAAAATTCCGGCTATACAGTGCATTTCTCTTATGCCCCCCCTTTTATTTTTTGAACGGGTCAACTCAAAAAATTTAAATTTGGGATAATGAAATTAATGCATGAATATTTTATTTTGAAGTAAAATTGACAGATGGAACTTTCGAAATGGCGACTGGACGTCATCTGGGAAAAAAATTATTGGAAAAGGGGGTCTTGAGACACATATTCAAATACAGTTCCCCTGTTAAATTTTGATCAATAAATAGAGGTCGTACAATATAGTTTCCCAATATTCCTGCCCAAACGTTATTTTTTTCTAGATATTGAGTATGTGTTTTCCGGAAAACGTGAGGGTTGGCGTCACTCCAATTTTTTATAAAGACAAAATAACAAACCTCAGCGGGTTGTTGGAATTGCCATATGGCAGATAAAAAGGAATATTTTTAGAAATATCGATATTAATGTGTTTGTCTTCAGGAAATTATTAAATGTTCCGCCATTTTGTAGTAGGTGAAGATATTGACTTCATATTCTAGGGTTGTGAAGTATTCGTCAGGAGCTTCAAAATGATGTATCACAAGACCCACCTTTCTTTTTAATTTTTTTCCCATATGGCGCTCAGCTGCCATATTGGAAGTTTCATCTGTCAATTTCACTTCAAAATAAAGAATTTATGTATTAACTTCATTATCACAAATTTCAATTCATTGATTTGACTCGTTCAAAATATTAAGGGGGGGGACATTGAAGAAATGCACTGTATACTTGATATGACCACTCATTTTATTTTCGTCTCGTTCCTTCTTTCATAAAATGAACCAAATCTTCTCAGACATGAATGAGACATTATATCATGGATAACATACCAAATGTGGATAACGTGATAAAGTGGAATAACGAGTTTATTTGACAACTGGCTTGTATGAAATTTTGTATGAACTGATAACAAAACCTCAATCTTACTGCCTGACAGAATATAATTTTTTGAAGAGTTTGTGTATTTTTTTAAATGAATAGTTATTTTAATAAATAACATGATTTCTTGTATGCTCCCGCATTTTGTGGAGGATATGTTGAGGTACCCAGTACAGCAGTACAACACATTTATAATACCCTTAACTCTTCCAAAATTCATATTGACTGAACCTCATCTACCATTTGAGTTCTTTTTTCATCGATATTTGTCAAACCAACCAAAGAAAAGGATGCAGATCGAATACTGATTCTCGGTGATCACATAAAATTGGCTGGTAATTTCCAAAATTCACTTCATTCAATAAATTCAGAATCATTACTCCTTCGAAGGCCAAATATCAGAGCCCCATTCTATATTAACTCCACACAAGAGTATAATAGATTCTGTAGTCTAGTTTTTAGTATACCTCCAACAGTAATAAACAATTGGTTATTTTCACAGAAATGACACCATTTCATCGTCTTTATGTTCGTTATTATCGACGGATATAAAATATATCCTTCTATCATGTTTTAGTACTTGTTTGGAGTTTAAGAGCCAACGATTAATTTGAACAAAATAAATTTCCATGAACTTTGATGGTACGTTGAATAATGATCATTTCATCCTAAAGAATGATCTTCTGGAATGGGTCGTATTACGTATTATTAAATATACAAGAGGTTTCCATATGCAGAGGTTATTGAAAGTTTTATGATTGTACCATGAGACGTTTAATGGGCATTTATATTGTAATGTTATGACGCATATGATACGAATAGCACATAATTTTAGGAAATCTGGAATCAAATTGGCAGATACAAGAGTAAAGTTCAGTCGTTGTTTGGAGAATGACACTTGTCAAATTTAAAAAATTATACTTGTACGAGCCCCAATGCAAACATTTTTTGAAAGTACACACATCGGAAAAGTCTAGGGATATTTTTATAACATACTGAATATCATAAAAATAAATGCATGAGGTCGTTTAATTTCGATTAAATTGGTACACTCGACCACCCTGTAGATTTCTATGGGTTGAACAAAGCCTGCAAAAACGGTAACTAATCTTTTATCAAGTTTTTTACAAACTGTAGGTTTTTGGCTAAAATGAATAATCTGAAAGTGTCGAGTTTGTACATTCTATGCAGTTCTTGCTCAGCAATTAAACTGGAAATATTGTGCTTTAACATGGAACGCCATCACTTACCATTGGCTGAGATGAATAGAGCTGTAGGGCTTCTTCAAGGTGGCATGCGACAAAATGATGTAGCTCTTCGTTTGGGGGTCTCCCAAAGTGTTATCAGTCGATTGTGACGGCGTTTCCGTGAAACTGGCAGTCCAGCCGAACAACATCCAGGGCGAAGACGCGCTACAACTGCAGTTCAAGACCGATTTTTGGTCTTAACCGCAAGAAGACAACCGACAATCACAGCACCTGAGTTGGTTAACGTGTTGCAGCAGACGCACCAGGTAACCATTGGTCGTGATACTGTCAGAAATCGACTGTATGAAGCAGATCTCCACAACAGAAGGCCACTTAGATGTCCACCTTTGTCGAGAGGCAATCGCGGTAGAAGATTAGAGTGGTGTCAAGAACATCAAAACTGGGATGCAAATGATTGGGCCACAGTTTCGTTTACAGACGAATCCAGATTTGGATTTCATCCAGATTCTCGTCGAGTAAGACTGTGGAGACGACCTGGAAGTCCACACATACAGAGGTGGTACAGTAATGCTATGGGGCGGAATCATGATCGGCGGCAGAACCGATCTCGTTTTTCCAAATCGCTCCCTCATAGCTCGACAGTACCTCGACACCATTCTTCTACCTATCGTCCGTCCGTTTGCTTGTGCTGTTGGTGAAAACTTCCACCTAATGCACGATAATGCTCGTCCACATGTCGCGCGTCTAGTGACTGACTGGCTCACCAACGAAGGAGTTGATGTACTGACATGGCCAGCCCAATCACCGGACCTGAATCCCATCGAGCATGTGTGGGACATGCTTCAACGAAGAATTACTCCGCATATGGGGAACATTCACACAACGTTTCAATTGAGAGAGCTTTTAATCGCTGAATGGGCAAATGTACCTCAACAAGACATTAACAATCTCATTTTGTCGATGCACGATAGATGTAGGGCCGTAATAAACCAGCGTGGAGGCCATACTTTGTACTGATTCCAATTTTTTTTGTATTATGATTTTTTTTCGGGGTGCCAAAGAAGAGCCATATTTTTTTTTAGTTTTGCTTATATGCGCACTCAGTATTTTTGACCATTTAATAAATTTTGTTGTAAGTTACATTCGTTTAATAATCACCCGGCAACTTTTTTTCCCTAAAGCGATCCAAAAAAAAATATTGCCATTTTCAAAAATATCCCTAGACTTTTCCGATGTGTGTATATATTGTGGCATTCAGAAATCTACATTTGTTGTTGTTTATTTACAGTAATCACAAAAGGGTTTGTATGGTGATGTTTTTGTGAGTATTTGCCCTGTTTCATTGGCCACGTTCACACGAGCATATAAAAACGGTTGTTTGAACATCCGGGGTGCTGGTAAGTAGGTGTTTTTTATAGAGGTATATAACTTTAAGTTGGCAAACCTTTTTCAACCAGCGGCCATTTTGTTAGCTGTCAATTGATTTATATTTAGTTTGGTTTGGTATTTCAACATTAATAGACTGATTCATAAACAACGCTTCCAAATTGTGCTAGTTTATTTTAAAAATCATGGTTCTACATATCGCGCTCTACGTCCATTTTACGGATAACATAATTGTCTATCAGAGCAATTAATTTGATTATAGTCGAAGTAAACGATATTGTGCACTCTTAAAGTTGACGGCACTCTCAAAGGCCTAAAAAACCAATACATAGAAATGAACCGGCAGTGGACTGTAGACTTGGCGGTTAGTATTGGATAATTTTTACTAACCGAGTTTTGTGATTGGCTGAAGAACCATACAATTAAATCTGAAATCATGTTACGGTGAAGAAGAGAACTCGGGGCATGCGGGGATCATTATCGTCTTCATGTCATCAATGTTCAGTTCAGGAACTGATCGCGATTTTAGTGTTGAAATTCGATATTGGTGCACCTATAATTACTTAAAATTTTTGTTTTCTGTTCAAAATGTGGCATCCTTGGATGCCACATTATGAATTTTTCCAGTGTAGTGATTCCAATAGCGATGGTGAACAATACGAAAAAGAGATATCAGTGAATAATATTCGGAGGCATTTGAATACTGAAACAGAAAGAGTATGTTTCAATGTATATAAGAATCTACATCTCAAGTTTGGTTTCGAGGGAAATAAAATATTACAAGCAACATCAGATTTGACCGAAATTTATTTCTCAACTGAACGTAAAATAGTCAAAAACAAACCTTATGAACGTAAGACGCGATGTGCTACAAGATTAGCAAATCTTCTAGATGTTCATCTAATAAAATCATTGAAAAAATAATATACGACTGTTACAAAAGCAATGAGATTCCTACAACTGAAATCATAAGAAAGAAATTGAATACTTCCGGCCGTAACATAAGCTGCTGTGACAAAACTCTTGGATGAAGAAACTGGGATTTAGATTTAAAATAATAAACGTCAAGCAGCTATGCTTGACAACATGCCTGTAAACAAAGGATCGCGACTGATCATTGTGAATTGTGGAAGAAGTGAAGGATGAGTTCCGGATTCTTTGAAATTTCATGAGGACTGCAATGTTGACTATCATAAGAACATGGAAGCTAATATTTTCGACCCCAAATTTGGATACGAATAGTGTGATAGTTCTTGAGAAGAAGCATCAGGCTTGAAAATAATTTTCCAAAATTTGATGAAAAGGTAATAGAACTAATTAAAGAAGAAGAAGTATTATTATTACCGAAAAAGACTGGCAGACAAGGATTAAAAAAGTAATTTTAGTTGAAAAAGACTACATCCACCATAATAATGGTGTAAGTAAATTCATTGTTGATTAAAATGACGACAGTGATAGTGAAACAGAGAATATATGGAAGAGGAATTATCAGAAGCTTTCGAAGAATATTAGTGAAGTGTTTTCGAAGCGATCGATTATATATATATATATATATATATATATATATATATATATATATATATATATATATATATATATATATATATATATATATATGAAATCTGAAGTTTTCACGGATAGGAATATGTTGAACTGGTTTTCCGGGTATTTGATCCGTGTATGTGATACTATCTCTAATTTCACCGACGTTTCGACAAAATCTCATTTGTCATTATCTAGGTGTGCTGTTACGTGTTCAGAAGTTTTGTTGACCTTGCTCAACTCGCTTCTTACTATACTGGTAAAACGATATTCGTTACGTGTTCAGATATAGAGTGTCCATAAACAGGTTGTTGGTTCACAGAAATCTTTCGGTTCTGGTGCAGGTGTTTTCAGTCGCAGACCCAGGACAATATCAACCTGCCTATGCGACTGTATTTCAAGCGAAAATTTACGCTACTGAATTGTGTGCGGAGAGATTGGAATAATCCAACCTCATATAGAAGTCAATAAAAATATTCTCGGACAGTCATGCAGCGTTGGAAGCTCTTGGCTCTTCCCGAGCAACGTCTGAATTGGTAGCAAATTGCCAAAAACGACTCTCCTCGATAGGAAGACTTAACAGATTGTCTCTGACCTGGATTACTGACCATACTGGCCTAGAAGGCAATGAGGCTGCAACTCCCTTGTAAAGGAGGTATTGCCAAACAAAGACTGAACACCTCGATGGCAAGAAGATTTACGGACTCCTGGCAAAATATTCCAGGATTGGCTCTCTCTAAGGCGATTATTTACCCTTTGAAGCTTGATACCAAACAGTTGTTGAACTACAGTAGGGATTAACTACGATGTCTAACAGGCCTTCTCACATATGCATATGAATCATCATATGCAGAGACTCGGACTGTCGGAAGACAGTGTGTGTCACCTCTGTTTAGAAAATGATGAAACAGCAGAGCACACACATTGTTCCCGGCCCGCTGGAGACCGAATCAGGTTTTTAGAATTCGGCAGAGCCGTATTCTTACCATCTGACCTAAAAGACCACTCACCATACAAACTAATCGGCGTCGTTAAGAAGCTGGGTTTATTTGGTCGAGTGTGAATAGGTGTGAGCCACAATAAACCCTTGCGGGTTGCGGTGGAGGGTCGAATAGACCTACTCACTTTGGACCTAACCTAACCTAACCTACTAGACGTTTGAGTGCATTTTTTAAGAAATGAAAAACTTTGGGAGAATATTTTTGGATTGGCGAAAGTATCGACTGTCCTTCTGGGACAATATTATTTCGACATTCGTATCAGAAAATGTGTAAACTAGAACCTCTGACTGTTTCCCAGTCACAATGGAAAAAATCTGGTTTTTTATTCGTATTAGTGACACCATGAAATTCAGGAGCAAAAATAGAATGCAATGAAACCGAAAAATTCTATGTGGATTAATAACCTACATTTGAATGTTTATTGATTTGATCTCCCTAAATCTTTCCCATTAAATTAAATTCACCACTTGCCTTTTTCTTGTTTGAATGATATAAATGAGTCTTTCCTCGCTTTGAAACCTTTCAAATGATATGAAGAACGAATATTTAAAAAAATATCAGAAATGGAGCTGTTTCTCAGGACTTCCGAAAATTGCCGTATTCTTTGATACCACTCAATACCGACTCTCCAATATTTTCTGCAAGGTTTGTTGCAAGAGGTTCATTAAAATAAAACAAATGGTGCAAACCATACTTTATTTTGTATACATGCTAACAAAAGGTTCGGATAGATGTTACTGAATAATAATTAAACTTTTGATAATTCAGGTCATGCAGGTAAATGAAAAAGCCAAAGGTACCCCTTATTAGGACATAATGAAAATATAATATTCAAGTTATTACAGTTACCTAATACGAACCAGACTTCTCGATACGTTTCAAACAAAAAGTGCATGGTCCCTCAAAGTGAAAGAATGAAAAAATCGTGAAAAAAACCTTTGATAAAGAATCGGTGGGATGTTTTCTTCCTTAATTGTGGACAATGTTCAACTCACCCAACTTCTATCAATGGTTTTACGAACAGATGTGTTAGAGCCAAGATTATATTTATGTACCTTCTAATTTTGATACTAGCCTCAGGAGAAACTCGAGCTAACTGTTGGTTTTCCATCACAGAAACAGTCTCTCCCACAGGAATACTCTCTTCGGGAACAGGTGGATCTTCTGGAGTTTCGACGACTTTCGGCGATAAGGGAGGGTGGTCACTAGGTGAATCTAAACTATCTTCTTTGCTGAAGAAAGAAAAAAGTGAATGAAAAAAATATACACATGTCTATAGAATCCAAAATATTTTTCTTGAGACACAAAATAGTTGAAAATGAAAAAATACTGAATTCAACAGGACTTCTTAAATTGAGAAGCGGTTTATATTGCTCAAGCGCTACAAATTTAAGCGCACTTTATCGGGCATTTGCTATTCCAATTGATACATCTACTGGAACCTGGATCTTAGTACCAAATAAGCAAATGTCCCGAAAAACCATGCAGAGAACATCTGAGTGAATAAGGTCATACTTTTACTCAGATTTTGCAAGAGGGACAAACATAAGAGGCCGATGAAACAAAATCAGATACAACTTTGAGAGTGACCATTTGGCGACTCCGGTAGATATAAGAAAACATGAGTAACACATACACACATTATGATGTGATATTATGTACAGAAACTTACACACACACATATATTAAATTAACATTACACACACCGGAGCCAGGAGATCAAATAATAAAACAGACAAAGGGGGGTCGAATCAACAGAGGATCATTTCAAAACACAAGAGGTTAGATTTCAATTTTGGTGAACTGCCATGCAGTCGGTTGAAGATTGTTCAAAAGCGAGGGGATGATATGAAGATTGTAGCTCCTACACTATATATAGGGTCTTCCACTGAGCGCTTTCTATATATAAATGAAACAGAGTATGTGTGAGGTACACAAGAAAAAGTCTAACGGGGTCAAATGGCACGATCTCGGTGGCCAGTTCACATCACCTCCATGTGAGATGACCATGACCTCAAATTGCTCGTGCCGAATATCTAATGTGGCACGTAGCTCCGTCCTGTTGAAACCACATGTCGTTGGTGTCCAGATCATCCAATTCAAGCCAAAAGAAGTGCTCGCCGTTGACAGTGATGGCCTGGATATCGTCGTTCTCTAGAAAATATGGGGCGATGACGCCGCCAGCTCAAAATACACAACAACTAGTGACATTTTCGGAATGTATTGGCCGCTCTTGGATTTCGTATGGATTGGTATCGTCCCAAATTCGACAATCTTGTTTGTTCACCTACCCATTCATCCAGAAATGGGCGTAATCGCTGAATATGCTTTTTCGAAGAAAATTAGGGTCAGTTACAAACTGCTCCAGAGCCCATTCAGCGAATACACTTCGTTGTCTATAGTCATTTACCTCCAGTTCCTGGGTCAGTTGAATTTTGTACAGCTGCAGGTCCAAGTCACAGCGCAAAATTCGCCAAGTTGTGGTCTGCGAAAGGCCGAATTTTGTTCTCATATCATCCCAAGCGCGCGCGACTCGTTATCTCTCAAACGGCGATAACGCCAACGCCCTACACCTACACTGATAAGTCAGTTTCACTCCAGCTCTGTCACAGTTGTTTTTCTCAATACAACTCCGAACAAAAAATAAATATATTTTATCAACTGAACAGGGGTCATAATTACAACTCAAATGTAAAAACAATTCGGAAAGCAATGACCAAATTCATCACTATCAGCACTTCATAATTACTTTCTATATCTAACGGTGGTGTCGGGACTTAAGGTCGAAACTGAAGATCAAATCTATCACACCAAAGACCTGCGTTCAATTCTCCAACGAAAACTTTTTTCATGACGTCATGAAACAAAAATGTGTTGAGCGAAAAGATGTAAGCGCACCATGTGACTGGCTGGTCTGTCTCGTTGTGGGATACGCCTGATCCTGGTTTTCTGTCTGCTTGAGTTATTTATGTTGTGAAGAAGTTACTAATTTCCCCAGTGGTACGTCAGGTAGAAACAGCTTTTTTACTTTTGTGTTTATATTATTGCTCCGTTATTTATTTAATCCCGACTGAATGAATGCCTTCCTCGATCAAATTGCTGCTACTCTATCGCGATAGAAATTCCAGGTCGCCAATGTGATTTGCCACTCTATAGCGATAGGAAACTGTACTATGCTAGGTCGCCAATGAGATTTGAAAATCATACGTTATTTGTTAAAACAACGTACCACCGATGGAGGGCAAAACTCTTCCATCACCTGACACCGAGTAGAAATTTATTTAAAATAATCTTGATAGCATCTACCAAGACAGTTCAGATGGGTTTAGTCTGGGTCTCAGTTCCAGATCCAGTTCCTGCTCCGTTCGAGTCCGAACTCCAGTAAATAAAGGCAAACCGGTAGACAAAAAAGTAAGTGGATAAAAAGTAGTGTTTCTCAGTTTGTTTGATACTTCGGCCGTTTTATATGACCGTTTTATATCAAAGGCCGTGTGAAAACACCCTTGATAGCGAGTGGTCAATTGTATTGATATTTTTTATTCTTTTATTTTGAAGAAGGCCGTGTGCTGAACACCCTTCATATTGATATTGTTGACGTATACCGAATAACGTAAACATTTACATGGGTCGTGTGATGAACACCCCACATTCTGAATAATTATTATACCGGGTGTACCATTATATTGTTGTTATAATTTGTCGAGGGCCGTGTGCCAAACACCACTCAAGTTGATACCACCGTATATTGCTAGTTATCTGTTTTGAAATGAGAATCACGAATCCTCATATAAGAGTTTTGAATGATCTTAGCACTTGTGCTTGCGCACCATTTGCCGTAGTCTCCTAACGGTCTGTCGATGCTTGGCATGATGAATGCGTAACCTTTGTCCACTTTTTTCCGCTTGTAAAAATAGTAATAGATTGATTTTTCTTGATTCCTGTATTGATGTGTTGAAATAAATTTGAAAACGCTTGATTTATTTGTTTCATTTTACTTCTAACTAAAAGCAGCAGGTACCCAGGACTCGAACCCAGGACGGCAGTTAAAGCCTGCCGTACTGGCTACAGTTGATTTAGCCAATACCATAGTGACCCCTGGTGTATTACATTTCTTCGATGACGCTACCCGGAGCACGTGGATCACACCACGCTGAAAGCTGGCGCCGGAGGCAACCCGTGACCTGAACTCGGCGTCAAAGTGACCAATAACGCGTAAAGAGCGTTACAATGTCCACAGAAAATCCAAATCTCCTGTCACGATGTTCTGAGATGCAGAAACATGCGCTCTGATTAGCTGGCGAGCTGGGTGACAGTTTGAGGTCGCTACGTGACAATTTGGTACACTCTGATTGGCTCACCTCCTAGCTAGCAGGGTGACAGCACCACCTGATAATTTGGTGCACTCTGGTTAAATGAGCGAGCTAAAAGGCAACTTGACTGGTGTGATGACGTCACTGTCTGCCTGAATTTAGGATATTTCAAGGGCTAGTTGCCAACTGTTCCAGAGTCCATTCAGCGAACACACCTCGTTGGCTATAGTCGTTTACCTTCAGTTCCTGGTTCAATTGAATTTTGTAAGGGTGCAGGCCCAAGTTACGATGCACAATTTGCGAAGTCGTGATCTGTGAGGGACGCAAAATCGATTGCCTCGGATTCTCCTGCATACTTTCACAGACAGCGATCATGTTTTCGGCAGGTCTTGTATGTTTTCGACACACGGATATTGATCGATCGTTTACTGAATCAGTGGACTGTTCACCACATTGCGTTGTCCGAACAGAACACCCATTTTGATGAAACAATTTTATTATCTGCACGTGTTATTGAATGCTATATTCATCCATGGTGATTTGGCAAAACATACTTACTGGCAACTAACTTGACAGATGTATCTTCCACAACAACAAAGTTCGAAAGTCTCTGTTGGAAGATCTTATGTCTTATAACTGTTGGTCAAGCCGCTCCACAATTTTGCTATTTAACACCTTGCGTGATGATAGATTAGAGAGAGATACTGAAAGATGAAATACTATATGACCTAAATTATTCCATCTTTCACAATATTTATCTTGCTGATTTGAAGTATTCCATCGCCAGCCTCCTTTTTTCCAATTCTATAATTGTTTCGTACTAGGCTCCGGGGAGATATGATAAATGGTGACATGAGCAGTTCACAGTTCAGTCAGTAGTAGATACTTGACGTGACAATGAGTCACTGAAAATCAAACGTCCTAAAACATCAGTCTAAAGTAGACTCTCCACGTATAATCAAGTGAGTAATAAAATACATTGAAAAGTGTAGTCTGTCCTGAATATAAAAGGAAAAATGGTCTACATTTCCCTTTTAGGAAAAGCGAAGTTGTTATGCGGAAACTTTCATTTTCGAAAATAACCACCAACGACCAACTGAAAATACGAATTGAAGGCTAAATAGTGAACAATTTTCAATACTTTGTGGATTTAAGAATTGCACAAACACAAGTAGTCTTTTCTCAGAACGAAACTGATACAGAACTTTACACAAAGATAATTTAATCATTTGGATAGATTATCGGGACCTTATAATTTGGGCCAGATTGATTCGAAGAGTGCTCGAAGGAAGATCGAGAGGAACGGGGGAAAAGGTGAAGTCATGTTCTTGTTGATTGTTTCTCTTCATTCATCTACATGAGGTGGGCATTTTGTTTTATTAGCTGAATAAAGTAGATTTGTTTATCTTTCAAATCCTCCGAGTTTTATTAGTTGATGAAGGTTTACCTTGGTAGTCGAGAATATACCCCAATCAAGAAAATATACACCTTGTTTGAATTGAGTATATTTTTAGGAGAGAATGATTTGTAGGAAAAAGAACGGTTTTGGCTCATTCACTTCTCTATCTTTATACAAAAAAATGTAGGAATCGTCCAAACTCTTCTTAGGAATTTTTATTGCATGAAGACGAAGAAGTAGAAAGCCAAAATCTTTCTTTCCCAAACCTGTTTTCTAAAATTATCTGTATGCACCAGCTGTGAATCTAGAAGAACCCAGTGTTCCTTATAATTATTGTCATTACCTGTATTTCATCAGTTCGGACTTACATTGTCTAATATAATATAAATTGATTTGATAACCCTGAAAAAAATCAAGAAGATTAACCGAAAATAACAATTTTATTGAACAAAAAACTGAAATTACAATGAAATAACATACAATAACAACCAAACAAATGAAAATTGAAATATGAAAAGCTGAAAAAATTAAAAATATTATTAACAAAAAATGAAAAAATTTAAATTAAAAGATTTCAAACCAAGTTATATCACAACGTTTCGATTGTTAGTATCCACAATCGTCTTCGGGTGATAATTGGACTTATTCCTCCGAGATCTGACTATTTATAAGTCATTCGAGTGCTTTCACCTATCCCCTCTTCCCTCTTCATTGCTTTTGGCGGGAGATGACCGTTTGGCGGGAGTTGGTCGTTTTTCGCTTGATTAGTTTCCATATGTTACGTATCTCTACGCCAGCTTGACTGAATGCGTTGTTGGACAACATATACGCGGCTTCTTTGAATTTTCCCCTAAACCAGTGTTCCTCTTTGTGGATGATTTCAGCTGGAGCCCACTTGATGTTGTGTTGATGAGTCCAAACATGCTCTGCTATTCCGGATTTTCTGGTTTCTCCTCGCTGTGTGTGTTTCTTGTGCTCAGCAATGTGAACTTTCAATGACCTCTTAGTTTCATCGATGTATGATTCTCCGCACTCGCAGGGTATCCGGTAAATGCTATTCTTGGAATCGCAGCCTGCGTTTGGTGGCCTGGTTTTCGTAAGGCTGCTACGGATAGTTTTCCCAGATCTGAAGCAGGTCCTGCTTCAGATCTGGTTATACTTACCAGGTTATACTTGGACCCAATCCGTCTTATTCTTTCCTACATCCTCTGATGTAGGGAAGTGCAAGTACTGGTTGCTTCTCTTCCTTGTGAAGTTCTTGCTGTCTTCTAGCTAAGGCCTGTTCTACCATCACTTTGGAGTAACCATTCAATTTTTTGTTAGTAATATTTTTAATTTTTTTCAGCTTTTATTAATATTTCAATTTTTATTCGTTTGGTTGTTGTATGTTATTTCTTTGTAATTTCAGTTTTTTGTTTAATGGAATTGTTATTTTCGGTTAATCTTTTTGATTTTTTTCAGGGTTATCAAATCAACTTATATTATATTAGACAATGGAAATCCGAACTGATGAAATACACCACGAAACATTGTCAAACACCTTCAAATAAACATTGTCATTACCTGATGCGCATCTGAGGAATGTTATATGGCGCCTGAAAAGAAGTGGGTGAGGGGTTTGCTGTTTCATCTTCTGGAGTTGGGGGGACGGTTTCTTCTTCATATTCAAGAATATACAAGTTTTCCACAGCGATATCGAAGACAAAATGCAAACTCTCTTGCGCCTTGTCGATGCGGAAGAATCTTTCGGCTGTACAAGCTGAAAAAGAGAATGCTGACTGTTCTGGAAAATTTGTGTTCATGAATACTTACAGTCGATGAAACACCAATCTGAGCATATCATTTGGTCCTTGTTTTCTTCAAGAATTTTGTTTATCATTGCTCTAACTTGCTCTAAATCAGATACTGGGTTCACTTCTATCCTACCAATATTTATTGCTGAAAAATAAAATGAACGACTGTTGTTGAAACTCAAGCGTTGGATTTTTGGCGTGCGCTGATCTGGATATGGACAGGCAATCAGTAGCCAAAAACACTCAACGCCAGTAGCCAAAAAGACTCAACGCCAATAGCCAAAAAGACTCAACATCAGTCTTTTGCACTTCTATTCTATGGAAATTGAATTATTTATATTTGATCAATATACCAGGTCTGTTTAAACAATGAATGGAATTCTCGTTTTTCTCAAAAAATATTTATTTCTTCATCAGTTTCTATTTTGTCCACTTAGAAGTAGTCCCACTCGGGTATAGAACACTTATGCTAGCGTTTCTTCTAATCCTTGAAGCAGTTCTGATGTGCACTTTTCGGTATGTCTTTGATCTCCCCCAGGGATTCGGCTTTTATTTTTTCAATCGTCGCGACGCGAAACGCCGTCTTGCATGGGTCTTTTCAATGTTGGAACACGAAAAACTCACAGGGGGTCACATCTGGTGAATACGGTGGCTGAGGCATGATTATGGTGTTTTTGGCCAAAAAATCAATCAATGACTTTTGCATTATCATAATGCAAAGGTCATGAATTATTTCTCCACAATACGCGACGTTTCCTTCATATTGCTTCTCGCAAGCGGCGTATAACTTCAAGATAATACTCCTTATTAATCGTAGGACCATGATGCACTCCGCCACGGTAATCGAGGAAAACAATGAGCAAAATATTGACATTTGATCGAACTTGAGGTGTTTTTTTGGTTTTGGCGTGCTTTTTATGGACTTGACGTGCTTTTTCTGGCTTTGACGTGCTTTTTTGTTGTTGGCCTTTCTGTGCTCGTTCACTGGAACTCTACCATAATCGAAATATCAATATCTCTCCGTTTAGAATTACGTAGACAGCTTTCTATCAGAAGAAAGGCATTACACTCAAAAAGTAAATACATTGCTCATTCGTTTTCGATTATAGCCAAATTTAACGTTGTCTCGGGGTTGTTAACGTCACAAGTCGGCTGCGTCATTATTCGCCATGACTAGGAATCATTACTGTTGTGTTGAATTTGAAACGGCCACAATGAATCTGATATATTTTGATGTTTCAATAGCAATGTCGCATTCGAAAAATACTTTGCATACCTGGCGATGTAGTATAAAGGGCTATTTAGGTCAAGGACGCCTAGAACAGGGGTCGGCAAGTAGTTTTAGGCGGGGTCCGAATACTGTGGAAACATTTTAACGAGGTTCATAGAAAAAAACAAATTTTAATTAAGAAGTGCTACATATCATTTCGGTTTCAAATCACATTCTGAATTATAAAAAAAAATACAAGACCTCTTATTAATGACAGAAACTACACTGATGGTCTTGAGCCAGTTTTTTATAGTTTGGTTTTCGAGAGAGACAGCAATTTCGATATTTGTTTTTCAAAAAATTCATCTTTGAAACAGATGTTCCACATATGTATGCCGAGCCAAATATAGTGGCCAAATTTATAGCTAGTCTTTTACAATTTTCATATTTTTCTGGGACATTGTGGCCCAAAATTCTTCAGTGGATAACGTTCTATACATTTGCAAAGATACATCTTCTTGCAAATCAATTATGCCCATTTGAAGTGATGGCTTTGACAGATTGAACAACTTAGCAGCCACATTTGTTCATTTTGCCGCTGCATCAATTGCAGGCTAGATAGAAAACTTATCAGTAGTTGGTAAAATAGGCAACTTGAAATAGAATATGTTAGATTTTATTTGTGTTATTTTGATTGATAAAGGTATGGTATACCTCATCTACGAATTTTGATGTGTATAAAAATGGATGCTTGTTGGTTGGTTGGTTGTTTGGTTGGTTGTTTGGTTGGTTGTTTGGTTGGTTGTTTGGTTGGTTGTTTGGTTGGTTGGTTGGTTGGTTGGTTGGTAAGGGATAAACTTCTACATCGCTCAACCGATCGTGATGAAATTCGACATGTATATGTAATTTTTCATAAAGAAGGTTTATAGGATATCCGTAAACGGATCGCGGTCCGGCTGTTGCTGACCGCGGCCCTAGAACATCAGTAACCGATAAAAATGTTGAAAAAGTGAAGAAAATTGTTTTTGTTTTGGAGAATCGTCGAATCACTATTAGAAAAGTTGCTGAGGATGTAGGAATATCGGTTGGCACATGTCATACAATCTTTTTGTACATTTCGGGCATGAAGCGTGTGACAGCGAAGTTCGTTCCAAAATTGAATGCATTTTGACCAAAATAACCGTTGCAAGAGTATCGCTCAGGAATTGTTGAAGGAGATCAATGACGATCCTTGAAAGGGTCGTAACTGGTGACGAATAATAGGTATATGGTTATGACATCGAAATCAAAGTCCAATCGTACATATGAAAGAGCCCAGGAAAGCAAATGTAAAATGTGTTGCTTACTGTATTCTTCGATTACTGTGGCGTAGTGCATCGCGAGTTCTTACATGGTCATACGGTCAATAAAGAGTATTTTCTTGAACCTATGCGCCGCTTGCTAGAAGTGATAAGAAGGAAACATCTGGTATTTTGGAAAAATAATTCATGGCTTCTGCATCACGATGATTCAACTGCCCACATGTCATTGCTTGCAAGTAATTTTTTGGCCAAAAACAACACCGTAATCATGCATCAGTCACCGTATTCACCAGATTTACCCCCTTGTGACTTTTTCCTGTTCCCGAGATTGAAGAGTCCCATGGGAGGACGGAGTTTTGCAATGATTGAGGAGATCAGATCTGCTTTGGGAATTGGAAAAACCGTTTGGACAGGTGTATCATATCTGAGAGGGCTACTTTGAAGCGGACAAAATAAAAAATTGATGAATGAATAAATATATTTGAAAAAAATGAAAAAACACTTATTTTTTAACAAACAGCGTACACACAAATCGAAATTCGAACTCACCGGCTTGAGCGAGGAGATCTTTATCGTTGTGAAGTTGCTCGTAATCGGCCATGGTCAATTTATGTACATTGAGTTTGAGATTGTCTAATGCAGTTTGAGTCGGGATCGATTTCCCGTATTTCCGTTTCGCGAGCATTGGCGCCTTGTTCAAGTGGGTTAAAGTTATCACGGATGGAGTCAACTTGCACGCCTCCCCATCCACTTGCATCGGGATCGTCTTCGAGGTGATTATCTTCGCCGATCGGCACTGGGTTATGCATGTACCGTGCCCGCCCGCTTGCAGGAGAGGCTGGAATTGAAGCACGTATTTTGTGAAAAGTTATATTTAGATTTACTGGATACAACATCCTACTGAGATTTTATCTGAAACCGTTTCAGAATAATATAGACATTTTCCAAAGGAACTTCCTCACTTTTCGCGAAAACACTATGGTTCAAGCGTGGGTATTTCAACCATTGACAATTGAATGAGAGACTTAGAAGGGATAGTCTCGCTTACAAGTTGAAATTTGTTTTGAATACGGGGGTGATTCTAAAAATACCCGGTGTGACCTAGAGATAGCGGTAGTCGTTTGAAAAATATCAGTGCATTAGAAAGTACACAATCTATAAAGCATATAGTGCATTTCTTTAATGTCCCTCCCTTTTATCTTTTGAACGGGTCACCTCAAAAAAATTGAAATTTGGGGTAATGAAATTAATGCATGAATACTTCATTTTGAAGAGAAATTGACAGATAAAACTTTCAAGATGGCGACAGGGCGCCATCTGGGAAAAAATAAATGTAAAGGGGGGTCTTGTGACACATCATTTTGAAGCTCACGACGAATACTTCACAACCGTAGAATATGAAGTCAATATCCTCACCTACTACGAAACATTTAATAATTTCCTGAAGACAAACACATTAATATCGATATTCCTAAAAATATTCCTTTTTATCTGCTACATGGCAATTCCAACTACACGATAAGGTTTGTTAAGTTATTTTTTGTGGGCTTTACACAAAATGATAAGTTGTAGAAATTTATCGTAACGATCAGATTGTTACAATTTATCGTTGTGTGTGAACGGCAGGTTGTAGCGATTTATTGGGATTGGAGTCGATGGTTGAAGCCGACCGGCATCAATTTCTGGGAATCGTAACGATGTGTTGGAACGTGTAACAGTTGCACCAATTTATCGCTACGATTTCACTCAGTATCCATTTGAAAATCTGTTTTAAAATCGGTTTTTCCGTTAATCAGCTGTCGCCCACATACGAACGACAACTCTCAGAAGTTGAGAAACTTGTGCGAGCTAATGACTAACGAAGTCTTACCTTTCAACGTGTGATTCCTAACACGGTTGCAGAATCATCCCAGCTTCAACCAGATGAATTCTCTCGAGAAAAATATCTGGTCGAGGCGGGAATCGAACCCATGGTCTTCCAATCGTGAGTTGAGCGCACTACCACCGCGGCCAATTCCGTTTGCAGATAGGAACACTGTTGTAAAAAACTTAACGCGTTGCGTACGGTTTATGAGAAAGAACTTTTGAAAGTTGCGAGTTCGGAGAAATTTGGGGCTGGTGCGAATGACATCTACAAACCTAGTTTGTGGTATTTTGACCGTCTTCATTTCTTAAACGACCAGGATTTTGCAAGACCAAGTAAGTCACATTTGACAAGAAATCGTTACAATTTATCGTAACGTGTAAACAGTGCTCCATTCTTTCGATTTGTTGGAGCGATAAATCGTTCAATCAATTGTTACGATTTATCGTGGCGTGTAAAACTCCCTTTAGTTTTCGGTTTTACTAGTAGATAGCTACCATGTCAACAATCTCTAATATAGTCAATTCTCGTCCATTGGAAGAAAAAAATGAAGCGATTTTTCTGTACGTTCAGACGCCTAACTTTCACGAGACCGAATGAATTTTCAATGAACGTTTTCCGAATCGTCCTATCTGTAGAAAATATTTGAGGGAACGTGTATCCAAATTCACAACTACCAGTAATGTACATAACAAAAAGCCCACTGGTCATCCGTCCATTTCGGAAGAACCGCAAGGGCAAATAATTGGTGAGATGGTAGTATATCTTGAACAGTCTACTTATTCCGTTGCGAATGTTTGTGACGAGTCTCCTTCTACTGTGTGGAAACTTTTGAAGAACAGAATTCTGTGAAATCATGACGGAAACCATTGCAAGGTATCCTACCTATCTCTACAATATTTGTTTTAGTGACGAATGTACATTTTTTTCAAACGTCAATGGTCACAGATAAAATTGCCGTTATTGGGGCGACACCAACACTCACGTTTTTAGGGAAATACATACCCAATATTGAGAAAAAATTAACATTTGGGCACGAATATTGGAAAACCATATTGTAGAAACTCTATTTATTGATCATAATTTAACAGGGGAACTGTATTTGAATATGCTGGAAACTACTGTTGACCCTCTCATCACTGAAATCGTCGAAGCGAATCCTAATGAATTCGATTTGAATATTATATTCCAACAAGATGGAGCACCACCACATTATTCCAGACAAGAAACTATTTGGATACAACTTTTCCCAATCGGTGGATTGACCTTCGAGGTCCTACAGAATGGCCAGCCCGCTCGCCAGATTTGACACTGGACTTTTTTCATGTGGCTATTTGAAGCAAATGGTATGAGAAACTTAACCTGCTTCAATATTGGATATACGGGAGAGAATAATAAATATTTGTAGATATATTGACGTGACTGTGTTCTAAAATGTTCTGCATGAAATATCGGAAATATGTCAAGAAGTTCAATGTAACCATTTCGAACATCTTCTGAACTGACCTCAAGCTCATTACTTTCAAGATGGCGCCCAGTCGCCATCTTGAAAGTTTCATCTGTCAATTTCACTTCGAAATAAAGTATTCATGCATTAATTTCATTATCCCAAATTTCGATTCTTTGAGTTGGCCCGTTCAAAAAATAAAAAGGGGGGGGGGAACATTAAAGAAATATACTGTATAGTTTCTCTAAATACACAGTGGCTAGGTTATACGATTTTTATAAACGCAAATTGAAACTCGTTAACCCTAACTTACTCACAAGCTGATATGTTGTGAGACCAACAACCTCGATGAGACCATCCTCCGTGCTAGGTTCTATACCGCCCAGTGATCTATTCCACGGACGAGTGCCACCTCCATAACTAGAATTAAGACAATTATTATGATAAGAAACTGTTGGTTCACTAAGAAAATAGTGCATTTGTCAACAAAATGAAAATAAATCGATATGAAAATTAAAAATAATTATTTCACCAGATGGATGTAGATAGATAGACCTCAACAGTTTCCGAAAAAAAAATTCAAGTAACACTTCATTATGACACTTTCACTGGATAAAAAAAAACTAATTAAAACAGTTTATTGTTGAATGATTTTCACTATAAAAGGGTTTTACAAAAACCGCTACATTTGTTTCGCTATATAATTGCTTCCCCAAGCGTAAACTTTACGCTTGACACCTATCAGAAAACAACTACTCCCCTGGCTAATACCACGAAGGGCGTTGGATTATATCCGACAGGTGTCAGTGCAGGATTTTTTACTGACGTTATTCCTGCATATGGTGTTGGCGCAGGAAAAACTTCAGCGAAGAATCCTGCACTGACACCTGTCGGATACGTACGAGGCCTTTTATATTTCGGGATTAGAGAACAAAAAAAAATATTAATCATCAAAAATCACTTCATTGTTTTTCAAAATATTCCCGATGAAGATATATACACTTTTGCATGCGTTTCAACCAATTGTCGAAGCACTTTTGCCACTCTGATTGAGGTATCTCCAAAACATGCATTGTGAATGTAGTAATCGCTTCTTCAGGTGTCGAAACACGTTGACCTCTCAGTAAAAAGAAGTCATTCGGTGACAAGTCAGGACTATACGGCGGGTGCTCAAAAATGCAGTTGTTGAAGCCGATTTGTGAGAGCTCGCATTGTCGTAGTGAAGAGTGATCCTTCTTTGGCGGTAGGTTTTCCTGATTTCTGTTACTGTAAACAACATAAGTAGCGCGCGTATGTCAAAACGTTCTGAGTACGTATAAGCTCAAAAATGTCCAACTTTACGCTAGAGCTGTCAGTTGTCAGATTGCAACACTAGGGTTGCCAAATCCCGAAACATTAAGGAAACCTATCGTGTAATCCAACGCCCTTCGTGGTATTAGCCAGGGGTGTAGGTGTGTCAGATCATTAACTTACAGAGTGGGAGTTGAGACTGGCCTGAACTAATTGTTTTTTTAGATGATTTGATTTATAGCCAGTCTTCAAGTATGCTCACTGACTATGTGTGTAAAGTTTTCTTTCGTTATACGAGAAACTGGGTAAATTTGGGATATGCTGTTGGTTACGTCGTTCACAGGCAGATGGAGCGATGACAAATTTGTTTGTTGTTCGCTTCAGCCTAGCTCGAGGAATGATGTTCTGAAGGAATTCGATTTTCAATTATCGGAAATCATCTGTTGATGATAGACACTACCTTGCACTGACGGGTGGCCAAACAGTCCGAAATCGGTCTGCAAGTGTGTTCCAATAATTGAAAATCTATTGAGGCAGTTGTATCGCCAACAGCATATGCAGGAATAACTTCAGTGAAGAATCCCGCACTGACACTTGTCGGATATAATCCAACGCCCTTCGTGGTTTTAGCCAGGAAAGTGGTATTTTTCTTATAGGTTTCAGTACATTAACCTACGGTGTAGGGAGTTGATACTGTATTGCACGAATTGTTCCTTTAGATGAATTGAAAATAAAATTTTGGTCGTTCTTTAGTGCGACTCTGTACAAGCAGCCTTGTCTGGAATATCACGTGCATTATGCATGGTGATGTTTTGGAGAACTTCGGTGCTTGAATGGACAGAGTTTAGTAACAGAAACATGAATATATTTCATAATTATACAATTAGAACTCCCCAATCAAACATCCATCAACAGAACTGCAAATATAATTTATTTCTTTTGTGATATAAAATGCTTCTTCATTTCTGTCTTGTTCCGAAGCTTCGAAGTGCACAATAATAGTTTTCAATGTAAGTGAAATTTCATATCGATATTTATTCATATATATGTTATAATTTTGCAATCTGGTTTCAGACCAAACTATAGCTGTGCTACAGCTTTATTGAATATATTAGATGATATCGTCGCAGCATCGGATAGAGACGAAATCACTGTCCTACTGTTGATCGACTTTAGCAAAGCTTTTGATACATTGAATCATTATAATGGACTTTGTCAAAGCACTTTGAAATTTTTCGATTCATATCTTTCACATAGACAACAAATTGTTAGAGTGGAGAACCACATGTCAGATTTCAAAAATACTTCTTCAGGTGTCCCACAGGGTTCAATCCTTGGACCTATCCTCTACATAATTTACACCTCCCATTTGACAACCTGTTCGAAAAAACTCAAATATCATATGTAGACCGATGATACACAGTTGTATTATTCTTTTACTCCTGACTCTGTACAGCAAAGCGAAAATATCATTAATGACGATTTGAATCAATTCGTTAATGTATCGAGGAAACATGCCCTGGAAGTTAATAATTCCAAATGCTCTATGATTGTATTTGGAAGGAAAGTCGCAAGGTCAAAACTTAGAGATCTAATCATAAAAATTGATGACACTGTTTTACCGGTTGTAAATCAGGTTAAAAATCTAGGAGTTTGTATCGATGATGAACTCAAATTCAAAAAACATACTTCAACATTGATTCAAAGAGCATTTGGGAAAATGAAAGTATTATACCCTCATAGGCATGTCTTGAGCCTAAAAACCAAATTACTCATTTGTGATTCGTTGATATTATCTATTTTCAATCATTGTGACGTAGTGTATCATTATTTTCTGAATAAAAATGAGCAACAACGAATTCAAAGAGTTCAAAACTCTTGTTTGAGATTTTCATACGGTATCAAGAAAAGAGAACCGATTTCTCATACACTCAAAAAAGCTAGGTGGCTGAAAATGTACGATAGGCGGACTCTTCATTTTTCGACATTTATTTATTTCATAAAGTTATTGTCAATAGAACACCTTCCTACCTCTATAACAAAATAACTTATCGAACTGATGTTCATAATGTGAACATCAGGCACAAAATGATCCATGTCGTTAGACACTCCATAGAACTATTCAAAAGGTCATTTACATATACGATAGCTGAATTCTATAACAACCTACCACCTTCCTTTCGGTCGAAATCTGTTTCCAGTTTCAGGTACTGCCTGAAAAAACACCTTCTGAAAAATCAATAATACCCGAATATATTCTATGACACATTGGCTCTTGTAGGCCATAGCTAAAATATTTGTAGTATCCTTATGTTTGTATCGATATCCGCCTCATGAATTAAATGTTGTACCCGCTATCACAATTCCAATTTTATTTTAGGTCTTTTGTTATTTTTTTTTTTGTTTTTCATCATTTTCTTTTTTTTTTGTAAGGTGCAAGAGGAAGAATGAACTCTGTTCAATCTTGTATCCTATTGACAAATTTGTATTTTGTTTTTCTCCATATTGTATCATGTTATTTCAGCTGTCAATAAATTCATTTATTATTATTATTATTATTATTATTATTATTTTTATCGTTGTTTCATAATTTCACAAATAAAAATCACATTGAGTAGCTCCAAAACACGCACTTTTCCCAATCACCTGAAACGCCAACTTAGTTGGCGAAACGCGAGTCGAAAAGAATATTTCAGTTCTGGTTAGGAAAAGTGCTTGCTATTGAATTCGCGGACTGTGAAAATTTTTGTGATTAAAAGCTTCAAACGCACGCTAGTTTGAAGTGTCATAACAGCAATTTTACTCATGACGAGAAGCCATAACAAATAAAAACTTACCTCGAAATGTTCAGGAAAACAATCGCATGCACCCTGAGCTCTTTGAGTTTCTGAGTGATGTTCTGACCGTCACATTCTAACGTTACGAAATCGGCGAGGTCTTTCCACTTCCTTTTCAAGAGATCTTTGCCGCCCATTTGGCCGTAAAACATTTTATTTCTCAAGCGAGAGTTGAATTTTTCCGGATGAGCTTCTGCAAATTGCGGAAGAACGATAAAAATTACTAGGAAGTATCGCTTTCGGGAGGTGTAATGAACAGGGAAATGTTTAGGAGATGTGCATTGCAGCGGAAATACCTTGTTTTCGAAAGAAGAAATTTACAAGGAGGAACAAATGATGTCGTATGAAAATATGGAGGAGAGGAAATTTGCTAGAGGTTTCTCATTTGTCTTATGTACTACCGTTATGAATGAACTAATTTGTGATATTGATGACTTATTCATTTTGTGGAAATTCATCTATAATTAAATGATATAGATATAGAAATAAAATACTTTGTCTAATTTCCACTTACCTAATGTATTGATATTAATACTACCAAGGTTTCGGTTTTTACACCATTCTCAAGTATTCTAACACCACTGACCTGAGAGAAATATCGCAGTATATATATATATATATATATATATATATATATATATATATATATATATATATCCGAGAGTAGGTAATAGGATATATAACTACATTCATTAATATCAACTACATAAACTTCCACCTGTGATTAATTGCGTTGTCATCTTTATTAATTCAAAAGTGGAGACCTACACAAATCTGTTTGGTCGTTAAGGGTTCTACATTTTGAATTTTCAAGTGATTTATTGATTTCCATGGCTTCCAACAAATTCATTTTCCTTCCTTTACATGTATGTGAGATTTTGAGGTTTTCCTTACTTATTTTGTGGTTTGTTTCTTGTAGATGTTCGTACATAGACTTTTTTTCAAAACCGACGTGTTCACGGAGTCTTACTTCGAAATTTCTCTCGGTCTGGCCTGTATATACTGCAGAGCATTCACTACATTCTATTCTATATATGCCAGATTTCTTCATTCTGTCACGTCTAGGTTTTGCATTGAATATGATTTTGCCTGAATTATTATTACTTACGAAAGATGTTATTATGTTGAATTTGGAAAAGTCATTTTGAATATTTACTGAAAGTTTACCTAAGTAATTAATGCTGCTATATTTGTATGTAATCTATTCTTTAATGTATGGGTACAGTTCTCCCATAATAGTTTACTGGGTTTTACCTGAAATAATTTTTTCAATTGAGGACACAGGTACCTGGTTATTAACCGCTATTTGTTTGATGACTTTCAATTCATTCTGAAAATTCTCTTCAGGTTAAGGGATTGTGAATGCTCTGTGTGTCATAGGCCTAAAATCTGCTAATTTATGTGAGGTTGGACTGAAAGAGTCGAAGGGATCGTACAATCTGTGTATCAATCAATCAATCAATCATTTATTGAATCAGTTTTCATCTACAATCACATTAGGCAAACATCATCATAAAATAGTGGCTGATACAACAGGTCAAAAAAAACAAATACAAAAAAAAAAACAAATACAAAGCATAACTTAAATGAAAATAAAATTACTAAGCTACAATAAAATTATGATTATGATTCAAGGAGAAACTCATCCACAGAGTAGTATGCTTTCTGCAATAGAAATACCTTAAGCTTCCTTTTAAAGACATTGATGTTTGAGGACCTAATGTCAATACTAAGCTTATTATATAGTTTAATCCCACAGCACATGGGGTGATTCTTCGATACTGTCAATCTACTATAAGGCTGATAAAGTTGAAGGTTATTTCTGGTGAAATGTTCATGAATTTACTCATTTCAAGGAATAATTGAAATATTGTTTCTTATATATATCAGAGTTTGGTAGATATACAAACTAGGCATTGTTAATACACTATAACGAATGAATAATGGCCTGCAGTTTGCACTTGAAGATGCCCCAGCTAGAATTCTGATTACCTTTTTCTGAATAACAAACACTTCATCAGCTTTAGCTGATAAGCCCCACTGTTCAAGACCATAGGAAATCACTGACTGAATTAAACTGTGGTATAAAAGCATAAGAACATCAAAAGAGACTGTTTCAACCTACGAAGTAAATATATATTTTCACTGAGCTTCAGTTTGACACTATCAACATGGTTTATTATCAATATCAACACCCAAGAATTTAGTAGTTATAGTTGTAGTTATATATCTTATTACCTACTCTCGGATATATACTCCTTAGGTCAGTAGTGTTAGAATACTTGAGAATGGTGTAACAACCGATACCTTGGTCGTATTAATATCACTTTATTTCAAGATATATTCTTTTAGTTTAGTTTTAATTTCGTGTAATTCACAATCTTTTTATAGCGTTAGGTATTTTATTATATACATTTTTGTCCAAATTTACTTTTGTGTGGTTGTGGAACTATATTTTGCATTGGCATGTAATATGATCATTGAGTGTTTTTTATTATTCTTTACATTATAAATAAATATGCATATTTTGAAATTATATTTCCCCCTAATTTCAAATAATTTTCTAGGTTTATACAGATTGCTGGTTTTCTCTCTCTCTCTGATTCTGTTTCTGTATCTGTAGAGTAGGGAGGGTGAGCGTAGGCCCACAGCACTTGAGCCACATGTGACCCATTGTACATCCTCCCAAGGATTTGTCCTCCTAGGTCATTGTCCATCCTCTCCTTTACAGGAAGGTGAGCAGGTATCTGGGAGACATCTCCGTTGTATCGGCAGATGTAGGCCAAGACTCGCCGAACACACATTCTCTTATTGGCGATAACTCCGGACAATTGCACAGGACATGCCTGACAGTTCCATCTTCCTGTTCACACATCCTGCATAGATGTGTGTCCACTATCCCCATATCGTGGAGGTGTTACCCTAGTTGACAGTGGCCAGTCAGAAATCCTACTGTTAGGCGTAGATTTTTCCTGGTCAACGCCAGATATTTCTTCGGCGACAGCTTCATAGGGCCGCCCAGGGTGATCTTGAGAAGATTGCATCCTTTTTGATTTCTTCCCATCTCTTCAGGGATTGAACATAGGCGTGATGTTTGGCTAGTTACGCAATTGTCAAAGTCACCAGGCCGTAGCTGCCACTGGGTTCTTAGTCTGATTCAGTTTATATTATATTATACAGGGTATCTCAAGATTTTTGTCCTGGAATATAGGACTCTGTAGATGAAAATAATGTTTTAATGACCAATTGTACGTTTTTGACCAGAGTAAGCCGAAATTCTGTATTTATTCGTTTACATAACTTCGACATTTGAACAGGACAAGCCCCATATATGTATGTGCGACTATGAACACAATCATATGAAGGAAAGTTGGGGCTGCGTATAAGGACTCTCCCCTTAAAATACAGAATCCTGTAGCTGAGATGAGTGGCAAAGGTGGCTAACTTCTTCACAGGTTTATACACCCTGAGTTATTTATGATGAGTGAATATTACGGCTGCGTAAAGCGTATTTATGTTGACTTACGTAGTTTGGTGTGCTAATAACTATACTTGCAATAGGTAGAATGCGTAAAGCGTGTTCATGCTAATTCAGGTAGTTTGGTATGCTACCTGTACCTATATTTGGTAAATTGCCACTAATATTCATCGACTCTATTCTATCTGCCGTCATGCTGTTCGCTGTTCTTCTTCTTAGAATGGGATTCCATATTCGGTTGAGGTACACAGCTTATTCTATTCTGATGAAATTATCCGTATGTTTGTGGATCTCTATTGCCTCTCGTACCAGTCGGTTATGGTATCCCAGGTCAGAGGCAATGAGTTCCGTGTTTTCAAACAGAATCTTGTGGTTTCCTTCACCAAGTGCGTGCTTCGCCACAGCCGACTTATCCGTTTGGCCTAGTCTGCAGTTTTTCCAAGCTCCTTCAACCTTGTTTCCATGGATATTCTGGTGGTTCCTATGTATATCTTCCCACAAGTGCACGGTATGCGATGAACCCTTGCTGCTGATAGTGGATCCCTTTTGTCTTTAGCCGACCTGAGACTCTGTTGTATCTTCTTGGTGGGTTTGAGAACCGTTTTCATCTTGTGTTTCCCCAAGAGTTTTTCTAATTCTGTCTGTCACCGTAGGGATATATGTATGGTAGTTATGCACGTGCAACCATCTGAGCCTCCTACCCATTTTGAACCATGTAACCCATCAACTTCATGGCATTGACGATCTCGGGTACACTGTATCCATACCATGTCCATTTATTTACGAACCTTCGACATACAAACATACTGAGCTCCATATTAGTATCTGCGATTATACATACAATTATCTGTAGGACAGGTGGGGTTCCTAAAAAATACTTTTTCCCTGTAGATGATATAAAAATAATCTTTAAAGGACCACTTTGTATGTTTTTAGGTAGACAGAGCAGAATTTTCATGTTCTCTGAAGTGAGTCTTTGAAAAGATCAATAATGGGGAACAAATTTTATTATTCATTTGTACTTTCAAGTTGTACCTTATTCATTGTTATCTTAGTTATGGCCACCACTAGAGCTTGATGATAAACATATACACAATAAACGTAGGTATAACAAGTATCCTTTTTTTTTAATATATTTGAAACTAATGACGAAAACGAAACCAAAATGCAATATCAACAAATTAATCATCATCTACATCTAATCTCATCCTTCCAAATGGGTAGGAAAGTGCGATCCATTTATAAGAAGCTATCTGGAACACACGTTTTTTCAGGTATAAGAATAAATACGGATTCTTTGAGTTGATCGTATCTAATTGTCAATTATTGATTTCTTGTTCCATTCCACTCGATGTTCACTGTCTGATGTGACGAAATATATTCTGACATTCTCACGCATTTCTGAAGGTCTAGAAGTTCCAGCAGTATAATTTTCCACCACAAGAAGAAACTACTTCACAAATACAATTTTTATTCTGTATGGGTTTTGTATGTGTGATAGGTCTTACTGTATGCCTTCAATTGAATTATGTTTTCAGATTGTGGAAAGTTATGAGACTGGAAAAATGTTTAGAATAAACAGGAAACATTTAAATAAGGATCAGTTTGAATAAGAATCAGTTTATTTGTTTTTTCGATAAGATGTCTTTGCTATATGATTGTGAATTTCATAATAAAGACACTCGTTATTCTCGTCACTCGTGATTCAAACCGTCTGCATTTAACGAATATCGATCTTAATTTTGATAACAGAACATGTGAATTCAATTGAAATGAGCTTGAAAAATCATCTAGAAATGAATTTGTACTATTCACATCAAATAAGAAGAGAAAGCTCAGAAGGCCTACCTAGTTCAAAGATTTTGTTACTGAGTTAGGTTCAGGTGATAATTTATTTGTTGATATTGAAATTTGCATTTTGTTTTTAAATTGACCAATTTTTAATGTTGTAATCAGTTAACGGGCTCAGAGATTCATACAAAGACGTCATTTTTGACTTCTCCAAATGTCAAATGATATCCTTTTTACACTTTTCTTGAATTATGTGCTGAGATTCTCACAGATGAGTAGCTACTTCTGACACTATGTTATGAGCCTTTGAAAACAGCAATAAGCAGGAACAAACTTTATCATCTATTAGTTTCATAATTTTGTACTTTCAAGTTGTAGGTATCTTCTTTTTATGTTATCCATAACACCACCATAGCTTACTATTCATACAGGGTGATAAATATAGATATAACATCAGGAATCAGTTGATAATTTCGAGGCTTTTGATCATGACTCACACAAGACAGGCACGTCTTGTCTGATCGTTTTTCATTTGTAGCCCTCCAGTTTCCACTGAAGACGTTGTATGTAAGTAGTCATCGCTGATTTTTCCTCGAATTACTTCTGATAAGCTAACTGTTTTCATAAACATCATGAAGGTACGGCAATGGGTAATCCGCTGTCTTGAAATCGAAGAAAGAGTACTTTTCACGGACTTAGATCCGATACGTGGATGATGCATTTGCTATTTTCGACACAAATATAAGTAAAGTAGAAGATTTTGTGTGTTGTCTCAACAACAATTTACCAAATATCAAGTTCCTATATGCATATGAAAATAATGAAGGTCTACCATTCCTGGAGGCTGTTGTTATGAGTAATGTCGATGAGAGCTCCCACCATTGTCCACAACAGAAATTGAAGGACTATTCGACTACTCGAAATTCTTCAATATGAATTAAAATACAACAAAGGATTGGTTTGAATTTTAGGAAAATTGAACATGAAATTGTCTTTCAGAACTGCTCGTACGCTCATCAAATGTTGGGTAGCCCAAAACAAGACAAGACAGCGGAAAAAATCTGTGAGACTTGCGACAAAAAATATATTGGTCAAACCAAGCGGAGTATAATAGCTTGATATAAAGAACATGTTTCACATATTCGATTTATAGATAAGATACGCTCGGAGTTGCTCAACATGCCTTAGAGAAAAGCCACATAACAGAATAGCGACAGCCATAGAAAAAAAAATGCTCAAAATTGTCAGGCTTAGATTATATGTAATTGTTGTAATGTAAGAGCTCTAAGCGAGTTGTAGGATTTAGTCTTAAGTCACGTTCTGATTTCATTTCATTCAATTCCGTTGCACTCGATTCCGTTAGACTCCGCTATGCTCCGTTTCATTTCCTTTCGTTTCCGTTCCATCCCGTTACCTTTCATTCCCTTCCGTTCAGTTCCCTTCCGTTCCGTACGTTACGTTTCATTCCGTTCCCTTCCGTTTCGTTTCGTTTCGTTCGTTTCCGTTCCATCCCGTTACGTTTCATTCCCTTCCGTTCAGTTCCCTTCCGTTCCGTACGTTACGTTTCATTCCGTTGCCTTCCGTTCCGTTTCGTTTCGTTTCGTTTCGTTTCGTTTCGTTCCGTTCCGTTCCGTTACGTTTCATTCCCTTCCGTTCAGTTCCCTTCTGTTCCGTTCGTTACGTTCCATTCCGTTTCTTTTCGTTTCGTTCCGTTTCGTTTCGTTCCAATCCATTCCGTTTCATTTTGTTCCGTTTCGTCGCATTCCGTTCCATTTTGTTTTTTCATTTCATTTTATTTCCCCATATAGACTGGGAGCCTAAATACATGGAAATTATTCTTTTCAACTGTTTATGTGACCTCACGTATTATATGTACACGTCAAGATTCATATAATACCTAAACATTTCACCATATCTTGGTAACATACAAAATGTGAATTATGTGATAATATAAGATTGTAATGTTTTTTTTCATGACTAGGTTCAATAGTTAATCATTAGGATTGTTCATTTCATGATTAAATGCACTTGAAGGGACTGAGTCGATAATAGTGTTATTTCCATTTTGGTGTATGAGATGAGTAATTTACCCAAATGAAAAATTGATGTTCAGTTGATGGAAATTTGATGTTTCAATGAAAACCACAATACTCGTGATGAAATTCACCTGAAAGGTATCAAATTTCCGGCGTCAATATCAAAAATAATTAGAGCCTCCCTTCTCGTGGGGGTTTCTGTTTTCGGCGAACAAATTGGGCTATTCGTTTTGCGATTTTTTGTTAATAAAAGCCTCTTTCATTATTCACACGCCTAATCGAGCTCCGTCGAAGCGAACGCTATATTTTAACGAATTTCAGTCGTCAGCTCATTGCTGTGGCGAAAATATCTCCCGTGAGTCGACTACCGGAAGGAGAGATATCAAGGGACGGCTTGCCTCTATCCGGTTGGAAGTAACACGTCCAGGGGCAGGACCTTTACGATAGGATACTAAAGAGCGGCAGTAACTCCCGAGGAAACGAGTTAGGAAACATATTGAGCTTGTGATAAATGGAAAAGAGGTTGTACAATATTGATGCTCCTTGCGGGGATCTACAAAATTCTACTTTTCGAAAAACATATCATTTACTTCGTTTAAAACCAAATTTCTTAAATTCTCAATAATCGGAACATCTGAATCCTCGGAACTGATACTTACTACCCACACTATATAACACATAACACTTAACAGTTAACCCACAATACACATCAAATGTCAGACTCAATGAGTGTGTCGTGTGTTTTGTGAGTTGTGTGTTATTTGAGTTGGATGTGTAGAATATGTCGACATTCACTTTGACAAGAAACTTGATTGGAATTAGGTATTCTATGTTAAACATGACACATGGCACCGAAATAAACTTCGCGGTAAAGGTCTCAAACCACGAAGAAAGGAGAATAATCAGTCAACATGAGAACAATCTCGACAGGAACACCTGGTATAAAAATGGGTCGTAAAGCGAACATGGAACGGGAGCTGGAATGTACTGCGCGGGAAGAAATCTTCATTATAGTTACCCACTCGGTCACTATACATCGGTCTTCCTGGCTGAGGTGTATGCAGTGCACAAGAAACATTAGTTTAATGCCTAAACGAAATGAGCGGATCAATATTCTCACAGAGAGCTAGGCTGCAATTGGGGCACTAACGAACCCAAAAGTGATATAGAGACTTGTCTGGGAATGCCGTGAAGAACTGAACTGGACATGCACATATTGACTATATGTTAGGTGCCAGGAAACTCAGGTATCGCAGGAAATGAAAAAGCTGATGAGTGGACCAGCTCTCGTGGTACCAGAGTATTTGGTGCGGAACCAGATTGGAAAGAGGGTCTATAAGAAACATGAAGAGTACTGGAAGAATATACCAGGGAACAAACATTGGAAAACCTTTTGAAGGAACCGTTCGAGAAGAGAGCTGAAGAACTGTTCCAACAAAGTAGGGGTCGGCTCAGAACATTCATAGAGCTACTCACAGAACACTTTCCATTCAGATGACACCTAAACAAAACAAACAAAAACAAAACAAAAACAGCGGAGACCTCAACTGCAGGAAATGCAATATAGGGACAAAAACAACTCGTTATTTAGTCACTGAATTACAAAAATTACTGGGGGCAAACAATTCATGGCCAGCGCAAATTATGTCCAGAAGCATATGATATAGAGGACACAACATTGTTGGAATGGGTGTTATGAAAGAGATGGGAGTAAAACGCGATAGTTATACGTGGCTGCCCTTTACGAGAAGAGATTATGAAGGGGAAACGCGAAAAATTGTTCAAACTTATTTTGTTTTTGCAGGTCGTACATTTTCTTGGGGGGTGGTGAGAGAAATTGTCAAGAACTAGTTTGCAGAACAACATTATGTTTTTGGAAGGTCTAGGGGCATCGCAGGTTTGTTGTAACAGATGTATCGAATTGAACACATTGTTGAATACTTAAACACCTGATCATTCAAATTTTGGCAGCCTCTATAGTAGACTGAGGATTTTACAATAACTTTGTGGAGAAAGTTTTCATTTGTGGAACTGAGATGGGTTTTTCTTACAGACCCGCTACTGAACTCACCTCTAGCCTCATGGAATTCCAAAGCGATATGAGCGTCTACTCCTAACGAATAATAGTTATTCATGACATTGAGCGGAAGATTCTCCTTCCCTCCTTCGTTAGAGGCGGCATTATTGTTCTTCTCCACTTCCAAGGACCATCTGTCGAGGTACACGACGTCGCTGTGGCTGATGTTCGACAGAATCTTTGAGATAGGTTCGTCGGTGTAGCCCTGAAAATCATTCGGAGTTATTTATTTTGTTTCGATAGACATTCAAAGTGAGCTACTTGTGCAGAAAATCAATTGTTTGAAAGTCAATGGGGAATTTTATGATAAATATAAATCCGGGTGAACATTTTTATCTGTATACGTAAAAAAAACGTTTATTTATCGTTTTGAAAACAGCACAGTTTTCGGTGTTGTTTGAACAAAAAATAAATTGAATCATACGTCCATCTAGGAAAGCACACAGAAAATGTAAAGAAAATTTTGAGTTTGGTTAATAGCGCTACGTACCTAAATATAATGAAAAATATAAGTAGATATTCAATCAAGATATCTCACAGTGTTGAATTTTGCAGATGTTAATCGTTCATTCGAGTTTTGACATTATTGAATGAAACAGATTTGCACCTCAAAATATCTGATTTTGACTTTTGATCGATGAATAAGATGATCATCATTTACATTGTTCAAAGTCTGATGGTATCGCTAATAATACCCTAAATTCCTCAAACGTTCTGATTTTTCAACAATTTGTCAATCGGTACCAAATTCTCTGAAAATTGAAATCGCTTCCTGTTGAAATTACTTCAATCCAAATTATTCCCTGTTTGATTGAGTCATTCGATAGATCACCAAATACGTGCCTTGGTGTTTGGTATAACCACCCAGCTTTTCGTCGTTTGTAGTATGAGCCCTCTACTTTCTCCCTAGCCACTCATTCTACGAGTCACTGACAATTTGTAGGTGTTTACGTGTTTTTGCTCAATCGCTGGCTTCCTCAACGGTCTCTTGGGAGTCCAAAGGTCGCGATATGTGCACCACTCTTACACATCACGGCGATAGTTGCCTCAATAGTCCCTCTGTCTACTACTGAGTCCGGAACCTTTTTATAACTGCACTTGATGTCTTTGCCAAACAGCTATTTTCAGCAAGCTTCCAATCATTTACACAACAAGACATTCCTTCTTCTTGTTTTTATTCTGTGCATAGTCTGTCTATGGGTCTGATCCCGAAGAATTTGATATACAGTTGTGGCAGATATTGATAACCGAACTTTGTCTTCGTAGGGTGTGATAAGGCTTTCATCATCTCAGAGAATTCACCGTCAAACTCATTATTAAACGTATATTTCCTTCTGCCTAAATATCTGCCGACATTATCAATCTGTTCTGGCTAGCCTCGAAACGTGGTGTTGCTTCTCAATGGACTGTTCTACCTTGTTTCAGAAGCATACTGCTCCATTTTTCCAATTGGAGTAGCTCTTCTTTAAATATGGCAAGATCTCAATCATTTCCAACAGTCCAATAAGGGTTTCTTCTATAACGTTGCTTTCTCAGAAAAGGTCACCCTCCCAACTTTAGTACTAATATCAAAACAGAGATTCTTGAAACATGACAACCTGGCTCAATACCTGCTGCCTGTACTCCAATCTGCTGTAGAAATTATGTTAAAGTTTGGGGACAGGTCATACTCCTGCGAAGCCCTCTGGCTTACAGACACAGGCTTGTCTGGCTATCAGTGGTTCCATCAATACCTCACCATTAGCGGCCATGTAGATCCTTCTAGATCTACCTCCTTCCCACATTGTTCCGGAGAGAGAGGCTGGCTGGACTGCATATAGACTTGTGCACATTGCCGAGTGCACAAATCAATTTAATGCAGAGTGCAACGGACTGTTGGTTGACACTGGAAGTCACAGCATTCTGGAAATGACCTCTGACTTTATGCCTCTAACTGTCAACTACGAACTGCCTTATAAAGTACTGTTTCCGAATAGAGAGGCCTGGATCCTGCGGGGAAAGGAAATATCAAGAGGGAATAGTTGTTGGTTCACAGATGGATCAAAAACACCTTTCGGTTCGGCAATTGGTAGCAAATTGCCAAAAACGACTCTTCTCGATAGGAAGACTCACAGATTGTCTCTGTTCTGGCCATACTGGCCTGAAAGGCAATCAGGCTGCTGACTTCCTTGCAAAGGAGGGTGCTGCAATCAGCTTCATCGGACCAGAACCTGTCATTGGCATCGCTGAAGGCTTCGCCAAACAAAGATTGAACACCTGGATGGCAAAAAGATTTATGGACTTCTGGCAAAATCTTGCAGCATTGGCTCACTTTGAGGCGTTTATTCACCCTTCGAAGTTTGATACCAAACAGTTGTTGGCCTACAGTAGGGATGAACTACGATGTCTAACAGGCCTTTTTACAGGTCACTGTCATTTGAATCATCATATGTAGAGACTCGGACTGTCGAAAGACAGTGTGTGTCGCCGTTGTTTGGAAAATGATGAAACAGCAGAGCACATACTTTGTGCTTGCCCTGCTGGGAACTGAATCTGGTTTTTAGAGTTCGACAGAGCCGTACTCTTACCATCTGACCTGAAACACCACTCACCATACAAACTAATCGGCTTCGTTAAGAAGCTGGGTTTATTTGGTCGAGGGTGAATAGGTGTGAGCCATAATAAACCCTTGCAAGTTGCGGTGGAGGGTCGAATAGACCCACTCACTTTGGACCAAACCTAACCTAACCATACTCCTGGGAAATATCTAGCTACTGTTGATGCTTGCTCCACAGTTGGCTCTGATATTCTCACTCTTAGCATTGTTGCCAGTATTAAATTTCCAGAAGCTTCTGAGATATGCCATTTAAGTTTCTCTGCGAAATATTCTGACTGCACAGTTTTGAACCGAAAAAATCACCAATGCAATGTCCATCCGTACCTCAAAAATGCCAAACATGTGATAAATGAAAACTTACCCCACCCCAGCCTAAAGCTCTGGCCAGATCATTTCCGGTCCCCAAAGGAAGCACTCCAACAGCTGGTGCCGGTGAAATCCCGATCTGATCAATGACGCTGAGTACCCATCCGACAGTTCCATCACCCCCGCACGCTAAAATCCTCAAGTTAGGCACTTTCTTGAATAATTCCAATCCCATTTTTGGTCCTCCTTGCGTCAAATCGAATACCTGCCTCGGATTGAGCAACCATTGGAATTTTTGGAGCAACTTGAGACCTTGATTGCCTCCAGATTTCGGATTGATGAAAACTATGACGGGAGAAACGTTTGTTGAGGGGATGGGTTTTATTGCAAAATATCGATGTTCTTTGTCCTGGAATGAAAAATAAAAAACTGATATGTTTGCAAGGAAAATGAAAAAAATACATAATTTGTGTATCATTTGTATCGATTTTCTTTTTCCCAAATATAACAGCGTACAATCATTCATAAGGAGAAAAGAGAAGAGGAGACAGTGATGGAAAAACTGGAAAAGATACCTTAGCCATGGAAAGAAAAAGAAACTCTCTTAAAAAACCTGGAACACTTGAATAAAATGAACTTCATGTTGATAATCAATTCTTCCTCACGGAAAACCTTGTGAACCTGTTTTAGATCTAGAATTACAATTTGCATTTCGTGAAGAGTAATCCACCAATCTCAATTTGAGAATGAATCACTGTATTTACTAGATACCTGTTGTATGAAAATTCATTGAAATTTAATAAATTGATGGATGTAGCCGTTACTACGTGGTAGAAAATCATAATGAAGAAAAGATAATTGAAACTGTGTTTTTTACCACTTTTATTTGTAACTAACGTTACTGCAGTTTCGTTCTATAAGAACATTGTCAAACTCGTACATTAATTCAATAAAAAAAAATAATTTTGTTTGCTTCAGTAGAGCATGTCCATGAAAACTTGTAATGTTGGTCAAAGGCTGGAGGTTGACTATCTGGAAGTGATACATCGAAGACTGACCAACATTTGAACTGAATAAAAGAAAATGGAGGTAGTAAGATACACATCTAGGGAGAAACATGGTGCTGAAGGTGGAAATGATGTATTGACTATACATGAAGGTTTTCTAAGATAACCTGTGCATCATTGGTGATGGTTTGGTGGCCACAGATGGAACTATCGTCTTTTTTTGAAAAATTAGACAAGAAATGACATACTTGTTCGGGAATAACGGGAGAAGTGAAAACGACACCAACAGCACTTTTGAAGACATCCTTGAATCCACCTCCCTCATATCTTGTTATAACGGGTGAGGCAATAATGGGCCATTCAAGACTGAACAATTCGGTGAAGTGCAAGAGTTAAAGCAAATTGAAAATTCTGGAATGTGGCGGCCACTTAACACAAGCACACTAGCTACACAAACTTCGTTAAGAGGAGACCTGAATAAAAGAGAACTGAATAACGGCGACTTCAGCTGCAGACAATGCAACAAAGAGATAGAGATAGCTCGTCATATTTTATGTGAATAAGAAAGGTGAAGAATATTTTGAAAGAATATGACAAAAATACAACAAAGGTACAGGGAACAATGGGAAGGAATGGAATGATTCTGCTAAAAAGAAGGTATGTTTTTCGAAAATGTCCATTTTCATAAAGTTGCTGTAACTTTTTTCTTATTAGTCAGTGGAATATGCTTGAAGACTGGCAATAAACAAATCTAAAACAAATGGAACTTCAAACGTTCAAGCCAGTCTCTATATACCTACACAGTAGGTTCAATGGACTGACGCCTATTAGAAATCAACTACTCCCCTGGCTAATATCACGAAGGGTGTTGGATTATATCCGACAGGCGTCAGTGCAGGAATCTTCACAGAAAAATTCCTGCATATGCAATTGGCAATACAACTGAAAGAGTCGACCTTCAATTATAGAACGGGCCCACTTGCAGACCGGTTTCGGGCTTACTAGCCACTCATCAGTGCAAGATAGTGACCATCATCGACCTAAAGTCAATGATATTCCACAATTGGAAATTGGAATTCTTTCAGAGTATTTCATTCCTCTTCCGAAGTTGGAGCGAACATCAGAAAATGTCACTCCATTTAGTGGTCGAGGTACTAACCAACTGCATATCCGTAACTTGCCCGATTCCTCTGAATAAGGAAAACTTTATTTTTAGTCAGTGGGCTATGCTTGAAGACTGGAAATAAACAAATCTAAAACAAATGGAACTTCAAACGCAAGTGTGCCCGTTCCATAATTGAAGGTCGACTCTTTCAGTTGTATTGCCAATTGCATATGCAGGAAATTTTCTTTGAAGATTCCTGCACTGACGCCTGTCGGATATAATCCAACACCCTTCGTGGTGTTGGATTATACACCCCAGGGGAGTAGTTGTTTTCTGATAGGCGTCAGTCCATTAAACCTATTGTGTAGGTATATAGAGACTGGCTTGAACGTTTGAAGTTCCATTTGTTTTAGGTAACTTTTTTCTGTCAATAATTTCTTGTTTCTATGAAAACATTTGCAAATTACTTTTTCACGTAGAAGTCAGTAGTGTAAAAACTTATTTTTTCAAACGAGGTATCAATAGTTAATAATGAAAAACTATTCTTTTTCAATGAGACACCGTGTATATTCTTGTATATTTCAATAGACTTGTGATTCACTGTTTGGAACCTTTAGTGTAGTAATGAATATTACTGGAGTTTTTTCCCAACACCAAACCGTTATTTTAATACCTCGACACGTGTTTCGATCACCAAGTGATCATCTTCAAGAGGAAAATTCAACAGAATCTTCCTCTTGAAGATAAGAGTCCAAAGCCTACTTTGATCAAGTAGGCTTTGGACGATGTAGCGGTAAAACAGAATGCAAATCTTCACTTGTAGCTGTCACATTTTGATTTAGGCAGTACGGACGCTCTTTAATTAGTGGCTTTTGTTCAATTTCGAAACATATTTACAATGAAGTATGAGAATAATGAATTATGATAATATGTTTTATAAAAACCGAGGAAAACACAGAAGCAGTAAGAGAAGGGAACCTTCTAGAGACATTTTCGCAAAATTGCAATAAGTACAACCGAATTGACGATAATCAATTTGAAAAAAAGGCTAACATTATATGAGAGAAATAGGGATAAGGAGTTGAAAGAAATAGCAACATATTTTTGAGTTTTTCAATGCTCTGTTATATGTTATTTGAAGGGGTTTCGCTAACACTTAAGTACAATCTTTTACAAAAAGCTAGGGATATTATTGTAGCCACAGGTGTGTTTGGACTTGAGTTTTTTCAGAGCAATCTGAACGTCGTCTTCACTTTGTTTCCCAAGTGATGTAGTTGGTAATCAATTTTGGGGTAGTATAAACACTGCTAAAATAATCTGCAACCATTAATATTATTGTTATGAAGCGGTTACTTCTGCTTCCTTTGAGTTCTCGTTACCGATCTAATATTTTACAATTATGAATAATATTTTCCTGCTTTGTTTGATGTCATCACGAAATTATCATCACTGGTAATTGAATGCAAATTGTTTTGAATAATTCTACGCAATTCATATCATTGAACGAAATAGTACTAATCAGATGAAAATAAATAAATGAATCCCTCAAAGCGGTTCGAAATGGAAAACGTTATTGAAACGAATGTCATTATTAGAATTATCGATTGTAGGATGATCGTTAATACTCGAGTATGAATGTGAGCCGAAATAATTTAAAAGCATGTACGAGCAACTTTTCACTACACCGATTTCTTGGAATATTTGAATTCCTTGATTCCTTGAAAATTTAAGTGCTTGTCTAATCCCAGGAAGGATAATAGGCAATTGATGTAACTTTTTCCGGCCATTATTCAAAGAATTTTATTTCTGGAGCTTTTGAGGATTATTTATTATCTGTTCTTTGAAGACCAATTAATTTTATAGGGCTTAGGGCTGATGGAATGTTTGGTTTTCGGAATAGAAAATTGTAGCATTTGGAGTTTCATTAGGGAATATTTCTTACGTAGATTGAAATGATGTTTCGATCAGCAAAAAAAGGTTGAATGAATTCAGATACCCAAGAAGAAAAATCATGTGGGAAAGTGCAATGATGCAAAATCAACAAATAGGCCTATTTCATGAGTTCTGCCCACTATTCCAACAAACTGCTTAATCTTTCTTTGAAAAAATGTTGGGAGTGGCTGTATAGAAGAAAGATTCAATTGCTCAGCTTTTTTGAAGAGCCAGAAACGGAAAACACCTTCAGAAAAATCAATATTTACATACACATAGATAAAATCAAACATACTTTGTGTATGAACACTAGATAATCAGTCACTAAGCGATTCAGAGATGATTCAGTCATCCACAACTTGTGCTAATTTCCACTTCCAATCCTTCATCGGCTACAAGAAAAATCTTCATTTTTTTCTAAACAATTCAAGATACTTTGTTGACCTACTCGAGGTAATCGAAGATGCAGAATGAAATCAAATAATTTGTCTCGATGCAGAAGCCTGATCGCCGATGTTCCTGTCGAGAAATCACTCCAGATTCTATAGAGGAAACTATCCCAAAACGAAGAAATGAGAGGTATAACGAGGTTACTAATGGAAATAATGATGCCATTCACCAGTTGCGTAACGTTCGAATTTGTTGCCCCAGACTTGATTTTTTGTATATCATGAGCTATTGTCTCATTGAGTATATCTATACCTTTACTATGCCACAATATAGTGGTGTCGTCAGCAAAAAGAGTGAATGTTCCAGGTATACTTATGTTCAAATCGTTAATATACAGCAGGAACAATATGGGACCGAGAACCGATTCCTGTGGTACACCAGTATTTATTTCAATACTGTTCGAACATTTAATCGTTTTCACAATCTGACTGCGTCCATTGAGATACCACTCAAACCACCGTAGTGTTATCCCTCTACATCCATAGATATTCAGCTTTCGTAGCAGTATTTTATGATCAACGCAGTCAAACGCTTTTGTAAGGTCACAAAATACTGCTGCAGTAGCATCTCCATCATTCATATTGGAATACACCTCAAACAGGAAAGAGAATATTGCATCATGTGTGTCTTGTTGCTTTGCAATAGTAGGAATGAGAGATATTGGTCGATAATTTGAAGCATCATCTAACCTTTATATAAAGGAATATCTATCGACAATTTCAGAAACGATGGCAACCTGCCATTTCTGAATGAAAGATTGATTAGTGATACGAGAGTTCTGAGCGGTTCTATCGGAAGAGTTTCAATAATTTTGATTGAAATTTCATCATAACTAGATGTTGATTTATTCCTTATATCACCAAAAATTCCAAACAGTTCATCAATATTCGTATCATCCAATTGAAGAGATTCATCGATTGCAACATTTTCTAAATTATTCAGTGGGTCATATGGTACCACAATATTCTGACTGAGCCTCTGTCCAATCGAACAGTAGAATTCATTTATATCGTCCACACTGATTGGTATTTCAATATATCTGCTCTATTTGGTACTATTTCTCCAATCATTCATGATAGACCAACTTTCTTTCATTTCATTGTGTGAGTTATCAATTCTTCAGCAAGTCTAATGGTATTCCTATAAATTCTCCGATAATTATTAAAATATAAATGAAAGTAAGAATTATTAGTGAATTTCCGCAGATGGTGTAAAGAGCGAAGATTTCTTGACGAAATTTTAATTCCTTGCGTCATCCAAGGCTTTTTATTTTTTGTTTTCATTCATCATTTCTTTTCATTCCTTCAGTTTTTTCATTTGTATTATTCATACTAGTATATTAATTATTTTTCAATTTATTTATCAACTCATTTTCATTTCAAGTCACATACATTTTATTTTATTTTTTTTCCAATTACCGTTCTTATATCTTGAAATTCCATATTCATAATCCATTTCTTTTGATCTTCCTTCGGTCCTAGTATTTTTGATAGTTTTTTTCTTTCACAGATTTAAAATCTGTCAACACAATGGAAGTCCTAAACTGTAACATTCACCAAGAAACATTGTCAACCACATTCAACAAAATCCATTCCTACTTGAAGACCTATCTACAATGATGAGAAAGAGCTTCCTGAAATTAATTGGCAATCTTGGTCATAAAGAATAACGATATGAAGGCCAGTCGATGCTTTTGATATGTAAAATGTAGAATTTGGAATCTGAGATCTTGCAATGAGATATTAGAGAGCAAAAAACCACACTCTCATTTGACGATGAATGTTTTGGGAGAAAGATGAAATATATTCATATTTTATCATGATGACTTTGTTTTCGCATTCTAAATCCTTTAGTTTTTGTCATAACAGCGCTTTTGATGATTCAGTAGCCAGAATATAGATGCCAGTAACTTCATTCCTGCACCATTAATTTTAAATAGTTTCTCAAGAAATGTTGTACCAGCCGACTCTCAGAAGTGAGTTATTTTCTATCTAACGGAGGATTTTCCACTATAAAACTTTAGCGTCATGTGACTAAATTCCCGTAATTCCCTTCTCGATTTCCAATTGTTTCCGGCCAACATTCCAATCTGGAATACTAACTGGAGAGAAATAGTTGCAAACTATTGAAAGAGCCCAGTTCAGACAATGATAACACATTGAATATAAATTCAGTTAGAATTTCTCGGTTCTCAATACAAATGAGACTGCACAGAGGTGCAGACGACTCAGTTGCTTGGTTGTTACGCATGAAGTCCGCAACACACGGAAGTTTTCGTATCGAAATATAATCAAAATTTGACTTCATGGTTAGTTTATGTTGGGAACTGAGTAAAAACAGTCTCGTTTCACTTATCGTTTCACTTCAAATAAACAGATATCAGAGGGTTTCGAAAAATGCCAGAAAGAAGTGGCTCAGTTTCCTATTTTATATACCTTTTCTTCAAATTTGAACTCTTCACTGTCACTGAGCTTTTTCCCAGCTGCTGAATTTTGTGAATCTTCTCAAGCGATTTGAATGAATCAAAATAAAAAATTCATAATATTGATGAATACAAGTGTTCAATATTCTATCCCATATTGGCTTGTTACCAGAAAAAAAAATTAATTTTCTCAGTCATCTGTGAAACCGATTCGGACTTTTTCCAAATATGGATAGCATTATTGAGTCAAAGCACCCAATTCACTGATGAAATTACGACTGTATTTGTATTACGACCTCAATGGTGAGGTCATTCCATTTGCAACGGAGGTGAAATTTCTTGGCATTGCCCTTGATCAAAAACTTACCTGGAACGCTCACTTGAAAAAAGTTTTAAACAAAGCCAGAATGTCCCTATGGATATGTCGAAGGATTTGTGGTGAAACTTGGGGTTCCGGTCCCAAACAAATCCATTAGATTCATGTAATGATTGCCAGACCAATGATCACTTATGGTGCAATTGTCAGATGACTTTACAGAAAACGGCCCAGGCGAAGCTCACAATGACAAGCTTGTCTGGCCATCAGTGGTGCCATCAGTACCACACCATCAGCGGCCATGGAGATCCTTCTAGATCTACCTCCTCTCCACATTTTTCTGGAGATAGAGGCTAGATGGACTGCATATAGACTTGTTCACATTGCCAATTGCACAAATCAATTTAACGCAGAGTGCAACAGACTGTTGGTTGACATTGGAAGTCACAGCATTCTGGAAATGACCTCTGACTTTATGCCTCTAACTGTCAACTACTAACTGCCGTAAAAAGTACTGTTCCCGAGTAGATAGGACTAGATCCTCCGGGAGAGGTAATATTAAGAGCAGATAGTTGTTGCTTCACAGATGGATCGAAAACACCTTTCGATTCTGGTGCGGGAGTTTTCAGTCGCAGACCCAGAACTATGCGACTCTATTTCAACCGAACATTTACACTATTCAATTGTGTGCGGAAAGATTGAAAGAATCTAACGTCATACACAAGTCAATTAAACTATTCTCGACCAGTCAAGCGGCGTTGGAAGCTCTTGGCTCCCACCAAGCAACATTCAAATTGATAGCAAATTTCCGCCAAAAACGACTCTCCTCCATAGGAAGACTTAACAGATTGTCACTGGTCTGGATTCCTGGCCATACTGTCCTGGAAGGCAACGAAGCTGCTTACTTTCTTGCAAAGGAGGGTGCTGCAAGCAGCAGGCTTTAGCAAACAAAGATCGTCTTCGAGTGATGACTGATTTGAAGGTGATTGACAATGTTTCATGATGAATTTCATTAGTTCGGACATCCATTGTCTGATATTATATAAAATGATTTGAAATCCCTGAAAGGACTAATAAAAAAATAGAATAAAAATGAATAGCTGAAAATGACAATTATATTAAGAAAAAAACCTGAAATGAAATGATAGTGAAATAAAATACAAGTAAAAATGAAATAATTGAACGAAAAATAAAAAGTTTAGAGATTTCAAGCCAAATTACTTCACGACGTTTCGATTGTTAGTATCCACAATAGTCTTCGGGAAATGACTGACGATTGTGGATACTAGCAATCGGAACGTCGTGAAGTAACTTGGCTTGGAATCTATCAATTTTTTTTAATTTCCTGTTCAATTGTTCTACTTTTACTTGTATTTTATTTCACTATTATTTCATTTCAAGTTCTTTTGCTTAATATAATTGTTATTTTCAGCTATTCATTTTCAATTCTTCTTTTTGTATTAGTTCTTTCAGAGATTTCAAATCATTTTATATATAATCAGACAATGTACTTCCGAATTAATGAAATTCCCTGTATTTTTACTTACATTCTAATATTAGTTTTTACATTTTTAACAATGCTCAAACATTGGCATGCCCTTCTTCATTCCTCATATACCTGACTAAACGTGATTTTTTGAAACGATTGTGGTTTTTCGCAACAGAGTCAATTTATTTGAATTCACGAAATTACAAAATTTTGTCATGTTTAGTCCAGAAGGGTAGAATGGAAGTCTTCATTTTTGAAAAATGAATTGATGGAAATGATATTTTATTAAACTATGGGTTATTATTCAGTTTACAGAAAACTATTATTCTTCAAATGATACTTGGCCGTTTGTCTGTAGTTAAATTCTTGGTCGTAAAATGATCAAACAGGATACAATCTGTCGAAAAAAAAATACCAGTGTAATAAAAATGAAAAGAAACTTGGTTACTAGATTATTGGCATATAGCATCTTTGCATTTAAAATATGAATCAGATTTGTTTTAAGGTGGTTGACAATGTTTCGTGGTGTATTTCATCAGTTCGGACTTCCATTGTCTAATATAATATAAATTGATTTGAAATCCCTGGAAAAAAAAAATGAAAAAGATCAACCAAAAATAACAATTTTATTAAACAAAAAACTAAAATCACAAAGAAATAACGTACAAGCAACAACCAAGAAAATAAAAAAATTAAATATTAATAAAAGCTGAAAATTAAAAAATATTATCAACAAAAAATGAAAAAATAAAAATTGAAAGATTCCAAACCAAGTTACGTCACGACGTTTCGATTGTTAGTATCCACAATCGTCTTCGGGTGATAATTCGAAGACGAGTCAATTATATTTTTTAATTTTCAGCTTTTATTAATATTTCAATTTTTATTTTTTTGGTTGTTGCTTGTATGTTATTTCTTTGTAATTTCAGTTTTCTGTTTGACAAAATTTTTATTTTCGGTTAATCTTTTTTTCAGGGATTTCAAATCAATTTATGTTATGAATTTCACTAGTTCGGACTTCCATTGTCTATTATATAAAATTATTTGAAATCCCTGAAACAAGTAAAAAAGAATAATTAAAAAGAATAGTTGAAATAACAATTATATTAAGCAACAATAAACCTGAAATGAAATGATAGTGAAATAACCTACAAGTAAAAATGTAATAATTGAATAAATAAAAATTAAAGGAATGCAAAAAGGAAATAATAAAAATAAAAAAGTGTAGAGATTCCAAGTCAAGTTAGTTCACGACGTTTCGATTGTAGATACCAACAATTTCAAATCATTTTATATAATAGACAATGGAAGTCCGAACTAGTGAAATTCATCACGAAACATTGTCAATCACCTTCAAACAAACAATTTATGTTATATTAGACGATAGAAGTCCGAACTGATGAAATGAATCAGATTATTAAATAAATGAATAAACTACTTGAACTCTGTAACAACAAAGACAAATTTCTGGAGGAAACAGACCGGTGTAGGTTCTAGGCAACATATGACAATAAAGTCTTTAGCAAAAGGTTCAAAAATGAAAAAAAAAAAATTCCAAGTGACAGTAGAAAATGAGAAACTGGGCACCTTTTTTTTTAATTTCTCTAGGTCATCAAAAATATTTATTTTTTATGATTTCCCAAAAAAAAATTAAGAATTCAACAGGTTTAGAGTAGTACATGACGAAAAAAGGCTGTTTTTTCATTCATTTATCAAAAACAAACCAACTGTGAAGTCAAATGTTGATTATATTCATCAATAAAAACTTTCTGACGTTGCATATTCCATGTGTGATGTTATATAGTCCTTACAGTATCTCAATATTGTTTAAATTGAGTTTCCTTCATAGTGTTATCGTATTTATCTGAATAGTATACTGTTAGATAAATATTTGGAAGTCAAAATCAAAATAATTAAACTTTTCTGTTTGAAATTTGTGCCAATCAGGCTAACTTCGTGAAACCACATAGTGTCAGAATTAATAACCAATGAGAAATATGATCATTGGGTTCGAACATCGTATGCAACGAGAAAGCGTAGAGTCAGGAATGACAACTATGTATCGGCTAATTGTCTTTTGGATGAAGTTCCTAACCGGCTAGATGTGCAACATCTGAATGAACGTATGATGATCCCCGTTTTTCTCGAATCAATCTATTTTTCCACTGGATCATTACAATAATTGGAGGGAAGTTCGAAACTTCTTTCGAATTATTTTTATAAAACTTTACCTTATGTTTAGATTTTTTGACGCTGGTTCGTTTCTTTGGGGCTTTTCGCAAACTCGACTTGAAGCTTCCTTTCTTTGGCAACTTGACTATCCATGATGGAGGAACTATACTATTGCAATGGACACCTGTAACAAAAAGAATTTATGATGGGTGTTTTTTAAAATTTCAAATATTTTGCATGTGCAGAACAGAAAATGGAAAGAAGCACCTCAAAAAATAATCATTTCCTCGAAACATTTATTGATATTGTATAAAACCGTGCAGATGATTCAATAATTTTCTTGTTACGATGATAGCACGTTTATTCTTCCATAGTGTAGGTTAGTTTAATGCCAGCGGTACGAATCATATTCAAATTGAAAAAGAAATATATTAGAAGGGGTTCATTTTTCTCGAAATGACAAAAATTTTCAAAGAACCGAAATCATTCAATTATAGAACTGATGTAAATCATTTAAGCGTAATCTATTCATATCTACTGAGTCGCTCTCTTCAAGGGATTTCTAACAACTAATATAACCTTTCGAAAGATTATTACAATATTGGCAACCCTTTATAGTTGGTGTTTTTATTTTTCATCTCACATTGTATGTTGGGAACAAGGTCAAGAAAATGACTGCCATTAATTTCATTACTGTCAACTTTACATTATCCAGTCATTTAATTCAGTCTCCATGGTAGTCCATGATCAGATGAAAATTTGTGTTTTCAAATAATTAAATCAATCAATACATAAAGTAGAGTTTTTATATTCATGTTGTTTTTACTGAGAGTGTTTGTCATTTGTGATATGTTATTTTTTTGTCAAATCGATATCAAAATCAATTTTATTATTATTTAAACATATTTAAACAGATTGTAGAGTGCCTGATAGAGAGCCAATAAAGACCCGAAAGCTAGAACAGAAAAAAGAGTTCACTTATCTTATCATCCCCTCGTTGACTGCATACCCAAAAAATAATAAGGATTCTTCTTTAACTTTGACAGTCGTCTAACGTTCACACAACTATATATATGTAAACGAAGTGAGTGACACTTCATTTAGTTTGAATTTGCCGCGTAATAACTTTGATGTATAGTTTATCTGTGAACTCTTTGGAATCTATGGTTCTGTGGGTCACATGTCTCCATGTGATGAATATGTAGGTTATTTATGTTAAAGAAGATATTGCAATTTAAACAATTAATAGGAACTGGTGAAGCAATAGCTTTAAATGTTGTTTCTCTTTTCGAGTTAGTTTGAGATTAATTAATGTTGAAGAATGTTTTGTTGAAAATGTAAAAACTGGTTTATGTAATAAAATCCTCACTTCTTTTCAGAGCAACTCAATTTGGGTTATACTTTTACTGTTCCACAGAATATCTAAGGATAATTATAAAACACACTATAAAACAACATTTCTATAACTGGTTTCCAAGAATAATGGAAAAGTTTAGATTCGAGTTCATTGTCAAAGCCAGTGAAGATGTGAAAACAAATGTTATTTGTGTAACGACAATCACGGATTTGGATGGCCGAACCTTTGTGATCCAGGATAAATTACAACCTGTGAGACTACATGATGCAATAATACAGACCCAAGTTTTTCAGAAAGTGAAGGCTACATTACAAAGACGGCATGAGAAACGACAGGTGTGGATATCGGTAAACCCGGAGATGAAGGCAGTTTATTCTGATGAAGATGGAAATATACAATTCATGGGATACCTATTGGGGGAAAAAGCAAAACCACAAACTTCTACAACAGGATTTTCAGAAGAATCCCTGGCAAGAATCATGGAAAGCTGCAAGGAAATGAATGAAGGTTCATCGAAACCTTTTAATATGAGGAAAATTACAGAAAAAGTTGTTATAGAAAAATTCAATAGCAAGATTACTAATGTGTCCCAGTGGATGACTATCTTTGAAGCAGAATGTGCACGTATAGGAATAGAAGATGATGTCAAAACAATTGAAATTTTTAGGTTATTTATAGAAGACTCTTGTTTAGACTAGTATAGTTCCATGCTCATAAAGCATACAATAAATTCAGAATGGGCAATGGGCAGGATCTAATGTGTCCTTAATAAATTCAATTAATGGCGTAAAAAAATCAATAGGAATGGTTTCTTTGAAAATTAAAATTTTCGAAATTGAAAAACATGTTAATATTTTTGTTATAGATGAAGGCAACTTCGACTATGATTTCCTAGTTCGGTTAGACTGTATACAAATATTTCATTTACCTCAAAATGAAAATTTAAATATTACTCAAAATTTCCTTAACAATAATAATAAAGACTACCTAATAAATAAAGAAAAGCAACCTATAAACACTAAAGAAATTCCTGGCAATTCAGATAGTGGCATAGGGAATGAACAGGATATGTATGATGAAAAAAAAGATATGGATATCACAAACAAAAATGAAAAAGAAATTATCATTAATGAGTATAAAATAAACTATAATGAAAATATAATAGTTGATAATTTTCTGATATTTCAGTAAATAATTTAATTTTTGCTAAAGACAAATATGATATAGGTACTGTAAAAGATTATGAAGCGCATATTGATTTGTTTATAGATAAATACTGTAGTGAGAGACCGTATAGGTGCTCTATTGAAGATATGAAGGAAATTGAACATCAAATTTCAAAATTACTAGAAAATAATTTAATCGAGGAGTCATATAGTCCTTTAGCTGCTCCGGTAACTCTAGCATTTAAAAAAGAAGAAGGGAGGAGATCAAGACTTTGTATAGATTTTCGTGAATTAAATAAAATTGTAGTCCCCCAATCGCAACCTTTTCCTCTAATCAAAGATTTAATGGTTAAAACAAGGAAATGTAAATTTTTTTCAACATTCGATATAAACTCAGCGTTTTGGTCCATACCCCTTAAAATTGAAGATAGACAAAAAACTGCATTTGTTACAAAGGGGGCACACTTTCAATGGACGTGTTTACCTTTTGGCTTAAAAACTTCACCCGCTATTTTTCAGAGAATATTGAGTAGCATTATAAGGAAGCATAAACTGTCAGATTTTACTGTCAATTACATAGATGATATTTTAGTATTTTCTGTAACGTTCAAAAAACACATTGAGCACTTATCCTGATTATTGGAAGCAATTTCTAAAGAAGTTTATAAATTAAAATTCACGAAATGTAACTTTGCACAGGACTCTGTAAAATATCTAGGGCACATAATAAAAAACAATACTGTCACTCCACTAAAAGATAATTTGATTGCCATAAAACAATTTCCGATTCCAAGAACACAAAGAAACATCCGACAATTTTTAGGAAAAATCAATTTCTATGGAAAATATGTGCCAAATATTTCAATTATACTACATCCTTTACAAAATTTATTGAGAAAAGGAGAAAAATTCGTTTGGTCCAATAAATGTCAAGAATCCTTTGATACTGTAAAAAAACTACTTTGCTCAAAACCTATTCTAATCATCTTTGATCCTGACTTGCCAATACATATTTATACAGATGCTAGCATACAAGGTATAGGTGCGATTTTAAAACAAATGCAACCCAATGGGGATGAAAAGCCTTGCGCATATTTTTCCAAAAAATTAAGTGACTCTCAAAAAAAGAAAAAAGCCATATATCTTGAGTGTTTGGCAATAAAAGAGGCAGTAAAATACTGGCAACACTGGCTTATAGGAAAAACTTTCACGGTTTTTTCAGATCACCAACCTTTAGAAAAAATAAATATTAAGGCCAGAACAGACGAAGAACTGGGAGAGTTAACGTATTATTTGTCACAGTTTGATTTTAAAATAATATATTCCCCGGCTAAATATAATACAGAGGCAGATACTTTAAGCAGAAACCCTGTGTTAGAATCGTATGAAAATGAAGATAGTTTAAAAGTACTGAATTTTGTTGAATTAGAAGACATACGGAATGATCAAGATAAAAATGAAGATATAAAACAAAATAAAAATAAACTTATTTTCAAACATAATATATATTATAAAGAGATAGGAAAAAAGGAAAAGATTGTTCTAACTGAAGAATTAAGTAAAAATATTATAAAACATGTACATCACTACTAGTGTCATATAGGAAGAAAACAAATGGGAAACAAGATTAAACCCTTTTATAAAGCTAAGAATTTATTGGATAATATAAAAAAATATGTGAAAACTGTGAGGTCTGTATAAAAAATAAATCTAGAGAAAAATAAAAGTTCGGACTAATGTTTCACTTAGGTCCAGCTACCTATCCGTTCGAAATAGTGTCTATTGACACCATAGGAGGAATGATTTTATAAAACTTGTCCAAAAAGTAACACAAGATCATAAAATAAACTTGATTCTATCAGACCAATATCCTGGCATAAATTCAGAGGATTTCAAAAAATTTTTAGAGAAAGAAGATATACCTATAGTTTTCACTGCAGTAAATGCGGCATTTTCAAATGGATTGAATGAAAGATTAAACCAAACTTTGGTTAATAACATTCGTTGTAAGATTAATGAAAGGAGGAATAAAATTGCTTGGACAACTATTGCTCATGAATGCACGGAAAAATATAATGAAACTGAACATAGTGTAACAGGGTTCTCCCCGAAATGTTTATTGGAGGAAAAATATCAACATTCTACCAGATGAACTGAAACAAACACAGAATCATCTATTACGAGACCGAAAAACCGCCTTAGAAAATAGTATAAAATCACACAATTATAATAAACAAAGATTTGATAATAATAGAAAACATTATGAACTAAAAGTCGGAGAGTCTGTATATGTTGAAAACGGAAATCGGTTAAACCGAAAAAAACTAGATGAATTGAAAATTGGACATTATCAAATTGTAGACAAAATATCCAATTCAATTTACAAAGTAAACACGGGTCACAAAAAGTCAGAGTCGAGTCTCTTCCATATTACAAAGCTTATTCCAGTAATAGAGTGAAACGGTATTTAAAGTGGGAGGGGAGATGTAAACGAAGTGAGTGACACTTCATTTAGTTCGAATTTGCCGCGTAATAACTTTCATGTATAGTTTATCTGTGAACTCTTTGGAATCTATGGTTCTGTGGGTCACATGTCTCCATGTGATGAATATGTAGGTTAGTTATATTAAAGAAGATATTGCAATTTAAACAATTAATAGGAACTGGTGAAGCAATAGCTTTAAATGTTGTTTCTCTTTTCAGGTTAGTTTGAGATTAATTAATGTTGAAGAATGTTTTGTTGAAAATGTAAAAACTGGTTTAAGTAATTAAATCCTCCTCTCCTTTTAGAGCAACTCAATTTTGGTTATACTTTTACTGTTCCACAGAATATCTAAGGATAATTATAAAAATAATATATAAGCAGGAATATAAAAAAGGAATATAAATCAAAACAATTATTTACAACACATACACTTCATATCAGTTCTCTATTATTAATCCAGCCCTCCATTATTCTGTGAATTTTTGTTTTGTCACTTTCTTTAACAAATGATAGGAGTTGGTTTTTTAATCCTTTCAAAGAAGTTTCATTGATTATTGTTTGTGGTAGTTGTCTGAATGATTTAGGTGCTAAGTAGGAGTAATTTTTTGACCTCTTGTTTTTGAAGTTGTTGGTATACAATATTGATTCTTCGATCTTGTTTTTCAGATAAATTCTCATTATTGATGAATAGAGCTATAGAGATAACGTTTGAAAACTGTGAAACATATCTAATTTGCATTATACTTTTTGAGAAAGCAAAAATGAATTGACAGAAAATACTTAATCTCATTTCCGGAATTGTAGGGGACTGAGAAGTAAAACAATTGAATTTTATGGCAACACTATCGAGCGGAGTTATGATGTTGTTTAGCTGTAGAAACGTGGTTGAGAGACGACATCTATGATGTTGAATTAATGGAGTATACTGTATTGAGGACAGACAGAAACTTAGAGTACACAGGGAAAATGAGAGGGGGTGGTGTCTTGATAGGTTTGAAAACATCTGAATTTAACATTCAAAATGTTTATAAGAAAAATTGAATTTATGAGTTATTAGCTGCTTATAAGAAAGTGAAAAACTCAGTAAAATGTTCTATAATTGTTTTATATTTACCATCTGAATGTTCTAGCTCAGTATATGGGAAAATATTTGAAATCTTGCAGGAATTGGTGGATACTCTATATATTTGGAGACTTCAGTATGATAGAAGTGAGAGGAGTTGATTCTATATTATTCAACATAAATGCAAATTCAATAGTAATGCACGATTTTCTGAATTTAAATTCTTACTCGTTACATAAGAATATTCAAAATGCACAAGGTAAGACTTTGGATCTGATAGTTGGCCAGGAAAATGAAAATTGAGACATTGATAGAATATATAATTGGACCATAGAAAATAATTATACTTTGATATTAATAATAAAAATACTTTTTCATCAAAGGCATGACCAATTTTTACCTAGAACCCTTACAGGTAATTAGAATTTTTGAATATTCCAGAAAAAATACCTGAAGTAATTATATTTGACAGGTAAATTTGATTCAGGTACTTATTAATATTCTGATTCTGGGGTGCTTATCTATATAAGGTGTGAACATTTCATTTACTCCCAGTTATAGTGTTGTGTTAAAGTGTTAAAGTTTGTGTTGTGATAAGAAGTGAATTGTAGGAGGTTTAGTTATCATGGAGTATGATATGAATATGGAGGAAGACATTGAGCAGTTATTGCAAATGGGACCTGCTATAAACATGGAGGAATACATTGACGATTTATGGCAAGTGGAATCTCTGGCGGAAATCCAGGCATCTGCGAAAATCCAGGCATCTGCGGAAATCCAGGCACCTGCGGAAATCGAAACACCTGCAAGAGAGGGAAAGGCAATCGAGAAAAGATGCCAGGTCAAATTGTTAGATGAACCGCTTACTCTACAGTGCAAATGGGACACATGCGAAATAGAGTGCAATTCTTGGGAAGCATTCGACGTACATTTAATGAACCACGCTACTGTCGATTCGGGTGACTCAAAATGTTCATGGACCGATTGCGAACACCATGCAATTTCCACCGAGGCATTGAAGTACCACTTATCGCTTCACGGGTATTATTCAAAGCTGATAAATATTGGGCAGAATTCAGTGGAGAGGAATGGTTTACCTGAATGCCACCAGAAGAAAGCGCTGAAGATGCCGAATAATATGTCTGGCTACAGTTGCGAGTGGAATTATTGCTCATCTACTTTCGTGACAATTTTTCAATTTTTATCGCACTTGGTGGCACATGTCAAAGTGGGTACGAGCATTGGGTCCAAAAATGAAAAGGTTCCCTGTTTATGGAGGGGATGTACAGCGAAATTTGCGACTCGCACCAAATTAACAGATCACTTGAGGACTCATTCAGAAGAGAAAGTGATTGGTTGTCCTACGTGTTTAGCCACATTTGCGAACAGAACCAAATTCGCTGATCACAGGAAACGACAACAACCAAGTGTTGCTAGTTCTCATCATTGTCTTGAATGTGATAAATTATTCGCAAGTGGACGACTGTTGAGAGACCACGTACGGACTCATACGAACGGTTTCAAGTGCACGATGTGCGTTATGTCCTTCCCGAAATCGTCACATCTTGTAACACACATACGGTTCAAGCATTTGGATGCTAAACCTTATGAATGCCCCTCTTGCGACAAGTGTTTCGTGACGAAGAGCAATTTAGATGCACACATGATGATCCACAACAAAGAGAATCCTATGAAGTGTGACACGTGCGATTTTAGTTGTCGTACTAAAATCGGGTTGAATAGTCACCGAGCGAAAGAACATGGTGCTGCTAGTTCATGTTACATGTGCCACTGTTGTAATAGGCAATTCAAACAAGGTTCGTGTTTAACAAGGCATCTAGTGAAGGAGCATAATTATTTTTTGGCTCCAGGGCATACACGGTTCAAATATCGGCAGGACCGTGATGGGTTCCATCGCCTGCAGACTATCAGATATGAGACTCAGGCAGCAGCTCAGCAAGTCAATGAGCCACCGCCAAAATGTGACGATGATAATAATCAGTACTTGGTCGAGTACAACGTGGGTGGAGATGGAATGTCTATACACATATCGAAAAATGTTGGAGGATCTGTTCCAGAAGATGGCCCCCATGATTCATCAGAATGTTCAACGGCAGGCGTCGCGACTTCAAGCAGCGCAATGTCAAAGTGAACCTTTTCCGACAAAGGTTACGCAAGTATGGCAGGACTGACGCCCATACGGAAGAGTATGGGGGTGGTGGACGGTTCTAGGGGTGGTTCGAGGCCTGAGGCTGCCTTCGGGACGGGGTAAGTCCTGCTCTAAATATCAGAAAGTTCATAGTGGATCTCCAATGGTGGAATCGGTTCGCACTGAAGTGAACCTTCCAAAGAAGGTAACGCAAGTATGGCAGACGTGACGCCCATACGGGCTAGTTTTGATGCAGGTGTCATTCCACAGATCTCTTGTTTTGCCAATTTTTCAAATTTCTGTTGAAAGTTTAATAATTCAAAAACTGTAAATGAAATGGGGGAGTCGATATTTCAAATGAAGGGATTTTGGATACTAACGATTTTTTTCATTTTTTGCTTATTTTCATTTCATTGTAATTTCATTTTACGTTTTATTGCTTGATATAATCGATATTTTCAGCTATTGTTCTTTTAGATATTTCGAAACAGTAAAAGCCCGATGTAGTAAAATTTACCACGACACATTGTTAACCACTTCCAAACAAATATAAAAACTATATTTCCACCTGTTATAAACATACGGTCAATTCCGAATAACTCCAAATGAAGTGGAGTCTTACTAAGAAAACTGTGCTGCCTTCATAATAGTTCTTTTTTTTTCCTCTTGAAACATCAAGATTTTCTAGTAAAAACTTCAAGAACACCGCTAATTATTTTTTGTAAACGAGTTTTTGTCATCGAGCGTAAAAAAATGAACCACAAGCTCATCATTGTGGGATGAAACCCAAAGGCGAAGAGAATAGAACTCCACGGAGAATGAAAAACTTGTTGGAAGTTAAATTAATGTGCTTCCAAAAAAATCCTGCGAAAATACGTCATTGGCATTAAAAAACCCGCCTCATTAAAAATTATCCGTTCATTTTGAAAATAATGAAGCAATTTAGAATTTGTAAGCGTTGGCGGACGATAGAAAATCTATAATGAGTGAGCCTTTCGGTTTTTCTTCAGTGGCGCCAAGATAAACATTGCCGAGGAGCCGGAATCGAAAAAGTTTCTATTACAAAACAAACGGAGTTACTGGAATCAGGACGATATGATGCGTGGGTGGCGATTTTTTATTTCCACTATCCTGTTTGGCTTTCTCCGATCGTCCTAAATACGTTCCAATGAGTTTTTTCCAGGGAGTATGATGAATTACGATACGATAAAGGCGCGATAAAAATATTTCAGCAGCAAATATTCTCTGACAAGCATTTTTTTGAATTTATTGTTTTGAAAATTACGTAGAGCCATTTCAACAGAAAAAGTAACTACGTAACCACCAATTATTCAGTACTTTGTTGAATTTCGTCTGTAAATTGATTGATTAATGGAAACATTCAAGGTAAATCATCTTAAAAAAGCAAATACAGTGTGATAATTTGAAAACGTACCTCCAGCTATACTGCAGCTCCTATAGTAACTCTCAAAATATTCATTGAACTTGGGAAAGAAAGGTTAATAATTTCTACTTATCCATCTTCACAAAAAAATGTGGGAATCTTCCAAAGAGAGAAATAAAGCTGATTTCAAAGGAAATACTTTGTACAAAACTTGAAAAATAAGCCCTCCTGAAACAGATACTATTGGAAGTGGTGTCGTTGGAGCTGATAAAACTGTTATAAAGCTCGTGAAGTTGGACTTGCCTCTATGGCGAAAATAACAGGACTAACATTCTATGATATTAAATTTAAACGCGCAAACAAAGTTGTTCCTCTTTTAGCGATGTGTAGTACTATGAAAGTTCACGAAGAAAAAGTACCTGTTGACCCTGTTTTACTGTTCCAGCGCATGAGTATTACTGTAGCATTTCAAGATGAAATCGAGAAATATTTCGAATATGAATTGGCTCCCCACCCTTTATCGTTGTTTGATGACCACGGGATGCGTAAAACACAGAAGTCTGCCATTTACGATTGTTTCCAACAGGTCAATATTGAAATTGACAATAGTAATACGACATACATCATTGACGGTGGATGCTTACTACATCATGTTTTGTGGGATAGTGAAGAAACATTTAGTTCAATATGTACGTAGACATTTTGGTGCCAGAATTACGGTCGTATTTGATGGCTATGATGATTACACGAGAAATATTAAAGCTGCAGAACAACTTCGTCGAACTTTAGCAACATCTTCATTTTCCAATATTCTATTTGATGAACTTATGACAGTTCCTACCAGCCAACAGACATTTTTTGCAAATACTCACAATAAATCTCTGTTCATTTCAATGTTGAAGGATAAGTTTATTGGCGAAAATATATTGGTTAAACAGGCTAATAACGATGCCGACGTACTGATTATTGAAACAGCTATAGAGCAATTTAATTTGACAAATACAACTATTGTTGTTGGTGAAGATGTAGACTTACTCGTGCTTCTTACTGCTCGAATTCGACCTGAAAAAATTATTTTCTTTCTGAAACCAGGAAAAGCTCACAAGTCAAACCGAAATATATTCGTCAAGAAATTTATCTACTTTTGCAAAGAGTCAAAATCATGTACTATTTTTACAGCAACAGTCTTTAAAATGTTTGAAAAACAAGATTTAGTTCAATGTACTTAAGTTTTCAAAAAAAGTAATTCGACTCAACAAGAAATTATCACCAAAGCTCCGAAAAAAAACCACTTGCTAAGATAAGTATAGATATGCATGTTCCGTGAAAAACACTAAAGCTAGACCAAAAGACTGGGGTTGGAAGTTGGTCGACAGTGCATTAGAACCTATTCATACTTTACTTCTACCTGCGCCGGAAAAACTGCTGAACACAATTTTTTGCAACTGTACAAAGGGATGCAGCGCTAAATGTGGTTGTAAAAAAGTTGGACTGTTGTGTTCTCTAGCATGTATACATTGTCAAGGCCAGTCATGTTCTAATGCTGAATCACCAATAGTGGAGGATTCATTTGATACCAACAAGGAAACATGCGATACATCACTCTTGTCATAGTTTACCTACACCCAGGGTGAACATCAAGAAGAAGAAGATCAAGAAGAAGAAGAACCACAAGCAGAAGTATTTGAAAATTATGACTCAGCTCACTCAGATGAATGAATTTTTACATTTTTTCAATTTCAATCGCTTTTATAATTTCCAACCCTTCCTAATATATTTTATTATGCAAGTTTTCAATTTGACAGAATCACAGATACATGTGGAATAGGCCTACTGGGGAAACCACGTTAAAAAAAAACGCGCAAAGTAAACTACCTCATAAGTGGTGTGGAAACTTGTGCATATAATGACGACTACAACTTTTTGACTCATCGTATATCAGAAACGGTGGCTCTAAGAGAAAAAAAGTACTACATTTTTTGCAGAGAAAACTCACCGTTTTCCTGAAAATCGTGAAAAACCAATTTTTTTCGAGATTTTTGACCTTTGATCTCGAATACATTTTTTTCCAGGCATCACAATCATTCGGAATTTCAAAATCTTATTTTTAACCATGTTTTGAACAATTACAGGCGTTTGCAGCTTGTTGTAAATTTATGTACCTTCCAATATCTAGATTGACCGGATTACTTCCTTTCTTCCTTTGGAAGATTTACACTTTTTTTTTATGAGGATGGAGAAGTAGAAAGCTGAAACCTTCCTTTCCTAAAAATTGTTCTCCCCTAAAATATACCCCTATCAATTTAAACAAAATTCCTATGGCTGGGATTTAATAAAATTAGCGAAAGAATGTCATTACGTACTGTCATAGATGACACAAGTATATCGAACTCATTCGTGACAAGCCGTAATTTCATGAACGAATTGAATGATAGTTCTTGTGCTACTCATGCTTGAAAGAAACAGTATTGTTTTTGAAATTTTTTGTCAAAAATAGCAAACATCCAGGACAAACTGAATGCTCTGGAACATAAGCCGGTTTCTTTATGAAAGAAACCAGTTCTAGGTAGAATATCCCTTTACCAAACTCGATATCAAAATATCTCTTCAGATATTGATATCGAAGGCCAGTTCTAGGTAGAATATCCCTTTACCAAACTCGATATCAATATCTCTTCAGATATTGATATCGAAGGCATTTCTGAAATTCTCAAATTATTCAGGTGTGAACTATCAAATCAGACACAGAAAAGGCTGAACGATCAAGTCAAGTGTTTGAAATCCTCATCTATAGCAGGTTATATCGTCATTTAAGCAATCAAATTACACCACTTCGACATGGTTTTATGAAAGGGCGCTTGACAGTCACCAACCTTTTCAATGTTACCCAATATATTTCTGAAACCATTGATAAGTGATCCAAACTGATTGAATAATAATTTAATTATTGTCCCACATATTCTGCAAAAACTTAATTTCCATGTTCCTAGACCAACCTCTAGAGTGGTTAATCCTTTTTATCAGCCAACACCACGTACAAATATTCTGAAACGTTCCCGTCTGCATAACATATGTGTCAAATACAATTCTGCAAGTTGTCAGCTCGACATTTTTTACTGTTCCATCTCTGAGATTAGGTCTTTTTACTTCAGCTAATTCTATATGTATTGTTTTTATTTTATAACTTATTGTAATTGTATTGTATTGTGATTTGACTTATATCCCTGTTCTGTAGTTGGGTGTAACCTATATAATAGTGTATAAATAAAAGTGTACTTGAAGCAATTGGAAGAAATGTTTCTCCAGAAATTACAATGTCGGGCATAAAATTGGGGTCACCCAATGAGTTTAAGTTATTTTGGATTTTTCAGGAGAACACTTGTCTTGGAGAGTAGTGGTCAACGACAAGGCTACCAGCATAATATATTCAATTTTTCAATACAATTCAATTTTATTTTCAATTCGATATAACAAGATACTACATAAACAAACATTATTATAACAGTTCAATATGAAATATAATGATGAACAGATTTTGATGAAATTCTATACACTGATATGACAAAGACTGCTGAATTCAGCGGAGTAGTTAGATTTTTGATGAACGTTCTAGAATTGAATTGGTGGGCATGTGACATATTTTTGAAATTTCATTCTCTTATAACTATTTTGATGGCGATAATTATGATAGGAAGCATTTCGAAACTACTTGAATCCAGAAGTTTTCTCTTTTTGATATTGAAATATAATTAAGTTGGCACTGAAAATGAAGATTACATAAAAAACTTCCATTCCTGGATTTTATAATTTGATGACATTTTCTTATCGTGTAAACTATTAGATTCGAATAAAGGACGTATTATTCTTATGACTGATGCCCAAATCAATTTCCGGATATGAGGTAGTAAAACAGTCCAGTGGTAGTGACCTAAACGCCCCGAGTTCAAATCTGCAATCGATTAAATTTGTTTTCCATAAAAATTCATCAAATTGAAGGAGGATTGAGCCCTAATAGTCATGATTCTCCCTAAATGGCTCGATAAGTTGTCAACGTAACCTCTCAAAAACGAGCATTTTCCAGTCACCAAAACTTCAACACTCTTTTCGACGCATTTTTCACCAACCAAGTTGACGTTTTCAGGAGATGAAGAAGACTACCAAAACAAGACAAATTAGTTTACTTAGTCTTCATGAGATGAAGTAGACTACAAAAACAAAACTGATCAGGCTACTTTATCTCCTGAAGACGCCAATTTGATGATGAAACGTGCGTCGATAAGAGTATTGCAGATCTGGTGTTTGACAACAGTCACGTAACCTACTTAGAACACAAATCTGATGACCATAGTTTTCAATTCTAAAGAGGTTTTAGTACTTACGTATTCTATTTTCCCCTTGACATATACAAAGAGAAAAAAAAAGACTCGCACCGTTTCGCAATAAAGTGCACGACATATAGATTCAACAACCAATGGAAAAATATTTTGGAGTTGATCTGATTCGGCTTATTTCTCGTATTAATGAATTAATAACGAATACAGCACAGCAGGTAAATCCAGGAAAATACTCCGCATGAATGGTGATTTTAGTCTTTTGGGAACCTGACGCGTGACGATGAAATAAAAAAATGTCCTTTGAGTATTACGTATTCGATAAACGTTCGCTTTCAGCGAAATTATTACAGGGATTAAATTCATCTTGGCGATTGCTTGGCGATTCAAAAAAGGGGTTATTAACCCAGATATGCCTATAGGATTATTTGAAATTTTCAAGAAGTAATTTTGAAGAAATTGAAGCTCATTAGCGACAAAAAAGATATTCAATTTAATAAAAAATACAAAATCAAGACCGTACTACATATAGTACATTAGATAGATGTACTACTACGAAAAAAAAATTATTTTGTATGAAATATTACGTTGCATTTCACGTGTACTCCAATGTCACATTTCAAACATCTTGTTGTTGTTTTCTCATGACAGTATCCACATCGGGTCTGTTTTGCCTGCGGAATCACAAGATGGTCTAACCGGTCGTAACGCAAATCAATACCTTGTGTTCTACTCGAATGTCCTTTCTGGTATGTAGCTTACTTTTTATTTTGAAACAGTAATATTGTGTTGTCATTCGTCTTCTGAAACTTAGCTGATCTAGGACTCCTCCATTTTTTTTATTTAATTGCCAAGCATTCTAAACGCACATGTCAATGCTGTGGGTAAAAGCAAAGGAATATACCATTTTTTTCCTCTCAGAGATGTGCGATATAAGCTGATATTCCGGTCAGAGCGATCGACTCCTCCCATATTAGAGTTATACATGTTTATGACATGTGGTTGCTCCACCTAAAAATAAACTATACATTATACATAACTGCATATAAAAGCTGATTATACTTACTTGAATATTCTTCTTCTCCTTTTGCGAGTAGCGTTTGACCACAGAGGTTCGACTCCTGAAAAATTCGAGCAGAGTTACGATGCTGTTGTCATGCCACTTTACTGCGATTATATTCTGATTTGAAATTTTCTTATAATCATAGCTTTCTCGCTTTTTTTTCTTCAGAACTTCAGAGTCTATGAGGGTATTTTCTGCCAATCGGTTCTCTCTTGCTGTACCAGTTGCGAAAAATTTTTCTTTCATCAGCTCTTCAATTAGAAGAATGGGCGTAAAGAAGTTGTCGAAAAAGAGATGAAATTTTCTGTCCGTCCATTTCTTGCGCAGGGCTTGTGCGTATTCCAATACCACTCCTGCGCAAACTCTGCATATCGTTCACTTATATTTGTTGCAGCACCTTGGTATGGTTCAAACCAATTCAAGTAACCAAGTCTTGTACTTCCAACCTATAATTTGAAGCCATACCTTATTGGCTTTCCGTGAATGAATTGTTTGCAGCCATGGCGTCCATAATAAGGTACCATGACTTCATCAATTGAGTGCATTTCTTCGACAATCGAGTTTTCCATAAACTTTTCATTCAGAAGAATGAATAGGGGCCTCACTTTTGCAAATTTGTCATGGTGGTCTAATTGTTGATTATCTGACACATGTAAATTGGAAGAAATGTATTCAAATCTGTCCCTTGAAATTGCTTCGGCAACCAACTCTTCTCCAACATTCTTCTCCTTGGCACCTGTATGTATCCACTAAGCAAGCAAACTCCAATGAAAGCTTCGAATTCAGAATGTTTTATATTAGGTGTTCGATGTTTTTGTTGGGCATAATTATTACTGCTACTCACGAAAAGTTTGATTATTTCTTCATCTAAGATTTTCGAGAAAAGCTCCATTGGATTCTCTGAATTATTTATATCATGCGAATGCTCGAAGTTTGCTTCTGATGTAGGTAAATCTTCTTGGACCCACTCGTACTTTTTTTTCAAAGAATTTTTTTTTCTATCCGATAATCGAAATCGTTCTTGTAATTCGGACAAGGGAACATCGTCCTCTGATGAATAATCAATACTATCATATTTCGTTTGGAATCTTATCTCCGCTGGTGCTTGTAACTGAGATGCAGGTAGATTATCAATTGTAAAAATATCTTCCGTCCCAGAATCTTCATCTGTTACTTCAGCCGTGGCATTTTCTTGAAGGAAATTGGAAATTTCATCTACTGTTTCAGATAATTCAGCATCATCCTCCAACATAGCTAGAGCTTCGTTGAGTGAAAAACCTCTGAAATGAAATAACATTGATAGACATGTATTTTCCTACTGAACTATATTTACTATACTGTACTATATTTAGTACATCCCCAAAATGCCACCCCAAACAGTTTTCTGAATAATGAATATATCTCAAGGATTTATGATATAATCATCATTTTTCTTCTAATTACCAGCAATTGGTAAAATATATTCTGATTTCTTATGCTTGAAATGTACATACCTTGCAAAGTTGGCACCGTACTCAGCCATTTCTATTTATATGTGTATTCGAAAAAAATAAAATTCTCACTTTTACACAACAAAACTGAATGTAGTCCGTCCAGCAACAATGTTACAACTATACTGAAGCATTTAGCACACTGATAGCTCTCGTGCACGTAAAAACCGCTGCATGTCGAGACTTGTTAGGACCGTACTAAATTTAGTACAATAGGCATATCTGGGTTAAGAAAGCAGGTTGTTCAAGTAAGTCATTCATATATGATGATTATACAGTGTGAACGTGAATAGTTCCATATCCTAACTTCCGAACAGAAAAAGATATCAAGGTTCGTCAAAATTTACGTAAAAAGTCCTCATTTTTAGTACATATGAGAAAGACATTAGACTTAGTTTTTCCTAATGGAAAAGGGATTTTGTGACACCTCGTTCAATAGATGATTTAATTTTCGATTCAACACTGTTTCATTTCCTGAAAATGATTTAGCCGTTCTAAAGTAATCAGCAGTTAAATATTCGTTGGAATAATCTGCAAACAATTAGGTGTGCTGGAAAGTTCAGAGGCTTACACACATATGGTGCTACTAGTATTGAATCCATATGATTTTTAGTTAACTTCTACCTTCAAAAGACACGTGTACAAATCTCACAGCTATCGGACTATTAGTTTGTGGGATAAAACATCTTTAGTGAAGCAACTTTTGTTATTTCAAAGAAAATGAATGAAAAGGAATTTCGTGTGTTGATAAAGCATTCATTTTTGGCAAAAAAATACTGTTGAAGTCAAGGCTTTGCTTGATAAATATTATTTGGACTTCACACCAACAAAATCAACCATTGAGAAGTGATTTGCTGAGTTTGAAGGAGGTAAAATGAGCATCGAAGACGAGGCACACAGTGGATGCCCAAAAAAATCTGTAACCAACGAAAACATACAAAAAATCAGGAATTGAATTTGGATAACCTCAAAGTGAAGTTGATTGAGATAGCTGAGGCTCTAAAGATATCAAAGGAACGTGTTGGACATATCGTGCATGAATATTTGGGTATGCGAAAGCTCTGTTCAAAGTGGGCACCACGCGAGCTCACAATCAACCAACAAAAATAATGAATCAATGATTCTCAGCAGTGTTTGAAGCTGTTCCAATGCAACAAACCTGAATTTATGCATCGATATGTAACAAAACGATCTTCATCTGAGATGAGTACGAAATGAACCGACTCCAAAGCGTTCAAAGGCAAAACAGTCGGCTGTCCAGGTTATGGTATCAGTATTTTGGGATGCGCATGTGCTTTGAATTGTTCCCGCATCCACCGTATTCTCCAGATCTGAACCCCAGCAACTTTTTCCTGTTCTCAGACCTCAAGAGAATGCTCGCTAGAAGGAAATTCAGCGGCGATGAAAAGGTAATCGTCAAGGTAATTTTGAGGATAAAAACAAATCATAGTATCGCCCTTGAAGGCAACTATATCGAATGATGAAATCGAATTTCATCAAAAACATCATTTTTTTGTTAGCCTGCGACCTTTTCAGCCCAACTGTTACGTATAAATATGATAATTTCAAGAGAAAATTTACTTCTAACTCACTACTGACTTACTATCCATTTTCTCACAATGAAAAGGTATGTTCACCAATTTCAAATTTTGTAAACTGAAAAATTATGACGCTACCGAAAAAATGCACTTTTATAGTCCTCCATGGCATTTTGACCACAATGTGTTGATAAAACTTCCATATAAGTTCATCTGATTGTTCGACAATTATACTTTTCGATTGTTCAATTAGAGAAAATGGATGCATCAGTTCGGAATAAATTAATTTCGTACGTTTTGTTTATTTGGTTTATCACTTTTCAACGAAAACAAATTTCCCGTGCTCTGACAGCAATCGCATTTTCAGTTCGAAAAACTAGAAAATTCGAATAGGATTTCGTTTCCTTTGATGTTTGATTTCGTGTTATGGTGGATGGCAGAATGCGTCTATTTTTGAACAAAAGGTTGATATTGATTTCGGAAATGAATTTTTCTGTGTGATTTGACACGTTTATTCTATCAACAATATATGAATATTTCTGGGAAAGAAAGTTTTTGGCTTTCTACTACTCCATCTTGATACAAAAAAAGAAGGATGAGGGAGTCTTCCACAGAAAGGAAGGAAGTAACTCTATACGTGGATGTGTAGATGATGCAAAGAAGTAACTTTCAGACACAAACTGAAAGAAAGTCCTCCTGAAACAGCTACTTTCATATAAACATTGAATTATACGAAAGAAAAAACTCTGGTAAATTTTCTTTTTGTGGACACCCGGCGATTTTGAAAAAATTTTTGATTGTACTTACGTATTTTGATTTTTTGATGCGTAGATTACGAATCCGAAAGAAAAAAAGCGGCGCTCTCCCTTATTTAAAAAGTTACGGCCCTTTAAAGTTCAGAAAAGGGCAACTTTTCAGCCTTCTTTTTCACCAAATAAACTATTTAAAAACACAAGCATTTATTCACTAGGTCACCTTCACACCTTATTCCTCCTTCTTTAACACTTTTCACTTCAATAATCAACATTTTTCTTATAAAAATGTTAAAAAATGTACGGAGCTGCTTTTTGGTTACATATCACTGTATTTTACGTTTTTAAGGTTAATGACATGGTTGGTACGACTGATGCAGTCAATATTCATACAGTAATTCGAATGTTTTTTGCCTTCATTCTTTAGCTCGTTAATTAGTTTTTGGTAGTCTATTAAGGTAAGATGGATTTAAGAAATAAACTGACAGAAGCTTATATTCCGTAAAATAATCCTAGTGAGCATGAGTTGTAGGTAAATTTTGCAATTGCAATTAGTACAACGTATTGTTGCTGCAAACACTCCTACTTGAACCAAATATAGAATTAAATTATTTCTTACTTTCACTAAATTATGAATTTCGTTCAAACTCATTTTGTATTTTTCTCTCACGTCAAATTAAAAATTCAAATCTACGAATTTAAAATAGTAGGTGACGACAAATAACAACCGCTTTTTTCTGAAATGTTACTAGTATCTAACCTATATATATATATATATAAAAGTGTCACCAGGAGAAGCATTCGTTTTTAAATTGAGTTTTTTATAAGAAAAATGTTGATTACTGAAGTGAAAAGTGTCAAAGAAGGAGGAATAAGGTGTAAAGGTGACCTAGTGAATAAATGCTTCTGTTTTTAAATAGTTTATTTGGTGAAAAAGAAGGCTGAAAAGTTGCTCTTTTCTGAACTTTGAAGGGCTGTAACTTTTTAAATAAGGGAGAGCGCCGCTTTTTTCTTTCGGATTCGTAATCTACGCATCAAAATACGTAAGTACACTCAAACATTTTTTCAAAATCGTCGGGTGCCCTCAAAACGAATATTTACCTTGCACTTACATAGAACACTGCCATCCTCTGGTATACACCGATGTTTCGCCTTAAGACACTTGCCCTAAGGCTCTTCAGTACCAAATTGGATAACATTATAGAAAATACACACACTTCATTCATGAATTACGATTTTTTAATGTCACGGAATAAGCTTGATCTGCTTATGTCATCGATGACATCGTAATGACATTCATTCACCTATTTGATTTAATCCCAGCCAAGAGGAATCTTATTTGAATTGAAGGGGTTGTATTTTTTAGGAGTGATTAATTTTTGGGAAAGAAAGTTTTTTGCTTTCTACTACTCCATCTTGCTACAAAAAAAGAAGGATGAGGGAGTCTTCCAAAGAAAGGAAGGAAGTAACTCTATACATGGATGTGTAGATCATGCAAAGAAGTAACTTTCAGACACAAACTGAAAGAAAGTCCTCCTGAAACAGCTACTTTCATATAAACATTGAATTATACGAAAGAAAAAACTCTTTCGAAACAAATACTTCTATATGAACACTGAATTATACAGAAAATACATTTTGTGTCTGAAAGTTACTTCTTTGCATGATCTACACATCCATGTATAGAGTTACTTCCTTCCTTTCTTTGGAAGACTCCCTCATCCTTTTTTTTGTATCAAGATGGAGTAGTAGAAAGCCAAAAACTTTTTTCCCAAAAAATGAAGCTTTCAAGATGGCGACTGGGCGCCATCTGGGAAAAAAATTTGAATGAAAAAGGGGATTTTGTGACACATAATTTTGAACATTTTTTGAAGGAGGTTGACAATGTTTCGTGGTGTATTTCATCAGTTCGGACTTCCATTGTCTAATATAATATAAATTGATTTGAAATCTCTAAAAAAAATTAAAAAAAATAAAAAGATTAACCGAAAATAACAATTTTATTAAAACAAAAAACTGAAATAACAAGGAAATATCTAAAAGCTACAACCAGAAAATAAAAAATTGAAATAATAATAAAAGCTGAAAATAAAAAAAATATTATTAACAAAAATGAAAAATAAAATAAAAATTGAAAGATTCCATACCAAGTTACGTCACGAAGTTTCGATTGTTAGTATCCACAATCGTTATCACCCGAAGACGATTGTGGATACTAACAATCGAAACGTCGTGACCTAACTTGGTTTGGAATCTTTTAATTTTTATTTTATTTTTCATTTTTGTTAATAATATTTTTTTATTTTCAGCTTTTATTAATATTTCAATTCTTTATTTTCAATCCGGACGACACCTTGTGGCCCGATGTACCATCTTCACGTCTGTTTACAAGAAAATCCAGGAAGGCTAGAATCCCTGGGGTTTTCTCGTTGCCTTATAAATTGGATTTTTGGGTCGAATACAGTTAAGATGTAATTGAAAATATTTAAGTATCTCTTTATTATCATGCCATACCACGAAAGTGTCATCAACATAACGCAGCCAATAATAGGGTTTCATGGCCATTTGCTTCAAGGACCGTTGTAGACTTAATGAACTGCCCTTTGCGGTATCATCCGTTATTTTGTAAAAAAAACGCCATATCACTGGAAATCAGTTGGTGATAAACAATGAATGAAGAGGGCGGTTATATCTGCTGGGAATACTTCACAAATAAGCCGTACCGTGTCCTTGGTCGGAACTATCGTGTATGAAGAGACCACGTCGAGGCCACTATATATCTTACACGTCAGTTATATGTCAATAGTAGTGAAGTAAAGAAAAAAACTGCTAGACTGTACTCCAGGCATTGATTTAACCAAAACTTACAACGGAACTAGCAGTGGTGGAAATATGTATGGATTAACTTCTATGAAGGAAAGATCTGGGAAGAATACTGAGGAACTATTCAAGTATAATGCCATACAGTGTTAATATGAATCACATTACTCACAGAGATACAGGGATATCAATCTGCCTAGGAACCTATGCGACTGTATTCCTAGCGGAAATTTACGCTATTGAATCCAACCTCATACAAAAGTCAATAAAAATATTGTCGAATTATAACTACCTATCCAGGATTTTTGCGTGGAAGGGGTATTTTATCAAACTCTTTCCTGAATAGTGCCTAGCCGAATATTTTTTTATGGGACCATTTGTTTTATCAACACCTCTTTCAATAACGTTCACCATAAAAATACTCAATGTACTTCCTGAAGTTACAGAAAGTTTAAATTTGGTACGTAAGCTGGGATTAGGACAATCAACATAAAATCAAGGAATATGTTCTTTTTTTGCCACCACCCTTGAAATAGAAAGATGGATATTTTCAAGATAGATACATACATTCTTCAATCTTTTATAATGGTGAATAAATATTTGCATAGAACTACTTGGAAAATTTATAAATTGGTATCCATGTAGCGATAATCGAATACTCTAGAAGCAACTTACAAAAAGAAATAATATCCCTCCAAAAACATTTTCACTTAAAGTATTGCCAAAAACGAGTATATATTGCTTGAGCTACGTTACGTTACGGCGAGTAGACATGCCTTGTCTGCAAGCCTTACCTTATAGTTTCTTTACTCCAGGAACTATTGGAATGTTGACTGCTTGAAACTTGGCAATAAAACATCTTCATTTATTTCTGTGAGTACTTTGTCTATCGTGGGTATTTGTATGGAAAAAACGAGGGCGCAATAGTTTATTATTGGATAGAGAGGAAATTGTGTTATGAAGGAGATAGTATACGACCAAAATCAAATATTATAGGGAACAACAGAGAACAATTTATTATATGGATGAAACCTGGGTTAATGCTGGTCATACTACCCCTAAAGTATGGGTCGATGAAACTGTGACCTCATCTAGGAGGGCCTTTCTAGATGGACTATCCACCGGATTAACAAATCCATCAGGTAAAAATTATATTTATATTAAGACCTGCCTCAATCTCAATATATAAAAAGTAACCCTCGTATTTGTTTCATTTACTTACATACCTCTTCATAATTTCAGGTAAAGGAAAATGGTTTATTATTTGTCACATCGGCAATGAGAATGGGTTTGTTGCGACAGTCAAGCGGCGTTGGAAGCTCTTGGCTCCTACCGAGCAACGTCTAAATTGGTAGCAAATTGCTAAAAACGACTCTCCTCTACAGAAAGACTTAATAGATTGCCTCTGGTCTGGATTCCTGGCCATACTGGCCTGGAAGGCAATGAGGTTACTGACTTCCTTGTAAAGGAAGGTGTCAGGCAAAGAACCTGTCATTGCCATCGCTTTAGGCTTTGCCAAACAAAGATTGAACACCTGGATAGCAAGAAGATTTGTGGACTTCTGGCAGAATTTCATAGAATTGGCTCACTTCGAGGCGTTTATTCACCCTTCGGAACTTGATACCAGTTGTTGGACTATAGTAGTGATGGACTACGATATCTAGCAGAGCACATACTTTGTGCCTGCCCCACTGGGGCAAATCAGGTTTTTAGTGTTTGACAGGGCTGACAGGGAAGGTACGAGTCTCTCAGTATAGAATATATTATGATGTTTTTAATTCTGGTCCCGCTCTGTTTTATTGTGAACTATTACTCTTACCATCTTACCTGAAAGGTCGCATACCATACAAACTAATCGGCATCGTTGAGGAGCTGGGTTTATTTTGTCGAGTGTGAATAAGTGTGAGCCACAATAAACCTTTGCGGGTTGCGGTGGAGAGTCGAATAGACCCACTCACTTTGGACCTAACCTAACCACTCACTTTGTGATTACTCTGCTTGTGATGACTTGTAATATTTGAATATTTGATTCTGGTGTAGAATGAAACAACAAGATGGTTTGAAATCGAATGGTTCATTTCTGTCGTTTCTAGACAGGAATTTTCGTAGTTGTTTTCTGCATAATAGAAAAGTAAGTAATAAACATCTCAAATATGTATATAATACAGAGTGGCTAATTGAAGGTTACCACAGTCATATTGATAATTGCTCACTGAATCAATTAAAACCAATTGCACTTTAAGTGAGGAAATCGATTTCTTTCAATACTCATTTGTAATTTTGTCATTTTTTCTGTTACTATTCACTTATGTTTGTTTTGATTTGTTTTCCTCATTAATTTTTTGAAAGCTTTTCAAACTATTATTATCATTATTACTGATACCATTTGACTGTATGTCTCGTAAATTGGTGAATCCTGTTGAACTCTAAACTATTGTTTTTATTTATTCATCAAAATGTTTGGTTTCCTTCCAAAACACCAAGTTCTTGCACAATAATTCTGATGGTATTTCAACTTTTTTTTTCATCGCTATGAAATAAATTGCATGAGAGAAATCACAGCAATACAGAGATCTAACAGGATGGCTGAAACGAGATTGGACCGACAAAATACATCGAGTAATGCGAGGACTTTCCAGATTGAACGATCGAACACTTCCATCAGGAAAGATCCGTACTGGAAAGTGATATAGTTTCGTTCGATTGCATTTTCAATTTAGCGGTGGATGCTTAGGGACAGAAACGTATCGGAAAATGCTAATTATTCTCGAACATGGGCTTACCGACGATTTATGGAGGCAATTTCCGTTTTTGGTTAAATTCATCATTTCACTTGGTTGCCCATAATCAGCTTCCACGCATTCTTCGGCAATTATATCGAGACAGATTGTAGAGTTGAGGAAGATTGTATTTTTTTGGAGTTTCGCTTCTGAAAATCGAAAGCCCAACTGAGGTGGTACATTGTACAGCAGTCAACTAAATATACCTACTCAGACAACAGTTGAGGATGAAAGAATAAAAAAAGTGAAATTTTTGTTTTTGTTTTCACTATTCTTCTCAAGGAAAACGAATTCCTTGGTATTCGGTTTTTTGTTAACGAATATCGCTATCGAGTATTGTTATCGAATGTCTCTTGACATTCACAAAAGAAAAACGGACAATACAGAAAAAAGCAGTCAGTAATGGTTTCTCTAGCGGTATCGTAGATGATATTATAGAGTTCAGGTTAATAATGAAAGAAATCTCGACTTTTAGAAAAGACGAAAACCAAGAATATATCTCAGTCTCATAACACCAATACACGAAGAATTTGGAAATATTTTCAAAGAACTAGGTGGTATTCAAAACAAGTCATACACTACAGATCCTTTTAGGTAATCAAAAGGACGAAGTCAAGAATTCGGAAAATTCTGCAATTTACGAAATCATCTGTAAGGCTGCGATGCAAAATATTATGGGCAGACTAAAAGATCTAATAAAATAAGATATAAGGAACACTTAACACACCTGAAATATGGAAGATCAGAAAAATCAGCAGTAGCCCATCACATTTTGCAACAAAACCATTCCATAGACTTCAGTTCATCAAGTTAACAATAACAGGACTATGAGTGTAGAAATGAGTTAATATAATAACATTTTGAATACCTCTGATGAAAGGTTGGTTTGGTAACATGATCAATTTTTTCTTGAAAAACTATTGTTTTCTTGCCGACGTTTCGACTTTAATTAGATTCTTCTTCAGGGCTCCGTAACAATGAATTTTCATAAAATAAATTGATGGATGTAGCCGTTACTATGTGGTAGGAGATCATGGTGAAAAAAGAAATGAAAATTTCTATGTTTTTTACCACTTTTATTTGTAACTAACGTTACTGCAGTTTGGTCCTATAAGGACATTTTCAAACTTATATATTGTATAAGTTTAGGTATAGGACGAAACTGCAGTAACGTTAGTTACAAATAAAAGTGGTAAAAAAATAGAAAGTTTAATTTCTCTTTTTTTCATTATGATATCCTACCACGTAGTAACGGCTACATCCATCAATTAATTGATTAATTAATCAGCATCTTCATCTTCATCACGAACGAGTCTCTGTGATCAGCTGTGATGGCGTCATGGCAACAGAATTCATAGTGGGGATGGAGTGAGGGACTAATAGATAGAGAAAAAGTGAATAGAGAATAGAGGAATAGAAACTCGTAGAGGGAAATATAGGTATCACACAGCTGCACCCATTAAACTTTATCGACTTTAAACTTCATTTCGGCTTTCTTTACGTCACTCTCAAACTGTCAGATTACTGGAATATACACTTTTTAGCAGGTAATTAACAAACCCTACCTTAATCTGACGCGCTCGAGAATTTCTGATGATCACTTTTTTTACTAATCTGATCCTTTATCTCTCACAGGTGGCCTTATATATGGGGCTCATATTTGGTGGAGGTACCTAACCGGGTACAAGGTATCCCCCTGTATATTAATCTGCCGCGCTTTAGTAGATCCCGAAATCCTCGCTTGGCCTCCCCTATTACTAGCAGAGGTAACTATGGTATGAATAGGTATAAAGTCTAATCTCCCTCTTGAAGATGATCACTTGGTGACTGAAACAAGTGTCGAGGTGTTAAAAATAACGGTTTGGTGTTGGGACAAAATTCCAGTAATATTGTGCATGAATTTTTGTATCAAAATTCATTGTAATTGCTTACGATTTACTAATTCATGACTTGAGATTTATGGCTCGAGATTAGTGAATGAATACATCTTCAGAGCATAAACTGATGTACCTAATGTTTACATTAATAATTTTATGCAGATAAAAAGTCATGTAAATACTAAAAAGAAAAGTATATTCCATTTTTTGTTCACTTATTCAGTTCTTCGCACTTTCAGCTAATCTTAAGAGTGGAAGAGTCAGTATTGAGAATTTTCACATAAACGCAGTTCTCCAGATGTAACAGTTCTTGAACAGTGAAGTTCGAGGTGTACTGAGTTGAACCTCAAAACGATGAGCAGCCACAGTCCGTCGCATATTTCTGATATGCATTGCTCTTGGTGGATTCAGATGTGTCAAGTCACTTGACTACTTCCTGTGAAAGTATCTATAGAAGAGGGACAAATCCTAACCTTTCTTAGATATTCCAGACTATCAAGGTTGCATCTCCAATCCAATTCCAAGACATGTTGGTGTCCATTTTGATCCCCATCAACAAACTCATCGAAGCAGAAACCGCAATTGTCTGTCCTGGCATTATTGAATCCGGTTCGGAGACATTTATCTCTTTGGAAGTTGGAAGAAGACATTTCCAGACTGAACCTGTTTGGCCTCACCTGACTTTTATTTCGGGTGGGATAGTTGTGGAAGTCTGAGTTCAACTTTAGATTTCCCCTATTTCTGTGCAATTCAATAAGGGTTTGATGTATAGATGCAAGGAAGTGACATTATTCGATTTTTGATGAAAAGTGGCCTACAAGGTTGGTCGTAGCGCGTACCTTCAATTATTCTCAATGCCCTTTTTTGAAACTTGAATACTCTTGTTGCCTGACTAGAATTTCCCCATAAAATGATACCATAGCTTATATACGAATGGAAGAGGCAGTGGTATGTAGTCAATAGCACATCTTTGTTCACAATATTTTTCAGTTTACGCAGCAAAAATAGTTGGCTATACAGTTTATTGCATAGATGGTTTATGTGGCTATTCCCTTTAATTCATCATAGATAGTTATACCCAGAAGTTAAGCAGTGGATTCATTCGAAATGTTTTTATTAGAGAAGAATATGAATTGAATGCCGTGTTGGTAGGTGGTTTGAGCCTCGATATTGTCCCACCCGTGTTAGAAATCACACGTTGAAAGGTAAGACCTCGTTACTCTTTAGCTCTCACAAGTTTCGACTTCTGAGGGTTGTCGTTCGGAGGAGTGCGACAGCTGGTTAACGGAAAAACAGATTTTAGAACAGATTGAAACATACAATAAAAGATGGTTGAAGACAATATGGATCCCTGGGGAAGAGCAGCGTTGATGGTAAAAGTATTCGAGAGGTATCCATCGACCGCTACTTGCAAGAAACGTTCTTTCAGGAAGCTGGAGAGCCAGACATAAAAATAATCCGACAAGCCATAGCATCGAAGTTTGGCCAGCAAATCTTCGCGCCACACAGAAAGCAATATTGATGATCGCTGAAGACGTTAAAGCCTTCTTCATCTGTATCTGTATCTATAGAATAGGGAGGGTGAGTGTGAGCCCACAGTACTTAGGCCACATGTGACACATTGTACATCCTCCCGAGGAGTTGTCCTTCTAGGTAATCATCTCTCTCCGAACTCTCCGAACACACACTCTCTTATTGACGATAACTCCGGGCACTTGCACAGGACATGCCTGACAGTCTCATCTTCCTGTTCACACATCCTGCATAGAGGTGTGTCCACTAGCCCCATATTATGGAGTCGACAGTGGCCAGGAATCTTACTGTTAGGCGTAGATTTTCTCTGGTCATTGCCAGATATTTCTTCGGCGTCAGCTTCCCAGGATCGCCCATCCTTTGGTTTCGTCCCATCTCTTTGAGGATTGAGCATGGGTGTAACATTTGACTAGTTCCGCAACTGTCGAAATCATCAGGCCGTAGGTGCCACTGGATCCTAAAATTCTTAGTCCAGCTGCTTCCTTGGCTAAAGAGTCGGCAATACGATTACCTTCACTCCTGTCGTGCCCTTCAATCCACCTCAGGATAATGTTTTTATCTACTGAGGCTTTGGCTAAATCTTGGTGACACTCTAGTACTAGCCCTGAGGTTAAACATTGTCACATTGTCTGTTCAAGGCTAATAGGGCTTCTGCTGTCAGTGCAGATTGTTATCTTTTTGCCAGAAATTCCTTTCTTGGTTATTTCTTTTGTGGCGATTGAGATACCAGCCAGTTCTGTTTGGACCACGTTGGTATTTCTTCCCATTCCCCACTTAATTCTTAGACTTAGTGATATGGAGTACACCTTCTACATATTTAAGTATATGGTGATTTACGGCTTTTTCCATGATTTCCGATATCACTAGTAGCAAAGCGACTGATCTATAGTTATTTGGGAGATTTTTCTTGCCCTTTTTGGGAATAGGCTAAACGCGAGCAATCTTTCAACAAGAAGGAAAAACCCCTTCCTCGTAAGACGGGCTGGAAAGTCTGCAAAATACCGGTGCGAGTTCATTTGCGCACTTTTTGAGTACGATGACGGGTACTTCATGAGAACCAAACCCCTTGTTAATAGCGAGCTGTTTCATAATTCGCCTGACTAGACGTTGCGTTGTCGTTGGCATTGTGGATTCTAGTGTGGAAATAGTTCTTGTGGGAATAGTTCGTGTGGGAATTGAGTAATTTCCTTATCAGAATTCAAATTTGACACCACACACATCACTTTCGCTGAGTAATCTCGTAGGAATCAGCAACCTCAAGCGTCACTAGGGATTTCATCTCACTGTCACCAGGGAAAAGGTTTTCCGCAAAAAATCATTTTCTCAATTCAATTATTACAAAGTTCAATTTTCATTCCTTTCCGATACGTCTTTCTTAACCAAGTTAGAAAGTGTTGAGAGAATAATCCACTTATTCCCTTCCTTTCCCAATAGAGTCACTAATGAGTCCAACGACCTAATGCTTTTCCACTCTATTCCTGAGCAAAACGCCGATATAACGATACGAAAGCGATTTCACTCCGTTTATACGTCTGTTATTTATACATCAGAAATGCCGTTGATAAACCAATAAAAACCAACAATAAAAATATAATGAATGATCGATGGCGAAGGAAATTGCTTGGCTCGAAACGGATAATAAACTCAGCCACAAATCTCAGAAGATTGATGGATGATAATTCAGACAACGAATGCTCAAAAGCAGGTTATAGTGAGTGTGTTTCTGTCTGAGGTTTTTCATCAGGAATTTGTTCAGGGTGGTTAGAGACTGAACATAAAATCTTGATGATTCTCCAAAAAAAATATTTTTCAGTTACCGAAATCAAAGGTTAATTCTCATAATAGGAGTTCGATAATTTTTTCTTGTCTATTTCTGAAGTCACTATCTTCGACATGATGTTTGGTCTTTTCGTATCATCCATCAGTTTTTGTGTTGAGCTTGAATAGCCAGGAAAAGTTTCAGAGGAGTCTTTAAACCTACTTCCTATGGTGAAGGTTTCCTGGACTGAATCTTCAATACCTAGATGGTATGGATTCCACTCAGAGTTACTCAATATTCGTAATACATTATTTCTTGGTGAATTATAATCTCATAATCTCTGAGCTTGATAGCTCAGTGATCATTTCGATTTGCGTGACAATGATGTTATGTCAGCGAACAGTATCCTGGATTTATTCAGCTTGAAGGGAATCGTAGATCAACATTCGGGCTGGTAGGTCGTGATCGACCTCTGAAGATGCCTGTTGCAGTTGTAGATGAAACGATTGGTTTGATCACGGGCTATCAGCCCCTATTTTTTTCTATCTAATCCACAATTCATTCTGATACTTAACAAAAATACCAGATCTCATTATACAGGGATTTTCAAATTCGTTTCTGTACAAGGGGATCTCATTAACGATAAGAGATAGAGTGTCGGTTGAATTGTGGCAGAGTTGTGTATTTCAAAAACCTATTCAATAATGTAAAGAAAGCAATAATAGCCCTTTTGGTTCTGGAGATATACAGGAAAAACCGAAAAATACCAAATTATTTTTTTGCCTATATCCTCTTTATTCGCAGACATATTGAAAATCTGTCCACATTTTGTTATTGGCACTTGATGTGGGCGTGGGCTCTCAGAATATATCCATGAATCTTTTATACAGGGTGTCATCTGACTTGGGCCACCCCTATCTATGATTTTTTAAATACGGACCTGTATTTTTGTTAAGATGTTTCGGTAATATTCGATTATGATTATGTAAATTATTCCCTTTCAAATTACGGCCCTGGAAATTAGTTGACTGAAATGAATAAAAACATAATACCAACTTTCACGTCTTCTTATGTATCGTAGGGATTTCGAAAGTTTTTTTTTTCAATTTTAGGTACCTATTGATATTTTTTACATTGTTCTGAGCGTTTTCTATCATGAACTTCGAATAAGAAAACTTTTTATGATTATTTAAAACATATCTATATCAAAAATATATTATATGTGTTTTAAAGAGCAGAAAAACAAATGATAGCAATAATAATATTCGAAACGAACACTATAATTGTAATGGGGAAATTGAAATGAAGTAATTTATATAGGTACAAAAAAAAATATTGGCGCAATAAATGTTCGAATTGTAGTCCTTCCATTTCGAGATATTTTTAAACTCGGTTTTTCATATTATTTATTGCCCTTAATACACTTATTTGCTGCATTGTTGCGAAATCATTCAAAATCCTCAATCTCAAGTCGGCCACATTTTCTATCTTTTTGCCACCGTAAATCCTATTTTTTAACGTCACCCATAGAAAATAGTCCAACATAGTAAGATCTGGTAATCTTGCAGACCATCTTATTGCCTTATTATTTGTCTCGAAATAGAAGGACTCCAATTCGAACATTTATTGCACAATAAATTTTTTTGTGTATATAAATTACTAACTTCATTTCAATTTTCATGTTCGTTTCGGATGTTATTTGTGCTACCATTTTTTTTTCTTCTCATCAAAACACATATAATATATTTTTGTTGTAGATATGTTTCAGATAATCATTAAAGGTTTTCTTATTCGAAGTTCAATGTAGAAAACGCTCAGAGCAATGGAAAAAATATGAATAGGTACCTAAAAATGAAAAAAAAAATCTCGAAAAACTCTACGGTACATAGGGAGACGTGAAAGTTGCTATTGTGTTATTATTCAACTCAGTCAACGAATTTCCTGGGCCGTAATTCAAAAGGAAATAATTCGCGAAATTATAATCGATTACCGAAAAGTTCCGAAATATAAAATTGAAATCAATTTCTCAGTATGAAGTGAACGTCTACGATCCAAAAACGACAACAAAAAATACAGGTCCGTATTTGAAAATTCAAATATAGGGGTGGCCCACGTCAGATGACACCCTGTATGAAAGATTCATGGATATATTCTAAGAGCCCACATCAAGTGCCCTTGCAAAATGTGGACAGATTCTCAATATGTCTGCGAATAAAGAAGATATAGGCAAAAAAATAATTTGGGATTTTTTGGTTTTTCCTGCAAATCTCCAGAACCAAAAGAGCTATATTCGATTTCTTCACATCATTATATTGGTTTCTAGAATACGCAACTTTGCCATAATTAACCGACACTCTATCTCTTATCGTTAACGAGATCCCCATGTACAGACACGGATTTGAATAACCCTGTATATTCATACGACTACTGGCTCTTTTACAATTCGTCATTTTCAGATGGCGTGAAAGTTGACAAACGATATACATATATCTAAAACTGTTCACTCTGTGATATTTAAAGGAATCCTGTTCCATCAAGCGATTATAAAAAGGGGTATGCCCAAAGATCAATTCTTGGACCCCTTCTGCATACTATTTACACCTCGCAATTCGCAAATACATGAACATCAACGCTATTTATCAATTTATCATCACGCAGATCACACACAACTGTTCATGTTTGAAGAAAGTGATATTCACTATATGACAACATGAATTCTAAGATCACAAACTGTAAAGGAGCATGAGAGAAAATGAACACAATTGAAACTTGAGATGACTTTGACATTTTAAAGTGATGGGAGGAATCTTGGGCTCATATCAGATGAATTGAAATTTGTAGTCAGTAACAAAAAGAAGCTGTGATTATTCCTTGTTCACTCAAACCTCACTAAAACTGACTGCAAATATAGCTCTGCTTCGTCCAACATAAGATAAACTTAGTAATCTTATGTTAGTCGAAGCCACATTTCTTCTATTTCTTCTGCATTTTCTGAAATAAGTTGTTAGATATGAAAAAGGGGCGCTCATTACATTTTTGTTCTCTCACACACCAACTCATGGTATTCAAAAAGACGCGATATCTTTATTGTAGAGCAAGATTCCACTAACAAAGTCATGATGGAAATATCCGTCTCAGCTTCTCAGCTAGCTTCTAAACTTCTTTACAAATCATCTGTCTCGTATAATATTGACAAAGTTTATAATTGTATACCTATCAAAATAAGAAATGATTAGAGAAAATAAAAGCCGGTTTTGTAAACTGTTTAGAGTAAAATTCTCACAAGTGTTACTTGAATTGTATGATGTTGTTTCGTGACAATAAAATCCATTATTGATGTTCGCTGTTTGTTAAAAAAATAAGGTGAATTTTATTTTTTCCCAATAAATATTTATTTATCCATCAATTTCTATTTCAAACCCTCAAATTAGTCCCACTCAGATATATAATATACTTGTGCCAGCGTTTTTTCTAATGCTCGAAATCACTTCTGATATGGATTTTTTGGCATGTCCATGAGCTCTCTCAGTGATTATATTTCCACCTCTTCAATCATCTCAAAACACCGTCCTTCTATTGGTATCTTCAATCTTGGGAACAGAAAAAGGTCGCAGAGGGGCAAATCTGGTGAATGCGGTGGCTGAGGCATGATTACAATGTGGTTATTGGCTAAAAAATTACGAACAAGCAGTGCCAAGTGCATTATCGTGATGCAAAAAACCATGAATTGTTTTTCCATAATACCAGAAATTTTCTTTGTATTGCTCCTCTCAAGCGGCGCATAACTTCAAGATAAATATTACTTATCGATCGTTCGACTATGGCAAAATCTCCTGAAATACTACCACGTGGAGCCATCTGATCGAGTGATACAAAAGCTAATTTAGTTTTTGCAAATGGTACAAAAATATTGTTTTTTTGTCTTGTATCAATATTATGCGTATCAACCCTACACCAGGTTTCCGTTAAACAAATCACACTTGCATTAAATCTGGCAATATCTGAGTAAATTTCATCCAGTTTATGGCCTGCCAGGTCACCTGATTTATCGCCTTTAGACTTTTTCCTTTGGGGACACTTGAAAAATAAATGTTTTGCTGCGCAGCCCGAGTCTATAGAAGATATTCTCCAACGAATTACAGCATAGTGCAGAAATATAACACCTGATATGCTACAGAATGTTAGGAATAGATTTGAACAAAATCTGTATTATTGTATGGAAGCAAATGGGTCATATTTTCAACACTTGCTGAAGTAGGATTCTACTAAGTCAATTACCTACACATTTCAAATTACTGGGTTGTAGTTGTTTTTCTTCATAATACCTATATGTTTGAGTGAAATAAAACAAATTAGGTATCATTGGAAAGAGAATTTTGTGCCCTTTCAAATGATATATCACTCGACCCCACTTTCTATTTAAAATTTTAGGGTTGTTACTCACCCTCGCTAGGGGGTTGAAGGCATAGGTAGAAAAATACATCTTAAGTGTGTCCCCCTCAATAGCAAAATTGACCTGTGCAAGCATTTTTGCGTTAAGTTACAAAAAAGGAGAAAAGCAAGGTGCATACTTTTCATTGGACCACTCTGTATGTTCGAGAGGAGTGTACCAAAAAGTTCGGGAGTACGTGACAGAGCACAGCTGCGCATAGCTTCGAGGTTTACTTTAACACAACTGAAACTACACTTTCTGAAAACTCTTTCATTAGAAGAACGACGTCTTTGAGAATGACTTTCCTGAAATAGTTTCTCCAAATGAATATAATGAACATCAATCAAATCCAACGTGAAGTGCACAGGCACTGCTCTCATAGTCATGATTTTCCAGCAGTATTTGTGCACCTCTATGAACGAGTTAGAAATTTCAGAATGTTTACTTGCCAGGCACAATGAACAAGTTTCTGAAGAATCTCCACATCCCCTTTTTCAACTGGATTAAAAAACGTCAGATTGTGAATGCATGGCGTTTCGTGTGGGAGTTTATATTCTCTTTTCATTTATGATAGCGTTCACAAGAAGTTTTTTTGTTAAGAATCCCTTTCACTCGAGCATGAAATCTCTATCCTGGATTTTATAACACTTTCATTCCAAGCACGTTAAGACCGTAACAAATACAGACTGACGAAAAATGGGCGGTTTTTGTATGACGAACATCAGCATTTTATTGTTTTCCAGGCTCACGAATAGTTTTTGGTTGTTGTTCGTGATTTTACAATTGGGCTGGAAAAAACGGTTTATTCTCAGAAATACAAGCGATGAAATGATTTCCAAATGAAACTGGTATGGAAAATATTTGCTGGAAAGGCCATAATAGGTAATTGGGAAATTTTTAGTTACTTGTATGAACTGTGGATTTATTGCAACGATTTATGCGAGTTACCGGTATATAATTTGGTTTCAATTTTAATAATGTAGGTAACGTATATTCTTGGGAGATATTATTTTTGAGAAAGGAAGGTTTTGGCTTTCCACTTCTCCATCTTCAGACCAAAAAAAATGTGGGAATGTTCCAAAGGAAGTTAGGAAGCAATCAATTTCAGAAAGGTAACTCTATACAGGGTGTTTCCTAGCTACGGTACGACACTCCAGAGGGTGATTCGTTTGGTCGTTTCAAGAAAAAAAGTTCTTATGAACAAATGTTCAGAGTGGCTTCGTTTCTGAGATACAGGGCGTTGAATTTTGAAAAAAACGGTATTTATAAAATATCATAAATGTCCTTAAACCGATTTAGTTGAAAATAGCTAGTTATTCGAAATGATAAGGCTTCTATTCAGTCCGAACTAAATTGAAATTATTAGGTTCAGTGGCGTCTCAGTGGGTACCACAGCCAACAATATTGAGAAAAGAGGAACGCCAATGACTTTTCTGTAGTTTTTTTCCAGATTGAGCATGTGAAAATACAGCTCTATCATCGCCTGTACTTTTTCATATCAAGCTTCGTTTTCGACAACATAAAATGAAAACCAAAAGTAGTTAGTTAACCGAATAGTTATTGACCTTATAGTTATTGAGCAAAATGTCCACCTTCTGATGAAATACACTTTATGCCACGTTCAAAAATACCTGGAGTATTCACTTCTTTGATTGACGACTTGTTTATTTTGTGGAAATTCTTGTTCACTGAGGATATACTACAAAAACACACTTTTGTGTATTTTCCATGATATTTTTTTATTGTTGACTAGTTTCGGCTATTACATCATTTTCAAAACTAACTGATTACATTTAAATCTGAGTAATTTATACCTAAGTTGCCTATCCTATCATAAATAATTTGATACCTACATTTTGTATACCTGTAATATTCATGAACATAACAAAACAAAGCTTTTGATATAATGTAGGTTTTTGGAAGTGGATTATAGGTTCTTCAGTTCTATTATCCTCAACGAACAACTTGATCTAAATAATAGCCCTCTCCTGAACTCATAATCCAGTTCCCAAAACCTATATTATATCAAAAGCTTTGTTTCGTTATGTCCATGGATATTACAGTTATACAAAATGTAGGTACCAAATTATTTATGATAGGATAGGCAACGTAGGTATAAATTACTCAGATTTAAATGTAATCAGTTAGTTTTGAAAATTATTCGAATCCTCAAGTCATGAACAAGAGCCTTCAGATGATTCCATGAATATGAATTTGAAGGATTAATATAAGGACTGTGAGCTGGCCAATTTTGAGGTCCTGCACGTCAAATTCTGTGATTAGGTGATGTCGAGATGATGACGAGCAAAAACACCAAAATGAGCTGAAGCCTTGTCGTGCATAAACCAAATGTTGCCTCACACAAGTACCGAAAAGTCCTTGCAGAATTCACCTGTTAGTCTTGCTTGTAGAAGAAATAAGCCAATCAGGTAGTCACCATTTATTCGTACTCAAACGTTCAGCGAAATTTTTTTTCAAAAAATGACTTTCTCCAATAACGTGGGGATTTTCTTCGGCCCAAAAATGGTCATTGCGAAAGTTCATAATAGCATCAGAAAAATTTGCTTCGTTTGTAAATAAAATATTTGGTTGAAAATTATATTATTTTGTGACAACTTATCAATCGACCACCTACAAAACATTGATCTTGAGTGAAAATCCTGAGGTAGTAGAGCTTGGACCCGCTGTATGTGATATGGGTACAGGAGATTTGTTTTCAAAGCTGTCCATACGATTTTTGGGCTGACTTTCAGTGCAGTGAAATCTGCCAGGTAATATTTGAAGGATCGTCTTCAATCACTTCTTCTTGTTCAGGCGTTGTTACAGTTTCTGGTCTTCCACAACCTGCATTTTTATTAGAACTCCAAGTTTCACATAATCTTGCATGTAGCGTTCTGAATGTTTCAGCACATGGAATTATTCTGTTACGATATCTGTCCTGGTAAATTCTCCGTGCTTCTTCCGCATTTCCATTTGCTAATCCATACATGAAGTACATGTCAGCCATTTCAGCGTTAGTTGAATTATTCATGATGGAATCACTGCTAACTGACAACTTTCGACTTTCACTGATATAACAACACTATACTCAAAAATTTGAAGAAGAAAACAAATGTTAAACAAAATGATAGTAGAAGGTCAATGACCCCGTAGTCGACGTCTTTAAACCAAAAAAAAACAACAATTCATGATATAACTTTTTTTCTATAAAACGAAGCTAAATATGAAGAAAATACAGTCGACAAAAAAGTTGTACTTCCATTTGAATAATCTAAAAAAATGAAAATTAGACAGTTTAATGTAATTTGAATGCAGTTATGTTAGTGCACACCACTGACCTAATCGGGTTTGTTGGTGGTGTTTTCATTTGGCAACCCTATTGTGATATTTCTATATCTTGAACAGAAAACTCACGTAACAAGTTGAAATAGTATAATTGTAGATTTTTGTCGGATAATCTTCCTAAAGATTGTCATTCATTTCGGTTAGAAGTGTTGGAAAAATAACTTTCCTCGTGCCGGCTTTTTATTCATCAAATCCTTAACGATGTGAAAAATTTTAAGAAATGGGAAAGGTTCGAAAACGAAATTATTGGTTTTTCAAATGGGGTGTCGCTTGATCCTCAATCCCTTCGAGATTCAAGGAAGTATTATTATTTCCAGAAAGGGGGCCGAAAAAAATCATAGGGGAGATATTCTCTGTACTCCTGAAAGATCCATGAACGAAATAAATTACTTGAGATTATAAAATAACCGTTGGCACGTTATGGGCATTTCCTAGGTTCTGAGTGCTTTATAACGACTCAAATAATGAGCAGAAATCACAAGGCAGGGTCGTAGCATCAACCCTGCAGGTCTCGCCCGGAACATCGAAGCAGTTTCCATTACTTAACCCTCTTGATTACCTCTCGGCGGGGATACCAAAGGTGGATCTAGTTGCTCTTTAGCGAATTCGCCTAATAACCACATTTCCCTTTTATCCTTCCGACCTTTCGAACGCCCTCTCCGGGAGTTGGAGGGAACTAAATCTCTCCGTCGGTATTACATTATTGAGAACAGCCAAGGGCGCCAACGCCGCGGGGTTACCGGATCGACCCCCCTGGGAAGTGTGTTTGAACGCGTCATTTCGCCCCCAAACATCAAAGCGACTTGCGACGCTGATTAGTTGGAGCGATGAATAATAAGTTTCGCTATTTACTCAGGAAACCGAGACGATGAAAGGAATTGACGGTAAAAATAAACTTTCCCTTTTGGATTATCAGGTTTCTTTTTCGATGTTATGACGAAACAAATTGGAGGTGGAAGTAATGAAAATATACTGTTTTCAGTAGTGAAAGCGGAAAGGCAGAAGCGTTTCTTTATTCAATCTTCATAAACAGGATTTGTTCCGAAAGTAAGTAATTTTACTTTTGTGTATTCACTGTTTATATGAAAGTTGTTATTTCGAGAGAACTTCTTACTCAATTTGTATCTGAAAGTTAGTTCTATGTATGATTTGAAGATCTTTGTAGAGTTAATTTTGAAATCAATTGCTTTCTTTTTTCCTCTGGAAGTTTTCCACATTTTGAGAATGAAATTTTAAATTTTTTGCCCCTTTTCAGCTGATATGTTGTTGGGTGATTTTTGGCCGATTATTCTCTACGAATTCAAATTGTATCTTATGGAGTGTTATGAAGGCACATCTTCAACTCTCTTTTTATTGTATATCAACGACTCATTGGAAAAAACCAAGAGTCCGATATACAGGGTGTAACTGAATAAGTGTGAAACATTTAAGGAGGTGATTCCTCATCGAAAAAAAAAGATCTTTCATATAAAGAAACTTCATTGGAGCATCCCTTGTTAAGATACAGCCCCTTAAAGGGGCTCTATCTTAACAAGGGGGCAATTTTTTTCACAAGCACTGAAAAAGTTACAATATTGAAATTGACCTTACGTTTTGTACTACCAAAAAGACACTTAGCCAGTAATTTATTTGGTTAACCCCATGGTTGTAAGGGGTGGAAAATGCAACCCCTAAAATTTATTTCCAATGTAACTTTTTGTCTTATTATTTGTTTACCATTTAAAAATGTATTTCCGATAGCCTGTTTCATTCTAAACAAAAAATGTCACTTGGGTTTTTTGCCCAAAATAAACCAGTTCGCAGCAAAAAATTATTTTACGAACAACTACAGAGATACATCGTCATAAATGCGAACTAGATTTATTGTTATTTTGTAGTTAGTACCTGCATTAAACGATTAAAGGGTAATAAACAAAAGTAATCTATTAGTAACAAAACACACATCATGTAGAAATCATAGTAAATGTTCAATATGTCTACCTTCAGACATTACGCATGCGTCTAGACGTCTTCGCATTGAGCCACATATTCGCTCAAATATTCCTGATTCAAGAAACCGCATCGATGATGCGGTTTCTTGAATCCTCTAGATCGCGAACATGAGTACGATAAACCAAATGCTGTAACTCAAATAGAGAAATCGAGAGGATTGAGATCCGGGGATCGAGCGGGCCAGTAAAGATTCTATCTTTTTTTCGATGAGGAATCACCTCCTTGAATGTTTTACACTTATTTAGTTACACCCTGTATAACTTTGCTGACGACAGCACACTTCCCATTCTATTTGGATTCCAGGACATCAGCAGCGGATACACATCTTCACCGTTAGCAGGAGGTTGCATATCTTAATGAGGATCTAGGGTGATTTCAAATTGGGGTGAAAATAACCAGGTTCAATTCAATGTCATAAAAACCCAGGCATCGGATTTCTCCAAGAAAATAAATGCCTCCGAACCGGATATAATAATGTCAGGTCAGATAATTCCGCTTTCTGCTTCGATTAGTTGGTGTCCATTTTGACCACCAATATGTCTTGGCACATTTATGTCGCTGGATTTGCGAAGGTTGCTTTTCAAAAGCTTGGACACTGTTCCGAACCAGAAAACTGTACACACCTCAACAACTTTTGATGCTTCATGAAGGTCAGATGAGACTTTCTTTATTGTTCTTTATTGTTTCTGTATTGTTCTCATTTATGGAGCTCTGCCTCCAAACATAACCTGAAATTGCTGGATTCCATCCAGAAAAGACCCATCCCCCTGATTGGAGACGCGAACATCACGAGCAAGTTTGATAGCCTGGAACATCGTAGAAAAGTTGGAGATTTGTCTTTCTTCTATAGATACTTTCATGATCAAGTGACTTGGCACATTTGATTCCATCGAGTCGGTCGGTCAGTAGCCGGGTGGTTCGACGTGGGTGCTTTGTTCACTCAATCAATCGGCCGATGTGTGAGTCGATGGTTCAAGCCCCAGTCTGAACGCTCGATTTCACTTGCTTTCATCCAACCCGTGTTGGGAATCACACGTTGAAAGGTAAGAACTCGTTAGTCTTTAGCTCGCACAAGTTTCGACTTCTGAGGATTGTCGTTCGTAAGGGTGCGATAGCTGGTTAACGGAAAAACATATTTCAAACATATTTTCAAAGAGCGGTACATATCAAGAATACGCGAAGGACTGTGGCTGCTCATCGTTTTGAGGTTCAACTCAGTACATCTCGAACTTCACTGTTTAGGAAATCTTTTCTCTAAAGAACTGCGTTTATGTGGAATAGGTTAACTTCCTGAGAACAGTTTTCGAAGTGGATTTAATCTCCAGCGATTCAAATCCAATATGAATCATACTTTCACACAGGCACCGCTCATGCGGTTTTTGGTGGTTTGAAACCTATTGAAAAGGTCAAAAATGTGACAAGTGGATGTCCCATGATTTGGACGAACAACGTGCAACCAAAAAGATTCTTTTTTCGGATCGGATCATCACGTGTAATAAAAAGTTGATTCTCTACAACAGGAGACGTTTAGGACAGTGATTGGATATCGATGTGCCACCTAGGAACTTCACGAAGGCAATAACCTACTGTTAGTGTATGGTGGTCAGTAGCTGGTGTTATTCACTATAACTTTCAGCAACCAGCCAAACCATCACAGCAGAGTCCTATTGTAAGGAAATCGACGATGTACCAGGACTGTACTGCCACTCAACATCAAACCAATGGAGCGTCGAAGTTCTGCCTCACTCACTATACTTTCCAGACCTCTCGTCAACAGACTAAAATTTTTTCAAGCGTTTTGATAACTTTTTCACCGTTAGACCTCCACAGACCTCCGTCAACTCTATCAAATCCCTAGCACACAATTTTCATGCTGGCGGAATCAATTGACTCGTGTTATGTTAACAAAAGTGCATTGATTCAAATTACGCTATTTGCGATCAGATTTCATAAAGACGGACCAAACTGTTGAAACAACCTTATATTTCTCCTGAAAATATACCCTCCACAATTCGAGACTAACCACCTACATAACACTCACGTATAAACAACACACGAAACAACACGAAAAAACAACAGATGAAATGAAAAGACTATACTAACTTGGCAGATCATCAACATGTTTACATTTTGGGTAGACTTACACAGAACACCATGTCAAACATTGAGAAGGACAATGAAGCAGGTGTCTACATCCATACATGTATAAAGAAAATTAAAGACAAAACTGGATCCGATGGAATCCCTGGAAATCAGTAAACAAAAATGATCCAATTTCCCATTGAAGTTTCGAAAAGAAATTAATCGTTTATCCTCATTGAATTCATTTTCATAAAATTTGAAAACTTAATCTTCATTAACCACTTATTGTTTAAAATCTGCACATTCGCCAAGAATTACCATAATCAAGCAAATACGTTCTGTAATTACTGTTGCATGAAATTCATCATAGAATAACTCAATGCACCAGTTTAACTGAAGATGCTACTGTGTAGCTTGTCTAACGAAACGCGTCTCAAGTTAATCGTGTGAAAATTGCTTTATTATCATGGATAGTGTTATTAATTTTCATCAGTAAATAAATCAGTGAATTATTAATTTGAAACGTGGGTTTATTCCATTAGTCCAGATCCAGAACGGCAGTGGTACTAACGACATGAGAGTGAGAGAACGACTAGATGGACACGTACATAATTGTGCATATTGCCATACGAAACGAAGCTCACAACTGCCTGACACAAAGCTAGGTCAAAAGTAATTTCAAGTATATATAGATGCAGATTCAGACCAGATATATCAATCTACCTGTAATCGTATTTCAAACAAAAATCATGAAAAAAGAGAATTGGAACTTTCAATGTTTTTACCACTTTTATTTGTAACTAACGTAGCTGAAGTTTCGTCCTATAAGGGCATTTTTAAACTTATACATTAAACTAGTAATTCAATCTATAAGTTTAGTTCAAAGAGGAAACGGACTGGTTTTACTTTGACGATAGTCGTGTCACGAAGTGTTCTGGAGCAGAACACTATTATAATCTTCATGCAGTCATTTTTCACTGTGGTTCTGGCGTTGAATCTGGTAATTATTACGCATTGGTCAAAGACTGGTTTGAGTGTGACAGATAGTCGTGTCGCTAAGTGATCTGGCGATGTCTTGAATTTATTGGAGCCTTTGGAGACACCCTACATTTTGTTTTATGAAAGAGAAGACATTGGCAGATCAAGATTTTCAGATGATGTGGTGCTGCAGGTTTTTCCGGGTTTTCCTGCAGCCGAAAATGCAAATGCATCACTGGAATCAATGAAGTCGCCCCGAGCGCCAATGAATTTTTGTTGTTTCATAATTTCATGATTCAAATTGAATACGTTGAACTTGTTTTCTCATATTCATAGCTCATATGATGTTTTTGGATGCGATTCCTAAATGTTCTGCTAGTTTAACGAAAATATAGCTCACACATATATGGAAAATCATATTCTTGGACAGTCAAGTAACTCTGAAAGCTCTTAGCTTTCATCGAGTAACATCCGTATTGGTATTGAACACCCAACAGGAAGACTCAACAAATTTTCTGTGGTCTGGATTCCTGGCTACACTGACCCGAGAACTGTTCATCCCTTCGCAGAGAACATACCATTGTTATCGTTTTACATTTTGACAAACAGGTACTGAATATTTGGACTATAAAAAAAGTTGCAGACTTGTGGAAAAACCTTCAGTATTGGCTCCATTCAAGATACTTGGATAGAATGTTATAACAGAATGTTATAACAGCTTGTAGACTAGACCAGGGATAACCTACGTCAACTAAGAAGACTTCTTGCAGGTCAATGTAGTTTGATTCACAAGTTGAAGAAACTTTGATGATGGAAGAAGACGGACTTCTCTGCTAGAAGATGATGAAATAGCAGGGCATATTGCTTTTTGCTTGTTTCGCTATGGTCACAAAAAAGTTCTCAATGTTTGGCAGAGTCTCACTCTTGTCATTTGACCTGAGAGGTCTCGCACCAAATAAACTAACCAGTTTCGTCAAGAAGCTGGATTCATTTGGTCGATTATGAATACGTATAAGTCACAATAAATCTCGCAGGTTACATTGGAGGGTTGAATAGACTTATTCACTCCAAACTCAACCTCATCTGGGTGGTCACCCCCGTCTGAGATCATTAGGATGAGTTTTGATTCCAAAATGCACACTATGGCAAATCACGCACGAGCTCAGTTAGCGAAATTTATGGACTGCCATAACACTAACAATTCCCAATTTTTCGGTCATATTCCAAGCATCTTAGAAACTATTCGACGCCTTCGTATATCGCACGATAATAACATCCGGCAGTAGCCGAAATTCACGTTGATAGCCTTCTTAGGCAATGCCATTCCCCGTACTTTACCAGGAGATCTTTGTCTGAGGCAGTTTCCTGTTCAGAAAGTTAATTTTGCGTTCAGAGTCATCAATACCCTTCCCGAGGTTGCATGGTAACTAACTCCGGTACGTGTTAGCTCTCTTACCAATCGATTTGCTGGATCCTACGGAAATGTTTACGAGATTGAAACATTCCCAAAATTCACGACTGGAATGTTCATCATGGCTGCACCGGCAAGTAGTCATTTTATAGTGAAAGCAGAAGCAATCTGCAATATTCCACGGGAAAGTAAAAGCATCCCAAGGATCCTAAAGCATCCCAAGGGAAACACTATAAGGAACCGTTGAAAACACCTCGACGACCCTTAGGTTGAGGAGGAAGTCGCATTATAGAAGTGACTACTAGAGCACCCATAATCACAAGCAGGAATTAGTTTCTTGATTATGGAGTGAGAAGTGCACCGATGGACACCTTCACCGGGAGCTTTCACTACAAAGACGGCGTTCACGAGCACTAGGTGGTGCGTATTCATTTCTTCCGGTTGCAATAATTGGCCTGATTTGTGTGCAATTTAGTGCAGGTAGCTAGGCTTCATTTATGTCGATTCCCTTTTGTATTGTCGAGTACTTGTATCTCTTCAAACGCGATAACACAAAAACCTTTGTTGTCGAATAAAAACGGAGCTGATGATTGACACTGTTCATAAAAAAACACCTAACAAATATCAGTTTGTACAACAGAGACCGTAACTGCAGTCGATATAACAAAAATGAATAGATACAGGTCATCATATTTTGTATGAATATGTGGCACTGAATCACCGGATCAATTTATGGACATCAAAATTAATGTTTAAAAGACTATAACAAAGGACCTGTACAAATCCGACACAGAGAATAAAATTGTTTAAATACAATGAAATTGTTTGGAGAATGTGTTATGGAAAAATTTAAGGAAAAATGCAATGAGTCTATTATGCTATAGTGTGTGTGTGGCGGGTTCGCTGTTCTTGTTCATATTTCACTGCCTGAACCACTGTGCATGCTGTTTTTGGCGAGGGCATTGGCTTGGGATGTGGGGGTTGAGCAAACCGGCCATCGGATGCCTGCTTCCACGTAGCCCCGCTGGATACGGGAATGACAGAATCACTTGTGGTTTTGTTATTCCCTTACTGAATGGCATCCCAACGATGGCTTAATCCTAAGGTGTGTGTCTACTGTGTGTCTACAGCGAGTCTACTGAGGAGATGAATGTGGAGTTTACGACTCCAACTGACCTCCCTGTAAATTTAATTCAGAAGCGCGTCTACAGAGGAGATGGATGTCGAGGTTACGACTCCCACGGACCTCCCTGTGAATTTAGTTCAGGAGCGAGTCTACGGAGGAGATGAATGTGGAGTTCACTACTCCAACTGACTTCCCTGTAAATTTAGTTCAGGAGCGAGTCTTCAAAGGAGATGGATGTCGAGTTTACGACTCCAACTGACCTCCGTGTGAATTTAATTCAGGAGCGAGTCTACAAAGGAGATGGATGTCGAGGTTACGACTCCCACGGACCTCCCTGTGAATTTAGTTCAGGAGCGAGTTTACGGAGGAGATGGATATGGAGTGTACGACTCCAACTGACCTCCCTGTACATTCAGTTCAGTAGCGACAGCTGGGTGTACGCAGAATCTAACTCAGGTGGGGGAAAAACCCCCACCTGAGTTAGATTCTGCGTACGCCGCAGCGCTCAAGTGATGATCCACCAAAACCAGACGCGAAAAAGCCCTGCACGGCTGAATCTAAGGCATCCTCAGGTGTAGCTGACGTGCAAAAACCCTCATATGGGAAGGTTGTCGTTGGTGTCAAGGTGGGAATCTTGCAACTTGACTATCCGATCACCTCTTTAACAGTTGTTAACGGTAATTTCTCAACTTATTGTTGCTGCGTCACATTATTTCCACCCACATTCCTTAAACGCTTCCGTGAAATTGCTTAGGGATGTCCAAGGGCGCCAATCAAGTTGAAAAATCGCTGTATGAGGCAGACTTCCGAAAAAGTGCAAACAAACTCCGCAGAGTGAATCTTCCAACACTCCGACGCCAGAAATTTCATTACAGCTGTTATACGTCACCGGCAAAGGGCAGCGTGAAATAATACCATATCGATTCTGTTTGACGCCTGGATGGACACTTTGGAACATTCAATTTTCGTGTTTGTTTTTGAAACAACATCGGACTGGTTGTTTATGTTCATGACTGCATGATTAAAAAAAAAGGAAAATTGATTACCTACCTGATAACAGAAAAGAGGTATATTTGTTGTTTGAAATTGCACTGTGCGTTTTATGCTTGACATGGAAAGGGCGAAAATTTCTAGACTTCATTTGAAAATGTTATTGTGATTATAGAAAAAATATCAGGATATTTTTTCTGGCAGTATATTTGAAAAAATTATGTGAAGATGATAGTTTCCCTTTCTAGGAGGCAAATTGATTCTTTTCGTTGGAAGTACCCATACTCAGGATTGTCTCTAGTCTGGATTCCTGGCCATACTGGCCTGGAAGGCAATGAGGCTGCTCGCTTCCTCGCAAAGGAGGGTGCTGTAAGCAGCTTCATCGGACCAGAACCTGTCATTGGTATCGCTTTAGGTTTTGCCAAATAAACATTGAACACCTGGATGGCAAGAAGTTTTATGGGCTTCTGGCAGATTTTTCCAGGATTGGCTCACTCCAAAGCGTTTATTCACCCTTCGAAGCTTGAAACCAAACAGTAGGTAGGAATGAAGTACGATGTCTAACAGGCCTTCTCACAGGTCACTGTAATTTGAATCATCATATGCAGAAACTTGGACTGTCGCAAGACAATGTGTGTCGCCTTCGTTTGGAAAATGATGAAACAGCATAGCACATACTTTGTGCCTGCTCCGCTGGAGACTGAGTCAGGTCTTTAGAGTTCGGCAGAGCCGTTCCTCTTTCCATTTGACCTGATAGACCACTCACCATATAAATCAATCGGCTTCGTTAAGAAGCTAGATTCATTTGTCCGAGTGTGAATAGGTGTGAGCCACAATAAACCCTTGCGGTTGCGGTGGAGGGTCGAATAGACCCACTCACTTTGGATCTAACCTAACCTTACCTAGGCTATAGTGTTTTGCGGAGATTTGAAAGAAGTTAAATGTGTCAGAACCCGACATAAAATTTCAAGCTCCACAACTTCACGATTGTGTCGATTAATTTGAATTAGGAGTCAAATTGGGTACCAAAATATCTGGTACTGTCAGATACCTGAAATAGCAGGGGTACTTTTTCAGAAAATTGGAATAAGTTTAGGAATAGGAAAGTTGTGAATCATTGCAATCATTAAGGATTTATGAAGCCCTAATCAGAACTTTTTTTGAATACTGCTCCTACATATGGAGCTTTTCCTTTTAGCTTACTAGATTATAACTAGTGAAAACAATACATCTGATTGGAAACCCAAACATCATAAACAATTTCTAGAATATCGAGAGATGATTGTTGATTTGCCGTCTATAAATATTTTCATGGTAATGAAATTAGAATTAGTCGCCTGAAGCGGTTTGAACCAAAAATATTAAAGAACTATAACTGCTCCTCCGCTTATATAAAATAGGTTTTGAAACACACTTTTCATAAATCATTTTGGAAAATGGAATCCTCGTGGACTAAACTCCAAATCCAACATAAATCATCATCGTCGTACAAGACTGCTCCCTGGGGGTTTTGAGGAATTTCCTGCAGTGCCTATAGAAAATCTCATTACATCACTCTCTGAATATATACTTCAAAAACACATTTGCACCAAACCTCCACACCTGCTACAAAATCTTTCACCTCCTCCCAACCTCTGAACAACAAAGTGAATCTTTTTAATTTTATTCTGAACTGAAAAACGTTCTGAGAAACTTCCACCTCGGAGGTGCTTCTCATCTCTACGAAACTTTCGAAACGTATTGACTTTGATGTTAATTTGACAAGAGATTCAAGATCCCTACGATTCGTGTACATTTCTCGTTTGAGATGGAAACTCTAATCCATTAATTACAATGTGATGAATCAACAACCGAACGCGTCTCAAATTCTTGTGTGTGTGTGGAATAGAGATCTTTCGTCGAGCCCTTATTGGCGAGTGCTTCCCTACCTGAGTGACTTTAATGCAAGAGATACTTGGTTGAATAGGACATGAATCATTTGACAAACGCTTGCCTCGCGAAATATTTGTTGTGAGACGATACCAGCGTTTCGCAAACGATCAATATTGAAATTGTCGAAACTGATTCGTCTATGTGGGGATTTTCACTTGAAACTTCCACAGAGGACATCTCAGGAACTAGGAAATGTATTTCAATTCTGCAAACTCTTATGGAGTGACAGGAGTTTGACTTGAAGTTAATTTATTTTTTTTCTATTTTAGGAATGCAAGTATTTCATTCAGGAACCTTTAGAATGTGGGATGCGTGAAATTTTCCCTTGACGTTCAATCTATAATCCGTTGAAAGTATTAGTATTGAATTAGCTACTTTTTATTTATCTTCATTTGGTGTGTCACAGTATGATAGTCACTACTCAGAGTACTGGAATGTTTGAATTTCAACTGCGATATAAAAATACAATTATCAATGATTTATGTATCATGATGACAGGAGCACTAGTATTGCAGCATGAATTTTGGTTACTAAACTCACACCTTAATTGGTGGATGGAGAAATGGTGGTAGATCACATAGTCACCGTTCTTAGAGCGCCTTGAGGATTTTTCTGTAGTGCTTGTGTTTCGTCTTTATAAAAAATAAAAAAGACTGGTTTGGTTAGGTCAGTATTGACCTTACGTTGATTACCATGTTACGTTTCAATTTAGCACTAGATCAAACTGCTCTTATGTAATTTATGGCTGATTGAATTCGTGGTTATATACACCGCGCTCTTGTATTGCCATTTGAACATCGCGTAGTAGTGTGAGTATCGCATTGTTGTCTTAGAAGCGTTGTTGGTTAATCCATGTAAGTTAGGATTACTGAATAAATCATATTGGGGATCTTTATCTTTTATTTCCAATATTAATTGGTAAGTTATTGATATTGTGAGTTACTTAGGGTATCTGGAGGATTGAATTTACCTGGCGCCCATTAAGATCTATTTGAAATTTGCTAAGTTATTTAACCCACTCCCGTCTCCACTGTTTAGCTTAGCCGCGGATACCCATCTGTCTTATTTGTTACCGACTTATGATTTAGTCTCCTCTTGTGGTTTGTGAGGTGACAACCAGACAATCATCTGAAGTTGAATGAACCTCAAAATCGAAGAGAGTTTTGCACAACTAAAAAATGCAATAAAAACTACAAAGAGAAGGAATTTGAAGTCATTAAGAGATCTGGAGAACGGGTTTAAGCTCTGTAGCGATATTTCCTTGTTATTAATTTTTATACTTTACAGTGTTGATCTAGTTTGTCAAGTAGATTACTGTCAATAGTTAGTGACCGAAATATTTTATAACTTTCAGAAAATGAAAAATAGTTTTCTGCATAACTTGAATTATTTTGAAATAAAATTACAGCACCGGTCTAAAGAGCCCCAAGATCTTTCTAGTTTGTGGCATTGCATTAGGTGATCACAGTATAGTGGAATATTCAACTATCCAGTACTATTTTCAATGTGGTAGTTATGTTTAATATTTTTTTCAGTTCTTTCATAAATTTAGTATGTGTAATCAAGTATGTATCATATTGGTCGGTTTTTAGCTTCTCACTATTGCTATCTCGGAAACGGTAAGGCCTACAATATCGATTGAATTGGACGAACGTTTTCTATTTTGGGCAACTAGAATAATCTAGAATAATATCAGTGAATGTTTTGAAAATATTCGCCATGAAAAATCATGTGGATAAATGGGTACAAACAAAATTTTTGAATTTGGAATGATTCCATGGGTCATGGATTCATATTTCTTTGAGAACGACATTGGCTAGGCCATTACTATCTACAGCAAGCACTATATGTGAATGATTATTAACTTCTTTTGGGCTGAATTGGATGATGTGGACACCAACGACATGTGATTTCAACGAAAATACGTGCCACACAGCTCATGCTACATTTGATATTCTGTATGAGCGATTTGAGGGCATGGTCATCTCACGTGGAGGTGATGTGAACTGGCCACCAGGATTGTGCGATGAGATCCCGTTATATTTTTTCTTGTGGGGGTTTCTTAGGTCGCAGGTGTATGCGAATGAACCACAAACCACAGTGGTTCTCGAAGCCAACATAACCATGCCATCGGTTGAATTCAGTCTGATTTATGCGTCAAAATCATGGAAAATTGGACGTTTCGAATGTGCTCCACCCTGAAAATGATATTCCTCTTGAAGATAATCACTTGGTGATCGAAACACGTGTCGAGGTGTTAAAAAACGGTTTGGTGTTGGGAAAAACTCCAGTAATGTTCATTACTACACCAAAGGTTCCAAACAGTGCACCACAAGTTATTTAAATTCAAAGATAGGAAGCGCTCAATTATTCAAACAGAAACACATGGTGGGTTCTTCCTTAAATAAAACTCTCAATTTTCGAAAATAATTTAAAAGGAAAACAGAATCAATCGAATGATCAATCGATCCCTCAAGCCATTGAAAAAGATATGAGGCAGCTGCTGTCCGCAAAGAGGGAAAGTTTCGGTTGCGAATTCCATATCGAAATTGTCTCCTTTGAAAATGAAGGCTGGCGTGAGTTTTAATCACGTAAGCGTTTCTGAGTCAAAGAAGAGTTGAATTATCGTTGGAACGGCATGTACATCTATCTACTAATGAGAGAAGTTCCCAGCTGCCACATCTGAACTGAAGGTTTCTATCAATTTTTTTAAGATTATTGACCTACCACCTCCCTTTCATTTTTTGAACGTGTCAACTCAAAAAACTGAAATTTGGGATAATGAAATTAATGCATGAATACTTTATTTTGAAGTGAAATTGACAGATGAAACTTTCAAGATGGCGACTGGGCGCAGGTTCAGTTTCGCACACCTTTTGGTTCAAATAGCCCCATGAAAAAGTTCAAAGGTGTCAAATATGGCGAGCAGTCTGGCCATTCTGTAGGACCTCGACGGCCAATCCAACAACCGGGAAAAGTAGTACCCAAATAGTTCCTTACTTGTCTGGAGTAATGTGGTGGTGCTCCATCTTGTTGGAATACAATATACATATCGAATTCATTAGGATTCGCTTCGAAGATTTCAGTGATGAGAAGGTCAACAGTACTTTTCAGCATATTCAAATACAGTTCTCCTGTTGAATTTTGAACAATTAATAGAGGTCCTACAATATGGTTTCCCAATATTCCTGCCCAAACTTTAATTTTTTCTGGATATTGGGTATGTGTTTCCCGGAAAATGTGACGGTTGGTGTCACTACAATAATGGCAATTTTATCTGTGAACATTGCCGTTTGAAAAAAATGTACATTCGTCACTAAAACAAATATTGTGGAGATAGGTAGGATGCCTTGCAATGGTTTCCGTCATGATTTCGCAGAATTCTGTTCTTCGATCAGAGTCATCTTCAGTTAATTGGTGTACCATTTCAATTTTGTATGGATGATACCTATTCCTCTTTAAAAGTCTCCACACAGTAGAAGAAGACACCTCACAAACATTCGCGAAGGAATAAGTAGACTGTCCAGGATTTACTACCATCTCATCAAATATTTGCACTTGCTGTTCTTGCGGAATGGACGGATGACCTGGAGGCTTTTTGGTATATACAGTACCGGTAGTTGTGGATTTGGATACCTCAAATATTTTCTACAGATAGGACGATTCGAAAAACGTTCATTGAAAATCCTTTTGGTCCCGTGAAAGTTACGCGTCGCACCGTAAATAAAAATCGCTTCAATTTTTTCTTTCAATGGACGAGAATTGATCATTTTAGAGATTGTTGACGTGGTAATTTTCTACTAGTAAAACCGAAAACGAAATGAGAATATCCTAACTGAACAAAGATGTTCATTGTCGTACTGACATTTCTTGTCGTCTTTATAAACAAAAAATTACTTAACAAACCTTATCGGGTTGTTGGAATTGCCATATGGCAAATAAAAAAGAATATTTCTAGAAATATCGATATTGATGTGTTTGTCTTCAGGAAATTATTAAATGATTCGCCATTTTGTAGTAGATGTAGATATTGACTTCATATTCTGGGGTTGTGAAGTATTCGTCAGGAGCTTCATAATGATGTATCACAAGACCCTCCTTTCCATTTAATTTTTTTTCCCAGATCCCAGTTGCCATCTTGAGAATTTCATCTGTCAATTTCATTCAAAATGCAGTATTCATACATTAATTTCATCATCCCAAATTTTAATTTTTTGAGTTGACCCGTTCAAAAAATGAAAGGAGGGGGCATTAAAGAAATGCACGGTATAGTGGTAACGGGTAATATTTCATTAGACATTATTTCGGGCATCAACGGTCTTCTCAACTTTGTTTATCATTAATTTGAATTGAAGTATAGAAGGGTGTATTGGGGTGTAGGCGATCGAAATTCCCATTTCGTCATTCTGTTAACACTCCTAACGATTTGAAATATTCTCCGTACTTTCCATTTTCTCCGTGTTTTTAAATAAACTTTTCCGCAGTCAACTCCTTTGTTCTTCAATCAACATTCATTTACAATACTTATGGAGGGTCTTCTTCATAATCAACTGCTTTTGATTTTAAAATAGAAACGAATACACAAACTCTGAAAGCGAGTATATCGGGATTTCTTCGTAAAGCGTAGATCACACACGCCCGAGCATGAGCGCTTTTGAGATGAAACTGGAGGCGACAATGTTAAATTTAAGCTGTTCAAGAGAAAAATTCGTCGGGCGCCTAATCCTCTCTTGTCGCAGCTTTTTGGTGTTCACGGAGATTACTTCGAGGACTCGCTCTGTTTCTTCAAACTCCGGTTTATGATTATTCCGGAAGTGCGGGTTTCTCCCCTTGTTTGAGTTACTGTAACGATGTAACAGTCAAGATAACTTTATAATGGATTCGGTGTAATGGAATGAAATTTTAGCAGAATGATTGTTTCGACGGTTTGGTACATTTTATTATTTCTAATACAGAACGGACAATGGACTATCACACATGCATCATCAATTTATGTATCCAAAATGAGTCGGCAAGTAATGAAAACAAATCAACATGGCTACTGATTTTGTGATGCACTGTTTGAAACCCTTGGTATAGTAATGAATATTAGTGGAGTTTTATCCCAACACCAAACCATTATTTCAACACCTCGACAGGTATTTCGATCATTAAGTGATCATCTTCAAGAAGAAGATTTGAACATTTCGTTACATTCTCGAATGCAATAGAATGTTCTAGAACTTTGTGATGGATCATTCGAAGACTTTTCAAAAATATGTGTCACTACGTAAAACAAAACAATGTAATTGCGTTTTGATTTTGCGCTCACTTTGAAGATATTGATTCGAATTGTATGTTGTGAAGGGCAATCATAATGTGTAAGGATAGCTTCCGTATTAACTTGATATAACATTATCGTATCCCTCCAAATAGCGTTCCAATCACCACATTATAATTGACCATTATTTTGAACATTCGTATAGGTATAGTGAGCTATCCGCGGAACTTTTTCAGACCTATGAAAGAAGAACAATACGTAGTGACGTATTTTGTTATATTTGGGAAGATAAACCAGACTTGATATTCGAATGAAGTTCTGGTAATTGTTTGAATCCTAATAATAATAATAATAATAATAATAATAATAATAGCTTTATTGTCCAACAGTTGCCCATTTACAGGATAATATGAAATTTTATTCACAATACTTAACCATAAACGAAAAATCAAATGAACAAAAAAGAAAAACTAATTCTAGTTACCTACTTCAAGTACATGTTAGCAATTCTAATAATGTTGTGAAGGTTAGTGGAGAATAAATCACCACTATTGAAATTTGTGCACATAACATATTGGTGAATTGAGCATAATGTTAGTTCTTGCTCTGAGAGGTCTAAAAATGGATAGAGATCGTGAAGCTGGCCGTGGTACATTGAAGTTAATTTGTTCAAGAATTTTAGGACAGTCAACTCTCTCATTCACTAACTTGAATAAAAATATGAGCGACGCACATTTTCTGGGATGATTTAAACTAAAAAGTTCCAAACGTTCATATATGACATCATTACTGATACCTCTCTCAGGGTAAGAACCATCTATTCTGAAAATTAGAACTTTACAAAACTCTCTTTGAACTCTTTCAATTGCTATGTTATGAATGGACTCCAGACGATACTTGCATATTCTATCTTCGAACGTACGTAGGTGAAATACAACAGCTTCATGGCTTTAATATTATGAAAGTTTCTGCAATTTCTAACAATGAAACCATGAGCTCTGAGAGATTTTGAAACTTTTTGTGAAATATGTCTACCAAATGTTAATTTATGATCGAATATTACCCCTAGGTCTTTGATCTCATTACATCTCAGCAAATCTGAATCCTGTATTATATACGGGAATGTATAAACCTCTTTTTTTAGACTATAACTCACTACTTCACATTTCTCCACATTGAGTTTCAATTTATTATTGCTACACCAAGCAACAAGAAATTCTAATAGAGATTGAAGATTTACACAATCACCTACTTCTTTGATTATAGAAAATTATTTCAAGTCATCCGCGAATCATAACCGTTCACAAGCTAAACTTTCGCAGTTTAAACAGTCATTAATAAACAATAAAAACAAAAGAGGACCTAGATTGGAGCCTTGAGGCACACCAGAAGAAGTTATATATGTTCTAGATTCATAATCGTTATACGAGACACATTTTTTTACATGTCCGATGGGATTGCATCAGCTGACAGGCAGTATTCGAAAAACCACAACTCATCAGTTTATTGAGCAAGATACCATGATCAATTTTATCAAATGCTTCAGAGAAATCTGTGTATATAACATCAACTTGGCCATTGTTATTTAATGCCTCGGAAATAAATTGAGTAATAATGACTAGATTTGTAACATTACAACTGAGGATACACTACAAAAACACACTATTTTCCACGATATTTCTTTTTATTGTTGACTAGTTTCGGCTATTACACCATTTTCAAAACTGTAATATGTGTAATAGCCCAAACTAGTCAACAATAAAGAAATATCGTGGAAAATAGACAAAAGTGTGTTTTTGTAGTGTATCCTCAGTGAACATGAATTTCCACAAAATAAACAAGTCGTCAATCAAAAAAGTAACAGTAGAACGCTTAGTAACAATTCCATGTTGATGTTGAGATAGTTGCCGTTGAACAGAAGCATATATGCGATTATATAAAATAATCTCAAAAATTTAAGGGTCTGTAATTCTCTATTTATGATTTTCCACCACTTTTGTATACAGGACATACTTTAGCTAATTTTGAAATATCTGGGAATGTTCCAGATATCAGACATGAATTGTAAATTCTCGTTGAAGGTTTTGCCAATACTCCTGCACAATCCTTCAACAAAAATGATGGGATCACATCTGGGCCTGATGTCAGTTAGACCTTTAGTTTTTAGTTGCAGATAACTTCATTTTCTTGAATGGGGTAAAATGAACATTATTATTCACTGTACCAACTTTGTTCAAAAGTGAGCCAGATTTTGAATACACCTCACTGAAAAAATATCTTGAAGATTGTCGAGTTTGTTTCCTGAGTAGGTTACTGATCCTGGTATTCTTGTGCTGTTATTAGATTGAACATATGACTAGAATCTGCTAGGATCTCTAGAGAACATTGTTTGTATGTTTGCAAGATAGTTATCGTATGCGGCTTTTATTTGGCTTTTAATCAAAGTACGCAAACGTTGGAATTCAAATCTATCCTCATCACGTCTGAGTTTCTTGAATTTTTTTCTGTTTAATGTTCTTTATGATATCAGAATGAAACTATTTACGATAAACATGACTAAAATTTTTGAATTTGTGTATATAATCCTCAAAAATGCCATATAAAATTAAATATAGGTTATCGACTAATTTATTAACGTCCTTTGACGTACCTAAATTACTCCAATCAGTTTCCTCTATCTCTCTATACAAAGATGGAAAGTTCGCTTTCCTAAAGTTATATGTGATGTTTGATTGGTTTAACTTGAAATTCTTTTCTTTGATGTGTCTATCAGCTATTTTGATACTTAATGCAGGATGGTGGTTATCTTCAGGTACAAAAGACAAATTTTCATGGGTAACATAAATAAAAAAGGTGAAAAAACTAGATCTAACATTCTGTTCAGGTAATTAGTTATACAGTTTGATTGTTTATACCCAAGCATGTCAAATAGTTGAGGGTTATACGCATTTTTGGATCATTAACATCCCTTTCGATGAACTTCGGAACATTGAAATCACCAAAAAAAATTGAATTACCCTCATATAAACAATGTAACTGTTCCAAGGCATCAAAAAAACATTCAAATTCAACTAATCCAATCTTATCAGGTACATACAAAGCTATAAAGGAGAATGTTTTATGCTCCAAATGACATTTAACTATTAAGATATCAATCAAAGGAAACTGTATATTAAATGTATTAATATCCATTTCTTCTGAATTTATGAAGTCCCTTAAAGTAATTAATACACCTGCCCCTGTTACCTTATCCTAATGAATTGAATGTATATTATGAATGTAACGTTTCGCCTTTTTAGAGAAATAGGAAAGATCAATACAATTCTCCTCTGAAACTGATAGTGATCCCATTAGTAGCGTTACTGAAATGAAATTTTTTGAAAATCAATTTGTTGCTCAAGATGTAGCTCCCCATATGAACAAAGCTTAATCATTCGGCAATTGGATGTTACGATTCACAGTGAGGAATACTACAGAGAATTCAGAATTACATTGTTGAAGTATGTGAGGTTCGAACTGTGGGACGTATATTTGGTATTCCAATTATAATTCTCTCATTCATCGAATTGAAGCTGTCCGAAACAAATTCTTGAAAGTTTTTTCTTTTTGCACTAGGAATCTCCAAAGGTATATGATCATTCTGCAGAGAATGAAAAAAGCAGAATCTAATTTGCCACTCACTGTCGAAGCTGTTTTAAATCAACCAAAATATATTGGCCCATTTTCCAAGGAACTAATCATGAATATATAACTGAATTTCCACCTCGACTGCGACAATATGAATAATAAATTCAAAGCACACATTTTTTACGACATCTTGTTGTAGAACACACAGAAAAGCATAAAGACCCATTCAGGTTTTTAAATTTATATCTTCAAGGGACTGGGTGGGAATTTTCAGTTCGGATAAAATTAGTCACACGTGGCAGTCTTTTGTACCCACATTTCATGAATAACACACCCCTCCATAACCTGTGTATGAATTTTTGAATCGCACATTAACGTGAAATGTTTTAGAACTTGCATACCTACTTCATGAAAGAATATTATTAATTTTTATAGTAATGATTGGGACATAGTTTGGAACAATGATCAAAACATTTACGATATTCATTCTGGAGTGTTCAGTGGTAAAAACAAAATGAACGAATGAATGAACGATTATTTTTTGAATCATTTGCTGTGTTTTTATTTCTTATTAATCGTTCGAAGGTTTTGGCCTTTCGTCTCCATACATTGAGACGAAAGGCCATACGGCATACATGACGATGCGACAATGGTCGAAGTTTTCTACCTTACTGCGAAATGCAAACCAGTATTGTTCTTGTGGTTTCCAGAAGTGTAACTGGCTGCCTATGTTAAATTGTGATGCAAAAGCCACGGACCAGAACCTGTCATTGGCATCGCTTAAGGCTTTGCCAAACAAAGACTGAACACCTGGATGGTAATAATATTTATGGACCCCTGGCAGAATCTTCCAGGATTGGCTCACTCCAAGGCGTGTATTCAACCTTGATACCAAACAATTGTTGGACTACAGTAGGGATGAACTACGATGTCTAACAGGCCTTCTCACAGGTCACTGTCATTTGAATCATCATATGCAGAGACTTAGACTGTCGGAAGACAGTGTGTGTCGCTTCTATTTGGAAAATGATGAAACAGCAGAGCACATATTTTATGTCCACCCCGCTGGGGACCGAATCATATTTTTAGAGTTTGGCAGAGCCGTACTCTCACCATCTGACCTTAAAGACCACTCACCATACAAACTAATCGGCTTCGTTAAGAAGCTGATTTCATTTGGCCGAGTTTGAATAGGTTCGAGCCACAATAAACCCTTGCGGGTTGCGACGGCGTGTCGAGTAGACCCACTCACTCTGCACCTAACCTAACCTAACTGTATTGACCGTACGACCATATGGTAGCAAAAACTCCTGTTGCACTACTCCACGGTAATCGAAGAAAACAGTGAGCCAATCCTTGACATTTGACCGAACCTGACATGTTTTTTCAATTGGACCCAGAAGGTCCTTCCATTGGGACGAGTGGACTTTCTAATTGAATAGAACTGGCCGATACTTGATGAAAATCCATATCAAAACTAACTAACACTCTGCATTGTATGATTTTCACTATGGAGGGTTTTACAAAAACCACGACACGTATATACAATAGCTTTCTCGAGAAAACTATTCCATAGCGGAATACATATCGCGGTTCCCGTGGGTTGGGCTACCTAGCGGGCTCGTCCCCAGGTGGCGGATAGGGGAACGTCCCAGGGAACTGGAGGCCCTGTCCGGGAAGCCAATGTGGCCTTACGGACGGGGTCGCTGGACTCCTAGTCAGTGACAGAAATAAGTATGGTGGTGGGAACTAAAACTCCCCAAGAGCCTTTGTAAAACATGCCACCGTGGACCAGCCTACCCAAGCTAATTTGTAAGGAATCGTGCCGACAGCTGAATGGCCGCAGGGTGATATGCGGTCGCGAACGATCCCCTTGGGGAACTGGGCGAAACCTCATTGTGATTAGTCTACCTCTGGTAATTTGGGGCTCTGCCAGAGGTGACCAACTCTTCCCTTGCTACTCGTGGGAACACACATGAATGAAACAAACACAAAAACAGAAACAACAAAAACAAAAACCAATCCCGAGGCTGAACAGAAGTGCTAACCTCAATCTAAGGCGGTGGCTGGGGATGAACGGAAATGTCTACCCCAATCTACCACTTGGAATGAGGCGAAACATAGCAGATCACCTCGTGATGTAATACAAAGGCCAAGGCTTAAGCGCATTTGCGGCGCTGAAGCTAAAGAGAGAAAGAGAGCGAAAGAGGCAGGAGTGGCAGCAACCATTAGTTCACCCTCCTCCTCCCCCACTCCACCTCCAACAGCAAGGGCACTTCCTGCGGCGGGTGCCAAGAGCTCCGCCTTGAATAAAGGCAAGGAACAGGCCTTGAATGAAAGCAAGGAACGACAGTAATGTCGCTGCACCTTCCAAAACCTTCGCGGAGGCCACCGTGAGACACCCCAAGGTTGCCAAAGGGAATGTATGTTCGGCCAATCTTGGCCTACACCTGCCAATATAAAGGAGATGCCTCCTAGTGACATGTTCACCTAACTGGAAAGGTCAGGACGGACGATGACCTAGGGGGACAACTCCTCGGGAGGATGTTCGATGGGTTACATGTGGCCTAAGTGCTGTGGTTCTACACTCACCCTCCCTACTCTACAGATACAGATACGTATCGCGGTTTTTGTAAAACTTTTTATAGTGAAAATCATTCAATGGAGTGTATTAGTTAGATTGGGCTTTGGTTTCAATTTTATAACCGTATACCCATTATTCTGCACCAGTTATGACCCTTTCACACCAATCTGGGTGGCCCTAAACGTAATTCAACAATTCCTGATCGATGCTCATGCGATGGTTTTTTTGGTGAAAATTGAAAATAAAATTCTTTCAGAGTATCAAACCTTGAACAAATCTGAAGGTAACATATCTGTCAACTTCCCCTCTGCCTGTAGACGAGGTACTTACCAACCGCATATCCGAATGACCCAAATCCTCGTATGAGTAAATAAATTTCACCTATAGTGAGTGAGCATACTTGAAGACTGGCTTCAAATGAAATCATCTGAAGAGTCAATTCGTTCAGGCCAGTCTTCTCTCACCTATACAGTAGGTTCATGAACTGACACCTATCAGAAAACAACTACTTCCTTGGCTAATATCACAAAGGACGTTGGGTAATATTTGACAGGTGTTAGTGCAGGATTTTTTACCAAAGAAATTCCTGCATATGCTTTTGGTGATACAACTGCCGGAATTAATTTTCAATTATTGGGAAGGGCACACTTGCAGACTCACCTGTCAGAGCAAGGTAGTGTCCTATATCAACATGAAGTCGATGATTTTCCATAATGAAAAATGAAATTCTTTCCGAGTATCATACTTCGAACAAAGCTGAAGCGAACGACAAGTAACATATTTGTCATCGCCCCCTCTGCCCGTTGACGAGGTGCTAATCAACCGCATACACGAATGGTCCAAATCCTCGTATGAGGTAGGGAGGGTGAGTGTAGGCCCACAACACTTAGGCCACATGTGATCCATTGTATATCCTCCCAAGGAGTTGTCCTCCTAGGTCATAGTCCATCCTGTCCATTCCAGGAAGGTGGACAGGTATCTGGGAGACATCTCATTTATATCGGCAGGTGTAGGCAAAGACTCGCCAAACACACACTCTCTTATTGACGATAACTCCGGACATTCGCATAGGACATGCCAGATAGTTTCATCTTCCTGTTCACACATTCTGCATAGAGGTGTGTCCACTAGCCCCATATTGTGGAGGTGTTTCCTTAGTTGACAGTGGCCAGTCAGAAATCCTACTGTTAAGCGTAGATTTTTCCTGGTCATCGCCAGATATTTTTTCGGCGCCAGCTTACCAGGGTCGCTCAGGATGATTCGGGCAAGAGTGCATCCTTTAATTTCATCCCATCTCTTTAGGGATTTAGCATGGGTATGAAATTTGGCTAGTTCCGCAATTGTCGAAGTCATCAGGCTGTAGGTACCACTGGGTCCTAAAATTCTCAGTCCAGCCGCTTCCTTGGCTAAAGAGTCGGCAATGCGATTACCTTCGCCCCTGTCGTGCCTTTTAATCAACCTCAGGATAATTTTATTATCTACCAAGGCTTTGGCTAAATCTTGGTGGTACTCTAGTACTAGCCCTGAGGTAACACGTTGTCTGTTCGAGGTTAATAGGGATTGTCTGCTATTAGTGCAGATTGTTATGTTTTTGCCAGAAATTCCTTTCCTGGTTATTCCTTTCGTGGCGATTGAAATACCAGCCAGTTCTGTTTCGACCACGCTGATATTTTTTTCCATTCCCCACTTAATCCTTAGGCTTAGTGATATGGAGTACACTCCATATCCTGAGCCTTCTTTGGTTTTTGAGCAATCTGTATATATGCGTATTGTATTTGTAGCATCTGACTCAGTGTTCTGTTTTATTTGTATTTTGTAGGGTTTATTAAACACAAACCTGGGTTCAATTGCATCACTGGTTGCCTGCAGAAGAGGTTGCGCAGTAAGCGCTTCTTGCCATAGGTTCTGCCTCAATTGACCCATTCCTACTTTGAGGTTTACACCAGCCGTGTGCAATCGTAACATGGCCATCAATGCAACATCCTTAACGTACTGGTCCAGCGGGGTCAGACCAAGTGAGTGGGCAAACTTGAAGACTCGCTATAAATCAAAATCATCTGAAGGAACAATTCGTTCAGACCAGTCTTCACTCACCTACACAATTGGTTCATGGTCTGACACCTATCAGTAAACAACTACTCCTCTGGCTGATACCACAAAGGGTGTTGGATTATATCCGAAAGGTGTCAGTGCAATCACCGTATGCTACTGTCAACATTTCAAATTGTTTTGAGAACTTATTTCCCTGTTTAACACATAATTTGATGCGCAATTCTTTGAACCATTTTTTTGATAGCAGAAAATTGCCGAACATGCAAAACACTTCTAACTTTTTTGTGTTTTGTGTCCACGTATATTGCATTTTATCTAGTTTTGAATTGTCTTATTTTTGAACTTTATTCTCTTTAGCAGAATGCGATTCCACTTCACAATAGAAATGTTTGAGGGAAGAGAACAAAGTTGACATCCGTTAACAGAAGGAACTTGTTTGTTTCTTCAACGACGGTTACCAACGGAGAGAAATTATTTGTGGATACGAATTATATTTCAAAAAACTTATTTAGTTTTTTCTTATTGATAAAAGATAAAATTGGAACCCCAGGGGTGAAATAAATAAAAAACAATTAATTTTCCCAATCATCAGAACTGCAATACTCTTCTTGACACGTGTTTCACTAACCAAGTTGACGTCTTCAGGAGCTGAGTTTTCATACACCTTCTTCTGAATTTTTATTTCTGAATTAATGATGTTTATTGATCATTAGTTATTTTCACTCCATGTATTGTTTATTGTTTTGTATAAGAGTTTGTATATACACTTCGCTGTGTTCATACGAGTTACAATCTGAATCCACGGAGAATCGACAAGGTTCATGATGGGTCAGCGATACTCGACACCGCTGACGAAGATGAACTTGCATTTTTATTCCTATGAGAATTTTCATTTTTATATTCAGTCTGACTTGATACATCCCTATTGTAACACGTGTTTTTGAATAAAATAAACTTTTTAAAAACTTATTTTTCGAAAACCAACTCTTAACTGGCGCAGTCGGTAGGATTCGCGAAAGAGTCTGTGAAAGTTCCTCGTCGTTTTTAAACGTTTATTCGCGATCCGAAACAAACCATCCCTTGACGGCAGCATCACGACTACCCTCCAAGGACCAAAAGGAGAAAGCAGATCTTTGGGAATGCATCAAGCCATCACCATTCTTCTGTGAGTATTAATGTCAGATTCCTCTGTTCCTAGTCCATTTATTGACCCTAGTGCAGAGCTAGACTTAAGTGATCTTATTGCGAATTTATATATTGAAAATTCATCGAATCAGAACCACAGTGAATCAAATATACCTTTGAATATCAATAATAGTAATTTAGTAATAATGGCACGACCAAACTTTGACATCAAAAATTTGTGCGTAGTTCCGGAGTTCGATGGAAACCCCAACAGCCTTCACGAATTTTTAAACATATCAGCAACCCTTCTCAACCACTATTTTGATCCAACACCTGCCAATATCAACTGCATCCAGAATAAACTGCTCATGTATGGTATTCTCGGAAAGTTGACAGGAAAAGCAAAAGAAGTCGTTTCTGTATATGGATGTAACACTTGGGATGAAATCAAAAATGTCCTCATTCAACATTTTGGAGACCAAAGAGACGAGAATGCATTAACACGGGACCTAGTGAACTTAAGGCAATCAAATGAAACACCTTTACGATTTTACGAAAAGTGCATGGGCTTACTGAGTGTGATCTGCAATTATATCGACATTCATAATGACAACGATGTAGTGAAAACGAGTAAAAAAGAATTCTTCAGACAACAAGCCTTAACTACCTTCTTGGCCGGATTGAAGGAACCTTTAGGATCGACGATAAGAGCGATGCGTCCAAATTCTTTGGCCACAGCGATGCAATACATTCAGGAAGAAAATAACATTTGTTATCTACAAAAAAGTCACGCTCCAGAAGTTTCATCATCCGTTAGAAGACCATTACCACCCCAAAGATACACACAGCAACGAATGGAACCCCCGTCTCAATTTCAACAATTTCAACGCCCAGTATGGCCTTCCCAGTCAGCCTATACCAGACCCCAATTTCCAACTGGACCGATTAACCTACCACCTCGAGTCAATTTACCACCACGACGTTTTCCGACCAATCAGCAAGTCTTTGGAAAACCACAAAACGTTTGGGACCCGAAAAATAATCAAAAACCATCGTACAGACAAGATCCAGTACCAATGAGTATTTCAACACGAAATACTCACCAACAAAATCATTTTAGGCCTCAAACTTCTCGCCCAACTTTCACGTCCGAAGAACTTTTCAATGTTGAACATCAAGAACAAGTTTATAATTGCGAAATTCCCGAAGAATACGGTGGATACTACAACGAAGAATATCAAGAAGCATGTGCTGAAGATTTCATGCCTGAAGAAATGTTGAAGCACGAAGAAGAAAATTTTCTCGAGGACGACAACAAAATGCCAGAAACGTAGTAGAATTACACAGCTTCACCGATAAGAAAGAACTGCCCTACATAATTATAAGCAATCCACCTTTGAAACTTTTGATTGATACAGGCTCCACAAAATCATTTCTCAACCCTGAAGTGGCTTTTAAATTTTTCAAAAATTGCATTAAACACGAGCCATTTGTAGTAACTTCAATTTTTCAAAATTATTCTCAAGATTATTGTGCCGAAATTCCTAGTTTTTCAGAATTCAACAGTAGCTCCAATTTGAAATTTTATCTGTTCAAATTTCACAAAGTTTTTGATGGACTAATTGGTTTAGATAATTTAAAATTAATGCAAGCCCAATTAGATTTCATTAACTCGAATCTTATTTCTGCATTCGCAACGTTACCCATTTTTTACCACGAAACGAACAATAATCAGTCTTATTCCGCTCAACTCGAGCCTCATACAATTACACGTCTCAGGTTACCAGTAGCACAGTGCGAAGGTACTATCATATTACCACAACAAAATATTCAAGGAGCAAAATTACGAGAAACATTAACAATCGCATGTAATAATCTTGCGTGGGCAGAACTTATCAATGATACGGATTTTGAACTCAATATAGCACTGACCGACTCAATAAAATCAAGAAAATTTGACATAGGTGAATTTTATTTATTTACGGCAGATATTTCAACAAAATCGTCGCACCATTTGGATATAGAAAAATCAATCAGAACAGAACATTTGAACGAGGAAGAGAGAAGACATGTACTACGGCTATGCAAAAAATATTCCGATATTTTTTATGTGCCAGACACACCACTAACGTTTACAAATCAAGTGAAACACCGGATCAGGACAAGAGACGAAATTCCTGTTTTTACCAAATCATACAGATACCCACATGTGCATAAGCCTGAAGTGGAAAAACAGGTAAACTCAATGTTGGATCAGGGAATCATAAGGCCAAGCCAATCACCCTGGTCTTCACCTATATGGGTCGTCCCAAAGAAAGCAGACGCTTCTGGACAAATCAAATGGAGGATCGTCGTAGATTATAGGAAGGTGAACGAGAAAACTATCGACGATAAATATCCAGTCCCCAACATCAATGACATATTGGACAAGCTAGGAAGGTGCCAATACTTCACTACTTTGGACCTAGCGAGTGGCTTCCACCAGATTGAGATAGCAGAAGAGGATATTCCAAAAACAGCCTTCACAGTGGAGCATGGGCACTACGAATACACCAGGATGCCGTTTGGATTGAAATCAGCTCCAGCTACCTTTCAACGTGTTATAGATAACGTTTTGAAGGGTCTACAAGGAAAAATATATCTTACATATATGGACGACATAATTGTGTACTCAACTTCATTACAGGAGCATATGATCAACCTCTCCAAAGTCTTCGAAAGGTTCAGGGAAACAAATCTCAAGGTTCAACTAGACAAATCAGAGTTTTTGCAAAGGGAAGTAGCATTTTTGGGACACATCATCACTTCAGAAGGAATTCGACCAAATCCCCAAAAAATTGAGGCAATCTTAAAGTATCCTATACCCCGAACAACCAAAGAAATCAAAGGATTCCTAGGACTCCTGGGATACTATAGAAAATTCATCAAGGACTTCGCAAAAATAACCAAACCACTCACCTCCTGTCTTAAGAAAAACCAGAAAATTGAGCATACACCGAAATTCATAGAATGTTTCGAAACATGCAAAAATCTTCTAGTAAACGAACCGCTTCTACAATATCCCGACTTCACAAAACCATTCAATCTCACGACGGATGCCAGCAATTTTGCTATAGGTGCTATCCTATCGCAAGGACCTGTTGGAAAGGACAAACCAATTGCATATGCCTCTCGTACGTTGAACGAAAGCGAACAAAATTACACAACCATAGAAAAGGAAATGCTTGCTATGGTGTGGGCGACTAAGTACTTTAGACCGTACCTATTTGGCCAAAAATTCAAAATCTTATCCGATCACCGCCCTCTACAATGGCTTTTCTCTTTGAAAGATCCAAATTCAAAACTTGTGAGATGGAGATTGAAGTTAGAAGAATTCGACTATGAAGTCGTTTACAAGAAAGGAAAAAGCAATACGAACGCTGATGCCCTTTCAAGAATAGAAGTACACACCAAAGAAGCCTTCAGTTTGAAAGAATACATAGAAAATTTCAACAAAGAACTTGAAGAAAATGCTTCGTTATACAACAATGCACCATCTGAAAATACCGTTACCGACCAATCTCAAAGAAGAATCAGCGAAGACACCTCCGCTACTGACACTGCAGACGAAAATCCCGACCGTCTTCAACAGAAAAGAACATCATCAACCGATACAGCTGACGAAAATCCCGACCTCGACCACCCAAAAAGGACATCATCAACTGACACAGCTGACGAAGTTATAAATGACCTCAACCAACCTGAAAACGAAGGAAGTAACAGAACCATACACACAACTCAAGAAGAACCGGCATTCACAATTCCAATATCAGAAAAGCCTCTCAATTATTACAGTAACCAGATAAAAATGACATTTGTCCATTATAACCCAGGGCCAATCTGTATAGAACAAGCGTTCGCAAATAAAAAACGAATTCATGTTCAAATTGGTATGAATGCAAAAGAAGAAAATATTGTGAAATTCTTCAAAGACTATATTCCACCAAAAGTCAAACATGCTGTATATTTCGACCCAGATACCCAATATAAGTCAACCTGCAATATTCTTCAGAAAATTTTCAGAAACACTGCCTTCGATTTGGTAAAATGCAACGAAATCTTGGAAGATGTTAACAACGAAGATCAACAACAAATAATAATTCGAAACTACCACGAAGGGAAGTCAAACCATCGTGGAATAAATGAAACTGAATTGCGAGTACGAAGAAAATATTACTGGCCAACTTTGAAAAAAGACATTGAAGGATACATCAATATGTGCGAAACATGTCAAATGAATAAGTATGACAGAAACCCACCAAAACCCAAATTTATGATAACTCCTACACCAAGTAAACCTCTCGAAATTATTCACCTAGACACCTTTCAGGCAGATGGACAGAAATTTTTAACAATTGTGGACGCCTTTTCAAAATATGGACAAGCCTATCCATTAGAAGGAGTCAATGCCATTAACATATTGAAAGCATTGCTGATATTCGTTACTCACCATGGTTTACCACAGATCATTGTCTCAGACAGTGGCACCGAATTCAAAAACGGCCTTGTACAAGAATTTGTGGATACACATAAAATTTTGATCCACCACACAACCCCGGAGAGTCCACAATCAAATGGAATGATTGAACGTTTTCACTCGACCATTATAGAACATTTACGATTATTATTGCAAAATAAGAAACAGCTGAACATCAAGGAACAAATGCTTTATGCACTATTAGGCTACAACAACACAATCCATTCAGTAACAGGACAAAAGCCCATCGATGTTCTCAATGGACACTTCGACAGTAAGGACCCCTTTGATATCGACATAGAAAGGATTCTACTGAACAACTACATGCAACAACATCGAGATAAAACGAAAGCTGTCTACCAAAAAATCAATGAAAAAGCTGTCAAACTGAAAGAAAGGACTATAAATAAACGAAATGAGAGCAGACACCATCCTGTAGCCTACTCACCTAGCACAAAAATTTATACCAAAACAACAGGTGTTCGAAATAAGCTTTTACCTAGATTTGTACCACGTGTAGTTGAATCTAACAAAAAAGTAACAGTAGCTACACCCTATACTACTGTTCATAAAAAGAATATAAAACACATCCCAAAACATAACAAGAAAATGGTTTTACAGGTGCACCCTCGCATTGGGTCTAGAAATTCGAATTCAAGATCTCAAAGACAACCCGGGAATTCTTCCCCTAAAGCTGGGAGAAGCCAGGATCCAGACTAGCATTCACGACTTCCTGCACTACTATAACTTGACGCCGATTGCCGAAGAAATCGATCTAATACAAAAGCAATTCGATGACATCACTGAAACCCTCACAAACGGCCCGAGTTACCCCTACCTAGAAGGACTCATCAATTTCAATCAAGCACTGAAATATCAACTGAAAATTGTATATCAAAAATTTCACAGCATCAACCCATCCCACAGAACCAAAAGAGGTCTAATCAACGGACTTGGCAGCATCATAAAATCAATATCCGGAAATTTAGATCAAGAAGATGCTCAGCGGTATGACCAAGCAATAGCATCACTACAGAAGGGTAGATATAACATTCTACAAAGATTGAACCAGCACATATCTCTCACCACCTCACTCATAGAGAATTTCAATAAAACCGTGTCACTTATCAGGCATAACGACGATATAATCTCCAAGAAAATTGATAGAATTAATAAAGAAATCGATACAATAACATTCGATTTCAATCACTTTATGGAGATCAGGAATGTTTTAGACCAACTAAATTTGTCATTGCAAATAACCTTACAGCTGCTGACGGACCTGGAAAATGCAATTGTGTTTGCAAAAACTAATACCTTGTATAATAACATCATACAGCCAACCGAAATGAACACGATAATTCAGACGATGGCTCGACACCATACAACTAGCCAACTATTCTATACCAAACCAGAAGACTTCAGGAAATATTACGATTTGATCACTGTCGATGCTTATTATTCCAATGCAATAATCGTGTTTGTTCTGCACTTTCCTCTCCTCCACCCGGAAAAATTTACACATTTCCATTTATATTCAATCCCTACTAGTAACTTTACCACAATCATCCCTCCAGCTCCGTATCTGACATTGAATACTGGACTACACCACTATTCGCAGAGACCATGCAAGAAGATCAACCCTGGATTCCTTTGCCAAATTCCAATCATTCGAGGCGACATTCAGCCACGAGATTGCATTTCCCAAATTTTACACATCTCTGAAGATGAAGCCAGATGCCAACAAGTTCCGGTTTCAATAAAGGGTACCCTGATAGAGGAAATCACACCAGCTCACTATGTTGGTATATTCCCAAAGCCAACAAAAATATCTACTGAATGTTCCACTCCCGGAATGCAGGAATTGCACGGCACCTACCTTATAGAAGTGCCTCCAGGATGCGGATTTGAGACACCTGAAGCCAACTACATCAATTCCAAGGGCTTCACATACGAGCAGCCCCTAGCCTTGCCAAAAGTCCGAACAATTTCAATACCACATGAGAAGAAGATGCTACCTATCCAGCTAGAAAAAATCCCCTTAGATGAACTTCACAAAATTCACGAACAAAGCCTATTGCAACCCCTAGGTTTTGAGGATATTCCAGTCGATAGTACACACTTTTGGACTACCCCTGTATTCATAATTGCTACAGCGGTAATTGGAATTTTGGTATTCAAATTCCGTCACACCCTACGATGCCAGAGGATCTCTGAAACACCACCAGTACCAGCTACCAGGACTCAAGTTTTATTCCACCCTCATAAAACTTCTTCAGGGGATGGAGAAGTTACAATCTGAATCCACGGAGAATCGACAAGGTTCATGATGGGTCAGCGATATTCGACACCGCTGACGAAGATGAACTTGCATTTTTATTCCTATGAGAATTTTCATTTTTATATTCAGTCTGACTTGATACATCCTTATTGTAACACGTGTTTTTGAATAAAATAAACTTTTTAAAAACTTATTTTTCGAAAACCAACTCTTAACTTACGACAAATAACTTCTGTATATTTATTATAATGTTTATTTTTGCAATCCTATTGAAGTAGAAGTATCAGTAGTTTTGATCTAACTATCGGTTAGACACGTGATATACGGAAACGATACTGAAAACTTAACTTCTACAGGAATAGCAGTTTTCCCACATCGGAACACCTGCTCCAATTCAATCCGAATTTGCATTTCGTTCAAACGCAGATGTAGAGACTTGGGTGGATCGATACAGACCGTAAATACAGCCACTTTACGGATTGGATGAGATGAATGTTCACATTTCACTAGATTTCATGGAGTCGATATGATGAAGAACCGCTGAATAGGGTGTATGTAAATTTCAGGAAGCGATTTCATCAGTAGTTATAGAAGAGTTGCTAACCGAAAATTGAATACGTGTAACTTCTGGTAACGGTTGTCCAACTGAATGATGATTGATTTATGCGCATTCACAGTGGAAATGGATGGACAGCACTATATCATGCTGAATTACTTTTGCTGATGAATTAAAAATGTAAGAAACGTAATATTTTATTTTGATACTGACAATGAGACTGAAAATATGTACGAATATTTGGAAATGACAGTTATTAGTCATCCAAAATAACATTATTTCAAGTTCATTCTGGAGATATGATTTCAAGATTGTGAGAAAACCCAATTTTTTTCAAAAGTACTCATAGATGTTATGTATTCATGACCATTATCTTCAAAAACGTCTGTTTTGGAATGTATCTATATAAAATATTTCACAGGATTGAAATAATTAGTTAATTACTATCCCATATCACATCCCATATCAAATATTCCATAATATTCTTCCATCTGACGAAAGTACGTATTTTTTCAGTCGATGAAAAAAACTTTATTTTTACTGATACTTTCAAAATTTTTTGTACATGATGTTTTATCTCCGTATCATTAGGTATAAACAGATGATAGGTAAATAAACTACTCAAAATGAATATAGAGACATGTCCTTAAAATGCAATAAGTGAAAAAATATGTATTATTTTGTCAAACATTTATATTTATAAAATAGTTCATAGGTGCCTTTATTGAATTTAACTTACATTGTTTTCACAATGCTGTTTGGTAATACGATTAAAAAGAAATACATCTTAGTGTCAAAAACAAATAAAATTTATTTCAGAGAAAAATTAAGAAAAATATATATTAATAGTAAGTACGTCCACCCCTGGCACAACGAGGAGGCATGCTTTCCACCAAATTTCTAATTATTTATTGTGGTCACTGCTCGTAAATCGTCAAAAGAGCATCAGAAACTTGGTTCAGATGATGATTCTTCAAATGTCTTTCCAGTTCATCCCAGAGCTGCTCAATAGGATTTAAATTCGGACTATTGACTGGCCATCTCATGACATTAATATTGTGCTCCTGTAGGAAATTTCTCACGACCCTGGCTACGTGTGGCCTGGCATTATCTTGTTGAAAAATGAACCCAGCGCCCATATTCTATGCAGATCGGACGACATGAGGTTCTAATATTTCCCCTATGTAAGGGGCAGCCGTTAAAGTTCCTTCCCAACGTCCGTGTGTCCTGTCAAAGTTAAACCAGCCCATACCATTATCGATCCACCTCCAAATGGAACAATTTCTTGTACACAGTCATCCAAATAGCGTTCACCAGGACGTCTCCATACCCGAACACGTCCGTCATTGTTGAATAACATGAATTTTTTTTCATCTGTAAACATTACATTGGCCCACTGCTCTAAACTCCAATTACAATGCTCTTGACAAAAGTTTCTACGATTTCATCGATGAGCTAAAATTAATCTATGGGCTCTAGCAGGTCGTCTTGCATGGAGTTGTACTTCGTGAAGTCGGTTTCGTATCGTTTGGTTCGAAATTCGCGTTCCCGTATCTTCTATAAGGCGATTTTGCAGTATTGTAGCAGAATCGGTGGGACCCCTAATTGTCCAAAGTCGTAACAAACGATCTTCTCTGCGAGTTGTTGCCCTTTATCGATTGGGATAAGGGGCTCTCTTTACTATGCCGTAAATTTGCTAGCGATTCCAAGCTCTGAAAACCGCAGAATGACTCACATTGAGTATTTGAGCTACACAATGCCTTGAATACCCTACTTCGATCAATGCCACTGCTCTAGCAATTTGAAATTCGTTGAGGTATACCCTACGTATCCTCCTTCTACCCAAGACATTAACATTATAAGAATTAGTATGGAGTACATACCAGAAGTTTTTATCATGAAATAATACATATTATTTTACTTATTGGATTTCAAGTATGTGTCTCTATATTCATTTTGAGTAGTTTAAATGAATATTTATGGAGTTTTATCCTAATATCAAACCGTTATTTCAACCCCTCGACATGTTTTTCGATCACCAAGTGATCATCTTCAAGAGAAAGGTTGAACTGAATTTATATACAATCTAATCCTTATTCTTATTTATACCATAGATAACCACTGCTAGGTACCTGCGTCCTAATAGGCCTTTTCATCACAATTTTTGTGTGCGCATGCGTCAGTATCAGCCATCTTTTTCGTACTGTTTTTTGTAAACAACCGTGCTAAAGAGCCCGAAATTCATGTTCAAAAAATTGAAATATAAATTGAAGTTTATTAATTGTAAAAAAAGTGAAAGAAAATAAAGTAGTAAGTCAAAATAATCAGAAAAATTTTTTTATACTCCATTATAATTATGTTATCTGTACGAAAAGGAACAACAAAACGGTGTTGTTATGTGGTAATTAAAAGTGATACACGATACAAATCATTCAAAACCAACACATACTATTTTATAAATTTTCCAAAGCCTTGTCTGGAATATCGCAAAAAAATAATCAAATCATCAAGCAAATTACATATTAAAGCATGTGCAAAATGTGAATTATGGGTGAAAAAAAGTGGCAGGAGTGACCAAGGCTTTAAATCTATTGATGATGTTACCAAGGATACTTACATTTGCTCACTATATTTCATTAAAGAAAGTGGTCCAACTGAACAAAACCCTGATCCTTAAAGCTATCAGGAATTTCAACATACGCACATTATTCCTTATTGCATTTTTGACTGTAAATTTCATATATTATGTTGTATTAAATATTTCCCTCTGATGAAAATTACTGACATATTCAATTCAGTATTTACATATTTGTCTAATTGATAATGGTTATATGTACACCCTCAAAATATCAATGACTTGATTTATTTATTAGTTCAATAAGTAATACTCTTGTCAACTGAAATATATTTTCAATTACATCAAATAAATTGACATTATTAATAAGAATAAAACTGTTAATACTATTTTTTTCATGTGTTTTTAGATAGTAAACAAATGCTGATACCTAACCTCTCAATCGGCTCACTTTTTTTCCTTTTTGCGGACGCCCATGACGTTTTAACCACCTTTTTAATTGTTCACAATAACTATGAGCCTCAACTGAATTATAAACAAGTGAAGCACCGTCAATGGTTTTTTCCAATAATTTATTTGTTTGTAGAGATAATATTCCTTGCCCAGCCATTGTTGATTAAAGAGTACGAATGTTTTAAATTACCGCCATTTCAATATGACAGCTACGCTTGCGCTCGTCTTATGATGAAAAGGCTTATTGTCTAAAATCAATTTTACAATGTTGCCTTGTCTACTGGTCCTAAATTAATTTTAGCCTTATGGCCTTATGTAATAGTCAGGTAAATTTCATAATTAAAATATTATTTCAACAAGCTGTATGGTATACTATTAGGTATTGTTCCACTATCTTTATCCACAATATTATTATGTTTACTTATTTCTACACTTTCGCAGGCATCTAGATGCCTGTTATTGTTAACTTGTCGAACTAATCTTGATGAATTAAAGTGCTAAGTGTCCATATATCTAATTTCAATAGATCTTTTAGTTTGTCCATAATATTATGCATCGCTGTCCTTACATTTGATTTCTAAAATTCTAGACTTTTCCGAATTCTTGAATTCGTCGAGAATTCAGAAAAGTCTGGAACTACTATGTTCTTATTCGACAAGAGTTAAATACGCTGCAAGAAAATTCTCATAGCGCTCTCAGAGTGGCGATCTCTATGACGGCGGATTTCCATTCAACGGAAAAAACCACAACAAAACAGCAATTCCGTCGACTTTGACAAAATACAAACACGAGTTGTTGAAGAAAATTTTTTAAAGACTTTGTGTCGCGTGCGAGTGTTTTTCTCAACAACGAAATATTCCGGCGGCAGGCGGAGAGATCAAAATGTTTCGGTGTTTTGTCTGGGTTTTTGTGAACAGAGTTCGATATATGGAAATTGTCGGCGGCAACAAGCAACTATACAGATAAATCTTATCTGTAATTTGTATTATGTTTGAAAATTTTCGGTGAAAGTACATTTGAAAAGTTCCCAAATTCGTGATTGAACATTCTCAGAAAATTACGAAACGATGATCTCAGTTCCATTCATTTCTATGTCATTATTTATCAATTTTTTTTCTTTCTGTTTTTGTTTCTGTGTTTGAAAACGAAACTATTCGCAAGCGAGTCTGTTTGGTGGAAATCCGTCTTGATAATCCGTCTTTGATATATTCAAGCTTTGATTAAGTGCATGCTTGCCCCATTATCCAAATGGCCAGAATTTTTGGCATCTGACAGATCTGTGGCACACAACATTATTTTTGAGATAATGTCAAACGGTTGTGTTCACATAGCAAGGTTGAATGTGATGTTAAACACTTCGATGGACGACCCCAGCCAGACTAACACCCATACACGAGGTTCTATTAGGACCAACTCAAATATAACAAATTTTCACCCCAAATTTTTTGATATTTTCAAAAAGTTGTTTCTGTAAGTTGAATTAAGGTATTTTCAATAACTTGACGAAACAATATATTCACTTTTGATAATAAACACAAAAAAAACTGACAAATGCAAAAACCATGCTTTTTGGTTAGAATAATCCATTATAAAAAGAAGTAATAAATACAGAGATTGAAGAATTCGTCAATAGAGAAATAAAAGAACAAAAAACAAAGTTTTAATAAAAAATTGAAAATTACTGTGCCACTTCAGAAACTGCATTGACGTGAATTGACAGTACCGGACTCAGGACCGGTGCTGAACACATTCTCTACAACTCAATATTATGTGACTCATACAGAGCTAAGCTTCACAAAATTTACAAAAATAACAAGTTTTTTCTTTTTCAATACTTGCATGGTATGGGGAGGGTCAGGTTTTTCTTCAGTGTCGATTCCAGTATGTTTAGTTATTGCATTTCGAATGTAGGAATGTAAACCTGACATAGTAGCTCTGGACTGCATATGGTCTTTTATTAACTCCAAACCCAAATTCTTGATAAATAATGTTCTCTGTTTACTATGATATTCTGATTCGGGTCGTTGTGCCTGGTAATTATGAATGCATTCATGCTAGCAATGTTCAAAATACCGTAAAACATAACTGAAGGCCTTCGTTTCGTATTCTATGCAACATTATAACTGGAGCTCATTTTATCCAGTAGTATTATAAAATGAAATAACTTCTGGTTTACCAGTTATCGGATCGACTATATCACTCTTATGAAACGAAGATATCATCACACATTTTTTCTCTTTCTGGGCACATAAGAAGATGCCGTCATATGAACACCAAACCCAAAAATGGAGGAGCCTACAGAATGATCTTTAGTATGTGTTCTCTTTTATTGCTTTTTATTGTACCCACGATGGTGAGTCTATATTCTGTCTTCAATTTTTGACGACATCGCAACTGACAAACCAGCGATCCATAACAATATTTCTCCAAACATCAAACCGGGGATCTACCTAGATTGCACTGCCATCTGCTAACAATTATTCTTATAAAATAACAACCTTCTACAAACTCTTTCCGTTCGCCCCCAGATGACATCATTCAAATGAAATTACATATGTGGTCGACGGTGGTCTATTGGGACGAATGTATGAAATCCAAACATGCAAAAAAAGATATTATGGTAAAATAAAGTATAAATTTCCCTTTTTGAATACTTGACAGGTACATCAGATGGCAGATCTAGATAAAAATTATTTCAAAAATACCAAAGTTTATTGTATTTTGCCGAAACTAATAGACCGCCGTCGTGCATCGGAGTGTTATATATGAAATAAGTAGAGAGTTCAATGAAGTATGCGAAGTAATATATTCAATAACTTTTTTCTTGTTTATGCATTCATGATGTTATCATGACACCGTTCACCATAGTCAACATTCCATCATATCCTGTACATACTTTTCAAGGCGTAACTGCATATCGAAAGATTTTATAAATATGACAAGTAACTGACTGAATAGATATTTTTCAATCACGCAGTAACTCTTCAGGATAAACTTGATATCACTTGAACAGATCCTCTGTTCATTTGGAACTAGTCTTTCTTCAGATTACGGAGAGTTAAAAACTCGAATATCCGAGAAAATTCACACCTTTGAGTAATTTATAAACTCACCTAATGTACATTCTTCTTCTATACGTTGGGTGTTGAAGCAGGATTCCTTGTTGTGATAGGCTGCTTTACACCAGGAACAACTGATTGCTACGATTTCTTTTGAACTAAACGATAACTTTGATTGGAATGACTGAAACAATAGAAACATCTTTTGAAATATACAGAAATGGCGACAGTACAAAAGAGAATATTTTACTGGATAAGACCTACAGTGCCTATATTAATTACTTAAATAAGTTTAGTTATTAGAAAATACCGTAAAATTTATTATATTTTGACTGGCAATTGAGGCTAAGAAACATGTTTTGAAATTGAACACATTTTAAAAACTAATATTCAGTGTTTATACTTTTGAATTAGCTCTGATTTAAACTGAGTCATAATTTACAGTCATTAGACCTATTTTTTCTGTAATGAAGTGAGTCAAATTACACGTATGAACTGTTATACCACTTTTTAGCCATTATGCGATAATAAAAGTCTCAAAATAGTCTCAAAACAAGACAGACTCTTCAACTGAGTACCTAATGATTTGAAATGAAGACAGTTGAATATATGGTTGGTTCAGGTTGAATCGCGTCTAAAGTTTTGTGTTCTGCTGCAATTTGCTGGCTATTTTCAAGAACGGGTATGGGGGTTTTGTGACTTGACGCCGGGGCTTCAATTTGCCTAGTAGTCTCCAGGTCACGTCAATGGTCTTCACGAAGATCTCATTCTGTCTACTTTCAAGTGAGGACTATCTCGCATGATAGTAGATAGGTCATATAATGATGAAAAGTAATTAAACTGAAAAATCAAACATCACAATAATATTCAAATAGAACAGTAGAGACATCATATACGCTCATATACCCGAATGCAAGACACGAAACATAAACATATTGTTGTAAATCATGCCCGAAAGGAAACAACGCCGGCCGCCACTGGTTAGTATAAATAAAACGTGACGTAGCTCAGAGCGTGGGAATATCCAATGTTACCTGCCGCTCGAGAAGCAGCAAGGAACATGCTACCGATGATGATGGAACTTCGGCGAAAATTTTACGATGTTCCATTGCGATATTTAAACGCTGGCTACAAGCGTATTCGGACAATTAAGTACACAGTGAAGTGGACATTACAGTGCGGTACGTGAAGTGATCTAGTAAGGCGATAGACATTAAAATGATAGTTGGAATTTTTAGTTGACGTGTTTGTTGTATTTGAAGTAAAATAAAGTTAATTTTGATTTTTCAGTGTAGTCAATTATTGGTGTACCCACGGGAAAAAACGTAAAAATATCTTTAAAGATGTATATATGGAAAATACTTGGATATAAATTTCTGACGTCCAATGAAACCACTTTGAAATTACATGGGAGGTGAATACTGGAGATGTTTTTTATCAGTTGCTGCGAGTTTTTGACACATATTGTATGTGTCTTCCTTTGAGCGTAATATGCTTAGCCAGCTTCCTGACTGTCAGAAATAAGCCATTGTTTTGACTCAATGTACGGGTTTCAAAGGATTTTTATGTAGTGTTGTTGCGCATCTTCACAACAAATCCGGTAGAAAGTTTCAAGAACGCTACACAGTCTAGATATAATAAATACCCATATGACGTGAAAATATGTTATGTTCTTATTTTGACAAACTATATGGTTTTGTAACCACTTAACAACTAATGCATTTTTCTCACCCTTCCGTGATTTTCTTCCACTTCATACTCTCGAAACTTTTCCAGCTACAACATTCCGCAATCCGAAGGGACTTATAAATACCCGCTGAAAAAAGTGCATTAAGAATCATCCGAGGAATTCTGTGTGTACCCCCGAATAAGCTGTATGTTAGAGTATGGCGTAGTTGTGGCGCTGGACCCAAACCGATTGCCTGATTGCGGTGGCAATAAATATCGCCCGTTAAAACCACACAAATCCGCCCCGTACTTATTAGGGGTGGCAACTGTTAGGATGTTCCAGTAATACATTCTGCTGAACGGCGAGATATAACAGCGAATTAAGTAGCATGAATGTTTTATTCGGATAATGGAAACCGGTAATGGGAATGACTGATGAAATATATTTTCAAAGATAGTTCTGCTTATTTATGGATTTTCGCATCCATAACATCAACAAAATTTTTCAAAATGAATACAATATGGACAGAAAATACCATATTTGCTCAGAAATGTAATTTTTGCTGCTTGGGGACCATCTCATTTGTGCATCTTTCGAGTTGAGTTCACCAATACAGTTGTCGAGAGAGCACGTCGTCCTAAACGGATGAAAGATCCTTTGGATGAACAAACAAAAAAACCTGGGGGTTACCCTTGACAAGAAACTAACATTCAGATCCCATGTCATATAAACGTTGAGGCTCGAGAAGATGGCTAGAAATAACCTGTATCCTAACTTGATAAGTATAATTGGGAACATCTGACGTGAAACCTATCGAGAACACTTTTTCCTTATCAGAAAACCTGGTGAGATAAAAGTGTTTTCAATTATCCTTCATCCCATTATTGGATTTCCAAGCTTCTAATCAGGAAAATCTTATTCATCATTCTGTATTCTACAGAAACATATAGACTCTAGATCCAAAGGCTTATGAACGTCTGCCTGCGAATGGCCGTGAACGTTCTCACATACCTAAGTGATACATCTACCGAGACCTGAATCCACTAAGCAGATATCCTCATTAGAAATCACGATGAGAACATCTCCAAATCAATGCAGATACACCCCAACCTGGCACTTCGTGATCACCACAACAAATTGAACAAAGACGACTCTAGATTTCGAAGGAGGGACAGGCACATATGGCCGGCGGAACGAAACCAAATACCTCTTCCAAGAGTTGCTATCTGACGACTCTGGTAAGTATAAAAATACTTCCAATAAACTGATGGATGTAGCCGTTAACGTGGTAGGAGATCATAATGAAAAGAGAAATGAAAATTTCTATGTTTCTTACCACTTTTATTTGTAACTAACGTTACTGCAATTTCGTCCTATATGGACATTTTCAAACTTATACAATAAACTAACAATGATTCATTACATTCGCCAATATATACCATTCAGGTACTTGATTGAGTACCTGAATTTGCAGTTCACAATGCGGATGTGCCAATTTAAAAACCGGAGAGTAAATTAAATCGATTTGATCATTTAACAGGTTGCACCCGCAATGTTTCTGCTTGTAAATTTCCAAGGATTCTAAATAATTGAGTTTACAACCCTTCCTTGCATAGTGCAGAATTTACGTACCGTTTAGATTCGGAAACTTGTGGTTGCTTGCCAAGGAATGGTTTGAAAACGTCGAATCATTTTTTCCTAGTCTGAAGGACCTTTCATGTTCAGCATACCGTTTTTGGAAATTTCGTCCACATTGTCCCACATAAACACTATTACACTCCGGACACTTAAGCTTATAAACTTCAGATTTTTCCAACTTGTCGAACTTATCTTTGGCATTGAAAAGGAAATGAGACAACCTGGCATGTGGTCTTAATGCTACTTCAACATTGTTTTTTTCTGAAGAAACCCGCAATCATCTCTGTTCTTTTACCAAATAATGTTAGAGTTACCCATTTCTTGATTTCTGGTTGTTTGACCTGCGGATATATTAATCTGTGAGTGAAATTCCGACTTTGTTTCCTGACTAACTTCTGGATAGTATCTGCGTTGAAACCATTATTATAACCTATCTGTGTAATTGTATCAATTTCCCCAGCTAGATTGTCTGCAGACAAAGGCAGTGCGAATGCTCTGTGCAACATTGAGTTGTAGGCTGCTAATTTGTGACTGGATGGAAAGAATAGTTTGGGATGGTGATGTCTGTATAGCTAGGTTTTCTGAAAACCTAGCTATTCTATTCTGATTGTGTGTAATGGCCAGGTCTAAGAAATTTATCTGTTTCTCTATCTCTGTTTCGAGTGTGAACTGAATGTTGCTATTGAGATTGTTCATGAATGTCATAAATTGATTCAGCTGTCATGTAGTACATCTGAAACAGGCAAGAATATCGTCTAGATATCTGTACCAAAAATGAATATGTTTTTTACTCAGGTCGGAGTTTACTATATTGGTCTCCAAGTTGTTCATAAATATGTCTGCTGAAAGTAGACTGAGGGGTGAGCCCATTGGTAAACCTGAATCCTGTTTATAGAATTTGTTGTTGAACTGTAGGTAGCTCTGATTCAGGCACACATCGAAAGGTGTTGAAACTTCAAAGGAAGTGATATAGTCTACTTTGGCTTGATCCAATATGTCTAAAATGAGGGGCTCACACTCGTTGTACGGTATGTTGGAGGACATACTCTTTACATTCAGTGAATTTTTAATGCTGTGAGGTGGGACAAAATTGGTAATATTTTTGAACAACTTGTTAAGACGTATTCCTAGTTCTCTTTTCGGACTATTTATATAGGAAACTACCGGTCTTATTGGGTTATCCGCTTTATGTGTTTTTATCAGGCCATACAGTTTAGGGCAAGAGGGGTTCATGTTGGTGATTCTCCGTTTCTCTGATTCCGTGTTCCGTTGTTTTTTGTTGGCTCACGAATGTTTCGTTAATGGGCTCTAATTACAATTTCCTGTACTAATTTATACAGGTCCGTCATTGGCTAAGTGTCATATTCTTCTGGAGTTGATTTTTATTATGTCAAACTAATTTTCAGGGTACATTAGCTGTAGTTTGTTAGTATTCGTGCTTTAAGTTTCATCTACGAATACGATATACATTATTAACGGCAGTAAGGCAACTGACGAAGCAGTCAAACCCGCAGATCAAGACCAACAAATCTGAAAAAGAGCTCTTCAACTCTCGATTCATTTTGAATGTTCATGAATTGGTGGATTCCTGTTATCCAGTTTCTCACATGATGGGTTGCCTCTGTCCAGTGACGGCTCGTGCATTGGAGAACAGGGGAGGCTAAAGTCATGAAGACTATATGCACACAGAAAAGCCTGCCGGAGGCGCGAAAATTTTTTGGGGTACCGCACCTATTTAAAGCAAAATACATTGAAACGATTGAAAGTTGTGATGTACAGGTAATATCGGTAGTTTCATCAATTTCCCATGCAAAAAAAGAAATACTTTCAATCTCCTTGCTTATATGCTTGCATTGTAATATGCCACACTGTCTATAAGTTCATTTTGGATGGTTTTTGAGGTGCCCAAAAAAACGCTACCGTTTGAAAAATTGCCAAATTGTGAATCATATTTGCCCCATAACATTAAAAGTTCCTTGTAATTGTCGCGATTAATCGAATCTTCGGTTTCGTCGTGTCCGCGAAAAGCTGATTCTTGGAGACCAAAATGAATCGTAATATCGATTAGTCTTTTTAAATTTGACCGATTTTCCCTAACCTGATTATTATCAAAAGAAAGTATGGCCTCTTTTTGAGCTATATCTAAAGCTGTTGCTATATTTGGTTGGCTAAAAATTTTAATTTACCAGACGAAAATATATGCTCCTTAGATTTAAAATGTCTTTGTGTAGAACTAGGTACATTTTTAAAATCGGAAAATAAAACACAGGGCTAACAAAAGAGTTTTTCTCGTTTAATGGAGCCGGTTAACCAATCGCATTTATCGTGCCAGTTGATATTAAATCCTCGATTTTGTCGATTATCTGACGTTTTAATTGAAATCAAATTTGGTTGAGGCCTTCCCAGAGTTTTAATAATGTAAAATTTATTACGCTAAGATAAAGAATTGAAATTATTTGTCAGCAACCAATCGACTAAATCGTCAGATTTTTTAATTTCGTCCAACTTATCCATAATAAATGGAAAAAAAAACTTATCTGAAAGTGAAAACCTGAAAACACCTTGAAATTGAAAGAAAACACTTTAAAAACACATTAGAAATATTAACATATATATAGCACTGCTATAATACAATTCTGCCTGTTTTATACACAAATAACAAAAAATATTATCAAGAAACACTAAAACGATTTACCGAAATATTTTTCAGTCCCAGTCCGTCACGGCATCCCGTCCGTATAGTTAAATAAAAAACAAAAGCGGTCATACACTAACGGAGACCAACTGGAGGCTAGCCTCCTCTAACGCTATAATTTCTGAAACTGAATTTACAAATCGGGACGTTTGTCGCTAGTTGGATCGGTCTCGTGGAGCCTGTGTTTTTTAAAGCGGTCGGAGGCTTGGCTCCCTTGCAACGTATGGCATTTATTATTTCGGGTTGATGGTTTAATCATGGGAGGTGCCTTTGAATTTTGTTGATGCAGGATACAGTGTGGTACGTACTAAGTAGTGAGTGAGAGTGTTTTTTCGGGCATATTATGTATTTATATTAAAAATTAACGGTAAAGTAATGATACCCAAGCATTTTTAGAAAAAAATAATCATAATAATTTGTCAATATCATTTAATTTATTGCGATGAATAGCCTCAGATTTTATGGGGAAGCTAAGCCTCCCTTGTCTTCTCTGACGAGCCGCCGCCGCCGCCTCTGTCTCTTTGTTGCAATGCTTGGCATCCCCAAAACTGATCAAGGGCTCATCCACAGCATTCCAACGACAACTAGACCCGGAAAAAACGTTTGTTTGCCCAATATTTCGAAGTTTGCATGGGACAGTTTTTAACATTTGAAATTTTGACATTTCACTATTGGATCGGCATTTTACCGTTGAATCGACGAAGTGGAGTAGCCAGCTATATGATCTGATTTCTCATCATTCCTTTTATTTGTTGGTTGCCTCAAGTGGAAAGTTTTCACAATTATTCTTACCAATATTCAAGAAATTCTCAGATCAAAGTTCATTTCTAAGTTGAAGCTAGTGTCAAATTTTCGCGTCGTATACCTACACAAAATGTAACAGCCGTAAACCATTTCTGACAGTGTCTCGGGGTCACAACTTTCTCTTCCTGGCCCCTCTTTTATAATGTAACCCTAATTGAAAATTAAATGAGGTTCATTCAAAAAAGCGAAAGTTAGTAACAATATACCCGACCCAACCTACTTTTATATTTCAGCGAAACAACCCTCACCCAACTAAATAAATTTTAATTTCGCGAGCGCCCTCAACAAACATACTCTCAAACAAATATATAATTGTAGAAATGAACGTTTTATTCCCAGAGGCGAAATATTTGCTTACGTCCAATATTCATGAAATAAACAAAAAGGTAATGATATTTGCCTTAACCTTCGCCATTCTCGGGGACTGTTTATTGATACAAGCGTCTTTTCGAGGGTTGGAACTCAGTTCCATTCCTTCACTTTAATCATAATGTCTTCTTGAATTTTGATGCAACGGGTGATTACAACATTATTTTCAATCAATTAATCAATCAATAACCATCAGGTTTATAATCATTCCAGGTTTTTCCAAATCAACTTGAAGGCAACCAAAAAGCTGATTGAACATACTTTTATTGGAAAATAACAGGAGTCTCACAAGTAAGAGTGGTCATCACAATCAGTGCTATCCCTTTCTAACGTCTGAGCATACGAAGAATGGGGCCAAGTACAATATCAGAATATGTATCAAAACAGAGAGGCCGTTTAAAGTTCGTATTGGCAAGCACCAGCCAGAAAGATCGTGATTGGACTTATCAACATCAATTGGATCGACGCATTTGCCAACAAAGCATTTAGCCAGGCTAGTGTGAACATACTGTTTTTACTTCACCAGAGGTCTCCACACTTGATTGACTAAATGAACATATGGAAACCTCCAATGAAGTTAAAAAACAGTCTACATTGCACTAAACCAGAAAACAAGAGGAAAGGTGGGGAAATGGGTGTAGGGAGAGCGCCCAAGTGACCCCAATCGTCAGAAACAGATCAGACATCACGAGAAGACGATTTTAGATACTAACAAACGTTGTAGAGTAACTCGATTTGAAATATTTCTCTTATTCTTTATGGTTTCGTCTCTGATATCATGAATATGATTGAACACGTAGCCCGTCAGTCAGTCGTTGGTGAGACTTCAAGATATAACCGCAGTCAACGCATACACCATGATAATTTTTACTGAAGTAGCAGGAAATCTCGCAATAAAGTGTTTTGAGAATGCATTCCTTGAATACATTTTCGTGGTAACAGGTGGTAGCATTGCCTGGGTTCTGAACTAAAACCGATTCTATGTGTGGAGGATAAAATTTTGGAAGGGTATTTTCTGTGCCTGTGCATGAAGAGCACAGTGATTCAATTGAAATTTTGATAATCACCAAGCAGGTATATGATGAAAAGGGGAATGTTCCTCAATTTGGGTTATTACAGTAAATGCAAGTTTGAACAAAATAAAGTTGAGTTCAATTCATGAGTTTTTCAAATTCACTTCGAAAAGTATTCAAATTGATGTTTCAAATGTTGGGTTTTAATTTTTAAAGGGATTTATTTCTAATTCACATATTGGCAACAGCGCCTATATCAAGTTGAAATAATGTATACGTACCTAGATATTCTACTTTGAAAAAGGAAAATTATCTTTTTAAATCAGCATAATATATAGTTATAGTTCAATACCACCTCCACATGCCACATAAACAACAGTTGTTTTGTTATTTATTTATATAGAGGAAGATAGGTTAGGTGCACAAAATGTCATTTTTCACAGAATGTCTCGAAACTCGGAACATAAGTAAACAGAACAGCACGCCTCTTAAATATGTCATCTTTGTTTGTCTCATACAGGTAACAGATTCATTGTCCTTTATTAGCTATAACTGATGTTGCCAAATGGTGAAATAGAAACGAATCCCTTTAAATGTTGAATGCATTATTTCATTCTTCATTTCATAATTTTTTAAAGAAAAAGGTTGAAATGATAAGTTTAAAATGCTCTTTATGAAAACTACTTGATTTTCGTCAGGAGGAACATTCCCATTGGCTGACGTTTGATGAAAATCCATAACTTACGTATTCAAAAAACACTTTATTATGGGATTTTCACTAAACAATTTTACAAAAACGCAACGCGTGTTTCGCCATACAATGGCATTCTTTCTGTTTGAAAGTCTGAATAAATAGAGGTATAGCAAGGTTAAGATCGCAGACTTTCTGAACAATTATTTACATTATGTTAGAGGTTGTCTGTATATCTGGTGATGGACAGACCTCTGTTCTTATTCTTAATATTAAATAAAATACCCTGAACATGGGCAAAATATATTATTCTGAAAATATCAAAACTAACTGTATTTCGTAATTATTGCTTTTAAAAAAAAACTATGAGAGCTCAATTCGTTGATTAACACATAACTGTAGGGACAATAATCTTAAATTGCTTGGGCGTTTATGTTGGCCTTTGCACAACACTCTTCAGCTGCCAACACAATTTCTAAATCTGATTGACAATTTCAAAAACTGAAACCTAGATTTTTCATCTTGGAGCTATGCTCTGAAGACTGCTAAAGAGATCTTCGCTGAAGATCCTGAAAACTGATCGCGAACCTCTTTCACAATGGTCTTGTTTCATGCTATGGAAAATGATTCTGATTTGCTTAGAGACTGATCGAGTTAGGGGGACTTCAAGCCTAATCGGTCCCAAGATCTCTTTATATTTGCAGAAAAAAAAAACAATTCGAAAAGCAAGAATTCAAATTGGCCGCGTGTCTGTTGACCAATAAAATTGATCGTGTCTAGAGCGGAGTTGCCAAGTGTATTGGTTTTTAATATCCAATTACAGATCTGATGATATAATTCCACACACGCTATTTTCGTTGTTATTTTTGTCAATTCGGTGTGAATACAACTGTTAAAATTATCTAATTGAAAACGTTTTTTTTTGTAGAAGGTAGGTCTTGGCGGGTGCCTATTTTGCTGCATATTCCGTGTCATTAGTTTATATTCCGGAAAATATTTTTTCAGGTTATTTTCGGATTAAATTTTACCATTACTACCCCCAGAATGGTTAAAATGTGTTTCATACCTAGTTGTAGAAACAGATTATCCATACCAGACAAAAAGTTTGGTTTTCTTCAGTTGGCCGAGCTAAAATAAATATTGAATCAAAACTTTCCATCCTTTCATAAAAGACAAAGTCTGAAATGAATGTCATATAAATAAAATGGACCTACCGTTTCAATTTTCTTTATTTCGGTACCAAAGCATTGCAAATTTTTCAAGTAAACTTCAACGAGCATTTCAAAATCGACTCTTGGTAAGTTGTCGAAGTCATTTTTAACAAAACTAGGCTCAACATTCATTTTGAAAACAAAATTACGAAGTTATGTGTGGAAACCATTGACATTAGAAAGAGTACATTGCATATACTACAGAGGACGCTGGCTGACTGGATGAAATTATGGCTAATATACCAGTAACGTTGAATTTCTTATTTGTGATGGGTGGTATGAATGCATAATTGATTTATTTTATTAGAGTTCATGAGCATTCGAAAACCATTTGAAAATACAGCTCGTTAAATTCTATTCAGAATCATATTTAGATATAACTTGTACTATATCAGTTATCAAGGCAAATATTATTGTCCAATTTTATGCTCAATCGTGGATTTGAACGATCTTATTATTGTATATTTATTTGTTCGCTGGCTTTATTCCTCCAAAAAAATTAATGAATAATTACAAAAAATTTTAATTGATCGTTCATTTTCTTAGAGAAATGGAGTACCCATATCACAATTTTTTGGTTTATTCAGCATTGAAAATGTATGTCATATCGGATTCATTCTGCTTATTTTTGCAACATTGAGTTTCAACTCTTTCTTAGCTGACAGTTCGCATAGAAACAATTCATTTTTTCATCAAGTTTAGTTTATGTGTGATTTAAAAGTGTTTAACACAACAGTGTTAACACACAACAGTGACACAACAGTGTCTAACAACAGTGACACCAAGTTATTTGATTTGGACGGTTGCGATAACTTCAAACGTAGTTCCATGATTGTTGAAAGATAACGTTTCATAATTGGGCAAGTTGGAAGCATAACAGCTCAGCGGTAGGAACATAGATTTTTCAAAATTGAAGGTGAGTAGTTTGTGATTAAACCAATCTATCAGGAGGCTGAAATCTTCTTCAACGATATGTTTCAAGTTGTCCCAAGAATCTGCGCTATAAAAGATAGTTGTATAGTCAGCATAGCTGATGATATTTCCACATGTTTGCAAGGTAAGTGAGCTGTTTATATAAATCACGAAGAGATTGTGGAACCTTGGAACTTCGGAAAGTACAGTTCTTTCTTCACTTATACATCCGTTTATAGTCACGAATTGTTTTCTTGAGTCCAAATAAGATAATTTCAAAGCATTTCCTCGGATGCCAATACTGTCCAAGGCCTCCAACAACTATGAATGATCGACAGTGTCGATCGTCTCCGCGTCGTCGTCTAGCAGTCTAACCTCAAAACTTATCACGGGCCCGCGCTTACGTATTCACCTATTGTTTTTATGTGAGAATAGTGTGTAGTAAAAAATGTGAAGTAAAGGGAAACACAAGACACTATTTTATTTTTCATGAATTTTTCTCTATAATCAAGTTATCCGAACACTCTAATAATCCGGTACCTTCTGGTTTTGAATAGTGCCGAATAGTGAGATTCTACTGATTTTGATACCTACTTCTACTTGTCGAACGAGTAAAGACATTCTCAACATTCAGTTTCTCCTATTCATGTGTGTTACCAGAATATAGCAGAAATAAAGAGACGATGTATTCTTTAACAAAAGTGAAACCCGTATTCTTTCGTCGTTGTATTTCCCTCTCCTGATTAATATTCAAAACATACGTCCCCTAAAAAATCGTTACCTATCCCTCAAGCTAGGAATTACTTTTGACGTCGGGACATGACGAAAACAGACAACATTTTGGAATTACGTTCGAGAAATATGTAAAGAAAAACGTTCACAAACTCCAGTGATATGTCTGACTCTCATCAAGTCCCGTTTGATGCAGTGGCGGCCACTTTCCACGTGGGGGGAAATAGAGTTACTGATGTTCAAAAAAGTTTTGCATGATTCGAATTGACAACGAAAATTAATGAATAGGAGCTACAGATTGTTTTCTTGACATTTCATTCACAGTACACATACATTCGATAGTAAGGTTTTTACTGTGAAGTGTTCGAGGTCCTTATAACACACACTTTTCAAGCCATTGCTTTGCTTGAACGGTATTTGTTCCCATCAAGAAGCAGTTTTCGTTGAAAACAGTAAAGATAGTATCACTCTTAACAATAACCCAAAAACTTATGAGTAGATTATAATGAAATTTCAACAGATTTCTTTTGAAGATTAAAACTGACTGAAAAAGCGGTGAAGGCAATAAGACTAGCGACATCTATGTGTTAGACCCGACACTTTTCAGTCCATGTAGTACTTATTGAAGTTGAAACAGATCGTTTCTCAAACGAATGTTTGGAACGTGGAAAAAATCAGTCGAGTGCTAGACAACACTGCTGTTTGATGATAATGATATAATGAAAATAGTGTTCATTTGAATAGGATAGATAGATTGAGAGAGAAACATAACTACATCACTGAAGCTAATAAAGCTTGTATATGTATAGAGAATGAAATAAACAAGATAATTATTGAAGCTATATCAATCACATACAGGGTGTTAATTGAGTATGTACCATAAATTCAACAGACGACTCTTTAGGTAATTTTAAGACGAAAAATTGCCGTGCCACTACACTTTAGTGTAGTGGCATGGCAATTTTTGGATGAAAATTACCATAATCGCTGGATTGGGAGAGTAGGCCCACACCCATGGCCACCTTGCTCGCCCGAAATGTATCCCTCAGATTATTTTCTCCGGGGACACTTTAAAGCGTTGGTATAGAAAACTGCTATTCAAAGTGAAGAGGATTTACGGAATAAAATCATTTATTAATGTGACATAATCAAAAATACGCCAGGTATTTTCAGAAGAGTGTGGAATTCAATGATGCGGCGGCTAGACGGTTGTATTGAAGCCGAAGGAGGCCATTTCCAACATTTAATTTAGTACAATTAGTCAGTCTAGATGTTAATGTTATTTGATATTTGTTGTTATTGTTACATAATTAGTAATGAAAAATTGTAAAAATAATAATTTCCAAAAGAAACATTTAATTCCCCATATTATTCCTTGAGAGGTTCAGGGATATGCAACTAGGTCGACTTTTTTTTCTTAAAAACTAAGCAAGATACGAAAAAAAAAATTTAAGAAAGAAAAAAGTTGTATTCCTAATTGCTTAATCCAAAGAAATAATAAAAATTGCACAAAAGTCAGTGGCGTACATTTTTAAGTCAAAAATATTCGTTCAAATCCCGCTCGAGACGCCACTGGACTTTATGAATTGAATCATGTTCGGACTAAATTGGGATAAATTAACGAATAACGAATTTACGAATAACTTTTTTTTATTTTTATTTCAACACCCTGTACCTTGAGAAAGAAAGATTTGCGGACGCATGTTTATATGAACATTTCGCCTTGAAATTACCTAAAGAATCGTCTATCAAATTTATGGTACATACCTAATTAACACCCTGTATATAAATTATGGTCTTAGTCAGTATTCAATTAAGTGGGCTGAAAACTATAATCTATAAACGATAAGCTATGAGTTAATATATAATGGTGTAGTGAGGAGAAAAAACAATAATCATATATGTTACATATTAACAACATGTGGATAGAAATGTAAAGTATACTATAGATCTAACTGAGTGGAAATATCTGATTACTTGAAAATTTATTTTCTTTGCTAATTCGTTTCTTCAAAATGAATTCCGAGTTCAAATTTGTAATTTCAGAACATTCGACTGAAGTCGAATTGAACTAGCAGGTGAACCGAGTCGCTACTGATCCAGAAATTCCTTGTTCTTATGATACATAAATCGTATTCAGAATGAAGAGGAATCATGAATCAACTGAGGATTTGGCAAACTTATTGTTATTTTCATGATAGTTATTGACGTCACGAAGTAGAGATACAGTCAAATGAATGTGAGGGTTGTGATTTAGCAATACTGGTAATGTTTCTTATACGACAACATACTAAATTTAGTACTAGTTTTACTTTCAATTAGTAGGTTATATTTCTACCCATTCATACTGAAAAAATCTATTTAGCTTTCAGAGTATATATTTTTGTGGACAAGCATCGACTTCCTGCAATTCGTGTTATTTCTGTAATATTGATTTGGTCCTTCGGGCCAGATTTTACTCCGATTTCATCGGAGTAGGATACTTTGAAAATACAGAGAAAATTTTTGCAAGAATCGGTGGCAATGCAGCAATGAAGATATCGGTTTTCCTTCATCTGTAGCTTGCACTGTTAGATAACAATATGACGCCAGAGTCAAAAAACACCTCACTCGTAATCCTACAAAAATGAGACATTGATTTTTCCACCTTTCTTAGATTCCATTGGTGGTCCTAGTTGAAATATACTGCTGGTTGATTGTTCTTGGAGTTCCACTTTGTTTTTGAGTACTGGTTTCACCAACAGGACATCAGCTATGGAGGCACATTTTCACCGGCAGCAGGAGGTTGCATATCTTAATGAGGATCTGGAAGTGATTTCGAATTGGGGTGAAAGTAAGCAGGTTTAATTCAATGCCACAAAAACCCAGGCATCGGTTTTCTCCAAGAAGATAAATTCCGCTTTCTGTTTCGATAAGTTTGTTGGGGGTTAAAATGGACACCAATGTCTTGGCACAATCATGTCGCTGGAATTGCAAAGGCTGCTTTTCAAAAGCTTGGAACACTGTTCCGAAGCAGAACAGCTCAGATCATACCTTCTCTGGAGTATTGTTCTCATGTATGGAGCTCTCCCCCAAACATTGTTGCTGGATTCCATCCAGAAAAGAACCATCCGCCTGATTGGAAATGCGAACATTACGTGCAACCTTGATAGCCTAGAACATCGAAAAGAGGGTGGAGATTTCTTTCTATTCTATAGATACTTTCAAGGAAGCTGTTTAAGTGACTTTTCCATCTGGAGAACTGCGTTTATGTGGCACAGGCACCTCTGTGAGAGCTCCTTAAGAATTTTCCTATAGTGCTTGTGTTTTGTCTTTAAAAAACAACAGAGAATAAAAATGATTAAAAAAGGATTTCAAATATTTCGATTTCCATGTTTTATAATATAAGAAGAAGGATCAGTTCAAAAACTAATAAAGGATATCATCATGGATAGAAACGGTCTTCTTATAAGTACTCAGTCCTGCGGATGAGATCTACGGTAGGTTCTATTTGTGGGTTCTGGTTTCTTCCTCAGAGTCATCCAATACAACAATTTATATAATAGAATTTTATTTCTTTGGAAATGAGGACATATCTCATGACGTCCAAGTATAGAAGTAGAGAAGCTTTTCATGAAAATACTCATCATGGAGATGATATATGAACAATATAACAAACTAAGGGAAAAATTGACTTCCACAGAAATAACATTCATGAGAAGACTACAATGTCGAAGAGAAATGGAAACAATCAGAAATTCATAACAAGACAGTATTTAATGGAGGAAGGAAGAGAAAACTCGATTTCATCAAAAGAACATGAGCAGAAACAGAATGAGAAAAAAGATCGAACAAGAGCAGTTGTGGTAAAATTAGAAAATATAGTAAGGGGCTGTAAATCAAATTATATTCTAGTATAATTCGTTGAGGCCAGTCTCAACTGGACTGACACTTATCAGAAAACAGAATTCTTCTTAGAAGCAAATCCTGTATATACTGTTGGCAATACAACTCCTGGAATCGATTTTCAATTATTGGAACAGGCCCACTTGCAGGCTGGTTTCGGGCTATTTGACCTCTCGTCAGTGCAAGTGTCCATAATTGATTATGGGAAATCATCGACTTCATGTTTATATAGGACACTTACACTGACGAGATGCCGATAAGCCCAAAACTGGTCTGCAAGTGTGCCCGTTCAGTAATTGAAAATCTATTCTGGCAGTTGAATCGCTAACAGTATATACAGGAATTGCTTCTGTGAAGAATCCCGAACTGTCACCTGTCGGATATAATACAACGCCCTTCGTGGTATTAGCCAGAGCAGCAGTTGTTTTCTGATATTTCTACAGTGAGTTGAGACTGGGCTGAAGGAATTATTTTATTATTTTATTATTTATTATTTTTATATTAAATATATTTTAATAAAATATTTTATTATTTAGACATTTTGTAAAATTATGGGTGAAATTGAAAGATATACAACGAAGCTATAAAAAATGGAGATAATGGGAGAAAAATAGAGTTTCCCCCTCTAAAATTGAACAAAACATTTGAGGAGTGAGTAAGTACGGTACGAATGTTTCAAACTGCGAGAATGACTGAAATCTCTAAACTCCATAGATCTGTCGAAATTATTGAATCGATGTACCTAAATGACATAATTTTCTAGTCCGCTATTATAGTCAACAAGGTCGACCACGTACTCGTAGAAGCTTAATGGAAGATATTCCATTAAGCTTCTAATGCCTGCCTTTACAGCCCTTCTCCAAATAATGAACTTTTATGTGCACGACGTCTGCTCTTATCTGACGGAAACGTTGGAATATTTAGCGGTTTGTCCTCATCCACGAAGAGCGAACGCTCCTTACAGAACTATCGTAGACGGCGAAATAGACAGACGTATTTGATATTCTCGGTTCTGGATCAGCAGGAAACAACGAGGAACTTAGCCATTTTCGATTACGATAACACACTCCAGTTCAACGGTATTGCATAAAAGATATGTGCTTGGGATAGAAAATCTATTTTAGATAACGAACCGTAATTTGGGACTCAAAGGAAAAACCACATTTCAAATTGCGGGGGTCAGCTTCCGCTCAGCAGATATTCGAATGGGTGATTCTACCAGACTGTAACACTAAACGGTGAGATATAGGTGTGTGACAAGATGGCTGACAAGCAACATTGTAGTCCTGAATGCTCCTCAGAAATACGAAATTATGGTTTTATATGTTGTAAAAATAAACCAATGAATATGTATTACGTTTGTGTAAAGTGTGTTGGTGTTTTTCATATAAGTTGTGAGGGAAAATCCAAATCTCTAAGACATTTAGGCAGTCATAAAGTGATATGTAGGGAATGTGACACAGACCTTGACTCAAGTGAGGTGGATAATCCTTGAACGCTAATCGTGGATGAATTGAAAGAGGAGTGTAATAAAAAATCTCATCACATAAATAAACTGAAGGAAGAACATGATATTTTACTAGAAGAATCTTTGAAAATGGAGCGAGAATTACTGGACGCAATAAACGTAAAAAATCAGCTTATCTCAACATTAAAACGTGAGATAAAAAGTATAAGTGATGAAAAACATGGATATGAAGAATCACCAGTTTTTGTTGACAGGGAGACCCAAACCCAGGAAACATGTAAAAAAAGTTCATTGATGAAAAACATAAATCACATATCTACACAGACAATCCCAACTGACTTTACAACGTTGAAAAATCTCTCGAATCTGCAGGTAAACACTGAAATGTACAATAAAAAAAATGTGAACTATCGAAAGGGAACGTAGAAGAGAAAGAAGGAAAAGTGAAAACAAAGAACAGAAGATATACCAAAAATGGGACACGACTGATAATATACTTTCAGTCGAAAAGGGGTCTATGAAACTTAATAAACAATCGACTATTCTTACGGATTCATCCCATAAGAAGAAACAATCGAAGGAAAAGAAAAACAAAATAGTTAATGAAACTATGCTGGAAACTAACATAGCCACTGAACTTTCAAGTGCATCTGAGCCAAATGTTACTGATGGTTTCAGGACCAGAGCCACGGAAATATCAGATTTGCCAGAAGATCAAGATGCAGTGCACGATAAAATAACGAATTCATCTGCTGGATGTCCACAAAGTGATATCGTCATAAGGTTCTCAATAGTATGGTCAATTCTGAACAAAAATATAAAATATTCTCAATTATCAAATCTAATGCAGAGCTTGCGTACCTCACAGAGGAATGTTATGAAAATGCATTTGACTATGGCAAGCAAGATCATTTAATTGAAATGTTTAACACAAACAATATTAGTAACTCAAAATTACTGAATCAAGCAATGAGAAATTTGCTGCTTCTGGGCCGCACTACTAGTGTCATTATTGTCGCACAAATTAATAATCTGTCAGACACAATTATAATCAAAAATATGAAACGGAAGGTACAGAAAAGAGCTAAGAAACATATCCATCTCATTACTTGTTGATCCAATGCTCAAAGGCAGCAAATTCAAAATTGCTCATGAAATGATGAATTTAGTGCTGAATAACTCTTTGTATAATAATATTGTATTGAAATCAATCAAACGAATGAATGAAAATGATTCATAGGCAGTTTTTTCGTGAAAAAAGTATATAATAATACTCGGGATCAAATGAATCTACTAGAGGATGTATTTTCTGATATCAAATGTGACATTCTTCTGATATCTGAACACTGGCAGAATGATTTGAAAATAAAGAAGGTAGTACTTGAGAATTTTACATTGGCCAATGCTTATTCTGGACAAACCATGGGATATGGCGGAGTGGCAAAATATAAGAATAATGAATGTCAACTGTCTCTATATAAGTTAGATCTGAATGATATCTCTGTAGAAGGATTATTTGAGTGTTGTGCAGTAGCACACGAAAAATATATTGGTGTGTTTGTAGTTTATAGACCTCCTGGTACTGATCTCAAACTATTTTTAGAATGTTCTGCAAATATGCTGGAAAAAGTTGCTTCTCATTATAAAACTATTGTTATTGGAGGTGATTTCAATATTAATTTCTTGGAATATAGTAATGGCAGGGCACTCTTTGAGGATTTGCTGGGATGTTTTGATATATCAGTAACAATAAGGTCTCCAACTCGAGTGACTGCAATTTCTAGTACTTGTGTAGACAATAATTTCATAAGCTCCAATATAAATGACTGGCGATCAGAAGTAAAAAATCCTAATCTGTCAGACCATTTCTCTCAGCACTTGGCTTTCAATATTGAATAAAATCTCAAAACTGCTCCTCAACAATACAAGTTTTCGCGAAAATTCTTAGAACAGAATATTCTGAAGTTTCTGAATCAATTGGAAGATGAACAATGAGAGAGCATTCACACTGAAAATAATATCAATAATGCTTGGAACAAATTTTTGAATATCATTAGTGGTTTGATAGATTCCTGTTTTCCTATTAAAAAAATATCCATTAATAAAAGAGCTGAAAAGCGAATTTGGTTTAACGAGGAACTTCTGCTTTCAAAGCAACAATTAACTCTTATATCGAATTTAGCACCTTCTTACCCAATATATCATCAACCAAGAGCAGAGCTACAGAAATGCTACTGCAATGGATTGTCAGAGGCTAAGAAAAGATATTTGATGATGATGATTTGATAATGAAAGCAAATAATAAATCAAAAACTGTATGAAAAATTATTGATAATTTGAAAGGACGTTGTAAAAACAATATACCCGTAAACATTCACGATGATAATGGTAAACAGATGACTGCCCCGGAAATGGCTGAGCAGTTTAACATCCATTTCACTGGAGATCCATTTTCGCTAAATCAGCATGATCTGGATTATCTAAAGTTGAATATGCCAGTGTCAAAAAATCGTTTTTCTTGAAGCCAGTTACACCTGTAGATATTAAAATATTGATTGGTTATTTGAAATCTTCCAACTCAATAGATTTGATGAATTATCAAATAACCTACTAAAAATCGTATGCAGGCTTATGTGAACCATTGGCTTTCCTCATCAATCTCTGTTATTCTGAAGGAATTTTCCCATAATGCTTGAAGTTAGCTGTGGTTCTGCGATTATACAAAAAAGGTGATTCTGATGACTTTTCCAATTATAGAGCCATCAATTTATTGTCAAGTCTCTCTAAACTCATTGAAATGGACATCACTAATCAACTCTCATCATTCCTGTGGAGTCAGAGACTGTTATGCAGAAATCAACATGAATTCTGTAAAAATATGATCACAGAATCTGCTCTGTGTGATTTTCAAAAATGTCTTGTAGACAATCTTGATAAGGGAAAATATGCTCTGGGTCTTTTCATTGACTTTCCAAGAACTTTCGACTTAGTCAATCATATGCTTTTATGTAGTAAGTTAGAATCGTATGGAGTTAGGAGGATACCGCTAAAATCATTTGAATCATATTTAAATGGCAGAAGTCAGGTTGTTAGACTGAATGAAGTTCTGAGTAGTTACCGTGAAATAAATCGAGGTGTACCTCAAGGATCTGTATTGGGACCTTTATTGTTCAATATATTTGTAAATGATATAATCCGTCTAATGGAAACAAAAACACGATATAAAAATTTTACTAATTTTTGAAAAAACATAGACAGGCTACTTTAAAACTGAGAAGATTTATGAAGATATCATTCGTTGGTATGGAAAGAATTGTCTGTTACTGTAACATGAGAAAACAGTCACAGTATGTTTTGGGCACTTCAAACAAAGATCACCTGTGTTAATCAAAAATACAGAAAAACAAATATCTTGTAGTGATGAGGTGAAACTTTTGGGAGTAATTTTCGACAAACATATGCAATGGGCAAGTCATATGAAACTATTGTCTGATAAACTGAGAAGTAGTTGCTACAGCATAAAGTATATGAAAGACCACTGCAGCAAAAATGTCTTGCTTACGCTGTACTTTGCACATTCTCACTCCCATATGAAGTATGGTATACTGAATTGGGAAAACAGTGTCGGTATGAATCGGATCTTCATTCTTCAAAAATACGCAATTTGAATTATGGAAAGTATTGATATGAGAACCAGTTATCGTCAATACTTTATAACTCTTATTGTATTAACAGCTTATAGTTTACATATACTGGAAGCTTGCACTCATATCTAAATATGTAATAGTTAACAAGGTTAACAGGTGATTTAATTCATCACAAACATTGGTAAAAATCAGGTACTTAAAAGGTAGGTACTTTAAAATGTAAAATAAGGTATATCAGGCATTGAATATGTAGAATTAGATAGTAAAGACACAGATAGTAAAGAAGCCATTGTATGGAGAAACACGTGTTGCGTTTTTGTAAAATCGTTCAGTGAAAATCTCACAATAAAGTGTTTTTTGAATGTGTCATATTCGAAAGTAATTAATTATCCAACATCTTGAAAAATGATTCGTCTGAGTTCAATAAAATTAAAAACTCACCTTGCTACAGTTTCTACATTTTCCTTTCTCTGATCTTCTGTGAACCCAGTGATGCTGGACTGACGTATGTTCTCTATATTGGCGCACTCCCACGTCCCGAAAAGTTGGTTTGCAGAAAAACTTCACCTTTTCGACGAGCACGCTGATACAATTCTGATGTGCGATCACATTACATGCCGAACATTTCATCCGGGAACCGTGTTTCTGCAAAAACAAGGGAAAATTAATTCAAAATTACAGTAGAACCGGTGTAATTTACAAACGAGGCAAGCGAGAAATGAAGAGCTAATAACAGAGACATAGTTTTGATTAAAGTTAGTATAACCATAGCAAAAATATATTGGATATGAACTTATATGAGATTTTCTTCCCAATTCATCATTGTACGATGCTTTTTCCCATAAGTGTTTTTTAAGGGCAAAACACAAGCACTACAGGAACATCTTCAAGGCGCTCTTGGAGCGGTGCCAGTGCGAAAGTAGCGATTCACATTGGATTTGAATTCTAGTTCGAGGTGTATTGAGTTGAGCCTCAAAACTATGAGCAGCCACAGTCCGTAGCATATTTCTGATATATACAGCTCTTGGTGGAATCAAATGTGTCAAGTCACTTGAACACCTCCCGTGAAAGTATCTACAGAAGAGAGACAAATCTCCAATCTTTCTTCGATGTTCCAGGCTATCAAGGTTGCACGTGATGTTTGCGTTTCAATTAGACGAATGGCTCTTTTCTGGATGGAATCCCGCAGCTTCAGGGTCTGTTTGGGGGCAGAGCTCCATACATGAGGATAATACTCCAAAGAAGATCTGATCTGAGCTTTATAAAGCATAAAAAGTTGATGAGGTGTGAATAATTTTCTGGTTCGGAACAGTGCTCCAAGCTTTTGAGGAGCAGCCTTTGCAATTCCAGCTACATGATTGTGCCAAGACATATTGGTGTCCATTTTAACCCCCAACAAACTTATCGAAGCAGAAAGCAGAATTGTCTGACCTGACATTATTATATCTTGTTCGAAGAAATTTATCTTCTTGGACAAAACCGATGCCTGGGTTTTTGTGGCATTGAATTGAACGTGGTTGCTTTCACCCCAATTTGAAATCACTTCTAGATCCTCATTAAGTATAAAGTATAACCTACTCGCAAAGAGCCAATATAGATTCCAATCTGGTTTATTTACCCTTGCTACTCTTTTTTTGGTCAATCATGTTTTATCCAAATTTGAAAATGGCGAAAAATCGATTAGTATTCTATTTGATTTGTCACGTGCATTTGATACCATCAACTATCAACTTCTCCTCGATAAACTTTATGATACTGGAGTTCGCGGCCAAAGTCTAAAATGGATTAAGACTTATCTGACTGGCAGATCACAATGTATTGCGGTTAGGCTCAAATCTGAAATATATAATTTTGAAAATCGATAACATCTTAACAGGTGTTCCCTAAGGTAGTGTCCTGGGTCCTACTCTCTTTCTCTTATTCGTCAACGACATCTCTAATACCAATCAACAACATTGTACAGTTTGCTCATGACACGTCTTTCTTATTGAGTTCTTCTTCTTGTGAAGGGTTATCTGACTGATATTGCAGTTGCTAATATGCTTAATTACTGCGCCAGAAACAGCCTCGTACTAAATAGCAATAAATCTAATACCATTGTTTTCTCGCTTAGAGAAATGGACTGCAATATATTGGTTAGAGCTAATACTAAATCTATTGTTCAGAAAAAATCAGTCATATTTTTAGGGTTGAACATTGACTCCCAATTATCCTGGAATGATCATATTGACTCTATTTCTATCAAATTATCCAAGCATTGTTTCGTTATTTGGAATCTCAGAAAGTCTGTCCCCATTAATATTTTATTAAGCTACTACTATGCCTATGTTTACTCAAGTCTAAATTATTGCTTAGTCTGCTACGGTAACTGCAGCAAATCGGATGATCTGTTGATTGCTCAAAAAAAGATACTAAGAACCTTGTGTTTAAAAAAATATGGTGATTCTTGTAAGCAGTTATTTACCGAGTTATAAATTTTAACTGTGATATCCATGTATATTTTCAATTGTGTCACTTACATTAAGAATCATTACCATGAGTTTCAGCATAGGTATACTATCCGCATAGCTGCTGGTTATACTCTCAGGCAAAATTACAATCTGATAGTTCCTGTACACAAATTATCATCTGTATCGAACGGACCTCATGTTATGTTCATAAAAATATTTAATTCAATTCCAACATTCATTAAAAAAAATTTCAAATTCCATGAATTTCAAAAATAGCGTTAAAAATATTCTCTACAACAATGCCTTTTATCCACTTGATGAATATTTTCAAACTGATCTGGCTGCTTGACATCACGATTGTTTGCTTGTTTACTATTCTACTATTTATACTATGCTTTTTTTAATTGTTTTGATTATTTCCTACATTTCCTATTGATTTAATTTTTTCATATATATTCCATATTTCATCACTTGATATTTTTCAACTCCAATCTTTACTGTTATGTGACGATTTCCATGCTTGTAAAAAAGTCTCAGGAAAAATAAAGTATTGTATTGTAAGATATGATGCCGGTGAAGATGTGCCTCCGTAGCCGATGTCCTGAAATCCAAATGGAATGACGAGAATCCAATATATTGCTTTGCTTTCATCAGCAAAGCAATATATTGGATTCTTGGTTTTTTCCAGTAAGTCATTGATATACAATAAAAAGAGGGTTATGGACAATATGGATCCCTGGGAAACACCAGCGTGGATGGTGAGAGATATCCAACGAAAGCCACTTGCAGGGAATATTTTCAAGAAGCTGGAGAGCCATACACAGAAATGTGCTATAGCATCTAAGTTTGGCCAGCAAATCCTCATTCCAAGCGCAACAGCTCTTGATTCTCCATGTTCTCGATTGTGTCATTCCAAATATGGAGGACATACGATAGAAGGTCGGCTGTTGATCTTTAATTCCGAAAGCCATATTGATAATCGGTCAAGATGTTGAAGCCTTTCAAATAATTGAGGATATGGTGGCTTACGACTTTCTCCATGATAGTTGATATCACTGATAGCAAAGCGACCGGTCCATGGTTATTTAGAAAATTTTTTTTGCCCCTTCTTGGGAATAGGCTGAACGCGAGGAACCTTCTAACAAGAAGAAAAAACCCCTTTTTCACAAGACAGGTTGACAAGTCTGCAAAATACTGGCGCTAGTTCATTTGCGCACTTTTTAAGTAGGATGACGGACACTTTATCAGGGCCAGACGCCTTGATATTGAGCTGTTTTGAAATTCGTCTGGCCAGACGTTGTCGAAAAGTAATTTCCGGCATTGTGGATTCTAGTGTGGAAATAGTGAGTGGTGCCTTTCCCAGAAAATCGACTGTGGAGTGGGATATAAATTACACAGCTAGTAGATTGTGTTAGTGGTGGAATGGTGAATTTCGTAAAGTTGTGATTATTAGCTTCTGCTACCGACCAGAAAGATAAAGACCCGTTGGGATTGGACAGAATTGTATTCCTAATTTTCTGATTGCGAAGTACTTTGCTTTCATTTATCCTAAGTTTGCAGCTGTTGCGGGCATTAACAAACCTATTTCGGTTTTCGGCACTGGGATTTTTGCGCCACTGCCGGTAGGCGAGATTTTTGCAGGCGACAGCTTGCTCGCAATTTTTGTTGAACCAAGGTTTACCGTTAGAAGGTCGTTTCATTGAAAAAGGAATATATGCATCCATGGATGATAAAATAACGTCCGTGACTTCAGTGTTATAGCACTTTGAAGGATTATCACAGATATACCAGTTTTTTCAATGAATTCACTTCTTATTTCATCAATTTCAATAAAATCTATGATAGAAAGTGGAACGAAATTATTTGCAAATTTTTGATATTGGAAATACTTTTCGAAATATCAAAAACGAAAATTCCGAAAATTGTCGAGGTTTTTATAATGCACATACTTCACCTACATTTTTGACACTGGAAGTGAATAGTATTGGAGACATAATGTGAATGAAAACCTTCCTTTTTCCTATATCTTTTCTAATCAATTGAGAATATGAAATAGTAGTTACTTCAAATATTTTTTTTGATATTGATGAAAGTCATTAATCGGTTCTTCTGCTGATTTTCCATGCTGTTATGAACCATTCCCTGAAAAAAAAACTCCGGCCACCACAATTCGTAGTAAATCAATTGTGACTTGGCCAAGATTGCGCTCAATGGGACTTGGGCCTCGCGATTATTCAAATGTCGCATAGCTTCGAAATACTTTTAGCGACTCCACTATCGGCTCACAGAGACTTCCATTACCATATATAAACACTACCAATACGCACATCGAAAGAGTTTAGTTGATAGTATGGTACGAAGTGTTCTATTAAGGCGATAGACAATTGAATACATTGTCAACCACCTTCAAACAAATCACAATGTTTATTATTATTTACTGTGGATAGTTACGACTCTGAATACAATACGAGCCCTAACAATTTAATTATCTGCAAACAAGTGATTCATTGATGCATGTTACGAAATGCATGAATAATTTTAGATTTCGTCAACTTGTCATAGTATAACTCCAGAAAATTTGTAGAAAGGGATATTCGAAAAAAATATACACATGCTTTTTTTGATTTCGAATGACTATATGGGCAATTGGTTTCATTATGTTGAAAACCTTTTACAAATTCTTTAACCCATGAACATATTCATCGGCTAGACAAGACCGTTAAGATCGCAACACTGAAATAAAGTCATTATATCCTTGGTAAAAATTAGTTTTGGTAATGAATCGCCCAGAAAAAGTTGAAGACTCGGCTAAATATTCATGGAAATAGGAGGTTGATCCTCTGGAGGATTAGTTTGTCAAGCCAGATTAGACGGCAACCTTAATATGGAAAGAAACGTTTGTATCTCTAGATATACTCAGTATTCAGTATGCAAATCCACTTTCCTCGAATCTAAACTCTAGATTTTCCACCGTGAATGTTCATGACGTTAATAAGTTTCTTTATTGTTATACGAACACGACTAAACCACGTCCCACATACGGTCGATATGAAAGTTCATAATCTTTGAGAGACGTGCTTTGAGTTTGGCGAAAAGTAATATGCTCACAAAGTAAATTCGTTTTGAATAGTTTATGCAATATGTTACGCTAGTATTCGTCTGCGAGTGCATTTCATTTTTCACGATGCAATCAATGTTATGAAAATAATATCAGGAAATATGTGGAATATTGCGAAACGGTTTATTTTTTGAAGAATGCTGTTATTTCGAAAAACAGGTATTCTCAATAAGAACACGTTATTGGAAAAAACTGTGTGGAGGCATGTTTGTGGAGGGTTATTTTAGAATGTTTTCAGGATATACAATAACATACAATATGTGTAGGGATTATGTTTGAGTTCATTTTGAGAAAAAAACAACATATGTCCCAGAGATTGATAACTTTGGTATCTTCCTGATTATTTTTGTGAAATATATGCTCCTGATGTATTTTCTATGTATCAGAAGAAACTCGCTGCTGTAAAACATGGTTCTCTATTCTCAAACGGTTTTATTTAGCTTCCCCTGTTTGTTTGGGTCAAATTTAGTAATTAAGGCTTGACCTCCTTCCTGTTGACAGATCAATCTGATATTTGATACATACGTTAAGTTTTGATAACAATACCATTTAATAAATTGTGTATCATTGTAAAGCCAAGATTGCCGCGGCTACAAAATGGAGCATTTACATTTCTTTTTACAACTACCTCAATATGGGTATCAAATGACAAGGCTTGACTAGCTGAATAGTAGTACACTTTGAAAAAGATACGACAGCTACAAAATGGCGGATTACATATTATTTAACATCTACTTCAGTACGGGTATCAGATGACAGAGCTTAACTAGTACTATCGTAGTTCACTGTGAAGAAGATCCAATTTATGGTAAACAAATAACTTTGTAAACTCAGAATCGGAATTCAAGCATGTATCTCCCACCCAAGTCAAGATTTTGTATCGTGTCCAGCACTGTGTGGCGTTAGAGTGGCGATACACCATCCACGTTGAGGTAACGGGTTGAAACGTGCCAAAAAATGTGTCGTATTAGGGTGGATAAAATGATACGTCGTTAGCATTACACCATCTAAGTGGAGGTAGAAAGTTAAAACGTGTCGAAAACTTTGTGGCATAAGGGTGGATAAAAATGATACGTCGTTAGCGATACATCATCCACGTTGAGGTAACAGATTGCAACGTGCCGAGAACTATATAGCATCAGGGTGGATAAAAATGATACATCGTTAGAGATACACCATCCACGTTGCGGAAACAGGTTTGAACGTGTCGAAAACTGTGTGGCATTAGGGTGGATAAGAATTATCCGTTGTTAGCGATACACCATCCACGTTGAGGTGAAAGGTTGAAACCTGCCGAGAACTGTGTGGCATAAAGGTGGATAAAAATGATACATCGTTAGAGACACACCATCCACGTTGCGGTAACAGGTTGAAACATGTCAAAAACTGTGTGGCATTAGGATGGATAAAAATGATACGTCTTTAGCGATACACTATCCAAGTTGTGGTAAAAGGTTGAAACGTGCCGAAAACTGTGTGGAATTAGGGTGGATAAAAATGATACGTCGTTAGCGATACATCATACACGTTGAGGTAACAGATTGAAACGTGTCGAGAACTATGTAGCATCAGGGTGGATAAAAATGATACATCGTTAGAGATACACCATCCACGTTGCGGAAACAGGTTTAAACGTGTCGAAAACTGTGTGGCATTAGGGTGGATGAGAATTATCTATTGTTAGCGATACACCATCCACGTTGAGGTGAAAGGTTGAAACGTGCCGGGAACTGTGTGGCATAAAGGTGGAAAAAATTATACGTCGTTAGCGATACACCATCCAAGTAGAGGTGAAAAGTTGTAACATGTCGAAAACTGTGTGGCATTAGGGTGGATAAAAATGATACGTCGTTAGCGATACACTGTCTAAGTTGTGGTAAAAGGTTGAAACGTGCCAAAAACTGTGTGGCATTAGGATGGATAAAAATGATACGTCGTTAGCGATACATCATCCACGTTTTGAAACGTGTCGAGAACTATGTAGCATCAGGGTGGATAAAAATGATACATCGTTAGAGACACACCATCCACGTTACGGTAACAGGTTGAAACGTGTCGAAAACTGTGTGGTATTAGGGTGGATAAGAATTATACGTCGTTAGCGATACACCATCTACATTGAGGTAAAAGGTTGGAACGTGCCGAGAACTGTGTGGCATAAGGGTGGATAAAAATGATACGTCGTTAGAGATACACCATCCACGTTGCGGAAACAGGTTTAAACGTGTCGAAAACTGTGTGGTATTAGGGTGGATAAGAATTATACGTCGTTAGCGATACACCATCTACATTGAGGTAAAAGGTTGGAACGTGCCGAGAACTGTGTGGCATAAGGGTGGATAAAAATGATACGTCGTTAGCGATACACCATCCAAGTGGAGGTAGGAAGTTAAAACGTGTCAAAAACTGTGTGACATGAGGGTGGATAAAAATGATACGTCGTTAGCGATACACTATCCTAGTTGTGGTAAAAGGTTAAAACGTGCCGAGAACTGTGTGGAATTAGGGTGGATAAGAATGATACGTCGTTAGCGATACATCATACACGTTGAGGTAACAGATTGAAACGTGCCGAGAACTATGTAGCATCAGGGTGGATAAAAATGATACATCGTTAGAGATACACCATCCACGTTGCGGAAACAGGTTTAAACGTGTCGAAAACTGTGTGGCATTAGGGTGGATGAGAATTATCTATTGTTAGCGATACACCATCCACGTTGAGGTGAAAGGTTGAAACGTGCCGGGAACTGTGTGGCATAAAGGTGGAAAAAATTATACGTCGTTAGCGATACACCATCCAAGTAGAGGTGAAAAGTTGTAACATGTCGAAAACTGTGTGGCATTAGGGTGGATAAAAATGATACGTCGTTAGCGATACACTATCCTAGTTGTGGTAAAAGGTTAAAACGTGCCGAGAACTGTATGGCATTAGGATGGATAAAAATGATACGTCGTTAGCGATACATCATCCACGTTTTGAAACGTGTCGAGAACTATGTAGCATCAGGGTGGATAAAAATGATACATCGTTAGAGACACACCATCCACGTTACGGTAACAGGTTGAAACGTGTCGAAAACTGTGTGGTATTAGGGTGGATAAGAATTATACGTCGTTAGCGATACACCATCTACATTGAGGTAAAAGGTTGGAACGTGCCGAGAACTGTGTGGCATAAGGGTGGATAAAAATGATACGTCGTTAGAGATACACCATCCACGTTGCGGAAACAGGTTTAAACGTGTCGAAAACTGTGTGGTATTAGGGTGGATAAGAATTATACGTCGTTAGCGATACACCATCTACATTGAGGTAAAAGGTTGGAACGTGCCGAGAACTGTGTGGCATAAGGGTGGATAAAAATGATACGTCGTTAGCGATACACCATCCAAGTGGAGGTAGGAAGTTAAAACGTGTCAAAAACTGTGTGACATGAGGGTGGATAAAAATGATACGTCGTTAGCGATACACTATCCTAGTTGTGGTAAAAGGTTAAAACGTGCCGAGAACTGTGTGGAATTAGGGTGGATAAGAATGATACGTCGTTAGCGATACATCATACACGTTGAGGTAACAGATTGAAACGTGCCGAGAACTATGTAGCATCAGGGTGGATAAAAATGATACATCGTTAGAGATACACCATCCACGTTGCGGAAACAGGTTTAAACGTGTCGAAAACTGTGTGGCATTAGGGTGGATGAGAATTATCTATTGTTAGCGATACACCATCCACGTTGAGGTGAAAGGTTGAAACGTGCCGGGAACTGTGTGGCATAAAGGTGGAAAAAATTATACGTCGTTAGCGATACACCATCCAAGTAGAGGTGAAAAGTTGTAACATGTCGAAAACTGTGTGGCATTAGGGTGGATAAAAATGATACGTCGTTAGCGATACACTATCCTAGTTGTGGTAAAAGGTTAAAACGTGCCGAGAACTGTATGGCATTAGGATGGATAAAAATGATACGTCGTTAGCGATACATCATCCACGTTTTGAAACGTGTCGAGAACTATGTAGCATCAGGGTGGATAAAAATGATACATCGTTAGAGACACACCATCCACGTTACGGTAACAGGTTGAAACGTGTCGAAAACTGTGTGGTATTAGGGTGGATAAGAATTATACGTCGTTAGCGATACACCATCTACATTGAGGTAAAAGGTTGGAACGTGCCGAGAACTGTGTGGCATAAGGGTGGATAAGAATGATACGTCGTTAGCGATACATCATACACGTTGAGGTAACAGATTGAAACGTGCCGAGAACTATGTAGCATCAGGGTGGATAAAAATGATACATCGTTAGAGACACACCATCAACGTTGCGGTAACAGGTTGAAACATGTCGAAAACTGTGTGGCCTTAGGGTGGATAAGAATTATACGTCGTTAGCGATATACCATCCACGTTGAGGTAATAGGTTGAAACTTGCCGAGAACTGTGTGGGGCATAAGGGTTTATAAAATTATACTTCGTTAGCGATACACCATCCAAGTGGAGGTGAAAAGTTAAAACGTGTCGAAAACTGTGTGGCATAAGAGTGGATGAAACTGATACGTCGTTAGCGATACACCATCCAAGTTGAGGTAACAAGTTGAAACGTGCCGAGATCTATGTAGCATCAGGGTAGATAAAAACGATACATCGTTAGAGATACACCATCCACATTGCGGTAAAAGGTTGGAACGTGCCGAGATTTGTGTGGCATTAGGGTGGATAAAATGATATATCGTTAGCGTTCTCCCCCCAAGACTCAGGTACATCTTGTTGTATATAATCTCGTGCCCCTCTATTAGAACTCTGGGGTGGGAGGGGTAGACCGTTGTAATGTCTATCACTTGTGGAAACAACAATGTTAATAATGATAATGATAAAAATAATGGAAATAATAAAACAGGATCCACTTATCATCACACGTGACGATACTATCCAAAAAAGGATCTTTTTGGTTACGCGAAAGCAAACAAGAACATATTTTGAAACGTGATGATTTTCGTCGATAATTCAAATTGTGGGGAACCCACTTTCCGAACTTTTTGACCATTTCAATACGTTTTCAACCATGTGAAAACACATTCACTATTTGCATATGGGTTTATTAGAACACAATAATATGCAATAGGATGAATTCTCCTGGACTGTTAGCTTCCATCAAATTCAATGTACGTCCTCCCAGGACTCGAACACTAGTTGTATTGAATATAACTTCAGTGGTAACAACTACTAGGGCTTCCCTTGAGCCACGTTTCAACTCGCCAACAACTTAGATGTAAATTATCTGAATGAACAATTCGTTCAGGCCAATCCCTACAAATTGTCCATTTATATAATTTGCTTAACAGCAAGTTTTCAACTATGCCCTCTTACTATATGTGAGACTCAAATGCAATTATCGATTTGGATTGGACCCTTTCACAAAATACATTTATAAGCATTTCTTTGGACTATATCGTAGATTTGAGTGATTTTCTATGTTGTGTTACTGAATTGATACATTTATTTCAATTGATATAACCTAAAGTTAGATATAATTAATGATGAGATGAGACCTGCTAGTTCTGTTTGGATATAAATGAATGAATTCACAATACTTTGTATCCAACTGAAAAAAACTCATTATTTTTCTTTCAATCTCTGAAACGATCTTGAAGTTCAATATGACTGAATGAAGCCGACCATAATTTAGTTCTTTATATTTTGCATTTCATTTTATTTCACGCGTTACTTTGAACATTCGCGAACTACAATGCTTCGAAATAACAAAGAAAAAATTAGTAAAAAGCGATTGTTCGGCATAAAGATCCGTTCGCGTGATAGCCTAGAAAAATGAACCTTCTGAATAGTGAACTCATTACTTTGTGTATTATGGTCGCTAACTACGATTCTATTCAATGCATACAAAACAAATTCTTTATTATGAGCAGAAATATAGCTCTTCTCTTTACATTCAAGTGGGCACGAAAAAGGCAAATGCTTTTTTATCACATAAAATAAAAAACACGATATAAAAAGGTACCTAACGAGTGTTTGAATATATTGTTACGGCTCGATTTGTGCATTTTTTAAACGTAAACGAAAAATATTCGATAATCTGAGAAATAATATCTCATTCTTAACAATACAATGGACGATGTGATATAAACTGGATACCGGTAACATTCAATACTTGAGTCATTGAGTCATTTGAGTCATTACTCAAAAGTAATCGAAAAATCAGTTTATGACCAAACGTTCACCGTTGTCGATAATAACTGTATTCTTCCCATCACGCAGTCTCGCTTTAAAAACATTATGGTACCACAAGTGCTCTTTTTGATATAACCGATGGCACTGCGCATTCATATGATAAGAATCTGTTTGAAAAATCTGTTTTTTCGTTAACCAGCTGTCGCCCCGACCACTCTCAAAAGTTGAAACTTGTGCGAGCTAAGGACTAGGTTAGGTTACGTCCAAAGTGAGTGGGTCTATTTGACCCTCCACCGCAACCCGAAAGGATTAATTGTGGCTCACGCCTATTCACACTCGACCAAATAAACCCAGCTTCTTAATGAAGCCGATTAGTTTGTATGGTGAGTGGTCTTTCAGGTCAGATGGAATGCGGCTCTGCCGAACTCTAAAAATCTGATTCGGTCACCAGCGGAGCAGGCAGAAAGTATGTGCTCTGCTGTTTCATCATATTCCAAACACAGTCAAACAGTCCGAGTCTCTACATATGATAATTCAAACGACAGTGACCTGTAACAAGGCCTGTTAGACATCGTAGATCATCCCTACTGTAGTCCAACAACTGTGTGGTATCAAGCTTCGAAAGGTGAATAATCGCCTTGGAGTGAGCCAATCCTAGAAGATTCTGCCAGAAGTCCATACATGTTCTTGCCATCCAGGTGTTTAATCTTTGTTTGGCAAAGCCTAACGCGAGACCAGTTTTGGTCCGATGAAGCTGCTTGTAGCACCGTCCTTTGCAAGGAAAGCAGCAGCCTTGTTGCATTCCAGGCTATTATGGCCAGAGATCCAGACCAGAGACAATCTGTTAGGTTTTCCTATCGAATCGGGGAAAGTCGTTTTTGGAAATTAGCTACCAATTTAGACGTTACTCGGTAGGAGCCAAGAGCTTCCAACGCCGCTTGACTGTCCGAGAATATTTTTATTGACTTGTGTATGAGGTTGGATTCTTCCAATCTCCCCTCACGCAATTCAATAGCGTAAGTTTCCGCTTGAAATACAGTTGCATAGGTTTCTAGGCAGGTTGATATCTCTGTTCTGGGTCTGCGATTGAAAACATCTGCACCAGAACCTGAAGGTGTTTTGATCCATCTGTGAACCAACAACTATCTGCTCTTAATATTTCCCTCGTCTGGAGGATTCAGTCCTTTCTACTCGGAAACAGAACTTTATGAGGCAGTTCGTAGTTGACAGTTGGAGGCATGAAGTCAGAGGTCATTTCCAGAATGCTGTGACTTCCAATGTCAACGAACAATCTGTTGCATTATGCATTGAATTGATTTGTGCAATTGGCAATGTGTACAAGTCTATATGCAGCCCATCTAGCCTCTCTCTCCAGAAAAATGTGGAGATCTAGAAAGATCTCCATGGCCGCTGACGGCGTGATACTGATGGCACCACTGATAGCCAGACAAGCCTGTCTCTGTGAGCCAGAGAGCTTCACCTGGGCCATTTTCTGTGAAGCCTTCAGCCACCAGGCAATTGCACCATAAGTGATCATTGGTCTGGCATTCATCACATAAATCCAATGTATTTGTTTGGGACCTAAACCTCAAGTTTTACCACAAATTCTTCGAGATGTCCATAGGAACAGTCTGGCTTTGGGTAAAACGTTTTTCAAGTGAGCGTTCCAGGTGAGTTTTTATCAAGGACAATGCCAAGATATTTCACTCCTGTTCCAAATCGAATGACCTCATCATTGAGAGGAAGTGGCGTTAGATCCTCCAATTGTCTCCTCCTGGTGAGCTAAGGACTAACGAGGTCTTACCTTTTAATGTGTGATTCCTAACACGGAAGTAACACTTTCAGTTTCACTTGATTATAGGGAAGAATTAGATGAATAACTATGTGCAAAACTTTGTTACTACGAATTCGATCTTTTTTTAAATCTCTTCTCAGTAATCAAACACAGCGTGTTTTATAAATAAAAACACATCATCAGAACTAAATGTGAAATGTGGTATACCTCAGTGTTCTATACTTGCACCTCTTCTATTTATTATTTCAACCTCTGATTTTTTCCATGTACCTACTGAAAAATATTCAAATGCATACATATGCTGATGACACCAATCTAATTTTTTCCTCAAAAATTGATGAATTTTCATCCGTTGAACATTTCTTGAATAATGATGTGGATGTTCTGTCAAAAGAAATCAAGAAATCACTGTTTGAACATCCTCCCAAATAAATCATCAGCCATAATTTTTGGTAATAAGAGGGATCGGAATAGAGTAATGAATAATTTGTCAATTTCTGTCAATAATCCAAATTTGAACGTAGCAAAAAAATAAAATGCTTGGGGTGGACAACAGATTCCAATTTGGGGTTCATTTGCCATATTAACTCTCTGATTTCGAAAGCATATGGTCTACTGAAGCCGTTTTGCTCTCACAAACAATACTTGATCGAACATCTGAAAATTCAACTATGTAATACACTTACACTGCGTTCACCTAGAAACTTCTTCCAGGATCCAAAAAGTTCAGAATGTCTGTGTCCGATTAATATTTTCGCTGAATCGAAGCGATCACGTAACATTTTTCAACAATCTCAGGTGGGTGAAATGTTAAATAGAAGGAAACATCACCTTGTATCCTTCAGAGCTTAGTCTTGTAGATATTTTTCGTTCATCCAGCAGCAGAACTACGCTGAAACCAATCGAGTAGATTGGTTTCAGATATCACCTATTTGCAGATATCACCTTTCATCCGTACAGAAAAAATCTGGGACTCGAGTGATTTTGAAGAGGCTCGACTGTATATGGAACATTCGTCTAAGTAAAAAAAATGTTAACTGGTAACAGTTCCACCTCATGAAGATAGCTCCAAAAGCGGGAAATAAACCATGTACCAGTACTGCCGGATATACTATAAACACTATGGCGTTAGAGGTTTACTTCTCCAACTGATAAAATCATATCTAACAGGAAGAACTCAATGTGTTTTCGATAACAGTGAACTATCCGACTTACGTGAGATACAATATGGTATGCCCCAAGGGTCTTGGGACCCCTTTTCTCCATTATTTACATCAATGATCTCTTTTACTACCTTTTTGCGAACACTACTGTCATGTATGCTGATGATGCAACATTGCTTGACCGACACTCAGACTTGCACACTCTTAAATACATTGAAGAGGAGGTGAAAAATATAGCAGATCACTGGTATAGTAATAATCTACTCTGTCTGAACAGAAACAAAACACAAAAACTGAACTTAAACTCTTTGGCATAACCTTGGACGATAATCTCCATATCCAAATACACGTATGTTCTGCGTCAACTGAAAAAGTTTGCAAACATATAAACTCTATTGGCCTCATACAATCCCATTTGAATCACGGTATCATTTTATGGGGTAATACTCTAAACCCAAAAAGTCTTCATTATTTAAAAGCGGGCTATAAGAGTCATAGCTACTGCAGGACATAGGGATCACTGCCGGCCGCTGTTTGTCGGGTATTGAATAATGTCTGTACCTTCCCTTTACATAAACCACTCACTACTACATACATATACATAGAAACAAAAATGCCTACTCAACTAATGCGGAGTTCCATAACTACAATACCAGAAATAAAAATCTGCTAAGAGAACCAAGACATCATCTAAGCAAGTCAACCAGAAACTCTGTTGATATTAGGATATACAGTGCGGTCCATATGTATGGAATAAATTCATTTTTAGCGTTAATATGTACTATGTGAAAAAAACCTGAAACAGGTCGATTTTTATTCATAAATTGACAATTTACAGTATGAAAATATTATCCCCCTCCAGCACCCCTTCTGAATTATAAGCACCCCTTCGAAAATTTTAAATACCAAAGAGGGTCGTGTGGCACCTTGTTGGAAGGGATTTCAGTCCACTATTCAGCAATATGGAGTTTTTTAAGTTTGGTGCAATCATAACTGAGAAAATTGATTTTTAGGATGTAAAATTTTGATAATGTCTCTAGGTATCACAAAACTTCACGTAGAATGAAGATAATAATGCCACATAATATTTAGAATGTATTTTTCAATGTACTCTACAATTGAATTGAATGTTCAAAATGACCACCAATAACTTCTTGACAATAACCGAGACGATTTTGGAATTCTCGTACAACCTCGGGGGTTATTTTGTTGATTTCTTCCGATATCCTAACTTTTAAATCAGCAATATTGTTTGGTCTATTGAAATATACTTTAGATTTTGAATAACCACATAAGAAGTAATCGAAAGGAGTCAAATCGTGGGATCTAGCCGGCCATTCAATCGTTCCACGTCTTCCAATCCACCTATTGGAAAAAACCTTGATTAAATAATTTCTAACTGTACATGCAAAATGCGGTGGAGCTCCGTCTTGTTGGTAGTGAATAGCTCGATCTATCTCATTTGGATGATTAACATCAGGAAAATGTATTTGTAATGTAGGCACTAAAAAGTTAATCAAAAAATCTAGATAAACCTCACCATTAACAGTGCAACTCAAAAAAATGAGGACCAATAATTTTATTGTTAATGATAGCAGCCCAAACGTTAACTTTTTTAGGATATTGAGTGTGAGTTGCACACATCCACTGAGGATTTTCTCTGCTTCAATATCTACAGTTCTGTCTGTTAACTGTTTAAATGAAACGTCGCTTCATCAGAAAACACTATTTTGTTTATGAACTGCAAATCTGCGTTCATTCTATCCATCATCAATTCACAGAATTCTTGCCTATTATCAGGATCATCTTCATTTAACTCCTGAACCAACTGAACTTTGTAAGGGTGGTATTTTTCTTTATGCAAAACTCTCAAAATAGATGATTTACTTACATTATTGTCGGCGGCAAGTTCTCGAGTTGTCTTATGCGGATTTACCTCAATATCTAGAAGTACATCTAACATTTTTTCATCAGTAAATTGAACATTTCTACCTGGTTTTTCGAAATTTTTTACATGTCCAGTTTCACGAAACTTTTTTTTGAATTTTGCTAATTGTAGACTACGACACGTGTTGACCAGGGTATTTATTATTAAAAATTTCACAAACCTCCTTTTGAGTTCTTGTTTTATTACCACAACCAATCATAATTGAAATGTATATTCTTTGAGTATCGGACAAATGAGCCATAATTAAATTTAATATGCCCACAAATATTATATTGATGTCTTTTATTAACTTCAAATACCTAAATGACAGCCGCCTACTAGATTCATATCAATTGTTCCTTTGGCTTTTTGTCTAATATTTTAGCATCTTCAAAGATTTTTTCCATGATTCAAGGTTATTAAGGAGCGTGTTACAGGGATGGTCTGTTTAATAGATGAGGTTATTGTCAAGAAGTGAATAATAGTGGCCATTTCGAACATTTATTTTGATTGTAAAAATTAATTTTCTTAGTTATGGTTGCACCAAATTCAAAAAACGTTATATCGCTGAACATAGGACTAAAATCCCTTTCCAACAAGGTGCCACACGACCCCATTTGCTATTTAAAATTTTCAAGGGGGTGCTTATAATTCAGAAGGGGTACTGGAGGGGGATAATATTTTCATACTGTGAATTGTCAATTTGAGAATAGAAATCGACCTGTTTCAGGTTTTTTTCACATAGTTCATAATAACGCTAAAATTAATTTATTCCATACATATGGACCGCACTGTATAATCAATACGAATCAGAAGTCAAGAAAATATGCTCCCACCACTGTTTCTACACGACTGACGAATTTATGGCCTGCAATATATAAAGTTTTGTCCTATTTTCTGTCATACACTTATGATACATATTCACAGATCTGTCTCCCAACATATTTTGCTAATAAACTCCGCTAATAATTTGCCTGTCTGATTACCTGCTTGGCAACTTCTATCTATACTTATAATGTTATATGTCTATGTGATTTTTTGTTTTTAGGTGCATACTGTGTTCTACTATTTTATACATACAAATTGTTCTCACCTCATGACCTGATACAAATGTAATTTTTTATATAACATCTATCTATCTGTTTATCTATAATTCAATGTACATCGTGGTATTAGCTGGAAAAGTAGTGGTTTTCTGGCAGGCTTTTACCAAAACCTATTATGTAGGCACGTTGGGGGTGATCAATGTTTGGAGATTCAATTTCGAATATTTATTTTCCTACACTGAGTGTAAGAAAATGTATTGGTGAATGTATTATACTCATCAAGCAAGTATCGGGGATTCTAAGATACAAAAAAGCAGTCACTACAGCTGGAGAACTTCCTTATTTTGATCAAGTGTTGAACTACAGTGAAGCATCGCTTAATGAATACATCGACTCAACTAGACCCGACTGTTTTTGCTCACCTCAATCAGGCATAGCGCACACGGAGACTGGCACAAGAAGAAAAAGTATGAAAGAATTGTTGCGATATTGTGGTCAACTCACCGTACAGTCCGAATCGCCCACGTAGCAGAAATCTCCAGATACGGAAGTAGGAACCCACAGATGGTCACCGTTGATTGCTGATTCCTCCCAGTCTGGAGTACTACGAAGCACCCTCTCACCAACTTCTGGTGATCGCCTGGAAAGAGGTAAATTTGCAGTTCAGGTCCAAATTTATTCTCATTAATTAGAAGAAAAAACATATAAGAAATCATTTCATACAGAACATTTTCAGTCCGACTTCAGACGAAGGACTTTTCGAAGTTAGGAGGAAGTTTGTGGTAAACAAGGTCGGCATCACTTTACAAACCGAGTAGGTGATACTAAATGTGAATATTCACCAGAAGTGATCATTATGTTCAAAAATAACCTCAGAAATAAATTGATATCATGTCAGGACAAGCTTAATTTTCCATAAATTGCCACAAAATGCTAAAAAAATAGATTGACTACGAATCGTTCAAAGAGCATGCATCTTTCGTCATCGACTATTCGAAACAAGAAGGGATTATGAAGGAGTTGACTGTTGATGTCCGTCTGTATACTCAAAGTCTACTGTACCGTAATTCATATATATATGATTGATGACTTGTTTACTTCATGGTAATTCATGATCACTTAAATGAAATGAATAAATACACTTTTGTCGAAGTACCACTGGAAAATTTTATTTTACGACCGGTTTCGGGTTTGATCCCATTATCCAGTATAAAACCCGAAACCGGTCGTAAATTCGAAGTTTTGGTCGTCGTCTCTTCAAATCACCGACCACCTTGACAGCATCTGATAAGAACATTTTGATTTGGCATCCGTATCATTATTCCTGATACGGCATCCCGTATCAGTCATCGAGAACGCTGACGTAAATCATGTCCTGATAAAATTGCAATTCTATTCGCTGGCTTGGTTTGTCGGAATAATTAAAAAGCTGATATCCTGAAAACTTTCTATTGTTGCTTAGGACTTGTCACTTCACAATTAGTCATCGCGGTGTTCCTGAAAGTTCCAGCCTACATTGAACACGTGCCAAATCACGTGACCTCCAGTAGCAGGAACACATGAATGTGTGCTAGACGGAACGTCCTTACACCAAAGGTTCCAAACAGTGCATCATAAGTACTAACTTCGTCATGAGGTAGTTGATATTCAAGGGTTATATGCTTAGTGTACTAAGTTCAATTTGTAAAAATGTGTGAAAAAAATTATTTTCGAGAGGAAACTTTTTGGCTTTCTACTTCTCCATTCGTAAACAATATATATGGTAACTTCTGAAGAAAGATAAAAAAAATAACTACTATGGAATTTTTTCATAAAGATATACAGGGCTTTTCATGATGAGCGTTAATTAGCCGTTTCTGGCAAACTATTCAACGGATCAACCTGAAAATTCCACTGTATGCATAAGTCAATATGACCTAGACGCCTAAAATATTTCAGACGAAGCGACGTTGTGGCTTCTACTATAAAGTAGCGGCTTCTTTGATTTTTCAAATAATATCATATTATGATTCATTATCACTTTGTCAACAAATTCATTTACTATTTCCCTATACCTATCTATCACCGTTTAGAAGATATAAATTAATTTCGATATTTTTTTACCAAACATGAACTTTTATAAATGCTGATAATCTTGAACTCTCTTGCACTAAAACAATCAAATTTGAAATGGAGTGGAGTGATACTATGAGGATCTTCACTCCGAGTCATTTTTTTTTTGTCTCATACAGGGTCTTCAAAAAATGCAGATACTTTGATCTCATGAAAAAATTAGTGGAACTCAATTTTTTCAAATGGAACACCCTGTATACTTCAACGTATTTGAGCTCTACATCCAATTTTAGATTAACTTTGTTCAGATAATACTATTTCTATTTTGAACCGTTTTCGAGATAAAGTGTTTCAAACGGAAATTGACATGGTTTCCTTGTTCATCACTCATTTTTGTAAAACAGATTTCGTTTGATGTTTCTCAATTAGTCACAGATAATACAATGAAAAGATAATTATTAAAATACTCCTCAACCATCGAATGAAACTTCTCTTCAAACAATAGTTTTATTAACGCTGAAACACGAACTGAAAATAATAAACCCATAAATTAATGAGTTAATTTAATCGTCAGTGTATTTCAGAATGTGTTCAAACACATCTCCACCTCTACTTAAACAAACATATAATTTCTTCAAAAGATTGTCATGTGTAGCGCTTCTGATCAAGTCTGGAGTCAAACTATTGAAAGCAGTTGTAACTCTCGATTTCATATCTTCCATTGTTGTTATTGGAGTAGAGTAAACCATATTTTTGATGAAACCCCACACGAAATAATCTAATGGATTGCCATCTGGTGTTCTAGGAGGCCAACGAAATGGTCCATTATTACCAATCCATCGGTCTTCGAAGATTTCGGTTATAGCTTCGCTGACTGAATGAGAATTATGGGGTGGAGCACCATCCATTTGGTACCATACCCGTTCTCTTTCTGGTTTATTAATTAAAATCATTTAAATTTCATTCCTCTGTAAATCTTCATATTTTGATGCATTCAAATCATCATCATAAAACTTTATATGAAAAATTGACTCATTCTTTATGGCACAAAATACATTCAATTGCCATCTTTCTTGAAAACCCCTTGGTGGACAACATGGGGATTTTCTGGCGCCCAATAATTACTGTTGTGTCTATTGAAAACTCCATTTTTTGTGAACTTGGCCTCATCTGTCCATATGATATTGTCAAAGAAATGTTCATCCTCTTGAGTCTTGACAAGTAACCATTCAAAGAATTCCACTCTACGAGGTAAATCAGTTTCTTTCAAATGTTGGACACAGTAAAACTTATAGGGATGCCATTTATGCTTATTAGGAATTCGACAAATTGTCACGTAGGGTATACCTATCTCCCTTTCAGCTTCGTGCAGAGAAGCATTTGAAAATGCATGAAAGTATCCCAAGACTGTTATACCATTGTCATCATCATCCACTTTGGTCTTCTTACGAATAATTTTTGGACGGAAGGTTCCATTAAACCTACAGTTTTTTAGTAGTCGATTTATCACATTATTATCCGGCTTTGGAAGTTGTGGATATCTTTCATGAAATACTCGGCATGTTCTACTTGCAATTCTATTGCACTCACCATAAATTATTAATAAATTCAAGAAATCTTCATTACTGTAACCTAATCTTGACATTATTCTATTATAATTGGTAGCTATCACAATCAGTCACAACCACCAAAGAAAGTCTGACGTTAAATAATTGGTTTATTTATTTTTCCAAAGCACACTATTGTTGTACGTTAGAGACCAATACCTCAATGTATACAAATTGTAACTTTTTCTAAGGTAGGTACATACCAATTTCGAATTGACTGATCTGAGACAGTGAAAAAACTGGATCAAAAAAAAATATTACTATAAAAAAAATGTTGAATATCGAAAATAAGTGATAAATTCAAAAAAACGAGCAAGAAAACCACGTCAGTTTCCGTTTGAAACAGTTTATCTCGAAAACGGTTCAAAATAGAAATAGTTTTATCTGAACAAAGTTAATCTAAAATTGGATGTAGAGCTCAAAAATGTTGGAATATACAGGGTGTTCCATTTGAAAAAATTGAGTTCCACTCATGTATGAGGCAAATGAAAATATGACTCGGAGTGAAGATCTTCATAGTATCACTCCACTCCATTTCAAATTTGATCGTTTTAGTGCAACAGAGTTCAAGATTATCAGCATTTATAAAAGTTCATGTTTGGTAAAAAAAAATATCGAAATTAATTTATATCTTCTAAACGGTAATAGATAGGTATAGGGAAATTATATGAATTTGTTGACAAAGTGATAATGAATCATAATATGATATTATATACGGGGTGTTCCATTTGAAAAATAAAAGAAGCCGCTACTTTATAGTAGAAGCCACAACGTCGCTTCGTCTGAAATATTTTAGGCGTCTAGGTCATATTGATTTATGCATACTGTGGAATTTTCAGGTTGATCCGTTAAATAGTTTGTCAGAAACGGCTAATTAACGCTCATCATGAAATGCCCTGTATAGATCACACACAGAAAGAAACTAGAAAAAACCTTTTTGAAACACCTTTTTTTTGGGACAAAACCCAAGCACTACAGAAAAATCCTTAAGACACTCTAAGTAGCCTGTGTAAAAGTAGCAATTCACGTTGGATTTGAATCGCTGGAGATTGAAGTCGTTTGTAAAAAAGTTCTCATAAAGTTTATCACACATAAAAGCAGTTGTCCAAATGAAAGAGTTCTTGAACGGCGAAGTTCGAAACGAAGAGCAGCCACAGTTCGTCGCGTATTTCTGATATGTACCGCTCTGTGTGAAATCAAATGTGCCAAGTCACTAGAACACCTCCCATGATGTAAGTATCTATAAAAGAGGGACGAACATCCAACCTTTCTTCGATGTTCCAGACTATAAAGGTGGCAAGTTGTTTTCGTGTCTTCAATCAGGCGGATGGCATTTTTCTGGATGGAATCCAGCAGCTTCAGTGTAGGCTTAGAGAATCAGCCTTTGCAATTCCAGCAACATGCTTGTTCCAAGACATATTGGCATCCATTTTAACCCCCAACAAACAAGCAGAAAGTGGAATTGTCTGTTCTGGGATTATTATATTCGGTTCGGAGAGTTTTTTTTTGAGAAAACGGATACCTGGGTTTTCGTGGCATTGATTCGAACCTAGTAACTTTCACCTCAACTCAAAAATGCCTCTGGATCCTCATTGAGATATGCAATCTCCTGCTGCTGCTGAGGATGTGCATCCACAGCCGATATCCTGGAATCCAAATAAAATGTCGAGACAAGAGTGCTGTCGCCTGCAAAGCAATATATTGGATTCTTGGTTTTGTACCAATAAACGGAGGGTTTGTGACAATATGGATTCCTGGGGAACAATACCGTTGATGATAAAAGTATTCGAGAGATATCCATCGACGGCCACTTGCAGGGAACGTTCGAGAAGTTGCACAGGCATATACAAAAATAATCCGACAAGCTATAGCAATTTTGGCCAACAAATCAACATGGCACACAAACGTTTACTTTCACATAAACATTGAATTACTTTCTATTTATTTTGTACTCCAAATAATCGTTATGAATGAACAGATATCATACACTGGAACGCTAATGACCGTAATACAGGGTGTCCCTGGACTTCCTGTTTTCCTTTCGGGAATGTATAGATGGGGTCAAAATATCACCAGTACTTCATATAACTTTATTTTCTAAAATCCTTCGTTACCAAGTAACGGGCCCTCGAAATTACAAAATGAAAAATGTTTTTCTTTGATAACTTTTCAAGTGAATATTCAAAATCATCCAAATTTTGGTAATTGACTAAACAAATGAATTCCTTCGATGAGCTTTCATGCAGGAGTCAGTTGTTTTGCTACAAAGTCAGGAACGGACTACCCCCGATGCTCCACACCCCAAAACTTTGAAATGACAGATATTTTTCAATATTTTTCAACAAAATAAGGTTACTTGGACAATTTTATGAATAAAAGTACTCGTGTGGAAAGTCGATCGGAGCAACGAGTCTTGATAAAAATGTAGTTTCACTCGACGACATCAAACCCGCTCGTCCACCATTATTTGAAATGAATAATTATCAAAGCAGAAATAATAATGATAACGTTAATTCAACAACATTTATCCTGAGATGTCTACCATTATTCGAAAATATTAGTTTTTAAGGAAAATGGAATTGATAGGTAAAATGTTCATAACGAATTTTTATAATGCAAACACGTTTAACTAACGAAACTCAAGAGCCTCAAGAGCAAACAGAAATGAAAAATCCGCTACAGAAACTGCTCGATATGACCACCTTCTCTCTCTATACATTTTCTTAGTCTGCGAAGACACCCTCTCTGTACTTGAAATAGCATTCCAGGGTCGTTTCGTATGGCTTCACAATGTAATGTTATTCTATTCAACAATGCATCTCTTGTGTGAATAGGTGTAGCGTAAACAAGGCTTTTTAGATGCCCCCACAGAAAGAAATCCAATGGATTTAAATCCGGAGACCGCAATGGCCATGAATATGGCCCACCTCTACCAATCCATCTATTGTGAAAAATATGGTTTAGATGGTCACGCACAATCAAACTGAAATGAGGAGGAGCGCCATCATGCATAAACCACATATCTCTTCGGGTTTGCAATGGAACATGTTCCAAAAGTCCATTCAAATCGTTCTGAATGAACTCCAAATAACGTTCTCCATTCAATCGGTCCTGTAGAGCGAATGGTCCTATAAGATGGTTTCCTATGATACCAGCCCAAACATTCACGTTGAATTTCCGTTGGTGTTTGGTTTGCAATATCCCATGGGGATTTTCTTCGTCCCATATATGGAGATTATGAGAGTTGATAACTCTATCTCTACTGAAACCTGCTTCATCAGTGAATAAAACTCGATTAATAAAAGTCATATCCTCTCTTTGCCTATCCATGAACCAATTGGCATATTCCAGTCGTGCTGAAAAATCTTGAGGTGTCATGGCATGTACCTTCTGGATGTGAAATGGGTGGAGCAGTTGTTCCCTAATTATTCTATGAATAGTGGACTTGGATGTATGGAACTGTTCTGATAGATTTCTGATGCTCATTGAAGGATCATCAGCGACGGCTTCCAAAATATTTTCCTCCAATACAACGGTACGTACAGTCCTAGGAGCGCCCTCACCACCTCGTTTTGGCAAAACTGTACCTACAATAATATCGAAATAAAACAACGTGCTCAAATTAATTATCAATTATTACATACCTGTCTCCCTCAAGCTGCGATCGACACGCTCGAATGTTTCTCTTGACGGTACCGTTCGATTGGGAAAATGCTCGGAATACAGACGACGAGCTTCTGCAGCATTACAAAATGCTCGTCCATAAAATACATGCATATCTGCATATTCATTGAATGTAAATTGTTCGGCCATATCAAAAAAATTCAAAATATCCTATAGAATATTGACAATACAATGATAGTCATATGACAACGCACCACTCAACAAAACAAAATCGCATTCCAGTTTCTCATTTTTTATCAAAACTTTCTAAAAGGTTTTTTTGTCAACATCTGTGAAAGAAATGGAACATAATTATTCCCTGGATATTTTTCACCTGATCATGTGCAGCCGTTTTTGTAGTTCATTCGTTTGCTTTTTATTAGTATAGTAAATATTTTTTCCGATGTGCGTTTTTTCAGCTAAATTTAGATTCGTGTTAAAGAATTTCTCCCATAAAATTATAATTATCAGTGAAACTCCTCAACAGTTTAGCTGTGAAGAAGAATTTGAAACATTCGAATGTTGACTTTCATGAGATTCAGATAACTGATCAACACGAAACGTGATTATTCCACACGTATTATATACGTGTGGAATAATCATATTCCATACAAAATATGGAATGAATTCGATATTTCATAGTAGAGTAGCTTGTTAGTTTAAAAACACCACGAATCTACAGAACTTGATATTTCTTTTGAAAAAATATCTGCTATCACAATTGTGACTTAAACTTCCATATAGGTACTGTACTTTTTGTTTACGACTTCATTTTAGCATACTTTGTATTATTCCTGTTATAAATGTTGTTGAATTAACGTTATCATTATTATTTCTGCTTTGATAATTATTCATTTCAAATAATGGTGGACGAGCGGGTTTGATGTCGTCGAGTAGAACTACATTTTTATCAAGACTCGTTGCTCCGATCGACTTTCCACACGAGTACTTTTATTCATAAAATTGTCCAAGTAACCTTATTTTGTTGAAAAATATTGAAAAATATCTGTCATTTCAAAGTTTTGGGGTGTGGACCATCGGGGGTAGTCCGTTCCTGACTTTGTAGCAAAACAACTGACTCCTGCATGAAAGCTCATCGACGGAATTCATTTGTTTAGTCAATTACCAAAATTTGGATGATTTTGAATATTCACTTGAAAAGTTATCAAAGAAAAACATTTTTCATTTTGTAACTTCGAGGGCCCGTAACTTGGTTACGAAGACTTTTAGGAAAAAAAGTTATATGAAGTACTGGTGATATTTTGACCCCATCTATACATTCCAGAGAGGAAAAGAGGAAGTCCAGGGACACCCTGTATATAGAATAGTACTGATATACAATGTCACTTACACGGAACAGTATCATGCTCAATGGTGTACTTAGAAGTCTCGGGACAAGACATCTGTCTTACCACCTCATCAGCACCTCATTAAATTATACGTATGACGTTACGTATAATTTAATGCTCATGGGAAAGTAGCTTTTACCTGAGCCTTTTTTCTTGCAGTTTGTATCTTTGGAGTTTATTTTGGAATTAATTTCTTTGATTTAAAGATGGCAAAGAAAAAGGTTATGGTTTTTTCTCAAAAACTAGTTTTTTTTTAAAACATTTTTCCTTTTAAATTTATACTGGAAATTTATGGAATAAACGGTTTCCTGAATAGAAACCAATATGACGAAATGAAGTATGTTTCATTTTATCAAGTTTCAAGGATATTCCTAGTATTCCACTTATAACAATATTCGACCACGTTATCAAGTTAAGAAAGTTATGCGAGACAATATAAATCAATTTTTATTAGAGATGTTAACTTCTATGGGATTGTACCGAAGCGACTTGCTACAGTATTCCAATATCCGTGGGGTTGTTGTAACTTCGGTTTGAACTTTGACGCTTGTTAACATAAATTAATTTGAGTGAAAAGTTAAATCTGAAGCTGACTTTCTCAGAAAGTTTGTAACCTGGAAGGGCATTGACGCATTTGATGCTTATAAATAGACATTTCAGAGAGCACTTAACTCCACCGTATAATCCTGAATAGATTCAGTGTAAGCTCCTTCAGGGAATTTAAACATAATGTACAATCTGAATATGAAATGGGTCAGAGGAAGTGCTGAGAGAAATGTCAGACTATGATAATGATGTTTATTGAAACCTTCAGAATCACAAAAATGACACAGTTTACGTCACATAGGAAATAAAATACATACATATATGTATGTATTATCAGAACATGTTGATGATAAGGACCATAAAATGGATTACAACAATTCCATTATCCTTTGTACAGAATCGAACCAATTGAAAAAAGTTTTTCTGGAAAGAATAAAAGAACTGATTTGAACAATCTCAGTCAAATATATACTTACATTTTTAAATGTCGAAAAGAAACAAAAATCACTTTTTATCAAAATTTTCCTCCTTAAAATTATTGTCACTGTCAGTCACTTCCATCAAAAAAAGAATGTTTCATGTTTTGTAGAGATATTTATTTTCTTTCTCAATCTCACGTTAGTAAGTAGTTCCGTTTGGGATATAAAACATATTGTTGATGAATATATTACAGTTGTCCTGAGGAAGTGGTAAGCACCACCGAAAGCTTGACAAAAACACAGAGTTTCCTTAGAATAGCCCTCAAAACCTGACTGCAACTCCAAAATACTGTTCTTCATATAATATATCCAGTCACGAATTATCCTGAATATGTATAGATATATAAGATGTTATTGAGTGTGTATGATATAAATCAACGTTTTTTAGGCTATTGGCCTCATCAGCGCGGTGCAGCCAATTGCTGAGGTGGACAACAACTGGTTACCAAAAATGAAAAAATTTCACATATGCACGGTGTCACCAACAGGAGGTACCCGCACATTTGTGGTTTTAATTAGAAGACCTAGCATTCTCAAGCATCATCTAACATCACCACGTAGGCAGCTATAGCTACCTGCGTGACTTCCGGGTTCAGAATATAAATACAGAGATAAAGCTGATATTGAGTGTGTATGATATAAATCAAAAGGAAAAATTTGCGGTTTGCAAATTTCTCGATTATATATATATATATATATATATATATATATATATATATATATATATATATAATCGAGAAAGGTTAATGCAGTCAAGCTGCTGGAAAATAATTCCATGAAAATCAAAAGATGAATAAACAAGTATCGTTCTGATCACTCCCATATTGATTTCAATTTAAGAGCCACCGGTAGACAGCTGTTTCAGTCTATTGGGCATCGTTAGTACTGGGCAGGCGGTCCTCGATTGAAGACAAAATGTGAATAACCAAAAAAAGTACTTAATAAAAATAACTGCGTAAACGCAAGCGAGACGTAAGTGAAACCACCTATTGGTGTGACACACACCAACACTGACATAAAAACTTGGCAAGTTGTTTTGGAACCACAAATGCACGTTTGGCTCCTGTCGTTGACTCCGTCCATATGTTTTGTTTCCTGCTTTCAGCAAAAAAGTGTTGCCCATCTTTACACTTGGCTGCACTGCGCTGATGAGGCCAATAGCCAGAAACACGTGTCCGCGGTTTGCCCACCTTTTTGGAGTGTTGTGTCCACGAATTGTTTCATTTTTGATTTGTATCATGCACACTCGATAAAACCTCTCTCTCTCTCTCTATATATATATATATATATATATATATATATATATATATATATATATAAAACAGAATAATTAGTGACTGGATTAACTATAAATCGATTTAATTCGTGAGGTTGCAGTCAATAGATGGGCTGTTACAAAGAAAACTCTTTGTTATATGTCAAGCTTTCGGTATATTTCACACCTTCGTCAGGACAACTACAATAATAAGATTATATATCTTGTAAAAAATATATAAATATGGAGAACTTACTAACGTGAGAATAAAATATAAAATGGTTCAAAAACAGATAGAAAAACATCATTTCCAAAAAAATTCTTTTAGTTGTATTGGTTTCTCTATCTAAAATATTTGGATTTTCAAAATTCATTTTATGATCCTCCGAATAAACATGTTCTGTTAATGCACAAGAATTAACATTTCTTCTACAGTCGCTCTTATGGGAAGTGATGCGACTACTTAGAGGTCTAGATGTTTGTCCTATATATGTTTCAGAACAATCCATACAAGAAATTTTGTATACTAAATTGGATTTTTGTTTATTTGAAATTGGAGCTTTTAGTTTACTGTATAATTTAGATATAGAAGTGACATTTGTTTTAGATATTTTGAGGTTATTATTTCGGAATACATTAATTAATTTTGGTGTCAATTCTTGAATTGATTTTCATTTTATTTGGATGATAGGAATGGTAATTAATAAATCTATTACTTGATGTTGGTTTTCTGTACCATTCAGTGATGATAATATTTTGTTCTGATCTCAATAACTTCATATCGAGGAAAGGAATTGAGTTGTTTATTTCCTCTTCAATAGTGAATTGGATATTGAGATCATATGGATTAAATACATTCAAAATTTCTTCTTTTCCATCTGCAGGTATGGTCAGAATCAAATCATCTACAAAACTTTTGATGAATGGAATACGGAAAGATAATTTTTGAATACATTCATCAATAAGCTCATCTAAAACAAAACTCGATAAAATTGGTGAAATGGTGGAACCCATAGGTTATATATATATATATATATATATATATATATATATATATATATATATATATATATATGTATATACGCGCTGGCACGATTGTATTATATCTTTAGGAGACTACTTTGGAGGGGACAAAATAGAAATTGATGGATCATAAAAATCACGACTCAGGCAAATGTAGGTACAAGGGCAGTCAGTCGCTGAAATTCACTGAACGAAGACATTAGGTTTGTTCTGATTCTACGACATTCAGGTTCTAGAACGTCAGGATCATGTGCAGTCGATATAGAGCGTTCTGTTCTGTTCTGGTTTCGACTGCGAAATTATCCTAAACTGTCTTGAACCGTCCCGAATCGTTCTTGCTCTCGAGGCTAAACTGTTGAGAACTGTTCCCGTTGCTCATGCGCATTCATGTGGAAAATTATTTGGGCTAATAACTAGTATTAATTTTTATTTATTCGATTCAAATAATTGAGGTTAGATAACATTTGAACTGACTACAAAGATACGCCACATAACAAAATGAACATGATCAACAGTATTTTCTCGTCTTCATGTCTTTATATATATGATAGGTCACACAGTGGTTTCCTCAAAATGCGTTCTGGTTTAACCAAGTGTCCGAGACTATTTCGGACTGTTTGAGATTTTTTGTTTGTACGCATCATACCTTACGCAGTTTCCAAACAGTTTCGGATGTTAGAACCAGGGCAAATCTATTAAAACGTTAATGACGAATCGACAGTCGAGTCCATATTTTCCTTTTACCTTCTTGTTCAGTACTGGATTTAATTTGTAATAATAACTGATTGATGTTCTTATGTGCCGTATACCTATGTTCTAATTGTGCCAGTGTTCAACCGGTTGTTATTTTTCTATCGTTAATATACGTTTTTATTCTTGTTGCATCTGAGGCCTAATCAATATATTCCCTAGACAACGATAACCATCCTACACACATTATTTTTTGAACAGACAGCGTACAAGGGCAAAATATTCTTTGGGATTTGTTTTCCGCGGGAAAAAGATCTTAATTGTACAATTGCATATTACTTTGAACCAATTTTATCATTCACCTGAGCTATACTTGACTGTCATGCCATGTTGCTATCTATGCAGGTACCAAAGAACTGAGTATTAGTTCCTACTCTTACCACAAGTGCGTTAATTTTTTCAGTTGTTCTGTGGTGAAATTGCATCAGCGCTATTTTACTTGAATTTACTGTTGATGAATTTTTCCTGCATAAGTTTGTAAAATCAAACGACAATACGTTTAGCTTTTCTTGAAGTTCTTTGGGGCTACCAGCATCAATCGCGAAAGTGTCACCCGCATATAAGACAGTACTTATATAATATAAAGTTATAATATGAATTGAAAAAATAGAGCCCCAAAATAGAACTTTGATGAAATCCTAGGTTTTTTTTTAAGTCAAGTAAGACCTGAGTCTTACTTGAAACCCATTGGGTATAGTTTACTGCAAACAATATCAGGGTCAATAATGTAAAAAGCTGTCGAAGGGTCAAAGAAAAGTGAATTTGGATCGATATGAATCGAAGATCATAACTCAAATGAGAAATAGCAAATAAATAACAATCATGCTATGTATAATACAACTTTATTTAACTCAATACAATTCAAAATAAATCAGTCATGCGGACACGAACATGCGACACCAACATACCTATACTCGGTATTGCAAGTAGGAGCGGCCATCGCCAACGCCTTGTATCTAGCCTGCTTATCCGTCGGCAGAACGATATCTACGGACCTGGACCGCAGCGCTACATTGGGCCCAACAGGTACCTCCAGGCTCACTCCGGAATGCTGCAACTCCTCCGTTTTGACATTCGAAACTTTAGAGAAGCACGAATCTACCGAAGCAGCGCGACCCCTGTTCAAATCGGGAACCTGCAGGTAGATGTCCTGGACCACTAGACCCGGAATGGTAGTTTTAGGCGGAGTTTTCTCTGACACAGCGCCATCAGAGGTACCATCGGAATTTGCCTCGGACGGATCGTCTGTGAGGATGCTTTCCAGTGAGTCTCCAGAGGGCTCTCCGAAAAAGGCCTCCTGTCGATGGATTGACTTCCTTCTGGACTGCGTAGGATTCATCGGAACAGGTGGAGGAGATTGTATGGGTTCAGGCGGTATTTCCGGAGACAGAGTGACTCTGATGCCACAGTTGGAGAGTATTTCTTCCTCACACTCGCTTGAAGATTCGCTCATGCTGAAGCTCGCCGCAGGTTCTTTCTCTGGTGCGTCTGTTGAAGTTTCACTGCTGGAGTTTGCCTTGTTGTACTCCTCGAGGCAAGCGCAATGTACGCACACGGGGCTCTTGCTGCCCGATGATCTTCTCCGATGGAACTTCCTCGAGGGTACCTCCAGATAATTTCCGGACTCTTCGCTCCCCCCAGAGTCGACGCTCCTGGAGCGCTGGCCCGGAAATTGGGGGATTCGTAGGAGAGCATTGGAGTCTGATCCGGAGGCTTGCAGTCTTTTGGCTTCGAGTTGAATTTCGTCGAAAGAGGCGGATCTCACTTGTTTGGGTACTTCGAGGCTACTTTGAGTTTTCATTTCGTAAGCAGTTGGTGTCCGGGACCGCTTGAAAGTGGTCCTCAGACGTTGCATGGTTTAACGGGGCAACAGACAACCCCGGTCAGATGGTAGACTCATTCTGAAACAAACAGAATAATTAATCAGGTTGTAGAATATTTCTAACTAGTGGTGGAATATATGAACGTTGAACGTATAGGAAATGAAAGAAGAATCTGAACTGTGGATGTGTTTCCGGTATCCTGAGAGGGAAAATAGTGTTTTTCACCAAATTTTACCAATTCGATGGAACAAACGTGGAATGGAAGATTTTGGACAACCATCACTAACATACTTACTCATAGATGTCAGTTTTTTTCTGATTGATTGCGCCGTTACTTGATGAAGTTCGTGGAGATCAAATCGGTAGGTGTAGTTTATGAAAAGTTTTCTACAGTGTCGTGCAAAAAAATCAGCCGTTGCTGGTCTTACTATTGTTTTTATGTATAGTTGTGACATTTCTGTCAAGTTTAGTCACTTTGCAAATCTGGTATTGGTTTGAAATGTCTAACCTCAAACTGTAATGAAATTCATCAAATTATATTTTCCATTCCTTTTGGGAAGACATGTAATCCATTAGGAACGTTTGATAATTGGATTTTTCGATCTGATGACAGCCTTTGATTGATGTTACGAAATTGTTCTTGCGAAAAACAGCCATAATAATTCGGCATTCATCTCATGTTATGTATTATATCAAATCCATGATGGAGCACCTTGTTTGGATTATATACATTTTTGATGAACGACGAGATTTTGATCAATTGAAAGATGAGTTTTATTCATTCAATCATCCCTCTCCAATTCTTCATTTTCAGACGGTTGCATTGAGGTACGTTATATCTCTGAATCTGTTTAAAATCTGTTTTTCCGTTAACCAGCTGTCGCACCTCTACGAACGACAACTCTCAGAAGTCGAAACTTGTGCGAGCTGAGGACTAACGAGGTCTTACCTTCCAACGTGTGATTCCTAACACGGGTTAGACGATAATAAGTGAAAATCACGGCGGTCGAATTGAGAGAGTGAACAAAGCACCCACGTCGAACTGACCGGCTACCGATATAGTTCTCTACTTCCAATAACATCATATATTGCAAAACACATATTTCTAAATGAATAGGTACGAGCTTTTTAGAATTTTTCCATCACATATGATGATCCAATCCAAAAAAGGATTGTTTTGGTTGTGCAGAAGCAAAGGAGAACGTACTCCGAAACGTGACAATTTCTGTCACGTTTATGATGCATCAGTCTCCACCAGGATCCTCATCCTGGATTACTGTAGGACCTGGTTGATTTTCTGGGCTGTTGCGGCAGCATTTTGATTCGAATTGAATTCGTAGAGGAGGATTGGTTGAAAACCATTCATCGACATTATATAGTAATAAGCATACATATAACAGCATCAATAATAATATTTGTTGCAAGATTTCTTTGGATTCCAAGTTTGATCTATGCAACTGATTCATTCGAAAAAAAGTTAAATTTATGTAATATCAATGTATCTCTCTGATATCTGTAGAGTAGGGAGGGTGAGTGTAAACCCACAGCACTTAGGCCACATGTGACCCATTGTACATCCTCCCGAGAAGTTGTCCTTCTAGGTCATCGTCCATCCTGTTCTTTCCAGGAAGGTAAACAGGTGACTAGGAGACATCTCCTTTATATTGGCAGGTGTAGGCCAAGACTCGCCGAACACACACTCTCTTTGGCAACCTTGAGGTGTCTCACGATGGCCTCCAAGCAGGTTTTGGAAGGTGCAGCGACATTACTGTCGTTGCGCGGCTTCTTCAACCTTCTTGGGGTTCCCTCCGTGGAGGTGCACAAGTGAGGGAGCTTTCCTGCAGGGGCAGCCGGTTCCTTGCCTTTATTCAAGGCGAAGCTCTTGCCTCTTTCGGCTTCTATCTCCTTTTGGCCTCGGCGCTGCAAATGCGCTTACGCCTTATCTTCTGTATTACATCACGAGGTAATCAGCTATGTCCAGCTTCATTCCAAACGGTAGGTTGGGGTGGACATTTCTGTTCATCCTCAGCCATCACCTTAGATTGAGGTGAGCACTTCTGTTGGGATTGGCCTCGGGATTGGTTTTTGTTATTGTTGATTCTGTTTTGTGTTTGTTTCATTCATGTGTGTTCCTACGAGTAGCAAGGAAAGAGTTGGTCACCTCTGGCAGAGCTCCTCGTTACCACAGGTAGGCTGATTACAATGAGGTTTCGCCCAGTACTCCAAGGGGATCGTTCGTGACCGCATATCACCCTGCGCATATCACCCTTTCACACTTTCAATTTCAATGAAAACTGTCTTTTTAACAGTGACAAAGAAATGAATGAACACTGGAAGAGTTGTTCTATGACTGAATGTTGAAATGATACTGAATGTTACACATCATTTTGTACATGAACTTTTGAATGAAATGATAACATAGACTCTCAGGGACAGAGTCTTGATTGAAGAGAAAATTCTGGCTGAAAGGCCATGGTCGAATAAAACATGAAAATTCCTGGGCCTAAGGAAGGAATCGCGTTTTCTTTGTTCAAAATTGGCTCAATTTTTTGAGGTAATCTCTATCAAGAGCCATACAATCATACCAGCACCGCTCCAACATATCAATAACACTTTTGTAGAACGATTTATCCTTTGCCTCAAAATAGGCCTCAGTTTCAGCAATAACATCTTCATCCGGGCGAAATTCCTCACCGGTTATCATTTCTTTGAGGTCTGCGAACAGTCAGTAGTAACTGGCGGCCAAATCTGAGGAATATGGTATATGCGGGAGCATATACCACATTCGCCAGAAACTTGATGAAGCAGCACTTTCTTTTTCTTCAAATAGGGTCGTTTTTTCGTAATTTTGGCCTTCAAGCGCTCCAATAACGCTATTCACTGTTGGTATTTCGCCTTTCAAGATAGTCGGTGAATATTACAGTGCGTGAGTCGCGGGGGATCACTGTCTCTTTCTTATGGGTGTTTGACAGTCCCCCGGTGCAGACCACACGGCACTCACCCAGTAAAGATATCGGTCAACCACCCAATCCCGCGCCTGCGGGTAACAGGCGTTGGCCGGTTTCAAGCCAGATGTGTGGGAGAGGTGTCTCGCAAGAGCCCTCGGCGGTTACTCATCCAACGCTGGAAAGGTAACTTTCCTAACATGAGTGCCCCTCGGGGTAACGTAAGGGTATGCGGTGCAGACCACACGGCGTACACCCAAAAGTTGTTGATGAACCGCCCTATCCCGCACCTACACGGGTAATGGGCGCGACATCTTCGACATATGATGTGTGGTAGAGGATGCTCGAAAGAGTCCTCGACGGTTACTCATCAAACGTTGGAAAGGGAACTTTCCTAACATGAGTTCTAGGGGGGAGGTGAGTGCCCGCTCGCGGCTGGAGGCTAGCGAGCCTCATTTCCAACTGGCGTTGGCCTCTTAGGGGCAGCGGCTCCACTAGCGGGTAAAGGGATACGGGTTGCGGTAATCCATTCATGGGTGCATTGCAGCCCTATACCGAGGCACTGGATCCTCGCCTGCTTCTGTACGGATCCGAGCGTTCGAGGTGTCGGGGCTCGCGGTCCTTCCGGGCTCCAGTATCCGAGTCTAGTCTTGGAGGGCACCAAGGCAGACGCTTGAGGTGTCGGACCCCGGTTGGACGGAGCTACTAGTATCCGAGCTTAGGACCCCGACCGGCCACTTCCGGGACCACATTCCCAACTGATTTGGCATGGTTGGCGGGGGCAGGTGTGCGACGCGAGCACTCTCTGGCGAAAGAAGAGCTTAGTTAACTTGTACGAACGTTCGGTCGAACGCTGCCGATGGTCCTGTCTCTTGGTTAGCCACACTAAGTAGATGTGAGGAGGCAACTCCGGGTTCGGTGAGCGAGAGGAAGCCCTGCGAAATCCTGTTGGTGTGGGGTGAGGGGCGGTACCCGCAAGGATTTCCCGAAAATCCACCCCTCCACACCCGATCGCATCTAACGCAAGGGTGCGTCTGGGGGGCCTAACCGGCCCCCCAGGCCCCCCGGTGCGGTCGTAACTATGACTCTCTTAAAATACCAAGCCCATAACCTTTCTAGTCGATTGTTGTGCTTTCGGGCGCTTTGGACCCGTTTCACCAGTTGCTATCCACTCAGACGACGATCGTTTTAATTCCGGACTGAAGTGGTGGATTCATGTTTCATCAATTGTCATATATCGGTGTGAAAATATCAATAATTATAATAATAATATGCTTTATATAAAAGATATGTATATATAAAAAAGTAAAAGTTTAGTTTATAAAAGAGTAGACATAAAAAGTAACAACTTAAGAGCTTCTTAATAAGTGAAGACAAAAAATATGCGTGTGTCAGTTAAAAGCTATCGTTTCATCCAAAGTATTATAGGATCTATCACATAGAAATTGTTCGACCAACTTCACGAATTGGAAGTCATTTATATTGGCAGATCTTATGTCCATAGGCAAATGATTGTACATTTTTCCACCGTTGTAAACTAAGGAGTCTCTGGCAATGTTTTTAGTTGTAACAGTGAGTTTCAGAGTGTGTCTGCAATTTCGGGTGTTATAATGGGAAGAGGATGCAGCAAAATTTAATATATGCTTATTTATTAAACACACAGATTACATTATAAATGATGCAGTTACCGTTAGAATACTATGTCTCTTGGTCTAAGGTTTCCTACATACCTTATTCCCCATTTCTGTAAAATTATTAGAATTTTGAATGAAGTTGGACTGCATGCTTCCCAAAACGGTATTTCGTAGCGTAAGTGAGAATCTATGAGTGCAAAGTACGCCATCTTTGCTGTACTGAACCCCAATTCTTTATAAACCGCATAACAGCCAGAAGAGACTTTTCTACTGAGTTGTTTAACATGATCCACAAATTTCAATTTTTGGTCAATGAAGACTCCAATTTAGTGTTATTTTTAGATTCCAGTGATCTGTCTTCAAAAAAAAGTTCGTTAATTGAGCATCTAAATGATAATAAATTTGTTTTAGTTAAGTTAAAAGATAAAATGTTTGAATCACACCAATCTTTAACTTTTTTCAAGTCAGCAGAGATTATTTTGTGCAACTCACAAGTGTTTTTATTATTCCAAAGTATGGTAGTGTCATCTGCAAATAACGTGAATTTTCTAGAAATATTAGGCTTGGTGGGGTCATTAACTTATAATAAGAAAATAATAGGACCTAACACAGAACCTTGTGGAACTCCAGAATTAATTTCGCTTTTTTTTGAAAGTTGGGTTGTTTTGACCATTTGCGTCCGTCTCATTGAGTAGAAATCGAACCATTTGTAAATTACTCCTCTGCATTCATAACGTTGGAGCTTTCTCAGCTGTATTTTGTGATCAACGCAGTCGAATGCCTTTGACAGGTCACAAAATACTGCGGCAGTCTTTTCACCGACATTTATCTCAGAATACACTTTATTCAGAAATGAGAAAATAACATCGTGCGTATTTTTATTATTCAGGTTTTTGAAGTTGGGCAGAGCCGTACTCTCTACATCTGACTTGAAAGACCAATTACCATACAAACTAATCGGCTTCGTTAAGAAGCTGAGTTTATTTTGTCGAGTGTGAATATGTGTGAGCCACAATAAACCCTTGCGGGGTGCGGTGGAGGGTCGAATAGACCCTCTCACTTTGGACCTAACCTAACCTATCACTCTTCCTGCACGTCATCTTGATTTCTTCCAGGTTGGAGCCTTGCTCCCCTACCCTTTAAACCTTAGCACAATAACTCACACACGTATGAGTAGAATATTATGAAATTTCAACAGCTTTCGTTAGTGCTGACTGAAAAAGCGGTGAATGAAATGAGACTAGTGACATCTATGAGACTTTTCAGCCTATGTAGTACCAAACTTTTCGTCTTCTACTGCAATGTGATTATGATGTCTGCTGCAGATCGAATGATAAGAGAAGGGGCGAATTGAAGGTAATATAAAAAAGTTGAAGTATCCAACTGAAGAGAAAAAACGTATCCGTTCGATACTATTAATTATTACTTCAACATTAGCGCTTCTCATTTAGATAGAACATGTATTCATTTCTCGGCTCGGGACAGGGTAGGATATCGCGTTTTACTTATTTAATGTTAGAAACATGTCTGATTCCCTAAATTGAAAAGTGATTTTCAACTTTTCATGGATCAAATCCAGCTTTATCTAGATATCTATATTAATCAGATTGAAGCAGATTACGCATTATTCAATATCTCCTACTAACTAGATAAAACTTCCTTGAAGCAACGCCAAAATTGAGCACCGAATTAAATTATGTTCTCTACGAGAACAAATATTATTGTTTGAACTCACTCGAATGCTGTTGAAAACTGTATTGAATTTATATTGCTCGTTACGAAAACTGATAATGGAAATTGTGTGCCTTTTGTACATTCTATGTTTTTCAATTGAACAGTGTAATTATGCTGCTAAGAGAAATAACGGGTAATATTGTAAAATTACTAAAGGGCTACTTTCCAAAAGTAACGCGATCATTTCACATTCAATGAATATACTTCTTTTAAGTTTAGTTTCCACAACAAAATTGGTTTGATGTGTCAGAAAAGTGTTTGTGTGGACCTCACAACTCATTAAGATACATCTCAAGTATATGAGTTTTTTGTAATCTTGATTGAAGATTCACCTAAAGCTTTGAGGAATGATCGTAATCAGATTCAATATGCGAAGTTTTATGTAAGACAAGGAAGATGACCCCTTCAAGGATATACCAATGAGTTGGTACATTTACCAAGAGATGATCTAGTTCAAATGTTAAATAGCATCCAGCTAGCATTTTCCATATATAAGAATATGAACCAAGTGGAATCAACTATATCAATATATTGTATTGAAGCTTTAGCAGCAAGCTGGATACGATGAGTTTATGAAAAAATATGAATTTCTGAAATACCGATATAGCAGTTCCACAAAACGATTATGAAGAAAAGAGATATGAAACTTTCTATGTTTATTACCACTTTTATTTGTAACTAACGTTACTGCAGTTTTGTCCTACAAGGACATTTTCAAACTTATTCATTAAACTCAATGTATATATTAGAAAATGTCCTTATAGGACGAAACTGCAGTAACGTTAGTTACAAATAAAAGTGGTAAAATACTTAGGAAGTTTAATTTCTTTTTTCTTCATTATGATTTCCTTTCACGTAGTAACGGCTACATACATCAATTTATTGAAAAAAATCATTATCAAAATCATGATTGGATATGTAACAATGATGCAGAAGCCAATGAGCCAAAGCTGGACCCATGGATTCAAGATTAATGAAGAAGTTTGTTGAACAATTGCTATAATGATAATAATAATTCTCTCGACCACCAGAGCAAGACGATATTTGTCGTTCCTGGCGAGACGAACATCTTCCGAAAAGACGGGGAGAAAACGGATAAAATATCGAGGTTTTCTTTTGGAACTCCGCAGACTATATCCAGACTACTCTGTCGAAATGGATGATGCCCTTTCTACTCTGGAATCTCAAATCATTCCGGCTTGCCGCACTAAGGCAGAAATCTCACCCGGACAGTGCAGAAGGCTGTCATTCTGGGCTCGTTATGCTTACCTACTTAGGGCACATGATTCTCGGACCCAATGATCACTTACCCCTGGGTGTGGGGTGTGGTCGTTAGTTGATAATGCTGGCGCGCCCTCCCGAATGTATCGAAGCTCGGAGGATAGGGCTTGACCAGCACATACCAGCAATAATAAAAAAAGATACGTAATTCGGCTTATGCTTCTCAGAAATCCTGAGGGGGAATTTATTTGATGATGCTCAACCCTTGCTATTTTGAATATTATTATATTATAACACAAAACGTAAATCTACATCTCACAGATTTTCGCATTTGAATATTCAACAACAACAAAAAAAAGTAAAAAAAGTAATATGGAAGATAAGCAGAAATGAATACTCATCAAACATAAGGAAAGAGAAAAAAAAGGAGTTATACGAAACAGAAATGTATCAAATTGTGTTAACTTGCAGAAAAGAAGTTCTTTTTTGGAAATAATCGATAATACTGTGTTGTTTTAGCGAATTGGGAATAGACCTATAAAGTTGAAAGGTATTTATGTTTGTACATCTGTCCTGAATGTTAGTTCACGATATGATAACTAACAAGGAAGCTATTATCATGGATAATTGTTATGAAGTTCAGGCTCTCTGAGTATCTGTTAGGTTAGGTTAGGTCCAAAGTGAGTGGGTCTATTCGAACCTCCACCGCAACCCGCAAGGGTTTATTGTGGCTCACACATAATCACACTCGACCAAATGAACCCAGCTTCTTAACGAAGCAGATTACTTTGTATGTTGAGTATTATTTCAGGTCAGATGGTAAAAGTACGGCTTTGCCGAACTTGAAAAACCTGATTCGGTCCCCAGCGGGGCAAACACAAAGTATGTGCTATGCTGTTTCATCATTTTCCAAACAAAGGCGACACACACTGTCTTCCGACAGTCCAAGTTTCTGCATATGATGATTCAAATCACAGTAACCTGTGAGAAGGCCTGTTAGACATCGTAGTTCATCCCAACTGTTTGGTTTCAAGCTTCGAAGGGTGAATAAACGCTTTGGAGTGAGCCAATCCTGGAAAAATCTGTCAGAAGCCCATAAAACTTCTTGCCATCCAGGTGTTCCATGTTTATTCGGCAAAACCTAAAACGATACCAATGACAGGTTCTGATCGTGTGAAGCTGCTTGCAGAACCCTCCTTTGCGAGGAAGCGAGCAGCCTCAATGCCTTCCAGGCCAGTATGGCCAGGAATCCAGACTAGAGACAATCCTGAGTATGGGTACTTCCAACGAAAAGAATCAATTTGCCTCCTAGAAAGGAAAACTATCATCTTCACATAATTTTTTCAAATATACTGCCAGAAAAAATATCCTGATATTTTTTCTATAATCACAACAACATTTTCAAATGAAGTCTAGAAATTTTCATGTCAAGCATAAAACGCACAGTGCAATTTCAAACAACAAATATACCTTTTTTCTGTTACCAGGTAGGTAATCAATTTTCCTTTTTTTTTTAATCATGCAGTCATGAACATAAACCAGTCCGATGTTGTTTCAAAAACAAACACGAAAATTGAATGTTCCAAAGTGTCCATCCAGGCGTCAAACAGAATCGATATGGTATTATTTCACGCTGCCCTTTGCCGGTGACGTATAACAGCTGTAATGAAATTTCTGGCGTCGGAGTGTTGGAAGATTCACTCTGCGGAGTTTGTTTGCACTTTTTCGGAAGTCTGCCTCATACAGCGATTTTTCAACTTGATTGGCGCCCTTGGACATCCCTAAGCAATTTCACGGAAGCGTTTAAGGAATGTGGGAGTAAATAATGTGACGCAGCAACAATAAGTTGAGAAATTACCGTTAACAGACATTTTACCATTATTATTTTATATTATTTTTCTAGCTTCAACAAAAGACGCAACTTGTGACGTTGATCGTAGGCGTTAATGAGTATTTGAGATGATGAGTATCATAAAGACGAATGAGATGAAAGAAAAGAAGGATTAGAAGAGATGAAGAGGCTTTGCAATGAAAACTGTAATAGACTTCAAGATGACAGACCTACTATAGGAAGCTATCATATCTACGAATGATAAGCATTGCTTCTCAGTTAGTCAGTTGTCAGACAGAAACATCCCTTGGTGGAGGTTAGTGGAGTAATGGTTACTTAACATCTACGTCTTCAATTTACTGTTGAAAAAAAACCAACAGTTTAGCCTTCTGAGATATGTCCATCAGGAGAACAGATGGAAACGAAATAATCACTGATTGTTATCACAACCCAACTCTCAGAACACTCATTCACACAGAAAAGTAACAACATCTTCAATTTAAAACGTACAGTGCTGAACTCATCACACACATATTTTCATCACAAGAATCTTGGAAATATAAAAAGTTATGCAATTGAAAATAATTATCCCTCAAAGTTAATTAGTGAATTGCTTCATAACAAGAAGATATAAGATTTGAGAGAAACTAATGAAAAAATTTCGAGTTCTTATTCTCACCTCATAAACAAATTGGGGGTCAAATGAAAGCCGTATCTTACAGTTTATGGATTCCTATATTGATACTCCGATTTTATTCACATCCGAAAAAAAATAATATTGTTCATCCTTTTTACACTTTTTGCTCTTTTTTTTTAGAAGAGGGCACACGAAGGAAGCAATTTTCAGTTCACCTCAAATTGTAGCCTATACGAACAGATTACTAGAAATACACCATATGGAGTGTGTAAAAGCCAAACGGAATAAATTCATTATTTCGGTTACTGTACACATCAAAAAAAATCCTGAAACATGTAAAATGTAAATTACAATTTGACATTCTTTAACGTAAAAATGCCACCCCTACCTTCAACCCCCTTCGAATGACGGGTAAAACCCCCAATTTTTAAAATGGGAAGTATAGGTTAGTGATATATTGTTTAAAAGGTCTCTCCATTCTCTATTCAAAAATGTTATCGATTTCAAATGTATTGCAACAATTTTGAAAAAATGTTTCTTGTGCGTGATATCGCCTGGTACAAATTAATAACATGAATAAATATACAATACATAATACATAATAATACATAATAATACATAAAATACACAATTCGTCGTAAAAACATGAATAAATACACAATACATAAATAAATCCACACTTATCACATTTCTTGGGTTGCTATTAATAAAGTATTTCAGTCGTTTTTTGAACATAGTAGTGCTCTTCAGAGATTTAATCTCTTCCGAAATGTGATTATAGCATTTTGTTGCAAGGTAAGAAAACGATCTTTGTGTTGTTGTTTTAGTCATAGAAGGAAGTTTGTAATAGTTTTTATTTCGTGTTTTATAGTTATGAGCAGGGAGTTGGTTGGAGTGTTTTGAAGTATGATATTTGATACTTGTGATGAAGAAGTATAACTTCCTCAGGTCTAAGATATGTGATTCAGAATAAAGTTTGTCAGAAGGATATCTGAGGTTTTTAGAGTATATCAGCCTTATGAATCTCCTCTGTATCACTTCTAATTGGTTTATGTGCTAGAATCCCGTAGCATAGATGGCTTTCTACTAATGCATGGTATAACATTCTCATCAGGCACACAGGTATGTTTTCTTTGAGTTTTCTGAATTTGAATAGAATGGTTCTTAATCTTCTTAATACGTATGTTTTGTGAAGATCCCATTTTAAGCGATAGTCAATGATGATTCCCAAGTATTTAATTTTTTTTACAGGTAGTATGATAAATTTCTCAGTGGCGCTTTCTATTTTCAATTCTTGGAAATCAGGAAGTCCAGGTGAGCTGTAGCTAAACGGAAAGTAATAAGTCTTGTCTGTGTTGTTTGTAAGTAGTTTGTGCTCGAACCATTTTTTTATAATTTCGTAATCGTGTTCAGTTTCAAGTTTCAGATTCTCCCAGTTATCGGAACATCTCAATGAGAACAATCCATTGATATATATATATATATATATATATATATATATATATATATATATATATATATATATATTAAATAGTATAGGCCCTAGGACTGTACCTTGCGGTACTCCATACTCAATCAGCTTTACTGACTGAGTTCTATTATTTAGATAGCTCTTGAAGAGTTGCAAGCAGATTCCTCTGACACCAATATCTTCCAGTGACTGCAGAAGGAAGATAATAATACATTCAAAAACTAAATTGTAATGCAAAACGTAATGAAATGTAGAATACGAAAAAAATGAAAGATCAGGTGATCGCGCTGGCCATTCAATCAAGTCTCGCCTCCCTATCCAACTATTGGGGAATGTATCGAGGTATTGACGGACATTAACTCGGTAATGTGATGCTGCTCCATCCTGCTGAAACCATTTTGTATTCACTGTAACTTGAGGATTTCCTAGATCAAGATATAAATTTGCTCGACTTGGAATGATATCATTTTGAAGTAGTGCCAAATAATTATCGCCATTCAAGTTGCCTTCAATGAAAAAGGAACCGATGATATGGTTTCCTACAATCCCTGCCCAAACATAACATTTTGGGGGTATTGCGTGCGGCTTCCATAAGCTCCTGAGTAGGTAGAATTTAATCGGAGAATTTTATTCTCTTTTGATATATTTATTATCGATGTATGGCTAACAATGAATGTAGTAGATGCCTGTCTACTCCATGTATGTGGGTTTTCCTCAATCGTAAGCATCACATCTAACTTCAGTTCATCACTCATTGCATTGGCAGCTGATTTTTTATCTGTCCCACATGACCAAGCTCGTGAAACTGCTTCTCTATTTTGCTCATTGTTCTTTGAGATATGGTTGAGATATGGGCGATAAATTGGAAATTTCTCATGAAATAGGAGAGCTACTTCCTGTTGAGTTTGGGTTTTATCTCCGTAACCAATGATTAGTAGATCTGTTATTTTATGCATTTCCGTGAATCTAACCATTCGTCAGACTTGAAGTTAACGAACTTTAAACTTCAATTAAAATACTAACAACTAATGTTGTAACATACAGAATAAGTTGATAAGGCATTTGAAACTAACGTTGCCACGGAAATCACTTACACATTATTAAAGGATATATCTGAAAAGAACATTGCTATGGTGTTTGCTTACTACTTTCTTATTATCCATACCTCAACATAAAATAAGTTTTGAGTATATTGCAATAAGTTTTGAGTGTATTTTATAGAGCCTATATACTTCCCATTCAAAAAAATGGGAATTGTACCTGTCATTCGACGGGGGTTGAAGGTAGGAGTAGCATTTTTCGTTGAAGAATGTCAAATTATAATTTGAATTTGAAGTGATTCGGGATTTTGTTAAAATATGTACCATGACCGAAATAATGAATTTATGCCATTTGGCTTTCACACAGGAGAGTAATAACAAGTTTATAGTAATCCCATATGAACTCCAATACACGAGAGGGCTTCAACAGATATTCCATAAAGTAAATATGAAAGTTGCATATGAAACTTCTCATAAATTGCAACAGCTTCTTGGTAATCCAAAAGATAGACTAGAAAAAACAGAAAAGTCGGGGATTTACGAAATCAGTTGACAAGATTGCAACAGCAAATACATCGGCCAGATCCGACGAGCGATTAAAACCCGCTTCAAGGAGCATTGTGCACACATGAAATACGGAAGGACAGAAAAATCCAGTGTCGCCCAACATGCTCTAGACAAGGACCACAGTATTGGTGAAAACAATCTGAAACTGATTAAGCATGTACAAGACACCAGGCTACTCGATGCATGTGAGAGTCTAGAAATAGCAAAATGTAAAAACAGCATGAATGGCGATAAGGGACCCATCCCTTTTAGACCGCTTTTCAATATTCTGTTAGAAAGAGAATAATTACTAAGAACTTGCAGGTAGTTAATTACCGAGAAATTCCATATTGGACTTCAGGTATACAACCACAGGTAACAAATTTTAGTATATAAGGACTAACCAGACTAGACCAGGTATCAATTTTCTTCTCCTGAGGATGCTAACTTTGTTGGCGAAACGCGCGTCGAGTGCGTTAGGTGTTAGGGCAATTGATCTCGAAAAAAGTTATTCAACTTTCACACCAAAGGTTCCAATCTCAACGTTATTTCACACACTGTATATTTGAAAGAGTGGTATCTTCTACTTTATGTGAATGTCCATCTCACTAATTTTTCCTGACAAGCAAACCAAAAATGGAAGTATGTGAATTGCTTTCCACATTAAAAAAAATTATTTGTGCTCCTTCGTTTCATTATATCCATTTTTCCTTTTTTCCTCTCGGTAATAAATTTTGTTCTTTGTTATTCAATTTTCAATGTATTTGTCTTTCGAATCTGACAGTCGATTTTATTTATACAGTTTCATCCATGAACTACACATATAATTGTTTGTATGCCGCACTATGTAATATTACAAAGTGGTGTCCTGAAGATGACTTCATGAAAGCCAAAACGTCGGCAACGAAATATAGTGATTTTCGATTATTTGGTCTTGTCCCAACAATTTCCTGCTCAATGAATATAGAAAAGTCTCAAAACGATTATTTTATTTCCTATCGACCCAAAGCTCTTCTATGAGAACAATAATGAACTACCCACTGAAGTCCCCTTAGTGAGTTGTAGTTTGGTTTATACTCTCTCATAACGAGAATTGTCATGATGGCGGTGGATAAAGTTTTTATAGTACCCCCGGCTTGGATGCAAGTACTTTGGGAGATCGCTTGGTATTCCATCGACTCTCTTGGCTACACCTGATAAGGTACATGCCTCTGCATTGGTCGTATGCCACCACTAGATCAAGTCTCCTTTTTATTCAGCTCTTACAGCAGGCAAGAGATACGGACTATTACTGAGCGTAGTGTTGCAGGAGTAACTGATACCTTCTGAATGAATCTCTGTATAGAAGATCATATTTATGATAAGTTACAAGGACATATTATATGTTTACATCACATATGATGGAAATGAATACCGCAAATCCACAGGCATAGGGACTGGTACGTGAGAGAAGTACACTAATTGCATTTATGCCATTTCAGAATCGGTTCTAGGTTAAACTGGTAGGTTTTCCTCACAATCTTTGGAAGATGCTTTCCAATGATCAGAATAATATCCAAGAACATCTGTTTATGGATAATTATTATCAATCTGGAGCTTTCGTTTAGTAATTTATGGAAGAATTGGTCCATATAATGTAAACAATTCTTCAACCGCTTTCTAACCATATTGTGATTCGGTTTGAAATGTTCGAATACCTTTCGGCAAATAGTCTGCATGTCCGGCCAATAATTCGATTACATTCACCATTGATCATAATCAAATTCATAAAATCTGCATAAGTATAACCTAAACGGGACATTTTGCTCACAAATTCATGGAATGCACTTATACAAATGACAACATCAATGAATCAATAACTACCTTCATTTGTTTCCATAGCATTCTATTCAATAAATCACTAACTACCTTAATTTGTTTCCATAGCATTTCTATTGTATTGAACGATAATGTCATAGTCGATAAATAGAAAATTTTATTCAATAACCTGAATGCTGATGAAATTAGTAGTGCTGTAAATGGAAATTTGTTTTCATATTTTGAATACAAAGCAAATTTTTTTAGTTTTCGCTCTTTTATGAAACATCTAGAATAATTTTTTTATAATTTATTATTTGTTCATCTGAAATCCTGTTCATGACGGCAAATTATTAACTCCAATGTACTTTCTGTAACTGTTTAAAATGAAGTCCGTAGTTTTATGGTCAGTAAAAAAAGTGAAATATTTCGTGAACGGTTGATATCTGATATAGGAATCATTCACAGAAATGAGTCGAAAATAATCTTGGAATTAGAAAACTATCCTGAAATACAGGGTGTTATTTGAAAAAACTGAGTTTTGGTAAATTTTTATATCTTCAGAATCAATCATCAATTCAGAACACCTTGTATAACATTTTACTACTACAAGAGAAACAAATTGGGTATTTCAATGGATCAATAAGAGCTTCCTTATATATTCTATCAAGCTTCTGAATCAATGAAGAAATAACTCGAGAGCCGAATACCTACGTTTTTTGAGTAAACAAATAAATATTTCGAAAATGGTTTATTCTGGGTATAGGGTACACCCCATACCAACTCACATTGGATTTATGTTGGATTTAAGAAATAAGGCCACTGTCATCATATAATGGATTACATGTAATCTTTGTTTCACATTATTTTTATGAATAACTCCTGAATAACTTCCACTTCTGCATGTGGTTGACAATGTTTCTTGGCGGAACCAAACGTCTAGATTGGATCCTCCCATTGGGTAAGAAAGTGTTTACATATTTGAATTATATCAAAATTTGTAATACATAAAAACTATCGAAACATGCGGATTATGTTCATCCACGAGGTTTGGATATTGTTCTTGATATCTTTTCCACAGATTTGGCAAAGAATAATTGAAAAAACCTTCGTTTTTCAATCGAAGGTTATTCTGCTCGACATGATTCGCAAGATATTCGAACACCCAATGAGTGGTGGTAAGACTATTCAAATTATTCTTTTTTTTTAATAGTACAAAAGCACTACAAGAAAATCCTTGACGCGTTCTCAGAGCGGTGCCTGTGCGAAAGTAGCGATTCACATTTGATTTGAATCGCTGGAAAAAAGTTCTCAGGAAGTTTATTCCACATAAACGCAGTTCTCCGGATGAAAGAGTTCTTAAACAGTGAAATTCGAGGTGTACTGAGTTGAATCTCAAAACGATTAGCAGCCACAGTCCGTCGCGCATTTCTGGTGGAATTGAATGTGCCAAGTCACTCGAACACTTGCCGTGGAAGTTTCTATAAAAAAAAAAAACATTCTCAGACCATTCTTTGATCGAGGAATCAGAGAGTTTTCGAGTCAGCGGAAACTCATGATAACCCATTAGTTAGGGAAGCTGTAGATTACACTATAGACGACCCCACTCGATCCAGAAGGTCCCGTCAATCGGTTTAGTGAAGGCCCCACGACGTCTGTTGAAATGAACAGTTCATCAAATACCCCAGTCAGGAAGGGGTACACATGGCCAGAGCGGCCTAGAGATCATTGATCTTTATGTCGTTACCAAAAAATACCTTCAGTTATGAACCACTCGTCGCCCTGACGAAAGACAGTTGAAAGGGTAAGGGAAAAATTTCCAACCTGAAAAAAAAAGGAAGATGACAAACAAGACCATTCTTCGATGTTCCAGGCTATCAAGGTTGCACGTAGTGTTCCCGTCTCGAATCAGGCGGATGACTATTTTCTGGATGGAATTCAGCAATTTCAGGGTATGTTTGGGGGCAGAGCTCCATACATGAGAACAATAGAAGGTCTGGTTTGAGCTTCATAAAGCATCAAAAGTTGCTGAGATGTGTATAGTTTCCTGGTATGGAACGGTGTTCCAAGCTTTCGAGAAGCAGCCTTTGCAGTTCCAGCGACATGAATGTGCTAAGACATATTGGTGTCCATTTTAACCCCCAACAAACTTATCGAAGCAGAAATCGGAATTTTCTGACCTGACATTATATCTGGTTTGGAGACATTAATCTTCTTGGAGACAACCGATGCTCAGGTTTTTGTGACATTGAATTGAACCTGGTTACTTTCACCTCAATTCGAAATCACCTCTAAATCCTCATTAAGATATGCAACTTCATGCTGCCGTTGAAGATGTGCCTCCATTGACGATGTCCTGGAATCTAATTGAAACGACTAGACAAGTGTGCTCTCGTCAGCAAATAAATATATTGGATTCTTGGCTTTTTCCAATGAGTCGTTAATATATAATAATGAAAGGTTTGGAGACAATATAGATCTTTGAGGAACACCAGCGTTGATGATGAAAGTATTCGAGAGATATCCATCGACGGCCACTTGCAGGCAACGTTCTTTCAAGAAGCTGGACTGCCATACACAGAAATGATCCGACAAGTCATAGCATCGAAGATTGACCAGTAAACCCTCATGCCACAGACGGTCAAAGGCCTTAGAAATATGAAGAGCAACAGCTCTTGATTCTCCATGTTTTCGAATATGGGTGACATACGATAGAAGGTCGCCTGTTGATCTTTATTTCCGAAAGCCAAATTGATGATCGCTCAAAATGTTGAATCCTTCTAAATATTCGAGGGTATGGTGGTTTACGACTTTCTCCATGATTTTTGATATCACTAATAGCAAAGCGAGGGAATAGGCTGAACGCGAGTATTCTCAAACTCTAGAAAACATTCCGATTCCACACTTGTGATAACGATTACAACGAATTGAAGCCGTATGCTGGATGTAGGTGTTCAGACGGAAGTCTGGTTCACTAGCGATTTATGGGACAGTTTATTGAATTTTCTGTTGGATGCGAAAATCATCCATATGCGATGGAGCATCAGAAAAGGTGGTAGTTTGAAGGCAATTTATTGGCTGCACGTGGCGTCAATGTGAAATGACTTCGGATCGAAATGAAATTTATTTTTATAATACACAGTATGTGGAAATTAACTCTGGAGAGCTCTGAGAAGAAAAAATATCGTTATGAAATATTGTCCCTTGAGATTTTTACATATCAATAACTGCACTCCAATGTTGGAAAATATTAAGCGGGTATAACTGAAGTATATAATGAACGTGTTTTTGAATCATTTTTGAGTACCATTCTGTATTTAGAAAAGCTAGAATAAGTTTACCTAAAAAATCACAATACTCATATATGTTAAATAGAAATTGAAATGTATCGGAAACTGTCACAGGTAAAATATTCAACGATTTAGGTAGTGAGAATTGTTGTTGAGAACATTGTCGAGTAGCTTGAGAGGGGCTTGCAAATGAAAGTCGCTTTGCTCGATCTCTCTAAGGGTTTTGATTGTGTCTCTCATGACCTCCTCAACGAAAAATTTTATGGTACACGAGGTGTTCCAATAAAGTTGATTAAATCTCATCTACCGAACATGAACATGAAACTTTTCAACCTGTCTTACAAAAAAAGAGTACCTCTTTCTGGTTGCAAGATTGTTCGTGTTCAGCCCATTCCCAAAAAGGGCAAGAAAAATCTTCTGAGTAACTATAGACCAGTCGCTTTTTTGTCAGTGATATCAAAAATTATAAAGAAAGTTGTAAACCACCATATCTTCAAATATTTGGAAGGCTTCAACACCTTGAGCGATCATCAATATGACTTTCGGAAACAAAGATCAACAGGCGACCTTCTATCGTATGTCACCCAAATTTGGAATAACGCAATCGAGAAATATGGAGAGTCAATAGCTGTTGTGCTTGATATTTCTGAAGCCTTTGACCGTGTGTGGCATGATGGCTTGCTGGCTAAACTTCAAACCTATGGCTTGTCGGATTAATTTTGAGTATGGCTCCTCAGCTTCCTGAAAGAACGTTCCTGTGAGTGGCCGTCGACGGATATCTCTTGAATAATTTTACCATCAATGCTGAAATGGACACTTATGTCTTGGCATAATCATGTCGCTGGAATTGCAAAAGCTTCTCGAAAGCTTGGACCACTGTTCCAAAACAGAAAACTGTACACACCTCAGCAACTTTTGATTCTTTATAATGCTTATGGAGATTCACCCCTAAGCATACCCTGAAGCTGCTGGATTCCAACCAGAGAAGAGCCGTCCGACTGATTGGAGACGTGAACATCACTTGCAATCTTGATAATCTGCAACATCGAAAAAAAGTTGGAGATTTGTCTCTCTTCTATAGATACTTCCACTAGAAGTGTTCAAGTGACTTGGCATGTTTGATTCCACCAAGAGAGATACATATCAGAAAAACGCGACGGACTGTGGCTGCTCATCGTTTTGAAGTTCAACTCAGTACACCTCGAACTTTCCTGTTCAAGAACTATTTCATTTGGAGAACTGCGTTCATGTGGAATGAACTTCCCGAGAACATTTTTTCAAATGGATTCAATCTCCAGTGATTAAAATACAATATGAATCCTGTAGTGATTGTGTTTTGTTTCGAAAAAATAGGCGGTTTCTATGAACGACTCTTCAACAGATTTCGAATTTATAAAATATGGTGTTTCTCAGGGCTCTCTCCGCTTTTTTTATAGTGTATATGAATGCCATTTTTGATCAACCTTTTCCTGTGAAGGGTATTCGTTATTCCGATGAATCCACAATCATAAACCAACCTAAAGACATGTCTAGTCTTCATAAACTCTCAGAAGTCTCTGCAGAACAAACTGAACAGTAGTTCATTATCAACAAATTGGAATTGAAACTTGATAGAACACAGAGAATTATATTCCAAACAAATCAAGAGATACCTAACACCTGAAAAGTCCCGGGCCTGACAAAGAAAATGTATTTTTTTTTTCAAAACTGGCTTCATTCATCAACGTAATCTCCATTCCGCAATTATTCCACTTTTGTAGAACGATTTATCTTTTTCCTCAAAATAGGCCTCACTTTCAGCATAACCTCTCCATTTGAGCGAAATTTCTTACCGGTAAGTACCTATTTTTTTAGATATGCGAACAGCCAGTAGTAACTGAAAGCCAAATCTGGCGAATATAGTGTATGTGGAAGCAAGTCGAAGCCCATTTCATGCAACTTTGCCATCGTTTCCATTGATTTGCACGATGTATTGCCTTAATGGAACAGCAATTTCTTTCTCTTCAAACGGGGCCGTTTTTCTATGAGTTTGTCCTTCAAACGATCCCATAATACTATGTAATAGTCGCTGTTGATGGTTTCTTCCTTCTCAAGATAGTCTTTGAATATTACACCACGAACATCCCAAAATACTGAGATCATAACCCTTTCAGCCGATTGTTGTGCTTTCTGGCGCTTTTGACGAGGTTTACAAGTTGCTTTCGACTCAAATGACGATAGTTTTAATTCCAGAGTGAAGTGATGAATCCATGTTTCATCCATTGTTACATATCGACGCAAAAATTCCGTTTTATTATATTCAAACATGGCCAAACACTGTTCAGAATCATCAAGACGTTCTTGTTTCTGGTCAACAGTGAACTCGCGCGGCACCCACTTTGAACAAAGCTTTCTCATAGTCAAATGCTCATGCGATATAAAGCCAACACGTTCTTTTGATATCTTTATGATGTCACCCAACTTACGCAACCTCACTTTTTATAAGAGATTTTTGTGGATTTTTTCATGTTTTCTGCCTCATTCGGACGTCCACTGCGTTCTGCATTATCGGTGTCTCTACGTCCACGTTTGAAGTCAGCAAATAATAATAATAATTCGTCTTTATTATTTCCAATATTAGGTAGTTAACAGTTTTTATACAATGAAATTTTTTATTACAGGAAAATAAAAGGCGAAGTTCAGTTTATTCTCATCGCAATAAAAATAACCTGTTCAATGTTTCATCAACAATGTTTAATTGATGTTTCTAATAAAGCGGAATCCTTATAACACTTCTTAAGCCATCGCTTTGCTTGAACGGTATTTTTTTCCATCAAGAAGCAGTGTAAAATTAAAACACGAAATTGTTTTTGTTCCATTGTTTTGAAAATAACGAAAGTAGTGTCACTCTTAGCACAATAACTCACAAACTTATGAGTAGAATACCATGAAATTTCAACAGTTTTCATTTGAAGGTTAGTACTATTTGAAAAAGCTGTGAGCCCGAGACGTTAAAGCCCATGTGGTAAAAACGAAAATGTAAAGCTTTTAGGAATAGTTCTAAATAGTGGTCTGAAATGGACTTTTTATATTGACTCTCTCTGCAGCAAACTTTCAAGCCAAATCTCTTGGGACAATTGAATAAATATACGAGACCTGATGTTTCACTGACAGCGTATCGCTCTCTTTTTCACTTTCATTCGAGTTACGTTATTTTCCTGTGGGGAAATGTCTTCCAGTCGTATAGATTGCATTGTAAACTGAAAGAACCCCTCAGAATTCAAGGTTATACTCACTACAGAGCCTGCTGTCGGCCTCTTTTCATGAAGTTTCAAATTTCATCTATGCCATGTTTGTATATATTTCACACATTCATAGGGAATCGAAATCTATTTTGTAAATAACTTTTCAATACAAATCATGAAATTATAAAACAACAACGAAAATTATTTGGCGCTCCGGGGCGACTACTTCAATTCCAGTGGCGCATTTGCTTTTTCAGCTGCAGCAAAACCCGGAAAACCTTTAGCACCACATCATCTGAAGATCTTGATCGGCCAATGTCCTCTGTCTCATGAAACAAAATGAAGGGTGTCTCCAGAGGCTAAAAAAAATTCAATACATCGCCAGAACACTTAGTGACACGACTATCGTCAAAGTTAACCCTCCGTTAGTGTACATAAAAAATTATCTCGGTTAGTGTACTGGGGAATGGCATACCCCAAACAAAAGTCATTTCAGAATTACTGAGATAATAAAATTTGGTCATTTTGATAAATATATATTTTTCTGCATATTTATCAGTGGAATGAAGCAAAAACAGCAGTTGAATATTTCTCTTTGAAATTCAAAAATCACCAATTAAAAAATATATGTTTATTATATCCTCAAAAAACACAGTTCCACTTCATTTATCATAAAATATAGAGATCGTGACATGGCATATACAACAAAAAGAAATATTACAAAAAACTGTTTCACAAACAAAACGTTGCAAAACTGGGAGTGATGACTTCCCAAATAAAATGGTTACGGGCTCTCGAAATTGGCACAATTTTCTCATGTCATCATTGCGTGCTCCATACAAATTGGACTATGACATCGTATACATACATAAAACGTCTTGGTTTTCCCGTAGTCGTTGGCGTAGGCAGGGGTTTCGTCTTCGTTGATTCCAAAATTTGGATATCAGTTGCAGACCGAGTTCTTTCAACAAATGTAGCCTTTTCAAATTGTATTTCTGCGTATTTGCTTTGAATATAACTTGAGCATTTACTCCAGCGGAATTCATAAACGAAAAAAATAGTGTCAAGGCCAACGGCGGCTGTTTCTCGACACACTGTTATTAGCAGATAACTCATACAATGTGTCTACACCGCCCTTGGTGGAATTGTAGAAGCTGATGATTTCAGGTAGTTTTTTGTCACCAGAATTGTCAATTACAGCATAGTCACGATGTAATGTAGAGGAAAGGATGACATTCGTCGACTTTTTCAGTATATATGATACAGCTGTGATATTATCTTTGAATGCAAATACATAACTGCGAGGCTTTCTGTCCCTTATATTCAGAAAAACGGATGGTATTTGTTCCAACCGATGTTAGCTTATGCCTTCCGAGCAGATTTATCATAAGAGAGTAGCTGGTAAAACAGTTATCGAAAGTAATGTTTCCTTTAGTTCCAGATACTGGTTCAATTGAACGCTCGACTATGTCTCACTGATATTTCGTCTCAGAAACTATTTTCGGATTCGTCCTCTGCGTGTTCTGTTTCTTCTCCAGCAGTATGTTCATCGCCTATTTGTGCGACTTCAACTTCTTCTAGCACACTTTCATCTTCACCTTCAGAATTACTATCAATAAATGACTCATCATCATCAGAACTGGCGCCAAACTCTTTCCATAAACGTTTGAGTCTTTTTTGTTCTTCTTCGTAAGACATTTCACAATTTTAGTGAAACTCCTGATATATGCATGAAAATAATTGACAATATTTTGCAAAATATTATTTCAAATGATAAATTCACCTCCAAACTTGATGACATAAATAGTTACATTAAAAGTTTCTGGGGTATGTCGTACCCTGACTGATTTCTAAGATGTCTCTCTTACAACTGAGATGTTGGAGAGAGATGAGAGATGAGTGTACTATCTAGAAGAATATGTTTGAACTATAGCTACTAAGCACTAGAAGTCGATATTTCAATTCGTTTTGATTTGAGAGCTGTGACTTGGAGTTTTGGGGTTATATCCCAGAACACTAACGAAGGGTTAAACCAGTCCATTTCGTCTTTGACCAAGGCTTAATAATGACCAGATTCAACGCCAAAACCACAGTGAACAATAAATGTATGAAGATTATAATAGTGGTCTGCTAGTTTGAAATGTTCATTTATTTGGAACTTTCGTAAAAATTTGGTGCTTTCGTCAGTGGTTGAGTCATGTTTGAAGATTATCATCAGTGTTATTATTAGATCGACTAGTGCCACAGCAATAATTGTTGTCTTATAACAGTCAGTTAGTTTGGCGCATATTTGACAATACAGTCGATAATCACCTGTTGAAAGTTCCTTTTTTAGATGATTTAACAATAAAAACAAGGAGTAGTTACAGATACACTCCGCCGTTCATGAAAATCATCAGGCTAGAGAAGGTGAGCAATTCAGACCACCTCGCTATTTTCTCAAACAAAGTCTCTCAACTCAAATTTGTATGACAAAGTAATTGAGTATTCATCAATTCAAAGACGAAGTGAAACATCTGCTACACCTATATTGTTTTTATACCATACATGAATATATGAAGACATCGTTTCCAACTTTCTACTAATATACCTCAACTTCCAGCTTGTCATTATGTTCTGTTCATATTGTTGTCAATTTCTATTTCAATATGTCTTTTCGTTTGCACTTTTTCTGCCATTTTGGGTGTTTGTTTCATGCTTGATGTATTTTTTCAACTAGTTTATCAAATACAAAATATTATATACCGTAGTCAAATACAATTACTTACTCACTTACCAAAGTTCACCATAAAAATCTCCAGGAAAAATCTGTCATCGTTACCGAAATAATCGGAATTGAATTCATGATGAAGATATACAAAGTGGCTGAGTCAAAACTGTCACGATGAATAAGGCCAATTCTGAACAGTAAAAACGCGGTTTTTATTCTCAGGTCCCAGAATTTTCAGCCCAGGTATTATCTGCAATATTTCTTCAACATTTTTGTTATATTTAGTCATTTTTCGAATCTCTGAATGAATGCAGGTACTCAAATCAGATTCATTAAAATGTTTCTTTGTGAATGTTTGAACTCAACAATAACTTGTTACCTTCACAAATTAGCGTTTTCACCATTTCTTGCTTTTCAGTTCTGCTCATTTTTCTTTGAGTATTTTCTGTTTTAATTAACCCCAGCAAATATTTCGGTCCGATTATTCTAAGCATTTTCAATTACTTTTGAAAAGGAATTCATTTTTACATTTCAAACAATGAAATGAGTTTGTTACAGTTTATATAATTATGGATGTAATTACAACTATGATTAATTTTTTCCGCGAGAAGCAAATGCTTTTATGGATTGAATAATCATTCATTTCATTTATTCAATAGATAATTTCATTACTCCTGTGACTGTTCCAAGATGAATAAATAATAATTATTATGTAGTTTACGCCTCAATAAAATCCAACGGAATCACGATTATAAATACATTTCAAACAGAAGGTGCTTCAAGAGTTTGTCCATCGATAAATTCAGGAACACAATAGATGCAAAAATAACGACAACATCACTCCTCTGATCTTTCCCTCAGTCAGCTTTGAATTACGTGAATCCTGGACTGTTTCTAATTATTCCGATTAAACGAGGAGTACAGTCTCCATTCAAAGCAAACGCTTATTATTGCTTGCAGAAAGTTATTTGATATCGCTCCCTTTTGCGAACCTATCGCGAAATCAACAAAAAATAAAAGAAATTAAGTAAGTTCCGAGACTTCGGAAAGTTTACGTCTGTTGTCAACCCTTTTTAGCAGATAAATTGATTAGAGAATTTTTATCTTTTGAGTTCGTTGCTGAGGTAGAAGGTCCTGATGAATAATATAGTTGTCAAGCCGTTAAATTGTGACGTTACTTGGATTGCAGCAGTTTATCATGAGAGAAACTACTGAGACTCGATTATCTGATCCAGCGGCAATATTCTACAGAATCTCGTATAGAACTTTCTTTGAGAGCAAACAGTAGTTCGTCATCATATCATCTTTCAGCCCAATTTGTAGGCATGAAGATATAAAAAAAGTAGAAATATGACAACGCTGGTAGCAACAGAGGTTTATATATGTAGTCTTGAAACATGACAGTTTTGTTGCCCTGTCCGACATCTGATAGATTTTACAGGTAGTTTAGGTATAGAGACACAGATATACAGATGAAACCTGTTGATGAAACCAGAAATTGAAAGATTCTTAACCAAGTTACGTCACGACATTTCCATTGTTGGTATCCACAATCGTCTTCGGGTGATAACTGGACTAATTCCTCCAAGATCTGACTATTTATAGGTCTTTCGAGTGCTTTCACCTATCCCCTCTTCCCTCTCCCCGCTTCATTGGTTTTAGCGGGAGGTGACCGTTTGGGAAGAGTTGGTCGTTTCCTGCTTGATTAGAGGTTTCGATATGTTACATATCTCTACGCTAGCTCGGCTAAATGCGTTGTTCGACAACATATACCAGTGTTCCTCCTTGTGGATGATTTCAGCTTGAGCACACTTGATGTTATGTTGATGAGTCAGTCCAAACATGCTCTGCTATTCCGGATTTGTTGGTTTCTTCTCGCTGTGTGTGTTTCTTGATCTCGGCAATGCGAACATCCAATGGCCTCTTAGTTTCACCAATATAGGATTTTCCGCACTCACAGGGTATCCGGTAAATGCAATTCTTGGAATCGCAGTCCGCGTTTCGTGTCCTGGTTTTCATGAGGCTGCTACGGATAGTCAGATCTCGAAGAAATAAGTCCAGTTATCACCCGAAGACGATTGTGGATACCATCAGTCGAAACGTCGTGACGTAATTTGGTTTGGAATCTTTTAATTTCTAGTTTCATTTCAATATTTTTTAATTTTTAATTTTCAGATTGTATTAACTTTTCCATTGTTTTATTTTCTATTTTTTTTATGTTGCTTTGTAATTTCAGTTATTTGTTTAATAAAATTGTTATTTTTCTGTTGATCTTTTTAATTTCTTCCAGGGATCCCAAATCAATTCATATTATATTCATTAGACAATGGAAGTCCGAACTGATGAAATACACAATAATAGGGGAGCCCAAGCGGGGCCCCAAATATGAGCCCCATATATAAGGCCGCCCGTGAAGGATAAAGGATCAGATTAGTAAAAAAAAATGATCAGAAATTCTTGAGCACGTCAGATTAAGGTAGGGTGAGTGGATTACATGCTAAAAAGTGTATATTTCAGTAATCTGACAATTTGAGAGTGACGTAACTAATGTCATTTCGACATTCTCGAGCGTAGCTAGTTTTTTTTTGAAGAAAATAATTCAAGGATAACGAAAAATATATAATCTGATGATTTCCGCAAGCCGAAATAACAAAAATTTGGTGATAAAGTTCAGTGCGTGCAGCTGTCTGATACCTATATTTCCCTCTCCAAGTTGTAACTCCTCTTTCACTTTTTCTCTATCTATTACACTCTCACTCCGTCCCCACTCTGAATTCTGTTGCCATGACGCCATCACAGCTGTTCACAGAGACTCTTTATTATTTTCTTGTAAATACAAGTATTTTACTTAAAAAACATTCACTCATTTATTTGTATGCTATTTCCTGAGTTTTTCAATTGATGAAGTTCAATGATTTGAAAAAAAATTAGGCGAGTCCCTCTAGATAATAGTCAGATTATGAGACAGCACGTCCAGAACATAAAGATGAACGATGTATATTTTAATCTGACGCGCTTGAGTATTTCAAAATGACGAATTTTTTTTTGCACATTATAATAATGGCCGCTAGTTTGCGTCAGATCGAAATCGTCAGATCATTGAATGAGAGCTTTTTTTTTTGTTGCACTTAACACCCCCTCAGAAAATCTGACGCGCTCGATTGAATTTTTTTCACTTTCAACCCTTATGTACAACCACCCGCATCATGCAAACGATCAGATCAACATACGAACTTTATTAAAAATATGTAGGACATTGATGCTATCAATATCTGACGCACTCGAGTATGTCCATATTCAAAAATCTATAGGCGCTTCCCCCACCGATGAAAAGGTATATATTATATAACATTTTTTTCTGCTTATAATCTAAGCTTTGAAACCTAATATGTCTCTATGACGTTCGAGTAAATCCCCATTTTGCATCGTGGGCTCCCCTATTACAACGAAACTTCGTCAACCACCTTCAAACAAGAGATGTGTAGGTCATACACCATTTTGGAATAACTACTTCCATATGAATATCATTTTGTTTCCGATTCAGTTTGTACTTCAGATATTCGTCACGGAATTGGAATAGCTATCAATTATGGAAATGCAACACATCGAAATATATGAAAGTGAATTTATGCAAAATACGTTAATGACAGTTCTTTGAAATATCAAGAATGATAACATTGATACAATCCAAACCGTGAGGTTTTATAGTGGATCATATCTATTCAAACTCGATCAAATAAATCCAGTTGTCATTATTTTGTTTGGTAAGCTGGTATAGATGCCAAAAACCTGATCCGGTCTGTAGCGCTGCTTGTATAAAGGAGGTGATGTGCTGCCAAAGCCTGATTTATTTGTAGAGGATAATCCTCTCCTAGGTTGACAGACTATGGTACATTTCCCTCAATCTCGTATAGACCCGTGAGAAACACATTATGTGGTTTGGGCAGTAGATATCTGGTGATGCATTTCATGGCTGCAGTTCCCATCTTACGCTACTCATTTGGAGTAGTGAAGTGGACTCGAGAGGAGCTGTATCAGCTCGACGTAAAGACCCGAAAAAATTATGCATCTGTATAGAAGTTTGCATCCCAAATCGTCCGTTCCACGGTAGAACTTCCCTGAACAACAGGGACGCCGTGGACTTTTGAGATTGGAGTGTCTACACGACAGAATGGTACTGGATGTAACCCGTAAAGTCGTCAGGAGTTCGGATCCCCTTCTCTACATGGTCCGCGACCATGAGAGATCAGGAACTGGATTATTTCTCTTTAGGGCAGCTGTCCGAGCAGCTGATGAACTCGGTTTAGCTTTCAACACTGAACGAGGTGATCTCAACTCTGTCACCGTTCAGCAAAAAACTCATATAAAGCCTCATTTCTGCGGCAACATAAAGATGAGCCAATGCATGGGGTCTTCCCCATTAACATTGAAGACCTTGGCCTATTAAAGCGCCTGACTTTTGCTTTCCTCAGGTCGAGTGGGCTGAAGTCGGAAACTGACGGGTTAATCATGGCATATGCCAGGATGGTGTCTTTAACACCTCAGTCTAGCGCAATCGCGTTATGGGTATAGAGGTTCCTGAAACAAGGTGGCACTACGGCACTCTTGCGGTATTGACAACACACCGGTGTGGCCCTACGCTCCAAGGAATATTGAATCCATTGTGGGGAACAAGAAGTGTCAAATTTATTGAAACTATTGGTTCCCCACCTCTAGGCTCTTACAAGCTAATAAGCCTGATATAGTCCTTCTTGACCACCAGAGCAAGACGATATTTGTCGTGGAGTTTTCAGCTCAGGGCGAGATGAATATCGTCCGAAAAGAGGAGAAGAAACGGATATAATATCGAGATTTTCTCTTCGAACTCCGCAGACTCTATCCAGACCACTTTGTCAAGATGGTTGTTCTGATTATTGGAGTCCTTGATGGTATGATGCCCTCTCTACTCTCGAATCTCAAAATCATACCGGCTTGCCGCACCAAGGCAGAAATCTTTGCCGGACATATTCAAAAGGCCGTCATTCTTGGCTCACTGCGCTCGTTCAGGGCACTTGATTCTTGGACCCAATGATCACTAGTGTGTGGAGAGGTCGTTGGTTGATAATGCTCTCTCCCGAATGTATCGGGGCTTCGGGAGATAGGGCCTGGTCTTCATTGGGTGAAATAAGATATAAAAAACCAAAGTGCAAAGTTGTAAACTGCAGTGTTGAATACTACAGGTTGGTTCTACCAAACATGTGACCGGAGCTCTTGAGTCGTATTCGTGGAAAATCTTCTGGAATATCCTTCACAACCACCATAATAGAATTCTGAAGAGACACCAGTTTTTTGGTAGGTATTGGGATTGTCGAATATTCAAGGTGAAAATTTTTATCTTATTAACCGCAGCAACCTTTCCATATCGATAATCTGTAAGACATCTATGGAGAGCTTTTTGGCATTTTGTTTGAGAGAATCATCATTTGAGCATGAATGTATGTTGATTTGCATAAAGGTACTTCATTTCCTTTTCTGTTGCAGAGTTTGGTTCTCAAGAATTTGGTGCTACGCGGATTCGCAAGACATTATGATCTTGAGGAGTCGCTTTTTAAATGCACCATCTAGCCTGCTATATCCATAATTTGGATCAAGAAACGGAGAACTAAAAGGTTTTCGCTCATCTGTAAACTCAGGGGCAAATTCTTTGGCCCCGTTACGATCCATACGGGATTTTACGAGTAGCAAGGTCCATCGCGACAGTGCTCTGAGTCGTGACCACTCATATGGAGAAGAAAATTTATGACCGCTGAATATTATTGATACGTTACTGTCAGTCATTTCCACACGAAAAATCTCAGGTAGGCATTATTGAGGAAGCGATAATGCGCTTCGTGAATGCACCATCTAGCTTGCTAAGTTCATAATCTGTATCAAGAAATGTAGAAGTAAAAAGTTCTTGCTCATTCGTAGACAGATTCTTTGGTCCCTTCACGATCCATACGGGATTTCACGAGTAGCAAGATCCATCGTGACAGAGCGCTGAGTCGTGACGGCTCATACGGAGCGGAGAAGAAAATTTATGACCGCTGAATATTATTGATACGTTACTGTCAGTCATTTCCACACGAAAAATCTTAGGTAGGCATCATTGAGGAGGCGATAATGCGCCTCCTGAATGTACCATCTAGCTAGCTAAGTTCATAATCTGGATCAAGAAATGTAGAACCAAAAAGTTCTTGCTCATTCGTAGACTCGGGGTCAGATTCTTTGGTCCCTCACGATCCATACGGGATTCCACGAGTAGCAAGGTCCATCGCGGCAGAGCCCTGAGTCGTGACCAATCATACGTAGAAGAGAATTTATGACCGCTAAATATTTTTGATACGTTACTGTCAGTCATGTTCACACAAAAAATCCCAGGTAGGAATCATTGAGAGGTATCTCCCGTTACGCCAAATCCATTATATTGTCTTCTGTAACGTAACAGTTTCTTCAAGTCGAATGGAACACTTTTCCTTCTGTATTCATATTCCCACGAGAAACCAGAGAATAGAATGGAACTTTTATATCCATTCCATTGACTCATTACGAGTCCCAACGCCAACGCCGTTCGGCATTTCCAAGAATTCTCCAGCTTTCCGGCGACATTTCCAGACAGCTAGTATCGTTTACGTCAGCGAGTTTCCCGCATAACAGGGGTGCATAAAGAGGAACACTCCTTATTAATAAATACCCCGTTGTGACTCGGAAAGCTTCATTATTTTCGTTGTGTCACGTTTTCTTTGTCCATTTTTAATACTGTTTTGTCGTGTGTTAGCATCAGCGCATTTCCTAGGAGAAAAAATATATACCTGCTTTTCGACCCTCATTCATATTTCATGATTCCTTGACGAATTCACCGATCCGCTAAAGGGGTGGTTGGAGGATGAAAAACGCGATAACCCGAGACAAACGACTCAGAAGAGAGTGTTATTATTTTTGTGTTTCAGCGCGAACTATCAAAAGTGGGTCATTATTTTGAGAAGTGGTTTCAGAAAGTGAATGCTCTGACAGTAACAAACTGCCATGTCAATAACTGATTCCAATGTAACCATTGTCATTTTTATATGATACTGCCAACGCTTTTTTGCTTCAGAGGCTATCAGAGTGTAACATCCATTCTTTCTGCCATAGTGTCGCTTCGGCTTGTAACTAATAATAATGACCTTCAATAGAATTCATTCAATGATCAATATCAATTTTAAAATAGATAAATACTTATTTACCTGGGATGACACACAATAAAAGTGCAAACCCAACCTCGAAACTGATCCTCTACGTAAAACAAAACTAACCTAATTGCAACCGCTTTTCTTCACGGGTGTCATTATCTGTGAGGCTGCTTAAATTTATTTTGAATAGCGATAGTATCAGTTTTGTGAAAACTGATAACTCATTATAAAGATAAGTAGAAACACTGGTGTTCAAAAAGATCCGCTTTCTCAAAAACTCTCGACGCGAGGAATGAGATTAACCCAACATTGTACACATGTTGATAGATGGAGCAAGAATCGAAATCTGTCGCTCGTATTTCATACAGATCTTTGGTTTATCACCCATAATGTGGAACATATTTCACTCAATATCAAATTATTCCCAAATGTGAATAACATTGAAAATTGGAGTACCAATTTGTCAAGTCATTAATTAACTGTTTTTTTATAATATATGCATGGCATATTCCAACAAAATGAAAGAATGAAAAGTTTGTTAAAACCAAAAAAATATCAAATTCAATAAAAACTAAAAGGAGAAAGGCCATAAGATTCCAGATGCTGAACTATACGTAAAAGCAGCAACGTAGTGATCATGTAGTGTCCATTGTTGGCATTTTTGCCTTCGTGGTTAACGACGGCGAATAGCTTGTATTGCTTCTCTGTTGGAGACTGTGTTTCCGACGATACCAAAGTCGAATCAATCTTCAAGTCGAATTCAAAATCCAAAGCCTTGATAATCTTCGTGCAACGATCGTGGCTGAATTCGATAAACTTCAGATGCAAAATGAGGATAACGGGAAGTTTGCAGAGCATAATTTGCTCCCAGGCTTTGACCTTCTCGTTTGTTTTCGACGAAATCAGCCCCTCTGAACTGTTCTTGGAGACGAGTAGCTTAAGCGCTTCTCTGACATTCTTCACTTTCTCAATGTTGAGTGGCAGGGTGAGGAAAGGCTGAATATTCTCAATAATGTGGTCCCCGTGCTAGACTTCAGTTGCCCCCCGAAGATGTCACTTATCCGGGTACTGGTGAAGTCGATCCTTCTGGTTGGATGTTCTTTATTTTTCGATTCCACTATGTTCCATACATTATTTGAATCATTGCTCGAAGCAGAGTCAACGAGAGGTTTTTCATCGTCAATATAATATTTTACCAACTCTTTTAGCTCAAACATCTCATCATTGAGTCCATTCGAAGAAAACCTAGAAACTCTTCCGCACCTTGTTGCCTACCCTCGACCTAGTCAGTCCGCATGTTATGCAACATTTTATAAATCCACGTCGGACTGAATAGGATGCCAGTGTTAATTAAAACTTCTTGGTCATTCTTGAAATTTTTATCCAATCTCCCGTCTTTCGTCAAAATGTAGAAAGATACGTGAACAAACGACACATTCAAAATATAACCGGAGTAGATTTCATTCTCTAATTCGACGAGATGTTTTTACTCAGTAAGTTGTAGAGTGGTGGACATGCGATCAGGGCTTGCAAAATCGAGTTGATTAAGTAATTGTTTTGATTAGGCAGACCCCTTGGCTGCAAGTTCACTGCCCCACCATCGATCATGTATGTAGATAGAAACATACCCGTCCTATAAGAGTCTGGATCTACAAATTGGTGGGACCTTCTGGAGTGCTCTAAGGGGCATATGAGAAGATTGTCGTTGAACTCGTTTTCGGCGTCCTGGTCAATAGCGACTTCGTCGAAATTGTTGACGGGTTCAGAGTTAGACGGATGTTGGTGGTTCATCGTCGGGAAGATCACAGTGTGCGGGTAGTTGGCAAAAGGTGGAGATTCAGCTATTTGTTGAATCACCACAAAATTTTCCCAGGTTTGAAGATTTTTTCTCTTTTGCATTTGTCCTTTCATGATGTTGAAACTGTTAGTATTCAGTTCGACTGTTAAGTACAATTTTTTCAGAACTAAAGTCTGATTTACTCTCATCAACGTTTGGATAATTTTTAACAGAAGGAGCTGGGGAGAAATCTCTTGTATCAGGAAACGTAGTTATGTGGGCAATTTTGTGGGCAAAAAAATATTTCATCAAGTCTTTGAGAAGGAGAAATAGTGCTAAGAATTGATGCAGAATTTTCTCTCTGAATTGTAATGCTGATCCGTTGTAATAGAAATGATCTTGCTCTAGAAACGAGTGCACTGTAACTAGTTTTCGACTAATATCTCTGGAAAAATCGGAAGCAAAGTAACCAAAGCTACCAAATGTTTCAATGGCAATTAATTAAAAAATATATCGATTTTCCAGACGAATATATTTCCGCTGTTTCATTTTTTCAGCATATTCAGCGGCTCCACCAGCTGTTTGCGAAGTGAAGTCACTTCCAAGTGTACTCAGCACTTCTAGAATGGAGGCCATTGAAGAAGCCCACAAGAAGCCCTGAGTCTGGTTGAGTATGGAACTATGAGAATACAAAAATAGTCACTTTTCTAAAGCACATCAACATCATAAAACCTTTCATTACCTTCACAATGGAGAAGGAAATCCACAACGAATTGTCATTCTTAGACGTATTGGTGAAGAAAACCGTCACTAAGTGGGAAACATCCCTTTACCGAAAACCCACTCACACGGAACAGTATCTGAATCACGAATCCAACAACCATGAATCTACCAAGAGGAATCATGCTCTAGCGAATCGTGCTTTCGGGCTCTGTAATATGAAGGAAGATCTCGTGAGGGAACTAGGGATCATCAAAAAATAATCTTCAGCGGAATGGTTATTCAGTAGTGATATTGGAATAGATTTTGGATGGAAGACAGCAAGAGCCTCAAAGGGAAGAGAAGCCATCGCAACCAGTGCTTGCCCTTTCCTACGGCAGAGGATTGACGGAAAGGATAAGAAGAATTAGGTCCGGTCAACTTCCGCTAAACCTGTGAAGCGAAGAGAGAAAAGAGGGGATAGTTCAAAGCAAAGTATTTCATTTGTCACGTGCATTTGATACCACCAACTTCTTCTCGATGAACTTTATGATACTGGAGTTCGCGGCCAAAGTCTAAAATGGATTAAGACTTATCTTATCTTCATCTTAACAGGTGAATTGGAGGGGATATATTTTTAGGTCGTAATTAATTTTTGTGAAAGAAAGTTTTTGGCTTTCTACTACTCCATCTTGATACAAAAAAAAGATGAGGGAACCTTCCAAAGAAAGGAAGAAAGTGATCAATTTGAAAATAAGTAACTCTATACATGGATGTGTAGATCATGATAAGAAGTAACTTCTTGTAAGCAGTTATTTACTGAGTTACAAATTTTAACTGTGATATTCATGTATATTTTAAATTGTGTCACTTACTATGAGTTTCAGCAAAGGGATACTATCCGCATAGCTGCTGGTTATACTCTCATGCAAAATTATAATCTGACAGTTCGTGTACACAAATTAACATCTGTATCAAACGGACCTCATGTTATGTCTATAAAATATTCAATAAACTTTCAACTTTCATCAAGAAAATTTGAAATCCCACGAATTTAAAAAATACCGTTAAAAATATTCTCTACAAAATGCTTTTTATTCACTTGATGAATATTTTCAAACTGACATCACGATTATTTGCTTGTTTACTATTTTACTGTTTACATTATGTTTTTGTTTTGATTGTTTTATATAATTATCTCTTACATCTACTATTGATTTGATTTTTTTTATGTATATTCCATATTTTATCACTTGATATTTTTCAACTCCAATCTTTACTGTGTATATGACGCTTTCCACACTTGTAAAAAGTCTCAGGAGAAATTAAGTATTGTATTGCATTGTATTAGATTTTTTCAAACACAAGCACTACAGGAAAATCCTTAAGGCGCTCTCAGAGCAGTGCCTGTGCGATTCCACCAGGTTCAACTTCTGTCCCTGAGCTTCCACATGAAGTATGTCATACATAGTGTTGAAATCGCGATCGTTCTCCAAAAGGTAGAACGCACAGGTGTAATTGGTCTTCTTCAGCGTCTCAGAAACTATTCAAATGTTTTCAAAATTAATTTACCACCATCATCAACATGTATTTCATTGAATATTACTGGAGTTTTTTCCCAGTACCAAACCGTTATTTCAAGAGGAAGATCTTCCGTTTGAAGATGATCACTTGGTGATCGATATACGTGTCGAGGGGTTGAAATAACGGTTTGGTGTTGGGAAAAAACTCCAATAGGAAGATCTTTCTCTTGAAGATGATCACTTGGTGATCGAAACACGTGTCGAGGTGTCGAATTAACGGTTTGGTGTTGGAATATAACTACAGTAATATTCATTACGATACCACAGGTTCCAAACAATGCATCACAATTGTATTTTATTATTGAAAACTCATTGATCCTACGAAAATTGGAATGATGATTTCTGAATCACTGATTTGTTTTCTTTATTTTCAATTCATAACCATAAAGTTTCAACTCTTTCTGGAATTATAGTAGATATAACTGACTCATCATGTGAATACTTTCGTCGAAAATTTCGAGCTTGATTTTACTAGACTCCATAGATTTAAAGAAACTGTTATAGGTGATCCTGTATATGCCTACATTGAAACTTTTTGCAGATGTGTTTGTCTGCATACCGCAGCGAGAGATGCGAACCACTATAAACTTCGAAAGAAAGTTAAATTGAGTTCTGATGAGGAATGGGAATGTAAATGTAACTCTGAAATTAAATAATGCGTGATGTAGATAATATACTTTCGGGTTGGTATTGCTGTAAATAGTATTAGCGGGGACTCTTTGTCGGCATTTCTGCAGGATCGCGAGTGCTCCCTACTCAATTCAGTTTCTAGTAGATTTGTATTCATTTCATTCCGAAATCAAGTTGTTTCGAAGTCGCAAACAGTATTTCAAACTTTTGAATAGCAGCCTTTGCAATTCCAGCGGCATGATTGTACCGAAACATATTGGTGTCCATTTTAACCTCAAACAAAATGATCGTTGCAGAAAGCGAAACTGACCTGACATTATTATATCTGGTTCGGTTGGAAAAAATCGATGACTGGATTTTTGTGACATTAAATTGAACCTGGTTACTTTCAGCCCAATTCTTGATGGTTAAACTGAGCAAAACTGAGTAACTAGGACCAATATGACAATGACAACCAAACGTGACATACCCTACATATACTTAACTGAGAACGTCCTCCCGTCGAAACTTGTGCGACCTGAGGACTAACGAGGGCTTACCTTTCAACGTGTGATTGCTAACACGGGTTGGACGATAGAAAGTGAAAATCAATCTTCCGGCCTCGCGGTTTGAAGCACTGTTTCACACAGCGGACGATTGAGTGGGTGGAGCAAACTACCCACGTCAACCTGACCGGCTACCATCCTACCTAATCAGATATCATTCATTGGAATAATACACAATATAACATATGAAAGAATCATAATATTTAATTTCACTCACACTGAACACTATCATCCTCAATGGTAGACTTTTGAGTTTCGGAATAAGATACTTGTCTCGTTACCTCTTTCATTCATAACATCACGTCACGTATGAGTTACGATATCAGTACCTAATGACATTTATACGCTTATTTGATATAATCCCAGCCATAGGAATCTTGTTCGAATTTGAAGGAGCACTTTTTCGAATATGAGGGTTTTTGGATTTCTAATTCTCCATCATTATACTTCTATCAACGATCTTCACATCTTTGTAAAGAGTTTATTTTGAACCTATATGCTTTCTTCCTTTCATTGGAGGTTTCACACAGTTTTTTGTTTCTGAGAAGATGGAAATGGAGAAACCAGACATCATAATGTCAGGGCTATCTGCGACTATTAATTATTTGGTTGTTGACTTGGATACCAATATGTTTTGATCCAATCACGTTATAACATCCTCTGAAAAATAGCTCTTCAACTTATATAAGTTATAAATAGACTGACCCGTCACTTAATAATAATCACACAATTATCAAATTCACATTTATAAATTAATTACACTCTCAGTTCTTGGACATTTTTTGAATATGAAAAAACTTCTTGGTGGTCATCAAAATCGTATCCGTGCTTTTCTGAGAGCAAAATGGAGAATGAAAGGTCACAGCTAATATCATCAAAATCTTGGATATTTTTTTTACTGGGATGTCCTTTTACTATAAAAACTGATCATAGCAGTGTTTAAATTCATAGTGAATCCAAAACAAACACTTTCTAAACTTCAGCACTCACACATAATAATAATAATAATAATAATAATAATAATAATAATAGCCTTCATTACCCAACAGTTAAAAACCATTTACAGGGTTAACTGAGTATGTTAAAAAAGTAATGAAGGTCCTTATAATTACATAGTTACAATTTGAGAAAAAGAATAACAAAATTATAATATATTAAAATAAAATAAAAAAATTATACCAGAAAATAAAAAATTCTCCATGAAATACTGAGATGCAATCTCAACAATATACTCTAGGGAATCAAAATTGATATCCTACAAATTTGAAATTAAATTGAAATTATTACAAATGCTAAAGATAGGTGACTTGAGGTACAAATTGGTTCTGGCCAGTCGGCTGTAAAAAGTTTTTGTACTTCTAGGTCTAAAATGAGGCACACAGAAATTTATAAGAGATAACACCACCATAGCATTCACATTGTTGTGCAGAAATTTATACAGAAAAATTATTCCAGCAAGTTTTTTGCGTAATAAGGCTGACCAGGTTATCAAAGAAACCATATTCGGAACAATAATGCAAATTTGTTGAAAGCAAGAAAATAAAGAAGCCACTTTTGAATATCATACTGATGCTACGTGCCATGAAGAAGAATCTTGCTACAGTTTAATTTCTCATAGAATAGTTCTCTAGCTTTTGCACATAGCCGATAAATTAAATCAAAATAATTTTTCTGCACACTTCACAACTATGTAATATCTGAAATTTGAACGCCTGACAGTTCCTGCTACTTCCTGGAAGTTGGAAGAGTTTCAATTTCCCAGATTGCAGGCAAAAGGGGGGAGCTAATGAATTGGATGAGTACTAAATCAGACTTGTTGCAACCCGTAGTACGTACGGGGCTAGGTATTATAAGTATTAGTATGTGTAGTTTGTATAGTCACGAAGTAAAGATATTCTCTCTCTTCAAAACAAATTAGGTTGCATTAATTGAACTACTTAGGAAACAACTAAGCTAACCAGACTCCTTCTCAGCCAGAAAAAACCCGTAGCAAACTGAAGAAATGGTTTGGTACCCACATTCACCTCTAGATAAAAAACATTGGGGCTTTCTATACGTTCTAGAAGTTTGACTCAATAGACTCTATGATAATAGACCTCCTTTCTATGAAAGTATCGAAAATCCAAATAAGCAAGACTTGTCGTCTAATATGCATCCTTCCAGTATGGAAGACAGAATGGCCAAATGACCCACACATAAATGATAAAAAATAATTTCGAACGGTCTTGTGGGTCTGGATGCACTCAAACATTATCCAAGTTAGTGTTGAACTGACAACAATCTCTCAAATAGATAGACCGAACTCTAGTTCGGATTTCAGGCTATACTGGCTATAACACATACAGTGTGGTCCACTAAGTCTGCAACAAATGGGAAACTTTTTTATCATCGATTTCTCAGAAAATTTTATTCTTGACAAAATTTAGTGCATGTTCCAAAACTATACCAAGTGTACCTGAAATGGCTTTATGACAAACATCATACAGGATAGGCTAAAAAATATTAAGTTCGTTCAAGATTAAAGTACCCTTATTTCAAAAAATATAAAAATATGTTGAGAAAAAAAGTTGCTTAGAATTGAAAGTTATGTTCAGATACGGAGTCATGACCTGCTATTCGAATTTTTTTCTTTTAGAAAATTTTGAATTACCCTCGTATACATATTTTCACTATTTTATTTTAATATGTATTTGAAGTAGCCACAATCAAATCAGTTTGGAGTATTTTTTATCAAATCAAAGTGTATTTGTAAAATTTACTTGGATTTGTATTTTTTAGGTGACCGTCAACTTCATGTTTGTTGCAACGATATTCAACAGAACTTTGGAATAAAACAAATACTCTTTCTAAAGAGGCGAATACTTTACTAACTAAATGTTCATATGAATAAACTGTCAATGAAAGTATAAAATTTCTTTTATTCTGACAACAATACCTCAACTAGAACATATATTGAAAAACAATCCAAAATCTATCGCGGATAGCCATGAACAAAAAACACATATGCCCTAAAACAATACTGTAGTTTGATAGTGTGGCTTCTTAAAACTTGCCTGTGAAACGTTTTCATATTTGTCCTTAATTAAAAATGCCTCGCCCAGTATTATTAACGTTAACTGAAAAGGCAGAATTAGTTTTAATCTGTGGTGATGGTTATAAAACAATGCGCGGAGCTGCAAAAATTTTCAACGAGCGGCATCCAGACAAACAAATTTTCTATTCAAGTGTAAGTAGAATTTTTAAAAATTTGAAACTAGAATATAAACATAATACGGAGCGTACGAAACCTGTATGCACAGAAGAAAACCAGCTTCACGTACTTCAAACAGTTGAAGAAAATCCTAGAATTAGTTATTATACCGGCATGAAAAAACCTCTGTGAAGTGTATTCTCACGAAACATAAGTACCATGCTTACAAACCTACATTCATTTGTACATTTCAAGAAAGAAACTTTGATTTGAGATATGATTTTTCCATGTGGATTAAGAGTGAAATAGAAAGAACAACGAGATTATCATCGATGTATTCTGTTTGGATATGAATCTACGTTTACAACAAGTGAGGTTCTATCATCACAAAATTGCAGATGGTGGTCAGATGTAAACCCAAATTTTATTATTGACAACAAAAATCAATACTATCAGAAAACAAACGTTTGGTTTGGTGAATTAAATGATAATTACTAGGCCCGTTTTTTTTTCGCGAGAATTTGATTGGTGACAGGTACTTGAACTTTTTGGAAACTGAAATAGGAGAGTTTTTGGGTGATATGGTATTAGAAGAACGGCATAAGTTATGGTTCCAACATGACTGATGTCCTGCTCATCCTACTAGAAATGTTTCTCAGTGGCTGAATAGGACATTTCGTAATAAATGGTTAGGACGAAATACCGATCCTCGATGGCCTTTTCTCCAGACCTTACACCTCTAGATTATTTCTTATGGGGATACTTAAAACAAAAAGTCTACAGAGATCGCCGCCTTTATTGTTAGCATTTGTTAGTATTTGTTTTATTCTAGAGTTCTGTTTAATATCGTTGCAACAAACATGAAGTTGACGGTTACCTAAAAACGTACAAATCCAAGTAAATTTTACAAATACACTTGAATTTGATAAAAAATACTCCAAACTGATTCGATTGTGGCTACTTCAAATATATAAAAATCAAAATAGTAAAAATATGTATCATGTAATTCAAAATTTTCTAAAAGAAAAAAAATTCGAATAGCAGGCTATGACTCCGTATCTGAACATAACTTTTAATTCCAAGCAACTTTTCTCTTCAACATATTTCTATATTTTTTGAAATAAGGGTACTTTACTCTTAAACGAACTTTATATTTTTTGGCCTATCCTGTATGGTGTTCGTCATGAAACAATTTCAGGTACACTTGGTATAGTTTTGGAACATGCACCATCTTTCGTCAAGAATAAAATTTTCTGAGAAATCGATAATAAAAAAGTTTCCCATTTGTTGCACTTAGTGGACCACACTGTATAGTTGCATGATTTGTGTTATTGAATGAAAGTCTTCAATCTTCATGATAATATTTTCGATGTCACGAACATTTTCACCAGTAATGGAATGACATCTTTCCAAATTCAAAATATTTATAGACTTTCCACTACTATTAATAATCACCAATAAAGCCAACCCCATACCGTTGAAAACGGCCATCGAGGAAAGTTATAATACCAAAATAGAAATACTTTTTTCTGGCAATGCCTTAAATATAACAAAGCCCAATTCTGAGTGGAACTATAGCACTAGGTGAAGCTTCCGGATAAAGTAAATTCAAAGACATTAGTCTAGTTCGCAAGTTTCAATTGGATGTTTCAACTTCTACGTCGATAAAAGTTTGTTCAAAGGGTAACCAGATGTCTAGGTGATATATTAGTTGTCTGTTTCTTCGACTTGTGCTATTCGTTATTGCTGCTCGTAGAGAGACGAAAAATAATCGACGTTCGAATCGCATTTGCCTAACTCAGAAGATAGGGAGATAGATAAATTAGGCTCATAGTGAATGGATGGAACGTACGGAGAGCACAAAGAGTTTTCTCCGAGATTATTTTTGGTCCATAACAATATCCCTGCAGATTGAAGTGAGAGGAAGATTCATTGGAGGATTTTTCCCAAGGACTTGATATCCTGTGGAGTTTATCGAGGAAGGGATCATTGAAATTATGTTTTTGATAACTTTGGGATATTGCACGACCTGAAAAAATGCCCTCTAGTATGAAGTTGCTTGAATCGACCAGAAGAATAAAATTTGATCTTCAAATGAGTGATAATAATTTATTTCAAATAGTGTCTGGAAGTCATTTCTTTGCATGATCTACATATCTTTGTATGAGATTTTTCGTATCACTGATTGCTTCCTTCCTTTCTTTGGAAGTTTCACACATTTTTTTGTATGGAGATGGAGAAGTAGAAAGCCAAACATTCTTTCCCAAATAGAATGATTTCATTTATTGATATAATTGCAGAAATATGTTATAACTTGTTTGAACATTCGTTCATGATTGTCAGAAATCGTCTTATAATATTTAAATACTAGAAGATGAAATGCTATTCGTGTGTGACATCTAATTCTGATTAACTTTCACTTCCTGTGTATTCATTACTTCAAATGGCTTAGTATTGGGCTGAAAGTGATCCACATATTATGCGTGAATTCCATACACAACATCCCCAAAAGTTAAACGTTTGGTGTGGTATCCTAGGTGACCACATTGTCGGACATTTCTTCATCAACGGAAATTTAAATGGTGAATCATATCTTGATTTACTCAGGGAAGGGGTTGACCCACGTATTACAACAATAATAGAAAATGATGATAACCTTTCCGAAAATTTACTGGTATTTCAACAAGACGGAGCTCCCCCAAACTATGCTATGCCTGTCCGACAATTTTTAAACGAAACATTCCCTGCTCGTTGGATAGGTAGAAGAGGGCAGATGATGGAGGTCACCGGATTTAACACCCCTAGACTTCTTTTTCTGGGGGTATTTAAAATCAAAAGTTTATGCTACCCAACCAGAATCTCTGGATGATTTACGAGGGAGGATAGAAAATGAATGTCGACAATTAAATCCAGCCGTATTAAGCAATGTCAGAGAGGCATTTCAAAATAGATTAGACCATTGTATGGAAGTGAATGGTACTCATTTTGAACACTTATTGTAACTTCATAATAAATAGCACAGTTAAAAAAATTAAAGAGTTTGAACTTTTGTACAACCCATTTTATTACAGGCAAATAAGGTGAAAGTAACAAAATAAGTAAAATTTGCGCTATTAAAAGAAAAATTGTTTATCTCATAAACTAACCACTTCAACCTACAAGTATTATACATTTTTGAAATCAGCTCAAAGAGGAGTATCCAAATTTTACATAAAACATATGAGAAGTAATTAAAAAAAAGGATGATGCTAGGGGTGAGGGGGTGGCTTTTCTAGTAAGTTCAAATGAGCTATAATGCTTGCCCCTTCTAACATAAATTGACGTGTTTTTGGATTTTTCCTAAATACCAGTATTACAAAAGTTATTAAAGGTGGATACTTTTATCTGAAAAGCACTGTATAATGCACTACATAACTGATATGTTACATGGTATGTAATGCTAATATACATTACGTTTTATGTTAAATTTTTGTTTTTCAGGACTAATATGAGCTTTTCAATTTGTATTATGTACTCATGTAATTGGGTCTCATGATCTGTTGGATGTATTTTCTGAATAAATAAATAAATAAATAACGCAGCCACAATATGCTTTCACAATATGGCTTGCTCTAATGCCGTTGTTGCTATAATGCCGATTGCTGTACCGTCCATTTGTTCGTAATCACACATTTATGAATTAAAATTTTCTATTAGATCTGAATTCTCTCAAACCAACAATCCAATTCACAATGGAAAGAGAAACCCAAGTGACTATAGCCTTCTTCGATGTTCTTGTGAACAGACAAGAAGATGGTACATTGGGCCACAGAGGGTAAAGGAAACCAACACACACAGACATGTACCTGAACAAAAACTCTAACCACCAGTCTCAAGAAAAGTGAGGGGTAATCAGAACGTTGATTTAGGGAGCACGATGTATCTGTGAACCTGAAAGTCTTCCTGAAGAATGCCTTCAAAAGGAATGGGTTCAGCGAAGAGGAATTTGAGCAGGCCATACGACCCAGAGAGAACGTCAAAAGTAACCCCAGTTAGGCTGGGGGTACTATCCAAGAGTATATACAGAGGCAACAGAAATTCAAAACCAGAATGATTTCAATAGAAAAGGAAAGGCACCAAATATCATTGAAATCTGGCCACCTGTCTTTGGAGGTAAAAAAAACAAAGTCAGGTAATCCAATTGAGAAAACACCAGCAACGTAGTTGATATGTTGGGAACAACGGGAGTACCAACTCGAACACTGCGACCGCCTTTGATAATGTATACCGCAGTAGTAAACGAAACGTCATGCATAAAACCCTACAGACCATGGCCAAGAAACCCAGAAAATATCTATCTCCGGCCGTGGAAGTTTACATTCTTCGAATGTATAAGTAGATTATCACCAGTGACGTTAAGATCAAACGTTATGATATTCTGTTAGCTACACTATAGTGAAAACCCATGTATAGTTAAACAAGCGTTCAGTGCCTTACATTCAACATTGACTTTTTTCATTTTTTGCTTTGGTTCGTAACTCGCCATTCTGTATTTTCACGAAAGAGTGGAATGAAAAGAGTTTTCAGCGTTATTAATTTCTTCTCAGCTCAAAGGATTACACGAGATTCCAGAATAATTAAATTCTCCTGAATAATATTTCAAAACAAACACAACAATTCCATCAGGCGTACCTTTTCCAAACTACTTTGCCTCAATTATCAACAACCCTAGTCCTTTGCCCTGGAAATATGGAGTTGGCTGGCGTCATTGTCCATGAAATACGAAGCGGGTAGGCGTTAAGGGTGAGTTACTTTCAGCTAAAATGCCAATGAAATCCTTCTTATCATCATAACGTATTTATGTCCATCTGAGTTATTCAGAAAATTTAACGTCATAGTAGAAACATTTTCTGTGAAAATATTAACGTTAACTGTCTGGTAGACAAGAAAAGATTCATGTAAGCTAAACGAAATTGAAAAATTTTTAATTTTTTTTAAATAGCGGGTTCATTTATCAATTTTGCCACTTTTCATTTTATACCTTTTGCGAGACGATCTGTACATGAAGAAACCCGTTTTTCCAATTTTAAATTGTAGATTATAACATACCAATTATTTAAAATTTCTATTTTCATAGATCTGGGAATTCTTCTGAGCAGTCTGCTGCAGTAGTACTACAAATAAATCATAATCAGAATGCTGACACCGATTCAAAGTTCATATTGTTTATTTACTCATGTTACGGTTAGGTGTAGAATTATACTTAGAATGAGTGGGATCTGTGTATATGCCGGGACTGATGAAACAGGTGGTAACATTGCCTGAGTTCTGAACTAAAAGCGGTTATAAGTATGGAGATTGAAATTCACACAGAGTGTCAACTAGAAAACTTCCCACCCTTTATATCTTCCTTTCAGTAAACAATATGAGGAATCGAAAAAACAGGCCAATTCTACTATCATGAAGGACACTCCCGAGGACTATTTGTAGCCCTCGTGGTTCAACCCTCTAGCAGGGGTAGATGTCACTCTTAGAATTCAAAATGGGAAGAGGGGTCAAGTCGCACATCATTTTGATTGGCGTTGAATTCTGTTTCCAATGGTACCCAGAATCGTGTTCTAAACTTACACGTGTAATTAGAATTTGCCTGTTCTGAGATGCATTATTGTATCACCTCTTTTAATAAAAATCGTTTAAAGAGCAGATGGCATCGTTCCAACCCTTGAATGACAGAAATGAATAAAATACGCGCGGCATGTTTCATTTGTTGGTTATTGTCTTTTTACAAAATAAAATTCAATTTGCGAGAAAGACATTTCAAATATGAAATCGATTCACGCTTATCGTCCAATCTCCTCTAAACAGTAATAAAGTTTGTTTTGGAACTCTGTAAAATTACAAAAAAACTTCACTAAGAATTGACTGGCATGGTACTGTATTCGATTTCAACTTCTTCAATATCAGAAGGTTGTGTTTTTATAAACAACTGATTCGGAAAGCCTCCAAAAAAAGAAATCTAAGGATGTTGAATCCGGTGATTTCGGAGGCCATTCAACTGCTTCTTTTCTGCCGGAAATTTCTTGTTCAACCACTGTCGAATGGGAAGAAAATAATGAGGTGGAGCATCGTCCTGCTGGAAATGTAACAGATCCTCCTGCAAAAGTTCATTACCTTTTTGAGTTTCTAGCATGCATTTTCAATGCTTTTCTTAGAGTCTCGCGTGACATTTCCATCTGTTCTGATACTGACCGTAAGAAGCTCGTGGACTCAGCAGCGAATGTTCTCAAAACTTCAATTTGAGCTGCTTTATTTAGTACTCTGGGGTTATTTCTTTTTTATTCATCACTGAACCAGTTTCGTAAAACTTATTCACCAAATCAAGCACATACCGGTGACTTACATTACAATTTGCTTGAAAACAGAAATTTTTTACAGAAGAAGTAGCAAACAAGGACGGCTATCTGTACACTTTCTGCGATGAGAATTAAAGATTCAGCATTCAATAAATACAACTTTACTACCACCTTCGTTTAACTATTAAACCACTTTTATTATTCAAATAGAAAATTTGATCTTTGGATGAGCAAGAAATCTAATTGACTTTTCCAAAGGAGACATTTTTTGTTTCCATATAATATCAGACTTATAGGTAGGAAATGAAACACTCTGAGTGACATGTGACCATTTTGTTCTATGGAAGCTTTTTGTTTTGTCGATTCAATATTGTTGGATCTTCTAGAAATATCAATGGAAACGTTGAACAATCAACGTCCACATGTTGCATTTTTCCCAAGCAATAGAAGTTAAAACAGGAGTACCACAGGAAACAGTTTTGAGACCCATACTATTTTTTGTTTACATTTATAGTATCTCTTCAACCAGTGATTTTGAGGGTCATCTCATATCATACGCGGACGATACAGGACTCATATTCATAGGTAGTAGTTGGAAGGAGGGATCTGAAAAATCAGAAAAGAGAATGAAATATATCTAGATATGGCTTGATTACAACATTCTGAGTCTGATTGTGAAAAAAACTAAACTTATTACATTCACCCTATTGCAGAACGATCAACCTGGAAATAACATAATCCATATACGTGACAGAGACTGTACTAATACAACAAACTGCAATTGTGCTGTTTTAGAAAGAACGAGAATGATTAAGTATCTAAGTATCTGGGAGTTATTTTGGATCGGCAAATGAGATGGGAAGACCACATGAACTATGTTGTAAAACGGCTCAGACTTAACTAAGAAATTTCAGGAATTGAGAAATACTCTGGAGTATAAAAATTTGATCACCACATACCAGTCTCCAGCAGAATTTGTAATAAGATATTATATTGCTGCCTGGGGTGGTACTTTTAACAATTCCCTCAATATCCTCCAACTATCTCAAAAAACAATCTTGAAAATATCATTCAAAACCCCTAAACTGTATTATACCGAATGTCTGTATAAGTAGTACAGGATCCTGCCGCAAAATCACTACGTTCATAGCGCAGTAAATGAAACTAAAATTTTTACATACATTTATGAATAGGAAAATACGTTTATGACAGGTTGCCAGTCAAAAAGTGGCCGTCAATATTTTTAATTGAAAAAAAAAATCAAGCTACTAAGATACTTCATGTAGTAAGAGCCGGGTCAATCCCTCTACGAAACCATTCATCACTTGGAAGGATCGATTGCAGCTTGAGAAATGGTTCTGAAGCAGATTCTGTGAAACTCTTTCATTTATTCTTCAAACTCCAATCTGAATTGTTATTTATATCCTTTTGCTGATATGTGCAGTCTCGGACCGTTTGGACTGACTTGAAGAGTTTAAAATCATCAGCAAAAAGAAGACAATCTATATATTTCAGAACTGACGGTAAATCACTGATGAAAATTATGAACAGAAGTAGACCTAGATCCTTGTGGTACACCTGACCTAGCTGGAAATTTATCTGTAAGTACATTGTAAGTACATAGATGCATATAGATGGAGCTGAAGAAGTTTTACTTCAGTCGTGTGGTTCGAAGCACACTCCCTTTTTTTTAATTAAAAATATTTGAGGCCACATTTTCACTGGCACCCCGTCGTAAATGTATTCTTCTACTCACAAATGTATGTAAAAATCTTAGTTTGGTTAACTAAGCTATGAACGTAGTGATTCGGGATCCTAGACTAAAGGAAACGCAATTACTGAAAACGAGAGAACTCAATATCCAACAATGTTAGCTTGGGTGTACACAAATAATTTTACACTTCAATCAACATAGAAAGAAAAACAAACAAGATTCGTAACTAATTCATCCATAAATATACCAGCATTTAATGAAAGTCACACACAGAGATGTATTTTCTATTATGGTCCGAAATTATTCAATTTTCTGCCAGTTAGCATAAGAAACAATTCCAATCTCGATACAATCAAAAACCCCATCGAAACATTCATTTTAATCAATACCGAACTCTTCCATTTATTCGGCAAGCTCTTCATCATTCCAAATATTCATCAATTCTATAAATTAATCAAAATGTATGTAAGTAGATATACAGTGCATTTCTATAATGTCCCCCCCTCTTTTTATTTTTTGAACAGGTCAACTCAAAAAATCGAAACTTGGGATAATGAAATTAATGCATGAAATACTCTATACTGAAGTGAAATTGACATACAAAACATTCAAGATGGCGACTGGGCGCCAGGTAATAAGGTTGAGATCAGTTCAGAATATACTCGAAATAGTTGCCTTGAACTTCTTGACATATGAACAGCCTATCCGATATTTCACGCCGAACATTTTCGAACACAATAACGTTAATATCTCTACAAATATTTATTATTCTCTGTCGTATATCCGAAATTGGAGCAGGTTCAGTTTCGTACACCTTTTGCTTCAAAAAGCCCCCTAAAAAAGTCCACAGGTGTTAAATCTGGCAAGCGGGCTAGCCATTCTGTAGGACCTTGACGACCAATTCAACGACCGGAAAAAGTAGTATTCAAATAGTTTCTCACTTGCCAGGAGTAATGTGGTGGTGTTTCATGTTGTTGGAATACAATATCCATATCGAATTCATTAGGATTCGCTTTGACGATTTCAGTGATGAGAGGATCAACAGTAGTTTACAGCATATTCAAATACAGTTCTCCTGTTGAATTTTGATCAATAAATAGAGGTTCTATAATATGGTTTCCCAATATTCCTGCTCAAACGTTATTTTTTTCTGGATATTGGGTATGTGTTCCTCTAAAAACGTGAGGGTTGGTGTCACTCCAATTCTTTATAGACAAAAAATAAGTTAACAAACCTCATCGGGTTGTTGAAATTGCCATATGACAGATAAAAAGGAATATTTCTAGAAGTATCGATAATAATGTGTTTGTCGTCAGGAAATTATTAAATGTTCCACCATTTTGCACTCGTTGAAGATATTGACTTCATTTTCTAGGGTTGTGAAGTATTTGTCAGCAGCTTCAAAATGGTGTGTCATAAGACCCCCCTTTCTATTTATTTTTTTTTCCCCAGATGGCGCCCAGTCGCCATCTTGAAAGTTTCATCTGTCAATTCCACTTCAAAATATAGTATTCATGCATTAATTTCATTATACCAAATCTCAATCTTTTGAGGAATCAGGAAAATACATTAGAGTCTCACGATGTTCAACTACGTATGAAAAATGTGAATAAAAAATATCTGCATGTGGCCTATTGAAATTTTCAAATAGCTTTTAAATGTAGTAACTGCGTCACAGTTTTTCCGTTTTTTTGTTGGAAGCCATTAAATTCCGTTATAACGCATAAATTCGACATAAAGTTCTCCAGTTTTTAATAAACTTTTCCATGAAATTAATTATTAAATTGCCGTAGCTCGTTTTTAGGACCGTCCCCATAAAAATCAATAGCAGCTTAACGAATAAATGTTTCATTTTATGGATCGGTCGATTTATAAGTTCTGGGGGTGTAGAACGTGATATTTTCCAAAGGGTTGAATGTTGTCGAATTCATTTTTTAGGATTTAGAATATTTTAGATAATTCATTCAATTTATTTTCCTGTGATATCAAACAATCAGAATATTGAGATGATCATGAGATGAATGAGCGACCACCCAGGGTTGAACTAGCCCTTCATTTCAATATATCGGCAGGGCATTATAAAATAGCGTTGCTTGTGATATTTGTGTGTACCTACTCCTCTCCATTGCAAAATTCTGGTCCATAATGTGATAATTTAATATGATGAAAAATCACATATTGAACAAATTGAAAGGGTATATCTTTAGTCTATTTTTTTAAAAATGTGGGAATGATCCAAAGAAAGAAGGGAAGCAATAAAATTCCGAAATTAACTCTATACAAAGATGTGTAGATCATGCAAAGAAGTAACTTTCAAACACAAACTGGAAGAAGAGGTCCTTTCGAAAGAGCTATTTTCATTTAAACATTGAATTACACGAAAGAAAAATACTTTTCAAACAAATAATTTTATGTGAACGCTGAATTATATGAAAAACATTTCATATAATCAATCGAATCAGATATCATTCACAGGATGCCTACATGATATATTCATTGGAAAAAGTGAAATTGCCCCTACATGGAACACTGTCATCCTTACTGGTAGACACCTGGATGTTTTACCGTAAGACACTTGCCTTAATGACAGTACCAAATTTGGATAACATAAGAAAAAACTCTCTTTCGTTCATAAAATTATGACTTTTTGTCACGGAATGAGTTGAATCCATCCACCCATGTCATCGATGATAGAACGTAAATAACATTCACTCGCTTATGTGATTAAATATCATCCAAAGGAATCTTGTTTAAATTAAAAGGGTATCTGTATCTGTAGAGTAGGGAGGGTGAGTATAGGCCCACAGCACTTAACCCACATGTGACCCATTGTACATCCCTTCGAAGAGTTGTTCTCCTAGGTTATCGTCCATCCTGTTCTTTTCAGGAAGTTGGACAAGTCACTAGGAGACATTTTCTTTATATCGGCAGGTGTAGGCCAAGACTCGCCGAACACACTCTCTTATAGACGATAACTCCAGGCACTCGCATAGGACATGCCTGACAGTTTCCTCTTCTTGTTCACATATCCTGCATAAAGGTGTGTCCACTAGCCCCATATTATGAAGGTGTTTCCTTAGTAAAGACATTCTACTGATAAGCGTAGGTTTTTCCTGGTCATCGCCAGATATTTCTTCGGCGTCAGCTTCCCAGGATCATGCAGGGTGAACCTGGCAAAACTGCATCCTTTGATTCCATTACATCTCTTTAGGGATTGAGCATGTGTGTGGCGTTTGGCTAGTTCAGCAATTCAGGTCGTAGGTGTCGCTGGGTCCTAAAATTTTCAGTTTAGCCACTTCTTTGACTGAAGAGTCGGCAATGCGATTACCTTTACTCCTGTCGTGCCTTTTAACCCACCTCAGGATGATTTTATCATCTAGCCCTGAGGTAACACGTTGTCCTTTCAAGGCTAATAGGGCTTCTCTACTATCAGTGCATATTGTTATGTTTTTGCCAGAAATTCCTTTTCAGGTTATTTATTTTGTGGCGATTGAAATACCAGCCAGTTCTGTTTGAACCACGCTGGTATTTTTTCCCATTCCCCACTTAATCCTAAGGATTAGTGACCTGGAGTAAAGTCCACATCCTGAGCCTTCTTTGATTTTTGAGCCGACTTGAAACGGTATATTTTTAAGTTTAATATTGCCTCCTTGTTTCTATCATGTGGTGGAGTTCCATAACTACAATACCAGAAATAAAAATCTGCTAAGAGAACCAAAACATCATCTAAGCAAGTCAGCCAGAAACTCTGTTGATATTAGGATATACAGTGCGGTCCATATGTATGGAATAAATTCATTTTCAACGTTATTATGTACTATGTGAAAAAAAACTGAAACAGGTCTATTTTTATTATTGAATTGACAATTTACAGTATGAAAATATTATCCTCCTCCAGCACCCCTTCTGAATTATAAGCACCCCCTCGAAAATTTTAAATAGCAAAGGGAGTCGTGTGGCACCTTGTTGGAAAGGGATTTCAGTCCTCTGTTCAGAAATATGAAGTTTTTTAAGTTTGGTGCAATCATAACAGAGAAAATTAATTTTTACAATTGAATTAAATGTTCAAAATAACCACGATTATTCACTTCTTGACAATAACCTGATCTATTTAACAGACCATCCCTGTAACACGCTCCTTACTAACCTTGAATCCTGGAAAAAATCTTTGAAGATACTGAAATATTAGACAAAAAGCCAAATAAACATTTGATATGAATCTAGTAGGCTGCTGTCATTTAGATATTCAAAGTTACTAAAAGACGTCAGTATAATATTTGTGGACGTATTAAATTCAATTATGACTCATTTGTCCAAAACTCAAAGAATAGACATTTTGATTATGATGGGTTGTGGTAATAAAACAAGAACTCAAAAGGAGGTTTGTGAAATTTTTAATAATAAATACCCTAGTCAACACGTGCCGCAGTCTACAGTTAGCAAAATTGGAAAAAAAGTTTCGTGAAACTGGACATGTAAAAAATATTGGAAAACCAGGTAGAAATGTTCAACTTACTGATGAAAAAAAGTTGGATTTACTTCTAAAGATTGAGGAAAATCTGCATAAGACAACTCGAGAACTCGCCGCCGACAATGATGTAATTAAATCATCTATTTTGAGAGTTTTGCATAAAGAAAAATACCACCCTTACACAGTTCAGTTGGTTCAGGAGTTGAATGAAGATGATCCTGATAGAAGGCAAGAATTCTGTGAATTGATGATGGACAGAATGAACGCAGATTTGCAGTTCATAAACAAAATAGTGTTTTCTGATGAAGCGACGTTTCATTTAAACGGAACAGTTAACAGACAGAACTGCAGATATTGGAGCAGAGAAAATCCTCACTGAATGTGTGCGACTCACAATCGATATCCTAAAAAAGTTAACGTTTGGGCCGGTATCATTAACAATAAAATTATTGGCTCTTATTTTTTTGAGGACACTGTTGATGGTGAGGTTTATCTAGATTTTTTCATTAACTTTTTAGTGCCTATATTACAAATACATTTTCCTGATATTAATCATCCAAATGAGATTGATCTATTCACTACCAACAAGACGGAGCTCCACCGCATTTTGCACGTACAGTTAGAAATTATTTAAACGAGGTTTTTCCCAATAGGTGGATTGGAAGACGTGGAACGATCGAGTGGCCGGCTTGATCCCCCGATTTGACTTCTCTCGATTACTTCTTATGTGGTTATTTAAAATCTGAAGTATATTATAATAGACCAAACAATATTGCTGATTTAAAAGAAACGGAAGAAATTAACAAAATAACCCCCGAAGTCATACAAAATGTTGTACGAGAATTCCAAAATCGCCTTGATTTTTGTCAAGAAGTTAATGGTGGTCATTTTGAACATTTAATTTAATTGTAAAGTACATTGAAAAATACATTCTAAATATTATGTGACATTATTATCTTCATTCTACGTGAAGTTTTATGATATCTAGAGACATTATCAAAATTTTACATCCTAAAAATCAATTTTCTCATTTATGATTGCACCAAACTCAAAAAACTTCATATTGCTGAACAGAGAACTAAAATCCCTTTCCAACAATGTGCCACACGACCCCCTCTGCCATTTAAAATTTTCGAGGGAGTGTTTATAATTCAGAAGGGGTGCTGGAGGGGGATAATATTTTCATACTGTAAATTGTCAATTTGTGAATAAAAATCGACCTGTTTCAGGTTTTTTTTCACATGGTACATAATAACGCTAAAAATGAATTTATTCCATACATATGGACCGCACTGTATAATATATTAACATACAAAAATAATTTTCTTCTATTCCGTTTGTATTCCAAATATTCGTAAGGGAATCGAATCAGATATCATTCACAGATATCCCATATCAAAATAATGCATTGACTGATAACGTCTCATAAAAATAATATGAACTGAGCGATTTTAAATCACTGCAAATCGCTCGTTTTCATTGCAATACATTAGTGGAAACGGTCGGCCGTTTACATAATTTGTCGATCCTAGTTTTAATTAAGCGCCTTCACAAACGCTTTCTACTGCTGTTATTGGCGTGATGACGTTGTTTCCTAACACTGCGTAGCTTGATGAAATTTCCATTTCGTTGAGTGTCTGCATTGAGGTTTTCTTGGACCATGTCAAGGAGGTATCGAGAAACTACTAGACAGGTTTTTTTTTTTATAGGAATTTGATAATACTCAAGGAGAACATTAAATATATTCGAATGGTTTTTTTTCAGCTTCTATCGATGTCTATCCTTCTGAGTAGACTTATGTTTTGGTTGAACTGTGTAAAAATGAAATTATTTTATACGGTGATAATCTATCGTTCACATGGTTATGAACTAAAAAATTTCAATGATAATATACAGAGTGTCCCATATAAAACTTCTCAGCGGGCAAATATCTGGGAAATGAAAGAGAATATTCATATTCTGTGAAAGCAGATGATTTTGATGTCAGAGAAATATCTCATTTACGTAGAGATCCAGCACTAGGCATCATCCGTTAGGGCGTCGGGACACTGTTGCCAATTTTTTGAAATGGTAACCCAAATATTTCAATTGGTTATTGGATTCTGCATCAAATTCTGAATTTACCCATATAACACACTTGAATACTGATGAGCAATTTTATTGCATATTACAAAGAAATGTCAGAAAACCTGTCAGGTTTGACGAAAGTATATTCACTTTTGTGTTGGTTTTTCGAAAAATTGATAAATGGTTCAATTTTCAAATACAGAGAAGTTGGATATGATATATATTTACAGCGAAGCCAGAAGGGATTCAAAAGAAGCAGTGAGAATATACACTTATCTATATCTTGACAGAAAATTACCGTCAGACGAAATTTTGGCTAGCTTAGCCAAATATGTGGCACAAAATGGATTTTTCAATGAACGGAAGCTAAAAAAACCAAAAACGTCTATAGATGAGGTGGGTAGGTGGATTTAGGTTGTGCGCTGTCAAATGCTTCTTCAATATTTCTCGATATTGAAGGAGCATTTGACAATGCACTACCCAAATCTATAGGATCGCCTCTGGCTAGGAAAGGTATAGAATCGATCATTACTGAATGGATCTCTGCCATGCTGCTGAACAGAATTGCAACTACGACTCTTCAAGGCAAAGCCATTAGGTTCAGGGTCACCAGGGGCTGCCCTCAAGGTGGAGTACTATCTCCCCTTCTGTGGTCGTTCCTGATGGATAGTCTGCTTGATGCTCTCAACAGAAAAAAAGTAGATCTGCAAGCTCATTCAGATGACTTTGTCATCTTGGAAAGGTCCACGTCGGGAAGGGTAGCTTGCAATATCCTCCAAAGCACGTTGGACGTTGTTCACAGTTGGTGCTTCAGGAAGCAGATGTCTGTCAACCCCAGCCAAAACTGTGTTAATCCCCTTCACCAAGAGAAAGGAAATTGGACGATCTAACGCCACTTTCCCTCAATGGTAAGGTCATTCCATTTGGAATGGAGGTGAAATATCTTGGCATTGTCCTTGATGAAAAACTCACCTGGAACGCTCACTTGGAAAAAATTTACACAAAGCCAGACTGTCTTTATGGACATGTCGAAGAATTTGTCGTTAAACTTGGGGTTTAGGTCCCAAACAAATCCATTGGATTTATGTGATGATTGTTAGACCAATAATCACTTAGGGAGCTATTGCCTGGTGGCCGAAGGCTTAACAAAAACGGCCCAGGCGAAGCTCTCTGGCTTACACAGACAGGCTTGTATGGACATCAATGGTGTCATCAGTACCACACCGTCAGCGGCCATGGAGATTCTTCTAGATCTACCTCCTCTCCACATTTTTTTGGAGAGACAGGCTAGTTGGAATGCATATAGACTTGTGCACATTGCCAACTGCACAAATCAATTCAATGCAGAATGCAATAGACTGTTGGTTGTCACTGAAAATCAGAGCATTCTGGAAATTACCTCTGACTTTATGCCTCTAACTGTCAACTACGAACTGCCTTATGAATTACTATTCCTGAGTAGAGAGGACTGGATCCTCCGTGAGAGCGAAATATTAAGAGCAGCTAGTTGTTGGTTCACAGATGGATCGAAAACACCTTTCGATTCTGGTGCGGGAATTTTCAGTCGCAGACCCAGAGATATCAACCTGCCTAGGAACCTATGCAATATATTTCAAGCGAGAATTTACGCTATTTAATTGTGTGGAGAGATTGAAAGAATCCAACATCATACAAAAGTCAATAAAACTATTCTCGGACAGTCAATCGGCTTTGGAAGCTCTTGGTTCCTACCGAGCAACGTCTAAATTGGTAGCAAATTGCCAAAAACGACTCTCCTCGATAAGAAAATTCAACAGATTGTCTCAGGTCTGGATCTGTACTGGCAGGTACTGGCAGGCAACGAGGCTGCTGACTCCCTTGCAAAGGAGGGTGCTGCAAGCAGCTTCATCAGACCAGAACCTGTCATTGGCATCGCCTAGGCCTCGCTAAACATTGAACATCTGGATAGCAAGAAGATTTATGAATTTCTGGCAGAATCTTCCATGATTGGCTCACTTCAAGGCGTTAATTCACCTTTCGAAGCTTGATACCAAACAGTTGTTGGACTACAGTAGGGATAAACTACGATGTCTAACAGGTCTTCACTGTCACTTGAATCATCATATGCAGAGACTCGGACTGTGGGAAGACAGTGTGTGTCGCCTCTGTTTGGAAAACGATGGAACAGTAGAATACATACTTTGTGCCTGCTCCGCTGGGGACTGAAACAGGTTTTTAGAGTTCGGCAGAGCCGTACTCTTACCATCTGACCTGAAAGACCACTCACCATACAAACTAATCGGCTTCGTTAAGAAGCTGGGTTCATTTGGTCGAGTGTGAATAGGTGTGAGCCATAAAAAACCCTTGCGGGTTGCAGTGGAGGGTCGAATAGTCCTACTCACCCTGGACCTGACCTAACCTAACAGATGCTGACACGCAGTTTCCATCTCACCATATTAAAAAATGGGACAGACTACCAACGGCACCAGAGGAGATACCACCGTTCACAATGGATGAACTCATGGAAACCAACAAAAGACTAAAAGAGAAAAAAGCTCCGGTCCGGATAAACTCCCAGCGGAAGTCATCAAAGTTGTCGTTGAGGCACACCCGGAACAATGTCTGAGGATAATGAACCTATTATTAACAAAATGACAATTCCCCAAAGAATGGAAGATAGCCAGACTCGTTCTTATCGAAGCATCTGATCGAGGCGAGACTCTTGAAAGAAATGGAAAATAAAGAAGATCTAAATGAAAATCAGTTCGGTTTCCGAAAAGGTAGGTCAACAACAGATGTACTGGCGAAGGTACAAAACATCGCAGACCAAGCAAACGAAAGGACTGGCAGGAAAAAGGATGTGTTATGGGAAGGGATCTTGATCTAAATCAAAAGAAGAGATGTACCTGCATACCTATACAATATGATTGCCAGCTACTTTGAAGAGAGGAAGTTAATAGTAGGATACAAGGGAAAAATGAACATCACCTGTGGTGTTTCACTAGGCTCCGTAGTTGGTCCCACATTGTGGAACATATACTATGATGGGGTACTGAATCTGAAGGTTCCTAGGGAAGTTAACCTAATAGGCTACGAAGATGACCTAGCCGTAGTGGTGGTTGGGAAAAATGAAGAAAGTCTGGTAAGAACTCCCAATAGAACTGTGAAGGATATAGTCGAGTGGATGACAGCGAAACAACTCAAGGTTGCCCCCCAGAAGTCAGAGGTAGTACTGCTGGCAGCAGGCAGAAAACTGAAAAGTATTACAATTGAATTGGAGGAAACGAATATCCGTAGCCAAGAATTCATTAAATACCTGGGAATCCACATGGATCGAAATATGAAAATGGGAGCTCATGTTACAAAAATTGCAGAAAAAGCGAGAAAAGCCATAAGCAGGATAATGCCCAACGTTGGGGGTCCTCGAGAAGGTAGCAGAAGAATTCTATGCTATATGGCGCAACGATTTGGAAAAGAGCCCTGGAAAAATAGGTATACAGGAATATATTACTCAGTGTTCAACGGAAAGCAGCCATTAAAATGTGTGTGCATATAAAACAACATCAACTAAAGCGCTGCTGATGACTGCAAGATCTGCTGGCGGAAGAGAGAACAGTGGTACAAAACAACGTATCAAAAGGGTTAGCAAGGTTACAAATTATGAAAAAATGGCAACAATTTCGGGAGACAGACGATGGAATGGCCAACTGGACATGAATACTGATAAGCGACATAGAACCATGAAAGAACAGAAAATGGGGCGAAGTGAATTACTTTCTCACACAAGTACTAACGGGGCATGGGCGTATCTGTTCAGGTTCAGAGTGAGTGACACAGAAGAGTGCAAGTATTGCGATAGAAGATACAATCTCTGAATGCATACGTTGGGAAGAACAGAGACGAACCGCAGAAATGACGACTGACGACAGGAGAATTGACACCGGAAAACATGATAGGGAAGATGCTCAAACGTATAGCAAACTGGAAAGCCGTTAGTAAACTCTCCAAGACCATCCAGACAAAGAAAAGAAAAAAACTGGATGAATAATAATGGAGTACTGAAGAAAAAGGAAGAGCCCTGAACCATCACTATAGTCTGCTATTCCGAAGTGATGCCCGTGGGCGGTTCCAGAGTAGCCACTCATGAGTGGTTTTTTAGTCGGTAAAAATCCGACACTATCTGGTCACAGCGACCAGGTGTCTTTCGAAGATTTTTCCACTCGCCGAAAAAAAAAAACTCAACAGATGAGAATCACACTTTTCATAAACTACACCTCACGATTTGATCTCCACAAATTTTATTTGAAAAGTATATCACACGTTTCGCTAACACAGTAGCTTTTTCAACAGTGATTTGAATACTCACTGTTGATTGCAGAGGTGCAGAAAATAAGAGAACTCAATGTATCTCTCAGGAATATACCTTTTCTAAAAGTGAATTTCTCTGTTTGCTGAAATGAATCCTCCAAAGCATTATCAGTTGGCATCTCACTATGCCGCAACGCATGCGAGCAAATGCAAGATATACTTATTGTTAAGTTTCTCAAAATCAGCACAGATATCGATTAATTTGAGATTTTCAATTATAGTTGCTACATACCGTCTATATAACAGAATGATAACAACGTCACACAGTTCAGAGTAAACGTAAATTGAGAATTCATCAATCTCGTGTAGACCAGTGCTAAATGCACAGATGTCTATTCGCAAAAAACGCGGAATCTATACATATCTGATGTTACTGTGCTACATACCTCATCATTATTCATGACATGTTAGTAGTAGTGTCTTTGGAATATTTACAAAGTAGCATCCCAAACTCTTTTGATTCTATGCCCGAAGTTATTTCATTCGCGGTATTTTTTGAACTTGGCCCATTATTCAGAAGATCAATTCTGCTGATTAATGAACACTCATCCACAATGGATCTGACTACTACAGAACATCTCAATGGATTCGTAGAGGTCAATTCATTTATGAAACTCTTCATTTCGAAACTGATATCTCTTGTTCCTAGAGATATCAGTTTTTCCATGAACACTTCAGAATATGTCAATCTCTTTTGGAAGATAGACTATCTGTAATATAATCTGAATACATTATTCACAGGTAATTTCAAGAATGTTACCTTTGGAAATATATATCATCTTCAATATTCTCATCCCAAGTAGAAACCATTGATTCCACTCTATCCTGCGTATGTAAGTTCGAGTCCTGCACACCGTTAAGAATCACGAATAACTCAGAACCCCACAACTTCCCTTCATCACTGATGAACCGAGCTAGCATAATAAGCGTTATTGTTCACGAGTTACCGCGTTTCATTCTTCTACATTGTGACAATTTTAGTTTCCAACCTCCGAAACAATGGCGAGGAAAACGAGTGAAAAATAGTCGCACGGATATTGTTTAGAAAATCAGCACCGTTCCACAAAAGGCTTCTAAATTACCTTCGTAAATTTGAGATTGTACGATAAAAGCGACGCCTAATTTAAATGTTGGGAGTTACATATTTTTTGCCGTCGATAAGTATTCCCCACAATGAATATTCATCGCTCGGGAAAATAACAATGTTCACACGCGAAGGCGGATTTCGAGAGTTTATCGGTTCATGGCATAGTCAGCGATACCAATATAATGACAACTTACAAAAGACACAATATAACCCACCGTTAATATCAAACAAAAACTTTTTCGAAAAGTGACGGTTAGAGATAATGTTGTGAAAGCTCACAGCTTGCTTTGAAGCAAATTTTTCAATGAAAAAGTTTGCCACAACAGAAATTGATAAGCTACCCACTGTGGTGTCATATATTTATTCATAAATGACATCATGCCACTGGAAATACATCGATACGATGTCTGCTGGGTATACTTTCACCAATTCGCTATATGTATAATGTCTTTGACTGGAACCGTCATATACAAAAACACAACGTCAAAGCTCACTGGAATGTCTTCTGGACTTGAACTCATATCTTTCATCTTCTCCATAAAATGTATTCTCTCTGATGTATAGGTAGCAGATGTGGAGTTGGGACATACCAAAGGAAACGAAAAGCCACGACAAAAAATTCAGTTCAGTGGACCTGATGCATTTGTGATTTTCATTTTTCGGAGAATATTTATCTCTTCATCAAAAATAACATGAATTTTAATTTTTCTCAAAAAATATTTCTTTATTCATCAATTTTTATTATGTCCCCTTCAATGAACTCGAAACAGTTGTGATATGCACTTTTTGGTATGTCCTTGAGCTGTCTAAGCGACTCGATTTTGATCTCCCCAATCGTCACAAAACACCATCCTTTCATGGATCTCTTCAATCTTGGTAACAGAAAAAAAGTCGATGGGGGTCAAATCTAGTGAATACAGTGGCTGATGCATGATAAAGGTGTTGTTTCCGGTCAAAAAATCATGAACAAGCAACGAAAAGTGACCAGATGAATTATCGTAATGCAAGATAACACTTCTTTTTGAGCGTACAATCATGTGGAAAAAAATCCTGATGCACTACGCCACGGTAATTGGAAAAAACAGAGAGCGAAACCTTGACATTTGATCGAACTTGACGTGCAATTTTTGTTTTTGGCTATTCCTTTCCATTGGGACGAGGCGAGCGTCGTCGTCTGTGAAGGGCTTGTACCACTTATGAGGATGGCGGGTTGGCTGTCCTTATTCATTTTTTACTGCCTGAACCACTGTACAAGCAGTTTTCGGCGAGTGCATTGGCTTGCGATGTGGGGGTTGAGCAAACCGGCCATCGGATGCCTGCTTCCACGTAGCGCCGCTGGATACGGGAATGACAGAATCACTTGTGGTTCTGTTATTCCCTAACTGAATGGCACCCAATGATGGCATAATCCTAAGGTGTGTGTTTTCGTGCCGAGAGGATGAATGACACTGAGCCTATCAGCTGTCTCTACGGAACCTTCGAGATACCGGGTGCCCTCTCGTCGTAGCATCGCCTTGTCACGATAATGCGGGGCTCTGCTGTGATTGACCTTCTTTCCCTAGCTACTCGTGGGACTTTTATGAACAGAGTAAACTCAAAAAATTATTTCTGACGCTAAGTCTATAGAGGAGATGGATGTCGAGCTTACGACTCCAACTAACCTCCCTGTAAACTTAAATCAGAAGCGAGTCTACAGAGGAGATGGATCTCGAGTTTACGACTCCAACTGACCTCCCTGTAAATTTAGTTCAGGAGCGAGTCTACAGGGAAGATGGATGTCGAGTTTACGACTCCAGCTGATCTTCCTGTAAAATTTATTCCTCTACAGAGGAGATGGATGTCGAGTTTACGACTCCAATTGACCTCCCTGTAAATTTAGTTCAGGAGCGAGTCTACAGAGGAGATGGATGTCGAGTTTACGACTCCAACGGACCTCCCTGTAAATTTAGTTCAGGAGCGAGTCTACAGAGGAGATGGATGGCGAGTTTACGACTCCAACTGACCTCCCTGTAAATTTAGTTCAGGAGCGAGTCTACAGAGGAGATGGATGTCGAGTTTACGACTCCAACGGACCTCCCTGTGAATTAATCCAGGAGCGAGTCTACAGATGGATGTCGAGTTTACGACTCCAAATGACCTCCCTGTAAATTTAGTTCAGGAGCGAGTCTACAGAGGAGATGGTTGTCGAGTTTACGACTCCAACTGACCTCCCTGTGAATTTATTTCATGAGCGAGTCTCAAGAGGAGATGGATGTCGAGTCTACGGCTCCAACGGGCCCCCCTGTGAATTTAGTTCAGGAACTAGTCTACAGAGGAGATGTATGTCGAGTTTATGACTCCAACTGTCCTCCCTGTAAATTCAGTTCAGGAGCAAGTCTACAGAGAAGATGGATGTCGAGTTTACGACTCCAATTGACCTCCCTGTAGATTTAGTTCAGGAGCGAGAGCTGCAGCGTACGCCGAATCTGTCTAAGGTGGGGGAACTAACTCCCCATGAGCAGGTTAGCAAACGTTTGCGCTCAAGTGAGGTTTCACCAAAACCAGAGGCGAAAAAGCCTTGAACGGCTGAATCTGAAGCATCGTCAGGTGTAGCTGACGTGCAAAAAACCCTCATATGGGTAGCCTCGTGGGTATCGAGGCGGGAATCTTGCATTGACTATCCGACTACCTCATTAACAGAGCATATGCTTAGTGCCTGCTCCGCTGGGGACCGTATCAGGTCTTTAGAGTTCGGCAGAGCCGTACTCTCACCATCTGATCTGAAATACCACTCACCATATAAACTAATCGGCTTTGTTAAGAAGCTGGGTTTGTTTGGCCGAGTGAGAATAGGTGTGAGCCGCAATAAACCCTTGCGGGTTGCGGTGGAGGGTCGAATAGACCCACTCACTTTGGACCTAACCTAACTACTTGTAAACATTTGTCTGACTCAAAACTACTATCACCATATGCTACTGTCAACATTTCAAATGTTTATGAGAACTCAAGTTCATTTTGTACAAAAAATTTTATGCAAATTCTACGATCCATTTTTTTCGATAGCAGAAAATTGCCGAACACGCAAAACACCAACAAACTAAACATGCTAAACAGCTGAGACTGTAAACATATGTTCAAGACAAGTGTATCAACGTAAAAAAATCCCTAATCAAATGTATGTAGCTCGAAAAATTTTAACATTCAACCCATTTTTTCAACAGACCTCGTAAACCTTATATGATCAATTGCGGTTTCGAGCAAAATGGTATTCGTGAGAATCAAAGTAAGTATATCGTGAAACGAATGACACGCACAGTAGCACAACGTATAATAGTCTAGTTTGCTATAACGTGTAGATATTTCGTATATTTTCTTGTTGCTACTCTTGGAGCTTTTTTTGTGTGGCTGTGAAAACAGGAGTGATTTGTTTTTTATTTTAACGACAGCTGTTTTGTTGCAATATAATTCCTTTCTAATTCCATCAATTATTGATTTTCGCCTTAATTGCAGTCGATTTCTTTTTTGTTTTTGTATTTTTCGTTACTTTTTGTTCGATTTGGGATGTTCTTATTGATCCAATGAACAGAAACCGAAAGAGAGGGGTAAATGTCCAAAATGCAAAATGAAAAATTCATTTTTCTTCACACCTGGCGCCATCTTGAAAGGTTTGTTGGGATTTCTGTCTACATTATCGAAAAGATTCATACATTTTCTAATCTTCTTGGTGGAAAAGATGCCAGATTCTTTCGAGAAGTCGATTACCATTCCTGTCTTCAAAACGGACAGTTAATCATTGGTATAGTCAAAGTTAACGAAATTGTGCACTCATTAAGTTGGCGGCACTCTCAATGGCCAAAATAACCAATAATTGGATAATTTTTACCAACCGAGTTTTATGAATGGCTGAAGAGTCATAAAATTTAATTTGAAGTCATGTTACGGTGACGAATAGAAATCGGGAATGCGGGGATGGTAATCGCCATCGTGTTCAGTTCAGAAACTGATCGCGATTTGAGTGTTGAAATTCAATATTGGTGCAGTTATAATTATTTAAAATTTTTGTTATCTGTTGAAAATGTGGCGTCCTTGGACAAGTACTAATATTGATAACGAGTGTGATAACAACGCAGATTTTTTCTATTGTAGTGATTTCAATAGCGATGGTGAACAATGCAAAAAAGAGATACCAGTGAATAAGATTCGTATGCATTTGAATATTAAAATACAGAGAGTACGACACAGTTACGAAAAGGTGGACTGATGGTTCGAAAATGTGTATGCCTAACATGCCTGCAAACAAAGGATCGCGACTATCATTGCGCATTGCGGAGGAAGTAAAGGATGAGTTCCGAATTCTTTGAAATTATGTGAGGAAAAACTTGAGGACTGCATTGTTGACTATCATAAGAAAATGGAAGCTGATATTTTCGAGAAATGGTTTGAAAACACATTGATCCCAAATTTGGATGCGAATAGTGTAATAGTTCTTGACAACTCTTCCTATCATTCGTGACAGCTCATCAAAGTACCGAATAAAAATTGGGTACCTACGCCTAACATGCCTGCAAACAAAATTTGATAAGAAAGTAATAGAGCTGATTAAATAAGAAGTATCTAATATTACCAATGAAGACTGGCAGAAAAGGATTGAAAAAGTAATTTTAGTATATATATATATATATATATATATATATATATATATATATATACATATATATATATATATATATATATATATATATATATATATATACATATATATATATATATATATATATATATATATATATATATATATATATATACAGTGTGATAACACTAACACTGTATATATATATATATATATATATATATATATATATATATATATATATATATATATATATATATATATGTGATATATATGTGTGATAACACTAACACTGTATATATATATATATATATATATATATATATATATATATATATATATATATATATATATATATATATATATATATATGATATACAGGGTCCTGCAACAGTGGCGCGGTGTTCCATATCTCTATATAGGAAGCAGATAGGAATCTAATTTTCTATAATATTACCTTATTGCTCGAGCTCGATAAAATAAAAATATTGGCGGTCACACAGGGTGTTCGATTTTTTCTGGGCGGATCCCAACTGTGTCTTTTTAAATGGCAACCTATATTTTTTATCGCTTTTTCGGTTTCTTCATAGAAAATAAAATAAACTTTATGTATATCTGCACTTCGAAAACATTGACGGTTTTCGAGATATCTAGCATGACAGGTTTTTTTTTCCAATATTCGTCACTCAGAATATTTGAAATTATAAAGTGGTGCCAAGTCCAGTTGAAATTTTTTTTTGGTCGAATATTCTACATTGGTAACTCTCTCAAACGATATATCTGAAATCGACCTGTGATATACAGGGTATGAAAAACCGCTTGCCAAATATTGTAAATGAAAATTTGCAAAATTTTCCTTATATTAAATGGAACACCCTGTATATTATTGATCCATAAGAAGCACCAACGAAACCTCTACAAATTTCATTAAGTATTCCCTATGGCTAAGTTCAATAGTTTTTCTTAAATGAGCATTTCTTTCGAAAAATGGTCATTTTTTCAAAGCGAAATCCATTTGACGACTGATAAGAATATACAAAAAATACCCTTTCCTTAAAATATCGCCCATTCCTAAAATTACCTGTTGCTAGATAAACAAGTTGCGAATTACACCACAAAATGGACGTTCTTGAATAGTTACAATAATTTCAAAAATCTCGGAATTTATGCCATATTCTTTCGGTCTAAAACAACCTTTCAGCGAATGAAATATTTATTGGAAATCAAGTAGTCTGGCAAATGACAGAACAAAATATTTGGCTGCAAATGAATATTGAAATTTTTAGTCAATCGTGAAGTTGAACTGTCGGTATAATTTCATCAGAATGTTGTTATCAAAAAGTGATTTGATTGATATGATTTTCATATTAGGTGAATCAGACAGGAATTGTTTATTGGCAAGTAGAATTTATTCTCAACGGTATCCAGATAGAAGGCATCCAGATGAAAGATCTTTCCGAAAGGTCTAGGGACGATTCGTTGAAACTGGATTTTGACTGTATCCCCAACATTATTCCGTATTTCTCCTTAACTAGTCAGTCAAGACTACCCACCGCTTTATATATATATATATATATATATATATATATATATATATATATATATATATATATATATATATATATATATATATATATATATATATATATGTATATATATATATATACCTTGGAGTTATTTGGGATAGCAGCGAAGCGCAAGTGTACTCTTATAACATTATATTTCCAATATTTCAACAATGGTTATTGTCATCATCAGGGAGCTAATATGATAGATTTTGAAGATAGATTTATAGACGAAAATTGGAATTCCTTCAAAGACAACTCATTTGACATTACTTAAATTCATTTATCAACTTATTAACAAAAATTATACAACAAAACTCTTTCTTCAGGAGGCAACAATATATATATATATATATATATATATATATATATATATATATATATATATATATATATATATCTCAGTAAAAAAATCAAAAATCAAACTCAGCTCTACTTTGCCAAGCTTTCGCTTCTATTGGGAAGCTTCTTCAGGGCAGTAAAAATGAGTGAAAAACAATTAATTGAACATATGAATTGACGAAAAAGTTAAACATGTTTAACTTTTTAGGAGATGAGCTCGGAGATGGGCGCCGAAGAGGTCGACCTACAATAATCCAGGACGAAGATTTGAAGACCCTAGTGGAGACTGATCCAACACAAACGTTGTGTGTAATGGCGGAAGAATTGGGCGTCAGCTCCTATGTGGTTTTTGATGGTTTAAAACGTTTTGGAGAAGTCAAAAAGCTCGAAAAGTGGTTGATCACGATTTGAACGATCGACAGGAATTGCCACGTTATCGGGTCGGTTTTTCTTTGCATTTGGACAACCAAAACGATCCTTTTTTGTGTGCATCCTCTAGGTACGACAACAGGAGACGTTCAAGGCAGGAGTTGGACACTGAGAAGCCACTCAGGCACTTCCCAAACGCAAAAAAAACGATCAAAAAGTACCAGAATTTCTGTATGATGGTCAGTGGCTGGTGTGGATCACTATAACTTTCTGCAACCGAGCCAAACGATCACAGCAGAGTGCTATTGTGAGGAAATTAACGAAATATTACGAAAATTGCATCAGCGGCAGTCGGCACTGCTCAACAGAAAAGGTCGGATCCTGCTCCACGACAACGCTCGCACGCACGTTTCATACTTGTACAGTATTCACTGAGACATTACAGTTTGGAGAAGACTCATAAAAACGGAAGAAACTTTTGAAACAACCTAAACCTAACCACAACACATGCATCATCAGAAGGAGCCTGTGATGACTGACTAACTTGATTAGCGATAAACACTATTTTTGTTCTGCTGTTGGGAGAGGGTTTTCAATAGATTAAATTTTTCAAACTCTAACATAAGTACAAATACAATTAAATAAAGATTGATAGTATCCGGGTAGGATTTTCTACTTTGCTGCCTGTTACCAAAATCAAACTTCATAGTATCACATCATTCCCTACCTATGCTGCTATGTGCTTAGGAAATTTCACCTTTTATAAAATAAGGAAGCTCTGGTTCTTGATTTATGGAAATTAGCATTTTTTGAAAAACAACAATTGCTAAATCTTCTAAAAAATTAAACAAAAGCAACAGTCTTCTTCATTATGATAGTGCCAGCTCCCACATATGAAACCAATCAATTGATTAATTGAAGGAATAAACATCCAGTTGATGACTCATTGCTCATATTTTCCTGATTTGTCGGCTGATTTATTCAAAGTTTCTCAATATCCAAAAAACTTGGTGAATAGCGTTCTTAAGAACCTATTGAATTTTGTTGTTGAAACGGGATGGATAAACAGGTATAATCGCATGCAAAATTTCGTTCCAGATTTTTTTCCTAATTTTTGTAACACTTAGAGGTTATCTTCAATATGTTCACATATCTGAGAGTTTTCAACAAGCACTACTTTGATTTTTCCGAAAATTCGTGGAAAAACGCCTTGGCGTTTGAATTCTGCGAGTCTTCAGCTTTGTGAAAAACGATCATTTTAATTTGAAAACTTCAGACGCTCCAAGACTATTGAAAACAGTCCACCAGACTTTCTTAACAGTTTCTATCAGATTGCTGGGAATTATTCACAGTTCAGAATACTTCAAAGTAGATCATTAGGACATGATTGAGAAAGGAGAAAAAGTCTCCGTGAGGGTTTATTAGAGAAAGATTCAAAGAGAACCGTGAAAGATAACTCACCTTCAATTTGATTGAATGGAGAATTTATTCCTCGGTGGTGGCCTCGTTGATTCCGAAGGATCTGCATTGGCGTGGATTGGTGCATTTTTTCCACATCTGGATTTCATCATAAAATATTCACATGTTCACATTAAATTTTGTATTGCGGTACGGTTTTACTTCAGTCTTCAGTTTTCATTGCTTTCTTAACGCTCAAAAAATCAAATCTGAAAAATAGTTTCCGATGAGTACGGCGAAATGAGTGGGGAAAAACCAGGGGGCCTGTAAATATTCAGTTCTTTTTTGTTTCGCCTCAGAGTACGTTTCGAACCATTGGTAAGTATTTGGAAAATACTGCAAGTAAACTACCTTTCATTGATTTATTCAATCATTTATATAACTTTTAGATACAAACAAGGCTAGCCCAAGATTGGTATACGTAATCATATAGAAAAAAGTCATGTCTGGGTAGTTACTGTGAAAGAAATGAAAGTGATATTTCATAGAGATACACCCACATCGTAAATGAAGAGAGTTGGATCTTCTCGAAGACCGCAATACTGGACAGCTGTTGGTTTAGAGATGGATCAAAAAACTCTCAGGTTCTGGTGCAAAACCAAGACGGAAATATCAATTCGCCTATGCGACCATGTTCCAAGTGAACCAAAATCATACATAAAACTATTCTTGGACAGCCAAGCAGCTCTCACTTGGCTCTCACTGATCACCGTCCAAGTGGATAGTAAACAACCAAAAAAAGGCTCTTCTCAAATAGAAAAACTTGAAAAATTGTATATAGTCTGGACTCCTGTCCATATAGACCACTTCCTGTCATTGGTCTCGCTTTAGGCTACAAAAAAGATTGCAGGTAATATTGGCAAATTTTTAGGCACATCCTTGGAAGCATAGTACCAAAAAATTGTGAGACTACAGTAGGAATGACCTAAGTTGTTCAACCTGCCTACTTCATTCAATAATCATTTGTAGAGACTTCGACTGTCTGAAGAAAGTGGATGCCCAGCCAATTTGGAAGATGATGAAACAGCAAAGCACATGCCATGTATCTGCCCCGTTGCAGACCTGATGAGATTTCCAGAGTTTGCCAGAATTTCACTCTTTTCAACTGACCTAAAAGATTACTCACCGAATAATCTGATTGGTTTCGTTGAGAAGCTAGACTAGTTTGGATGTGTTTACTGAGATGTGAGTCATAATGAACCCTTACGAGTTTCAGTGAGGATCTAGTATATCCACTCACCTCCTACCACCCTTTCTACTGCCTACAAACGTAAAGGTTCGAATCAAATAGTGAACTATTGCAGTTGTGGCGCAAAACACACGCTTTGGAATTTCATGCTCGGATCTGCCAAAGGTTCAAGTCTCTTGAAGAGATAACACTAATGCTTTATAAAATCAAGAAGTCACCCTCCAGAAAACCGATTACTAAGGGCGGCTTTCTTGGACCTGTTGTGAAACTATGCCAACTCAAAGCCGCCCTTCGCCGAAACGACTATCCCGTCTGATGAACAGACTGACCAGCCAAACGCTTTTCTCTCTTACATCCATGGAGTTACTGACGAAGTGAGTCGAATACTGTAAATGCATAATGTTAGAACAGTGCCACAGCTAACAATCAAATCTCCACTTTTTTAAAAACACCCAAGGACACGATACGTAATGGGGCACCGGGTAGTATACGAAAGACCAATAAATAAATTTACAACAGAACCTATGAACATTGATTAGCTGTTAGCATATCAGATCAAGCCTCATCCCTCTTCAAATATCATCTTGAAACACGTCACACAATTAGGAACATCAAAACCATTATTAAGGAGAAAACTATTCAGGGCAGGATAATTCGTGAAGCCATCGAAATTGAAAAACGTCTCGACTGTCTTAACAAAAGAGATAATTCACATACACTACCGCAATCATGGAGGTCATTATTAGCTCGCTACGCTTCTCAAAGTAATTCACGTCAATCAGAAAGTCAAGAATCCATTTCTGGCAAGTTGGGTACCTATTACGATACCTCCACTGTATACCAGCAGCATAAACAACAATAAGGTTAACAGTTATGACAATACAGCTTATTCTTTTTTTTTACCGAAGTATGCGCTGGTTAGTTCCTATCTCCCGAAGCCCCGATACATTCGAAAGGGCACCCCAGCATTATCAAGCAACGACCACTTCCCACACCGCGGGGCAAGTGATCATTGGGTCTGATAATCATGTGCCCTGAGCAAGTGCAGTGAGACAAGAATGACAGCCTTCTGCATCTGTCCGGCTAAGATTTCTGCTTTAGTGCGGCAGGCCGATATGATTTTAAGATTCGAGAGTAGAGAAGGCATCGTTCCACCAAGGACTCAAATAATCAGAACAACCATCTTGACAGGGTGGTATGGATAGAGTCTGCGGAGTTCGAAGAGAAAATCTCGATATTTTATCCGTTTTTCCTCCTCTTTTGGGACGATATTCGTCTCGTCTCCACGACAAATAACGTCTTGCTTTGGTGGTCGAGAAGGACTAAATGGGGCTTATTAGCTTGTATGAGCCTGGGGTGGGGAACGAATAGTTTCAATAAATTCTCGTTTCCCACAACGGATGCAATATCCCCCGGAGCGTAGGGCAACACCGGTGTCTCGTCAATATCGTAAGAGTGCCGCAGATAATAATATAGCACTCTTAGGGCCGCGTTATGTCGATGGATGTAGGCCGAGACCGCATATGCTGGACATGCTGAAAGCAAGTGCATTAGGGTCTCGGGCGCCTCGCGGCACCTTGGCGCCTCGGGCACCTTGTGTCAGGAACCTCTATACCTATCATGCGACTGCGGTAGACTAAGGTATTGAAGACACCATTCTGGCAAGCCATGATGAACCCCTCAGTTTCCGAGTTCAGCTCACTCGACCTAAGGAAAGCAAAAGTTAGACGCTTTGATAAGCCAAAGTCTCCAATGTTATTGGAGAAGACTCCATGCATTGGCTTATTCTTGTGTTTCCGCAGAAGTGAGGTGATTTCTGCAGCTTGTATATGAGCTTTTTGCTGAAGGGGTTCCAACTCGGTGACAAAGTTGTGGTCACCTCGTTCAGTGTCGAAAACTAAACCGAGTTCATCAGCTGCTCGGGTAGCTGTCCTGGAGAGAAATAATCCACTTCCTGCTCTCTCATGGTCACGGACTATGCAGAGAAGGGGATCCGAACTCCTGACGACTTTACAGGTTATATCCAGTACCATTCTGTCATGTAGACACTCCAAACTCAAATGTCCACGGCCTCTCTGTTGTCGGGGGAAGTACAACCGTGGAACGGGCGATTTGGGATATGAACTCCATTAGAGATGCATTACTTCTCGGGTCTTTACGTCGAGTTGATACAGCTCCTCCCGACTCCACTTTACTACACCAAACGGGTAGAGTAGGATTAGAACGGCAAGCGTATTTGTTGCAGCAACTTTGTTCTTCCCCGACAGTTCCGATGACCAGATCTGTCGAAGTTTGTGCTGATTCTTGCCGTGGAGAGAGTTCATCACTGCTGTAACCTCTTGTGAGTGGCGTTGTTCCACCCCTAGGTAAGTATACGTCTCTCCGGCATCCAGATGGTGTAGGATGCTTTCATCTACGAGCTGCACATCCGTTCCGTAGTCCCCGCATCGTCTTCTTTTGAGATGGACCATTGCACATTTGTATATCCCGAATTTCATACCGATAGCATGCGTGTACTCTTCCACCACCCTCAAGGACTGATGGAGATCCTTCTCTCCAGAGGCTTAAAGTTTAAATTCATCGATATAAAACAAATGGGTAACTTTATGCCTCCGGTTTTCGGGGGTGCCACAGTTATACCCTCGAGTATTTCTGAGCGCAGCGAATAATGGCAATAGTGAGATGCCGAAGAGAAGGGGGACTGCGGAAATCACCCTGAAATAAACCCCTTCTGAAAGTGACCCGCCCAGTTTGGACTCTTGCTTGTTTATATACTTGCTTGCTAGTATACTTAAATATTTTTTAAAACTTCTTGCGAAAAAAGAGCTCTGCTCTTATCGCCAAACCACTTTGTTCACATATTTTGTTTTAATTTTACTCTAATCTGTATACGTTGTGAATAAAGTTGTGACCCTGAATGGGTTTGAATATCGGAATAGCGTTTTGTTTGAACAACTTATCACAATCTCCTCGAGTACTATAGACAAACGTTGAGTTTTTTTTTTTTAATTTAAAAATTTTTCACCAAAAATATCCCAATTTACCCGGACTAATATTAGCCAAACATGAAAAATAACACATTTCATACCCGAATGGCTAACGAATTTTGTTTCAAAATAAAACGCGACGGGTACGAATAAATTGAATATTGAATGATAAAAGTTCTGACGAGACCTTTCACAAACAGAATTTCATTTCAACAAAGGCAACCCGAATAATGAAATGGAAACGAACTGGATGTAGGTCTGCTTTTCAGTTTACAACGGACCTTTCAGCGACATGAATGACTTGATTATTCTCATTCGCCAGTGTACCAGAGCGAAGTATCAGCTCTCCAGGACGATCCAAAGACAAATCAGAAACGACTTTATTCAGTCTATTTGAGAGTTACCAGAAAGTTTTCAATGGAAACTCTGATGGGGCCATCAGTTATTCGATTGATTAAGAGAAAACTTTGGGAAAATTTAATAAATATTCTCCGGGTTTGTGTTCTCTAAAATTTGTAATCAGGCAACATTTTGATTCTGGATAATACACAAAAAACGTTTTTAGTTTTTCGAAGAATTCTCCGATATTCTAAAATTTGAATAACTACATACACTGATGGAATGAAGGAAACTGATTGGGTGCATTTATTACCGGATTTTCAGAGAATGAAGAAAGGAGTCCGAACAAGTTTCTTCTCTGGATATTATTTTCAAAATGTTCTTCTTAAAAAAGTTTTTCTTTTCAAAAATCAGAGTAAGTAAGTAATTCTACCATCAGTTACAATGAAAATAAAAATAAAAATAAATTTAATTTAATCTGTGGGAGATTTTGACACGAGGCTTTTTTTACGAAATTGTGCTTTCGTGACTTGTCCTGAATGAAAACTGCCATTTTTTATTCCTGACTATCTTCACTTGTGGTTTCTTCCCGAAAAATCTTCAAAGAGCCTTTTTGGAATATAAATTTCTCATCGGTAATATATTCCTGTGGATCTACGAGATCTCCAACCAATTCTTGGCTTGTATATGGAATGGAAAAACTTTTGATGCTTTTTTTATGAAACAAAAAAATATATAATGAATGAGGCGATTTCAGAAGCTTCAAAGTTGTTAAGAAGAGTACATAGAGAATAAATTATATTTCCAAAAAACAAAAATTCGCTGACTATGACGTTTGTTTTAATTTTTGTTCAATTGTTTTATTTTTTCATTTTATTTCACTGTTATTTCAATTCAGGTTTTTTGCTGAATATAATTGTTATTTACAGCTATTTATTTTAAAGTTTTCTTTTTTAGTTGTTTCAGGGATTTCAAATCATTTTATATATTAGACAATGGAAGTCCGAACTAGTGAAACTCAACGCTGACTATAAGTCATCAAAAAAAAACAATAATAATGCAAATATAATTCATCATGGATTGACTCTTTTCCTGTCGTGCTACTGGAAATGTTGTAGAAAAATGTGAAACCAACGATCTCTCATTTAGATAAATCAATTCGATTACTACTTGTTCTCACAACAATGATAAAAATATACTTCAGAGCTGCGTTTCCCAAACTTTTTGCCTGGGGACCCACCTTCATTGTGGAATTTTTTTCGCAACTCACATATTAAATAATATTAGGTATACTTATTATTCTTTTTTTACCGAAGTATGCGCTGGTCACGCCCTACCCCCAAAGCCGCGATCATTGGGCCCGAGATACATCTGCCCAGCGCAGTGAGCCAAGAATGACAGCCTTCTGCATCTGTCCGGCTAAGATTTCTGCCTTAGTGCGGTTCGATAGTAGCGAGGGCATCATTCCATCAAGGCTGGGGAACGAATGGTTCCAATAAATTCGGCACTTCTCGTTCCCCACAACAGATTCAATATCCCCCGGAGCGTAGGGCAACACCGGTGTCTCGTCAATATCGTAAGAGTGCCATAGATGGTAATATAGCACTCTAAAAGCCGAATTATGTCGATGGACATAGGCCGAGACCGCATATGCTGGACATGCTGATAGCAAGTGCATTAGGGTCTCGGGCGCCTCGCGGCAGGCCCGTCACCTTCTATCAGGAACCGCTATACCCATCACGCGACTGCGGTAGACTAAGGTGTTGAAGACACCATCCTGGCAAGCCATGATGAACCCCTCTGTTTCTGACTTCAGCCCACTCGACTAATATTATTTTTATTATTATCGTGAAAATTCACTATTTGGGAATACAACTCTAAAAGAAAATGGTGAGAATATAATTGAAGATAAAAAAGTACGAAAAAATACTTTCAATTCAGAATTTTAAAACTAAACAAATACAAAAAATTAAAAACGAGACTTATATAATTAATGTGACTTGTGGAACTGGTGTTTATAATTTACAAGAGACTCTTTATCTGGGTTGAAAGTTGAAAGCTTTAAACACCGGTCACTTTCCACACAAAGCCTTTTTCTATATTCATTTTTTACAAACCCCTCTCACACAAATATGTGGTTGAAAACCCCATCAGCTCGTTTGGCTGTGCTCGAAAGAACTGGATACTCTATCCTAGCCTTTATTTAAAATAGGAACAACAATTCAAAAGTATTAAGTGTTTTCAATCTGTTTCCGTGACCCACCCAAATTGGTCCCGGGATCCATAGTTTGGGAACCACTGCTTCAGAGAGTACACAAGAACTACACAGAGGTTGGAGAGCTTGGAAATACAGAAATAGAACAATCTCAAATACAATGACCGAACACTCACCAATTGAGAATGTTCTCTACTTTGAAACTATTTAAAACAATCATTGGAATCCAACCAGATAATAGTAGTAGACCGGATAGTAATTTCAACTCACTTTTGAAATTTGAAAATATATTGAATTGATCTGCTTAGTTTTCTAATATATGCAAATGATTCTCAGACTATGTTTAGTTCACGAAAAAAATGTATTAGATTTTCTTATGTGTCTTTTCTAAATGAACATATGAGATCCGATTGATTTTTTTGATATGTTCACCTTCTAGCAATAACGGAAAAACTGTAATGAGATGTTTTGTTCTCCTTCTCAACAAAAAAAGAGTTTCTTCAAAATTTTAAGTTTTCATTTTCAACTTCTTTACGCATTTTACGGAAAAAATGTATGTTATACGGGAAAATGAATATAATTAGTTCTATGAAATTGTTTTTATTTTCAAATTCCTTTCTTGAAAAAATTAATTTTTTTCAAATTTTAAATCATTTTCTGAATTATATCAATCGCAGAAAAATTGTAGAAGAGTATTGTGCTTTCAATATGCTTACCAAGTCCCTGGTTTCAACTTGTGTCCCCATGCCAAAAATATTCCACAAAAAAACACAATAAAAAAAAGTTGAGACATTCCATGAAGGGAGGGCGTTTTGCGACGATTGAGGAGATACAATCCGAATTGCTGAGAAACCACAAGAACATACCAGCGTTTCCCAAACTTTTTTGCCTGGGGACCCACCTTCATTGTGGATTTTTTTCCATGACCCACATATCAAATAATATTAAGTATAATCATTATTACTAATAATATTTTAATTGTAATTATCATGAAAATTCACTATTGAGGAATATACCTCCCAAAAAATAGTTAAAGATGATATAATTGAAGATAAAATATAAGACTCATCTAATTAATGTGACTTGTGGAGCTGGTGCTTACGATTTACAAGAGATTCTATATCTGGGTTGAAAGTTGAAAGCTTTAAACGCAGGTCACTTTCCACACAAAGCCTATTTCTGTATTTATTTTTTAAATATACCAAAGTAGGAAATGTCCTCTCACACAAATATGTGGTTGAAAACCCCATCAGCTCTTTCAAGGCTGTGTTCGAAAGAACTGGATAATAACATTATCCTGCGGTGGGTTGAATGACACGACAGGAGTGAAGGTAAACGCATTGCCGACTCTTTAGCCAAGGAAGCGGCTGGACTAAGAAGTCTAGGACCCATTGACACCTACGGCCTGATGACTTCGACAACTGCGGAACTAGCCTAGGAGGACAACTCCTCGGGAGGATGTAAAATGGGTCAAAAATGACCTAAGTGCTATGGGCCTACACTCCCCCTCCCAACCCTACAGATACAGAAGAACCGGATACTCTTCCCTAGCCTTTATCCAAAATTGGAAAAACCATTCTAGTGTTTTCAATCTGTTTCTGCGAATCACCGAAATTGTTCCCGCGACCCAGTAGTGGTTCGCCTGGGAACCACTGGCTTAAAGGATTGAGAAAAACGCTGGCACCAATGTATTATATCTGAGAGGGGACAAAATGAAAATTGATGGATTAATAAATATATGGGAAAAATGAGAACTCGCCTTATTTTTTGAACAGGGCTTCTAATTTTTTTTAATGTTATCCTGGCAGTTATGATGGCCGATCCTCGGACTCAGCTTCCGGCACGCCATTGTTGCTAATAACAGATAATGGAAGTTCACTGATAGGAATCTCGAGTGCTTATTTGAAGTGGTTCCTCTAACCGTCGAATAATATCTACTGGCATACTTAGCATAGGTTCATGAAATATCACAAACCAGCTATCAAACGCATTACCTAAAATCCGGATATTGATTTCCGTATAACAGCGACATAATAGGTCCAAACATAATTAATGTTCAATTATGGATGGTTAATTTCTATTGAGTACTTAGACCGTATCGGCTATTACAGGTATTAATTACAAGGTGGAAAGTTCAAAGGGGAACGTGAGAAATATCGAGGAGATTCTTGGTAGGATGAAGACAGGCATTATAATCAGTGATTCTGAAATTTGATGATGGAATTAACAATAACTTTCCACGAAGGAGACAGAGCGACTCAAGATTTGAATATTACTGGAGTTTTTTCCCAACACCAAATCGTTATTTTTAACACCTCGACACGTGTTTCGATCACCAAGTGATCATCTTCAAAGAGGAAGATTAAAACTGTTTTAATCTTCCTCTTTGATAAGCCCTAAAATTTTAGGCGATTCAAAGTGCTTACTAAAAAAATCTTGAAATGGAAAGAGCAAATATTGTTTTTTAAAAAATACCTTTTAACTAAAGCATTGATAAATACATATTATAACTATACATTGCGTATAAGCAATAGTTTTTATGTTATTTTGAATGAAATGTAACGTTTTGCAAAATTATAAAACGGCTCCAATTTTTTCAAAACTGAGCCTTCAAACAGTCGAACTTTCGAAACATATTGGTAAAGACTTGTTGGTAGAGACTTTTCAAAAAAATAGGAATTAGGTTTTTTAAACACTTCAAAAAACATTTTCATTAGTTTTCTCTGAAAAATGCACTGTTTTCTGATTAGTGTACATTCAATATTTCAATTCTGGCGTTTGACCAGTACCAAGTATCTGACAGCAATAAAATTTCCTCAAGTGCGAATTAATCATGGAATAATATGGATTTTATTTTCACCAATGTTAGTGACATGCCTAGATATTGAAGTTATTTTCAAAAAACTCATTTTTCAATGCCTAGACGTTGAAAAATAACTCACCAAAAGAAAAAATTAATCTTTTTATATTAACTAGAAACTAATTATATTTTTGTGGGAAATAAAATTATTAAAAAGGATAAAATTCAAAATTTTATTATAATTCCAAATCTACCATTAATAATAGAATCAAAACAAAGAACATTACACAAAATATCCACAAGGAGGAACACTGGTTTAGGAGAAAATTCAAAGAAGCCGCATATATGTTGTCTAACAACGCATTCAGCCAAGCTAGCATAGAGATACGCAACATATGGAAACCTCTAATCAAGTGGAACACGACCAACTCCAGCCAAACGGTCAGCTTACGCTAAAACCGATGAGGCGGAGAGAGGGAAGAGGGTATAGATGAAAGCACTCGAACAACCAGTTGTCACTTGAAGATGATTGTGGATACTAACAATCGAAACGTCGTGTAGTAACTTGGTTTGAAATTTCTTGTTACTAATTTTTTATTTTTCATCTCGTGTTAGCAGTTCAATTTTTTATTTTTCATTTTTTGGTTGTCTGCTTGTAATTTATTTCATTGTAATTTCAGCTTTTTTTTGCTTAATATAATTGTTATTTTTTCAGATAATCTTTTTATTTTTTACAGATTCTTTCAGGGATTTCAAATCAATTCATATCATATTGCCATGAAGAACTGAATGATCTTGCAAACACGAACAAATTAACTTTGTACTGGGTACCAAAACATTTAGGAATCACAGGCAATGGTAAAGCTGATGAATGCGCTAGACGCGGATCATCAATTTCATATATAGGTTCTGAACCAGCTCTGGGGGTACCAAAATTATTAGTAAGAAAGCAGATTAGGACATGGACCAATAAGAAGCACACATAGTACCGGACAAAAGTACCTGGCAACAAACACAGTAGGACCTTCATTAGGGAACCGTCCGAGAAAAGAACCGAAGAACTACTTCAATATAGTAGGGATCGGCTCAAAATAATTACAGTGTTACTAATCGGTCATTGTCCGCTTAGAGGACACCTGAATAAAATGGGGCTGTACAACGGAGACCTCAGCTGCAGGTTATGCAACGAAGGGATAGAAACAGCTCTATACATCTTATGCGAATGTGAGGCACTGAATCACAGGAGGCAGGCAATATATGGACGTACAATATCACGTCCAGAAGAATAAGACGAACATCCAACACGGAACCTGTATAAACTAGTACAGGGAACGAGACTGATTTAATGGGTGTCATGAGAAGATGGGAGAATAAACGCAATAAGCCCAAGAGGCTGCAGTGTTTTCTGGAGAGTTGGACTAAAGACTAAATGGACAAGTCAGACAGCTCCCAAGGTACCAAAAAAAATATCATGTTAGACAATGGAAGTCCGAACTAATGAAATGCACCTCAAAACATTCTCAACCACCTTCAAACAAAAAAATATACCGGATATAACAAAATTGTAAGTAGACGAAATGATATGTTTTAAATCTGTTTTTCCGTTAACCAGCTCCACTACGAACGACAACTGTAAATATTGAAACTTGTGCGAGCTAAGGACTAACGAGATCTTACCTTTCAACGTGTGATTCATAGCACGGATTGGACGACAGCAAGTAAAAATGGTTTGATATAGTATTATTGCTCATTCCACTGGCTCGTTGATTCGTTTTGGCTCGATTTTTCATATACACTGTACCAACAATCGTAGAAATAATAATATGTTTCACACGGCAAAAAAAAAACAGATTTAGCTAGTTTGGCTAGTTTCATGAAATGCTAGCGGCTGCCTAGTTGAACAAATAGCTTGGATGCTTGAGATTTGTCGAAGGGCATAACAAACCGAGGAAAGTTTTCTATTCAAATTACTTATGTTTCTTCAAATCTGAGGTCTCCATCTATGTTTATACATTGCATCATTTCACAGCATAATTTCTATAATAGTACACTTGAAGAATAGAACGTTTGTCTTTTTCATCTATAGCAGGTCATATCCTCATTCGAGCACTCAAATTACACCACTTCAACATGGTTTTATGAAAGGTCGCTCGACAATCACCAACCTTTTCAATGTTAACCAATATATCTCTGAAACCATTGACAGAAGATCCCAAACTGATGTTATATATACGGACTTCTCTAAGGCGTTTGACAGACTTGATCACGGATTACTGTTATCGAAAATGTACAGGTAGGTACGGCTTTTCTATAACTCTGATCTAACTTTTCATATCATACTTCACTGACAGGTGTCAGTATGTTATATTCAATGGCTTCAAGTCCATGGAATATGCAGCTCCCTCGGGTATTCCACAAGGAAGCCACCTAGGTCCACTCATCTTTGACGCATTCATAAACGAGATCATTGACATCAACTGTTTGATATACGCGGATGACCTGAAATTATATTGTTAGATCAATGGCATCGAGGACTGTCTTCAACTCTCCCTCAATCTGAAACGTGTTGAGCAATAGTGTTTTTGCAATAATCTTCTTTTGAACGCGAGTGTATGTAATGTAATGACGTACACAATAAAAAATCGTCCATTTTCATATCAATAGTCAATAAACGATATTCCACTTCAATGGCTTCTCACATTCACCGATCTAGGTATTACCTCCGACACAAAACGTTCCTTCGTACGACACATTGAAGACATTCTGTCTTAAACCTTTAACTATGCTTTTTCAGATCAAAATTAGAATATTCATTCATAATCCGGAATCCATCTCATTAGTTGTATATAGAGAAAGTTGAATCAGTACAACGTCGTTTTCTAAAACTTCTCTCCTATAGATTTCACCATGATGCATTGTTAGCTAGACATGCTAGGAATAGCTCTTGAGTTGCCGTCGTGATTGTCACTCCACAATTTTTCTTTTTTAACTGATTTGATAATTCGATTATTGACTCACATATTCTGCAAAAACTGAATTTCAATGTACCTAGACCAACCTCTAGAGTGGTTAATCCTTTTTATCTGCCAACACCACGTCCAAATATTCTGAAACGTTCACCTCTGCATAACATGTGTGTCAAATGCAATTCTGCAAATTGTCAGCTCGACATTTTTTACTGTTCCATCTCTGAGATTAGGTCATTTAGAACAGTGTATAAATGAATGAATAAATAAACAAATGAATAAATAAATAATAATATATGTAATATTTTATTCGAACCATCTTCTCATGTATAAAATATTTGTTTCCTTCATTGATGTTCGATGATTTGTTTGTTTTTCTTTGTAAAACACCAAAATAACAGTTTTTCCAAACACTATGTTTCTACAAAGTCCTTGTGCCATAACAGGAAATAGCTTTCATTACAAAATGAATCCCTTCTACAAAAATTTCACGAGTGATTCTCTTTTTTATACTGTTGGACCGGATTGAGAATTTCCATTTCATGTGGAATGAAAAATTAAAAAAAAATACCAACAACGTTCGATCTCGAATATATGTTCCCATTCGTTCGATTATATTTGAATATTTTTCTACTATATAAACGTCAGTTCGAATCCAATTCCCCGTAATTCCGTGGAATTACTCGAGTCGATAGTCATATTTTATATTTTGCCTTGACAGCGTAGGCTCCCGAGATTCGATATGATTTTTAACACGGGAACTTTGATGCCAAAGGCGCCATTTCCATATTTAATAAAACTTATGAATTACAAATTCAAACCCGTTGCCTCTCTGAATACTAGATGTTATTGAAGACAAGAGGGGCAATTCCATAGTCGATAAAGTTTCGGAGTCATGTATTCTGTAGAATCCGTATTCCGTTCATAAAGGGTGGATCTTAAAGATACAGGTCGAATACTTGAGGAATATTTCGACTGTATATGAAAAAACTCCGTCTAAGAAAGATATTTGTGAACTAGTAACAGTTCCATCGCATGAGCAAAGCCCCAAATGCGGAAAAGAAACATCCCATATACCTTTGTTAGTAGGTGGTTAACAGTGTTTCATGGTGACTTCCATTGTCTAATATGATTCGAAATATATGAAAAAACGAATGAAATCAGAATGAATAGTTGAAATATCAATTATATTGAGCACAGAGTAAAAAGGAATGGAGAATTAAAATAGAAGTGAGTAAAAAAATTAAAAATGAATTCAGAAAGATTTCAAACCTAGTTACTTCACGACGTTGAACACACTGTATGGGCCCGGTCCAGCGACGTATTCCGAGAATATGAGAAGACTACGGTCAAGCTTACCAATGATGAAAATCATCTCAGTTTCTTGTGCAGAGCGAGATAAAACAACATCATCCCCAAAGGTTCTCAGCTGAAATCGCCAGTCCTGGGGGAAAGAGCCAAACGAATATTGAAACGCGCCTTCCGAGCACTGACGAGGTCTCAAATTGGTTACCACCGTTGGAAGACGTCAACTCTGATGCAGAAAGGTACGAAACGATTTGAAGAGAAGAAACTTATTCAAAGTACACTAAACATTTAGTAAAAATCTCACGTTGAAGTAGTTTTTTGAATACGTTAGTTATGGATTTTCTTCAAGTATCGGCCAATTCCATCATATGTAAAATAAGAAGAGAGGCCTATGAAGCGGATCATAGACCAATCTTTGCCAAAATAAAAGCATGTGCTTGAAGATCCGCCAAGATATAGAGAATACCAACAACAGGAAGTGGAGAAATTTGGTGAGGAAACAATGGCCAAATGAAGACCGAAAAGAGGACTCGCAATTATGACACGGTGTAGTGTCTTGCTGAAACAATTTCGGCAATTTGCAATTTCGGCTTTCAAATACTCCAATAAGGGTATATAATATTCAAAGATGATGGTACCTATTTCCCGTCTCAAGATAGTTGATGAATATTACATCACGCAGTAATAGAGCTAGAGGTGTTTCGAGCCAAAATCCCATGTATTTTCATACGGAGCTTCATTCTGGCGTTTTTTGGACCTCCGATCGGAACCTTGTGGAACACCCAACTCGAGGTAGGTGAGACGTAGTCGTCCCCTCTCCTCTACTTTTCGTCATTACCCAGTCGACCAATCAAAAGCTACCGCACATACAGCGGGAAATTCACAATCGCGATAATATTGAATGTGTGCTGGTCATACAATCGGGATAATATTGAAAATATGGATAATGGGTGATTTTTGACCAACACCATTTTTTCAATAGTATATCGATTGTATGATTAGCACACATTCAATATTATCGCGATTGCAAATTTCCCGCTGTATGCGCGGTAGCTTCTGATTGGTCGACTGGGTAGTGACGAAAAGTGGAGAAGAGGGGATGACTACGTCTCACCTACCTCGAGTTAGGTGTTCCACAAGGTTCCGAATGGAGGTCCAAAAAACACCAGAATGAAGCTCCATAAGAAAATACATGGGATTTTGGCTCAAAACTCCTATAGCTCTATTACTTCGCACACATCCCAAAATACCGTGGCCATAACCTTTCCAGTCGATTGTTGTGTTTTGGACGGAGTTTACCAGTTGGTCTCCACTCAGATGACGATCGTTTTAATTCCGGAGTGAAGTAGTGGATCCTTGTTCCATCCATAGTCACATATCGACGCAAAAATTTCGATTTGTTATATTCAAACATGGCCAAACACTTCTTAGAATCATCAAAACGATTTTGTGGATTTTTTCATATTTTCTTGTGTTGTTACTGTCTAATTTGGACGTCCACTGCGTTCTGCATAATCGGTGTCTCTACGACCACGTTTGAAGTCAAAAAAACAACGGTATTTTTTCCCATCATGAAGCACTGTAAATTAAAACACGGAATTGTTTTTGATCCATTGTTTCAAAAATAGCAAAAGTAATGTCATCTCAGCACAATAACCCACAAACTCATGAGTAGAATATCATGAAATTCCAACAGCTTTCCTTTGAAGGTTGGTACCAACTGAAGAAGTGGTGAATGCAATAAAATTAGCGCCATCTATGTGTTGGGCCCGAGACCTTTCAGCCCATGTAGTACGTTTTTTTTATCTGAGCTTGCTTAGATTTCAAATATCATAATGATCATAACTCTTCTCCTATAACCGTTTTATAGAGCTCCAAACAATTATCCGAATTTCACTCACCCGATATAAGTTGGGATTGTTTCAAATTGTATGGTATAATCAAATTTAAATCGAACTCTCAAAAAATCCAGATGGTTGAAAAGAAAACTCATTCGAAACCATTTTTTTCGATTCAATATAAATTGTTTCACTTTTAATATGATCTGAATGAAAATCCAACGCCAAAAAAGTCCAAATCTTCACTTTACCTAGTTTGCCATGTATTTTTTCGAGAGCTTAAAGAACTCTTTTTATGAAGTCTCACGTTTCTTGTCCATCACAATAAATTAAAAAATTCAGATGCATTTAAAATCTATCTAACGACTTTCATATTCTAATTTTACATGAGTGAGTATATCAAACATTGATAATCTCACTTAAATATATCCTTTCAAGTTTCACTTTTGATATGAAACTAACTTGAATACATCTCTTTCGCATGAATACATCTTAAAGGTTTTCTAGTTCAGGTGACTGAATCGAATCTTCTCTAGGTTGTATCATCTACATCAGTGTGAAATTGATTTATTTTCTTTTGCCCAGCTCAAAGACGTTGATCGAGCATCTGTTGGAGCGGAAAATAGCAAAAATCGATTAGATATCGTAATCGAAGCAGCAGGATATGATTTATATTTCCTTCGCACGGAAAATGTCGCAGCAAAAATATTTATTTCGAGATAGGGTCTGTTAAAGTTTTTGGTAATAGTCAGTTCATTTGAATTCAAGCAACGGCAATAAAGATTTTTTGTCGAAACAATATGCTGAGCTAGGATCGATTTGCAGTGTGCTGTAAGATTTAGTACACACTAAACTGAAATTTCAATGAACAAGTTCTCAGAGTTTACCCCCACTGAATTCCACACCGAAGTATTAGCAAAGTGTCGTATTCATCAGGTTTTTGTTAGTAAAGTGTACTTTATACTGGATCGAGTGTTAGTTACAGAAATCATAGTGTTTGAAGAAACTTTCAAGAACATACACATCATATCAGCTACTAGATCTGTGCAATTTATAATGACATTTCTGAGTCCACGAAACGAGATGACTTCAACCGTTTTAATACCATTTTCAAACGATTCCTATTATCTTGAAACCATTAACGACCCATTAAAACTACCTATTAAAAATCTACGAATAGTCATAGTATTTTAAGATAATTTTTTTCTTTTTTGTTTATTCCTTTGCGTACTATACGACATTTCTGAGGGGAAAGAGAAATCGAATGATGACTTGTCATCATGCAAATTGAACTTCGCCTTTTGTCTCCATATAACAATCAAATTTTACCTGAATTATTTGCTTGAAAAATGTATTGGAAGATAATAAATACGATATTATTATTATTATAATGTTGAAGTACACCATTTTTCGAAAAATACACCAGAATGTTGAACTGAACAATTTGATACATATAGTATGTTCCAACCAATAATTCAACCTCCCCTGTAAGTGAAAAACGGACGTGTAATCGAAAATTCCAACGGAAACGTCAATTTTTATTTCTAGGAGAACTAATTATGATATGGAAATCATACCCGAAACTCCGCCCCTGCGGTCAACAACTACCCCCCTATCTTTTTCAATAGCATGAGAAGTCGAATGATACATCATTTGAAAGGTCTTTTGTCTCTCTATAACCTCTGTAATTTTTTCAAAATTGGTTCATTCGATATTGAAAAATTAAATGTTGAACGTGTTGAAACAAAAAATCCGCTGTCGTTCATATTAATGAGAAAATCAACAACAAATAATATAAATGGAAACAGAATCAACGGATAAATTGTTCAAAATGACCTCCACCTGATTTCATACAAAATAATATAGTCTACTCTCGAAAATGTTCCGTACATTATTCAAGATGTCCGGAGTTAGCAATCGGCATTCATGGACAATTCTCTGTCGCAGATCATTTAGATTTGTTGGCTTAGTAGAGTACATTTCGACTTCAGGTGTCCCCACAGAAAGAAGTCCATCGGTGTGAGATCAGATGATCTAGCTGGCCATTCAAAAACTGTCTCACCAGTACACCAAACTACTGGAATGTTATTTAATTTTTTACTAAATTGTCATCATTTTCTAAAGTTTGTGTAATCATAGGATCTACATAGTCTTGTAATAGATTTAAGTATGTGTCTCCATTGAGATGACCATCAATGAAGAATGGTCCAACAATATGATTACCAAGAATGCCGGCCCAGACATTTAATTTTTGTGGAGTTTGTGAATGTGTTCACATCAACAAACGAGGATTCACATCGCTCCAGTAACGACAATTATGTCTATTCACTTCACCATTCAACATGGAAGGAAGAACTTTCGTCTGAAAAGCATGTATTGTATAATAGGTTCGGGTTATTGGTCAATTTCTCGCTGAACGTCTCACAAAACTGAAGTCGACGATCAGGATCATCTTCGTTCAATTCCCGAACTAGCCTCATTTTGAAAGGATGGAATTTGTAGGCTTTCAAAATCCGAATAACACTAGTAGCTGAAACACCAGACGCTTTAGCTACTTGTCTGATAGATTGTCGATTATCCATTTATACATGTCCTTAAACTGCAACTTTATCTTCGTCATTTCTGACGGGACGAAATACTTCATGTTTTCAGTTGTGAACAGAACCTGAAGTTCGAAACTTATCCATTAACTGTTAAACGTATTGATGGCTCACGTTGTGGTCTGGATGATTCGTATTATAAAATCTTGAAGCAGCTTTAACACATTCATTATTTCGATAATAGGTTGCAACAATTTCTATTCTTTCTTCAGTAGAGTAAACCATGTTGGAAAGCAGTGAACAAGAATGACTGATTATAATTCGTGAAGAAGTGACAGTGGCCAACTATCTCCTTTTTGTTTTGCGACAACTAGATTCAAGAAAAACTACCAGTGCAAAAAAAAACTAACAGTGTCATCCATTTCAAAACGTTTACTATTAATAAAATCAAATCTAGAAGGCCTGCGAAAGAGAATTGTTCGGGAATGCCGATTTCTGACTCCGAACATCTTCAATAATGTAAGGAACGTTTTCGAAAGTAGACTGTATTATTGTATATTGATTTCCACAATAAAATAAGCGACAGCGAATTTTCTGTTTCTTCGTAAATGAAACATTCATCATTCAATTTCTCAATAACGAATGAAACAATTTCGAAAAAAAAAACATAAGTAATAGAGTGACAAAAGACCTTTGAAATTATGTATCACTCGACCCCCCTGCCATATCATTACTCCCCTGCTGACCGCAGGTATGATTTCCATATCAGAATTGGTCCCCAAAAAATAAAAATTGACGTGTTCATTGAAGTTTTCGATTACACGTTAGTTTCTGACTTGCAGGGGAGGTCAAGTTTTCGTTGAAACGCCCTGTATACTCTTTTCGTGAAATGAGTTGGTACATCGTGAGTTGTGTGGAAAAACGAGATTGAAAAGAAAATATTTCTGAGGAATTGAAAAATGGATAGTATATCAACGTGCTTTTTAGTTTTTTAAATTGTATTAATTTTTCATTTTTCAGTTTCGTATGCTATAAAAGCGTGTTTTGTAGTCTTTTTAAACTATATTTTTTTTATCTAAACTTTGAAATCAATCAGCCGTATATTGTTTAGAAAAATGACCATTGATATTTTTCTACAGCGCCATCTGCTCGCGAATGGATCAAGCAATAATGTCGGCAATTCTGTCAAATACAGATCCCGAGCTTGAGAGTTACAAACAAACAAACATACATACATACAGGTGAAACTGATATAAAGCGTGTAAAAAAAGCTTTCGATGTTGAGGATTATATAGGAATAAGTACCGACGGCTGCTATAGCATAGTAGCAAAAGTGATAGGAGCCGTTGGCACCATAAAGCGCAGTGCTACTAACGCATTCCATTGCCTGTGCTTGAGTCTCTCACTAACCAAAGCTTCGAAGATGCAAGAGGTAAGGAGCACATTTGACGTCATAAAGACTGTAATAACGTTTTTACAGCTAGTCCCAAGAGAAACTGTGTTTTGAAAGGGAAGGCAGAGCGGCAACTTATTGGACTTTGCATCACAAGATGGTTAGAAAGACATGACAGTGTTTTTCTGTTCTGTTTTACCTGAAATACATTGAACTTTAGAGCAAATCAGCATTAACAATACTGCTTTTGTCGTGACACTAGCGTCTCTTGCAGATGTATTGGCAGCGACTTTTCCGGTAGGCATTATATTACAAAAGAAAGAGTTTGATGGGAAAGAAGCTGAAGAGTTAGTCTACGCTAATATTTTGGTCAAAAGAAATGAGCCCGAGGACCATTTCTACAGTGTATTTGAAGTGGTACAGGGACTTAAGACAGAAATTACACTGCCTAGATCCACAGAAGAATTGGAGCAACCCGACCGACATCACAGATTACAGTCTATAACCCTTCAATAGGTAATGTATTGCAAGACATTCGGGATAGGCTTTCTCCTGATACCGTCATTCTGTATCAGCTCACGAACTTGAAGAATGATCTAGTCTCATCTCTTCAATGTTCAACTTTGCACTCAACATCGCGGCACAGATAAGCCTTACTGTATTGTTGAACGAAATTGCTATTTGGAAAACCAAATGGAAATAACAGCAAGGGGTAGGCAATGATATCCCAAATCATCCACAAAGGCTTTTTTATCAGTGACAATGAACTTTATCCTTCCACATCAAATGTCTTTCTTTCAGTGAGCTCCGCCACAGCAGAGGGGTATTTTTTCTCCCTCAGGAGTCCGAAGGATTGAATGAGAACAACCATAAATGAAGACCGTCTGGTGTCGTTAGCACTCATGAATGTTCATCGAGAAATAGCAAATGAAATCGATCCAAACAAGATTGTCGATGAATTCGCCAGATGAAAGAAAGGACAATTATACTTCGTTATCTGAAGTAGATATTCCGTGAAAACTATGAGCTGCTTGAAACTATTATGAAACATAGTCTCATTATTTCCGATATAATATTCATTTATATCAGTGTCTCCATTATTTACTCTATTGTAATCTTTGTTGGTCAGATTATAGTCATATTATGGTCATACAAAATAAATGTGTGTCCATGTACATCATAATAATTTCACTTACAAGCTTAACCTTCATGGCATGTATGTGTGAACAATCAGAAATATAAAACTATCAGTTATTACATACATTTCAATAAAAATATTTGGGTGTATGGCCTAATTCACGCATGGAAGTAAGGAAATTTAAAACAATATTTTTATTTGCCATTGATAGTGTTATCCTTTGGTCAGCCCCCTCCTCTTTTAAACAGGCTGGGTCCGCCTATGTATGTGATATAAATCGTTGAAAAGAACAATCAGTCAGTATTTTGTGCTTATAAATATTGATTATGAATGAACTCAAACAGTGGAACACTTGAATTTTTAATACTCGGCATTTCAGGAACAGTTTGCGTTCCGGAAATTAGTCCGTTTTCAAAATTCAGTAAGTACGACAAGTTACTTAACAATTGAACTCCTCAAATGTTTTCAGTTTAATATTTATTACTCTGTTGCGGATTATGTTTCCATCTTTACTTATTTTCCAAATTGTGGAAGGTTAGAGACCCAGGAAACATCATTTATTTCCATTGAAAGAATACTACTGGAATTTTTTACCAATAGCAAACCGTTATTTCAACACCTAGACACATGTTTCGATCACCAAGTGATCATCTTCAAGAGAAAGATCAAACTAACTGTTAGTTCCAAACACCAAACCGTTAATATAGTGGTTTGGTGTTGGGAAGAATAACAAAAATATATTTCGAGTAATTATACCTATTTTGAGTGATAATGTTATGGTAGGTTTCATTTGTGACCAGTTCATTCTATCTGTATGTGTGTGTGTATCTTCAATATATTTATTTCATTATTTTTACAAATACGTGGAAAATTGTTTCATTGATGTTTTGAATCTCACGATTCAAATGTAAACGTTGAGATTGTGGAAATAACAAAGTATTATTATCTCATTTTCAATGAATAAACTCATCGACTGTGCTGAAATCATATATTTGAATTGATTTTCAGTATGCTACTTATATCATTACAAGTGATGATTATCACTAACTTTGCCTCAAAAATTAATCTGCACCACTTCCATTCACAAAGCTTGCGACACATCATCATTAATCTGTCTGAAAAACTCCTTCCTTTCAAGAGTCTGGCGTTGACATAGAAGTGGTTTCAATCCTCTCCCAGTGAATGAAGATAAAGTGCTATTTACTGTCATTTAAGGCATTGAATGTTAGGCACGTTTATCGTCTCAGTCAGGGTGGAAATCATTCAATTCCGTTTTTGGGATAATCTGGCGTTTGATGATATACAGAAGCTTTCGGAAAATTCATACATAGATATTTTGTTGTTGGCGAAACAGATCGAGGGTTCTTTGAATTATTGAAGAAACATTTTATTTCAATTTTCACCAAACAATTTTACAATAACACGTGTTTCGCTATACATAGGTTTCTTCAGGCGTGCCTTCACTAACTGAAATCTACATATTCAATGCTTTATATATGTTTTCACAATTTGAAGTACCTGAATTATGAGTACCTGAGTTTTACCTAGCCAATCGATGTTAAATGTGTACCTGAGTTTGAAAATGAATCAATGAATATCAACTTTCACATATAGTCATTGGTTTGAAGGCTGGCTATGAATCAAATTATCTAAGAACAATTCGTTCAGGCCAGTCTCAACTCCCTACACAGTAGGTTAATAGACTGACACCTATCAGAAAACAACTACTCCCCTGGCTAATACCACGACGGGCGTTGGATCATATCCGACAGGTGTCAATGCAGGATTCTTCACAGAAGTTATTCCTGCATATGCTGTTGGCGATACAACTGCCGCAATAGATTTTCAATTATTGGAACACACTTGCAAACCGGTTTCGGGCTGTTTGGCCACTCGTCAGTGCGACTTTATGTTAATGATATACACTACCTTGCACTGACGAGTGGTCAAACACCCCGAAACCGGTTTGCAAGTGTGTTCCAATAATTGAAAATCTATTGCCGCAGTTGTGTCGCCAACAGCATATGCAGGAATAACTTCTGTGAAGAATCCTGCATTGACACCTGTCGGATATGATCCAACGCCCTTCGTGGTATTAGCCAGGGGAGTGGTTGTTTTCTGATAGGTGTCAGTCCATTAACCTACTGTGTAGGGAGTTGAGACTGGCCTGAACGAATTGTTCTTAGATAATTTAATGAATATCAACATAAAAAAGTGTAAAACCTCATTTCGATAAACGTGTAATGAATAAAATTACCCGGGCTTTTGTATCAACTAATTACTAGTTTCCACATTTGAAAAACTATTCAGTAACGGGTGGTTATTGGATTTTATTTGGTCATTCAGTAAATGATGCAAATTCTTGAATCGATTTACTTCTTAACATTCTGAAATATTGAGTTACAAACTTTTCTCTTCTGAATGTAACACGTCAAAGTCATGATTAAACTCACCTCCTTGTGCTAAAATATGATTTGCAAATGTCGAATTGGACTTTTCATCCAAAAAATACTTCTATGCTCTTTGATTCATTGGAAAAATATTCTCCCCGTTTGGACAACAAGTTTGGGACAAGAGCCACACTCCAACTTAAATACTCCTGATCTATTATACACTGAAGTTTTTTAATGATTTTAATGCACTTGCTTGAACTATCGCTTGTTCTGTTTGCCACATCCAGTTATTCCTTCCTTGAAAAACGAGTAATATTATTGTTAGGTTCACCAAGATATGATAATGTTATGGCGAACGATATCGTTTCTTCGAAGCTTATTTACGAATGGCAAGAATCACAATATTGAATGATAACATCAATCAAATCACTTCTTTTCTACTAATTAGAAAAATCTATTTTCACTTTCTAAATACCGAAATGAATGTTATTCAATGTAATTGAATGATAATCACAAAAAATATATTGAGTTCACCTGTTGAATAAAATTGTGTGCCTTTGACCACACGGTGTAGGTTAGGTTAGGTTGGGTCCAAAGTGACTGGGTTTATTCAACCCTTCACCGCAACCCGCAAGGGTTTATTGTGGCTCACAACTATTCACGCTCGGACAAATAAACCCAGCTTCTCAACGAAGCCGATTAGTTTGTATGATGAGTGGTCTTTCAGGTCAGATGGTAAGAGAACTACGGCTCTGCCGAACTCTAAAAACCTGATTTGGTCCCCAGCGGGGTTGGAACAAAATATGTGCTCTGCTGTTTCATCATTTTCCAAACAGAGGCGACACACAGTCTTCTGACAGTCCGACTCTCTGCATATGATGATTCGAATGACAGTGACCTGTAAGAAGGCCTGTTAGACATCGTAGTTCATCCCTACTGTAGTCCAACAATGCGCACCTGTTTGGTATCAAGCTTCGAAGAGCCTGTCTCTGCAAGCCAGAGAGCTTCGTCTGGGCCGTTTTCTGTAAAGCCTTCGGCCACCAGGCAATTGCACTATAAGTGATCATGGTTTGACAATCATCACATTAATCCAATGGATTTGTTTGGTACCTAACCCTAAGTTTTACCACAAATCCTACGACATATCCATAGGGACAGTCTGACTATGTGTAAAACTTTTTTCAAGTGGGAGTTCCAGGTGAGTTTTTTCATCAAGGACAATGCCAAGATATTTCACCTCCGTTCCAAATGGAATTACCTCACTATTCAGGAAAAATGGCGTTAGATCGTCCAATTTTCTCCTCCTGGTGAAGGGGATTATCACAAACGGTGTAACTCGATACTATCACTTTAAGAGGTGGTACCATGCCGTTCCAGTGGAAAGATTTAATTGTCAGAAGTATGAAAAATAACTGTGTGATAAACAACCTATGAGAAAGAATGTAAACATACCATGAAGACGCATCTGATTCATTTGACTTACACCCAGAGGCAATTTTGTTTCCTAAAAAGCTCTCATACTAAAAGGGCCCTTCTACATAATAGAAAGAGTATCTCTAATAGTCCTAACAGAAGAAAGGAATTGGAAACTATTTTTTGATGGCGAGAACAGCGATATAAAATTAGTAACGTGGCTTTTCCTGATTCTAGAGAAGGAAAAAGAGGCCCTTCGGAGCCTTACTTTATAATTTAGGCACTTTTCGGACAATGCTATTTCAGAAAGTTTGCATGAAGTCATGAAAGAGCCGATTCAGAGATATGTCAGTATTGTGAGAACCGGGAGATCACACAATGTTTCAAAGGATGAATATAATAATGATAATGTGTCTTTATTCTGTCAATATAGGATACATATAGATTTTTTTACATTTGGAACATTAATGATCCTAGGGCTGACGTCAAAGGCGAAGTTCAAATCTATAATTCAAAATTACTGATTTGTTCTACTGATATGTGGAGAGGATCCAAATGAAAATGTTTTGGCAAAAAAAAAGAATTAAGGCGACTCTAGTATCATATGCAGAAAGCTGGAAAATCACATATTTACATGGCATTGACACCAAAGAGAAAGAAGGAACGGATATTGAACGAACCTATAACTGACGAGTAACAAAGTAAGCAGAGGTTTTGCTGGGATATACAAACAATTGAGGGAAGGAAAACAGTATTCCCTCTAGAAGTTCATGGGATATATGCCGATAATAGGATTTCAGGAAATATTCCACATTCAAGGATATATTAACCGAACATCTGAGATTCGGTAAAATCGTTGCTTCAACTCCCAAGAGATAATAACTTCCCAAACTGAACTTCATATTTGGTATCGAAATCGATTAGATTTGTATCATTGCGAACCGCTTGAACGGTTCGCAATGATACAAACGGTATAATTTCCATATTGGATAAAACTCAAACAAATTAGAAATCGACAAGTGAAAGAATATGAAATTTCAAAATTTGCACAACTGTCACATGAGATTTGTTGAGACGCTATTTCCGAAATTATGTACGCACTGAAAATAAATAAATTCTGAAACAATACGTTTGGACATGTTAAATAAATGGAAATTATTATTTTTGTCGAAAATTTGTGTTGGAAATATATAGAAAAACTAAATGGAAATATTTAAAGCAATCAAATCTGTAAATTTCATTTTCAAATTTCAAATGAAGCAGTCAATATTGGAAAAATTAATGAATTGTGAGTAATTTGAAATAAAAATGTTAGTGCAATAATAAAGTTACACTGATTTCCATAAAAAGTTAAGAGAATGTTACAAATTAAATCAGAATCATTTACTGCTTTCAGTCATTATAATACTGAGAATTATACAGTAATAAATACAAGGGCTATTATTAAGTAAGTATTTATGCGAAACCATGGATCAAGAACCTCACATCAAACGTCGCAGTTGTAACCAGGGTTAGTTCTCATCAGTAAACTGAATCACTAATGCGTTTCCTGTTTTTTCCAGCTTATTCATCGAAATATTTCAGCCTCAGTATTTTCAAAGTCTACTTCATTTTTCCTTAAGATTTTTAATCTGTTAACACTGTTTTAGATAAAGAAAGTATACCAAACGAACAATCATTAATAAACATTGTATAGCATTCAAACAAATGCGATTTGTATAATATGATACACCGCTTAGTTTTATGAGAATATATTACATATATAGGATATTTCTAGAAAAATTAGTTTTTTGAAGAATGATGGAGTAGGATAGGATATACAGAGTATATTATCAATACCTGTAGTGTGTGAATATACGACCATAATAATTCTACCAATTACAGTCCCATTGAATTAATGATAGATTATAGGCAGTTTATTCGGTCGGTCGGTCGGTAGCCAAGCGGTTCGGCGTGGGTGATTTGTTCACTCACTCGAATTGACTGCCGTGTTGATCGGTGGTTCAAGCCCTAGTCTGAACGATCTATTTTCACTTGCTATCGTTCAACCCGTGTTAGGAATCACACGTTAAAAGGTAAGACCTCGTTAATCATTAGCTCGCACAAATTTCGACTTCTGAGGGTTGTCGTTCGTAGGGGTGCGACAGCTGGTTAACGAAAAAACAGATTTTAAACAGAACAGAACACGAAAATGTTGGCAGTTGAAAGTCGTAAGCATTGTTTTTTGTGAATGTTACAAGTTACATGTTACAAGCATGTAATAACCAACATTTGAAACCAATATTGACTAGGCTATCTGATAATTTCTGAGCAGTAATTTTCTCTTTGATACATTGACGCCGGAGGCACGACGAGGGATTATTGCCTGCGTACAAAGTTTTAACAGGTAAATTGTTATCCTCATAGCCATCCCGATGCAGAGGCAGACGTCAGTTGTGGCTAGAAGGTAATCTATACATCATACAATCCCGTTTGAAATTCACAAGTCGGCTTCCTTTGATAGTTTGAGTTGTTGTTTTCAACATTCAGATGCATTTGATAAAGCTTTGTGGGCGCGTAAATATTAATTTATTTTGATAGTGAGTGATCGTTGTGGGATATGAAAGTTGGGGTAGTTCGATCTTCTGTTTCCTTGTGCATGTTTGGAACTTATAAACTCGCGGTATTTCCATAACCGAATCCTTGAATTATAGTTTTCGCCTAGACGATGTAGCTTATTCAACGTCTCAGTAACCTCGTAGCAAGCATGACCCTGAAAGGGTAACCAAAAAAGTTCAGCTTTGGCCTGAATTTGAGTCATTAGTAATGAGAAGGAAGCAAATCATTTCATTCATTACTTTGATCGACAATCAAACTAGACTCCACTTTGGTAGTATATCTTTGGAATCCAGTTACTCTACTTCCCTGTTTATATATGTCTATTTAGTTGTTGAAGTTGAAGAGTGATATTTGACATCTTGCCAGGCCGTAAGGTCATCGAGCTAGGCATAGCTTTCACTCCTCCAGTTCAAAGGCAACCCCATTTCTTCCACTCCACTACCCCTTGTGAAAAAAAACGCTCTAGTTGCCGCTCTAGTATTTCCTATTTCTTCCACTCCACTACCCCTTGTGAAAAAAAACGCTCTAGTTGCTGCTCTAGTATTTCCTAATATAAAACAAATATACAAAATTGACTGAACTACTAATTCCACCGTACACAACTATTTTTTCCCATTCATATCTTACCACACACTATGCTTCTTCATTGATAAATGCAAATGATTCGTCTCACACCTCGAATTGCATCTTCTCCATTCAGCTTCTTCCACTTTTTCTATCCCACCTTCTCACCTTCCATCACATGATGTATCGTTTCCGATCTTCTCAATCCGTAGAGACAGAGCTCCCTTGGTTCGAATTCGAACCTTGCAAGATATCCTTCGGTCAGCGGTCTTGAAAGTCAGAGCAATCTGTTGGTACCTGAATGTTCTACATTATCTGTGGACGATTCTTCCAGTGAAACCTTGATCTCTTTCTCTTTGCCATTCATCACTGATCCTTCTTTTGATTATCTTTCTTCACTTCTCATGTCCTCATGTCACGTCCCCATGTCCTCAGCTCTCCATCAATCACCTTCATACTCTTGTATGTGTGGGATTTTCAGTTTTCTCCATTTCCTCTTTCGTATTCTCGCTTCCATTTGGTTCAGATCTGTCCTTCTCATTCACTTGTTTCCTCTATATATTTTTTCATTTCCACCACCATCTTTCACAGCATTTTTTGCTTATCATGCATTCTACAGACACAACAGAGTCACTATCTCAAGATACTAGTCCAGCATCGTTCCCAATCCAGCCAACTCTTCTTCACATTTTCGTATTAAAAGCCTCGCCCTTCATCTGTTTTCACACCGGCATCCACATAGTCTTCAACCACTGCATATATACCTGTCACCTCCTTCCACTCTCAACCCCACTCATTCGAGGCAAGTTTCCCTCAAAGAGGTTTAGTATTTTCACTATATAAAAGCATAATCGTCGGTCGCGAAATCCAGTTTTATCAAAGAATACACAGGGTGTGAACTTCCACGGCCGGAGTAATAGTTACATTGAAATTCGCTTAGATCCCGATTGAGTCTCTCATGACTTCCTGAATCGAACAAATCCCTGATTCGACATTCTCAATGATATCCTCGTGATGTACTTTGGCTAGAGCTTCAGCAAAGTTTCTACCTTTAGCGAGTATACTGAATTTGTCTTCTGGAAGAATTCGATAAGTAAGATTCGCCCTGTTTCCTATCACTCTGTGGTAAAGGATATCCTTGGCTGGTTTCTGTTCAGAGGGATCCTTTCCATAATGAAGCATTCTTGCTTTATTCATGAATTCTGACTGCTTGTGGTGTTTTGAAATGAAATATCGCATAGGCAGCACGTTGAATACGGTAGTGACAAACTTTCTTATGGAAAACTTTGAACAAGGGCCTTACAGCAAGCGGCCGCGAAACCATATCGTTGGCTACATTACATTGATGATATGTTCGTGGTTTAGCAGCATGGTGAAGAGAAAAATATCGGATTTCTGTCATATTTGAACTACCTCGACCTAAAAACAAATTCGTAATTAAACGGGAAACCTAAAGAACTATTGCCTAGTGAACATACATAAGGATGGAACATTGAGTCAAGGAAAGCACAGGAAACCGAAGCACATAGACAGATATTGGAATACTAACTACAACTACAAATCACGACAAAAGGTGGATAACCAAAACGTTAAGAGGGCACGACACGTCTGTAAACCAGAAAGTCTCTCCGAGGAACTGAATTCCTTGAAAAATTGCTTCAAAAGGAATGGGCTTAGTGAAATCAAATTTGAGCAGGTACCATTATTGGAGAAGCTTTCCTTCCTGACGTTAAACATGTTACAGACCGTATTGAGATAATTCTGAAAATACACATCGTGAAACCGATATTCAGACCAAATAAAACTCTCAGAAAGAGCCCTAATTTAGCAATATAGAGAATATACAGGAGCCCTAATAGCTGCGGCTCACTCTGCTCTGGTACCAAGGAAAGAAAGGTAAGAACATGACTCCCTTTTAAAACGGAATATCACCTCAGGCATACCGAAATAACTACTGAAGCTGCACATACACTCAAAGAAGCTACTCACGTGATCTTGTTCGAAGAGACACGAATACTTGATGAAACTTGGAATTACTATCCAAGAGAGGTGATGGTAATTCATAAACATAGAGACAATTTCAATCGAAAGAAAGGGGGAATAACCATCGGTGAATTCAGTCTACTGAATTGTACACAAATCAGGCCATTTGATTCAACCAATAAGAAACCATCCGCACCACCAACAAAACAACAAAAAAATATTTCCGATCCAAGAACTCGAGCACATCCGCTGATTCATTGCAGTAGCAGACGAAATGTCAGGCATAAAAACTTTGACATAATACCTCATTTGTTTCTTTTATCGAGTTATCCGTTATATTCCAGCGAGTTTTCTTATATTGTGAAGTATAAATACAAAAAGCCTTTAAGGACCGATTTCCCCGTAAAAAAGAAAACCTTTGTTATGGATAGTGTAAAGAAAAAGCCCGATGAGGGGAAATTCAATTACACTGTTTGTCTCTGAACTTAATCCCTCTAATTTCCAATTGGCTTTTCCTATGTATCTAATTAAGGATGTTTACATGGAGATACATCCGACTCCGTTTGTGAATTCCTAATTCCAAAATTTTATTAGGTATGTAAATGGATACGCTGGCTGTGGCTTTCGCGAGTTCCGGTTAATGAAGTCGAGTCAAATCTCAGTTTGCGGAAAATATTCAGCCTGACAATAGAGGGCAGATAGCGGATGAAATGCTGAGTATTCTGGTCTCAGGAATGTATTAGAGACATTCTGGGAATCATTTGTTGAGAAATGTATGCGTATTGTTTGAAAATTAATCTGGAACTTTATTAGTGAATTATTTAGTCAGATGGTAAATAGCAACTGGAAATGTGAAAATTTGATTCATTCGCTATGTTTGAGAAGAACATAAATTCTCCTACTTCTGAAATTGCATAACATCTATATATAGTGCCTTGTCTATTGAACAGCTTTGGTTTATGAGAGAGACAAAAATACAGCATATGGAATTATTCAATTTGATATGTATCTGATGAAACCGACAGTTTTACAATTCATTCGTAAAAATAAATTGAAATATTCAAGCTGAAAGACTATAATAACTCTGCAACAACACCTGGAGGCCCAGGTGAAGCTCTTTGGCTTACAGAGACACGCTTGTCTGGTCATCAGTGGTGCCATCAGTACCACACCATCAGCGGCCATGGATATCCTTCTAGATCTACCTCCTCTCCACATTTTTCTGAAGAGAGAGGCTAGATGGCTTGCTTATAGACTAGTGCACATTGCCAATTTTACAAATTAATTTGATGCAGAGTGCAACAGACTGTTGGTTGACAGTGGAAGTCACAGTATTCTGGAAATGACCTCTGACTTTATGCCTCCAACTATCAACTACGAACTGCCTTATAAAATACCGTTCCCGAGTAGGGAGGACTGTATCTTCCTGAAGCAGAAAATATTAAGAGCAGATAGTTGTTGGTTCACAGATGGATCAAGAACACCTACCTGTTCTGGTGCAGGTGTTTTCAGTCGCAGACCCAGGACAGAGATCAACCTGCCTAGGAACCTATGCGACTGTATTTCCAGCAGAAATTTACCTCAGACACAAGTCAATAAAAATATTTTCGGACAGTCAAGCGGCATTGGTAGCTCTTGGCTCCTACCAAGCAACGTTTAAATTGGTGACAAATTGCCAAAAACGACTCTCCTCGTTGGGAAGACTAAACAGATTTTCTGTGATCTGGATTCCTGACCATACTGGCCTGGAAGGCAATGAGGCTGCTGACTCCCTTGCAGAAGAGGGTGCTGCAAGCAGCTTCATCGGACCAGAACCTGTCATTGGCAAAGCCTAAAGCGATGCCAACCATAAATTTAACAACTGGATGGCAAGAAGATTTATGGACTTCTGGCAGAATCTTCCAGGATTGGCTCACTCCAAGGCGTTTATTCACCCTTCGATGTTTGATACCAAACAGTTATTGGACTACAGTAGGGATGATCTACGATGTCTAACAGGTCTTCTTACAGGTCACTGTCATTTGAATCATCATTTACAGAGACTCGGACTGTCGGAAGACAGTGAGTGTCGCCTCTGTTTGAAAATGATGAAACAGCAGAGCACATACTTTGTGCCTGCCCCGCTGGGGACCGAATCAGGTTTTTAGAATTCTGCAGAGCCGTACTCTTACCATCTGACCTGAAAGACCACCAATTATACAAACTAATGGGCTTCGTTATAAAGTTGGGTTCATTTGGTCGAGTGTGAATAGGTGTGAGCCACAATAAACTCTTGCGGGTTGCGGTGGAGGGTCGAAGAGACCCACTCACTTTGGACCTAACCTAACATTACATGATTCTTACAGTTATATAAAGAAACTAATCAATACAGTTCATTGTATATTTTCTACTATGAAGGGTTTTACAAAAACCGCGACAGGTGTTTTGCTATACATAGTTTCCTCAAGCATAAACTACTTACAGTTATGTTGGTGATCTTATAGATACACTGGATGATCAGGATCAGACTGTAGAGTATGTTGAAAGTTGAATAAGGATACTAGAGCTGAGGGACAATGAATCCGGAAGTTAACATGTGAAATCAAATGAATTTATCATAGAATCAAAACAAATTCGAAGAAGGAAGGAGCAAAGTTGCTGCGGTCGCGAAAAGGTTAGGCATTTCAAAAATAACTGTCCAGATAATAGAGAATTGTGGAAACGAGAATCAAGCCGAGACAGAGTGAATTTGGGACAAACCTACATCGTGGGAGCAGAGGAAGTCAACTTCTGAGGGTTGTCGTTCGTAGGGGGGGGGGCGATAACTGGTTAACGGATTTTTCAAACGCGGCGATTCGAAAGACGTTTGTTCAAGAACATTGAATGCAAATTTTCTCATGCTCAAAATGTTTGGTTGAAAATATTACCTCATACATATTTCTTTGTGTGAAATTTGAGTATACGAGTAAGGAGTAGTGATGTTATATGATGGTAATATGACGCTATTCACTGTATGCAAAATTTTCATCACATTTTGTATGTACTTTCCGAAAAAAAAAGCTTTTTTCACAAAAATCTAATCTATCCAATTAGAATCGCTTTCAATTCAGTTTAAAACAATGTCGGCATATTTTTGCATTTTCTGATTGTATTGAAATTGAAGCATTATGCGATTTAACGTGAACTGTCAGTTTTCACAATGATCCAAAGCATCAATCATAATGGCCAGGACACCTGGGGCACCTTTGTATTCCTTCCTGCCAATCAAACTGTGCCGAATTATATCGATAAATCTGCTCAAATTGGAACATAAATACAACCATTGTCAACGCAAACACATCGTATTCGAAATTTAGATTTAATGGTGTTCATGCGTAAAATGAAATTGCTCATCCATTATTTCAATTTGACGCTATATGCATCAACTCTGCGGATATTACGCGTCTGTGACGCATTTGCGAAGAAAAACAAGTTGACGACGGCTGTTGTGTTGGAGAGTTCCACGTTTGTTCCAGCTCATTTTGAATGTATTTTGTGAATCGTTCTAGTTTCGAAAGAGTCAGGTTAGATAAAGGGGTATTGGATTAAATCAGAGCCCAGAACGTCCCATTTGTGATTCAATACCAGTTAGAGCTGGTTTGAACTACTCGCGACAATGGCATTCGGCTGAATCATTGACTAACATATTTCCAAAATGTATTTCCTACCTGAAATCCACGAAAAAGGAATGCCTTAAAGGCCACTTGTCAGTTTTATAAATTCCTCATGTAAGGGACTCTTTTGATTTTTGTGCTTTTATTCGAAGAGAAAAATACTTGAAAGCTTCATTTTAATATCTCTAGACATAGAATCCCTTTTCACCAACATCCCTGTCTATCTCACAATTGAAGTTATCATTAAAAATTACCCCAAAATCTTAGAAATCACTAGTTTGCCTCTAGATGAATTCATTAAGTCAAATTATTTCAACTGAGACGGAGTTTTTTATAAGCAAATATCCGGACTAGGAATGTGTGTCACCTATATGTGCAGACCTGATATCCGAACTCCAACAACGTAGTTTAGAACAGCGGTCCGCAACCCTGGGGTCGCGACCCCATGTGGGGTCGCGAAAGATATTTATGGGGTCGTCAAAAAAGTCAACAAGGTCCTGTACTTATCGAGTTTTATGAAGGTTTACTATAACTATAGTCATAACAGCGATGATTGTAGAGCCATTTCACGTTCAACAGCCACATCTACCATACACATCGATACAGAGAGTTACGCTTCAACTTCAACTAAACAAGCAATCATACATCCAGTTGGGTTTTAAATGTACAGTATTGAATTTGAAGAACGTCCACAGTGCGTTGTTTGTTCGGAGGTTTTGGCAAACGAGAGCATGAAGCCGGCCAAATTGAAAAGGCACCTAGAAACTAAGCATCCAACTTAAAGAATAGATATGAATCTTATTTTAACGACATGCCACCAAACTAACGTCACAGCAGGTTAATTTCCAAAAATATACTATAGTTAACCAAAAAGCGTTACAAGCATCTTTCGAGATTTCCTTTTCGACTGCCAAAACTAAAAAACCTCACAACATTGGCGAGACGCTCATTTTGCCAGCTGCAATAAAAATGTTTTCGATCATGAAAGGAGAAAAGTATGCCAATGTACTGAAACCAATTCCACTATCAAGTGACACTGTTCATCGTCGTATCAATCTACTTGCTGATGATATCAAAATACAACTTAAAGATCGCGTGAAAGGGAATCCCTATTATGCTATTCAGCTGGATGAAAGCACTGATGTAGCTAATGTAGCTCAACTTCTCATATTTATCCGATACCGATATGAAAACGACATATGCGGAGATTTGTTATTTTTGCAAGGATTAGAAGGAAGAACAATCGGTGAAGCAATATTTAATGCAGTTAATACCTTTTTTGAAATCCATGATATAAAGTGGGAATATTGTGTATCTGTGTGTACAGATGGCGCAGCTGCATTGACCGGCTCCCAAACAGGATTCAAAGCAAAAGTAAGTAAAATTGTACCTCACGTAGGCTTTGTTCACTGTATGATTCACCTTGAAGCCCTTGCAGCAAAACATTTGCAACCAGATGTAAATCAAGTGTTGCAATAAGTCGTAACAATAATAAATTTCATTAAAGCTCGCGCATTGAACAGTCGCCTTTTCAAAATAATGTGACGCGAAATGGGATCTGAATACGAAAATCTACTGTTACATACGGAGGTCAGGTGGTTATCGCGAGGAAAAATACTCCAACGTGTATTTGATCTCAAAGATGAAATCAGAATATTTCTACTTGAACGGGAACCAAAGCTAGCGGAATATTTCTTGAATGAAAATTGGCTGGCAACAGTTGGCTATCTTTCGGACATTTTTGAAAAACTTAATGATTCAAATCAATCGTTGCAAGGGAAGAGTACAAATGTATTGGTTTTGGCTTACAAAATAAAAGCTTTTTGTAGGAAAATAAGTTTGTGGATAGACGAAATCAGTGCTGAAAACTACGAGGTGTTTGCATGTTTAGAGAAATTTTCTAAGAAAACAATATAAAGCTCGAAGAAGAAATTAAAACCAAAATCATCATGCATCTTACAAACTTTAAGCAAAACTCGGTAATACGAAACCCAGAAACGTCACACGACGACCAATGGATAATTAATTCATTCACTTATCATCTTAACACTGTGAAGATGAACTTAAAAGAAAAGCAGCAGCTGATCGATTTATTGTCCGATGGAAGCCTTCGATCTATTTTCAAAACCACGGATCTATCTAAGTTCTGGATAATGATGGAAAAGGAATATCCACTGTTATACAAAACATCTCTGCTGAAATTGCTGCCATTCGCATCTACATACCTGTGGGAGACAGTTTTCTCCACATTGACTGCTATAAAAACAAAATATCGCTCCAGACTTAACGTAGAACTTGATTTGAGGGTGTCTCTTTCTGATAATATTCACCAAGAATTAATATACAGGACTTGAAGAAGTAAAAAAGTAATTAAGTATGTAGTGTTCAATCATACAAAAATAATTTTTTTGTGTGTATGTACTAACTATAAATGTATGTGAGAGTTTTCGGAGTCGGAAGTTATGAATTATTTACACTGTAAGATAATAGGTTGTTTTGCTGCTTCCAGCTTTTATCCAAGTAAAAATTGATAATAAAATCACTGACAAGTCCAAATGCATTTTGACTATACCATTATATATGTTTTCCGACAGAAAACAACTACTTCTTCAGCTAATAACTCGACATATATTGACAAATGTTGATATTTGAATCTATACAAGTCTAGATGTCTAATCAACCCCGAAAAGTTGCTGCGTAGATTAAAAACAGTTATTCTAAATGAAACATGTCCTATTAGTCAGCAACTTCTTATATAATGTAAATTTGACTATCAAAAATACCTTACGACTGTTAACCTTTCGGAATCCAAGTCGCCTCAGACATAATTGCAAAGATTCTCACTTTGAAGAAACAACTTTGCAAGAGCTCTCTAGGACAAATAGTGGGACTTCGCCTGATTCGAACAAGGAACCAACTGCGAACCGTTTTGAAGTGTTCCTCATCAGTGCAGACCATGCTATCACGGTTGTATACACACAGGGACTCGTTATTCCTCCTAGAGAGCTCTTGCACAGTACCATGGTTCATGAATAACAAAACTCGTTCTTCATCTTGTATTTTTTCTTGTTGAAATTAAAGTATATTTTGTCACATCCGATCCCATGAATTTTTAAAATCTACTTGAAACATAGTTCATCATTGTCGAAATGATCTGGGTTACTTGAATATTACCCAAATGCAAAATTATCATTTGTACAATTTTCTTAGGTGCCCAACATGGTTTTCATCGACTGTATTTTTTTGAGCAGTTTATATGAATATTTGTTATGTTGAGCAGTGTTTAAAAGCTTTGATTGCATGTCTGTCTTAAACTCGTCGTTTGCGCAGACCTAAGACATCGACGCGTGGGTCTGCGCGTAGGAAAATTCAAACCACAAATCAGCCTTTATGAAATTACTGTATACAAAATACTGTGGTACGGTTGACGGTCGTCGAAGGAATGGTCACCCTAGGGAGCCACTTGCCGCAAGAATTCGCATCGCAGCAATTCGTATCGCAACTTTCTGCGTTGCGAATTCGCATCGCGTCACATCGCAGTTTTGTGTACATGCCCTTATTCTATACAGAATCAATGCAAAATGGCATATCATACCACTTTTTGCATCAATGTTTCACTCATTAACGAGTAATGGGGTATCTACGTAGAAAGTATCAATGTACCCGATTAGTCCAGCATATGGCGTCGAACCATAAACCTACAATGTACAATTTTGTTTGCGATACAACGAGCATTCTCTCAGTAATAATACACTTTTTATGTCCTAGTTGTTATCCTGTATCTCTGCAATATCGTTCCTGACCGAGTATTACGGAGCACACAAAAATAAAATGGTTGTATCGTGATCTAGTTAAAAGGGTTGAAAATTCCTCGGGAGTTTCACCGGAATTTGCGGGCAGCAACTTTGTTGGCCACGAAACAGGGCCAACGGAAAGTTTTTCATTTCTAATCCTTGTTGTAGCACTCCATTTACGAACCCATAAAGTGATTGAATTTTCCTCAGGACCTTTACGAAACCGTCGAGTGGCTGTTACGACATTTATTTTTGGAGAATCGCATCTATTTAATATCCCGCAGGAAATTGCTCTGGGAAAAGGAGACGACAAATTAGATTTGTCACAATTTGGTTTATTTTTCGTACATTCCTAAGATGGACAATGTTAACTTCTCAGCGAAAATTCGTATAGACTCATCAGCGTAATTATTCGTATTATTGAAAATACATATTTTTCAGTGAATTGAAGTTGTGTTGTTGTCTTATAGTGCTCAGCAAACTGATTAATCTAAGCAACAAGTTGATAAAAGTGAAAAGTAGATATCATACTCCTGAAACTATGAGCAGAGGCTCATTGGGTTCCAAATTAACCCTAAACAAATGTATTTTAAGGATTTTACGGTTGGTGGAAAATTACGATTGTTATGAACAAAATCAGTGATATCAAAAATCATGGAGAAAGCCGTGAACCACCATATTTTTGAAAAATATAATAATAATAATCATAATAATAATAATAATGAACTGTCGGGGAAGAACAAAGTAGCTGCAACAAATATGCTTGCCGTTCCAATCTTACTCTACTCGTTTGGAGTAGTGAAGTGGACTCGGGAGGAGCTGTATCAACTCGACGTAAGGACCCGAAAAATGATGCATCTCTATAGGAGTTTGCATCCCAAATCGTCCGTTCCACGATTGTACTTCCCCCGACAACAGGGAGGTCGTGGACTTTTGAGTTTGGAGTGTCTACATGACAGAATGGTACTGGATACAGCCTGTAAAGTCGTCAGGAGTTCGGATCCCCTTCTCTGCATGGTCCGTGACCATGAGAGAGCAGGAATTGGAGCATTTCTCCTTAGGGCAGCTGCTCGAGCAGCTGATGAACTCAGTATAGTATTCGACTCTGAACGAGGTGACTACAACTCTGTCACCGAGTTGGAACCCGCTCAGCAAAAAGCTCAGATAAAAGCCGCAGAGATCACCTTACTTCTGCGGAGACACAGGGATAAGCCGATGCATGGGGTCTTCTTCAATAACATTGAAGACCTTGGCTTACCAAAGCGCCTGACGTTCACTTTTCTCAGGTCGAGTGGGCTGAAGTCGGAAACTGAGGGGTTCATCATGGCTTGCCAGGATGATGTCTTCACCACCTTAGTCTACCGCAGTCGCTTGATGGGTATAGAGGTTCCTGACACAAGGTGCAGGGCCTGCCGCGAGGCGCCCGAGACCCTAATGCACTTGCTATCAGCATGTCCAGCATATGCGGTCTCGGCCTATATACATCGACATAACGCGGCCCTAAGAGTGCTGTATTACCATCTACGGCACTCTTACGGTATTGACGTGACACCGGTATTGCCCTACTCTCCGGGGGATATTGAATCCGTTGTGGGGAACGAGAAGTGGCGAATTTATTGGAACTATTCGTTCCCCACCCTCAGGCTCATACAAGCTAATAAGCCTGATGTAGTCCTTCTCGACCACCAGACCAAAACGATATTTGTCGTGAAGTTTTCAGCTCCTGGCGAGACGAATATCGTCAGAAAAGAGGACGAAAAACGGATAAAATATCGAGATTTTCTCTTCGAACTCCGCAGACTCTATCCAGATCACTCTGTCAAGATGGTTGTTCTGATTATTGGAATCCTTGGTGGAATGATGTCTTCTCTACTCTCGAATCTCAAAATTATACCGGCTTGCCGCACTAAGGCAGAAATCTTAGCCGCAGAGATGCAGAAGGCTGTCATTCTTGGCTCACTGCGTTTGCTCAGGGCACATGATTCTCGGACCCAATGATCACTTACCCCACGGTGTGGGGAGTGGTCATTGGTTGATTATGCTGGCGCGCCCTCCCGAATGTATCGGGGCTTCGGGGGATAGGGCCTGACCAGCGCACACTACGGTGAAATAATAATAATAACGTTTATTCGTGATAAAATAAAAACGATACAATAATATAAGAGTTGGGTATGAAAATGAATAAACATAATAATATCCACAGAAGTATCATACATACTTGTTTGTGAAATTACAATAAAGACAGTCATGAAAGAATATAAAACTAAGTGAGAAATAAATATACATTGATTAAAATTATACCTGATTGATTTACATTATAATAGTATAGATAAACTTGAGTATACATACATATCTGCAGAAATCTTATATCTAATGATTTCTTCTTCTTCTTAGTTAATCTCTGCTCCCCGTAAAGATATCCAATGTTAAATCTGAAGTTCTCACGGATAGGACTATACTGAACTGGTTTTTTAGGTATTTGATCCGTGATTGTGATATTATCTTCAATTTTTTTGGGGATCGTACTCTGTTCTTTCCGTTGGAAGCTGGTTCCCCTGTTTTTTTCTTGATTATAGTAGAGTTCGTAGCGATAATTAATTTTTCGATAGTCTTATTTTTTTGATGGGATTCCGTTCCTTGTGTAGCTGTGCCTTGGCTGAGTGTATCGTTGAAAACTTCTGGTTGACTGGATTCTAGTTCTAAAGTATATTCTTTATTCCTTATGTTTGGTGTGGGAGGTGCGCTATTATGTTTTTCATAGAGGGGTTATTCTTCAGCGTTTTCAAGTTGCTCTACTGTGTGTGCTTTATTATTGATGTACAGTTTATTTTCTTTTATATACGTTATATTATTCTTGTTTAGCCTTGCTCTGTTCAGGTTTTCACGTAATATTCTATTTTCTGCCGTTTGTTCAAATGTCAAGTCCTGTAGGATTGATATAGGATTGAATATCATCCTGCAGGATGATATTGATACCAAGAGAATATTTTAATTTTGGTCCAAACCAAGTATCAAGATATTATTTTTTTGCTGTGCCTTCCAGTAGCTCAACCTTCTTCTTCGAACCTTGATTTTCCCTTTCCAATTTATTTACTTTGTTATTTAATTCCTCTAATGTCAGTAATACTCTGGTTTTGCTCGCTTTTGCACTTTTTATCTCTTTTCTATTTCTAATGACTTCTTGACGAAGTTCTTCCATTTCAATAGCTCGGCAATTATATTTTAACGTGTATGGACACTCTTAGCCGAATGCTTATCTTCAACTGATAAGGGCATTTGTTGACAGTTTTTATTCTGGGAGTCTCTTATTGCTTCGGTAGCCTTTTTTAATTCGTTTCCGATATTCATTTACAGTTGGCTAATATACTTCTTTACTAGTTTTTCAGAACGTCATATACTCTATGCTTCACCGTTTTTCATAATTTTCAATGCAGTTATTTACATACCATGACTGACTTTCTGATGGAGCTCTTTGGTTCGACCACTTCACTATATGAGGCTTCACATACACATTATATTTGGAAGGCTTCAACATCTTGAGCGATCATCAATACGGCTTTCGGAAACAAAGATCAACAGGTGACCTTCTACCGTATGCCACTCATATTTAGAATAACGCAATCGAGAAACATGGAGGGTAAAGAGCTGCAGCGCTTGATATTTTTAAGGTATTTGACTGTATGTGGCATGAGGGTTTGCTGGCCAAACTACGATGCTATGGCTTGTCAGATCATTTTAGTGTATGGCTCTCCAGCTTCCTGAAAGAACTTTTCTGCAAGTGGCCAATATGTTGCTTTGCTGACGACAGCTCACTTGTTTTGTCATTCCATTTGGATTCCAGGACATCCGCCTCCATGCGATGGAGGCTCATCTTTACCGGCAGCAGGATGTTGCATGTTCTAATGAGGATCTGGAAGTGATTTCGAATTGAGATAAAAGTAATCAGGTTGAATTCAACGCAACAAATACCCAGTCACCGGTTTTCCCCAAGAAGATAAATGCCTTCGAACCGGATATAATAATGTCAGGTCAAAACATTTCGCTTTCTGCTTCGATAAGTTTGTTAGGGGTTAAAATGAACACCAATATATCTTGGCATTGCTCGCTGGAATTGCAAAGGCTACTTCTCAAAACCTTGGAACATTGTTCCGAACCAGAAAACTGTACACACCTCAGCAACTTTTGATGCTTCATAAAGCTCAAATCATACCTATGGAGCTCTGCCCCCAAACATACCCTGAAGTTGCTGAATTCCATCGAAAAAAGAGCCATCCGCTTGATTGGAAACGCGAACATAACTTGCAACCTTGATAGTCTGGAACATCGAAGAAAGGTTGGAGATCTGTCTCCCTTCTATAGATTCTTTCACGGGCAGTGTTCAAGTGACTTGGCACACTTGATTCCACCAAGAGCGGTACATATCAGAAATACGCGACGGACTGAGGCTGCTCATCGTTTTGAGGTTCATTTCAGTACACTTCGAACGTCACTGTTCAAGAACTATTCCATTTGGAGAACTGCATTTATATGAAATAAACTTCCTGAAAACTTTTTTCCAAATGGATTCAATTTCCAGCGCATCAAATTCAATGTGAAACACTACTTTCGTTTGAACAAGTAAGTGAAATTTTGAGTTTCTTGGGATATATGAATCGAAAACGAAATATTTCTGAGGAGAAACTAGTTTTCAAGAAAAACCGTTTTGATTTTCTACTTCTCCATCTTCAAACACAAAAATATTTTAAACTTTCGAAAAAAGGAAGAAAGGAAACTTCAAAAACTTATTTCTATTAAAAATTACCCCTTTTCAGTTCAAACGAAATTTATATGGTTAGGATCGAATCAATTAACCGTTTGCTTATGAATGTTTTCGCGAACTATTAACGTGACAAAAACACCAATTGTCTATTTCCATGACACGAAGCCGTAATTTCGCGGGAGAAATGCGTGTTTTCGTCTGTGAGTGACATCTGTTTCAATTCCGTAACGGATGTTTGGAATGGAAACTGAATTGAAAAAAGTGGTTTTCATGTGATTCAATGTTCATATGAAACAGGCGGACCGCGGTCCGCAAACTGTCGAACCTTGGACCGCCAAATATTGTAATGTGTTATATACAAAGTATAAATCGATACGTAGATAAGGTATACTATACCTTCATCAATTGAAGTGATATTTTTAAGCCACATAGAATTCAACTCAGTGTGTGCTTATTTTTTTTGAAGTTTCTCGAGGGGTATTGTAGATGACATAATAAGGAAGAAGAAGTTCAGGTTAAGAATGCACGAAATCTCGACTTTCAGAAAGGACAAAAACCAAAATAAATACATCTCAGTTCCATACCACCAATATACGAAGATTTTTGAAAATATTTTCAAGGAACTAGGTATGAAGGTGGTTTTTAGAAAAAATCATACGCTACAGAGCCTTTTGGGAAGTCCAAAAGACGAAGTCGAGAATTCGGAAAAGTCTGGAATTTACAAAATTGAATGTAAGGACTGCGATGCAAAATATTATGGACAGACATAAAGATCTATCAAAGTAAGATACAAGGAAAACATAGCACACTTAAAATATGGAAGACCTGAAAAATCAGTAGTCGCCCATCATATTTTGCAACAAAACCATTCCATAGACTTCAGTTCATTAAGATTAGTTAGACAAGTTAACCACAACAGGCAACTAGATGCCTATGAGAGTGTGGAAATGAGTAAACAAAATGATATTATGAATAACGATGACGGACCAATACCAAATAGCATACTATATAGCTTGTTGAAATAATATTATTGGATTTACTGATTACTACATAAGGACACATTGTAAAAATGAATTCAGATAGGCAATATTGTGAAATTAATTTTTTATATAGCTGAATTTTTTTTATATATAGCTATAACATTTGAACATTACATAAGGACATATTGTAAAATAATAGATAAGGCAAATTGTAAAATTAATTCAGGTGTGGTATACCTGTATGGTTTACCTGTATGGTTTACCTGTAAAGTGTAAAGCATAAATAGCGTTAGCTTAGTGAAGTTTCCAGTTTAATCTTCCTCTTGAAGATGATCACTTGGTGATCGAAACACGTGTCGAAGTGTTAAAAATAACGATTTGGTGTTGGGAAAAAACTCCAGTGATATTCATTACTAAACCAAAGGTTCCAAACAGTGCATCATGAGTCAAGTTGTCTAGTCAATCTGTTTCACAAGTACCTACAACTAATATGGTTTTATTAGTTTCTCATCTACAGTGTGTATGTGTGTGTGTGTGTGTGTGTGTGTGTTTGTGCGCGTTTGCGACTTTTTTTGTTTGTTGAAACAAGCGCGAGCGAGTATCCAAATCGGGGGGTGCGAGCGTGAGAGCGGGAGAAAGCAAACTCATTCATTTGTTTTGTGATTTTTCGCGTTTTCATAATATTTTGGTACCTATGCTACTATGGATCCTATAAAGCGAAAAGTGGAGAGTGAAAATAGGAGTTTGTGGCAGAATTGACTGAACAATACCTATTGTTTTACGCTACCTGATAGGCCTCAAGCGGTTCCACTATGTTTTATGTGCAATAAAACTTTCGCTATTGTAATTTGAAGCAACACTACGAAACCATTCAGTAGCAATTTCACAAAAACTTTCCTCTTGGCAGTGAGGCTCGTAGAGAAAAACTATATAATGCATATCTCAGTTCTTACAAAAAAAATCACGAAAGTACTAGTTCGTTGCATGAGTGAGCAAGAAAAATCCACAGAGGCAGCATTACGTGTGTACTGGACGCTTAATAAACACCAAAAACCATTTTCAAATCCTGAGATGACGAAGGAATGTATGTTGGAAGTAGTCATGGTACTTTTTGGAGGAAAAAAGATGTCGCTGCATTTCAAAGTATTTCATTATCAGCGAGAAGTAATACTTGAAAAACGGAAATTTCAGATGCTGATATTAAAAACACTCTTGCAAAAGGCACCTTGCTACGACATAGCACTTGACGAATCATGTGACATTGTTGATAATGAAAAAATTGTCTATTTTTGTAAGATTTCTTGATATTGAGTGTCAGATGTTTAGAGGAGAGTTGCTAGCAATATTGCCGTTGAAAAGTAATACTCGAGGAGAAGATTTATTCAAGGTCATTGATGAGTTTATTACCGAATCTAACATTATTTATGATAAAATAGTATCCCTCTTAACTGACGGGGTTCCAGCAATAATTGGCAAAGAAAAAGGTGTGGTAAAGAGAATCAGGCATACAAACTCGGGTACACTCAGTGCTACACTGAAAGAAGTGATGAACAGCTTGATGAACAGTCAAGTTGATAAATTTTATGAGGTTTCATTCTGCTCTTCAGCACCGACATTTCAAAGAGTCACTTTCTGAATGCGATTCAGCGTGTTCTGGCTTACTGCAACACAACAATGTTCGTTGGTTAAGCAAAGATTAAGGATTTGAATAGATTTCAACAGATTTTTAAGTTATTGAACGTTTCTGGCAGAAAGCACTTTGAGTTCAACAAACAAGCGTGATATGCTGGTCGTGGCTTTTCTAAAAGATATTTTGGAATATTTAAATGCGCAACTCAACTCATCATAATCTGGATATCTTCGAAAAAGATATTGCAAGACAAGAATTCATTGATTTTCCGACAATTCTTGAATATAAAAAGAACTCTGAAGAAAATATTGCAGTGTTTATACAATTTCTGGCCGAAGTTATATTTTCAGTGGATTATTCTAAAAAATCATGAATCACCCTCTGAAGTTGAGTACCTTAGTGAGAACACACTGTATACATATATCTAAAATTATACTCTAGACATATCTCGAATGTACTATCATTGCTGAAAGTGATGTTGAATTTTTTTACTCCACTTCATAACACTCTCCAAAATACTTTTAGTTGTTTCAAAGTCTTGATGGTTCAATATTCGTTACTTCGAATAAATTCTTTGATTCACTGACGAAATTTCTACTTATAGAATTTCTCACTTCAATCATCTTATAGAAATCTTCCAAATGGAGGGAGATATATCAAAACAAACATTTATTGTGACACTACTGATTCTCAAAAATCTGATTCAAGATAGTATTACTCACTGTTAACCCATACTGCATGAAGATAGTGTTCAATTCATCTTTGATAGAGAATTTTCCTTTGTCTAAGATTCAGGTTAGACTATTTACTATATAGCTGGAAACCAGAGCCCAGTCAACGCTGTTTCGACCAGCCATAGGTCTCATTGGTGGTGCTCGGCTGAACCACAAATGCATTGCTGGACTCAACTGTCCTGAAAGGACAACCCTAAGTAAGTTAGGCGATGATATTTTCCCACTGAAGACGCCATCTACAGTATCGACAAACAACTCAATCCTTCAATATCAGCATTAAAGGAGGCTCTCTAACGCGGTCAGTTGCAAAGGCAAACTTTGACCTCTACAGTCGATGAGATTTGTTCTCTGTTTCTCACCGCAGCTTTCACTGCAAGGCAAAAAAATTTTCAAGGTAATTGATGAGGCAATCCCTCTAGAATTGTGAAACTATCAAGATACCCAAACAATTAAATTTTTGAGAAAAACTTGAAAAATTTGTGGTATTTCAATGATTATTTTGAATCTTCCAATTCTCAATACTCTTGAAGGATGAAAAGAATATCCACCATTGAAGGAATGGCTGATGCAGGGAACAATTAAGAAACGCCTATGCTTCGATATAAATTGTGCATTCATTAATTTATTCTGTTATATGTATTATGGAAGCAACATGAGATGTTTTCAATTTAAAAATAACCATTTGACTGAAGGTAAAGTTTTTGTTTGCGTTCATGAATACTTATAGCATATCCTTGCATATCCTTGCAAAACAATACTATTAAATGATTTTATTTGAAAATTCAGAGTTCTCATGATATAAATAAATATTGCCCAATATTTGTGACCCATCAAAATTAAATTTTGGGATAAATACTTTTGAAAAGTAACAACTGAAAATTTTACATGGAAAATTCGTATACGAATCACCAAGCCATCATAAAAAAATCAAGGTTCAATCTGTGGACATGTGAAAAAAAAACAACAAAGGATGAAAGGTTTTCGCAAGGATTCGAAGTTATGATGAAGTTCAGGACTGAGACATTCTAGTTCTAGTTCATCAGTTTTCCATACGGATCAGACCTTCTTTGGAGTATTGTTACCATGTATGGAGCTCCGTCTACACGCATAAGATAAGTTATGATAATTTATTGATCTTTTGGATGTATACAAATGAGATTCAAATAAGATAGGTCATATATACACACATACATTATTACACCTAAGAATGAATATTATACTGTTTCGCCGTTTATTTGTGTTTCTTTGGATAAGACAGCTGCATAATCGTCAGTAGAATAAACACCTTTTGAAATAAATAAATATTTCATATACTTTTTGAACAAGTATTTATTTACCTTTTCGATATAAGAAGGTAGAATATTGTATAAGTTTATATCGATAGAGTTTCTGCTTGACTTTTTTAGTGTGAATCTACTGGCCCTCAACAAATCACATTCTCTGGTCTCATGTTCGTGGAAATAACAATTTCTGTTCAATGTTGATTCATTTTCATGAATATGTATCAAAAGTTGGTACAGATAAATAGAAGATATTGTCATTATTTTCATCGAGAGAAAATGAGGTTTACAGGAGTCTAAGAAACCAGCCCCAGATAGTAAATATCCTTAGGGCCTTTTTTTGTAACATGAATTATCCTATTTGCGTTAGTACTATTTCACCAGAGAATTGTTCCATATGAGATGTGAGAATGGAAAAAAGCGTAGAAAGCTGATAATAGCGCCTGTTGAGAGATTACATCTTTCAATTTCCAAAAAAGAAACGTGTATTTCGACAGTTTAATGCTAAGTTGTTCAATGTGCTCTAACCAGTTCAAATTATCATCTAAATGTATGCCTAAGAGTTCAACACTGTGTCCTTCAACCCAACAGATTTTAATGTAAAAATGATGTATTGAGTTTCACTTCCGTTCAACATTAGATTATTTCTTTTGAAGCTGTCAGCATTCTTTTGAATTCGATTTATATCGCGCACCAAATTACTCTTGATTTTTCCGGATGTCGTAAGAGTAGTATCATCGGCGAAAGCAAAACAATTATGAGGTGAAATGAAGGAAAAGAGATAATTTATATAGATTATGAATAAAAGAGGCCCCAGAACCGAGTCTTGGGGAACTCCACATGTAACTGGTTTTAAGTCGGACACATTGTTCGAGTCAATTGACACATATTGGTATATGTTTGTCAGATATGAAGAAAAAAGAGACAGGGTGGTTCCTCTTATGCCATAGTCATCTAATTTTTTCGGTAGAATATAATGGAAAATGCAATGGAATGCTTTTGTTAGATCACATAAAGCAGCAATAGCGTGTTCTCCTCTTTGGAGATTTGTCTCTCTTTTATAGATACTTTCACGAGAGGTGTTCAAGTGACTTGGCACAAGAGCGGTAGGTATATATCAGAAATACGGACGGATTGCAGCTACTCATCGTTTTGAGGTGCAACTCAGTACACTTCGAACTTCACCGTTCATGAACTCTTCCATTTAGGGAACTGCATTTATGTGGAATGAACTTTTTCCAAATGTGTTTAATCTCCAGGGTTTCAAATCCAATGTGAATCGCTACTTTCGTACAAGCACCGCTCTTAAAGCGCCGTAAGGATTTTCCTGTAGTGCTTGAATTGTATCCTCAAAAAAGTTGCATTTGAATGGGGTTCTCAATATTCTTCTATGCAGAAAGTTTGCTTGTTTGTCAGAATCTGTTTCAGTAGAACACATTTTCCAAACGTCATCATCCAAACATATCATCCAGTCTTCCAAACGTCTTCAGAAATAGTTATTCAGGTATTCTCATGAATCATTCATGCGTCTACTGTTATAAAACCTTGTGATGTATGAACCATAACAGACTTGAGGTATTGGTATATACAGACGACTCAGTAGTTGTACTACTCCAGGACAAATATAATAATGCAGTGTGGACTCAACATATAAGTTAAGGATAATGGCATTCACCAAAAGGATTAAGATAGAGGCCTGAGATATCTGAAAGTTCAAGGAGAATTTGAAGGAAATCAAGAAAGGGTAAATATCTGGGAGTAATACTAGATTTCAGACTGACCCGAGATCAACATCTGGCAATGATGCACCAACACAAGAACGTGGTACATATTTTTTCGGCTGAACATAATGATGGTTGAACTCATAATAATAACGCATCCTGGGTTTGCTGGGAGAATAGAAAAAATTGAATGGTTTCAAATGGAGAGACTACCAAGAAGCACGCTACCTCTTTTATGTCTCTCGGAAAAACAGACCGGAAACAGGCTCGGTAGCAACACCTGATATTCTGATAGATTCTGATAGAAATTCCCATTGCAGTTTTTTTCTACCTTCTACCTCAACCTCTCGGGAGTCGCCTGACTTGTCCATTTCTTCCATATTTCCTGAAAACACTCCAGCCTCGTGGGGTATTCGTTTTTCCTCATCTTTTTCACGATACCGCATTATTTTCCCCAAAAACTCTCAAAAAATTTAAGGATTATCGAATAACCCACGAATAACCCAATAGATGACAAAGTGTTGCCAGAAAAATTGAAGTTCCAAAGATGAAGTGAGTTTTAGTGAGTCCTTAAAATACGTTGATACTTATTTCATAAAACATTATTTGTGATTTGAATTGATGTCTAAAATATTTTATTATAAACGTATTCATAATCATGCGAATGAACACATTCAACTGAATTCCAATACTCTAACTACTGTTCAATTATATATAATTAACTGTGAGGTTGAGGAAAAGATTAAAACAAGGTATATTTTAATATAATAGTTGTTTATAACGGGCTCTCATTGAATGTCTCGCATGTTGGGTAATTATATTCATTACTTTCTTCGTTATGTAAACGAATAATAGAGGTAACTTTAACGTTGGACAATGTTTGCTTACGGTTAATTAATCACTTTGTAGCAATGAATTGGCGCTGTGATAATGTATTCTGCTCTCGACCTAAAGGTCCTGAGTTCGAATTCACCAGACCAGACATGTTTTTGTTTTCAATCTGATTTTTATCGTGATCGACTATGTAGATGAGAGAATCCATACCGTGTTACCCTAGTAGTGACAGTTGTCACTATTGGGGGTTCCATGCAGGATTTACTGATAATGCGATCTGCCAAAAATATCTCAGGAAATTCGTGGAAAAAATTCAACCAATTCGAAGTGTAGCTAGAACTAGAGGAGCTGAAAGAATATAAATCTCGTATGAGAAACAAATAGATAATGTCGTGTCTATAGTGAAAAACCCCCTACAGTCCACGACAACAGAACAACAGAAGACATTACATCATCCCTATATGGGATGATTAATGGAAATATATGAATATGGAAATTTTTCAAAACCTCATTTACCCACGGGTTCTAGAAATTTTGGCTAACAAGCAAGATCAATTCGAAAATCCAGTTGTTTTCTAAGAAGTTGGTGGACCTCCACAATTCTTTACGCCTGCCATGGATTGGTTCGATCAGACATACCTAGCATGTGAATTGGTAGGCACGGTCCGTCGGAATGACCAGCTTGTTCACCGGATTTGACTCATCTATATTTTTTTTTTTTTGGGTTATATCAAATCGGAAGTTTATATTACGCAACCTGGGACAATACATGAGAGTCTGATTTACCGAAACTTGTGCTAGTATTACCCCAGAAACTTGACGAAAAGTCCGAAATAAGTTCAAATATAGACTGTTTTACTGCCAGAAGGTTCAAGAAGTACATGTTCGAAGGTTTTTACTAAACGGTTTTATTTAGCTTGCCTCAGTTGTATTGCCAATTGCGTATGCAGGAAATTTTCTGTGGAGATTCCTACACTGACGCCTGTGGGATATAATCCAACGCCCTTCATGGTATTGGCCAGGGGAGTAGTTGTAATCTGATAGGCGTCAGTCCATTCAACCTACTGTGTAGGTATATTCGAGACTGGTTTGAACGTTTAAAGTTCATTTCTTTAGATAAAATATGAAAGAGAATGTTAAGGTGAAAGGTTGAAACGTGCCGAGAACTGTTTGGGGTGGATAAAATTATGAACTGAAAACTTGAAAATAAAATGAGTAGAAAATTTTTTTTTTGTTTAACGGTTTTATTTCAAAATGTACTTATTGAAAATTAAAAAAAAATTCGGGAGGTCCTAGTAACAGTCATCACCTCTCTTTAGCAATCTACGGTATTGATTAGATAAAAAAATAATAGTTGGGCGTGGTATTTACTCAGGTAACGCTCCGCTCAACGATTTTTTTATTTTTTTATCTGATGACTGCTACCTAGGACCTTCTGAATTAATTTTTAGTTTTAAGTACATTTTTCAATGAAACCGTTCAAATAAAAAAATATTTGAATTATTTTATGTATAAGATAAATGATAACATGTTTGAAATGGTAGTGTTTAATTTGCTTGAATTACCTACCACTTACCTATAGCACAAGTTGTTTCACTTTCCAATGGATATATATTTCTAAAATTCATTGAACAGAGAATTGAAATACCTTCATACGAAATGTGCCAAGACCCCCTTTCCATTTTTGCTAAGAAGTTCTGGAAATGATTCAAAGGATTTCTTTTTAAAAAAAATTTGTCCGACTCTGATAGCTTGCCCGGTTTGAAAGAGGGGGAAAAGAGGGGGTATGTATACGAAAATTATCAAGAATCTTCAAACCTGCATGAGACGTGGTGGATTATATCAAGTTCTTTCACTTCCAAATCTTCGATATGTCGTATTATTTATTCAATTTTTTTTCGAGATTTTCCGATAGCATCTACGCTGTCTGTTCAAAAAATAAAGTGAATTTTCATTTTTTTTAAATACCCATTGATTCATCAATCGATTTTGTTCCCTCCAAAGTAGTCCCCTCAGAAAAAATACACTTTTGCCAGCGTTTTTTCTAATATTCGAAACAGTTCTGAAATGCCTTTTTTCGCATGTCCTTTGGTGGTTAATATATCTTCAATCGTCACAAAACGCTTTTTTCATGGGTCTCTTCAATCTTGGGAACAGAAAAAAGTCGCAGGGGAGCAAATCTGGTGAATACGGTGGCTGAGGCATGACGAGTGAGCAGGTGCATTATAATAGTAATAATAATAATATTCTTTATTCAGTAAAACGCAGGAGTACAAAAAAAATTAAACCTATAAAATACGCTACAACATTTCCTAAGCAAACTGAGAAGGCGGAGTTCATCTTGAGCACCTGGAGTGCACAGAGATAGTCTTCCACTAAACCTTTGGACAAACAGAACGAAAGAACAAAAGATCGCAAACAACTAATGAAAATTGAGTAAAACTATAGATATATGTGCCGATTCAAATAACCGCTTTTTAGATATTAGAGGATTCCATAAATTCAAACAAATGTTTTCGAAAGGAGGAGACTCATATTCTTAAAATCATTTGGAATAGCATTGTAAGTGGTCGATACATTATAGAAAAAACTTCTCTCAAACAATGATGATTTGTGGATCGGTGGTGTTATAGTACCTTTCGATCTTATATTAGGATTGTGAACGCCAGTGCAGAACACAATCTTTCTATAAAGATAGGAAGGAGTTTGGGTAGTAATTATTTTATGATATGAGGTGGAGCGGTGAAGTTTTCGGCGAGATTTCATATTTAGCCACCCGGCTTCTCGAAGCTTATGTCTGATGGGTTGACGCCTACGAATACCATAGATGAAGCGGATACAATAGTTGGATTTTCTGGATTTTTTGCGTAGATGTTGCTGTAAGACAAGAGCTATAAACCGTATCGCAATAAGTAAAAGTAGAAAGAACTAGAGACTCGCAAAGTATTTTTTTAAGACTCAAATTTAAAGTTACTCGAGATCCAAACAAAATTTTCAGTTTCCAAATACTTTCACGAATACATTTCGATATATGCTATATCTATCCAGAGCCCAATATTCTTCATCACATCACAAAACTGTACAGGAATGTTATTGATAGTAACACACATTTTTTTGGTGAAGAAGTCTGTCATTTCGCCTCCCGTACAGCATTGTCCTAAATTTGTTTGGATTCAATGAGAGATAATGATCTTTGGATATTTTGAAAATTCTATCAAGGTCTTCGTTGATTTTCTGACAACCATTCACTATGTCTGAAGGGTGGAAGGAATACATCACCTGAGTATCATCCGCATACATTTGTAGATAACAATGCGAGACAACATTTTTGAAAATAAATAGAGAATTGGTCCCAAAATGGATCCCTGTGAAACCCCACATATCAATTATCTTGTTTGAGAAACCCTAGTATTGAGTGCAACTCGTTGCTTTCGACCACTAAGATAGCTATCAAAAAACATAACAGAAACTTCTGAGAGTCCAATATACCTACGTAGAATATGTTTTAGCACAGAATGATTTTGAGTATCGAAAGCTTTCGAATAGTTTAAGAGAACTAGAACAGTAATCATTCCCGAGTCGGTTGCCTGGAAGATACGATCTGTCAAAAGGGCTGTCGCGCAGCTATGTCCTTTTCTGAATCCAGATTGCGTATCCGGCAAAATATTGTATGTTTTCAAGAATTCCACAAGTTCATACTTCTTTCTGATAATTTCGAGACAACGGGTAAAATGCTGGTTGGTCTCAGGTCTTTGAGCTCACTGACCACCTCACAATCGTGATGCAAAAACCATTACTTGTTTTTTTTCACAATACTGGACATTTTTTTCTTAGTATTGCTTCACGTAAGCGGCGCATAACTTCAAAATAATACACCTCATTGACCACTTCACTTCGCTACGGTAATCAAAGAAAATGTTCGACAAAACTTTGACATTTGATCAAACTTCGCGTGCTTATTTTGATCTTGACTCTCTTGGAATCTTCCATTGAAACGATTGGACTTTGGTTTCCATGTCATCATCATACACCCATGATTTTTAACAAGTTGTGACCTTTTCAAGCAAATCTGGATCTCCGTTGACGTCATACAAGTCCTGAGCTATTCTTAGGCGACATTTTTCCTGGTCTAAATTCAGAAATTTCGGAATGAACTGTGCTACCACACATTTATGCCCAAAATTTTCGAAGAAGTTCCATGGCATGAGCCGACATCTTCCTCAACTGCTCAATATTTTTATCTGTTAATGTGCTGGGGCGTCGAGGACGAGCGTCGTCATTCACATCTTCTCGACCTTCTGTAAAAAACTTGTTCCACTTGTAAATATTTTTCCTAATCAGAGTACAATCAACATATGCCACTGTCAACATTTCGGGTGTTTTTGATTACTTTATTCTATTTTTTTAGCATAAAATCGCAGAACATGCAAAACACTCCAAACTATAACTAGTCTGGGTCACAAAATCCTTTTTTTCAGAACTTTTGTCCAAGGGCACCGAAAATTATGGTTCAGAGCTGATTCGATTCGGAATGACCTCTGTTGTAGCAACAAAAATTTTAAGAGGGGCTGAAAGCGGGCGGTGCATGTCCCGCACGCGCAGATGGATACGGATCGTTGAAAAATAAAAATCATTTCAACCCATTATTATCATTATTTTGATTATTCAAAGGTCCGTATCGGTCAGCACGTACGGGACGCGCATCGCCCACTTTTAGCGCTATTTTTGCCTCTAAATTGAAATTATAAATATGGGTGAAAGAGTTCCAAAAGGTGGGAATTTTTTTAGTAAATTTCATCCCCTTCAAGAATATTTTTTCAAATGTCGAATATCTTCAATATTTTCCGAGATATTGGCAAAAAACCAAGTCCCTTTGTTTTATTAAATTGTTTATAACTTTTGCAATTTTGTCGAGCCAATTTTGTCAAAAAATTGCTAGAGGTCATATCGAGTCGAATGAGCCCTGGATCATAATTTTTGGTGCCAGTAGACAGAAGTTTCAAAATAGGATCTTGTGACCTAGACTATATGCCTCTCACCAACAAACTGAACGAGCTAAACAACTGAAACTGAGAACATATGTTCGAGACAAGCGTGCCAACATAAAAAAATTGCTAGACGAATGTACGAAGCCCGCGAAATTTAAAAATAAGTTGTACTCGCATTTTAATTCCAATTCTTCGTTCACAATATAGATTTTTGTGAACATCAATTTTTCTTCTACCACTACCAATGAGAGATAAAATTAGTCAAACCTAGCAGTCGAACATACAATCCAACATTCCTCAAAGTTAATTTCGAAATACACCTTCGTGTTTTGAGACTTTCTCGTTCCTCGAGTCCCACGGGAATATCAATTCCGATCTGATCGATCAAACCGATGAGAAATAAAGGCAATCAGAGAAACATTCACCTCTGTTAGGAATATCCATTATTATTGACGAGGGATATCAAAACAATATGACTGTGGAGGAAAATTACTATTAAAGTTATATTTAAACACCATTATCGATATGCTATCAGCGAAGAGGGTTTCTGAATCGATCTACCAGTTGATGACTTCCTAATGAGTTGAGCCTTCGGAATAGATATTCAGCGACTAGCTGGACTAACATGGGACGCCTAGTTTAATGTGAGAGGAAATGATGAATTGTGAGGTCATGAAATCCCTACTTGTTCTAATACCCGATTGATTGATGCGTGTACCGTTATTCAACGCAATCTGCAGCGAGTGAAAGCTTTGGGAAAACAGATTTGTTTTCATCCCAGCTGGAAATTTCACCTTGCATAATTTGTGTGTGTATGTGCTAGTTTTTTTTATTCGACCCCCAAAAATACATGTCTCTTCATTTCTTCCAGATATCTTTTGATATCGATTCAATTTGCCGAGGAAATCAAATGTGGTGACAAAATTGTTTTTTGTGAATAGTAATTCCCTAAATAGTGACTTGAGTCCTCAATAAAAATGAGTTATCCAAGTCATTATGTAATAATTGTTGATCAAATATGAAAATGGAATAGAAAAATTTTTATTCTCAATTTACCGTTACTGCACATGTAATATGTAATGAAATTATTCCACACTGAAAGGAATAATTTCTTGGAATGTTATTCGTTTTTGGACGCCACTGGTCGACAGCGAACATTTCTTCATTGAAAAGTTTTCAGAAATGAAGTGGTTGACTCAATTCTGGATTTCCATGCGAAATACGTCATTAAACTCGGATATTCTTTCAAGTGGCCATTATAAAGATCATTGCTTCTAAAAATAGAACGAGTAAACGTCTCTCTCAGACTACTAGAATAGAAATAGCATTATTGTAAATGTTTTCAATTGCTACTGTTGGTAGATGAGTGAAGCATATTTTAGTATTGTTCATGTTCATTCATTATTATGCGAACGATTTTTGTGAAGGAAGAATGAAATTATTGAAATGAAAGAAATATATCAATTCATACTCAAAAATCAATAATATTCAAAAGTGAATGTAATTAAAAAACGCAATTTGATATACTATGTATACAAAATACAATATAATACAATAAAAACTGCTGGTCTCACACCAATAGGTGGTTCCACTTATGTCTCTCTTGCGTTTACGCCGTTATTTTTATCATCAATTACTTTCCTTGGTTATTCACATTTTATCTTCAATACGGTTAGAACGCCTTAGTGCAGGTATTTGTCCTCTCCTCTCATCCGGATGTTAATACTTGAATTTCTTGTATAGGTATCTATATGATAATGTAAGAAAAGGCTATTTATTCCTACTAATATCCCTACCTCCCTGCTAATATTATAAATGCGAATGTAAGTTTGTTTGTTACGGTTTCACGCAAAAACAACTCAACCGATCATCATGAAATTTTGTACACATGTTCTTGGAGGTATTAGAAGTATCACAGGATACTTTTTATCAAAAAAATATTTTTAATCAAAGATAAAAAAATTGTTTGTCAAAAATATCTCAAAATCTAGCTACTTTAATGTCATCTAGCATTCCAGTAATAAAAGTCTAACCAAAATTATTTATTTTTGTTGCAGTAAAATATATTTCAACATTCGTTGTTGCAATTCAATAAAGCAAATTTTAAATTTTCGAAATTTCATCGTATGTTAATTTTAAAAAATTGATAATCCCAGTCAAGCATTACAATATAGTTCTCATATTGATTCATTTCTATTGTATTGACACTTATTTAATGGCATAAATGCCAGTAAAACCGTGGGTAAAAGCTAGACAATAAAATATTTCATTGATTATTTTGTGTACGTACATATATTATAGCTACCATAAGCCAATTGTTACTTTTGTAGAAATAAATAATAATACTAAAAATGTACATACACAAAAGTAGTACTTATCATCATTTTAAAACCATGTTTCACATAATAAAAGAATATTAGCTACTTGCTGGCTATATTTTCATAATACCGTCAACAGTATATGTCTAACGCACACTAAACACTAAGCTTCCGTCCGACGAGATATGAGTAGCCTTCCGCTGACGTATGTGTGAGAGACAGACAAAATGGCGCCGTTACAAGACAGGTAACGAAGGGTTTACCCTCCCATAAGAAATCACTTCAAAAAGAAATCATAATTTCAAGTCAAATAATGAAAATTAGCTGTGAACTGAAAATAAACTTGTTGTAGGGAACAAAACTCATTCAATAGTATATATAAAACAGCATTTTCAATTTCCACTTATATCTATTGTTGATAATGAGATTTCTGGAGAATAACTATTTGAAAAGTATTATGATAGTAGCCCTTAATCTTTTCAAATCAATAGTGATTATACAACTCGGTTGAGTTACGTAGGTTATTATGTCAAAGGTTATCTCATTTCGATATCCAATTCGTTTAATAGGGATTTTCATGAACGATGAAGAAGATAGCTATCGAAACAAAATCTAAATGAGAAGCTTTTCTGTCTCAAGACATTAGGATATTGAATTGTTGTCTGAAAATCAAAATGAGTTATAATCCAATTGATTCACACCAAGTGAAAAGGCAAATAACTAGTTCGCTCATCCAAGTATTTTGCTAATGAATGAATTCGCAACGAGATATAATGACGAAATACCGAGGATAGGTTTCTATAAAGTAATTGTTCTGAAATTGAATTTGATGAGTAACACTTTTGACTTTGTCATCCAATTGCTAATTTATATGATATATTACGAATCACACGTTGGAAGGTAGGACCTCGTTAGTCTTCAGTTCGCACAAGTTTCGATTTTTGGTAGTTGTCGTTCGTAGAGGGGCGACTGCTGGTTGATGGAAAAACGGGTTTTTAAACAGACTCGTATATTCTTAAAGATACTGTCGCATTGGAATATTGTTTTTAAGGATTGTTTACCGGCAACTACTTGGCAGAACTGTCTGGAAACCACTTTTCACAAAGTTTGAAAATTATCACGAGTTTCGACCCGAAATCAAAAATTTCCAGGTGATACAAATATTTAATATATTAGCATATTAGTTCTTACTATTAGACCACTATCATAATCTTCATGCATGATTCACTGTGGTTCTGGCGTTGAATCTGGTCAAAAATACGCATTGGTCAAAGACGCATTGACTATAGTCGTGTCACTAAATATTCTGGCAATATTTTGAATTTATTGAAGCCTCTGGAGACACCCTAAATTTTTTTATTCAATGAAAGAGAAGATATTGGCAGATCAAGATCTTCAGATGATGTGATGCTGCAGATTTCCGGGTTTTCCTGGTTATCCCGCAGCTGAAAAAGCAGATGTGCCACTGGAATCAATCAAATCAAATTTCATAATTTGTATTACTTTTTTTTTATTTACTAACAATTTCAATAATAAAAAAAGTTGCTACGAATCCTTAATAAAACTTGTCCTAAACTAAAACTTTTGAACGCTTAAAAAAGAAGGAAACTAATAATAGCATAAAAACCATAAAAACCATGAGATAAGATGAAGAATATTGTTTTTTTTTCTTTTATGGAAAATTAATTGAAGTTGAAGGGGTTGAAAATTATTTTTCATGATTTCTACTAGGAAAAAACCTCCTCATGAAAAAGTTGAATACAAAACTTGTAGGAAATATCAAGATCTACATTTTCTTTATGAACTTGTTTTTCCTATAATCCGAAATGTTTCCATTGAAATTGGAATGGTAGAAACTTACTTTTTGAAATCTTTTTGTTTTATTTTTTTTATCGATAAATTCAGTATAACGTTTTATTTTGATGTTGAAGGCTGCAATACCCATGTTCCAAAAATATAATTTTCGAAATTAACAGAGGTGTTTTTTTAGAATGTTCAACTTCCATATCGTATAAGAAAACATATGAATCATCCAGATATCGAGAAAAAAAGGAATTATTGACAAACTGCCGGTGGATAAACTGCATCATTAGAGGAAAATTTATATACACAACTATCATGGAGACAGTAGTGATACGACTAGCAAGGAGTTGTCCTCGGAGGAGTGAGTTTTTTCCAATGGTATGGAGTAACAACGACTTCTGAACCATAATGGACACAAAGTTCTGGTCTATGTTGCCATCCTAGCCCAGGACAAATGAAACGATATGGTGAAGGTACTCATACAACAAGTCCTGAATATTATAACTAGTAGGACCAATGAAGAAGGGCTGGACATGAGTCCAACGAAATCTAACATGAAAGTGGACCAAAGCAGAGGTCTCAGGACACCTTTAAGGATATGGATATGACGGTAGAGCTCAAATATCTGGCTGTGCTAGATCCCGAGCTGACCTGAAACCAACATCTAGAGAGAGTGTAGAGAAAGGTGGAGGAAGGACCGATTCTGACCAGACGCACCTACGGAAAGACATGGGGGCTGGGAGCAAGCATGATGTATAGGCTCTATACCATGGTGGTTCAATCTATGATAATTTATGCATTCATGGTCCAGTGGCCAAAGATGAAACAAACGACTGTCATTAGCAAACAAAGCAGAGTGCAGATTTGCATGTTTAGGAATAACGGAAGCAATAAACACCACTGCTGCTTTGGAGGCACTCGTGTATTTCCTTCTCAACACCAATTTACATGAGATCCGGAAAAACACAAATTTTGAATTAAATGAAGGAACTAATATTAAACGTGTTCTCGGATCACATGACACCGAAACACGTTCGTCAGAAACTTTGCGATTGGAGTCTTCAACCGCGTAAAGTGGAACATGAACATGCTTGGCAGAAATATCAGTCTTCTAGAATGGAGGGATAGCATTTTCGCAATGCGTCAGCAACATCAATGCAAGACCTCAACGAAATGAGCGAACATATCGATATTTTAACAGATAGCCAGGCTGCATTTGAGACACTGATGAAACTAAAAGTGACATCGAGAGTGGTCTGGGAATACCGTGAAGAACTCAGGAATCTGGCGAACAAGAATAGAATAACTATATACCGGGTGCAAGACACTGAGGTATCGCGGACAACGAAACCAAAATCTTTGTTACAGAACCAGATTGAAAAGTAGGTCTATAAAGGGAACACACACGGAAAAACCTTTGTGAACCCCCCCCCCCCCCCCCGAGAAGAGAACTGAAGAACTGTTTCAATAAAGCAGATATCGTTTCGGAACTATTACAGGGACTCTCTGGACACCTGAAAAAATAGGGCAATACCATGAAGACATTATATGCAATACAATAAAGTTATAGAGAAATGAATGTTTTTCTGTTATAGTTTTGCCTTGCGATAGTCCAATCTTGGTGAGTTGGAAAATAGAGATATTTTTTCAAAGGTCCAAGACCGAAAACAAGCTATGTTGTGGTTACTTATCAACTTACTAATACGATTCACTGTGAGATTTTTCCTAGGAAAGTTATACAAAAACTGCATCACTTGTTTCGCTATGCAATAGTTTTCTCAAGTCTTGAGATATACAATATCTTCTTCCAGTTTCGAGATTGCTATTGTACAGTAAAACACGTATCTCGGTTCAGTAAATCTTTCATGGTAAATGTAAATTATATAAGTGAATTTTGATACAGATTTTTATCAAATACCGGCTAGTTTTTCAAAGTATTTATTTATTTTGACCTCGTAATTAGGTTTTCCTGTCAGACATTTCTCTGAGTCAATACAAAATAAGCACATGATGCTCTCACTTCAATGCCTACAATTATAATTTTTATAAGTCGTCTTCATTGTTTGGTTGAATATATACGCTGTTGAATGATAATTATGTGTGAAAGAAGTATGAAATCATCATAGGAATTACCAAGGAATATGTTATTAGGCTTTTCCTGTTCATTGCTGAATATATAAATTAGCAAGTACATCAACATGTTTGCATTTTCTAGTCGCTAAAGCAGAGTTAGCCTTCAAATTATGAAAACGACCGTCAAACGAAAAAAATGAAGAAATCAGAATTGCTCAGAAAAGATATAGGAATCCAAAAATGATTTTACTTCAAGAAAAAGCGTCCCTCACGGAAGTGAAAAATTGAGTTGAACAAGAGAGAATAATTTGATTTGAAAGGGTTATATTTTTAGGAGTGATTTATTTTTTGGGAAAGAAAGTTTTTGGCTTTCTACTACTCCATCTGATACAAAAAATGGATGAGAGAATCTTCCAAAGAAAGGAAGGATTAATCAATTTGAAAATAAGTAACTCTATACATGGATGTGTAGATCATGCAAAGAAGTAACTTTCAGACACAAACTGAAAGAAAGTCCTCCTGAAACAGCTACTTTCATATAAACATTGAATTACACGAAAGAAAAAATTCTTTCGAAACAAATACTTTTATATGAACACTGAATTATACAGAAGATACTTTTCTCTATTCAGTTTGTATATCAAACATTCGTGGAGGAATAAGAATCAGATATCATTCACATGAGTTCTACTTTGAATGAATGGTAATAAATTGTACTCACATGGAACACTATCACCCTAACTGGTATACACGTGTTTCGCCTTAAGACACTTGCCCTAAGGCTCTTCAGTACCAAATTGGATAACATTATAGAAAATACACACACTTCATTCATGAATTACGATTTTGGATGTCACGGAATAAGCTTGATCTGCTTATGTCATCGATGACATCGTAATGACATTCATTCACCTATTTGATTTAATCCCAGCCATGAGGAATCTTATTTGATTTGAAAGGGTTATATTTTTAGGAGTGATTTATTTTTTGGGAAAGAAAGTTTTTGGCTTTCTACTACTCCATCTGATACAAAAAAATGGATGAGAGAATCTTCCAAAGAAAGGAAGGATTAATCAATTTGAAAATAAGTAACTCTATACATGGATGTGTAGATCATGCAAAGAAGTAACTTTCAGACACAAACTTGCCTTAGGGCAAGTGTCTTAAGGCGAAACACGTGTATACCAGTTAGGGTGATAGTGTTCCATGTGAGTACAATTTATTACCATTCATTCAAAGTAGAACTCATGTGAATGATATCTGATTCTTATTCCTCCACGAATGTTTGATATACAAACTGAATAGAGAAAAGTATCTTCTGTATAATTCAGTGTTCATATAAAAGTATTTGTTTCGAAAGAATTTTTTCTTTCGTGTAATTCAATGTTTATATGAAAGTAGCTGTTTCAGGAGGACTTTCTTTCAGTTTGTGTCTGAAAGTTACTTCTTTGCATGATCTACACATCCATGTATAGAGTTACTTATTTTCAAATTGATTAATCCTTCCTTTCTTTGGAAGATTCTCTCATCCATTTTTTTGTATCAGATGGAGTAGTAGAAAGCCAAAAACTTTCTTTCCCAAAAAGAGAGAATAACTTATGTTGAGTAGAAGATTTTCATTATGAATCATGAAAACATCTGATAATGGTCAATATAAGCTTTGAAGTTTTGACAGGAAGAGCGCAACTGAATGACATTCCAAATTAAACTTCTTTCTTTGGAGAAATTTTGAATTAATTGTTCGTAAATCACAACCTGTTGATTATTCTAAAAAAGTAAAAGCAGTGACATCTGCCCTCATGGAAACGTCATCTATCTATGGGATCGCCAGAAGCCTTAATGCATGACTATCGAAAATAAACCAGGTTCTCCAAGTTGGTGCATTACAAAGCCAATCTTCAACATCGACCTCTGTCTTTCAATGCAAGGCAACTATGAAACCAGAGCCGAAAAAGCAACGTGCGGGAAACGCTGTTTCCACCTGTGAGGTCACATAATATTGATATGGGTTCCTGACACAAGGTGCATGGCTTGCCGCGAGGCGCATGAGACCATAATGCACTTGCTATCAGCATGTGCAGCATATGCGGTCTCGACCTATTTCCATCGACATAACGGAGCCCTAAGAGTACGATATTATCATCTACGACACTCTTACGGTATTGACGAGACACCGGTGTTGCCCTATGCTCCGGGGGATATTGAATCCGTTGTGGGGAACGAGAAATGCCGAATTTATTGGAACTATTCGTTTCCCACTCTCAGGCTCATACAAGCTAATAAGTCTGATGTAATCCTTCTCGACCACCAGAGCAAGACGATATTTGTCGTGTTGTTTTCAGCTCCTGGCGAGACGAATATCATCCGATAAGATTAGGAAAAACGGATAAAATATCGAGATTTTCTCTTCTAACTCCGCAGACTCTATCCAGACCACTCTGTCAAGATGGAGTCCTTGGTGGAATGATGCCCTTTCTACCCAATCGGCAACTCCGCTTGTGCTCAACTAGGCGGGTAAAAATGTTTCTTTTCATCTGACCAATATAAACTTTACCACAGTTACATGGAATCCTATACACTCCTGCTGATTTGAGTAGATCTTTGCTGCCTTTTGCTGATCTCAGATACTTTGATATAAGTATTTTATTTCGTCGTCGACGTACCTTTCTTCACATATTCTCGAAGCTTTGTTCACTAGGGTGGATGCTTTATGTAGGTATCGATCTGTGTGTGTTTTCTTCCTGAACACCTTATAGTCTAGTTGAGTACCTTCAATGATTACTAAAACATCAAGGAATTTGATTTGGAGGTTTTCTTCTAATTCCACGGTGTACCGGATTTTTGGATGAAAGCTATTCAGATGATTTAGGAAGTTCTAAAGTTCTTTTCCATGCCTCCAAACAACGAGCGTGTCATCTACATTTGTAAATGAGGATACAGTATCGAAGCTAACTAGAATGTCGTTTGGTTCAAGGTGATGCCTTTCAAATGTTCGATGAAGTCAGTGGAGTCTTGGACGTAGGTTGGTGATCCTATGGCACTTTATATCGGTCTCAATGATTGTCTCATTCTCTTTGTGACTTTTCGATAATCCATAGAGCCTCGGTGGTAATGCTTCTGATCTGCAAAGTTTCTTCTTTGTCTCTGGTGGAGATTCTTTTGTCAGTTTGATTTGTCTTTCTCAAGATTTACTCTGTTGAGTCTTTCTGTAATCTTCTGTACGTTTGTTGACTGACATGGTTATTGAGTTTGCTTCTGTAGTCCGAGGTGTTCAAGACCACTGTTGCGTTTCCTTTATCAGCAGGCAGAATACTGATATTTTCGTCAGCATTGAGACTTCTTATGCCGGCTTTCAGTTGATACGTCAAGAAGAATACTTCAACCACGACACTAAAGATGACTGCCGCAGTTGCAGTTGAAACGTTTAGATATTGTAACCAAAACCCGGAAACCAACCAAAACATTATGTCTCTTTGCTTCTACATGTAGTACATCGTACATAGTGTTGAAATCGTGATCGTTCTCCAGAAGATGACACGCGTAGGTGAAATTGGTCTCCTTCAGTTCAAAACATTCTTCGGATGTTGAACCTGCTGGAGTCTCTGGAAATAAATAAGGGTTCGGGTACCCTGCTGAACCATAAGAGGTTGACCACTCACCATTGTTGAACCTATTCCCATATTACCAATAAGTTCATTCATATTCAAAAATCTATCTGATGGCCAAGAACTAGGAGTTTAATTGGTTCACAATTTCTACCTGGTAACGTTATCAACCTATGAGGTTGGGTACCTACTATTGTTGTATATACAAATCATAGCCTAGTTTGTTATATTCATTTCTACGGAGGAAGCTATGGATAATTCCATGATAAAAATTGAATGTTAGTTAAGGAGTTCAAAAATACAACATATCACTGTTCACTAAACGATATTGAATAAGTAGATTCTATGTGTTTCATTTTTGAAATTCTATCTTACAGGTTTGTTAAGGTAGAAGGACTAACAGAGAAAATAACCAAACGACATTTTTCACCCTTACTCAAAGTAACACTGAAAAGAGAAACAATTTCTCTTCATGTACAACTAGAAAGAGATACAAAGTTTGAGTTTATCAATAAATCTCACATCTCAGTGCCGACGACTACCCAATATACCCTATTCAAATAAAAATTTAGTTTCGGAATATCAGCGTTCCTCATGGATAATAAAACCATAGAAAAACACCTTTACTGTTATATCTCTCTGTTGATCGGTAATCTCTCGAGCTTATGTCGGGCTTGAGTATGTTCTATCAGCAGTTATGATGGTAAGCATTATGGTGGGGTGGATTTGGGGTTATCATTCGAGCTCCGGGGTCGTAAATTGTTCCAAAGCTCGTGTCGGATTACTTCGCAATAAGGTGGAGAGTTTGTAACAACGAGATCAAGTGGGAGCAAGCTATTCCATTCTTTATTAATAATGAACAATGATGAATAGACCGTATTACATGGTGTGGTGTTATTGGAAATAATAAATCATTCCGTTTTGTTGAAAATATCAAATTTACTGTTATTTCCTCAGAGATTCACCATAAAACAGACTTGTATACTTCTTAAAATTATTGTTCACCGTGATATTCATTTTTCCGCGTACAGAGGATATACCAAAATAAATGTTCAAAACATAAAATTTACACGGTGTAACATGATATGGCAAAAATGGCAGGTTTCAAATTTGAAAAATTTTTAGTGAAATTCTCAAATGAATACTCCAATAGCTCTGTAATAATCGCTACATAAACCAATGTACATAATTTCTTTATAAAAACAACCCCTGATGAAATGTTATTCAATGGACGGAAGATAAATTAATCTAATAATTTTTTTACACCACAACAAATCACTGTCTCCCAACGCACGTTTCGCTAAGCAAGTTACCATCATTAAAAGGTGAATGACATTTTCTTAATTATCTCCCAATGATGCTAACTTGGTTAGCAAAACGTGTGTTGAGAGACAGTATATTGTAGTGGGATGGGTGTTTCAGTAGAGATATCAAAACTATGCTTCAAAGAAACTAATAATAAACAATATTATTATTTTTTGGGAAAGAAAGTTTTTGGCTTTCTGCTACTCTATACTGATGGCGGGTTGGCTGTCCTTGTTGTCTAATATAATATAAATTGATTTGAAATCCCTGAAAAAAAAATTGAAAGAAAATTAACCGAAAATAACAACTTCAATAAACAAAAAATTGAAATTACAAAAAAATAACATACAAGCTACAACCAAAAAAATAAAAAATTTAAATATTAATAAAAGCTGAAATTGTTATTGTAAAACAACGATAAAAATAAAAAAATCAATAAAAATTCAAGCTGAAAATTAAAAAATATCTTGAACAAAAATTGAAAAATTAAAATTGAAAATTAGAAGATACCAAACCAAGTTACGTCACGACGTTTCGATTGTTAGTATCCACAATTGTCTCCGGGTGATAAATGGACTTATTCCTCCGAGATCTGACTATTTATAGGTCATTCGAGTGCTTTCACCTATCCCCTCTTCCCTCTTTCCGCTTCATTGGTTTTGGCTGGAGATGACCGTTTGGCGGGAGTTGGTCGGTAGAGGTTTCCATATGTTACGTATCTCTACGCTAGCTTGACTAAATGCGTTGTTGGACAACATATACCAATATTCCTGTTTGTGGATGATTTCAGCTTGAGCACACTTGATATTATGTTGATGAGTCCAAATATGCTTTGCTATTCCGGATTTGCCGGTTTCTTCTCGCTGTATGTGTTTCTTGTGCTCAGCAATGCGAACTTTCAATGGCCTCTCGACAAAAGAGGTTATGAGATTTCTGAATGTTCGTGCAAGGTTATTAGATAAGCTGAAAATTTCGTAGGCTAACATACAGATGGAGCTACTAATAATCAATATATATGGTTTTTAGTCAACCCTAACGTCCAAAAGACACGATCACAAATTTTACACCTGTCGGATTATTAGTCTGTGGGGTAGAACATTATGAGTGAAGTTACTTTTGTTAATTGGAAGAAAATGGATCAAAGAGTGTTTCATATGTTGATGAAAAATTGCTTTTTGGCGAAAAAATAACAGGTCAAGCAAAGGCTTGGCCTGATAGACATCATTAGGAATTTGCACAAGGAAAATCAACTGTTGAGAAGTTGTTGGCTGATATTAAACGAGGTGAAATGAGTACCGAAGACGAGGCATGTAACAACCGTCCATTACTACGAACGAAAACATAAAAAAGTCCACAAAATAATTTTGGATGACCACAAAGTGAAGTTGATCAAGATAGCTGAGGCTCTGAAGATGTTTTTATTAATATTTGAATATGCGAAAGCTCTGCTCAAACCACGCGAGACTACAATCTGTTTAACAAAATCTGTTTAAAATCTGTTTTTACGTTAATCAACATACGAAAGACAACTCTCAGAAGTTTAGAAACTTGTGCGAGCTAAGGACTAACGAGGTCTTACCTTTCAACGTGTGATTCCTAACACGGTACAGCCTAAACAACAACAAATGAACGATTTTGAGCAGTATTTGAAGCTGTTCCACTATAAAATACCCAAATTCATGCTTCGATATGTGATAATTGATGAAACATAGCTCCATCATTTCACACCAAAGTCAAAACGATCGTCATCTAAGTGGACTGCATTCTGGGATGTGACTTGGCATATATCACTCGAGTATATCAGAGATACGCGACGGACTATGGCTGCTCCTCGTTTTGAGGTTCAACTCAGTACACATTGAACTTCACTGTTTAAGAACTCTTTCATTTGGAAAACTGCGTTTATGTGGAATAAACTTCCTGAAAACAATCCCCAGAGATTCAAATCCAAAGTGAATCTATCAACATCGACTATTACATAGCGATATTGAATCGTTTGAAGGACGAAATCGGGAAAAAATTACCCCATTCGAAGAAAAAGAAAGTGCTGTTTTATTAAGACAATGCACCATGTCACAAATCAATGTAAACGATGGCAAAATTGATTGAATTGGGATACAGATTCTCTCCACATTTGGCCCCAGCGACTTTTTTCTGTTCTTAGAACTTGACAATGCTCGCTGGAAAGAAATGTAGCGTCGAAACTGAGACCTATTTTGAGGCTAAAGACAAATCGTTTTATGGAAATGGTATCGAAAACTGGTATGATCGCTATAATCATCACCTTCGAAGGCTACTATAATGAATAATGAAATCGAATTTAATAAAAAAAATCTATGTTAGTCTACGAACTTTAAGCTCAACAGTCCAACAACAAGTTGAAAATGTCGCATGTACAGAACAACAACACTTGAAGAAGAAAGCTAAATTATGCAGTATGAATGAGTTTCACGGTGTTGCCAAGTTCATTGCAATCATCGATTTTCAAAAATTTACTGACAAAATTATTGGTAAAAAAATATAAAACAATGCACTATTATACATTTACTCTCTACCTAGGAATAAGATTCTCCCAATATCATTATTGAATGTTCATTGTTCTCACGGTGGTAGTGTATTACCTCACAATGAAATGCAGAGTTTGCAACAACAAAATAGAGTGCGAGCAAGTTCTTCCATTTTTTATCAATAATGTACAATGATAAAACGATCGTATTCAACGATGTGGTGAGATCCGTCGGAAATCCGGCAGAAAGCATTCACGTGGGACGGCCTGGCACGCATTGATTAATCATTCCGTTTTGTTATGAAGATCGAACCTCTATTATCGTATCATCAGTAATCTATTCATTATTGGCCATGTTTGTATGCTTTCTTAAACTATCCTTCAATAATCCAGTCATTTTAGTTTTTTTAAACCTCAATCCGTGGAAAAATTCCTACTGAGCTGAATTTTACTCATAAATCCTCCCATATTCCTTGTGATACTCCCTATAATTTCCCATCAGAAGATACAGAGAAACATGAACAACGTAGTTTAAACAATATTGGATCAGAGATACATTCTTCAGTCAAAACTCTTGGGTTTGAAGGGTTGAAAAATATTGGAAACACCTTGAACAGTATAATCCAATGTTTATCAAACACGAGATGGTTGTTGGAATATTCAAAAACGGATATATACATGGAAAATATCAATACTAGTACTTCTACTATAAAAGGTGCTTCAATCAAAGCGTTCGCAGAAGTTATCAAGGAATTGTGGTCAGAAGTTTCATCTGATAGAGTGATAAATACTGCCTACTTTAAAAGTCTGATTCAAAGATTTGCCCCTCGATTCATGGGATCTTCCCATCAAGACGCCCAGGAATTCCTTCGATATCTTTTAGTAGGTTTACATGAGGACCTCATGGAATTACTGAGAAACCTAAACCGATCTTAACGGAGATTGACGAAAAATTGAGCGACAGCGGAAAAGCACAAGAATGCTGGCTGAGATACATGAACAAGAACAACTCTAAGATTGTAGACAATTTCGTTGGTCAATTGAAATCTACTATGAAGTGCACACACTGTGTATTCTCATCAGTAACCTTTGATCCTTTCTGGGATTTGTCTCTCCGTATACCACAAAGAACTGGCCAATTGAGTTTGTCATAGTCCTTGGATTTCTTCACAAAAGAGGAAACCCTGGATGGAGATGAAAAACCAACATGTTCGAGGTGCAAGAAAAGAAGAAAATGCACAAAGTCCCTATCGATCCATAAGTTTCCCCGTATTTTAAAAATTATTGTAGTCTAATCAAGAAGTTTTAAAAACATGAAAAATAGAGATAAAGGTCCTAAAAATATGAGTGATAGCTCATTCGATTCGGAATCACCCCTAAAAAAATGATTTTGAAGGATTTTGGTGAAGGTAGAAAATTGCAAATGTTATTCATTGTAAATAATGGAGATAGAGTTTCGGGAGTCGTGACTTTTTTATAGGAAATTTCTTCCTCTTTAAGGAGCTTTTTTCAAAATTGCTCAAATATTAATATTTTTTGAGTCATCAACGAAAAACTAAATACCATTTTTTTTAATTTTATTTAGTTAATAACAATTACAATTTTTTACCTGCACCAAAATGCTTCAAAAACATTTTTCTAGAGGTGATTCCGAATCGAATGAGCTATCGCTCATATTTTTAGGACCTTTATCTCTACTTTTCATGTTTTTGAACTTGTTGATTAGACTATTAAAAAGATTCTCTCCAATGGAAAGATTCAGAGGAACATTGAATGTTGCCATTGAGTTTTCTTCAGATAAGATATGAGCAATTATGCAATAGATTATGTGGCTCCTTGTCGTTACAATCTATATGCACTTTCGAATCACGGTGGGACTACTTACACCGGGCATTACACACCATATTGCAGACACCCTTATAGTGGCACGTGGAATGAATACAACGATTCACACTTGTCCCCAATTTATCTCACCAAAATCGCTTTTGTGAGTGAGGAAGCATATGTCCTCTTTCATGAACAGGAGGGAACGAAGCAGCACTTTTGAGGTGTTTCTTTTTCTTTCTCTCAATCAATAAGGTAAATTCTGTTAATTGATTTGTATTTCATGATTCTTCTGATGAAATAATTATTACATTCAACAAAATTACTTCAACTATTGTGAGTACCTCATATTCTTCATTCAGACAATATTTAAACAACTTCCAACGTAACATTAGTTGTGTGGTGAATTGAATAATAGTTCTTATTCCATTCAAAGCTATTTCTTCTTTCAATACATTTCGAATTGATACACTTAATTAGCTTCTTCCAAAGCCTGTTCTGGATGATTAAATAACCATTACCATATTCAGGGATAATAAAATATCCAATATCATAACTGACTACAATACTTTCTATAGTATCCAACCCCTGTCAACTTTCATTTGTATAAAAAATTGAACGAACCCAACTGCCACAAAGTGAGTCTTTGGAAAACTCGAATACAAACACAACTCCTTCCATTTTATTGCAATCCTGAAATATAAAGGGCCTATCGAGCTGTAAAAATATAGTTGGCTCTGCACTCTAGCTGGATTTCCATTCGGATTATCGAATTAATCATTTCCACAATGAGCTTGAACCCTGAACTTTCGACTCTTTGCTACATCTGGCGCTTTTATCCAGTTATCTAACATTTGCCGTTGGCGAAATTGATAGATACCCGATATTTCATGGGTTTGGGTTTTTCCTCTCTGCCGGTTCACCTGATACCCTTTCCGCCAACCACCGAACGAAAAGATCTTTAATTACCTATCGAAGTGCTACGCTGGGGAATGTACGGAGCTCATCGAGGAATTTGATTATTAATCGGTTTCCATCGATAAACACATATACAGTACAGGCTTAAAAAGTCACCTTTCTCTTAAGTTTTGAATGGGACAAGGTGTCAAGGTAAGACAAAATACACTTAAAAATAGTCATTTTTGTACAACTGACGAAAAAACCTGACATTTCTGCATCTCTATTGATGCGTAAAGTTCACTTTTTTTCACCGTGAAAAAATAAAACTTATTTCTAACACAAATATCATACAGAGTTTTTTTGTGCAAATATCATGTTTTTATAATAAAACAGATAAATTTAATATTTCTATAAAAACACATTTTGACATATCTTGTAAGTGAACTATTTTCATGTTATCGCTGTTTCTTATACTTACTGTTTTTTATATAGGCTCACGGAAATACATGTGATTGCTTATGCAGACAACACCAATTTCCTCATAGAGGGGAGCACTGCAATAGCACTTGCAGAGAAAACTGAGAATGTCTATGAGCAGGTAGTACCATGAGCAAAAAAAATCAACTATCACTGAACATCCCGAAAACATCATTAATGAAATTCTCGCTGAATTCTGCTCATGACAATTCTAGCATTTATGAGAACGAGGAGTTAGTTGTATGTTGAATCTTGCTCAACAACAAAGATGCTTGGCCTTACACTTGACTACAAGCTCACTTGGATCCCTCACATTGAAACTCTTTGCGACAAACTCCGCAGAAATTGCTATGCGCTAAGATTTATGTCAAACCATTGCAGTAAACAAGTTTTGTTGAATCTGTACTATGGATCAATACACTGTCATATACGATATGGAATACTGAACTGGGGCACTGGATCGTCTGCAGTGGGGGTTTTTACACTACAGAAATATGCCATCAGAACTATTGCTCGTATAGGATGCAGGCAATCGTGTAGAAACATTTTCAAAGAACTCAAAATACTCACCGTTGCGGGTATTTATATTTATGAATTATGCATATACATATACAAGAATGGTCATAATTTTATATCTAATCAGCATAAATACCCTACCCGCTCTAAAAACGTATTAATACCCCATATGCATCGAACCACCATATACCAAAAGAGCCACCTTTTTCTTGGACCAAAATTTTACAATAAGCTTGATGATTCGGTAAAGAATGCGCCAAATGTCAATATTTTCAAATCAAGACTGAAAGCTGCTCTAATAGAAAAAAATTGCTACACACTTGAGGAATTTTAGGTTAGGTGTTTTTTTTTGGCTTCTTCTATTGAAATGTTACCAAAAAAATCGGCTCAACAATACGACATCGCATATTTTAATTTTCTTAGCTGGCGTAGCGAAACCGTCTTCTTAGCCTATCTAGAAGAGAAATCAAAAATATGGAACTCGTCAACTTTGTGGGGCAAGTTTTCGATGATAAAGTCGAATGCCCTCGTTAAAAACGGTGTTGATAGAAGCGAATATTTTAAAGTAATAGCATTCTTTTAGCGGAAAAATGAAAGTTATAGGCCCAAAAAATCAAAAACTCTTACGTTTGAACAAGTCTAGAGGTTTATAAAAGAGGCGCCAGATGAAAAATATTTGATGATAAAAGCTGCTACTATTTTCGGAATATATGGAGCCTGCTGGAGTGAATTAATGGATAAATCATCGATTGTTCAAATTCCAAATACAAAAATGAAAACAGGTCGTTCTTTTCGCATTGTTGGAAAAAACATTGACTATTAAAATACATCATTACGCCCTTCTGTTATCAATCATCAACGTTTTTTTCTGAAATACTCAAATTAAAAATGCAGTACCAATCCAGTTGGTATAAACACGTTTGGAAAAATGTCCTCTACCATTGCTGAGTTTCTGAACCTCCCAGAACCAAAGGAATATACAGGTCAGTGTTTCAAAAGGTTGTTTGCTTCTTTGCTAGCAGAATCAAGAGCAAATATAACGGATATTAAGAAGCACGGAGGATGGAAGTCTACAAGAGTAGTTGAGGGTTATATCGATCAATCTATTTTTTATAAAAAGGCTATTGCTGAAAGAATAATCCCGATAGCTAGATCCAGCTTTACAGCATCGTCCTTTTCACTTCAAGAAATAAATATTAATGCCCATGAAATTGTCAACTCAGCTACTTCAAATATATTACAAAGCTCTTCAAAATCGCAAGGTTCTACTTGTACTTTTCATATTAATGTGCATAAATATTAATAATAATGTAATTAATACATTTGTAACATAATTTAATTGTATCTATATCTATTGTTTATGATGAAACTTCCTTGAAAATTGAATAATTATGTTGTGTTTATTGCTATTTGGTCGGAAAAATCGTGTTAAAAATACTTTCAACACTAGTGTTAAAAATTATTTCAACACGCTGATTTGTTAACATCATCTATTAATACTCTTCACAATCATTAAAAATGTTACTTTTAATGACAATTGTACAAAATAATTATTTTCAATTATTTTTGATGGGAAAAGTCACTTGTTTTGGAAATAAGCTCTTCTGTTCGTGAATAATTACCAGTTTTGAACATTTTCAAAAAAAACGGTCTCCCAATAAATGTTCAATGTGTTAACAAATCTATTTCTCATAATCATCGGTTTGGATGATTGTCACGTAGCTATTTTCGCAAAAAAGGTACTTCAACTTGCTGAAAGGTGAGTCCAGGTTAGTTTAACAATATCAAAATATTATTTGAAAATACACCAAAGGTTATTATAAATCAATTATTCATTTTGTAACTTTTGGCTGGTGAACGAAATCGTTTGATATTTTTTTTCATGATAATATATTTTGATGAAATACGGGTTGAAAATATTGTATTTTTATTGACAAATATTTTTAGTCTCAATGAGGCCCCTTATACTAGGGTCAAAAATGTGTCTTCAAATATAATAGATTTTCAATTCAATTTCTAAAAAGACAACTCTCACACGAATAAATTGCTACTTGAAAAATTACGAAAATCACCTATTTTCACTCGATATTTTATCAATTACAGCTTTTTGTCTTTTATTTCAACATTATTTCACCTTTATTCTATATTTTCAGATGTACAGATACTGAAAAACCAACAAGAATTGATATCACAACCATAAATTGAATTCAAACCAACTTTTCACCTTTTGCCAAGCCAATGATAGAGAACGAAGAAAACATAACAAAAATAAATTATGTTTAACGGTCTGTCGCGTATTTCTTTTATACGAAACGGCAACATATCATTTTCTTGGTGTCATATTGTGAACGTTAAAATGCACAACTTCTAGCCATTTCCAGAGAAATGGAGAAGACGGAGATTTTTTGTCGTCTCCGATATCCTAGAACATAAACTTGAATTTGAATGCGTACATTGAAGTGAACAGAATAAATATCATTCTTTCAGAATTCGTGTGGGATGAGCTGTCTTCCAGCTGTATCAGGCGACCTACGAGGTTTGGCTAGAAAATAACTAAATATTTGGTGTAACCCTTTTTATTTTTTCTTTACAACTCTCCCTTTACCACCTGCAATATACTTTCTTCAACTGTTCCTGAACTTTGCCATTCTAATTTTTCACTGTTCAATACAGTCTTTGTTTTAAGTTATGTTCATAGTCTCCATCGCTTTTTCTTCACAAATCCAATAATAATAATAATAATAATAGCTGTATATCATCTGCGAATAGATGTACTTGACAATGTGATAAAAAAGTGGGGTAATCAAAAATAAACACTGAAAACATCAAGGGCCCTAAAATGCTTCCCTGCGGTACACCTGAGACTGTTTCTTTTAGGGATGACCATGAGTAATCATCCAGTTTAACCCTCTGTGAACTTGAGCTTGCTGATGAGTAAATCGAAATTAACTAAATCGAAAGCTTTACTTTGATCAAGCAGTACTAAAATGGTGAATTTTGATTGATCTCTGAATTTCGCAAGATCGTCGATTACTTTCAAGGGGGCAGTCTGTGTTCCATGTTTTTTTGCCAAACCCAGACTGCTCGTACGGGAGTATTCGATTTTCTTCAAGAAAAGCTCTTATTTGACGAGAAACATTTTGTCGAATATTTTAGAGTATCAATCTCGGTTCCTTCCAATGCTCCCTTCACGTTCAATAACAGAAAATAGTTTCACAAGGCCAAAAATGAGTTAACAATTAGTGCTGTGTAGGTTGAAGTTTTTCCACAATTCTGCTCCCTTTATTCTTATTCGCTCACGGATAATAGCACGAACCTGAAAATATTTTTCTCCATTCACTGTTTGTCTTGCAATAACTCAATATTTTCGTTGAAAGACGTCCTGAGCGTGGATCATATCTGATGTCTTCTTACATTTCATTTAAACTTTTTAACCACTCAGCAACTCTTGGACTTTATATAAATTCATTCCCATACACTCAAAGTAATAGAAAATAGGCCTTTGTTGTGCATTTACCGAGTTTCACTGAAAAGTTCACGTTGACACGTTGCTCAATTGAATCGTCCACCAGTTTTTCAACGGCCGTCATATACCACGGTTTGATATAAAGTCTATGGCTCAACTGAGTAAGCTAGTGTCGTTCATCTGGTTGGAATTTGGAGACTCGCCCGTTTGTTTCACAAAAGACCCGTCCCGTTATTTTTACCCACACTTTGTATATATGGAAATATGTATTCAGGAACATTTTGAAAATTTGACAAATGAATTCAAAGACTCACAAGCTATACGCATACTTCTTATTCTATCTAAAGTATTGTGAAAGAAGCTCTTTAATGTCAGTAGAAAGAACTTTCAAAACTTCCTGTAATTCAATATGGTTTCCATAAGGATTATAGTGGCACATAGAAATCAAGGTATATGCAATCTACCAGTGAAAGTCGTTTTTACATATATTAAATTATCTAAAGTTCATCTGTAGTTGTAGTAAAATTATTCAAAAGCTACCTACTGGTCCAAAAACATAAGGTACGTATCAATAAAATTTTTTCTACTTCTGTTCAGAAGTATCACCAGCTCCAATTCTTGGTCTACTTCTTTTTGTCATTTATCCGTCTGTCATTCAGAAATATTCCTATAATTTTCAATTCAGTTAGGAAACTGATTTACAGATTCACCATAGTTTCCATAACTATTGAACTAGCAGTGACAAGCTCCAAAATAAGTTTTACAAACGATATTCATTTTCATAGCTCAGTTTAGGTAACACATTATGCAGTGGGGTATTTTTCGAGGTATGGAAGAACGACCTAGTTTGAACTCTACTGATTCAGTGTACAGTCCCTGCTTAATGAAAACATACGAGCAAAAAATCTAAGATTCAGAATTCTCGTTCACGTCTCATTCATGGAGTTCAAAGGCGACTAAGTATTTTTAATAATGAAGAACAGAGAAATGAAACTGTCTATGTTTTTTTTCCACTTTTATTTGTAACTAACTTTACTGCAGTTTCATCCTTTACGGACATTTCCAAACTTATACAATACAAGTTTATTGTATAAGTTCGAAAATGTCCGTATAGAATACAAGTTTATTGTATAACTTTGAAAATGTCCGTATAGGACGAAACTGCAGTAACGTTAGTTACAATTAAAAGTGGTAAAAACGATAGAAAGTTTCATTTTTCTTTTCTTCATTATGATTTCCTACCACGTAGTAACGGCTACATCCATAATTTATTTTTAATAAATTGGTTGTTACGGGTTAGTTGAATATGGCAATGCGTAGGTGGCTACATGCAGCGTGCTTTTTTCACAGAATGATCGCAACGAAGATTCCCATTTACTTATATGAAAAAATTTCATTCAGAATAAATGTTTATACAATCAATATTCGATTCAAAGGTCTGTCAACATCACCAATTCACCAAAATGAATTTTTTAAATGGTCCTTTAGTTACCAAATTGGCTACGTGTACAAAGGTATTCCAAAAGAAATTGCAAAAATTATTGTGATTAGTTTCATGAACTACTGTAATATTTTTTGTGGAAGCAGTAAACCAAATAATATATTTCAGATTCTTGAGTTGTGTTATTTTTTTAATTTTCAATATTTTACGTATATTTCACAATGTTAGGCTTGTTTGAAGTTGTATTAGAACAAATAAGTGATTTTGAATTATCGATTTGAACTTCGCCTTTGCCCCTAGAATTACAATTAATTTTCCAAATGTAAAAATCTAACGTATCCTTGATCGAGAAGGTATAGCCCTTTTTCTTGGAGAAACAAAGATAATTTATTAATCATGAAATAATTCATACACTTGAAGTGAATATTTTGCATACTCAAAAGTTAATATTCACCCAGGATGATTTTTATATAAAGAAATGTTCCAGCTTGCGTTCCACTCACTATTATTTTCATATTAATTTATGTTCAGGTTCAGATTGAACTTGTAGTTTCTAATCTAACCTAAAAACGTATTTAATTTTTTTTGACACGCTTATCGTTGCAATGTCCAAAATATTATAGAGTTCGATGCAGAATTGAAAGACTATTCAAATAAGGGTCACACAACATTATTTTTTGTGTGTTATTGTGGGGAGGGGTTGCTGTTTCAAAATGTTAATTTTCACAAAGAAATGTGTCCTTCTGAAAACTAAAGTTAACATGTCCCACGTTTATTAACAGCCTCAATATCAAATGGAATGTACTGTATAGCTTCGCATTTTTTTTGTTATGATGAGTATTATTAACAGCTTTCGCAATTGTTGGTTGGTTGAATTTTTGTTACCCTTTGATCAGTTATTACAATTTTATAGTTACCTCTATTTTTTTGAGAAATAAATACAACCCATGTTACTCAATGATAATGTAGCTTCATATAGGCAGAAAAACAATTTTTTAAATAGTTTTTGAATTCATCCATTACCAACTTGGAATACATCTTTCTTTCTTATCTTTTATCTTTACATATGAAAAGAACCATTTTCAATTTCCAGGTATTAACAGGAGTATTTGCTTCAATGCTAGACAGCATTGCTAGACAGCGCAGAGTTTTACAGCGCCTAACCGATTGGAATTAACATAATCTAATGATGAAAGATCAGGTTATCGCGCTGGCCATTCAATCGATCCTCGTCTCCCTATCCACCGATTGGGAAATGTTGTATCGGGGTATTGCCGGACATTAAATTGGTAATGTGATGGTGCTACATCCTACTGAAATCATATCGTATTCACTGGATCTTGAGGGTTTCCTAGATCCGGATATAAATTAGCTAAACTTTCAATGACATCATTTAGAAGTAGTGCCAAATAATTATCGCCATTCGAGTTGCCCTCAATGAAACAGGGACCATTGATATGGTTTCCTACAATCCCTGCTCAAACATTAACCTTTTGAGGGTATTGCGTGTGTTCTTCTCTCATCCACTGAGGATTTTCCGTTGACCAGTAGCGAGTATTTTGCTGTTTAGCATGACCGTTGAGAGACATGATGAGAAGAGAAATGAAAATTTCTATGTTTTTTGCCACTTTTATTTGTAACTAACGTTACTGCAGTTTCGTCCTATATGGACATTTTCAAACTTAAACAAAAACTAAGAATGATTCATCACATTCGCTAATATATACCATTCAGGTACTTGATTGAGTACCTGAATTTACAGTTCACAATGCGCATGTGCCAATTTAAAAAACGGAGAGTAAATTAAATCGATTTGGTCATTTGACAGGTTGCACCCGCAATGTTTATGCTTATGAATTTCCAAGGATTCTAAATAATTGAGTTTGCAACCCTTCCTTGCATAGTGCAGAATTTCCGCATCGTTTAGATTCGGAAACTTGTGGTTGCATGCCAAGGAATGGTTTGAAAACGTCGAATCATTTTTTCCCAGTCTGAAGGACCTTTCATGTTTAGCATACCGTTTTTGGAAATTTCGTCCGCATTGTCCCACACTATTACACTCCGGACACTTAAGCTTATAAACTCCAGATTTTTCCAACTTGTCGACCTTATGTTTGGCACTGAAAAGAAAATGAGATAACCTGGCATGTGGTCTGAATGCTACTTCCACATTGTTTTTTCTGAAGAAACCTGCGATAATTTCTGTTCTTTTTCCAAAATATGTTAGCGTTACCCATTTCTTGATTTCTGGTTGTTTGGCCTGAGGATATATCAATGTGCAAGTGAATTTCCGGCTTTGTTTCCTGACTACTTCTGGATAGTATCTGCGTTGAAACCATTATTATAACCTATCTGTAAAATTGTATCAATTTCCCTAGCTAGATTGTCTGCAGACAAAGGTAGTGCGAATGATCTGTGCAGCATTGAATTGTAGGCTGCTAATTTATGACTGTCTGGATGGAAAGAATAGCACGCAGAATGTAACGTTGGTTACAAATAAAAGTGGTGAAAAACATAGAAATTTCCATTTCTCTTTTCATCATGATCTCCTACCATATAGTAACGGCTACATCCATCAATTTATTTAGACAAAGTACACTCATCAGAAAACATAACGTCTTCTAATTGGATGATATTGTTATCCAAAATGTCCATCATTTGCTCACAAAAATAAGTTCTATCAATTCTACCGATGTATGGCTAACATTAAATGTAGTGGATGCCTGTCTTCTCGATGTATATGGGTTTTTCTCAAACTCAAGCATCACATTTAATTTGAGTTCATCGCTCATTGCATTGGCAGCTGCTTTTTTTATTTGCCCCACATGACCAAGCTCGCGAAATTGTTTCTCTTGAGATATGGGCGGTAAATTAGGAAATTTCCCATGAAATAGGCCAGCTACTTCTTGTTGTGTTCGTGTTTTATCTCCGTAACCAATAATTTGTAAAACTGTTACTTCATGCTTTTCCCTTAATCTAACCATTTATCAGACTTGAGGTTAACGAACTTCAATCTTGAATTAAAATACTGACAACTAATGTTATAACATACAAAAAAAGTTGACAAGGCGTTTTAAACTAATATTACCACGAAAATTATTTACAGTTTTTTAAAGGATACCATCCAAAAAGAACATTGCTATGGTTTTTCCTTACTTTTTTTATTATCAATACCTCAAAATGGAATAAGTTTTGAGTGTATTTTATAGAATTTTCGTAAACACATGATTTTAATTTACTTCATCTGAATTGTTGCAATAAATTCGAAAGCGATAACATTTTTGAATAAAGAATGAAGAGACGTTTCAAACGATATATCACAAGCCTATACCATTGAAAAAATTGGAGGTTGTACCTGTCATTCGACGGGGGTTGAAGGTAGGGGTAGCATTTTTCCGTTTAAATATGTCAAATTATAATTTAAATTTGACATGTTTCGGGATTTTGTTAAAATATGTACTGTAACCGAAATGATGAATTTATTCCATTTGGCTTTTACACACTGTATATGTAGAAACATATTTGATTCAATCATTAGAAATATTGAAACTTCAAATTAATTCAGAGCTTTTTGAACACATGGTGAAATTAATAAATGTTCTATAGGCTCATTTCCCCCAAAATGACAAAAAAATAAATACTAATTAAAATTTTGCACAAGGAAACAGGTACTTTCATACATAAAACTATTCAATGGGCAGTTCAAACTTCGATGCTAGGGAAAGAGTACTGTGAAGTTTTGCCTTTTATAAATAATGCTTCTCAGCTTTCAAGGGCAGAAAAAATTTAGACCTTTGATTGTGATGGAAAGCTAAAAATATTCACCGTGAACCCTAATTAATTTATAATTTTTCAAGCCTGCGTTCTTCTGTCACACCCCACATTAACGTAAATCACGTAATTTCCATAGCGTGAGCAGGTCGTGCCATTGAAAACACGGCAAGTGTGACAATTTGCCGTGATACGTATTCTACTCATGCCTAATAAACGTACTCTGAGGTAAACAAAAGCGAAACTACGCTAGAAAAGCACTGCCTACCTAGGAAAACATCCATTTTCCGCTGGCGAAAAACGCCGGTAACGAGAGTGATTGTCGCTGCTGGAACTGTACGAAATATTCGCAAAAACTTTCACGCGGTTCCCACGTAAACGATAACCGAAGCCGAGGTCTTTAACACTGGTTTCTCTCTCACAAAAGCGAGCGTGCAAGAGACATTGGTCCTGCGCCCTACCGCAGCAGGAGAGTTTCAGCAGGAATGGCTGAATGAAAGGAGGAAGGACAGGTGAGATCGGAGGTAATGGTTGTACCTCTCGGGGGAATTTATTGCCGATGAATTAGGTATTATATTTGCGATACTTTTTTTTCCATTTCTGTCTACTGGGAACTGGAAAACGTGCTGATCGTTTGATCCCAGCTTCATTTCCGAGAATTTTCCGGGAAACGGGGATTAGTGAGAAAAATGAATTTTCAAGGCGGGATAACTATTAAGTTGGTAAGTTACCGTGACATGGCGCCTGGAAGTAACCCGTGGGGGAAACGTGGAGGATTATTTCCAAACTGACACGAATTAGCACTGTAGTGCTAAAAAACGATGGCTCTATCATTCCATCGAGAAGTAAATTCAAGGCCCATTATTCTTTTTTATGAACCAATAAACATTAACAAATTGGATCATATTTTTCAAAAGTTGAGCCTGAAATCAGCATTCAAAACTACTTCAACAAATGTTTGGTATAACCCTCAAGACATAATGTTGGAGAATGAAAAGTCGGAAAAATATGAAATGAGCTGTGAGAACTCTGACAAGTCGGGAAAGTCCTGAAAAAATCAACAATGCTGTTTCCCACACCAGCCTCCACAGATTTATGAATTGTACAAGCTCCACGAAGAAGGACATCCAGCAACACCCGTAGTATCATATATAATAATAATAACTTTATTATTTCATTTGAAAGGTTCCAGACAACATAATAATAATAGTTGAGTAAAAAAAATGACAATAAGTGCAAAAACACTTCCTTCGCCTAACAGTAACAATACAATTTCATGAATTTGATGAAACACAAATATAATATACAGATATAAAGATGAACATAAGAAATTAACGACAGCAAAAAGGATATAACTATGGCGACTGGGCGCCATCTGGGCAAAAAAATTAAATAGAAAGAGGGAGTCTTGTGGTATACCATTTTGAAGCTCCTGACGAATACTTCACAACCCTAGAATGTGACGTCAATATCGTCACATACTACAAAATGACGGTACATTTAATAATTTCCAGAAGACAAACACATTAATATCGATATTTCTAGAAATATTCCTTTTTATCTGCCATATGGCAATTCCAACGACCTGATAAGATTTGTTAACTAATTTTTTGTTTATAAAAACGACAAAAAATGTCAGTACGACAATGAACATCATTGTTCAGTTAGAATATTCTCATTTAGTATCCGGTTTTACTGGTAGAAAGGTACCACGTCAACAATCTATCAATATTGGGAAACCATATTGTAGGACCTCTATTTATTGATCAAAATTCAACAGGAGAACTGTATTTGAATATGCTGGAAACTACTATTGACCCTCTCATCACAGAAATCGTCGAAGCGAATCCTAATGAATTCGATATGGATATTGTATTCTAATAAGATGGAACACCATCACAGTACTCCAGACAAGTAAGAAACTATTTAGATACTACTTTTCCCAGTCGTTGGATTGGCCGTCGAGGTCCTACAGAATGACCAGCCCGCTCGCCAGATTTGACACCTTTGGACTTTTTTTATGGGGCTATTTGAAGCGGAAGGTGTACGAAACTGAATCTGCTTCAATATGGGATATACGGCAGATAATAATGAATATTTGTAGAGATATTGACGTTACTGTGTTCGAAAATGTTCGACGTGAAATATCGGATAGGCTGTTCATATATCAAGAAGTTCAAGGCAACCATTTCAAGTATCTTCTGAACAGACCTCAAGCTTATTACCTCATATTATGTAGCTGAATGTCAATGTATTCAGGCAATTATTGAAAGTTCCGCCATTTTGTAGTAGTTGAAAATTATTATTATATTCTAGGGTTGTGGAGCATTTGTCAGGAGCTTGAAAAAGATGTGTAACAAAGTTTTATCGGTCAATTTTACTTCAAAATAAAGTATTCATGCATTCATTTCATTATCCCAAATTTCAATTTTTTGAGTTGACCCGTTCAAAAAATAAAAGAGGGGGGACATTAAAGAAATGCACTGTATACTAGTAAAAGAAAATGGCACAATAATTGAAACACAATACAATAAATAATATAAATCAAACGGTGTAGTGTGTGGTTTTCTAAATGAAATGATAGTAATAATATACATTGAATTCAATTATTTTCTGTCAACAAAATTGGAAACTACTATTCTAGTAGTAGTACGAATCTCTACAGGAATAGTATTACACAGTTTTAGAACCAGGTAAGTATGTGAGTGTTGGAAAATAGATTTTTGTGTCTGGGGAATAACATGATAATTGTTTCTTTGGGTGTTGTGCAAGTGAGTCGGTAGAGCGAAATTTCTGTTCCTATGGTAATGGAAGATAATATTATAATAAAAGAGCTGACGAATATTAAAAACTTGTACTTCGTTGAACAGAGTTTCAGTTGAATAATAAGGCGGTTTGGACGATATTAATTTCAGGAACCTGTTTTGGAGCACCTCAATAGGACGAAGGTGCGTATAGTATGTTTCACCCCAACAAACGATTTTGTAGCTCAGGTGACTCGCTACAAGTGCATGGTACAAAATGTTGAGGTTAGAGTTCGTTTATATTTTTACCAAAATTTGAATTTGAAAAGTATGCAACGCAACTTATTACAAATGTACTGAATATGAGCATCCCATTTGAGATGTGAATCTAATATTACTCCTAAGTATTTCACTTTAGATTCGGGAAGTTTCACATGTTGATCAATTTTCAGTTGTAAAAAACAAGGTTTGCTGAAATTATAGCAACTGAAAGGTATACAGTGAGTTTTCTCCAGATTCACTGTCAATAATCGATGTTTGAGCCAATTTTTGATCAACACCAGTATGTAATGACTTTCATTCGCTTACGTGTAATTCAATGTTTGTATGGAAGTAGTTGTTTCGAAAGGACTTTTTTTCCAGTTTGTGTCTGAAAAGTACTCTTATGCATTATCTACTGACAAGTAGAAAGTCGAGACCATTCTTTCCAAATAATACAAATAATTTCATCAAAGGGTTTTTCTTTAATCTGGAAAACAAATGTGCCCTCGTCTCAGTATACTCACATTGTTCTTTCCTCTTCTTGAATTATTTTTTCTCCAGTTGAAAAGGGAGTATCTTTAGGAGAAAAATATTATTTCACTAATGAAAGTCCTAATTTTTTAACATAGTAAATTGATGGTCAATTTAAAATGATTTTCCTTTATCGACTCGAAAAATGTTTCTGATTGTTCCAGTTTGAGAGCCCAAGAAACCGCAAAAAACATTATCCCTACTTTCCCATGCCCATTGATCTAAAAAAGTTTTATGATTTATGTATTGTCATGAATTTTTCAACTGATATATCTTCCCTCATGAAAGTCTCACAGAAAAGCCGACTTGCATTAAACGTACATTAATATTTCCTGCGGGATGGAGCATCCCGCCAAGAGAGACACCGCAAGAATTTATTTCATTTCAAGAGACATTCATCATGAAATTCTCCATGTGGGCGAATTACGTAATTGCACCGTCTAATTTCAGACTGTATATCAGAGGGCATACCACTGACATTCAATAATCCGGTAGACGATACTCTGTCATTATAAAACAATCAACAAATTTTCAATGCGTTTCTGTAAAAAAAATGTATGTTATTTACTCACCTTGAATCAAGGTTCATTTATAATTCAAACTTTTGTTTTTGCTTTTGTCTCCATGGCTGGATCGATCGTTTGAATTCCACCACTACGGATGTTTGTCAATCACGGGATACTTGATTAACTTTCTCGGTCAGTTAGGAGCATTAGTTTCCAGTCCAAAAGAAAGAATATTATTCGGTAATGGTTGGAAAAAGGTTTATAGTATACTTAGCTTGATTGTATTCGTTTCATTCTAGTTGGATTGTCGATAATTTGGCCTTTCTATTTCCGGTCTTTCATCGGATCCCCGGTGAAAAACCAGATGAAAAAATGAACGAAAATATTGGTTGCTTCGAAAGTTTTGTCCGTTTTGATGTCGAGTGTTTTAGTAGCTCCATATCTCAATAAATATTTATTCTACTGTGTCATCGAAAGAGAATTTTGTACTCTATATATTGATGCTGTTAATTTTTTTTACAAATTTTAATTTTTTGCCTGTTTTCAACCCTCTATGAATTCAAATTGAACCAAAACGCAGTCGAAATAGCTCGAAAAATTAAACAGGCATGTGGCAATGATAGTGTTAGTGAACGCACTGTCCGATGCTGATTTTCGAAATTTCATTCCGGAACCCTGGTAGAAACTGATCCATCACGATCGTGAAAAATGCCAGAATCGAAGGAGAAGTCCCTCTACAGCGTACTCAACAACCTACAAAGGAACTCATAGACTTTTTCAATAAGACGTAGAGTCATCTGTCTAACGTAGAACTGTGCAAGGCCACCCGATTCGTGAAGAAAGAAAACGATATGTTTGTGAAGGGCAAAATCATTGGTCGAACGGATTTAGTTCATTGATATTGGCGATGCCAAGCCCATACGCCAACCACCGAGACGTCTTCCCTTCGCAAAGCAAGACAAAGCTGCACCCATTGTTGAGGACTTGTTGGAGGAATGAGTAATCAAGGAATCAAACAGCTCCTTGTAGTCACCTGTTGTGTTAGTGACTAAGAAAGATGGATCGACGAAATTTTGCATAGACTACAGGAGGCTTAATGATGTCATCAGAAATGACAGTTACCATCTACCCAGAATAGATGACACCTTAAACGTCTTGGTTGAATGCAGATGGTTCTCAACATTATATCTGAAAAGCGGATATTGGCAGGTGGCCCTTTGCCCTGAGGATATAGAGAAGACTGCCTTTTCCACCTTCAATGGATTATACCAGTTCGAAATTATGCAGTTTGGATTATGCGATGCACCCGCAACATTTGAACGCTTGATGGAGTTGGTGTTGAGGGGACTTACCTGGTCTATCTTGATGACATTGTAGTCACCGGAAAAAGTTTTGACGAACATCTGTCAAATTCGAGAAGTGTTTTCACGAGGCTACGGAATGCTCATTTGAATACTGATTCCAAGAAGTGCTGCCTGTTCCAAGAAAAATTTCTTGGGGCACGTTGTGTCTTCAAAAGAAGTTGAAACAGATCCAGAGAAAATCAAGGCAGTGCAAGAATGGCCAACACCGAAGAAAAAGCACGATCCCACGATTTGAACAATCGACAGAAATTGCCACGTTCTAGTGACTGTTTTTATTTGCTTTTGCGCAACCAAAACGATCTATTTTCGATCGCATTGTCACGTGTGATGAAAAGTGGATCCTCTAAGTCAATAGCAGACGTTCAGGACAGTGGTTGGACATCGATGAGCCATCCAGGTACTACGTTCAGGACAGTGGTTGGACACCGATGAGCCATCCAGGTTATAGTGAATCACACCGGCTGGTGTGATTCACTATAACTCTCTGCGACCAAGCCAAACCATTACATCAGAGTCCTACTGTGAAGAAATTGACGAAATGTACCGAAAAATGCGTCAGCAGCGTCAACAGTAGAGGCCTGATTCTGCTCCCTCACAACGCTCGTCCGCTCGTTCCACAAATCACTGTCTATTACAATCATTTAAAGTATACTCATAAAAACCAACAAAACTTTGGAACAACCTTATACAGAATAGTCCAAACTAATACATCAAAAAATGAAAATTAGATTTCTTGCGAGGAAAAGTATCAAAGTATAATGTAAATTGGCCGAATTATTTAGTTTTTGAGTTAAAAACTTCCAAAAGTTTTTCTCAGATTTAGGAAAAGATACCCGTATTTACTTAGAGAAACCTATATTCAAGCCAATGAAAACCGAATCGGAGACTTTTATTAGTTATTAATTTTCAGTAAAAATGATGATATTCTTTCAACATGGAAAATCAAATATGTATATTGTTCTACAACAATTTTTAAAAAAATATAAATACGAGTTTTTTTATATAATAATCTGAATCTTCAAAAATGTCGATTATTAGAAATTTTTTTCTCAAAGTCATTATTAGAAGCACCCCCTTACATATTCATTAGACATTGGAGAGCATCCGACCGAAATTGCTAAAATTGATAACAATCCCAATAAAATCTACTTCTTGAAAACCATTCTGACTGGATCGATGATATCTGCAAATACATAGAAACTATGAAAACTAACACGAAATCAGTTACCGATGAAAACACATTCATTGTCTTCATTTACCGAAACCGTTACAGAACTTCAAACTAAACGCAACTGAATGTCTGTTTTGCGCTAGATGTACACAACGAAATGTTCTCGATACCGCAAATAACGATAGCGTTATCTACAGAGGAAGAGTCACAGAATATCTGCAGGGTATAGCGCGATGAGTGTTGGTTAGCCGTATTCTTGGACGACTAGAATTCATATCTTCGAAATTTGCAGATATAGGTTTTTTTCAATATCCTTTATCGGATGATAATAATGGCGTCTTTCCAACACTTACAATTATACCGGAAGTTGAAACCAACTTCCCAAATTCAAATATAACACCCTGTATATGTCCACATTTTTCATTACCTGGTCCACTTGTTATATTCCTAAAGTCCTTGTTACTCAGTTTATCAAGGAATACCATGGTTTGGTATTTGGTACTTGGTACTTTGGTACTTGGTGGCAAAATATGCACCGAGACATCAAACGTGATGTTTGTCAGAAAACCAAAGTTTCAATTTTGCCTCATCCCGAATTACATTCGATAATACCCGATGGCCCTAACGATTGTATTGCTCTTGATTTATATGGCCCTTTGCCCCGATCCAGGGGTGGCGATCCAGTACACCTCTGTGTGGTTCTCGATATTTTCACCAAACAAGTAACTTTATATCCTCTCAAGAAGGCTATTACTAAGGCAATCTTGAACCGACTATGTTCGGATTATTTTACTATAATGGGGGTACCCAGTGCGGTACTAACCGATCATGGTATCCAGTTTACCGCGGCCGCGTGGAGCCGGGCCTTGCATAAGATAGGTATAAAGATTATCCATAGTTCGGTGAGGCATCCTTAAAGTAACCCTTCAGAAAGGGTGATGAGAGAGCTCGGCCGTTTATTCCGTACGTTTTGCTCGGAAAATCATAATAGGTGGGCTTGGGAAATAGACCGTATGTCTGAGCTCATGAATTCCGTGGTACATGAATCTACCGGTTTCAGCCCTTATGAGTTACACTTTGGCAGGGCTCCTGTGTCAGTCCGTGAATTAATAGATTTTCCAGGTTCTCTCGATGTCGGACGTAACCATGTAAACGTGTACCTCGCCAGGGAGTCTTTGAATGGAAAAGCGGCCAGGCGTTCCTTACTCAACCCAGGTAGGCCCTATGTACCATTTGAGCCCGGCGAATTAGTCCTCCTGAAGGCTAACTCCACCTCATCGGTGTTGAAACAGGAAACTAAGAAATTCCAAATACTCTTTGAAGGCCCTTATAGGGTAAAAAGGAGGGTTACCTATGCAACTCGGACACAGAAATGGTACGTAGTACTTTCCATGCTAGCCATATGAAACGGTATATTGAAGATTCCAACCCTAATACGGAGTTTCCATCCAAATCCTTTTAGGTTGGATTCTTGGGGGCAGATGAAGCGGTACGATGAAATGATGGTTGCCTACTTTCAGGCATAATTATTTCGATGTATACCTATTCAATTCAATTCTATTCAATTGGTTCCAGCGCGAGCATTTTTGTTTCCTTTCGTGAAAACGCTGGGTGTTATCTTTAAATCATTCTGTATTCGATCATTTCATTTGGTTGCTCGATGATATGTGAGACCTTGTGATTTTAGAAACGAAATTCTGTACCAATTTCGACTGGGTTTCTCGTCTGGCACAGGCAATGGTCCATCACCCCTTTAAATTATACACACACCAATTTGAATGTATTTATGTATTAGAGTTATCTTGAACGCTGACCAATTGAACTGAATCTACTGAAATTCGGCCTAGTTTATTGAACAAAAATACCAGTAATCCAAACCCCGTACTTCCAACCAAATTGACCAAAAGTCGTTCCGTTACAATTCCAAAGTTTAGATAAAATAAATATAGCTTGAAAACGCTTTTATTGCATACGAAACTGAAAAATGAAAAATAAATATAGTTTAAAAAACTAAAAAACACGCTTTCAAATATTTTTTATATATCAAGCGCCCGTCGCTGGTAATTACGGAATAATTTCCATATTTTTAGTCCCTGAAAAAGGGACCCACATTATTTTGGTTAACTCCATTCGTATTGGGTCTACCTACAGGCATCCGGAAACAACAATTCGTTTTTTTTTTCAATAAGAATGATTTCTTTCTATAAAAAATTGAATTTTTCAATTATTTGCGAAAAACCGCCTGAAAATGTGGATTTACTAGTTGAAAATTTGAGACTTTCTCTCGCATTCTACCAATTTTCGAACTCATTATCAGGAAAACATTTTTAACCTTCCAGAAGGTGTGGCAACACCTTGTACAAGGTCAACTTTGATAGAGTAAGTAGAACCTAAATCCAAATTTTCATAAACATCACTGCCGTTTGGCAAAACTTCTTAGAGAAAACAATCATTGACTGATTCACCGAACTTTTGACTAATTTGTTAATTGCTCTCCCCAACTCCATATTCTAAACGTATACCTTGGAGCGCCCACTAATCCTGCCGATCTAATCAACATGGATAATCCAAGTATCGTCTCATTTATAATTCTATCGGTTCGCAGATAGTTGCGACAAGCGAATTGACGCCTACGCCAGCACGCTATAGTAAATCTCAGCGATTTGAATAATTATTGCTCGGTTAGAAGCATCATGTCACATTTGTGCATTATTCATGCACGATCATGATTGTGTTCCCTGTACGACCTATCGCTAGAGAACTGAAGGAGAGGTGACGGAAATTTTTCTTCCTCGGCAGGGGCGTGTACACGGGGGGTAATGTGAGTATTGACCGCCAAAACATTTTGGTTTCACATTTTTGTACATTCTGTTTGTGAAAATATTCAAATTACATATTCAAATACCTGTAATAGTCGAAAGCTTTACGTATTCCTTTTCAAAATTAGGAAAATCAGGAAAAATTAGACTCAATCCACGACAAGGCGGTCAGTTGCAAAATCAAGACTCGTCATCGACCGCTTAACAGGATTTGTCCTCTGTCTTCCTCTGAAGATTGACCGCCTTCGGGAGCCTCATTCGATCCCATAAATTCCACCATCTTCCTTTTTAAGATTGTCTTTTTGGGACAGTTGGTGATTCAGTCTTGCACCACTGATGACACCTTGGTGGGTGTCAGACCACCAAAAAATGTTGCTGAAATTGATCAATCCGACCTGATTCAACTTCTATCGTTGCCGAGTCTTGTGAAGTAACTTTGAGAAGTGTCCAAAGAGTACTAAAAATGATTTCATTCTTATGAAATGAAAATATTGTGTACTCTAACAAAACCGAAAGAAGTTAATGGAGAGCGATGCTTATTGAAACGTATCCGTTTCTCAGATGAACGAGCGTTTTTTCTTCATGGAAAAGTCAACTAACAGAATGAACGATACTGGAGTGATGATAATCCGCCTATTTTTAGAGAGCTACCCAGTTCCTAATCACATTGTTGGACTGATTTTCACCTGAGTGGACCTCTCAGAAGATCTTCACAGAACTCTTTCAGAAACTGAAATAGAACCTCGAATATGTAAAATTGTATTGCACAATCAGGGAAAGTTGGAAAATCGTGAAATCATAATTCAGCAGAATAGGGTACCTCCTCATTTCCATCGCATGGCTAGAAAATATCTAGATACAATCTTTCCTAGATAATATAATGAATATGTAACAGAGGATCTATCTAATCTTGGGAAGTTATCTTCAAATATCATTTTTATATATTTTTTATAATGAACAAAATATCAAAATATGCCAAAAAAATATTAAAACTATAAAGAATTCGAATACTAAATTGAAAGATAAAACGGGTACTATAAAAAAATCAAATGTGATTTATAACATAACATAGAAACAGGACATAAATCAAATTATTGTAATATCAAAGTTTCACATACAGAAAAAATATTTCTAAACGCCTTTTTCTTGAAATGGTTGAAATTAATAAGTCTTCTGATTATATGAATAAGAAAAATGACATTAATAATCTCAGCAGTAAATACAGTAACTTACTGAAACTACAACAAAAACATAATGATAATAATGAAAATTGTATCAACCAAGTCTCTCTTTAGAGTTGAAGATTATCAAATCATCATGCCCATTGAAAAACGACATTCATGTAAAGGTATGACATTTGTCAAACCAAAAAAAATCCTATACATGTTTAACTTTCTTTCATGAATGTATATGTTCAATTCATTGTTTTTCACTCATTTTTGCTGTGAGTATGATTTGTTTCAATGACAAAACTTTCGCTGCACCTTCCAAAATTTTCGCGAAGACCACCGTGAGACAGCTCAAGGTGAGTGTGTGTTCGGCGAGTCTTGGCCTACACCAGCCAACATAAAGAAGATGTCTCCAAGTAACCTGTTGAACTTCCTGGAAAGGACAGAATGTACGACGACCTAGGAGAACAACTCCTCGGGAGAATGTACAATGGATCACATGTGGCCTAAGTGCTGTGAGTATAAACTCCCCCTCCCTACTCTACTGATACAGATACAAAATCTACAACTCAATAAATGCCCTGAAGAAGCTTCCCATTAGAAGCGAAAGCTTGGCAAAGTAGAGCAGAGTTTTGATATTTGATAGTTCTCCATTACAACTAACTTTTAATTCATGAAAGGACTGACCCGTTACTTGATGGAAATTAATAACACTACCTATACCTGTGATGCACTGGTTGGAACCTTTGGTGTAGTAATAAATATTACTGGAGTTTTCCCAACACCAAACCGTTATTTCAACACCTCTGAACATGTTTTGATCACCAATTGATCATCTTCAAGAGGGAGATTGAACTTAAGTCTTTACTGGAGTTTTTTCCCAACACCAAACTGTTATTTTAACACCTTGACATATGTTTCGATCACCAAGTGATCATCTTGAAGGGAAAGATTAAAGTTTAATCTTTACTGGAGTTTTTTCCAACACCAAACCGTTATCTGAACACCTCGACACGTTTTTCGATCACCAAGTGATCATCTTCAACGGAAAGATTAAAGTTTAATCTTTACTGGAGGTTTATCCCAACATCAAACCGTTATTTTAACACCTCTGAACATGTTTTGATCACCAATTGATCATCTCCAAGAGGAAGATTAAACTTCAGTCTTCAGGTACTGGAGTTTTTTTTCCAACACCAAACTGTTATTTTAACACCTAAATACATGTTTCGATCGCCAAGTGATCATCTTCAAGATCTTTATGATGATCGCTTGGTGATCGAAACACGTATCGAGGTATTAAAATAACGGTTTGGTATTGGGAAAAAACTCCAGTAATATTCAACACCACTTATGATGGTAATCGGTAGCTACCGAGGAAGATACGGTGTTAGCAAAACTCGTCTAGAAATAAAAAATGTTTGTGAAAATTGTTCAATTATTATCATATATATGATTATTTTTCAGATTGTGGAAGGTGAAAAAACCTAAAAATGTTGATAGAAGCTCTACATTACTTTAAAAAATTACTTTCTTCCAATATTTTCCATATGGTCCAACATATTGAAACTAACTGTATACGACATGGCTTTTGAAATTGAATTAAAATTAACATTGTCATTGAAAAGTGAGAAAAAGTTCTTGAATCCGAGCTAAGAATCACACGATAAACGACAAGACCTAGTTGAGCCTTCTGAGGGTTGATTTGTTGTTCGATTCGTAAGGGAACTAAAATTGGGCATCGCAAAACTCATTTATGAACCCATCCCAGTAAAATAGAACTACCTAATTGAACTACCTATAGATCATGAATTACTCCTCATCCGCAAGATGAAATGTATACGCCACTGTTTTTAAGCGGTCGCTCGTCGATATTCAAAGGTGATTTATCAAGGCTGTTATCATGTTGTCGTTGGATACTCTAAATATGTTGTGCGGTTTGCTTTTCTATAGTATTCAGCTCGGTTTGGAAACGATTCAATGCAGTGTTACACAAACTGCTAACTGATATTGAAAACTTATAGCACAATAATATGAGTCAAAAATTCAATAAAACTTTAATGTTTGCAACATTATTTTTTCAAAACAGTATTTTTGCAGCTTACATCATTTCAAGAACCAACCTATCGGAACTATCATTTGAGGATCTTGCCAAACAGTGTATCATTCAAGAAATGTGCCCACTACTAGTAAGAGTGAAGTAAATAATTCGAGCGAGAAGAATACTATACTTTCTCTATGACTAATAACTAGAATATTTCTAAATGAGTTTTTCACGAGGGATGTCTCGAATCAGAGTAATGCCATTGAATTTCATAAAAAGAAATAACCTAAAAAAGCATTCAAAAACATTTTCGTGTTATTTTATTCAACTTAAAACATTCCAGAGTCCTAACCGCTAATTCAAGAAGCCATTTACAAGTTACTGTGACATAAAGCTATTTGAATTTCTAATTACTTACTAAGTGACGAACTTTTGGAAAATATACATTTTTTTCGACGTATTTATAGTGAGGGCACTCGTTTTCACTTTTCAAGTCCATGTTAATATTTTTTTTTCGGCAGAAACTATATATTTCAAAACGAACCTGTCGGTTCAATGATAGCATTTGACGTTTGAAAACATATTTTGGAATATACTTTCATGAAAGTGTGTGAATCTGAAGAAATGATTTTCTCAGAAATTTAATTTTCGAAAAAAACCCTACATTTATTCAAAAAAATACTGATCGAATAACTTCAAGACACTGTTGTTCAAAACCCGAGATTTTAGACCTGACGAATTGTTAACGACTTTTTTTCGGAGACTACTTGAACAAAACAAATTCATTCGGAATGTCGTGTTTCCATAAATAATAATCTAATGGTTGATATTCAACTAATTCAAGCTCAAGAAGTATGGCGCATTCGCACCAAAACAATGGTCGTTTCAAGGGCGATCTTGCGAATGAGAAAAATTTATAATTACTATTTATAGAGAAATTAGATTGAAAACTAAAAAACTATTTGGAAATAATACAATTGAAAACTTGAATTAGGAATGAATTTGAGATCTGTGAATATACATATCCAAGACGAAAATGTAAAATTTTAAAAATAACTGAGTAGGTAAATCATACAAATGAACATTCTTTAAAATATTTACTTCTAGTTTCCTTAGAGATCGCTTTCTATAAGTGATCATTCGTGGTCCATTCACTCATCTGCGCCAAAAACGAAAAGTTATTCATCCTAATGGTTAATAGTGAAAGTGATAAAAAGTAGAATTTGTAAACCAAGTTCTTGAACAGCAGGTATATTTTTTAATATGAATGATATTATTGGTATTGTGAAAAAAGGTTTAACAATGATGAGTATTCGATCTCCTATCGGTCTTTTAACAAGTTCACACTTGTTTATTTCCAGAGAATCCAGTAGCTTCAACTACTGTCTCTTAGCTTCTACATATAGAGTGGTCCAACGAAAAGTATGCACCTTGCTTTTCTCCTTTTTTTTGTAACTTAACGCAAAATGCTCGGACAGGTCAATTTTGCTTTTGAGGGGGACACATTTTAGATGTATTTTTCTACCTGGGCCTTCAACCCCCTAGCGAGGGTGAGTAACAACCCTAAAATTTTAAATGGAAAGTGGGGTCGGGTGATATATCATTTGGAAGGGCACAAAATTATCTTTCCAATGATACCTAATTTGTTGTATTTACTTGAATAGTTATAAAAAAAGCAAGAACATTTACTCGATATTTTTGGTGTTAATGAAAATGCGGAAAAACGGCATTTTTATCACTACTACATTCCTCAATTTTTCTCGTGCGTTTTTTGGTTCAAATAACAACAGGAGATAAGTGTACAAAAAGAATTTAGGCAAACGTTCATTGATTCAGTTCGGTTGCTTTTGAAATTATTTCAACTTTACTGTAAAAATGGTTGAAATTGTTAAATTTCATTATCAACATAATAGTTGTGCTAGACTTATTGCTCGCCTCTTTAATAACAGTCATCCCGGGAAAAATGTGAATGATTCGTACGTTGCCAAGTTAGTCCAAAAGTTTGTCGATACCGGATCTGTAATGTGAAACACCAGCCACGGTAACTGATCAGAAGTGAAGTTGAATTGGATCATACTCAAAGTACCCGTCAGCTTGCTGCAGCCTCAGGTGTCTCCCGTTCGTCCATAATACGTTTATTAAAAGCCTATAAATTTCATCCGTACAAAATTAAATTAGTACAGGAACTCAATTAAAATGATCCTGATAGAAGGCTGCAATTTTTCGAACAACTGAGCCAGCTACTAATTGATGATCCGCACCTATCATTCAACACGTGCTTTTCCGATGAGAGTACATTTTTTTGAATAGAGCTGTGAATAGGCATAATTGCCGTTACTGGGATGACAGTAACCCACACTTATTCCGAGAGGTCTATACCCAGTACCCTCAAAAAATCAATGTCTGGTGTGGCATATTAGGTAGTCATATCGTAGGGCCACTTTTTATTCCTGGGAATTTAACTGGTGAGGTCTACCTAAACATGCTTGAAGATACAACTGATCCTCTCATAACAGAAATAATTGAAAATGACCAATATCATAATGATGATCGGCTTCATTTCCAGCAAGATGGAGCACCTCCTCACTATGTGGCTCCGGTAAGAGAGTTTTTAGATGACCGGTTTCCTGAACGATGGATTGGAAGAAGAGGCCCCATCGAATGGCCTGCCAGGTCACCTGATTTATCGCTTTTAGACTTTGTCCTTTGGAGACACTTGAAAAATAAATGTTTTGCTACGCAGCCCGAGTCCATAGAAGATCTTCGCCAACGAATTACAGCAAGTATAACACCTGATATGCTACAGAATGATAGGAATAGATTTGAACAAAATCTGTATTATTGTATAGAAGCAAATGGGTCACATTTTCAGCACTTGCTGAAGTAGGATTCTACTAAGTCAGTTACACATTTCAAAGTACTGGGTTGTAGTTGTTTTTTTTCATAATACCTACATGTTTGAGTGGAATACAACAAATTAGGTATCATTGGAAAGATAATTTTGTGCCCTTTCAAATTATATATCACTCGACCCCACTTTCCATTTAAAATTTTAGGGTGGTTACTCACCCTCGCTAGGGGTTGAAGGCACAGGTGGAAAAATACATCTAAAATGTGTCTCCTTCAAAAGCAAAATTGACCTGCCCGAGCATTTTTGCGTTACGTTACAAAAAAAGGAGAAAATCAAGGTGCATACTTTTCGTTGGACCACTCCGTATGTCGTACACATTGTTGAAATCATGATCGTTCCTCAAAAAGTGACACGCATAGGTAGAATTGGTCTTATTTAATTCAAAACTTCTTTTATCCTCAAGTGTTCTCGTTTAAAAATTTATTGAAGACTTTCCTACATCCACTTTAGGCATGATCCGCATGTTAGTTTGTAGACACCTGATCTGTCATCCTTGCCTATGTGTGACTTGCTGTCATTTATATGTCTACCTAAGGATTCACCAGTCTCATATAAAATAGGATATTGTCCGTCCCTGATTTTTCTGCAACCTAATTGACTTATCTGCTCTTCAGAATTTTCTGTATCTCGCAAGTTTCTAGTTGGTCAATTAAATATTAATAAGTTTGATATTTCACAATTTATGGCGGGTACAAAATCCACACCAGTCAGAGAATTTCAACATTTCAGATTTATTTTTCCAATATAATTTTTAACTCTTCGTGCAGATAAATGTTTCAAAAGATTTGCCTGCTGGACATTTCTGCTCATTAATTTAACTGGGAGAGCAGCTCTAAAGAAAACATCATCTCCTGCGGCAGAGCACTGGAGTGTTTTGGGTCTGCACCACTCAACTGAAATAAAGCATCGGCCTAATTTATTTTTATGGAGCTTTATGGAACGTGTATTATACTTGAGTTATGAAAACATATTTCATTAGAGGCTGGTTGTTCAGAAAAGTAAGAGTCTATGGAATCTCGACACGTTTAGACCCAAGACAAAAAAATATGAAGAAAATACCAAAGATTTCATTAGTTCGGGCTTCCATTGTATGATATAAACTGATTTGTGATCGCTGAAATGATCTATGAAACATTTTGAAAGATTAGCTGAAAAACAACAATTATATTAAGCAAAAAAACTGAAATTACACTGAAATGAAACACAAGCAACAATCAAACAATCAAAAAATTGAATTATTAACACGAGATGAAAATCAAAAATTATTAACAAGAAATGAAAATTATCACCCGAAGACGATTGTGGATCCTAACAATCGAAACGTCGTGGAGTAACTTGGCTTGGCTTTTAATTTTTAATTTTTTTAATTTTCATTTCTTGTTATTAATTTTTAATTTTCATCTCATGTGAATAATTCTATTTTTTATTTTTTTATTGTTGCTTGTATTTTATTTCATTGATTTTTCAGTTTTTTTTGCTTAATATAATTGTTTTTTTTTTCAGCTAATCTTATCAATTTTTTTTAGATTATTTCAGGGTTTTCAAATCAATTTATATCATATTAGACAATGGAAGTCCGAACTAATGAAATACGCCTGATTACATACAGCTGATTAACGGAAAAACAGATTTTGAACAGATTTCTTTTTAAACACCACGAAACATTGTCAAACACCTCCAAACAAAAAACCGAGAGCAAAAATTTAATTTTTTCCCGTACATAATACACAATTTTTTTTCTGTGGCGGGAAAAAAGTACTCACTTTTTTCACGGGGGCCGGTGAAAAATGTAATTTCATGAAAAGTGACATTTTGTTACCTGTCATCAGAGAAAAAAGGGGTATTTCTCAATTCTTTATACAGTGCATTTCAATAGTATCACCCCCTCTTATGTTTTTTTGAAATTTGGGATAATGAAATTAATGCATGAATACTTGAAATTAACAGATGAAACTGGGCGCCATCTGGGAAAAAAATGAATGGAAAGGGGGGTCTTGTGATACATCATTTTGAAGCTCCTGACAAATATTTCACAACCCTAGAATATGAAGTTTATATCTTCATATTCTAGATTAAATCCTCCTCTTGAAGATGATCACTTGGTGATCAAAACCCGTGTCGAGGTGTTAAAAATGACGATTTGGTGTTGGGAAAAATCTCAATTACTGTATACACCAAAGGTTCCAAACAGTACATCACAAGTTCTTATCACTTTGTCAAGTACATCTATACGCAGATGATATACAGTTATATTTGTCTTCTCATAACAATGATACAAAGAGGTGCGTGTCAAATATAAACACAGATTTGCACAAAACATTCCTATACTCGGATAATCATGGACTGAAAATCAATCCAAATAAAACTTTGGCCTTATTCATAGGGTCTCAAAGACAAATAGTAGAAACTCAGTGTAACTTTCGGCTCACTCTCGATAACGCAGACATACTGAGTAGACAGTGCTAAAAATCTTGGCGTAACCATAGATAGCTCTTTGTCTTTCCATGATTATGTGACAAACATTTTCAAAGTATCATTCTTGAAACTCGAATGGCTATAATAAATTCAAGTATCAGTTTTAACTCTGGTTAGATAAAACTCTTATTTACCCCCATATCGATTATTGTTGTTTGGTGTATTACAATTTTTTGCCGCAATATAACAAGCAGAAGTTACAACGTATACAAAATGCTTGCATGCGATTCGTATGCTGTATACCAAATGGTGAACATGTCACACCATTTTTGTTAAAAATGAAGGAGCTGAATGTTGAGGCACTGAGTCCAATATTTGATAATTTTTTTTAAGTTGCTCCAAACTAAAACACCTAATTATCTATATAGTCTATTAGGCAGGCATTCTGACATACATATGGTCAGTTTGAGAATTAACTCATTCAACATACCTAGCCCCCGTACTTCCAAATTTCAAGGATGTTTTTCTTATATAGCCCCTTCTTATCTGAATGAAATGTCACCCCTTTTAAATTATAATATTCATCAATTTAAGAAAGAAATAAAATCACAGATGCTTACTACTCAGTGCTAATTTGAAAAATTGAAAATTCAATGTATGGTAGTGTAATGAAATTGTTAAATTGACCAAGATGATTAAAATATTAGGAGTTATTAACAACTATATGATCTATTATTTTTTTTCTCTCCTCTATTATTGTTATGATAGTAAATAAGTATTCTTATAAGTATAGGAGGGGTGGCAGATGATGACCACCCTGATAGAAGAATGCAGCTAATTGCAAAACGAAACTGCATATTAGTATTTGTTTCAGTGAAATCATAAGAAATCATATGTTTAGTCTCATATACCTAGACGTGATTTATATTTGGGAATTATTCAAAACCTCGTTCACCAATGGATTCAAGAAATTGTGGTCAACAATCAGGATGAATACAAAAATCCAGTAGTTTCCCTTCTCCAATCTCTGAAGCTATAATTATAGTTCTTTGTTCCTGTTAACCTTCTCACTCGCTCATCTAATTTCCTTTCATTGATTGTCTTGCTTGCTTTTGTTCTTCTAGATGACCATATTTTCAATATTAGTTCTCATCCTTTTTTCTGTCATATCACGAATATACGCTGTCTATTCAAAAAATAAGGTGAATTCTCATTTTTCTCAAGATATATTTATTTATTCATCAATTTCTATTTTGTTTCCTTCCAAGTAGTCTCCCTCAGATAAAATACACTTGTGCCAACGTTTCTTCCAATATTCAGAGCAGTTCTGATATGCACTTTTTGGTATGTCCTAGGGATATGTCACCTTCTCAATCGTCACAAAACGCCTCCTTTCATGGGTGTTTTCAATCTTGGAAACAGAAAAAAGTCGCAAAGGGGCAAATCTGGTGAATACGGAGACTGAGGCATGATTACGGTGTTGTTTTTTGCCAACCAGCAATGACGAGTGAACAGGTGCATCATCGTGATGCCAAAGTCATGAATTGTTTTTCCACAGTACCAGAAGATTTCTTCGTATTGCTCCTCGCAAGCGACACAACTTCCAAGATGATACTCCTTATTGACAGTACGACCATGTGGAAAGAACTCCTGATGCACTAGGCCACGGTATTCGAAGAAAACAGTGATCAAAACCTTAACATTTGAACGAACTTAGCGTGCTTTTTTTGATCTTGGCTCTCCTAGGCTCTTCCATTGGAACGGTTGAACTCAGGTTTCCATGTCATATAACCATATTCATCTTTCGTGTAATTCAATGTTTATATGAAAGTAGCTGTTTCAGGAGGACTTTCTTTCAGTTTGTGTCTGAAAGTTACTTCTCTGCAAGATCTACACATCCATGTATAGAGTTACTTATTTTCAAATTGATTACTTCCTTCCTTTCTTTGGAAGATTCCCTCATCCTTTTTTTTTGTATCAAAATGGAGTAGTAGAAAGCCAAAAACTTTCTTTCCCAAAAATTAATCACTCCTAAAAATATAACCCCTTCCATTCAATCCGTTCATGTTTTGCCTCCTTGATTCTGACTTATTTTTCTAGTACTCACTTTTTATTTCTGTTATACCTTTCACTAAGAAACTTACTATTCGCATATTTCTTATGCACTGGTATAAATACATTCCCTTTGATGCTGTAGTGCTTCATTCCGCTCAGACGAGATGATAAACCAATAGAGAAAAATCGATTTGTGTTGGAAGCTACGAAAATTTAATTTTGCTCGTTATGTTTGCGTTGGGTTTTTATAATTTTCTTCGGCTGTTTACTTACCGGTCTTTCTTAATCACGAGGCTCGAGAGGCACACAAATATTGGGAATTTCGCAGTTAAGGTTTTTATGGTCTTTTGATGACACTTAGAAAACGTCCGAACACAACCCTTACACCACAATGTTTCCGGGTACGAAGTCTGGAACGAACTTAAGTGATCAAAGGAGGACTTTTTCCAATTACCATTTTTAACAAAAATAGAATGGAATTTGTGTTTGAAAGCATGAAGAAAAAGTGTTTTACATTTTCAACATGTTTCACTGAATAAAAACGTGATGGGTGATAATGTTGAGTAACTGGATAAGTAGGTACTTCTTGAATGAACGCAATTCATAATCCAACAAAAATAGTCGTCTCACATGTCATAACTGTAACACTTTTTTCCAGACGCTTTTAATCAATCAAACTGGCGTTATCAGGAGATTATATGCACTAATTTTCACACTGTACATTCATATATAAATATAGGATAGAGAAAATAACTTTTGTCTAATTTCTACTCTAGAATTTTCATTTGTTAAATCAGTTTCGGTTTATTAAACAATTCTCAACTAAGCTGACACAGTTTGACAAAAAATCCTCAAATATACAATGATTATAGTCAATGTCCTTCAGGTACCTGCAAAAAATATCTGAAATAACAAAAATATTATCTGTATCATCAGTATCTTATCCTGAGTTATAAAAACAATTATCATCTAACCATAACATATAAAAATTACTGAGTATTGACTAAGAATTTTAGGACCCAGCGACACCTACGGCCTGATGACTTCAACAACTGCGGAACTAGCCAAATGTTACACCCATGCTGAATCCCTAAAGAGATGGGATGGAATCCAAGGATGCTATCTTGCCAGGATCACCCTAGACGACCCTAGGAAACTGGTGCCGAAGAAATATCTGGCGATGACTAGGACAAAAACCTACGCTTAACATTAGGATTTCTGACTGGCCACTGTCAACTAAGGAAACACCTCCATATTATGGGGCCAGTAGACACACCTCTATGCAGGATGTGTCAACAGGAAGATGAAACTGTCAGCTATGTTTTATGCCCGAGTTATCGTCAATAAGAGTATTGGCCTACATCTGCCGATATAAAGGAGATGTCTCCTAGTGACCTGTCCACCTTCCTGGAAAGGACAGGATGGACGATGACATAGGAGGACAACTCCTCGGGAGGATGTACAATGGGTCACATGTGGCTGTGGGCGTACACTCACCCTCCCTACTCTACAGATACAGATGAAAATACTGAGGATTGATACAAAACACTACTTGTGGATTGCTCCAAATACCAATGCACAGTAAAAATGAAAATTTCAAAGTGAATAACATTATCTCTTCAACATCCAAATAGATATTGGAACAATCCCATCTTTTTTTTATTTCATGTATTACTTTTTTTTTGTTTCAGCTTAGGTAGAATCTTTTTGAGGTTTAGTGGAAGAACAACTCAGTAGTACTTGTGCTAACTAAGTTGAACTTCGCCTTTTGTTATGTCAGCAACTAGCTCTCTAATTTATTTAAATATTTGTATGTAACTACAGCTGGGTAACAATAAAGACGATTATTATTATTATTATTATTATTATAATTATTATTTAAAGAAATCTTGCTCTCCTATATTCATGAAGAAATATTTTTTCAAACTGAGAAACATATTCTCTCAAGTTGAATTTGAATCAATATTTCAAATGGACTGAATAAACGCTTCTTTTAAGTAGAAAAAATATTCCACCAAGATTGTGCATACATTTCAATAAAAATAATCATATTAGCTCAAGAGAAGTAAGTATGCATTCTCTAGTCTGAGCAAAATTAATCTCGAAACAAAACTGTTTTGGGTTTTGAAAGAATGATATGTTCACTTGGAACATTATTTGAATTTCTTCGTATGAGAAATTAATTGTTTTCCTTTGAAGAGAAACGCTTCTATCTGTATAAATCAAATGAACTCATTTACTTCATCAGAGATGAACTTATGCTTCTGTTTATAAACTGTCCCTCTCATTTGGATGTATTTAGTTACTTGAATCCAAAATATCTCATCTGTAATGTGAACAGCTATAAGTGGTAAGGACATAAATTAAATAATACATTAAATATTATTATTGGTTTATTTGCAGCAATTGCAGATCATAAATATTATCCTGAAAAAGCATGTGATAAAAAACAAAACGTAGTAATTTTCTTTGCTAATCTTTACTTAAATATCATATCATACTAGATGTCATTCTGGTAAATGACATTGAAAAAATCACTATCGTCGATCAAGTTCTGCATTCTGCTTTTGTTTATCCACAATTTCCGGAACATCACTTGGATTGTGAAACGAAAGAAGAAATCAGCACATCATCCTTAGCCACTATTTCAAATAGATAGAAAGGTAAAAATATGAAAGCAGCAGCCACTTAATCAAAAAAAATATTTTTTTTCAATAAAACACTGTTCAAGTGGGTTTATTCCGTTAACCAACCCAATTGTTGTTCGCATGCGAATGACAACCCTCAAAATTTTAAACTCTGAGGTCTTATTATTTAACATACGATTCCTAGGAAGTTGAAAGGTGCTTAAACATTATTTGATCAGAAATAAGTAATCAATTCAAAAGACGTACCTCAAATCCCTTTGAAGTGGACAGAAGTCTATACAGAATTGCCTTTCAAAATAATAATTTTGGAACCGTTATAGGAATTCAAAGTGTCGTGTGAGTATTATTAGAGGATCAATGAAAAATATGAAATGTTTCATTGGAGAAATGTAACTTATGATCATACAAACATACTTAAAGGAATATGATTCGCTATTTAAATAACAGCATTCACTGTTTTCACGTTTTTGGAAATTCTAATTTCATCTCTTGTGAGTTTTGTAATATTTCTACCTAATATTTCTCACATTATCAAAGGAAATCTATCAAATAAGTTCAAGCTGAGTAGGGTATATTCAATTTGTTTCCAATGAATAACATAAAAACATTTCTAGAGTGATTACAGAAAGCAAAGACGTTTCGGAATTCAACAAATATTTACATGTTGAAATCAGAAACTGGCTGTCACATATAGAAGCTTTTTATATCTACTGGTGCCTATTTTGGTATTTTTTGTATTATAATTTATTGTCGAAACTATAAGTACCTCTACCTTTCAATAAAAAATGAATTCGGTCTAAGAGAAAATCAGTGAAAATGCTCTTATTTGATACAAGATAAAATGTATGTTCAAAACAAGAGATTGACAAATTTGAATCAACGTGGAGGATTTTTCCTTTTAAATTAATATACACTTGCAGAGCTCGGCAAATGTAATAATGCATGTGTGAAAAATTACGGAGCATTGGTATAATTTTCGCAAAATGAGGGCAAAATTAAGAGTTTCCGTCAAAGTTTACCACTTTCTCTTCGGTACTACGTATACAACGCGGTACTTACTGATATAGTATAATACTTACCCATGTGCAAGACCCCAGTCTTATAAAATCTGTTCCATTATGGTAGATACAAAATAATCGGAAAGAAATTGCACTGCCTACAGACACATAAAACACTTCCTCCTCAAAATCGCAACACACCAACATCACTTTCCAACACATACTGGCGCGTACGCGATACTTACAACGGAATTCCCCGCTCACCTCTCACTTAAGAGGGTCATAGAAAGACCAGAGCACCACAGTTTTTTTCCAACTGAAATGAATGAAATACTTCTTTAAAAGAAACCCTGTTCATTCTATACAAAATTCCTGTTATTTTCAGTCGATCATAATATAGTTTTGAATGTAGATTCACAAAACTCTTGTTATAAACGGATTGAGTTATTTGAAGAGATACAGTATTGAATTCAAACAAACACTATATGTTCAGATCAAGTTGATATTGCTCTCCATTTGAAACAGTTTACTTTTCCCTTCAAATAGGTGGTGTATTTTGATATTATTTGATATTATATTTACTTGCTTCTAAATAGTTCATCTTCGCAATGATATAATCAAACGAATGATGCCGTTGAAAGGCCAAGAAATTTGATTTATTTGTTGAAAAAAGTGTGATTTTCTGGTGGAACATGGCGATTTTGGCTAAAGTAAAAGTTTTTCCAATAGAGATAAAAATTTCAAAGCAACCTATGATCTTTCAAAGAAATACTTTTTACTGTGTGGATCCTAAACTAGTTGTCAAAAACAACAAGCTCAAAAGTGGAGAGCTCCAAAGTTTTAGTTGGTCATTTTAGGTTTTGAAATTTGGATTTTTATTCAATTTATTTTTTCATTTTACTGCACGTATAGAGAATTTTCATGTTTTCTTCATTCTTTGTGTGGTTTGTTTTTTGTAGATGTCCATATATAGCTGAATTTACATCTATAGATATACCATCACCTAGTTTCAGCAAAGTTGAGGAAATCGTAGGAAAAATAAAAACGAAGAGAAACAACGACAAATTGGTCTTTACAAAGACAAACAAAGGTAACAGTATTGAATGCATAGAAGAAATTGTGTACCTTTCAAAAATAAAGAACATCAGATGTTAGCCTTCTGAAGAAAGACCACACAAAATCACTCACTAATGAAGTCAAGAGGACCTAAAAAAATCAAAGATGATGTTTTCCACATCCTGGAATACTAGGAAAATAACGTGTATGAATCCCCAACCTCTAGAGATGCATGGTGTGATTAAACTCCATAAAGAACTAAATCCCACCAGACCAGTGTTATCCTACATTGACGCTTCTACCGGTGAGTTGGCAAAATTCTTAAATTATATGTTCAGAGAGCCAACAAGTTTTACAACACTGTTATAAATTCCAGTGACCTAGCCATAGAACTAACTAATATTAACAATAATAGTAATATTAAATCAGTATCCTTTGATGTGCAAAACATATTTTCAAATATTGAAACAAACGAATGCCTTCCTCACTGAAAGGAATATCAGATAAGCAGAATACCAATCCATATATCAATGAGGAACTATGAAACCTCTTTGATATATGTTTCGAAAGAAAAACACGCGTATCCTGAATAATGGCTTATCATACAAACACGATTCGTTCTAGTTTGGATATGTGGATGATACCCTCGTGTGTTTCGACGGCTTGAAGAGGCAGATTAATCAGTTCCTGTATTTCTTAACACTCTTCACGATGAGATAAAATTCGCCGTCGAAATTGAATAAGACAATAGGGATTTACTTTTTGATCTTATTATTATAAACATATATACAAAAACACTTTCACGGACTGTACAATCAACATAGATTCTTTCATGGTGTATTTCATCAGTTCGGACTTCCATTGTCTAATATAATATAAATTGATTTGATAACCTTGAAAAAAATCAAAATGATTAACCGAAAATTACAATTTTATTAAACAAAAAACTGAAATATCACAGAAATAACATACAACAACAAAACAAATGAAAATTGAAATATTAATAAAAGCAAGAAAAATTGAAAAATTAAAAATGTTATTAACAAAAATTGAAAAAATTAAAATTAAAAGATTTCAAACCAAGTTATGTCACAACGTTTCGATTGTTAGTATCCACAATCGTCTTCGGGTGATAACTGGACTCATTCCTCCGAGATCTGACTATTTATAGGTCATTCGAGTGCTTTCACCTATTCCCTCTTCTCTCTTTCCGCTTCATTGGTTTTGGCGGGAGTTGGTCGTTTTTCGCTTGATTAGAGGTTTCCATATGTTACGTATCTCTACGCTAGCTTGACTAAATGCGTTGTTGGACAACATAAACGCGGCTTCTTTGAATTTTCTCCTAAACCAGTGTTCCTCTTTGTGGATGATTTCAGCTTGAGCCCATTTGATGTTGTGTTGATGAGTCCAAACATGCTTTGCTATTCCGGATTTGCTGGTTTCTCCTCGCTGTGTGTGTTTCTTGTGCTCAGCAAAGCGAACTTTCAATGGCCTCTTAGTTCCACCGATGTATGATTCTCCGCACTCGCAGGGTAAATGCAATTCTTGTAATCGCAGTCCGCGTTTGGTGGCCTGGTTTTCGTGCAGCTGCTACGGATAGTGTTCCCAGATCTGAAGCAGGTCCTGATGTTATACTTGGACCCAATCCGTCTTATCCTTTCCGATAATCCTCTGATGTAGGAAAGTAGAAGTACTGGTTGTGGCGGCTTCTCTTCCTTGTAGAGTTCTTTCTGTCTTCTAGCTAAGGCCTCTTCTACCATCATTTTGAAGTAACCATTCCGTTGAAGGTCATTTTTGATGATGCCTAGTTCCTTTTCGAAACCTTCCTTTGTATTACAGAGCCCAAAAGCACGGTCCAGTAGAGTCTTGATGATTCCTCTCTTAGTCGATTGAAGGTGGTTGGATTTCTGGTTCAGATACTGTCCTGTGTGAGTGGGTTTTCGATAAACTGATGTTTCCCATTTAGTGTCCTCTTCACCAATACGTCTCAGAAAAACAATTCGTTGTGGATTTCCTTCTCCATTGTGAAAGTGATGAAAGGCCTTATGTTGTTGATGTGCTTCAGGAAAGTATCTAGTGTCTAGTTTTCGGTTAATCTTTTTGATTTTTTTCAGGGTTATCAAATCAATTTATATTATATTAGACAATGGAAGTCCGAAGTAATGAAATACACCACGAAACATTGTCAACCACCTTCAAACAAATAGATTCTTTCAGCCCATTCAGATCAATGATACATAAAGCATTGCATTTATGGTTCCTCCATAGGAGACAAGTGGATAAAATCTGGCATATGTAGACTAGAATATGGTGACAATACAAGTATTGTATAGGAGTAGTCGTTCATCTAAAATCAACAGAACATGATAACATTCAGTTAAATTGTATATAACAAAACAGTAAATTTGCATATATTATAGTCGTTCATCTATAGTATAGAATAATTGTGTAACACATATATACATATACAGACATATATACATATATTCACCCAAATATACAAATAACAGACAAATCATAAAGGATTTACATAAGGTACCTTGAGCAAGTGAGCATGTGTTATGAGATAAATAAATCAGCTATATATGGATATCTACAAGAAGTAATCCACATAATAAATAAAAAAAAAACGAAATTCCTCCATACGTGCAGTGAATAAAAAGAGATGAATTTGTTGGAAGAATTGGAAAAAATAAATTGAATAAAAACCCCAATTTCAAAACCTAAAATAACCAACTAAAACTATGCAGCTCTCCACTTCTGAGTTTGTGAAGTTTGACAACTAGTTTAGAATCCATTGGTTTTTGGAACGGTCCACAAGTAGTGTTTTTGGATCAATAGTCGGTAATTTTGATATGTTACAGGGGTCGGAAAATTTTTGTTCTCGTATCTCAGATAAAGTATTGATGATACAACTAACATATTTGTTATTTCAGGTACCGCTTGCAGGTTCCTAAAATTGACATTGACTATATCATTTCATTTTTGAGGATTTGTTTGTCAAACTGCGTCAGTTTTTTTGAGAATGGTTTCATAAACCAAATCCGGTCGCAACAAATAGGAATTTTGGTAAGAAATTAGACAAAAGTTATTTTGTCTATCAAGACTGACATTTTGATGTTTTGTATATACCCTCAAAAATATTGAGCGTGAAATCGTTAACAATAGTTCATGCCCAAAAGTGTCAAATGATGTGCAATTACAGCTGTAGTACAGCTAAAACCCGACTGTACCAATATATCACTACTACCCAGGTATGAGCGACGTTCCTGTTTTTCCCATGATTCCTGATGAAGCAGGAAGAATGCTAATCACAGATTTTCCTATTCTACTGGATTATCATTTTCAGGAATAGAAGTTACGTACCTACCTTGAAACTCATAGTTTAATCTACGGTCGAGGGTTCATTCGGAACTTACCTGGAAAAAATAACTGAATATTACATATGCTGAAAATTGTTTTTTTTTATTACAAGGAAGTTAACATTTTACAAAGTCACTGAACCCATTAAATCTGATCACTTTTTCAGTATGGAGATGATCGAATTCAAAACTCTGCACTCTTAATTACTCTCTTTCAAGAATGCCTGATAAACACTCAGTTTTATTTCAAAGGAGAACACTTGAAAGGAGAATTTCTGGATATTGGATAAAGAAAATAACTTTTATCTTATCTATAGCAAGTTTTATATTATTTATTAGGACCGGTTTCGGTTTTGTTAAACCATTTTCGAATAAACTTTAGTTTCACAAACTTTAGTTCACCAAACTGAAACGAGTCGTGACGAATAATTAAAAACTCAGTATAAATCAGGCAAACTTATTTTCTTTATTCTATATTCAATGTTGATTTCTACGAAATAAATAGGTCATCAATCGAACGAATATTTTTGGATCTAGCAATTCAACTCCTACAAGGTAGATTTGTGCCCCTGAGAATCTTGAACGGAAAGTAAGAGGGTCAAGTATCACATTATTTTGAGGAACTGTTAATTCTATTTCCAATGGTACCCCAAAATATCATTTTTAGTCAGCATTTTTCCAAGAAATCGTGTTAAAAAATCAGAGTGCTGTACTACTCTGATTGATTTTCGATCAAATGACGAAGTACTCGACCAGTTCGATGAGAGTGACGCGTTTTATCAAGAACTATTTATTGGGTCTTTTTTTCAAAACGGCTACCTTGAATATCGTTCCAAGGAAGGAGCAAAAAAAGAAGGCTGTGTTACATCTATCACTCTTCGACCAATCATTTCTTTTCCCAGAAAAAAAAAATATTATGAGTGGAAAGGGTTTGAGTTAGCATTTGGTATGAAAAGCTTCACCTTGTTCATATAAGTAAGACGAAACATACATATGATTCGTTTTGACATAAGATGAGATTAAGGAGGAAATATAAATAGATAGATAGATAAGGATCCATGAAAATAAAATAATTAGAGAATAGAAGTATATGTATTTTCTAAATTCTTAGGTTTTTCTGTATACTTCAGAATGTTGAAGTTTGATTCCGTTTATGTTCTGAAACTCTGGTTTCCAGATAATCCATGTTTGATCTACATAAAATTGAAGACAATCTTGGTAACTCTGAAGGAATTCGATTTTCAATTATCGGAAATCATCGACTTCAGGTTGATGACGAGTGGCCAAACAACCCGAAACAGGTCTGTATGTGTGTTCCAATAATTGAAAATCTATTGCGGCAGTTGTTACGCCAACAACATATGCGGGAATAACTTCAGTGAAGAATCCTGCACCTGCCAGATATAATCCAACGCCCTTCGTGGCATTAGCCAGGGGATTAGTTGTTTTCTGATAGGTGTCAGTCTATTCCTTCAAATGATTACTGATCACCAATGCAGTGGCAATGCCAAGCATGATCAGAAAGCAAGGAAAAGAAAAGAAAGTTTGTAAAAGTAGTAGTCACCATTCCAAGCCTAGCCGCTGCCACTGTTATTCGATTTCATAAAGTAAACTAATACATACAACTAAACGTCTGCACCGTCTTTTCCCCAAGATTGGCAACGGTCGATTGTCAAAATACTTGAAGACACTTCTGCATCAACAAATTATTGCAAGTACTTTTGAAAAAACTACTAAAAGTTATATTGTTTTTCAGTGCTTGAGTAATGAAAGAATGAAAATTTGTCTCTCGGGTATAACTGGGTTATAATACATTGGTCATTCATACATAATTTTAGCAAATTTTCCGAAGTGATCCAAAAGATAATTGGCAAGTATAAACCGGAAATTATTCATACAATGTCAGGGCAATGATACATTTTTCATGGAAATATCTTGTCTCAAATATGATATTTCACTTCATTCCATCTCGGAAACTTTTAAGTCCAGAATGAGAAACGAAGGAAAATTAAGCAATTATTCATAAAAAGTGAAACAGTTTCTTGGATCTCTGAAGAATACACGACGCACATTTGAATTTCATACGATGGACTCAATCTGCATGAAGTTATTAATATTCAGTTTTTAAATTTTTAATTATTAGAAGCTACATGCAAAACGAGTTTATGAACCATTATATGAAAGATAGAATCAATCGTGAATTTTATAAAGTACACAGAAAATAAACAACATGGAGAATCCTCTCCGGGATTATTCTAGTTTGTATCAAGTTCATGACTCACTTGAGAATAATATATTGCTTTCCAAAAATATCTGAAATTGATACATCCAATGTATCAATAGTGTATAACAATTTTTGTTAAATACCAAATGGTTCAAAGGTATCTAAAAAAAAACTTTCAAGAAACCAGCACATAGAGACTATATTCAGCTCTTTCAGGACTCATTAAAAATTATTGAACTAAATATTACGTTGTTCCAAAAGTTTTGTCCTTTTCAATGTCATGTGTTTTTGAAGCTTCATGGTATACAGTACATTTCTTTAATGTCCCCCTCCCTTTAATTTTTTTAACGGGTCAACTCAAAAAACTGAAATTTGGGATAATAAAATAAATGCATAAATACTTTATTTTGGAGTGAAATTGACAGATGAAACTTCCAAGATGGCGACTGGGCTCCATCTGGAAAAATAAATTAAATGGAAAGGAGGGTCTTGTGACAAATCTTTTTGAAGCTTCTGAAAAATGCTTCACAACCCTAAAATATAATGTCAATATCTTCAACTAGTACAAAATGGCGGAACTTTCAATAATTGCCTGAATACATAGACATTTAACTACTTAATATAAGGTAATGAGCTTGAAGTCAGTTCAAAAGATGCAACGAAATGGTTGCCTTGAACTTCTTGACATATGAACAGCCTATCCGATATTTCACGCCTAACATTTTTGAACATAGTGACGTCAATATCTCTATATTCATTATTCCCAGCCGTATATCCAATATTGAAGCAGGTTCAGTTTCGTGCACCTTTTGCTTCAGATAACCACAAAAAAGTCAAAAGGTGTCAAATCAGTCGAGCGGGATGGCCATTCTGTAGGACCTCGATGGCCAATTTAACGTCCGGAAAAAGTAGTATTCAAATAGTTTCTTATTCGTCTGGAGTAATGTGGTGGTTCAACAGTGGTTTCCAGCTTAGGAATCACACGTTAAAAAGTTAAACCTCGTTTATCCTTAGCTCGAACAAGTTTCGACTTCTGAGGGTTGTCATTTGTAGGGGTGCTACAGCTGGTTAACGAAAAAACAGATTTTAAACAGACAGATATACAAATAAAGTTCCCCTGTTAAATTTTGATCAATAAATAGAGGTCCTACAATATGGTTTCCCAGTATTCCTGCCCAAACGTTAAATTTTTCTGGATATTGGGTATGTGTTTCCCGAAAAATTGAGGGTTGGTGTCACTCCAATAACGGCAATTTTGTCTGTGAATATTGTTCTCAAAAAAAATTGATAGGACGATTTGAAAACGTTCATTGAAAATCCTTTCGGTCTCGTGAAAATTACACGTCGCACCGTAAATAAAAATCGCTTCAATTTTTTCTTCTAATGGGCGAAAATTAACCATTTTAGCGATTGTTGACGCTGTATCTTTCTACTAGTAAAACCAAAAACTAAATGAGAATATTCTAACTGAACAATGGTATTCATTGTCGTACTGGCATTTTTTGTCGTTTTTATAAACAAAAAATTACTTAACAAATCTTATCGGGTTGTTGAAATTGTCATATGGCAGAATATTTCTAGATATCGATAGTAATGTGTTTATCTTCAGTATATTATTAAATGTTTCGCCATTTTATAATAAGTGAAGATATTGACTTCATATTCTAGGGTTGTGAAGTATTCGTCAGGAGCTTCGAAATGATGTGTCACAAAACTCCCCGTTTTATGTATTTTTTTTACCAGATGGCACGCAGTTGCCATCTTGAAAGTTTCATCTATCAATTTCACTTCAAAATAAAGTATTCATGCATTCATTTCATTATCTCAAATTTCAATTTTTTGAGTTGACCCGTTCAAAAAATAAAGGAGGGGGGGCATTAAAGAAATGCATTGTATACTGATCAACAGAGAATTTTGTACTTTATGCGTTCATTTTTTCCAGATCTGAATTATTTGCCTCTTATGATGCAGCTTATGATGCACTGTTTGGAACCTTCGGTGTAGTAATGAATAGTACTGGAGTTTTTTCCCAAGACCAAATCGTTATTTTTAATACCTCGATACGTGTTTCGATCACCAAGTGATCATCTTCAAAGAGGAAGATTAAAACTGAGTTCCGGTGATCGAAACACGTGTTAAAAATAACGATTTGGTGTTGGGAAAAAACTCCAGCAATATTCTTTTCAGCTTATTACAGTCTATATGATGTTGTTGAGCGATTTTTGGCCAATTTCTCTCTATGAATTCAAAATGAACCAAAGCACTGCCGAAATGATCCAAAAAATTAACCATGCATTTGGCAATAATATTATTCATGAACGTACTATTCGACATTGGTTTGCGAAATTTTGTTCCGGAAATTTTTGCCCGAAGTTGTCGACCTACAGTAATCCAGTACGTTAAAAACGTATTAGAATACTCTGAAAGTGGTTGCCCCACCATTTGAACGATCGGCAGACAGTGATTGGACACCGATGAGCGATTTAAGCCCTTTCCACCCACCAAAAAAGATCATGGTTACTGTATGGTGGTCTTCAGCTGGTGTGATTCACTATAACTTTCTGCAACCGGGTAAAACCATCACAGCAAAGTCATATTGTGAGAAATCAAATCATCAATGATTTACCGTCAATTCTGAAATATATAGATTGTCTTTTTTTGCTGATGATTTTGAACTCTTCAAATCGGTCAAAACAGTCCGAGACTGCACATATCAACAAAATAATATTAGCAACATTTCAGATTGGAGTTTGAGAAATAAATGCATCCATTAGATGGAGTGACATTTTGTGATGTTCGCTCCAACTTCGGAAGAGGAATGAAATACTCTGAAAGAATTCCGATTTTCAATTATAGAATATCATTGACTTTAGGTCGATGATGGTCACTATCTTGCACTGATGAGTGGCTAACAAGCCCAAAACCGGTATGCAAGTGTGCCCGTTCCATAATTGAAGGTCGACTCTTTCAGTTGTATTGCCAATTGCATATGCAGGACATTTTCTGTGAAGATTTCTGCACTGACGCCTGTCGGATATAATCCAACGCCCTTCGTGGTATTAGCCAGGGGAGTAGTTGTTTTCTGATAGGCGTCAGTCCTACTGTGTAGGTATATAGAGACTGGCTTGAACGTTTGAAGTTCCATTTGCTTTAGATTCAATGAACACTGAATGAATTTCTCAATACTTTCTGTTGATCTTGACCTCCCTCAATATTTATAAAGTTTCATATGCTGAGGTTGTAACTTTCCTCTGATCACCTTACTAAGGTAAAATGCTTAATATGCATCCGTGCAACTTTTGCGGAACTTTTTTCACAAGATTCTCAGGACAACTGTCTACTGATTAATTAGGGAGAACATGTTTCACAGAATCTGCTTCATCACCATTTCTCAAGCTACAATCGATTCTTCCAAGTGATGAAGGGTTTCGTAGAGGGATTGATCCGGCTCTTACTCCATGAAGTATTTTAGTAGCTTGATTTTTGTCATAAATGTATTTTTCTATCCATAAATGTATGTAAAAATTTAATTTTGATTAACTACGCTATGAACGTAGTGATTTTTCGGTGGGATCCTGTACTATTTCATTAATTTCATTAAAGGAAGTATCTGGTATAGACGCAATTTTATTGAAGAACCATAGAGTTGAAGATATTTGATATAAAAAATCCTGATGTTTCAATTTTTACCAAGTCTTGTGCTACAAAATATATCATGTAGGTTCCAGTTCAAACTCCTTTTTGGCAAACATGCGTTGGAACATCATCAAGAACAAATTCAATTTGTTTCACAAACAAGAACAAAAGGAAAACTTCTCTTACTCTTAGCGGTATCCAAGTTGTGTCTTTCGCTCATACATTCTGAGAAAATCCTTAATTGCTTTTTCAAAACTGATTGTCTCATTCACTGAATTCTATTCACAAGAGCTTGATGTCCTTGTATTCTGCGAGCTGGTTCGAGATAAATTGAAGACAAGCTTCCGTTTACAAAAGAAGTATTTTTTACGAATGTAGAACGATTAACTTGAAACTTTCGTTGTCTGGGAGAGTATATATGGAAGGAATCGACATAGTGACAAAAAGAAAGTACTTGGAAGTTTCTTTGATGTGAGGATTCTTGGAAATTAAAAATTGAATGAATAATAAAGATGCAATATAATGATGTCAGAATATAAGAGAAAAAAGGTATTGCTTGTTAATTAAAAGAATTCTTAGAAAATTGTGATTCAACAATGAGAATGGAAACATGAGCAATTTAAATTATCGACGTAGGAAGGAGTCGGAAAGTCAAAATCAACATCTGAAAAGAAGAGAAACTAATAACGTTTGTTTGAGATATGCTGACGATGTTTCATTGTGAATTTTACCAGTTCGGACTTTCATTGTCTAATATGATAAATTATGATTTGATATCTCCGAACGAACAAATGAAATTTGAAAAAATCAAATGAATAGCTGAAAACAATTATGATTAGCAATAAAACGTGAAATCAAATTACAATTAAATGAAAAAATAACAGTCAAAAAATCATTAATTGAACAATTAAAAATGAAATGAAAGTTAGAAAGTTTAAAAAGATCTCAAGCCAAGTTACTTCACGACGTTTAGATTTTCAGTATTCACAATCGTCTTCGGGTGATGACCGTTTTACGCTTGATTAAAGGTTTCTATATGTTTCGTACTTCTGCGCTAGCTTGGCTGAATGCGTCGTTGGACAACATATTTGCAGCCTCTTTGAACTTCCTCATAAACCAGTGTTCCTACTTTCAGAGATTTTAAATCATATTAGACAATGGACGTGCGAACTAGTAGAATTCAAAAAAATGATAAGTTGATGGAAAAAAATAACCAAATTCAATTCAATTTAATGATGAAATTTCAAAATTAAATATTTGAACCTATTGAACTATCACTGCAAATTTTTGTGGGTCAATGCAAATGATTTTTTGAAGAGGAAAAAAAAATAATAGCATGAAAATAGTTACCTAGGTAATAAAATAGTGTGCTTATTAGAAGAAATGGGTGTATTTTAGGGTGAAAAATGATTTTTCATGATATTTACTGAAATTGGACCTCCTATTGAAAAAAAAAATAGAAAAAATTAAAGTTGTAGGAAATATGAAGGCACAACTTTGGTATAAATCATATTACCTGGAACTTTTCGTGAAACAAATAGGAAAATCCGGGTTATTCGTTATGATTTTTCAACCTACAGAAGAAATTTTGCCGATATTTGCTCTAAACTGATCTTTTCGACTCTTGAACCGAAATATTCAGTAAAACATTTCAATTTGATGTTGAACTTCAAAGAATATCTCTTTTTCAGTTTGAAACACCAATATGTTGCTTGAAAGGATGATAACTGGTAACAAATCATAGGTATATGATTATGACATCGAAACCAAAATCCAATTGTCTCAATGGAAGATCCCAGAAAAGCCGAGACCAAAATGAGCACGCCAAGTTCGATCAATGTCAAAGCTTCGCTCACTGTTTCCTTCGATTACCGTGGCGTAATGCATCAGGAGTTCCTGCCACATGGCTGTACGATCAATAAGGAGTATTATCGTTATCGCTTGCGAGAAACAATACGAAGCAAACGTCGGGTACTGTGGAAAAACAATTCGTGGCTTTTGCATCAAAATAATTCACCTGCTCACTCGTCATAGCTTATTCATATTTTCTTTTCAAAAATCGTAATAATACCTCAGCCACCGTATTCACCAGATTTGCCCCCCTGCGACTTTTTCCTGTTCCCAAGACATACCAAAATGTGCATATCAGAGTTGCTTCAAGATTTGTAAAATACGCTATCATGAGTGTATTATATCTGAAGGGGGCTACTTTGAAGGAGAGAAATAATAAATGTATTCATAAACAAATAATTTTTGAGAAAAATCAAAATTTACCTTTTTCTTAACAGACCTCGTATAACCCAGTAACGGTTCAGGGTGGACTTTACAGTTCGCCCTATACACTCGATCAGATTCTCTGTTGATCCATATACATTTACCTATTCCTCAGATTTTCGCAGGTTAGAAACCCACATCATCAAAATGATATAGAATGTTGTGCTTATAACAGGAAAATAGCTCATTTGAAAGAAACGTTTGTACTCGTTAAGAGTGAGAGGCCCGGTTTTGCCGGGTATGCCTACAGACACGTACGCTTTATCAAAATGTGTAATGACAGATATGTTTAAAGGATTTGTGCTCATTTCATTATATTCAGAAGAGGGCATGGAAGGTTTGGACGTAGAGATTTTTTGGAAAAATAAAATACTTTCCCAAATATTATTGTGTGAAATGTCTTGTTTGAATGAGTTTTATTGAACTTCTGCACAGGATAATGCTTACTAAAAATTCAAATATGTCTTCGTCCGAACCTTACAATGCCTATGTAGCTTACAATAAGACACTCAGTTTTCAAAAAAATAAATCATAAGATGATATTTTGCAAAATTGAATTTATATAAACGCCACTAGTTAGGCAAACTATATCAGATCATCGCTAGTTGACTGAATTCAGACGCGATAGAATAATCAGAGAACATTTTTAGGTAGTAGCCACGCCCCTAGAACAGCGGTGCGCGAATACATATTTTAATACTTCTTCAATAAAATGTAAATGGGATATTCCGAAATTATTGGGAATGAATATTTAGTACTAAATATTTCACAGGAAGTGAACAAAATTATAATTACGGGTTAGAGCGCATAACTTATATTTAGACAAGCTTTTATTTATAAGCTTGTATGATTAGGTTCACTTGCAGGTAACAAACTAACCAACAATGTAAAAAATATTGCAAGTTGAATTTGACCCAGTTCTAATTATCCGATTGATTTGAAATTTTGCAGGTGTACATAATCCCGGTGACAATGCATTATCTGTTTAAAATCTGTTTTTCCGTTAACCAGCTGTCGCACCCCTACGAACGACAACCCTCAGCAGTCGAAACTTGTGCGAGCTAAGGATTAACGAGGTCTTACCTTTTAACGTGTGAAATTCATGAAGATCATGGTCACTTAATTCAAAACCAAAGTTATCAACCCTACTTCATATCGTCTTGAAATTATTAAATGTAAAATAGGATAGTGGTTCCGTGTCGGAAAAAACAATAAAAATATATTCTACAAAAACATACTACATACATAGTAATTTTCGCTATTAACAGCCAATTAATATTTTTTATAGAAAGTGCACTTAAACAGTAGAACCCTACTTCGGGAACCAAAACAGGGGATCGACTGCGAAAAAGTAGACCTGGCAACACTAATGTGCAATTTCTTTCACAACTGCAGTCGACTCATTCTCAATATTCCGAAGTGTGATTACGTTACGAATTGTAAACAATACTGTTATGATTATTACCAACTTGGCTTTAATTATGGCATAATAATTATTATCCACCAATGTTATTACCTCAATCCCATTTCACGCACCATTAAAACTGTCAAAAGCCAATAATAAACCAAATGTAGTTAATTCGTTCATTTTATAATTTTTTCCCCAATTTTTTGAATATTTCAGTAGTTATTCCGTTTTTCTGGTCTAGTCATTCTTGACTTACAAATAGGGTTACCAACACAATTTTTCCACTTTGCAATGGTAATATCTGACAAAAATATTTTTCTAACCTCTCTTCCACATCTGAATCTTCATCATCTTCGTCAAAATCTTCATTAGCTCCATCCGGATCTGGCGGCATAACTTCGGCTATAGTTTCGTTACTCCTCTTACTCATGACACCGATGAAAATCATAAAACTTGACTAGAAAAAACCACTTGTGACGCGACTTGTTAAACAACTAATGATTTTTCTGATGAACGGCATTGGAACTACCGCCCTTGACTACGACTGACTCAAATAGGATTAAATATTTAATACTCTCGAATCTTGTTATAAAATATCGCGTCACAGCGGAAGTAGGTTACATCTAAGTTAGGAAGTAGCTTTTAGACTTGCCGAAGGTGATACAAAGGGAGTTAATACAGTATCGACAGTGACGACACGATTAAAAAACATTTTGAATGAGTATGACATAGTAAGATCACACTGAAACTCAGGATACTTGAACGGGGAAATAGCAACTCATATAGGTTTTTTTCAATAGGGTTATTATTCAATGGTTCTATGCCATTCAATCGTTAAAATTGTATATTTCCTAATTAACTGTTATCTACTATCTCATGTTTCAAATCAGGTTGAAGATGGGATATGAAAGAAAAGAAGATGTTGCTGAAACAACTAGGGCTACAAGAACATAATAAAAGAGAACAAAGATGATGATGTAGGTTTGACTGTCTAGATCTAATGGAAAATGTCTGCCAGAGCATAATTATAAAAATGATCATTATGAAGACAAAATCGTAAAAGAAAAAAGTCGAATGTGGAATCACCACTGGTCTCAAAAACCTTCCAAACTTAAGGAAATCAAGGCTACATTATATCCTTGGAACAACAAAGCAACAAACCGCTTCCAGCAAGTCATAATTACCAGATTAAAACTGGGCCACACTCGCCTTACGCATGAACATCTATTGAGGAAAGAACCGCCACCAAAATGTTTCGCGTGTGAAGTGCTTGTGACTGTTAAGCATGTTCTGGTAGAGTGCCCGCTGTTCACAGTTGAGAGACTGAACAATGAAATTCCCTCCAAACTAAGTGAAATTTTCCAAAATACCAATACCAACAATATTGTTGAATTTCTCAAAGAATGTCACCTTTTATTTAAACTGTAATGTAAACAACTGCATGTTTTAGATATATTTTATATGTTTGCCGCTAGTAGCTACGGCTGATGCGGTTTTTTCTGAATAAAAAGTCGAATTTAGGAGCGTTAAGAACTATATTTAGAAACAACCTAAACACTCACCCATCTTGGACCCATCGATGTCTGATTAGCCGTACTGGTGGATGTGGCTCCAAGTTACTGAATATTCCACTAGGAGGGTTGTTATCACTGAGTCTGGAAAAAACAATGTCACAAATGAAGTATTTCTAAAAGTTTATTTAATCATCTTAATATTAACAGATAACAAGTACACAATTACACATTTGAATATAAATATCAAATCTATTACAAGAAATATCCTCTCAGGTATTTCGAAGGTGCAACTTCGTTAACTTCTGTTCATGAAAGAGGATGTATGTCCGTTCGCTTTTCTCAGGTTGAGTGGGCTGAAGTCGAAAACTGAGGGGTTCATCATGGCTTGCCAGGATGGTGTCTTCAACACCTTAGTCTACCGCAGTCGCGTGATGGAAATAGAGGTTCCTGACACAAGGTGCAGGCGCTCGAGACCCTAATACACTTGCTATCAGCATATCCAGCATATGCGGTCTCGGCCTATATCCATCGACATAAGGCGGCCCTAAGAGTGCTATATTACCATCTACGGCACTCTTACGGTATTGACGAGACACCGGTGTTGCCCTACGATCCGGGAGATATTGAATCCGTTGTGGGGAACGAGAAGTGCCGAATTTATTGGAACTATTCGTTCACCACCCTCAGACTCATACAAGCTAATAAGCCTGATGTGGTCCTTTTCGACCACCAGAGCAAAACGATATTTTTCGTGGAGTTTTCAGCTCCTGGCGAGACAAATATCGTCAAAAAAGAGAAGAAAAAACCGATAAAATATCGAGATTTTCTCTTTTAACTCCGCAGACTCTATCCAAACCACTCTGTCAAGATGGTTGTTCTGATTATTGGAGTCCTTGGTGGAATGATGCCCTCTCTAGTCTCGAATCTTGAAATCATACCAGTTTGCCGCACTAAGGTAGAAATTTTAGTCGCACAGATTTAGAAGGCTGTCATTCTTGGCTCACTGCGCTTGCTCAGGGCACATGATTCTCGGAGCAAATGATCACTTACCAGACGGTGTGGAGAGTGGTCATTGGTTGATAATGCTAACGCACCCTCCCGAATGTATCGGGGCTTCGGGGGATAGGGCCTGACCAGCGCACACTACGGTGAAAAAAATAATAATGTCCTATACGGGCATTTTCAAACTTATACAGAAGTTTGAAAATGTCCGTATAGGACGAAACTGCAGTAACGTTAGTTATAAATAAAAGTGGTAAAAACATAGAAAGTTTCATTTCTCTTTTCTTCATTATGATTTCCTACCACGTAGTAACGGCTACATCCATCAATTTATTGAAAGAATACTAATAATTTTTCGACACTGAACGAGGTGACCACAACTCTGTCACCGAGTTGGAACCCGTTCAGCAAAAAGCTCATATAAAAGCCGCAGAAATAACCTCACTTCTGCTGAAACACAAGAATAAGCCAATGCATGGGGTCTTCTTCAATAACATTGGAGACCTTGGCTCATCAAAGCGCCTAACTTTCGCTTTCCTTAGGTCGAGTGGGCTGAAGTCGAAAACTGATGGGTTAACCATGGCTTGCCAGGATGGTTTCTTCAACACAGTCTGCCGCAGTCTCGTGATGGGTACAGAAGTTCCTGATACAAGGTGCAGGGTCTGCCGCGAGGCGCCCGAGACCCTAATGCCCTTGCTATCAGCATGTTCAGCATATGCAGTCTCAACCTATATCCATCGACATAACGCGGATCTAAGAGTGCTATTTTACCATCTACGGCACCGAGAAATTCCGAATTTATTGGAACTATTTGTTCCCCACCCTCAGACTCATACAAGCTAATAACCTGATGTAGTCCTTCTCGACCACCAGAGCAAGACGATATTTGTCGTGGAGTTTTCAGCTCCTGGCCAGACAAATATCGTCCGACAAGAGGAGGAAAAACGTATGAAATATCGCGATTTTCTCTTCGAACTCCGCAGACTCTATCCAGACCACTCCGTCGACTCTATCCAGACCATCCCGTCAAGATTATTGGAGTCCTTAGTGGAATGATGCCCTCTCTACTCTCGAAAGTACTGAGGCACTGAGGCAGAAATCTTAGCCGGACAGACGCAGAAGGCTGTCATTCTTGGCTCACTGCACTTGCTCAGGGCACATGATTGTCCTACCCAATGATCACGTACTTCACGGTGTAGTAAGTTATCGTTGGTTGATAATGCTGGTGCGCCCTCCTGAATGTATCGGGACTTCGGGGGATAGGGCCTGACCAGCGCATACTACGGTATAATAATAATAATAATTCGTCTTCATCAGGGATAGAATGATATAAAATAATGAGTATTGGAATATGATATTTCATCAATAAAAAATTATAATAATAATAAAACTCAAGAACGATTGAACCAATTTTTATGTATTTTATCTTTTTGGATTTGTCTTTGTTGGAAATAGAATAATGAGTATATTTCCTCAATAAAAATAATAATGACAATAATTGAAGAACTCAAGAACGGCTGGACCAAATTTTATGATTTATGTGTTTTTGGATTTGTCTTCGTCGGGAATAGGATGATAAGTAATGAAATATAATATTGTATCGATAAAAATTATAACAATAATAAAGGAAGCAGAACAGTGATAATAGTTACGTGTTATAATGAAACGCAACTGTATTTCACGCACATGTATTCCACAGGGTGCTTTACTGAAGAGTGCACTCTTACTACCAATTCCCATTTATTTTATTATATATCAATATCATTCATTTCATCATACTTGAAACGACGTTTGCTAATTATAAAACCAAAATATTTAATTTCAGTCACATTTTTATTGTTAACATTATTAATTTTCATGATGGCATTTGCCCAAACAATTTGATTATACTCATAAGATGATGTCAAAGCTTTTTGTTTTACTGACATTCAGTTTAAGTTTATTATTAAATAAATATCTTTAAATAATATTCAAAGACTGATCTAAATTTTCATGTATTCAATAAACCAATATATCATCTGCAAAAATATTTATTCAATACTCTGGGGTATGCCACTCCCAATTATTAGTCCATCTGACAATTCTTTTCCAAATTGAGTTTTCTGTTAAATAAATAACTTTGAATCCAGTCAAAAACAATTCCTGATATCCCATAATTTTTCGAGTATAATATTTCAATCAATTGTTTCAAATGCCCTTTCGAGATCGAGAAATGTCACAACAATATACCAATATGATAGAACAATTATATTTTTCCATTCAGTTATTGAAAATTGTAAATATATGATCAGCAGATAACAAAATATTCCTTACGATTCAACTTCTCAAACAATAACATATAATTTTGTTCAAAATGAAAACCCTTCAGATTTTCCCTCCATTTTTGTATAAAGATTCAGGAATAGATATCCAAAAAACCTTTTAGCAAAAAACCATCTCTTCTAGAAAATTTATTCCTTTCAATTCGAACGATTTATAATATTTGATGACTTATTTATTTTAATTCTTTCACAATTTCATTCGTTAATAACAATTTTACAAAACTTGTGCCATATTGAAACTAGATATCTGTCTAATATCAATAAAATTTTTTAGATACAAATAAAGAGTTTTCTCAGTGTACTTTTTACCTGAATTCATATTTTCGTCCACTACTGGCCATTTTAAGTAAATTCGACTTTAATACACAACTGTTGTTACGATAACTATTGTTAAGTTACCTCAATCATTTCAACGTGGCGGCGTTCTGTTATCCAATGAACCTAATAATTGGCAATATTTTCAAAAAGAAATTGTCACGTAATTGTTGATAACAAATTCGCGTTATTCCATAAACACAATATCTATTCAAGGAATGTAACTTTTATTCGCATTGGAAGTTGACTAACTCAGTTTCTTTTGTTAATTATATCATTTAAAAAGTACCTCACATTTCTCAAACGGATAATTCATCATCACAGGGTGGATCATCGAAAATGGCATAACTGCCCGAAAAAATCTCAAGAAAACTACTCAAGGTTTTTTTGAGCGGTATAAGTTATGACTCAGAAAAATTTGCAATATCTTCTTTAAACCTCATTAGGAGAGGGCTTTTCGTTACTAATTTATTGAATACTACTGGAGATCTATCCTAACACCAAACCGTTATTTTTAACACGTCGACACGTGTTTCAATCACCAAGTGATCATCATTTTTTAAGGACAAAACACAAGCACTACAGGAAAATCCTTAAGTCGCTCTCAGAGCGGTACCTGTGCGAAAGTAACGATCCACATTGGATTTGAGTCGCTGGAGACTGAATCCGTCTGGAAAAATGTTCTCAAGAAGTTTATTACACATACACGCAGTTCTCTAAATGGGAGAGTTCCTAAACAGTGAAGTTCGAGGTGTACTGAGTTGAACCTCAAAACGATGAGCAGCCACAGTCCGTCGCGTATTTCTGATATGTGCAGCTCTTGGTGAAATCAAAGTCACTTGAACACTTCCCGTGGAGGTAACTATAAAAGAGAGACAAATCTCCAACCTTTCTTTGATGTTCCAGGCTTTCAATGTTCGCGTCAGAAGGATGGCTCAATTCTAGATGAAATCCAGCAACATACATGAGAACAATACTACTAAAAAGATCTGATCTGAGCTATATAAAGCATCATAAATTGCTGAGATGTGTAGAGTTTTCTTGTTCGAAACAGTGTTCTAAGCTTTTGAGAAACTGCCTTTGCAATGCCAGCGATATCATTGTGCTGAGACATATTGGTTTCCATTTTGACCCCCAACAAACTTATCGAAGCCGAAAGCGGAATTCAGCCAGGAAGCTGAAGAGCTGGAGAGATACACAATAATGGACAGACAAGCCATAGCATCGAAGTTTGGCCAGCATACCATTATGCGACACACGGTCAAAGGACTTAGAAATATAAAGCGCAACAGCTCTTGATTCTCCATGTTTCTCGATTGCGTTATTCCAAATATAGGTGACACACGATAGATGGTCGCCTCTTGATCTTTGTTTACAAAAGCCATATTGATGATCGCTCAAGATGTTGAAGCCTTCCAAATAATTGAGAATATGGTTGTTTACGACTTTCTCCTTGATTTTTGGTATCACTGATAGGAAAGCGAGTGGTCTATAGTTATTTGGAAGATTTTTCTTGTCGTTTCTGAGAATAGGCTGAACGCGAGCTATTTTCCAAAAAGAAGGAAAAGCCCCCTTTCTCATTAGACAGGTTGAAAAGTCTGCGAACTTTCTAAGTACGATGAAGGGTACTTCATCAGGGCCAGACGCCTTGTTGATATTGAGCTGTTTCAAAATTCGCCTGACTAGACGCTGTCTGTTTTCTGTTTAAAATCTGTTTATCCGTTAACCAGCTGTCGTCGAAACTTGTGAGGGCTAAGGATTAACGGGGTCTTACCTTCTAAAGTGTGATTCCTAAGTGATTTTCGGAATTGTGGATTCTAGTGTGAGAATAGTGTGTGGTACCTTACCCAGAAAATCGACTGTGGAGTGGGACGCAAATTGTTCAACTAGTAGATTTGCTTTTTCTATGGCTGTTGTTGCAATTGAATCATCCGCTTGTGTTAGTGGTGGAATTGTGAATGTTGTAAAATTCCGAATAACAGCTTCAGGTACCGACCAGAAGGTATGAAACCTTCAAACCATGGCTAATAAATGTGGAGCTCGTACTTCTACACGATCAGAAATATGTTCGAAGCAAACTTTGCATTTCCTTTTTTCTACTAGACACTCTGAAAATTGTGATATACTTACACTATAGGAGTGGAAGAACAAAAAACTATCATTTTCCTTGATATTTATTTCAGTACTATTAGGATAAACAGCTTCAAATCAAAATTTTATGAAACTGGTAGTTTCATATAATGGTACCAAACCGAATTTTCACTAACCTGCAACATATTCATATATCCATGTGCGAGGAATTGGATTGTATTATTCATTTATTGTCTAACTTGGAAGCTTGAATGGGGAATGTTCCTCAATTTGAGTTCTTCATGAGTTTTTCAAATTCACTTCGAAAAGTATTCAAATTGATGTTTCAAATGTTGGGTTTTAATTTTCAAAGGGATTTGTTTCTAATTCACATGTTGGCAACAGCGCCTATATCAAGTTGAAATAATGTATACGTAACTAAATATTCTATTCCAAAAAAGGAAAATTATCTTTATAAATCAACAATTAAGGCAAAAAATATAAATTATAGTTCAATACCACCTCCACAAGCCACATAAACAACAGTTGTTTTTTTATTTATTTATATATAGGAAGATAGGTTAGGTGCACAAAATGTCATATGTCACAGAATGTTTTGGAACTCGGAACATAAGTAAACAGAACAGCACGCCACTGAAATATGTCATCTTTGTTTGTCGCATACAGGTAACAGATTTGTTGTCCTTTATTAGCTATAACCTATGTTGCCAAATGGTGAAATATAAACGAATCCCTTTATTTCATTCCTCTATTTTAAGTATTTGAATATTTTTTTAAAGATAAAGGTTGAAATATGTTGGAAATGCATTGTTTTAGAGCTCTTTTATGAAAACTACTTGATTTTCGTCAGGAGGAACAATCCTCATTGATTATTGATTGTGATTTTTGATTCAAGTAAAAAAATATTTTTAATTTCCGCATGTTTGTATGAAAAATTAAAAATTCAATCACACAATGTTTTCCATACTTCCATTCAGCAAATTTTACCTCACAAAGTTATACAAAAACACATACATTTTCCTACCTGAATCATTTAAAGGTTTCTACCATCACTTTCACGACACCATTATCTGTTGTTATGGCGTTTTCCATGTGTTGCTTTCACAACAAATTCAGTTAAAACACCCCAGATTAAATCTGGTAAATTTCCTGATCATCGTTCATCTGCCCGAATCATCATTATAAAATAAGTAATATTCTTTCATAAGTTCGAAAACATTCCGCGTTTATATACGACTTAAAAATTTATACAAAGATGAGAGAGGAGTGTTGCGAGCTTTGAAATGTGGATGTAGTAAATTGGGACATGTGACTATAATTTCATCTGACTTGTGAATTCTTAGCCTCTTATAGATAAAAGTTTAATATTCTTGAAGGGTGTTTTTTGCGCCTTTATGCGTACTCTACAACGAGATGTCGTAAAAGAGGATAGAAGTGTGCTTTCATGTTTTATTCATATTGTCGCAGTTGAAGTGGAAATTCAGTTTTATATATTTATGATTACTTCTTTTGGGAATGGCGTAATCTATTTTGGAAAAGTACCTATAAGTTTTATTCAAGATGAAAATAAATAAGATCAGGTATAAAAAATACTCATTTGTTTATTGAATTTTATGCTGCAAGATAGAAAGTAGTAAAAAACGTGTGCGTTTCAGGAAGCCGGACAGAAGTGAAACTCATTTAAGTTGAACTATTCAGTATTGAAATTGTTCAAATTGAGAAAAACAAAAAAAAACTGTTCAAAATCTGTTTTTTCGTTAATCAGCTGTCGCCTCCATACGAACGACAACTCTCAGAAGTTGAGAAACTTGTGCGAGCTAAGGACTAACGAGGTCTTACCTTTCAACGTGTGATTCGTAACGTGTGATTCCTAGAAGCTAAAAGAGAACTAGCGACGAGACCTGGCAGATTGAGAGCCCGACATCAAGTCACATCACTTTCTTGACAATGACTTCAAAATCGGAGCCGATATATATTGTTTACAATTATCCAATGTTACAATGAATATAAAATATTGAGTAATCGTATACGTCTCGAAGCAGTGACGCTAAAGACATATAGAAATTCAAAATATAGACGCTGCGGCTATAGACTCATTGAATCCTTGTTATTGATAAATCATATCATATTATTGAAGTAACTTTTCATTAGGAGACTCTGTAATGTTCCGAGGATCATCTTCAACTTGTTTTATGAAATTTTCCATAATGACTTACAAAAAGCGGTGATAGTTTCATGATGAATGCTTACTGTCAATATCATATGTCAACCGCACACTGAACACTAAGTCATTTCCGGCTAGCACTGTGTGTGGGAGTGAGGAGCAAGGGAAGCCAGACATACTGGGGCCGTTATGCGTTACGTTACCAAACGTTTACCCTCCCATGAGAAGTTATTACTTCAAAGAGTCAATTTAGAAAAACAAGATTGAGTAGATCAATTTATTGCTTTCTAAACATTTGAGAATGACCTTCGTTAATTTTTTTATATTTATGGTTCGAGCTTTCTAACAGTTCAAAAATTACTACCACGATTACTCAATTCAGTCCAGAACTGCTAACAAGATTTACAGTGCATTCCAATTGAAACGACCCACATAAATGAGTCATATATTGGGATTGCAAATTTAATTGGAAAACATATCAACTTAAGCTTTCAGTGGGACAGATTTCTACACCTTGTCAGCCACTCCCTATCCATAATGACCTTCATGCCAATAATTTCAAACGGAAATAATAGTCAAGTGATACCTTATTTGGAAGGTATTTCAATTCTCTATCCAATTCTGTACATTTTTCATATTATAACGATAAGCAATATCGGAAAATCTTTAATACTTCTTAAAGTTTTCATTCAGTTAAAAAATAAAGGGTCAATTTGAGCAAATGATTTTACTATTTGGAATATTCAAAATGAGGGAGCACTTTTTTTATCGACCTTTTTTGGGTATTTGTTACCTTCAAGAATCTGAAATATATTAAAATTATAATAGAGAACATTATACAAGTGTAAAAGGGCAAACTATTTATTTTACACCGATAAGTTACTGCGTAAAAATCAAAGTATTTTTCACAAAGAAAAATCTTCTATCTATCAGTAACTTGTATTTGAAAATTTTGCCTATCAAAAAGATTGTTAAGAAATAATACAATATTTTCGAATTGATTAATTCCTTCCTTTCTTTAGAAGATTCCCTCATCCTTTTTCTGTATCAAGGTGGAGTAGTAGAAAGCCAAAAACTTTCTTTCCCAAAAATTAATCACTCTTAAAAATATAACCCCTTCAATTCAAATAAGATTCCTTCTGGCTGGGATTAAATCAAATAGGGGAATGAATGTCATTACGATGTCATCGATGACATAAGCAGATCAAGCTCAAAATCGTAATTCATGAATGAATTGTCTGTATTTTCTATAATGTTATCCAATTTGGTACTGAAGAGCCTTGGGACAAGTGTCTTAAGGCGAAACATCGATGTATACCAGTGAGGATGACAGTGTTCCATGTAAGTGCATTTTGTTACCATTCATTCAAAGTAGAACTCATGTGAATGATATCTGATTTTTATTTCACAACGAATGTTTGAAATTCAAACTGAGTAGAGAAAAGTATCTTCTGTATAATTCAGCGTTCATATTTGTTTCGAAAGATTTTTTTCTTTCGTATAATTCAATGTTTATATGAAAATAGCTGTTTCAGGAGGACTTTCTTCCAGTTTGTGTCTGAAAGTTACTTCTTTGCATGATCTACACATCCATGTATAGAGTTACTTATTTTCAAATTGATCACTTCCTTCCCTTCTTTGGAAGATTCCCTCATCATTTTTCTGTATCAAGATGGAGTAGTTGAAAGCCAAAACCGTTCTTTCCCAAAAATTAATCACTCCTAAAAATATAACCCCTTCTATTCAATTCAATACTCATCTTAACGTTTCGGAGACCAAAATCTGCCTCCGTCTTCAGAAATGGACAAAAAAACCCTAATATATTGGCAGTATTCCTTGTTGATTATTCATTTCTCTACTTCTTCGATAGATGTCAAACGAGTTTCGAAATATGAAATTATGTCAATGTTGTTGATTGACAACTGAAACATTCGATGTAATACAAGGTGCTCTCCGATATCAGTCTGTTGCCATTTCGCCACTATCCAAATTTTTCTTCAAGATGGGTAGCCGAGTACGGTCTATTTCTAAGGAGCTATTCGAAATACAATTTTCTTCAGATATGAGAATATACGCTGATTCTTTTAGCTTACGTCTCTTAGAGTGAGGCTCATTGGTAATCATTCTTGTCCTATTCCATTCCACTCGATGTTTACCGTCTGATTTTAAAATGTGTTCTGACAGTTCAGATTCTGTCAATTGTCTATTTTTTATGTAATCTCGATGTTCATTCTCACGCACTTTCAATGGTCTCGACGTTTCACCAATGTAACTTTTACCACAAGAACAAGATATTTCATATATACAATTTTTTGTTTTTGCTTCAGTGTTGTTGGGTTTTCTATGTGTGAGTATAGATCTCAGTGTATTTTTTATTTTGAAAGTGGATCTAACATCATACCTATTTCCAATTCCTCTAATTTTTTCAGATAGTCTTGGAATGTAAGGTATAACGTTAGTTGTGAAAAGGTGTCGGTGGATGTTGAGTCGGTAATTGTTGAGTTGGATGTTGTTGAAATTGTGGAGCTGTTTGTATGTTCGTTTGGTTTTTAATTAACTCTTCATTTTCTATTGCATTTATCGTTGAATTCAAGAACGCATCTGGATGAGCGTTATCTTTCAAAACTGATTCAATTAATGATTATAATTTTTATATTTTTCAGATTGTGGAAGGTGACAAATACCCAAAAAGGTCGATGAAAAACTGATTTTCCTCCACAGAATAATGACTTTCGTTGAATATGAGAGAGCACTATTGAATGACACTAATCATAACTAATTTCGAAAACTACACCTCAAGTGTATTCATACACTTGAGAAAGCTACTGTGCTAGCGAAACCCGTTGTGATTATATTTTTTCAAATAAAGTTTGTAGAGATCAAATCGTGAGGTGTAGTTTTTGAAATTACTATGGATCTTCATCAAGTAACGGCCGAATCAATCAGAGAACTAATCATAACGGTGGAAAATTTCTTGTTCGAGTGCACAATACGTGGGCTATTCAGAAAATAAGGTGAATGGTCATATGTTCAGATTTCATGGGCTACGGACATTCGATCAGCTGTTTTGCATGATCAGTTTGTTGGTGGGGCGCATAAAAGTTAGGAGTGTTCTGCGTATTCGGTGATTTTCTGCTATCGAAAAAATTGATCGAAGAATTTGCATCAAATTTTGTGTAAAAAATAAAATTGAGTTCTCAAAAACACTCGAAATGTTGACAGTGGCATATGGTGATTATATTCTGAGTCACTTAAATGTTTACAAGTGGTACAAGATTTTCACAGAAGGTCGAGAAGATGTGAATGACGACGCTCCACCTGGACGCCCACCACATTAACAACCGATGAAAATGTTGAGGAAGTGAAGAAAATTGTCATGGAGAATTGTCGAATCACTATTAGAGGAAATGATGAGGATGTCGATATATGGGTTGGCTCATGCATGCAATTTTTTCGGAAATTTTGGGCATAAACCGTGTGGCAGCGAAGTTTGTTTCAAAATTGCTGAATTTTGACCTGAAAACCCTTCGCATGAGCATTGCTCAGGAATTGTTGAATGACGTCAACGACGATCAAGATTTGCTTAAAAGGGTCATCACTGGTGTCGAATCATATGGCGAAGTTTTGCTCACTGTTTAGATTCCTGTGGCGTAGTTTATCATGAATTTTTGCCACATGTTCGTACGGTCAATAAGGAGTATCATCTTGAACTTATGCCCAGCTTGCGAAAAGCAATACAAAATAAACGTCCGGTATTGTGGAAAAACAAGATGATGCACCTGCTCACTCGTCATTGCTTATTCGTTATTTTGTAGCCACCGTATTCACCAGATTTGCCCCCCTGCGACTTTTTCTTTTCCCAAGATTGAAGAATCCCATGAAAGGATGGCGTTTTCGACAACAGAGGAGACAAAAACCGAATCGCTGAGAGAGCTCGAAGACTTACTAAAAAGTGCGTAAAAGGAACGGCTTCTGAGATTGGAGAAAACGCTGACACAGGTGTATTATATCTGAGAGACACTACTTTGTAGAGGACAAAATAGAAATAGATAAATGAATGAATATTATTTCAGAAAAACAAAAATTCACCATATTTCTTCAACAAACAGCGTATGGTTCAACATTTCATCACAGTTACTGTGAAGTTGATGTTTCTGTCAAAATTATTCTGAAATACTAACTGTCAGTCTAATTAAAGTTATTATTTCGTTTCCTATCTTTTTTTTTTAATCCGAATCCTGAGCGGAGTGAAAAAGTGAGTTTGTATTTGCACTACGAACATGAGAAATCTGCAAAGTCCACTGTGTTTTCAAAGAGAATTATCCGAGCAGAAATGTAAGACATGCATTGAAATTGTTACATAAAATCATGAATACTGATAACGTTGAAAGAAGGCCGTTCAAAAACAGTCATTATATTAACGAAATTGAAATTTCAGGTCATGGTGCCTTCATAGAAAATACACAGGTCTTTGAATAATCCAAAGTATTGAGAGTGATGGATATCTCTCGAATAATTCCACCATCAATGCCGGTGTTCCCCAGGGATCTATATTGCCTCCAACCCTTATTGGAAAAAAACAAGAAACCAATATATTGCTTTGCTGACGACAGCACACTTATCTTGTGATTACATTTGGATCCTAGAACATCGGTTGCGGAAGCACATCTTCACCGGCAGCAGGAGGTTGAATATCTTAATGAGGATCTAGATGAGATTGCAAATTAGGTTGGAAGTAACCAGGTTCAATTCAATGTCACAAAAACCTAGGCATCGGTTTTCTCCATGGAGGTAAATGTCTCCGAACCGGATATAATAATGGCAGGATAGACAATTCTGCTCTCTGCTTCGATAAGTTTGCTGGGAGTTAAAATGGACACCAATATGTCGCTGGAATTGCAAAAGCTGCTTCTCGAAAGCTTGTAACACTGTTCCGAACCAGAAAACAAATTCCAGCCTTACAAAAACGATTCATGATTTGAACGTATATGATTTCAACACAAGAACTGAAATTTGTAAGATTTACTCAAGACGCGGCAACTATAATCCAATTTTGTTGTACATTACAGGTTCCTTGATAAAACATACTTTTTATCTGATTGAGCATGTAAATTCGATACTGAAGTGATTCGAATTCCAATATCATATGCCAAATTCACATGCAATATCTCCAAAAATTATTGTTTTGGTAGTAATTTTACGTACCCATATTATAGGACCTTTCTTTTTACGGAAACAAACCTAAATGACAGAGAGACAGAGGGGCTTCCGTGGTATCAATGCCGATAATAACTTTCCAGGGCACTGGATTAGAAGTAGAAATTTAATCGAATGACCTTCCAGATCTACAGATTTGACTCCACCAGACTTTTTTCTGAATGGGTGCTTGAGATTAAGAGTCTATGAAATGCAGCCAATCACTGTAGATAATTTACAATGACCAAGACTTCGCCATATCGTGATAATGCTAATTTGATAAAAGGTTGAAAACAAGCTCTTTTCCAAAACACCAGAAATGCAATACTCTTTTCGACGCGCGTTTCATCAACCAAGTTGACGTCTTCAGAAGATAAAGGTTACGTACAAGTCTAGTAATAGGATTTGTTCCAAATGGAAAATAGGAGCAATTAACATACTTTAAGTTTATTTGAAAGCCAGTGTTCGCTACAATGGTTGCTCAAGAACTACCTATCAAAAATGTTGTGATTTTGATTTTTTTTAAATAAGATTTCAGTTATTCGGATATTCAGACAAATTTTTTGATGGCAATGTAACTTCCCTTCCCAATCACTCAATTGTAGATAATTAAAAAAACACTGTGAATCAATTGAGGTTTTATGTCAAAATAAAATCTAATAATAAATAATCTGACTGCAGCATATTTTAATCACATCAAATATCACGAAAAACGAAGAAATAATCTGTTTTTTCTTCGGAAAATGATTCATACGAAAGTTGTAGAACTTTATAGTAAATTTTTGTGTTTAACGTTTTTCCAGTAGGAGAACAGGTTGCAATGGAAGCCATAAAAACCATTTTCTACACCCGAAATCAATCTCATTACATTACTCGCACCTTGAATCGACTTTCATTAAATTTTCCTGTTGAAATCACGAAATTTTCCACCCTATCTAACAATGTTCCTGCTGTTTTTGAGTTTTCCTCATTTTGTCTCTCTAGCAGGCTTCTATCCCAGTCTAGTGTGGGTGAACCAACTTTCAAGCATTTTTTCTTCTAAAACAAAACGATGGTATCGTGAAAACAATATCTTACATTGTTATATGTCAACAAATCGAATACTAACTGATTTCAATGGATTTCAATGGAATTCACGTGTAGCTGGAATTTTATATATTTAAGTAACTAATGATGTTTCCCATTCAACAAGGACATATCACTAATGAGTAAATAACAAGTATTTAACAAATTCCAGAAATAACAATCTACTTGCTAATGAACCCATAATAATTATCGTCGGGTGAGAAAGAAACAAGAAACGCTTTTTACTGAAACTTTTCGATGTTTTTTCAATTTACTTTGAAGTAACCAGCAGCAGATGATTGCAATACAGAAGTAAACAATCAAAACGCAATTATGAAATATTTTCAGCACTATTACTTGTCAAAGGATAAGTCTAGACATGTTGTATCAGGAGAACGACGTGGCTATAAGTGTCAATATCAGGTCTCCATTGATAATCAGAAAATTATCGATCGACCACATTAGCTTGTCTTTGAGGAAGGTTTCCATTTCCACCAGAAGGGCGTGCTTCTTAGGAAATAAGGGTCGTATAGCAAGTTCCAGAACAACCGATAATATTTGAGAGTATTCGAAAGCATTCTACAACATTCCAGAACATCCTGGATCATTGCAGTAACGTAAAATAACAGTTTCTACATGTTGTTTTTGAAATTTGGAATTTCTCCTTTACGATGTCTAAATGTAACGATGTGATATACCATTATCATAAAACGAATGAATAGCATCAACCAATATATGAAAAGTGTCATTTCTTTTCGAGTTTGAAAGTCGTGGATTTTTGGAATTTCTTCCTGACGTTTCGCTGGATCGAGTGGCTAGCTTCTTCAGAGGTTTAACCATCATGGTTTGCTGTCCAATGACTTCGTAAAGCGTATTTATGCCTTGTCAGATAATCAGTTGTATTTGTATCTTTATTTTTACCTGCATTTGTACCTGTACTCGTTCCTGCACTTGAACAGTGCAGGAATGAGTACAGGTACAAATACAACTGATTGCCAGACAAGGCATAAATACGCTTCACAAAGCCGAAAAGGTAGTATGCCAGGTTCCGAGAAAGGGACAAACATCCAAGGCCGACGAAGCAGAACCAAAGACCGCCCCCCACGAGTCACCGTCAGGCGACTCCGGTAAGTACACTAATCAGATTTTCTTCCAGCAAGTTCACCGCAGAACAACTCGACCGCGATCCAATTATCCTTAGATTCACTAAGGAACGCCCGACGTTAATAGCAATAGCCGTCGGTTAGTTTTTGGGGGCCCCCATGCAAAAATTCAGTTAGGAATAGTCAGACAAAACAATTTTTACCGATCGCAAAAGAATAACACCTAAAGGCTGACTTGCAACCAAAAGAGGTCAGATGTCAATCTACTTAAATGTTGTTGAGTTTTACCTGAGTTCTTCTTCTTCTTAGTTGAACTCATCTCCCCGTTAAGGTATCGAATATGAAATCTGAAGTTTTCACGGATAGGAATATGCTGAACTGGTTTTCCGGGTATTTGATCCGTGTATGTGATATTATCTCTAACAGCACACCTAGATAATGACAAATGAGATTTTGTCGAAACGTCGGTGAAATTAAAGATAATATCACATACACGGATCAAATACCCGGGAAACCAGTTCAGCATATTCCTATCCGTGATAGGATATATATATATATATATATATATATATATATATATATATATATATATATATATATATATATATATACAAAATTATTCTAAATTTTAGAAAACATTTACCCAATCATCTCCGCAATTCAGATTTTCATACATATCCAACAAGAACAACTTTATTAGGTTTCTTCCCGATTACATAAAAAGGGAAAATAAAGAAATGTATTTCAAACAAACCCTGAGCAAATTCCTAATCAACGGTTCTTTTGGCAATATCGCTGAATATCTAAGTTGATGAGAGTGTATTGTATAAATATTTAATATACTTTATTTTTTCTTCTTTTCTCCTTGTGTTTGTGTGACACTTTCATCTATTTATTCATAGTATCTCACGTTTTGTAAAGATTTTTATATATGTACAATGTCGACGTATCCTATATCAACTTGTGATCATGAAGGACTCAATAAATTATTATTATTATTATTATTATGACGACAATTCAAGTGGAATAGGGAATTGCATCAACACCTTAAGACAAACCTCCTCAAAAAATCTCAAAACTAACAGAGATATTAATCAATCAAGCCCATCGTAAATATTTCAGGGATCATTCCTGAACTTCAACAATCAAGATGAACAAAATCTGCAAATCGATATATATCTTGTTGAGTTTTCACGACAGAGAGGAAGTGTCCGATCAAAGAGAATTTCAAGCACGGTTTTTTCCAAAAGAATTCTTTGAAACGGATGAGATGAAAAGAATAAGACATCGCTATTCCTTACACGAATCCTCCTCTGAAATCAGAATAAGTAATGGAATGAAAAATATAATACCAACGAGGACATTCAGAAAAGAGCATTAGGGAAGTGACAGAAATTTAAATTGGTGATAGTGTTCAAGACTAGCGAACTGGTAGTAGATATATGCCTAGATTTTTCTGTCGTGATGTCGCAACAGCTCTTATAACTACTAGTAATACAAACTTACAATGCCTTCTCAACTACCAGAGCAAGACGATATTCATCGTGGAGATCTCAGAAGTATGTCATTCTTAGCTCACTGAGCTTGCTCAGGACATATAATTCTCGGATCCAGTGATCACTTACATCAAGGTGTGGGGAGTGGTCGTTAATTGATAATGCTGGTGCGTCCCCTCGAATGTATCGAAGCTTCGGGGGACAGAACCTGCCCAGCGCAACCTTAGGGTTTCCAAAACTAATAATTCTGATAATAAGGGTTTCTCATGGACTGCCAGAATGGTGTTTTCAACACCCCAGTTGCATGACGGGTATAGAGGTTCTTGACACCAAGTGCAGAGCCTACCGCGAGGCGTCTGGGACCATATGCATTTTCTGCCGGCATGTTCAGGAAATTCGGTCTCAACCTCAATGCTATTGTGATTTCCGAAGATGTTATTGCATAGCGAAACACGTGTCGCGGTTTTGACAACTTTCAAGTGGAAATCTGATATCAAAGTGTGTTTTTTAAATACGTTATAATGGATTTCTATCAAGTATCGGTAGATTCTTTCATAATAATCTAAGTCGAGTTTGTATCAAGATTTTGACAGAAAAGTTTTATAAAAATTTAGTTGCCTTACAAAACTTTTTCCGAATGATAATAATAATGCATTCGAAGTGTATACACTTTTTTTCCAAAACTTTCGCCAGTGGCACAATTGTTCAAACTTTCTCAATAAGTAATGTCTAGATTTTTATTTGAAAAAAATTGATCAGCCGTTAACCTTAAGCACTATATTCTGCTCAAAATTCTAGCTTGGTTCTATAAAATTGCAAACTGGGCTCAATCGATGTCAAATGAAGTTAATTGGGTTTTTTATCATAGTTTTGTAATTTTCTGTTATGGAACATAGGACATTCATAAAGATTTGGGGTTGGCCAAAATGTATGTATTGACCGGTCCTGAATTCTAAGAAAAAATTAATGGAAAAGAACATTTACTTAAAACATTTCTTGAAGAAAAAGAATGTCAGTTTTTGTGCATTGATTGACCGACAATGTTAGCCAAAATAAATTTGAACGTAGCAATTTCATTCGAACAAGGGATTGAATATGAAATCCCTAAAAGAACCAATACAAATTGAAAATTAAAAAGAATAGATGGAAGAAACAATTATATTTAGCCAAAAAACACTAAAATGGAAGCACAGTGAAATAAAATACAAGTGAAAAATAGAAAAATTGAACAGAAAGTAAAAATAAAAAATTAAGAGATTCCAAACCAAGTTACTTCACAATCATCTTCGGGTGATGACTAGATTAATTCCTCGGAAAGATGACTATTTATGGGTCATTTGAGTACTTTCATTTATCTCCTCTTACCTCTTTATGCTTCACCGGTTTAGCGGGAGATGACAGTTTTGCGAGAGTTGGTCATTTTTTACTTGATTGTGGGTTTCCATATGTTGCGTATCTCTACGCTAGCTTGGCTGAATACATTGTTGGACAACAGGTATGCGGCTTCTTTGAATTTCCTCCTGAACCAGTGTTCCTCCCGGTGTATAATCTCACTCGATGGGACCACTCTATGTTATAAGATGGGTCCAAACATACTCTGCTATTCCTGATTTGCTGGTTTCCCCTCGCTGTGTATGTTTCTTGTGCTCAGCAATGCGAACGTTCAATGACCTCTCAGTTTCACCGATATAGGATATTCCGCACTCACAGGGTATCCGGTGAATGCAATTTTTGGAATCGCAGTCCGCTTAAGGTGGTCTGGTTTTCGTGAGGTTCTACTTGGACCCAATTCTTCTTATCCTTTCGGATAATCCTCCGATGTAGAGAAGTGCAAGCAGTGGTTTGTACGGCTTCTCTTCCTTGCGATGTTCTTGCTGTCTTTTAGCCAAGGTGTCTTCCACCATCGCTTTGGAGTAGCCATTCCGTTGAAGATCATTTTTGATTATATCTAGTTTCTTCTCGAAACCTTCCTTCGTATTACAGAGCCCGGAAGCACGGTCTAATAGTCTTGATGATTCCTCTTTTAATCGATTAATGGTGGTTGGATTCGTGGTTCAAATACTGTCCCGTGTGAGTGGGTTTTCAGTATACAGATGTTTCCCCTTAGTGTCGGTCCTCTTCACCAATATGTCTAAGAATGGCAACTCGTTGTGGACTTCCTTCTCTATTGTAAAAGTGATGAAAGGTCTTACACTCTTGATGTGTCTCAGGAAGAAGGTGTCGTCAACGTATCTCAACCAGATTCGGGGTATTTGTGGGCTTCTTCAATGGCCAGAGTTTCTAACCACTCCATATATATGTTGACTATAACTGGTGAAAGTAGCGATCCCATTGGCAGTCCCTCATCTTGTGTAAAGAATTCGATTTTCAGTTGGAAATTACAGTTTCTTACACAGCATCTTAGTAATTCCATAAATACTTCTATAGGTGACTTCGTTCTATCTTCCAGGTATCCGTCTTTAGATAGCGTCCTCTGTATGGTTTGGAGTGTTTCTACAACCGGAACGTTGGTGTAAAGGCTTGCCACGTCGAAACTGATTAGTTGATCTTGCTCTGTTACTTCGATTGCTCCTTGCTTCACAAAAGATGATGCTGTGAAGCAACTTGGTTTGGAATGTTTCAGTTTTTTATTTTTACTCTTTGTTCAATTGTTCTATTTCTAACTTAACATAATCGTTTCATTCAGCTATTCTTTTTAATTTTTATTGATTGTTTCAGGGATTTCAAATCATTTTATATATCATTAGACGATGGAAGTCCAAACTAATGAAATTCAGTTTTTTATTGGTTTCACAAATTACCAAAAGAAAATTAAATGAGTGAAAATGAGACGTTACAGCCTCAGATAAACATCGTTAAGCTAGTTTCTAATCTTTCTAGATAAGATTTTAGGTAAATTGATAGATGTAGCCGTTACTACATGGTAGGAGATCATAATGAAAATAGAAATGAAAATTTATATGTTTTTTACCACTTTTATTTGTAACTAACGTTACTGTAGTTTCGTCCTATATGGACATTCTCAAACTTTTTATTGTATGAGTTTGAGAATGTCCATATAGGACGGAACTGTAGTAAAGTTACAAATAAAAGTGGTAAAAGACATAGAAATTTTCATTTCTCTTTTCATTAAGATTTTAGTTCTTCAAAATGTAATCGAATTTTAAACTTGACGTTATATTTTCCTCCAAGAAATACGAATATCTTCCCCTACATTCAGAAGTACAAGAAACATCCTTGAAAATTATATCCGTAACAGAATTCATGCAAGACAAAATAACCGAAAGAACAGATGAATAATTCCTCGCCTAATTCGTATTCACGGTACTTACTCGTACTTTTTGTGGATCCTAAAAAACTTCATTATAAAAACACGCACTGAAACACAAACAAAAACACTAGAAACGTATAACAAAAACTTCGATTATGTCACGGAGTCATACTGCGAATTTTTCATTCCAATTAAACTGCGAACTGTTGTTGTTTCCGAAATAAACAAAATAATGCACACCGGTCGGTGAGTCGAGTGGCTTCATAATTATTATACCTATATGTCGGCGTCCTTGGCTTACCTTCGTTTAAAAATTTCAGTCGAATTGGACATTTAAGCTACACACAGCGAAAGAATCTTTCGCGCTATTCGTATGCGTTTCCACAGATTAGGCACAGTTACCTTGATATCTGGAACTTGCTCACCAAAAGTTGAAATCGACAAAAATGGTGTTAATGATTATGATTATTGAAATTATTGATGAGAAAGGAACAGAGAGATGTGCGTTTATTGTATGAGGACAAAACATTTACTGAAACGGAAAACTGTATTACAATCCGTTTTTTTTATTATCAGAGTCAGAGTCAGAAATGCTTTATTGTCATAAAAGTTTAGGTTTTGTTGACAAAGCAGGCTCAAGAACTAAAACAATCAGAAACATCAAAATAAAGGTCAAAAATTAAAACAAGATATTAATATGGCTCAAGCATACTTCAAAAAGTCTATGGTAAAAGTCTGTGATAAAAAATTTCATAAATTGCAATTATAAGTTGCGAAGTCATCCGAAAAAATTCCTCTATACTATAATAAGCTTTATCTATCAGAAGTTTTTTTACTCTATTTCGAAACTGTAGCATGCTAATTTTCTGATTGAAAGGAGGAGATAATTGAAATATTTTTTGCTATTATAAAGAATCGAATTTTTAATTTGTGCTGTTGAATATTGGACTCTTGCTCTGGTAATAAATCTCACTGCTCTTTTTTGAATTGTGAAAACTGAACTCATTAAGTTTTGACAGCTGCTTCCGCAGAAACAAACTCCGTACCGCAAGTGGGATTCGAAAAGTGCCAAGTATGCTTTTCAAGCAGAGTGATAGTCCAAAGAGTTAGAGATAGATCTTATCGCATAAAACTTGAGGATAATTTTTTGCATAGTATATTAATATGCGTTCCAAATTTTGATTTGTTGTCTATGTTGAGGCCTAAAAATTTGTTCTCAGTTTATGATCAATGATGTGTTCTTCAAGAATTATATGGTCCACGTTTCATTTAAAGAACATCATACTGATCTTTGATATATTGAAAGATAATAAATTGGCATTGTTTAGCTTTGCCTATATCATGCTCTACCCTTATTTTTAGTGCATCAGTGCTTCTTCCATGCCAAATTATAGATGTGTCGTCAGCAAAACTTGTGAATTTGCCTTCAATCGATATATATGACAGATCATTTATATATAATAAAAACAGTAAAGGGCCGAGGACAGATCCCTGAGGTTCTCCGCATTTAATGCCTATTTCATCTGAAGATGAACTTTTGAAATTTACTACTTGAACGCGACCTGATAGATATGACTCAAACCACAACAAGATATGTCCTCCAAATCCGTGGATTTCAAGTTTTGAAGCAATATTTTGTGATCTACACAATCGAATGCTTTTGTCAGATCACAGAATACTGCCACTGCAGCCTCACCAACATTCAGACGAAGGTAAAGTTCTTCTTAAAAAGCAAACATTGCATCATTTGTGCTGTTAGAGGCTTGAAAGCCATATTGATTGGAGTGAAGAATATAATTTTTGACAAGAAAATTTAGGATTCTCTTTTTCATTAACTTTTCAACGATTTTAGATAGAGTTGGCAGTAAAGAAATAGGCCTGAAGTTCGCGGGTATATTAGAATCGCCTCCTTCAATTAATAGGATGACTTCAGCAGTTTTTAGGCAATCTGAAAAAATACCATTTATGACAGATTTATTTATAGCTTCTGCTAAGATATCTAATACAGTATTGGACAGTCTAAGGAAAATTTTAAGTGGGAGATCATCCCATCCTGAAGAGTTTTTATTTTTTATGCTAGAGAAGATTTCTTTTATTTTATTTCCAGAGGTTGGGGAATAGTTGAATGAGTTCGATATGGCTACATTCATTCATTCATTCACCATAATAACTAATCTTAGTAAAATTATGGAAAAAAGTTTAAGACAACGGCTAACCAAATATTTTCATATGAACTAATATCAAACAAACAATTTGGTTTTAGGCAGAATAAAAGTTCTAATTCTAATAACAGATCGGTTAGGTTAGGTTAGGTCAAAATGAGTGGGTCTATTCGACCCTCCATCGCAACCCATAGGGTTTATTGTGGCTCACACCTATTCACACTCGCCAAATAAACCCAGGTAAGAGTACGCTTTGCCAAACTCTTACCATCTGAACTCTAAAGATTCTTAACCTGATTCGGTTCCCAGCGGGCAAGCACAAAGTATGTGCTCTGCTGTTTCATCATTTTCCAAGCAGAGGCAACACACACTGTCTTCCGACAATCCCAGTCTCTGCATGAGATGATTCAAATGACAGTGACCTTTATGAAGGCCTGTTAGACATTGTAGTTCATCAAGCTTCGAAGGGTGAGTAAACGTCTTGGAGTGAGCCAATCCTGGAAGACTTCGCAAGAAGACCATAAATCTTTTTGCCATCCAGGTGTTCAATATTTTTTTGACAAAGCCTAAAGCGATACCAATGACAGGTTCTGGTTCGATGAAACTGCTTGCAGCACGCTCCTTCGCAAGGAAGTCAGCAGCCTCATTGCCTTCCAGGCCAGTATGGCCAGGATTCCTACAGAGCAGCAGATGAAGGAAAAGCAGCACTTTGTGTATTCTTAGATTTTGCAAAAGCCTTCGATACTGTTTGTCACGAACATTTGTTGGATGCACTGGAAGACCTTAATTTTATTTCGTTATCTTCAAGTTAGAACGCATGTTATTAAAGTGAATGGGGTAACAGTAACCAGGCGTATGTTAAGTATGGGGTTCCACAAGGCACTGTATTAGGTCCTTATTTTTTTCAGTGTATATAAATGACATACTAAATATTCAAACTGAAGGCAACCTTTTCAGTTACGCAGATGATACTGTTATACTGTATACCGCGCATAACTGGACTGACCTCAAAAGTACAACCGAAACCGAACTCAGGAAGTTATTCAATATTTTGTGCCATAAACTGCTTAAAATTAATTATGAAAAAATTGAAGTTTCAATAAACTGAAGTGAAATAAAAGTAATGAAGAAAACTGATCAAATCAAATATTTTGGTGTCATTATAGATTCACACTTAAAATGGGATTACCATGTCAATGCTCTGACAAACGTACTCAGAACACTATTGTATAATTTCTAATACTTGGAAACTATTCTAAGCATATCCCAACTGAAAATAGTTTATTACGCTGTTTATTACTCCTTGTCATTTAAACAAAGTTGAAGTACTTGAAAAAAATTTTAGAAATTATTTATGGTAAAACAAGCACTTATCCATCTAACAATCTCTTTAAAGAATCATAAATGTTTTATGTAAGAGTAAGTTTTATGTATATAGTTCACTTCAATATTTATATAAAAACAGAAGAAAGCTACAACCTATCACAAACCCATATAATACAAGAAGTATCCAACACAAAAAAATTGAAACAACTTTTTGCTCCAGATCTCTTGATATATAATGACTATATCTTACACATTTTTTGTCATTTTAAGAAAATAAATAATTTGACTTTGAATATCAAAGATTTTTCATCAAGTGTGTACTATTTCTAACGATGTTCTAGATGAATATTTTCCTGCTGGACCGGAAAACTTTGCATCATTCATTTACTGAAAAATAATCAGAAACAAATTTCGTATCAAAAAGAATTGATGAAGGCAATCTAGGTTGCAAATTCCCCACCAATTTTTTTTTGAAACTTTCCCATCAAAAACGTCCTATCGCCATATTTTTTTCGATTTCAGAATAAGGTCTAAAACTATGTTTTTTGCATATAAACATAATCAACCAGGAACTGTTCTAAAATCTGTTACAGCATTTTTCAAGTTTGTAATTCAGAATTAGTTTTGATATTATTATATACTTTGTTTTAGTATCGAATTCAACGGAACTTTGACAGCAAAAATGTTTTTCGATTATACAACAGTACTTCATGAAATCGAGTTTACGGAAAAATCAATGTTTGTTGAGAAAATATGAAATGAGCATATTCCGAGCACAGTTGAAACTACTTATCAATATGAATAGCAGTATCATAAATATCCCAGGAGACTAGGATCACTCTACTGAATCGATAGTAATACACCCTAGGTTTTTATTCATGTTAATTGTATTGCACATGATGAGACTCAATTAATAAACGTGTATATCGTAATTGTTTGATAACAAAAACGTAAATTTATGTTACACCAAGGTTGTACACGCTATTACGTTCTTAAATGGGTACAAAAATTGAAACCAGTTCTGTCAATTGCCTACTAGTGAAAAAAAAACATTTATATGTAGGTGAGGCAATTTATTATGGTGGAAAATTTTAACTTTAAAATGAAATATATCATATATATCTACATTTTCCCAGAGTTTCTAACAACGAAGAGTTCTCTCGCATTTTACTAAGCAGTGCATTTCTTCAATTGACTGATGAAACTCTCAAGATGACGACTGGGCGCCATCTGGGAAAAAAATTGTCAATATCTTCAACTACTACAAAATGGCGGAACTTTTAATAATTGCCTGAATACATTGACATTTAACTACATAATATGAGGTAATAAGCTTGAGATCAGATCAGAAGATGCTCGAAATGGTCGCCCAGAACTTCTTGAGATATGAACAGCCTATCCGATATTTCACGCCGAACATTTTTGAACACAGTAAAGTCAATATCTTTGCAAATATTCATTAATCTCTGCTGTATATCCAATATTGGAAAAGGTTCAGTTTCGTACACCTTCTGCTTCAAATATCCCTATAAAAAAGTTCAAAGGTGTCAAATCTGGTGAGCGGGTTGGCCATTTTGTAGGACCTCGACGGCCAATCCAACGACCTGGAAAAGTAGTATCCAAATAGTTTCTTACTTGTCTGGAGTAATGTGGTGCTCCATCTTGTTGGAATACAATATCCATATCGAATTCATTAGGATTCACTTAGACGATTTCAGTGATGAGAGAGTCAACAGTAGTTTCCAGCATATTCAAATACAGTTCTCCTGTTGAATTTTGATCAATAAATAGAGGTCCTACAATATGATTTTCCAATATTCCCGCCCAAACGTTAATTTTTTCTGGATATTGGGTATGTGTTTCCCGGAAAACGCGACGGTTGGTGTCACTCCAATAAAGGCAATTTCATCTGTGAACATTGCCGTTTAAAAAAATGTACATTCCTCACTTAAATAAATATTATGGAGATAGGAAGGATGCTTAGGTTTCCGTCATGATTTCGCAGAATTCGTTCTTTGATCAGGATCATCTTCAGTTAATTGGTGTATCATTTTAATTTTGTATGGATGATACCTATTCCTCTTCAAAAGTCACCACACAGTGGAAGGAGATACCTCACAAACATTCGCGACGGAATAAGTAGGATTTACTACCATCTCACCAATTATTTGCACTTGCTGTTCTTCCGGAATGGACGGATGACCTGGGGTCTTTTTGTTATGTACACTACCGGTAGTTGTAAATTTGGATACAAGTTCCCTCAAATATTTTCTCCAGATAGAACAATTCGGAAAACTTTCATTGAAAATCCTTTCGATCTCGTGAAAGTTACGCGTCGCACCGTAAATAAAAATCGTCCAATGGACGAGAATTGACCATTCTAGAGATTGTTGACGTGGTATCTTTCTACTCGTAAAACCGAAAACTAAATGAGAATATTCTAACTGAACAATGACGTTCATTGTCGTACTAACCTTTTTTCTCATTTTTATAAACACAAAATAACTTAACAAACCTTATCGGGTTGTTGTAATTGCCATATGGCAATTACAAGAAATAAAAAGAAATGTTTTTAAAATAATCGATATTGATGTGTCACAAGACCTCGCTTCCCTTTCAATTTTTTTCATTGACCCGTTCAGAAAATAAAAGGGGGGTCGGTCGGTAGCTGGGCGGTTTGACGTGGGTGATTTGTTCACTCACTCGAATTGACTGCCGTGTTGGTCGGTGGTTCAAGCCCTAGTCTGAACGATCGTTTTCACTTGCTATCGTCCAACTCGTGTTAGGAATCACACAGTAAAAGGTAAGACCTCGTTAATCCTTAGCTCGCACAAGTTTCTACTTCTGAGGGCTGTCGTTCGTAGGGGTGCGACCGCTGAATAACGGAAAAACAGAGTTTAAACAGAGATATAGTTCAAACATATTGGACTATTTTTTTGAAAATAAAGATATTTTGGTAACAATTAAAAAGGCATGAGTAAATAAATGAGTCATATCACATTAGAAAAAGTTTTCAAAATTGACAATGTTAACGTTGTTAGAGTGAAGTTCAGGAATATGAAAGAATGAAAAAAATATATTACAAAACAGGGTGATACTTGATTGTCTCAATCAATCACAAGTATTGAATTTAACACCCTGTGAATAACAAGGGTTTAAAAGATAATCCAACGGTTTTCGAGGAAACAATGTCCTTTTTGTTACAGCTTGTAATAATATTATCCCAAACAATAATTCACTGGGTTATAGCACATCATGTCTGAATTCATTGAGCTACATTGAACATTCAGGTCGTTAATGTTATTAGCCAGCTTCTCTGTGTCGTTGGACCGCAATTTCCGACGTGATATGAATTTTAAAGTCCGAATGTCTTGAAAGATCACTCTTGAATCTTCGTGGAATATGTAATAGCGTATAAACAGTGAGATTGATATGTTCAAGAAATAACAGAATAATAAGCCTGAAAAATATATTCAAGAAACTCTTAATTGTGAGATTTGCACTGCCCAGTTTTACAAAAACGCAACATGTATGCAATAGTTTCTTCAGGCGTGTTTTTGCTAACTAAAATCTACATATTCAATGCTTCATGAATGTTTTTACAATTTGGAGTACCTGCATTTAAGTGTCTGAACTTTACCTAGCCAAATAAAGTTAAATGTGTATCTGGGTTTGTAATATATCTTATGAATGGAAAAACTTGAGTTTATATACCAGTTTCCATTATTCATTAATTCCATTATTCAGTAAATAACTCGAATTCTTAAATTTATTCATTTCTGAAAGATTGACTTTGTAACTTAACGTTTCTAAATGTAACACGTCATACTCATGATCGAACTTATGTCCTTCTGCTAAAAGATGGTTATCAAATGTGGAATTGGTATTTTTCGACAAGAAACTACTTCTCATCTCTTCAATTCTTCGGAAAAAAGTTCTTCCTGTTTGCCCAATATAGAGTTTTGAACAAGAGTCACAAGTCAACTTATATACTCCTAATCTATCCGACACTAAAGTTTTGCCTTTATTGTTTTTAATGAATATCCGTTCTGTAAGTCACGTCCAGTCATTCCTTTTTCAAAAAACGAGCAATGTTATTGGTGGATTCACCAAACTATGACAATGTTTTATAGCGGACGCTCTAAGACGCTAAAATAATACTGAAAAAAGATGGGACCTACTGGACAACGTAGCAATCTTCGATTCCATTTTTTTTTGGTTTTAGCTCAGTATTCACCAAGCATTTGTCTGGTATAAACCCGAAACCGGCCGTATAAATAAAATTAACTGGTGGTAATTAGATAAATGTGTTTTTCTACACCCGTACTCTAACAATACACTTATATGACCATAATCCGTTTCATAATGATATCCATTATGATACAGATTTTTCATAACGATACAGATTATCAACCAATAGAAACCCATAATTTTTCAATCAAGAATCCTGTTCCTTTGTTTGTCCTAGATTCTAACCTAAGTAACTAATTGCTTTATTTGTCAAAATCAGTTTTCATATTACCTACCTATATTATCAAAATGTCTGAAAACAGCGATATAGAAGGAATACCATCTACTCCAATATTTTTAAAAGATCAGATTAATTACAGTTGTTATATTCAATATAAATATAATTAGAATCTTTATAGTTTTCATATATCCATGATAATACCATTAAGTTTGTGTTTTTTTTTTAAAAATATGAGTTAATTACTGTAAATGTGTTCAATACAAATATAATATTCATAGTTTTTCATTATTTATCGGGTTTAGAAAAAATAGCGTATGCAACTCTCATGTAATGGTTATTAATACACCCGCATATATCATACAAAACTCGCCTTCGGCTCGTTTCGTATCCCGGTTAATGCTCGTGTCTTAATAACCATCATCACATGATCGTTGCATAATATACTATTTTATTCATTTCATTTAAAGTTCTCTTAGCATACTGTCGGAGAAGATCTCTTCAGTATGAATTCACAATTTTCTATGAGTTAAGTTATTAGAGGATCAATAGCCTTGTCCTCAAGATAATCAAACGAAACAGACGCGTGTTGAGGAATTCAGTAAAAATTTTTGAAAAAAAAAGAAACGACTATTCGTGTTGCATACCTACTGGAGAAACTTGTTTCATGAAACTGGTTTCGTGAAATATGAAACTGAAGTTGCTTGCAACAGATAGATAATATTAACACAAGCTGGTGCACACAGCGTTTGATGAAACTCAAGTTTCATCGGTTTGGGATCAATGTGTTTTGAAACCGTTATATAACTGCACCAATATCGAATTTCAACACTCAAATCGCGATCAGTTCCTGAACGGAACACGACGGCGATAACATTCTCTGATTTCCCCGATTTCTATTCGTCACCGTAACATGTCTTCAAACTACTAAATTTTATGACTCTTCAGCCAATCATAAAACTCGGTTAGTAAAAATTATCCAATACGAACCGCCAAGTCTACAGTCTACGTGGACCAGTTCGGCTTTCTATGTATTGGTTTTTTGGCCTTTGAGAGAGCGGCCAACTTTAAATATGCATAATATCGTTCACTTCGACTATACTATACTATAATTGGTAATAGTTTCCTCAAGCCTTTCTAGGCCGAAATACTGCAACAAATGCAAACAGTGTATTTATTATAAATGTGTACCTATTCATGTAAGTAGTAGAGTAAAGTCGTCTAATGTGAAATAGGTTCCTAATGTGAAATACCCTCTTATAAAAAGAACTACATACGCCATCTGCCCTTGAATTGACGTATTTGGTAAATATTTTCATAACTTTCAATATATAGAAATCTGTCAGGTCTATTGCGCAGTAGATCAGAAATATTAAACTGAACGTGGTTTAAGTCAGAGCTGACTCTTTTTCATCGGCAAATAAAAGTTAATGTACCTTGTTATTTCCATACTGTTTTGGAGAGATATTTTTTGAGTGAATAAAATATAGATGGTGAGTGAAAAATTTGCCCTAAAATGAATTCAAACAAACTATTTAAGTTTGATCATGTTGATATGAAATATAAGGTTAGGAGGCGCCTAAAGTGGAATACTAGAGAGAGGCTGAATGTGAAATATTCCACATTAGAACGCCTAAATTATAAACATACAAATATTATTTTCGTTTTCAATCTTTTTCAGAAAATACCTTCGAAAAATATTAACCAACATAAGTGGAAAGAAGAAGATATGAAAAACGCTGTAGAAGCAGTGAGAAACCATCAAATGGGATATTTGCGAGCTGCAAAATTTTATAATGTACCACGTGCCACTCTATTCAGGTACTGTAGAAGCGTAAAAAATATTAATGATATCAAAAAAGAATCATTGGGAAGAAATCTTATTTGCCTTTAGAATTGGAAAATAACCTTGTGGACCATGTCCTGAAAATGGAAAGACAATTTTTTGGATTAACGAGAAGAGATCTACGTTCTCTTGCATTTCAATTAGCGAAACGTAATGGCATTCCAAATAAGTTTTCATTACTACAAGAATCTGCAGGAAAGAAATGGATGAAGGGATTTCTTAACCGGCATAGGGATAAAATCAGCTTTAGACGGCCAACAGGTACATCTGTTGTTAGGGCTGCTGGGTTTAACAAACAAAGTGTAGACGAATTTTTTGACTTATTGGAAAATATTATGGAAGAGAAGAAACTTTCTCCTAGGCAAATGTTCAATGTAGATGAATGTGGAATAAGCGTGAAGGGTAAACGTCAAATTGGGACCCTTACTTCTTCAGAGCGGGGATCGCTAATAACTGTTTCTCTCTTTATGAGCGCAGATGGAGTATTCGTACCGTCAATGATCATTTTCCCGCGCAAGAATTGTAACGAACAATTGAAGAAGGGAGCTCCACCTGGCAGTTTGTTCAAATTCCACCCATCAGGATGGATCCAAATGGATCTATTTACTGCTTGGTTTGATCACTTTCTCTCATACGTTCGTCCGTCTGAAACCAACCCGGTCCTATTGATTTTGGATGGGCATAACACTCATACAAGAAACCTAGACGTTATAATAAAAGCAAAAGAAAATTTTGTTACAATACTTTCCTTGCCGCCACACACCTCCCATAAAATGCAGCCACCTGGCAAGACAGTTATGGGGCCTCTGAAAATATTTTATAATGAAGAAATGAGAATATTTTTGAAAGAGAATCAACGCCCTGTTAATCATTTTGATGTATGCGAACTGTTTGGGCGGGCTTATTTGAAGTTACAATCAGCAGAGCGAGCCATCAAAGGATTTGCTACCACAAGAATTTATCCAACTAGGAGAAATATTTTCAATGAAGAAGATGTTTTAGTGATTGAACGTAACAAGGAAAATGCAACTGCTGACAATGTATCTATGCCAGAGGCATTAATTGATAACCAACAAGTTGAACAAAGGGCGGCAAGTACAAGCAAGTCCCTTGTCAAACCAGAAGACATTGCTCCAATACCTACCGTACAAAGAAAAAAAGGTACTCGAGGCAGAAAACCAGGAAGAGCAAAAATTATTACTTCGACGCCGAATAAGGATGAGCTCGAGTTATCTTTAAACGCGCCGACAAAGGAGAAGAACAGAAAATGCAGGTTGTAGTTCAGCCCAGAGAAGTAGTCCTAATGGTAGAGCTAACATGAAAAATAAAAAAAAAGGCAGAAAAATGATTTATCAAGTTGAGAATCTGCTGCATCAAGTATTTCTCTCCATAATTCTTCGGAAAACGATGAAATTTTTCATGGGCAAGCAAATCCTGATCATGACGTTCAATGCATTTTTTGTGAAGAGCATTTTTCTGAGAACAATCGCGGTGAAATTTGGTTTATGTGCTTCATGTGTAACTGCTGGGCTCACGAAGAATGTGCAAGATCAGAGAAAGAACCATATGCCTGTGACTTCTGCCGTTGATATAATACTTCTCGATCTTAAATTTGTTTGAAAATTTCAAAATTAAAATGACTTTCTTTACTTCGTTGTTTATATACATTCAAATCGATAATTTCTTCAATATTTCTGCTCATTCAAAACTATTTCACATCAGGACTTGGGGTATTCCACATTACGAACCCATTTTTTGAACTACCAAAAAAACACTTTTCTTTGTTTTTTTTTCTTGCGGGTACCCACTTGCTGATATTTTGTAATTAATGATGTCCTCACATCCCGAACCTTTTTACCAATTCTCCAATAAGATATTTTAGAGAAATATCAAAATTCACTAATTTTTTCTCATTGAAATAAAATTGTATTCCACATTAGGCACCTTTACTCTACCTATTTCACGGAAATAAATGTTCTGTTCTGTTTCTCCAGTGTGTACCGCGCCTTAAAATTTGCACCTAGAAGCGAGGATAATGTTTCAGTGGTTTGAAGCCTCTTCAATTCTGTTTGAAACTTAGAATTTTATCCAATGTATCTGTCTGAAAAATAAATTTGCGAATTTCAGTTTCTTCAGCTGCTCATTTGTTACTTAATTGTTTGAATGTAAGTATTTGTAGAACACAACCAGAGATACACATTTTCAAACAAAAATCTGCTCACACACTATGATGCAAAAGTGTCCCATTCGCACGCAAAGTTAATGTACCGGCTCAAATTTGACCGCATGCATTACGAAACTGACATATCTGGCATGGCTTGCGGCTTTATGGCTGAGTTTGATTTTGCGTGGTGGGCATCTCGTGAACTTGTGCGTGTGTTGGACAACGCCGTTAACATTTCAGTTTCAGATTGTGGTTTACTACCCTGGTAGCCAAGAAGGTTGTATTTATATTTCATTGAAAATTCATCTGAAATATGTTTGAGTATTGTTTTTAGCATTTCGCACCTTCGTTCTGAAAGTAAATTTAGTATAACTTTGATTGATTGTGATATTAGACTGTTTCAACAGTTTTGTTAGTTTTTTATTACACACTTCATTTTAGCTTGACCTGTATGTATGCATGTTTTTTTGTTTGTAAATCTCCTTTTCATTTCATATCGGGATCTGTATTTGACAGAATTATCGACATTAGTGCTTGATCTATTCTCGGGTAGATGGCGCTATACGTAACCTCCTGGATATATCAACATTATTGCTTGAACCATTCGTGGGCAGATGGCGCTGTACGTAACCTCCTCAATACATCGATATTATTGCTTGATCTATTCGCGGGCAGATGGCGTTGTACGTAACCTCCTTGATATAAGTCGAACTCACTTTATATGTATTTCTTCATTTGAAAAAAGTATTTTTTCTTATTAACACGCGCGCCTGCTGCCTTATTTGTAACCCTCCTTTGCGCAACTGCTGCCTTGGGCTTGGTAGCTAAGTTTCAGGCTCCCTTTTCGGAATCGAAAAACATCAATGGTCATTTTTCTAAACAATATACGGCTGATTGATCCCAAATGAAATAAACATAGTTTAAAAAGACTGAAAAACACGCTTTTATAGTATACGAAACAGAAAAATTAAAAATGAATATAATTTAAAAAACTGAAAAACACGCTTTTGGAGCACATCGAACTAAAAAGTTTTTTCAAATAAGCTTAAAACAACAACGAACGAAAAAAGTAATAGTATTATAATGCCACTGGTGAGACAGTTATCGAACAGCTTGAAAAATGGTAGTCTATTGGCGAGAGGTTTGGAGAGTATGGTGGTTGAGGCGAAACTTCGACGCTCAATTCGTTTGGTTTTCGGATGGTGATTTGTGAAACGCACGGACGGGCGTATTGTGCAGCAGGATCGGACCTCTTCTGTTGACCAGTGTCGGCTGCCGCTGATGAAATTTTCGGTACATTTCGTCAATTTCCTCACAATAGGACTCCGCTGTGATTGTTTTGCCTTGTCACAGGACACCATACAGGTACCATGGTCTTTTTTGGTGAGTTTTCGTCTTTGGGAAGTGCCCGGGTCGCTCATCGGTGTTCAACCACTGTCCTGAACTTCTCCTGTTGTCGCAGAGGATCCACTTTTCATCATAAGTGACGATCCGATCCAAGAAGGGGTCGTTTTGGTTGCGCAAGAGCAAAGGAAAACAGTTTTTAAAAAATTGTAATTGTTATTAACAAAATAAGATTTAAGAAATGGTATTTAGTTTTTCCTCAATAACTCAAAAAATATTAATATTTAAGCAATTTTGAAAGAAGCTAGTTAAAGAGGAGGAAATTTCCGATAAAAAAGTCCAGACTCCCGAAACTCTATCTCTATTATTTATAACTTCAATTTGACGTTAAAAATAGGGTTCCGCGCGGCTGTTACGGCATGCGCGCGCTGCCGCTAAAGAGAGTTCAACATAACATAAAATGTCGTTTTAAAAATTTGAAAAAATCTAGTATCTTCTTAACACTTGAAAGAATCGAGTAACGTAGAAAATAAAGTTTTATCACCAGTTTTCAAAAAGTTATAAAAAATATCATTTATTATTCAATTGTTTATTAGTTTAACAATTTGTTATAAACAAATATTGACTTACGTTATATTTTTTTTCTGAAGCAGAAAAAAATTATAAAAACAGCTATATATGAAAAAGTGCCGTTAATTTTTTTTCATTATAATACTTTCTAATATCAATCAATCAATAATTTTTATGGCACTTTTTCATATATAGCTATTTTTATAATTTTTTTCTGCTTCAAACAATCGAAATATTCAAAAATCGATTTTTAACAACTAAAAATTAAAATTAAGAAAAAAAATGTTTCAATCATAATTATGTCTAAGCAACAAAATAGCAAAAAAAATATTTGAAAAATATTGAATTTCTCTATTTGTTTAAAACAACTTAATAAACAAATTACGTAAAAAATTCATATCCTATGTTGATTACTGCCATTGTTCAATGTGAAAACAGACATAGCTAAATATCAATTGAAAAAAAAAATTTCATCAACAATTTTTAGATATTTCATTTTGCAATAGTTATAAAAAATCATAATTAACAAATTATTAAATTTTTATGAACTTTTATTGAAGGATTGTATGAAGTGTATATATCAAAAGGGCTCCACGAAGTTTAAAATTCATAGGCCAATTATTTATACCTTTTATCCCATTATTTATGCCAACGGAGATTGGGAAAAAATTTGTTAGTTAACAATTGAATAACATTTTGAAAAATGGTGGTTGAACTTTTTTTCCTACGGGACTCGATTCATTCAAGTGTTAATAAGATACTAAATTTTTTCAAATTTTTAAAATGACATTTTATGTTATAAAAAAATTATTTTTTTTTATAAACTCTCTTTAGTGGCAGCGCGCGCATGCCGTACAGTCGCGCGAAACCCTATTTTCAACGTCAAATCAAAATTATAAATAATGGAGATTGAGTTTCGGGAGTCGGGACTTTTTTATCGGAAATTTCCTCCTCTTTAACGAGCTTTTTTCAAAATTGCTTAAATATTAATATTTCTTGAGTTATTAACGAAAAACTAAATACCATTTTTTTAATCTTATTTTGTTGATAACAAATGCAATTTTTTACCTACACCAAAATCCTCAAAAAACATTTTTCTAGAGGTGATTTCGAATCGAATGAGCTATCGCTCATATTTTTAGGACCTTTACCTCTATTTTTCATGTTTTTGAACTTGTTGATTAGACTATCGAGCTTTTTGACCACTTCAATACGTTTTTAACAATTAAAAAATGAATGTGAGCTGAAGCCCAGTTCTTCCGCCACACCTCACACTTTGACCACGATACAGCTGCCAGTGGTAGACAGACTATTTGCCTTACATGAAAGAAATAACCGGCTACATCTGAAAACTCTTTAAACGTCATAACATTAAGACCATCTACAAGCCAACTACACAACTATACGCAGATCGGCCAAGGGCACAAAACGGGCCTCAGACATCCGCCGGTTTTACGGGATTTCCTGTTCTTGTGGCTCAGTAGAAACAGACCACGTAACAATTCCAACAGAAAAGAAGAAGGTATACGTAATGTAGTATCCAGTACACAAGAGTGTCAAAAATAGACTAGAATTCAATTCCGATCAACATCCTTTCAGAACGGCCCAGCAAAAGTACGGACAAATCAGGAGTGAACATTTGCATAGACACCTCAACCACCTTCTACATCAACAGGCCCACCACCCTAGACCTTCGTCCTCACAGTGAACGCACATACCACCGATGATGTCTGCAGCTGAGGAAACATTTGGCCAGACTATCGGACAGGCAACTATCCTATATTTTATTTCCTTCAATAATGACTCCAGCCGTGAAATTTCCTTAAAAATCACACTTTAACATTCTACAACTTCTTGCAAAATACATAAGATATGTGCTTTTCAAGACGTATATTTTTTTTATGAAATAAATTACGAGAAACAGAATAACTGCCCTTGACGTTTCTGGCTAACAATGTGTCAATGTTCAATGCATCTTAGACAACTATATTATTACATACCTATTTGGTGAAAGTTCATCAAAACTAATCCAAGTTGAAAAAAATGTTTATCAACTATACATCAGCTCAAACCTGACGGAAAATAAACTAATATACTTCGTTGAACATCTAGAGATAATATTTCTGTCGTTATATACGAGAATAAACTACACTGAATTATAATATATATTTTATTCTGTCTAAGTACAGTTGATGAATAACGATGAGATTGGAACCTTTGGTGTGAAAGTTGAATAACTTTTTTCGAGATCAATTGCCCTAACACCAAACTGATATTTTTGCACTTGACGCGCGTTTCGCCAACAAAGTTATCATCCTCAGGAGAAGAAAATATTGGACTTCAGGTATACAACCTCAGGTAACAAATTTTAGTTTATAAGGACTAATCAGACTAGACTAGGTATCAATTTTCTTCTCCTGAGGATGCTAACTTTGTTGGCGAAACGCACGTCGAGTGCAAAAATATCAGTTTGGTGTTAGGGCAATTGATCTCGAAAAAAGTTATTCAACAGTTGATGAAGAGAATAATACGAATAACTTCAGTATTTTCTTGACAGAAACAAGTCATTTCGTAATAAACAAAGTCAACAGTCTCAAAACAAGGCAATTTAAATTGAATTGTCACGTCTGTAATATTATCCTACTATCTTGAAAAATTTTGTGACATTTTTGTACTGATTTCAGCAGGCGTGCTTGTATTATCTTTGAAAATGTGTTCTTGCTCACAAGTATTTCAAGAAAGTTATCCGTTTCCTTCGGTTCGGGATAAATTTCGACATATTCATTACCCCCAAAACAATATCAAGTGAAAATACATCTTTTCCATCAGAACCAAATCACCAAGTCGTTTAACTTCATAATCACATCATATTTTGTCGATTGAAATTCAACTATAATATTTCAGATTCAATGTCAGTGTCAGATTCTGCAAAGGACTCATTGAATACCATGAAACCATGCATAATTTATGAGAATATCTGTTTTGAATACGGATATTCAATGCACAAATAATATTGAAGTAACACGGAAACGGTATTCAAATAATGCTTTCGGTGAACTGAAGTCATTTTTATTTTTGTCACCCACATATTCGCATACTTGACCTTCAAAGTGTCTCCAAAAATTTCCGAGGTGAACGACAGAACGGTAACATAATCCATCATCACACTTGTTGATGTGTTCTATAGAAAACTTTGTCGCAAAAATACAATTGTTATTGTTGGTATATGTTGTCAAACAAAAAAAGTGTTCTGAATATTGAGTATGATACTGCTACTACCGGCTGAATTCAGAAAACTCGGTGAAAAAGCTCTTTCCCTAAGCATTTCGTGAAAGCATTTTCATGTCTTATTGATGATTCTACTCACATCTTTCGTTTCTTACGGCATGGCCTGGTGGGTACATAAAAAGCCATTATGTTTTTCCGACTACATTGCGATGGTGATTCACGACAAACGGTTTATTTTCGACTCACGGGACCAGTCCATCCCTGACCTTACTTTATTTACGTAGCAGTTTTCTATTAAAAACTTCTAGCTAGGAACGACACCCTTCGGTTAACTGCGAAACACGATTGAAGCGGCTAAATGAGAAAGATTACGTCAGTCATTGGTTTATCTATTGTTCAATAGATGGAGAAGGAGGAAGTCGAATACAGAATCATTCAGTGAGAGAAACGAATCAGTATTTGCAATGAATGATTTGAATATAGAATGAATAATAATACTTGGAGTACTAATTATTGTAAATGGCATGAATACGTTGTTTTGCTGTGAGTGCCATCTATGAAAGTTACTACAAATTACACTATGTTCCTCAATGAGTAGACACGTCGAAAGGATAACCAAGTTGCTTGGTTTTCTCTGGTACGACGCCAACAGTACGAAACGTCATCAGTTGTGCTCTCGTATAAAAAGCCAACACTCGTTGATGAATTTCCTTGTTTGAATTTATGTACATACTAGCGATTGGAACTCGTTGGAACACATTGGTAGCAGATATTTTTGTTGTCATAGTGTCGTATCAACTTGTGACTAATAATAAGGACCTTTGATGACATTCACTCAAATAAAAATATGTTCACAACTAACAATTTTGATGTTCAAATGAGTAAGAACATATCTATCTGGAGACAGCACAAAACAATATGAAGTGATTTACTATGTGAAAACAACGCAATTGCAACCTCTTTTCATCAAACGTAGTGAATCAGTTAGTTTTACTTTTGCGATAACTCCTAATATATTAATTTCAATGGTATAGTGCAAAAGGTGATTATTATGTGCATGATATGAAGTAACCAAGGTTGTCTGATTAACAATTATTTGTGAAAGACATGTTAACAGAAACAAATATAATGGGGAAAATGGATATTAACACTTTCATGATTTCATGGCATTCCCAAACACTGTAAGTATATAGAGTCAAATATCGTAGATTGTCTCTCTACAAATTATCCAAAGTTGTATTTCCCATAGAGGTATTAAAATTAGTATCGACATGTAGATGTTACATCAAACTGAAAAGTTGTTGAACTCAACGTGAAAATATAAATAGAAATATATGAAAGATGCCGCTGATAACTTAATTATCCTTTCGATGTGTATAATCATATGAAAGTGCCTCAGGTATGAAAGTAAAACAAATATCCATGTTATTCATTCCTTGAAGGCGAATTTCTCACTAGATACACAATAAAGGAATTTGTAAGAAAAGTAAATTTGTAAATTTTAAATAAAAAAAAAATTTTTCACAAAACTACTCAACTGCACAGTTAACTAGACCCATTTGGTCATATTTATGAGTTTCCCCGCCAGATGGCAGAAATTTCAATTTCGTTTTCATAAATAATAAATATAGTTTAGAAAACTAAAAAACACGCTTTTAAAGAACATCGAACTAATTTGTTAAAAATATTTTTTCAAATAAGCTTAAAACAATAACGAACAAAAAATACTATTATTGTGAAATTGTTTTGAGCTTATTTAAAAAAAATATTTTAACTTTTCAGTTCGATGTTCTTCAAAAGCGTGTTTTTCAATTCTTCAAACCATATTTATATTCCATTTTTTATCTAAAATTTGGGATCAATCAAGCCCGACGCAGCAGGCGAGTGATGCAGGGTTTCAAATAAGGCAGCAGACGCGCGTATTAATAAAAAAAATCCTTTTTTCAAATGAAGAGGTTACGTACAGTGCCATCTGCCCGCGAATAGATCAAACAATAATGTCGATATATCAAGAAGGTTACGTACAGCGCCATCTGTCCGTGAATAGATCAAGCAATAATGTCGTCATATGAAGGAGGTTACATACAGCGCCATCTGGCCGCAAATAGAATAAGCAATAATATCGATAATTTTGTCAAATACAGTTCCCGAGCTTGAGAGTTACAAGCAAACAAACAAGCATACATACATACAAAAAAGAAGGGAAGCCGCTGTTATTAATGGAGTATAACACTGATTTATCATATGATTGAACCCAAAATTGTAAAATTCATTAGTATCAGCTCAATTACGAGTTTTTGGAGTACTCAGATATCAATTGAACTAGAAAAATGATTCATTGTTCATATTCTTGATAGTGATTGTGTCGGATGAACTTCTTCCGTTCTTATCTGAAAGAAACTCTTGTACATGATCTACAAATATTTGTAAAGAGTTTTTATTGAAGTTACCAAAATGATTACTCTATTATTTTCTTCAGAAAAGAGAGCCAAAAAAATATTTTCCAAAAACTATTCTCTTCTAAAAATATCCTTTCTTCCATTTTGAAGAATTTATATTTCATTCATCTCATGACATATGTTTAATATATTTCTTGAAGTATAACTCAGCAGTTTTTGAAAAATTTCATATTATGTATAAATAGGTACGAAATTGAATAGGTAACTAACTACCCATTCTCTGTAAATTGTTATAATATCATATATATTAGATTCCGAAAAATGATTCGATACCAAATGTTTCCTTCTGAAATTATAGCATCCGAAAAAAAAATTGTTAGACTCGTATATTTTTATTTCCAGGGGTAAATATTTTACGCCTTTATCAAACCCCAAATCTTAAATGGGATCAGGAGGCAAATTCTTTTGGAAGGACATCGATTTCACTTTTTATCTTTTTTACTTTCCGAAACAACAGTTAATGAAAATTCTGGGAATGGATGAAACTAGTGTCACTTTTGATACTAATTCTTCAATGTGTAGCTATTCTGATTTTGATTCGAGAGATACCTCACTTGCTTATTTACAATTTAGTAATATCTACTCTGGAATTTGATGCTGGTTAATAAGAACTGAAATCAGTTTTTATCGATGTTTCTTTAAAAGTATTTAGAATTCAATTAATCTATACATTCAGTATCTCATAGATTTTGACTGTGACTATTTGGAATTATTATTTTGCTTAGTTGATTCATTGAACTGCGAAAAGAGTATCGATAATAATTGACCTTCACTAAAAAATGGTAGGTGCGCTAATATTACAGCACATTTTTTTATTACCAAAATCCGGAGAAGCATCAACCGAGATTAGGTTATTGAACTTGGTGGCAAAGGATCGGTGGCAAATCAAAGAAAAAGGAAAGAAAATTCGCAGCAATACCGAGTCGATTCCAAAAATGCATTCCAATTTTTTTTTGATGATTGGGTTTTTCTTTAGCATAAGTCTTTCATTTCGGAAACTGTCTACTTTGAATTTTGCATTTCGTCGACCAATTACCTGAACTTTGTCGACATAGTAGTATGTTGATATCTAAAAGATGTTTCAACTTATTGGGTGGGTAAACTCCCAACTATAACTTGTAGAATAATTTTACTATCTGATCTCAAAAATATCGTTCTCTCCTATTGAAACTCTTCATTATATTGGTTGTATACTCAAATTATTCATAATCATACCATAATAACAATACATAATGCATATCATATACATTTTTATTTATATATTTACATATAAAATCAATTCTACATGGAAAGTGGAATACTATACAGGTTCGGGGCACTTTACAGTGTAAATACGTATATACATAATAATACAATAGGTATCTAGTACAAAACATAGAGCTTCCTTAAAAATAATACAGTTTTCATGCAAATGCATACAATTTGTTCGAATAAATAAACTTAAATACATAATTAAGGAACAATAAAGTAGGCACTGACATATGTCGGTTGATAAATACATTCTGGAAACATTCTTTTATCAAATTCCACCAACAATTATTCATATTCATAACTAAAAGACTAGAAAGCGCAGTCGTACAATAAATAAATTTAAATAACATTAATTTTTATTTACATAATTTCTATAAGTTCGATAAATAACCAATTTCTCATAAAAGAACTTTCCAGAAGAATATAAATGGTGGTCTACATAATCGTCATCAAAGGTATTCATGTCCAACATTAGGATGATTGTCTCAAATGTAGCAGTAACAACACTTGGGGTTCGAAGAAGGTGCTGATATTTTCAAAATATTTATTTTCAAAATAAATAAAAGTACTGAAAATAAAGAAAAAGAAGTGTAATGGTTAGAAATTTTCATGTCTGATCTTTGTTTTGAGCTCATCTATCAAAGTGTGGCACGGCTTTAAAAAATATATAGAATATAAATATTATGATCAAAACGTAATTAAGACTGAAAGTTCAATAAAAATTGTTTTTCAAATATTTGAAAAAACATTGAAACTTGTTCATTTCTTCATATAATGTATGTCTGTGAAATAAACACACAAAATATGTTTTGTAATATATTTATAACATGGCATTTGAGGATGGATATTTGATTTTTATCGATATATTTAGCTCAGAAAGTCTATTCTCTCATACAAATCAGTGAAATAGAAAAACAGTTTTATGTTTATTCAATAACATCATATATGATTATATATGTCAATTCGAGCCTCCATTAGGAATTTGTTATGAAGGAGTGAAGTTATGAAAAAAATGTTTGTATCAATGTTCCATATTGTAAACAATAGTATTTTTTAAACGATTTTTTGATTTCTGATCCTCCCAGTATATAAAGAAGTATCGTGATAAAATTTTCATTCGATAAGGAAAAAATATGATTTCGTTGAAAATGGGGACGGTTGATTAGGTAAACTACATGATGTTATTTTTGTATTACTTCTGAATCGTTCGATATAAAAATACTTTATTTATTGAATATACTTTTCTGATGAAATACAAATGTGAAAAACGAAATATCCCTTTCCTCATTTGCTTACATCTTTTTATGAATCTGGTAAAATTATTTGTGTTTTATTTTTTCAACTTCAATAAAATCATATCGACTTTTTATTTTCATATTTCTCCTCACACGTTTTTTTTTGAAAAATTTCTGGTATTCTGGTGTTTTCTTGGTATTCTACGAGAACAAAAGGTTGAAGGTATTCCATCAAAATATTATGTGAATAGATTTTCTATATTTGTTTTATAAATTACTAACTCTTCGAAAACATACATTATACTAGATATCACCCATGAGACTATTTGCTCTTTCTGGTTTCTTGGCTGTACTCTGCGGGTTTTCAGGCATGACGTTTCGTCTGTAACTGCGGCAAATAGTATCGGAGGCGATGCCGCAATGGTTGAAGTTATCCCACATCTGCATATGGGAGCAAGGTAGACCACTTGCTTTCGATAATATCTGCCGCAGTTGCAGGCGAAACTTCAGGCCTAAAATCTGCAGACCACGGCTAAGAGACCCAGAAACACCAAACGATTTGCAAGACACAAGTCGTGAGAAACTGTATACCATAATACCATTTGAAACGTTTCAAGCATTCATCAGTACTTCTATTTTCGTAACTGTTCTACACATTTTGAACTAAATTCTATTCAATGTTGGTACATTCTCTATGTGATCAATACCCTTGAATGTTCTACATTTCACCTTGCGGTATCTTTTAAAGACACATCTTACAGATCTCTATACTACAAAAATAAATAACCATCTGTACAAGTCACTGGCCAATCGATGTAAAAACAATAAAGGTCATTCGTGTAGGTGGGAGGGCACTAAGTAGTTTGCTGCACCGTACAGCATCTTGGCATACCAGTGGACCCCAAGAGTAGTCTGTCTGGAAGTCGCAACGATATACGGGGAGTCCGACCAAAGGACTGAAGGATGCGTGAAAACCTTCCACATCCTGTCCAGTCCATGTTTGAAGTTCCAAACGAAGCGTAGAGGCAGAAAAGACCAATGGGCCAGAGACTGGCTGTCCACTACGGCGTAGCAAGAAGCGACCACATCATCCACCACCAAAGTCCCCGCTTCAGTCAAGGGGGCGTAAGTCCCAGTCCTCAAGACTGCGCGAACTTTCACAACACTATCTTCTACAAGAGTTTTTGAATCATTCGATACACTAACTAACAATTTATCACCAATTTTGATTTTCTCAGCAAAAACTGTTCTGTATTTTTTTGAGGTGCCCGTGAGCACTAAATGGGTGGGAGTTACTACTAAAGTCCGACCCGAGGAGAGGGTGAAGGTCAAAAACTCCCGTTTTTGGGAGGGGTCGTAGTCCAGGAAAGCTATGACTTCACTGAAAACTAGCTGGTTGGAGGAGGTGTCTTGAGCCAGAATTTTTTCTCCTATCTGGAGGTCCGAAAGCTTTCTTCTTTCTCCGGAAGAGGTGAGGACTTTACTGTCACCAGGGAAGCATCCTCCGTATTTGGAACCTTGAGAGGATTCTGCAAAAAACAAGAAAATGTTTAGTAGAGTCTCCGAAAAATGTGAGGAAATATTTTGTGATACTTTGAGTGACATCAAAAAAACCTTTTCGTTTGCTACCGTTTAAGTGGTCTTTGAAACGCGTTCTAATAGCTTGCTTAGTTTGCCCAACATATTTATTCCAAACATCACCGTTCACTTCTTAAATTTCAGACTTTCAGTGTTTGAATCATCTCATCTTTCGAATTGCGTAACGCCTGTTGAAGTGCACAAAGAGTTTTGGAAGCGGTGGGTGGTTTTTATGTTCAGTTTTTCGAATAATGAATCCATCATAGTGAATCTTGGTTCGAACGAAATAACTATTTACTTTGAATCGCCGTATTTTTTGCATTATATTTATCAATTTTGACATAAACAAGAGTAAGATAGATGTCGTATCAACTTCTAGTAGTAGTATTGAATTATTGAATTGACATTCTCAATTTTGAGAAATACCTCTAAAGGCTTATAATGTGATGTGTATAAGAAATCCAGAACTTTCAGATATTTCCTCACATATTTAACATTCATTGAGAAAGTCCCTGATTTAACTATTGTGGTCATAGGACTACTCTTCCATTAAGCAGAAAAATGAAGTTTAAATGAAAATAGAATATTCAGGCATATGAATATGAATATATCAAAAGGAAATGCACAATTTATAGGGTTTCAACATGCTATTGAGAAAGCTGTAAAATTTCGCTTCCTTCTGAAGATATGCCAAGAAACCATATTTTTTCGATTCTATTTGGAAAATGTGACAAAATAAATTTCACTATCACGTTGATACTTTTTTTCTCCACAAGACAGCGTTGAGAAATTTTCAGTGTAATGTATCGTTTCAGATAAATCATCATCAACTTTCTCAATAAGACCCGTGAAAAATTAGATCCTGCATTGAAAAACTTTAGTTTTTTATTGAGAGTACAAAAGAAAAATGTTATGATGGAGTTTTAAACGTTTTGGTGTAGAAGGCACTAAAATGATGAAACCGCACACCAGTAAGCTGTTATCTGAATGTTTACTAATTTTATTCTTTTATTAATATGGAACATCTATATTTCGAAAAGAATAAATCCAAATCGTGCAATTGGTTTCAAAAACTCCAGCTGTATAGGAGTTACGACACAATAAACAATTGAATTTTTTGTCAGTTAAGAATTTCACATGTATATAGGTAATGTCTGTTGAAATAAAGAAACATCTAGAAATCTCATTTATACACAAGCTTTCCGATTTTTTTCCCAACATCAACCCGTTGTTTCAACACCTCGATACGTGTTTCGATCACCTAGTGATCATCTTCAAGAGGAAGATCTTCCACAACAAAGGTTCCAAACAGTGCATCATAAACTTTCTGATGAGCATTTTATACCGATCATTGTTTTCATCGGCTAAATTGTTAGCTAAGACCGTTGTAAAATTCTGAAAAGGTATGGGAGCTGCATATCCACTTCTGTAGCATGAGGTTATTTGGAAATTTTATCACTAAATATTAGGAAAATGAAATTGGTGTGGCAGTTGCTTCAAGTTTAGATCGAGTGAACAGAAAACATTAAATACTTTTTTAGTTTTGATTTCTGATGTACGTTTGAGCAGTTGAAATGTCCATGGATCACATTTCATTCAAAATATAACCCAAAAAATTCCATTAACAAAACTTATACAATGTTTTTTATCTACATTTTTGAGAATTGTCAGTTTTCACAATCTGCAAAATATTCAGTTCGGCGATATTTCACAAAACTCTCAGTTATTCATTATTATTCAAAACCCCAGCGACGCAAATACCCTTCCAGAAGTGGGATTCCAATAAATCACGCGAGTCTCTAAATTCATATTCACTCTTTATGTTCCGAAAAAAGCGAGTCATGAGTCCTCGTAATATTTTCTCTTTCATATTAGGTCAAGACATCTCACGAAAAGGCTGTAAACATTCTTTATGAGACAACATTTTTTCTTCCATTCTCCGGGAAAACCACAAACAACTCTCGGAAAATAAATAACATTCGTTCTGTTCTCTGATGCCCATGAATCATTACAGGTTGGATGTGCGGTATGCCACACAGTGTTGCCAGATAAAAATGAATTTCTTTAGATTTGAAGAATTCGACTTATTACTAAAAAACTTACAGTTCATGCTAGCTATCAGCTATACCCTTAGATCAGAGGTAGCGGAAGGGCCGACTAGGAAGTGGTCGCATGTTGGCGTTCACAGTTCGGCTCTTCTCGGCAATGTTCGGTTCTCTTTCGCCGGCTAAGATTACCGCGTCGTAAATTATGCCTTCAGAAAGCATGCTACTGAGAAAACGGCCAAGGCGAAGCTCTCTGGCCTACAGAGACAGGCTTGTCTGGCTATCAGTGGTGCCATCAGTACCACCCACCGTCAGCGGCCATGGAGATTCTTCTAGATCTACCTCCTCTCCACATTTTTTTTTGGAGAGAGAGGCTAGATGGACCGCATACAGACTTGTGCACATTGCCAATTGCACATATAAATTTAATGCAGAGTGCAACAGACTGTTGGTTGACACTGGAAGTCAGCATTCTGGAAATGACCTCTGACTTTATGCCTCCAACTGCCTTATGAAGTACTGTTTCCGAGTAGAGAGGACTCCAAGAGAAGGAAATATTAAGAGCAGATGGATCACAGATGGATCAAAAACACCTTCCGATTCTGGTGCAGGTGCTTTTAGTTGCAGACCCAGGGCAGAGATATCTATCTGCCTAGGAACCTATGCGACTATATTTCAAGCGAAAAATTGACGCTATTGGATTGTGTGCGGAGAGATTCGAAGAATCCAACCTCATACACAAGTCAATAAAAATATTCTCGGACAGTCATGCGGCGTTAGAAGCTCTTGGCTCCTACCGAGCAACGTCTAAATTGGTAGCAAATTGCCAAAAACAACTCTCCTCGATAGGAAGACTTAAAAGATTTTCTCTGGTTTGGATTCCTGGCCATACTGGCCTGGAAGGCATTTAGGGTGCTTCAAAGGAGGGTGCTGCAAGCAGCTTCATCGAACCAGAACCTGTCATTGGCATCGCTTTAGGGTTTACTCAACAAACATTGAACACCTGGATGGCAAGAAGATTTATGGACTTCTATCTTCCAGGATTGGCTCACTCCAAGGCGTTTATTCACCCTCCGAAGCTTGATGCTAAACAGTTATTGTACTACAGTAGAGATGAACTATGATGTCTGCCAGGCCTTCTTACAGGTCACTGTCATTTGAATCATCACATACAGAGACTCGTACTGTCGGAAGAAAGTGTGTATCGTTTGTAATATGATGAAGCAGCGGAGCATATACTTTGTGCCTGCCCCGCTGGGGACCAAATCAGGTTTTTAGAGTTCGGCAGAGCCGTACTCTTACCATCTGACCTGAAAGATCACTCACCAACAAACTAATCGGCATTGTTAACAAGCTGGGATTATTTGGTCGAGTCTGAATTGGTGTGAGCCACAATAAACCCTTGCAAGTGACAGCAAAAAATCAGCGGTGTTACCTTGAACTTTCTGACTAGTCACATGTTCTCGATACCATTGACTACGACATAACGCATTCACAAACTCTCAGTGAAAGCAAGTTATCCTGTGTTTGATAAACGAACAGACCTGCATACTACCAGTCATATGACTTATTTCGTATTTAATAATAACAATAATAATAATTGGTTGATAATGCTGGCGCGCCCTCCCGAATGTATCGGGGCTTCGAAGGATAGAGCCTGACTAGCGCACACTTCGGTGGAATAAAAAAAAAGAAAATAATAATAATAATAAATGTCCTTTATTTTACTTGGCGGAGTTTAGCATACATCGCTATTCTTCCACTATTTTTTCTTGATTAACCAGTTACACTTTACCCGCTTTATGCCTGCTTAAAACTGAGTATGGATGCAAACCTATGTCTCAGTTTTTTGTAAATGAAAACGTGCAAAACAGTGCATCCCGTTCATCACCAAATATGTCGGCATATGATTATTAAAGCAGAATATGAGAGTACCGCTCTCTGGCCTACACGCTCAAACATCATTACACGTAACCTTTTTTCATTAAAACACAATCGTATTGGTGCATTTGTGTGGATGTGAAGCTAAACAAAAAATACATATTTTTTATGAAATTATCTAGAGAATTCAAAAAATATCATCTGGCAACACCGCACAGAATGCTAGTTTAAGGTGGAAGAGCCGGGTTTGGTGCATGGTGCTGCCCTCTTGACGGTTGGTAACGATGGCTCGTTCGAGAAACACGGCCAACTTGTCTCGTGTAAGTGTAAGGTCAGATCGTCAGATGTTTTTGAGAGTTGCTCCCGGCTCCAAGCTTTCACGTGATATCGCTTTACCTTCGGCATTCATCATTTACGGGGTGTAGTGTTTTATGCTTACAGTGCACAAAAATAATTCAAACTCATCAATATGATTTTCACTACATATTAATAGTGAAAATCATACAACAAATTGTATTAATAAGTTTTAATATGGATTTTCATTAAGTCATAGTAGACAATATCGTTAATTCACTGATATCATCAGAGCAGAAAGAAAATTTAATCTGAGAGAATGAGTCATAATGAACGTACTGATTTTTTTCAAAATCCTATAAAATCTAAGTTCGCTGATAACTAGATGAATCATAAAGATCTCTTGCTTTTTTTTTGAAGATATAAGAGAGAATCATGAACTGTCATACTTTACTAGATTTGAAATTTCCAATTTATTTTTTCGTGAGTGATCAGCTCTGATATCTAGAAGGCTAAAAATCAATTCCAATAAGTTTATGGGTACTTACACAAAACTTGTTGACATTATTTGAAAATCTACGTATCTGTTTCTTCTAAAATGTTACTCCCTTTTGGATTTTATCAAAAAAGAAATGAAAATATCTTCAAATTGAAAATGAGATTTGTTATTTGGTCAAAAGCTTAAGACTTTCCACTTCTCTATTATTATTAATATCCATGTCACTGAACAAAATTCGTGGGAAACTTACAAAGTGAGGAAGGAAGAGAATAACTACAAATAAATCATGTACAGGAATATAAATCGGAAAATAAAACCCCCTTGAAACAAAGAACGCTACACAACGTAACATATGAAAGAATGCTGATATAATATGATGTAGTTATTTTTTTCTTCCTTCCTTTGGAAGTTTTCAAATTCATTGTAGAAGAAGTAGAAATACAAAGAGTTTTTTCCTAAACTGTTTCTCTTAGTTTCAACGATATCATCAACTATGTTTCAATATTAATTATATAGATACTAATTTTTCAGTTATCAAGTTCAAATAATCATCTCCTGTATCTGTTTTATGTTTTTGTTCTTTCCGTTTCAGAAATTAGAAAGAATCTCATTCAAAAATAAGAAAGCTCAAAGACATAATTTCACATATGTTGCTGAAAAATATATATATATGTTTTCATTTTTAAGCTTAGGGTTGCGCAACTATTTACTTTTCATTATAATAATAGATTACAAATAGTATCTGTTTTGTAAAAGACAAAGATATTAATTTTGAATTTCATAGATTTTTCTGTACATTTTTGAGTTATTTTCATGTTTCTACTTCGGAAATTTATTTTTATAAAAGTATCATCCCTCAGACTTCGAAAATAAACGGAATGCTTCTTTTCAGAATAGTATTTCAATTAGATTTCATAAACAAAATATAATAACATTTATACGCTAGTGCAACTATGAGTTCTTGGGAGTGACTTGGCCCATATACTATTTTGTCATATATAATGTTGATGTGTTTCATTTGAATTGATTTCACTTACTTTTCAGATATTCTTCACTTCAATATACAATTAATTTAAAATACATTCGGGAATAATTATTTTCATCGTGAAAAATGTTGATCAACACTATTTCCCAAAAACTAACATCGCTATATTTGACATGAAGAACTTTCGCTTTTACAATGAAATCAATTATTTTCTGAAGATATAAATGAGTTTATTTACTTTTTTTCGTATTTTGGTGACCAAGGATATACATAGCGTGTCTATACACAATAAAATGTGAGCTATACAATAGCTCCTTCAGTCATGTATAGGCACGCTATACAAGAGCTTCTTAAGGAGAGTCTTCACACGCCTGAAGAAGCGTTTGTCCAGCGTGTCTAGACACGCCTGAAGGAGCTATTGTGAAGCGAAACATGTGTTCCATTTTTGTGAAACTTTTTAGTGAAAATCTCACAATTAAGTGTAAGCTATATAATAGCTTCTTCAGTTGTATATAGGCATACTATACAACAATAGCTTCAGACGTGTATAGACACGCGTGAAGAAGTTTTGTATAGCGAAACACGTGTTGCATTTTTGTAAAACTTTTAGTGAAAATCTCACAATAAATTGTGAGCTATACAATAGCTCCTTCAGTCGTGTATAGGCACGCTATACAATAGCTTCTTAAGGAGTGTCTTCACACGCCTGAAGAAGCTATTGGAGTGTCTTCACACGCCTGAAGAAGCTATTGTCTATGGATTATGGAATGTTATGTCAAATCGAAACAAATCAGTTTATCATCAATACCAACCTCTCAGAAACATTACTTTAAAAAAAAACGCCGACGAGTAGGTATATATCACGCAAAAACGATTTTTCCTGGGATGTTAACACCCTGTACGAAATGAGGTCAAGACCAAGTCTGTAAGTACATGATTCGTAGTGATTTATGATTCAAAATGGTTGATTGTTCCGAGAGCCATCATAAAAGAGAAAACTAAATGACGCGGGAACAATAAGAGATGAAAGCCTTTGGTGAGCGATTGAATTGGTTCTTATTGATTTTTTTCGCAGTTTTATGTAGTGTGTTTTATGACTTCCACGCTTTCTCCGAACTGAAGATTCATTAACTGAAACTGATCGTGAAAAAGAAAAATATAAGCATCTGTTGGAAATTAATTCTTTTGTTTCCGTTCCTCACTATTCAGAGCTTTCATGTTCTGACTTTTGATTTGATTCTTAATAACTATTAAATTATAGTCAGACAAAATTTTATATTGGTGTCTATGCCAAACTTTAAAACATTTATCTCACATTCATAAGTAGGTAAAAAATATTTATTTTCATAGTTCTTTCAACCGATTATTAAAGAAAAATGTACATTTCATGGACTCAAAGAATGGAAAACCGTTAATAATATCAGTTCCACATCTTGTTATATATTTCTCTACATATTTCACAAAACGTATTTTAAAATTATATTGATAACCAGCTTGGCCTGTTTCTTCGCTCTTTATTCCTCTTCAAGAAATCATCAAAACTATTTTTTGCTCGTTTCAGGGCCTTCTTCTGATCTTGTTCTTGTTTTTCTTTATTTTACCTACATCAAATAAATCTGGGTTCTTGAAAATTTCTCCTTTTTGACAGTGTAATATAAGCAAACTTGATATCATCATCTTTGATCACATATACTTTTCCTGGATCTCGTTTTTGGCATGTGAATTCGTGTCCTTACATGTATGCATTTAATGTTGTATATTTTTTCAAGATAATTTTCAATATCATACTTGTTCATTTCTATTGAACAAGAACATTGCACTATATCACTTGGCATCTCCACAGTTGGCCTAACAAATTTCATCCAGGAATTAGCTAGCATATAGCATATATAGCATATAAATATATATGAAAATAAAACTACATTAATTCACAGCAGATGCTCGAGCTGTTTTCGATACATGAGTATAAGTTAGTCTTCAAACGTTTTTTCAAACATTTTTGAAGTTTTTGGATGTCATTCAGAAACTTTCGGTAGTTATAGTAGCACACCTCTATTAACATACGCTTCTCTTTGTTGTGGAAAACTTTACCTGTTTGATTTCATTAGATAATTTATCGAAGCAACTGATGGAATTATACTGGGGAGGATCTTGACGAAGAATTCGTAACAGATTTTCATTTCGAGTAATATGGTCATGCTCAGAATCATTATTGAGAAATACCATATCACACCCGGCAAACTCCTCCATATGAAAAGCTGTTGAAATTTGTTTGTTTTTGAATATTTTGATTGACCACTTTCCCCATAAACCATCTTGGATAAAAGGCTAATTATTATCTTTGTGGTATAAAAACTTTCGAAAATTCTCTCGCTCTGTCCCAGCTCATGATATTACGATTGAGATGTAAACAGGACTGGCAAAATAAATGTGTAATAGACCAGATTCATCTCAACTTAATTGCAACTGTTTTATAACATAGGTAGGTACTGCCTATGCAATCAATTTGCAATAATTTATCTCCACGTCTCCATAAATAGAAAAACAATTATTTTGCCATGTCAGAAACTGTTTTTAAAAGTATGTGTAAAGAGCATCTGTTGAACATTCAGAATAACTAGGTTTGCAGCGAGAATCCTGAAAAAGGTTTGAACTATTCACATATCTCTATATCTATATATTAACTTCTCTTTTTTTTTCCTTAATTCTTTCCTTCTCTTCGAACCAAAATATAATACAATATTCTATTTCATAGATATATTTTCGGTATTGGTGAATGCAAATTCGCGATCTCAACCAAAAGCCATTTGCACATCAAATACAAAGTTAATTTCTCTCTCTCTCACTCTCTCTCTCTCTCTCTCTCTTTCTCTTGTAAAAATGTTTTCTTGTTATTTTTAATGTTCAATAAATTTATTATAATTATTACTATTATTATACCATAGAATATATGTGTAGATCATATTACCTAAATTGTGAAGAAAAACTATTCACCTTCTGTACATTGAGTTTCACAAATATCATTTTCTCTTTCTTTGAATCTTCACATATACCATTCTTCTACGCATCTTCATTATTTAGTGAGTGGGAAAAAAACCTTCAATAGTGGCCATGCAACTTTGGATGGTTGAAGATTTGACGAAGCAAATAATTAAAAATTAAAACTGTTATTGATGAAAAATGTATTTCCTATTCACAGAGAACGAATTCCTTGAATTTCCAAATTGTGTATTTTCCAAAATGAATAGGCATACTTGGAGACTGGCTGTAAATCAAATTATCCAAAAGAACAATTTGTTCAGGGCAATCTCAAATTACATACACTGTAGGTTAATTGACTGACACCTATCAGGAAACAACTACTCCCCTGGTTAATACTACGAAGGGCTTTGGATTATATCCGACAGGTGTCAGTGCAGGATTCTTCGCGTATGCTGTTAGCGATACAATTGCCGGAATCGATATTCAATTATTGGAACACACTTTCGGCTGTTTGGCCATTCGTTAGTGCAAGGTAGTGTCTATAATCAACATGAAGTCGATGATTTCCGATAATTGAAAATCGAATTCCTTCCTTCAGAGTATCATTCCTTGAACTAGGAAGAAGCTAACAACAAACAACATGTTTGTCAATGCCCCATCTGCCCGTGAACGAGGTAACCAACCACGTATCCGAAATTTGCCCAATTCCTTGTATAAGGAAGAATACTTTACAAAATGTATTTTATTCAAATCGAAATGATATTGTTGAATTGACATTTTACATTATTCTGCTATAACATTTTGTATCTAATTGTACCTTTAGGTGTGAGTTTATTATGTGATCAGAATTAATTCAATGACAAATTTATATTCGCTTATTGTAAACGATGTTGAAGTTTTCCGATTTTTATTCATAATGCTGGTATTATTTTTACTACTTTCAACTATTTTCCTACTTTCCCATACCTGTCTTATACCATTTCTAAGATATTAACATTCATAGGTAGTCAAGATTGACATACATGTTACCATTATTTTCCTCTTCTCCCAATAATCTCAAAGAAATTTCAGCTCTCCACGACCTGAATGCTAAATTTTTCAAAAAAATACTAGTTATATTAAGATTTGTTGCTATCACAAAATATAACTTAACAACAAGTTTTTTTTGCTATTCTATTGCTATTGGATTCTTTTTAATCTACAGATATAATTCTGTACCTGAAGAGCTAGTTATTGGGCTAGTAAATGATGTGTTTTTTCTTTAAGACAATAGTATCTATAAAAAAACATAACATGCAGAATGATACCTTGTGGAACTCCAAGAATACGACTTGTGCATTTCATCATTATTACATTTCCTGAGTGGGACATTAATTACGAAAAAAGTGTATTCAAAGAATTCAAAAAACCAGGTACCCACCTCGAATTCGGTGCATTGTTCAAAGTCCAGAATGACATATGATACAAAATGGTTGTCGTGACGACGAACAGAAGACGTTTTTTCGAAAATAAACGGCCAACATCTAGGTATTAACATAGAAATTCGCTAATGTAAACTACCAGCGAACCAGTGAACCGGTTTCGGGCATAAACAAGGTTTATCTTCAGCGGAGATATTTAATTTCGGAACGGCACCCAATCCTTGCACCGCATTATCATCAAATGCCAACCAGCCGGTCATTTGTTATTTCTGGTGTGCATCCGACTCAGCGACAGACGGTCCACTTGAAAAGCGATACCTGGATGCATTTTAGATCTTATCTCCGGTGACATTTGCTGCTAGTTTAATAGCCTCAAATTAACTTCACTAGTTCAGTTTATCTAGTCCTTTGTATAAATAAACCACAGAATTACAAGGCCCGGTTCTGATGGCCTTTTATTTTATGTGCCTGGAATCCTCTACCTACAGAGTGGCCCCTATCAATTTTATCTGTGTTGACAAAATATGCTGTAATTAATTTTGTTGCGGGCTTTCGGGCGGAAGGTGTAATGCTAAAGGGTGAGCAGACCGTGTCTGGGATGGGAATTTTTATTGGATAACAATTTGTGACACTTTCTTAAGAGGTGTAATTAAACATCTTTGAGTTCTCCAGAAGTGGTTGTTTGGCGTAAAATTCATTTTATAAGACATTCATTCAGAACGGAGTTTGGGTTTGACAATTTTGAAGATGATTAGTATCTACGTATTCATTAAAATTTCGTGTAACAGTTCATTAATTCAAATAATGCTTCCGTTTTTTATTGTTTTAGGTATTCTGTGAAAAGTCAATACTTTTTTTCGAAAGCACAAATTTGAGATGCGGTAGTTTATATATATATTTTTTATTCTATACAATGTGGGTATTAGAGGTTAGACAAAACGGCCCAAGCGAAGCTTTCGGGCTTACAGAGACAGGCTTGTCTGGCCATCAGTGGTTCCATCAGTACCACACCGTCAGCGGTCACGGAGATTCTTCTAGATCTACCTCCTCTCCACATTTTTCTGGAGAGAGTGCCTAGATGGACTGCATATCCTAGACTTGTGCACATTGCCAACAATGATGAGTGCAACAGAATGTTGGTTGACACTGGAAGTACCAGCATTCTGGAAATGACCTCTGACTTTATGCCTTATAAAGCACTGTTCCCGAGTAGAGAGAACTGGATCCTCCGAGAGAAGGAAATATTAAGAGCAAATAGTCGTTATTGATTCACAGATGGATCAAAAATACCTTCCGATTCCGGTGTTTTCAGTCGCAGAACCAGGACATAGATATCAACCTGCCTAGGAACCTATGCGACTGTATTTTAAGCGGAAATTTACGCTATTGAATTGTGTGCGAAGAGATTGGAAGAATCCAACCTCATACACAAGTCAATAAAAATATTCTCAGACAGTCAAGCGGCATTGGAAGAAGCTCTTGGCTCCTACGGAGCAACGTTTAAATTGGTAGCAAATTGTCAAAAACGACTCTCCTCGATAGGAAGACTCAATAGATTTTCTTTGGTCTAGATTCTTGGCCATACTGGCCTGGAAGGCAATGAGACTGCTGATTCCCTTGCAAAGGAGGGTGCTGCAAGCAGCTTCATCGGACCAGAACCTGTCATTGGCATCGCTTCAGGCGTCGGATAACAGTGTGTGTCGCCTCTGTTGGAAAAATGATGAAACAGCAGAGCCGTACTCTTACCATCTGACCTGAAAGACCACTCGCCATACAAACCCAGTTTCGTTAAGAAGCTGGGTGTATTTGGTCGAGTGTGAATAGGTGTTAGCCACAATAAACCCTTGCGTGTTGCGGTGTCACTTTGAACCTAGAGCTGCTGTAAACTGTTTGTTTTGAAATTATCTGTATAATAGAGACAGAAAGCAGTTTGTATACCAATACAGTGGATATTTCAAAATTAATGGGTCGAAGAAAACTGTATTATATGTAGATCCACAAATATATATTCTCTAATTGCCACCTTTCCTCTTTTATACCTCTCCTATATAAATTCAACAGCTGACTTGAATTTCTTTCAAAACAACTTCTTTCGAAAATGTTTTTTTCTTCCAGGTTTTGTCTGAAAGTCACTTCTTTGCATGATCAACACATCTTTGTAAATAGTTTATTTTGAAATTATTTGCTTTCTATTTTTCTGCGAGAGATTTCAACAATGTTTTGTATAAAGATGGAGAAGTAGAAGGCCAAAACTTTTTTTTTGAAAATTAGTCTTTCCTAAAAACCTACCCCTTTCAAATTATTCACGAAATAATCCACAAGAGAGAGAATGCTTCCCGAACTTGATGAAATTTTATCATGGCTAAAGTGCCACACATTTTGACACATTATTATAGAATTACCTATAAAAAAATTGTTAATCATCTTCATCACAGAAAATGTTTGAAACAATCTATTACCTTGCCTAATGAAACTATCACATATTCATCATCTGTCAAAGCTTTACATACATGAAAATTTTATAAATATGAATGTCATACAAACTCAAAGTTGGCATATTCATTTATCTGGCAAAAAACGAATTGGAATATTTGGATTCAATTTGCGAAATCAATAGTTGGAATGTGTGTTAAAATAGTTTTTTTTCAACCAGCTGTCGTACCCCTACGAACGACAACCCTCAGAAGTCGAAACTTGTGCGAGCTACGGATTAACGAGGTCTCACCTTTTAACGTGTGATTCCTAACACGGGTTAGACGATATGAAGTGAAAATCGATCGTCGGGCCTTGCGGTTCGAACCACCGATTCACACAGCGATCGATTGAATGAGTAGAGAAAACCACCCACAGCTACCCACTAGGCTACCAGTCACCAACATAGTGATCAACATAACTAGTTAACAAGGCGTTCAAAAAATCTGAGAATTTTGAGTATTACATCAAATATTGGTAAACAATCGATTTATTGGAGTGGTTTTGAGTTATATGAGTAATTCAAAAAGCATACTTTCAAATGAAAATCTCACGTTGAAGTGTGTTTTTTAAAAGTTATAATGGATTTTCATCAAGTGTCGGTCAGTAATATAATTTCATATAATGAGTTGTCAACAAAATAATATTGAGAAAAAATTTAAAACATATATCTCCTGTTATAAACTATTATATTATCATCAATATTTCATACATATTTATACAAACAAATCAGTTGAAATTGTTTTATTCCATTCTATATATTTTTTCCTAGTAAAAACATTGTATGTTTCTTGGGAGAATAAATTGTTATCTCCATTAATATTGAGAAACAAACTCATTGAAACAGGCGTTCCACATTTTCGAATCTTTTGGTGTGTAATCACTCCACACGTCATAATCATAATTGAAATGATGGTCTCTTGCCAAAAGATGTTTTGCGAAAATTGAATTGGTCTCCTTATACACTTATACACTGCTTATACACTGTTTGGAACCTTTGGTGAAGTAATGAATATTACTGGAGTTTTTTCCCAACACCAAACCGTCATTTCAACACCTCGATCATCTTGAAGATGATCACTTGGTGATCGAAACATGTGTCGAGGTGTTAAAATAATGTTTTGGTGTTGGGAAAAAACTCCAGTAATGGTCTTTTTACTCCAAAAATTTAGTCTTATTCTTTTGAAAAATGTTTGGGACAAAATCATGAGTCAACTTATATATTCTTTTTTATCCGACAATGAGTTTTTGTTTTCATTGTATTTTTATGAATTCACTCAAATTATTCTTTCTTTAATCGATAGAAAACTCAATCTACGAATATAAAAAAATAAATGAGACTCTTCAAGGAAGTCTCATTGCTAAAACTCTAACGAATCGATCCATTTATGAAAAATTTTGCCACAGAATCGCGAAAATTTTTTCCTAAAAGAAATTTGTCAGGATGCCATTGATTGAATAACTTCAGATATCGATTTCCACATGCTTTTTTGAAAGCAAAGCAGCAAATATGTCGAAATTCATATTTCTTATAATGCATTTCCTTTTTCATTCATGCAAAATAGTCTACTCTGTACAGTGTACCTCTGTGCAGCAAGTACCTCATATTGTGCTGTACCTTCATCTTTTATCACATACATATCTGATGGGAACTGCAACAAATAAATGAAATAAAAAAACTCGAACTTTACCTAATTTGACTGAACAGTGTATATGCGCCCTGCTCTCGTAGTACACCCAGTCGAAGCCGGCCTCCACAGCCAGCCTGGCTAGCATCCCGTACCGTGACCGTTGCCGGTCCGACGTGGTTATATCCACGGCTCTTCCCTCATAGTGCAACGAATCAGGCGCGTGGTAACCCTCTTCATCCCAACCCTCGGTGACCAGGAGTTTCACGCCTGGCCACATATTCATCACAGATATTGCCAAGGTATCCAGCTTCTCCTTACACCTCTGAAAAAGAAAATCCATTTAACCTATTGTCTTTGATAATAATAGGTAGTAGTGATTGAAATATGACACTGGAAACTATGGTGAATTTAACACAAACGCTTCAGACACCAGAACTGGACACGCGTTTCATCAACCAAGTTGGCGTAACCAAGACATGAACAATATACTTATGATGCACTGTTTGGAACCTTTGGTGTAGTAATGAATATTACTGAAGTTTTTTCCCAACACCAAATCGCTATTTTTAACACCTCGACAAGTGTTTCGATCACCAAGTAATCATCTTCAAGGAGGAGATTAAACTGGAAACTATCGCGAAGCTAACGCTACAGGTATACCACCCTAAATTAATTTGGTAGATAAGGCAAAATTGTAAAATTAATTTAGGATGGTATACCTGTATGAGTGGTACACCTGTAGGGTTTACCTGCGTAGGGTATATCTATATAGCATAAATAGCGTTAGCTTCACGATAGTTTCTAGTTTAATCATCCCCTTGAAGATGATCACTTGTGATCGAAACACGTGTCGAGGTTTTAAAAATAGCGGTAACAGTAATATTCATGAACAATATAGGTTATATAAGAGTTAGTTTTACCTAGGACCTGAACTTTACAACAGATTGGCCACGAATATGAAGAGTTCTCCCCGCAACATCTTTCGAGTCTCAATTTAAACCTTTTGTTTTGGAAATATAACCGCTACATCAATCTTTGATCAACCTTTGACTCTGTGATATAATTGTTTGTAACATAATGGACGTGTATTTTTTTACAAATTATAACTGTCGTTTCTGTATGAGAATATCATTTACTATTCGTTACATCTCAACAAGGTATTCTTCAAATTTAGTTACGAATGTTTACTGAAAAATTGACATAGAAGTCATTTCATCAGGGAACTTCATTAAAAAAATTCTCAAAACATACTTTTTTAAAAAAAAATTGAGACTTGACTATATGATTACATAATTTTTTCATTATTTTTAATGACGTATTAGCCTAATGATTATTTGAAAGTTGTATACTCAAGTGCGAGTAAAAACTGGATTTTGCCAGGTTATTCCTCAAAAGTAAGTGAGTCAAAACAAAGAAGTTAGCAAAAACAGAATGTGTCCACAGAAAAACATTTTCATAATTTGAAATATAATATATGAAAAGACCCAGTATTTTTCAATCAAAGTATATTTAGTTCTCACGATTCTTGGATTTCAAAATATAGAATATTTATAATAAAAATCGCCAAAGTGGACAAGTCTTTGCTTGCACCTCCGAAAATATATAAATGATTGTTCGACACATCATTAGAGAGTCGAAGAATTCACAGCCACTCGATTCAGTGACCATTAGAATATTTTAGTACTGATAAAGATCTGAGGATTTCTTACAAGGTGATTCTATTGAAAATTAAGGTTAAGTCAACCTAACTTTTATCCTTTTTATGATAAAATACTATTTCATTTATGTTTTCATTTATTATTGTTATTATTATTACATCGCCTTAAATTGTTGTCATAGTATTAGATGACATAAAATGACACCTGAGAATTGTAACTTGTAACATTTTACTGTTTATGTAATTAGGCTGTGAAAAATGAAAAATATTCAATCATTTCAGTCGTTTTGCTCACTATTGAAAATAAAGAACTCAAAAAATGAATGATACAATCAAATCATAACAAATAACATCATTTCCCTCAATGTCTTTGTAGATAATGCATTTCCTTAAATATTATATTCCATATTGAGAGTGTCGTTACTGGTGTTTTGTATACAGAGGATAATCTTCCAAAGGAGTTAGCTACATTGAGCGAGCTGGCCACTATTACACTTCTTCATCCAATTCAATATCAGCGGTAACATCAACATATCAATATCAAAACTCTGGGTAATATACTCGCCACATTCTGTTTTTCAAGTAGTGGAGAATGAATTTCTTGAATATTGTAGAAGGTCAAATACTGATGAACAAATCGATCAGTGAGAAAATTACAATTTTTAATAAAAATACTCAAAATTAGTCCCTTTTGATCGTTTTACTAGTATATTATCCGTTGATTTGACCAATTATAGTTTGAAAACTCAATTCCAATTGTTGATATATTAGTAAATCAAACAAAATATGACCACGTCTTATTTTTCATCATCAACATTGAAGTGGTAACTCGATCTACTCATATTGTCTATTGCGAAACCATTTTTCATCATTGGCCCCAAACAAAATAGCTATTATAAAGTTGTCTTCAGTGTACAATGTTTTTTAACTCAGTAATATATTGTATGTCAAAAAATGACAATGTTATCCCTCAAATATTTCCTCATGTATAAATAACATTAACATATTAGAGATTCATTTGAACTCACATTGAATGATGAAAAAGTATACGACATTATCAGGTAGGTAATCAATGATCTCCCATTTTTATTAACACGCTTTCATTAGCTTCACCTGTATGTATGTATGTTTGTTTGTTTGTAACTCTCTATTCATTTCCGCTTAAATGCTCGGGATCTGTATTTGACAGAAATATCGTCATTATTGCTTAATCTACTCGTGGGCAGATGACGCTGTACGTTACCACTTTACATGAATTTCTTCATTAGAAAAAAGTATTTTTTGGTAAAACGCGTGCCTGCTGCCTTATTTGTAACTCTCCTTTGCGCGCCTGCTGCCTTGAGCTTGGTAGCTGATTTTCATGCTGCCTCTCCGGAATCGGAAAATATCAATGGTTATTTTTCTAAACAACATACGACTGATTGATTCCAAAGTTTAGATAAAATAATTACAGTTTGAAAAGACTAAAAAACACGCTTTTATGGTATACGAAACTACAAAATGAAAAATAAATATAGTTTAAAAAACTAAAAAACGCGCTTTTACAGGACATCGAACTAAAAAGTTAAACTTTTTTATTAGTCAGTGGGCTATGCTTGAAGACTGGCAGTGAACAAATCTAAAGTAAATGAACTTTAAACGTTCAAGCCAGTCGCGATATACATACACTGTAGGTTTAATGGACTGACGCCTATCAGAAAATAACTACTCCCCTGGCTAATACCACGAAGGGCGTTGGATTATATCCGACAGGCGTCAGTGCAGGAATCTTCACAGAAAATTTCCTGCATATGTAATTGGCCAATTGCATTAGCCAGGGGAGTAGTTGTTTTCTGATAGGCGTGAGTCCATTAAACCTACTGTGTAGGTATATCGAGAGTGGCTTGAACGTTTAAAGTTCATTTGCTTTAGATTTAAAAAGTTGAAGATATTTTTTTAAATAAGCTCAGAACAGTAACGAACGAAAAATACTAGTATTATTGTGAAAAAAGCGTGGGCGCTTTGTGCCATATTTTTTGTATATCAAGCGCCCGTCGCTTTTTTCACAATAACATTAGTATTTTTCTTTCGTTATTGTTTTAAGCTTATTTTTAAGTTTTTAGTTCGATATTTAGTAAGATATTTATCGTGGGAACTTGGAATTAACAAGGATTTGTCCTCACTATTGAGTAATTAACCGTTCTTCTACCTAATAGGGCCTCATATCATGAGTTCTCAAGAAACCATTGAAAAAGTGTATTTTCATTTGATTTTTTTAAGGAAATATTTTTTGTTGAAAATAAACAGAAAAGTAGAGTCGACCTCAAAAGAAAAGTGAACATCATCCTCACACTCCAAATTATTAATATAGTTGAATATTATGTGACTCAAAATACATCCCTCTGGCACATCAGATAACGAAGATTTTATATTTGTCTTTTGTATTCCTATATTCTCTTCTATATATTGTTGTGGAATTGGCCGCGGTGGTAGTGCGCCCAACTCACGATCGGAGGATCGTGGGTTCGATTTCCGCCTTGACCAGATACTTTTCTCGAGAGAATTTATCTGGTTGAAGCAAGGATGATTCTGCAACCGTGTTAGGAATCACACGTTAAAAGGTAAGACCTCGTTAGTCCTTAGCTCGTACAAGTTTCTCAACTTCTGAGAGTTGTCGTTCGTTTGGGGGCGACAGCTGATTAACCCTTTCGCTGCGTAAAGCGCACATGCGCGCCTTCCCGGTTCTTTGTGAAATGCGTATGGCGCTCTTGAGCGTCCTGTGTATATGGAGATTTTTCCAAGATTTAAAATGTGACGCAGTTTCAAGAGATTGAGCAAACTTTGTCCGCATTTTTTTAAAGCTAACTACTGTTTATAGATGGCGTCGCGTCTCAGTAATTCACATAGTTAATGTTAAGGTTAGGTTTGTAGTTTCGAGTATGTTCATTGTGATTATAAATTTAATTGTTTGTATTTGTATTATAATGGATGATATAAATAAAGCTGGGCCTTCAGGTGTAAACAGACGTAAGACTGTGCGAGTGAAAAATGAACAAAAACTGACTGTTGAGGAAATGATGCAGTTTTTATTTAATTCAGATTCAGATGATGAGTATGAGGACGAATGTGATGTAGATAACAGTAAGAAGATACATTTCATAATAAATATGTGGTTTGAAATTAATATTTTAAGTTCGAATTGAAAATGTTTCTGAAATGTCTTCTTATTATCTGCCGACACGCAAAACTTTACGTTGGTATAAAAAAATTGGCATGCATATGTTTCAGCTATATTTGCAGAATGCTCATAAATTGTATAATAAGCACCATGGAAAGAATAGGAAAATATAATTTTATAAGTATCTATTGTCACTACTTGAAAAGTTGTTACCAGAAAAATGTCAAGAAGCAGAAACTTTTTCAGGTGTAAACCACATATCTTCAAAAATTGAGTTACGTAATGAACATGGTAAAACTCTTAGAAAAAAATGTCGGATTTGCAATAAAAAGAAGAATCGTGAAGATACTATATATCATTGTGTAGAATGTCCCGATAAACCTGGCCTCTGCTTAGGTATTTGTTTCAAAGAATATCATGTTTCGATATAGAGAGACATCATTTCACCAAAGAAGTTAATAATTTGCATATTTTTATTTTACAGTTTTATATTCCTGTTTTTATGAATAAAATTTTAGTTTGTGTCAAAAAATTTGTATTTGATTCACAAGAATGTTTATCAAGCGCACTAATGCGTCCTCCGCATTTTTAAAAGGAATTCTTCGAAAACTGCGTACAGCGCACATGCGCGTCTTGAAAAAATTCAGGACAAATTTATTAGAGTCGGTTTTAATACATGTATAAAAAACAATGGTTAAACCAATATCGAGTTTAGTTTTAAAAAACTATTGCCGCATCGGTCAGCGGTATGCATTCATTTGACGCAGCGATAGGGTTTTAACGGAAAAACAGATTTTTTTAAACAGATATTGGTAAGACTCACGTCTCAATTCTTCTTTTGTCTCTGATTGTCCTTTTAGTATATTCGTAACCTGCATGTCCTGAGAATATGCAGTTAGTTTCAATTTTACTCCAAAATGTTCTGAAGTTTGAACACACAACTACAAAGGTTGAACCCTTCATTATTGAACCACTTGTGTACAAATAAAACTGAGGTAGATAGAGATATTATGAAAAACTTGAAAAATTGGATCAATCACACTATATCTGATAAACCAATTACTCCAATTTGAGCGTGGACATTTTCATAAGTACATTTACCACTGCTACCATCTCAACTAGTCTTTTCATCACTACAAATAGCAAAAAACTAATAAAAACCCGAAGAGTCATTATAAAACGTTTGAATATATAAATATTCAAAGACAAACAATTTATTACAGGAAAATGAAAGTGAATCCTTCAAGATGTTATCGGAGATATTCTTTACGAGAAATAAAAAAACTCTGCAAAATATCGGGAGCCAAACACCATTCGAATCCTACAATAAAGAAATGGTGTTCTATTGTAAATGCAAATGTAATAGTTGTATAGTTGCTCGAATGCCCGTCTTTGTTTATATTACGAAGTCATTCACTGAATGCTAAATGATAAATCAAATAATTCATGTTAATATATGCGCTGTATAAATTATCGACAATTTAGATGTAGAGTGTAAACACATGCATTTGACCATGAAGGAAAGCTTTTGCATCCAACTTTATCACCGCCATTGAACTTAACCGTTAGAATGTACAACTCGGTGAAATTAGTTAATTAAACAAAGGATCAGCGTGGGTAATTGTGTCTAGCACTTAATGAAGTTATTGAGATTTTTATACATGAGCTTATGCAGCGATTTTGTCTGATGATGACACAGTGAAAACAATGAACACCTGGTGGAGGAGAGAGTGTTAACAAAATTGGTTTTGATTTTACCATTTTGTCTGATTTCAAAATGTACTCGTAGTTTTAAATGTGAACTGTAACTGGTACATTTCAAAAAGGATTATTTCTTAGTTTCACTGCCAAAAATTCATTTGATTATTTGAGTTCCGCAGCCTCATTTTCAAATCGCGATATAGGAAGTTCCTTCTTTGAATCTATTATTTCAACCCAATCAGTTATTTCAAAATACTGATATCGTCACGAAAATTATGAATTTTCAGTTTGAATAGAAAGTAACTTTCTCGTATACATTATATAGAGCAGAGGACCCCTCACGGTACCCTGAGGCAACCCATAACTCCAATGTTTTGATGGTACTGAAAGACTAGAACTGATTTATTTCATTTCATCAGCATTTTATCAGTCGCACAATAGTAATACAAATCTAAACGATACAATCAAACGTTTATCATAGATGAGGTGTTTTGTGGTGACATAGGAGCAACTCCAGTATGGCAAAGGGACGTAACCTAATGATAAATCGACTTGATTGATCACCAAGTGAATCAAATGACTGACTGTTAGTTTTACCTGTTTCTCGACTTAGCCAAGAATGAAAAGTTAATGAATTCTATAATTATATCTTTTGATTAACTGATATATGAATAAGTGAACAAAAAGAAAGTAGAAAGAGACTATGCACCAGACGGGCGCCGAATTGAAGAAAAAACAATCTTGGAAGATTTATTATGCTCCTTGACTCGATTTTTAAAGTTTCTGGCCAAGAAATGGCTGTATTATAGTTATATGGTGTACTAGATATTGTAGAGAAAAGAACAGGTGAATATAAGTATTTTGTGTTTCGGAAGAGCTAATAGTTGAGTTTTGCAAATGAAGATTTGATTTCGTGTGTGAGGAAACAAATCTGAAATTGTCTGATTTGATAAAGCTGCCGATCTTTCTATACTCAGAAATGTCGTAAAATTGTCTTTATTCTGTTGCAAATCTCAAACGCCAATTTTGCAAGCGTTGTCAATCTACCTGATATGAGGCGGGGCTATTAACAATATTACAGGAGAATGAGACTTTATATGAGACTTGTTGAAGTAGTTTTTGAATCGTTTCGAAATGGTTTTTTTCCAGTTCGTATCTGAAAGAGAATCCTTTCTATGCTCTACACTCTACATATCTTCAGTATTAATTTCTTCCTTTCTTTGAGAGTTCCACACAGTTTTTATTCAATGATGGAGCCGAAACGCTTTCTTTCCATGCAACTAATCTTTTTTAGAATACATTTTCAAAGTAGTCTGAAATGCTCTTTATGTCAATGTCAATAATTTTTGGTGATGAATGGCATTCTGAAATTGTTAATGTTTTTGCCCTCTAAGTTATACTTTAACAAGCAATTGAGCAAATAAATCTTGAAAACTCGTTAATTGATTGATTACATTCACCATTTTTTTAATAGCTATTTTTTTTATCAAATAACATTTTAACAAAATGAAAAATCTATTTATAAAAAAATTATAATGCCATATAAACCAAATTGAAAAATGAAGAAGATTGTTTTATTCAATTTCATAGGAAAAGAACTCAAAACTTTCAAAATCCATTAGTATTGTTCCAATCAACTGCAATCAGGCTTTTCTGAAACCTTTTTAAAATACCGATACAATATTACTATCATATGTATATAATAATAATAATACAATTTCATTACATTATATTTTTTTTCACAAATTGAGTGCACCTGATCTCATAATGAAATCGTTATGTGCCTAAATAGTACTAATTAATTAGTGTTTGAACATTTGATATATGATATATTATAAGCCTAAATAATATAATAATGAAGAAAATAAAGAGAATAATCTAAAATTATCAGGAGCTAAGAGACCTTTTTGTCTTATACTGTGATTGTGGGAAATCTCTTGGTGTTGCGTTCTATTTTTGTACATGAATTTCGCAATATGAAAAATATACAGATGTTTTAAATCGAGCATTTTACTTTCTATGAAGAGCTGTTCGCTGGAAAACCTGCGCCTTTTCCTCAGTATTACTTTCAAAATCCATTTCTATGTGACTTCCAAACAATTTATCTGATCAGTGTACGCAGCTCCCCATAATATTATTCCATAGGACAACACATATTCTACTAAGGATTTATAGGCTACTTTCAACATTTTTTCTGGAAGAATATCCGTGAGTTTATAAAATGCAAATACCAGTTTTTTAAGTTTGCCATTCAAATATACTGAATGATTATCCCATCTGAGCATTTCACTGATAACTAATAATTTTCATTTCTTTCTTTCGTTTAATCGTGCAATTTTCAATTTTTTGCTTGTATTTTACTTCATTGTAATTTCATAATTGAAGTTCGAACTAAAGAAACTGATTCCACAATTATCATTATCCGTTGTCAACCTATATTCAACTAAAACATTTATCAGAATAATTTCGCTTTTTTCCGTTCAAACCATTCACAGTTCATTCGTTCATTTCGCTTTACTACTGAGCCCATTTCTAGGAACAAATCCCGATCTAAGGAACACAATTATTCGCCTGTGTAATGTCCCTTTTCCTTGAACGCTCCACGGACAGAAGGTTTTGAAATACAAAACATGTAACTTGTTTGGACATGGTGCAAACACGGAAAAAGGTAAACAGTAAGCAAAGTAAGTCAAAATACACCCGCTGCCGTGACAAATTTCATTATCATTTTGTACCTCGTTGTTGCTTCTCCTCCCCACGGTTTAACTTTGTAAAGGTCCGTTCTGACAAAGAAAATTGATTTCACGTGTGTCACTCACAACGTCTATGTGTTCACGGGTATAAGAGTAAATAGAAAAATAGCTGCCGAATATTTTTGTGTTTTGCTGTTGGAGTCTTGTTTTCGCATCTACCGTAACATTTTTGTAATTCATTGTTCTATATTCTTGGAAAAACTGTGGTGAAAAATACTTGAATCTCAACATTTGATGGATTAGTTTTGTCGAAATATTCTTTACGGCACAGTGTCGAGACTAATTCAATTTTATTGCATAACTCTGATACTGAGTTTTTCAAATCTATCCACGATCTGAATGTAAACAAAACCAAATCACCAGAGAATCTGTTCAACTGAAGATTTCACCCAAAAAAGCTACTTCTGAAAAAACACTTATAGAGTCCAATTAGTCAGTAACTTGTAGTTATTATTGATAAATGTTTTTTACGAATCAGCAATAGAAAAAATTGAATGAATATACCTAGCTTTCCCTAAGATGGTTAACGTTTAGGAAAGTAATCCCTTTCCTTGAATTCAAAGGGGTATATTTTTATGATAAATTAGTTTTTGGAAAAGAGCTTTTTGGCTTCCACTTCTCCATCTTCACGAAAAAAATTGTAGAAAACTTTCAAAGGAATAAAAAAGTAATTAGGTTTCAAATGAAATCTTCACAATAACGTGTACTTCATGTGTAATATTGTGTAGCATTCCTACAAATGATATCTGTTTCAACTCCATAACGAATATTAGGAGTGAAAACTAAATAGGAAGGAGCGATTTTCATATAATTTAATATTCATATGAAAGTAGTTGTTCCGACAGTTTTTTTTCGTGTAATTTAATGTTCATGTGATAGAAGTTGTTTCCAGGGGGCTTTTTCTTTCAATTTCTCTGTTAAAAAATCTGTTTAAAATCTGTTTTTCCGTTAACCAGCTGTCGCACCCCTACGACGAAGTCGAAACTTGTGCGAACTAAGGATTAACGAGGTCTCACCTTTTATCGTGTGATTCCTAACACGGGTTGGACGATAGCAAATGAAAATCGATCGTTCAGACTAGGGCTTGAACCAACACCAACAAAGCAGTCAATTCGAGAGAGGGAACAAAGCACCCACGTCGAACCGCTTGGCTACCGGCCGACCAATAATAATAACACGTTTATTACTCACCACAAATCCACAAACAATCCTCAGTATCAATTCAAAAGAACTAGTTAAATAAGAGGTGAGAATTCAATTTTATTTTAAAAGCAGGGAACTGATAATATAATTACTGACTAATTCACAAAGAACACGAATCTGAAGGAAAAGCAAGATAAAGAAAGAAGAGAGAGAGTAGATAGGAAACCTTTATAACCTTTATACATTTTATTTTCACTTTATGGGGGCTGTGATTCCTTTAGATCACGAAACCGCGGTAGGTTACATGAAGAGGCTGAGCATTTTTTTTCTTGGGAGATATTTTTAGTTATTCTTCTTTTTTGTAGTTCACGCAAATATTCAGTCATGTTTTTTTTTTCAAAGAAAATCATGACCTACTGTAGTCTTCTATCTTGAACATACTCATGAAAAATAGCGATATTATATGAAAAATTTCGCTTGAAAATTTCCATTCTGTGTCGAGGAATGGTGATAAAAAAAGTTTGTCGAGTGTTCATATCATGTATATATTCTCTATATTTAACTTTATCATGGAGATAGTTGGGTTGCTTGTATTTCAAAAGTTTGTAGAAGTGGCAAAGGGTATGAAGTTTACGCCTGTTGGACATTTTATTTCAAAAATTAGTTTCAAACAGCAGTTCTGGATTTTCTGAATAAGCTGACTTTTCACGTCATCTAAACATGGCCCCTAAACAATATCGCAATAAACATTACTGGAGTTTTTTCCCAACACCAAACCCTTATTTTAACACCACGACACGTGTTTCGATCATCAAGTGATCATATTCAAGATTTGTGATTTGTGTTTTTTGATATGTGTAAGATATCTTCGCTGAATTGAATCGTAAGGCTTTCTAGAGAAGGAAATAGTTTTCAGAAAAGATTAGTTTTCGGAAAGAAATATTCATGACTTTACACTTCTTCATCATCAGGCGTATAGAAATTGAAGAACTTTTGAGGAAGGAAACAAGAATATTAAATACATCAATAAAAATCTTTATAAAGATTTGAAACTCATCGAATATTTTTCAGACACAAACTATAAAAAAACAATTTGAAACAAAATCAAAATATAAAATCTCAATCTCTATGTGTACTTCAGTAGTTTCAGTGATTATTTTTCACCCAATTGCTGAATGTTTTTCGAATATTTGACAGTATTTATCCCTCCAGAGGAAAATTTGAAAATACCATGTCATTTGCTTGAGATAAATGATTAACGGAAAAACAGATTTTAAAAAACAGATTTTTTCAAACAGATTCTTGCAAATTCATAATGAAGACATTTCTATAAAAAGATATTCACTTTAAGATATTCACTTAAAGATAAAGATATTCACTCCAAGATATTCACTTTAAGATTTTCACTTCGATATTAAATATAGTTTTAAAAAAAACTAAAAAACACGGTTTTAAAGAACATCGAACTGAAAAGTTGAAAATATATTTTTTAAATGAGCTTAAAACAGTAACGAACGAAAAATACTAGTATTATTGTGAAAAAAGCGACAGACGCTTGATATACTAGTATTTTTCGTTAGTTATTGTTTTAAGCTCATTTTCAAAAATATTATTTTCAACTTTTCAGTTCGACGTTCTTGAAAAGCGTGTTTTTTAGTTTTTTTGAACTATATTTATTTTTCATTTTTTAGTTTCGTATGCTATAAAAGCGTTTTTTTTAGTCTCTTTAAACTATATATTTTTTATCTAAACTGTGTTTCACCAAATTCAAAAATAGTTTTCACCATCAGATTCAGAAAAGTGAAAGTATCAGTGATTCTGAATTTAAAAAAAATTAAGGAAATATACGGCTCTGGCTATTGAAAAAACTGTAAGAAATTTTCATGACTGAAATAATCGAAAAGTGAACACCTAAATATTTTCTGTAATCTTCTGGAATATCTCTCCCTCATATATAACATCATACTTATTTACCAAAGAGGTTATTGTCCTCTCGCTGTTCAAGCAGCTATCATAAACAAAATTATCGAAAGATAACCGGTGTGCTTTCCTTAACAATGATTTGTTTATTCGAATGCGATATTTATATCGCGATTAGCACCTGAAAAATATCTACAGACGTGAGCTTGCTTTACTCGATAATCTAGACGAATAAACTTGGGAGCCATTGAGATAACCAACGGGGTCACCACAACGATTATTTTCAAGGACATTATTGGAGATCTCGAAGAAAAATGGTTGAATACGAAGGAAATACGAAAAATGGTTAAATAATCGTTCTTGATTACTAAAAATCAAATTATAATGTGAGAAACTATATCATTACTATTATTGCAATGAGTTTTATTATTTTTTCTGTGTGTTGGTTTATCTACGCTGACCTCAGTTTATTTGAGTGAAACTTTGGTTGAGTTTACTCATAGTTAAAATTGTAGAATTTAATGTAAATAGATAACTGAGAGTTGTCGTTCGTATGGGGGCGACAGCTGATTAACGGAAAAACAGATTTTAAACAGAAAAGCAGAAAAGCTAACCTCAGTTTTTCAATATCGTTGCAATAACTATTGAAGGATCTGATAATTCTGCATTTCCATTGACTATAGAAATGCCTGGTCTACGAGCTAATTGTTTAACGAAAATATTTTGAACACTTTCAATTCTCTGTTGGTAAATCGTATTTCGCGGACTCCAAACATATATGCAAAGTTCAGACGACTATACGTATTCTTTAAACAACATTTTTATGTAGAGGACGAACTTCCACAATCTAAAAAATAAAACGTAAATCAGTAAAAAAGTAAAGAGGTAACTGAAAAGTTCATCTCGAAAAGTTACTGCTTAATATCCAATCAGTCAGTAATTTGTCGTATTCATAAATTGTGCCTACAAATTGAAAAAAATCAAATATTGATACTTAGCTTTTTTTAAGTGGTTGTTTCGGAAAACAATCCTATTCCGTTTTGAAGACCTGTATACCCTATAAGAATATTGCCTCAAACTGTAATGGTTTTCATTTTTTATATTTTTAGATTCTGAAAGATTATGAACCAAAACAGTATAAAATATAAGAGTAATATAGATTTAGCGGAATTTTTGCATTTCTGAAATGTTTTATATTTCTGATAATAAATTCCAATATATTACCGATATTGGAAAAAATTAGATGGAGGTCAATGTCAGTTAAAAGGCAGAGTTCAAGTGTAGTCCACAGAAAATTTGTGTTCTTCGACTCAACCATACAACTTTTTTCAGAACATAATTATTGTAGATGAAAAAGTATTTGCCTTCCGGCTTCCAACTTTTCCATTCCAATATGAAGGATGAGAATGAACAAGGAATCATTGATGAGTAATTGATAGAAATATTGCTCGAAATATTTTTCTGATAAAATGGGTTGCATTACGGAGAGAAAGAAAGGCAAATATTGTTCCGAAGAACACTATCCAGAAAAACCCAACCAGTGTGAATAATATTCGATAATTTTGCAAAACCAATATTTTCAACAAAAAAAAACGTGATGCCAGATTCAACTATTTATTCTTCCGTAAAAGTATATTCGCCAAAAAAAGAATTATCCTACCCAACAATAGTTCCATTCGTAAGTATGCAAAACATGAAGAACTTCACAATCCAAAAATTAATAGTCGAGGTTGTATATTTGAAATTTCAAGAGGAAAAATGTATGTTTGCATTGGGATATAATTTGTTATGTTTAAATTGAAGAAAACATAATGAAATGAAGTAAATTATTTTCAGTAAACCTAGGAACAAGTCTTGAACATCATCATCTTTATATTTTGCTTTTTTTGGATTTTGATTTACATATCATTCAGTATTTGGTAAGATTATTATCGAACATGTTTTGTCAACTGTTTGTTTCAGGTTGAGAATAGCCATGCTAAACTAATGAACTATCATTATCACTATTATTATCCTTTTTTTTCATTTTTTACCCTAAGGTAAAAAATGAAACATTCGATCCATTCGGGAAGTTTCCGCCAGCATTATCAACCAGTGACCACTCCCCATACAGTGTTGTATGTGATCATTGGTTCCGTCTGTGGAGTTCTAAAAGAAAATCTCTATATTTTATACGTTTTTCCTCCACTTTTCAGACGGTATTCAATTAGTATGTGCTAGATATGCTGACAGCAAGTGCATTTCCATTATTATCATAATCACTATAATGATGATGGTATTTGCATACTTTCTGAATATGGTCGTACCTAGAACAGAGCTTTGAGGAATTGCTTGTTTGAATTATTGAAAATCTGAATAACTATATTTCCAGAAAAATATACGTTAGTACAGGGTCCCGCTGCAAAATCACTACGTTCATAGCGTAGTTAATCAAACTCAAATTTTCACATACATTTATGAAGAGAAAAATACATTTATGACAGGTTGCCAGTCAAAAAGTGGTCGCCAATATTTTTATTTGAAAAAATCAAGCTACTAAAATACTTCATGGAGTAAGAGCCGGGTCAATCCCTCTACGAAACCCTTCATCACTTGGAAGGATCGATTGCAGCTTGAGAAATGGTTCTGAAGCAGATTCTGTGAAAGATGTTCTCCCTAATTATTCGCTAGACAGTTGTCCTGGAAATCTTGCGAAAGAAATTGGATTGGATAATTTAGGAAACATTAGCTACATGGATAGCATTTTACAAGTATTGTTCATGACGAGCTTTGAAACAATGAACGAGAACAAGAATGTTTTCTACTTATTCACCATACTCAAACACCTGGTCATGCAGCTGCAGTTTAGTAAAAGAATGTATCATCTCCAAATACGCAAAGTTGCACAGATGCGAATTAAGCATTTTACCTTAGGTGAACAGTTGCAATCTCAGCATATGAATCTTTATAAATATTGAGGGAGGTCAAGACCAACAGAAAGTATTGAGAAATTCATTCAGTATTCATTGATCACTCTTTAGAAGCGGTTCCAGAGCATTTTAAGAATGCAGCACATCTCCTGTTCATCATTCCTACTGGGTAGTAATATAAAGTTAGTTTTTTGGTGATTGTTTGTATCTTTCTTGACTATTTTATCAACTACCCTTAGCGTCTTTTTTTCGTTTTCATCATAATAAATATTTCATTCAGCTTTAAATGAGTTCTTTCATTATTTGGATAAAAGAGGATTGGTTGAAACAGCGATAAATCCTGTCGTGATGAACAAAGCGAGTACTGAGTTGCAACAATATAATAAAACTCTTAGATTTATTCTTCAAACTCCAATCTGAAATGTTGCTAATATTATTTTGCTGATATGTGCAGTCTCGGATTGAAGAGTTCAAAATCAACAGCAAAAAGAATACAATCTATATATTTCAGAACTGACGGTAAATCATTGATGAAAATTATGAACAGAAGTGGACCTAGATTCGATCCTTATGGTACACTTTACCTAGCTGGAAATTTATCTAAAATTTTTCAGTTATGTTTGACAATGAAAAACCGATTTTGTGGATAATTCTCCGTTAGTTCCATTTTTTTTATTTATTTCATATTTACTCAATTATTATGAAATTTGTTTGAAGGTGATTGACAATGTTTCATGGTGAATTTCACTATTTCGGGCTTTCATTGTCTACTATATAAAATGATTTGAAATCCCTGAAACAACTAAAAAAGAATAATTAAAATGAATAGCTGAAAATAACAATTATATTAAGCAAAATAAACCTGAAATGAGATAATAGTGAAATAAAATACAAGTAAAAATAGAACAATTGAATAAACAAAAAATAAAGGAATGAAAAAGAAAATAAAAATAAAAAGTAGGGAGATTCCAAGTCACGTTAGTTCACGACGTTTCGATTTTTAGTATCTACAATCGTCTTCGGGTGATGACTGGACTGATTCCTCCGAGAGATGACTATTTATAGGTCGTTCGAGTACTTTCACTCATCCCCGTTTTTCATTTTCAGCTTCACTGGTTCCGTGGGAGATGACCGTTTTGGCAGGAGTCGGCCATTTTTCGATTGATGATAGGTTTCCATATGTTGTGTATTTCTACGCTGGCTTGGCTGAATACATTGTTGGACAACATGTATGCGGCTTCCTTGAATTTTCTCCTAAACCAATGTTCCTCTCTGTGCAAGATCTCAGCTTGGGACCACTCGATGTTGTGTTGATGGGTCCAAACATGGTCTTCTATTCCTGATTTTGTGGTTTCCCCTCGCTGTGTGTGTTTCTTGTGCTCGGCAATGCGAACATTCAATGGCCTCTTGATTTCACCAATATAGGATTTTCCGCACTCACAGGGTATCCGGTAAATGCAATTCTTGTAATCGCAGTTCGCGTTTGGTGGTCTGCCCTGACCCTGTCGTAAATGTATTCTCCTACTCATAAATGTATGTAAAAATTTTAGTTCGGTTAACTACGATATGGACGTAGTAATTCTGCAACGGGACTATGTACCAGATTTTGAATCGTCAACACCGTAGAAGTGATAAAAATGATAACGAAGCTTGGGACCGGGCTTTAATAATATATCAAGAAATTTTGTAGTCATCAGGTCATGATAAAACCCTCAGAACCCGACATCAGAGGTCAAATGTTCTGCTAAGCTGGGATCTTCAATGTTGTTGAAAATAAAACATCCATTGGCTCACCCCGGTGTAACCGCAGGAAAATAGGGGTCTCAGTAGATTTGATGTGGATAAGTCGAATTTGGAACCTCGGCCGTAAAACACGTCTATTGAAAAAACATTTTCCTCTCCATAACAAAAACCTATCTTTCCACAGTGTTTCATAGTTCAAATATAACTACTGAATGGATGGCTAAGGTCCACAAGTCCACTTCAGTAAGTACTCTCAACGATTAGGGTAAGATATTAATGGCAAACATATTTGAAGCAGCAAATTTGTTCTTCCAGATAGTTTAAATCACAAGATCTCTTGGAGATTGTGCTGATACTAGTATAAATTATTATAGATTGTATTGGTGCTTATTATTATTTCAACCTAAAACGTGGTTGCTGGTCAGGCTCTGCACTTCGATCTATTCGGAGAGAGTGGCAGCGCCATTATTGTTAATATTACAAATGTCAACAACAGTTTACGTAGTAAAATCAAGCTTCACAGATCAAATATGGAATATTGTATTGTTTACAAAGACAAAGGACTACATTTCAACTCACTTATCAGCTAATCCAAGTAAGCTATTTTTTCTTTATTGAATTCAATCTAAGTTACGGACTTAAGTCGTTTGGATCAATCGTTTTTTGATGAGTAGCTGATATCGAAACATTTATTCACGTGCAAGATATTCATCTGTTGAAAAGATTGCCTTGTAAAGACCTTTCTAATCGCACCCTCTTATCATCAATCATATATCAAAGAGAAAACGATATCACTGTTTTCTATTCGTGCACTTCCCTTTCAGGGTTAATGGTATTTTGCGGAATGAGAAAAACCATATTTTACACTGTTTTGACAATAAAAGAAGCCGCAAACTGTAATAATACAAAATCCCCGGGGTGGCCTCACACAATACCTGCATCAAAACTGAACGAACAAACATTGGTTATGTACACTTCTAACCATTAGTCCATTTAGTCCATTTTAAATATATTGCCTCGAAAAAAGCTCCTACAAAAGGTGCCGCATCCTTCACTAGGGACGTTGAAACAACTTCTAGTTTATGTGTTTTTCGAAAGGTATGTAAGTCTCTTTTTCCACAAATGTTAGTCCAGTAAAATTAGGAATTTCACCTAACAATGAGTGATAATTAGCTACAAACGTATACAACACTTCATTCTGGCATAACAAAAGTTGTCTCAAAAGTCTTATGGAATCTGGTATTGGTTTCTTGAAAAATTCACGATCAAATTATAAAAATCGACTTGTCCAGAAATATTTTGCCTCCTACGGCTTCTTTTTTTATGAATATGGAAGATTAAAGAACATTTAGTTAATTGTCTACGAATTCAATATCAACCATTTTTATGCGCGCAACAGATTTTGAACGCGCATTTCGTGACATACACAGCACAATACAAGGCCAACCATGAACCATGCATGAAAATGGTATATACATATCGTGTGCAGTATATGATGATCCAAAACCTGGTAACAATATCGATCATCTTCAAATAACGAAGCCTAATGAACCTGTTTTCTATTAAGGCAAAAACAAGCACTACAGAAAAATCCCTTATTCGCTCTAGGAGCTGTGCCTGTGCGAAAGTAGCGGATCACGTTGGATTTGAATCGCTGAAGAATAAGTATTTATTTGGGAAAACGTTCTCAAAAAGTTTATTTCACATAAAAGCAGATCTGCAAATGAAAGAGTTCTCAAACAGTGGAGTTCGAGGTCTACTGAGTTGAACCTCCAAACGATGAGGAGCCACAGTTCGTCGCATATTTCTGATATGTACCGCTCTTGATGGAATCAAATGTACCAAATTACTTGAATACCTTCCGTGAATGTATCTACAGAATACAGAAAAATTTCCAACCTTCCTTCGATGTTCCAGACTATCAAGGTTGCAAGTGATGCTTGTGTTTCCAATCAAGCGGATGGATGGAATCCAGCAGCCTGAGGGTATGCATACATGGAAACAATACTCCAAAGAAGATCTGATCTGAGCTTTAGGAAGCATCATAAGTTGCTGACGTGTGTTACAATTTTCTGGTTCGGAACACTGTTTCAAGCTTTTGAGAAGCAGCCTTTGCAATTCTAGCGATATGATTGTGCCAAGACGTATTGATGTCCATTTTAACCCCAACAAACTTTATCGGAGCAGAAAGCGTAGTTGTCTGTCCTGACATTATTATATCCGGTTCGAAGACATTTATCTTTTTTTCCAATAAGTCATTGATATACAATAAAAAGAGGGTTAAAGTACAACTCATTCACTGTGTATATTATCAAAGTTGAACAGAACGTCAAGAACTAGGCAACAATAAGCTCCTGATGGTCTATTAAACACACTATTTTGCAACAGAACAATTGGTTGTAGATTACGTTGCAGATACAGGAAAATCAGAGTTATGATGCTTTTACTTGAGGTTAGGTAATGGTCATCAATGCTTCATCATCTCGAAACGACCTCGATGAAGAAAACACATTTGATTCCGAAACCCTTGATGACTTGGAGATATCTAACCTTGACAACAAAGGTGATAATGAATTGAGAAGTTTTAATGCTAGATCAACCTAATTGAACTCAAAATATAAAATAAACGAGTGGAAGAATTTTAAAAATTCATCATTAAATGTTCTGAGGAATAGATCATTGAAGCGTATTTTAGCGTAGAACGGCTCATCATAATGAGCATAGCAAGTAATTGCTATACTCAAATTAGGACAACTGAGCGAATGTGAACATCGTCGTCTAAGTCGGATGACGTCACACACCGGATTGAATTATTTTTGAAGAGGCAACTTCAAATACCGATAACTTTCTCATTAACAGAAATATTTTGATAATTTATTCACAGTTTTGTTCTATAATAACAAAATCTTTATAGTTTATATTGAAAAAATTAAAACTCCTCCATTGGAAGTTTTTGAGCCACCGAAACATGATGAAGAAGGAGAATGAAATTGAGAGTCATGCCTTTCTGATTACTAGAGTTCACGTTATTCCTCCCCACATTTGATTTTTTTGTGTAGTAAATGTTTGATACATAATGGGGAATGTTCCTCCTGACGAAAATTAAGTAGTTTTCATAAAAGAACTCTAAAACAACGCATTTTAAACTTATCATTTCAACCTTCATCTTTAAAAAATTATTTGAATACTTAAAAAAGAGGAATGAAATAATGCATTCAACATGTAAAGGGATTCGTTTCTTTTTCACCATTTGGCAACAGCGGTTATAGCTAATAAAGGACAATGACAATGTATGAGACAAACAAAGATGACATATTTAAGAGGCGTGCTGTTCTGTTTACTTATGTTCCGAGTTCCGAAACATTCTGTGACATATGACATTTTGTGCACGTAACCTATCTTCCCCTATATAAATAAATAGCAAAACAACTGTTGTTTATGTGACTTGTGGAGGTGGTATTGAACTATAATTTATATTTTGCCTTAATTTGACACTATTGACATGATTCTTCTTCTAGCATACTACTAACCTGAACTCCGATCTAGCATTCTAGGCGTTGTTACCAATATGTGAATTAGAAACAAATCCCTTTGAAAATCAAAACCCAACATTTGAAACATCAATTTGAATACATTTCGAAGTGAATTTGAAAAACTCATGAATTGAACTCAACTTTATTTTGTTCAAACTTGCATTTGCTATAATAACCCAAATTGGGGAACATTCTCCATTGCCAAATGATTGGAATGTATTTGAAATATTTCATTTCTCAACTTTTTTTTAAATACATGAAGTAGATGAGTATTTGAATGGATATTTTGATAAATGGTTTCAATGAAAATTATTAATAAATATAGTGCAAAATGCAAATTTTTAATCATTATGGATCATTAGAGACTAATTAACTGTATAGGAAGCATTATTTACCGTGATCCAAGGTTGAGCTTGCTTTATACTTTATGCCATGTATGTCTAAGCTCTGCGTGCTCTATCTCTAAGATGGTTGAGAAAGTTCGAAAAAGAATGTGTGAGGAATTTTATGCAAAGCTATTTTCATATTAAATCCAAATAGGAAGCCAGATATTTGCAAAAAATCAATTAGTGTGGCCTTTGACTTCGAATATATCAAGACTCAGACATGAGAATTCATGGGACTTTCGAAAAAACTTTCAAAATGCTAAAAAGAAGGTTTTCACACATTCACAGCTTCTTGTCTCTCATTTCGAGGTGAAACTCCTAATGTACCTGGGCTAGTGGTGCCGCATCTTTCACTAGCGACGTTGAAACAACTTCTTGTTTATGCGCTTTTCGAAAGGTATGTAAGTCTCTTCTCACAAAGGAATCTCTTTCACTCAATCGGGTTACGAAAATAAGTTAAAATTGGAATTTGGATTTGGAACGTCTTGAAGTGAGCGGCCAATTTGCAGATGAGGATTACACTTATTGGGTAATCGGTGGGGCGGAAAATTTTCGACTTTTCTGAAATGAATTTACCACGGATGATGGTGTTTGTCTTATTCTTTTCAAATCTTGTTGCTGAGTCAATTGCCTTTTAGTTACCTTTTCAGAGGCGTAGAGTAAGGGATAAGTCAGGAATTTTGCCAGAAAAATAACTGATAATTGATTTTATTTCGTATTTTAGTGAATCTTCAGATATTTACTAATGTGTGAGGAATGTTGAGGGATGGTTTGGGTAAGGAAACAATGACAAAGTATTGGAAGATTCTGAAAATTTTTTATTGTATTTTTCACTAACGAATGTTGTGAAGTTTTAAACTGTCAAGACTTTTTTATTCATGGACCGATTTAAATAAATCAAACAGTCAATGTTAATTGAAGCTTACCGTAATACATTATTGAAAACCGCTCCCAAATTTTATAAGCCGTTTTTGAGATTAGCACAAACACCAATACATAGAAAAAAAATAAAGAAATAATTGTTATGGATTCTACTGCATCAATGGAGACCCCTAATAATACTTTTCCTCAAATATCTCCCATATGCAAACTTTTTTCTGCGATTGACATCAAACGTCAAATTTATTCACATTTATCGATTATAGAAGTGATATTTTCAATGCCCAGGCATCAAAAATTATTCTTTAATGGTCAGGCGGACCAAAAAAAACTCCAATGATTTACCCGCGAAACAAAGTCAGTACCTATATTCTTGTGGAAAATATAATTAAAGGCAGATACATATCAAAAGAACGACAAAATTCAGAATTTTAATGTAATTGCAACTCAACATCAATAATGAAATCAATATACAGAACATAACAAAAATATAATTAAATTGAATTTTATAACATTTATGATTGTTGTTAATATTTATAGTGACTTGCGAACAATTTTCTAACATTAATCCACTGGCTTGATAAACCGTTTAATCCTTTATAATCATTGTATGATTGTTTTCATTTATTAGTGAAGTACTACTTCAACCGACGGTATTTTGATTTTTGGGATACGAGAAAAGTCTTTCACCAACGTTTAGTTTTGCAATTATACTATTTTCAATATAACCTTCGGCTATTGTTGATGATCTCCAACCCCCATGCCTTTTTAACAAGGGTAAGACCGTATAAAATACGGTACGTATAATTAAGTAATTATTATAAAATAATCGATTGAATCATCGATTTGAAATCAAAAGTTATAATGAACAATTTGAATAAATATTAAATATGATGATTATATCCGCTATATAAAGAAATACTTCCTGCTATTCGAGAACGTTTAGGCCACTCTTTTTCGAATCTTTGAAAAAAGCTTCGGAAATTGCATTTGAAATTGACGTAGTGTAAATTCATCTTCTTTAAAAACTGAATAGTAATTTTGCATATGACAATCTATATTGCATTTTGATTGAACCAAAGCCTAAAAGCAAATCATACGTGACCTTACACCAAGCAGAGCGTTTCGAACTACCATAGGTCTCATTAGTGCTGCTTAGCTGAACCAAAAATGCATTTAGGGACTCCTCTATCCGTAAATCCCGTATATGAGTGAATATGGATTTCCTCTTATCATCTATGAGATCGATAGTAGGTTGAAGGAGAGATATCTCATTTTGGATACGCCAAATATGTTTTTTAAATCTGATTCATAGATGGCATCTCCCTAAGGACCCAATTATACTCGGTATTGTTCTTTAGAATAATTGAGACCAAACATTCCTAGTTTAGCCAAGCTGATGAGACTTTCGCAGTTCCAAACAACGCTTTCTAGTGTTAGACTACGAATGGTTTGCTTTCACGCTTTGGTTTCATCTATTTACCTGGTTGCGATGAAAGCTGTAGAGAACGACTGAAATCAATTTCTGATTTGATGGTTCTGCAGATCACCGTGAGAACTCAGATTTACCTTGTATAGGCAAGATTTTAGAATGGAAGTAGTCCATGCTTATTTATGGTCATTCAACTTGGTATATAAGTTTCTTAGTTCAGCTTCTTCTTATTGAACATTCCAAACAAATATATATTTCACCATGAGTCGTTGTTTTCACTATATCAGAGCTAACAGTAATGAATCAATAATAAATAAATTGCCAGTTTTAAACAAATCAAGAGTCGCATATTGAAATGTGAGGTTTCGTTAATTCTTCGCTCGTACTAGTTTCGACTTTTAAGGGTTGCTGTTCATTTTGGAAAGACAGCTGGTGGGTGTGGAAACTCACCCTATCACTGAAGAGTGAATACCATAGATGAGTCGTATATATTTATGCGAATGTGGCCTCCTCGGTTACTGGACTTGAGTTTCTGAGATGACACATAAGAATAGCATCTATCGTACTTCACCTGACATATTAGGAGTTGGGAAAGCACGGGTGTCATATATTTCAAACCGTATTATCAAATTTGTTTTTAAATGATATGGTTTTACTTTGCTTGTTCTTTATAACTGGTTGAGAACTCAAGTCAACATATTTTATCATCTGTTAATCAATTTTTATAAAAAATATATATTCTTCCCATATATAATCAAGATATGCAATATTCTTTTACTAAATATATTAATGAAATAAATGGAATTATGGTAAAACAAACATTCATCAATCATATTCTGTATTCGTTTTAAGTGTTTTGAAAAGGGCGGATATACCTCTTGGGATTTTATGAAGCTCTGGAGAGTTCTGGTCACGTGAAAACTCATTCATAATACCAGTTGCTCGGGAAAAATAAATATCCCTTGAATGAACAGTTATTAATAGTGCAGATACACACCTGTTGATTCCACAAAAAAGGCTTATCAAGTTTGAGTAACCTTCAAGGAACAATAAATTTGATGGAATAGAAATGAGTTGCTCAGACACGTTGTCCAAACCACCATTCACCTTTCTTTTATAGCATTACCGAAAAACCATTAGCACTTGGTATTATTCAATATTTTTAATTCTTTCTTTTTCTTTAAACCGATAGTGTGCCATCCGCCATCGGAAGTGATAGCGACTATAATAAAATGATTCTAATGACTTGCCACCCGCCACAGGTAGGTTCATAGTAACCTCGCTCATTACTCACTATTCAAATATTTATTATTAATATTTCTCGTAGGTCCTGACCGTTTATTATAATTTAACGTTCTTCTCGAGGTTCACAGCAATAAAAGGTATCATGGGAAGTAATAAAATTTACAGCAAAGCGGTAAAAGATGATCATAACAATGCACCAATCATTTCACTTTTTCACTGTGTTAGTAGTAGCAATTTTTTTTACTCCTGAGAAATAATTATACACTGGGAGGATCTTCGTAAAATGATCATTGCAAAACGATACAGCCACTGAACAGAGGTGTAATACTACAAATTTGTTCTCCTAGGAAAAAAAGTTGTTATACCCCATTCAAAAAGGGTTTCCCTACCCAGTGTTATTTCGGTTACCCGGAACATATGGAACTTTGAAATGCTAAAAATACCTTAACGGAAAAGTCGGAAAAATTATTTGGTTTTACTCATTACTTACATAGACACTTAGGTGCCTGATCTCCCAAATGCGGCACTCTTGTTCATTGTGTGTTTCCATAAAACTTCAACAAATTCAAGTCGAAAGACCAAGATTCTACTTATTGGCGCCCATTCGTCCTATCCAGTGACCTAGAAACTGGTTTGGGTCGAAAGGGTTCCGTATTGAGGCCTCTTATTTCCTTGGTTCACATGAATGAACTAAATCTTCATTCTCACCATTCAAAACGTTCTCTTTGTCTATGGCAAAACATTCATAAACAATAATTCTTACCTAAATCGATATCTTACCTCGGTACACAAGTCAATAAAAATATTCTCGGACAGTCAAGCGGGGTTGCAAGTTTTTGGTTCTTACCGGGCAACGTCTAAATTGGTAGCAAATTTCCAAAAACGACTCTCCTCAATAGGAAGAATTAACAAATTGTTTATGGTGTGGATTGCTGGCCATATTGGCCTGAAAGGCAATGAAGCTTATGGATCCCTTGCTAAGGAGAGTGCTGCAAGCAGCTTCATCAGACAAGAACCTGTATTTGCATCGCTTTAGGCTTTGCCAAACGAATATTGAACACCTGGATGGCAAGAAGATTTTTGGACTCCAAGAAGATTTATGGACTCCTGGCGGCAGAATCTTTCAAGATTGACTCACTCCAAGGCGTTCATTCTTGAAACCAAACAGTTATTGTACCACAGTAGGAATGAACTACGATGTCTAACAGGACCTCTGTGTCTGTGCCTGTGCCTGTCCCGCTGCGGACCGAATCAGGTTTTCAGAGTTTGGCAGAGCCGCACTCTTAACATCTGATCTGGAAGATTACTCATCATATAAACTAATCGGCTTCGTTGGAAAGCTGGGTTTATTTATTCGAATGTGAATAGGTGTGAGCCACAATAAACCCTTTCGACCTAACCTAACCTAATCTACCTAAGTCGGTTCGATTCTCTGACCAACATAGAAAGTTGAAACTTTTAATGACGTCACTTTTCCCACTCTAAAACACTGTCAGTCAGTGAGAGCGGTAGTGTTTTTGTTCTGGTGTGCGAAACGTTTTTCCATTAGAATAATTTCATGCCAGAGGTTTCAATTCTATCTTTTGGGTTGAAAATCATTACTGTATCATCATCTAATCAAAATTATACCCTGAGAAAATCCGTGCGGGGTTTTGGACTAAAAATTGAAGACATTACATAGACATAAATGATTGAGAGACATATTTGTCAGCATTTCAGTTTTCAAATCATTCTATTTTCATTCGTTCTGAAGTCTAGATATGACCGCCCTATTCAATATCAACCTAGTTTTTGAATGGGATTGTGTCTTCTATAAACAAAAGGAAGACACAGCAATGGGCTGCCCGTTGACTCATGTGGTGGCAAACTTCACATTGAAACATTCGGCTGTGAAACCATATTGTTGAGGCAGCATGATCAAAAGAAACTAAACGAATTCCTTGCATATTTGAACTCCCTCTACCCAAAAGTCAAAGTCGCAATGGAACAGACAACCCAAGGAACCACCGCTTTCTTAGATGTACAAGTGATTACACTTGAAGATGGTACATTAGGTTACATGGTGTACAGAAAACGAACACATATAAACAGCTATCTGCGTAAGAACTTCGGCGATCAGCCACGACAAAATGGAGGTTGGCTGAAACTTTAGTTGAGATAGCTTGACGCATCTATGAACCTGAGAGTCTTCCTGAAGAACTCAGTCATTCAAAAAATGCTTTCAGAGGAAATGGGTATAACGGTGAAGCCGATTTCGAGCAGGTGAAGAGTGAGAATGCGAAGACTATATGTTAACTGTTCGGGAAACCATCGTAGAGAGTCTTAGTCCAGCAAAGGTTCCCAGAGGTCTTTTAGCAATACTGGGGCTTTATCGGATCCCTTGTAGCTGTGAATCGATATACATTAGAACCCACATAAAGGTGGTACCCACGTTATCGCGTTTGAAGAGATTCAAGTCCCCGATAGAACTCATAGTACAGAAGTAATTTCAACCTAATGGAAGAAGGAATCAACAATAATGAAACATTAATAATTGCTCCCGTATCAGGTTATTCAATTTAATCAATAGGAACGAAGTCACTGGAATAAATTTGGAGGCTCAAAAATTCTGTATCTTTAGTATTTTCTTTGAGAACTACCAAAACACTTCTTCCGTTGGGAAATAATTTTTAAAAACTTCTCCACGATTCACAAGACAGACCATGGCCATAATTTTAGGCAATGAAAAGTTCGATACTCGCTGAATGACAGAAACTGTAAATCATTACGACAGATTTCTATTTCCAACATTTGCAGTTTTCGCATTGTTGACATTTCACAACTTCGTATCTTCTAAAGGAGTAGGGCGTTTTTCTAAATTGAAGCAGGAATGCATAGCGAATCAAAAATCATTTTCGATGAGGCAGAACTCGACCCCTATCCCCATTTGAAAAAAAATGCGTCTAGTTTTTAAGCCAAAACTTGTCTTCCTTTCGAAGAAACTTGAATAATTCTTGGATTTTTACCGAAAGTTTTTTCAACCGTATCTTATGATTGTATTACTATGAATGAACATAATATTTATTCGAGGAACAAAGGCAGACGTAATAATACAAGAACTAGGAATAGGAAGTAATAAAATTTACGACGAGGCGGTAAAAGACAATGCCCTTGTATCCCGAAGATATTTTTCGAATGAAACCCATTTATCATGTATTTAGGATACAAAAGTTGTGACAACAATGCCAAAACTGTCGAATTGTTTACCTGCTGTAAACTGGATTTTAACAATGAGTTGTGGTCGTATGAATGTACCATAATTTACAGGCAAAGTGGTTCATTCAGGAGACTGTTTACCGATTAGCCGATTTGTATAGACCTGTTTGCCGTTCTCTATTTTACTTGAAAGAAGCATGTGTTAGGTGTGATGCTTATTGTAAATAACGGCTAATTAATGCATTGTAGTGTGTGGAGCGTCTTGAGTCAGCACCTGCATTGATGGCTCTCCAACTGAGTCTCGCTTTGTCTGACCACTTTTCCATGAGTTTTCTCGAAATCCACTCGACGCTAAGTGTGCACTAATAAACGGTGTTCGTTTCAGAAACCGTTCACCGACTTTACCGGCCCACTTTCAATGGGGGTGATTGTGTTTGGAATGCTTGACCCTTATCAAAACAAGAAACAGGATCTTTCTCTTCTAGTACTACTCCCGCTGCTGAGAAATCACTCATTTTACTAAAATTCATTTTTTTGGCATTGCTTTTCATCTCTCCTTCATCGATGCGTCGATAAAGTAGCGCATCAGTTGATGAATAGTTGAATGAACGAAATTATGTGCCGGAAATTCCCGAAAGGAGTGTTTTTTTTTATTTTGATTTTCTGTTTCGCAAAATAATGATTAAATATAAATGATGGTATACCTTCTGTTAGGTGGTTTCAAAAGTTTAGTATGTTTCATATCCGAATAAATATTTATTCTACTTGACCAGTGAAATGAAAGGTAGTATTTATTGAGTTGAATAAATCTAAAACAAATTTTGTATAAGTCAAGCTAATATAATTTCGCTACAGCTACAGCAAAGATAGTTTGCTGTATTGAATGAAAAGAACAGATCAGGAATATGTCCAGCAATAAGCTTTTATTAAGATGTTCTGAAAAGAAGAAAAAGTTACTTTTGTCAAGAGTCTCAAGATATATTCGTCCCTGAAGTAATTTTATTTTCAATCAGATGTATGTATTTGAAAATATCGAATTATAATTTTCTACTATCATTTACGAGATTTGATTTTTCCAAAACTACCTACCTTGAATTTAAAACATACCTAAGTTCAATGTAGGCTGTGTGTGTATTTTATCCATTTTCGAAAGCAGAGATTTGATTTTTGGTGCAGGCGTAGACCTTCATGAGCCGCACTTTTCCCAATAATTAGCCCGAGTGACGGCCTTAAAAGCCCAGCCATTTTGAACATTTCAGGAAGTAACCAACCGTGTCACAAATGATAGTATGTTATTGTCAAAGCAACTGGCTTTTTAAAAAAGTCCCAAGTAGCAAAAAAATAAAAATTATGTAATAAATCAATGGTGTTACAATACAAATTTGAATGTAAAGGAAGGTTTGCGGTTTTTAAGGAGTTCAATACCTCCCTAAAATTTGTATGGGCTGAACAGATTTCGTGGTTTTATATGAAAACAGACACTAAGAACGCCATGAATCCATTTTTATTACAAAATGTTAAATAGTTCATGAAATATTGGAAAAAATCGATTTTCATTTTGTACTTTCCAAGGGCTATTCCAATTTAATTCTGTTTTATAATACTGAAATTAAAATTTTATAATAATTACTCTTTCAAATACTTTGTTTGTGGGGGAGGTAATTGAACTCTTCAGTAGTTTGTATTATATATTTAGTAACTTTTCAAAGTGTTGTCCCTCATTAGGTACATTTTAGTAGATCATCGTTTATTCAATTCACAAAAACAGCAAGAAACATAATTTTTACCAACATTCAACAAAATAGTTTTCAATGGAAGAAATTGCAAGTTTTTTCATCAACTTTTATGTTTGAAGTTCCACACTAAAACCTTCATAAGATTGTAGAAGCTGAAAATCTCTAGAAAAATCGATAAAAAATGATTCTATTTACTATCGATGAAACATTCGTTTTGGAAATGATTAACTAATATCTCTTCATTTATTTACAAACATTAATTTTTCATGTTCCAGTCAGTTACTGACTTCAACCGATTTCAATGAATCTATAATAAAATCAATTATTATTATTATTATTATTACTTTTGCACGACTTCCTTAAAGTTATTTTTCAAAAGAGCTTCCCTGTATAAGATACACTCGCATACGCTGGCAGACATTAATATCAATCCCACTGCAATAGATGTCCAGTGTTCGAATTTATCATTTCAGTAATATCAATCGCAGTAGCTGTAAACCTGTCGTATTTGTCAAACAAGTTCTGATGTCATGATAAATACTCATGAATGGGTGTTAACAGGTGCCAAATTGTCAGAGATGTTCGAAAGAAATAATGTTTGTCAGTAACTTCATCTTCATGTTGTTTGATTTTATTTCCCCATTTCCGACAATGGTTTTCAGATACAAAAAAAGCATTCATCCTAGAGTTTGTCAGAGTATTTCACATCATCGATAATGTTCTCAGTGGTTGCTTCAGTTTATTGGAATATTGTAGAAACGCCAAATCAATATCATAGGTTGATTTTTATGAAGCTACAGAATGTTTAGACATAATCTGATTGAGCAAGCCAAAAATTCCTCCCTTAACGAATTTTTGTATCGATTTGAGATACAAGAATTCCATTTTTTCCCAATGAAATTGAGGAATGAAAAAGTCACTTCATTTTCTGTGTTTCTTCTTGTTCTAGAAGCTTTAAAGTTCTCTTCCTCCTCTCAAATTATACTACTGATACGATGTAAAATAATACGATTGGTATTTTACCATTTCAAAAATGATGAATATTAAAGACTTCTCCTATGATAAAACCCCTACATAGTACCTACATGGTTTAATGTGGACAAAACCATGGCTTTTCAATAACTTTAGGTGTAACATATTCAAAACAAAAAACACTTCATTGTGAGATTTTCACTAAACAGTTTCACAAAAACGCAACACGTGTTTCGCCTTACAATGGTCTACCTGCTTAGATTGTGAGGTATCTTTCAAAAACTCTAGAATGGATGGGTACCTATTTGTTTCGGTCAGCTCCATCTTTTTCAGATTATAGGCCAAATAGCTCCAAATTCGACAATACTGAATGTTGGTCAAAAATATAGTTCAGTTGTTTGAATGTATATTGTACAAAATACAATTTATTCAAAAAATACATCGAATTGTTTCTTCCATAACACATCAGTTTTTGTCTAATGGGATTCATTTGTATTTTTTCTCCAAGATCTAAAGTTTCACACGGTATTTTGGGAAGCTCGAAAGTGTGGTATTTCAATTGCTTTAACATTTACAAAGAACGAAAAAAATAAACCACAGTTAACGCCATCTCTTAGTTATAATTATCCATAGCAGTAACCACAAATGAGATTAGATTTCAATAATTCAGACTGAAATCGATTTTATTCAAAGGCAGCATTGGTTTGAAGTAGATTCCGCCAATTGGATTTCATTTTATTGGTAGAATCATGTGAGAAGAGAATCCGGATTGATGATTCATTCATGGAAATGCTTGCCTTACAGGTCACAGGTAAAAATCTATCACTTTCCATAATGAAATTGCCACCATTGGATATATAGACAGCGATGGATGTTTCGGCCGTTCTTTGTTATACCATAAAATTGTTCAGTATCTGAATCATTCGTCAAAAAATAAAAAAAAACGAGTGAATTTTTTCCAGTTGAGTATTTATATGGAACATCGACTTGGCGGTTTAATAAAGAGATTTCATAAACCTACTACTAAATTTCTGATGCATCTACATATTTTCATATTCTCTTTACCTGATGATGGATATTTTTGACAGAAATCACAACATTCCTGCAGGCTGTTTATGGTTATTTGATACGGAAATTCAACATATTCTTACCAAGCAAATTTCTTTTGTTTGGAAGCTGTTCTCTATAGACTTCTAAATGTGTTCATTATTGTTGTCGACATATTATATTACAATAAACATTTTTTATGATCCTGCTAATTTCAAATTAGTTGTGGTGACATTTTGTTTTCTGTTGTTTAACCTTGTTATTTCAATCAATGACATTACTTTTACTGAATTTAATTTTAACGTAAACAAATTCTTCCAGACAACTGAACATTGAATATATGGGATATTTATTGTATTTTGTTGATGAATGTTGAACACAACAGAAAAATACATAGAAGGTTGATGACTGCACTCAGATTTCTACAAAACAAGTGCCCTTTTTTGCATGTAGGTAAAAAAACAACAATTACAGGTATTTTTATCTTTCAAAATTCATTTTTCAGATTGTGACCGAGCAAAACGAAGAAATTCAGCACACAAAAATGATGTACAATTGAATTCAAGTCAGTTCATTGGAACGTTTTAAATTGGAATTACAAAAATGGCCCAGAATTTTCAGATTATTGGATATAAGTGTCAAGGTGTAACATCTCAATGCAAAAAAGGATTCCTGAAAAAGTGTTCATATTGTGAAAGGAGAGGAAAGTCAAGAAATTTGGAGATTTGTTCAATTCAATTCATGGTTGAATCTCCAGTTCATTTTCTGTTCTGTAGTTGGTGGGAGAGAAATATATTTATCTGCTTCTGCACAATCATGACGCGGTTTTATATTAATAATAATAATAACGTTTACTCAGATTCAGTAATACATACAGTTGAATAAACATCATAGAAATCACAGAAGCATCAGATGTTGCTTGTATGTGGTGAAAAGGATATCCAATGGAAAAAAATGAAAATATGATAAATATTAAAGTATGAAAATGAACTATATAAAAGGGATTTGTATTTGAGAATAAACTACTTAATATATGAAATTAAAAACACATAAGATAATATAGAATCACAAATATAAGTATAAATATAAAAAGTTGTCAGTTTTGACATATATTATTTAAATATAAAATCTTACAAACATAAAACTAAATTGACAATTATATAAAATCACAATTGTAAAATACGCGTACTAGTAATAATATATAAAAACATGTTGAAATCGATATGGATGTGATATATATTACCAAAACGATAGTGCCCATATATACACATATATACATACATATATGAACACATATGTATATTACAGAATTGTAAGTGGACAATATAGCAAAGGTAGGTACGGTTTTTTCCCATCTACTCAAATAGATGTTCAAGTATCTGACTTTGAAGTATATGCTCTTTCAACTCTTTTTTGAAGCGATTGATATTGGAGATAGATTTTATATTTTTAGGAATTCGGTTGTAGAGTTTAGGCGCAAAGTAAGTAAATAATCTTTGAGTAACGACCCTGACCATTAGGAGTCTCTTTGATCATTCCATATTGATTTCAATTTAAGAGCCAGCGGTATACAGCAGTTTCAGCCTATTGGGCATCGTCAGTACCGGGCAGGCGGTCCTCGATTGAAGACAAAATGAGAAAAAACCAGGAAAGTACAAAGAGTACTTACCTATTTATTTTTTGATTTTCATGGAATTATTTTCCAGCAGCTTGACTTCATTAACCTAGATTTTATATATATATATATATATATATATATATATATATATATATATATATATATATATATATATATATATATATATATATATATATATATATATCAAACTATTGGCTGCACCGCGCTGATGAGGCCAATAGCCAGAAACACGTGTCCGCGGTTTGCCCCCCCTTTTTGGAGTGTTATGTCCACTATTTATTATATTTTTGATTTGTATCATACACACTCGATAAAATCTCTCTCTGTATATATATATATATATATATATATATATATATATATATATATATATATATATATATATATATATATATATATATATATATATATATATATATATATATATTCAAACTGAGTGCGCATGTTCCTACAGAAAAAATACTTTTCCATAAGAAGACAGGTTGTATTTTGGTAATGAGTTCTTCTTGCGGTATATGGCAAGTAAATAACGTTGTAAATTGATTCCTTATCGCATCTGCTTGTAATTTTCCTGCAAAATTTCGCAGATGATACATCGACTGGGCTTCTAGTAAAAAAATTCGACTCAGGAAAAGTGAATCACCAAGAATTCTCTCGATGCGTGCATCGCCTCCACCCATACGAATTTTGGAAGATGAAATATCTTAGACAGACTGTACGAAGAGGCGCGTGGAGGGGATAGTAGACTGGTTAGTGAACGAGTGCTTACATTCAAAAGATGCCGAGTTCTTTGTATCGCCGAAATAAGGGAACTCGGACAAAAAAACCTTAACTGCTATGGGTCGGGCGTATTTCTTCTCCGCCTACTCGAGGCCATTGCATCTTCCGTTCCTCCATCTAAGTCATTCTATTTTTTAAGAATGATCGAAAATTCTTCGGGAAGATGTTGCACAATTCATCAGCTCCGTTGTGAATTCCTGATGAATGATTGTTCGAGAAGTGTAGGCAGTACCGCGATACAAGCATGAGAATTGCGGGCGTTTATCGAGGTTGGTCGGATGAAATTGAAATAGTCAACTCAACTCTCAACTTGAAAACGTTCATTTTTATAAAAGATTTCCAATTGAACGTGTTGCAAAAATCCTTAATATGAGATTTTCGCACAGACCGTTTATAAAATCGCAACATGTTCCAATAACTTTTCTATCAAGCCATCAACAATTTTTTTAGGTACCTAATAAGAGATGTTTAAGAATGATATCAACAGGTTTAAATCAAAAAATACACATGATAGAGTCTACTTCAACCCCTGTAGATGGCAACTTGGTCGGTGAAACGCGCGTTGAGAAAAGTGTTGCCGTTTTGGTATTTGGGCTCAGTTCTTCTTTTGGATTCCACTTTTGAGAAAATACAGTATCACTAAGAGACCCACAAACATAGATGTCATGAAAGAGATGGGAAAGTATCAGTTCTCCAAAACCGCCTTATCATTCAACAGAAACTCTGTTCAACGAAGCAAAAGTTTTTGATATTCGCCAGCTCTTTTATCAAAATAGTATCATCCATTACCATAAGAACAGAAATTTCGCTCTACAGACTCACTTGCACAGCACCCACAGAAAAAATAATAATGTTATTCCCCAGATACAAAAATCAATTTTCCAATACTCTTTTGCTTATCTGGCTCCGTATACCGTATACCCAATACTATTCCTGAGGAGATTCGTACTATCCGAATGATTAACTTGTTAAAAAAAATTAAGACTATTCATTTTTTCTTAACCTAGGAGAGAAGTTTCCAATTTTGTTGACAGAAAAAATACTTGAATTCAATGTACACGATTAGGTAATATCATTTCAATTATAGGAAACCACACACTACATCGTTTTATTTATATTATATATTTTGTTGTGTTCCAATTATTGTGCCATTTTATTTCACTATTAGGTATTATTCTTTCCATTTATTTAAAAATTTTACTTTTATTTACATTGTATTTTACGTTGTGTATTTTATCTTGAACTCTTATATATCCTTTTTTCATCATTAATGTTATTGGGTTAACTTTATATAATAATAATAATTATAATAATACATTTATTGTGCATAAAAAATACATTTTAGACACAAAGGGGATGGGGTTAGCCGGAGGCTGTCTTCCACCCTTCCCATAACTGACATGTGTAATACAATATGAGATATTATAAACTAAAATAAAATACAAATACAACACAGATATCCCTCATATAGAGGGATATAACTATAGATGATCATATATATACTACATCATATACATACACATTTCAAACTGGAATTTTTTTTTTGATTACAATGAAGATTATGATGTAACAGAGTATTAATACATAAACAGACAATATACATATCAAATTCAGATGGAGAAGATGTTTCACAATATAGTAGGAAATATAATAATATAATATAATAGGAATAATAAATACATAAATAAATAAATAAATATATCAAATCTAAGTATTCATCAATTTTAATTTTAATTCTCTTTTGAAGAGGTTAAACGAATTATTAAGTAATGACAGAATATTGTTCAGGTTATAAGGAGCAAAACATGAGAAACAACCTTCAAATTTTGTAGTTAGGTGCTGAGGAACACAGAAGGAATCGGTTCTTACATTTACTGTATGAATGTCAGACCGTCTGTTTAATGAACGAAACAAGTAAAAAGGAATTTTGGTTTTCAACAAATTATACAAGAATAAACAAGTGAAATATTTTACCCTAGCTTTAACGTTCAACTCTTTCATATTCATTATGTAAGGCGTAACATGTTCTCTATACGGTATGCAACAAACGAATCGCATGCATGTATTCTGTAAACGTTGCAATTTCATTTTATTATATTCTGGTAAGAAGTTGTAATACACCATGCAACAATAATCAGTATGAGGGTAAATTAGTGATTTGACCAATTTGAGTTTCGTGTCAGAAGAAAGTTGAAATTTAAATTTGTACAAGTTTTTTAGCTTGAAAAACGAAGTTTTACATATACTTCTCAGATGGTCATCGAAAGTCAAAGTGTTATCTACAATGACACCTAAGTTTCTTGCAGAATCCACCCAATTTATTTCAGAGTTATCTAAGGCAAGCGTATGGTTTCTTTGTACATAAGTGATTTGTGCTTGAGATCCTAAGCATAGGGCGACTGTTTTAGTGGGATTAATTTTCAACCCATGATTATTTGAGTAGATTGAAGTATTTTGAAGATCCTCATTTATGAATGTGATGCCATTTTCTATATCGTCGGGTTTAAAAGATAAATATAACTGAAAGTCATCTGCATATAGATGAACATGACAATTAGTTATAAAAGAAGGATAATCGAAAATTAAAATCGAGAACATAAGAGGGCCAAGAATACTCTCCTGAGGAACACCCGAACTAGTTTCCCTAAAAGAGGAGCATAACATATTTTGATCAAGTTTCACTCTCTGAGCTCGACCAGTGAGGTAACTAGACATCCAATTCAGTGTTGAATTGTCAAAGCCGATATACTTGAGTTTGGTAAGTAATAAGTTGTGATTAACCAAATCGAAGGCTTTGCTTTGATCGAGTAAAACCAAGAGTGAGATATATGATTTATCCCTGGCTTTCCCAATGTCATCAATCACCTTCAAGAGAGCGGTTTGAGTTCCATGTTTCCGTCGAAACCCTGATTGTACATCAAGAAGAATTCTATGACTTTCCAAAAAATATTTTATTTGATTGGAGATAATTTTTTCAAATATTTTGGAAAAAGCAGGCAAAGTATTTATTGGACGTAATTCATTGAGAGAGGAAGGCGAACTTTTTTTTGGAATGGGTATGACATTTGCCATTTTCCATATATCGGGAAAGACACCCTGATTAAGAGATTCGTTGAAGATATATTATATCTGTGTTTTAATACATTCTTGAAACTGTATTGTTCCTGTTATACGAAGCAAGTGCTTTTGCACTTATCGTCATTTTTCTTTATTCAACTATTACTATTATTATTATGTTGTATTAAATCTTTCAAATGAATGAATAAAGTTATTATTATTCTCAGTAAAAAAAAGATATATATTGAATGAATGTGAACAATGTGAGGCCAATTACAGACTAGACAATATAACTGACAACAAAGGTCAAGAAAAATTACAACTTATAGTAAAAAAATATGCCCTAATAATTTAAGTAAAAATATTTCTTTCGAAACATGACACGAAGGTATTAAGAGGAAGGAAAGAGAAGCAGAACAATAATAGGAAGAGGAATCGATAGAAAATCGTCAAAATCGTTAACTTTTTCATCCGAAATTTTGGAAGAAGTGGATGAAACAATGACAATGATATTTGGGGAAAAAAAATTTCGATTTTCATTGCTCCATCTTTATACGAAACATGTGGGAATCTTCCAAAGAAAAAAAAAAGCAATCCTTTTAAAAATAAACTCTTTACAGAGATGTGTAGATCATGCAAAAAGTGCGTGGGTATTAACAGGCACAAACTGGAAAAAGAAGCCCCTACTTTCATATAAACATTGAATTACACGAAGCAAAAAATGACTTTTATATGAACATTGAATTATACAAAAACACGTTTTCCTATTCAGTTTGTATTCCAAACATTCGTTATGGAATTGAATCAGATATCATTCACAGGATTCCTACACAATATAGCAAATGAAAGAGGTAAAATTTCACTCACACGGAACACTGCCATCCTCAATGGGGGACATTCGATGTAATTGGAATCTTGTTTAAATCGAAAGGGGTACAAAAGACATATATTCATTTAAAAAATGTGGGAAGCTTTTTACACTTGCAAAGATGATTATTTTTCAGATGTGCGTAGTTTATGAAAAACTAAAATAATCTGCCAATATAAAGTAACTATACAAAATTGATGTAGGTATGTTGATTTTTTTAATTCATAGCAGCAGAAGTTAATCATACCATACCGAATGTTATGACGGGAAACTTCAAAGATATAACTTTTTGTTGTAAAAATATGACTTTATTGAAAACCTACATACATTTTGGAAATAGGTATATAAGAAATGAAGGTTTCAAAAAATAAAATCGAAACTCCATCCAATAAATTTATCAGAGTATATAAGTCAATTTATGGAAAGAGCTCAACTCAAAAGTACTAGGAGACAGGATCCATTCAAGTTCCAAAAAACTAGAAATAAAAATATACTACAGCCTAGAAAAATTCAGGACTAACCAGAAAAATGTTACATATAAGAAACATGACAGCATTTACATTATTTATAGCAAATAGATTCAATATGTTTTCATGAATGAGTATGGTGAAAAAAAGTAAGATTATTGAAAGAGATTATTTTAGGAACGGACGATTCTTTGATTTCCTACCTATTGTTATTATTATTATTCATAGGATAGAGAAAATAACTTTTGTCTAATTTCTACTAAGATTTTTATTTGTTACGACAGGTTTCATTGTATTGAACAAGTCTTAAGTGAGTTTCTTCTAATTTCCACCAAGATTTTCATTTGTTACGACTGGTTTAGGTTTATTAAACCATTCTCCAGTAAAATCAATCGTAACCGATCGTAACAAATGAAATTTTCAGTAGAAATCATACACATATTATTTTCTCTATCCTGTATTCAATATGAATTTCCACAAAATAAATAGGTCATCAATCGAACAAATTATTATTATTATTAGATCATCATTCTATCTATCATCACCATTATTACCAGTACTCATCCAACTGAACCTAAGTATATAGATGATAATAATAATTATTTTTAAAGCAAGTTATGAATATTTGTTAGGCTAAATAATAGTTATCGTGAAATACTCCAAGAGAAACTTGCTTCAAATATTCTTGATTCATAATAATCAATTCTCTCGGTGGAATATATCTTCAATAAACTCGCCAGTTTTGCGCAATAACCTGTCTCTCCAACTCCAGAAAAATAAACCATGGAAACACAAGGGTTTCTGACTTGACCCACTATTGCAGTCTCCGGTACACTCTGGAACCAGACACTCATTGAAGCAATAAATCCAATTGAAAATTGGCCTAACGAAGTGTTATTTTTCAGTCAGCGTAAGTGATTCTGTAATCATACGATGTCCAGACGTTGTAGTCATATTTAAATTACAGTTGTAAGCACCTATAAAACCTTTAACGATTTTTCAAGTCTGTATGCATATACATACCTGTTGCGGATAATTATACACCTATGTGTTGATCGTGAAACGAATAATTTTATCAGCAGCTTTGCACGTTATATACAGCAGGTTCGGAAAGCCCGCCATCGTTTAAAAAGCCAGTAAATCGGCATGTATCTGCATGTCTCTTTCTACGTACTTTCGAGAGTGGATCTCGTGTGAGGGTCGTTATGATGGCGTGCTTATTACATTAGCATATACAGGGCGGTAGTCAAAATCGTACCACAACGCAAAATTGCCAGGGAAAAACTCTTCGAAGAGATTCCAGAACAATTGAGGTTGTTTGCAAGAGGGACAAGTTCTGATACGGATATTCCGATTTAAATTAGTATCTGAGTGACTGAGTCAGTCAATGAGTTCATTATTCTGGCTCCAGGTTCTGAACTCCTGACAGATTTCACTTTCCTAACTATTTTTTCTGTTTCTTTGACCGATAATCATATTATTGTATCATTCGCAAACACAGAAATAGTTTCATTTGTGAGGTGGTTGGGTAAGTCATTAAATATAATGAACATCGATGGTTCAAGTACCGATCCTTGGGGAACCCCTATATTCAACGAGTATAGGTCAGAGAGTATATTATTGTACTTCATCATAAAAATTCGATCCTCCGTATAAGACTTTAGCCATTGTTTCAAATTGTTAGGAAATCTATACTGTTCCAATTTGACAGCCATACACTCAGCCGAGACGGTATCAAAATGAGAAAACTAGAATCACAAATTATTTTTTTTTATTCTACAATGGAAAATTTTGAGACTCAAACCGAAATCTCCAGTTCGAAGTCAATAATTTGATGTTTAGAGTTGGAATTACTCATGTATTTGGTGATATAATTCATAGCAGTTATTCTTTGAAGTACTTTAGTTATCGCATTAGTTGAGCAAATAAAAGAACACAATACTATGTGCTGAACCTCGATAGAAAATGAATCTTCATCAATCTATGAGAGGCGCTTCAGTAGAACAATTATAATAAATAGGAGATGACAGAGTGTTTGGGTTCTGACACCTATTTGTGAATGATCCCATGAGAAATTGAATGGGCTAAAACTCATTTTATCTACTTTCTTGCCAAAAGTTTGTACTATGTCGTAACTTTTTCAGCACTTTAATATCCTGTGTGGATTCTAAAGCTATCTTGTTCTGTCTGCTATTTAATAACTCTCAATGGAATATTATCAACATTAATAGTTTTTAAGGATTCTAAGGCTATACACTAAAAATACTCCAGGTTCAATTTTTGAGAGACTGAATATATACCCAATTTTATATTCTTAATTTTTCCGTACTGGCTTGAGAGCCGAATTACACGCAAATCAATGTCCCTACTTATTATCTGTATTAACAGTAATATCTGTATTACCTAATGAACTAATCGACTGATCAACTAATACTTCTTTAAGAGGTATTTTGTTATTTGAATGGTTTCTATAATCAGGAACATGATTGAATCTAAGAAGCAGGCTGAACATCCAAAATCACCTCTCCGGGTATTCAACTTTAACAGAGAAACAAGTCAGGCAACTTGGCTAGTACATCCCAAAGTTCTATACCTTCGAAATTTTGAACAGGGCAGGACCGAATTTCAGCCCCTAAGCCCTTGGAGAGTCTTAGCCATAGTCACGTAGGCGTTTTCATATTTTCCAGAGAACTGTTAATGTAAACGATGGCAGAAAAACGACAAGAAAATATTGAATATTGACTTGGACATTGCAGAAGGTAAACATAAAATTGACTAGGCTGTTTAGGTCGTAAGTTTAATACATAAAAAATTTCACTTGAAATTCAGGAAATTTTAGTTTAAATTCATTCTAATGCAAAGTATATAGTATTGTCATTAATACTTATGTGATTTTAAAAAACTAATTGAAAAATAAAAATGGAAAACTTTTCAATAAATCAGTTGTTGAAAGTTTTTTTTTCTAATTCTTTTCTAGGTGGTAAAAAATGCCACTTGGAATTTATATCACACAACCCCTCTTCTATCCCTTTTCCATTTATTTTTGACTCCTTTCACCTATCCCTTGAATGATTGATCTTTTTGAAACTCACCACCATGTACTTAAATATTTGTTCCTGGAAGATTATTCTCAATTTTGTTGAATATATCATTTATATATGCTCCCTATTTGATTTTTTTGCTATTCTAGTAGGCTCAACAACAACTTTTCATTTCTAGTCAGTTTGTTTCCAATTTTATTTTCATGTTCTATTCTTTTAAAAGTTGTAGAAGTTTTCAGTACGTATATTATACATACATATACAAGTTCAAGTTCTTTATATGAGTTTATATTACGTATATAAAGGGCGAAGAGAAACTTGTGTATGAGAGGGATCTAGTGGAAAAGTTTTAATATCCCCAAATGAATGAATGTTTTTGTAAATACTGCTTTGTCTTCATCAGGAGCTAGCTTTCGTGTTAGTTTATTTCTTTTTGGTATATCTGATGATATTCTATGAAACTGGAATCAGGTCTTCATGCTCTAATATCGATATTTTCAAATCACTGAGGCACTGCATGGACTCAGGTATTATTATTTAGTGTACAAAATTACCGTAGCCAACAAAGACATAAATGTAGATGATTAACTACTCATAAAGTATTTTTTCTAAGATGTTGCTCATGTACCAGTTGTCTGTGAAAAGAAATTTTCCCTACTGTTGTTTACTGCAGTCATTATGTGGTAGTGACGTAGAGGAGAAATTATTCGAGGAAGTGTTGGATTTGAGTTAACCTTGATAACTTCCCTGACTACTGTTTTGACATATGCATTGAGTTTTTTCAATTCAAATTATTTCTAAATTGTGGAACGTACCATTTCTCAGAGTATGAAGTCTCAAATATTGACCATCTCTTGGAACTATATTTCTTGGGAAGGCTTGACCTGTTTTTTTGTACGTTACATTATCATTGTGTTATGTTATTACACAAGAAATGTCGATTGTATCTTTTTTTCTACATCTTTAGTATATTGGCAAACAAAAAAATTTAACATAAATTATAATATCCACGTAAGGCATCTCTTCCTACACAAAACTACCAGTTCAAGTGAAAAAGTACTGGAAACCTCATCAAATGAAGATAATTCATTGGTTTGATCTATGCTGATTTATCACTTCTTATCGTTATCGTCAATATTTAAACAATCTTCAACGTGTTTTTGATTGCTCTCAAATGATCTAGTGTTGACGATTTCGCAATATAATTAATAAAAGTTTTAAATAAAAACTGTTCTTGGTAAAGCATAGATCAATAACTCAATTGTAGCAATATAATAACCATCATCATTTCATTAGAAAATCAAAAAATCAGACAGAAAAATCTACAAAAAATGTCATTTTCCCATTAAAAATTCCGAAAATACAATACTAGTGTCTAGAATAAAAAAAATACTGAAAATGAAATCCAACATTTTGATTTTTGCTAGACCAATAAATCACATATAGCAAAAAAATTAACTTTTTTCCACTATCGATTCGGGCGAGTCCTGTCCTGCAGATAGATAAACTCGCTGATGGTGTTTGTCCTCACCTCTCACTTGGCCACCTGAGTGTTGTTTCAGATATAATGTTCATTATTTACGTATCGCGTCCTTTTCAGTTTAACAGGTCCAGACATATTTTTATGTGAGTCATTATAGCATGCTTAAACTCAATTTTCCGCTTTGTGATTTTTAGGAGGTATAAAATTCGTGATTTCTTCGAGAAGCCGGCCGTCGGTGAATTTTGTGAACGTCAAATATTGAGTGGGGATTGAAACAATGGCTCACATTATATTCAAATGGGTCGTATTTATTCATATGACTTGTGGAATTTCGAGTCACATTCCATTAGAATCGTCCGCCCATGTTTGATTTATGTTTTCGCATCGAGATCGTACATAATATGTTGAAATTTTAACTTTGAACGTGGAACTCAAAATTTCATCTCCATAGTTTCATTTCATTGATTAATCAGCGTTACTTGACAAATAAAATCGATATCAAAATTAAAGGCAAACTCGAAGAAAACTCTAAAAAACGTCGCTTCTGTTCTATTTGGAATCAAATGATTTTCAATGATATCAACATATCAAAACAACCAGAAGAAAATATAAATTTCATAGTTTTACATCTTGTAGCTGTGTATGTCGTTTGACAGGTTTAACAGGTTGAATTCCAACCCTATTTGTACTCATTACAAAAATATTGAGCATAAGAAATTTGTTTTGGGAGAACATGTATAATATTTGCTAAATCAAGAAACAGAATGAAATATTATATGAAATTGTTCGATTGACGACCTATTTATTTGTAGAAATTCAAATTGAATATAAAAAATCCTCCAAAGGACCATCAATTTTCTACAAATTTGAACTATTTTTTATGCTAAATCCACTTTCCATAATGGAAAAACTATTTCAAAGAAATCATCAATGAGCTTGTTTCATGATATTTGGTTTACAGTTCATTTGGTAGTAATTTCAAATTGAAAAATAGTGTACTTTGTTTCAGTTCTCTAAGTAGCACTGTTTTCCCGTAATTAAACATTAAAAATTGGATTTTCTAGGCTCGTGACGTCACAGGCCTAGTCCCGCTTCTTGTTCGATTAACCAATAGGAACAATACAAATAATGAACATTGCCAAATTGTAAAATTCACGGAGCGTATAAACAGTTTCTGATTGATTCCTGATTCAAAATAACATCACACTCACTTCCGACAACTAAATCTGAGAAGAAAGTGTAAGAAATGCATTGGAAGGGAGAATTGATTATACATGGGATCAAAATAACGCAAAACGCAATAAAAACGTTATTTTTGAAATAGAAATTTTAATAATGGAAGTGTATATGAACCCGCTAACGTTTGAATTCATGAAAAAATTCTCCATATGAAATAAAATGTACTCGAAAACGATGGTTCTGAATAGAATTTAACGAGCTATATTTTTAAATGGTTCTCGAAGGCTTATGAACCCTAACAAAATGAATCAATTATGAATTCATTCCACCCACCAAAAATAAGAAATTCAACGTTATATATTAGCCATATTGCCACCCAGTCAGCTATCTCTCTTGAATGTATGAGACACTGTACTCTTTTTAATGTTTCATAACTTGGTATTTTTGTTAAAATAATTGACATTTGGCAACACCGCTGTAGACACGATCAATTTTATTGGTCAGCAGACACGCGGCCAATTTATAGTCTTGCTTCTGGAATTTTTCTTTTTTCGGTAAATATAAAGATGTATTGGGACCGATTAGGTTCGTTAAGTATGATATACCCCTAACTCAATCAGTCTATAAGCAAATCAGTATCATTTTCAATAGCATGTAACAATCCCATTGTAAACTTTATATTTTCCACTCAACAGATATCTTTCATGAAGAATTATAACTCGGTTTTGGTATGGCCGAAAATATTTTTTTGTTAGACAGACCTCACAAGAAAACTATCAATGGTTATTGGTTAGTACCCTGTATCATATAAAAATATTTCATTAATTAAAGTTAGGAACAACAAGAAACTTGAAAATATTACGTCATCGTCTGGTTTATTAAATTCTTCCCATGCTCTTCTCATGACCTCCATTACTTTTCAATTAGCTTCATTAACTGTTCTCAAGATATTATAGATAATATTTTGATTCTGTTACGTAATCATGCCGATTCAAAATAGTCTTCATGATGAAGAGGTTATAAATTATCAGCTAATGTACAGTGGATTGAACAGTAAGCAACAAGATGTCTGCAGTTTACTTTCTTCATCTGATAATTTAAGTAGTGCTGTGATTTTTAATAGTACCGCCTGGAGTTTGAGGAGTTTGTTCCGTTCTATTCAATTTTTCATGTCTCACAAAGTTTCCATTAAACTTTAAGATAGAAGATTGGCCTTTAACTCTACCACCTTAGTTAATTCACCTTCTGTGAGATATTTTTCCTTACCTTATTTTGATCAAAACATGTGTAGGACTATTATTTCCAAATTTATAGAAAATACCATACCTGGTACAAAAATTTCTTTTAAATCTCAAAACAACTTACGTAACTTTTTAGTAAATTCTAAAGACAAAATCAACAAATTAAACAGAAGTGGAGTCTACAAGCTTGACTGTTCTGATTGTTCGGCATCTTACATTGGTAGAATCTGTAGACCTCTTTTCACTCGTATTAATGAACATATAAAAAAACCTGACAAATCTGCTTTTGCCCACCACATAAAATTTCACAATCACAACTTTAGTCCCAATAGAAATTCCAAAATATTACATAAAATAGATAATAAAAATTTCCTTAGACTTGACTTGTTTGAAGAGTTGGAGATTTCTAAAGAACTTTCCAACAATGATCATTGTTTGAATACTCAAGTAAACTTAAACAGAGATTTCCTTCCCCTTCATAAGAGGATTATGAATTATTAATTAATCACAGTTTATTAATATAATTCATTCAATATTTTTCCTCTACGTATTCAATCAAATCCATAATGGATCACTCCTCAAGTTGGTACCATTATTTTAACATGACACTTGACACATTCTGTCTCAAGTTGTCCTTCTTCATATGATACTTTGACCGAACCACATGGCCTCAATCCAAAAATGTATTTTCTTGGCTATAAGCCTATTTTGTTTTATATAATTCAAATATTACAAATGTACAATTCACTTATTTTGATACTTCCTGTTGCCTGACAAGTAAGTAATCTCAAACAATTTTTCCAAATTTCTTAACCTTAAAAAATTTTACAACTTCAATTATCATTAAATTCCCTTTTCAACCAGATCGCTTACTTTCAGGTAAGCACTGATGATGACGAAAGTCGAAAGCGCTTTGCAAGAATTTTAAAATATTATACACTTTAATACAAAACCTCTTCGATTCATTAATTTAATAATCTTATTAAAGTGATAAGACACTGACATAGAATTTCACCAATCAACTGACAAAAAAATTGAAAGTTTTCAAAACATATGAAAAGTTCCCACTTCGACCTTCACATCAAACAAAAATTGAAGATGCAAATCAGATATTTTCTGACAATAGCTATAAATATGGAAGAAACAAAATTATTCTTGTATCTATCTCTTTTCCATCGTTATTCTCTGAAATATGAAATTTTCATCAAGAACTCTTTTCTTTTTTGCAATTTCCTGATGAACAACTGTGGAATCAAAATGATTTTTTATGACTATCGGTCGAAATTTCACCAAATCGTTTCATCCGAATTATCAACAGGAGAAAAATAGAGAAAATGTTGGTTCTCGGAAAGTTTTTCCCTATGGTGGAATTGGAAAGAGTAAATAATAACCTTTAAACAAATTTCATACAAATACAAAAATATTTCGGCGGTACATACAAAATATATAGGTAGTTTTATAATTCTCTGTGTGTGACAAAATTGAATAATTTTTTTTCTAGATACAATTAAAATGTCAGCAATTTTTCAGATTGTTTTTTAAAGCAATATACTTCTAGATTATTATAGCAAACAACTTTTTCAGATAGTCAGAAATTATAGAAAAATAAGTTACTGCTTAAAATCAAAGTATTTTTCACAAAGAAAAATTTTCTATTCATCAGTAACTTGTCGTATTTAACAATTTTGCCTATGAAAACATTTTTTAAGAAATAATGCAATACTTATCTCAACGTTTCGGAGGCCAAAATCTGCCTCCGTCTTCAGAAGTGGACGAAAAAATTCTAATATATTGGCAGTGATTCCTTTGTGATAACTTATTTCTTTACTTCTTCTTAGAAAAAGAAAGGATGAAAAAGACATGCACACGACACCAGTATAGACAGACATACGGATAGATGAACACATGCACAGAATAGACGGACAGACAAGCTACAGAATTCAAGAAAGTCGGAAATTCAGTTTCAAACAGTATTTTCATTAAATTTAAACTCCTTGTTATTTCAATTGTGTTATGTGATAATTAATTCGGTTTACGTATTGATTTTTTATTGTTGAAGTTTACCTTTAAATTCAGGAGTTAAAATAATGTAAATACTTTTATGAATTACGTCAATATTTTGTATGCACTTACTCAGTGAACATAAATTTCCACAAAATAAACAAGTCGTCAATCAAAGAAGTGATTTTGTATGCATTTAAAAACAATGTTTAATTTTGTATATTTTCAACTATTTTTCTTTGTCATTATCATATTGGCTGAAGCTTGAAGGACATCTTTGTCACAAACAAAAGTTTAAATCGAAACTGAAATGTTTTCGATTTCACTCAAAAACCGCAACACATGTTTCGCTAAACAATACCTTCTTCAGGCGTGTTCATACCCAATATGAAGAAGTAATCATATAGTCAAACACTTGTGGTTTTGTTAACTGTTTGGTAAAAATATGTCACAATGAAATATTACTTGAATACCGTATTGGTTTTTGTCAAGTACTGGCCGATTCTTTTCTCTATCAGTGTATCTCTCGCCTACTCTTACTTCTAGATGCATTTTCAAAAGAAGAATAAACTGTCATATGCCGGGTCTCCCTCCGTGTTACAGAGACGAAATGTACGATTTTTTTAGGTATGCTTCTATGGATCCATGCAATGGAGGTGTTATCAACCAGACTCAGAGCTTCTTAAGGGCTCCTTCATTAACCAACCTTTCAAACCATGTCACATATGTGCTCGCAAGCTATAGATTGCTAAAGTGGTGAGCCTATTGGCAGTTCTTTATCTTTCAAAAAGAATTGATCTCGCGTTGGAAATAGCAGTTCCAAACACACCATTCTAGTAACCCCATGAGTTCTCTTAGGTACCGTTGTATATTTCTACTCAAACTAATCAATTTCGATTTTCTCCAGTAACTGGACAAAGTATCGAATGTTTCTCAAGGGAGATTTTTTTATGCAGCAATCTTATATATACCGTTTCTATAGTTAATCAGACTGTTTGCCAAAACACTGTAAATTGAAGACGTAGGAGCCATATATGTTTTCAAAAATATTCATTTCAATAAATCAATTACTTATTTCATTAACAATTACGAAATGACAGTTTTTTCGATGAAAAGATCACCATTGATGTCACCATTGATGTTTCCTTGTAACCGCCTAAAGATAATCACCCGGGTACAAAAGAAAAAGCTCATTCAGTTACTAGTGTAATCTCCTAGCTTTATAATCTTCTAACCAACTACTTGAATTTATTTTAATTTGCCGGGTAATTCGTCAATTGTTCGTTATCTGTGTGCCCTGTGAGATATTCCGGCTTAGGAGCTCGGTCTCTTTAATCCCAATATAAATGGAAATAATGATAATGCTGTTAGGAATGTGCAGATAATCTCTCACTCCTACTACACGATAGCGAATGGCGGAGTGAATTACGGGAATGTCAGAATCAGTTGAAAAAACGTAATATGGAAGTTGTGTGCTGGCTGAGTCATAAGAGGCATGTAGAAAATTCACCCAAGCTAAGAGGGAACCCTCCGGACTCATTGTCAGCGATCGTTTTCTTATAAGGTACCCAAGGCGTTCAATTTGTATTCCTGACTATATTAAAGTAATAATGAACTTTACCATATTTAAAAATAAGGTAAAAATATTCATATACGAAACACCAAAAGCCAAATGTGATGTTGAACCAAATTTCTTCATCTGATTCATTTCATTTTATCTTATTTATACTCACCTTTTTAATTCTTCATGCATGTGTTTAATTTTTATTTTCATAACTATTACTTATTCCAAAATGTTTTTACTTTAAAAATGTTCTTACTGAGGTGTTTGCTGTTTTAAGTACCCTGTTATTCCCATAAATATTTTCAAGCATATTGCTTTTTTGATGGTGTTCTTGTATTGGACTGAATATTTATTAGGTAGTTAAGTAATGTACTTTTATCTCGAAACAGGTGTTTGCTCACTTATCGAGTATGTATCATCTATACAAAAAAATTTCTGCATAAATGTTCCCATTATTGTGTTTGCTTTTTGTATTACACTGGCATTTCCATATATATTTTTTAAGTGTGATGCTTTTTTTCGTAATGTTCTTATATTGGATATATATTATATATTTTTCTTTATGTAGTTGAGTAAGGTAATTTTATCTCGAAACTTATCGAATAGGTATCATTTATGCAAAAAATTTTTATTTGCTATATACATTTCCTCTCTCTTTTCATTAATAAATGATTTTATTATTATTATTATTCAAAGTTGTTTTTCAAAAAACGTGAAATTTCTTTTTTTTTGGTTTATTATATGAAATTGATCTGAGATGTGTGGAACGATTGTTACTGCTATTACTGATATTGTTACTGCAATTGTTATTGCTATTATTGTAACTCACTCTGTTGTACATCTAAATATTATGAGCAAATGAATCATTATTATTATCAATTTTCATGTCTTTCCAAAATGATGGAATTAACGCAATTAAAAAAAAGATGTGTGGATATTTTATTTTATTTAAAGTATATTGATTGGTGAAAGACCCCGTCTAGCACAAAAAAAGAAAGCAAATGTCTTTTCAGTATGATGGAATTGATGCAATCAAAAAAATATATGTGGATATTGAACTTTCATTCCATTTTTATTTTATTTAACGCATACTGATTGATGAAACACCCCGTCTAGCACAAAAAAAGCAAATGTCTTTCCAGTATGATGGAATTAATGCAATCAAAGAAAAGATGTGTGGATATTGAACTGTTATTCCATTTTTATTTCATTTAACGCATATTGATTGATGAAAGACCCCATATAACACAAAAAATGAATCCACCACTCTATATCGACGATCCTTCAGTTATAACATATATAGTTTGTATAATAATATTCCACAAGAATATAAACTTAGTAAAGTTTCCTTATTTAAGTGCTGTCACAAAAAAATATCTCATCGCTGCTCAATCAGAAAGTCATTGATTTCATTGATATTATACTTCTGAAAAATTTTCAGTATAAACATTCAACATTTTTTCTCTCCCGCTTTCCTCTCTCCTTTGTTTTTTCTCTAGTTGAGTTTTTTTTTCTTTCAGGCTAGAAGTAAGATCAACAGTACCCATCCGGTACATGTTGTTTCTAGCCTCATTTGTAGTTTTTTTTTATTACTTTTATATATTGAATAATTATTATGTTTATATGTAATAAGGAACTACAAATAAATGTCATTATTATTATTATCATTAATTTATTAAAAAGTAATTGCTTTCTGCCTTTCTTTGGAAGATTTCTATTAAAAAAAGGGGGGAGAAGTGTAATATTTTATTCACAAAAGAAAAAATAATTACTGAGTATAATTTAATAAATTCAGCATTATTGTGAATAAACAAAAATATACCACGGAAGCAGTAGGTACTGCTTGTATGTGGGCATATACACCATGAGTATACAAATTATTCGAGAATACTATATATTAAAATTACTTAAAATAAAATCAAGTTCACAATTATTGTGAGAGCAAAATGAGGATAATTAATAAAACAGACTACCATACCATATATTTACGCAAATACACACACTCTCATATATGAATATTAAGGAGTTTGAAATTTTAAAATACTGGAATATACCGATATACAGGCAGTAAGTGCACTAACATTATGAATATTTAAAATAACTTTCAATTTTGAATTATTGACCGTATATAATAACGAGGCGATTTTTCATAAATAGTTTTGAATCTTTTTTGAATCTGAATCCTGACGTTTCGTTTTGCAGTGTTTCGAGAAGGAGATTAAATACTTTTGGTGTTGAAAGTTGATAGCATTTTTGGCCTACTGATCTCGAAGCGAAAGGTACTAGATAATCATTAAATAATATTTTTTGTCTCATAGTATAGATATGAGAAGGTTTAATAAGTTTGGTCTTACTGAAGAACTGGGTTGTAACGATGTGGTTGAAGAATATTTGTCTGATATCAAAAATCTCAGTAGTAGAAAGCCAAAACATGTTTCCCAAGAATCTCTCATCCCTGAAAATATTCCCCTTTAAATTCCAATAATTTTGATGTTTCTGATATATTAAGAGAACTAGAGGAAGCTGACAATATTTGCAAGTATTGCATTACTAGCTTTATGTCATAAAACTTCCTGATATTCTTTCTATAACGTCGTCCTTCGGCTCGTCTGCAAAGCTTCATTTTCATTAGCAAATCAAGAATTAGAAACAAATCTGAATGTTTTATTTATGGTTTCTTCCTATTCCAAGTCAGTAATATGAAGGTTTATAATACTAGGTTCATTTCTCCAGATGACAACATCGTATACCAATATCGGCATTAGTAGTTATACCAACGGCTAGCACCGTTAGGTGGTTCCTCTTTATATTGCTCACGCAACTTGATGAAGTACTCTTTACGTTTTTCTTCAAGTTATCTTCAATCATGGACCTCCTGCCTCGCACTGATGAAGCCCATTAGGCTGAAACAGCTGTACATCTGGGGCTCTTGAATTGAATTCAAATTGTGTGTAAGCAAAAGAAACCTGTAATTTATAAGCAAAGGAAATGTCTGTTTTAAATATGCCACGAATGAAAGTAGTGATTTCATTATGAAAAGATGATGAAATATTCAATAAAAATTCTAAAAAAAATACTCTTAAATACCAGCACTGTCTCTGATATGGTACACAAGTACCAACTATTGTTTCAGAATAATATTTCTACAATAATAAAGTTTATGTGTGAATCACAAATTTAGTGGTTTCTTCTGTATCTTCCGCAGAGAAATAATTTTTTGGAAGGTGTTTTTTGTTAAACCAATGAACAGGTGACTGTTCTCCAAGAATAATTTTTTGGCCCTCTCACCAAATGTTCCAAAAGGAAAGATGGAAGAGGCGGAAGCCTATGAAGCATCTTCTGGATACAACAGAAAAATTGTGTTGTTATGCGAAACACAGTCCGTTAAAATTAAAAGAAAACAATTAGGGTAAGTGTCTTTGAATAGCTCTGAAACAGGGTTTTACAAAAACCGTGACACGTGTTTTGCTATACAATAGCCTTTTATAGTGAAAATCATACAATAAACTGTATTAATTAGTTTTTTAATATGGATTTTCATCAAGTATCGGCCAGTTCTATTCAATGATTTCCCAATAGTGGAGAACGACAACTCAGATGCAAGCTCTGCAGAAGAAGATAAACAATGGTGAGCTGTGATGAATTAGTTGAATCGAGATGTATATCATATATACCACAGTCGAAGAAAATTCTGATCAACATGCAAGAATCAGGTTTGTTTGAAGAACAAATTATGAAATTAATAATGCATTTGTCAGTTGTTGAAATTGAACTCCTCTTATCCCACCTTCAATTTGGTTTTATTGATATTCAGTGAATGCCGTATTATCGTTTGCTTCAAACAAATTGTAAATGATCGCCCAAAAAATTTTGTATCTGAGCTGAAATAATGAGGCATTTTTACCTCTAATAACTCTTTCTTCCGAGTTTTTCAACCCCTTATTTTCGGCGATGACCTTTATTCAAAAAGGCGAAAAAGATTAATTTTGTGGTAAATGTCAAAATAATTCTCAAAAAAATCAAGAAGTGGTAACTGAAAGCTATAATTTCTGAGAAAAACCAAGAAAATATAACTCAACTAACTTGATACTAATCCTCTTACATTATAACACATAATAAATCAAGAATGACTTTCACTCCAATAGTTTTTCAAGATGTTTGCAATGCGTCACACAATGATTCGTCAATTTTAACAAAGTGTGAAGAATGTTATTAGATAATCAATCATCGGTAGTGCCTTATGTAACTGTTTATATTGAATCCGCGATTTCCAGATAATGCGTATTCACCTTATATTTGCATAAGTGGAATTAGGTAATTTTGTTGTCATTGTAGCATCAAAACACTGGCATAACAGAAGAGCTTGTGCTCCTTAGTATTTATTTGTTAACACACTTGAGTATTTTCTAGATTGAAGAAGGTCATAGTGAATTGATGTGACTGGTTATTGAGACGTCGAATAGTAAAATCCCTCATACCGACCAAAATAACAGAGGGTTTGTTGAAAAGCAATTATTTCGAGTGACAATTCAAAATATTCATCTCTCCCAATGTTTCTACACAGTAATATCTGCATTTCAGCTGAAAAATAATCATTCACCTGACTATTATCACGACTAACATCACACATCACACCAACCTTCATAAACGAAACATAGCTGCCACTATTTCATTTTAGATACAGAAAACAGCTAGTTTCATACGAAGGTTTCGTAGTAGCCGTGAATCGTCACGAATTCTATTCAGTATCCAACCACAATACTGTCTTGGTCGGATCTGTCCTGCACTGATGAAGAGTAATACTCCAAAACTGGTTCAAAGACTGCAAAGAAGCCAACTTTGAGCTAGCCAGAAGACTAAATATACGAATATCAAAAATAAACGAGGTTTCCCGAAGAGGTCGGGAGAAAATCAAGTTGCAACATCAATTGCCGAACAGGATTCGTGATTTTTGTTTCACCTCAGCTTTCACTGTATGGCAACTAGTTGAAACTGAAGCTCCAAAACGAAGCCATCGTGATCCAAATGCAGATTGCGCTGTTTCGACCCGCTTTAGCTCTGGTCAGTAGTGCTAGGCTTGACCACGAATGTATTACTGGACTCGTGTCCTAAAGCATATACTGAGTAAGTAGAGGCGATGTTTAAGTATATGCAAGTTTGATGATGATTTTCATTTAAGTGAAAGGAGTTTTTTCATTTCTAATCAAGGGATTGATTGAAATACGGAGCAGCTTTCAGTTCTCTTTCACCGTGAAACACAATTTCTCTAAAATATCTTCACTGTACTGCTTTCATGACACAAGGTGAAGAATGATAATTGAAAACTGCCAAATTTAATTTTCAAATCTGTTTCAACTGAATAACAAAGTTCATCTTCCACTCTGTGCTACAGTGTTCAAATCATATTCTCAATCAAAGAAAATGAAAGTTCTGAATGAATCCAACAAACAAGGTTATGTAACAACGTTAGCAATCAATATCATTGTGTTCAATCGAACATATTTATATACCCAGAGAAAATGATTAACATGCATACTAAGTAACGAAAATAATTGAATTTACAAATATTTTCATTATCACTTAGCTCCTCACGCAACCAGGATAATTCTATAGATTCTAGATATTTCTAATAACGTTAATAAAATTGTTTAAAGCATCAACTAGTTATGTAGTCCAAATCTGATATAAAAAAGATAAATAGATATATTATAAATTCATTAGTTGTTCGCTAATAAGACTTTTTTTAAGGACAAAACACAAGCACTACAGGAAAATCCTTAAAGCCCTCACAGAGCGTTGCCTGTGTGAAAGTAGCGATTCAGATTGGATTTGAATCGCTGGAGATTAAATCCATTTAGAAAAACGCTCCCAGGAAGTTTATTCCACATAAACGCAGTTCTCCAGGTGAAAGAGTTCTTAAACAGTGAAGTTCGAGATATACTGAGTTGAACTTCACAACAATGAGCAGCCACAGTCCGTCGTGTATTTCTGATATGTACCACTCTTGGTGTATTCAAATGTGCCAAGTCTCGTGAAAGTATCTATAGAACAGAAACAAATCTCCAGCCTTTTTTCGATGTTCCAGGCTAGCAAGGTTGCACGTGATGTTATCGTATACAATCAGGCGGATGGCTCTTTTCTAGATGGAATCCAGCAACTTCAGGGTATGTTTGGGGGCAGAGCTCCATACTTGAGAACAATACTCAAGTAAGTTCCAAGTTACAAGCTTTTGAGAAGCAGCCTTTGCAATTCCAGCGACATGATTGTGCCAAGACACATCGGTGTCCATTTTAACTCCCAATAAACTTATCGAAACAGAAAGCGGAATTGTCCGTACTGACATATATAACCTTTTTGGAGACATTTATCTTTTTGGAGAAAACCGATGCCTGGGTTTTTGTGGCATTGAATTGAACCTAGTTACTTTCACCCCAATTGGAAATCACCTCTAGATCCTCATAAAAATATGCAACCTCTTGCTGCCGGTGAAGATGTGCCTCCGTAGCCGATGTCCCGGAATCCAAATGGAATGACGAGACAAGTGTGCTGTTGATAAACAAAAAAAAGAGGGAGACAATATAGATCCCTGGGGAACACCAGCGTTGATGGTGAAAGTATTCGAGAGATATCCATCGACGGCCACTTGCAGGGAACGTTCTTTCAGGAAGTGAAGAGCCATACACAGAAATGATCCGACAAGCCATGTCATCGACATTTGGTTATTTTCCAATCAAAAATTGATATTTGTTTTATGTTGTTTCGAAAGTATTTTCTGTTGACCAGCGCTGGCTGCTGCTGACGCAATTTTTGGTACGTTTCGTCAATTTCCTCACAATAGGACTCTGTTGTGATGGTTTGGTCCGGTTGCAGAAAATCATAGCGAATCACACCAGCCGCTGATCACCATACAATAGTCATGGTCTTTTTTCATGGGTTTTCACCTTTGGGAAGTGCCTGGGTGGCTCATCGGTGTCCAACCACTGCCTTGAACGTCTTATGTTTCAGAGAATCCACTTTTCATCACCGTGACGATCCGATCCAAAAAAGGATTGTTTTGCTTGCGGAAAAGTAAAAAAGAATAGACCTCGAAACGTGAAGATTTCCGTCGATCGTTCATATCGTGAGGTTCACTTTACGGCCTTTCTGAGCACTCCAATACGTTTCAAACCATCAAAAACTGCATGAGAACTGATGCCCAGTTTGTTCGCCAACCCAACGCACCGTTGGTGATGGGTCAGTCTGTCCACGAGGGTCCACAAATCTTCGTTCTAGATTACTGTAGGTCGATTACCTCAGGGCTTCTTATATTTGAGGCTAAAATACCCGGAGCGAAATTTCGCAAAAAAAACGTCAATCAGTGTGTTTCATCAAAATGTCATCTATGGGAGCTTCACCCAAGCTTCAACATCAATCACCAAATAATAAATCATTTTCCATCTCTCTTTCTCTGCACCTACCACTGAAAGCGGACAACTAGTTGACATCAGAGTCAATATAGAATACTGGCTTGCAAGGTTCGATATTTTTGCTCCTTTATGAATAAAACTCTTATATGTATCGATAATATGACATATATGACATAATATGACATATCCACTTTCATTTTATATACTCTGATACGTTTACTCCGAATATCAATACCTAATTTCACAATACATTAAAACGCTCTCTAAACGGTTTGGAGTCAGAAGTCTGCTTATCAACAGCGTAATAACAACACTTCAACTAGAAATCCAACCACCATCAATCGACTAAGAGAGGAATTATCAAGACTCTACTAGACCGTACTTTTGGGCTCTGTAATACAAAGGAAGGTCTCGAAAAGGAACTAGGCATCATCAAAAATGACCTTCAACGGAATGGTTACTCCAGAGTGATGGTAGAACAAACTTCAGCTAGAAGACAGCAAGAGCTCCACAAGGAAGAGAAGCTGCCATAACAGTACTTGTACTTATCTACATCAGAGGATTATCGGAAAGGATAAGAAGGATTGGGTCCAAATAACATCAGGACCTGCTTCAGATCTGGGAACACTATCCGTAGCAGCCTCACAAAAACCAGGCCACCAAACGCGAACTGCGATTCCAAGAATTGCATTTACCGGATACCCTGCGATTGCAGAGATTCATACATCGGTGAAACTAAGAGGCAATTGAAAGTGCTCATTACTGAGCACAAGAAACACATACAGCGAGAAGAAACCAGCAAATCCGGAATAGCAAGCATGTTTGGACTCATCAACATAACATCAAGTGGGCTCAAGCTGAATTCATCCACAAGGAGGAACACTGGTTTAGGAGAAAATGCAAATAAGCCGCGTATATGTTGTCCAACAACGCATTTAGCCAAGCTAGTGTAGAGATACGTAACATATGGAAACCTCTAATCAAGCGGAAAACGAGCAACTCACGCCAAACGGTCATCTCCCGCTGAAACCAATGAAGCGGAGAAAGGAAAGAGGGGATAGGTGAAAGCACTCGAATTACCTATAAATAGTCAGATCTCGAAGGAATAAGTCCAGTTATCACCCGAAGACGATTGTGGATACTAACAATCGAAACGTCGTGACGTAACTTGGTTTGGAATCTTTTAATTTTTAATTTTCATTTTTTATTATCACTATTTTTAATTTTCTAATTTTCAGCTTGTATTAATATCTCAATTTTTTTTGTTCTTGCTTGTATGTTATTTCCTTGTTATTTCAGTTTTTTGTTAAATAAAATTGTTTATTTTTTCGGTTGATTTTTTTAATTTTTTCACAGATTCTTTCAGGGATTTCAAATCAATTTATATTATATTAGACAATGGAAGTCCGAACTGATGAAATATAACACTCAACTAGAACCGTGTTGCCAATATAAAAAAATATACAACTCATGAAGTCTTTCCATTTTTTATTATAACAAAATAAAAATTTTAGAAGTATTTATGATTTGAAATAACTGTTCTACTCCTTATGCACTTTACCCTATTCCCAAATTTTATTTCTGGTTTCAAATAGTTCATAACACTCTATTAGGGCCACTCTGTATGTTCCAAAGCCACCCTACACTGAAACGGAACGTGTAAGTATGCGATTCATTTAATTTCCAATTTAAATACCTGTGTTTCTGTATTAATATGGTTTAAAAATAATATGCTAATATTTCATTTGGAATAAAGGGCGTACCAAACATCCTCTGTAACAAGTTACACGAAATAAAATGAGCCTATAAAACTCGAAGAGGAAAGAAAGGCAATTTAGATGAACACGATTTGAAATAATCTTTCACTGTGGTCATATGAGACTGCTGTATTGCATAAAATAACAAGCGTGAAACACTTCATTAATAGGTAACACTTTTGAATAACAAGATAGCACAGATTTATATTAAATTATCGGAAAAAGGTTTTCAGCATTTGTTCAATCATTAAATCACAGATATGGAAACATATATTTTAGAAGTATTTGCAGGTGCAGATCGTATATTTTCCTCCGTAGTCAACGGCATTGAAAACTATAGTTGTTAATGCCAATGTATTCTGGGTAAAGCTCAATAATAACTCCTTAAGCCACCTAAGGAGCATCATACTATTTGCAGCCATGTAACGTAACGTAATCAAACCACCTTCAACTTGACATATTTGGTCGCTGTTTTTTGGTGCTACCGTATTTTGCACGCCATGTAAAATACTTGTTATGTTAGGTTAGGAATCCCAAGGGTTTTGTGGCTCATACCATTTCAAACTTAACAAAACCAGCCCCGCTTCAACTTGGTGAAAAATCATTCAGATAAGTGACCAAGGTAGGGCAGGCTCCAAGTATATGCTCTGCTGTTCCAACAATTTGAAAATAGAAACGGCAAGCACTGTCACTCGACAGCCTCAGTCTCTTCGTATGATAATTCAGACGACAGGGAGTTAGTAGTTTGTTAGACAATGTCGATCACTCTTGCTCTGGTCTTACAATATTTTGGTAACCTACTTCAAAGGATGTATCTAATCATAGAATTGATCATTCCAGTTAGATTTTCCCATAAGGCTAAAACCCTTCTCACATTCAAGTTATTCAGTGTTTGTTTGGCAAAATCTGAAGTGATTCCAATGACAGGTTCTGGCTTACAATGCTGACAGCTTACAATGCCCTCTTTTGCAAGGGAGTCAACAGCTCAACTACCTTCCAGAGTCTTTCTGACAGTTCACCACTGACATGGATTCTGCTTAGTTAGAACCAAGTGCTACCACCATAGCAACTTATTTTTGTCAGGTTTCATACATACCTAAATGGCATAGATTTCTGCCCGAAATAGAGATACCAACCTACCTAGGTTCTGTCTTGGTTGCGCGACTGAATAAGCTCGCACCAGAAAATGACGGTGTTTTAGATCAATCTGTAAACCAACAGATATCTACTCTTAGTATATGTCATAGTAGTTGACTATCGTAAAGAACGTTGAATTAGACTGTATATTAACATTCTAGCCTCTTTCTCCAAGCCATATGTTGCCTTATCAGTTAGCTACAAGATTGAAGGTCGTTAAAGATGATAACTCGCCAAATTCTTGTCCAATTTTCAATTTTCATAATTTTCTGGTGGAGGTAGAAGGCAAGTTCAAGCATTTTGTTGGCCTGTTACGCAATTTTGACGAGGCAAGTGCCAGACTTGAAAATCCTTTTCAATCATGATGCTGATAAGTTTCAAAGTTGACAGAAAAACACATGCACAGTTGAAAACAAAAAATGTATAGGTATTTGGAGCACTGAGGGCTGATTGAAGTTGAACTTAGTATAACGCGCACTTACCCCACCTTATATAAACTTGAAATAATTTTTTGAGGCTGCAACAGTTAAGTTGCCATTATACTACACCTACAACTATGTAGTTTATGACAGTTTCTAAATCTTTGGAATAAAAATATAAGAAGGAACGGATAACATGAATTACTACGTGAAACTTTTCGAAATAACAGTTATGAGATTTTGAAGTTTATGGACTATTATTATTGTTTACTTACTCAATGTTAACAAACATGTATATGTTTAGATTTTGCTAATATAACTCACCTAGGATAAGAATTAACATCTAATAGTTTGTACGCAAAAGCCATAAACATTAACTAGAACTGATTGAACCATTCAAAATATCATTAAAACCACATGTAATGAATAATGAGTACCTGATAACAGTTCATGAAATGAATTGCTCAATATAGAAATAAACAAATCACTTTATCTTCCCGTCAAATTGCGTAAGATATAGTGTAGTTGATACTGTTACTTGACGAAAGTAAAGAAGAATACATGATTTCAATGATATATTCATATTATTTCTCAAAAACTAAATTTTCAGTCATGTGATGAAATTAATGTGAATAATTGCTCTTAATCGCTTTGGAAATAGACAATTTTCCTAAAATTCTTTATCGTTTCATCAATAATACTACTTCAGTATGGTGTTATAAAATTAGGTATCAACAGGCCCTAGAACAGAACCTCAAGACACTACTAGTTTGACATTTGTTACCGTTAGGATCTGATAATTAGGATCTGATGATTCACTAGACTTCACAATCATATTCATACAGTTTGAGTTTCTAACTTATTATTTCTGTTGACGGCTCATTGTGGTTCATAACAATTCAGACTCTATCAAATGCATCCAGCCAATTACTGTTTGGTAGAAGGTCTTTCAGGTTCAAATGAGAATAAAACTCTGCTAAACAACGTCTAGTCAGTCGAATTTTAAAACGGTTTGATATCAACAAGGAGTCCGTTCCTGATGAAGTACCCGTCATCGCAAATGAACTCGCACCAGAATTTTGCAGACTTTTCAACCTGTCTTACAAGGAAGGGGTTTTTACTTCTTGTCGGAAGATTGCAACAGGCTTAACCATCAAAAATCATGAAGAAAGCCTTAAACCATCATATTCTTGAATATTTGGGACATCTTGAGCGATCATCAATATAGCTTTAGGAAACAAAGATCAACAGGCGACCTTCTATTGTATGTCACCCATATTTGGAATAACTCAATCGAGAAACATGGAGAGTCAAGGTCTGTGACGCTTGATATGTCTAAGGCCTTAGACCGTATGTGGCATGAGGGTTTGCTAGCCAAACTTGGATGCTATGGCTTATCGGATCATTTCTTTGTATGACTCTTCAGTTTCCTGAAAGTACGTTTCCTGCAAGTGGCCGTCGATGGATATATCTCGAATGCTTTTACCGTCAACGCTGGTGTTCCCCAGGGATTCATATTATCTCCAACCCTCTTTTCATTGTACATCAACGACTTATTGAAAAAAAAACAAGGATCTCATATATTGCTTTGCACATTCGTCCCATCATTCCATTTGGATTCCAGGACATCGGCTGCGGATGCACATCTTCACCGGCAGCAGAAGGTTGCATATCTTGATGAGAATCTAGAAGTGATTTTGAACTGGGGTGGAAGTAACCAGATTCAATTAAATGCCACGAAAACACGACATTGGTTTTCTCCAAAGAGATGTAATAATGTCGGAATAGACAATTCCGCTCTCTTCTTAGATGAGTTCGTTGGGTGGTTAAAATGGACACCAATATGTCTTGGCACAATCATGTCACTAGAATTGCAAAAGCTGCTTCTCAAAAACTGTAAAAACCTCAGCCACTTTTGATGCCTTATATAGCTCAGATCACACCTTCTTTGGTGTATTGTTCACATGTATGGAGCTCCACCCGTAACTATACCCTGAAACTGCTGGATTCCATCCAGAAAAGGGCCATTCGCCTGATTTGAGACACGAACATAACTTGCAACTTCGATAGTCTGGAACATCGAAGAAAGGTTGGAGATTTGTCTCTCTTTTATAGATTCTTCCACAGGAAGTGTTCAAGTGACTTGGCACATTTAATTCCACCAAAGCGGTACATATACACGACGGAATGTGGCTGCTCATCGCTTTGAGGTTCAACTCAGTACACCTCGAACTTCATAGTTCAAGAACTCTTTCATTTGTTCACGCGAAACAAATTTTGTTTTTCCAAATGAATTCAATCTCCACCCATTCAAATCCAACGTGAATCGTCACTTTCGCACAGACACTGCTCTTAAAGCATCTTAAGAAGTTTCCTGTAGTGCTTAACATCGTCAAAAAAAACATTGAACACCTGATTCGTACTGCGGAGGGACAGACACAAAAAATGTGCTCCGCTAGTTCATCATCCCCCAAACAGAAACGACATAACGACAGTCTCAAGTTTGTGAGTTTAATCATCTATGTATATTCTTTTTTCTGGTAAAGGGAGCTACCACAGTTTTGCTGCAGTTGGCAGACATCTGCTCCTTCTGCCATCAACTATGAGCATTGTCCAACGTTTTATGAAGTATATTATAGACTACCTTGTATCTATTGTTGATTGAAATAAGACCAGAAGAACAAAATGCCGTCCCATTGATTCTCACGACCAGCAACTGGATCGCCCTGTAGCTTGAAATCAAGAAGCACGTTATTTAGTCTTTACGAGCAGACCTTCTGGGTCAATCGCCGAAACCGATGCCGATACCAATATTATAAATCAGAAAGTGCAACGAAGCATGCCCGTCCAAGTGCTTTGACGTACCCGTCAACTCATTCCCGATAGTGGATTAAGTTACTGGAGTTGATGACATGAGATTTATTCATACAACCGTGATAGTTTTTCTTGTTGTCACCGAATATTTTATTTTTCATTCATGAATGAGCGGAGGAATCCCGTAGAAGCTGATAATGAAGTTAATGATGATGAAGACGTGGGTTCGATTTTGATGCAGGTGATTGAGTTTTGGGAAATTTGTTCAGTGATGAATTATCAGTTGGTATCGAAAGATTGATGAAACATTTTTTTGATTGGTTTTCGTAAGTTTGAAACTGGTTAACAATGTTACGTGGTGTATTTCATCAGTTCGGACTTCCCTTGTCTAATATGATATTAATTGATTTGAAATCCTTGAAAAAAATTAAAAAGGTCAACCGAAAATAACAATTTTATCAAAACAAAAGACTGAAATTACAAAGAAATAACATACAAGCAACAACAAAAAAAAATTGAAATATTAATAAAAGCTGAAAATTAAAAAAATCTAAAAATATTATTAACAAAAAATGAAAAATAAAAATTAAAAGATTCCAAACCAAATTACGTCACGACGTTTCGATTGTTAGTATCCACAATCGTCTTCGGGTGATAACTGGCCTTATTCCTCCGAGATCAGACTATTTATAGGTCATTCGAGTGCTTTCACCTATCCCCTCTTTCCTCTCTCCGCTTCATTGGTTTTAGCGGGAAATGACCGTTTGGCGTTTGGCAGAAAAATGAATTGAAATCTTATTAAGAAATTTATCAAAGAATTAAACATTGTTCAGTTTTACTTTTGAATAAGCTGTTTTTCCTTGGCTTACTACCTGAAAGTAAGTGAGAAATATTGAGTATTCTGCAAAAAATGTTTTTTATACGAAAAACACATTTTCCTGGTCATTTCTTGACTGGAAAATAGAAAATTGTGGCTAGTAATGGAGTTGTGATTAGAAGTCGAAACTTGTACGAGCTAAGGACTAACGGAGTATCACCTTTTAACGTGTGATTTTTAACACTTTATGTAATTGTTTTGCAAATTCAAATGTTACTCTACTCACCTTTCTTATTCTAATGATAATTTCACTTTCCTTTGTCAGATTTGCAGTTCAATAAAATAGTCATCTTGTATGAAAGTATATGAAACTTCAAGGTCTGTAACACTGTTTAAAATCTGTTTTACGGTAACTTATTATCAACCCCTTACGAACAACTTTCAAAAGTCGAAAGTTGCGAGAGCTAAGGACTAACGAGGTCTTATCTTTCAACGTGGGATTCCACAACTTCGCAGGTTACAATGTTGAAAGGACATTATGTCAGAAATATATCAAAACTGACCGATAATTGATGAAAATCCATTATACCATTCAAAAAAACATACTTTCATGTGAGGTTTCCAGTTGAAAATTTTACAAAACCGCGACACGTGCATCTTCGGATCTCGCAATATGCCTGAAGATGTATAGCGAAACACGTGTCACGATTTTGTGAACTTTGAAGCGAAAATCTTACATCAAAGTGTGTTTTTTCAATACGACCTTATATCAAATTTTGTTATCATTGGGAAATTAAAGTTCTCCTATGTCCAAAATAAGCATAGATAACTGTCAAAATATTTGTGTTACTCCTTTCGAAGTCATATATCAGTCTCAAAACTATCTTAACAAACTAAATACTTAATGTAAAAGAAGAATACGTTCAGGCCAGTCTCAACTCCCTACACTGTAGATTAATGCACTGACAGCTAACAGAAAACTGACTACTCCCCTGGCTAATACCACGAAGGGCGTTGGATTCTTCAGGATTCTGAAGTTATTCCTGCATATGCTGTTGGCCATTAACCTACAGTGTAGGGAGTTGGGACTGGCCCAAACGAATTGTTCTTTTAGATAATTTGATTTATAGCCAGTCTTCAAGTATGCCCACTGACTATATGTGAAAAGATAGGTATATTAACAAAGAACGACCTTTGTATGTAGTACTCAGCGACTTTGACATCGATGATAATTCGTTAAAGCATTCGTAAGTCAGCTGAACCTATGAAAGAACTGAAGGCTGCGTCTCTTGAATTTGTCATAAATGGTGCTGATGAGGTGATAATGGTTAGTGTTTTTGCCTGAAGGCTAAGAGTATATCTGGAATAGTTTTTCACTCGAATGATATTTCACATATATCAATACTCTAGGATATATATATATATATATATATATATATATATATATATATATATATATAAAGCTGTGTATCGTTTCAGTAAAATTGATTTTCGTTAAATCCGATGTTTGTATGTTTGGAAGTGATTGTTCACGATATACTATTTTTCAGTTCCTTACCTGCAGCTTCGGTGCATGATCTACACATCTTTGTGAAGAGTTTTTATTAAACTGACTGATTTTTGTTCGCGGCTCCGCTTTAGATGTCCCATGCGCAAGATCCAATTTTGGCACACTCTCTCTAACATATCGAACGGTATTTCATACAAATGATTCAATTTTGGCTTCCAGAGCGTCAGTCGTTGCTGGTTTATGTCTGTAGACATTAGCCTCAACATGATCTCACAAGAAATAATCCAAAGGCGTTAAATCACTTGATCAAGGCGGCCAATTGACGGGCCCCAAACGAGAGATAAACTGTTCCCCGAAGGCGGCTCTTAATTGGGCCATTGTTTCGCGTGTTGTGGAAGTTCGTGTGGCTTCAAGTCTTGCACCAGCTGTATCAAATCCTTTGGCAAAATTCTCCACGTAGTGAAGTAACAGAGGCCCAATTGCTGCGAACGGTGGCGAATCGATATTTCACGGTCATCACGAACACTGGCGGATACAGCCGCAATATTTTCTTCGGTCCTCACTCTACGTATGCATGTAGGTGGTTAAATGTCCAGTAATGTAAACTGAGTTCGAAATTTAGTCACAAGCTTCCGAATAGCTCCCCCAGTAGGCCGACTGCCTATAAATTGAAAGAAGTGCACGACTTTCTTCAGCGAGCATGAATTTTGATAATAAAATTCAATATTTTGCAAGCGTTGTTCATTCGTAAGTCGATTCAAGGTTAAATTATAGACCAAACTGAACACGTTTGACAATGACACAAGACACGATTCACGATCTGTTAAAAACAGTGTTGCCAAAAACATACCAGCAAAAAAATCACTCATTATAACACTGCCTTACACAGAAACCGCTTTTAACGAGGATTACATTTTGTCGAAAAACCCACGAGGTGCAAGCACCTGTGCCGATACGAATTAACTAAACAGAGATCCTCAAATACCGCTTTCTGGTAACAAAATACTGAAAATAATTGTAAATATACACCGGCTTTCTCGAAAATGTCGTGGTTGTTATTTTTATGGCTATTCTTCCAGGACGTTAACGAAAGCGCTTAGAAGTCAAACAAACCCCAAAGTCTTAGGTTATTTATTTTTTATTTTACCTGTTGTAAGGTTTTTCTTTGGTAAATAGTAAATATTTGGAATATGTCACTCTGTCGCTAATCAGGATTCAACGTGAACTGAAGTCTTTTCTTAGGATGAATGACTTTTCCGAAATTAAAGGAGAAACTACTGAAGGTGACAATAATACCGGATTGTTCCCATTGTGATCTCGAAAGTCATAAATCAATAACCAGTCATCACGTTTGAAAACTACTACTTGAGTAATGTTTGAAATTCCATAGATTGAGCATCGAGCAATCAGCATGTTTTATATACATTTCTAATACTTTTCTATGCGTATAGACATGATTCATCCACCACTTCATTATCGATATTGAAAATCAGTTGACCAGATTTATAACTCAATACTTTAGAGCCCAATTACAGATCAGCAATGTGTCAACTGACAATGACGTGTCAGTTGACACGTCAAGAAGACTTGTGGTCGAAGTACTTTTAGGCTTTGCCACTGAAGATGACTATCGCAGTTGCAGTCGAAACGTTTAGAGATTATAACCAAAGGAGACCGCTGCAAAACCCGCAAACTATCCAAAACATTGACACCTGCCGTGAAAGTCTATATTTCTATACAGATGAGCAATGTTATAACTTTACAGTTGTTACAGTGTCGGATTTTATTATATTCTCAATTGTCTCAATATCCACTCGTATCTTTGAGGCAATTTTCAAATCATCTTTTAGGAAAACTAATTGAGCTTCTTCAACAGTATGCATTTTCAGTGCAATCAAAAACACAAGTCTCCAAAAAAAAACCACGTAAGGTTTGTCTACAAAATAAGGATGAAATAATTGAAAAAGGACAAAAAAACGAGGAATTGTGTATTTATTTTGATTATTTTAACATGAAGTAAAAGCAAAATAACAATGCTACATAGCTAAACTAAGCATAATAGTGATACAGAAGTGTTTGCAAGTCTTTGTGAAAACGTTTCTTTTTCCGTCAAAACTTCTTTTGGTAATATTTCGACTGTGTTCTTGTGAATTTTCCTTTTTTAACATCCAACAGTAATCTGCCATCACTTTAACATTCCACCGACCTTGGTATTTGCGTTCCATTTCTTTTATGTCTTGATGAAACCGTTCTCCTTGTTCCTCAGTTACAGCCCCTAGATTTTCGGGAAAGTAGTCCAGATGTGAATGAAGGAAATGGACACTCACGTTGCAGCCCAACATTTTTTAGTTTTGTATCAATTCAGCAACCAAAGTTTTGTAGTAATTCAGCAACCAAAGTTTTGTAGTTTGGGTCTTTTTTGTTTCCAAGAAAGCCTATTATAACAAGTTTGAATGAACACCAGGCTTTTTTTTCTTTCAATTCCATTTTAGTGACGAAGCTTTCATATTTTAAAAGTTTTCTTATGTCAGGTCCAACGAAGACTCCTTCTTTTAGTTTAGCATCGGATAGACCAGGAAACTTTTCAGAAAGATACTTAAAACAATCTCCTTCTTTGTCTAATGCTTTCACAAACTGTTCATTAGCCCCAATTTGATATGGAGTGGTGGAAGTAAGATTTTTTCAGGATTCACTAAACTTTGTTTTTCAACATTTTTAACTCCAGGAATAAGACCAAACATGGGATTCCTGTATTGCAACATCCATCTTACTCACCAGATCTAGCTCCGTATGAGTTTTTTGTGACTGAAAGTAAAGTCAGCATTGGAAGGTACCAGGTTTGATACAGTGGAAGCTATGAAGGTAATGGCGAGGGAGACTATGAAGACACTTTCAGAAAATGACTTAGAACACTGTTTTGAACTGTAGATAGTTCGAATGGGGAAGTCTAGAAATAGTGGAGGGAAATATAGTAGAGGGGATGAGGTGAAACTTGTAAAACAAAATGAGAGTTAGATCAATGATCCCATTCCATTATTTCGGACTTCCATTGTCTAATATGATATAATATAACAAATATATTAAGCCAAAAAAATTTAAATTGAAATGAAATAAAATACAAGCAACAATTGAAAATTGAACAATTTACAAGAAATGAAAATTAAAAGATTTCAAGCCAAATTACTTCACGACGTTTCGATTGTATCCACAGTCCTTTTCGGTGATAACTGGACTCCGAGAGATGACTATTTATAGGTCATTCGAGTGCTTTCACCTATCCCCTGTTCCCTCTCTCCGCTTTACCGGTAGCTGGCCGTTTGGTGGGAGTTGGCCTTTTTCCATAAATAGTCATCTCCCGGAGGAATGAGTCCAGTCATCACCCGAAGACGATTGTAGATACTAACAATCGAAACGTCGTGAAGTAACTTGGCTTGAGAACTTTCAATTTTTAATTTCCATTTCTTGTTAATTATTCAATTTTCATTTGTTGCTTGTATTTCATTTCATTGTAATTTCAGTTTTTTTACTTAATATTATTTTTCAGCTATTCTTTTCAATTTTATTGATTCTTCCAGGGATTTTTAATCATCTTATATCATATTAGACAGTATAAGTCTGAACTAATGAAATATACCATGAAACACTGTCAACCACTTTTAAACAAATAATCCCATTATTTTCTAGTGACACCTTATATAATTTTTTATCGATGGAAATTTTTTCCATTGGAGATAATAGGACAGAATTAGAACTAGTTTCTGTAGCTTACTTCGAAACAACTTGAACTTCTGTCATGTGTAAGAAGATGACAGCTTGTTGAAAAAAACAATTTTAAATTAATTTTTATATAAAATTCAGTGATATCAATAGGCTTCACTGAGAGGTTTCCTCCACTTGTCATCATTCTTCCCTTAAACCGTTTTACAGCACGTTCGTAATTTATCGACATCGAGTTATTACTTGAGAAATTAAAAATACGGTCTGAGCATATACCTCCACTTTCGGCATGTAATCCCATTAGCATATGACAAAAGCTCTATTGTATTAAAACTGTATTGCTGGTCCGAGAAAATTATTTTGCTGTAGCTAAACAAACAATACGGACCATTGTCAACTGAAGCCGTGCACCGGGATACAATAAAATAATAAATAATTATGACGTTGATATTTCACTGAAAAATTAACCAGTCGCATACTCGTCGATGTACATATATGTGCGTCGGAGCTTTCGCCAGGTGAGTCATTGACAAAGATTTTTTCATCATCACTAGGTCCACATTAGAAAAAATATAATAAAAACGTATATAGATCAGTACTAAATGAGACAAAAATAATATATAATGAGGAATTGATGAATAATTCAGAAGATAGATCCAAAACTGCGTAACCAAGACTCACATAGAATTGGAAATTGATGGTACTCCAACCTCAGACGGTTCATTAGTGAGTAAGTAATTAGTGAAGAAATGATAACTTCAACAACTACTTGAACGATATCCCAAAAAAGCGGATTAGGAACTATAAATGAATGAATTGGCCAAGAATCCAGACTAGATACAGTTCATTAAGTCTCCCTATTGAGGAGAGTTGTTTTTGGCAATTTGCTACCAATTTAGACGTTGCTCGGTAGTAGCCAAAAGCTTGGCTACTACCGAGCTTGGCTCCCAAATCACACAAATCACAAGCACACAAATCAATATCATAGATTTCCTTTCTTATTAGTCAATGGGCTATGCTTGAAGACTGGCAATAAACAAATCTAAAGCAAATGGAACTTCAAACGTTCAAGCCAGTCTCTATATACCTACACAGTAGGTTTAATGGACTGACGCCTATCAGAAAACAACTACTCCCCTGGCTAATACCACGAAGGGCGTTGGATTATATCTTCTTATTCTGGCTTGAACGTTTGAAGTTCCATTTGCTTTAGATTTGTTTATTGCCAGTCTTCAAGCATAGCCCATTGACTAATAAGAAAGTTTTTATTCCTTATTTAGAGGAATCGGGCAAATTACGGATGTGCAGTTGGTTAGTTCCTCGTCCACTAGATGGAATGACATTTTTGATGTTCGCTCCAACTTCGGAAGAGGAATGAAATACTCTGAAAGAATTCCGATTTTCAATTGTGGAATATCATTGACTTTAGGTCGATGATGGTCACTATCTTGCACTGATGAGTGGCTAATAAGCCCGAAACCGGTCTGCAAGTGTGCCCGTTCCATAATTGAAGGTCGACTCTTTCAGTTGTATTGCCAATTGCATATGCAGGACATTTTCTGTGAAGATTCCTGCACTGACGCCTGTCTGATATAATCCAACGCCCTTCGTGGTATTAGCCAGGGGAGTAGTTGTTTTCTGATAGGCGTCAGTCCATTAAACCTACTGTGTAGGTATATAGAGACTGGCTTGAACGTTTGAAGTTCCATTTGCTTTAGATTCATAGATTTCCGCTTGAGATACAGTCGCATAGGTCCCTAGGCTGGTTGATATATCTGTCCTGGATTTGCGACTGAAAATACCTGCATCAGAACCTGGAAGTGTTTTTGATCCATCTGTGAACGAACAACTATATTAATATTTATTATATATTAATATTTCTTTCTCCCAGAGTATCCAATCCTCTCTACTCGGGAACAGTACTGTGTAAGACAGTTCGTAGTTGACAGTTGGAGACATAAAGTCAGAGGTCATTTCCAGAATGCTGAGACTTCCAGTGTCAACCAACAGTCTGTTGCAGTCTGCATTAAATTGATTTGTGCAATTGGCAATGAGCAAAAGTCTATATGCAGTCAATCTAGCCTCTCTCTCCAGAAAAATGTGGGGAGAAAGTAGATCTAGAAGAATCTCCATGACCGCTGACGGTGTGGTACTGATGGCACCATTGATAGCCAGACAAACCTGTCTCTGTAAGCCAGAGAGCTTCGCTTGGGCCGTTTTCTGTAAAGCCTTCGGCCACCAAGCAATTGCACCATACGTGATCATTGGTATGACAATCATCACATGAATCCAATGGATTTGTTTGGGACCTAAACCTCAAGTTTCACCACAAATCCTTCGACATGTCCATAGAGACAGTCTGGCTTTGTGTAAAACTTTTTCCAAGTGAGCGTTCCAGGTGAGTCAAGGACAATGCCACCTCCGTTCCAAATGGAATAACCACACCATTGAGAGAAAGTGGCGTTAGATCGTCCAATTTCCTTCTCGTGGTGAAGGGGATTAACACAGTTTTGCTGGGGTTGACAGACATCTGCTTCCTCAGACACCAACTCTGAACAACGTCCATCGTATACAACATACACCTATATTAACCGCTTTAACTGAATTTTCAACGCTCTCTATGAAAACCATAATCGCAATTGATGTGTTGAAATATTCCTGGACTCAAGAATAGCTTTCGGCTGTGTAGATCATGCTATATGAAGGAATTTAGAAAGGTGAAGCATAGTAGGAATACCTCTCCAATGGTTGAGTAGTTACTTAAGTAGTTACTTAAGTAACTACTCAACCACTACTCAAGATAATATAAAATATCTGAACAAAAAACTTTCATCTAGCTGTTATGCCATTAGAGTTATCACTAGGGAACTGGGAGCAACTGCTGGTGAAACTGCATACTACGCTTTAATCGAATCTCACTTGAGATATGGTGTCGCCTTCTGGGAGTTTTATAGCAATCAGTTACTACAATCTGTTTTCGTTTTGCAAAAAAGAGCAGTGAAATTCATCTACAAAGCCAATATTAGGGACCATTGCAAACCCCTATTTATCAATAATAAATTACTGATTGTACACTGCAGTTTTATCTTGGAAACAGTAAGTCTCATATTTAAAAGAAGAAAATGCTATAGATCAGAAAATACCTACTTTACCCGTCAAATTCACGACATTCCTCTGCCTATTCCAATAACAACGTTAACAAAACATTCTGTTTTGTTTGAGAGTCGGAAAATTTTCAACCATTTGCCTACCGAAATGAAAAGTATAGTGAACTACAAGGTATTCCGTAACCGTGTTAAAGAACTTTTGCTCTTAAAAGCGTATTACAGCTTGGTCGAATATTTTGAAGTGTGTGTATATATGTGCATATATGTGTTATATATGTGTATGTTATTTTGTGTAATAGTATTGTTTTCATATGCTTTGTCAATAAGATTTTTTTCTTAGACAATAAAGTACAGTGATTGATTGATTGAAAGCATTTTGTGTAAGTAAATGATTCCCTCAAGGGTCTATTCTAGGGCGGCCCTTAATATATCTGATTTATTTTGATTTTTCGCGTCAAGAGCCAATTTGTCGGTGATACTATTTTCCTCATCTCAGATAAAAATATAAAAAATGTGTCCATTAAAGCAAATAGGAATTAGAGAGTACTTCTTGACGGCTGACACAGAACAATTCAGTTCTAAACAGTATAGATGTGGCTCAATACTAGTGGGTAACAATGCCACTGAAGAGATCACTTCAACAGCTTTCTCAGGTTTGCATCTATTTGAGGAATACACTTGGTCATACCACATTAACAACAGTTGTAAAAAAGATCTTTGGCCTGTTATTTCATTTACCAACTTCGTCATGTGAATACTTCTTCTGATTCATTATCACGCACATTATCAGTCATTTACAATTATGCCATAATTGCATGAGGCTGCCCATCAAAACCCTATCGGGTTTTCAAGTTACCGAAAAGAACTATTGAAACAATAGTTTTCTTATAAAGAGATATTCAGAGAATTAAGAGTATTAACACTACCAAGCTTGTTTATATTTAATGTACACAAGTAGATACTCTCCTACTGTGTGAAAATTATTCGAAATATTTTTGAATTGAACTGTACATAAAAATTACCAAGTCGATACAAATTCCTCAATATAATAACATATAAAAACAATCTGAAAATGTTACAAATTTAAAAATGTTACTACACAGTAAGTGAAAACTCTGGTTTGGAATGTACTTGAAAGGTCGAAAAGCTCGGAAAGTGGGTACCCTAAAGAAAACAGGAAACGTTCAGAACAGTGGTTGGACACCAAGGAGCCGCCCAGACACTTCCCAAAGGCGAAAACTTCCCAAAAAAGAGCATGCTTACTGTATGATCAGCGACTGGTATGATTCACTATAACTATCTGCAACCAGCCAAAGCCTCACAGCACAGTCCTATTGTGAGGAAATCGACGAACTGAACCAAAAATTACGTCAACAGCAGCTGGCAGTGGTCAACAGAAGAGCTCCACGACTACGCCTGTCTGCACGTTTCACAAAACACCGTCGGAAAATTATACGAATTGTTTGTCAAAGTTCTGTCCACCATACTCCCCAGACCTCTCGCCAACCGACTACCATCTTTTCAACCACTCCGATAACTTTTTCAGCGAAAGAAACTTCGCCAATTAGGACCAGACAAAAACGGCCTTCGTCGACTTCGTCGCATCCCGAGTACATAATTTTTATGCTGACGGAATCAATCGACTTGTGTTACGTTGCCACTGATTCAAAGAGCGCTTATTTCGATCAAATTGAATAAGTTTTTACTGATATATTACAGTTTAAAGTAGACTCATAAAAATGGGCAAAACTCTTGAAACAACCATGTCTAACAGAATTGTTAGTTGTTTTGAGAACAAACGTTTTTCACTAAAGCAGACTCTTCCAACCTTATTGATATTCCGATGGCTTGAATTTTGAATTCTACATTCAACACACATCATTAAGGTTTCCTATACAAAATAATAAAGTTCACATCATGCAAATTCTATTCCAGTCAGAATGTTTTATCGTATCAACCACGTGAATATTGCGTTGTTATGAATTTCACTAGAAAGTCATAAGTCCGCCAGAGGTCTAAGTAGCGTTACATAAGAAGATTACACTGTTTCAGGATGAAACCAATAAAGTATCTTCTTCGAGATCTGTATCTTTCCATATATCCCCGCAAGATTCAACTGCCCCGCCACAGCAAAAAATGATTGCCTACGCTCGAGACATCACGAAGTTCTGAAAGGAAGAAGAGGCTTGACTCAGGTTGTTCATCACCTTTACAGAAGGCGTACAACTGCAACTTTGTTCTTTTATCTTGATTGTAGAGTAGAGATTTCATGTCTACTGAATGATTCCGCCATATTGTTCTGATTACCAGTAAAGTAAATTAACCATTTTCTAAAAATCCCTTACTTTTTCATGTACAATCAAATAGTGCAATGAAGCCGAGTGTTTTCTTTTTTTTAAATCAATTATTTTTAATACTCGCAACACTATAATATAGTAAAATTATCCCAAATGTGATTTATGACTTTAAAATTTGCATATTTTTCAGCTCATATGTTACTGGTTGAAACCGAAGCTACAAAAAGATCATGGTCCAATACTGGGAAGCGCTATTTCGACCTGACATAGTTCTCATCAGTGTTGTTACGCTAAACTACGAATGCTTTCTTGAATTCAACGAAAAAGCCAAAAAACTCAAATCAAGTATGAATCTTTTGTTTTTAGGCTCTAATTTCACCTAATTGCCTTGCAGTGAAAGCTGCAAAGGCAGACAGAAACTGACAGAAAACACTGCAACGTCTTGGGCTTATTGCGTTTATTCTCCCATCTTCTCATGACACCCATTCCATCAGTCTCGTTCCCTATACTAGTTTGTACAGGTTCCGTGTTGAATGTTTGTCATATTCTTCTGGACAAAATTTCGTACGTCCATATATTACCTGTCTCCTGTGATTGAGTGCCTCACATTCGCATAAGATGTGTAGAGCTGTTTCTTTCTATTCCTTCGTCGTATAAGCTGCAGCTGAGGTCTCCGTTGTACAGCCCCATTTTATTCAGGTGTCCACTAAGCGGACAATGACCGGTTAGTAACCCTGTAATTATTCTGAGCCGATCCCTACTATATTGAAGTAGTTCTACGGTTCTTTTCTCGGACGGTTACCTAATGAAGGTTCTACTGTGTTTGTTGCCAGGTACTTTTGTCCAGTACTCTGTATGCTTCTTATTGGTCCATGTCCTAATCGGGTTTCGTACCAATGATGTTGGTACCCCCAGAGCTGGTTCAGGACATATATATGAAGTTGATGATCCGTGTCTAGTACATTCATCAGCTTAATCATTACCTGTGATTCCTGAATGCCCTGGCACCCAGTACAAAGTTAATTTGTTTCGGTTCGCAAGTTCATTCAGCTCTTCATGGCATTACCAGACCAGTTTTGATGTCACTTTCGGGCTTGTCAGAGCCCTTTGTCCACTCTTGCTGTCTGTTAAAATATTGATCTGCTCATTTCTTTGAGGTCTCAATTCAATAAGCCTTACACACTGCAAGATATCATACACTTCCTCCTGGAAGACGGATGTGTATAGTCCTAGCGAATAACTGTACTTTAAATTTCTATCCGCTCGGTATATTCCAGATCCCTTTTCATGTTTGGTCTACGATCCATCTACCAGGTGCTGATTTTTCAGGTCTTCCATACTTTAAATGTGCTAAGTGTTACTTATATCTTATTTTTTTGTCTATCCACAATATTTTGCATCGCAGTCCTTACATTCAATTTCGTAAATTTCAGACTTTTCCGAATTCTCGACTTTGTCATTTGGACTTCCCAAAAGGCTCTGTAGTGTATAACTTGTTTCAAAAACCACCTTCATACCTAGTTCCTTGAAAATATTTCCAAAGTTCTTTGTGTATTGGTGTTATGGAACTGAGATATATTTATCTTGGTTTTTATCGTTTTTAAAAGTCGAGATTCCGTTCATTCTCAACCTAAACTCTTTCTTCCTTATTATGTAATCTACAATACCCCTCGAGAAACCGTTTGTGGCTGTTATTTCCTGTATTGTACGTTTTCCTTTTGTGAAACTCTCATGTGTAAGAGGAAAAGTCAAAAGACGATGCACTAGACTAATTCAGCCCAGCACAAACGTGATGGAAAGAATTAAATATAAGTAAACATAATAATATTATGAATAAAGATGGTGGACCAATACCTAACAGTATACTATATAGATTGTTGAAATAATATTTTAATTATTAGATTTACCGGACTATTACATAAGGACACATTGTAAAATTAATTTAAGACAAGTAGATAAGGTAATATTGCAAAATTAATTCAAGACACTTAGACGCAGGTATCTAAAAGAGGTATCTATGATATGAATAAGGATAACATTGTGAGTATATTTAATTTAATCTTCCTCTTGAAGATGATCACTTGGTGATCGAAACGCGTGTCGAGGTGTTAAAATAACGGTTTGGTGTTGGGTTTGAAATACTAATCTCTCGCCCACTCTTTTATTTCCACTATTCTTGAAAATACTATTTCAGTAACCCGCCAATGGATTCGGAAGGCTAAACGCGACAGATAGCGCTACACTTCTTTAAAAGCTGCTAGACAAGCTCGTTTTCAATTCGGTATGTTAATGTGTGAGATGTTTCAAATAGAAGGATTTATTAAGCAGACCACCATACACGACGAAATCGAATTAGGAAAATAAGTAGAATTTTTCGACAACAAAAATTTTTTAATGGATTGTTTCGACAAAAAAAAACGGTTTGTTTATCTCTTCGGAGAACTAGATCGTGATACAGCCGCTGAATGAGGTACCGCGGATTCGGTTGGTGTTATACAGGGTTGGACGAAAAGTAATCAATTCAAGGTTCCAAGTAGAAATCTCTCAAATGGTATGTTCTGGTTTTAACATCCGAAACTATTTGGAAACTGCGCAAGACATGTTGCGTATAAACAAAAAATCTCAAACAGTCTGAAATAGTCTCGGACACTTGGTTAAACCAGAACGCATTTTGAGGAGACCACTGTGCCACCTATCGTATATATGAGGAGATGAAGACAAGAAAATACTGTTGATCACGTCCATTTTGTTATGTAGCGTATCCTTTAAGTCATTTCAAATGTTATCTAACCTCAATCATCAATTATTTAAATAAAAAAATATACTATAAAATATCCCAAACAAATTTCCACATGAATGCGCATGAGCAACGGGAACAGTTCTCAGCAGTTCAGCCTCGAGAGCAAGAACGATTCGGGACGGTTCAAGACAGTTTAGGATCAATCCGAACTTATCCCCAATAAACCAGAACGCTCTATATCAACTGCGCATGATCCTGAAATCCTAGAACTTGAATTTCGTAGAACCAGAACAAACATAAAGTAGCACTTCAAAAATGACTGACAGAATAGAAGAAGCTCCGGAGCTCAGCTAAATCAGCTCTACTACACTTGAGAGTATATTGAACATCCAAGGAATTGAGCGTCTTATTCATTGGATCTGCTGGGATAAATAGAAAACTGAAAATTCATAAAAATATTCTTTGTTATACAAAATATTTCAAATTTCAGATATGAACACAGTGAATTCTCAAATTGTGACGCTACGAAATCAGGAAAACGTCAAAATCATTTGTGAAGTTTCTGTTTTGAATATATTTCTAGTTTCATTTATTCCACACTATCATCATAGTTATGCCATCCATTCTGAACATAATATGAAAAACTGCTAATATGATCAGGATTTTCTCATATTTAAATTTTTTGTTTCAATTCCTGTCTTCACGTAGGTTACAACACGAAGATTATTTGCAAATTATTATAATTAATTCCCAGACCAACTTTCCTTTTCATTTAGGTCTTGTGCAATATATATATATATATATATATATATATATATATATATATATATATATATATATATATATATATATATATATATATATTGAATTGCATGAAAATCACTGTTTCCAATTCAGTTTGTGCTCCAAACGTTTGATATTGGATTAAAATAGATCAGATATATATTTCAATTGTATAGAAAATGTTTCAGAGTCTCTATGTGGGAGTAACTGTTTCGAAAAAGCTTTTTGGCCTTTTTTCTTCCTATTCGCATCTGAAAGAAACATAATCTACATTTTATATGAAGGTTCATTTATTTCTTCCGCTCTTCGCAAGTTTCCAGTTTTTCTGTTCGAAAATGGAGAAGTAGGAATACAAAACTTTTTTTATCAAAAACGAATCTCCCCTGAAAATGTTCTCTTTTCAATTTTTCGTTCGTTAAGGATTGAATGGAACTGACGAATATATGATAAAAATTAATATTATGACTTACAAATACAATTCTGTAAACATTTCATTATAAAAGGTTCACTCCTCTTTAGCTTTACAATATTTTCCTCAAAAAATCGAAGTTACTAAGAAATAATAATCAGAACTATTCACAATGAATCCCTCAAGTAGTAAGAAGAGTTGATTTTCAAGCATTTCAAACCCCTTAAATATTGAATATTACTTTAGTATCATGAAATATTTTCATTTTCATCAATAAGCATATCCTGTTATGAGTTGACATCAAATGAATATGTATTTTATAGGTGAAGAAATGAAATGAATTATGTAGTTTCAAGAAGATGAATACAATGAATATTACTGGAGTAAGAGGTAGATCTTCCTCTTGAAGATGATCACTTGGTGATCGAAACACGTGGCGAGGTGTTGAAATAACGGTTTGGTGTTGGGATTAAACTCCACTAATATTCATTACTACACCATAGTCTCCAAACAGTGCCATCACACTGAATACATACAATACATGACAAATCTTGTCATGCACCCGTTTCTAATGAAAATCAATGTTGTATAAAATGAGAATTGAAAACAATAAATGCAATATCATTTTCATCTATTTTATCCAAGGTGAGAGAAGGAACCTTCTGAGAGTCATCAAATGAAATGATGGAATCGCAAGTTAAAAAGTGAGACCTGGTTAATCCTTAGCTTGCACAAGTTTCGACATTCAACTGTTGTCCTTCGTAGGGGGCGACAGATAGTTAATGGAAAACAGGCACAAACAGTTTTTTTTTTATTTTGATTAAAAAATAAAATTAATTTACGGTGAATCTAGATTGAAAATTAATTGCAATCGTTTTCTGTTAGGTTCAACTTTGCTGAAGATGTGTCGAAGGAAAATATGAAACAAAATATAAACTGTTTTCTAGATATTTCAATAGTCATATCGTACGATGAATTTTCTAGCTAACTATTTTTGTAAATGATCGAATCCTCTGTAATCTTTCCACATTTTCTAAATCATTGAGGTGCGTTGATGACAATAATCAACCACAATTATTAATAGCATATTGTTAGATAGTTGTAAACAGAGCCTGTCCCATCAACAATTAAGGCTAATGCAAAATGCTTTTATGGTTTATGAAGCGCAAAAGTTTACTATTAATTTTTATGTGACCACTAATTTCCCCGTAACTTATGTAACTCCATAATTTTGTGCATATCTATTTATTACCACAAAACACATCATTTATTATAGTACCTACACCTACTTAGGCTTTTATATAACAACTTTCATTGAATGCGCTTGACTGTGATGTATCATAGACGTTGTTAGTGAGGTGTATAAAGGATAATTCTCTCATAATTAAATCTTTTAAAAAATTCTTGCTTGGAAAAGCAACTCTGTTGAATATCTGTGCTTCGAAACATACTCGAGGAACATCATTAACTGATTATCACTCGTCACTTCTTGTGGTAAGTGATCACTGGATCCGAATTTTTGTACCCCGAGTTGGTGTAACTGACTTATGTTATGTTAGGTAGTTTAAGGAATGTGAGATTATTCGATCTCCTTCGGAAGTTTATTATGGCTGACACCCTGAATAACCACCAGTATGCTTATCAAAGCGGCAAATCGAAGATTTAGCATTGAACAACCTTGATGAGAAAATCTCCCAATCTTTGACAACAAGGAGATTGTGGTTGCTGCGGTTGCATTTGACAATGCACTACCTAAATCTGTAGGATTGTCTCTGGCTAGGAAAGGTATAGAATCGACAATAACTGGCTGAATATATGCCATGCTGGTAAACAGAACTACAACTACGACACTTCAAGGAGAAGCCATTAGGTTCAGGGTCACCAAGGGCTGCCCTAAAGGTGGGGTACTATCTCCCCTTTTGCGGTCGCTCCTGATGGATAGTCTGCTTGATGCCCTCGACAGAAGAAAAGTTGATCTGCAAGCTTATGCAGATGATAATATCCTCCAAAACACGTTGGACGATGTTCACAGTTGGTGCCTGAGGAAGCAGATGTCTGTCAACTCCAGCAAAACTGTGTTAATCCCCTTCACCAGGAGGAGAAAATTGGACGATCTAACGCCACTTTTGCTCAATGGTGAGGTCATTCTATTTGGGGAGGTGGGTTATCTTGGCATTGTCTTTGATAAAAGACTCACCTGGAACGCTCACTTGGAAAAAGTTTTACACAAAGCCAGACTGTCTCTATGGACATGTCGAAGGATTTGTGGTAAAACTTGAGGTTTAGGTCCCAAACAAATCCATTGGATTTATGTGATGATCACTTATGGTGCAATTGCTTGGTGGCCGAAGGCTCTACAGAAAACAGCCCAAGCGAAGCTCTTTGGCTTACAGAAACAGGCTTGTCTGGCTATCAGTGGTGTCATAAGTACCACACCGTCAGCGGCCATGGAGATCCTTCTAGATCTACCTGATCTCCACATTCTTCTGAAGAAAAAGGCTAGATGGATTGCATACAAACTTGAGCACATTGCCAAATGCACGAATCAATTCAATGCAGAGTGCAACAGACTGTTGGTTGACACTGGAAGTCACAGCATTCTGGAACTGACTTCTGACTTTATGCCTCCAACTGTCAACTACGAACTGCCTTATGAAGTACTATTCCCAAGAAGAGAGGACTGGATTCTCCGGGAGAAGGAAATATTAAGAGCATTAATTAAAAATAGTCAAGTGTCAGTTTGACGTCTGAAATTTCAGTGCAAAAAATCATCGAATTTTGAAAAAGAACCCATGTATATTCACCTAATGGATACTTCGTGATATTCTATGGTTGTAAATGGTCGCTGCAACAAAGATCTTGGAAGAAGCAGGAGCATTATAATGCTGAAATTCCAGTTGGAGTTAACGTGTTAAATTTCTCTATCATAAACATGTAATGTTTCTTGAGAATAAACCATCACTATCAGTAGTTGTTGGTTCACAGATGGATCAAAAACACCTTTCGGTTCTGGTGCAGGTGTTTTTAGTCGCAGACTCAGAACAGAGATATCTACCTACCTAGGAACTTATGCGACTGTATTTCAAGCGGAAATTTATACTATTGAGTTGTGTGCGGAGAGATTGGGTAAATCCAACCTAATACACAAGTCAATAAAAATATTCTCCGACAGTCAAGCGGCGTTGGAAGCTCTTGGCTCCTACCGAGCAACGTCTAAATTGGTAGCAAATTGACAAAAACGACTCTCCTAGATAGGAAGACATAACAGATTATCTATCTGGATTATCTATCTGGATTTCTGGCCATACTGACCTGGAAAGCGATTAAGCTGCCGACTCCCTTGCAAAGGAGGGTGCTGCAAGCAGCTCAATCGGGCCAGAACCTGTCATTGGCATCGCTTTAGGCTTTGCCAAACAAAGTGTGAACCTCTGGATGGTTTGGAAAATGATAAAACAGCAGATCATATACTTTGTGCCTGCCCCGCTGGGGACCGAATCAGGTTTTTAGAGTTCGGCAGAGCCGTACTCGTACCATCTGACCTGAAAGACCACTCACCATACAAACTAATCAGCTTCGTTAAGAAGCTGGGTTTACTTGGTCGAGTGTGAAAGATGTAAGCCGCAATAAACCCTTGCGGATTGCGGTGGAGGGTCGAATAGACCCACTCACTTTAGACCTAACCTAACCTAACCTAACATATGGCTGACACCTATTGAAACTACACCAAATAAATTCAGCTCCCTAACAAAGCCAATTTTGTGAAAAATATTTCAGGTCAGGCGACGAAACTGAAACTCTCAAAGTACTCTGCGTTCCATCATCCTCCAAACAGAGATGGCACGTCGAATCATCCCACAATTCAAGAATCTCTATGTGATGTTTTAGTCGACACTGACATTAGACATATTAGACAGCGTAACTCATTCCAGTTGCAGTCTTACCATTGTTTAATGACATAATTCGAAGGATGTATAAATGTTTTGGACTGGGTCAATCTAGATAGTTTTGACTGAAGAGTAAAACTCTTCCTATAATCCAAGTATTCGATTTGATAATCAGCAAAACCTAAATCGATGCAAGTAATAGGTTGTTACTTGCACCACACTCCCTTGCAAGGAAGTCTAAACAGTTTCATTACTTTTGAGACCATTGTGGGCAGAAATCCAGACCAGAGATGGATTGTCGAGTCTTTCTATCTAGGAAAGGTTCAAACTTAGGCATTGCTAGGTGAGTAAAGGCCAAGTGCTCCCAGAGCTTCTTGGCTATCCGAGAATATGTTCATGAGGATAGTTTCTGCCTGAATTATGATCGCATAGATCCCTGAACAGGTTGATATATCTGCTCTGATTCTGCAAAAAAATGAACCTACTCCAGAACTTGAAGGTGTTTTCGATCCATTTGTGAACTAACAACTATTTATTCCCAGTATTTTCACCTCCTGGAGGATCCTATTTTCTATACTTACCAAAAATGTAACGAACAATTTCTGGCCAAATGTTTTTATCATTTTGAAGCAGTCTGTTAAGATTCGGGAGTAGGAAAGGTATCACAGGAACACGATCAAAGAGAACCAAATTCGAGATAGTAGGTCATGGTTGAATGGAACCTGAAGTAACAAACGTTTCGTCTGCTACTGCGGCAGACGTCATCAGGTGTATGTGCACTGACTGCCAGGACGAAAGTGATATTCCGAAGTCTCAACGAAGACTGATTGGTGAATTGATATTTGAATTTCCAGATTCATTGAAATTGGAGAGAATGTTGCTGATAGGAAAGAGATGAAACACAAAACGTTGTGTTGTGTGAACATAGCAATAATTATATGAGCTATAAGTACATTTGTGCAATCAAGGAATGAGGATTGAAGTTTCTCATGAAATCTGGTGTGACATTTGATAACACGATTCATAAATACGTATCATTTATTATAGAAATATGAAAACAAATTATGAATTCAATTTTCATAATGGGATTTCTGAAAAATATAGAACTGCATTTACATTTTTTTCGTAAATGCATATTTTTGCAGTTATTTATGAAAAACCAAAAAAAAGTTTCATGAAATACGAAAAAAACTGTTTGCGTGTAAGATCTGGTATATAATTTAATACCAAAAACGATAAAACATTTTTTTTCCTTCAGCCAGATTCAGATGGTCATGAATATATGTTGACAAGTTCTGAGTTTGTGTAAAAGTGTAAATATTTCAGTTTTTCCATTTTCGCTTTCAAACTATTCACAGATTTTTCAACCTGTTAGTATTGGATAAAATTTGTATAGTGTCTATATAATTTTACTACTTTCTTTTGCTTCGTTTCTCATGAATAAGCAGCAGATGTCACCTTCCTTATAGTATTTTTGACTTTACTATGTTTCCTCTATCTCAGAAAAATGGACATCGTTCTATGACAAGAAGAAAAATATTGTTTCTGGTAGAAAATGTTTACAGAAATTACTACACTATACACTGAAACTCACCCAAAGAACGCCACTGCATTATTGTTCTCACATATCTTGCCGAGGTGAAGTTAACTCGCCGGTTTTTTGAAGTTTATAAATGTTCAACATCAAGATTCGGAGTAGCTTATCTCAAACCATCAAAAAACCATTATTAATGAAATAGAACACTATCTTTTTGAAATATAAGATGAGGCCTACACATTTATAAAGTTGAGTCAGTCCGGCTGTGAAAGGTCAATTCTGGAAGGTTATTGTATCATACCGCTGACTTAAATGAACTGTTGACAAAGACTGAATTACTTATGAAGACGAGATTTTGTCGATTTTCGAATTATACCTCCAAATTTGATCTTTATATAGTAAGGGATAATATAAATGGCATTATACCTTCCTTCCTCCCATTAGGAACTCTTATCATATTACCAACATAGGCCATGGTACCTAAGGTACCATGTATACCAGTATACCTGGTACCAGGTGTACCAGTGTAAAAAGAAAATGGCATAAATAGATATCAATTTAAAGAGGAATTGCCTTCAGAGTCATCAAGACAAAGTAAGTAATCCTCAACGTATATCATTTCGTCGAAACTAACCCTGGGCTTCAAACTTTTTAAAGATTGAATTCAAACAAACCAACAATTAACAAAAAACATAGTTAAGACTATTTACTGGATATATTTTGAATTTTTATAGTCCTACGATCTGGAAAAAGTTATTTACTGAAAATCTATCAAGAAATAAAACTGAGAAACATCAGCAATTTGGTGAAGTTGATTGTCTTTTTGTGGACTAGGTCTCAAGGATAGCGATTATAATCATTAGTGTTTTTTCTCGAAAACAAACTACAATGACAACTCTAATAACTAGACTCTCACTCTCAGATATCATTCTCACCCCATTTAGTAGAGTGGTAGCACAGAGAGCAATATTCTTCAGGAAATCCCAATTTTTCCTTTCAAAAACTCCTTGGAAAATATTTTCTATTCAATAACTAAATGCCCAATCTGATATCAGTCAATATTTTAGGATAAACGTGACATATTCACAAAATGTAACCCAGATCTTGGAAAAAAGAAATAAGTTTTTCTAAAAGATAGAATTCTAGAAAATCTCAATAGACTGTACGACTTTCTATATTCAACATAATTGATATCTTCATATCATGAGAATAAAATTATCTTCATTTTTTTGACGCGTCTCTGATAAGGCACAAAATAAAACACAAGTTCTAATAATAGAATACTTTTGTACTCAACATATCAAACAATGAAAAAAAAAATCCGTTGGATATCCGGGCTTAGCTAGGAGTACAACCTCCTTTTTAATCTTCAACCTAATTTGTATTATTTGCTTCACAGTTACTGACATCTTTATCTTGGGCAAACATCTCGGTTTGATATCAATATTTACTTTTTAGGGAAATGTTGGTTTTATATCTTTATTTAACATAGTCGCGAGCACATTTCACGTGACATATTTTCAAACATCGAAAGACCGCTAGATTTCAGCCTATATCTAAAAAGACCAAGTAAAATATTTCAAACAAGTATAGACCAGTTATTTATTAACGATGATATCAAAATGGTGATAGCTGTCAATCAGTATTTTCTTGGATAAGTCTTTAACATCTTAAGCGACCATTAGTATGGTTTCCGGAAACACAGCTTGACAACAGACTCTCTCTCATTATGTTGTCCATCTCGTTCCAAGCTGGTTGCGATTGACATTTCTACAGCATTCGACCATAACGAAAATTCAATAGTATGGAATGCCGGCTCAAAAGCTCACCAGCTTTCCAGTATCTGTTTCTTGCAGTTTTCTTCTTCTCTCTCTCTCTCTCTCTCTCTCTCTCTCTCTCTCTCTCTCTCTCTCTCTCTCTCTTAGAGGAAAAATTAGACGTTGGAGTGGATCAAACAAATTTCCTCAGGCGTAGTCACAGTTCCTCTCGACCTATTTTCACCACCATATATTTCTATGAGCAAATGGGAAGTCGCCCCAGTCCTGTGATTGCAAATTTCCAAGCGCCGCTTCATAGAAACCTAACCATCAGTTTCGCTACGTTGATGGGCACTTTTGTTATTTGGAACCACGGGGAACAAGCATCAAATCTGTTTCCATACCACATAAACTCCATTCATTCTCGCATTTAGTTCACCATGGAAAAGGAAAACAAACGATAGATACCACTTTTGGATGTACTGGTCCACAGAAAAACTGACGGAAAACTAGGTCACCCAGTTTGTCGCAAACCTACTCATACTGATTGGTATCTCAATAAGAACTCAAGCCATCATCCAGGGCAAAAACATCGTGCTCTGATGAACACCACACTGTTCGAATATCACAACATTAAGACCATTTACAAGACGAGTAATTAACTATGTAACACTATCAGATTAGCCAAGGACGAAAGAGAGCCTCTGACATCCGCTGGTGTTAACAGAATTTCCTGTTCCTATGGCTCGGTTCATATCGGAACTACCAAACGCAACATCAACACCAGGATACAAGAACACAAGGGCAGCTGCTACCTTATGCCATTGTCATCCACAGTTGCAGAACATGTCCTAGCAGAAACAAGCCAATTTCTCGCATCATCAAGCACGACTTCCTAGGGAGGCCTATCAGATCTATGAGCATCCCTACAGAAAAGAAGAAGGTGATCAGGTCAACTTGGTATCCAGAACTCGAAAGCCAAAAATGAACTCGAATATAACTCCGATTAATATCCCACCAGCAGCGTACCTGTCAGCAACGTGGACCATCAGAACAACCCAGCAAAAGTGAGGCACACTCAGGAGTGAGTCTTGGCATGGAACCTTATATATTTATCGCTGATGATATAAAGAACACTTGTCTTGTCTTTCAACTGAAATGTCCAACAGTAGAAAGTCTAACAAGGACCTAGAGAAAATAGTAATCTAAGAATGCAACTATCTTGACGCAATCATGGTGCTGTAATTCTGCAATATATTGCTACCTCTGAGGATGATTATGAATCAGTCCCTTCAATCTGCCTCTTTATCTCAACATTGGAAAACTATCAAGGACAAGGCCAATTTCAAGAAATGAAATATATTTGTTTTAAAGAGTTTTCGTCAAAGTTACGAAGTCCAGAATCTTTGACTGCATTAGAAATTATTTGACCTCACTCTTTGTTGAAATCAGAGCTTAAAAATATAGCATTCTTGATTCAACACCAAACAGTGCTGCTTCCATCTTCCTCAGGATTGAGTACTTTACTCAGGCTAGTACTTTGAGAGTAGTTGAGTCCAACAATGCATTTGTGGTTGTGGCTAGCATCACCGATTAAGCTTACGGCAGTTCAAAACAGCGCTGTCTGCATGCTTAATCATGAATGATTTGTGTTTGAGTTCTGTTTTTAACTAGTTTCGATCGATCTAAAAGCTTGGCTTTTCAATGGTCCGTGTTTCGGAACCTCTTTTATCATTGAGATTGTGGTTTAAGTCTTCTATCAAGACAAAATATCATTATCATACTACGTGGTAGGAAAGCATTATGAAGAAAAGATAATTGAAACTTTCTGTTTTTTACCACTTTTATACTTATACATTAAACTAGTTTAATGCATAAGTTTGAAAATGTCCTTATAGGACGAAACTGCAGTAACGTTAGTTACAATAGAAAAATACTATTTTTTCCACAAAGAAAAGTACTTTCTGGCTAATACCGCGTCCTACACTGAATAATTTCAGACAAGCTTGTTTGTTTTATATTCAGATCCTGAATGTATGTCCGATACATTTATCAACAGCACGTCTGAAATAAATTCAAGCCGTACCAGTTTCCATTTTGTTTCGCATAATCCCTACAAAGCGTCCAACGCTTCATTCTTGTAATCTGCAGATAAAAATACAGTTTTACATGTAATTAAACAATCGTAAACGCGATCTCGTGGAATATCATTAATCCCATTAAAATTGTTGAACGTTCAGTCAGATCGGCTAGTCATTTAAAAAGGGGTAGTGGGTACAATTAATGATGAAAGATCAAAGCTATTTCTATATTTGTATAAATGAGATTCATTGAAACAATAACCGCTTTGGTAAGGAATGCTGACCTACCTCACGGACGCAGAGGCGGATTCAGAAAAGAAATACTGTGAATACTGACTGAGGGTTAAGTTTTACATTTATCGGTTGACAAATAATGTAGTTCGTGTAGTCCAAGTTAAGATAAGTCTATAATGTTGATTTTCAAGTTTTCAGAAATGACCACAGGTTTTGCCACACTTTTTATGGTAGAAATTGTATTTATCATGAGCTGATTGATGGTGGACTATATTCTTGCAGAGCCTAAGACATATTGCATCTAGTTTTATATATGTAGGAAAATTATAATTTAAGGAGGCAAGAATTTGATTTAACCGCCTGTCTTCTAGCCAGTTGACAAAGAGGTGTTGTCAAGTACAAAAGTCAATGAATGGTCTGTTTTGCGATAATTCTCTCCACAGGTAAACATAGCTCACGATATTATCTGCATACTGAACCGTGGTTTACAAGACCCTGATAACATCCATAATGCCATAATATTACATTCGATCAGCTTCGGAATAAGTGGATGGTTCTTCAGGGCAACCCGCTAGGATTTATTGTGGCTCATACCATATTAAACTCGACCAAGTAGATACAGATCCTTAATGAAGCAGACTAGTTTGTTTGGTAGAAGATACTTCTGGTCTGATGACGAGTTCGATACTCTGTTAAACATTGAGAACCTAATTAGGTCATTCCTATTGTAATCTGACAATAGTTTGATGCCTTGAAATATTTAAATTCTGGTAGATTTTGCTTTAAATCTCAAACTCCTCTTAAAGTCTTGGTATTCAGTGTTTATTTGGTAAAACCTAAAGCAAAACCTAATGCTCCAATCAGAAGCCACTTTGATTTTGTAAGTATATTTTATAATTATTTGAAAAGTAGTTTGGAGGAAATTCATTTGGACGAACTTTTCAATCGAGTTACCGATATGACTATATTAAAAAAGTTACGTTTCCAGCATCTATTTGTATTTATTTACGTAAATCTCGGAGCACACACTGAGGCTGCTGGGTTATTGAAAAAACGCCTAGATGAAAGCATGAAAGTCACAAAAATATTTCATAATCAGTTAATATTTAATGCAATTTTAATTTATTCTCATTACTGTTTCTTCTTATATCCTGATTGTGTGCTAGAGATGATACATCTAAAAAGACTTATGATGAATCTGCTGCTTATCTAGTGATTCCTTACTCTATCTGCTACATATGTATGCTAGATAATTTCTATAGATTCCGTTTTACTATCATGTATACATGGATTTGTATTCGATCAATCAAATACTACTCTCGGAATGATTGTTCATCATCCACTTTTCACTGTTTATGGTTTTTGCCTGAAATTTGTGTCGAAATTGTACTTTTCGCGATCATGTTAAATATTCGTTCTTGCACATATTCCAACATTTCAGTTCTACCCGATAGCTGGGTGAACTGTACTGTCTCAACTGTCACACTCTTGCTCACAAAATGTAAATGGGGTAATTTAAAGAGGGGTTCCACCAACACTCCAGTTCTATAATTTCCGTTGCTCTAGACATTCCCAAACAAGCAAGTCTAGACACCTTAATCAGTTGCTATATAGCACTAATTCATTTCATCTTTGGTAACCAAACCAAAGAAAACTCATCTTGAGCTCAACCACCATTCAGTACATCTCATTCATCATTACATTAGTTCATCATTCATCTGGTTTCAGCTATTATATGTCTTCCTATAATTACATCTAGCCAGCATCAACGCTATCTCCACCTTTATTTTTATCCTGTCCAATTGTTGGTTACAGGTTAGTCTAGCATCTAGTGTCACTTCCAGATAATCAACCTCACCCAATTGAAGAAGTGCTACCCACACCACTTTTTTTCTCCAATTGTGCAGCTGCAACGAGTTTCGTCGGCTTCCCTTCCGTCCTAATGCTACTATGATTGCTATGATGAACATAATGCAAGTAGATTTTCTATATTTTATGCAAAAAACATGACGCTAATTGGTCTCAAGGACGACTTCTTCCCGATTTTCCTAGGTTTCCGAATGGAGACAGCCCTAAAGAATATTTTTGTTTTCAGTCTGTATTCCAAAACAAACTGCAACATGACTTCATAAATACTATCTGGTCCCTATGACTTATATGGTTGGAATAAGTTTATGGCACATTTAAACTTCTCTGTACCTACCACTCCCTTTGTCACCAGCCAATTTCCTCTGAACGCTCTTTTAGGGGCCTTCAGCTCTGATTGTGTGATTTCTGTTTCAAAAACTGCACCCGTAGAAGTTCTCTGAGAGAATTGAACATTACTTGCAGGAAAATTCTCATCTGGCCAATACGCCCCTGGCCAGTTGGAAGGCGCGTGCTACCACGGTTATTGTCAAGGCTAGAGTGCCTCATGAAAATAAGTGTATAAAATGAACTATCGGAAAAAATCGGAATCTTGTTGAAACATTTTTATAATCTCTCATTGGGGTATCGTACGCGGCAAAGTACGAGTTTGATGACATTATTCTACTATTTGAAGAGGAGATAACATCGACACTTGTCTGACTTGGCGAATAACGTTTTTTCGAATATGAACCGTTTAAAGCGAGAATTTTTTATCGGGTGTCCCCTCGGGATCTCTTTGTAAGGCGGTAATGTATAATGTGTTAGCGGTTCTATCGAGGGAAATGAAAAATTCATCGAGTGGATGATAGACCAGCCGAACCGCACCGGTTATGTATTTGTAACTGTTCGGTGAGACTTGAGAAGCGTCGGATTGAGTTTCTTATTTTCCTTATAAGTAATTTTAATTCGTTTCATGGAGTATTGGAAGTGCGTACAGATATGTTAAACGACACATGTTTTTTTAGTAATCTGTTTGCTGAATATCTCCGGAAGTCGATTTTCTTGAATCCGACAAACAGAAAAGAACTGAGAAACAGTTTTCTAAGTTTGAAAAATGGCTAGGCAGCTGGTTTATATCAATTCGTAAACACCATCCACTAAATATGCTCTAGTCGGCTTATGAGTGTAAAACTATTCCATCTTTTGGTATTTGAAATATTTTGAACACTTTCGAATATTTCCAGTTTACATTGATGTTATTTATAAAAATGTTAAAAAGAAATGGTCCTATATCACTTCCTTGTGGTACACCTGATGATACATTGATTTCTTGAGACATGAATTCTTTGACTTTTACATACTGAAACTATACAGGTCGTTTTTTCAGCTGATCCAACTAAGCTATCTCAGTCGGTTAAATTCGACAAAAGATTTCTGTTTTGAAGAATTAGAATAATCTCTTTTCAAATCAGGAATATCAGTGGTTGTTAAAATATTCGTCATATTTCGTTTTTTGGCTCTACCACCTCTATTTCGAATGATATTTCGATGAAGAAGACAGAGGAACCTTCAAAACTGTTTCATTATATTTGTTATAATTTGATAGAAACAAATTTGCAATGCAACGTTTCTTCATTAACTTCATTTAAATACGTACCTTTACTTTTTCTCATTGATTTGTGTACCTACTGTAATAACAAAAATTACAAAAAAAATAAATTTTTGTGTAGTCTAGAAAAGGTAGAAACCAATATTCGTGGAACATAAATGTTTTTTCCCGATGTTAACTGGCAAATGAAAATACTGGAACAAAAATTATGAAAGTACTAAAATGAATTGATTTGTTTGCAGATATTTTCTCAATACGACTAAGCCAGGATGGTGTTTAGGAAACAATGGTCCTATTAAATGGCCACCGCGTTCACCTGACCTGACCCTTCTGGACATTTCATTGTGAGGCTTCATAGAAGACAAGATATTTGGATCAACTTTTGGCAATATTGACGAATTGAAAGAAACAAAGAAACAATAAGGATGATTTCTATGGAAAATTGGCGTAAAAATACTATTACAAGAGCTAATATATGTTTAAGAAACGATGGACGGCAATTTGAGCATCTAATTAGGTATAGCAAACGACGTGGCTAGAACTATTCTTTTTTCGCTCCGAAGTCTCCAACATTTTTTCATAAATAGGATGATGAAGTAATAACAGAAAAAATGTTAACCGAATAACTGATCGCTTCAAAATATATCCCTTGTAACATATATTTTTCTGTTTTATGAATCCATTAAAGTTGATATTATGAATCCACATTCAAATGCAATGAATATTCAATTTGTAATCATTTGTTGAACAAATAGGGCCATAAAAAGCGAGTGTCTTCTTTAAATAGACTGTTTTCTATAGAATTCAAACAAAAACAATGTTTCGATAACATTACGAATCGGACTCATGAAGGTGAAAGTCTAAAATAATCAAACATAGTGATTAATAGTCTAGGAAAATTATGCCCCAAACTGTGTTCCAGAACAAATTTGTAAATATTTATCCAACTATTCGTGGAGAGATCTGTTGGATTCAGTACTCGTAGAATGGTTTAATAATACTGGATATTCAAGCATTATTTCTCATACCAAGATATATTTGAATTACGATTACATCCTGAAACAAAAAATAACACAAGCGATAAATAGATAAATAGGTGAAAATATAGGAAAGTCGTATCTGGAACCGAATTATTTATCATCAGAAAAATGAGAATAACAGCTGATTTTTTTTCTCAAGGGAATCAATAAATAAAGTATCTGACACCTACTATATTTTCAACGTTTTTTAACTTGGTTGGAATTTAGCATTTCATTGCTGGCAAAAATAATCTTGAGAAATATCGGTTGCCACCAATATTACATTTCTGCGTGAGTTCCTAATATGCTTCTTAGTTGATATGCGTGTATTTTAATTTGATGACATCATCTAATAAGTCCTAACTGGGCATTAATTGATGTATTGTACCTGTTCCCGTCATTTGTCGTTTGTCCAAACTATTCAGTGTCATGAACGTTCTCTTTTTCTCATAATTCTTTACGTAGACTGGAGAATGATCCGCTTCATCATGACTATGAATGAAGTCTCATCAGAACAGGTTAGGTTGCATTAGGTCCAAAGTGAGTGGGTCTATTCGACCCACACCGCAATCCACAAGGGTTTATTGTGGCTCACACCTATACACACTTGAAGCTGATTAGTGAGTGGTCTTTCAGGTCATATGATAACAGTACGGCTCTTCGGAACTCTAAAAACCTGATTCGATCACCAGCGGGGCAGGCACAAAGTATGTGCTCTGCTGTTTCATCATTTTCGAAACAGAGGCGACACACATTGTCTTCCGACAGTCCCAGTCTCTGCATATGATGATTCATTTGACAGTTCATCCCTTTTGAAGTCTAACAACTGTATCAAGCTTCGAAGGGTGAATAAATGCCTTGGAGTGAGCCAATCCTGGAAGATTCCGCCAGAAGTCCATAAATCTTCTTGCCATCCAGGTGTTCAATCTTTGTTTGGCAAAGTCTAAAGCGATGACAATGACAGATTCTGGATCTGTTACGTCTTTCTATCGAAGAGAGTCGTTTTTGGCAATTTGCTACCAATTTAGACGTTGCTCGGTGGAAGCAAAGAGCTTCCAACGCTGCTTGATTGTCCGACAAAAATTTTATTGACTTGTGTATGAGGTTGGATCCTTCCAACATCTACGCACACAATTCAATAACGTGAAGTTCTGCTGAAATACAGTCGCATAGGTTCCTAGGCAGGTTGATATCTCTGTCCTGGGTCTGCGACTTGAAGCACCTGCACCAGCACTGACATAAAGTCAGAGATCATTTCCAGAATTCTGTAACTTCCAGTGTCAAGTAACAGTCTGTTGCACGTTGCATCAAATTGATTTGTGCAATTGGCAATGGGCACAAGTCTATATACAGTCAGTTCATCTAGCCTTTCTCTCCAGAAAAATCTGGAGAGGAGGTAGATCTAAAAGGATCTCCATGACCGCTGACGGTATGGTACTGATGGCACTACTGATGGCCAAACAAACCTGTCTCTGTAAGCCAGAGAGCTTCGCCTGGGCCGTTTTCTGTAAATCTTTCGGTCACCAGGCAATTGCATCATAAATGATTATTAGTGTGACATTCATCACATAAATCCAATGAATTTGTTTGGGACCTAAACCCCAAACAAAAACTTCGACATGTCTATAGGGACAGTCTGTCTTTGTGTAAAATGTTTTCCAAGTGTGCGTCCCAGGTGAGTATTTTATCAAGGACAATGCCAAGATATTTCACCTCCAATCCAAATGGAATGACCTCACCATTGAGGGAAAATGGCGTTAGATCGTCCAATTTTCTCCTCCTGGTGAAGCGGATTATCACAGTTTTGCTGGGGTTGACAGACATCTGCTCCGTCAGGCACCAACTGTAAAAACATCCATCGTGCTTTGGAGGATATTACAAGCTACTCTTCCCGACGTGGACCTTGTCAAGATGACAAGGTCATTTGCATAAGCTTGCAGATCTACTTTTCTTCTATCGAGGGCATCAAGCAAACTATCCATAAGGAGTGACCACAGAAGGGAAGATAGTACCCCACGTTGAGGGCAGCTGGGCAGCCTATGGTAACCCTGAACCTAATGGCCTCTCCTTGAGTCGTAGTTGCAGTTCTGTTTACCAGCATGGCATAGATCTAGTCAGGAGGTACGTAATTATAAATAACATTCAGTTCTGAAGAAGTGATTCATGGAAATATCAATTATAATATGGCATAGAAAACGAACTGTTTGATTCTTCTGACTCAGAAGTCTTCAAAGAATTAAATTGTCACCTGAATTGTTACAATTGATTTTTATCAAACATTGGCCAATTCCATCGCAAAGTATTTTTAGAAAAAAATTATTACAGCCAAGTCGGTGGATTAACCTAAACTCTGTTAGTAAATATTTGTCAATATTCTCATTACCTCATAAGTGATCAAAATTTTATGCGTGATTGAATAAAAAGAGGTTCAACTCTCCTAAACTACCCATATAGCTTATTATAATATGGATAATGGACAAAAAGCTAGTTTGGTCCTCTACTTTTTCACCCAGGTATTTTGTTTTGGCCCTCTGTTTCAATAAGGATGATCATTAACCTCTACATAAAGATCGAAAGAGAATGGAAAAGTAACAAATTCTAATTGATTGAGCTCTAAATATATCCACATATATTCTATTCGATTCCGACAGTGTGTCTTCAATTTTTAGAAACTATTGGTAGATTTCCAATAACCGAAATGCTCACTAAACGTTAAATTAAGAACGTTTCAACTTACATCACAATGTTTCTTATCAAAACTAAGAATAAATTGAAATGATTTGTTTGTTATTCTGATCCTCAAAATAAATCATCAAAACGTTGAGGATGAGAAGGATCAACGAGACAACTTACAGCTGGTTGTCATGCATATGAATTCGTGCTAAGAGTAAGATGATTTTGGAGGAATGTCTTCTGAATCATAATTGTCTTATAGTACTGAGCTGAGGTACTGGGCTGAGTAGGTGACTCAGTTCTGAGTAAGAAAAAATGAAGGTAGCGGGTGTAGGATCCAATTACTGAAATACATGAGAGCTAATACCAGGAGTAATGTTTTGTCTATACATAATGTGGGTTAACCTATAATAACACGGGTTTTTGGGTTAGGTTTCTGAGTTGCAAAGAAGAAACAAATCACTGTTTCCAACAAAACAGACAGGGTGCAAATATTTCTTTATTTGGGAACAATAAATGACAGCCATCTAAACAGAAGTATTAGATACACTCCTGCCAAAAACGACTCTCCTCGATAGGAAGACTCAACGGATTGTATCTGGTCTGAATTCCTGGCCATACTGGCCTGGAAGGCAATGAGGCTGCTGACTCCCTTGCAAAGAAGGGTGCTGCAAGCAGCTTCATCGGACCAGAATCTGTCATTGGCATCGCTTTAAGCTCTGCCGAACAAAGTTTGAACACCTGGATGGTAAGAAGATTCATGGACTTCTGGCAGAATCTTCCAGGATTGGCTCACTCCAAGGCGTTTATTCACCCTTCGAAACTTGATACCAAACAGTTGTTGGACTACAGTAGGGATGAACTATGGTATCTAACAGGCCTTCTTACAGGTCACTGTCAGTTGAATCATCATATGCAGAGACTCGAACACATACTTTGTGCCTGCCCCGCTGGAGACCGAATCAGGTTTTTAATAATAATAATTCATTAAACCACTGTGGTATAATATATACATATGGTACGTCAATTAAATCAAACCATTTACGTTTAGTACATAGTTGAAATGAAGTATAAATAAAAGTTTGTGAACCTATAAAAACGATATGTAGTAAAACACGAAAGAATTGAAATATAAACATACTTACAAAAGCAATTGTCAGTAAGATATATCTTATAATAATAAAATCAATAGTGATTTATTTTCGTCAATGGGTACAATGCGTACATATGTACATATGGCAGGTTAATTAAAAACAAAAAGCATACTATAACATTATTAAATAACATTTATGACATTCACATCAGACTTATTCAGAAAATAACTAAGTAAATTATCGTTTAGGTATTCCTGACGACTATAGTTACACTTTTCAATGAGCAAGGATTCAACACGGTTTTAGAACACATTTTCGGATTTCAGAGTTTTAATAAAAGTTGGCAGATTATTATACAGGATGATCCCATTATATAGGGGTGATTTTTGAATTCAGCTGTCCTGTGGAGGGGTATTCCCAATTAATCAGCATGACGTGTATAAAAATTGTGAGAGGATCCATTAGTTGTGAGAGTTGTAAGATTTTTCCTAATAAAAACTGCACATTTAAAAATATACAGTGCTGGGACAGACATCAATTCCATTCTTATGAACATTAGTTTACAACTGTCACGATATTTCATGTCTCAGAATACGTATCTGTCCTATAACCACCCTGTTGAAATCCGAACCGCACCCCCAAGACATGATGTTCAAGGAAATATGTGAAAAAGCCATCGCATAATAGATTATAACCAGACTTTTCTGGTCTACACAGTTTTTCATCTGCTTTATTGCAAAAAATGTTTTATTGAGTTTCTTGCAGACCCCATCAATATGAGAGTTCCAATTCAAGGCTTCATCCACAATTATTCCGAAAAATTTTACTTCTTGTGACATATCTATTCCATCAATATAGAGAACACTGCATCTTGAGTATTATTATCATTTCTGTTATAAAATTTTATTGTCACTGATTTTGAGGTGTTCAATACTAGTCGGTTGCGTTCACACCAAGAAGTGAATTCATCGATAATGTTACTAATTTTGCTTACCACGTCATCCATAGTATGTACAGTGACTGTAACAGTGGTGTCATCGTTATGTGGCAGTTCCTCACATATTCAGGCAAATCATTGATAAATATAATGAAAAATATTGGTCCTAAAACTGGGCCCTGAGGAACACCCAGTTTAACAGCATGCTCATCTGACATGGTGCCTCCATATTTAACTGACATACAGTGCCTCTCCATATAGGAGCCTAACCGTCTTAATACATTGTTTGGAAGACCAAGTCCAATGAACTTATTAGACAGAAAATTCCATGACACAGATTCGAATGCCTTTGACAAGTCAAAGAATACACTTATAACAAAGTTACCATCGTCCAAGTTGGACGCTGAGAAAGTGATATGGAACGATTTTTCCTGAAACCATGCTGGTTGTTACATAATATGTTGTTGATTTCTACATACTTCCTTATTCTGAAAGCTACAATTTTCTCATAGAATTTTAAGAGCGAGCATAGTAGGGAGATCTGTGTATAGTTATCAATCTCAGCACGATTTCCTTTTTCAAATAGGGGAATTACCGAAGCCTTCTTAAATTCCTTTGGGGAGTTCGGCAGCGCCGTACTTTTACCATCTGACCTGAAAGACCATTCACCATACAAACTAATCGGCTCCGTTAAGAATCTGGGTTTATTTGGTCGAGTGTGAATAGGTGTGAGCCACAATAAACATCGCGGGTTGCGATGGGGGGTCAAATAGACACCACTTTGGACCTAACCTAACATAACCTGGCGAATTACCAATTCCAACTTGGTAATTCGCCAGGCAACAGGAGATCGAGAGAGGAGTTATCTCTAGAACATTATTCATGTTTTTTAAAATCAAGAAACGTAATTTCTATTCAATATTTTTCAATAATTTTTCCTCTGAGAGTGTCTGGGTTCTCAAGAGATTAAACTTCCATGAGCTTTGCATAGTCCTTCACAGTCTGACCGTTGTACCAGATTCAGAGATCGCCCAGTATTCACAAGCGTGCAAGTCAGGTTCATCGACCTGTGAGTTTTATTTAAAATATTAGACGTTTCATTTTATTCTTTTATGATACCCAGATATCGTATATTATTAATGCCTTGGCTCACATTCCCTGCAAAATTTGATACCCGTATCAGGTTGGGCCATTTTTAGTTCGCCGAAGAACACGAACTGCAACGAAATGCCGATGCGATTTTGCTGATTTCATCAATTTTATAAATGATACAATGTGGTGTAACATGGAGTGCCTTAGGATTGGTTGTGTCTGGGTTTGCAGAAATAATCAATTAATTTTTTCATTTACAACTTCAAGAAGGTGAAAATAATAACAATGGAGAAGAATGGGTAGCTGAACTTCATATTTGTGTCCATTGATCACGAGTTTGCAGTCAAAACTTAGCACTTCGTTAGGCAGCACTTGCAATTTTCTGTTTTATCTTTCCCCGCATACAGCATACTGATTTCAGTAGCCAGCCGTGGTAAGATTTGTAAATCTGCAAAAGTCGTGACAAATTTTTTGTTCCCATTATCCACTCGATCTTTTCTCTGATTGTTGTTGTAAACACTGCATCTTGAAAAGTTTTCTGTTCCGCTACTATTCCCACTACAAATTTTCTAGGATTCCATTCAATTCATATTTACTTTATGATAGGTAAGTAACTGTACTATATTTGATTTTGATATTTGTTTGCCTTACATCAAATCACTGATATTTACCATCATTCATTTCCCAGTTTCATTTTTCAATTCAGTTTTTAATTTGTCTAATTTGATTTTTCTCTCATTCTCTTCAGTGATTCAATTTTGTATTTCTATTATCTTCGTTTCTTTCGTTTACTTCCAATTTTTATTCTAGATTCCCTTATTATGTTTCGTTCTGTTTATGAACTATTGTAATTATCTTTCAGTGATTGAGTTTTGTGCCTGAGAATAATTTTTTTCACGAGAAGGTAATAGAAAATGATTAATTCTTGGAAAAAACCTTCCTACCGTTGTTTTTCTTCATTGATATATAGAGAATAACAAAGTTGCAGAGATAAAAAGTTTCTGATGATGAACAAGAAACCTCTTTTAAGCTACTTCAGCTTTCTGCTACTCCCTTAATACAACAAATAAGAAATTTTTTCAGAAATGAATTTTGCTATTCTAATATTTGAGTAAATCTTACCCTTCATCTTTATATATCTCCTTCTTGGGTTGATATATCTCTTGTTCTCTCTCAATATATATTTGGTTCATTCTTCATTTTCCTCATCCTCATCTTTCATTCCGGAAATGAAATTTTTAATTTTTACAAAGTAGTCACTAGATCATATTTGTTATCTAATATTATTTACGAACCAAAACTTCTGAGAATTTATGGTTACTCATCGAAGTTATCGCTAATTTCCACAAAAGCTTTACCATTCCGATAATTATAATCAGGTGTTAGGAAAATCTAATCATGATCCACACCACATCCTGCGTCACCCAACAGAAAAATGCCTTATCAAACACACATTCTTCTAGTTGTTTTTCCAATTGCAATGTTCCCAAAGTATTATTCATTTGCATTCCATTTGAGTCATAAAACCAACATTTGAGAGTGCGATAATTGATTTCAAGCGCTGAATTTCAATTGGTAGTTAATATTGATTTACTGCACATGAAGTTATTATAGGTATAATCAAAAATACTAAATGGCTTGGAATGGAGAAGTTGAACTGATTTTTTTTCTGATTGATTCGGCCGTTACTTGATGAAGATCCATAGTAATGTGCTTTTTGGATTGAATAAAGGGATGCATTCGGTTGCTATATTGGAATTTGCAAAATATCTACAAATAATTCAACCGTTATACCTTTTCAAGAGTTTCACAACACTTCTAACCCAGTATAGAGGATAAAGACCCATGGATTTGTAAAATCAATGTAAAATTTTGTATTACTTGTTACAAACGAAAAATATAAATAATCAGAAAAACACATTACTTTTCAACAAGCTGGTTTGTGAAATCACCCCACAACTATCTTTCAACTGAGGCCTGAAGATGAAGGCAAATAAAATGAATACATGAAATGAAAGTATAAGAATTTTACGAAGAAACGAATAACTCATAACAAAAAATCGAATACTTCAAGAAACTGGTGGAAAATAAAAGTGATAGTGAAAATCTGAGGAAAATTTGAATATATAGGTGTAACAGAAAAGTCAAATCAAAATACAAATCAATGGTAAAAGTATCACGAAAGAAATTACAAACCATATTATCGAATGAAACATAAAAAATGGCAAATTACACCAATTCATGATATTTTTGAAGTAGTTTTTCCAATATTTTTCAATTCTGTTTGCAGTAGCTGATTGTTCAAAGTTGTTCCTATGAGAGAAAGTCTTCGAAGTGTGTGAAATAATTTTTTTTCATGTGCGTATTTCCTCTATTTTTTGCGGAATTTAAGGGGAATATATCTAATTTATTATTCGATTTTTCAAAATCCCACTAACTTCCTGTTATATAATTCAGTTTCTCTACTGAAATTGTACAGATATTTTCGGTTGTTTCATAACCAACATTTTTTAAATGATTCCATGAGAAAATCAAGAGTTAGGCCAGAAGAAATTGCCCTTGCCTTTTTTCCTACTAATATTTGCGAATACTCATCATTAAGATTTTCTTAGGCATCTTTCTCAGTTGAGTTGGTAGGAGTTCCGTCCAGTTGATGATACCACCCAGATGTTACCAATCCATGGCAATACACGGCTCTGGTTGAAAATTACCAATTTATATCAAATCAAATATACGAATCTTCTATTGCATCTTAACAGAACTGGGAAAGGCGTTCAGATGGTAGCTGATTGGTTAGCATCAGTAGTTCATTCAATCGACCACTTTATGATTGTTGGATCCATCCCAACTATTAGATCCGTGTTAGAATTCGTATATTAGGAAGTAGGACTTCCTTTATCCTCGGCTCGCACAAATTTTGACTTCCGAGGGTTGTCGTTCATAATAATTCAACAACTGGTTAAGGGAAAAAACACACATTCAACAAGGTACCATATTATATTCTTTCTCAGAAATTGTATCATTCTGGAATTCTGTCTGTTATTTTCTTGGTACTAATATGGTTCTCTCTTACCCAGTAGATAGATAGATAGGTAGATATTTATTGGCTACGTTATATACATGAAATATTTGTAGCAAGTCAAATAGGAACATATTCACAATCGTGTTCTTGAAAAATTCATATAAATATACCCACACATATACATATACACATATACATACACAAATACACACATATATACATGTATATAGAAACATACACTGTCGTAAAACAACTAAAACTAATACTTAAAAAATATACAAGTCATTTCAAAAGTTCAGTAGTTGGCGTACTCATATATTCGTCAATCGAATAAAAACAGTTTTGTATTAATAAATTTTTTATTGTCGCTTTAAAGTTTGCTGGTCCTAGTTTCTTAATTTCCGCTGGTAGTTTATTATATATATATATCCAAATCGAGCGAATTTTTTTTGATATTCCTAGTCTAAACCTCCTATTCAATAGAGAATCGCCATGCCTAGTGTTATAATTATGGTTTGAACTATTTGTGAAAAAAGTGTGGCAATTTTTATGGATCTCTAATAAACATTGAAATATAAATATAGAGGGAACTGTCATAATTCCTAATCTTATAAAATGAGATTTGCATGAATCTCTAGGACCTAATCCTACAATGATTCTGACCGCACGTTTCTGCATCACAAAAATCCTGGAAGTATGGATAGAGTTACCCCAAAGTAAAATTCCATAAGTCAGGTGGCTATGGACAAGAGAAAAGTAGGAAATCATGAGTATATCTGTGCTTACAGATCTTTTCAGTCTTCTCATGAGAAAGAGTTGACAAGCCAGCTTCTTCGAAAGAATATCAATATGATGGGACCATTTAAGTGACTGGTCTAAAGTAATACCTAATAGCTTCACAGACTGATTACTGTTAGATGAAAAATTGGAAGAAAAAATCAATTTCTGTGTTTTTGATTGGTTTTGTGTCAGACCATTCGGTATTAACCATTCATCGATCTTTTCAATAAAGGTTTCATCCTTCTGTTTCAAATTGACAAGATTCGAGTCCGAGAAATAAAATGTAGCATCATCTGCATATAAAAACCATCAGCTGCATATAAAGTATTAACAACTCTGACTATTGACGTTACAATTTCTTATCCAAAAGTCCCCACAACAGTCTTCCACAGAATCAAAACGAACAGAGCCTAAAAGCAAACATTGTTTACTCAACACCAAGCAGCTCTCTTTCTACCTGCCAGTCCTATGAGTGGTGCTAGGTTGTTCTTTAGGCCAATTGAATCCAGCAATGCGTAAAGACAGCTCGAAGAAGCCATTGGATGGCAAAACACGTGTTGCGTTTTTGGAAAACTGTGAAAATCTCACAATAACATGTTTTTTGAATACGTTAGTTATGGATTTTCATCAAGTATCGGCTATATTCTCTGTCGTCATTTAAATCAATAATGAATTTATTTCCATCATTAATATAGAAGTATCCAATCTCCATACAGTCTTTTTCAACTAAAATTACTTTTTTAATCCTTTTCTGTCAGTCTCCTTCGGTAATACTAGATACTTCTTGTTTAAAAGCTCTATTACCTTCCTATCAAATTTTGTTTATTATTTCAAATCTAAATCCTAGTTTCTTTATTCAATTCTGAATTTGTCACAGCAGTTCACGTTATGGCCGGAAGCATTCAATTTCTTCCTTCAATGATTTCAGTTGTAGGAATCCCATTGCTTTTGTACTAGTAGTATATTGTTTTTTTCAATGATTTTATTAGATGAACATCTAAAGATTCTGGTAATCCCGTATCACAACGCGTCTTGGGTGCATAAGGTTTGTTTTTGACTACTTTATGTACAGTTGAGAAAGAAATTTCGGTCAAATCTGATGTTGCTTATAATAGTTTGTTTCCTTCGAAACCAAACTTAAGATATAGATTCTTATATACATTGAAACATACTATCTGTGTTTAAATATCCAAATGCATCCGAATCTTATTCATTGGTATCTCTTTTTTGCTCACCATCGCTATTGGAATCACTACACAGGAAAAAGTCTGCGTTGTTATCACACTCGTTATTACTATTAGTACTTGTCCAAGGATGCCACATTTTGAACAGATAACAAAAATTTTAAGTCATTATAACTGCACCAATATCGAATTTCAACATTTCAACACTCAAATCGCAATCAGTTACTGAACTGAACATTGACGACACAACGGCGATACAGGTAATTTTTTTTCAGGTAATTTCAGGTAATTTATTCAGGTAATTCAGGTATTTTACAGAGAAAATTTTACAAAAAAAGGAAAAAAGAAGAATGAGGTAATAAACCACTGTGAGTCACCTAAGCAAGCTTGTGATGTGACTCTCACAGCGGTATTACGATATATATATACATATATATATATATATATATATATATATATATATATATATATATATATATATATAATATTTATATAGTACAGTATTCAAACGTCTAATTTAACTTCTATAACATGTATTACATAGAATGGCGAGATATAGTTAATAGCAACCCTGTGCAAGTCTAGAGGATTTGTTACAAAATCTACGTTGTTTAGGTCAATATGTATTTAGAAATAGGTCTTTTATTTTTTCATGATTTTGTTCTATAAAGCACTTTAGTTCTTTTTTCAACTTATAGTTCTTAGTGATATTTTTTATATGTGGAGGCAACATATTAAAGAGTTTGGGACCGTAGTAACTCACAAATCTTTGAGTATGATTTTTTTTACATAATGGTACCACTGTGTTTCGCTTGGCTTTAGCACGAGTATTGTGAAAGTGTGGTAAAGCTGGTAATTGAGATTTCATCATCCATAGTAAGCAATGGTAGGTATATAGTTTTCTTACATCAAATAATCCTGTCTCCCTATAAATTGCTTCCGTGGAGTACCTCTTGTTTTTCTTAAGTAATATTTTTAATAACGTATTTTGCATGACCTGTAGGTTATGTAGATAAGTTTTGCTCAAGCAAAACATTCCCACATTCTATTGGTCACCGTAACATAACTTCAAATTTAATTTTATGACTCTTCAGCCAATCATTAAACTCGGTTCGTAAAAATTATTCAATACGAACCGCCAATTCTTCAGTCCACGTGGACTAGTTCGAAGCGGCATTATTTCCCTGTATTGGTTTTTTTGGCCTTTGAGATGCCGATAGCTTTAAGTATTCACATTAAAGGTTACTTCGACTATATGTATCATAAACTGAAATAAATTTATACATTATTATTAAAAATGTAATAAGTGTATAAATAAATTAATAATAGATGCAAATATTAAATTAAGTGTTTCTTTCTTAAAGTAATCTTTAAATTTTAAATAATAAAATTTATAGGCAGGCTGTCCCATACACAGTACAACATGACGATAGTATCAAAATAAATTTTATTAAATAATGGGAATACATGAATGAACTCAAACGAATAACCGAATAAATCACAGCGAGAAATAATTAAAAAATCCAAGTATAATTTGTTTTGTTCTTGGTCGATATTTTTTACCCATTCCTCTAACCGCACCTTTGCAACCAGCCATCACCCTGTACCATTGATCATGCTGATATGAACATGGCCAGAAAACGTAATCCGTGAAAGTGGTCGCAACAGGAAAGAATCCCTATAAATGTTCATGAAGGATGTTGCCGTGAGAATAAAACTCGTTTCGGTTTGAAAGTATGGGAACGTGCCCTTTTGATTTACTGAAGAAACGAAGAATTCGCCTCATTAATTCTTCGATTTTGTTCAAAATTCGTTATACGCTTTTTGTTGCCTGAATTGAATTATGACTGCCTCCATCTTGTACACTGAGAAATCGGAATGGTTTTTGCGTTTACGTGACAGAGTGTGGCTCCAACGGAATGACAAATGCTGAATAGTTATTCGAGGTTGGTAACAAATAAATCGTTGTTTTTATGTTTGACATCTTTGAAACAATGTTTTTTGAATTATTTGATGTTTTCTTGATTTGAAAAGAGACAGTTAACGTTTCCAAATATTCATGTAACTTATCAATTGAAATATTTAACTTTTTTTTAAAATATTTTTTGAGTATTATTCTTGAATTGTTATTCTATACCTACTAGCGGCTTTGCTTAAAAATTGGTGTACTACATTACATTACGCATTAAATTAAAGAAGGTCGACGATTTCTGCTTTACATACACCTACCAATAAGTATCCCCACTCATACAATAAAATGTCCGAATGGTAATGTTCCAAAATATTCCGAAACATTGCAGAATGTTTTGCAATGATCTCGAACGTTGACAATTGTTCCAAACTTTTCCTGAACAAGTTCTGGAATGCTGTCGAATAGACTAGAATATTCTGAACTTTGTGAAGCATAAAAACTCAAAGGCGTCTCCACAATTTATTATTACCCTCAGATGTTAGAACGATAAAACCATCAATACGTACAGGTCTATATAGGTTCATCATCAGCTAATTTATTCATTGGTAACATGTGATAATTTTCTTTTCTCCATTATAAAAAAAATTTCTTCTCCATAATTTATATGCTTCCAAATCTACTACACTCCACTTCGAGATGTAATAGACTTCTACCACAGGTTATATTCTGAACTGCTCTAGAAGTTTCTAGAGAGCAACATTCCACAACATTTCAGAATGTTCATAACAAAAAATCGGTTCCTTTCTGAGACGGTCCCTTCAAAAGAGATTTTGGGTGTATGTTGCCGCTTATTTTTTCCTAAAAGTCTTCATTTCATAGAGCTATACCATAACACAGTTCCATTAGAAACTTGACTATGAAAGATATATTATGATCGTAACACCTAGTTTCCTGAATAACTTCAACAAAAATAGTTGACCAGTTAGTGTTTTCGCTAGACGACCCCTATTTTCATCTATTTGCCAGTACTGAGTTACCTCTGATAGCTTCATAGTGGAAGTAATTTTCAAAATTGAGCCCCAATGACGTTTCATGAGTTGCAGTGAAGCAAATCACCACTGAAGAAAAGAGAATTGAAACTTTCTTCATCATGATGTCCTACCAGAAGAGTTAAATTAACTGGAAGATTGCATCATCCACAACCAAGTCATCAACTGTTTGTTTCACTTTACTGATGGTGGAAGGAACTTGTTGTCTTGTAATCTAAATAGTCCACTTCTTGGACTACATTTTACATTTGTATAGCGTATAACTTTTGGATAACGCAAATTCATCTAGCCCTTCATCAACCGTCATGAATACCATTGGTTTTACCAGTCCGTGGTCAGTTTTGGTCAGTGGTCATTTTTGGCTAATGCTTTGAACTCTTTGAGTTCGAGAAGCATCTCGAAAATAACTACTGCAGACGTAATTACTATCTAGACTCCCCCACCACCATGTTATCAAAAAAAGCAAAGTAAAGACCCCCCGCCACCTAAAGTGCTTCTGTAATACTTAAACAAAGTTGAACCACACCAACGTAATGGTGAAAGTAATTTCCATAGTTGAGACACAACAAACTTTCCTGAGTTGCAGTGGAGCAAATTACTACTAATAACATAATCTAGCCTAAGCTCATTCTCCCAGTTCTTGTCGTTGGGTGAGTTCATAAGGTGTCAATCACTAATTAGTTTTCACAAAATTGTCAAATCTTTCACTTTTCGAGAAATTCGAGTCAGAAATATGATAATATAACAATCATCTATAGAGATAATAAAAAAGGGTCTTCAAATTGGGGTACACCATAAGTAATTCCATAAATCACGATATATTGCACAAAAATTCATAGCTAGGTTAGGTTAGGGTTAGGTCCAAAGTTAGTGGGTCGATTCAACCCTCCACCTATTCACACCCGACCAAATAAACCCAGCTTCTTAACGAAGCCGATTAGTTTGTATGGTGAGTGGTCTCTCAGGTCAGGTGGTAAGAGTTCGGCTCTGATTCGGTCTAGAAACCTGATTTGGTCCTCAGCGGGGCAGGTACAAAGTATGTGATCTGCTGTTTCATATTTTCCAAACGACACACACTGTGTTCCGACAGTCGGAGTCTCTGCATATGATGATTTCAAATAACAATGACCTGTAAGTAGGCCTGTTAAACATCGTAGTTCATCCGTATTGTGGTCCAACAACTGTTTGGTATTGAGCTTCGAAGGGTAAATAAACCCCTTGGAGTGAGCAATGCCAATGACAGGTTTTATTCCGATGAAGCTGCTTGCAGCACCCTCCTTTGCAAAGGGGTCAGCAGCCTCATTGCCTTCCAGGCCAGTATGGCCAGGAATCCACGCCAGGGTCAAGGGGCCAAGGGGCCAAGAGCTTCCAACACCGCTTGATTGTCATTGAATTGCGTATGAGGCTGGGTTCTTTCAATCTCTCCTCACCAGTAGCGGCGTTAGGTTAGGGCACGGTTGGGCGACCGCCCAGGGCGCCGGATATAAAGGGGCGCCGTTTAAATCAGAGAGAGTTGATGATATTTTTGACGAAGCGGAACACACATCGGTGCACGCACCCAAAACAATTATTCTTGGGAGAATATAGAAATACAGGCTTCAAAAGCGCCATTTTAACGGCGAAGGAATTGGCTGGAGAACTGTAGATTGAACCTGTGTTTAGAGCCACGACAAGAATTCGATATGTTAAGTGTTAAACTTGTAAAACTGCCCACGATGAACCTAGAGCTTCTCCGGAAAAAAAATTGAGATTTAATTTTTCAACTGTCTTTTGGACACTATATATTAATTTCAGTTAATGAAAGATTTGATCAGTTAAATGAGTACTCCGAATATTGGTCTTTTTTGTACAATATAAAACAGATTCCGGAAAAACCTGACCTTGTCAAACTCTCTGGTAATCTCCAATTGAAATCAACTGTAGACTCTAAATCAGATATAGATGGGTGTATGTTGTGTGATGAACTCATAAGTCTGAAATCTTTTTTGCCTGATCAGAATGTGGCTACCCCTGTTTTTGTTTTAAATTTTATCAAAGATCGCAACTTACAAGAATTGTATTTAAATGTATGGATAGTAATGCGCTTATTATTAACTATACCTGTAACAGTTGCTAGTGGGAGAGGAGTTTTTCTAAGCTTAAGCTGATAAAAACCTATCTGCGATCGACAATATCGCAATCCCGATCGACAAACTTGGCAACTTTGTCAATCGAGAATGAAATTGCTGAAAACCTCGATTTTGATAAATTAATAAAAGAGTTCGCTGACAGAAAGGCTAGAAAAGTCAAATTTTATTAGATTTTTTACAAATGGTTATTTCTTTTGATAAATGGTAATTTCATTATATCTTTTTCCTTTTTTCATATGGGTTTGAATTGCAGTTAGGGGGCGCCGTATGAATCTGGCCCAGGGCACTGGTTGTGCTTAAACCTGCACTGCTCCTCACACAATTCAATAGCGTAAATTCCTGCTTGAAATACAGTCGCATAGGTTCCTAAATTGTGGCTAACTCTGACACCATAATACTGCATTTCTACCACTGATATCTAAAACATTAACCACATAACTCACTAGTTTTGTTACAGCTTGAGTGAAACTCGGTTATTTCGAAAACTACACTGATTTTCATTCATTAGTCTCTTCTTGTCTACAATTTTTACAATTATAGAAATATTTCATGAAGGACGATAATTTTCAAATGAGTCCACTTTTTTTCCTTGTGAACTGAAACAACTTCTAAAACTGACCACAATGAATGAGAAATTTCCACCAAGTCCCAATGTAGTAAGTTCTTACACGCTCGAAGTCTTTCTGTATTTCACGGAGCCGAAATATAAAATTTCTGTTCAAACTTATCAGGTTACCTATTCATCAAATCGAATCGATATACTTTTATTGACTCTATGCAAATATAAAAAAGGTCATTTATGCAAAACCGAGATATCAGATCTCAGCAGCATCATCATTAACTCAGAAATGAATAGAACTCTCATTCGAGTGACTTGTCGCATTCTGAATGTCGAAGGTAAACAATATTTATCTTTTGTCTGGACAGGTTTACAGTGTTCTTCAAACAAACTGGCCAATGTTTATATTAATATTTCGATTCTCACGCTCAACAAATGCACCTCATCTCGCAACTGGATAAGCCATTGTTCACGTTTACACAAAGTGTTAAAACGCATTGTGGGTATATTTAATAGAAAATTTAAATAGCTTCAGATAATTGACCCGAGCTTATGGACGGGGAAGGAATGAGACTGAAATACTTGAAAACATTATAGATACAAGTATAATTTCGCAGATATTCTAGTTCTGGATTGTACACAGAAATATATACAGTATGATCAGAGGATTTTGACACACCAGTCTCCAATTAGGGAATACGAAAAAAGGCGACTGAGTGATGGAAACAAAACAAAGTGGCCACAGCTCACAACAGTCTGAAGTTTAGATGAAAACTTGCTTTTATTATTGAAATTCACTGAAAAGTGAACTTAAAAGTGTCAGATGAGATGCTTTCATGGTTTATGCTTGAATAGCTTTCACATTATCACTAAATCTGTTCTGTCTGTCTGTTTTTCTGTTAATCAGCTGTTGCCCCCATACGAACGACAACTCTCAGAAGTTGAGAAATTTGTCCGAGCTAAGGACTAACGAGGACTTACCTTTTAACGTGTGATTCCTAACACACCTAACACACTAAATACTTATTTTCATTTGAAATTTTGAAGAATGTAACTCCTGACGGTGGCAAGTCGCGAAAGGAGGAGAAATAATGTTTGCTAATGTTTGCTACAACCTTACGGTTGTAAGGGATTCAGCTCGCATCGGCCTCCTCATTGCCCTTGTGATCCTTATGTCCGGGTACCCAACCTAGAGTGACCCAATTTTGGGTACTTCGGTGCGCTAAGACTGCTTCCCACCAGTCTTGAAAACACCCGTCTTAGAATATATATGTTGTTTGTTACTTCCATTGATTCATATCGCATGTATCTTTATTACTTATATCAAAATGAAGTACCCGATTATTGTTTCCATTAGTTGAAGAATACATTTTTCGAATTTTTGTTATGATAATTTACCAGTGAGTGAGAGTTGATTTTGTATATTGTATGTAGAACATTCACTCTGATGTTTGTTTGAAGGTGGTTGACAATGTTTCAATGTGAATTTTATTAGTTCAAACTTGGACTGTCTAAAATGATTCTACTAGAATTCGAAAACTATGAAAGAACAACTAAAATTGAAATGAATAGCTGAAATATGATTATATCAAGCAATCAAGCAAATAAGCAAAGAATTTAAAAAAAAAGGAAAAAAAATTACAACCAAGTTACTTCGCGTCGTTTCGATTATTGGTATCCACAATTTTCTTCGGGTAATGACTTTGATCATCCGTACCAAATATTATTTGTCAGGAAAATCATTTTCGCACCCAATCGATTATTGATTATTCCCCAATTCAAATTCTCCAGATCAATTTATTACCTTTTATTGTACTGGGACTTGAAAAAAGTTAAAAAAATATTTCAAGTCATCACTTCTCAAAACAAGACAGCATCAGAGATGAACATGATCTCATCTACTAATACTAATTTATCTAGTTTCGTTGGTAAATTGTTCATAATCAATAATATTTTCTAATTTGGTAGGTGGAGTTGATTACACCAGAACAAAAACACTGTCTCTCGATACGCGTTTTACTTATCGAGTTAACATCATTAGAATATGAAAAAGACTATTTTATCACTTCTAAGATAGATCTACTTGAATTAAACATTACTATTTCAGGCATACATTTATTGAACCTCACTTGATGACTCCTAGTACCTGGGGTAATTATGTGTAAATATAAATAGATCTATCCAAGATGTGGGAACTTAGTCCTTTTTATCTCTTGATGATGGTAACTTGTTTAGCGAAACGCGCGTCGAGTGATAGTGTTTTTGTGCTTGTGAAAGAAAAGTGTTTTCTTTAGGATATTTCTTCAATCCATTTATTTCTGCTCGCAAGAGACATTGAATCGATATTCACGTCGAACAGTCACAAAGTTTTCTATTACATTTTACCTTCCGCGTTCTGAAAAAAATAATTTGATGAAGTTCGAGAACAGCTAAAAACTTCTGAAAAAAAATGGTTAGAAATTCTGATTTTCTCCACCAAAAATGACTTTCTTTTGTGGTTTCTTTCATCGTAGCACCACAGAAAATATGTTGGGTACATTATACAGAACTATAAAACACAACCTATTATCACATTATAATGAGTTAACGCTGTGAAGGAATACTTCGTAGAAATATATATTTTTCTACAGGCACAGTGGGTTCATGACCAAGTTATTGGTGAACGTACCAATAAATCAGATTGCTTTCGCTGTTTCGAGTAACATCTAAATATACTCCTATTAAATTATTTCAGAATTGGAACACTGCTCGTATTTTGGTGCACTATTCTACTTTCCGCAGTCGTTAACTATGTGTCAACATAAAAGCACTACAAAACTCTCTAGGAAATGCTGACATTCTGAAGAAAATACATTCGAGTGACCTGGAGTATAAAATGGAGATTATTTATATTCAAACACATGTGGATATACTTATACGACTTTACACTTTTCCTAAGTTATGTTTTATCGGTAAATTTATTATTCGTACAGGATTTTTTTCCAATGTTCTCTATTCGCCGTCGTTAGCGGTTATTTTCATGGTTTGAGCTGGTATGTAAGGTTTGCTGTATTTGTGTTCCAGAAAAACCCATTAAAATTTTGTTCTAATCACAAATTTGAAGTTATTTCGCAGCCAGGCTCTCAACTTCTGATTATATTTCAGTATTTTTCGGTAGCACCAGCAGTCACTGGAAAGTATTACTGGCATTGTTGTATTTGGCACAGCTAACATAACCACTACAGGTTGATCTTGATCGTTTCCACTTCCCAACTGTCTTTTTGTTCTTTGCCAGTTTTGAGTCAGTATTCCTCCAGAGGTTTTCTGATATGTTTCAGTTCCACTGAAAACAACTGTCGTTACATATTTGTTTAAAATCTACAAATAAAGTTTGCTGTGATTTTCACTATGAATGTTCAAACGTGTTCCACTAAATAACGGCTTCTTAAGGTAGGAACTGATAAATTACTTAAAAATAATAATTTTTCATAGTCTGGAAACATTGGCTATCAGCTAGGCTCGATTCAGTATTTGCAGCTACCTGAAAAAAGTGGATATAGCTCCCAATCCACTAGTAAAAACATGTATAAACAGGTGAAAATGTTTAAGTAATTAATGAATATTACATATTATTATTATGATCAGCAAAAGAGAGTTTTTCAAATCAGTTTGATCGTTCATCAGATATAGAAAATTTTTGAAGTGTTTTATTTTTTTAGTTTCCAGAAAGTGAAAGTGACGGGTATTCAATTCATGGTTGAACTCATATTCTCTGTGAGTTAGTGAGTAGCATACTTTGAATTCGTTTTTCCATTCTGGTAACTGTTTTTCATGTTCTTCAGTACGTGCTTTCAATGTTCTTCCAGTTCGACCTATGTGAAACATCGGATATGAATACTGGAAGCAAATATAATAAAACATAAAACCAGGTTCAGATGAGCAAAGTATGAAAATCAATGAGTTCAAAAACTCTCGATAATAAATTGATTTGAATAACTCCCCTTTGCTGAATCTTTTCTCACCACATAATCCCTCTAAGTCCTCCTACAATAATAATTTGTAATAATCATCAGTTATAGAACTATTTTTACCTGCTTTTACTAGTAAAAGAAGGATCATGTCCGCCCTCTTAAGGTAGTTAAATCTATCCTTGAATTAAATATCTGATTAAATCAAATGAAGAAAAGAGAATTGAAACTTTCTCGAGTTTCTGTTGAGTTTCTACCACCTTTATTTGTAACTAACGTTGCTTTAGTTTGAATATGTCCTTATAGGACGAAACTGCAGTAACGTTAATTATAAATAAAAGTGATAAAAACATGGAAAGTGTCAATTCCCTTTTAATTTCCTACCACGTAGTAACGGCTACATTCATCAATTTGTTGATTGAATCAAAAGTCATAGCTAAGGTTTCTGGAGAATAAAAGCGAAACACTTGTCGCTTTTCTGTAAACCATTCATAGAGAAAATTATTCTATACTGTATTAATAGGTTTTGATATGTATTTTCTCCCAGTATCGGTCAGTTCCATTCAATCAGGTAGTCTGTGTATAGTCACAGCCATGACAAGTCGTTTTCTGCAAGCACCAGAAAAACATCTTGACCTGTCCATTTGTTTCAAGTCTCTGAAAAACACTGCAACCTGCATAGACTCATTGCATTTTTCATTCCATCTCTTCATTACACTAATTTCTGAAAGCTTGTTCTCTTCACCAGTTTTGACAGATCCTCTGTTGAAGTTTGTCATATTCTGTAACCAAGTGTCCCACATGACGATCTATATATGTCCCTTTGCAGCACAACCTGCAGTTGAGGTCTCAGTTTCATAGCCCTGATTAATTTTGGAGTTCTTCAAAGAGACAGTATCCCATAAGAAGCTTTGTATTATTTTTGAACTGATCCCAGCCTTATTGAAGTAGTTTTCGGTTCTTTTTCGACCGGTCCCGTTGAAAAGGTTTTTCCATGTATGTTCCTGGTGTATTTTACTATTTTCACATTTTCACAACTGACTCAGGGCTTATATATGCAGTTGATTATCTGTATCTAGCAAACTCGTCGGGTTTTTCGTCGCCTTCGATTCCAGAGTATTGGTACCCAGCATAGAGTCAATTTATCCAGCCCAATTTTCCTTCATTTCAATGAGGTCTCTCAGATGGAATTCCTTGATGATTGCTGAAGTGCATACACTTCCACCTGTAGATACATTTCCTCCGGCGCAGTATATCATGGACAGGATTGGTCGTTGGTTTTGCTGCTGAAAGACATCTTTTCAAGAGCAGCAATGTGGGTAATGATAAAAAGTGGTGATCCACTCAAGCACACTTCGGACTTGATATGAAGTAGAGTAAATTCATAGGTGAAAAAATTACATTGACAATGTATCTAATGTCACTAGAGCATCACGAAACAAGCTCGGAACTCAACAAGCAGAACTACTAACTGTTACGATCTCAAAATAAATTTCTCTTCAGCATCTGTGAACAAGGAGAAATTTATCATTCGCTCATCATGAGAATCCTTACCAAAGGATTCATTTCTTTCAACGAGCAGAGCCAAAATAAAAATCCAAACCATACATCAGCCTTTCTGAACGTCTAGTAATCAAAATCAATCTTTTTTTAAGGCAAAACACAAGCACTACAGGAAAATCCTTAAGACGCTCTTAGAGCGGTGCCTTTGCGAAAGTAGTTATAACATTGGATTTGAATCGCTGGTGATTAAATCTATTTGGAAAAACGTTCTCAGGAAGTTTATTCCATATGAACGCCGTTCTCCAAATTGAAGTATTTTTAAACAGTGAAGTTTGAGGTGTACTGAGTTGAACCCCAAAACGATGAGCAGCCACGGTAATATGTACCGCTCTTGGTGGAATCAAATGTGCTAAGGCACTTGAACACTTCCTGTAAAAGTATCTATAGAAGAGAGGCAAATCTAAAACCTTTCTTCGATGTTTCAGAATATCAAGGTTGCAAGTGATGTTCGCATCTGTAATATCAGGCGGATGGCTCTATTCTGGATGGAATCCAACAGTTTCAGGGTATGTTTGAGGGAGGACCTCCATGCATGAGAACAACACTCCAAAGAAGGTATGATCTGAGCTTTATAAAGCATCAAAAGTTGCTGAGGTGTGTACAGTTTTCTGGTTTGGAACAATGTTCAAGCTTTTGAGAAGCAGCCTTCGCAATTCCAGCGACATGATTGTACCAAGACATATTGGTGGCGAAGCAGAAAGCGGAATTGTAGAAAACCGATGCCTGGGTTTTTGTCGCATTGAATTGAACTTGGTTAATTTCACCCCAATTGGAAATTACTTCTAGATCCTCATTAAGATATTCAACCTCCTGCTGCCGGTGAAGATGTGCTTCCGCAGCTGATGTCCTGGAATCCAAATGTAATGACGAACTAAATGTGCTGTCGTCAGCAAAACAATACATTGGATTCTTGTTTTTTTTTCCAAATAAGTCGTTGATATACAATAAAAAGAGGGTTGAAGACAATATGGATCTCTGCAGCACTGATAGTGAAAGTATTCAAGAGATATCCATCGAAGAAAGGTTGAAGAGTCTGCAAAATACTAGTGTGAGTTCATTTGCGCACATTGTAAGTACGATGACGGGCACTTCATCAGGACCAGATGCTTTATTGATATTGAGCTATTTCAAAAGTCGCCTAATTAGACGCTGTCAAAAAGTAATTTTCACCATTGTGGATTCTAGTGTGGGAATAGTGGCTGATGCCTTTCCCAGAAAATCAACTGTGGAGTGGGACGCAAATTGTTCAGTTAGTAGTTTTGCTTTTTCAATTGTTGCAATTGACCCATCCGCTTGTGTTTGTATTGGAATTGTGGATTTTGCAAAGTTCTGATTAACAGCTTTAGCAACCGACCAGAAGGATCTAGACCAGTTGGGATTGGTAAGCGGTTTATCCCCAATTCTCTGATTGTGAAGTTCCTCTCCCTCTCTTTTTGTATGGTCTTTGCTTTCCTTCGGCGCAGTAGACCAATTGTGAAGTTATTTGCTTTCATTTATCCCATGTTTGCAGCTGTTGCGAGCATTAACTATCACACCATCTGTGTGATAGTTCAAACTCTTAAACAATTTTAGGAGAACTTCAGATTGTCCCATCGAATAGAAAGGTTGGACATACTGTAAAGTGTGATGTTCAAAATTCACATGCGTTTTGAAGGCTTTTTCAATTCTACTCACATGGATTCCATGGAAATGTTATACAGTGCTATAATGCCATTACATTCCAAATGAAGTGCGGCAAGGAATCCTTGTAGTGCTGAGTAAACATCAATAAAGTCCTGTTTGGTTTGTTTCATGAATTCTAAAATCTTTGTAGATTTATCAATTGCTGTGATGGTCGAGGGTCAGAGCTCGATCAAGATCTCCCAGTCCTCAATATCAGCAAGTGAGTTTGTTGGAAAAGTTTTCAAATTGTCAGTAATTAGGAGCCTACTATGGGTTATGAAAACTTCGTATAGAAGAGGTCCCAAATGGGAACCTTGTGGTACACCGATTATGACAGAGATTTCATTTGATATGTAACCAGTGGTTCAAACCTCTTGTTTTCTTTCCTTGAGATATCCTCTAAGTCGAAAAGTTTATTATTTATGTCAAAAAATTGAGGTATGTGAATGATTGACGTGTCGAATGCCTTCGTTGCATAATCTCCAGAAATTTAACAATTAGTGCTCAATTCAAGCTAAGACCTGTCCGCAAATCTAATGAATTATGCAGTTAATGTTGATTAATTTATTACCAGCAAGTGTTTTTACATTTGCGTAAGTACTGAATCAAGATAAAGTCATGTTTATTGAATCATCAACATTACAATTAACGCTCGAGTCGGATTTTTTATCGTTGAACGTGCGCTAGCGATAAGAAAATCCTGAAACATTTTTATTTTGTTCACACTTCATTTTCACGAATGATTGATTGCGATCGTTGAGAAATAACAATTCTATTTTCACTTACACTCGTTTTTACACGTGCTTTCTTCGTCCATTTATGGAATGGCGCAATTACACGAATATACTCATTGATATCTGCTGATGAGTTACGAGATCGATATACAGGGTGACACTCTGAAAATAAATACAAGAGAAATCAGAATCACTACAAACCGTTTCTTCGGTATCGAGGACAAAACTATTTTCAGTAGTAAATTTATCAACTAGCTTCTAGAACCATCCCCCGTAAGAGCTTCTAGAGCCACATTTGGGATATATGAAACCGTTATCATTATAATAATAATGATAACGATATTAATAGCGCTTATTGCCCAACAGTTACCCATTTATAGAGTAAAGATTAACAATTCAATCATATAAATTATAGCATTATTTCATTTAGATACTAAAGGAAATGAATTTCATATGAAACAAAAAATAAAACAAAAATGGACTATAAATCATTATTAATTATTGATGATATGCTCGCATATACTACACTTGTACTATGTTGCTGTATCACTGCTGTTCCAATGTTTTCATAGAATCAGAATCAACGAACTTAGGCGTGCGCAGCGTTATAGAACAGTGCTTTCAAAAAAATTGTTCTACAGCGCCATCTAGTGGCGAGTTACAGAAAAATCGATAGCCTAAAAACCTTCTCTATAAAAAATTACTTATACATGTCAAATTTCATCACGATCGGTTGAGCGATGTAGAAGTTTATCACTTACCAACCAACCAACTAACCAGTAGATAAGCTGAAAAGTTTCGATATTATTCTACTCATAAGTCTGTGAATTATTGTGCTAAGAGTGACACTACTTTTGTTTTTTTCAAAACCATGGATCAAAAACAATTTCGTGTTATAATTTTACATTGCTTCTTGATGAGAAAACATATCGTTAAAGCAACGCAATGGATTCAAAAGTGTTATAAGGACTCAACTCAAGGCCGTCGCCATGGGGGGGGAGCCTCCCCCCTGCTTTTTTGACTTGGGAAAAAGTTGGGAAAAGTTGGGAAATTTTGGGCGGTGAAGATAGAAAAAAAAATAGTGAAGAAATGAATAAAAATTAAAAAATTGTAAATGAGAGAAAGGAAAGGGAGAGGTAATAAGAAAAGGGAAAGAACCAGGAGAAGGTTGGGTTGGGTTGGTTGAACCAAAAAAAAAACGCTTTTCCTTCCTTAACCCGGTAAGTAAGAGATAAAATATTATTGAAATTTTCACAATTTTTGACAATAAAACCGTAAGAGCGATAGTTAGAGTTAACAAGTCAGAGAAACTAAGTTGATAATCATAATGCACACCTGGATCCCTGATAGTGTTAGTTCTATATAAGATTTCTTCATCGATACTGTATGCAAATTGTATTGTATTAAATTTTCTGATAAATGATACAAATATGCATTTGGAAATATTTGAATTGAGATGGTTTTCTTCGACACCAGTCATTTAAAGTGTTCAACTGGTGTTGCAATCTAGTACAGTCATCTATATCGATAATAGAGGTGTATAACTTCAAATCATCTGCAAACATTGATCTATTGCAGTATACTGTGTTGCATGAATCATTTATGAAAAGTAAAAAATTAATGGTCCGAGATTAAATCCTTGAGGGATTCCACTAGTGACAGAATAAACATTTGAAGAGAAACCATCATAATAGACATACTGCTTCCTTTGATAAAGATATAATTTCAAAAAATGAATATAGATTTCATTAAAACACATACCAGGAAGTTAATGAATGAGAATTTTGACATTCCGACTCATAACAGCACTATATATGAACGATCCTGCACGTATCGTGCTGTAACAACGTATAATCCATTCAGTGAATCTTTGAAAAATACATCACTACCGCTTTTCAAAAGTAAACTTAAAACTGAATTGCTCAGCCAACAGTGATCCAAACATAAACATTTGAATTCAATCTTACTATTGTCCTGAAGTTGCCATTTATTTTTTGTAATGTTCCTTTTTTTTTAAACGTGGTTGAGTGGAAGAATAGCGCTTTGCTAAACTCCGCCACGTAAAATAAAGACCAGTTATTATTATAATTATCTTTTTAGGTTGCGCTTCATTGAAAAGCTGTATTTATCTGGTTGAGTTTGAATAGATGTGAGCCACAATAAATCTTCGTGGTTTGCAGCATTGAGCCGAATAAACCCACTCACTTTGGACCTACCTAGCAAACTACCTAACTCTACCAGGCGACAATATTGTTTCCAAAACTGGAAAAACTTAAGAGTTTCAATTGATTTTTGAGTCACTATGTTTTCAATTCCAATGCGAAACAAGCAGCCTTCTACCTTTTTCCCATAAAGCGGTAACAAAACATCTCGGCACTTAATTAGTATCGTTATGGTTCTAACCGACCAGAACCACTATTAGTATTCACATATTTTGCGCTCCAGTAATTATTGTCATTTATCTGTCGTGAATGTGACCTTGGATACTGATTCCTCGCATCCAATCAATTCAAACAAATAGTTTGACGCCGTTGGCGCCACAAATAGAGATAAAAAGTATTTTCGGTAGTAATCCACTCTTCTCGGATAATAGAATTTGAGGAATAGATATCGATTGTGTTGAATTTCGCAATTTTACCAAATAATGCCATCTCACATGACTAAATGATAGTCATTGGCGGATCAATTAATCTTTTTTTTTAAGGATAAAAAACAAGCGCTACAGGAAAATCCTCAAGGCGCTCTCAGAGCGGTGCCTGTGCGAAAGTAGCGATTCACATTTGATTTGAATCGCTGGAGATCAAATCCATTTGGAAAAACGTTCTCAAGAAGTTTATTCGAGATAAACGCTGTTCTCCAAATGAAAGAGTTCTTAAACAGTGAAGTTCGAGGTGTACAAAGTTGAACCTCAAAACGATGAGCAGCCACAGTCCGTCGCGTATTTCTGATATGTACCGCTCTTGGTGGAATCAAATGTGCCACTTGAACACTTCCCGTGAAAGTATCTATAGACGAGAGACAAATCTCCAACATTTCTTCGTTGTCCCAGGCTATCAAGGTTGCACGTGATATGTTCGCGTCTCCAATCAGGCGAATTGCTCTTTTCTGGATGGAATCCACCAGCTTCAGGGTATGATTAGGGGCGGAGCTCCATACATGAGTACAATAATCCAAAGAAAGTTTCAACTGAGCTTTATAAAGCATCAAAAGTTGTGAGATGTGTACAGTTCTCCAGTTTGGAACAGTGTCCCACACTTTTGAAAAGCAGCCTTTGCAATTCCAGCGACATGATTGTGCCAAGACATATTGGTTTGTCCATTTTAACCCCCAACAAACTTATTGAAGCAGAAAGCAGAGTTGTATGATCTGACATTATTATATCCGGCTCGGAGACATTTATCTTCTTGAAGAAAACCGATGCCTGGGTTTTTGTGGCATTGAATAGAATCTAGTTACTTTCACTCCAATTTGAAATCACTTTCAGATCTAGATAGATGCAATCTCAGAAAATTTCCAGAAAATATCAAAGAGAACTGAGGTCCAGTGAAGGTCATAAGCTTTTCAAAAATTTCAGTAAGAATCAGCTCAGGTAGAAATTTCGGCCGATTTTGGTTAATAATTTTTAGGCTTTAGCTAGTTTTTGGAAAAAAATCAATTAGACTAATGTATATTTATCCCCTGATTACGGATCTGAAGTCAAAATACGGCACTCTGGTCTGCTTTTGGAGATAGGGTCATTCAAAACTCGAAACTGCTAAAAAAATTGATTATGTCAGGTGAAATGACATGTTCTTTTCACGATGGGTTACCTTATACGGACTTTCATTCACCCAATTCAAATCTTTTTCACAGAGTTTTTCTGTTACGAAAATTCGAAGTCAGGAAATGAAAATTATGTTGCCAAATTACAAAAATGTTACCCAACTATCTGTGAAACAAAATATATCTTTAACTCAACCTAGCCAATCATAGATTGAACCAGAACTTGAAAAATGTTTTATTCGCAAAAAAAATTATAATTGAGGTTAACACCAGTTGAATGTATCTTCAGCTAAGTCATGTAAAATGTTAGATTTTGTTAAATTAATAATTCGAATAAATTTGAGAATGTCGCATTTATTTGTAGTTCAACTTTGAAACTATACAAACAGAACCAATTGAAACGTCTTTCATGAAGTGTCTATCAGTTTCATAGTATTATGCCCGTAGTTCATTAGTTGTGAAAACAAATGTTTGTGTAGTATGAAAAAATGACAGACGATAGTTATACTCCATCGATCGATTTCAAAATCTATAAAATTTCCGAGGAATCGCGATTGTAAAGTTATCTGTCTTCAAAATACTAAGTGCAAGCTAGCATCCAAATTAGAGCACTACTTGAATTAATGCAAACGTTAACTATTTTGACTTCTTTTACAACTTGTAGAAGAAATGAGTGCTTTATTAAAATATGTGTTCCATTATTGAATATCTATGTGTAATCTTTCGTCGTCCCCACTGTAGAGTTTACTAAACGACGATCTCAACTTTGTACAGTGCTAAATATGCTCTCACTACTCCTATCGAGTTGTTATTGTGTGATTATTACAGGCCGCGTGTCTATTTCATAAATTTACTTCAAATAAATAAACAAGTCATCTTTATCGTGAATTAACATTCCTTACAAAGGTCCTTAATTTGAATGAAAGCTTTAGCGGTTGATACCACCAGAATTTGTAATGAAAAATTTGAGCATTCATTCTTATTTCAAATATGTAAAATATATACTTCCTTTTCTTTTGACAATAAAAAAATTGTGAATTATATATAAAAGCCATGCTCTCTGATCATTCATATTTCAGTTTTATAAATTATCATACTAGAGAATACATTATGGAGTCGGTTTTTTGTTTCAGTTCGAGTGTAATCTAGTGAATGCTATTCCCATATTTCGAACTTCGCCAATTCCTTTAGAAACAATGTTACATTTTTGCTGTAATATTAACATTTGAAAAAAGGCAAGCAATGATTAATATTGTTATATTATACATCTTTCATAACACCTATCATACACAGTTGTCAAAATTTTATATAAAAAACGTTTTTAATTTAAATTATTTTTACTCAGAAGTTTGTATTGTTTTCCAGTTTCTGTCACGAATTATTTAGGTAGAGGTCTAAGTTGAAGAAGTAACCGCCCAAAATACAGGATATCCATAAAAATTCCCAACAGTAACATTTCAGTTGGGGTTTGTTATCTTTTCATCATTTCATCGTGAATAACATAATGATATATTTCAGCTGGTTAACGAAAATACAGATTTTAACAGATTTTTCAACAGATTTACATTCCCTATACCTTATATATTCTATTGAAATGTTATATTTTTTGAGGCTTCAGCGAGCGTTTCTCAAAGGACGCAATTTTTTTTTTTTTTGGTGTGTAGGGGGGGGTTAGTATAAACTTAAGTCCAAGTTTGTAGGGTCGCAACCATTGTCCCGCGGCCGCCATATAAAAAAAATGGTGCAAAGAGTTTTTGCGTAAATTAGTAGTCCTACAGAAAATTTCAAGGGACATTAATTGTAGCAAATTAAATTTTCTACAACTATATTTCCTTCACAATTATCGATAAATGGAAATTAAAAAAGCCATAAACACAAATATTTTAACAAATTTTCTTTTGGGCGTCATGACTTTTTCTGGTCATTTTATAATGAAATGATATCAGTGGTATTTTATAGATGATTTAAGACGAATAATTTCCACTGAAAATTTACTTATATGGGTTTTACAGCTCTCCGAAGTTGAGCGGGTTCTTGAATAATCCTGAGACTACAATAAAAACGAACCATTACGCTTAGTTTTCTATTATATATTTTTTTCATATAATTCATCATTTTTAAATATTCCTATTTCATTTTTAATTTATTATCGACCCTTTTTCCCACCACCTATGAGGTAGAGTCTGAAGTAGCGTTTTTTTACGTGGTATCCCCTTTTACCGAAATGGCGGCCGGGCAATAAGGGTTGTGACCGCATAAACTTGAACTTTAGCTTATACTTACCTCTTATACAACCCAGCATGTAACTTCTCGATGGATTATTACCTAACCTGTAATATTTTTGTTTGAATTCATTTTCTATCCTACTGCACGAAGGAATTTGCTTTTAGTAGTTACTTGAAGATTTTGGGTTGTTACTCCTTTATTTCAACCTTTTTCTAATTGTTTCATCGGAGAAACTTCAATAAAAAAATTAACCATTTACAACAAATATGAAAAGTATCACAGTAAGTAAGTAAATGATTGAGAACTGTCACAATGAAATTGTGATGGAGTTGGCCATTATAGCAAATTTTCATTCATTACAATAAATTTTCATTTCTATGTATTATCTTATAGACAACAGAAAAGTCGAAACCCTCAATAGAGAACCTTTATTTCCCAATCACACCCTCCCGATCCCATCTGAGAGGCGTTGAATTAAAAAATAATAAGATCTTTCGATTTCGGGCGGCCAATGAATGTTATGGGATAAAGATACCTTGTTAACTTCTACCTAAATCATATTTTGCCTACGGCACATCCAACGGAAGGCAGCCATCATGTAAAGGCATGGAGCAACATACATTTATTCGAAAATACTGAGAACGAGGCATTTTTAGGTGATTCTGATCGAATTTGTACTCCATTCTGAAACTAGTTTCCATATTGAATGGTATTCCTCAAAAATTACAAGTTTTGAAAATGAAAAAATAACGAGTAAAATGATAAACTTTTGGATCAGTAAAAATTCTACAGCCTAAACGAGAAAAGAACTGAGAAAGGTATTTGCAGAACATTCCGAGCATTTCACGTATATTATCAGAAAAAAATCTGACACCTGCTTCTGTAAACCACTATTACTTATATCGATTTTCGAAAAACCAAATCAACTAGTCCCATTAAAAAAATTGCAATTTCCGTTGAATCACCTTGCCAAAATTTAGCCAATTCCTTTTGCAATTTATTAATCGCTTGTCTTTAAAAAAAAAAGGAAATTTCATAAAAAGCTCTCATTCAAGTCTGAACAAAAGTCTGATGCTAGATCAGTGCATATGGTTTCGACTGAAAAATAACATATCGTACGATGAAAGAGAACAAATCTGGACTGATAGGCCGTGGTCCAATGGAACCTGAACTACCAAAAGTTTCGCCTGCAGCAGACATCATCAGTGTTATGTGCGTTAACGGCAAAGCTTATATTTTAGTCGTTGCTTATACTTCGGGATATAACCTCCGTCCTCGTAGTCAACGCACATGTCACTGATGATGTTTACGGCAGTAGAAAACGAAACGTTTGGTACTCTAGATTCCATTCGACCACGGATTTTTCACTGCAATATCTTCAAAAAAATTATTAGTTTGTACCTAGTGAAAAATTATTTATTTACTTTCATAGAATTAATTTCTCGAATTCTGTCGATTGACACATGACTAATACTTTATATTGAAAAAAAGTCGTTTTTGTGGACTTTTTGGGTTTTCTGACGTTCCACGTTCTAAAAAAATTAAAATTATAATGGAGAACTTTATACAAATGTATAAAGTGCAACATTTTTAGTTCACCCCGATAAGTAAATACACAGATTTTCACCAAGATAAATGTTATATTCACCAGTAACTTGCCATATTCAATAACTTTATCTTTCCAAAAAAGCGCTGAGAAATTATACAGCTCATAACGATCTCCACGTTTCAAATGCCGAAATCTACTTCTGTCTTCAAAATTTAAAGAAAACTAATAATAATTGCAGTGAAAAAAATTTCATATTGTATATAAAACAAATTTAATAATTCTGGGTAAAATATACAGCTGATTGATCCCAAAATTTACTTGAAATAAATATAGTTTGAAAAGATTAAAAATCATGATTTTATAGCACACGAAACTAAAAAATGAAAAATAAATATAGTTTAAAAAAACTAAAGAACACGCTTTCAAAGAACATCGAACTAAAAAGTTGAAAATATGTATTTTTAAATAAGCTCAAAACCATAACGAAAAAAAAATACTAGTATTATTGTGAAAAAGCGTGGGCGCTTTGTGTCATATTTTTTGTATATCAAGCGCACGTCGTTGCTTTTTTCACTACTAGTATTTTTGTTCGCTATTGTTTTAAGCTTTTTTTTTTATATTTTTAACTTTTCAGTTCGATGTTCTTTGAAAGCGTGTTTTTTAGTTTTTTAAACTATATTCACATGAATTGTCCTTCTAATACCTCAAATGCTGGATATTGGAAACCCAACTTGCCTCTTTCAGACTTTCTGGTCATAAAACAATAAAATAGTGGAAATGGTTGCGAAATAACCCAATCAAATAATTAAAATGATGTGGATGAATCATTTCAAAAACAAATTTTGTAAATAAATATCGTAAATTTGTAAATCTAATTCAGAATTTACGATCAATATGCTTTTGCAAACCATTAAGATAGATTAAGATAATCTTGTAAACAAACAGGTATAATGAAAACCTGGGGAAAACAATCCACTTGAAATGAAAATGCCTCAGGAAAAATAACTGTACGTGAAGTATAAATTTTCCCGCTTGACTCATAAAGTCGTCGTCAAAGTATTCAATGACAATGAATGCACAATAACAATGTCGTTTTTATGTGTATGTTCATAACGATTAAAGTAGGCTATATCGATATGAATACATTTTGTCATATTACGTAAGAGAATATATAAAATTTTTCAGCGAACACTATCAAGGATGAAAAGTACAAAAATAACCTCTCTCATGAATTATTCACAGGATTTCCCAGTGAAAACTTCCCACACTGACCTATATTTGAAGTTCCTCAGAAAGGAATACAGTTAAACGACATCAGGAGTTCCCCTCTTAACCCCCATAGCTCCCTTTTCCACTTTGTTAAGTGGCGACATAATATATGTGCCACAATTGTTGCATATTTCTGTTTAAATAGTGATTCATAATATATTAGATAAAACAGCAAGTATTCCTCTGTATAGGGAATTATTATAATTGATGAGGTTAGTAAAAAAATAGACGAAATGAGTAATATGATATAAATTGATTGAAATGAATTATGGGAATAAAAATGTATAACAAATTACCACGAGCCCTGAGAAATACTAACAACTTATCTCAATTTAAAAAAGGCTTAGAGATAATTCTTGCGAATAAAGTTTTTCAACAATATTTCAGAGGTTTGAGGAGTCTGTTTTTTCGTTACGTTTTGGCAACGCGTTTTAAATGTATACTCATTTCCACATGTTATGCAAAGATTTTTGTTTATTTTTTCAACTGTACCATACACATATGTATTTTATCTTCAGTAAGTATTATTATGTTTGTCGAAAGATTTTTCAAATTTGCAAATCTGCCAACATAATATATCTATCAATTATCTTTATATGAACTAATTTTACGATTTCACAATTTTTCAGCTCTACAGTATGGAATATGAAAAAAAATCATAAGATATCCAGCTTCCATGAAGCCTTTCATAATCCAAATCATTGTTGCAAACGTGCAAACGAGCAATACTTTTTTTATTCCTTTTTCTTCCATCAAAATATTTAGAAAGCATTCCTAGTGATTCAAGCAATTAATAATTTTTTTTCAAATAGTGTCAAATACTTTATTTTTGAAAAATATACCTAGTTCTTCAAATGATAATTTTCAGCGATAAAATCTAAATTCAATATTCAAGTCCGAACATAATGAGTTTTCTTTCATTGCGTCATTTTCCAAAGAAGAAACCGGTTTCAGAATACTTTGATATATTATATAAACACTGTCATACATATGAGTTCAATGATATGCAACGAATTATATGCATATATAGAAACTAGATTTTGCCAGTCATCAATATATTTGTTTGTTTACATCTATGAAAAAGTGATTGAAATATAGTGTTCTTCCAGAGATAAAAAACTAACCATCATTATCCATTATAATCATTTGAATTTACATAATCAAATCGTACTCAATCATCAAAATTTATCTTTGGTATATTAGTCCAACTGCTTGAAATAAATAATATTTTAAAAGTTCTTGATTTCTCATTCACCGATATTAAATAATATGTACTTGGATAACTACCAGTCGTTATTCTTATAGAAAATTTTTAGCTGACATATATAGAAAATTTTCGAACAGTCTCTAAGCATTCTGGTATGCCGATAAAGTATTTGTGATATTACATGGTAATTCAAAGCATATCATTCCATTTGATATAAAAATTATTCTGAGAGGTGGTTACTGTATGTAACCCCGAAAATTTTCAAAAAATTAATATTTTGAAAATTCTGTCCTCAATTTCTTCATAATTTGAAACCTCAATTTTTGTTGAATATCCATAAATAGGATCCAGAACAAACTTATACACTAAGATATTCAAATAGTTAACAGAAATATATTTCCTAAATTTTATTTTGTTTATAATTGTTTAGTTTCACATTCGACACCTCAAAAGAACTCTCCATACTAAATCAGTGGAATATTTTCCTATATTCACTATCAACTGAAACTTTCCAATTATGGAATAAAATAAAATAATTAAAATAAATTCCAACCCCAAAGACGAAAAACATAATATAAAAAGATTTATGTGAAGCTTGATAGCGAATATTTTATTCACAAATTAATCTGAATGTATTGTTTCTACACTGAAAACTGAAGTAAGAAAAAATATGTATTTCCAAAGCTAAGAAAAAAAATTCTATTTATGTTAGTGGTTTGAATGAATTCTTCGTGCATCAGTTTCCACTGAGACAAATGAAGACCTGGTCTGAATTCATAACGAAAGTAAAATCATTTTTGATGTATTTATTATCCAGGATAATAAATACATGTATATGTATAGTAAATATTTTCATTCTCCCTATTAATTTACAATTTACTGTTGATTGAAATTTATGAAAAATAATTGTTAAGATGCAAACTGCAAAAAAACATTTTTTTGTTGATTCATTATAATAAAATGTTCAGTTTTAGAATGTAATTTCAAAATTTTCAAAATTAGTTATTAATTTGCATGTGCTTTATAGGAACTTTCATATCTGAAATTCTGATTTCCTTGCGAACAAAGGATTCAGATAGCTTTGCAGTTCAGTGAAACTGAATTTTTTTCTCTGAACAATTTTTTTTTCGAAACTTATCACTTCAAAGAAACCATAAATTGATTCAAGTGACATGATGAAATTTCAAAATATAAAATTTAAATCAAATTCTAAAGATAAGAAACTATTTTTTTTGAATTGAAGAAAGTTTGATTCAGTTTACATCAGAGTATATTTCTGGATTTTGAATTTATTTCTAGCAGTTTTTGTAAATTATCAATTAGTTGTTTTTATTGCGAAAAATTTAGGTAGGCAAAACGTCCAAAAAAATCACATATTTTTTGACGAGACACTCTGTATGATGTTTTTCACCTTCATACCCCCTCCAGACAAAATACAAATCCACCACAACCGCTCACAAACGAGTCATAACACTATTTTTCACACGCCGCATAAACCGCAACCCGAAAATAAAAGTGAAAAAAAAGTAAAAAAAAACGGCCTTGTCTTGGCCATCAAAAACCAGACCCTCGCTCGAAACAAAGAACACCACCTACCTGTGTCATGAGCCTGTCGGCGCCGGTCCCTTCCTCATCCTTGAAGATGATATCCTCGTTGTAGTTCAAAACGAGGTCCTGGAACCTGCTGTCGTTCCTGTCGATCCTGCCCTCTGTGAGCCCGCTCGCGGTAAGGGTGTTTTCTGGAACGTTCGGGACGTGCTGCTTAAACACCAACGGGGTGAGTTTCCTCGACGCCCGTCGTCTGCCCGCGCCGCGTCCAGGGCCACAGGCGTCGCCGAGGGCCACCAGAAGGGTTGCAAAGACGCACCACCTCATGTTCTGTACGCGGTACGCATACCTCACTTGCCGCACTCGATCACTTCCAGTACTTGCATCATTTACCTTGCGCTAGGTATTTGCACTTGTCATAGCTGGACCTCCGACGTCTAAAACCCCACTCTGGTGGGTCCCAGGCCATCTTCTGCTCGGCCAGAGCCCATTGGCCGGGGGGAGGAGTCCACCTGTGGAGGCAGATGAACCTGCATCTCGCAAATCAACAACTATCACTCGACTTTGACCGAAACTACAGGTGGGCCATGGGTCGACGACGATTTCTTCACTCTACAAATTGGAATTATGATAAGGCCGCTTGATGGCTTTGAGAAACCCACTGAAGTGATGCGATTTCGGGAGTGAAGAAAGCTCGAAGATCGGAGGACTAGTCTTTTGTTCCCGAATGACCGAGGACGCCACCTCGAATAACGCTGATTCTTTGAATTGTGCTTATTTATGATGTTAGTACTAATGACTAGGTAAATGTTTACACTATTAGAAATCGCATCTCGCAATTTGTACGAAGCTAAACAATGTATTAATAACCAAAGTTATCTTGATCGGGAGCGAATATAAAACTGCGTCTGAGCATTTATCTCTTCATAAATCTGTCAAATATACTTGAATATTTCCAGTGACGGCTTGGGCATTGGAGAACAGGGGAAGCTAAAGTCATAAAGACTATATACACACAAAATTGGTCGAGGCCTTCCCAGAGTTTTAATAATGTAAAATTTATTATCATAAGATAAAGACTTAAAATTATTTGTCAGCAACTAATCGACTATATCGTCAGATTTTTCAATTTCGTCCAACTTATCCATAATAAATGGAAAAATGAAAACCTGAAAACATCTTGAAATTGAAAGAAACACTTCAAAAACACATTAAAAATATTACCAAAAAGCACTGCTATAATACAATACTGCCTGTTTTATACACAAATAACAAATATTATCAAGAAACACTAAAACGATTTATCGAAATATTTTTCAGTCCCGGTCCGTCACGGCATCCCGTCCGAATAATTAAATCAAAAACAAACGTAGTCATACACTAACGAAGACCAACTGGAGGCTAGCCTCCTCTAACGCTATAATTTCTGCAACTAAAATTAGAAATCAGGACGTATGTCGCTGGCTGTATCGGTCTCGCGGGATTGTGTTTTTCAAAGCGGTCGGAGGCTTGGCTCCCTTGCAACGTATCAACGTATGACATTTATTATTTCGGGTTGATGATTTCTTCGTTATTCGTTCGTGGACGGTGCGTTTGAGGTTTGTTGATGCAGGATACAGTGTGGTACGTACTACGTAGTGAGTGATAGTGTTTTTTCTGGCATATTAGGTATTTATATTAAAAATTAACGGTAAAGTAATGATACCCAAGCATTTTTAGAAAAAAATAATCATAATTATTTGTCAATATCTCTCAATTTATTGCGATGAATAGCCTCAAATTTTATGGGGAGGCTAAGTCTCCCTTGCCTCCTCTGACGAGCCGCCGCTGAATATTTCATACTTCCATTCATGATTATATTGAAAGTTATTATCACTTTATTGTTATTATTCGAAGCAATAATATCGCCTTCATCCTTCATTTTCAATAAAACTGAACCGCGGCCTCAGATATGAAAATTGTCAGTTTTTGTTTTTCATTCTGTATGTTCATTTGATAAAGTTTTTTTGAAAAATGTATTAGAAATGAAAAAAATCTATTTTTGTTTTGTTCGAAATTCGAATCAACTAATATTCAGAAACAAATAATTTGTTTACGTTTGTGAGAATGTGATTGACACATTTGACTTTGTAGATCACTAAATGGTACTGCTACAGAAACTCAACCATTATGTTATCAACAATAATCGTTTGATTTGGTTAAAGATTTCAAATCGAAATCAGTTCCTAATCACCAGTTACAAATCGCCAACGTTAGATTCATAATAGGAATACCCCAAGGTTCGGTTTTAGGGCCGTTACAATTTCTGAAATTTCAGATGGAACATGAGTCGGCAATATTTTCTGTACTCTACAAATGGTAGCTTTCTGCTGAGAAACCCAGTAAAGTAATGCAATTTCGTGAGTGAAAAACACTGCTTCTGCTCGCGAGCTAGTGTTTTGTTTCGAATGTCTAGCGCAACTAATAAACTACCTCTATTTTTTCAACTAGAACTAGAGGAATAACGCTGATGTTCGAATTAATTTATAGTTAATACTAGTGACTAGGTTATATTAGTTTATACAGACCAGTTCAGTTACGTTGAATATTTAAACAGAACTGTCCCAAGGTTCGATTTTAGGATCTTTAGAATTTTGAGGTCAGCGATAGACGACGATTTTTCACTCCAGAATTGGAATTATGCTGAGGCTACTTCAACTGAAACTCTTGATCAACTGAAACTCTTGATACGTCAAGAAGAATACTTCGACTACGCTACTGAAGATGACTGCCGCAATTGCAGATGAAACGTTTGGAGATTCTAACCAAAGAAAACCACGGCAAAACCCGGAAACCAACCAAAATACAGTGTCATTCCCAAAGTATGCACCATTTGAGAAACTTATTTATTAAGGGTTTTTCGACAAAATGTTTCTCCTGATAAAAGTTTGTGCATCACCTACAACTAAACATGCACCAACAAAATATAGTAAAATACACGTAATATACGAGGAGCCTTCAAATATTTGATTTCGAGACAAAAGTAATGAACTCTTATCTTGAAAAATCTCAGAAAATGTTGTTTTAAAACGTTGTTCAGCATTAAAAAGTACATCTAGATTTGAAGTAATGGCCATCCAACCGGAATTTTATTTTTTTTACCTTTTTTTTTAAATGAGGACTACGAAAAAAAATTTGCTAAAACGATGAGTAGACAACATCCTGTATACGACGGTTTATTTTAAAAGCATGTAATATTACGAATCACGCAACTATAATGTTACACATGGTCAATTTTTTTGAAGAGTAAAATAGTTTTCTTAGTTTTTGGTGCAGAGTTATTTTTATTTTTTGTTAACACCGAAAATTACTCAAAATTATACTGTATTGTAACCCGAACCTAATATTCAATATTATCAAATCACAAAATAAAATAGGTATTTAGGAACAAACTCATTAATTTTCCAAAATTCTCCAAAATAATCTCCAGATAATCAATAAGTTTGTTCCAAAATACCTATTTTATTTTAATTTTTTGTGATTTGGTATTATTCAATATTAAGTTATTGTTACAATACTGTATAATTTTGAGTAATTTTCGGCGTTAACAAAAAATAAAAATAACTGCACCAGAAACTTTGAAAATTATTTTACTCTTCAAAAAAATTAACCGTGGTTAACACCATAGTTGTGTAATTTGTAATATTGCAGGCTTTTAAAATAAACCGTCGTATACAGGATGTTGTCTATTCATCGTTTTAGCAAAAATTTGTTTCGTAGTCGCTTCGCTTAGATAGCCATGACTTCAAATCTAGATGTATTTTTCAATGCTGAACAATTTTCTCAAATAGCATTTTCTGAGATTTTTCAAGATATAAGTATTTTACTCCTGTCTCAAAATCAAATATTTGAAGGCTCCTCGTATATTAGGTGTGTTTTACTATATTTTGTTGGTGCATGTTTAGTTTTGGGGGATGCACAAACTTTTGTCAAAAGTAACATTTTGTCGAAAAACCCTTAATAAATAAGTTTCCCAAAGGGTGCATACTTTAGGGATCACACTGTATATGTTTTTAAGTTGAAGGTGACTATGATACATTTACAGGAAAGACTGAGTTGTTTTTTATCTAATGATTCACCATTTTTGTGAATTGGGCAATTGCGGCCTTGACGTTAACGAAAACATTGTTCCACAGAAGTTTCGCACAAGCCTACATGAAATGGTGAATGCGCCAGATGTGGAAAACGAAAGCAAAAGTGATCTATAAAAAACAATACTATTAATATATAGTGTTATGAATTTTATCTTTATGGAATTGGGTAAAAGCCTTGATTAATAAAGCGCAACTTGTTTACAAAAAACGTACAAACGTAACAATATAATTTCATCGAAAAACAAATGTTTAATCGTTCTATTACTATGGTACTAATTACTAATACTATTACTGATTACTGTTGATGCAGATATTAGTGAGTTGAAAAATTTTGCAAATCATGATTCTGAATTTTCTAACACACTTAAAAGAGTAATTGAACAATTACATAAGTGTAAATTGATTGAATCATTCATGATCGTCCGGTCTAAATGACTTTGCAGTTTTAATATCAATATACCATAGATTGTGGGTGATAATTAGTGACAACAAATGAAGCGCTGAAGGTCAAAAGATATTCAAAGTGAGGTAATGTTAGTTGAGGTGACAAATAACTGATTTTGATGAGTCTACTTCAATCGTTAACAATTCAGTGAATACTTATTCAATTCAATAATAATAAGCACCAGTTGGATCAGTGCACTTGACAACATAACACAAGTCGATTAATTCCGTCAGCATGAAAGTTAAGTGTTCGGGATTCGATGAAGTCGACGATGGCCGTTTTTTGACTCTTCCTGATTGGCAAAAGTTCTACCGATGAGGAAATTATCGAAGTGATTCAACGTGGCATATCTTCCATTTTATTCTGAATAAACAAATATTAAATTTTATTTGAAAAATTACCCTAGTTTATTCAGATTGATAATTCAATTAATCAATGTTTTGTAAGGTGATTTCTGTTTAATTTTTCACACTTGCGTTTGTGGAATTTTTTTAACAATTCAAAATATCTCAACAGATAAATAAGAACGATGATATCTCCCCTTACGCCATCTATAAGATAGACAGAAAATCCTCGAGTATCAAAGATCAACGAGGCTCCCTCTTTTATCTTCGATATTTGAAAGGTGAGTTTTCTGTCGAACTCATAAATGGCCTCTTCGTAAGGGAAGTTGCCATCGACCTCATTTACTTAGGCTTCAACTGGAAGGACAATCGAGCCTAGCAACACTGATGAGACTTATGACTTATGGCGAAAAAGCGCCATCTGGTGTTGAATCATGAATGCGATGTGTTTGGACTCTAGTTTACAACATCTCTGTAGATATGCTTAACATAAAATTCGGCTTTGTAAAAATATTTCATTATTGTAAAGAACGAAACAAAATGTGAAAGTCTCCTCTGAGAAGAAATTAGAGATATCGTGACTTTTTTCCATAGATTTAAAAAAAATGGAATTATGATTGAGCATTTTATAGATATATAGAAAGGAAAGGTTCTGGTTGGCAACAAAAATTTATTGAGTGAATATTTTTCTCTGATAACGATTTTCAAGTGGATGCAGTAATTAATTCTCCATTAAAATTTTTATTACCATTTTTTCAACAAAATAATCTGAAATATACAAACCAAAAAAGGTTCCTTTTTTCTTTTGCATTTCAGAAATTTACTCTGCAAAACAAGCACCGAATTACTGGAATTCTACGAATTTCAAACAAACATATTATTATAACCTTCAGCTGTTCTCAAAAACAATAACTTTCGGTACGCGTAGTTTTAACAGATTTACTTACGTAAAGAATTTTCTAGTAAACCACTGATAAATTATTATTTTTAAAAGTTTCAGTTGAAAATAATTCAGTGCGTGGTTTGTCATAAATACGTATACCTATATCCAGAAGTACACAATTTTACAGTCCGGTAAATTTGAAAGAAATTAGTATTTCATGATCATGATCCTTGTGATCCTTCAATCTTAGGCATTTCAGTTTCCTTTGAAGGCGTAGGTTGCGGAAAACTGACCTTCAAGCACCTAGAATTCTTTCTCAAATGAATTGTATTCGGGGTTGCACAATTTTATAGTCCGGTGAATTTTGAAAAAAATTGTATTCCATGATCATGATCCTGGAGATCCTTCAGTCTAAACCATTTCAGTTTCCTTCAAAGGCGTAGGTTGCGGCAAACTAAGCTCCATACACCTAGAATCCTTTCTCGGTTGTGTTTATTGTTTGTACATAGTAACGTTACCTTGAGTTTTTTTTTGCTGAGATGTTTGCCTTGAACCAATATCAGATATCGTATTTTTTGGTTTCTAATTTACAGGGGGTTTGACTGATGGTGATGCCAGATTCTGTCACATTTTCCTTCTTGAAGAACCCTAATATCTGGAGTTTCTTATAATTAAATTCTATTTTATGACTGTCACTTTGAGTACTGTTACGTTTTTTCCGTAGGTTCAACAAAAATGGACCACACTGTACAACTGAACTCAACTTTATTTCACTTCTGCAATGATAATACAACACAAAAACTGTAACTGAACGTCGAACTAATGATCTAATGTATCTTTGGAAGTTTGTGGAACAATTCTCGAAATAACGGGGGGTTCCAGAAATTTCGATGGTAAACACCAGTGAGGCTGAGCGTGACCTTTGTTAAGTCGCAGTCGATCGGCGAACACCAGCGCCGGCCGGTGTTATTTTTTCCATGAGATAATTAACAATACATCAAACTTTTTGTTTTCTGAGAAGTTGTACATTGACAGCTGATACTAGGGCAACCAGATGGAACTGGAAAAAACAAGTGTAAAATCAAAATATTGGATTTTTCATCTTCTCCAACAGATCGTTAAAAAAGCAGTATGAAACGTTTTTTGGGTTCATAACCTTTCACAAACAAACACAAACAAAGTTAAGTCAACAGCTTTTCACTCTATATTTCATTAAAACTCAACAGATTGTCTTTTGATTGTGTTTTGTTCATTTTTCAGATTATGGGAGATAATGAACCCAAAAAACAAAAATACCGACTAATCTACAAAAAAGTCTCCCAGTGGAGCAATTAAAGGCACCACTAAGCAACGAAACAGACTGTTCAGCAACGAAACAGACTGTTCAGCAACGAAAAACACGGCTCAGCAATGAAACAGACGATTCATCACCAAAAGAGATGGCTCAGCAATGAACCTTCACCTCGAAGGCAATCTGAACCGATGTTGATATCCACGTCGCACAAAAATTGGAGGAATTTGAAAGAGAAAATAACAAAATATAGTTTTCGATTCTGAGATTCAGATTTTGGGTTCCGAAATGTGAGTGTCTATGAAATCTTAGATTTTTATAAGGCAAAATCAACAATTTACTGATAAACAAAATTTTGAATATCCACCATTTTATAATTTACGCTGTCTGTTCTCAATTTCTACTCTGTCCCCTTAGAAGTAGACTACCTTAGATATAATACACTTGTGTCAGCGTTTTTTCCATTTCTCGAAGTAGTTCTGCTGTCTTTGCATGGGTATCTTCAATTTTGGGAAGAGGAAAAAGTCGCAGGGGGGCAAATCTGGTGAATACGGTGGCTGGGGCATGATTACGATATTGTTTTTGGACCAATGAGCAAATGCATTGTCGTGATGCAAAAGACATGAATTGTTTTTTCACAATATCAGACGTTTACTTTGTATTGCTTCTCGCAGACTCTTGTCGACCGTACGATCATATGGCAAGATATATTGAGGCACTATGCCTTGGTTGCCGAAGAAAACAATGGGCCAAATGTCGGCATTTAATAGAACTTAGCATGCTCTTCTTGGTCTTGATCTTCTTATTTATACGACCGGTCGTAAAATGAAAAAAATCCAGTGGTATTTAGACAAAAGTATTTTTATTCATTTCATTTAAGTGATCATGAATTACCATAAAGTAAACAAGTCATCAATCACACATAATAATTTTAATTATACTCCAGAAGAAGTCCACAGGTTGAGAAATGCAATTTTGAGAAGAGTTTTTTTAGCCCCTCCAGTTATTCAAATAATTTCATGTAGTTCAAATTAAGCGTTTGTCCTTTTAGATTTCAGAATCTGGACTACTCGATAGGACTCATTCAATTTGATCGTACCATTCATTGGCGATACTGCTCAATATGACCCGTAGAGGTGTTGATAATATTTCATATATAAAAGAAATATTTACCGAAAAATAATGTAATCTCCTATTTTTACCGCAAGCCCAATCATAACTTTCTGATGCTAAATAACTCGTTCTGAAAGTAAAAGTAAACACAGAAGGAGTAACGAGTGATGCAATGAACAATTTATTTTAACAGTCAGACTGGAATATCCTCGTTTATTTGTTTTGAAATATGGAATTTGGCGTGAAATATCAAAAGCGTTTGGAGTTTTGTTTTACTCCTCTTATTGGAATCGTTTATTGACCTCTGCCTAGGAGATATGTGAAACTACGGGGTGTTTCAGTTTGTCTAGCCTTCAAATTAATATTTCCACAACATAATGAAAAATTATTTGAATTTACGCAGTAACTTATCAGGGCAAACTGAAAAGTTTGCCCCTCCTACACCTGTATGAAGTTCTGCATTACAATTTTCAAATTTTTCAGATTGTGAAAGAAAAAAATTCCTAAAAAAGGTCGATGAAAAACTGATTTTCCTCCACAAAAAATTATTTTCGTTCAGAATAATGAATTTTGATTGAAAAAAATTATCGATTTAGGACTTGACTTCCAACTGCCGTGTATGATTTTATTATTATTGGATGGAGTGTATAGAGTGGACCAATATGAACATTTTTAAAGGAAAAGTCTTGTTTTGAAACTAGATAGATGAAAACTGATGGCTGTATTTGAGGGCCTGAATTTATGACAAACTTAATGGTGACAACCACGTACCAATATCTATAATCGTTTCTGAGTTACAGCAGGTTTTTTGAAAATGTACATTTTCGAAAAGTTGATGAAACTGTTTTCAAAAATTTTTTGTTTCTATGGAAACATTTCCTAAGCACTTTTTTACGTAGAATTCCACGATGTAAGAAACTCATTTTTTCAAATGAGATATCAATAGCCCAAGCAGGGATTTCAGGATTTACTAAAGCGCGGCAGATTAATATACAGGGGGATACCTTATACACGGTTAAGTACCTCCACCAAATATAAGCCTTATATATAAGGCCGCCCGTGAAGGATAAAGGATCAGAATAGTAAAAAAAATGATCATCAGAAATTCTGGAACGCGTCAGATTGAGGTAGGGTGAGTTAATTACATGCTAAAAGTGTATATTTTAGTAATCTGAAAATTTGAGAGTGACGTAAAGAAAGGAGACGGCAGCAAAGTTGTAAAAAAATAATGTCATTTCAACATTCTGGAGCGTACTTATTTTTTTTTTATTTTGAAGGAAATAATTCAAGGATAACGAAAAATATATAATCTGGCGATTTCCGCAACCCGAAATAACAAAAATTCGTCGACAAAGTTTAATGTGTGCAGCTGTGTGACACCTGTATTTCCCTCTCCGCGTTTCTATTCTTCTTTCACTTTTTCTCTATCTATTACTCTCTCACTCCGTCCCCACTCTGAATTCTGTTACCATGACGCCATCACAGCTGATCACAGAGACTCGTTCGTGATGAAGATGAAAATGATGATTAATTAATCAATTGATTACAAAAAATTTAATTTTTTGAGTATTTTCTTAATTATTTTCTTATAAATACAAGTATTCTATTTAAGAAACATACACTGATTTATTTGCTTGCTATTTCCTGAGCTTTTCAATTGATCAAGTTCAATGATTTGAAAAAATTGAAAAACTGTTTTTTTTGTCAGATTAGACGAATCCCTCTAGATAATCGTCAGATTATGAGACAGCACGTACAGAACATAAAGATGAACCATATATATTTCAATCTGACGCGCTTGAGTTTTTCAAAGTGGCGAATTTTTTTGCATCTTATAATAATGGCTGTAAGTTTGCGTCAGATCAAAATCGTCAGATTATTGAATGAGAGCTTTTTTTTGGTGCACTTGACACCCTCTCAGAAAATCTGACGCGCTCGAATAATTTTATTTCTTTTCACTTCAAACCCTTACGTACAACCACCCGCATCATGCAAACGACCAGATTAACATACGAACATTATTAAAAATACGTAGGACATTGATGCTGTCAATATCTTACGCGCTCGAGTATGTCCAAGCAACAGTAATTTTTTACATATTTAAAAATCTATAGCCGCTTCCCCCACCGATGAAAAGGTATATATTATATAACATTTTTTCCTTCTTATCATCTATTGCAACCTAATATGTCTCTATGACGCTTGAGTAAATTCCCATTTCGCATCGTGGGCTCCCCTACTATAGAGTCATCTTTGAAATACAGAGCTTTTAGGTTTTTTCATGTAGACTTTGAAACGCACACTTTGATCAAGCAGGTTCTGGAAGAGGCGGCGATAAAACAGAATACAAATCTTCACTAGTAACTGTCAAATTATTTTGATTTAAGCAGTAAAGACGCTCTTCAATTAGTGGGTTTTGTTCAATTTTCAAATACATTCGCAATGAAGTATGAGAATTATAATAAATGGGATGTGATGCAAATCATCTAAAGAAACTATTTGTTCAGGCCAGTCTTCGTCATATTAGCCAGGGGAGTAGTTGTTTTCTGGTAGGTGTCATTCCATTAACCTACAGATTGCCCGAACAAATTCTTCCTTTAGATGATTTGATTTATAGCCAGTCTTCAAATATCCTCACTGACTATATGTGGGATATGATAGTCTGTTTTATACAAACCAGGGAAAAATCAGAAGCGGCGGACAATTTGCATCACGAGATGTATCCAGAGATAAGACAACCATTTAGAGATATTTTCGCCTGATAGCGACACTACCTAATTGATGGTGATTAATTTGAAAAGAGAAGGCCAAAATTATATGAATCAAATAGGGAATCTCAAAACGTCAACCCAAAATTTGAAAATATCAACGGGCCTACCAAGAACTAACGTTAGGAGAATTTTGAAAAAACACAAATTCAAACACAAGGTCAGAACTCAGACCAGGAGATTTTGAACGCCGCATGGTTTTTTTCCAGTTGTTCCTGGAAAGTTGTAACCAAGTGCGTAATTTTTCATTAAATTGTGTTTGAACAGACGAATCTTATGTGAGCAGACATGGCATTTTCAAGCGCTTCAATTCTTATACTTGGGCACAACAAAATCCTCATTCTATTACGGAGCAGAGAAGTCGAGGAAGAATTGGATTTAGTATGTGGGCGGGTATCCTCAGGTGTAGAATTATCGGTCTTCATTTATAATAGCACTCTCACATCTCAGAGGTATTTAGAAATTGCAAGGCAAAATAATGAACCCCTTGTTAATGAATTGCCACTGATGGAGCTCAGAAAAATATATTTTCGACAAGATGGGGCATCGCCCCACAAAACTGCAATTATCACCAATTTTTTGGCTGCCGATTTTGGTAATAATTGGATAGCCAATCAAGGACCCAACCGTTGGCCGGCCAGGTCACCGGACCTAACGGCTATGGACTTTTACCTATGGGAAAGGTTGAAAGATGTAACGAAACCACTCTCTTTTCTTAGCACGTCGTTCGTATTTACGGGAATTATTTGTGGTGATATAATTGTTGCCATTGCGCCATCGTTGTTTTGCATTCAATATTTTATTTTGTGCTACCACTAATAAGCAATAGGCAATTTGCATTCAGTCCGTAGTACTGTTGGCTGCATACCCAAATGGCCAGTTTTGGCAAAGAAATTACGTTTGACGTGGATCCGGAGCATTCCACTGGAAGGACACTACCCTTTTTTTGTAATACCACAGTATTTTGTATACAGTAATTTCATAAAGGCTGATTTGTGGTTTGAATTTTCCTACGCGCAGACCCACGCGTCGATGTCTTAGGTCTGCGCAAACGACGAGTTTAAGACAGGCATGCAATCAAAGCGTTTAAACACTGCTCAACATAACAAATATTCATATAAACTGCTCAAAAAAATACAGTCGATGAAAACCATGTTGGGCACCTAAGAAAATTGTACAAATGATAATTTTGCATTTGTGTAATATTCAAGTAACCCAGATCATTTCGACAATGATGAACTATGTTTCAAGTAGATTTTAAAAATTCATGGGATCGGATGTGACAAAATATACTTTAATTTTTTAAGAAAAAAGACAAGATGAAGAACGAGTTTTGTTATTCATGAACCATGGTACTGTGCAAGACCTCTCTAGGAGGAATAACGAGTCCCTGTGTGTATACAACCGTGATAGCATGGTCTGCACTGATGAGGAACACTTCAAAACGGTTCGCTGTTGGTTCCTTGTTCGAATCAGGCGAAGTCCCACTATTTGTCCTAGAGAGCTCTTGCAAAGTTGTTTCTTCAAAGTGAGAATCTTTGCAATTATGTCTGAGGCGACTTGGATTCCGAAAGGTTAACAGTCGTAAGGTATTTTTGATTGTCAAATTTACATTATATAAGAAGTTGCTGACTAATAGGACATGTTTCATTTAGAATAACTGTTTTTAATCTACGCAGCAACTTTTCGGGGTTGATTAGACATCTAGACTTGTATAGATTCGAATATCAACATTTGTCAATATATGTCGAGTTATTAGCTAAAGAAGTAGTTGTTTTCTGTCGGAAAACATATATAATGGTATAGTTAAAATGCATTTGGACTTGTCAGTGATTTTATTATCAATTTTTACTTGGATAAAAGCTGGAAGCAGCAAAACAACCTATTATCTTACAGTGTAAATAATTCATAACTTCCGACTCCGAAAACTCTCACATACATTTATAGTTAGTACATACATACAAAAAAATTATTTTTGTATGATTGAACACTACATACTTAATTACTTTTTTACTTCTTCAAGTCCTGAATAGTAACTACATAATTCAGAAAGAATAGGCTCTACAGATTCCTTAATCTTGAGTGATGAATTCGATTAGGAATATTTTTAATAATTGGTCCTTAATATAATCGAATCGGCAAACTCGTCCGCCATCTTAAATTCTCCAATCAATAAATGAATATGCTATATTTGGCCCCAAAAATCACTACAAAGAAATTTCGCATGGATTCGTACCATGGTTCATGAATAACAAAACACGTTCTTTATCTTGTCTTTTTTCTTGTTGAAATGAAAATATATTTTGTCACATTCGAATATGAACATCTGCCGATTCCATGAATTTTTAAAATCTACTTGAAACTTAGTTCATCATTGCCCAAATGATCTGGGTTACTTCAATATTACACAAATGCAAAATTATCATTTGTACAATTTTCTCAGGTGCCCAACATGGTTTTCATAGACTGTTTTTTTTTTGAGCAGTTTATATGAATAGTTGTTATGTTGAGCAGTGTATACACGCTTTGGTTGAGATTGTAGTAGGGAGAAATGTCATTAGTGTCAAATACGTCATCATTATAAAAAATGAAACTCCTGGACACCGACATCAAAGGAACCGACGCTGAGTGAAACTACTGTATACAGAAATACTGTGGTAATACCGTTTGTTTTATCCGATATAAAACTCAGGTTGGCAGTGAGAAACAAATCGTTGCCATTGACACTTTTCCAATTATTACATTTTGTAACAGCTAAAGTTATTTTGAATGTCTTTGGGAATAATCCAGAAATATAAGATAACTTATATTTCCTACGGTGTGCCTGCATTTATATAGCTAGGTTTGAATTAGCTGGTACAGGGGAATGTAACTTTATTTCCAAAATATATTTCTGGATATTAACACTTATATAGTTTAGCTCTGTCAAACTCTCGTACTCTCGTTGGTATCATATCTGATGATACGTTTGACCACTCAAATAAATTGGCTTCTCTCACTCCTATTGAACTAATTAATTCGGCAAAAAATGTTCAGAAAAGGTGTCATCTGTGTGTAGAAGCTGGTAGACTTTTCGAACACCTCCTCTGAAGAAATATATTTCATAGTTTGTTCTTCATCATTATTATAATTATGGTATCAGTTTTATTGAAACAATGCATCTTAATCACTGCTGTGAAAAGCTTCCTCAACATTTGATAACTACTACGTAACAATTTCTTTCTGTTTTATCGCCGCGTCGTCCAAAGGTGTACGTTTCAAAGTCTACATGAAAAAACCTAAAAGCTCTGTATTTCAAAGATGACTGTAGTTGAACATCAAGTGTGCTACAATTCTGGAAAGCTCTATTGAAATATGTAGGAATATACAGGGTGTCTCTTTGAAGAAAAAAATTTTGTTTTCCATCAATAACTATGCATATCTCATTTGAAAAAGTAAGTTTTATACACCTTTGAATTCTAAATAAAAAATGCACTAGGAACGTTTCAATAAATCAATCAATCAAATATTTATTGAATCAGTTTTCATTTACAATCACATTAGGCAAACGTCATCATAAAATACTGGCTGATACAACAGGTCAAACTATTATGAAAAATCAAATACAAACCATAACTTAAATAAAAATAAAATTATTAAGCTACAATCAAATTATGATTATGATTCAAGGAGAAACTCATCCACAGAGCAGTAAGGTTTCTGCAATAGAAACACTTTGAGCTGCCTTTCAAAGACATTGATGTTTGAGGACTTAATGTCATTACTAGGCTTATTATATAGTTTAATCCCACAGCACATGGGGTGATTCTTCGATACTGTCAATCTACTATAAGGCTGATAAAGTTGAAGGTTATTTTTGGTGAAATGTTCATGGATTTGCTCATTTCTAGGAATAATTGAAATATTGTTTCTTATATATATCAGAGTTTGGTAGATATACAAACTAGGCATTGTTAATACACTATAACGAATGAATAATGGCCTACAGTTTGCACTTGAAGATGCCCCAGCCAGAATTCTGATTACCTTTTTCTGAATAACAAATACTTCATCAGCTTGAGCTGATAAGCCCCACTGTTCAAGACCATAGGAAATCACTGACTGAATTAAACTGTGGTATAAAAGCATGAGAACATCAAAACTGAGCTTCAGTTTGACACTATCAACATGGAAACTCCAGTTAAGTTAATTATCCATATCAACACCCAAGATGTAAAGTTTCATTATTTAATCTTACCAAATAGCTTTTATCAATAGTTACATTTTTAGTAACAAAGTTGAGCATTTGAGATTTGGCAGAATTTAGCAGCAGGCCATTTGTAGAACACCACTCCTCAATTTGATCAGTTACGTCATTAGCTTTGACAATTACTTCGGACATAGTTTCCGCAGATACCAAGATGTTAGTGTCATCCGCAAAAATTATAATAATGGAAGCTTTCGAACAAAATTTCGGAAGATCGTTAATAAAAACCAAAAATAAAAGAAGTCCTAAAACAGAGCCTTGAGGTACCCCTCTTACTATACATTTACTTACAGAATTAATTCCATTCACACAGACCAGCTGACTACGGCCAGTCAGGTAAGATCTAACCCAATTCAATTCAGGACCACGTATACCATAAAACTGCAATTTGTGTAGCAGTATGTCATGGTCAACGAGGTCAAAAGCTTTGCTCAAAACAAAAATAACCCCAGAGTCTGCTGTTTGTTTTCCAAGATTTCCAACACATGTTTAATGAGTTGATCAATTGCACCAACAGTGGATTTATTTCTTCTATAAGCATTCTGACTAGAAGAAAATAATCTGAAAGATTCAAAGTAATCACATAATCTTTGATAGAAACAGTATTCAATAATCTTAAAATCTTAGAAGATTAAAACTGAGTTTTAATCTTCCTCTTTGAAGATGATCACTTGGTGATCGAAACACGTGTCGAGGTGTTAAAAATAACTATTTGGTGTTGGGAAAAATCTCCAGTAATATTCATTACTACACCAAAGGTTCCAAACAGTGCATCATAATCACAGATTTCAAGTTGACATGTACTTTTGTTACATATATACTTGACTGCTATTGGGCTTCGAAAAATTCTGACAACTGAGAACTCTTTGGTTATCATTTGATATAACTGGAACTAAGTTGTAGTTGCCGTTTGTTTGGATGGATGAAAATGTTCTCTAAACTTAAACCTCCTGATTACGGATCCCTCTGGCCAGATGGTTGGTTCGTATACTTCCTGGACCTTGTCTAAAGAAAAAATTACTTCGTAAGTGGAATATCGCTCATTCCTATTCCATTCTACACACTCAAATGGTATTTGAGGTGCCGAATCTTTTAATAAATTCAGTAAATCTTCAGACTTTACATCAGCACCAATACGAGAAACGTGCTAATGTCCCAATTTTGGGATTGTTTTAAAATTAGCGGATTTATTGCTACCAAGTATAGGTTTGTATTTATTTACATTGTTTTTATGTGGGGAATACCTACTGGGATTTCAACCAGTTTTTACTTCAAATTCGTTATCAGAAGACAGAGTTTTGTTCGGTATGTTGTTCACCTTTTTCACTGTATGGCTATAAAGTTTTTTTGGAATATTCTCAGTTGTAGATATTTCAACTGGATTCGATTTTCTGCTACTAGATGGCAATATAGGTAAAGAATCTGAGTTATTCAATTGTTGTTTCAATAAGCATATTAGATCTTCCTGCTCTTGGGCCCTTTTTTTTAAATGAAAAGATAGTTTACTCACAGATTCAAATTTGTCTTTGATGTCAGTCACTTCTTTCAACCTTTTATTAGTCACCACAGGTTATGTTTGCTCTTGTAGCATGAACATTTCCTTCAACACTATTGTTTAGTACTTTATCACTGATTCAGTTTATATAATTTTTCAACTGGATGCTTGTCACCACTACTGACACTTTTAAAGTAATTAACATATCAATTAGCTCATTTTTTTTCAGCTTATTTAGCTCTGTTGTTAAAATCGCAACTTCATGTTCAGTCGCCATATTTGCTATCCATTTTCATAGAATCAAGAAAACAGGAAAAAAGTCACAGCAACTTGTCGAAAAGCTGGAAGTCAGAAACGATTATAGATATCGATATGCTCTCAGATACAGCCATAGGGTTTCATCTATTCAGATTATAAAAAAGAATTTCTCATTATAAGTGTCCAATTTGGCCCACTTGAAGTCTGTTGACAGAATAAACCACGAACTTCTCTCACACAAAATTTTGAATAAAGGTTTTTCCAATATGTATATAGCCCTTCTAGAATCGTCCCACCATTAACGGTTTGTATAATATAATGTTTACAAATCAGAAACGTATATAGCAACTACTGGTGTACCACAGGAATCTAATTTGTGCTCACTATTGTTTGCATTGTACATAAAAGACCTAAATTATATACTTCCGCCCTTTCTTTAAATAATTGCGTGAATTTGCAGGCCCAAACAATTTTTTCTTCTTCAATGATGTATCAAAAATATTCTTCCAGCGTACATATCCTGTAGCAGTAGCATTCACTAGAAAAAGCAATAGTATTCATTATAAATACTCAATCATTAATGTGGAATTGCAGCTTACTTATGAAAAAAAAATTATTTAGAAATCGTTTTTGATGCACATCTCGCCTTCAACATACACATTATTTGTATAGTATTGAAAGTATGCACGATACATTTCTTCAATTCAAGGAATGAAGAAATGTATCTGCTCTAACGGCAATGTATTATTTTTTTCGTCCTAGAATATGGATCTCTAACATTGAACCCCCTATATACTTTCACCATTGGAAGTAATTTCTAAAGTTTTTCAACTTCGGATTTAATAAAATGTACCCTTCTGTAGGCTCAAACTATTGTTGTAAATCATTCCCTTGAGAAAAGATAACGCCGGCCGCCGCTGGTCATTGAAAATCATTTGTGACGGGGCCAAGATCGCGCTCACCTCGCCGTGCGCTTCGCGATTGTTCTAGTTAGATGCCGCGTCGCTTTGACAGACTTCTAGCAAATTCTCTATTGGCTTCAAGAGACTTCGATTACCATATATAAACGCTACCCACACCCCGATCGGGAAGTCAAGTGACAGTGCGGTACGAAGTGATAGCGATAGACATTTGAATATCACTTTGAATATTTAGTAAAAGAGTTTGGTTGTTTTAACAGTGAAATACAGTTAAGGTTAATTGCACAGTATTGTCATACCCACGTGGCAAACCCACGGGAAAAACGTAACACTGTGTTTCATTACAACGAAGATTTGACTTTATTTCTTTAGAGTTTGTCTAGACAATCATCTCAGCTGGACTGCACTTTTATTTGTGAACGAGCACAAACCTAGATCGTGCTTAAAGCTCTAATCTATGTAATTAATGTGCTTGAAAATGTGTGGATATTGTGATATTTTCTCTCATACATTAGTTTAGTTAACTGGGATTTGGCTAGCGACTATACAGCCAATTTCCGGGGTATTTCTAAAAGAAAAAGTTTCCCTGTTTGCTTATTGTTCATCACCAGTTATATTTTCCAGTAGAATGGTGTTTTCTCCTTTGATAATGTCTACCGCAGTAGAAGATGAAACGTCAGCCTTAAAAACCTGCAGACCTCGACCAACAAACGCGACCGTAAAATATTACAATCTTTGATTAACATGGAAGTCAATCTACTGATTGAAAATTAAGAGGTCAGATTTGCTCCGGAAGTAATGAGAAATTTTAATTATTTTTACATATGAAAAAGCAGAAGCCTTTATTTCCACTTCGAAATAATGTTAAAAAAACTATGTTGTACTTCATGAAATTCCTTTTAAAATACAGAAGATTCGATACACATCTCAGTTAATTATCTAGGGTCATACCAATTTTATTATTAAAAAAATGTTTTCCTAAAACTACAGTACTCTGTAGTTCAAAAGTTCAGACTCTTCAACGTCATTGAATGTAAGTGTTAATAAGAAACACACTGTATAATTACTCATTATGAAACAGTCAGATCGAAAACCCTAGATATTATCATTATTATCATTTAGAAAAATTTAATGCGAAATGATGCAAATATTGATTGTCGATTCCCGGCACATTCACCAATATTTCAAATATATGTTCAAATATTCATTGCCTATACAGGGTGGTTAAAATGAAGACATCCAATATTATTCAGATAAGAGACCTCAAGACTTATCTGAATTAACCCTATTGTATGTTATGCGACGTTTTATAGGGCTTGAATTATCAATTTTTCAATGTTTCTATGAGAATTTTCGTGTTAAATTGTTTTGTTCCAGAGAAGTTTCCTTAGGTAATTTTTGGTTAGATGATCCTTATTAATTGTTTTTAAATGAATGAAAAATTACAGTAAAGTGCGATATTAAAAAAATCACGTTCGAACAAGGTAAAGTTAAACTTTCAACTTCTATTTAAAATGATAAGAAATATTCAGCAATTCCTGGTTTATTTAAAAACTCCTAAATTTCATATTAACATGAAACTGGTGGTGAATGATAGGGTGTTATTAGCTGAAATTGATGTTCAAAGGTAAGAAGGTAGAAATTGTCAAAGATGCTCATTTTATTTTGAAATATTGTAATTTTGTTCTTTCCATGGTTCATTGACAAAATACTTCACACCAATGAAAATCATGAAAACAAAACCATCATAATATTGTAATTTCGTACAAACGGATAGTTCCCCGTATTGAAATTGTTCTCAAACAATATTGAAAAATTAGGATTTCTTGGAAATGTTAAAACAAGAACTTGGCAAAGTTATCGAAATAAGTTTGAAAAACCGTTTAAGTGCCTATTTCGAAAAATTCAATTTTCTCCATAAACACCAATTTGGTTTTCGTGCCGGTAGATCAACAGTGAACGCTGTCTGTCAAATTGTCGCCGCGATTATAAAAGGATTTAAAGAAGGTAAACATACTGTTTTAATTGTGTGTGACCTCATGAAAGCTTTCGATTGTGTCTCTCATGACCTCCTCCTCGAAAAACTGGAATTTTATGGAATAAGAGGTCCTGCACTTTCTTTTATTCGTTCATATTTGACCGGTAGAAAACAATATGTATCTTCAAAGAGCGGCAAATCGGACATACAGGAAAATCCACATGGTGTCCCACAAGGATCTGTTTTGGGACCACTCTTATTCATCATATATATCAATGACCTCTTCTTTTACATCTACCCTTATGATATGGTGTCATATGCGGATGATGCTACCTATTTCTCATCCCAAAAAATATTGATAGTCTCCATACCACTATCAACCAAATTGAAGACAAAGCTGAGATATGGTACAATTAAAATAAGCCTAAACTAAATAGACTGAAAACTCAAACCATTATCGTCTGCAGTCAAAATAATATACGAACTGGAAGTTCTGTAAATCTTTTGGGAATCCAACTAGACGACTCGTTAACTTGGTCCACTCATAACGAGAATATATGTAAAAATATATCGTCCTATATATTCCTTCTGAGGCAGATGAAACGGATTTGTAACAAAGATGTTCTACTTAACATCTATTATTCTCTGATTCATAGTAGAAATTCTTACGGCATTATTTTATGGGGTGATGCCAGTTCAGCAATACATGTTTTTCGTTTACAAAAAAAAGTATTGAGAATCATTGCAAATGCTCCAGCATTCGACCACTGCCAACCGTTGTTCATGAAATATAATATCATGCCTTTGCCATTTTTATATATATTTCATTGTAGGTATATTGGAGATACATAAAAATAACCAAAATTATGAAACACTCTCTCATAACCATGAATATAACACCAGATCTGGCAACTTATTGAAAATACCCAAATTTCGTATGACAACATCCAAAATGAATTCTTTAAATTTGAATTTATATAATGAAATTCCGTCAAAATTAAGAAGTCTTAATTTTAATCAGTTCAAAATCAGAATGAAACAATATTTGAAATCTAAATGTTTTTACAGTGTGCAAGAATATTTACATAATGATTTTTGACATTATTATAGTTGTATATAATGATAATATATAAGAAGGGGAAGTTTGTTGTTAATCTTGGTATAGAATTCTTGTTGCAGATTTACGATGTTGTTGGCCTTTTTTAAAATTGTATGTTTATGCTTTATTTATTATTTATGTATATTTTATATTTTTTTTAATATCTACAAAATTATATATCTTTATATATATATATATATATATATATATATATATATATATATATATATATATATATATATATATATATATATATATACAGTGTCACCGATAAAGTCCGCATCAAATGGGAAACTTTTTTATTTATCGTTTTATGTCAAATTTTATTTTGGCAGTAGATTTTGCTTAAGAAATGATATCAAATGGCTCTACAAAATAGGTCACGTGATTACCTTAACCTGTCAAAATTGACATTTAAAAAAAGAAACATCTAAAAATTACATTATTCTTCAAAATATCCAAAAATATCAAAGGATAAAAACATTTTCTTTTGTAATTTTATACCCACACACCAAGTTTCAAACCCATAATAAGTATTTTATATTTTCACTATTTTTCCGCACTCCTGCTTTTTCTACTTATCAAAATTTAAGCACACCTGTACTAAATCATTTGTTTTAACTAAACTCGTCACCGAATTTCTTTTTTTGTAATATAATAATATTTTAAGAGCCTCTTTGATGTTAAAAACAAATTTTGAAAAAGAAAAGTTGTCAAACTTGATGCAAAGTTCATCTAGTTTCAACGCGGCTTTCAAAACTATACAGTACTTGAGTTTTTTAATGAGCAAATGGCCTCACGATATGAATTAGAACAAAACGGAACATTAGGAAACATCATTTCGTGATTCTTGAAGCCCATTCAATAAAAGAAAAAAACTCATAGTATTTACATGTACCTACTCCACTAACAACTACTCCGCTAATTTAAAAAAACTGGGTAGGCTGTGAAAAAATATGAAACTACATAATGTGTTTTAGAAAACGTCACTGTCACTGAATAAATTAATGCCCGTTAGTTCAATGTAATGTATGAAAATTAAAATAATATGTTATCTTTACAAGAAAAAATTGAAATTGTGCTATATTGGAAAAATATAGAACTTTAACGGTTTTTATGAAATCATTCTTTCATTATTCGAAAACAGTCAAATATTTTGTCATGGCGTACAGATTATTTTGTTTAAGGGATAAGTTTCTTTAGATCCATAAACAATGTTAGTTTATAAAGAAGTTCACTAATAAATACCGCATTCTATACATTGTATATTTTTACAACGAATAAGTCGATCATAATACAAACGCCTTGAAATTTTTAGATAGCTATTTATAAAAAAATCTCCATGATGACCCAGATCTGATTTTACTACGTGATAATTGATAATATGTTTCCACGGCTAGCTTCACTATTTCGAGTCGTTTATTTGCGAAAGATCAATCACTTGCAGAATCGGAATTCATTAGAAATGCGGGCATGAATGAAAATATCAACAATGGATTTATAACTGTTGGTAACGAAGAACATCTGCACACATTGTGAACACTCATCAGTTACCTTTGATCCTTTCTGAGATTTGTCTCTCTCCATACCACAAAGAACCGACCAATTGAGTTTGTGGCAATGCTTGGATTCGTTTACAAGAGATGAAGCTTTGGATAGAAATGAAAAACCGACATGTTCGAAATGCAAATTTCCCCATATTTCAGTAACTGATTTAAAAAGATTATCTCCAACGAAAAGATTTAGAAGTAAATTGAATGATGTCATCGAATTTCCTCTGGAAGGATTGCATATGAACAATTTCGCAGCAGAAAATGTTGTTACTTGTTATTATAATCTATATCCACTTTTAAATCACAATGGGACTAATTACAGGGGGCATTATACAGCTATTACAGACACCCGTATACTGGCGCGTGGCACAAATACAACGATTCACTCGTGTCACCAATTTCACCAAAATCGCTTGTGAGTGGAGAAGCATAAGTCTTCTTTTATGAAAAGGATGGAACAAAATCGCACCATTGAGATAATTGAGGAAAAGTTTCTTTGTGTAATTATTATTTATTTGTTGTTAAGTTCAAATAAAAACACTTGCTTCAGATGGCCTTTATCAATTGTCAAAATTGGGAAGTCCCTGTCGGAAGATCCTTTATATGAAATTTATCATGGTAGTGGACGACATGCAATTTTTACTGAACTGTTCAAAACAAAACAGTTCAGATCAGCGACTAATGATGACAAGTTTGTAAAAAGAACGGTACTACAACATGTTCGATTTTCGATCTCAAAGTTTTGACTGTCTCGAATAGAAGAGTTATTTTTATAACTTTATACGTTCGGAGCTTCTTCAATGTGGTTTATGAATTGAAGTTTGGCTATGAAATGTAGGCCCTTCTTATTTGTTGTACATTTCATTAAAGGCATACGTTCGCAATAATGTTTCAACCTTAGATACAGTTAAAATGTCAAGAAGATATTTATAGCACTAAGAAAATAAAAAAATTGTTGATCATCAATTTTCTCAATTATTTACAAAACTAGTAAGAGGTTTTTTAACAGTTGTCTTGGTCATTTGTATTCCGGAAAACCCTAACGTTACGAAAAAAGTACTATATATTTCGATGCATACTCAATTCCCAGATCAAAATTGGTAGCAAAATAGGAAGACTTAACATATTGTCTCTGGTCTGGATTCCTGGCCATACTGGCCTAGAAGGCAGGTGCTGCAAGTAGCTTCATCGGACCAGAACCTGTCATTGGCATCGCTTTAGGCTTTGCCAAACAATATACACCTGGGTAGCAAGAAGATGTATGAACTCCTGTCAGAATCTTCCAGGATTGGCTCACTACAAGGCGTTTATTCACCCTTCGAAGCTTGATACCAAACAGTTGTTGGACTACAGTAGGGATGAACTACGATGTCTGACAGTCCTTCTTACAGATCAGTGTCATTTGAATCATCATATGCAGAGACTCGGACTGTCGGAAGACAGTGTGTGTCGCCTCTATTTGGAAAATGATGTAACAGCAGAGCACAAACTTTGTGCCTTCCCCGCTGGGGACCTAATCAGGTTTTTAGAGTTCGGCAGAGCAGTACTCCTTCCATCTGACCTGAAAGACCACTCACCATACAAACTAATCGGCTTCGTTAAGAAGCTGGATTTAATTTGTCGAGAGTGAATAAGTGTGAGCCACAATAAACCCTAGCGGGTTGCGGTGGAGTGTCGAATAGACCCACTCACTTTGGACCTAACCAAACCTCACCTAATTCCCAGAGTTCCTGGTTATATATTTTGGGCAATAGTTCAACATGCATTTTCTTTGAAAGGACATTTTTTGTGGAGGACTCAATACTTTCTACTGTTTTTTTTTGGTTTATAACCTTCCACAATCTGAATAATAAACAAAGCACAATAGAGAATCTATTGATTAAGCTTTGTTTATTGTTCAGATCGTGGAAGGTTATAAACCCAAGAAAATAATAGAAAGATTCAACATAATTTTAGAAAAAAGTACATGTATACTTCAGCCACACATAAGTGAAGTAGTATAAGACTAGATAGAACAAAATTCAGGCTGGTAGGACATAGTCGAATCGACTTGAAGTATCAAACGTTTCGTCAATTACTGCGGCAGACATAATCAGTGGTACGTTTGTTAACTACAACAACGAAGGTAATATCACTTAGTCTCAGCAAGGACTGACAGTTGTTGCACTGAAAGCCTATTTCTTATATTATTAGATTATTCGCAGTCTAGTTCATGAAAAAAATGGGACATAGTCTGTCCACTGTTTGAGATAATAGAATAAAGTGATAAGTGATCATTCTTTTTCGAAAACGTGCATATATTGAAAAAAATTAATTCTTATAATAGACTTTGACTTTGACGTTTCTAAATTTGACTTTCATTTTGTTACACTCAATGACATTTTGTTATACAAGTCATTGAATTTTTGGCGAAAAATGGCTTTCACGAATGAAGAAAAACGAGATATGATACAAATTTATTACAAATACGATAGAAACAGTGTTAGGAAATCGGAAATGTATTTAAACTTGTATCCCGAAAGACGACAACCACATCGAACTATGTTGAAGTTATGCGATCAAAATCTAACCGAGTTTGGTGCATTTGAAAAGCCGAGGAAAAAATGGGGAGACAGAATGGACCAGGGAACTAAAGAAAATTTGATAAATGAAGTATGAATGAGCTAAGTTAGACATTGTGTCCTCTTCGATAAAAATTAGTAATATTCATATAAACATGAACCCGGGAAAAATCTACACGTCATATTTCCTCCTAAATGAATATTTGTCATACAAGTGCTTGGAGACATCTCAAAAAAACTATTTAAATTGTTACAAAATACACATATCTCAAAAATTGCATCCAGGTGGGAATTGTTCGAAATAACGAACACATTTGGAGCATAAACAACCCCAGGCAGTTCCGAGAAATTCGAACTCAAGTGCGATTCAGTGTTAACGTGTGGGCAGGAATTTACAAAGATAGAATTTTGGGTCCCCATTTATTTGATGAAATTCTGAATGGAGAAACCAATTACCAGTTGTTAATGTCGATTTTCGAAGACTATTTGGATGATCTACCTTTGGCTAACTATAACATCTGCTTTCAACATGATGGTGCTCCACCGCACACTACCGCACGAGTTTCTAATTACCTAACTGAAAGTTTTGGTGATAAATAGATAGGCAATAATGGACCGGTGAGGTGGCCAGCAAGGTCTCCAGACCTAAGTGTAATGGATACATTCTTATGGGGTACACTGAAAAATAAAGTTTATGGTCAGAGGAAATATCAAAATATAGAGGACCTTCAACACAGCATTGTTAGAGAGTTCGGAAGATTAAGGAGAAGGGAAATCAATCGTGCAGTGAATAATATTCGAAGAAGGGCACAGTTGTGTTATCATTAACAAGGCCAACATTTTGAGGTTTGCTGTGATTTACTTTTGTTTTTACATTTTAGTTAATTATTGTTATTCGTTCAAAGTTCTATTTTCATTGAAAAGGACACAATGTCTAATTTACCTCATACACACCTCATTTATCAAATTTTGTTCGTTGATTCTGTCTCTGTATTTTCTCTTCGGCCTTTCAAACGAACCAAATTTGGTGAGATTTTGATCCAATAACTTGAACATAGATCGATGTGGTTGTCGTCTTTCGGGATAGAAGTTTAAATACATTTCCGATGTCCTAACACTGTTTATATCGTATTTGTAATAAATTTGTATCATATCTCTTTTTTCTTCAAATCAAATCAAATCAAAATATGCTTTATTACCCAAGATATAAACATCTTATTGGCAAAGTCTAGTAAAGTAAAACATGTATAAGGGACAATTAACAAATATAAACTATAAAATAATGCTTAAACACCGGAGCAGAGTATATGGACAGAACAATATTAAGTCCAGCTGAACAGCTACAAATATAAGTACATGAATTTATGAATATTAAGTAAACGTAAATATATAATTCTACATAATGAACATTGAAAGACATGTTTCGCCAAAAATTCAATGACTTATACAATAACAAAATGTCATTGAGTGTAACAAATTGAAAGTCAAATTTAGAAACATCAAAGTAAAAGCCTATTATAATAAGAATTTCTCGAAAAAGAATGATAAATTATGATACACGGTTGTATTCAAAACAAAAAAAGAATCCAATGTAGCGCCCATTAGAAAAAATAAAGTTGATGATGGTGGCCGGCAGACGAATCGTCGGATAGCAAATCTTAAAACACCATTATGTAGCAATGTGAAAGTGTAATTTATTTTCGAATCTTTCGAAACACCCTGTATATAAGCTCGATGTATCAGCAACACTCCATTCAGCACGGAAGCCCTGAAACTTGTTTTAATTGTAATTTTTTATCCCATCTTGACTCTTATTAAACACGTTTGGGTTGCAAAATAATTTTCAATTAAAATAAGTACTGAGGCAAATGTGAGGAGTGTATATTATTTTACTAATCGAGAAAAGCAGAAGAACGCGGTGTGTGTCCAAATAACACACTTCTTCAAAGAAAAGTGCTTTTAACAATTTGGTGAATATTGGTGGTGTTTTGAATATTCTAGCGTGTAAAACCACTCTGTAGATGTTCTATCACGCAGTTATTCATAAAAATTGAAAAAGAAAATCTTAAAAATTATTGCGAAGGTTCATGTACGGGGGTATTCGTATACGGAGGGATTCAGAAATAATTTTTTGCTTGTTACAATTGTATCATTTATGTTGAAAAATGCCAGTATTTTGTTTACTATTTACTTATATTATTTCTGATAAAGGGTTGTGTTGAATTGTCTTCTTCAACACCCACTTCATTTCCATTATATCTTCTAACTTTTTTTAAAAAGTAACTAATAATCCAAAAACGTTACTTTGAATTCTCATACGGTACATGATTTGTTCAAGTAGTAACATAATCGACTGACTTCACTGGATTTCTCACTCACAACCCTAATAAACAAATACAAACCTTCAAATTTCAAAACCACACTAAAACTTTCTAAATATTATACACTATAAAAATCCCTAAAAATACTTTGGTACTCTAAGTACACATTTCACGGTACTTTATCTACCCAACCGCCGATATTCGAGATGTTTCCACCAACGAAAATTCTTATCAAGCGGACCGGACCAAGATGCGACACAAACTGAAGACTCCTAGGATTACTATCATCAGATTGTTTACACATCATTCAAAACATGTTTGCTATAATTTCTGTTGACTCAGAAAAGGAGGTTGGTTGTCTCAGTTGTCTGTAGGAATGCGTGAAAGAGGATGATCTATAGATAAGATTGTATATTAGGTACTTACAGTTCATACACAGTGGACCAATTATTGATGGTGTGAGACGTTGTACATGATTTCTTTCCATGATCTGGTATCAAATCATGTGGTGTGGAACCGAAAAATGTGACATATTTTGATCAATCTGGCATATTGAGAGATAAAATTAATATGAAATAATGATAGTGAATTCCCGAAACTTGTTTGCAGCAGCTGTAAGCATATTTCAATATATGAGATTTTCTTCAATATCCACAGATATAAATAAATAGACACGCAGAGTTTCTAATTAATAATGGGAGAGACAAATACTCAGTTTCGAGATGATTTCAGCAGCGAAAAAATCACTCAAGAACTGTAAAAACCGGCTTGGGGAAAAAGTTTCTAGTAGATGTATAGAATAAAAAAATAACTAATTTCTACTAAGTTTATCGTTTGTTACATACGGTTTCGGTTTATTAGACCATTTTCAAGTAACTGAAAGTCATTTTCTTTACTCTATATTCAATATGAATGTCTACGAAATAAATAGGTCATCAATCGAACAAGTTTCTAGTATATTATACAGTATCAAAAATATACGGTCTGTCAAAAATTCACAAGCCAGGCAGGTCGATGCGACTTATTGTATCAGCTGTAGATTACGGAAAATATCGCCAAGTGACTGAAGCATGATTACGGTGGTTTTTTGGCCAAAAAATTACGAACAAGCAATGACAAGTGGGCAGGTCCATTATCGTGATGCAAGAGCCATGAATTGTTTTTCCACAATACGACGTTTTCTCCGTACCTATTGCTTATCACAAGCGAAGCGTAACTTCAAGATTATACTCCTTATTGACCGTACAACCATGCGGCATACCTATTCTCATAAAATTATATAGAGCTAGTCTGGCGTGGAACTATATACCACCCAGTTGGTTGACAGCAGGGGTGGTATATATACCTACAGTGGGTTGGAAAAACCCACATTCTAAATAGGTATGACCAATCAGCCTTACATCCTTCCTGTTGAAAGGACTTGAGAGGATACTGGACAAGCATTGAACAACCTTTTAGAGAAAATTTCCCAATCCCTTGACAACAAGGAGATTGCGGTTGCTGTGTTTCTCGATATCGAAGGATCATCTCTGGCTAGGAAAGGTATAGAATCGATCATAACTGGCTGGATCTATGCCACGCTGGTAAACAGAACTGCAACTACGTCTCTTCAAGGCGAGGCCATTAGGTTCAAGATCACCAGAGGCTACCCTTGTCACCGTGGCAAGGTCCACGTCGGGAAGGGTAGCTTGTAATATCCTCCAAAGTACGATGAAAGTTGTTCACAGTTGGTGCCCAAGGGAGCAGATGTATGTCAACCCCAGCAAAACTGTTTTAAACCCCTTCACGCCACTCTCCCTCAATGGTGAGGTCATTCCATTTGATATGGAGGTGAGCAGATAGTTGTTGGTTCACAGATGGTTCTGGTGAAGGTGTTTTCAGTCGCAGACCCAGGACAGATATATAAACCTGCTTAGGAACCTATGCGACTGTATTTCAAGCGGAAATGTACGCTATTGAATTGTGTGCGGTTGGGGTTTTCGCCTTCCACAATGTTCACTGACTGATTTCAAAATATGTTCTGACACTTTTGATCCCGTTAATTGTCTATTTCTGATGTGATCTCGACATTCATTCTCACGAACTTTTAATGGTCTTGAAGTTTCACCAATATTACTTTTACCACCAGAACAAGGTACCTTACAAATGCATTTTTCTGTTTTTTCTTCTGTGTTGTTAGATTTTGTGTGTATAAGTATAAATATCAGTGTATTTTTTATTTTGTAAGAAGTTTCAACGTCATATCTATTTCCAATTCGTCTTATCTTTCAAGATAATCCCGGTATATAACGGGTATATAACGGTATATAACGTTGATTGTGGAAGTGTTGGTGATTGTTGAATTGGTGGTTGCTGAGTTGTATTTGCAGTGTCATTTGCTTTTTAATTTACTGTTTATTTTATATTGCATTCATTTTTGATTCTACGAAAGGATCTGGATACGTATTGGATAGGCGAATTTTACAAACACAACAAGTTATTCATGAATAGAATAAGTTTCTTTATGAAAAATACTTTGAATTCACACAGTAACTTATCGCGGTGAACTAAAATGTTTGGCCTTCCTAGAACTGCATAAAGTTCCCCGTTCCATTTTTTTTTGATTGTGAAATGAGAAAATTCCCTTAAAATCCAATAAAATACTCCACGAAAAATTACTTTCATTGAATAGTATCAAAATCCTTTTCTAAATATAGGTAATACTATATGTTTTCCCTCTGTTTTTTCATTTGATCGCTTTTTAGAACATTTTATGAGATTTTTTAATAAAATATTACACTTTTATCGCTCGATTTTTTTTCATAAAGAGACGAGATACTTGTAATTTATCACATCTGTGATATTTTTTATTGAAGTTTTTCAGTTTCTTAAAGGAATCTAAGCGTTTAATTGTTCCAGTATGCAGCTTCATATGACAGAACGTTGGTAGACGCATTCAGGTCGACACCAACTTTGCTCAGGACAAACAATAGTTGACATTTGACATTAGACAGTCGACAAATTGGGAGCTGAAAGCTTTTGTTTTGTTTATTTGTATGAACAATGGCATGTAAAACCATTGTGGTTGCGGTCTTAGATTCCTGTTATGTCGTACTGTTCAACTAGTACGGTAAAATAATAAAACTTGCACTATGATGAAAAATAGATAACCAGCTGTACCTGTCCAAATTTGAAGAGAATGGCAGCTTCCGCTAGTGAAATAGAAGAGTTCCTATCGGGGCCCCTAGTGAAATGGGTCAGTATTTCTTTCTATAATCGAAAACATTCATTTACGTCAACTGTCTTGCTCTACAGCTATCTACTTGTATGAAAAAACCCGAAACTCTTCAAGTGTACGAAACCTTCTTCGATGGAGCCCCAATAAACGAAGTGTTACTTCTAATCGATCCAGAGCCATCCCAACCAGTGCCTTCGATATCATCCTTGCATGGACTAAGTATTTCGGCAGCTAGAACTAAGATTTTTCATTGTATTATACAGAATATCAAAGCGGTGTATGAAGATGAACTGGGACAGGTTGTTATTTCTGTCCCGGACTGTATAGTTTTAGGCAGAACGCCTACTTCACAGGCTGCATTGAAACAGCTCAGGCTACTTATTTTATTACTTTTGGGGTGTGCTGTCCAGGGCCCCACAAAAGAGCTTTTTATTTTGAAAATAAAAGAGTTGTCAGTGGATGATCAACATGATATCGTAGAATGTATTAAGAGGGTGAGTTTTTGAATGTAGAGAAGTATTTTAATTAAGAAATATACATTCTCCAAAAATTTCATTTTTTACAGAAAGGTTCTATACAAAAATTTTCTCTTGGTGAAAATAATATGATTATTGATGCTAAAAAACCAAATTTCAGGCAAAGTGTCAGAAAAGCTAAAAAATTACTGGTTTTTACAAAAGTGAAATATCTATCACATTTTGATGAATGGAAAAATCTTGAAAAATCAAGTTTTTGGTCTGTTTCCCCTTTTGTATTTCATTTTGCAATCGTTAAGATCATTTTTCAATACATTTTTAAATAATATAATCATTGACTGGTGTCCTTTGGAGTTATTAATTTTATTTTCCAAGTTGAACTTGAATTTTGGGTCACCCAATTCTATTGTTTTATTATTTCACATAACAATCACTGTTTTATGTGTGAGAACAATTCAATCTGATGTGCTCAGTAATGGGTTGAATGATTAATTAGTTCCTTTGTTAGTATATTGTACAGTTCCATTGTATATACTTATTTGTCAACTATTCCAGTGATATTAGGTGTTCAATTTTTCTAGTTAAAATATAACATGTAGTTTAATTTTTTTTCATTTGCCAGAAACTGGCCTTTGTATCTATTTTAATAATGATTATGAAATAAATGATTATACTCAATATCTAAAAAAAAAGGCAAAGCAAACTAATCTAAATATAAGAATAGCAGATTGGCCAAGACAGATCAAGTAATATTTTCAATGTTTTTGACTTACATAAAAAACAAATATTGAAAGATCCAGAAATTACTCAAGTCATCTTCTACTAACATCAACGGTTTTTGAAATGTTTGTCGAGAAACTTTTTGTAGGTCTGGAATGTTGTCGTATTGTTTCAAATAAAATGGTGCTACCAATATTTGATTTTTCAAGTCAGTATATAGCTGGATAAATAAACATTCATAATCAATAAGCAAAATTGCACAATAATCAACAATAGACCTTAAACATTTCAAAAAATCCCTAAACTTGGTTACTTTACTAAAAACTAGTGAAATCAAGTTTATAGAATGATTTCCTTTACATGGAGAAACAGAGTTGGCCTGATTCGAATCAAATTATTTGAATTATATTATTTAAATTAACTGATTATTCTTGGACAGTTAAGCGGCGTTCGAAGCTCTTGGCTCCTACCGAGCAAGGTCTAAATTAGTATCAAATTGTCAAAAACAACTCTCCTCGATAGGAAGACGTAACAGATTGTCTCTGGTCTGGGTTCCTGGCCATAGTGGCCTGGAAGGCAATGAAGCTACTGACTTCCTTACAAAAGAGGGTGCTGCAAGCAGCTTCATTGGCCCAGAACCTGTCATTGGCATCGCTTTAGACTTTGTGCCAAACAAAGATTGAACACTTGGATGGCAAGAAGATTCCTAAAATCGTTCCAATACGAACCCGGATAGGCCTTAACACAAATGGATAAACCTTTTTTTTATATGAGCTAGCACAAGTGCACATACTACTTCAATAAAAAACCGTAATAATTTTCTCAAATATCTTGCATTCACAGATAGTGATCAGCTGCACTTCTATTATATGTTTTGATTCAGGTACTCTTTATTCTTGACGAATATCATTATTAACTCTTGGGCTTGTTTTAGGTCACTGACGATCAGAGCATAGTATTAACACTTGATTGGAATGACCAACAACCTGAACAATTATTTTCTCACATAAGAACTCTGACAACAGAAAGAGACAAATTGGTTCGACAATGGGTAACAGACTTGGGCCAGGAAGCAGTCAGCTCGGGTTCATCTTCAAAATTCGGAAACCAAGGAGTAGAATCAAATCATTTGGCAGTGGAATTGGCCGATTGGAAGGCTAGAATGAGAAAGCAGAGACAGGAACTGTAAGTGAATTGTGTTGTTATTTAGAAAAGACTTATTTTTTTTTACTGATAAATATTTGGTCAATATGACTTCAGCCTTTCCAGACTATCAAGTCATATGAAATATTCGACTGTGCTAGACCATAGTGAACCAACATTGATATGTTCCTAGTACCGTGCCCTTGAGTTGCCTTAGTACAAAGCAATTTTTAACCAGTTTAGAGAGAGAGAGAGAGAGAGAAAGAACTTTATTGTCCAAAGAACAGAATTCTTGTTAACAAAGTTTAGAAATACATTTATGTATGTACACATATATCTATATATACACATACACACACATATACATACAATTCAAAATTAAATAAACACCTTAAAATAATAAAACCAAGTAAAATAATATAAAGTGCGTATACAAGTGATTGCAATGTTAGTCAAAATCTTCATTATAATATTCGTCTAAAGTATAAAAAGCTTTATTTAGCAAAAAACATTTTACAGCACTTCGAAAATTTTTATATGAAGAAGTGGAGCGAAGATATACTGGCAAATGATTGAACATTTTCCTTGCATTGTATATTATGCATTTTTTTATTAATGCGCTTTTAGGAATGGGTAGTGCTATTAAGTGGCTATTATGCCTAGTATTATAAGAGTTTGTTGAATCACTGGTAGTATTAAATTTTTTGTGCATCATACACACACTTTCAAGGATAAAAATGCATGTCAGAGTCAAGATTTTTTGATCAATAAACAGGGGTTTACAGCAATCTCTCGGTTTCGCCTTACAAATATATCTAACCGCTCTCTTTTGTAAGATAAACAATATTATTCAATATTTTGATATGACTTTCCAAACTCATTTTGTGATCAAGAGTAACACCTAAGAATTCAGTTGTGATCTGTTCTATCCTTTTGTCATTGATTTTTATTAAAGCACAGAAGTTATGAATAGTATTTCTCGGAATAAAAGAGATTAATTTTGTTTTTTCTATATTGACACAGATCATTAGTATCACACCACTCATAAAATTGTGCGACATTGTTTGCAGTATGTAGTGTTTTGTCTAGATTTCCATCAGATATTATCATTGTTGTGTCTTCTGCATACATAATATTTTTTGCTGTGTCCATGATCAATGAATGTCATTGACAAAGATAGTGAATAGTATTGGACCTGGTATTGATCCATGGAGTACCCCGACATTGACAATTTATTCTCCAGATTTCTTATTTCCCAAAAATTATTCTTCCTGAAAAATGAACTAATTATTCTATAAGGGACTGTTGGATTATAACAAACTTTCTAACAGTATAAAAAAACAATTCTCTTCAACAGCTTGAACATTCCCTTACAAAATATATACCAAATTTGATAGATAAATAGTTAGGATTGTGTTCTTCATTGTGACTCACTTTTTATCATGTGGTTCATTTTTCTTTCTTTCTCTAGTAATAGGGGAGCCCAAGCAGGGAATTCGGGATTTACTAAAGCGCGGCAGATTAATATACAGGGGAATACCTTGTACCCGGTTAAGTACCTCCACCAAATATGAGCCCCATATATAAGGCCACCTTTGAGGGATAAAGGATCAGATTAGTAAAAAAAAATTGATCATCAGAAATTCTCGAGCGCGTCAGATTAAGGTAGAGTGAGTTAATGACCTGCTAAAAAGTGTATATTCCAGTAATCTGACAATTTGAGAGTGACGTAAAGAAGGGGGAGGGCAGCAAAGTTGTAAAAAAATAACGTCATTTCGACATTTTCGAGCTTAGCTATTTTTTTTTATTTTGAAGGAAATAATTCGAGGATAACGAAAATTATATAATCTGACGATTTCCGCAAGCCGAAATAACAAAAATTCGTCGATGAAGTTTAATGCGTGCAGCTGTGTGATACCTATATTTCCCTCTCCGAGTTTTTATTCATCTATTCTCTATTCACTTTTTCTCTATCTATTACTCTCTCACTCCGTCCCCACTCTGAATTAGGTTGCCATGACGCCATCACAGCTGATCACAGAGACTCGTTCGTGATGAAGATGATGATTAATTAATCAATTAATTGATGGATGTAGCCGTTAAGACGTGGTAGGAAATCATAATGAAGAAAAGAGAAATTAAACTTTCTATGTTTTTACCACTTTTATTTGTAACTAACGTTACTGCAGTTTCGTCCTATGAGGACATTTTCAAATTTATACATACTTTAATGTATACGTTTTGAAAATGTCCTTATAGGACGAAACTGCAGTAACGCTAGTTACAAATAAAAGTGGTAAAAAAACATAGAAAGTTGAATTGCTCTTTTCTTCATTAATTAATCAATTGATTATAAAAAATAAACTTTTTTTGAGCTTTTTTTAAAAAAAAATCTTAAAAATACAAGTATTCTACTTAACAAACGTACACTTATTTATTTGCACGCTATTTCCCGAGCTTTTCAATCAATTAAGTACAATGAATTTTAAAAAAAATTAAAAAAATATTTTTTTCGTCAGATTAAGCTAATCCCTCTAGATAATCGTCAGATTTTGAGACAGCACGTCTGAAACATAATGATTAACCATATATATCTTAATCTGACGCGCTTGAGTATTTCAAGATGGCGAATTTTTTTGCACATCATAATAATGGCCGCGAGTTTGCGTCAGATCGAAATCGTCAGATTATTGAATGAGAGCTTATTTTTGTTGCACTTAACACCCTCTTAGAAAATCTGACGTGCTCAATTAAATTTTTTTTCTTTTCACTTTCAACCCCTACGTACAACCACCCACATCATGCAAACGATCAGATTAACATACCAACATTAATAAAAATACGTAGAACATTGATGCTATCAATAAATGACGCGCTCGAGTATGTCCATGCAACAGTATTTTTTTACATATTTGAAAATCTATAGCCGCTTCCCCCACCGATGAAAAGGTATATATTTTATAACATTTTTTTCTTCTTATCATCTAAGCTTTGCAACCTAATATGTCTCAATGACGCTCGAGTAAATCCCCATTTTGCATCGTGGGCTCCCCTGCTATAGCATTTACCCTTGAATAAATATAATTTTACTTGTCATTAGATTCACAATAATACTTACTTTTCTTTCACTTTTGTATATTAGGATGTATATTTGAATGGAGTTTCATTATTATATTCCAGGGAAGAAAAAACTGAAATCCTGGCAGAGTGTAAAGAAGAGTTAGAACATGCCACAAGTTTGATCACCAAATTAAAAGCTGAGGTATAAAAATTTATTAAAAATTCTAAATAACCTTTTATTAATGAATATTACTGGAGTTTTTCCCAACACCAAACCGTTATTTAAACAACTTGACACATGTTTCGATCACCAAGTGATCATCTTCAAGAGGAAGATTTAGTTTAATTTTCTTCTTGAAGATGATCACTTGGTGATTGAAACACGTGTCGAGGTGTTAAAATAACGTTTTGGTGTTGGGAAAAAACTCTAGTAATATTCATTACTACAAATTAATATAGAAATCCAGTGGAATGTATTTCTTATTCAGGACATAAGTGGCTTTTATAAATTAATTTTTCGAGCTACCCCACATTTTCAGTCATCATTTTAAAACTTTGATCTGCCCCTCAGAACAGTGACTTGCTGACCGAAGCTAGGCAGGCCAAAGCTTACAGGGACGAAGTCGATTCTATGAGAGAGAAAATTGAAAGAGCAGACAGACTAGAGGTGGAAGTTCAGAGGTATAGAGAAAAAGTTAATGATACCGAGTTCTACAGGGATCGAGTATCTGAGTTGAGAGAGGATAACAGGATCCTTTCTGAAACGAGGGAAATGCTCGAGAAGCAGTTGGAAAGGGAGAGGCAGAAGGGTGATCACGTTCTGCAGCTGAAAAATGAACTGCTTGCTGTCAAACAGGCTTTCAATAGTGTGGTATTGGTAAGTAGGATTTATATAATGTTTCAAAGGATAAATTATAATATTGCGACATAATTCTTATAATTCTTATGACTACTTAACCGATTTTGTTATATTCTGATATTTATTCAGAAACTACTCCAACTGTTTTATTTTATCTTAACTGACATCATTCACAAAAATTTCAAATTGTATTTTATTGTTATACTTGTAATTCATATTTATTTCTGTGCTTGTTATGTGTTCCTATTGTATCTTATACGTTTTTGAAATAAATATTACTGGAGTTTCTTCCCAACACCAAATCATTATTTTTAACACCTCGACACGTGTTTCGATCATCAAGTGATCATCTTCCTTTTTAATCTTCCTCTTTGAAGATGATCACTTGGTGATCGAAACACGTGTCTAGGTGTTAAAAATAAGGATTTGGTGTTGGGAAAAACTCCAGCAATATTTATTACTACACCAAAGGTTCCAAACAGTGCATCATAAGTTTTTGAAATAAATTTAATTGAATACTTCTTCAGGGCTCTGTAACAATGAATTTTCATAAGCATACCTCCCACAAAATTTATATCGCTATTATCTTTTCAATTTCACAAGAAATATGGAATTCTTAATTAAATTACTCACCGAAAAGTAGTTTCCATATTCCATGTGTCCATATTCTTTTGTATGAACATGAGCGAAATGATCTTTATTGGATGGAAACGGAGCTCAAAAACAAAGCATTCATCATTCAACATCAAAGATGTTAAGCTGAACCATGAATGTATTATTGGACTCAGTAGTCCTTGGCGAATAAGCCTCAGTATAAGTAAGAAAGGACATCTCCTCTTAAGAAGACGCCATCTGTGGAGTTGACAGAAAACTAAAACCTTTGTTACCCCTGAGAACCTTTGTTGAACTAGTTTTTAGGAAGATAAGATTGAAGATAGTATTCTCACAAAAGGATGGAATACTTTAAGTCAGTTTTCCTCCTAAATGTAACCTAAAGAAAGAGAAAGATTTCGAATGATCAGTACAAAGAAAGGATACACTTCATCGTATTTTATCCCTATTTCTTTCTTGAACATTCTAATAAATGTTCGAACTCAATGCAAAAAGAATAATAGTGGCTTGTAAGGTTCGTAAAATTTTATTGATGCACTCATTTTTGTTACAAAGATCTTCTCTGAAAAAATTATTCATTATTAACATCTCAAAGTGGAATTCCTTACCTCAAAAGAGAGTTGAAGACAGAATGTCGAAGTTCAGTTCAATAATAATAATAATGATAATTTATTAAATCACTGTACCATATAAACATATGACATGTCGAGTAAGTCATGGTACTCCTTATACTAAGTACATATTTTGAAAAAACTTCAGTAATAGCATGTGAAACCATAAACAACTATGAAACTATAAACAAAAAAAAAGAATTTGAAAAATCTCAATGAGAATTTGTTAATGTATAAAAACAAAAAATGAGACTCAGTCGAAGGAACCATCTAGATACGCCTGTACAGTATAGAAACATTTTTCAGTAAAAAATCCCATAAGATTATGGTCCAATTTGAATTTTTTTGAAAAAGTAGGAATTTTAATGTAACACCAAAGCACTATACTGGGGAGAATTTTTTAATTTAGAACAGGTATACTCATATTCTCAATAATTTACCATGTCATGTGCAATGATCATGTGGACATTTTTTTTCTCACAAAATTGACATATTTAAACGCATACATTTATGGAACAGATAGTAGTTTCATTCTTATAAATATTTGTTTGGAGGGATCTTTATATTCCATATTAAAAATCAATCTCACAATGTGTTCTTGCGCTATAAATATCCTACTAAAATCTTTGCCACAAAGACATCATCTTAAGCAAAATATGAGAATTAGCCCGCAGCATAACGGGTTACCTGTTGTTCATTGAGGTTTTCCATTTGCTCAATAGTAAAAATGCTTCATTCAGTTTATTGCAGGCACTGTCTCAAATTTTTATCTTTCATTCTTATTCGGTACTCAATTAAGTTCGTTTTACATTAACAATTTGTACTATTTTCAATTCAGGAACGTGATGCCACTAAGGAGAAGGTTCAAGAGTTACTCGACGAGAATCACCAGTTACAGCACCTCATGAAATCCGCCCTGCAAGAGACCAGCTGCCCCAACATATCCACCGATTCCGATCTGGAAGAAACCAATTCTGGAGACAACAGCCTTTCGGAACAGCTTACGAATGATGCGCAGGCGCGAGCTTTGAGGTTCGAGCTGGAAAACAAAAGACTGCTCCTAGCGTTAGACTCGATGGAGGACAACAGCTTCCAGCAGAGTGCCAATAAAATTTTGGACTTGGACAAGGAGAAGAAAAAGTTGGCACTGAAGTGTGAGCAGCTGCAAGAGAACTGTGATAAGTTGACTCGGCAGAATGCAGAACTGGAAGATTTGTTTGAGAATGCTATTAAAGAAAATAGGAAGTTGCAAGATAGTATTGACTCGCAAAAGGTGAGTAACAATAACAACATTCATTCCAAAATTCATTGAATATTATATAACATACCTTGGTATTTATGTTATTACCAAAAACTAGTTCAGCCCAGGCTAGTCGATTATTGTCGGGGCTGGACCTGGGGCGCCAGTTGAACGGATTCAACAGGGAAGGGGTCGGAGAAATAACCAAAAAGTCAACAACGAAGCTCCAAGCTTGAAATTTATATTAAATTGATATATAGAAAGAAATAATTACAAACTTCACTACCAACTGTGTAATAACTCAAAAATTGATTTTCATATGTTATTTGCAACGAACTAATGTAAAGAACAGGCAAATATATATATATATATATATATATATATATATATATATATATATATATATATATATATATATATATACATCAAGTTTAAAGAACCAATACTTGATACAAAAAAACGTTCACAGGGGAAGCTGCAGTAGTTATCTCTTTAATAGTATTCTGGTTTTACAGAAACGTGCTTTACGATATATGTCCAAAGCTAATTATCGCGACTCTTGCAAACCTTTATTCAAACAATTCGGAATTCTAACAGTAATGGCTTTATTCATTTTTGAAACTGTCACATTGATAAAGAAACATATTGACAGATTTGGGTCACCCCAAGTTCATTACAATACTAGACAAGACAATAATATTAAACTTCCGAGACCGACTTCCACTTTATTTAAAGATTCATTCATTTACAATGGATGCAAAATATTCAATCATTTACCTGATGAAGTTAAAGACATTATACCTCTTAAGCAGTTCAGAAAAGCTGTAAAAAATATTTTGGTTGTTAGACCGTATTACCACCTTGAGGAATATTTCAGTGACACGCTATCATAGTTGTACTATTCATACTCCATAATTCTTAGTAATAATTCATTTTTAAATATTCGTAAAGCGATATTGTGGTTTAGGTATATGATTCATAATTTCACACATTGTTATCCAGATTGATATACATATATATATATATATATATATATATATATATATATATATATATATATATATATATATATATATATATATATATATATATATATATATATATATATATATATATATATATATTTTCTCTCTTTTAAAAATTGACTCAGGCTTAGAACTTTGGTGTGTTTCTAATGTATGTACTATGCATGTGTGTGTCTGTTGGTGTGTGTGTACACACACCTTGTACTGATTTTAATATTTTATATGTATTATTTTGTACTATTTTTAAGCTTTGTAACCATGATTTATCATGTATACAATAAAGCATATTCTCTCTCTCTCTCTCTCTCTCTCTAAAGATATTAATATGCTGTTATAGGCCGTTTTGATCACGATATTACTACTGGAGAACTCTTACTTCGGAACAATATCGAACAAATGAGCAGTTAAAAGTAACTGCCTGAATCTTAATTTATCGAGAATCTACTTTTCGATTAACTGCAATCAAACTCTATAATTATTACCCCCGTCAACAGGGTGCACAGAGAAAAGGAAAATGCTTAAAACTATCCTCTACATGGTAGAGACACCCGTCATGGGAAAATGTTAAGAACCCCCTCATACAAAACGGCTCACTTTAGATGCTCCCCACTATTTAATACAACAAACTGTTATAATAACTTGCCGGCATCTATTAGGAAAATCGAGTCAGATAAACTTTTTAAAATTGAGGTGAAGAAACTTCTCTTACAGAAGTGTTACTACAGTCTTGAGGAATTCTTGCACGACACTTTTTCATGACAGAAGCTAGAGCTTCTCCGATTTTTTATATAATACTTCTATGTTGTGAAAGTTTGTGGACGTGAACCATATTTATTGTTTTTGTATTGTTCAACTTCTGTAGTTTTATTTTTGTTTTTTAATTATGACTTAGCACATGTACTCAATGTACCAAAGTGTCAAATAAATAAATAAATAAATAAATAATGAACTGTAGATTTCAGTACTCAGACCGCTCCATAATATATCAACAATATCAGGGCTTCCAGTCAAGGGGTATCATAATTTTTTATATTTTTTTATATATACTTGCTACTGCTCTCTGTTGGTACTTTCTAGAGTGTCTCCTCATATCTCAAAGAATGACATGTATGGTGCAACTATAGCTTTTCCGAAGAATTTCTCCCATCACCAGATAAATATGCATTGAAAGCTTTTTTCTACCACAAAAAAAATGAATAAAAGGTCTGACTGTGCTCGACGTGAATCTTTCATAGGTGATCTTATTATTCTTGTCAAAAAAACCTGAGAACATGTGTTATGGAATTCTCTGCCGATATTTCAAGAAAAGGAAATGAAAATTTCGAATTGATCAATTTGACTGACCTTAGATGTTTTTAGGTTTCGGACAGTCCTTGCTAAAACCTTGCTTTTGTGTTGGCTTTACGATAGATACTAATGTGAATCGTTTTTAAATCCTGGCCGTGAGAATCTCCTCGGTTTTATTTACTCCTGCTTACTAGACAACCCACGATCCCAGCAATAAGCTGATAAAATAACGAACCTACAGGGCGGCTCTACTGATCCTTCTGAATTCAGAAATTTAAACTGTTACAATTACTTCAATTGTTTCAGTGCTACAACTTAAAAAAGTATCTTAATTTTTTGACTTTCTAAGGTGATATTGGGAAAGTATAAACTGATATAATATCACAACAATGTTGGTTCAAGGAAATTGACAAGTTTAAAAGCTGCACTAATTCGTAGAATGACTAGAACAGGGTTGTCAGATGGTTCAATAAAAATAAAATGAAAGTTGAAAATTGTTCAGTTATATCCTACACTTGTAGGGAGGGTGTCATTTTTAATGTCTTTATGTCAATATCAAAAGAGTATACCAGTATAAAGATCTAAATGCTACCTTGCGAATAAATTTCAAGTTCACTGAACACCTACAAGTTACTTCTTAAGAGTACTGTTTTTTTGGGTATATAACCTTCCACAGTCTGAAAAATAAACAAATATAAATCAATAGAGAATCTGCTGAAGTGTAATAAAGGACAAACTGAAACTCTGCTTTATTAAATTATTTCACATGCCTGAGAATACTAGGAAACTCTCTTTTTCATACTGAACCATGTTCAAATCAACACCAATCAACAGAATAATGATAGTGTACTTTTTTCAGCCAATGTTCAGATGCAGACTTTTTACCATTAAAATAAAGGAACTGATTTCATTGTTGAACCCTCAAATTGCATGTTCGAGCTGATGATCCGGTCATAATCCAGTTCCATTCCTGTAATTGTAAGATTATTTAGATAGTGGCATTTAATGGGTACGTTCCCTGATAGCTAAGAAATTATTTCAATATTCATTGTGATATTAGCCAGAGAAGTAGTTTGTTGAATATTCTCTTAGTCGCCAGTTTTCTTTTTGTTTCGTTTACTGATTTTTAAGTCATTTGATACAATCTCGCACTATAGTGAGGAAAACTTACATGAAACTTCATCATTAAAACTAATTTGGTATCTTTCTAGTGAATATCACTCACAACACCCTGTCTTTAGAAGATTTCGATATCTGACTATCCTTCATAAAATATCTGACTTTGAAATCAATAATATTCTTTGAACAAGAAATGAATATCTTATTTTTACTGGTAGTTTTTTGTTCTGTGGATTTTTTTTTCTGAATTAGTAAAAACCAGTTGCTGGTTGGATTCTGTGCACTAATGATACCTAATTTGAAAAAGAAAATATACTTTGTGAACTGTAAATATATTCGTACCACATAATGGAAAATTTCAAACAAAGGGGTGGTTTCATGGTTTCCAAAGTTAGGACATATATTCAGCAGGTACTCAAATATTTATAACTAATTGAAATTCATTAGAGTATAGAAGTAATAACAGTAAAATAACAAATAAAACCTACAGAAGAGAACAGAAAAACACCTAATAGTGAAAATTTATCCTGTTGTCATCACACATATGTTTTACCATCACAGAAGAGAGAATACAAGCATTATAATAAAAAAACAAATTATGTTTCCTCTAAGGCTATTTTTTTTTTTACATGCAGATGATATTGGACAGGCAAAATTCAGAATTGAATAATGAAAGAACCAGGATAAATGAAATGGAAAAGAACATGGAGCACCTCACTAAAGAAAAACAGAGAGTGCAATTGTTGTGCGACACCGTCAAGAAGAGAGCGGACGATGCTGAAAAATGTGTCTCAGATTATTCAAAACAGGTACGTGCAATAGAAGCTCAGGCTGATAAAGCAAAGGATTTCGAGAAGATGGCCAATGATTCGAGAGAGGCTGTGATTGTTTTGGAGAAAGAAAATTCGACAATGTCCAAGGAAATCGCTAAATTAAAAGAGATTATTGAGGTTAGTCCTAAAACTGTTCAAACTTTCAAGTTCTATTTATCTGAGATCTGCGTTTTTCTTTTCTTCAAATTAGATGAAAAGAAATGTGAAATATTTAACTTCTGTATTCCGAAAATATTCCCAGGGACTCCTAATGTCAGAACCATCTCTGTATAAATTGTAATTTTGGGAAGCGTGTCAAAAATTGTCATTTTCCAAAGTTGATATGTAATTTCGAATTTTTTAGAAGTGTAACTCAACAGTTACAATTCATTGATTTGAAGAATCCAAAATAATTGTATTCTCTGCATTATCAAATGACATATACAGTTAATACATATTTGAAGATTAAGGAAAAAGCTGTAGCATATCACTTTTCTCTTCAAAAATATCACAAAAAAGGTTAACATATTTAATATTTTTTTCTGAATTTGACCTATTTTGTTGTTGCTGACTACACTTTTAATTTCAGATTTTTCAAATGTGATGGTAGTTACTTCTAGATTTTACATGATTTTTTGTATATTATATTGATGTATGATTATGGCAAGGAAAATTGACACATTTTAAAAATTTTTAATAATCATTTCATATGTGTATACGTAAGTTGGCAAATGTATGTATCTGTTTATGCAAGTATTCATTTTAATTTCAATCAAACCTATGTTTTTTTCATTAAATTACGCATTTTTAACTTATCACTTATTATTATTGTAACAGAAAGTAATATATTTTTCATTCTCATGTTACTGAAGCTTCTCTTATTCTTGTACCTCGACAATAAAATTTATGGGCTCAATTGTTATACGATTTATTATTGACAAACAATGCATCAGATGAAGATCAAGAATTTTTTTGAGGAGAGAGAATTATCGTTCTTCTGAGCTTCAAAATTTTTTATGAAAATTTTTGTTTCACAATTTTTTGTTTTGTTTTTAATACTAGTATCATGATTACTCTTTTAATTTTTTGTTTTCTCTTTATTCTTTTCTACAAATTACATCATTCATGTCAATTAATAATAATGTCAGTTCAAATAAAATACTTCTTAGATGCACAATAACTTTTTGAACTTTCTTCCAGACCAAAGACGTCATTATGGATCAAAATATCGAAACAAGCAGCAAACAGGAGAGGGAGATAAAACGACTGAACAAAGAAAACGAAAATTTATTGGAACAAATAGAAAAATTCCAAGACTTGGAGAAGAAAAGTCAGGAACTAATGTCCCAGTCCTCTGTATTGGCAGAAACCATATCTACTCTCCAGAAAGACCTGATAAACGAAAAAGTGTCCTCTGAAAAGTTCAAAAACAACTTGGATAAACTGGGTCTCAATACAGAATTGATCGAAAATGATGTCAGTGTCATCATAGAGAAAATGTTGGAAAACTCAGAAATTTTAAAAATCGTTACCCCAATTGTGAAAGTGCACATCGAAGGAACTGAAAGCCTGCACAGTATTAACAAATCTGATATTGAAGAAGAGAAGAATATCGAGTGTCAAAAATTATCTGCGGAAATATCCAATCTGCAGGTTTTCAACGATACTCTGCAAAACGAAAACGCAACTCTGAAGGTGGATATCTCAACATTGAAATCGCAGGTGAATTCTTTGCAAACCCAGCAAACAGCTTTGCAGTTAGCCAACAGTCAACTGGTAGCTGAGAAAGATGAGGTAAGTATTAGTTTTGACTCGTTAGTGGTATTTTATCAAAAATCATGCTCAAGGTGTCATTCAATTCGGAAGTCATCTAGAAACTCAAAATGCTGGGTTTTGTGTTGAGAATTTCCACTGATTTTTCAATTTAAACTAAAAAGATTTTATATTGTGCTTTTGAAAGATCCATTCTTGAATATTGTTTGGTTATATATAAATGTTATATGTAAATGTATAATGTAAATATCGATTTCACTGATAATGTTCAAAAGAAAGTCTTAAAGAATTGTGCTTTTCACTTTGGTATTCAACGAAATGAATATGAGTACAGTCAACTCCTAACCAAGTTAAATATAAAATAATTGGAAGATAGGAGAATTTCTATGAACTTGAGTTTCCTTTTCAAATTAATAAATAGTGAGATAAACTGCCCAGAACTCCTTCAACTAATAACTTTTCATATCAAACAAAAAAATACGAGAAATCCTGACATTTTTCATATACATTTTTTCCATACCATTTATGCTTTGAACAGTGTGATTCCTCGTATTCTGAAGCTGGGAAATCAATATCATAATAACTTAGATCTGTTTAATGTATCACTTCAGGCCTTTAAAAATCAATTGAAAAGGCTATAGCGTTTTCGAAGCTTTTCTTTATATTATTTTCTTTGTATGTAACAGATCGGTTACATCTTTTTTCTCGTAAGTACCAGAATTGTTTCATCTTTTAGTAATGTAGTCACTAGACATAAGGATTTATTAATATTGTGTATTTCCACACTTCGCTAAATGTTTTGTAAAATTGTAAATTTTAATGTAGACATTAGACATGAGCATTCAAAAATACTTTGTAGTTCCTCACACTCTGATGAATATGTTTTTGTAAATTGGCTTTGCCGTTGAATAAGTAAGTAAATAAACTTTGTGAAACTTTAAAAAAAAATTAAATCTATCTATGATTGTTTTGTATCAACTGTTTTCCCCTGAACTGTCATTATTGTTTTTCAGCTAGTGAAAAAACTGGAAATCGAAAACATCCAACACGACACCCTCCTCTTGGATCAAGTCACGCTGAGAACGTTACATGAACAGCTCAATCTAGAATACGAGGAGGCGAAACGGGAGCAAGAAAATCTGAAACGAATCGCTCGTGATTTGAGGTCAGAAATCAGAACTCTGAAGGAGAAGAATAATCATCTGGAAAGCAAAATTCTAGAAGTGGAGATGGAGAAAAATGCTCTGAAAAATGACGCTAAAAGTTTGGGGAATTTGAGATCTGAACATTCAAAATTGAAGGTAATCAAATTTATCGTTCCAGAGTTGTTTTATAACAACAATAACAATAATAATATATTGGTTTCCGAGTTTTGCCGTGGTCTTCTTTGGTTATAATCTCCAAACGTTTTAACTGCAGCAGTCATCTTCAGTGGTGTGCTTGAAGTACTCTTCTTGACTGACTCTTCAACTGAAACTGAAGCTCTCATTTTTGCCATGTCATTTATAGTGTTGATTTTTCGCGCACCTTCTGCAATGGCGAGTCCGCGCGATTTGGGTGACTTGGCTTCGTTTTGGCCCCTTTCAATGTTGTGTGCCAGATCTTTGGTAGATATGTTCTTTCTTCCTTTCTGTTGAAGTTCGCTTGGTGTTAGTGTATTTCTATGGTTTCTAAATACATTCTTTTTGAAATAATGATTCGACGTTGCCAGCCTCTCAATATTTTCAAACAGGATCTTGTGTTCCACCTCCGACAGTGCATCTTCAGCGACTGCAGATTTCTCGGTCTGTCCCAATCGGCAACTCCACTTGTGTTCGATTAGGGGGTACCAATGCTTCTTTTCATCTGACCGATGTATACTACAGTCACATGGAATCCTGTAAACTCCCGGAAACCACATACACATTTGTATAAAACTTATCAGAATAGTCAAAATAAAAAGGTAATCTACAAGTCAATTGTTAACATAGTGTACAGTTGCAAAATAAATCAAGAATAATTGTATGCATACAATAGTAGGGTATCAGGAAATATAAAATTCTTCAACATAAAATACTTTTTCATGGAGATTCACATCTATTATATCTCTAATTTTATTATAACATTTGATACCACCAAATACGTGTTTCACTATACAATAGCTTTCTCAAGCATAAACTAAAATTACTTCTAAATTACAACCATTTTATACTCTTAACAGTCTAACCTATTACCTACTCATATGCCTAATTTCTAATGAATGAATGAATCTACCTTAAAAGATCTCGATTGGGCATGTGATGGAATGGAGATGGAAAAGGATGACTCTATACATTTTTTGAACTTGACAAAAACAAAAATTAACAACATACATGATTTTTCAATTTACCGTAAACTGGCACATACAGATATTATCATTCATAATCCGTCCACCCACCTGTATCAGCACAAAGTAGCAGCTTTCAACAGTATGATCCATAGACTGATAAATGTGCCCTTGTCAGAGGCGAATTTCAATAAAGAACTGAATATAATAAAGCAAATAGCCGTCAACGATGAATACGATAGCAGTCTAATACATTCTTTATTTTCAAAAAAATTATACAGTGAAGTTTTGAAAGAAGTTTACTGAATTTTAAGAGAAGAGGATAAAAGTTATAGAATAGAACCTTATCCTACTCAGGCCAACCCACTACAGAAAAATTTGTAGTATATAAATTATCACGTGGGTCATGTTCCATGTTCTACATAGATCAAACTGGAAGAACGTTCAAAGCTCGCATAAAGGAACACAAATATAGTGTCCAGAATGGAAAAATAAATCCCACATATGCCACTCATTTAATCACAGATGGACATGAGTTCAACCATGAATACAAGCCCCTCCATTTCCAGAAGAAAGGTTAGTTAATGAATTCATACCTGATATGTTAAGGTAGATTCATTCATTAGAAATTAGGCATATGAGTAGGTAATAGGTTAGAGTATAAAAAAATGGTTGTAATTCAGAAGAAACATTTAGTTTCCTTTGTAGTGAAAATCGTACAATAAATTGTATTAATTAGTTTTAATACGGATTTTCATCAAGTACCAGCCAGTTTTATTCAATGATACCAATATGCTTCAGGATGACTTCAGAAATTTATTTACTGCAAGTGACCGTCTGAAACAAGAATACAGATCAGTTCAGGAAGAATTGAAAACGCTCAGAACCGAGTCGAGGAATCTGAGGTTGGTAAAGACTGAAATGCAGGGGGAGCTCAACTTGAGGTTTGACGATATGGCTGGTTTGCAGCTGGAGAATGCCAGACTTCAACAGAAATGTGAGGTAAGTTTAACAACTTCCTCGTCTACCAAGATATGAGACTGTCTACAGAATTCAAAAAGTTTCATTTCGCTTTTTTTTTGACAAAACACAATACCTGAAAATTGTGACTCAATATTTTGGTTATTGTTTACTTGTTCGCCACTGAACACCTGATCGCTCTCATATTTCATGTCAACTTTATCTGTCAATTGACCAAATAACTGTAGATCTACCATTTTTTTTTTGTATATTGTCCTACTAACTCCCAATTGCCAATTTTCTAAAGTCTGTATTAAGTGGAAAATAAATTAACGTCCAACTTTATAAAAATCCCATGTGGTTTCAATGGTTAAATCTTTATATTGATAATGTTATCATTGAAAGGGTAACAACTTTTAAATATCTGGGAGTGGTATTAGATCAATAATTGAACCTTAATGCGCACTGTAATTATATTCACCAGAAAATAGCCACGAAAATTCATCTTTTATATACATTGAAAAATAAAATAAGTGAATATGCAAAATTAACAATTTATAAATCAATAATAGCACCCCACTTTGACTATTGCAGTACATTACTCTATTTTGTGAGCAATGAAAATCTAAACAGACTACAGAAGCTTCAAAACAGATCCATGAGGGCAATATTAAGTTGTAATAAACGCACATCTGTGGAATACATGTTGGAAACACTGTCTCTTATGTCTGCTAAACAAAGGATAACACTGAATATGCTAATATTTATATTTAAAATTAAACACAATATGTTACCAAATTATCTGAGTGATCAGTTAACCTACACAAGTAGTATTCATACACACTCCACTAGAAATAGAATAGAACATTTTTATATCAACAGAGAACATATAGGTTGTGACTCGTTGTATAGTTCTGGTCTGATTGCATTTAATAATTTGCCAAGTCATATAAAAAGTTGTGATTCATTAAATTCATTCAAAAGAAAATGTAGTAAATATATTTCAAGTTATTGTCATCAATAATTCGTCTTGCTTTCTAGTTTCTTGTGTTTAAAATGTGACTTGCCTCTAATTTTATATATATTTTTTATTGTTTTGTATTTTATTAGTGACTGACTGTACAATAAAGAGCATTATTTGCCTATAAATAGTAATAATATAATATGATATTTAATTTAAAAAAAAAAATTTTCACACACTGATGTAAAAACATATTGACATTACATAAATTTATCAGACAAGTCAGCAACAAGAACTTACACAATCTAATACAATATTTAGCTTTCACTATGCAATTATACAACTTTAAAAATATCCACAATATCCACTCTGAAAATACAAATATTGAATCAGTGCTAATTTTGCAAAAACGTATCCTCAGAAGCACGTTCAATCTCAAACACACTGACTTGTGTCACTTTGTCTTTATTAATGAAAAAAATATTACTGTCATCAATCTATATATTCTCGAGGTTGCTTGTTAAGTAAAGAAACATATAAATGAATTTCAACCTTCAAAGATGTAAATAAGTATCTTACTAGAAACTGAAACAAACTTTACTTACCCACAGCTCATCTAACACAAGTTCACAAAGGATATTTTATGACATCAATAAAAATATATAATAACCTTACAGTTGAGTTGAAAATAGATTTATAGCTATAGAAAAAAACAGTGAAAGACTATCTGAAAGACTTGATGTATGTATCTGTATTTTATTTTATTTTTTAAACTTTAGCCTAGGTGTACTGACAATTTCTAATATGCACCAGAAAATTCAGCCCAGCACGTTTGAGCTGTCCACAGTGATGTAAACTGTCAGGAATATACCTGTATGTGCTTGTTTCTTTTCTAAATACATCATATTCTAGCCCTCCATACTGGCTCCTCATTACCAAAATGTCAAGAAATGAAAGTTGCCCTTTATTTTCTAACTCGTACGTGAATTTTATTGATGGAAATCTGTTATTTAAAAAGGAAACAAAGTCCTCAATATTCGATTTTTTGTTATCGAATATCGTGAAAATATCATCCACATATCTTAGCCATATCCTAGAAAAATACTTTGACTTTCCTTTGGTTTCCAATTCGAATTTGAATCTGCTCATAAACAGGTTTGCCAAGTAGGGGGACAAGAGGTTACCCATAGCCGTTCCCTCCTGTTGTTCATAAAAGCAACCTTCTACCTCGAATCGGTTTTGTTTCATACAAAAATTAGTGAGAAAAACGAATTCATCAATTTCGTTATTATTGAAATTATTTTTCTCAGTTATTCCCTGAGGTATTGTAAGGTCTGTGGAATTGGGACACTAGGAAATAAGGAACTAACATCAAAAGAAACCAAATTTTCACCTTCTTGCAGAACGATGTTTTTTGTATATTGTATGAATTCAAAGGCGTTTTTTATACTAAAACCTGGTCCCGCAATATAAAAGTTATATAGACTCAATCACCACGTGTGATCAATTTTTATTTCACAATAAAGGTTACAATTTCCCCAAAAATGGCTAAAAAGCCGAAAATATCTTGTAAAGCTGAAATTTTGCATTTAGGGTAAAAAATGCATTTAGGATTGCAATTTTTTTTGTTAAAAAGTTCAATAACCAATTCGAGCCATGCGACTGCTATTTTTTGTGTTTATTTTTCATCTTGATTGAAGCAGAAATTGATGCTCCAAAGTCGAATTTTAAACAAAGGATTAATGAAACAATTCGAGATGAAGCTAACATCATTTTTACCGTTTCATTATTTTTAGATGTTGTTTGAACTGAATCACTCCCTGAGCTCAGATCGAAGAACTCTGATGGACCATGTCAGCCAGCTGTTAACCCAATACCATACCCTGTTAATGCACTCTTTAGAGGACAAGGAGCACTACCACACTGAGGAAAAACTATATACAGATAAAGTGAACAACTTGTGCAGGCAAAAGGAAAAGCTCGAGGAAAAAATAATGGAACACTACAGGAAATTGGACAATGCTTCAGCGAAAAAGTAAATTTTTATGGTTTATATCGGCTTTTAGATTCAATATGGTTTTTTATAGGAAAGGATTTGGTGCTACTTTGGTCAGAAGAGTGAGGAAAGCCGGGTCTGATATCATCAACAAAGTACCAAGGGTAGGTAGTCATTACATTAGTTCAGACAATATTTTGAATTATAGAGTTCCGTAAGGAATAATTTTAGGACCCATATTAAACACATTTCTTTATGGTACTTTTTCCCAAGTTGAAGTGTTATAGATAGATGAATAAGAGGGAATAGCTGTAATTTCATGTTATGTTACTATTGTAGTATTCCAATTTTCATTTTATATTGTTTGCAAGAGAATCTGAACACAAAATAACCCTTCTTGCCAATTTCAACTTGTAGATTGTAACATACCAATTATTTAAATTTCTATTCTATATTTTCACAGATCTGGGATTCTGAGTAGTCTACAGTAGTACTCCATATAAATCATAATCAGAATGCTGACACCTATTCAAAGTCCATATTGTTTATTTTGATTATTTTCATTCATGTTATGGTCAGGTATACAAGTAGACTTGAGTACTCTTCTTATTTTCTTCAGTCATAGAGTTTATTTTCATAGTGTAGTGTAAAGTAGAGTGAGAAGTGAGGTACAGAGAAAGATATATACTTTTAGTAATGTCATACATAGAATCGGTGGGTTTTGTGTATATGTCTAATGTAACAGGTGGCAGAATTGCTTGAACTTTGAACCGTTACCGATTCTTTGTGTGAAGGATGAAGTTTTGAAAGGATTTTTTCTATACCTGGCTTCACAGAGAAAACATTTAGTGTTGATTTGCATAACATTTTTTGAGAATCGTCCATCAAGGTATTCATAGATATGAATTTGAAAGTGGATTATATAAAATCATATTTTAAAATTGTAAATTTTAACTAATCGTAGTGTTATTAGGATTTTTTCACAACAGTTTTTTTGTATTATAGTTCTGCCATGCAAAATCATCAAGATCATAGGTTCATAAAAAATTGTAAAATCGCAAAATCATAACAAGCATATGTGTGATTGATGACTTGTTTACTTTATGGTAATTCATGATGACTTTTGTCTAAATACCACTGGTTTAATTTATACGACTGGTTTCCGGTTTGACCCCATTATCAAGTATAAAACTGAAATGTGAATTTTGAAATATCGGTTTTATTAAAATTTTCAGGTATGCTACAAGGACAGGTATTTGGAAGACAGGATGTCAACTTAAAATACCATCCTGAAAATTCTAGGGATTGTTAAACTCATAAATTCAAGAGAGGAGACCTACATAAATCAAGTTGCTCGTTTAGGGGTACATATTTCTGGTTTTTAATTGATTTGTTGGAGGCCATGGACATCAACAAATCAATTAAAAACCAGAAACATATAACCCTAAACGAGCAATTTTATTTATGTAGGTCTCCTCTCTTGAATTTATGAGTAACAACCCCTAGAATTTTCAGGATTGTATTTTCAGTTGGCATCCTGTCTCCCAAATACCTGTCCTTGCAGCATACCTGAAAATTCTAATAAAATCGATATTTCAAAATTCAGATTTCAGTTTTATACTTGGCAATGGGTCAAACCCGAAATCGGTTGTATAAATTAAATTTACCAGTGTTATTTAGACAAAAGTAGTTTTGTTCATTTCTTTTAAGTCATAACAAGCATACAATCATAAAAAGCATAAGAATTAATTGGACACAACTAGGAGGAGATCGTCTTGAACATTTCTGGCTCCACTTCGAAATAAAGATCTGAGGTGGGTACTGCTGGAGACTGCTGGAGTCCCGGATCTCAAGAATCAGAGAGTCTATTTGGAAGAGGGTAAAACAACAACCTTGAGTCTCTTTGATGGTTTCTGGAAATAGGGTTTCAATCAGAAGTTGTAAGGTTTAGTGCATTAAACCCGAGGGTAAGGGTAAGATCCTGTACTTAACTTATTTTTCCTATTAAGCCCATCATCGAAAAAAGTAGAAAATTTCAGAACATTGACATTCTGATTTCTTTATACTGTGACCATTTATTTTCAATACTGATTTGGTATTTTTGTCAATTACTTCATTTCAAGGGGAATGTATAACCCGATCAAAACTCTCAAGTAAACCGTATTCCTTGTTTTATGGGTATTCTCGGAATGTCTCCTATCCCAGTGTAACTAAGTTGGTCTGCAGTGGCAAGTGTTGAAAAGGGGTACATTATTACTAGAAACTTCTGTAGATGGCGTCCAAATAAGAGCTTTCAATTTGGTAATCCTTTTCAGCACTTATAATTGAATTTCAATGAAAATTAATAACCGTAAATCAAGAGCTAGTCATTCCAACTGGGCATATGTAGCGTTTTCTTGCCCAAGATCAAGAAACGAGTAAGGAAACATTACACTTTTAAGATTAGTTACATGTCAAACCTACTATTCCAAAAGAAAATTTGAATAACTTATTCAAAATCAATTTCAGAATCGCCGATCTTGGCATGAAGACGCCTCTCGACTGACACAATCCCAACTGACTTTACTTAACGACGGTTCTGGAGAATCGAATGGTAACAACTCTGACAATAGCACAGAAGAAACAATTAATCGAAGTGAACCATTCAAGAGGAGCATATCTGGGGGCGGTAGCCTCCATGGACATAAACCCCGAGACGAAGTAGCTTCGTGGAGATCATCACACAGAGATTTGACTGCACATAGAAATAGCGTGGCTGGTAAGTGGTAGTTCAAAAGAACATTCATGAAAAACTAGAAATTATCTTATGATTGATATGATCCTTCACAAATATCTCTTTGAAGATATAAATTGTCAAAGTTGTGCTAGTATTCTAATAGATTTATTGTTGTAAACATTGATATTTTCAATGAAACTGTTGTTTCATATTCATACTCGATAAACAAATGGTTTAGACAAAACTTCATAAAAGTATGTTCATTCGAAACTTCTAAATTGGAGTCAATGACAATATAAGGCTACTATGGAGTTGTGCTAGCTCGTGTTTGACGTGTGCTCTGGTAAGATCAGTTGATTCAAATCAAATCGAAATATACTTTATTGTCCAAAGATTTGCATCTTCTTGACAAAGTCCAAGAAATACTATGTAGATATAGAAGAAGTTCTGAAAAAGTATAAATGTAGATATAAAAAATGTATAAATGTAAATATAAAAAATGTATAAATGTAAATATAAAAAAGTTCTAAAAATGTATAGATAAAATACCACCATGTATAAAGTGATAGTACAAAGAATAAATTGTTAATTTATTGTTAAAAGGGTTCGCTAAAATACTCTTGCAAACTATAATAGGGTCTATCAACAAGTAGGTTCTTCACCGCCTTTTTGAAATGAATGTTGCTTAGATGTGCAGATCTCATTTCTAATGGTAAATGATCGAACAAGTTACCACCATTATACTGTATGGAATCCTTGATTAAATTCAAAGTTGGGATGGGAAGTCTAAAGGTATAATTGCTATTACTAGTAGCATAAGGAGTAGAAGCAAAGTTGAACTTCGATTTATGTTTATAAATAAGGCAAACTGTCTCTAGGGTAAAAAGTGTGATGACTGTTGAAATTTCTTTAGCAGTGAACAAGTTCCTGCACGATTCTCTGGGTTTGACTTTACAGAGACATCATAGTGCCCTCTTCTGTAATATCAATATAGAAGAGAGAAGGGATGAGTTGCATGCTCCCCAAAAAAAGGTATTCCATAACGTAGTTGAGATTCAATAAGTGCGTGGTAAACAGTCTTTAAGATATGGAAACCCAACTCATTTGAAACCACTCTAACTGCATAACATCTGGAAGAGTTCTTACTCTTGAGTTGTTTAAGGTGTTCATCAAAGTTCAGCCTATTATCAGAGAAATTTTGTGTTTAATTTATTTTGAAATATGGCAGTGTTTATTGGAATTTCATCAAGCAACATTTGAGTATTATATTTAATATTACTGGAGTTTTTCCCCAACACCAAATCGTTATTTTCAACACCTCAACACGTGTTTCGATCACCAAATGATCATCTTCAATCTCATGATAGGTCACATGACAATCTTGCAATATCAGTTCACGCACAGCATCAATGATTTTCGGAATAACAACTGATTTTGGACGACCTTCACGAAATTCGTTTTGAAGTGAACTACGACCACGATTGAATTCACCATGCCATCGATAAACACTGGTCCTTGATGGAGCTTCATCGCCAAAAATTGCATTAAGTTCATCCATGCACTGTTGCTGAGTTAATTCACGTCCAAAGTTGTAATCGCACGAAAATGTTCACGATTTGATTCCATTGTTGGGCCGAGATGAATCTTTTAGTTACTGTAAACAACAGAAATAGAGCGCGTATGTCAAAAGTTCTGAGTACGTATAAGCTCAAAAATGTCCAACTTTACGATAGAGCTGTCAGTTGCTAGATTGCAACACAAGGGTTGCCAAATCCCGAAACATAAAAGGCAACCCTCGTATTTTCATCTGAGTTTAGAGTTTAGCTTCAACCGCTATTTATATCCTTGCGAGCACTTCTACATTATTTTTAAGGTGGTCCTCAAACATTTTTCTTATTACGATTACGTCATTCAAATAGACAAGGCAAGTTTCTGAAGTGAGACCTCTAATAAACAGTTTTTTAAAAGAGGGTGGAGCATTGCACAGTCCGAATGGAATGACTTTGAACTGGGATAAAAGATTTCCAACAAAAAATGCGATTGTCTTTCGAAGAACATACTCTTCTATATTATTATTTTTTTATAGGTGACCAGATGTATTGTCCTGAACCAGGGAGCCCTTTGAGCCTCGGCTCAGTCGGAACCCGCCGAACCGTGTACCTTTCTGAAGAAGACAGCGCGCCTGTAGCTTCTTCCTTGCCGCAGAACAACCCCTCGATTTCCGGCACCCCTCCCATATTGGTGTACAACAAAATATCGACTGTGATTGGCGAGCCACAAAGGACGTCCTCGCCTCAACCCCAGCAACCAGAAGAAAACAATAAAGACAAGGCGCCGCAGAAGAATGATGACAAAGAAAAAACTGTTAGAAGCGCTAAAGAGACTGCCGTGTGGTATGAGTACGGGTGTGTTTGATGAAGTACAGATGCAAATAAGTATTATGAGCCTTCTTGATTTGAATTTCAGGTTAGAATTCCAGTTTGTTACACTAGAGAGGTACATATTGTTTATATTCCAACTGGGGTAATTTTGAATTTAGTACAGAACATCTTTGATGAAAAATCCTCAGAAATTCTCATCTTGATCAAGAAGTGAGATGAAACCATCTACTAACCTCAATAAAAACTAGATGGTTATAGTGAATAATCAACAATCTTGAAAAATAACTTTGTTCAGCTTATGTATTATCAAAATATAAACAATGAACAAGTGCAACCAAAAGCACAAGTACAATAGTACACATAAAAAAGACATGGAATTGTTAAATGTAAAAATCGTCTATAAAATAGTGTCTCTTCAATAATAATAATAAATGCTTTTATTGGAAGGTTACTTAGTACAAGAGGTACCAACATAACCTAACAAATGGCAGAGTTCAACATCTGCACATGGTAAATCGAAGCAGAAATTGCTCTTCCATCCAGCCAGCACTGACATTTTTCAGCGGTACACTTCATTACATCTTCATTTCACTGTTCAATGTTGTAAAATTTTGTTTGTAGATAAATTTGAATTTTATGAGGTTTTTTTCATTGATGTACCAATAGTATTCCTTAAAAAGTGTTGGCAAACTGGAATTGTAAATGTCTCATCAAAAAATCTTGCCAGAACTGAAATACCTGAATACAGGGTGATTTTAATTTAGCTCTTAACTAGACACAAGTGATCATGGTGGATTTTATTCGAAAGTAGTAAAGTTCAAATTATTGTACATGCAATAATTTATTAACAAGCATGTTGTGCTACTCATGAAGTGTAGCATGCTTCTGTTGGTTCACTTCTGCTTATTTTTATTGAACTGCATTGTGATAGTGGACAACTTTTTTCAAAATTTTAATGTAAAAGTGAACAATAGAAATTGTTGAATGTCCATATGTTTGACCATTCTGAAAAACTTGAAAAAAAAAATCCCAAAGACAAAAAACAAGTGGTATTTGTTTTTAAGATGATGGCAGTGTAATTTCATGGACGAAAAAATCTCTTCTAGCCTTCTGTACTAATTTTCTATACTGACTTTTTTCTTTTGATGCACTGTTTGGAACTTTTGGTGTAGTAATGAATATTACTGGAGTTTTTTCCCAACACCAAATCGTTATTTTTAACACCTCGACAGATGTTTCGATCACCAAGTGATCGAAGAGGAAGATTAAAACTGTTTCAATCTTCCTCTTTGAAGATGATCACTTGGTGATCTGTTTCAATCTTCCTCTTTGAAGATGATCACTTGGTGATCGAAACACGTGTCGAGGTGTTAAAAATAACGATTTGGTGTTGGGAAAAAACTCCAGTAATATTCATTGACTTTTTTCTGTTTTAATTTTGTGGAAGATCCTAATGGAAAGTATTACTAATATAACTGAACTTCATCAAAATGATTTTTATATTCTACAGAACAACGCTGAAAATCGGCAATCGTTTGTAAAAAAAATATTGTTCAATTTTTCAGATCAAAAATGCTACTTTTATGGTTCCTATCTTGATATTTGACAAAGTTGAGGTAAAAATAACCTTTCAGCAAAAATTTTACCATTTCATAATTTCTGAAGTTCCCATAAAATAACTAAAATACCTTTTTATCTGTGACGGGAAAAAAGTTAGACATTTTATCTCTGATGACAGGTAACAAAATGTCACTTTTTATGAAATTACTTTTTTCCCCTGGATTTGTTCTGCATCAGGTACTCTTCTTCGTGTTAGATCTTCTCTAGGAATGTGTATGGTTTTGTTTAATATATTGAATGTGAGATCTTGTTGTGTTTTGATTTGTACTTGTTCCTCGATAAGTGATTTATGACTGTTGAATTTATGGATGTTCAAGTTGTCCCAAATGTCCATGCGGTTTCCCTTGTTGATTTGTTTTATTAGTTTTATGTTCTCTGGTGGGGGGAAATTATGTTTGTTTTGTATGGCGTGTGTTGCAAGGTTTGATTTATATACTGTTGGATTTATGTATGCCTTTTTGTGCTCATTGTACCTTTGGATCAGTTTTTTCTTGGTTTGGCCGATATAGAATTTGTTGCAGTCCGAGCATTGTATACTGTATATCCCGTTTTGGTCTTTGTCTTCTTCTTTTTCATAGTTGTTTATTTTTTGTGTTATCTTCGTGTTCGGCTTGTATGTGATGTTGATGTTCAGTGGTTTGAAGATGTTTAGTTTTTTAATTTGGTGTCCTACGTACGTAAATGCTGTCCATCGTTGTGTTGTTTTGTCTGTTGGGGTGGCTTGATCCCTATTCTTGCATTAGTTGCATCAATCAAAAAAAATTATATATATATATATATATATATATATATATATATATATATATATATATATATATATATATATATATATATATATATATGTATATATATATATATATATATACATAAGTAAAGGTAGAAATTTAATTTTAGAATATTTTCTTATACAAAAGTTACATTTCCTTTATATCAAAAGTACAATTATTAAATATGCATTGCATGAATGATATGTTCCTTGAACTATTCGGTATAACAGTCGAATTTTCTTGTGTTGAAATTATATTTTTTTCTGCCATGGACACAACTGCCGTTGATGTACTTGGTCGCAAATCGCGTGTGGGTGTTATTTCAGCACCGATTCATCAACATACCCTTCAGCGACCGTTGATGACTTCCAACCGCCATGTTTCTTTAGTGTCATCAAGTCTCCTCCAGATTCAACTAAAAGTGTAGCGAAATGAATGACCTGTATATGAATTGGCATTTTCAAGTTGAAGAAAATTAGCCACTGCTTCAGGTACCTTATAAAACTGATTGATACATTTTCCATTGCGATATGCATAAAACAGGCGGCGATCCTTTGCTGCTGCTGGACGAATGGCTATGTATATTCGGTAAAATTTAATATATTCTTCAGTAACAACAACTCTCCTGTTTACATCATTCTTTGTTTGCTTGAGTTTCACAATTAATAACGTTCCCGAATCTTCAATATCATCTAATGTTACCTGGCTGATTTCACAAATTCGACAAGCTCCTGCAATCCCAAATACAACAACAACAACGTTGGCCATTAAATAAACTTCATCGGGAGCATTATTTAAAAAGTCACTAATTAATATATGTACTCGTAAATATCGCAGCTTTCTTGAATAATTCAACCACACTGTTGATGGCTTTTGATGTGCCAGTTGTTGTGCCAGTTCCAAAAAATAAGCCAATAACACCGTCTCCGAGAAAGAACTGCATGTCTTTTTCATCTTCCATTCCATGAATCTTGAATACGCGGTTTCATAAGTTTTCCGCGATTTAGCTGGCAATAATTTTTGTGACGCTACTTTCGCTGCTTCTACTAACTCTGGTGGAGTCAGAGAAAACTCGGAAATAGACATTTTTCAAAATAACTACTGACCACTAAGTTCGCTATATTAAAATTAAATCACAGAATTAAATTGACAAATATTTGATTTTCTATTGATTGGTTTCCTAGCAACGCTATAAGTACAATAGCCTACTTGTTTAAAAATTCAAATATCACATCGATAATTTTCTGACTTTATCATATTGTAATAATATGTTTTTTTCAATATTAAATCGTCTTTTTTCCCGTCACAGAAAAAAATTGTGTATTATACATGGGAAAAATATTAGATTTTAGCTCTCGGGCTAAAATCTAATACTTTTTTCCCTTGTATAATAAATGAACTATTTCATTTGCCACTATAATACATTTTTTTCACATATTTTTCATCCATGAAGTTACCGTCAAATTAATTTTGCAAATGTAGCTCCTTTGCTCCTGTTTTCAAAACAAGACTTATATTTTGTGCATACAGGGTTCATTACCAATTATTACAAAACGGTTTTCTTAATGAGAATATTAAGATTGATAGTTTCTCTAGAAATTTCATAAAAAATAAACTCAGGTCACACGTTTGTTACATATTCAAGTTATCCCGTTCATATTAATGGGATTTTGGGAAATTGACAGCTGACAGATAAGTAGTCTAAGACATGAAAAACGAGTTGAGCTTCTTGTTCAGTTAAAGGGTTGCTATGTAAAAACATGAATAAAAACTTTGGATATTGGCTATTCAAAGGAAACTAACCTCACATAATAGTCATGAATTTGATAGTGATGCTCACGTAAATTGGTAATGCTTCTGCCTTAATTTATATATTATAATGAAACTAACATCACCCCTTGATTTCAGTAAAAAAAAGCCTTATTCAAACAAAGCTGGTATTTTGAGCTTCCGCAGGTCTTTCAAAAAATTTACTTAGATTGGAATATTGTGAATTTTTTAAAATTGTAATCACATCGACTCTGCCAAACGAATGCAATAATAATAGAATTAGTTTTTATAGTTATTTATTGAAAAGTATGAATTGCTTTTTGTGAAAGTTTGCTATGTTTTTCAACTTGATTACCAAAACAGTTATTTATTACGCACGTTATTGTGTAGGTGTCAAAAGTATTGTATTAATTTATTTTTGTAGTATAGTATTGGATCGTGACATAAGTGATAATTTTTTAACTATTTTCCACATTAATAAAAATGTTTTTAAAGATTGTGTTTTTTGGAATCCATATAGAACCGCTAATCTAATTAATGTTTTGGTTTCTCAGTTTCAACTGTTAGTTTCTCCAAAACTATACTTACAGGGTGATACAATCCTTAAACATGATGTATTCATCTGAAAGATGAAAACATAACATAACTGTTTTAGAAAAAAAGGAAAACTTCCTAGTCGACTTTCTATAACCTACAAAATGAAAAAGAAAAATTCTGATATTAAAAAAATATGTCATGAAAGTGAAGAACTAACAAGTTTTAATGAAATAGTAAATCCGTTCATGTTGATGCTCCAAAACACTCGAAAGATGAAATACCACACAAGTTAACCACAATTACGGTAGTTCTCCCATGAAAAATGAAAATAATGTTTTTGTACTCGGTACGTTGATGCTGTTTGATTTTTTCCAAAATTCGATTTATTGCCACTTTTCAACTTATTAGATACCGTCAAGTGATTTTTGGCCAATTGTTCTCTATGAATTTGAATTGAACCAAAGCTAAACCATCACAGCCCTATTGTGAGGAAATCGTGTAAATCTCAAAGAGTACTGTACTATTCTGCTAGTTCAGAAATGATTTATAAAATATCAGAACAATGAACAATGGACTTTTCCATGGAGAATATTTTCTTATAGAAGCGTTATCTTGGTATTCACATTATTGGTATCCAATTTATTTATCCAGTGTATTTCAGAAAGAAATAAACCTTTTTCGAGACTTTTTGACTTTATCAGTTTATTATTCTACGGCCTTCACAGCTTGTCCTAACTTGTTAATTTTTCGAAATAGATCTATGGTTGCTTTGAAAAAGTTTTTTAGAATCAAAAGATCCACTTTTTTTGGAAAATTCAATTTTCCGTCCATTTGTCTTGTCAAAATGAGATTGATATGAAATTTCACACAGTTATAGACTTTCCTCAGTTTTCTGTCAATTTTGCGAATTAATTGGAGTACCTTGTGTTTTTAAATTGAAACAGACTAACCCACAGGGTAAGTAACTGAATTGGCATAGGAACTGGCATTAGGTCAACAAAGATCTATCTCGATAAATTCCATGAAAACAGTTCCTGTTCAACCAATTCTATACTACATGTATTTATTATTTTTTTCTATGGCTATGGAGAAAGTCATCAATTATATGACTCATAATTAACACCTTTGAAAAAATAATTATCTCGAGACCAACTACAAATGAACAAACTTCAATTTGCAGTTTTTGTTTCAATTATTCTCAAACGTCAAGCTTATTCATTGAATGTAGATTTCTTCTGAAATATAGTTTCCAAGAAAAAACTATAATAAAAACATAGGCTCGGAAAATGGAGATGAGTGTATTACTCAAGAAACTTGTGATGTGGCAAAAAAAAAATTTGCAAAAGTGCCCCAATAACAAAATGAGAGTAATTAAAAACTTCTTGGCATAGTCTTTAGAACGTTGGATATGAGTGAGGTATGAGTTCAATCTTGGCTCATTATGTCTTTTTCTATTTTTTTACTCAGTTTTCAAACTATTCGAAATTGAAAATGACAAGAATAGGAAATATATTTGGTTTAAGGTTGCTTCTTGTTATAGACTTTGATTGTATTTCTCTCATTCGGGATATCCTTCACAAATGATTTTTTTTTTAATATTTCTGTCATAGAAAAAGCATAGTATTCTACTCGCGACAAAAGGCCATTATTCACGCAAGTGATTTATGAACTTTCATAAGTAATAGCCACATTACCTGCTCTTTTAATAATATACTAATATTTTGTTGTTATTCATTCTAAATTATCTCATATTGATAAATAATTTATATTGTACTGATTTTGCCGTTTAAATGCGAGAATCACCTTATTCTCTGTTACATGCAGTTGGCAAATAAAACAATCTAGTAGTTGACACATATTATATTTTCACATATACAAAATTTCACTCATTTGGTTGATTTCAACAAAGGCTTCAAAGTATTTTCCAGCTTGATAGAATCTGCAGCGAACTTTCTGATTCCATCCGAAAGTTTGTCAGTGGCCATTTGGTCTTCATTGAGCATCCATCGGAATCCTGCTTCTGAGAGCTCGATTTTCTCAAGAGACTGTTTAGCGGCGATTTCTTTGCTAAGTTTACGAGGAACAGGGTCATTACTACCCTCCAACTCGGCCAGCAATTTGGGGCTGATGGTCAAAAGGTCGCAGCCAGCTAAAGCCTTCACTTCACCTTGAAAGAACGTACTTGTTAATATCGTGAAATGGATACCCAAGCATATGTAACGTATTTGGTCGTCTTGCAACTAAACACCCTTTACAGACTTGTGATGCACTGTTTGGAACCTTTGGTGTAGTAATGAATATTACTGGAGTTTTTTTCCAACACCAAACCGTTATTTTAACACCTTGACACATGTTTCAATCACAAAGTGATCATCTTCAAAAGGAAGATGAGGAACTCAGTAATATTTATACAGACAGAATTTTAGATATATCACATGCGCCAAACTAACTATTATAAGGAAACAAGTATAGCTGAGGCACCAGTCAATCTAATAATAACACTGATGATCTTCAAACAAGACTCAAACTCTGACGGAAGCAAGAAACTCTTTCGAAGGTTCGAAATAGATGAACATTTCAATCTAGCAGACCACTGTTATAATATTCATGCAGTCATTGTTCACTGTGGTTCTGGCGTTGAATTTGGTCATTATTACGCCTTGGTCAAAGACGAAACGGGCTGTTTTAAGTTTGACGATAGTCGTGTCACAAAATGTTCTGGCGATGTATTGAATTTATTGGGGCCTCTGGAGACACCCTACATTTTGATTTATGAGAGAGAGAACATAGGCAGATCAATATCTTCAGATAATGTGGTGCTGCAGGTTTTTCCGGGTTTACCTGCAGCTGAAAATGCAAATGCGCCACTGGAATCAATGAAGTCACCCCGGAGCGCCAATTAATTTTTGTTGTTTTTATTTTCATCGTTATTATGAAGTAAACGATATATCACATTATTAACAATATTGGCCATGTAATATATGTATGTATATTATAAAACTTTTACTCATATAATATTTTTTTGAAGGTTAAGGAGCAGATATTTGTGATTTAGACAACGATATGCCTAAAGAGATCTGGAAAGATTTATGTTAATATACCAGAATACTTTATAGATTTACTTATAAATGTTCTTATTTTCTTATTGATGATATAATAATCTTTATTGCCCTCCAGTGACAATATGTTGCTGGAGTATACTTTATCTAAGAAGGTATCTTATTGAAAAAGTGTAAAAAGCTTGGAATTATAAATAAAAAATGTAACCTAGGTATAGTACAATGAAAGAACTAAACATGAAAACATTAAAAATATAAAATACAATCACCTAGATATAAAAACTGGTCACATGTAATTAGATTAGCTGCTTGTCAAATTCATTTTACTAAATCTAAATTGATAGAATTGTGTCTGAAAACTGTATTGTGGACACATACATAAACAAACATAAATAAAATTTTGAAACTCCCGACTACCTACAAGTAGGTTCTGGTAAATGCCTGCCGGAAAACAACTTCCCAGGCTAATACCACGCTGGATATTGAATTATATCTGACAGATATTTATACAAGATACCTCACCGACTTTAGTTTCGCAGATGTTTCTTGTTTGTTCCGTAGTAGTACCATGCTGAAATTATTCGAGTAGATCAGAAACCGGTCTATAGGTGATTTATAATGGTACTTGGTGCCGTTCTTTGCAGTATGAAAACTGAGTTCATCTACTGTTTGTTGCAAAAACCCCAGAATGCAATACCGCATCTGAGGTGAAACTCGACAAGAGCATAGAACACTAAAATTTAATATATCATCAATAGTCAAATCAAGAAATTTTTAGTCCGATTTAATGTCTTTTCAGATCAGATATTCTTCAAGGAGCAATGTTTTTTTTAACTACAAAGCAACTTGGTGTTGCTGGTGATCGAAGTGAATTTGCCTTCAATGTCAAATCATTTAGATACTTCAAGAATATAATTGGACCAAATACGTACCCCTGTAGTATACCTATAACTAAGGTAGGAGTCAAATCAATTATATATTTTTTCTCTGAATCAGTAACTCTCAAAATTTTGTTGAAGAATTCTGTGATTAACACAAAACCAGTTAAAGTGTACACTAGGATAAAACTACAACCAAGCATAAAACCAGAAACAAAGATCATTTGTCAAAACTCAAATAAGTAGGTTATGAAACTTTTCAGGTAATATGTTGAACCATTTTATATCAATTTGAGTTGTTTTTAATCTTACTTGTGGAATAGAACTCTATATAAAAATATTAAATAAACCGTCGCAAAGTTTAGTATGACCTAAGGAGACATTTTCAAACATATGTCTTCTATTATTGCCCTGAATAACCCCTAATAGTTTAATACCATACTTTTCAAACACCATGTATATAGCACTGATCTTATGCAGAATTTCATTATATGTGTAGAAATGCTGTATCAATTCCTATTTATATTTGCAGATATTTTCTTTCACAACTTTGTTTCTTATTGACAAGATGTTACTTTCACTTGATTTCGATTGAACACTTTATATTTTTTATACATTTACCTATGTTACGGAACGAAGCACCCATGACAACAGTTTTATATCCAAATTTTTTGTAGTAGTTGTAAATCTTAGTGACTGAAATAACTCCGGGATCTTCATCTCCAGTATATGACTTCTTGTCAGTGTTGGCCACATACCAGTCAAGAATTCGTCCCACAAATGGAGATATCAATGTGACTCCAGCCTCGGCACATGCAACTGCTTGGGCGAAGTTGAAAAGTAGGGTTAGGTTGCAGTGTACACCATGTTTTTGCTCGAGAACTCTAAACAATATTTTGTCAGCTTAAACAGCATGTTCAAAGTAATTAACACAGAACTTACTTTGCAGCTTGTATGCCTTCCCATGTAGATGCCAGTTTAATCAAAATTCTCTCTTTGGAAATTCCTTCTTCTGCATATAGTTGGATGATTTTCAGTGCTTTTGCTATACTAGCTTCTTTATCGAAAGATAACCTGAAAATAAGGTTATCATAGTATCATCATTCATTTTAAAAAGATTGAAAGTTTATCATTATTAGGTCCTTAGAGCCATATTAGAACGCAAATCAGGACTCCTTACCTCGCGTCAACTTCAGTGGAGACCCTCCCAGGGACAATTTTCAATATTTCCACCCCAAATAAGACACAAAGCATATCCATAGCATTTTCGAGACGTTCGTCTGGAGATCCTCCGGTTTTATTTCCATAGCGTACGGCTTTTTCAATCAAAGGTTTGTACTGAGGTATACCAGCCGCTGCCAATATCAGTGAAGGATTCGTGGTGGCATCGGTTGGCTTGAATATTTTCATAGCTGAAAATAAATTCAAAGATACAAATTCAGAGGGTTCTTTATAAATAAACAGGCACGGACTTACTTCTAGGTGTTTTCTTCGACAGCCGTATAAATGTAGTGAATGATATTTAACAACTTAAAAAATGTATAAGATATGAAAAATAAAACTGTTTGTAATAAAAATACAGTTTTATTTAACTGATCAAGCATTATTTGAATGAAGACGACATTTCAAAGTGCATCATCAAAGCCAATGTCAAAGTTTGGAATAGGAAGTGTTGGCTAAATACAATAAGAGATGCAGATGCTTACAGCAATGAGTACTGTCTGTTGTGTTCAAAACTACTGAAGGTTAATAAATTATTATTCTGAGCTTCTAAATTATAAATCACAACAATAGATATTTTCAATTTATTATTCCTTCTTTTTTTGTAAAACAATGTGCTGTTAATTTTTCAAACATTCTACTGGTAAATCATACTTCATAACAAAAAATAGGTCCCATCAAAAGATCCCACAATAAGAATTATTCTCAATCAGGTTCTACCTTATCTCTGAAAAACTGTTTATCAATTTACCTAAATAAACGTTATGTAATGAATCATTTAGTACTCCACTAAGTCGGTTGATAAGTGCATGCTCTTGAATAAACAAGTTCATTTGTGAACTTGAGGTCAAACCGGTCATAAGGATGATTTGTTGAAAGTATAAGTTACCGCAAAACAACCATTTGTTTTCTATTGATTAGGACTTATTCCAGTACGAAAAATAGAATTTTCAAAATTTTGAGATAAAGTATATATTCTTTGAAACAATTCCGGGGGTAGTCCACGTTTTTATGCCTCTTTTTCATTAGAAAAATATTTCAAAATAAAATTTCAATTCAAAGATTAAATTTTTCGTTTGTGAATATATTTTGATGTAGGAAGTTCTACAAGTCCTACTTACAATTGAAAATAATTGAAACACAACTGTAAGGTTATATGATTGACCTCGCAGAATTTGAAAAGTGTAACTTTTGGATCACTTTCTGGTTTACCTCCAATTTCCACTACTAAAATTAAGACAACATTTTGATAAGATTAGATCTAAATCGACCTAAAATCTGAAAAAATAAAAGTTCTACGCCACTGGACAATGAAGGAACGACCTAGAATCTCATTAAGAACAACTAGGTAGTAGCAATGCATTTATTATCTATATTATTTCAGTCAGATTCTCACGTTCTGGAGTTAGATACTCTTCTCTCATTTTGTACATGATTGAAAATGACTTACCCTCAAAATCGCCGGTGTCGGCAACCACTGTCGTTAAGGCCTTCAGTTGTTCCAGGGAGCTCTGCATCTTGCTCTTCTTCGACTGAGGTTCTGACATGTTAATTCGGTATGAATAAATGATAAACTTAAATCAAGTGTCAACAAGGTTACAAAATGATCGGATTATATGACCACGTATATACTGCAGTCTATAGTTATGAAATGATAAGCAGTTTTCTATCTTGATTTCAAATTAAAGGTTATCGCGGACCGTCACTCACTCCCACCAGTTAATTCAGGGGGGGCAGAGGAGTAAACGAACCCAACGTAAACGTGTGGTCTGTAGTTTGTACCCTTGATCCAATTCATTAAGATACATATTTTCCGTCGTTAAATTTATAGGTATGAAGTGCTTTCTTTTCATTCAGAGCGTATTTGACATGAAAGCCAAGTAATATAAAATTGAAATACCCCTAGCTTTAATCTTTGGGCCAACAACCAACAGTCCTTCATTTCCACTAGAAGTGAAATTATTCCGATTTGTTTGAAAACATTCGATTTTCTCGTTAAAATAATTTGGTTAAAGGTGTTCTGTCAAATATTGAAATAATTTATATATATGCTCAAGGTAGATTCAGATTTGCGACCTTTACTACCAACTTCCACATAAGCGAATTTGGCAAAAATAACAATTTCAACAAAACAGAATGTGGAAAAACCATTTCCGAAAGATTAGCCATATTCTCGCACAATGACGATTTAGAAATTATTTCAATCCCGCTTTTCTTTGCAATGTCGATGGCCATGGCTCGATGCGACTGATGTGGCAAAGGCTAAGAGAGAGAGAGAGAGATAAAACAATTGGCGAGTTCCTAAATTCAACCAACATAAACGCGCTATCATTCGTATCAATCGGTGTAACTAATCACTAAATTTGAGAACTCGTCCAATGTTTTCTTTTGAAAGTACGTCATAATTTTTTCGCAAAATAAAACCTATGAATGGAGTAAAAAAAAAAGAAATTTTAGAATGGATTATTTATCACTGGCATCGTTGTTGCGGAGTCATAAACCTACACCAATCATCATAGATATTAGAATATTATTGTTTGTTTGATAAGTAGAATTTGGAACCTTCGGCGTGAAAAGTCTCAGTCATCTCCTGATCACCATCACAGCACAGGTAACAATTGTTACCTATGGTGTGTCACCATCCCCATTTTTTCGAAACAAACACATAAGGCCTGTTCTGGTTCTCTGTCCGGACTGATTCTAACAGTCAGAAAACAGCCACCCAACTGAATACTGAACATGTCGCGTAAACCGTTTCAGTCCGCAAGAGAGTCACTGATTTCGTACGATTCGCAACAGTACGAACTGAAAAACAGAGCAAACCTATACTTTGGCGTTAGACTACTTCAGTTTGTTTAAAAACGTTATATTTACTCATTGAAATAATTCGTCACACCTGTCAAATATTTAAACAATTTCAAAACCATCTTCGAAACATGCTTTGGAACAATAGGTAGTGGAGGGGGTACTGAAAGGCAAATCAAAATATTATCATATCAATAATGATTGGTGTATGCGTGTGCTTTCGCAACACCAATGGAATGATAAAATAATCCATTCGATTTCATATCATTTCTAGAAACATGTGGATTCGCTTTCCGATGGCATCACAAGATAGCTTCTCAAATTTCTGCTGCTGCAGTTGTCGGTTTATTGGTCAAACCACCAACACTGACATAAAAACTTGGCAAGTTGATTTGGGTGTCACACCAACAGATGGTTCCACTTATGTATCGCTTGCGTTTACGCAGTTATTTTTATTAAGTGCCTACTTATCTTGGTTATTCACATTTTATCAGTTCAAAGGGTAAGGGAGCCAGGTTCCAACCTGATTGAAATCAAGACGACGTGCAGGTTTATTCACATTTTTGTCTTCAATCGAGGACTGCCTGCCCGGTACAGACGATGCCTAACAGACTGAAACAGCTGTCTATAGATGGCTCCTAAACTAAGCCTATTCTTGTTCTCTGTCCGGACTGTTCTTAACAGAAAAAAGTCGTCCAACTGAATACTGAACATGTTGTCGCGTAAACTTTTTTAGTCTACAACTGAGTCACTGAATTTGGACGATTCGAAACAGTTAAAACTGAGAACCAGAACAATCCTATTGGTATGATCAATATAGTACTTATCTATTTATCTTTTGATTTTCATGGAATTATTTTCCAGCAGCTTGACTGCATTAGCTTTCCTCGATTGTATAATTAATTATCCAAAAAAATCAATAAACATTGAAAACCAAAAAACCATCTTTTTCTAGTATTACCATTGTGAAGCGCCACTGGTAAGTAGAAAACGATCAAACATTGACGTCTATTCCGTCAATAAGTTTCACAGCCAATAGAAACTGGGAAAAATATGAAATCGTTGAATATAATCTGACGTTTCTGTTCTGGCAGATGCAAATGTTGAAATTAAAAGTTTGATTACAAATAAGAATATAATGAAAGATGAGAAACTTTTTAACTGCAGCTGGTATCACTTCCTTGAGAAGAAGTGAAGCGCTTCGCCATAATCACACTCATATTCCAAAAATAATGAGCAAATTCAATACTTATCCACCCTGTTGATTATGGAGAAATCCGAAGGGGTAAAGATTTAGTCTTTTGTAGAACTAATGTGTTATTTTTAGATGGTTCTAACTGTAAGCATATAGCTATAAATTCCTTCATAACCAATTGACATTATCATGACTTCGGAGTTGAAACATGGAGAAGAACGATTTACGGTTCATTATAGTCTTCAATTCAAGCGAGCATGTCTAATTTCGGTTTCTCTTCCACTTTCTGCACTGATCATTTGTTTCTTCACTGCGTATGCATTCCAGTATAATGACATACAGGAAACTCACTGTCGAGTATGTGGTAAACTTCAAATTGTTTTGAATAACTGAAGTTTGCCATTTCAGGTATTCAACGTCATTCCTTCTATCAGCGCCGTCACTGGCATAACCCCTCAAACATATCTTTGGCGAATAAGTATTGTTTTTCATATATTACCGAGATTGATCATTTCTGCTGTGCATCGATCTTATCTACTTGGATTAATGAATGTTCTTGCTCAACCAGAGGTAAGAAGACTTGCCTGGTCCACATTTGTTTTCGATTTGTATTACATTTTTATCACATTTTGTATTACTTTAAATTATTATAAACAGTTTATCGATAACGACATTAAATCAAAATTTCTGTCGGGAAGAGATATATTCCTTTCAAGAACATTAATATACTCCAACATTCACTTACAATACTCCGACAGCCATTTGTGCAAGTTTTCTTCAAGAGTTGACTGATTTCATCGTAGCATGATAGTAGAGTTATAGCTCCTGAACAAAGCATCTGTAAAAATTTCCTTTGCAAGGAAACTTGCACAAATATCTGTCAGATGTAATTCTATGTCCGTCACGGTATTAGCTAGGGAAGTACTTATTTTTAGGAAGTTCTTTTCCATATCCTACTATGTAGGAATATTGGGAGAGGTATTTTCTTAATAGTAATGACATTCATTTTACACATATGCCGTATGAATTGTAATCTATGAAGCCTTTAAAAGGGCCATATATTTTTCAATACATATCGACTTTTTTCATGGAGATGTGGACATTATTTTCGAGATCTCTGCTTTTCTCTGGTGATTTTGGATAAAAATGAAAATCTCAAGAAAAGTCAGATTTTCGAGAATGAAGTCACTTTGTAGCAATCTGATCTATAACTGATGTATATGTAATTCCTACAGATTCAATCTAAAGCTCATTTTTGGCTAAATGCTGCGTTTTCATTGAATGCCATTGAAACTGGTGCATTGTGCGGAGTTACTTATATCTCCAATAGGGAAAATTATGGTGAGTAAAATTCAATAGTTTACTTTTCCAGTTGCAGCAGCGGCCAATGCAAATAAATTTTAAAAAGAAATATAAAAGTTGTAGGTATTAAAAGATCTAAAACTTTAGTCAAACTATTTTTTCATACAATCCAAAAATTTTTGTGTAAACTTTTTTATATGTTTTGCCAGGCATCTTATTAATTTCTCACGAAATTTGGTGGTACCTCACTTTTTTTTATCCCTGAAATAGTATCAATTTTTGCAAAAACTCCGACATGGAAAAATTTTGGGAAGCAAGCAAATAAGTATATTTACATAAACGTTTACATAAATTCGTAATCTTATAAATGAATTGAGTGTTGAAAATTTAGTTTATTTAGAACACAAAGATGTAAGTTTTCAGCAAGTATCGTGAAAAACAATAATTTTGTAAGAGAAAAAAATCACATGGTTAAAACGGATTTTTCCATTTTTCTCGTAAATTTTCAGGCTATGTGGAAAAATGGTTCATACTTAATTTGTAGTTTTGTTGCCTGCAACTTTCATAATCAACCTTTTGCAATTTCACGACTTCCACATTTTAGTGAAAATCGTGAAAAACCAACTTCCTATATTGGATGGACTTTAATTTATGTATCCTATTATGAGAATCTACATACAGTTTATTATATGATTTTCACTATAAAAGGGTTTTACAAAAACCGCGACACGTGTTATCCCTATACAATAGCTTCCTCAAGCATAAACAAAATTGTAAAACTCTTTTATAGTGAAAATCATACAATAAACTTTATTGATTAGTTTTCCAATATGGATTTTCATCAAGTATCGGCCAGTTCTCTTCAATCCTATTATGAGCTCAAAATTTCCCACCTTTTCCAACAATTTTTACGCAGTTTTTATTTTTCTCTAACTAGAATTTGCAGTGGTTTAGGAACCGCACATCAACATTTTCCGAACTTCTAAATCCATTCAATCAACATAATATTATATTGTATTACAATTATTATTAACATAGTATGTTCACAGTTGAATCGACGAAATAATGCACATATGTCATTAATTTGGGATCTGACAAAACTCCACCCCACAAACTGGCTCAAAGTAATAAAAACGAAAATATATGGATATTACTCCAAACAACCTTTTAACGAACAATTGCTTTTATTCTTGAAATTTACTAATATAGTATATAGTTGGTGTATTTTATGAAATTCGTCAAAACTTCATTGATTATTTTGTAAAAACATTTTATATTCCGCATTTCAACCCCGATATCTGTCTAATCTGTCAATTTGAATTTTCCAATATGCGAATATATGACAGTCATTCCAAATTTGTGGTTAAAATTTATAATTACCATGTGAAATTTATTTACTGTGAACTACTTACTTGAATTACACAAAAGTTTTCATAAGTAAAACGTTTGTATAGTATAAGGGAATTGAAACAATGTAAACTATGGAAGGGTTTGAAAATTAAATAAATTGTCAACGTCTCACGTTTGTTCAGCTATCTCTCTTTGACGTACCTACTGAGTGCAAGATATTCAAATGAGAGCTCTCTCTGAGGGCAAACATTCTTACTTTTTACTTGTGGAAGAAAATAACGCTATATAAAAGTATGTAGAAAATAGAATTGAACCTTTCTATGTTTTTTATATTTTATGTTTTTTTACATTAATGTTTAATGCATACGTTTTGCAAATGTCCTTATAGGACGAAACTGCAGTAACCTTAGTTACAAATAAAAGTAGTAAAAACATAGAAAGTTTCAATTCTCTTTTCTTCATTATGATTTCCTACCATGTAGTATCGGCTACATCCATCAATTTAATAAAAGTATGTTTTTAGCGTATTTTGTTACGGCCCATGTGCATTCTTCAATCGTTTCCACTGTACTTACAAACTACATCATATGCTTGTATTGTTCCATTCCATCACTCAGAGATATACATAAAAACCTCTCTGTTTAGAAGATACAAGGCGAAACAATTTATAACTATAAGAACATTCATAAATATAACATATAGTCTACCAGAACCGTTGACTATCGTTTTCCAATATTTTTCTCTTCGGCCGTCTTACCCTTTCAAAACACCAGGATATTTCTTATCAAGCCAACGTGAAAAAACCTAATTTTTCTAAATGAGAAATCGCTTATTAATGGTACTGAAATGAAATTTTGAAATGCGAGCGCACGTTTCTTACACGAGGAATCAATAATAGGTCTCCAGTAACACAATTATAATGACATTTTTCATTTTGTGATACGATAGTTCCTTCAGAAAACCAAGTAGGAAAACCACGTGGAAAGTTAGTTCGGAAAATCAATCGATTAATCAAGTCTCCATTCAGAATTAGTATGAGGATGAGGAGCATAACAAAGAGTGATGTTCGTAGATATTGTCAGTCTTTATGGAAATATCGATTGCCAGTGGCAATGAACAAACTTTAGAATAGGAATTGGAATGAGACGACAGAATATTTTTTATAGACGGAAAGTGTAGCGCGGGACATAAAGTTCTGCGAAAGCCACTGCAGATTCTGTGAAAGCCACTCCACAAATAGTTCTGTGAAAGCCAATTATAACCCGGCTGATGCCAACAAAACGATTTTAACAAAAAAAACCTGGATGACTGCTGACCACAGCACAATCATTGAGGTGAGGTCAGTAGGAATAATAAATTTTATAAAAAGGGAAGAAGAGTTATATCTTTTATTGGTTATTCTAAACGGTTAAGGAAAAAACATTTAGGAAAAAACTGAAAAAAAAATTAAATTTCGAATTACTCTCATTCATGTACTGTATGTAAAAAACTTTTCTTGAATTTATACTGAGCTATTCAAAAATGGGATTGAAAATTGAAGAAGAAAAACTATATCTTCCATCTTTCATTGGCGGGGGAGTAGCGGGTTTAACAGTCGATCTAGTTCTTTTCCCACTTGATACCTTGAAAACAAGGCTACAGGCCGAACATGGTTTTCACAGGGCAGGCGGCTTCAACGGAATATACAAAGGTATCGGCCCACAAGCGATAGGAAGTGCTCCGCAAGCAGCTTTATTTTTTGTGACTTACGAGACCATAAAGTACTATCTGGAACCGTCCGTGCCAAAATACGGAGTACCTGCAGTTCACATGGTCGGAGCTTCAATAGCTGAAGTGATGGCATGTTTGATTAGGGTTCCCATAGAAGTCGTCAAACAGCGGAGACAAACCCACCCTGGAAATAAGTCTTCAATGAGAATAGCCTTGTCAGCATACAAACACGAAGGATTCAGAAAAGGCTTGTATCGAGGCTTCGGCTCGACTGTGCTGCGGGAAATCCCATTTTCAGCCATACAATTCTCCATTTTAGAATACTTGAGAAGTTGGTTCAGGAAAAATTTCAAAAATAACATTCCACTGGAGTCTTATGAAGTTGCTGTCTGCGGCTCGATAGCAGGGGGTATTGCAGCAGCTGTGACGACACCTTTAGATGTTGCCAAAACTAGGATAATGTTAGCAAATAGAAAACAAGTTAGGACTGGTCAAGTTACAATAAGGAATACGTTGAGGAACATTTATGCTTCAGATGGGTTCAAAGGTCTATTCGCAGGGTTCGTTCCTAGGGTAATGTGGATAACTATAGGGGGTTATATATTTTTCGGGAGTTACGACTTTTCCAAAAATATGTGTAATGCATTGCTTACCGGTGAATATTAATCTGTGATAACTTTTATACATTTCATGTGTTGAAGGGTTGTTATGTAATGGCAAAAAAGATAATTTGAATAATTTTGGAAATCTGAAATGTTTCAGGACTCTGCAAGGTTTAAGACATTTTATCATAAAAAAATATATGTTGAAATAAGGCAATGTCACAGTCAAATTTTAAATATGCGTGCCTTTTTGTTAACGGGTTTATATCTGATTCTCTTCAAAATGATTTGATTTTTGTTATTATTGAATTTGTTTATTTTATAAATTGTTGAATTTTACCATACAAATTCTCTCAATTGTATTTTCATGTTTACTATACTGAAATATATCAATTTTTTTCTTGAATAAATATTTGTGGTTATTTAAAATTAGCAAAGTTTATGGAATTATATATATGCAAGGAATCACACGTTAAAAAGTAAGACCTTGTTAATCCTTAGCTCGCACAAGTTTCGACTTCTGAGGGTTGTCGTTCGTAGGGGTGCAACAGCTGGTTAACGGAAAAACAGGTTTTAAACAGATTTTAATTCAAATGAAGGGAAAAATAAATTTGGAAACTGATAGTGAAACTAATTAGTATCAAAAATTTACTGTTGAACTATTTAATTAATGTTAAGTTCAAATCAAAATATGCTTTATTACCCAAGATCTGAACATCTTATTGGCAAAGTCTACTAAAGTGAAACGTGTATATGGGACATTAAATTAACAAATATAAACTATAAAATAATGCTCAGAGACAAGAACAGAGTATATGAACAGAATAATATTAAGCTAAGCTGAACAGATACAAATATAAGTACATGAATATTGAGTAAATGTAAATATATAATGCTACGTAATGAACATTGATAGCCATTTCATGTTGATTTCAATAACTTGTTTGCACAAAGCTACTTGCAAATTACTAAACCATGAAATTTTACTGATGAAACCTCTACATGGATAGACTTACTAATATATCTGAAAATGTGAATAATTTAAATAGCACTTACAAAAACATTTCGAGAAATATAATCAACTTCTACCCTGAACGTCTCCTGTTTTCGTAGAGGATCCACTTTTCATCACACTTTTCCAATCCAAAAAAAGATTGTTTGGTTGGACAAAAGCAAAAAAGGAACAGACATGAAAATGTGATAATTTATTTCGATCACACTTTTTGTGTGATTTTCACTGAACATATTCACTATACGATAGCTTCCTCAAGCGTGTTCATACTGACTAAATTCTACCAAATTAGTTCTTTATTATTATTATAAAACAATTTTAGATAAAAATTCAGGTGATTCGTATTCACAATACCGCTCTTAGAGCATCAATCCTGTAATGTTTGTGTTTTGTCCTTTTCAAAAAAGTAACTCTCCATACGAAAAATTTAACAAAAAATCCGGGGACTACTGAGATGAGTTCAATATTTGAGATAGTATTGAGACAATTATATTTGAGAAGTGTTACAAAAATTTAAATTTAGAATTGTATAAACATCGAACACACTATTGATGCCGTGTATAGAGTTAGTGGAACTCTAGATATTCGAAATTTTTATTATTGCAAGCTACGTAGTGGGATATACAATTTTTCAGTTGAAGATTTATTTGAATGTTTCTCTGAGACATATACCTGCTGATAAATATTAACATTATTACATTTATAGAGACGTTTAGTCACATTTTATGGGGTGGTCCCTTACATTTGGTAAAATGTGTTTTTTATAGGATTTATTTTTATTAAATTTATCAAGTATACTAAATTCAAATAATTCAGATCCCCAATCTCAAAATATTGAAAAATATGCTCAATCTATAGTCAAATGTTGACACAGATCTGATGAACTGTTCAATATAGATTTTTTACTTTTTTTAGCTGTGCATGAAAAATTGTTCATCATATTCATAATCAGTAGCCTGACTCATATGTTGGCTTGCATAAAAGGTGTTAACATAATGGCAGAATTGAAGAATGGCACAAATGATGTACTCAGACATATACAATTGAAAAAGAAACTGTTTAAAATTTCCATTTCGAGCACAATTGGCTTGGTTGTTTTCTTTCTGCAACATAGATTATTTTGTCACAGATTAGGTGAGTATTTTCAATCAAAAAGTGTAGTAAACAAACAAATGGAGTTAGCCAACATTTTTTTTTCAGCTTTCAGTATGTTTGCTTTCTGCGAGTATATCATAGCATTTGCCAACATAGGTTTCCATATAGCAATTATATTAGATCTTCCCACTGAGAGTTTTTTGGTAGCTAACAGGTTGACCGATTGTCCTCTAGAAGAAACTCGTAAACAAAAATGATTCGACTTCTCCATACGAGGTTAAATATTAGTGATTAAGAATCTAGTCATTTTACTGTATTTATCATGAAGATAATATTGAATCCAGTGAGGGTACCAACATATCCATTTGTTCAAAACTGAACTACTGCCTAAAATATGCTTCCTCACAGACATTTTTTTGCCAGTCTTTCCAGGAATATTTAAGTAAAATGAATTTTTAATTGATCTCTCTTTACATTTAATTTTTTTTTCAACATTTTTGCATTCAAATTTTTACAATAGGTTTAGCATAGAGTAGAGCCACGAATATGTACATTTCCTGTGATCCATTACCTTTTCTAGTCACATTTGAGATTGTATTCCTATAGCATATGCATTTATAATTAAATTAAAGTAATTTCCATTACTTTAGATAACTAATAAAACACTATTCGATAACAGTTTTTTATTCAAGATTTTTATTATCTCCTGCGAAAATGTTTAGATGATTTCAATTAGTTCACATCTATTTACAAATAAAAATTAATATTAAAAGTACTCTTAACACTGATTTAGAATCCTGCTATGATTTTGCCTCTTTTTGAAGCGTTTTTTAGCTTTTTTGTTTTTTTGTCCTTCTTTCTCTTCTGAATGTTTTCTGTCCTTTTATTCTGTCTCTCTTCTTTTGCCTTCTCTACTTTTTGTATCCTCTGTTCCCATTTCTTTTTACTAGACCTTTGCTTTTGTTCTTGTTTCTTAACACTTTTTGCCAACAGAGCTGGATCATCTTTGACTTTCTGCCCTTCTGCTTTGGCTAGTGCATTCTTCCAAGAAGTTTTCTCCTTTATTTCTACTGCTTTTTCCACTTCACCACTTTCTTTTAATTTTTGTATTTCCTCATCCCTTTCTTTCAATTTTTTTAAAAGCTTTTTGGGATCTTTTTCCTGTTTTGTTTTCTTGTGTTTACCGACATTCTCAAAGTCAAACTTCGAAAATACAATTTTGTCTTCTTTATTGAATACTGGTTTATTGGCAACTTTTTTGGAATCCTCTTCCGGCTGCGCTTCTTCCACTTTAACCTCTGCTTTTTCAGTTAGTTTTGCTGCTCTCTTCAGTTTTTCTTTTGCGTTTCGTTCATTTTGATTGTTCTTCTTTTTCATTCGATTCTTCAGGCCCTTTTTGGTTAATTTTTCTTTATATGTAAGTTTTTTCTTGCTTTTGATAGCTTCTAACCTCTGCTGTAATTCACTAAGAGATTTGGCCCTAGACGTTTTGTTTAGATTGTAATTTACAGTAACACGTGATTTTTCATCCCTTTCGTCATCATCTTCAAAATCTATAATTTAAAAGAAATACCAATAATGAGAAATAAAAAAATAAGTAATTTCTACAATAAACAGTCCTACAGAATTAGGAATTCATACCTTTGCGATCAGGAATGCACGTCCTTGTCAGGAGATCCGTTATAAATTTATTTTCATTTACCAAAAATTGTCTGATCTGTTTCACATCGAATTTTCCCTGAGATAACTGCATTTTTAACAGCCCTCTGTTTACCATTCACGATCAATGCTGACTTAACCTTACATTAAGCAACGATAGAACAGAAACTACTTATATCTGTGACTGTGAAAACGATTCGAATAACCTAATCGCACCAATTCTGCTTCTTATTTTCGTTCATTTGAAGGGCCCATTGTCGCAAAGTCGGTACATTTTATATTGTCCTTAAAGTTTTTGTATTCCACTCATTCCTTTCTCTTTGTGGTGTATATGACTTGTTATGAATGTATTTTACTTAAAGTAGTGAATAATGAATTGAAAACGAAAAGTCTCTCTTCTATGTTTTTGGGTTTTGCTTCCATTCAAGCGCATTGAGTCAAAAACGAATAGTCAAAGTGACATTTTATATGACATGTCTGCGGAATACTAAATTTGTTACGGACGCCACATTGTATTAATAGGGAATTAGATTTTATAAATGTTTTTTCTGTTCCATGGTCATCCTGTGACATATGTCATTTTTCTCATGGTTCTTAGTTTTCATTGTTCAAAAGTACCTGGAACATGTTCAACTACCTGTTGAAATTATAATTGTAAAATGTATTTTAACATGTTCTCATCACAATTTCAATGCATATGATTGTTGGCTCTTTCAGTTATCAAATTATTTCATTTAATTGATTTGTCTTATTTTACTGACATGTATTATTTTTATAATTCATACATCCATTTCAACACTGCCCATTTCATCAACAGAAAGTCTTTTTTTGTACATTTGCAACATGAAAAATTTTATTGAATATTAAAATAACTTGTGTTATAAGAGGACACTTCCTTCTGCTGTAGTGACGTCATTAATGATAAGATTTGTCAGAATGGAATGATTCAATTTGTGTCAGATGTCAAATTCAATAATAAAAACAAACTATTCAATTTTCTCTAATCTCAATCAGAATCGAATGAGTGCATATAATTTTTTGCATAAATATTACAAATGTAGCTGCATTTTTGAAACCAGTGTATCAGAATTCTTTTTTCTATTCAAATTAAGCAGAAACTGCCGTAACGTCAAATTCCGTTTCAGAACCAACCTCACGCTAGTTTTCAATCATCATGAATACATTTTCATTTTTTTAAAATAATTTAAATTTATGTGACGTCATCGTTTAAACGCCAGAGTGAATGTATTTGAATCATAGACGAATACGTTTTGAATACATGAGCTTAATTCGTGACAGATTAGGATCACAGATCTCGCGTTGTGTCATCGCGACACGAGAGAAAGCACTACAACTAGTTTCAACAATGGAAAATGGGAATATTTGAATAATGAGATAATACGCGTTCTTCCATTCAAAACGTCAGCGCATTCCTATTTGTTGAAGCAATCCATTTGAAATTTTCTGTTGAATTTGAGAACTTGTCAATCATTCACGTTATTATAATTTGCTGCATTAGGAAATATACTATCAACGCCGTCTCATTTTCAAGTATGTTTTTTCAGGGATGTAGAACTTCAGGCTACGCAACTTGTTATGCTGTATATTAAATAAAAATTACATACTCTCTACATTATTCAATCCTATATTTTATCACGTAGTTTTATACATGAAACTCGACCTTGAGAATATGAAATTCGTTGACCTTTAAACCCGCTTAAAACTGCAAGGTTTTTTCTAAACTGTCTTGTCAGTTTATCGTCGATATTTGTTAATTTGAATCAATTTGTTCCGTGTGCAAAAGTGATAAGTGATAATCAGCTATTTTGATTTTATAAGCCATTTTTTCACCTCAACTGTTCACATAAAGATTTCACGTTCTTTAAAAAAAATCCACCATGAGTACTGCCGGCAAGGTATGAGAATGAAACATTCACATTAATCATATTACTTTTCATATCTGCTTCATGGTTTTAGATTATTAAATGCAGAGCAGCCGTAGCATGGGGCCCCAAAGAAGACCTGAAGATGGAAACTATCGAGGTCGCTCCACCAAAGGCACATGAAGTTCGCCTTAAAGTGGTATTCACCGCAGTTTGTCACACGGATGCCTACACTTTGAGCGGTCAAGATCCAGAAGGTCTTTTCCCAGTTGTTTTAGGCCATGAGGGAGCTGGAATAGTAGAGAGTGTAGGAGAAGGAGTAACACATGTTCAGCCAGGTCAGTATATCAGCTTGGCTTTGCAATGGACCCTTTTTTTCATACATGTATTATGATGTGATATTTCTAATGAGTTTTTTGATGAAATATATTTACATAGGTCAATGTCTCTTCTGTTTATGGACCTCAAAGTCACTCTATGGGAGTGAAACTAGATATGAAACAGCTAATGATATTTAACATTCTTGTTAGTTGGAATTAATGAAGATCATTATTATTATTTAGAAAGTCCCACTGTTCATATAATTTTGTTTATTTTCTAAACCTGTTGACGGCGAGTATGTGTAGATATGACGACATATAAAGTTTCATACTTGTAGTGATGTCTTCATAATTTTAAGTTTTCATCAATGACGGTTTGGGATAGTGAAAATATTGAGATATTCTGAATCATCTTTTATAGTAACCTTCTAGTAATATGGATTAGATTACATGATAGTTTTCAGTGAAAATATCAGTTTACTCTGATTACATCAACTCGAGAACTAAAATAATATCATAAAACTTTTGTTGTAGGTGATCACGTTATTCCTTTGTATGTACCACAATGTGGAGAGTGCAAATTTTGCAAGAATCCAAAAACGAATCTGTGTCAGAAAATAAGAGTACCTCAGGGTAGAGGTGTGATGCCTGATGGAACTTCCAGGTTCTCATGCAATGGAAAAATGTTACACCATTTTATGGGTTGCTCCACTTTCAGTGAATATACAGTAGTAGCAGATATATCAGTAACAAAAGTAAGTAGACTGTGGTATGAAAGTATCTAAAATTCCATAACGTTTATACCTAGCAAGCCTAACATTTATTCAGAAATATGTATTTAAGTTGTTGATTGAAGAATATATTTTTTAGAGTATCTGAATTCTGGGGTATCATGTAAGTTTTTACATCAAATGAAATAAATTTTATGGCATCACTTCCTTCAAGCATGTTTCATGATCACTGAGTGATAAGATAATAGGTTGTTACTAATTTATCAAGTAACAAATCCATAATACATTTCATAATTATCCTAGACAATCATCTTGGTAATATTCCATCTTGAATTTTTCTATAACTGGAATAATAACAATTAGCAAAGCACATTGTTCGTCACTTATCAAAATATACATCTTCTAATTAGAAAATGAACGTTGGTCCATTTCAGAGCTTAAAGAGATTTCATTTTCATTAAATCCTGAATATTAAACAAATCAATATTTGCTTTTTTCATGATTAGCAAAATGTCAATAATATTTTCTACGTCATCTCCTGAAGACGTCAACTTGGTTAATGAAATGCTTGTTAAGACGAGAGTTACAGTTTTGGTGTTTGGGAGCAGTGCTTTTCTTCAATTCATTCTATGCCAAAGTTTCTAGTTCTACCATTCAGTATTTGTCGGGTTAATATGATTTGTCTCTTAATGGTTTCAAAATTATTTCAATGGTAGGAGGCAGTATATTGATATTTTTCAAAATTTACTTTATGGTGTACCTCAAGAATCCATCCTTGGTTATGTTTTTCCTTTATATACATTTTGTAGCCAATGTGATATTTGACTGGTTTAATCAAATTATCTGCATATGCAACTGCTATTATGAAACGAAAAGATACATTATATGAAGAATGATTGGGATGAAATTCTAATTTAATGAACATAAATCAAGGCCCAATTTTAATAAATTCTCATATATGAATACTCAGTGTCTGAATCTGTGGCATGGAACAAAAACTACCATTGCCAATTGAATTGGCATATGCAGAAGGGGCATATGTCGATGTCTTACTAATTTTGATCTGTAGGAATTAGGAATAGGTCAAAAAATTACAAGTGCCGTTTCTGCATATAATAATAATAATATTAATTGACCATAGGCAATACAGATCGTAGATATATGACAAGTCAAAAAAGATAAGTAAATATTTCATTTATTTGATCTAATTATAATTGAAGAATACAAAGTGAAAAACCAAAAATCCTGAAAGTAATATAAAAGTATAAATTGAATACAAAACAATAAAATGCAAATAGTGTTATAAACATATACAAATAGAAATTTAATTGTAGTCAAGCAAACAAGCTATTCAATATAAATAGCATTTGGCAAACAGCTGAAAATATCTACATGTTGTAACACATTCCCATTTCTCAACATTCGAGTAATTGGAGAGAAAATACCCATAATTACTTGAATAAAATGGTATTTTACATATCTCATTGCTGATTCTAGTTTGTCTTTTTACATCAGATCAACTAAGGTTATGATTTTGTCTCACTCAAAGCGCATATCATTAATTACTCTCCATTTCAACCATAGTCCAACCTCTAGAGTATTGAACCATACTCCAACAGATCTCACCAATGAACAGTATTGGGAGTTAAAGTCTATGCAGGCTGTACTAACAAATCTTAGTTTAGTACCAAATCGAATTCTTATGTCTTTTATATTTGAGGTTCTATTCAAGTAAACATTATTAATGTGATAGTCATTAATAACTGGATGCGAAAAACAAATACAAGAAATCTACTGTTCGTTTTACACTTTTCTTGGTAATTAATAAATAAATGAAACAATAGTGGATCACAATGAGATCTCTGTGGTACACCAGATTTTATGAGAATAAGAGAGAATACATATATAATTGCCAACTCTTACCATATGACATCTACCTGATAGGTTCAACCATTTCAGCATTGTTTTATGAAAACTCAAAGAAGACATCTCAACAATGAGCAAATCATGGCTGAATCTTACCAAAGGAATGGGAATAGAATACTGATAATATGTATAAAAAGAAATCTGTTTTTCCCTTAACCAGCTGTCGCACCCCTACGAACGACAACTCTCAGAAGTCGAAACTTGTGCGAGCTGAGGATTAACGAGGTCTTACCTTTTAACGTGTGATTCCTAACACGTTTTCTAAGTTTAAAAATACTAAATTTTATACAGTAAATCACCTAAAATCAAATACATTGATATTTACATGAATACTCATGTACAAATATGTGCAATTACACCTATTCCCATTCGATTGGCCTTGAAGTTTCAACCATTTTTAATGTAATGAGTTGAAATGATTTCAGCTTGCCCATGGGAGATTAGAACAACCGTAAGACATTAGTTCCTATCTCAAAGTAGGTTGTTCATTTTCAAATAGATAGATAGATAGATAGATTTATTGATCTCTTCGAATCATTTACATGACATGAGATAAGTCTAATAACCGTGTTCGGTTGCAAATCAGGATAAAATTACAATACATCTTAATAAAAAACGAAAATACACCTAAAAATACTAACAATACAATAATACAATACATATTTTTTTAAAAGTTCGTACATGTAGAGTTGGGAATAAAATGCCTGGTGCTATGTAGGGGATGAGAATATGTTATTTCATTTTAGTAATTGTTCAGTAAACTCTGTTAGGGAATAAAAACAGTTGTCAATCAAAAATGATTTCAAGGTGGATTTGAATTTGACTATATTTTCATTTGCTTTTATTTCATCTGGTAGCAGGTTATAGAAATATCCTCCTGCATAGAGTGGAGATTTTTTCAGGTGCAGACGGTTGAATTTGCTTAAGTGGACATTGTTTTTGTTTCGAGTGTTGTATTGGTGGACATCACTATTTTTTTGAAACTTATTTTTGTGCTGGTGGGTATAATTTAATAGCTTGTAGAGGTAAATGCTTGTACAAGTCATCAAGCTATTTGTCCTAAAAGTCTCTCTACATGATTCCCTATAGTCCAAGTTGAATATCAGGCGAATAAATCGCTTTTGCAGAATGAATACTCTCGTTATCTCGGTCGCCCTGCCCCACACGATTATGTTGCAGCTGATCGCTGAGTAGACTAAGGCATAGTATAAGTTAATCAGCTGACATCGGTAAAAATTCGATTTCAGACTATTCATCGCGAAGTAAAGTTTATTCAATTTTTTACATAGGCAGTCAATTTGTTTGTTGAAGTTCAATTTATGGTCAAGTTCTATTCCAAGAAATTTGGTGCATTTGGATGAGTAAATTATAGTGTTAGTGCTAGTTAATAGTTTTAAATTGTTTTCATTCTTCAGCGGTGCAGTGAATTCGATCATCACAGTTTTTTTCTCGTTTATAATAAGATGGTTTCTTTTGCACCATTGTGCGAAGTTACTCATGACTGCTTGTGTTGAAATTTCCAGCTCAGATAGGTTATCAGCTGCAACTATAATTGTTGTGTCGTCTGCGTAAATGAATACGCGTCCATGATTTATATATGAGGGTAAGTCGTTCACATATAGTAGGAATAAAAGTGGGCCTAACACCCCTCCTTGAGGGGTACCAATGAAGGTATCGAATTCACTAGAAAACTCATCCTCAATCTGAACCTTGAGTTTCCTGCCCGTCATATAAGATTGGATCCATGACTGGATTGGTCCTCTGATGCCCATCGCTTCTAATTTAATTTTTAGATATTCAGGGTTGATTATATCGAAGGCGCGAGTCAGATCGAAGAAGATTCCTGCCACATATTTGTTCTGGTCGATATTTTCGTGGATGTATTGTGTCAGTTCTATTGAAGCGGTTTCTATCGAGTAATTGCGGCGGAAGCCGTGTTGTGATGGGGTTATTATATTATTTTGATTGAGGTAGTTGATTATCTGATTATACACGGCTGTTTCAATGATTTTGGAAAAGCAGCTAAGTATACATATCATCCTATAGTTTTCGACAGATTGGGGATCATCCTTTTTGAACACAGGGCTGGTCTTGGTAGTTTTTAATTTATTTGGAAACACACCTTGGGTGACAGATAAGTTAGTGATCTCAGATAATTGAATGGAGATTTTATCAACACATTCTTCTAGTACAATAGCTGGTATTTCATCAATTCCTACAGAGTATTTCTTTTTCATTGTTAGTATTATTTGTTTTATTTCATGTTCGTTGACTGGCGCAAAAAACATAGATTTTGCGCTTCGTATGTCGTTAGTTGTACACATATTTCTTGGTAAATTGAGGCTTTGTATGGTGTTACTGACAGAATTTGGTGTTACTGACAAAAAATTAAAAGCAAGAAATTGATTTAGCCAAAAACTTCTCCCTATCATATAAATAATAATCAAATCTTTTTCAGATTGATCCCAAAGCACCTCTGGACAAAGTGAGTCTTTTGGGATGCGGAGTACCAACAGGATATGGGGCAGCTTTAAATACTGCCAAAGTAGAGAAAGGAAGCACCTGTGCTGTGTGGGGATTGGGCGCAGTAGGTTTGGCAGTTGGTTTGGGTTGTCAAGCAGCAGGAGCATCTCGCATCATTGGAGTTGATTTGAACCCAGCCAAATTTGAAGTTGGTAAGAACAAATATAATGTTGACGAGTGTAATTTGAAAAAGTCAGCTTCATTCATTACAATTCACAAATTATGTGTTTGTTTCATATTTTCAACCTGAACTGATCTTTCTGCTTTCATCATTTTCTCAGGAAGAAACATTTTTGTTATTATATTTGTTTTATGAAAGCAATGAAAAGAGTTTCTGTTTATCCAATACCACTGATTGAGAAGTCATATTAATAACACTTTTTTGATTTGATCTCATAAACATTTCTTGTACTCCCTCATATCACTTTTTTTTTTGAAAAATATTGATCAAATCTATAAAAAGATTGAAGTCACTGAAAAATTCATTTACCAGCAGTCATTCGAATTACTCCTAATTTTTTTTTTAATCAAAATTTTATTGATCTGAATGCTCAACTTGGAATTTTGATTGTACTCATGAATGCCAACATTAACTCCAAATTTTTTTTTTTCTTCAGCAAAGAACTTTGGCTTCACCGAGTTCGTCAACCCCAAAGACTACGAGAAGCCTATTCAGGAAGTCTTAGCTGAAATGACGGACGGAGGTTTAGACTTCACCTTTGAATGCGTTGGAAATGTGCATACCATGCGGGCGGCTTTAGAATCGTGCCACAAAGGATGGGGAGTATCTACGATTGTAGGCGTAGCTGGAGCTGGACAAGAGATCAGTACCAGGCCATTCCAACTTGTGACAGGAAGGGTTTGGAAAGGAACTGCATTTGGAGGTGAGTACCAATACATAATTGTAATACATGACAAGCCACTAGATAGTAGTTGATGAGCTTGAGTTTTGAATGTGATTTCCTACAAGTAAATACTACAACCGAATAAGAACTGAATAGTGATGATTACAATTTATTTTTGGGAAGAAATATTTTCGGTTTTCTACTTTTCCATCTTTATACAAAAATGTGGCAAACGCCCAACGAAAAGAAGAAAGAATTAATTTCAAAATATGTAGATCATGCAAAGAAGTAACTTTCAGACATGAACTAGAAGAGAAAGCCCCCTTAAAACAACTTCCATACAAACATTGAATTACATGAAAGAAAAGGTAGATAGATAGAAATCTTCATTTACTTTTCAGAGTATTTGTAGTCCTACATGAACACAGTGGCAGAATACATTGTCTGTAAAAGTACATCAACAAAATACATAATCTCAAATCTACATACACTTCAGGAAATATGGACTGTCAAAAATCACACAAGGAGCTTAAAAAAATAAATATATAGTAGTAAATGCTAAAAAAACTAAAATACATCACACTTTTTCAGATACATCATACACTGACTAAAATTTTTTGACCAAAAAAATTTGATTCAAGTGGAACTTTTGCATTTTTATACATTTTGAAAAAATTCCTGAATACTGTAAGGCTCCTGATCGAGAAGGAATTCTTTCAAAAACCTCAGAAACCTGCCTACAACCTCAATGTTGCGTATATTTTGGGGGAATCTGTTATAGAATTTCATCGCTTGATAGATGTTGCTACGCTCATACAATGCCTTAGTGTTTGCCTTGTTTCACAAAAGTGGGTTTGAAGGTATTTCTCGAAAAGATTTGGGTGAGCAGTGAGAAATTTCATTGTTTCAAAGATATATACTGCTGGTGCATAATTCATTACTTGAACCCCAAACTGTTATTCCTAGCCTCATGATTGAGTGAAAATTTGCATAATATACAGTTAATAATACTTCGAGATCAACATATTTTTTAAGTAGTCTTATCCCATATATTACTGAAGACAATCTACTGCATATATTGTCTATCTGAATTTTCCAACTCAAAGTATCATCAATGCTGATTCCCAGAAACTTTACTGAAGTATTGCAAATAAGTTTTTCACTATCAAGTGTTACGTGATGTGGCGTTTCTAAACTGTTGTTGGTTTTAAATATGAGGTAGTCAGTTTTTCCTTCATTTAGAATTAACTTGTTCTCAAGAAAATATTCTTTGCATTGTTTGATTACGTCACATCCATTGTTGATTATATCTGGTAAAGTGGCACCAGTTAGCAGGAGATTGGTGTCATCAGCATAGTTGATAAGGTGATAAAGTACTTCAGAAACAACTACTTTCATATGAACGTTAAATTATACAAAAACACTTTTTCCTATTCGGTTTGTACTACATATATTTTTGTATGAAGATAGAAAAATATGAACCCAAAATCTTTCTTTTCCAAAAATTAATCTCCCCTAGAATTATGCCTCTTTCAATTTATACAATTTATTCTTTTTAAACTACCATTGGTTACTAATTTTGTGAATTCTACAACTGAATATAGATCGGGTAGTAGTTTCAATGGACTAAATTTAAAATGATTTATTTGAACTCTAATTGGATACTTTTAATGTGAATATTAGACCATGCATTCAAGTTGAGAAAATATTCTGATTTCTTCTAATCTTCTTCATTTTCACGAATAATTCCTCAACTACTGACTTTACGAGAAAATGTATATTGACTTTTTTATAGTACTCATTGCAAATCTACAAAAATTGTTTCATGGACGTTTTTGGATTTTTTTAACTTTGTGAATGACAAATAAGTTATCCAATGATTATCCAACATTTCCTGAACTGTAGAAATTAGTTGTAAGGCACTGTTTGAAGCGGTGTAGAAATTAGGGCAAAATTTTATTGCAGTCAGCATAAAATGTCCAATGAGTTTCCATTGACACATGCTGTTGAACCATTCCTAACCTAACATTTTATGAAAAAAAACTTGTATGAACTTTTTTATGGGACCCGTTGAGATGAACATAATTGATGCTATGAAAATTTTATATTTTTAAACCGTTTGCACACAAAATGGGAATTTACCTGAACGGTAACAATTATGCGAAAACTGTAATGAAATATTTTGTTTACCTTCTTAGGACCAACAAAAATGGATGTATGAGCTTCTTCCCTTTTTTAAATTCCCACTTTCCGCTCATAAACAACATTTTCTGAAGTGTTTCATGAAAATTACAATTTCTTAAATTATTCTCGAACTATCATAGTTTTGAAAATAATGTTCTGGTATTTTTTGAAGATATTTTTGAGGTAAATGGAATGAAAATATAATCATGAGCTTATAAAGAAATAGTCTCAATATATTATTGCATTTGATAAATATGATGGAGTGTAAAAATTTCACTATTAGCAGCAACTTACACATTTTTTCATAGTATCATTACGAATTTTTTTGATGGGAAGGAAGCATCTAGTGTATGTTTCGGAATATTGAAAATTCAAAAAAGGACCATGAGATATACAGTAGAAGTTACTCTCCTTCAAAAATCTCAGAATTTTGACCGTTACAAGTACAGTAGAAGTCCATTAGTCCGGCATCCAACAGTTCGGAATTCCCGATACTCCGGCATCGCTTAGGAACATTCGAAAAATTTTGGTTTTCTCCAAAAGTGTATTTTCAAAGCAAATAAAAACGCTCAAGAGCTTTTCGGAAGTTTTTGGGGTAGTTCGGGATCATCCGGAAGTGCTCAGTATTGTTCGAAAACAATTAGCGGCCGGCTAGTCTCAGCTATCACAACAAATACAGGTTCAGTGCAGCACAGTTAATCAATCATGAAGCGTCTTCGCCAATATATGAAATGTAAAATAAACTTTGTTGTATTTGCATACTGTATTTGTAGTTTAATTATTGACCTAATTGTTCTTATAATTACGATTTATGTATGTATGTAGTTAAAAAAACAAAGTACATTTGTTTTACGGCAAGGCCTACACCAAAAGGAAGGGGCACCGCCCGAAAGACCGGAATTTTCGGTAGTCCAGCACTGAGCTGGAGATATTGAAATGTCTGAAACATACTGTATGATTATCAAATCAAAGATAATCTCTGATCGGGTACATATGATGATATAATAATAATAATAATAATCGACTTTATTCATCACAAGAGATGAAGGATTTCTTATTTGTATTTACATTACATTAATTGAAGATACCTTATGTCGAATGGGTGAACTGTCAGCTAAAGCTGTTTTTCAAATCGATATATGCTGATTTTTGTCGCTATATCATGATGGGATTATTATACATAATTCAGTTCCAGAGAAAATAAAGAAACACTATTGCATTACAGAATGTGAATATCATATGAAAAAAAATCAGATTAGTGGAATTTCATAGTTTGCATTTTTTCTATCACCCTTGAATTCGTTTTAAACAAGTACTTTCTGAAACCAATTTCATATTTGATTGAATTTCATTGTTTTTTTCTCAAGATATGTTATGTGTTTATTGTAAAACATCCAAGTTCTGTTACTGTTATTTTATAATACTTTGTAATCAGTTTTAGTTTCTAATTATAAGCATTTTTTGTTTCTTGGGACAATAAACTAAATTGAATTGAAAAAAAACTAACATACCGTACTAAAAATTCTTAACAAAAAAAAACAATGCAAAATTTTAGACTAAATAAATCAAAGAATTGCTCGAGTATTTGAAAGTTCTCTTACTGCACGCTTTCAAAATGGTATTGAAAGTTTTTTTTTTAAACCACTGTATTCCTTTTTAAAATACAATCTGCTTTTCCGTTAACCACCTGTCGCTCCCCTAAGAACAACCCTTAAAAGTGGGAACATAATCTTACCTTTTAACGTGCGATTCCCAGAACAATAAATTGACCTTTAAATTGAGTTATTCCCTCATGTCTATGTTTCAATGTATGATAGTATCTTAGATTTTATATTATATCCATATTTATAATTTTATCGATATTTCACACATATTGACTTGCTGTAATTGTGCAGAAACGTATGAAAAATTTATTCGGTTTTCAGGTTGGAAAAGTCGTGATAGCGTGCCAAAATTAGTCGACGAGTATATGGCCAAAAAATTGAAACTGGATGAATTTGTCACACATTCACTCAAATTTGAAGAAATCAATGAAGCTTTCCATTTGATGCACAAGGGAGAAAGGTATGTATTTCTTTCGAAAGCGTATACACTAACTATATCTCAATATTTTTCATTTTGCAGCATCCGCTCAGTTTTGGCATTCTAATTGAAGACAGTTATTACCATATGAAAGGAATAAAAGTTTAATACAAAACTTGTGTTTTATTTCAAATAAATACAAATATAGAAAACACTAACACAATCACTCAAGAGCTTGTTGTTATTTTTCGGGCCAACACTTGGCATATCTTGGGATTCTTGATCAGAATGAGGTGGCACAGAAAGTCCTTGTCATTCTTCAACGAACTGAGAGATCTATCGGTGAGAACGTTGATTAAAGAGAGTCCCTCTTCCTCTTTGATGGGATTCGGCAGTTTAGCAAGAAGCCGACAAACTTGGCGGTTCACATTGACTTCTACCTCTATGGTCGAGTAAAACTGAATTTTTTGCTGAAATCATAATATATTATTAGATGAAAGGTTTAGTTTGAAATGATATATAGCACAGTCTAACTTTTGTTAATTCTAAATGTGCAAATTACAGTTTCAGATCCGGAGTCTGGCTGTGAGTCATTTTTTTACATGAAAAAAAAAAAAGAATATAAGAATTCTAAATATTTCCCCTTGGAAATATTTAGATTGGCAGGAAGAGGAGCAATTGATTGGCCTCCGAGATCACCTGATTTAGCCCCCTTAGATTTTTTCTTTGGGGACATGTTAAATCTGTTTTTCATGTAACAACCTGCTGATATTGAGGAACTTGAAGGGGACGAATTGCAGCAGCACGCTGCTCAATTCTTAGTGAAGTTTCCCGTAATGTTTGAAAACAGACTTCATTAAAGTTTAGAGCAAGTTCACTATTTTTTTTTTCGAAACAAAGTACTACTACAACAGTTACTGACAAATTGAAATGTTACGACAAGTAAAGAAACAAACTATAAGGCAGTTTATATGAAAATAAAAAATAACATATGAAAAGTAATGTCTTGAAAAATCACATGGATTACGTCCTTAAAAAATCAGTCACGCACAACATATGATAGACTTGTAATAGGCAGTCTGCAATAACGTGCATTTTCCTGAAAGTTCTTTCAAATACAGTGATTTTTGACCAACTTTTGGATCCCAAAACGTCTCAGCAAGATGGAAAAAAAATTTCAATATGGTTTATTATTTGGTGTAAAACACATAATGAGGTAATTCTGTTATATCTCCTCTTAGACAGTCTAGACTAGACAACTCCTGATGATGCTAACTTGGTTAGCGAAACACATGAGGCGAAAAAATTGTTTTCAGTAGACTCATTTTATGCCTGAGGTTAAATACTACTTTTCAAGCTCCTTGTAATTTTCAAATATTTACATTCCACAAATTGAAAATGTTAAATTCGTGACCTGAATATTGAACTTGATAATACTCAAGGTTACATGTTCAATAATGAGACTAAGATAAAACTTGTTGAACGTGTTTCATTACATGACAAATTACGTAATGAATTCCAGTAATTAAATAACATCTGATTAAATTCATGACATGATGGTTCAAATGAAATAATTATCGTATTTTCAAAACAAACATTTTCATATACCGTTATGAAATTTGACGTATACATACTGCTAGATGAAAAGTGACTTAAATATCTCCTTCAACATAATAAATAGGCTGGATTTTTCAATATTTGGTAGATTTTTGATATAGGGATAGTCAGAAGAAGTTAACCTTCTTTTGGTGATACTTTTGTGAATGCACTTTTAAATTCAGTTCCACGTAATTGTATTGTCATATGAAAAGAAAGTAATATTACAATGTTTACTAAAACCAGAGCACAAATGCTCTAAGAATGGAATTATGCATAAAAAGTTAGAAAGTAAACTTTCAAGTCTAAATTATTTACTTTTTCATAAAGAAAAATTATTCCTAGAAATGAAATGTCATGAAATCAAATGAAAAATATAGTGTGGGACAATTAAATATAATAAATATTGAAGATTAGTGTTCCATATCTTCCGCTCTAGAATTACTTAATACCACACCAGTGGCATTAAATGGCATGTGAGAATTTCTATGCACATTTTTTTTGAGAAGGAAATATGAATTGATGTGTCCTGAGGAAGACCTAATGAAAGGTCGAAACGTTGATATCGAAAATTTATTTTCTATATTTTTTTTTCCGACTTCTTCCAACTAAAAACACCAGTATATTCAAAAATGTTATTGGGATAAAAACTGAAAAATATAAAATAATTTTGGGAATCTGGTGAGAACACATACTCATAGAGGAATTTCTTTGAAGAAAATTAATGAAAGCTTGTGTAACAAATGAAGAATTATCAACTCATTTGTATGTGAGGAAACTTTTCAGTTTTTAGTATTTCGTGCCAGTTTGCAGATATACAAATTGATGACGTTTGTACATTCTTTCATAGAAAGGTGAATGTTTATAATTTTCATTCCTAATATTTACTTTATTGGCCTTTGAATCTCTACTCTATATGTATATTGTTTTTAATTTACTTTTTTCCCAAAAGAAATTACCTTGTACTCTTTTGGGAAAAAATGTTTTGACTAGTTTTTGTTCTTCTCCAGTTTGAAGAAAATTATCAATCTATAGACATATTGATACAAATTTGTAAATCTGTTAATAAATGAATAAATAAAACCACTCAGAAACGTGTAATATTTCAAATTTAAAAAAATCTTTGAAATGAAGAAAAAATTTTGAACTTGTTTATAATGAAAAGAGTATGTGTGACATCAATTTTTTTGAGGAAAATTGAAAAAATTTGTATACTGTGCATGTATCATGACAGATTCTTGAGGTTTAAAAAATCTATTTTTCCGTTAACCAGCTGTCGCACCCCTACGAAAGACAACCCTCAGAAGTCGAAACTTGTGCGAGCTAAGGATTAACGAGGTCTTTCCTTTTACGTGTGATTCCTAACCACCGACCAACACGGCAGTCAATTCGAGTAAGTGAACAAAGCACCGGCGTCGAACCTCCTGGCTACCGACCGACCACGAAAAAATCTTATTACTCTTTCAATCAAAGTTTTCAGTCGATGTTTAAACTTATCACTTTTTCTATTTCAACTTAGAAAACATAATTACCTGAATGACTATGCCATAATTATGAATACAGTACTTCATAGCAGGCTCCAAAAGTTTCCTGCTCTCGGTATTCTGAGTGTCAATCAACTGAGAAAGCAAAATCAGCACGTCAGTGAAAAGGTCTAAACATCTCTCACTTCCACAAATTTCAATTATCGATTCCGCTGTCATAAGCCATTCCCTGGTGACTAATGGTGGTAACATCTACGAAATAATCCAGAAATTGTAATGACTTCACAATTGAAAATGAAAACTAACCTGTAACATTTGATTGACACATTCACCATAGTTGTCGATATGAAATTCCGGACACATATTCCTAAAAAGAGATGAATCTGTTGAAGAAGTTAGGTATTTTCTGTAGAATCCAGTAAAACCATCTTCCCCATCTATTGTAATTTGAACTGAAAGGTATTAAACTTCAACTACAAGTGAAGAATTGCAAAGAAATATAAAATCTTGAGTGTTGAAAAAAATTGATTATTAAAAGTGAAGACAATTAAGATTTTTACCTTCAGATCCCACACTGACCCGACAACTATCACAGAAAATATCAACAAGGTATTTCACAATTTGTTGCTTAGCTCCATCAAAATGCAAAAATCTACACCGGCATTCATCCATTATATTTAGCAATAGGGTAACTAAGGCTTTGGTTTCTTCTAACACAGAGATTGTTATATATCCTCCCTATAAATAGAAAATAATAATAAATAGAAATTATTAAGCAACGTGTTGCGAAACCCTTTATAGTGAATGGAATGGAAGTGATAGATTATGGATTTTCATCAAGTATCGGCCAGTTCTATTCAATTAGAAAATGAAGGTACTTGCATAACAAAAATATAGATCTGAACAAATTGAGAAACCATTCTGAAGGAGGGGCTCCAGTTATATATAAAAATTACTTGTAAGACGAAAGAAAATGCTCGGATGCATGAAAGGAATACATCAATGAATATGCAAAAAAATGTTTATCGATTCACCTATTTTAAATGTGCGAGCATTGTATATGTATTTACAAATATTTCAAAACAAGTAACTTCATGACGCTTCAAACAGTTTCACAATAATTTGTTTTCCTGGATAATTAGCGGTTTTACAAATTTTGCTAGTTATTTTTGCTCAATTTGACATCACAATTATAACATCTATTTTACTTTTTTTATTCTCTGTGTTCTTCCATATATTTTAATCCGTTACCACCTTTTAAGACAATGAAGTCCAGATTTGTTACATTCAGTTTTTACCATAATTAAAGTGTGGGCTGTCACATACGCGGACTGTTCAAAAAATTAACAACGTTACGAAAAAAGCTATTCGGCTTTCACTTCTTTTTACATAAAAATTAGTGGGAAACTTCCAAAAACTAATCTCTCCTAAGAATTTACCCCCTACAATTTAAAAACATGTTCTGGAAACTTTTTCTGTATCATTGAAAAATAATTTTTGACATATGTTCTATTCATTTTCAAACATATTCTTTACAAATAAAACTTCGACGATTCAAGTGTGTCATTATACTGATAGATAAACTTACCGCAAGTATCTGAATGCTATAGCTCAGTTCTTCAAAGCACTTTCCTTCATAAAACTTCTTCAGCAGTGGATAAAACACCTTCAAAATCATAACTTTATTTGAAAAAAACTCCGTATCCACCAGATTCCTGAACAACTCCATATAGTTATCAACATTCTGTGAACTTGGCACATTTCTTTCAATGACTCCGTGTAGAATAGTCACTCCTATACTATTAATCTTTGCTATTTCTCTAATCAATGAAAAGGTATGCTTTAAACAGGCAGTATGAAAAGTACTCTTCAAACACTCTGAGAAGAGGCAGCTGAGAACTAGCTCAGGTGACTGCAGCAACAGAAAAACCAAGTCTCCTGTCAGGTCTTCAGAAACATTACTACTTTTGTCGTTCAGCTTGTTGAATATCACTGTCAAAGCATCTTCAATACCTTCTGAAGCCATATTAACAAATTTGTGTTTATGAAAGTGTCTGGTGGCCACAAGAACTAGTTTCTCAACAGGTAGCGTAGCAGCGCATTTAAGAACAATCTCTTTATGCTCAAAGTTGTTCATATTAACACACAAATCCAACAATAAAGATACATCATCTTCACTGCAGAGGTGGTACCAAGATTTCACACACTCCAGTGCTGCTTTATCTTTGAAAATATTTGTACCAAGTAGCGCTTTGAACCAGTTCCTTTGATCCTTGTTGACTTTATTGACGTTTCGAATCATCGTGCATACATCGGCTTTGTGTATAAGTTCCGTCAGTGTTAATGGTTTTTTAGCAATTTGTCCTAACATACCAATCAGTTCTTTGGCTTCAGGATAGTTCTGGTACTCTTCCGTCACCATGTATGCTTTGCCAGATATGACTGTTTGAAGGATTTCTTCGTCCTCTTCAATCTATAAAGTTTGACCTTATCAGAATTTTTTCAGAATACAAATTGGTGAAAACATTCAAAAATTAAGCATTTCCTTTCATATACTTTGAGAAACAACTTCAGTGCAATGCAGTGTGAAATCATTTCACTGCAAAAAGAAGTAATGAGAAACCAGGTACAAAAAAAAGTTAACTGAAACACAAACACTACACAAAAAACTTTTGAAAGTAAACTGATGGATACTAGTGGAGTTATAACTCCAATTCACATTTTTGTCTAAAATATATTTATTTTATTCAAATAATGATCGTAATACATATAAATATCTGTATTAAAACAGTTGACAAAAAACTAAAAGATCTATACAATTTTTACAAATTGCAACTTGACAGTATTGTTGTATTATTGTTTGTATTATTGTTTTGTAATGTTGTTCAAAATATGTCTATATCTGGGTCATGTCTATTGGCAAGTCTTGGTATTCTGTTCATAAGAGCATCAAAGGAATAATTTGTGTGACAGATGGCTCTGTGAAAAGGTTGAACATTTCTAGCTTGTTTCAAACAAATATTCAACTAAAATTCTCCTGAAAGTTGAGTACAATTGATGTTATTTGAAAAAAAATTGTGAAAAAGCAGAAGTCAAAGATAAGTCTTTCGACATAATATTTTGACATAACGATAAGTGCCAAAAGTTAGGCCTTTTTTGAATGCCTATATACCTGATAAATGTGAAAGTTCTCAATCTGAACAAATAATTAGACGATTGAACTGTATGCTGCAACTGCGGCAAACATCATCAGTAGTATATGCATTAACAGCGAGGGCAAAGGTTTCATCTAAAGTCTCAGCATTGACTAACTCAAGGACTGTTATAAATTTATGTTTGTGCTACTATTATACACTATCTTCTGCTCACAACTCCTTGTGGGTGGAATGGGTCTAGAAGGAAATGAAAAATGTTTGAGTAATTAAGAATTTTGCCTGTTATGTTGCTTGCCTTATAACAGAGAAAAAAGGTGCAGGTTTGCATTTAGGTGATGAAATATTTGAAAAGGAAAAATGACAGAATTTATAATGTGTGATTTTGACACACAAATTTTAATTAAGTATACTTCTTTTGAAATAATTTTATAAATTGAAAGGTGAAACTGGAATCTCTGGCAAAGAATAAATCCAAAACAAGCACAAGCAATGCATCTCCTGGAGACACCAACTTGCTTGATTGGTGTTGATAAGAGTATTGCAGTTCTGGTGTTTGAGAAATGAAGTGAACCTTACTTCATCCCCTGAAGACATCAATTTGATTAGTGAAACAGGCATCTAGTGAAGTATTGCCGTTCTGGTGTTAGGAAAAAAAAAAGCTTGTTTTGGAAAACAATTCTGTCTGTTTCATCTCTCGTTTCAATTCTAAAGTTCATACAGGTAAAGGCATGTGCAGAAGCTAGTTTGTCCATTTTATGAGATTTTTTCATTACTTTTGAAAACACGATTGACTTTCTTATTAGTCAGTGGGCTATGCCTAATGGCCACTGTCTTGCACTGATGAGTGGCTAATGAGCCAGAAACCGGTCTGCAAGTGTGCCCGTTCCAAAGGTGAAGGTCGACTCTTTCAGTTGTATTGCCAATTGCATATGCAGGAAATTTTCTGTGAAGATTCCTGCACTGACGCCTGTTGGATATAATCCAATGCCCTGCATGGTATTAGCCAGGGGAGTAGTTGTTTTCTGATAGGCGTCAGTCCATTCAACCTACTGTGTAGGTATATTCGAGACTGGCTTGAACGTTTAAAGTTCATTTCTTTAGATTTACTTACGATTGAATCAATTAAACTCATTTTACTGGACAACCGTCAATAATGAAGAACCCTTACCTCTGCCCAGGCACAGAAAACATTTATTGTTATATTTCTGATAATAGAGCAACATGTTCTGAATATATTTTTGACAAATTTTCTCAAAGGTAGGTGATCCTTGTCGCAATAGAGCAGCAACTCAAATAAATATAATAAGCAATATCCCATATGCTGGTAGATCTGAATTGTTTTCAAATTTTTGATTTGGTCGGAGTAGATGCCTGATAAATTTTGCAGGATAATATTTGTCACTTCAGATATATTTTCCACCTTGTCCTCAACCTGAAAATGAAAAGTACAGTCATGTCAATCTGAAAATACCAAGGGGGAGATATCTTTATGAGGTTAATTTTTTTGAAGATAGCACAGACATTGATACAGGATGACATTTCATTCATATGGGAGTTTTATAGCTCGAGGAAAATATTTATCCATTCGCAAAAATACATGTTGTATCTGTTTATAAAAAAATACAATAAGCATGATACAGACATGATTTAGCACAGTACAGATGTAAAAAGTCTGGTGCTACCTCCAATTATTCATTAATTGCAAAAATATAATTTAGCTTCTGAAATATGTTTTCCATGACACTTTACTGAGATTACATTAGCACTATATCAACAAAAATATTGAAGAATGTATGCAAAACACTCTTATTTTAGTGGCAATCGCCAAATTTCATGAAAATTAGACCATTGTTACCTTTTTGGAAGAATCAACAGAAAACAGTTTTGTTGCTGCAGCTTTAAGTATTATGTAGGCATTATCTAAGTGAACTTTTGGTACAGACTTATTCAAGCAAGGAATTGTCTCTTCCAACAATTCAGCGCTGAACTCTATTGGGAGTACTTCAATAACTTTACAGTAATATTTACATAGATCTAGACCATACACAATGTTAACAAACAGGCATTTCGAAATAGGGGGAGTTATATTCATCAAATGGGAATATTCTTCAAGTTCCAGAGTATTTTTGAACATTGTATTCAATGCAAGGAAAAATACTATGTCTTGCAACTGCGAATTATATTCCTCTGCAATTTTTCCATCTTTCATATATCCTCGATCTGGACTGGAAATGAATTTTTGGATGGCAACCATTACATCAAGTATTTTATCTTCATTTCCTATAAAACAGGTATTTTATTGTCTGAAGTTGATAAATTCAAAATGATTCACCTCCCCTATAATTGATTTTGGTAAATTCTCCTGTATTTTTTATCAAACTGGATAAGATTCCTTGTATGGCAATCAAATCACTAGTTAATTCTTTTGACTCCATCATTTAATCATTGAGTGACTATAAAAAATAGGTAGTATGAACTTTCTGATTTTCAACGATTCACTTTTTGAAGTAAAATTCAAATAGAATAACCTCAACACAACATACAAAGATGACAGAATTGTCAGATTGTTGCCTGTTGCCACTTTTCACCAACAGACGTTCATTTGCCGTCTAGAGACAAACATCTGCGTCATGCAGGATACATTAGTGACGTTCTGATACTCCTATTTGTAGCAAAACAGATAATCGATACTGAAAAAAAATTAACCACTGATTGCAAGATTTATCATGAAACTAGATTTGACAACAGTATTTCTAATTCAACCAACATTAACCTGCAATCTATACCAGACTAAGGTACATTGAATTACCTAAAAAACAAAATATAAAAATATTTGGAGTACAATGGGAATAAGTTCATATGTTCATTCAGTGTGTGTGTGTGTGTGTCTGAAATTTACCTCTATGCATGATTTATACATGTTTGTAAAGAGTTTATTATAGAATTGACTGTTTTCTATTTGTCTTCAGAAAATTGTCACATTTTTTGTAAAAAACAGGAGATCAAAAAACCGAAACCTTTTTTTCCAAAAATATTTTCATAATCGTTTTTCATACGCTTTGAAGTAGCAAAATATAAGAATCAGTGTATATTTTCATATCTGGAGAAAAGTCAAACAGTTCCTCAGAATGGATCCTATTGGCTACCCGTCTTGAAGAAAAATATGGATAGTGGCAAAATAGCAACAGACTAATATCAGAGAACACTTTGTGATACATCGATTGTTTTGAAAGACAATAAACATATTTCACATTTCTAAACTCTTTTGACATCTGTTGCAGTTTGAAGATGAAGCGAATCAGCGAAGACAAAATTGAATACCCTTAGATTTATCCAATATTATGAAGACGGATGCAGATTTCAGCCTAGGAAACGATAGCATTGATATCTAAATAATTTCTCACCTTTTTTTTGATAGGCAAAATACAAGTTGTACAGTGATGCTAGAAGATGCTATCGTATAGCGAAACACGTGTCGCAGTTTTGTAAACTTTCAAGTGGAAATCTTACATTGAAGTGTATTTTTTTATACGACAAGCTACTGATAAATAGAAATTTTTCTTTTTGAAAAATACTGTGATTCTACGCAGTAACTTAACCGGTGAACTAAAATGTTTTCCTTTTTTACACATGTAAAAAGTTCTTCATCATAATTTTTATATTTTTCAGATGTATGTAAACCATCTTGATGCGATCATTGATACTGCTAATTATACAATGTATGTAGACGACTTTCTATTGTTTCTGTCCTCCTCTGTGGATAATAAATTTCTACGAACGAACTGTATTTAAACAATTCATGCAGCTTCATTTTTTATCAATAGCCAATTTTTCAACATTAAAAAACTCAGATGTTAAGATTTCACTCACGCCAAAAAAACATGAAGTTTACGATCTGTTCTAGAAGTGAAACAGATGGTGAATGTTTATTATGGTCAAGCCACAGTAGAATGCTATGTATACTTTAGCATTCTACTGTGGTCAAGTTTATGAGGAATGTTCCTCCTGACGAAAATCAAGTAGTTTTCATAAAAGAGCTCCAAAACAACGCATTTTGAACTTATCATTTCAACCTTTTCCTTTAAAAAATTATTTAAATACTTAAAAAAGAGGAATGAAATAATGCATTCAACATTTAAAGGGATTCGTTTCTATTTCACCATTTGACAACATCGGTTATAGCTAATAAAGGACAATGAATCTGTTACCTGTATGAGACAAACAAAAATGGCATATTTCAGAGGCGTGCTGTTCTGTTTACTTATGTTCCGAGTTCCGATACATTCTGTGACATATGACATTTTGTGCAAATAACCTATCTTCCTCTATATAAATAAATAACAAAATAACTGTTGTTTATGTGGCTTGTGGAGGTGGTATTGAACTATAATTTATATTTCGCCTCAATTGTTGATTTGTAAAGATAATTTTCCTTTTTCAAAGCAGAATATCTAGGTACGTATAAATTATTTCAACTTGATATAGGCGCTGTTGCCGATATGTGAATTAGAAACAAATCCCTTTAAAAATTAAAACCCAACATTTGAAACATCAATTTGAATACTTTTCGAAGTGAATTCGAAAAACTTATGAATTAAACTCAACTTTATTTTGTTCAAACTTGCATTTGCTGTAATAACCCAAATTGAGGAACATTCTCCAATTGGCATTTGCTTGTGGGACAATGCACCAGGTGCACAAAAACAAATTTTGAGATGTATCACCAAAGTTTCTAACAGATAATCGTGTAGAGCTATTTTCAAAATATTTCGTGTTTTGACGCTTCCGTGTCACTTCATTTTCGAAACAAATGTCCATGTTGTTGAAAATAAAAAAACTTTTACTTGCAATTCGGATATTAATAGTTATGTAAAAAAATGCAACATTGTCATATAAATTTAGCGAAAAGAAATATAAATTCATGTTCTCTTGATTATTTTGGCCTCAAAGTATTTAACAATCTCCCAGAAAATTGAAGTATACAAATAAATTGTTTTCATTCAAACATGAGTTGAAGAACTTTTTAACGGAAAAATGTTTTTATAGTACCTACATGTGATTTTATGAAAATGCATACTCTGTGATCATCTATATGTGATGTACATTTCAGTGTTAGTGTATTTTAATCTTTTTTTGATGTAAATTTTGTTTTAATTTACTACTTTACCTACTAATTGACAATAGCAATACATGTAAGCCATGTCGAAAAAAAAAAATGGAAATAAATATTGATTGATTGTGGAAGGTGAACATATCCAAAGAAAGTCGATGAAAACTCTGATTTCCTCCATGAAAAATGACTTCCGTTCAATAGTGGTGATACTATTTCGCCATCAAATCTCCAGGTTTCCAGGAAAAAATATTTCTTTGTCCTTCAGATATATGGAATACACCAATAACCAACTTTTGATTGTCACTCCGAATAACTAGTGAAATGAAAGAATATTGTTTTAAACTTTTATTTATTAAAATGGTAAAACAAATATTTGGTATCCTGAAACGCATCAACATCAAAATAGTATCAAAATATCTTTTTGCTAAAACCTGTTCACAATGTCGTTGATGAAAATATATTTGTACTCCAGCAGTCATACTGTTAGTTTGAACTTTTCGAACCAGTAGATTTTTAATCACAGTTCATATAGTCCTATTTCAGACGAAAGTTAATAGTAGTGTTTAGTAACAAATCTATTTTAAAACAGGTTCATTAGTACTATTACGGCGGAAATGACCAAAACTACCACATTTGGATACCATCGTACGCTACTACCTCCCAAGTCCTGCAGAATTTTCGTGATCTGTTTGCCATACAGAGTTTTCCATCTTTCGTTACCAGAGATCAATTCCTCGACTTTGTTTACAATTATTTTGATTTGTTCCGATTCCTTGTGATCCTTCATGATTTTATTGAGCTGAAAATTCGAATAATAATAAGACATCAATTTACTGACTGTTCAAAAGATATCATTGTATAGGGTCTTCCAACAAGGACTTCCGAACTTCGACAATCGATGACGGCCATCTTGTTTAAGTACATATATACACGATAGCCATCTTGAGTTCAGACAGGGTGGAGCCCACCTCCTTTACCCTTTTAGCTGATTATTGTCGAAGAAGGACAAATGGGTTCATGACTGAGGGGATATGTTGGCGGCATGAAGTCCTCAGACATCAGTGCCGCCCTTCACGGGGTACCCCTACCTGGCTGGGGTGAGATGGATGAAAGATCTGTTCATCCTTTTAACGGGAGACATGAGGGCATGATTCGACAGAGTGTCGGGGCCTTCTATATCGGGAGGGGTCGTCTACAGCATAGTCTGTAGCTTCCCTAACTAACGGATTTTCGTGAGTTTCCGCACCATCAAAAACTCGCCGATTCCTCGACTGAATGGACTGCCGAATGGAAGGCAGCTTCAAATCTCTGCGGGTAGCTTCATTCCGCACGAACCAAGGAGCATTCACAATCATCCTCATAAACTTATTTTGTAATCTCTCCAGAGTGGAGAGTAGCCGCTTGTCCCCAGACAGCCTATACATGATGATGACAGACTTAAACATCGTATTATAGATGGTAATTTTGCTCCTCAAACTCATTTTGAATTTTCTGTTGATCAGAGGGTACAGACTAGCTATCCGACCCTCGATCTTTGACTTAACGCACATAATGTGCGGGTTCCAAGTGAGCCTACGGTCTTTTGGAAGGCCGAGGTACTTTATCTGCGCTTGCCAGTCAGTCTCCCTTCCAGAGATTCTAACTTTTCTGGCCGGAGAAGATAGCAATCTTCCCATGGTTATCGCCTGAGTCTTGTTCGGGTTCACTCGGATCTTCCAATCGAGGTACCAGAGTTCGAGCTCGTCCAATGCACGTTGCATGTAGACGGCGCCAAGCTCTCCACCCATGGAAGATGAGAGGAGAGCCGTGTCATCGGCGTATAGGGATATCTTCACACGCTCAGGCCTCGGAAGGTCACTGGGTAAAGTGAGTATAGCGTCGGAGAGAGCACTGCTCCCTGTGGCACTCCAGCGAGTATCTCTCTGTTGTCGGACAGAGATCCTTCTACTCTAACCTGAAATGTTCTGTCTTTCAGGAAAGACCCAATCCACCGAATCAGGCCCCGAGGCAGGTCGAACGCGATTAATTTGTGCAGAAGGCCTTCGAGATGTCTAATAGTACAATATGCACTTTTTTATTGGTGTTCAACTCGTGGGCTTAAGCTACATATGACAAATTAGTTGTTATTCGTTCAGTTTGTTTTGCCAAATCATCATGGACGGATAGATATAGCATTCAACAACATGTGCAAATAATAACATTGTTTTATCAAAATGGGTGTTCTGTCCGGGCAACGTAACGCACGCTTCGCCCACTTTACGGTCGGCATAATCGTCCTACCGAGAGGATTATTTGCAATGTGGTGGATAAATTTGAGTCTACTAGTTCGGTAAAAGATCGTACAACACCCTTACATCGACGAAACGCAAGATCTGCCGAAAGCATCTCCGCTGTCCGTAAGAGTCTGCAAGAGAATCCGAGGGCTTCAATTTATTTGCGTCGCTCTCAAGAACTCGGCCTTCGCAGACTATAACTTGGCGAATTTTAAGTCGTGACTTGAATCTGCACCCGTGCAAAATTCAACTGATTCAGGAACTGAAGGCAAACGACCATAGACAACGTGTGTCCGTTAAATAAGCTCTGGAGCAGTTGGCAACTGACTCTAATTTTCATTGAAATATCATCTTCAACGATGAGGCTCATTTCTGGATGAACGGGTGCGTGAACAATCAAAATTGTCGAATTTGGGACGATACCAATCCACATGAGATCCAAGAGCGTCCAATGCATCCCGAAAAAGTCACTGTTTGCTGTGGATTTTGGGCTGGCGGCATCATCGGCCCAAATTTTTTTGAGGAATACGTTGGCCAAGCCATCAGCACCGAGCACTCTAGGTCGATGATTATTACCAACTTGTTGGCCTGAATTGGATGATCTGGACACCAACGACATTTTGGTTTCAACAGAACGACTCTACGTTCCACACAGCTCATGCTGGCATGGTCATTTCGGAGGTGATGTGAACTGGCCAACGAATTCGTGCAATTTAACCCCGTTAGACATTTTCTTGTGGGGGTTTCTCATGTTGCAAGTGTATGCGAATAAGCCACAATCCACAGTGATCCTCAAACATAACCCATGCCACCCAGAGCCGTTAGCGGATATTTGAACGATGTTACATTCCATACAAAATGATATCGACAGGTGTTTCAAACGAATAAACAGTTTCTATATCGCGCACACACTTTGTTTTATTTGAATTTGAAGATAGGAAGAGCTTAATGAGAGACCCTATATAATCAGAAAATCGCTCGCTTAGCCTAACAAAAATTAATTGGTGTTCGGGGGCGACTTCATTGCTCTCAGTGGCGCATTTGCTTTTTCAGCTGCAGGAAAACACGGAAAAACCTGTAGCACCACATCATCTGAAGATCTTGATCTGCCAATGTTCTCTCTTTCATAAAACAAAACGTAGGGTGTCTCCAGAGGCTCCAATAAATTCAATATATCGAGAGAATACTTCGTGACACGACTATCGCCAAACTTAAACCAGTACGTTTCGTCTTTGACCACTGCATAATAATGCCAGATTCAACGCCACAACCACAGTGAACAATGACACAATGACTGCATGAAGATTATAATAATAGTGGTCTGCTGAATTGAAGTGTTTATCTATTCCGAACCTTCGAAAAGTTTGGTGCTTCTGTCAGAGGTTGAGTCATGTTTGAAGATAATCAGTGTTATCAGATTCCTATAGAAAAACTTTGACTTCTCCATTTAGATTTTTGGAGAGAGGTACTAGTATGCCGATGTAGATTTATTATAATGAATACTCTAGGGAAATAACTTGAAATTGATACATGATACTTGATTTGAGAGATTCCCATTTTTTTTGTAAAAAGATAGAGAAGTAGAAAGCTAAAACCTCTCTTTCCCAACGATACTATACTTTTGAGAACTTTCGGAAGTCAGGAAAAACTAAAGTATGACCTCAAAACTATGGCCAGAGAGAAAGGTCCCATTTCTAACAATCTATTATACATTGACAATTTGGTGATGAAATGCGATTCTATAAAATTATTAAATTTCTAATATATAGTTCAAACTCACCACTATACCCTGCTCTTTAGTCGTCAATTTACTTGCAACACCTGTTACCAACGAACTCAGAACATTCACACCGCCATAACTGAAATCGATAAAAATAATGTTTTGGTTCTGTCACGAATTTCTTGAAATACTTACGAAGTCTCTATCTTTTTGAAATGTTTTTCCAAGAATGATAAGGCGACATCTAATCCTAGTCTGCTTCTGGAGTAAACAGCACTGAAAACTGTAGCAAAGTCCTGTTGCCTGATGGTTGAGTTCTCTTTGATCGTTAACTCCAGATATCTGAATGAAAAACATTGAATAAGATACTTTATTCAGGTCCAGCAGATCGTATTCGACGCCACTTTACAAGGGTAGATGTACTTTATTTGAATAGGATGTTATACTAGGATAATAATGATAATAATATTCATTTATGGAGCAGTATAAAATAAACAGTATAAAATGAACTTCAATACCGAAAAAGCGATGCTAGGTTTTGTTAAAAAAATAATTAGAGCCTTGGATACGTCAAAAAAATATTCAGCTATATTTCTAGACCTAGCTGAGGCATTCAACATCGTTGATCACAGCATGCTAATGAAAAAAATTACATGGGTATGGGGTATGGTATATGTAGCCGAACATACGATATTTTGGAAGACTATCTATTACATAGGACTATAGGACACATAAAGTTAAAGTTGTGCATTGAAAGTAAAAACAGGAGTACCACAGGAACAGTTTTGTGTCCCATATTATTTCTTGATCATATCAACAGTATCTGTTTCATATTGAGGGCCACCATCTCATCTCATATGCGGACAATACAGTACTAATTTTCGCAGGTGGTAGTTTTAAAAACAAACTTCCAAGTATGAATGCATAAAAAAATGAATAGGTCCATTACTCTCTCTATTGTTTACAGATCAACCGGGAAATAACATACATGTACATGTACTTGTACAACGAACAGAAATCGTGCTGTGATAGAAAACACAAACATACTTGAGTATCTGGGAGTTACAGTGGATCGGTATATAAGATGATATGACTATTAACTTAAGAATTCTATGAATTGAGAAATATCCGGAAGTACAAAAATTTCAACAACATATACCATTCTCTAGAAGAATATGTAATAAGAGATTGTACTGCTACCTGGGGTGGTGATTTCACCAATTTCCTTAATATCCTTCAAATGTATTACTCATTTTCTTGCCTGAAGACTATATCTGATTTTTTTTCTAAATTATGTGATGGGAGAGGTTTAGTAATTTTGGAGCATTACTTTTTTCTATATGTTTCGATATCTCTCACATTCACACTGTGTACCATCAATGAATTATGTAAATCCGATAGTACCTACTTATAACAAAATGATTTTTATGAAAAACGATTTTCTACTATTCTACGATTTTCAGTTGGCCAAGTCTTTCAAAAGAAGGAGTAACGGGGTTCATATATATTGGATAAATTAGACAAATCCTAGGCAGGAGCTCTGAATTTTTTGTAATTTAAACCTGTTGAAAATGGCTATCTGGAGTTGATGAAGATTGAATTTCCACACTTATGATAGGTCTATTCATAAATGGGGAGCCATTGAATGAATAATGAATTCCTAGTATTATGTTAATTTGTAATAATTAGGTACTAATTTCTGATTTACATACCATGTGACTATATGCTATGTATCAAATATTTACCTGGTTTGTAATTATAACTATTATTCGGAGGTTTTTCAGAACGAAAATGTTATCGCTCTTTATGAATCTCATTACAAATTTTTCGGTTTCTACACTTTCAAATGCGTCTAAAAACCTGATATCCTGTACCGGTGTCAACAATTTCGAACATTTGTCACTTATTCTGTTGCCGTTTTTCAAGGCTTGTGTAATACTAGACTTTTCTGGTCTACAAAATCGAATATGTGGGATACATAACGTTCCTTGAAAGTCGTTTTTAAAGTTCGTTTAGTTTGACCAAGATACTGTTTGTTGCAATCATCACAGATTATTTCATAAATTCCAGACTTTCATTTTCCGTTACCCTCTTTTTCGGGTTGCCCAACACGAGCAGTATTGAAAGCCACTTATATATTAAATTTTCAATTTTTCAAATTTCAAAAAAAAATGTCATCTGTTATAAAAGGAATGGCCAAAGATTTCAGCACATAATTAAATTCAGAAGTTTTTTCCATTTTAGTATTTTATCTTATAATGCACGCGCGAAATCATTTCCTTATGGTTTTTTTCTGTTTTGTTCATTTTATGATTGGTAGAATTGAAATATGTAATAAAATAGTATGAATAAAACATTATTATTATTATTATTATTATTATTATTATTATTATTATTATTACCATACCTGGCGAGTTGAACAACTTTTCAATAATATTTGGGAAATTAGTCATTTAAAATTTCGGAATGTAAATGAATTCTTTCAATAGTTGTTTGAAATGTATTTTACTTTTAATTTTCTGCTTCGAATATATTTTTTTGTTTTCAGTTTCAGATTAGTAATGATTTTTCTTCAATTTCAATAATTTCTGAAGTAAATTTTATGGCTCCAATTGCAGTTTTATGCAAAATTTGTTAGCAAAAACAAACAGGCATTTCTGTTTTTCGTGACGTTATTCGTCACATTGACAAATAATGAGTGTAGAAAAAGTCCTGTTCATCAATTGAAAATTTTCAGGTAGAACAATGTCAGAAACAGGAAATTTGAATCGACTGTTTCTCCTTCTGGTTTGATGAATCTAGAATCAGACTTTATATATTCGATTTATTTCTACCAATAGATGGCGCTCCTGGATATGCTACTAGGCTTTGTAACTTCTATAATTCAGAATATATCATTCCACTAGGCAATGATTCCATCTTATATCACATGTACAATTTTGAATATCAGGTCAATCGTCTCAAAACAACTAAGGTACACCTTCAATACATAATAATGATTCAGTATCAATATGATTCTTTTAGGTTTTAATGAGAATTGACGTTATTGGAAACCATTACTATATTGTCTGATACTTTATGCTAAGATTATTATTCTGGTTTCTGGTATACTTACTCCATGAGTATATCTTTATTTTTAATACATCCCAAAGAGGATAGAATGACGTTCTGTTCATTGGATGACGTCGAATTTTTAAAAACGCTGAACAAATAATTGTAATCCTCACGAATGTTCTCACTTGCTTTTAACCCATAGCAAAATACTGTTTCCCGTTTGTTAGTGGGAGGATTTCTGAAAGAGAAAGATAATCATTAGCTAAAATACCTACTTGTTGATGACAGAAATTTAGTGAGGTTCTGAATATATTTTTTTCTGGTAGATTTCATTTCTTGAAAAAATGATTTTATAATTTATTGTAGCCCTCTCTTGGTAATTTCTAGAACTTCGTAGAAAGGAACAAACCATTTTGATTGATATGTTCAAATTTCAGCCTGAAACTATTTCACCTGACAATGATATTGATATTCATCAGTTCAAAAAGGATTCACTGTTTTAATCTACTTCAGTACATTCTTTATCAAGGGTTTCCTTCAAAGTTTGTATCGAACGGATAAAAAACTCGATTGGGGTCGACTGACCTTTTGTGAGAGTGACTGTTAGAAAGACAATTAGCTGATATATGAATACAGTTCCATTCTATTCATTTCACTGAAGACAATGTGCCGATTGTGGAAACTGAAGGAGGGCTGAATGATATGGTACTTTGTTTGGACTCAAACATCACTATGAACATATTGAAAATAAACACCAAAAATCCAAAGTCACGGTCGTAAGTAAGATGGAGACTAATGGAAAACCGAATATCAAAGTGAAAAATGTACCTGTAGTACAAGAAACAGTAACAGTTTAAGTATACCCTGTACTAATTATCAAAGGTTATTCATAGGTTATTATCATAGATTATCTATGACGAACTTCCAACCCAACTAAAACATTATGATTCTTATTGAGAGCTATTGGATGAGAGAATCAAGAGAGAAACCAAACTAGGAGTTCCGTGGTAGAATTCCGCCCACAAAGAAGATACGCGGATGCCATGTGCTATCGTCGGACTCATCCGTTCCCCTCGCGGTGTGTGTTTCTTGTGCTCGACAATGCGAACATTCAATGGCCTCTTGGTTTCACCAATATTGGATTTTTCGCAGTCACAAGGTATCCGGTAAATGTAATTCTTGGAATCGCAGTTCTCGTTTGGTGGCCTTGTTTTCGTGAGGCTGCTACGGATACTGTTTCCGGATCTGAAGCAGGTTCTGATGTTGTAGGTACTTGGATTCAATTCTTCGTATCTTTTTCGATAATCCTCCGATGAAGGGAAGTGCAAGCACTGGTTGTGACGGCTTCTCTTCCTTTCGGGGCTCCTGCTGTCTTTTAGCCAAAGTCTGTTTCACCATCGCTTTGGAGTAGCCATTTCGTTGAAGATAATTTTTGATGATGTCTAGTTCCTTCTCGAGACTTTCCTTCGTATTACAAAGTCCGAAAGCACGGTCTAATAGAGTTTTGATGATTCCTTTTTTAGTCGATTGATGGTGGTTGGATTCGTGGTTCAGATACTGTCACGTGTGAGTGGTTTGTCGGTATACAGATGTTTTCCATTTAGTGTCGGTCCTCTTCACCAATACGTCTAAGAATGGCAATTCGTTGTGGGCTTCCTTCTCCATTGTGAAAGTGAAGAAAGGTCTTATGGAAGGCGTCCAGTTCAGTATTCCCATGGTTCCATATGATGAAGGTGTTATCAACGTATCTCAACCAGACACGAGGTTTCTTGCGGGCATAATTACTTCTATAGATAAATTCGTTCTATCTTTCAGGTCCCAGTCTTCGGATAGCTTCCTCTGTATGATTTGAAGTGCTTCTTCGACCGGAACGTTGGTATAAAGGCTTTCCACGTCGAAACTGATTAGTTGATCTTCATGTGTGACTTCAATTGACCCTAGTAGTTCGACAAAATGCCTTGAATTCTTCACAAAAGACGATGTTTTTCTTTTAAATGGTTGTATTATAGGGAGTAAAAATCTAGACAAGTTTTGTGTAGCCGAATCTCTGGAGCTGATGATCGGTCTGAGCGGAACGTCATCACCCGAAGACGATTGTGGATACTAACAATCGAAATGTCATGAATTAACTTGGCTTGGAATCTCTCAACTTTTTAATTTTATTTTATTTATTTTTTGTTCAATTTGTTCCATTTTTACTGGTATTTTATTTCACTATTATTTCATTTCAGGTTTTTTTGCTTAATATAATTGTTTTTTCTCAGCTATTATTTTTTACTCTTCTTCTTCAATTTTTAATTTCTTATTTTTTTAGTTCATTCAGGGATTTAAAATCATTTTATATAATATCAGACAATTGAAGTCCGAACTAATGAAATAAACCAATGTTTGTTTACATGGTGCGTGATTGCACCATTGGTTGGAAATGGGTTAAGAGGGCGAATTTGAAAAAAAATATTCAATTTATCATATTTTTGATTAGTGTTATGAGATTTAATGCGAAAACAATAACTGTGGTTTATTGATGTGGAATTACTAAACAAGTAGTTACCTGCCAGTTTTTTTGTATTCTTGGAAAGCAGTTTTGGCATTATTCAGACACTTCTCTTGTCCCAATTTACAAGCCCAACTTTCGAGGAGTTCCTCTTTCAACTTATCTACGTGCGTGATAAATTTCGTTTCTTCGGGAAAAGCATTGTTCAGTAAATCCAGAATCATGCTCTGGAACAAAGAGCAAATGTTAGGAATAGAAAACATAAGGCAAATTTATTATTGTTTTCAACTCTAGTCATATATGTTAGGGGTACCTTCAACAAGATTTCCGTTTGGGCGTCCACTTTCTCAACCAGATACCTGAAAGCGCCAAAGCCTGCAACCCATGGATAATAATCTGTTTCGTTCTTCAGAAATTGAATTAATCTAAAAGCTCTATCATATCCGACCTCCCCTGTTCTTGCAATGGTGAAAATATCGTCTATCAACTGCGCTTTGTTCAAAACATGGATTGATTTTGAATCGGCACCATTCAGCGCTGCGATTATGTTGTCCCAGAGTTGTTCGTCATAGTTTACTTTATAAAATCCTGCAAACACAGATATTCCCTAAATTCATAAATATTTTAGACGAAGCGACGTTGTCGCTTCTACTATAAAGTAGCGGCTTCTTTGATTTTTCAAATGGAACACCCCGTATATAATATCATATTATGATTCATTATCACATTGTCAACAAATTCATATACTATTTCTCTATACCTATCTATTACCGTTCAGAAGATATAAATTAATTTCGATATTTTTTTTACTAAACATGAACTTTTATAAATGCTGATAATCTTGAACTCTCTTGCACTAAAACGATCAAATTTGAAATGGAATGTAGTGATACTATGAGGATCTTCACTCCGAGTCATATTTTCATTTGCCTCATACAGGGTCTTCAAAAAATGCAGATACTTTGATCTCATGAAAAAATGAGTGGAACTCAATTTTTTCAAATGGAACACCCTGTATATTTCAACATTTTTGAGCTCTACATCAAATGTTAGCTTAACTTTTTTCAGATAATACAATTTCTATTTTGAACCGTTTTCGAGATAAACTGATTCAAACGGAAACTGACGTGGTTTTCTTGCTCGTTTTTTTGAATTCATGACTTATTTTGGATATTCAACATTTTTTTTATACTTAGTAATATTTTTTTTGATCCAATTTTTTATCTGTTTCAGATCAGTCAATTCGAAATTGGTATGTACCTACCTTAGAGAAAGTTACAATTTGTATACATTGAGGTATTGGTCTCTAACGTACAACAGTACACAATAATATTGAAATTCAGGCATTCAGTGCTTTTACTGATTAATCCAGAAATGTATCAGAGTTTTGTATTCTCTTTTGATTGCATAATAAACGATACATTTTAGGTAGTTTATGAACTATTTATTTGTAAATAAAGATACAAATATACCCATTGAATGTGTACCTATTTATTCGAATTATGTCCCTGTATATAATTACTCTAACCCTATAAATACATTGGCCACCGTTAATATACAGGGTGTTCCAACGAAAACTTGATTCCCCCTGTAAGTCAGGAATGGACACGTCCTTGTTCACTGTGTTCCAACATGGTTTATTCTACTGAAGAAAGAATAGAAATTGTTGCTACCTATTATCGAAATAATGAATGTGCTAAAGCTGCTGCAAGAATTTGAAATACGAATCATCCAGACAACGTGAGCCATCAATACGTAAAACAGTTAATGGATAAGTTTCGAACTTCAGGTTCTGTTCACAACAGAAAACATGAAGTATCCCTTACTGTCAGAAATGACGGAGTTGAAGTTACAGTTTTAGGACATTTACAAATGAATAATCGACAATCTACCAGACAAGTAGCTAGAGCGTCTGGTGTATCAGCTACTAGTGTTTTTCAGATTTTGAAAGCCCACAAATTCAATCCTTTCGAAATAAGTCTAGGTCAGGAATTGAACGAAATTGATGCTGATCGTCGATTTCACATGCGTGAGGTGTTCAGCGAGAAATATTTTACAATAAATGTTTTTCAGACGAAAGTTCTTTCATGTTGAATGCTGTAGTGAATAGACATAATTGTGGTGAGGTCATCGATCACCAAGTGATCATCTTCAAGAGGACGATTAAACTCTTGAAGATGATCACTTGGTGGTCGAAACACATGTCGAGGTGTTAAAAATAGCGATTTGGTGTTGGGAAAAAACTCCAGTAATATTCATTACTACACCAAAGGTTCCAAACAGTGCATCATAAGTAACTAAACGTGATGTCACCGAGTTGGAAGCCATTATGTCTCTTTGGGCACATGCTTCTCAGACCCAATGATCATTTACCCTACACTGTGGAATGTATCAGACAGGATCTGACCGGCGCAATCTCTTTGATATAAAAAATAATAACAATGAAAATTCAAATAGTGAATTTTAATTGATTGATGGGTAAGAAAAATATCTCTCAACTTACCACTCTGCATTACGTTTAAAATGATCCAGTCAGACTTATCGTGTTTTATCTCATAAGTTTTATTTGGTTCAAGCCACCCCTGGATTTTTACTGAGAATAATTTTTCTTTTTTGTTTGTGTAACTCAATGGGACATACCACTCAGTCGTAGCGTCTGTATAGAATCTTTTCTGAAATTGAAAAGGTATGACATAATTAGTTGTACTTTTCGTTTAGACATTTTTTATGAACAATTCAATGTTTCTTGTTTTTTTTTTTCTGTGATTTTCGTACTATCAGTATCTGAAAAGTAAATAAAAGTGAAAAATGGGAATTGAAACTTTCTATATTTTTATACCACTTGTATTTGTAACTAAAGTTACTGCAATTTCGTCCTACAAGAACATTTTCAAACGAATACAATGAAGTTTATTGTATTCGTTTGAATATGACCTTGTAGGATGAAACTGCAGTGACGTTAGTTACAAATACAAGTGGTATAAAAACATAGTAAGTTTTAATTCTCATTTTTTATGATGATCTCCTACTACGTAGTAACGGCTACTTCCATCAATTCATTGGAATGAAACTGAGACAACAAAGAGTTTGCTGAAGCATATGAAAGGTCATAATAAAAAAATTACATCAAAAAATGTATGCGAAATACTGGGTGTTTCAAATTCGATCCTCACCATTGGTATCTCGGAAACTATGAGAGATACGAAGATGATAAAATTGGGACAAACTTGCGCATTTACCTGACCAACAATATGCCGTTGAGAAAGTTCTGAAATTTCGAGTATATCCGGAGATATCCGGAAAAAACAGAAATTTCGAAAAATGGTTTTAATTTTTTTCTGGCTTTATTTTTCGAAGGAATCGAAAATGAATTACACCACCACATTTCCACTTTTTTCCTGCTACATGATAGTGTTTTAAGATTTGCCATCCTACGTTTCGTCTTCCGGCCACCATCATCAATTTTATTTTTTGTTATGGGCGCTACATTGGATTCTTTCTGTTTAGAATAGAACCAGATTTTACGTTTTCAATGATGTATTATAAGTTATCATTCTTTTTCGAAAAATTGGAGATATTGAAAAAAATCAATTCTTATCTTAATAAGCTATGACTTTGATATTTCTAAATTTGACTTTTAATTTGTTACACTCAATGACATTTTGTTATTGTACAAGTCATTGAATGTTTGGCGAAAAATGGCTTTCACGAATGAAGAAAAAAGAGATATGATCCAGTAACTTGAACTATGTTCAAGTTACTGGATCAAAATCAATGAAAAAATTCAAAGAAAAAATACGGAGACAGAATCAACAATCAAAATTCGATAAATGAGGTGTGCATGAGGTAAATGAGACATTGTGTCCTTTTCAATGAAAATAGAACTTTGAACAAATAACAATTATTAACTAAAATGTAAAGACAAAAGCAAATCACAGCAAATTCTCAAAATACTAGCCTTGCTCATGATAACACAACTGTGCCCTTCTTCGAATATTATTCTCTGCACGAATAATTTCCCTCCTCCTCAATCTTCCGAACTCTCTAACAATGCTGTGTTGAAGGTCCTCAATATTTTGATATTCTCTCTGACTATAAACTCTATTCTGCAGTGTACCCCATGAGAATGTATCTATAACACTTAAGTCTGGAGACCTTGCTGGCCACCTCACCGGCCTATTATTCCATATCCATTCATCACTAAACCTTTCAGTCAGGTAATTAGATACTCGTCTGGTACTATGCGGTGGAGCACCATCATGTTGAAACCAGATGTGGTTATAGTTAGGCAAAGGTAGATCATCCAAATAGTCTTCGAAAATCGACATTAAAAACTGGTGATTGGTTTCTCTGTTCAGAATTTCGTCAAATAAATGAGGACCCAAAATTCTATCTTTGTAAATTCCTGTACACATGGTAACACTAAATCTCACTTTAGGTCGAATTTCTCGGAACTGCCTGGGGTTGTTTATGTTCCAAATGTGTTCGTTATTTCGGTTGAATATCCCACAATTCGTGAAAGTGCTTTCATCTGTCCAAATTAGATTTTCCAGGAAAACAGGAAAGTCAGGTCTTCTTATTAGCCAATTACAAAATTTTAATCTCTTTTTGGGATCACCTGGATGCAATTTTTGAGATATGTGTATTTTGTAACATTTAAACCGTTTTTTTTGAGATGTCTCCAAGCAATTGTATGACCAATATTCATTTCGGAGGAAATTTGACGTGTAGATTTCCCCTGGTTCATGTTTATCTGCAAATTAATAATTTTTATTGAAATTGACACAATATCTAACTTACCTCATACATACCTTATTTATCCAAATTTCCTTAGTTTCCTGGTCCATTCTGGTCTCGGCTTTTCAAATGAATCAAACTTGGTGAGATGTTGATCCAATAACTTGAACATAGTTCAATGTGGTTGTCGTATTTCGGGATACAAGTTCAAATACATTTCCGATGTCCTAAGACTGTTTATATCGTATTTGTAATAAATTTGTATCATATCTTTTTTTTAATTCGTGAAAGCCATTTTGCCAAAAATTCAATGACTTGTACAATAATAAAATGTCATTGAGTGTAACAAATCGAAAGTCAAATTTAGAAACATCAAAGTCAAAGCCTATTATGTTAAGTATTAGTTTTTTTCAATGTTTCCAATTTTTCGAAAAAGAATGATAACTTATGATATATCATTGTGAAGGAAAAATCTGGTTCTATTCTAAACAAGAAGAATCCAATGTAGCTCCCATAAGAAAAAATAAAGTTGATGATGGTGGTTGGAACACGAAACGTAGGATAGCAAATATGAAAACACAATCATGTAGCAGGGAAAAAGTGGAAGTGCAATTTATTTTCGAATTCTTCGAAAAATATAGCCAGAAAAAAATAACCATTTTCCGAAATTTCCGTTTTTTCCGGATATCTCCGGAAATACTCGGAATTTCAGAACTTTCCCAACGGCATAATGTTAGTCAGGTAAATGCGCAACTTTGCCCTAATTTAACCATCTTCGTATCTCTCATAATTTCCGAGATCCCAATGGTGAGGATCGAATTTGAAACACCCTGTATAAACCACTCAAAATTCCAATTATTCAGTACCTTGTATTTAGAAATTTTACTAAGGAATTAAATAAATAATGGAAAAGTTAGGTTTATGCACTGAGCTATCTTTAATATGATTTATGATTGGAATGCATGCAAGAGTAAATTCATTTATTTAACTTTTTTTACACAGACATATATTTTTTTATGCATTTATCCCATTGTTGAAAGATCCTTGATTGTAAAATACCCCTCGATTGGAAATGATAAGTGATATTTCTTTATTGGCGTGAAATTATCCACAGATTTCTGGCCACACATGCCGACGTAGAGGAAAATAAAAATCTGTGGTTGGGATACAAAATTATTAGCACCCGTACCAATATCTGTGGCTGGAGATACCTATTCACTATAGGTTGAACGTGAAATTATTGAGACTATTTAGTGTTTAACATTTTTATAGAGTCTTGAATAGATTGAGGCGTTGATAATCCTATTCTCATCAACAATACAGATTAAGGGAAAAATAAAATTGAAAATATTAGACTTACTTTCCAATACCCCATATAGAAATGATATCCGATCATGTGCATCCATCAAAATCACACAACTTCCATAGTTTCTTGAGAAGATTAACTTGGTGATAACAGTTTTCTTGTTATCTAAACAGATTTCGAAAAAGAAATTGTTGAAACAATCAGACTCATTTTTTGAGATTCCTTGTATTCATGAAAATCACACAACTCTTATAGAATTTTGAATAGATCAACACAGTGAAAACCGTTTTTTTGTTACCCATACGGAATTCGAGAATAAAATTGTTGAAACGATCAAACTAACTTATTCAACCCCTTGTAGAGTTGAAACCAGATGATGTGCGTGCATAAAAATCGCATAAGTCTTATGGAATCTTGGGTAGATTGACGTAGTGATAACAATTTTCTTGTCACCCGAAGAGATTTCGAAAACAAAAATGTTGAAACAATCAGACTCATTTTTTGAGATTCCTTGTAGAATTGGAACCAGAAGATGTGCGTTCATGAAAACTACATAACTGTTATAGAATCTTGGGTAGGTCGATATAGTGAAAACCGTTTTCTTGTCACCCATACAGATTTCCAGGAAAAAATATTGAAACAATCAGACTCACTTTTTAAAACACCTTGTAGAATTGGAACTAGAAGATGTGCGTTCATGAAAATTACATAACTGTTATAGAATCTTAGGTAGATCTATATAGTGAAAACTGTTTTCATGTCACCCATACAGTTTTCGAGAAAAAAATTGTTGCAACAACCAGACTCACTTTTTAAAATACCTTGTTGAATTGGAACTAGAAGATGTGCGTTCATGAAAATTACATAACTGTTATAGAATCTTGATTAAATCGATATAGTGAAAACTGTTTTCTTGTCACCCATACAGATTTCGAGAAAAAAATTGTTGCAACAATCAGACTCATTTTTTGAGATTCCTTGTACAATTGGAACCAGAAGATGTGCGTTCATGAAAATTACACAACTGTTATAGAATCTCAGGCAGATCGATATAGTGAAAACTTTTTTCTTGTCACCCATACAGATTTCGATAAAAAGTGTTTCAACAAACAGACTCATTTTTTGAGATTCCTTGTAGAATTGGAACCGGAAGATGTGCGTTCATGAAAACTACATTACTGTTATAGTATCTTGGGTAGATCAATATAGTGAAAACCGTTTTCTTGTCACCCATACAGATTTCCAGGAAAAAATATTGAAACAATCAGACTCACTTTTTAAAACACCTTGTAGAATTGGAACTAGAAGATGTGCGTTAATGAGAATCACACAACTGTTATAGAATCTTAGGCAGATCTGTATATTGAAAACTGTTTTCATGTCACCCATACAGATTTCGAGAAAAAAATTGTTGCAACAATCAGACTCATTTTTTGAAATTCCTTGCAAAATTGGAACCAGAAGATGTGCGTTCATGAAAATCACTTAAATGTTATAGAATCTTGGGTAGATTGATATAGTGAAAACTGTTTTCTTGTCACCCATACAGATTTCGATAAAAAAGTGTTGCAACAAACAGACTCATTTTTTGAGATTCCTTGTAGAATTGGAACCAGAAGATGTGCGTTCATGAAAACAACATAACTGTAATAGAATCTTGGGTAGATCGATATAGTGAAAACCGTTTTCTTGTCACCCATACAGATTTCCAGGAAAAAATATTGAAACAATCAGACTCACTTTTTAAAACACCTTGTAGAATTGAAACTAGAAGATGTGCGTTCATGAAAATCACACAACTGTTATAGAATCTTAGTAAGATCGATATAGTGTAAACCGTTTTCTTGTCACCCATACAGATTTCCAGGAAAAAATTTCGAAATAATCAGACTCACTTTTTAAAACACTTTGTAGAATTGGAACTAGAAGATGTGCGTTCATGAAAATTACATAACTGTTATGAAATCTTGGGTAGATTGATATAGTGAAAACTGTTTTCTTGTCACCCATACAGATTTCGAGAATAAAATTGTTGCAACAATCAGACTCACTTTTCAAAGCACCTTGTAGAATTGGAACCAAATGATGTGCGTTCATGAAAATAACACAACTGTTATAGAATCTTGGGTAGATCGATATAGTGAAAACCGTTTTCTTGTCACCCATACAGATTTTCAGGAAAAAATATTGATACAATCAGACTCACTTTTTAAACACCTTGTAGAATTGGAACCAGAAGATGTGCGTTCATGAAAATTACTTAACTCTTATAGAATCTTAGGTAGATTTATATACTGCAAACTGTTTTCATGTCACCCATACAGTTTTCGAGAAAAAAATTATGCAACAATCAGACTCATTTTTTGAGATTCCTTGTAGAACTGGAATCAAAAGATGTGTGACAAGAAAACGGTTCTCACTGCATCGATCCACCCAAGATTCTATAACAGTTGTGTAATTTTCATGGACGCTCATCTTCTGTATCCAATTCTACGAGGAATCTCAAAAAATGAGTCTGTTTGTTGCAACAATTTTTTCATCGAAATCTGTATGGGTGACAAAAAAAAAGTTTTTACTATATTGATCCACCCAAGATTCTATAATAGTTGTGTAATTTTCATGAACGCACATCTTCTAGTTCCAATTCTACAAGGAATCTCAAAAAATGAGTCTGATTGTTGCAACAATTTTTTTCTCGAAAACTGTATGGGTGACATGGAAACAGTTTCCACTATATAGATCTACCTAAGATTCTATAACAGTTGGGTAATTTTCATGAACGCACATCTTCTAATTCCAATTCTACAAGGTGTTTTAAAAAGTGAGTCTGATTGTTTCAATATTTTTTCCTGGAAATCTGTATGGGTGACAAGAAAACGGTTTTCACTATATTGATCTACCCAAGATTCTGTAACAGTTATGTAGTTTTCATGAACGCACATCTTCTGGTTCCAATTCTACAAGGAATCTCAAAAAATAAGTCTGTTTGTTGTAACACTTTTTTATCGAAATCTGTATGGGTGACAAGAAAGCAGTTTTCACTATATCGATCTGCCTGAGATTCGATAACAGTTGTGTAATTTTCATGAACGCACATTTTCTGGTTCCAATTCTACAAGGAATCTCAAAAAATGTGTCTGATTGTTGCAACAATTTTTTTCTCGAAATCTGTATGGGTGACAAGAAAACAGTTTTCACTATATTGATCTAATCAAGATTCTATAACAGTAATGTAAGTTTTATGAACGCACATCTTCTGGTTCCAATTCTACAAGGAATCTCAAAATATGAGTCTGATTGTTGCAACAATTTTTTTCTCGAAAATTGTATGGGTGACATGGAAACAGTTTCCACTATATAGATCTACCTAATATTCTATAACAGTTATGTAATTTTCATGAATGCACATCTTCTAGTTAAAATTCTACAAGGTGTTTTAAAAAGTGAGTCTGATTGTTTCAATATTTTTTCTTGGAAATCTGTATGAGTGACAAGAAAACGGTTTTCACTATATCGATCTACCTAAGATTCTATAACAGTTAAGTAATTTTCATGAACGCACATCTTCTGGTTCCAATTCTACAAGGTGTTTAAAAAGTGAGTCTGATTGTTTCAATATTTTTTCCTGGAAATCTGTATGGGAGACAAGAAAACGGTTTTCACTATATTGATCTACCCGAGATTCTATAACAGTTATCTAGTTTTCATGAACGCACATCTTCTGGTTTCAATTCTACAAGGAATCTCAAAAAATGAGTCTGTTTGTTGCAACACTTTTTTATCGAAATCTGTATGGGTGACAAGAAAACAGTTTTCACTATACCGATCTACCTGAGATTCTATAACAGATGTGTGATTTTCATGAACGCACATCTTCTGGTTCCAATTCTACAAAGTGTTTTAAAAAGTGAGTCTGATTTTTTCAATATTTTTTCCTGGAAATCTGTATGGGTGGCAAGGAAACGGTTTTCACTATGTCGATCTACCCAAGATTTCATAACAGTTATGTAATTTTCATGAACGCACATCTTCTAGTTCCAATTCTACAAGGTGTTTTAAAAAGTGAGTCTGATTGTTTCAATATTTTTTCCTGGAAATCTGTATGGGTGACAAGAAAACGGTTTACACTATATCAATGTTACTAAGATTCTATAACAGTTGTGTAATTTTCATGAACGCACATCTTCTAGTTCCAATTCTACAAGGTGATTTAAAAAGTGAGTCTGATTGTTTCAATATTTTTTCCTGGAAATCTGTGTGGGTGACAAAGAAACGGTTTTCACTATATCGATCTACCCAAGATTTTATAACAGTTATGTAATTTTCATGAACGCACATCTTCTATTTCCAATTCTACAAGGTGTTTTAAAAAGTGAGTCTGATTGTTTCAATATTTTTTCCTGGAAATCTGTATGGGTGACAAGAAAACGGTTCACACTATGTCGATCTAATTAAGATTCTATTACAGTTGAGTGATTTTCATGAACGCACATCTTCTAGTTCCAATTCTACAAGGTGTTTTAAAAAGTGAGTCTGATTTATTTTTTCCTGGAAATCTGTATGGGTGACAAAAAAACAGTTTTCACTATATTGATTTAATCAAGATTCTATGACAGTTAAGTAATTTTCATGAACGCACATCTTCTGGTTCCAATTCTACAAGGAATCTCAAAAAATGAGTCTGATTGTTGCAACAATTTTTTTCTCGAAAACTGTATGGGTGACATGGAAACAGTTTTCACTATATAGATCTACCTAAGATTCTATAACAGTTATGTAGTTTTCATGAACGCACATCTTCTGGTTCCAATTCTACAAGGAATCTCAAAAAATGAGTCTGATTGTTGCAACAATTTTTTTCTCGAAAACTGTATGGGTGACATGGAAACAGTTTTCACTATATAGATCTACCTAAGATTCTATAACAGTTATGTAGTTTTCATGAACGCACATCTTCTGGTTCCAATTCTACAAGGAATCTCAAAAAATGAGTCTGATTGTTGCAACAATTTTTTTCTCGAAAACTGTATGGGTGACATGGAAACAGTTTTCACTATATAGATCTACCTAAGATTCTATAACAGTTATGTAGTTTTCATGAACGCACATCTTCTGGTTCCAATTCTACAAGGAATCTCAAAAAATGAGTCTGATTGTTGCAACAATTTTTTTCTCGAAAACTGTATGGGTGACATGGAAACAGTTTTCACTATATAGATCTACCTAAGATTCTATAACAGTTGTGTAACTTTCATGAACGCACATCTTCTAGTTCCAATTCTACAAGGTGTTTTAAAAAGTGAGTCTGATTGTTTCAATATTTTTTCCTGGAAATCTGTATGAGTGACGAGAAAACGGTTTACACTATATCAATTTTACTAAGATTCTATAACAGTTGTGTAATTTTTATGAACGCACATCTTCTAGTTCCAATTCTACAAGGTGTTTTAAAAAGTGAGTCTGATTGTTTCAATATTTTTTCCTGGAAATCTGTATGGGTGACAAGAAAATTGTTATCACTACGTCAATCTACCCAAGATTCCATAAGACTCATGCGATTTTTATGCACGCACATCATCTGGTTTCAATTCTACAAGGGGTTGAAAAAGTTAGTTTGATCGTTTCAACAATTTTATTCTCGAATTCCGTATGGGTAACAAAAAAACGGTTTTCACTGTGTTGATCTATTCAAAATTCTATAAGAGTTGTGTGATTTTCATGAATACAAGGAATCTCAAAAAATGAGTCTGATTGTTTCAACAATTTCTTTTTCGAAATCTGTTTAGATAACAAGAAAACTGTGATCACCAAGTTAATCTTCTCAAGAAACTATGGAGGTTGTGTGATTTCGATGGACGCACATCATCGGATATCATTTCTATATGGAGAATTGGAAAGTAAGTCTAATATTTTCAATTTTATTTTTCCCTTAATCTGTATTGTTGATGAGAAAAGGATTATTAACGCTTCAATCTACTCAAGACTATAAAAATGTTAAACACCAAATAGTCTCAATAATTTCACGTTCAACCTATAGTGAATAGGTATTTCCAGCCACAGGTATTAGTACGGGTGCTAATAATTTTGTATCCCAACCACAGATTTTTATTTTCCTCTACGTCGGCATGTGTGGCCAGAAATCTGTGGATAACTTCACGCCAATTATTTCTTTTGACAAACGAACATTTCAATAAACTTTTATTACACTTTGGCCGATTACCTGTTGATTTAAGTTTATTTTTCAAATTGCCCGAAGTTAGAAAAAAAAATAAATCAGCAATAAACTAACTCAGTACTTCGTGAGAATAAATATTTTCTTCATTCAAATATATACTTTTTTCTACCTGTGTGATAGATACTGTTGAGGCATCCTTTTGCGTCACAGTCAAAATTGGATATCCTGGCTGATATATCCAGTTTTGCATTTTGTCTTTGAAATTTGGAATGCTACCTCCAGTGGCGTTCTGTAAAGACTTGAGTAGCATTTTTGGATTGGTATTTTTGTATTTACTGAAAAAAAAACGAAATAAAATTAGTCATAACATGAAAATATCTGTTTCACACATGTATTCCAGAGATTGCATTCAATTATCTATCTTCTCATCCTGCTTACCTACAAACTCTATATAGTTCTATAGTACATATAGATACTATAGAATATAGTATCTATAGAATATAGTATAGAATATAGTATATATAGTATATCTATTAGTTAGTTTTTATGAAATAACGAATGAAACTCAGACAAAACTGTTTTCATTCATTTCATTAAAGTTAGTACTAACACGTACGGCTACCTGATATCTTTTTTTTAATTTTGGATGTTTTGAATAAAGAATATTTATAACAATGAACGTGTATTTCTTTAGTTCGGACTTCCCTTGTCGAATATGATATAAATTGATTTGAAATCCCTGAAAGAATTTATGAAAAATTAAAAAGATTAGCTGAAAAATAACAGTTATATTAAGCAAAGAAAGCTGAAATTACAATGAAATAATATACAAGCAATAATCAAAAATTGAACTATGAACACGAGCTGAGAATCAAAAATTATTAACAAGAAATAAAAATTAAAAATTGAAAGATTCCAAGCCAAGTTACTTCATGACGTTTCGATTGTTAGTATCCACAATCGTCTTCGGGTGATGACTGGACTTATTCCTCCGAAATCTGACTCTTTATAGATTATTCGAGCGCTTTCCTCTATCCGCTTCATAGGTTTTAGCGGGAGCTGACCGTTTGGCAGGAGATGGTCGTGTTCCGCTTTCCATATGGTGCGTATCTCTACACTAGCTTGGATAAATGCGTTGTTGGATGATGATTTCAGCTTGAGACCACTTGATGTTATGTTGATGAGTCCAAACATGCTGTGATATTACTGATTCGTTGGTTTCTCCTCGCTGTGTGTGTTTCTTGTGCTCGGCAAAGCGAACTTTCAATGGCCTCTTAGTTTCACTGATGTATGATTCTCCGCACTCGCAGGGTATCCGGTAAATGCAATTCTTGGAATCGCAGTGCGTGTTTGGTAGCCTGGTTTTCGTGAGGCTGCTACGGATAGTGTTCCCAGATCTGAAGCAGGTTCTGATGTTATATTTGGACCCAATTCTTCTTATCTTTTTCGACAATTCTCTGATGTAGGGAAGTACAAGTACTGGTTGTGGCGGCTTTTCTTCCTTGTGAGGTTCTTGCTGTCTTTTAGCCAAAGTCTGTTCCATCAATTTGGAGTAACCATTTCGTTGAAGGTCATTTTGATGATGTCTAGTTCCTTTTCGAGACCTTCCTTCATATTACAGAGCTCGAAAGCATGGTCAACTAGAGTCTTGATGATTCCTCTCTCGGTCGATTGATGGTAGTTGGATTCCTGGTTCAGATACTGTCCCGTGTGAGTGGGTTATCGGTATACAGTTGTTTCCCATTGAGTGTGGGATCTCTTCACCAATACGTCTAAGAATGGCAATTCGTTGTGGACTTCCTTCTCCATTGTGAAAGTGATGGAAGGACTTACGTTGTTGATGTGTTTCAGGAAGGTGTCTAGTTCTGCATTCCCATGGTTCCATATTATGAAGGTATCTCAAACAGACTTGGGGCTTTTTCAATGGACAGAGTTTCAAACGAAATAATTTGGTCCTTCAGTTGGAAGTAGCAGTTTCGTACACAGCATCCTAGTAGTAAGTCTGTACTATCTTTTAGGTCGCCATCTTCGGACATCTTCCTCTGTGTGATTTGAAGTGATTCTTCGACAGGAACGTTGGTGTAGAAGCTTTCCACGTCGAAACTGATTAGTTGATCCTGCTCTGTGACTTCGATTGCCTTGAACTCTTCACAAAAGATGATGTTTTTCTTCCGGTGGATTTTTTACTACCAATAATAAAATACATTAAAAATTCAATACAAATAACCTACCTAGTGCCGATAATTGAAATTTGTTCCCACTACAGAATAGCACTTCAAATAATGTCATAACTTCGCCGACAGTTTACACATTGCGAATTCAGTTTACAAAAACACAGACAAAACTCCGAAACCTTTTGATCTTTCCGCCTGCCGACGGGACATTTCACTATTGACAAAAACAGTCGCCCGGACCACAAAGTCTTCAAAATGTTTTTTATTTTGACAACTCAAGTTTTTGTTTTGTCGAAATAGACACAGTTTCTGTTTAGTTGTGATTTTGTCGATAGAAAACAGTTTACAATGAACACAACGCGACTCAGACTAATTTATGTCTGTTTGGTGGAATTAGAGTTTCGAGTTTGTTTTCGAAACTAAAACAAGTTTTTCGTTTCTGTATTTGGCAACGAAACTAGTCGTAAGCGAGTCTGTTTGGTGGAAATCCGCCTTTATATATTCATTTCATACTACTAAACGAAAAATACGAACCAATTTCAAACTCAAAATGAATCTACAGACTGAATGAAATATTCCAACACATTTTTTATTCATTCAAGTGACATCTTATTGTGAGACTTTCACTAAACGGTTTAGAAAATTGCAACACGTGATTTGCTATACAATAGCTTGCGCGAGTTTATATGCTTTTATCACATTTATAATTTTGTAACGGTGGAGTTAGCGATTTATTATGGTTCATTTCACTTATATGGCTACTGTAGCTATTACTATAGCCACTGTAGTAAAATTGAAACTATGAAAATAAATTAGTAAGTAGAATGTTTTCTCTGAGAAATGAAAGCCAATAGTGCGATGAGACTCATATAATGGTTCTGAGCAAGATGCATGAAAAACAAACAGATGTCAATATGTATACAAAGTTGGGTCAATTTCATTTTTGGCGCTGAGAGTTTTTGACAAAACAAGAGCGAATCGATTGAAACACTAGGGTTTCTATGCACCTTAGTTTTAAGCAACGATACATGATTTCAAAGTGAAGGTATAGAAACTTTCATTTACAAAAAAATGTCATAACAACGATATTATTCGAAATCAATGAATATTCAGAATACCCATCACCTTTTTATCTAGTGTAGGATTATTAAAAGTGCACTGAACTTAGGTGCCTGTAAAAAGTTCAATTATATCATGGAATAATTATGCCACATGAAAGTGTTTTTGATTTTAAAAAAATTCTGCATATAAAATACTTAACTGAAATATTTCTTATCCTGTTCTGACCTAGAGGGTTAGGTTAGGTTAGGTTTAAAGTGAGTGGGTCTATTCGACCCTCCACCGCAACCCGCAAGGGTTTATTGTGGCTCACACCTATTCACACTCGGACAAATAAACCCAGCTTCTTAACGAAGCCGATTAGTTTGTATGGTGAGTGGTCTTTCAGGTCAGATGATAAGAGTACGGATCTGCCGAACTCTAAGAACCTGATTCGGTCCCCAGCGGGCCAGGCACAAAGTATATGCTCTGCTGTTTCATCATTTTCCAAACAGAGGCGACACACACTGTCTTCCGACAGTCCAATTCTCTGCATATGATGATTCAAATGACAGTGGCCTGTAAGAAGGCCTGTTAGACAACGTAGGTCATCCCTACTGTAGTCCAACAACTGTTTGGTATCAAGCTTCGAAGGGTGGATAAACGCCTTGGAGTGAGCCAATCCTGTCAAGAAGATATGTGCCAGAAGTCCACATATCTTCTTGACATCCAGGTGTTCAATGTTTGTTTGGCAAAGCCGACCTGGAGGGTAACAGCAATTCCAAATTTTCCACCTTTTGAATTATTAGTTGGAAATATACATTGGAAATATACATGAATATACATTCCAAATAAATAATGTAGTACTACAATCTATTTCCTTGAGCAACGGATTATTAAATAATTTTAAGGTACCTGTTCTATAGACGTATACAAGTGAGTTTCCATAGGCGTATATAAGTGAGTATTTATTTTTAACATTCAATGTTGTTGTATGCTTTGATATCATTTCAAATATATAAAGACTTTTCATAGATGTTTTTATAAGTTAAGTAACCAAACATTGGAACACATATCACTAGTAGGTACTCCCATTGATGTTTAATCGATGTTTTTAATGAATCACCCAAAATTGTTTTTACTTTTCAATTTCGATTGAAAATTTAAACACTTTCAACTGTACCACAGCTTACCTGATTTAAACAGGCATATCTGAGATATTTTCAATTTTCGTTGGAGCATGACGTCATGATTCGATCCTATCTAGTGCTTTAATCTCTTTACTTGATAACCCAAAGAATGTGAATTATTGACGGAGTCCTAGCGTCCTAATTATCAAATTATACTTAGTTTGTGAATTAAAATGTCTATTTCAGTTTTCTCTCCAGTAAAGCAAATGAGCAAATGTGCTTTTTCCTTTAACGAAAAGATTTTATGCATATGACGGTCTCATACAACAAAATCTTTTTTGTTTATCGCCGACACTTTGGGGGGAAATGTGTTGGCAATGGCGGGAGTTTCAAAATCATCGATATATAAATTCAAGAAAGGGAGAACACGTGAATCTGTGAAATCATCAAAGCAATTTTCAGAAAAAGAAAACTGTGCTTGTTGATGAAAATCACAATGAATGTATATATAATGAAGAAACCATCAACGTGGCTTCCTTATAGTGGATGGTATGAAAAAAAAATGTTATACTGAACACGAATTCGTTTCAAAAATTATTAGAAATGAAAATATACTTACTTTTTCTGTAAATATGAGTTCAAACCTTTCTGGAAGACACTTTCTCCTAGCACATACTTCATCATACGAACTATACATCCACCTGAAAGGTGAATTCAGTGATTTCAGTGAGTTGTTCATAACGGAAACGATTCGTTGAACAAATAATAAGAAAAACAAGAGAGATAAAAATTCATAGAAAAAAGTTTCAGCAAAATGGTGGGATCAGATTTCACCTTTGACTTTCACATTGATTGTCATATCAAGGTCGTAATAGGTTGTGTTGTGCTACAAATTTGGAAGTATCTACATTTTCTATATTTTATGCCTTCAACTGTCAATTACGAACTGCCTAATAAAGTACTGTTCCCAAGTAGAGAGAAATAAATCCTTCGGGAGGAGAAAATATTAAGAGCAGATGGATCAAAAACACCTTCCGGTTCTGGTGTAGGTTTTTTCAGTCGCAGACCCAGGACAGATATCAACCTGCCTAGGAACCTATGCGAATGCATTTCAAGCGGAAATTCACGCTATTGAATTGTGTGCAGAGAGATTGGAAGAACCCAACCTCATACACAAGTCAATAAAAATATTCTCGGACAGTCAAGCGGCGTTGGAAGCTCTTGGCTCCTACCGAGCAACGTCTAAATTGGTAGCAAATTGTCTCTGGTCTGGATTCCTGGCTATACGGGCCTGGAAGGCAATGAGGCTGCTGACTCCCCTGCAAAGGAGGGTGCTGCAAGCAGCTTCATCGGACCAGAACCTGTCATTGGCATCGCTTTAGGCTTAGCCAAACAAAGATTGAACACCTGAATGTCAAGAAGATTTATAGACTTTTTGACAGAATCTTCCAGGATTGGCTCATTCCACCCTTCGAAGCTTGATACCAAACAGTTGTTGGACTACAGTAGCGATGAACTTCGATGTCTATAACAGTCGATTATAACAGTCCTTCTTACAGGCCACTGTCATTTGAATCATAATATGTAGAGACTCGGATTGTCGGAAAACAATGTGTGTCGCCTCTATTTGGAAAATGATGAAACAGCAGAGCACATATGCTTTGCCTGTCCCTAGGTGTGAGCCACAATAAACCCTTGCGGGTGGAGGGTCGAATAGACCCACTCACGTTGGACCTAACCTGACCTAATCTGACGATTATCTAGTGGTCTTCAAAGGAAATCGGTTAGTGGGACAGAAACTGCCGCTGCATGAACAGGTGTTTCAGTTTGGTGAATGAGTAGAAAACATTCTCGTTCTTCGTTATAACCTCGTTCTTGAAATTCTTCGTCATGAACAACACGTGTAAAGTGCCATTCATGTAGCAAGTGTTTCCTAAATTATCAATATATGATAATATTTTGGAAATGTTATTGGTTTGCCCAATATAATTCTCATAATCTATCTGTGAATTGTGTCTATAAGGTCTTCAAGTGATTATTACCATCCAAATCTGTGATGCCATAGCTGTGTTTTCACAAATGCGTCGTAGATTATTTTGCAGGTTCCATTTCAGATAGAACCCCGATCATCAGAGGTGCCATTTTAGAAAGTCCATTCGATCTTGAACATAATGTGAATATTTTGTTTTTTCTAAAGTGAGTGTCAGATTATTATATCTGAACAATTTTTCTTCAATCTTAAAATTATCTCCCACTTCTGATTTTAGAGATTACCATGTCCTAGATTCATCGAAAGTAGTAGTATAGTTCGCGAAACTCAGAATTTTGCCTTTGATTTTCATATTAAGTAAGCAATCGATTCACATAGTGAGCAAAAGAGGATCCAGTAAGTACCTCGTGGTACTCGATATGTTACACTTATTATTTCACTCAGTCTCACCGATGCGAACTCCGTTGATTTTGCTTCTCCAAAGCCATATTGATTATCGGATAAACTGACATTATTACAAATCGTAGATATCATTATTTTGCTCATTCAGAAACTTGCGAAATAGGTTGTTCATTTTTAGCTTATCACTATTTTTAAATAGTGACTCCCCCATTCACCGCATTTCGGAAATATACACTAACAAAAAAAATCAGTTGAATAGCCAAATAATTATTACATCAAATAGCAAGGAAAAATCGTTGAACTTCCTCTGAAATTTCTTCTAAAATGCAATTCTTGAAAGTTATTTCACTGTTTCCATATTTCTGGGACACCCTGAAAAATATTCCCTATTTTCTGTATTCGTGAAAAATGTATCGGTTACAATTACCAATAGAAATAATTGAATTTTTTCAAGTGAAGACATATTTTCATCGTGATGAACTCACCCTTATAGTAGCTTATATCATCGAATTTATTATTGATTTCCACTGGAGAATTGATATCTTTTTCTGGGCTGGATAAAGGCAGAGATGAAGGAAGTGCGTCATCTTGAAGAACGCTCTGAAGTACGCCAGTAACGAATTGTTTGTCCAATTCCATAGTTCCATTATCTACCTAAGTAATGCAAAAAATGTTTTTTATTGTGTGATTATATCGCTGAAATTTTAAATCAGAGAACTAGTTTGTTAGACGAAAATTCAGAACGATTAATAGTATGTCACTGTTTTAATGACACGAAATATCTTAATTTTTTATTTTGTTTGTTGAACTTGTTCTGTATATTCAGTAAAATTTATTAGTTTTCTTTCTTGTTTTCATCAGTACGTCGACTGAAAACTCTGTGGGTAAAAAATTACGATTGTTATAAACAAAACAAACGAGGGAAAATGAGTTATTCTGTTTTTTTTGTTAATAATATTCTATATCATCACCTGAAAAAAATGAAGCCGGCCGCCGTTGGTCGTCATCAATCGATTATGATTTGGCTAACTCTACTTGCGCTTCGCGATCATATTAGATGTCGCATCGTTTCTAGAGACTTTTAGCGACTTCGCTATCGGCTTTCAAAGGCGTCCATTACCATATGTGAGCACTACCAACACGCAGATCGATTAGTGCAGTTGAAAGTACGGTACGAAGTGATCTAACGAGTCGATATATATTTGAAATTTCAGTTGAAGGGTTTGTCAGTATAGCAGCGAAATAAAGTTGACTTTAATTGTACAGCTTAGTCAATTGTTATCAAACCTACCCTCAATTGTTTTTGTAACGATCGTATTTTTTACCCACTGTAAAACCTTCGATTTCGAATCGAATGAGCCCTTGTGAAGTTGTATATCTATTTTTCACGTTTCTCAACTTGTTGCTTAGACTGTAACAGTTGATGAAGCGACTGGTAGAGCGACATATGACGTTTAGACTAGATCTACTATATTTATATGTTATAAGGAATAAAGTTTCTATGGAAGCAAAGCGATTCTCCTGTAGTAATTGATGGTTAAATTTTTTTAAGCGTGATCACCACGTATGTTTTGAATAATTTTTGGAATATATTGATAAATTCAAGAGACACGTTACGGGATTTTTCAATAAGTTAGCCTGTTTTTTGATAAATGTCACGAGTATGTCGTTGAACACTTTGCTTATTGTGCCTTCATACACTATAGCACTTTTGTATCGGTAACGGGCGCAAAAAATAAAGTATTAGGAAATTTCATTTTCATATTATGAGGATATTTGTTACGACTTTAATGGATTGTTAATAAATAACGGTTACAATTTGTCTGCTACTCCATAGATTATATCTACGTAAGATCTGTCATTATTTCTAACTCTGAGTTGTTCTTGGACTTTGAATTGTTCATCTTGAAAGACAATACGATCAAATATTGTATTTATGATCTAGCCTTGTACCACTTGTGACTCCTATGCCAGATTCAGTATTGGATCACAAATGCTATATTTCTGGGATTTGGTCATCTACTTACCAAGTTAGCTAGATGATACTGGAAATATGTTGCAAATCCTTCATTCAGCCAAGTGTTGGACCACCAGTCAAGAGTTACATAATCACCGAACCACTGGTGACTTATTTCGTGGGCCATAACCGTGATTATTCTCTGTTTATCGGAATTAGAGGTTTTATTTCCTTCATCCAAAAGGTCAACTTCCCTGAAAAAAAACAAAAATGTATATCCTTCTATCGAAAACTTCATTGAATAATGCAGTATCAGAGTGAGTACTGAATAAAAACAAAAATATTTTTTATCCCACCAACAAAGAGAAGTTTAACACCTTTTGTATGGGAGAGGGTATTCCAGTAACGAAGGTATTGTGACAGAATTATTGAAGATACTAATTTTTGCGATGTAAAAACGAAAGAAAATGAATTATAGTTGAATATGAAGCCTTTGGAATGAAAGACAACGAATGGCTCCAAAATTACATTAATAATAATAATTTAATCAACGTCTTTATCATCCTCACTTTTGAAATACAACTGAACCGGTTGAACAATTACAGTTACTATAAAACAGAAAGATAATATTCCATCTATATATACTTGATTATATTAGTACAGTGTGTAAAAGTTAAATAGAATGAATTCACTATTTCGGTTACTGTACATATTTAAAGAAAATCTCGAAACTTGTCAATGTAAATTATAATTTGACATTCTTCAATGTAAAAGTGCCACCCCGATCTTCAACATCTTTGAAAGACAGGTGCAACCCTCAATTTTTTAAATGGGAAGTATAGGTTTGTGATATATCGTTTGAAAGGACTCTTCATTCTCTATGCAAAAATGTTATCGCTTTCAAGTTTATTGCAACAATTAAGATAAAATAAATTGAAATCATGTAGTTACTAAAATTCGATAAAATACACTCAAAAACTAAAAAGTAATGCAAAACGTAATGAAATGTAAAATACGAAAAAGAACTATGGATGTTACCAAAGTAGATGTTCAAAATGTTCACCGCGAACGCCTTGGCAACATCCTAATCTCAAATAAAACTGTCTTCTAACATCATTTAATATATCAGGCGTGACCGACCTAATCGTAAGCGTTATTCGTTCTTTCAAGTCATTCAAATCGGAAGGCTTAGTTTTTAACACATTGCTCTTTACATATCCCCATAAAAAGAAATCTCATGATGAAAGATCAGGTGATCGCGCTGGCCATTCAATCGATCTTCGCCTCCCTATCCACCGATTGGGAAATGTTGTATCGGGGTATTGCCGGACATTAACTTGGTAATGTGGTGGTGCTTCATCCTGCTGAAACAATATCGTATTCACTGGAACTTGAGGGTTTCCTGTATCAGGATATAAATTTGGTAAAATTCGAATGACATCATTTTGAAGTAGTGCCAAATAATTCACAACACAACAAAAAAATATTTTTTGAATGTTTCCTACACTAAATTAGTCAATTTCTACTAATTTTGGGGTGATAAAAACGAAAATGACAATGAAAAATTTTTATTAGCTCTGGTTTTTGAGATACACAGTACTTAATCTTAAAGAGTAGTTATACTATACGTGAAAAGTGAAAGTACATAAAACATTATTGTTATGTTTCTTTTAGAATATTTTACGTACAAAATTAATAAAAAAAAACATTATTCTTAGTGTTTTGACAAATAAAAGAAGTTTGTACCAACAAATTTCAATTACGTCCATCCGATTCATTGTAAGATCGCTGTCGTTTAGCTTGTCTTTTATAAAACACTTCTGGAGCATCCCTACACACAGACCAGCAGTAGTCTGCAAGCATTGCTTCATTCTAACGGCCCTGATATCTCTGTTCCATTAAGGCAATGTCTTGATGGAATCTTTCTCCATGTTCGTCACTCACAGCTCCACAGTTTTGTGGGAAGAAATTAAGATGAGAGTGAAGAAAATGAATTTTTAAGGACATGTTGCATCCAAGTTGGTGGTAAGCTTGAAGAAGCTCTTCAACCAATGCTGTGAAGTTATCATCTCTTTTGTTACCTAAAAACCCATGTACAACCCCCTTAAAGGCTTCCCAGGCTCTTTTTTCATTTTCTGTTAAAATCATGTCAAAAGCAGGATCATTTACGATTTCACGGATTTGAGGCCCAATAAAGATGCCTTCCTTGACTTTAGCATCACTCAACCTGGGAAACTTTGCTCTCAAGTACTTAAAAGCTTGTCCTTCCTGGTCCATGGCCTTCACAAAGTTTTTCATTAGTCCCAACTTAATATGTAATGGGGGAAGGAGAACATCCTTAGGATCTACAAGAGGCTCGTAAACTACATTTTTCTCATTAGGGTTTAGGTCTCGTGTAGGCCAGTTCATTTTTTTATAGTGAGATTTTCTATCCCGACTGTCCCACAGATACAAAAAACAACAGTACTTGGTGAACCCTAATTGCATTCCTAGGAGTATAGCAATGACTTTCAGATCACCACAGATGTGCCACTTGTGTTGTTCATATTTGATTGATTGGAGAAGTGTTTTCATATTTATATACGTTTCCTTCATGTGAACTGCATGACCTATAGGAATAGAGGGTAGCTGATTTCCATTATGCAGAAGTACAGCTTTTAAGCCTAGTTTTGAAGAGTCTATAAACAGTCTCCATTCAGATGGAGTGTGATCCAAATTCAAGCAGTCCATCAAACCATTAACATCAGAACAAACTACGAGGTTTTCTTTCTTCTCAAAAAAAGGAAGCAAATCTTTTTGACGCTGTCTGTACTGAGATATTTTCACATCATGTTTCAGAAGATTCCACTGTTGTAGTCTTGACCCTAACAGCTCAGCCTTTTCGTTAGACAAGCGAAGATCTCTTATAAGGTCACTCAACTCTGCTTGACTAATTCTGTGCGGATCACTAGACCTATCGCTTACCTCAAAATCAGGGTCATAGGATGTAGAAGGATGGGTTGCTCCTTCTAAACAGTCTTCATCACCTTCCTCTAAAATTTCATAGTTTTGGGGTGGAGAAGGGACTGGCAAATTGTCTGAGTGTGGTACAGGCCGAAGAGCAGATGGGAGATTAGGGTATTTAACCGTTCCTTTTTTCTTCATAGATAAACCTTGCTTAATGGGAGGAGTTAAGCAGAAATAACAGTCGTCTGTATGATTGGTAGGCTCACGCCAAACCATAGGTACTGCAAAAGCCATTGCCCGGTTTTTATTTTTCAGCCACTCTTGCAATATGACGGAACAAGAATTACAACATATATGAGGAGCCCATGATTTATCTTGGTCCCCAACTTTCACACCAAAATAATGTTCATAGGCTGTCTTAACGATAGGTGTCATTTTACATTTCTGAGCCTTAAATGTTATTTCACCACATATATAGCAAAAGCTATCGACAGAATTCACACACTTTCGAGGCATTTCAGATCAGCACTTAATTAATTTAAAAATCAACTTCACACGATAATTTCAATAGAAACCACGTGCGTACAATTGACAAACTCACATAGGTTATGTTTACTACTTTAGAACAGCTGATGAGAGGGGTGTTATGTAAACAAATATGTGTACCAACTGTTGATGAAATATTTCATTTGTTGAAAACTCAATATACATATATATGATATAATGATACTATATCTTGAAAACAAGAGCTAATATATAATTTTTATGGTCACTTTCGGTTTTAACACGTGGAAATACATTAAAATCATCTAATTTCAACCCCGAAACAAAAACTTTGTTGTGTTGTGTTATCGCCATTAAAGTTGACCTCAATGAAAAAAGAACCAGTGATATGGTTTCCTACAATACCTGCTCAAACATAACCTTTTTGAGGGTATTGTGTGTATTCTTATCTCATCCAGTAAGGATTTAGCGGTAATTTTACCGATTAGCATGACCGTTGAGAAAACATGACGTCTTCTAATTGGATGATATTGTTATACAAAACAAGTTAACAAGGCTTTTTAAACTAACGTTGCCACGGAAATTATTTACAGTTTTTAAAATGATACCATCTAAAAAGAACATTGATATGGTTTTTGCTTACTTTCTTATTATCATTACCTCAACATGAAATACGTTTTGAGTATATTGCAATAAGTTTTGAGTATAATTTACCGAATTTAGGTGACCACAAGATTTTAATTTATTTTATCTCAATTGTTGCAATAAACTTGAAAGCGATAACATTTTTGAATAGATATATCACAAGCCTATACTTCCCAATTAAAAAATTGGGGGTTGTACTTGTCATTCGACAGGGGTTGAAGGTAGGGGTAGCATTTTTCCGTTAAAGTATATCAAATTATAATTTAAAGTTGACTCGTTTCGGGATTTTTTTTATAATGTTACCGTAAGCGAAATAATGAATTTATTCTATTTGGCTTTTTAAACACTGTAATGTTTGGTAAAAAAAAATCATATTCATAACATATAGAAATGAATGAATCAGTCATGTTATTACCTGAACGTAATCAGTCCCCAATTTTCCATCGCACCAGCTGCAAAATCTGGAATGGCTACTTGATAAACTTGTGGGTTTCCCAGACTCGTATAATCTATTTGCGTCCAATCACTCATCAGATCTACCAACTTTTCTCCGTAGTTTTTCGCAATTTCCATGTTGGCTTCAGCACTTTTTCTCGCATAAACATTGTACTTTCCTTTACTCACGAGGGCTGGTTCGAAATGGGAAACGATGAAAGCAACAAGGTAGGTCGACATCATAGGTGTTGTTTGGAATGTTGTGATTATTTTATTCCTGAAAAAACCCAATTGTATTTTTTAATCACTTATTTATCCATACACACCTAATGACCTATTTACATGTATCAAATATGAATCATTTTTCAGTAACAGCGTTTTGATTTGTTATTATAACCAGAACTGGCACAGGTGTATTATATCTGAGGAGGACAATTTTGAAGGGGAAAATAAAAATGGATGAATGAATGAATGTTTTTTGAAGAAAATGAAAATTTACCTTATTTTTTGAATAGACAGCGTATTGTCATTGGACAAGAAAACAAAGTGGCTGAACGATGGGTTGTGACACAGAAAACATTAATGTTTTCCAGTTAACGTAGGCCAGTTCTGGCCCACGTGGTCTTAATGGAAATTAGGCAGACTTTGACTAAGTTGCCCCAAGCATCAAATAGAAGTATTGACAGTGGCGTAACTACAGGGTGGCAAGTCGTCAAAATGCCACGGGCCCCCAGCCGGAAGGGGCCCCCGGTCAGAGGAGAACTCCAAACATTTATCATTTATTATACATGTTACGCCAGCACTCAAGTAGTTAGCAGTTTATAGTTGTAAGAATTGGGTGATTGTTTCAAATGAGGAAATATTTAATTAGTCAACTGTGAAAATAGGTTGACAATGTCTACTCCGTTAGAATTTCATTCTGATATTTAAAATAATTTATAAGATAACAATCATGTTAATTTTTAATCTACCTATAAAAATAATCATTTACATCGTCGGTCGGTATCAGTAGTACCTAAAGCTTGAAATCACAGATTACAAAATTAATATTTGAAATCAGGCAGTTATCTAATGATTCTCATCGCCCATTTGAAAAGCACACATCACTATTTTGACAAAATGTAACCAACAAAACTATTCACCTATGTTCATCGTTCTTTCAATAATTACAAAATTGTACGCTTGAATTAGGAATTGAACAAAAAGGTGGACTTTCGTTGCATACATTTTTTCGGCCGCTTCTTTGGCATTTCTTAGCAATCAGATTTTTCATTTAATAAAAACTATAGTATTATTACAAATTGTTCACGGTGTTGTTGAGTGGAAGCGAAAAATGAAAGCGAAAGAAGGAGTCTGAAAAACAAAATAAAAAGTTACCTAAAATACATCAGTACTTTAAGAATCAAGATAATATAGAAGAAGAATCAAATAAACAGCGCATCGAAAGGGCAGAAAATGATGTCATAAGTGGCAATATCGCAGAGCCCGATAACAGTGAATATTTAGATTCAGAGCAACTACAACCCGGTACGAGCAAATCTTCAAACGAATCATTTTTGTATATAGTAAAATTGGAATCTTTACCGTACTTTACTGATAAAGGTAACTTCAAAGAACTCGATAATCAAGTAAAACGGTTCGTGATCGAAAACGAACCCTGTGAACCAAATGGCTCCTTTTTAAGGGATAGAAACAAAAGACCTTTCTTGGATAGATATTATTACAGTATTTCTAAATCTGGCGTGAAGTTAGAACGTACGTGGCTGTGCTATTCCCTATTGCCTCAAAAAGCATTTTTGAACCCTGTTGGTTATTCACAAATAAAGCATCTAAAAATATACAACATATTTAGATAAATTTGTGAGGATGAACGTCTCTATCGTGTATTAGACATAATCATTAATCAACTGAAATCGCGTTTCCTTGAAATGAATGAAATTGTTTCCAATTTCAGTGTCTTGCAACCTACCACTTTGCAAAATTTGAACGATACTGATTTATTGGAAATTTGTCCATCTATATAAAGAAAATATATCCATCTCGTTTTCCAAGGAAATTCTCAGTTTTCGATCCTCTTTTAGACACGAAATAGAAACTTCACGTTCTATAAGAGAACTTGCTGACCTATCAATAATAACAAAATAATTCTATATCTTCAAGCTTTCCTGGAGTGTGCACTTTATTTCTATTATTTCTCACCATTTCTGTGACTCATTTTCGAAACCGAAATTGATAAAAACTCATTTGAGACATTCTATGGGACAAGACAGGTTAAGTAACTTGGCTATTCTATCCATCGAAAATTCTATGGCCAGAAATTTAAACTTTGATGATGTCATTACCACTTTTGCTGAACAAAAAGCCCGAAGGGAGGAGTTTTATTGATTAACATTTTATATTTTGAACACTTTGTGTGCTTATAACAATATGATGATTCGGACTGCCTATATCAAATTGCTTTTCGTTTTTCAAATCATTTTGACTACTCTATGTGCCCATATCAATTAGATGCTGACTGTACTATAAATTAGGTACTTTTAATTTGAAGTGAATTATTAGAAAATTAAGTACCTAAGTATAATTAAAAAGTTTGTATGTCCCTATTCAACATAGTGATTTATTATTGTACTCTCGCAAGTGAAAGTGTATAATAAATATTATAAAATAGTATTATTGTTGGTTCAGTTTCATTATATTGGGGGGAGGGAGCCCATCCGATAAATTTGCCTCGAACGGTATAGTTACGCCTCTGAGTATTGAGTTTCGTGAGATACCCTCGTAACGGGTGGTTTTCCAACAAGATGTGGCTCCTCATTGTGTGGTAATAATAACTTCTCGAGTCGAATGATTGAAAGGAGAGGTTCTACAGAATGGCCACTCCGATCTTCAATTTGAGTCTCTCAATTGGCGATACTTGAATCAAAAGTCTACGACGCAGCCAACTACCTTAGAAAATTACCTTAGCAATTATCAGGTGCTGTAGGTCATCAACATCTGATATATTTCAGAAGGTAAGGGAAGAAACATAGGCCGTGGTCCGAATTGTGCTCACAGCACTTACGACGTTTACACTGCTAACGCGCCAACGTCTGTTTGTAGTGTTAATAATTCTGACCACTTGTGAGTGTGCTTACGAATTCCACAAGTTGAACATAACCTAACAATGCATTATTTGAAATAAACATGAGTGGAGTATGTGGTGTGGCTGATGAAGATCGGAAAATGCTTGTATTTCTAGCATTTTCTGCAATCGGGGAAAGTGACGAGAGTGATATTGATAGTGACGAGAGTGATATTGATGTGGAAGATATATTATATATTTCGTCATCATCGAGTAGCTCCGAAGATGAACTGGTTAACACAATTCTCGTGATAAACAAGAAGCGAGGAAAATTGGAGCTTAGACCTCGTATTCAACGTTACGTCGAAGAAACGATTCCCAGATTTTCTGTCTCGCCAGTTTCTTCAATTGACACGGAAAAACTCACTGACATTTTAATGAATTTTATTTCGGACGCTTGAATTCACAGAATCAAAACACTCGATAATTCAAATAAATGGCGCAAAATAACGTCAATGTTCACAGTGCTAACGATCTGATCCATGAGTACTTTGAGCACTACAGTGTGATGTCACATGTGACGTCATAGCGTTCACAACGCTAACGGTGAACGTGAAAAGCACGCATCGGACCGAGAGTTTGTACGCTATGAGCACTGTGAGCGTGATTCGGACCACGGCCATAACCTAGTTTAAACCTTGTATGCAAGCTAATGATACTCAGCTCGAATTTTTGATGAAACACATTTTTCTATTCAGTTTCTTCCAAATATACAAACTGAACTAAAAAATTATTTTAATTTTTTCTAACATTGTTTATAGTCAAAAATGTTGCAGGGTTGGATACATAATTGATAGATATTTTAAATGAGATGACTATCATTCCCTTTTGACATGTTGCAGGAGGTGACTGACAAGGGGTTAATTTTTACGTAGAATTTTGTCCCCTGAAAAGTGAAGTTTACTTGTTCACAATTTTTACAGCATCATTACCAAATGGATTATTCAGGCTGACTCGGTTTTGATTGAAATACACTATTCACACTGTACATACGCCAGCTGTTTGAACTGAATTCGGAGTACATTGCTATAGAATATTTTGGAAAGGAACCAAATAGTCCAATAACACCCGTTAATGGTTATTCTTGCTTTCTGGTGGAATAATTTGATAGTTTCAAGTTTGTCATAAGGGTTACAAATTTAACGAAAGTCATTTTTTTGTGGAGGAAAATCAGTTTTTTATTGACCTTTTTTTTGGTATTTGTTACCTTCCACAATCTGTGAAAAAATATAAAAATTATAATGGAGAACTTTATACAAGTGTAGAAGGGCAAACTTTTTAGGTCACCCCGATAAGTTACTACGTAAAAATCAAAGTATTTTTCACAAAGAAAACTATTCCTATTCATCAGTAACTTGTCGTATTTAACAATTTTGCCTATCAAAAAAATTGTTAAGAAATAATACGATACTTATCTTAACGATCTGGAGGCCAAAATCTGCCTCCGTCTTCAGAAATTGACAAAAAAATTCTAATATATTGGCAGTTATTCCTTTTTGATTATTTATTTCTTTTCTTCTTCGACAGATGTCGAAGGAGTTTTGAAATATGAAATTATGTCAATGTTGTTGATTGGCAACTGAAACATTCGATGTAATACAAGGTGCTCTCCGATATCAGTCTGTTGCCATTTCGCCACTATCCAAATTTTTATTCTAGATATGTAGCCAAGTACAGTCTATTTCTAAGGAGCTATTTGAAATAAAATTCTCTCCAGATATGAGAATATACGTTGATTCTTTTAGCTTACGTCTCTTAGAGTGAGGCTTACTGGTAATCATTCTTGTCCTATTCCATTCCACTAGATGTTCACCGTCTGATTTTAAAATGTGTTCTGACAATTTAGATCCTGTCAATTGTCTATTTTTTATGTAATCTCGATGTTCATTCTCACGCACTTTCAATGGTCTCGAGGTTTCACCAATGTAACTTTTACCACAAGAACAAGGTATTTCATAAATACAATTTTTTGTTTTTTCTTCAGTGTTGTTGGGTTTTGTATGTGTGAGTATAGATCTCAGTTGATTTTTTGTTTTGAAAGTAGTACCAATATCATACCTATTTCCAATTCCTCTTATTTTTTCAGATAGTCTTGGAATGTAAGGTATAACGTTAGTTGTCAAAGGTGTCGGTGGATGTTGAGTCGGTGATTGTTGAGTTGGATGTTGTTGAATTTGTGAAGCTGTTTGTATGTTATATTTATAATTATATTACATAATTTTTATATTTTTTCAGATTGTGAAAGGTAACAAAAAGGTTACAAATTCTGTCATAATTGATCCTAAAAAATACCCAATCGAAAACGAATATGATATTGATGAAATACAGTCGGAATAGACCTTAATCTCTATAAAGGTTTTTTTAAAGACTAGTAAAACTGTATTATATATTTTAGGTCACTTTCAATGTTTGCCTTGTCATGCTTGTTAATATCAAGTACTTCAATTCACTCTAATCATCTTATTCTACGACCTATATTTCTTCTTATTCAAGTTTTATAAACCATGATTGACAAATATTATTTATTTACCGAGGGAGTACATCCAATTCATCAATCTGGTTCAAGTGATTAAATGAAATCAATGTTGAATAACTTTTATCTATTCATTGTCCTTATTCAAAAAATTGAGATATGATTTTAAATTTTTCTACAATTCTGAGCTTTCAAAATAAATAGGTATGCTGCTTATCTCGGGTAACGAGTATATTTAACTATAAATGTCAAAGAAAACAAACATGAATGTTTTCAGATTGGTTCTGACATTTGTTTGTGAGAAGTTGGTAATAATACCAACAACAAAAAAAAAGTACAGACAGTTACTTTAAATTAAAATCAAATTGAATAATTCAGAAGGGTCAAGGGGGTCACAAAGAAGGATTGAATAGAAACTATTGCAATGAGAAAAAATTATTGAATTGTGGGTCGGTAGCATGGTGGGTTGATGTGTGAATGGACTGAGTCGTTACTTGATGAAATAACTTGATAAAATAATAATACTATCCATGGCAATCACTACACAATTTTCACCAAATTTTTTATTTCTAGACGAGTTTCGTTAACACCGTAGCACCGTAAAAATGATTGATGAAATTTCTACCGAGGAAGCTACGATGTTAAATAATTTTGATTGCTTGAAACTTATGATCATTTACAAGCTTTTTCAGTTGAAAATCTTGAAAGTTCCTCTGCCTTTTTTCATATAATTTGAAATGGAGACGGTGGATATATGAAATAAAATTTGACAATCCTAGTTTTTGGTGAGTATTTCAAAAACAACCACTGATAGTCTGATATATATATATATATATATATATATATATATATATATATATATATATATATATATAATATGTTTTAAAGTGCTATGGGAAACTTTTTTTTCGAAGAGTTTCAATGAAGTTTAACTTCGGCACTTGATTGTTTGTGCTTCGAATTTAACTTAAAATGATGTGGCCAACTGCGACCCACTGCCGTTCAGTGTTTGTCAAATTCAACTTTTTTATTGGAAAAAATTGAAAAAGTACATTTCTAGATCGAATTTAACAAAAAGTTACTTGAAAAAGTTATGTCTACGGCAATTTTATATCCATATGCTGAATTTCATGCAACTAGGATAAAGTTATATGATGGAATCGGCCGATACTTGATGAAAATCCATAACTAACGTATTCCAAAAACACTTTATTGTGAGATTTTCACTAAATTGTTTTACAAAAACGCAACACGTGTTTCGCCATACAATGGCTTCATCTGGCGTGAAGCCAGATGAAGCCATTGGTGAGAATACAACATATCGGCAAGATATGGCATCCAGAAAAAAATGTTCAACATACTACTGTGTCAAGGATAATATCGAAATTCAGATAAACAGGATCCGTAGCAAATTAATTCAAGAAAAAGCACACTCCAAGTAAATATGATGAGGAGGCCCAACTTAACATTTGTTTAGAAGTTATTGAACACGGGCAAACGAGCACAACCGATATTATAAAAAATACCGATTATAAGAGAGAAAGTGTTAGAATTTTTTTATTAAAGAATAAATTTTGGCCTTACAAGCCAAAATTTATTAACACATTAAAAGAACGAGATTTTGATGTCCGTTTGGGGTTTTCATTCTGGTTTCAAGGAGAAAGAGAGAAGAAAATGTAAAGTTTCCGTACAAAATTTTATGGACAGATGAGGCAACGTTCTCTTCAAATGGAACGGTAAGTTCTCAAAATTGCCGATGGTGGGCCCAAGAAAATCCCAATTTCACAGTTGAATGTGGTGATCAGTATTCCTTTGAAACTAATGTATGATGTGGGATACTTAACGACCAAATAATTGGGCCATTTTTCTTTAGGGAAAATTCATCATCCGTCGGTTATCTCAACCTTTTAAATAATGAGGTTAGTGAATTTTAGATAATATGCCTAATATGGTATCAACTTGATGGCGCACTAATACATCATACGGTTGCTGTAAAACAGTCCCTCCAACAAATGTTCAGAGGCAAAGTTATTGGACGTAACTGGGAACATTATTGGCCACCTAGATCATCCGACTTGACGCCTTTAGACTTTTTCTTGTGGGGTTACCTGAAACAAGAAGTGTACCGAAGTAGACCATTTACTGACATACAACATCTGGAAAATATCATTCGCGAGTGTTGTGCAAATATAAATCCGTGATTAATTAAAAATGAAGTTACAAATGTCAGTAGAAGGACCATAATTTGTATTGAACGTGGAGGACGATATACTGAAATGTAGGCTATAAGTGTTTGACAACCTCATTTAGATCAATAAGTAATTTTTTGTACCCATTTGTATTTTCTATAATATTATTGTTGTTTAAAATTTATAATAATAATAGTTCTATCGAAATTATTTACATTTTTTTTAGTTGCCTCTGCTTTTTCGAAATCAATGGTTTGTTTAAGAAAATAGGCAAGTGATTGAAACTTTGCACAAGTCATGTTGAAATTTTTATAGCAAATTTTTAATTTTTCTCTAAAAATGTCCGTATGAGTAGAAATGTATCAGAAAAGTTATACTTCATGATGAGTTTGTTATGTATACATGAATTGATGACAATTAACCGAACATGTTTTTTAAAATAAAGGGGATAATCTGTCAAGAATAAGCAAAACGTTAACTTTATCCTAGTTGCATAAAATTTGGCATATGGACATAAAATTGCCGTAGACACAACTTTTTCAAGTAACTTTTTGTTAAATTCGATCTAGAAATTCACTTTTTCAAAAAAAAAGTTGAATTTGACAAACACAGAACGTCAATAGGTCGCAGATGGCCGCATCATTTTAAGTTAAATTTAAAGCACAAACAAGTGCCGAAGTTAAACTTCATTGAAACTTTATGGTGCGCACTTTAATGGTGACACTGTATATATATATATATATATATATATATATATATATATATATATATATATATATATATATATATATTAATTTTTTGATTTTCATGGAATTATTTTCCAGCAGCTTGACTGCATTAACCTTTCTAGATTATATGAAAAGAGATTATGAATACTACTGGAGTTCTATCCCAACACCAACACTTGAAACACTTGAAGATTATCACTTGGTGATCGAAGCACGTGTCGAGGTGTTGAAAATAACGATTTGGTGTTGTGATATAACTCCAGTAATAGTGATTTATTCATTCATTCAACCACATTATAGAGTATTATTCTATTTGTGGTAGGTTCAGGACATAACAAAATAAAATAAAATAAAATCAAAATAAAATATAAAATAAAATAATATTTTCGAATTGGTATCTTGAACTTGTGGGTAGGTACTCCCTCAATATGCACTGGTAGTTTATTATTTAATTTCACGTCTAAGTTATTTCGTTCAGAAGTCGATAAACGACTTCTAGTTGGTCGATTCAAGTTACAATTTCTTGTGGTATAATTGTGATATGGATTATTTTTTTCAAGTTTTTCTTTGTTTCTATGAATATCCAGCAAACAATTGAGGATGTAAATACACGGTAATGTGAGTATTTCTAGGTTTTCAAATATGGGGCGACAACTGCCACTATAATTGGCTCGTTTCTGGAGCCTAAAAATTCTCACAGAGTATATACAGCGTTTCCCCATAGAGTTACACCGTAATTAATGTGAGAGTGGAATGAGCCAAAGTAGGCTGTTTTCAAAACTGCTAGGTTGGCATTGATATAGACAATGAATAGAAGTGGGCCAAGGATGGAACCTTTAGGTACCCCAAAGTGAATGTTCTCGATTTCAGGATAGCTGTTTGAATCTCTTTTAAATAGAATAGATGTTGTCTATAAAACAGCTTGTCTCCTACCATTCAAGTACGATTCGAATAATTTCCATGCAGTACCGCGTATACCGTAAAATTATAGTTAGTTTAATAGTACTTTGTGAGAAACACAGTCGAAGAAGTCTTTGTATCGCTTGAACAGCGGAACATGTAGGCGTTTTGTGCATAGTAAAGAACGAAATTAGGCGGCTTTTTAGAATAATTTCAAAAACCTTACCAAAAATTGGCATTATTGATATTGGACGGTAGTTGTCAATGGTATTTTTTCACCTTTACTAAATATGGTTATCACTTTAGTTAGCTTGAATTCATCAGGGAATTCTCCATTGGAGATACAATGATTAAAGATAATAGTCAAAGGTTCTAGAAGAAAAAAATAAGTACTTTTTATTATTTTGCTCGTCATTTCGTACATATCATGGCAAGATGAATTTTTCAGTTTTAGAATAGCATCAAGAACTTCACTTTCAGTTATTGGATGGAGAAAAAAAGAGCCTCACGGTGATTTCCGTGGGTCAAGAAAATTGTTTGCATTCTGATCGTAATCAGGTAGTGCACTTAATATCACTTGAAATATTGAATATTACACCAAAGGTTCCGAACAGTGCATCACAAAAAAGGAATTATCTTAAAAAAAATTAATGAATTTGAATCAGCCTTGAGATGAAACAAAAATCACTTACCCATCAATTTTGGTGGTGTTTTTGGCAGGAGTATTGGCCAATACATTGAAAGTGCTGGGATGGATGATTGTGATATCAAACCTTGCCTTGAATGTGGGTTCATCGAAGCAAGGAAAAGCCGACCTGGCATGAACCGGCTGGAATTGAGTGGCGACAAGGACTTGCTTATCGTAAGTGCTCTTGTAAAATCCGTACATCCCATCAATCGTGAATTTGCCGACATACTCGAAGATTATCGGTGTTCCTGTAGTAAGAATTTTCGGACAAGAAATTTGAATGATATCGGTGATGTTGTTGCTGGGAACGAAATTGCAAATGTCGTCCTGGCCTAAGGTTATCCTACTGATGTTGATGGCTTTACTAGGAGCATGCAGTTGGAGCTCTTTCGTATCTTCTTTAACGACATCTAGAATAATTGTAACTCTTCCATTGAAATTCGGTTGTTCTGGGTCGACTTCCAACTCAAGTTTATAGTGTTTTGGCTTGATTGTTTGAGGTAGACGATACTGGGACTGGGCATCTACTATCTGAAGGAGTAGTAGCAGTGGAGATATTATTTTGATTATTCGCATGGTGATCTGAAAAAAAAAACATGTTAGCGATTATAAGGTGAAATCAATTATCAAATTTGAAATAATGGAGTAGATAAATATGTATGAAGTTTAGAAGAATCAAACAGGAATACTTGAATGTATTTAATGAATGTTAAGAGGTTGAAACCTAATTCTAACCCTGATGAACTGACAAAAATACCAAAACCAATGTTTCCAGAAGTGGTTTGTGAAATCCATAATTCAAAAAGACCAGATCTATATACATCTATGAAAGTTACTATTAGGAAAGAAAATCTTCACAATGCATGGAAAAAGAAGTATGGCCAACAGGAGCTATTATTTCGATATTTTTTCTAGACAGGAGGATGCTACAAAATCCCCAAGTAGTGGATCCTCAAAACGCCAAATAAACAAGATAAAGTGGACAGGGGAGAGAAAGAGCTTAATAATAGTATTTCAGGGCAAAATGCTTTGAAATTTGGAAATGAAGATAATCAATTACAAAGTGAAAAAGGACCAGGAAAAAATAGCAAGACAGATTCGAGTTTTGAAAATTGTAACTTAAAAATACTGCATACCAATATCCAAAGCATACGAAATAAGATATTAGAAGTAGAAGATATTCTTGAAGAAAACAAAATTGACTGTTTGTGTGTAAATGAGTACTGGCTTCCGAAAGAGGAATTTGATGTAACTAATTTGATCCCAAGACAAATAGTATCTGAATGTCGAAAAAAATATAGACTTGAAATTTCAAAAGCTTAAATACCATATTTTGATAACTTTGTTAAGAAATCTACCAACAAGCAAGCAGCAATGTGGTCTATAATAAACTCAAAATCATCTGTGAGTAAAAAATCAGCAAAGTCTGATGAGCTAAACTCATATATCTTCAACAATTTCTTTATGAACATTGCACAAAATGTAATTAATGATCTAGATCCTGCGGGAAAACTTTTGAGGACTACATATTCAGCAAAATATATCCTTTAAATTTAAAGAGGTAACTTTTATCCAAGTGAGAGATAAAATAAGTTGTTTAAAAAACGAAAACAGCAAAAATAATTATGAATTCACCACTTGTATTATAAAAACCTTAAAAAATCTTATTGTTTATCCATTGACCCAACTTTTTAATCTCTGTATAACAGAAAGTATATTTCCATCCTCCTTAAAAATTGCAAAAGTGATTCCTGTTTATAAAAAAAAAGGTTCAATTCATGACAGAAATAACTATAGACCTATTTCACTTCTACCGATATTTTCAAAGCTACTAGAGTCGTTATTGAAGGATCAAATTATAAACTATTTTGAGGTTAATGGTTTGTTTGTGGATGATCAATATGGGTTTAGGTCCAATAGATCTACTGTGGCTGCCATTGATGAGTTGTCAGATATTGTATTGAACGGCTGGGAGCAAGGACTTGATACATATGCTTCTCTATTTGACCTGACAAAGGCTTTTGATTGTGTCTCAACTGATATATTGATTAAAAAACTAAAGTTTTACAACTTTCATTCCGATAGTATAGCCTTTATCAGGTCCTACCTAACAGAACGTTCTCAGTATGTTATATATGATGGTGTCTCTTCAGATATGATGCAATTGCATCATGGAGTCCCACAGGGCTCACTTTCGGGGCATCTACGCTTCTTGATCTATATAAATGACTCAAAAGTCAATGTAGCTGGCTCAAAACTCATACTATTTGCGGATGACACCACTCATCTGCAAGTATATCACCCGTCAGAACCAATTCAAGAAATTGTGGCTGAGGGACAGAATCAGATAAAAGAATGGTTCTTAGCGAACAAACTTTCTCTTAACCAAAACAAGACCCAAAATATCAATTTTACCCTCAGACCTCTGTATTCAGATCTGCCAAGAAGTGAAGATGTTAATCTTCTTGGAATAATTATTGATAAAGGTCTAATATGGGAAAAAAACATTATTCAACTATCGTCTAAGCTCTCAAAAATTACATATATGATAAGATCACTTGTTAAAACTGTATCTAGAGAAACTATAATGTCAGCTTATTATGGTTACTTTTATTCAAACATGACATATGCTGTGCTGAGTTGGGGTAACTCTTCCCATTCTGAAAAAAATTTTAGGCTACAGAGGAGATGCATCCGTATTATTATGAATCTCAAATATTGCCAGTGCTGCAGACATTGTTTTGCTGAGCTTAAAACACTAACATTTCCTTGTGCATATATACTGAACTGCATTAAATATGTCTATAAAAATAAACAAAAATATTTAACACATAGCCAACTCCATAATTATGAAACACGGCGTAACCAGGACTTTATTCCTGAATATCACAGACTGCATAGAACCAGAAAAGGAACTGACTACTATGATATACATTTCTTTAATTGCTTGCCAGTGACCATAAGAATCCTTGAGGAGAGATTATTTTTCAAAAAAATCAAAGATTATTTGGTGAAAAAAGCCTTTTATTCAATTCAGGAATTCTTGGATGATAACTTCGATGACCTAATATGATTGTTTAAATTGTATTGAACTCAATGGAGAAAAAAAAAGTTATTTTACTCATTTTATTTTTCAAACTGTAATTTTATAATTGTATGTATTCTTGTAAATTGTATTCTTGAATTGTATTCTTGACTTGTAAAAGCACGATGTGTATTATCACCAATAAAATTGATTGATTGATTGAAAAATGAACTTCAAATAGTAACAGAAAATGAATCAATTAGTTTGTGATTAGTGAAATATTGTTGGAAATGAATTTGTTTAAAACAGTTAATTCATTAACTTGTTACAATATTTTCCATTAAATTTCACAAACAGATATATGCATTCCAGTTGTATTGTCTATTAGAACATGTACATGCCTATCCTATGAAAAATTAATTATTGTTTTTGCCATGCATCACCCACAAGCATTACGGTTATGGAAAAAATGTCATGATTTTCATAGAAATTTTCGAGGCGAAAAAAATTGGTTCAAAGGAAAATTTCAACATCTGTAGTAGTTATGAAAGGAATTAGATTTTTCAAAAAACATCAATATTTACTTTCCTTTTGAAATTATGTAAAATATATAACCAACTTCATTGTACATATTTATGAGAGGAACATAAAATGTTCTGATTACCATTTTGTCACTTGAAAATTTTTGGAAAAAGATCGGGAAATTATCGGAAAAAAGCTTCCAGAATTTTGATTCAACTGATCCTCAATAGATTACCGAAACATATTTGACTCCACAGTATGATTTTCAAATCGACATCTCATTTCGTAGAAAAGAGAGAGCACTAATTATGTCGTGCACATAGACAGACATACAGTCAACAGAATTTTTAAAAAATTTCTAATTTTTTCATTCCGAACTATATCTTCGAAATAATCATGGGTCTACCTCTTCAAGTAAAATGGTTCGATCCGGCCCAAAGAAGTGTTTTTGCGGTAATTTTTCAAAAACATGATTTAAACAAATTTCTGAGTCACATTCATAGAGCCTTTTTTTGTTCCCCCCAAAATAATGTATAAACGTGCTAAAAACAATAGTTCTTTGAAAATCATCCGAACATTTTATTCATAACTGAAACGCTTCTGAGTAGAACACGACAAAAATTATGATTTTTTTTAAATCAAGGAAAATAATAAACATAATTTGATGGATAATATATTCGGGAAGGATTCGTCAGTGTTTGAAATTTGATAAAAAATGTTTCATCTATGAAAAGTAGGACTGGAACCTCTGGTGGAGAATAAGTCCAAAACAAGCACTTACTCCAAATTCCAGAACTGCAACACTCTACTTGACACGCGTTTCACCAACCATGTAGATGGAGTGAAGTACCTAATCTTCTGAAGACACCAAATAAGTTGGTTGAATGCACGTCAAGAAGAGTGTTGCAGTTTTGGTGCTTGGGAAAAGTACTCGTTTTGGATGTTTCATCTAGAGAACAGTTTGATATTGCGAGATGGAACTTTTTCAAATTGTATTACATGTATTCGATGTATTTATAAGATTCAGAGGTGAACTTTTTTGTTAACAAAATCTGAAGCAGTTAACCAAATTCAAATTGAGATAATATCGGACGAGTGAATAGTTTTTTTTTTCATATGAAAATCATAACTCGAATTTTCGTAATCGGGTTGATTCTCACACAATGTCGCCAAAACTGAAAGGAGTAAGTAACATCGATGAATTTTCTCCCATGTATTCGGTCAATATGGTTCATCAGATTTTTTTGTATGTATGTATGAATATAGTACGGATGGTGAGTGTATATTCACAGCACTTAGGCCACATGTGACCCATTGTACATCCTCTCGAGGAGTTGTCCTCCTAGGTCATCGTCCATCCTGTCCTTTCCAGGAAAGTGGACAGGTCACTAGGAAACATCTCCTTTATATCGGCAGGTGTAGGCCAAGACTCGCCGAACACACACTCTTTTTGGCAACCTTGAGGTATCTCACGGCGGCCTCCGCGAAGGTTTTGGAAGGTGCAGCGACATTACTGTCGTTGCGCGGCTTCTTTAACCTTCCTGGGGTTCCCCCAATGAAGGTGTTCAAGTGAGGGTGCTTTCCTGCAGGGGCAGCCGGTTTCTTGCCTTTATTCAAGGCGGAGATCTTGGCGCCCGCCGCAGGAAGTGCTCTTGCTATTGGAGGTGGGGTGGAGGAGGAGGAGGGTGCACTTATAGTTCCTGTCACTCCTACCTCTTTCACTCTCTTTCTCCTTTTGGCCTCGCCGCCGCAAATGCGCCGCATTTTTATGACATCACGAGGTGATCTGCTCATTCCGAGCGGTAGATTGGGGTGGAGATTTCTGTTCATCCCCAGCCACGCCATATGAGGTGAGCACTTCTATCCAGCCTCGGGATTGGTTTTTGTTGTATCTGTTTGTTTCATATATTATATGTGTTCCCACAAGTAGCAAGGGAAGAGTTGGTCACCCCTCGCAGAGCCTCGCATTACCAGAGAAAGGCTGGTTACAATGAGGTTTCGCTCGGTTCGTTCGTAATCGCATGTCACCCTCCGACCATTCAGCTGTCGTCACGATTCCTTACACCTAAGCTTGGGTTGGCTGGTCCACGGTGGCATGTTTCGCAAAGGCTTTTGGGGAGTTTCAGTTCCCCTTACTCTACTTATTTCTGCCACTGACCAGGAGTCCGGCGATCCCGTCCGTAAGGCCACATATTGGCTTACTGGACAGGGGCCCCAGTCCCCTGGCAGTTTCCCTATCCGCCACCTGGGGATGCGCCCGATAGATAGCCCAACCCACAAGCACCAGGTTTCTTAACGCATATTTAATTTTTGAGATTCGAAATCAGAAGAATGATGAATTAAGAAGAGGTAACAGGACCGAAATTTCACAATACATTATTGAAGAAAGTCCCTTTTTGATAATGCAGCCCAAAAACATTGAATCAAAGTCTTACCCCACAAATTTTTCGTAATTTTTGATTCTTCATAGTTTTATTTTATCCTCCAGGACACATTTCAGTCACAGTCTCATAATCCCATTCCTAGAAACCCTGACAACTAGAAATTTTTTAATTTTTCAAGAGATTTCATACCTGTATTTACATCCTTTTATCTATAAATTGCGGAAAATCAATTTGTAAGAGAAGTAATATTTTTCAACAGCGTTTTATAATTGATAAGGTATTACAAAAGCTATTCCGTAATGAATGCGCCATTTTTACGAATAACTATAGAATTCAAGGTATCAATTAAGTGAATTGTCTTGTCACGAACAAAAAACTAAAACCTGTACGATGTTTCGTGCGAAAAATACATATGTATGTACATTCAGTTCAAAATTAGTGCCCAACAATGATATAATGTGGTTTAACAAAACAAGTACGAGGAATGAAAACAATAAGCAATTGTTATTATAGAATTACATTCGTGATGTGTTGAAATATAGATACCATTTCCGAATAGAAATTTCTTTGAAAAATCGAAAAAAGTACTGTGAAAATATTTGATTTTGAATCAACCAACAAATATATCATTACGGATTTCGATATCTATTGTTTGAAAATATCAACTGAAAATAGATCAAAAAGGTTTGGGTTTCGCATCGCGACATCAATTCTTTACAGAAAACTGATTTCCAGGATTTCATAGAAATAAAATCTACTTTACCCCTAGCCAAAATTTCTTACAGATCTTTAATGAGAAGATGAAAAAACATAGAAATTTCCATTTCTCTTTTCATCATGATCTCCTACCACGTAGTAATGGCTACATCCATCAATCTATAAATTAATATTTACTTTCTGAACAAACCGGTGACTGGGTTGACATTCGGTTAATCATTTTTCAGGAAACCATGATCTGAATGGTACCACTTTTTCAGGAATGTGTTGATTTTGGAATATATAAGAGATATTTTGGTTAGTTTCGGATCATACTCATCTCTTTCGAAAATACTATCAGCACAGAAATCGAGAAAGAATTCAATGTTGTAGATTACTGAAAGGACGTTGTACCAAATGCAAGAGATTTTTATGAGAGAAAGAATTCCAGAAAAACTACCAAGCAAAAGCAAGGAGAAGGGTGAGAGAAAATTCAGACTTCTCAAGCTGAAGTTAATGAAATTTGATGGGGATGTCAAAACTGGCTGGGATTCTTTGGTTAATTCAAAAACATTTATGAAGACGAAGATGTAGAATTGGACATGTTCCAGTATTTACTCCGGGCGACTGAATCAAATTCATTAGCAAGGGAGCCCTTTGAAAGTTTTTCCCCAGCAGGTGCTAATCCCAAGAAGTCCATGTACGATACTCTGATCGTGATATATATTAGAGTTTTCAAATTTGGTACCGAAACAAGGTATGTCTTTGGCCATATTATATCATGAATTAGAAACGCAATTGAGTGTACTGGAAACTTTAGGTGTAACACTGGACAAATATGCAGAGTAAAGCTCTTTCTTTCAGTAGAATCGTCACTTCCGTCAGATTTGCTGAGTAAGACACTTTGGAAAACGTATCGCAATTCTTTGAAAGTCCAAAGTACACGGGGTGATGAAACTACTGATATGAGTAATACTTTGTCTCTTTTATAAGCATTCTTGAGAGGTGAGATCGAAGCTGAAAAAACAATCCAAATGGCAAAAAATGAGTCAAGCTGGAAAACACCCAAAGGAACCTTCGAAATGTATACAGCTCCAGCTCTCAACCTGATGGAGCTGAACGACAGAGTACGACTTCTCCAGTTTGTATTTTTGTGACAAATTACATGCCAGTCATATCTTTCTTTATTCAATGGAAAAAAGCAAATTTCTGAAAAAGGAGTTGTTTTGCTCGTCTTGACCAGGAACATGGAATAAAAGGGTACAGACAATTTATTAGATATATAATTTGTATAAAATAACATGTTATGACTGTGGAAAATAATATTGCAGGGTGATATAAAAGTGAATCAATCAATAACTACATATTTTTATGTTATTTTGTTACAATCATTTTTCAAAGTGTGCAATGGTACTAAATAAAAAAATATGCCTACCTTCCTACATTCTGGATTAGGTTTTGATAGAGTTTCTGAAGAAAATATTATCCAAGATGTTTTGGCGGTCATAAGTTATCTTCAAATATACGTTATTGGATATATTATTGATATAAAAGTTATAGTGATCACTTCTAATGTAAAGTAGAAGCCTCAGACTAGATTAAAATTCAGTTCCAAGCTTTGAAGATTTGGGTATGATTAACTATCTTGAAAATATTATGAAAACAATGTAATTAATTCAGGTTCAATTTTGCGAAGTAATGTTATTTTCTGAATATATTTTCTATCTATGTCTATTTATTCTCCTCAATTGCATTATTACAAAAATTAGTGACATATCTGAGAAGATCGCCTGTTGATTTCTGCTTTCAGAAACCATACGGTCGCTTAAGAAGTTGAAGCATTTGTTGAAGCATAATGTAATTTATTCAGGTTCAATTTTGCGAAGTAATGTTATTTTCTGAATATATTTTCTATCTTTATCTATCTATTCTTCTCAATTGCATTATTACAAAAATTAGTGACATATCTGAGAAGATCGCCTGTTGATTTCTGCTTTCAGAAACCATACGGTCGCTTAAGAAGTTGAAGCATTTCGAATACTTGATAATATGTCGATTCACAGCTTTCTCAAGTGAGAAAAGCAATAAAATGAGTGTAATAGGTATTTTCAGTTTCCACCATCTGGTGATTTGTAAACGGCGAAAATATTCAAAGAAGGTCGATAAAAGAGAAACGGAATGGGCCGCAATGTTTTTATGATTTGAAAGCATTGAAAAAATTACACAAGAAACTATCAGCTACCCTCAGCAGTTCAACATTTATTTGTAAAAGTTGAAATGGCTCAGATTGAAGTTACTATATTGCCCTTTGTACACGTGTTCAAAGTTTTCCATTACAATTTTCATATTTTTTATATTGTGGAAGGTTGGGATACCCACAGAAGGTCGATAAAAAATTAATTTTTCTCCGCAAAACATGTCTTTCGTTCAAGATAAATACATTCTTCTGCTCATATAAAGTAAACTAGGATGCCGTATGCTTAAGCATATGTGTATTTTCTTATCAGTTCTGATAAATATTATTTTATTTCAATATTCGAATTGCTTATTCATTATGTTTGGTGAAATTCCAAAGTATTGAAGGTTACATTTTTAGATACGGTTGACGTTCCATACATTTAAAAAAGTATTAACAATAATGTTTCGTGAAACTTTGTGCTGTGAGAGTTAATATTGTTGAACTATAACGTGATTTCTGAAGATGATAACAATGAAGTTTGTTAAAGATTTTTGGGTTGATTTCTTATTGATTTTTTAAGAGATCAACTGAAGGAGAATATTTTTCTGACAGCTATATTAATAACACTGATTGAAGTAATGGAATATGCTTGCCATTTAAATTTCACTCTACTTCTTTCCAGTAGTCAAGTAAACTGGGAAGGAATTGTATCAATTTGACGTGAAGACCCGAAAGACAATGCACCTCTAAAGTAGTTTACATCCCAAATCTTCCATTTCACGATACGCAGGAAGACCGTGGACTTTTGAGTTTGAAGTGCTTGCATAACAAACTTTTACTGGATATAGCCTGTAAAGTCATCAGGAACTCGGGTATGCCCTCCTCTGTATGCCCTTTGAACATGAGACAACAGATATCGATCTTTTTCATTCAATTCAATCTAGGGGTTCCAGCTCACTCTGGAACCTCTAGATTCTAGATCATTCCGGCTTACCGCGCTAAGGCAGAAATTTTGGCCAGAAAATTGCAGAAGTTCATTCAGGGAACATGATTCTTGGATTTCTCACCTCAAAGTGTGGGAAATATTCAATGATGGTTGATATTGTTATTTTGAAAAAATTGATCGGTATAGAAACAACTCTAAACAAATGTGGAAAACTCTCAAAAAACTAGTTAAAGGAGATGACATTGACTTTCCAAATTGATTTCAGTTTGAGAAAACTGTTGAACTTATATTACTAAAAGATGTTATTGAAATATCAGATAACTTCAACAGTTATTTTGTTGAAAGCATAAATGAAATTTTGGCGAGCATTGACTATTCAGAGTCATGGTGCAATAAAAACTTTAATTTATACAAAACTTTCTCAGAATTCAGATTGCTTTCGTTAAATGACCTACGTAAAATTATAATTTCCTTGGATAATAAGTGCAGTATACATGAAATCCTCAACTTCAGAATATTGAACAAGTTTTTGAGACTATCGGTCACGTTATATTGAACCTCATCAACACCTCTCTTGAAACTGGCGAAATACCAGAAAGATTGAAAAGTAGTACTATTGTTCCTATACCCAAAATTCCTCATACTATTAAATGTAAAGAATTCAGGCCAATCAACACTTTACCTCCGATTGAGAAGGTACTTGAAACAGCAGTATATAACCAACTAATTTTAATCAACAATCAATTGGGTTTTCGCAAATTGCATTCGTGTGAGTCATCAGTGCAACTATCTCTAAACAAATTTAAATCTGAGCTGGATAATAATAAGTTTGTTGTAGTCGTGTTTCTTGACCTCAAAAGAGCATTTGAGACCATTGATACTATATTATTATATACTATACTACTAGCCAAATTGAATATATATGGAATTAAGGGCAAAGTGTATAATTGGTTATCTAATTACTTGACCAACAGAAAACAACGGGTAAGAGTTAAAGACATGTTCTCTTGTGAAATTGACAATTACGTTGGAGTTCCCCAGGGTAGTGTTCTGGGACCCCTTTTATTCATACTATATTTAAACGTCATGCCATTGTTTGTCGACTGTGAATTTATGAACTTTTTTGCTGATGTGAACCTTACGATGGCTATACAAAAAATGAATAATACTCTTGCAAGTGTCAACAAGTATTTAAAAATTAATAAACTCAAGCTGAATGTGATGAAAACTAAAGCGATATGATAATTACCACCAAGTTTAAATACAGCCAAATAGACTCTGAAACTATTAATCTCAACAATGATGTTGACAAAATTGAAATAGTGAATTCAACTAAATATCTGGGATTCCAGATAGATAACACTCCATCGTTTGATGAACATTTTGAGTATATTCATAATAAAATTTCAAAGAAATTATTCTTTTTTTCTAGAATTGCCAATAATCTTTCAACGGAGTCAAGTATCACAGTTTACAAGTCAATTGTTCAGCCACACTTCGACTATTGTTCCTCTATCCTATATCTATTCAATCAGAATAAATTGTCTCAACTCCAAAAACTTCAGAATCGTGGTATGAGAATCATTTTGAAGTGCCGTAGAGATACTCCTATCACTATTATGCTCAATGTTTTAAATTGGCAATCTATTTCCCAAAGACTGCTATACTTCACAATGATCTTCGTATACAAAATATTGAACAATTTAGGACCATCTTATTTTAATCAGTATATTGTCTTTCATCACGATATTCACCACCACTTCACTCGAAATAATAATAACTTATATATTAACAGAACAAAAAACAAAAATACTATGAAGTCATTGTTTTTCAAGGGTTTTGATCGGTTCAACAAATTACCTAATGCAATTAAAAATATCCCATCTCTGAACATGTTCAAAAATGAACTGAAGAAATTTGTTTTAAATGAACAAATATGATATGTATTATGTCTTTGTTACCTGTAGCTGTAATTTGTATAATTCCATTCATCTAATGTTCGTTATATATTTCAAATAATTATGTAATTTATCTTTCTACATGTTGCATTGAAATTTTTCGAATGTATAATGTTGCTGTTTTTGTAGTAATGTCTTTAAAAATATTTTATTGAACTTATGTTTGTCATACATTTAAGTCATTTCTAGATGTAACACATTCCTTTTTTTTATTTCTACCATTCTAGTTGATTTGTATATTATTAGGATATCCTTTTTAAATAAAGATCTATCTATCTTGGCAATCGTCATACTATTGAAGTTTCTTTCACATGTAGTCAGTGGGCATACTTGAAGACTGGCTATAAATAAAATTATCTAAGAGCAATTCGTTCAAGTGCAAGGTAGTGTATATCATCAACAGAAAGTTGATGATTTCCGATAATTGAAAATCAATTCCGTCAGAGTATCATTCCTCGAACTAAGCTGAACCATACAACAAACAACAGGTCTGTCGTCGCCCCATCTGTCTGAGAACGAGTTAACCAACTGCATATCCAAAATTTGCCCAATTCCTCGTATAAGGAAAAAAAACTTCCGCATATAGTCAGTGGGCATAGTTGAAGACTGGCTATAAATCAAATTACACAACACAACAAAGTTTTTGTTTCGGGGTTGAAATTAGATGATTCAAGATATAGTATCATTCTATTATATATATATGTATATTGAGTTTTCAACAAATGAAATATTTCATCACCAACAGTTGGTACACATATTTGTTTACATAACACCCCTCTCATCAGCTGTTCTTAAGTAGTAAACATAACCTATGTGAGTTTGTCAATTGTACGCACGTGGTTGCTATTGAAATTATCGTGTGAAGTTGATTTTTAAATTAATTTAAGTGCTGATCTGAAATGCCTCGAAAGTGTGTGAATTCTGTCGATAGCTTTTGCTATATATGTGGTGAAATAACATTTAAGGCTCAGAAACGTAAAATGACACCTATCGTTAAGACAGCCTATGAACATTATTTTGGTGTGAAAGTTGGGGACCAAGATAAATCATGGGCTCCTCATATATGTTGTAATTCTTGTTCCGTCATATTGCGAGAGTGGCTGAAAAATAAAAACCGGGCAATGGCTTTTGCAGTACCTATGGTTTGGCGTGAGCCTACCAATCATACAGACGACTGTTATTTCTGCTTAACTCCTCCCATTGAGCAAGGTTTATCTATGAAGAAAAGAGGAACGGTTAAATACCCTAATCTCCCATCTGCTCTTCGGCATGTACCACACTCAGACAATTTGCCAGTCCCTTCTCCACCCCAAAACTATGAAATTTTAGAGGAAGGTGATGAAGACTGTTTAGAAGGAGCAACCCATCCTTCTACATCCTATGACACTGATTTTGAAGTAAGCGATAGTTCTAGTGATCCGCACAGAATTAGTCAAGCAGAGTTGAGTGACCTTATAAGAGATCTTCGCTTGTCTAAGGAAAAGGCTGAGCTGTTAGGGTCAAGACTACAACAGTGGAATCTTCTAAAACATGATGTGAAAATATCTCAGTACAGACAGCGTCAAAAAGATTTGCTTCCTTTTTTTGAGAAAAAAGAAAACCTCTTGTAGATCCTAAGGATGTTCTCCTTCCCCCATTACATATTAAGTTGGGAATAATGAAAAACTTTGTGAAGGCCATGGACCAGGAAGGACAAGCTTTTAAGTACTTGAGAGCAAAGTTTCCCAGGTTGAGTGATGCTGAAGTCAAGGAAGGCATCTTTATTGGGCCTCAAATCCGTGAAATCGTAAATGATCCTGCTTTTGACATGATTTTAACAGGAAATGAAAAAAGAGCCTGGGAAGCCTTTAAGGGGGTTGTACATGGGTTTTTAGGTAACAAAAGAGATGATAACTTCACAGCATTGGTTAAAGAGCTTCTTCAAGCTTACCACCAACTTGGATGCAACATGTCCTTAAAAATTCATTTTCTTCACTCTCATCTTAATTTCTGTGGAGCTGTGAGTGACGAACATGGAGAAAGATTCCATCAAGACATTGCCTTAATGGAACAGAGATATCAGGGCCGTTGGAATGAAGCAATGCTTGCAGACTACTGCTGGTCTGTGTGTAGGGATGCTCCAGAAGTGTTTTATAAAAGACAAGCTAAACGACAGCGATCTTACAATGATTCGGATGGACTTAATTGAAATTTGGTGGTACAAACTTCTTTTATTTGTCAAAACACTAAGAATACTGTTTTTTTTTATTAATTTTGTACTTAAAATATTCTAAAAGAAACATAACAATATTGTTTTATGTACTTTCACTTTTCACGTATAGTAAAACTACTCTTTAAGATTAAGTACTGTGTATCTCAAAAACCAGAGCTAATAAAAAATTTTCATTGTTATTTTCGTTTTTATCACCCCAAAATTAGTAGAAATTGACTAATTTAGTGTAGGAAACATTCAAAAAATATTTTTTTGTTGTGTTGTGTTATCTAAGAACAATTCGTTCAGGCCAGTCTCAACTCCCTACACAGTAGGTTAATGGAATGATACTCTGACGAAATTCGATTTTCAATAATCGGATATCATCGACTTTATGTTGATGATATACATTACATTGCACTAACGAGTGGCCAAACAGCCCGAAATCGGTCTGCAAGTGTGTTCCAATAATTGAAAATCTATTGCGGCAGTTGTATCGCCAACAGCATATGCAGGAATTACTTCTGTGAAGAATCCTGCACTGACACCTGTCGGATATAATCCAACGCCATTCGTGGTATTAGCCAGGGGAGTGTAGGGAGTTGGGACTGGCCTGAACGAATTGTTCTCATATAATTTTATTCAAGTTTCGAAAAAAAATCTTATAGGAGTAATGCATATCAGGAAATATTAGGCAGCAGAATAAAAGTTGGGAGAAAACATTTGAATTGTAGAAAATTACTATTTCAAGAATAAAATAATAGTAACGGATGACCGAACGAAGACAACGAACTATACGAAGACAATATGAAATGAATTAGAATTCAGTAAGGGGGTGAACGTTAAATCATATAAACTTCAGAGCCTATCATGCTTTCGTCACAAAATACCCATTAATAAATACTTTATTACGAAAAAAACGTAGAATATACTGTGGAAGAGTGATTGATAGTTCTATAATATTGGCTCTCTCGAGCATTCTGTATATAACATGAAATTGCCAAAATATTGACCCACCAAACCACGTCAGTGAGTATTTGGACCAACAAAGAATGAACCACGAACAATGCCTCATTAATTATTGATTAGGAATCGTAATGATTATGTCGAAGTTATATCACTTACACATTTATTGAAAATTTCTAATTCCAACCGAAAGGAATTTCCCAAGATTACTGAATGATACATAGTATGTCATAGTTTTTGTTTTCACTGTTACCATCCTATCATTAGGTGGACCAGTAATTGTAAAAAAAAACAACTTTGTTATTAGGAGTAATGGTTCTTAAGACGAATTTCCACCAAACGGACTCGCTTGCGACTAATTTCGTTTCAAAAACACAGACCAAACATCGAAATCTTGTGATCTTTCTGTTTGTTGACGGGACATTTCATTGTTGACAAAACCCCTATGACACAAAGTCTTCAAAATGTTTCGACAACTCAAGTATTTGTTTTGTCAAAATCGACATAGTTGATGTTTTGTTGTGGATTTGCCAGTTTGGTGGAAATCCGCCACTAAAAGCTACACACTTTTAAAGCTGTTTTCCCACCCAGAAGTTGAGTTATTTCGGCCAACAATAAACTATTTGAGCTCAATTCATTCTGAACGGTCGTAAAAACATTCGATAAAATACTAGTTTTGAACGGATTTTATATTTAGGGCTCACTTTTTATTTCTCACTAATATGAACGGAATCATGTAACGTTTTATACTGATTTCAATTTTCTACTAATTGTTGTCAACGCCAAGAAAAATTGCCTATAATATATTGAGTTTTTGTCAAAAAATTACTTCATTTTCAATGATAGTGAGGTCAAATATGACAATTTGACAATCAAAAGTTATGATTTGAGGCAACAGAAATAGAGTAAGCTATTATTCTCGAGTGTAATTCCCATTTATTTTTGGAAATCAGCCGTATATAATATTTCCTCAGTACAATACATTTATATACTGGTATAGGTTTCGGTTTTACATACTTTCATACGTGCATAATTTTACTAATACCTATGATAATGAAAACTAACAGTACTAATTATAATAGTTATTTCTAATACAAATTAGCATTTTGTTCTCAATCAATCGCATAGTATAATTTTATAAACTTCTTCTGGTCCATTTTCCCGTATAATTTTGCTAAACATCACCGATTTATGCTCCACTTACCCTTCATTTCAAAGTTGATACTGTCCGGGGGATGCCTCCACTCTGGGGTGGATACCACCCCGTTTCGGGGGTGGTATCTTATTAAAAATGAGTCCAAGAATAGATAGATTTTACCCGTGGGTTGGGCTCCCTATCGGACAGGTCCTCAGGTGGCGGATAGGGAAACGGCCAGGGGACTAGAGGTCCTGTCCGGGAAGCCAATGTGGCCTTACGGACGTGGTCGCCGGACTCCTGGTCAGTGGTCAGAAATGAGTAGGGTGGGGGGAACTAAAACTCCCCAAAAGCCTTTGCGAAACATGCCACTGTGGACCAGCCTACCCAAACTGAGGTGTAAGGAATCGTGCCGACAAATGAATGGCCGCGGGGTGATATACGCTCACGAACGATTCACTTGGGGAACTGGGCGAAACCTCATTGTAATCAGCCTCCCTCTGGTAAAGCGGGGCTCTGCCAAACGTGACCAACTCTTTCCTTGCGACTCGTGGGAACACACATGAATGAAACAAACACAAAAACAGAAACAACAAAAACTAATCCCGAGGCTGGACAGAAGTGCTCACCTCCATCTAAGGCGGTGGCTGTGGTTGAACAGAAATGTCCACCCCAATCTATCGCTTGGAATGAGGATGGACATAGCAGATCACCTCGTGATGTAATACAAAGGCCAAGGCGTAAGCGGCAGGCGCAGGCGGCAGGCGCCAAGAGCTTCGCCTTGAAAAAAGGCAAGGAACCGGCTGCTTCTGCAGGAAAGCTCCCTCACTTGTGCACCTCTACGGAGGGAATCCCAAGACGGTTGAAGAAGCCGCGCAACGACAGTAATGTCGCTGCACCTTCCAAAACCTTCGCGGGGGCCACCGTGAGACACCTCGAGGTTGCCAAAGAGAGTGTGTTTTCGGCGAGTCTTGGCCTACACCTGCCAATATTATGGGGATGTCTCCTAGTGACCTTCCTGGAAAGGATAGGATGGACGATGACCTAGGAGGACAACTCCCCGGGAGGATACCCACAGCCTAAATGCTGTGGGCCTAAGTGCTGTGGGCCTACACTCACCTTCCCTACTCTACAGATACAGAACTCAAACGTATGAGTAGAATATCATGAAACCATCTATGTGTTAGGTTCGAAACTTTTCAGCCCATGTAGTATCTCTCTGTAATATGATTACTCAATATTCGATTATTCATTATTCAACACAAGACAGCGCTGTATTGACCTGTCATACGTCTCGTCAGCAGTGGAACTGTTTCCACCTGCCTGTTTGATGTTGAATCAGTTTGAATAGGAATGCTTTATTCGGGGTCACATGTGGTCTAAGTGCTGTGGGTCTACACCAAGTTCTAGATATCCAAAGTAGAAAAAATGAACTAAGTATAAATTCGAACTTTCATGAATATAACACCCGTGGTGCTGGTTATCTCAGACCACAGATATCTAGATTAAATAAATCTGCTAATAATTCTCTAGATGTTGCTCTCTACAATAAATCCCCATCCAGTAGGAAGATTCTAGATATGATTTGCTTCAAAAAAATTCGAGAGATTTCTTTCAGAAAATGGGTTCTATTTAATTTGTGAGTATATGGACACACCTGTCAGCGATACGCGTAGTTGAAGTAATACCTGAAAGAGTAGTATATGTATATATTCTATTTGGACTTGCTACAAAATATACATTGTATTTACGTAGTTAATGAAGTTATTTATCTATCTATCTATTTACACTCACCTTCTCTACTCTACAGATAAAAGATAGATAGATTATAAGCAACATTTGTTATACAAAGTTTCATCTGAAAGTCAATATTTTTTGACTCATTTTCTAATGAAAGTGTTGAATTTTTGAACCGAAAAACTAGTGAAAATGTAGCTTGATGGATAGCAAAAAATATAGGCTTATGGTTCTTATTCGTCAAATGCCAAAATTGAAAGTTTCAACGTGAAATAATCAAATAATAAACCATATTTCTGAGGAAATTTCACAGAACTTTTTTGAAGCACTCAAAATAACCTTAATTTTTACAACTTTTATGAAAGTGGTAAAAACATTGAAAGTTTCAACTCTTTTTTCTTCATTATAATTTCCTGCCACGTAGTAACGGCTACATCTATCAATTAACCTTCATTTTTTTAAATTATAATAGTCACTAGATTCAAAACATTGAAAACTCAGCGAGTTATGATGACGTATTACTATAGTTTGTCGGTGTATATGTTCACAAGTTGTTTATTATTAATGTTCTACCTTTTGAATTCTTCTATACTACACAATAGTTGTTGTCTCAGCTAATAAACTGTAAGAATTTCATAGTCCCACACTAAGTTAATTTTAAACTCAAATTGGGAATAGCTCTGTCTATTGGAATATTCAAATTACCAGCTTCAGGAGTTGAAACTCATATCGGATGTACATACTTACAAATTGATAACGCATGTATTTTCTATCGTCGACTCAACTGTATTTTTTCCTGATATACCTGACCTGAACGCACATTGGTATAGTAGGTTTCGCGGTATGTGAAGATAATCACAATATTTCACTACACCACGCTACACAATGAGATTGAATCAGGTGGTTTATTGCACTTGATAAGCCAATATCATTTAGAGTGAAACATACTATATCAATGCAGTGGTCTAATAGCCAGTGATACGTCCCTAATACTCTCAATGCAAATGACATGAGACTTGTTGGTCTCAAGGCTTTTGACAATTTCAGTTCCTCAGGTTTCGAAAGGAAGGCAGCCCTAACGAGACTCGATTATATATTCCCAGTTTTGATCAGAAACCGCTTTTTGTCATTATGCCCGCACGGTCATCTAGTACGCTTTTATACAGTGCGGACGTAAAAACTTCCCGTCTTAACTTTTCAATGGGTCAAGATATCAAAGTCAGTCAAAATTTTCCTTACATTGTGAAATGTTCCTGGAGTAATTTCACTACATGCTCTCTGTTTCTATCATCGAGTCCTGAAATTACCTGCGCCATTTCCGTTGGACCATTCTGAGGGACCATTATTGCCTATCCACCGATCGGGATGATTTTCAAATCCAAAGATTTCAACTAATATCTTGGTGGATGGGCAATGGCCCGTTAGGTTATCTTATATGACTTCCTTATGATTTTTGTGAAGTCTGAAGTTGGGTTTTTACCAGCGCAGTCTGTTCCAGAGGTGTTCCTAACGCAAGTAGCCCAGGAACGGTCCATGCTGTTGTTGGAAATATCGGTTAGGATTTACGGATTCTGGTTCTGGGTGTGTAGAAGTGTTCGAGGAAGTTCAATTCAACTTTAAATATATGAAAAGTACAAGAATAACACACACTACTCCATTATTGTCATAAAGTGAATGGGGAAACTTTTGAACATTGGTTGGCATAAATTGAAGTGAGTTTTTAGTATCTACACTTTTTTGAAATTATGATTTTTATTGTTGTTTAACCATTAAAAAACTTCAATTACTCAGGAAAAGCTTATTCATTTCCCATAAAACAGTAGTATTGGATAGAGAAATGAAATACCTATCAAACACGTTTCACAAAACCACAAATTTCGTAAAAAAATTGTTAGCACCCTCTCGGCAACAAGTGATGTATAGTCTATCCATTCCCAATTGGAACGGCAATAAAAATAAGAGTACAGTCATAAACATTTATGCTTGTGGCCCATAGTCGCCCAGATAGTTAGTAAACGTGATATCGAATGTAGTTGACGAATGAAGGCTCGGCTAGCTGGACTGGCTGAATACTAATTTTTTGTCCGTTTCACAATATTTCTTTATCAGTGCCGTGTGTTCGTGTGGTTGGGTGAGGTAGTGAGTGGTTTTGCAAACCGATTTTTGAAAACTTTTTCTAGAGATCGATTACCCTAACACCAAACTGATATTTTTGCACTCGACGCGCATTTCGCTAACAAGGTTAGCATTTTCAGGAGAAGCAAATTGATACTGAATCTAAAGACAAGGGTTAGCTGTTTATATACCTGAAGTTTTTTGGTCCGATGTGGACTTTGTTTGTTAAATGATGATTATCCTAATTGATTTTTCCGTAATTAACTAGTGGAACCACTACCTGCAAATTAATTCAACAATAGATTAAAAAGCGGATTATTGATTCGATGTGTGAAACACGTGGTCATATTCTCTTACGTTTGCCTCCATACTATTGTGTATTCAATCCAATTGAAATGGTTTGGGCCACAATGAAAGAAAGCTTGCGGAAATGTAATCAGTCACCGACTTTGAATGCTGTAGTGCTTGACAATATAAGGCGTGTGGTGAATGAAGTAGGTATGTAATAGTGATGTGTGGAAGAACTGTGTGGCCCACGTTATAAATGAAGAGAACAAATATTATGTGCAAAGTTCCATAAATCCGATCGTTATTCAACCCGATGATGATTCCACCTCATCCGAATTTAGCGAATGAGAATTTTGATTTTTTTAGCAATTTTGTTGGCTTCTATTATTTTGTAAATATATGTTTGACGAGAATTCGGTGGGATTATTTGTGTTTTCATTGTATTTAAGAGTTTTCGACTCGGAAATCAACTACCTTGAATTTCGAAGTTTTTCATAATTACCCATGTTGGAAAAATTCAGTTGAGATAACTTTTTCATGAGGTGATCAATTGCTTTGATTGTAAGAATAAGTAAGTGAAAAACTACCACTGAAAAATAATATGCTGACGCCTATGTCGAGGCGGGAATTCCTTCTCTATGCTGTTCCAATTGGTATTGGAAATACTATAACAGTATTGCCTTTGAATTTTATCAGTTCGTACTTCCATCATCTGATATGTTCCTATTATGATTCAAAATCTATGAAAGAGTAAATATAAATTAAAATGAATAGCTAAAATATCAATTATATCAAACAATAAAACGTGGTGTATTTCATCAGTTCGGACTTCCATTGTCTAATATAATAGTCTAAGTTCAATAAAATTGTAATATTCGGTTAATCTTTTTGATTTTTTTCAGGGTTATCAAAATCAATTTATATTATATTAGACAATGGAAGTCCAAACTGATAAAATACACCACGAAACATTGTCAACCACCTTCAAACAAAAATAAAACGTGGAATGAAAATACAAAAAAAATTAACAAGATACAAAATGGAAATTACAACAGAGTAAAAAAAGAACTGAAGAATAAAAAGAATAAAAATAAAAGTAAGCAAAAAATCAAAAAATAAATTGAAAAAGATTTCAAACCAAGAGTGAATATTCGTTTTGAGGGCACCCGGCGATTTTGAAAAAATGTTTGAGTGTACTTACGTATTTTGATGCGTAGATTACGAATCCGAAAGAAAAAAGCGGCGCTCTTCCTTATTTACAAAGTTACGTCCCTTCAAAGTTCAGAAAAAGGCAACTTTTCAGCCTTCTTTTTCACAAGATAACCTATTTGAAAACACAAGTATTTATTCACTAGGTCACCTTTACAACTTATTCCTCCTCAATTGACACTTTTCAGCTCAACAATCAACATTTTTCTTCTGAAGAACTTGATTTAAAAACGAATGCTAGCATCAGTTGTACCAGCTATGCAATTAACCTCAAAAACGTAAAATACAGAGATATATAACCAAAAAGCAGCTCCGTATATTCTTTTACATTTTTATTGAAAAAATATTGATTATTGAAGTGAAAAGTGTCAAGAAAGGAGGAATAAGGTGTCAAGGTGACCTAGTGAATAAATGCTTGTGTTTTTAAATAGTCTATCTTGTGAAAAAGAAGACTGAAAGTTGCCCTTTTCTGAACTCTGAAGAGCCGTAACTTTGTAAATAAGGGAGAGCGCCGCTTTTCTCTTTCGGATTCGTAATCTACGTATCAAAATACGTAAGTACACTTAAAAAGTTTTTCAAAATCGCCGGGTGCCCTCAAAACGAATATTTACCAAACCAAGCTACCTACTTCACGACGTTTCGATTGCCAGTATCCACAATCGTCTTCGGGTGATGACTATATAGTTGATATTTTAGCTATTCATTCTAATTTTTATTTGTTCTTTCATAGATTTCGCATCAGAGTAGAATCATATTTGACAATGGAAGTCCGAAATAATAAAATTCACTTCGAAACATTGTCAACTACTTTCAAACAGTATTCTCTTTGTCCCACCTTGAAATCATGTCCCAATTGAAAGTCGGAAGGGAACTTTTTACGCTCGCACTGTATATTGGCAAACTACGCAAAATAAACCCGATAACTAATATGACTGAAAAACGTAAATATTCCCAATGATACCTTAAAATTGAACTAAAAACATGGAAAGCCGGCTGTTTTGGATGGGCTCTTACCTAAAATTGTCCAAAATAGTTTAGTAGTACGATTGTTTTGTTTTTCCCCTCTTCAAGTATTTTCTTTACTATTATTGAATGATTGTTTCACTATCACTCATTTTTGTTAACCTAGAGTTGCCTTTTTCAAATACTAGAAAGGACCACTTCGCATTGAAATGACCTGTGGAGAGATTTTTTGAACTACTTGTTTTTTCCCAAGCTGGTAGCAAAAACCCCAAGGTGACCTGATTGTGTGCTATCAAAACGTCTTGAATATCACGTACTATTGTAGAATTCCCGGCAAAACATGAATTCAGTAGTTTCGCGCTCATTATAAAAACTAATTTCCAAGTCTTACCTATTTCGCTTGACGTACAAACAGCACTGTAACAATCACTTAAATAACAAATACCGGACTCATTATCGTTCAACAATTGTTAGGTTATCTACGATTCTTAAAATTCCCGCATGAAAATTATCTACCTACGGTGGAGGAAATAAAAGAAATGTGTAAGCTTATTCGTTCTACGTTCCATAGATACCTGTTCGTTCGTACCGTCTTATGAAAAATTCTACGGGGTGAAAAGAAAAACCGTACGTCTGACGAGGCGACTTTTTGGACAATTTCATCCCGTAACAACTGAAATAAAAGGAGTATGAACGGATATTATTGGCCACCTGAATACCACAACTGATATGAATGTGCGTTTACTCGAGACGATGTAATTCAAGGCCAATTATTTAAAATTAAAATGAAGATGAATAATTTCTAAAAGTCGACCACTTTAATTAACATGGAAAACAAAATTTTTAAATTTTATTTCAGCCACGATTCACTTGTTGACAGTACAATCCAAAGCAGTTAGAAATATCTCATTAGCGAACGTACGAAAATAGGTTTTTTCATTCTGATATTATACGAAGATTTTTATAATTGTATTGATTATAATATTCATCTTTTTGAAGATCATGAATACAATCTCGGAGCTAAAGATCGCTGAAAAGTCTAGAAAAGCTTTCCAAACTCTGCTTTAATAATTAAAAATCAAATCGAATCGAATTTATTGAAAAATGCATATTGATAAAAAGGCATCACTAAATAATCAGTCACTCATGGAGGTGTTTACATATTTCTTATGCTGGCAGTACAAAAACGAACTGGAGGGAATATCAAGGGAAGAGGGATATTTATTTCTTGCTGTTTTTAGGGTATTTAACCCCTTACAATCAAGATAAATCGATAGAGGGAAGGCCAGCGAGGGAAAACCAGCAAATCAAGAATAGCAGAGAATGTTTGGACCCATCAACATAACATCGAGTGGTCCCAAGCTGAGATCATACACAGGAGGAACACTGGTTTAGGAGGAACACTGGTTTAGAAGGAAATTCAAAGAAGCCGCATACATGTTGTTCATCGATGTATTCAGCCAAGCTAGCGTAGAGATACGCAATATATGGAAACCCATAGTCAAGCGAAAAATGACCAAGTCCCTCCAAACAGTCATCCCCCGCTAAACCGGTGAAGCAGAAAGAGGAGATGAGTGAAATTACTCGAATGACCCATAAATAGTCATCTCTCGGAGGAATTATTAGTCCAGTCATCACCCGAAAAAGATTGTGGATACGAAACGTCGTGAAGTAACTTGACTTGGAATCTCTTGATTTTTTATTTTTCATTTTTTGTTTATCTGTTTAATTTTTTTCTTGTATTTTATTTCACTGTAATTTAATTTTAGGGCTTGTTTGCTTAATATAATTGTTATTTTCTGCTATTCTTTTTTACTTCTTCTTTTTTAGTTCTTTCAGGGATTTCAAATAAATTTGTATTATATTAGACAATGGAAGTAGGTAGAAACTTATGAAATTAATCGATTTATGCTTATTTCTTTGATTTAAATTGTCAATGGGATACTCAAATACTGTTGAACTGTAAATCAACTATTTCTCTGATTATGAATACTCCGACCCGTTGCTTGATGAAAATTAATAACAGAATTTTCACAATACATTTTATTTAGAACACTCTATCTACTAAATTTTTGGTATTCCAATATCGAAGGGATTTTTCTGAATGAAGGAGTCTGAATTTCCAAAGTTTCCGAGAATCTGCTATTTCTATTTGTAGACGATACCTATCAATATTTGTAAAAAATTATAATGAACACTAGTAACTGTATTGAGACCTATGATGATATATAGAATAGTAGTTCACGGAAATCTCCACTACATTAAATAAAGACAATTTATTATTATTATTTTATTATTATAGTTCTGCAGTAGGAAAGCATCATTGACTTGTGACATTTCGGTTTTCTAACACTCCAATAATGCTAAATAATATTTACTGTTGATGGTATTTTCCTTTTCAAGGCAGTCGAGGAATATTACACCACGCACTACCCAAAATACGGAGGCCAGCTGATTGTTGTGCTTTCGGGGGCTTTGAATGAGGTTCACCAGTAGCTCTCCACTCAGATGATGATCGTTTTGATTTTGGAGTGGAGTGATGAATCCATGTTTCGTCCATTGTCACATATGATACAAACGTTTTGGTTTGTCATGGCCAAACACTGCTCAGAATCATCAAGACGATGTTGTTTCTGGTCAACATTAAGCTCGCACGGCATCTACTTTGAACAGAGGTTTCTCATAGTCAAATGCTCATGCGATATAAAGCCAACACTTTCTTTTGATATCAGCACAATGTCAACTAACTTACGCAGCTTTACTTTTCGATCATTCCAAACGGTTTCGTGGATTTTAATAAGTTTTCTGGTGTTACTGCCTCATTTGGACATTCACAGCATTTTGCATCATCGGTATCTCTACGACCACGTTTGAAGTCGGCAAACCAATGTTTAATTGTTGTTTCTGATGGAACGGAGTCCTCATAACACTTTTTAAATAATTGCTTCACTTGAACGGTATTTTTATCCTTCAAGAAGCAGTGTAAAAGTAAAACACGAAATTGTTGATCCATTATTTTGAAAATAACAAAAGTAGTGTCAATGTTAGCACAGTAACTCACAAACTTATGAGTAGAATATTATGAAATTTCAACAGCTTTCTTTTGTAGGTTAGTACTTACTGAAAAAGCGGTGGATGCAATAAAACTGGCGCCATCTATGTGTTAGACCCGAGATTTTCCAGCCCATGTAGTAGTATATATCTTCGTGCTTCACAAATACAATATGAAAAGTCCTTATAACACTTTTTAAATCATTGCTTCACTTGAACGGTATTTTTATACTTCAAGAAGCAGTGTAAAAGTAAAACACGAAATTGTTGATCCATTATTTTGAAAATAACAAAAGTAGTGTCAATGTTAGCACAGTAACTCACAAACTTATGAGTAGAATTTTATGAAATTTCAACAGCTTTCTTTTGTAGGTTAGTACTGACTGAAAAAGTGGTGGATGCAATAACACTGGCGCCATCTATGTGTTACACCCGAGACTTTCCAGCCCATGTAGTAGTACATATCTTCGTGCTTCACAAATACGATATGAAAAGTCAATTTAGCTTAGCTAATAGCCTTTTTCCAAATTTTGATTCATCATGAAACACTTTTTGAAATCTGATATCCCACAAAAACAGTTTGATTAAGAAAAAAAAATTCATAATATTAAAAAAAAAACCACAAAAATGTCCTACCTTTAATTTCTTTATATATTCTCCTTCTTAAACTCACAGTTCATTTTTGGCTGCCTCATCTTCATGATTGTCTCGAGACGGTCCTGTTGCTGTTGGAACAAAAACATAAAAGAATTGGTCTCTTGCCCCACATTTCAGAAATATCAACACTTCAAGTATGTTTTTGTTTATTTTGGTAGAAAAACAAGATATTACTACAAATTTATCACACTTCTTGATATTAAACTCACAGGTGTTTACGAGAAATATCTTTTCTATCTGTTATACAAACACTAAAAGGTCTATGACAATATTGACATGTTATTTTTTCAATTCTGCGTAAATACAGAAAAACGAATTTCATGCTATGCGCTCAATTAAACAAATCACATTAACAGTCGTCCTTCCAGAAATACTACAGACTTCTAAAAATATTTTCTTACGTGAAAGCACAGTGGGACCAATGACCCGATGTTTTGGACGAAATTTTTGTAATGCAATACAGAATGAAATATATCAAATGTGTTTCAGCACGTATCGTACAGGGTGTTTCCTAAATACATTGGCACATTTTGAGGCATTCCTTCACAACCATTACAAAACAGTATCCTATGATTACACTTATAATCGCTAGGTTGAGATACGGGGTGTTTAAATAAGTATAATGACAGAATAATAGTCTGAGTTCTGTTGCTTTGGAAAGATTTAAAGTCAGGGTAAGAAATACTATTTTTCTTGAATCCTGAGAATTTACCTGATAAAAACGAATATCAGTGTCAGCCAAAGGTCATCATCTTCAAGTCACCACGAAAACCCTGAGAGTATCGAGGCGATCGAAAGAAGGGCCGATGTATTCTTTGAGAATGACAACCGCTTCAGCAGAACAGGAATTGGTGCAGAATTATTACAAAGTCACTTACTGGACTATAGTGTTAGACTAAGTAAAATGAGGCAGAGATAGTGAACAAAAGTCACTTTTTGTGTAGGAAATAAGACGAATTGTGAAAAGACATGATATTAGAACATCTTACAAAACAACAGATACAATGATATCTTTGCTCACACATACAAAACCCAACAACACAGAAGAAAGAAAAAAAATGTGTTCAAAAGATACTAGCGTATATTCTTATATCTGGAGAAGTGTATTTTGAACAGCTGCTTAGAAATGAATCGTATTCCGTTACCTGCCTGGAAGAAAATTATGAATAGAGAGAGAGAGAGAAAGAAAGAGAGATAAGCATTCTTTATTGTCTGAAAAACAAAAACTCTTATTGACAAAGCGTATCTTATATCAGTATTTTAGAAAATATACACATAATAAACCAGTCAGAAGTTGAAACCTAAATAATTTGAAACAAGACTTATAAAAAAAACAAATTAGTTAAAAAATGGTGAATGAATGCATAAATGAATCATCAAATGCTACATCAGACTAGGGTAATTACATTACCACAAGATGACTTTAGTGTTGCAATTGAATTCGATTTAAAATGTATACTTGAAAAATTCACCAGCGCAGTAGTGTGGTTTCTCACTGAGTAGTTTTCAATGCATTTTTAAAAATTGTTGAGCTCTTAGTTTTTGTCCTTATCTCCATTGGTAGATTATTATATATTTTACAACCACTGTATATAAGAGAGTATTTGACAAGATTTGAGGTTGGAATATTAGGTAATCTAATATGTTGTGCTTGCCGAGTACTATAATTGAGCGGAATGGTTACTCCAAAGTGATGGTGGAACGGACTTCGCCTAGAAGACAGCAAGAGCCTCACAAGGAAGAGAAGCCATCACAACCAGTACTTGTACTTCTCTACATCAGAGGATTGTTGAAAAGAATAAGAAGAATTGGGTCCAAGTATAACATCAGAACCTGCTTCAGATCTGGGAACACTATCCATAACAGCCTCCCGAGAAACAGGCCACCAAACGCAGACTGCGATTCCAAGAATTGCGTTTACTGGATTATCCCGCGAGTGCAGATAATCCTACATCGGTGAAACTAAGAGGCTATTGAATGTTCGTATTGCCAAGCTCAAAAAACACACACAGCGAGGAGAAACCAGCAAATCAGGAATAGCAGAGCATATTTGGACTCATAAACATAACATCAAGTGTTCTCAAGCTGAAATCATCCACAAGGAGGAACACTGGTTAAGGAGAAAATTCAAAGAAGCCGCATTTATATTGTCCAACAACGCATTCAGCCAAGCTTGCGTAGAGATACAACATATGGAAACCTATAGTTTTTGATTTCTTCAATTGGTGACTTATGTAATTGCATGGCAATTGATTAATTTATATGAGTACTCGATAAGTAAGGATATGTTGCTTGATGTTTGTTTGAAAGTGGTTGACAATGACAGACTTTAAACAGACAGAACAGAATATTTCATGGTAAATTTTAATAGTTTGGACTTACATTGTCTGATATAATTTGAATGTAAATTGAAATGAGTAGCTAAAAATATCAATTATATTAAGCAACAAAACATAAAATGAAATTATAATTTAACAAAAATAGGCAAAAAATCAAAATTGAACAATTAAAAAGAAAATAGAAATAAAAAGTTTTCAAACCAAGTTACTTCACGGCGTTTTGAACAATTGTCTTCTGGTGGTGACTGGACTATTCCTCCTGAAAGATGACTATTTATAGGTCACATGCACGGTTTCCCTCTTCCTTTTCTCCGCTTTACTGGTTGAGCGAGAGTTGAGCGTTTTTTCGCTTGACTTTAGGTTTCCATATGTTGCGTATCTCTACGCTAGCTTGGCCGACGGCGTCGTTGGACAAATAAATGCAAATTCTTTGAACTCTTGTGCTCGGCAATGTGGATTTTCAATGGCCTCTTCGTTTCACCGATATAGAAAATGCCGCACTCACGGGGAATCCGGTAAATGCAATTATTGGGATCACAGCCCGCGTTTGGTGGCCTGGTTTTCGCGAGACTTCTACGGATGGTGAAGCAGGTTCTGATGCTGTACTTGGACACAATTCTTCTTATCTTTTTCGAGAATCCTTTGACATAGGGAAGAGCAATGGTTGTGACAGCTTCTCTTCCTTATTATGCTCTTGCTGTCTTCTAGTCAAAATCTGTTTCGGACCATCACTTTGAAGTAACCATTCCGTTGAAGATCTTTTTTGATAATGCCTAGTTCCTTCTTGAGACCTTCCTTCGTATTATAGAGCCCGAAAGCTCGATTCATTGGAGTCTTGATGACCTCTTTTGGTAGATTGATGGTGGTTGTATTCGTGATTCACTGTCCCGTGTGACTTCCTTCTCCATTGTGAAGGTGATGGAAGGTTCAACGCTGTTGATGTGCTTCAGAAAGGTGTCTACTTCGGAATTTTCATGGTTCCACACTATGATGGTGTCGTCAACGTGAGTCATCCAGACTCGGAGCTTCTTCTCGGTTTCTTCAATGGCCAAAGTTACAAACCACTTCATATATATTGGCTATAACTGGTGGAACCTGGCGATCCCATTGGCAGTTCCTCAACCTTGCGTGAATAATTCGTTCTTCAGTTGGAAATAGCAGTTCCGTACAGAGCATCCTAGTAAGTCTATGATTACTTCTATAGGTGAGATCGTTCTATCTTTCAGGTCCCCGACTTTGTATAGCTTTCTCTGTATGATTTGAAGTGCTTCTTCAACAGAACGTTGGTGTGAAGGCTTTCCACGTCGAAACTGATTGATTGATCTTGCTTCGTGACTTCGATTGCCTCTATTAATTCGACGAAATGCCTTGAATTCTACACATAAGATGGAGTTTTTCCTTGTAGTGGTTGTTTTTCCAGAGATTTCTAATCATATTCGAATTACTTATATTAGACAGTGGAAGTTCGAACTAGTTAATATTGCTTGTTATTGGGTGGGATACTGATGTAACACTTTTTTTTTTCATTAGGATTTTTCAGAAGTAATCGGGAATTATGGAAATATATCCCGAAATTGTGATACATTTTATATCTGTGATAGTAAAATTATACTGCCTGAAATTTTTTTTATTATTTGAAATATCAATAATTCACAGACATATGGAAAAAATATAAATACATTACTATGAAAGTATTCAAACGGAGAAAACATTTCGAAAGAACTTTTTGTGAAATGAAATCACCTCAAAATCGACAGTTCTATATTTTCTATGTTATTGTTGAAACCCATTTTTCAACCAACTTTTGGATGATTGGATAAAATGGAATACGTTTAATGAGTATGTTCCAAAAACATTTTTAGAGACCAATAAAAGTTATTATAACTATTTTTCAACTTCTTTTTCCTTAGTAAAATGTTGCGTTGCATTTTGTTGAATAGATGAAGGAAGGAAAAAAAAGTGTTACAAAATGAACGTACATTTATTACAACTTTCTCAAATAAAAAATATTACAAAACTCATAAAAAATACAATTCGATGGAGAATTTTTCTGGTTCCATTGAATTTTTTCTTGAGAGAAATATTTACAATGATATCGATATTACAACTTCACTACGCTCAATTTCAAAGAAACTATTTCACAGTTTTGGCTTCTGATATATATATAGATTTATTTTAATTGAATGAGTAGGGTGACAATTATTATAATTCACCATTTACACAACACAGCAGGTTCGACACACTACGTCATCTTCTGAGCTAGTTTATAACTCGCCCAGAAAATGATCATTTAATTTAACAGTTTTTTATGTGACACAAACAGCTTTCAACTTCATCGATGAAAAATTTTAGTTGTGAGATCTGCAGGAGTATATGCTATAGTGAAGTTGCATCAAGCATGAATCTTATGGAATTTTTGAATACATCATTTCACCAAAATCTGACATCCTAATCGCCCAATTAGAATAACATACACTGGATAAATAATTGTTCGTGTCACTCATGTTTTAATTTATTTACCAAAATGGAAGTTTCTCTGAAAGAGTTTTAATTGTATTTGTTTTATTTGTTAAGGATTTCTCTTCTTTCTTCAATTCAATTCACGCCATTACCAACTGTTTTTGAACGAGAAAATCTCGCTTACCCAAGATAAACAATGGTCCTTTGCAAAGACAAGCCATAGTAAAAATTAACCAGTAAGTCTACTCCCACTACTTTCATTCATAAATTCACAAAGTTCTTGGTGACCTCGAAACGAATTGTGGATTCAATTTCGTTTTTTTACCATAGGCATGCGATCAAATAAAAACGAAATTTAAGGTTATTATAGAATATTTTGTGGTGAATTATTTATAAGCAACTAAAAAAACTAAAAACAATAACAACAGCGAATAAACTAAACACAATATCAGTTTTAGACCGTTTATTATAACTAATGGGATGTCCATAGTACCGTCGAATCCTTCGATACTACAGCACTGAACACATTGGATGAGAATCTCATCCTAGGAGCGGTTGAAGGTCCCCGGCAACTCGGGCGGATCACGTGGTAAGCGAGCCTACTGGTTGTATTATTCTACTGTGGACAAGCTTTGATATCGACCGTGAATGAGGACCTACTGTCTGTTTCTCTCTGTAAGACACCAGATGGAACCATATTTCAAAAATAAAGCATTCCTATTCAAACTGATTCAACATCAAACAGGCAGGTGGAAACAGTTCCACTGCTGACGAGACGTATGACAGGTCAATACAGCGCTGTCTTGTGTTGAATAATGAATAATCGAATATTGAGTAATCATATTACAGAGATATACTACATGGGCTGAAAAGTTTCGAACCTAACACATAGATGGTTTCATGATATTCTACTCATACGTTTGAGTTCTGTATCTGTAGAGTAGGGAAGGTGAGTGTAGGCCCACAGCACTTAGGCCCACAGCATTTAGGCTGTGGGTATCCTCCCGGGGAGTTGTCCTCCTAGGTCATCATCCATCCTGTCCTTTCCAGGAAGGTGGACAGGTCACTAGGAGATCGGCAGGTGTAGGCCAACACTCGCCGAACACACACTCTCTTATTGACGATAACTCCGGACATTCGCATAGAATATGCCTAGAGGTGTGTCCACTAGCCCTATATTATGGAGGTGTTTCCTTAGTTGACAGTGGCCAGTCAGAAATTCTACCGTTAAGCGTAGATTTTTATAGGCCATCGCCAGATATTTCTTCAGCGTTAGCTTTCCAGGATCGCCCAGGGTGATCTTGGTAAGATGTTTTGATGCCATCCCATCTCTTTAGGGATTGAGCAAGGGTGTGACGTTTGGCTAGTTCTGCAATTGTCTAAATCATCAGGCCATAGGTGCCACTGGTCCTAAAATTCTTAGTCCAGCCGCTTCCTTGACTAACGAGTCGGCAATGCGATTACCTTTACTCCTGTTGTGCTCTTTAAACCACCTCAGGATAATGTTATTATCTACCGAGGCTTTGGCTAAATCTTGGTGACACCCTAGTACTAGCCCTGAGGTAACACGTTGTCTGTTCAAGGCTAATAGGGTTTTTCTGCTATCAGTGCAGATTGTTATGTTTTTGCCAGAAATTCCTTTCCTGGTTATTTATTTTGTGTCAATTGAGATACCAGCCAGTTCTGTTTGAACCACGCTAGTATTTTTCCCATTCTCCGCTTAATCCTTAGGCTTAGTGATCTGGAGTACACTCCACATCCTGAGCCTTCTTTGGTTTTTGAGCCGTCTGTATATATGCGTATTGCATTTGTAGCATCTGACTCTGTGTTCTGTTTTATTTATGTTTTGTTGTATGATGGAATCGGCCGATACTTGATGAAAATCCATAACTAACGTATTCCAAAAACACTTTATTGTGAGATTTTCACTAAATTGTTTTACAAAAACGCAACACGTGTTTCGCCATACAATGGCTTCATCTGGCGTGTCTTTCAACTTGAAAGAGTGAGAGTGAGAGTTCAATGCTAGCTTCCTGTCGAGGATAGTACCAAGGTATTTCACCTCTTCAGAGAAGTTTAGTTTGCTTTTTAAGATTTCGGGAGGTTGAAAGCCTGATAAATTCCTTTTCCTGGTGTAAACGACCATTGTGATTTATTGTGATGAAAGAGTGTTTCAATTTTACACTGCTTTTCTTGATTGGATAAAACACCTTTCAAGCAAAGCAACGGCTTGAGAAGCGGTGTAAGGAATCTGCTTCACCAGAAACAACAATTAAACGTTGGTTTGCTGACTTCAAACGTTTACTTAGAGACACCGATGATGCAGAATGCAGTGGTCCATATGAGGCAGTAACACCAGAAAACATAAAAAAAATAACGAAATCGTTTTGAATGATCGAAAAGTGAAGTTGCGTGAATAATCTGACATTGTAGAGATATCAAAAAAACGTGTGTTGGCTTTATATTGCATGAGCATTTGACTATGAGAATGCTCTGTTCAAACTGAGTGCCGCGCGAGCACATTGTTGACCGAACGTCTTGATGATTCTGAGCAGTATTTGACCATGTTTAAACATAACAAACCGGAGTTTTTGCGTCGATATATGACAATGAATAACATGGATCTATCACTTCATTTCGGAATCAAAAAATCATCATCTGAGGGGAGAGCAACTTGACTGATGAGTTGTACTTGACTTGAGTTTGTTCCGTTATTTTATCTTATATGGAAATTCTAACTGGGCTTGGAATCAAAGGTATACAAATAGAAAAACTAATAACTAGCGTTGCTCCCCTTCATGGAAATGCTCATTCTTCTGTCAGCTCCAGAGGTGGAGTGGTAACTTGGATCGCTTTTACTACTAGGGGGAGGATACCGCCATCTCCAAGGTTTCTGATGGATGTGGCCATCTGTTGAAGCCCTTTCTCGGAATGGAGGGGTTTCCACCGGACTGGTGCTGGAGGCAGTGCTCTCTTTGCTTCCAGTCTCGTCTTCTTCTTCTAGCTCTTCCTCTGTCCAACGTCTACCTGTGGAAAATGATTGAAACATGTACAAAGTGCGGATTACAATCATCTTATGGAAAAGTATTGTTTTAGTGTCTATGTCTTATCAAATATTCATAGTTGCGATTAACTTGAGGGGTGTTATTTTGTGTCTTGATATAGACAAGACATTGAGATATGTATAGAGCCGTAATGGTTAATAAATTAAATTTTTTAAATAGAGGTCTACAGCTGTCAGTTCATTTTACCCTTCCCAGGATTCTAATAGCCGATTTAGTAGAATGAAAATTCTTTCCCAATCAGTTGGAAGTCCTCAAAAAACCAATCCTTATGGCAGCTTAGGCTGAAATAACCCCATGTAAGCTGCTCTCGAAACATAAGAGGGAACAAATTCATTGATTCTACGAAGCAGGTAAAGAGTGCTGGATACTTCAATAGCGAGATCTTTGATGTGTTCTTTCCAATTAAGTTTTTGATCCAGTGTTACCCCCAAAAACTTAATGGATTTTTGACTGTTCTTCAGTTCTTTTAGTGTGAACGTAATTGTTTCAGTTTTTTTGACATTCAAGCATAACTTGGCTGCAGATAGTAGTATCGTCGGCATACTGAATCGTGTTGAGGGGGTTCATATTCGGTGGAAGATCATTAACATATATCAGGAATTGTAGGGGTCCCAAGATTAACCTTCGAGGCACACCTGCTGTTACACTCACTGCTGGAGATCTAACACTACTTTGTTCTACAACCTGCTTTCATTTGGAAAGGTAAGAATCGATCTAATAAGCTATTTTCCCCTAATTCCATTGTACGGAAGTTTATCGAGTAGAGTCGAGTGTGACACACAATCGAATGCCTTCGAGAGGTCACAGAATACGGCTGTGAGTGCTTCCCCTCTCTCAAAGGCATTCACCGTGGCTCGCACCAGATCGGATATGGCATGCAATGTAGATAAATTTTGTCTGAATCCACCTGGGACTTTGACAGCAAGTCGTTCGAATCCATAAATTCTATTATCCTACTATTCATTGCAGCCTCAATGGGTTTTGATAAAGTTGGAATTATTGAGATAGGACGGTAGTTTTCTATCTCATTTTACTGAATTTTAGCTTCTCGGGATATACACCTGTCTCAAAGCATTTGTTTATTATTTTGGTGAGAGGTTCTACTAATCCCTCTTTCATGTTTTTCAATATCTTGTTACTTAATTCATACACATTAGTGCAACCAAATACACAATTAGTGGATTTTGATAGGGTGGTGCATTCATCAACTCTGAACATTCCATTTCAGGGTAATTTCAATTTGATACTGCCGAACTAACTTTTTCTGAAGCTTCATACCTTTCTCTGGTGATCTTATGAATGCATTTTTGATAAAGGTTTGAATTATATGTGTTTTAAATATATTATTTTGTTAAACAGCTATGGTCTCCCTTGGAATCCCTTGAGCAGCGGAGTAATAAATCATTTTGAAGTGGCTGTTCAATAGACGTACCTAATTGAGTCGTTCAGAACGTGAAAATTGTATTATTCACTCTGAACAATCAATGTTGGTGTATGGTTTGATACAACAAATTTCAAAACTTCTTATAATTGATAGATTATTTTTAAATGAAACACTCAAAATGTTATTTTCAAAACATTGTATGAGAAGCACTTCTGAATATATCACCTGAGTTAGTGGTGTACTTTTTTCCCCAATATTGATAACTGTGGTGCCCTCTGAAACTCCACAAGACCTAATCAATCTAGTTCTATCTAGTTCAATCTAGTTAGGGCTAAACGAACGCTTTATTACTTTAAACAACTGTAGCGAATTTCAACCAAATCGGTGTGAGGATATTCATGATATTTCATAAAAACAGTTTTTTTTTAACTTCAATGCCCTGAATCTCAAAAACGAAGCAACTACGGCCATATGTTCGTGAGAACTTTTTTCTCAAAGCGACTTAACGAATCACCCTCTGAAATTTCGTTCTGTAGTTAGGAATCACCCTGTATATTCACCCTTGAAAACTCGACAGCTTGATGTAGTTCACTTAATTTAGCTCGAGCAATATCTAAGTTTTGAAAATATAACAATGAATTACCGGGTTGCAGGAGAAATCACCGTCAGCTTGAATTAATTTTGAGCTGTATTTATAGCGAAGCATTCAGGCGGTTCAGATGCTGGATTTTAAAATATTGTATTTTTCATCATCAACAAATAGGTTTAACGAAGTGTATCATAAATATGTCAAGAATGGTTTCACGTAAACATGCCGCAGATACTTTATAGATTTCAAGCTAGTATATAACAATAACAAAATCATATATTTCGATATTTCTGTATTCAGTATTTGAACTCGATGGAGATACTATCATAATGAAAATGATTTATAATCTGATTTGCCTCTGAGTTATAGACTTGTGCACATTGCCAATGGGCTTGTTTCATGATTTTTAGTTTATAGTTCACTTGATAGAAATTTTAAATTGAAAAAAAAAACAGTGTCCTTTGTTTCATCTCTCTAAGTACCGTAGTTTTCCCGTAATTAATTATTAAAAATCGAATGTGGTAGGGTGGTGACGTCAGGCCCCTATTCCCGCTTCTTGTTCGATTGACCAATAGGAACAATAGAAATAATCAACATTGCCAAATCGTAAAATCTACGAAGCCTATAATCATCAATTTAATTATGGAAGTATATATGAACCCGTTACCGTTTCAATTAATGAATAAAATGTACACGAAAAATAAGTTCTATATCTAAAATCAGTACACAAAGTCGATAGATCACAAAATATTTACCTAAACTATGATTTTATGCATTATTTAATAATTTACAGTTATGAGAATCAAAAAATATAGCAACCTGGATTGAAGAATCATTTCAAATATTCAATTTATTCTATACAACTGCAATTCATTATAAAAAAAAACGATTCCTACATGCATACCTCTTTCTAATATATCTACTAAATTCAAACGTTATAGGCTCGCTTGGGTAATCTGTTGAATCTTCCAAAACTTGAGAGGTAGGTTGAATGAGGTCAAGTATAGATAGAATTGATTATACTCGAACTGATCCAACAAAAGCTTCTGAGGTAATAATACCATTAATCAAATGATAAAATTTAATTAATTTTGTTTCATACTTTCAGTAACAGGATTAACTCCATATAATACTTTCTGTGGAGAATACTTGGCGTTGAAATAAAAAACTCCTGTCATCAAATTCAATATTTTCGTTCCTCTTTCATTTATAGTAACTTTTTGAATGATTTCTATAAAGTCTTGGAAGAGTAGAATTATTGTAGTTCTCTCTTTTCAATACTTTCACCCATTTTTTTTCTCATCATTTTATTCTTTGAGAACCTAAACTCATATGAAATAACTCACTTATAAACCAATGCGCTTTCTGTTTTCTTGTGCCTTTCCGCATAATTAAAATTAACACAAGAATGCACCATATTAATATTCAAATATATTTCTAAAACACTTTTAAAACATACACAAACTAAACTCGATGAAAAAACGAATTGTTTTTACGCGAGCTGTCAGCTAAGAAAAAGTTGAAACTCAATGTTGCAAAAACAAGCAGAATGGATCCGATATGACATACATTTTCAATGCCGAATAAACCAATAAATTGTGACATGGGTACTTCATTTTCCTGAGAAAATGAACGATCAATTAAAATTTTCTGTAATTATTCATTCATTTTTTTCAAGAATAAAGCCAGCAACCAAATAAATATTCAATAAGATACAACAAGATCAAGACAATAAGATCACTCGAATCCACGAATTGAGCATAAAAATGGACAATAATATTTGCCTTGATAACTGATATAGTACAAGTTATATCTAAATATAATTCTAAATAGAATGAAACGAGCTATATTTTCAAATGGTTTTAGAATGCTCATGAACCCTAATAAAATAAATCAATTATGCATTTATGCTACCCACCAAAAAATAAGAAATTCAACGTTACTGGTATATTAGCCATATTGTCATCCAATCAGCCAGCGCCCTCTGTAGTGTATGCGACAGTGTGATCTTTCCAATGTCAATGATTTCCACAAACTTCCTATTTTTGTTAAAATAATTTCAAAATGAATGTTGAGCCTAGTTTTGTTAAAGCTGACTCCCAAAAACTTACCAAGAGTCGATTTTGAAATGATGGATGAATTTTACTTGAAAAATTTGCAATACTTTGGTACCGAAATGAAAAATGAAAAAATTGAAACGGTAGGTAGTATATTTAGTAGGTCCCTGTTATTCATGTGACATTCATTTCAGACTTTGTCTTTTATCGAAGGATGGACAGTTTTGATTTAATTTTTATTTTATCTCGGCCAAGGAGCAGTATGACGACTGAAAAGAGAATCAAAAATATGTACAGTGAAATGTAGAATTACTCCAGAACATATCAATCCAAAAGTAACCTGAAAAAATATTTTCCGGAATGTAAACTGATGACAGGGAATATGCAGCAAAATAGGTACCCGCCGAGACCTACCTTTTCCAAAAAAACATTCTATAATTATATAATTGTAACAGTTGTATTCACACCGAGTTGACAACAATAATAACAAAAATGGCGTCCGTCGAATTGGATCATCAGATCTGTGATTGGATATTAAAAATCAATACACTTGGCAACTCTGGTCTAGACACGATCAATTTTATTGGTCAACAGACACGCGGCCAATTTAAATTCTTGCTTTTCGAATTATTTTTCCTGCAAATATAAAGAGATTTTGGGACCGATTAGGCTTGATAAGTATGATATACCCCTAACTCGATCAGTCTGAAAACAAACTATTATCATTTTCCATAGTATGAAACAAGCCCATTGTACAAATCAATTTAATGCAGAGTGCAACAGACTGTTGGTTGACACTGGAAGTCTCAGCATTCTGGAAATGACCTCTGACTTTATGTCTCCAACTATCAAGTACGAACTGTCTTACACAGTACTGTTCCCGAGTAGAGAGGATTGGATACTCTGGGAGAAGTAAATATTGAGAGCAGAAAGTTGTTGGTTCACAGATGGATTAAAACACCTTCCGGTTCCGGTGCGAGTGTTTTCAGTACACGTACACAAGTCAATATAAATATTCTCGGACAGTCAAGCGGCGTTGGAAGCTCTTGGCTCCTACCGAGCAATGTCTAAATTGGTAGCAAATCGCCAAAAACGACTCTCCTTGATAGGAAGATGTAACAGATTGTCTCTGGTCTAGATTCTTGGACATACTTGCCTGGAAGGCAATAAGGCTGCTGCCTCCTTTGAAAAAGAGAGTGCTGCAAGCAGCTTCATCGAACCAGAACCTGCCATTGGCATCGCTTTGGGCTTTGCCAAAAGGATTGAACACCTATATGAGGAATTGCCACTGATGGAGCTAAGAAAAATATGTTTTCAACAATTCGGGGCTTCGCCTCACAACAGTGCAATTGTCACCAGTTTTTTGGCTGCAAGTTTTGGTAATAATTGGATAGCAAATTAAGAACCCAACCGTTGGTAGGCCAGGTCACCGGACCTAACGCCTATGGACTTTTACCTCTAAGGAAGCTTGAAAGATCTTATTTTAAAATTTCCGAGCAATTCTAGATACGAATTGGAAGCGGCAGTGATGCAGAGTTTTGCTTATCTCACTCCTATTGAACTAATTAATTGGGCAAAAAACGTTCAGAAAAGGTGTCGAATGTGTGTTGGAGAAGCTGGTAGACATATCGAACACCTTCTCTGAACAAATATATTTTATTGTTTGTTCTTTATCATTATTAAAATTATCATTGTTGAAGTTTCATTTATTAATAGTAAATATAGTATACATTACCGGTTTTATTAAAACTATGCGTTTCAATTACTGCTGTGAGAAGCTTTCTCAACATTTGATAGCTACTCTGAACAATTTCTTTCTGTTTTATCGGCGCGACGTCCAAAGCCTACTTGATCAAAGTGTGGGATTGAAAGTCTACATGAAAAATCCTAGAAGCTCTGTATTTCTAAAATGACTAGCAAAAAATCAAGTGTGCTACAATTTTGGAAAACTCTATTGAAATATATAGGAATATACAGGGTGTCTATTTGAAAGAAAATAGTTGTACATCAATTAATATTGATATCTCATTTAAAACACTTCTACGTGAAAAGTGCTTTGAAAATATTTTCATAGAAAAGATACATTTTTGACAGGAAAAAAGTTACGGCAATTTTTCAAAAATGCACATTTTCGAAATACATGCTGCAACTGAGAAACAATGATAGATAGGTATCGATATGCGATATGTGTCCAATTTGGTCCACTCTGTAAAATTTTGAATTCGTTGTAATCTCATTCTATTGTAATGCAGTATTAAATTGTAGTACACTGAACAATATGGAAGAAAATCTGTCTGTCTGTTTAAAATCTGTATTTCCGTTAACCAGCTGTCGCACCCCTACGAACGACAACGACAACCCTCAGAAGTCGAAACTAGGGCTTGAACCACCGACCAACACGGCAGTCAATTCGAGTGAGTGAACAAAGCACCCACGTCGAAACGCCTGGCTACCGCCCGAAGAACCTATTAACTATTCTGAATTACATTTGCTCAGACAGTTTACTTTTGAATTTTATTCACGTGTTTGTCGGATGATTATAGTTCTATTCTGTAGTTATTTTAATTGATTGAATAACAATTAGTAATTTGGAAAAATAACGAAAGTGACATATGTTTTTTCAAATTCATTTGAAATGTTTGTTTGCATTTTTGTCAATTTCATTTGGTAGTTCGTTATATGATTTCATTTCAGAATAGTAAATGAATTGTTCACCTATATGTGACAGGTTATATGACCTATATATGACAGGTAGAATATTATCGCAAATTGTCTGCCTAGATGTGTAATTGAGAACTTGTAAGGTAGGACACCCAACCAAACATGAGAATCAAAAGCAACCAGAGTCTCGGGATGCTCTCTTGTGGTACGCCCGCTGTTGCTTTTTTAGTAATATAATTAATCCCGATACTGAGTATTTTCAGCATAAAAAATCTTACATTTTTTTGTGTAACTTTGACCATTCCGTTGGAACTGATTAATACAGTTCATTGTATGATTTTCACTATAAACAGTTTATTAAAAACCGTGGCACGTGTTTCGCTATAGAATAGCTTCCTTAAGCGTACCTAAACACATGTCGCGGTAAACTGTTTACGCTTGAGGAAGCTATAATATAGCGAAACACATGACGCGGTTTTTATAAAACCCTTTATAGTGAAAATCATACAATAAACTGTATCAATTAATTTCAATATAGATTTTCATCAAGTATCGACCAGTTCTATTCAAATACCATTCAGATTTCAAATTACCTAAAGTACATGCAGGCCTACAACTATATGGAATTAAACTACTTGGGGAGACAGCTGCGGAGCATAGTAACCTAACGGTGTCCGGAGATATCGGCTCTCTTTCACTACCACTTCTGCGAAGCTTGGTGGGGTTTTTGCTGTGAACGCGCCAGAACCTGCAGACATCACGAAAAACATTCCACACCTGAAAAATAAGAATTATTATGAATCTATGTCTATGTCTGTATGTCTGAATAAGATAAACTCACAAACTACTATAACATGTATGATTTATTCATGTTACAATTCAAATTAATACCTCAAGAGTCTCGTGTGATTAAAACTATCACGAGAAAAAATAAATTCTAGCGACCTGACAAACCGATAAGGTAGGCGTGATGAAGAAAGGTCGCCATTGCATTGGTTTTGTTTCAGAATGGAAATTGATACATACTTGACACTTGCTTTTGTTTGATTGAATCATATGAAGGGTTATTATTACTGGTTATGGTACGCGGCTTCGGTCATAGAGAGATGATATAAAATTTTGTGATAGTTGAAAATTTGAATTAAAAGAGGTCCATGTACCTATACAAAACATGCCTCAGATGATCCACAATGTTCCAAGTCATCCTGGAGCATTCAAGACTGTTCTGAATCATTTCATTATGACCTGAGATGTTTCTAGGTATTTTAGAACGATCCAGACTATTTGCGAACATTCTGAACTGTTCTACAATTTTTTTTATGGAGGATAGATGACTCCCATGCTTTTCAACTTCCTAGATCGTTTCACAATAATCTGGGATGTTCCAGGATCTCCCCGAACATTCCAGACTATTTTCAAGCATTCCAGAATGTCCCGGTAATGTACTACCCCCTATATTTTCAAAACCACGTCCTTCAGGTGGATAACGTTTTCCATGGATGGAGTATAGATAGCTGCCAAAATTTTAAAAACATTTTTACAAATTTTTTTGATTTTTTTTTCTCTACACAAAAAGTGACACATGGTTGTTTTTGTTTTCTTGATAGTATTCAAAAATATATCGTGAAAATTATTTGTTTGAAACTAATTGTTCATTAAATAAATGAAGAAAATATAAATTAGAAAAAAAAGTTTTTTCCAGAATAAAAAGCAAATAGCAATAGCAAAAAAAATGTTAATCAACAAATGCATTTTTAAGCAATGAAAATTTTTTAAGGAACGAATTTGTTTTTAAAAATCATAATAATCATCACTGATATTCCAAAAATAATTTCAAATATCTTATAAACAATACATTTGTTTATATGAGTTCAATCTTGCTCTTAAAGTAATATTCATTACTACATCAAAGGTTCCAAACAGTGCATTACAAGGAAGCTATTGTTTAACGAAACACGTGTAGTGGTTCTGTTAACCTTTTATAGTGAAAATCCCACAGTATTATTGAATTTTGATATGGATTTTCATCAAGTATTGGTCTGTTCCATTTAGTTTTTCAATCACCAATGATGAGTGAATGGCAATTAGCTGGTTTCAAAAAGGTTTATTAACTTTATTGGGGAATATTGAAGTGATAACTGGAAAACTCATTTTTTTTCAACAAAGCAAGTAAAGAAAATAATATATTCTATAGCAATTTCCTCGTTCCCAGAATTTCAATCTTTTTCAATTGATGAAAATAAAAACCTTTCGTCAAATCTCTTCAGAGGGCTGTGAACCACTAAACTTCAAAAGGAAAAATTCATTGAAACACCTTTCCTTTCAATCCTTCCAATCACTGAAGCAATTCCGTCGAGTGGAAATTTTACGCATTTTATTTCTGGATGTTTGGTTAAAAAGGAACTGGGGAAACGCGGGAAAGAATTTATATATGAAATCGCTTTGGAATTTTTCTCCAAATTGTTGTTTTATTAAATGCCAGGCTGAAATCTTTTCTGCAACGAAACGCAACAGGAAATGAGATACTTCAGATCCAGAGGATGTTATGGAGCATCTGAACTTTCAACAGGAAATGCAAAAAAGTTAATTTCAGGCAAAACTGGAGTTGACATGATACGGTAGGAATAATCTTACATATTTGATAGGTTTCTATGAAACTATCGAATGGAAATCCAAGATTGAAATTGTTTCTTCATTATCAAAGAGATTCTGGAATTTAGTCGTAGAACCATGTCAAATTATTTCAGACTTTTCATTACTAACAACTCTATACGAATTTAAAATAAAATCTGTATAAGTTTCTCAGTCAGTGTTGAAGTAGGGCTCTCTTGCTAAAATGAAAAAAACATCTTTTTCATCCCCATAAGATTTCGAAAATGTTTTTGAATTATTTTGAAAAATTGTCTTGAAGGGTATTTCAGCATGTATATACAATACTAAGGACATGAAAGAACAGTGATGAAGAGATAATCTTCATTTTATGAATACAACTTTTTCCCCCGAAGCTGTCGCCCTAGTTAGATTATTCAAAAATCCTTTCTTATTGTACATCTACAATATAAAACGAATCTACATACAAAATTTCAGCCCCCGAAAATACAGCGGTATGGAAGACCAGTGATGAAAGGGTAATTTTCATATGTAAATGCGCTCCTTCCATCACCAGGGAAGGCTTTCCAGTTAGAATATTTGAAAATACTGTCTTATTGAACATCAACAACGAAAAACGAAACTACATACAGAGTTTCAGCCCCCGAAAATATAGAAATATAACAGTATGGAGAAACAGTAACAGTGATGAAGAGGTAATTTTATTTATGAAGGCTCCTTTACCCCCGCGGTTGGTGCCCCAGTTGGAATTTTCAAAAATCCTTTCTCATTGTACATCTACAAAATGAAACGAACCTATATACTGAATTTCAGCTTCCGAAAATATAGCGGTACGGAGAAAAAATCGATGAAAAGGTCATTTTCATATGTAAATGCATCTATTTCATCACCAGGGAGGACTTCCCAGTTGGATTATTTGAAAATACTATCTTATTGAACATCAACAACATAAAACGGAGCTACATACGAAATTTCAGCTCCTGAAAATATAGCAGTATGGAGAAACAGTAACAGTGATGAAGAGGTAACTTTATTTTATGAAGGCTCCTTTTCCGCCGCGGTTGGCGCCCCAGTTGGAATTTCCAAAAATCCTTTCTCATTGTACATCTACAAAATGAAACGAATCTACATACTGAATTTCAGCCTCCGAAAATATAGCGGTACGGAGAAAAAGTAATGAAAATGTAATTTTCATATGTAAATGCGCCCCTTTCATCACCAGGGAGGGGTCCCCAGTTGGATTATGTGAAAATCCTTTCTCATTGCACATCTACAACCTTCATACAAAATTTTAGCCTTCGAAAATATAGTGGTACGAAGAAACATTAACAGGGATGAAAAGGTAACTTTATTATGAAAAGTGAAATGAAAATTTCTATGTTTTTCACAACTTTTAATTGTAACTAACGTTACTGCAGTTTCGTCCTATATGGACATTCTCAAACTAATACAATAAACGTTAGTTACAATTAAAAGTGGTAAAAACATATAAATTTTCATTTCTCTTTTCATTATGATCTCCTACCACGTAGTAACGGCTACATCCATCAATTTATGGAAACTTTATTTTATGAACTCGCCTTTTTTCCCCGCCGCTGACTCTCTAGTTGGAATATTTAAAAATGGGTTCATTTACGACATCACAATAGGACGTAGAAGTGAGGTAATATGCTACAGGTAATCATTATTGAAGAGTTACCTCAGGTTTAGGTAATTTGATGGAGGTAGTCTCAATTGTAGTTATAAAGAAAAGAACTTTAAATGTTCAAGCCCGTCTCGGATATACCTACAGTAGGTTGAATGGACTGATGCCTATCAGAAAACAACTACTCCACTGGCTAATACCACGGACGGCCTTAGATTATATCCGATAGGCGTTAGTGCAGAAATCTCCACAGGAAATTTCCTGCATATGCAATTGGCAATACAACTGAAAGAGTCGACCTTAAATTTTGGCACACTTGCAGAACGGTTTCGGGCTCCTTAGCCACTCGTCAGTGCAAGATAGTGACCATCATCGACCTAAAGTCAATGCTATTCCATAATTGAAAATTAAAATTCTTTTAGAGTATTACATTCCTCGTCTTAAGTTGGAGCGAACATCAAAAATGTCACACCATCTAGTGGACGAGGTAGTAACCAACTGCGTATCCGAAATTTGCCCGATTTCTCTGAATAAGGAAGAAAAATTTTCTAATTAGTCAGTGGCTATGCTTGAAGACAGGCAGTAAAAAAATCTAATATACCTACACAGTAGGTTGAATGGACTGACGCCTATCAGAAAACAACTACTCCACTGGCTAATACCACGAACGGCGTTGGATTATATCCGACAGGCACTGATGTCCGTGAAGATTCCTGCACTGACGCCTGTCGGATATAATCCAATGCCGTTCGTGGTATTAGCCAGTGGAGTAGATGTTTTCTAATAGGCGTCAGTCCATTCAACCTACTGTGTAGGTATATCCGTGATGGTCTTGAACATTCAAAGTTAATTTCTTTAGATTTGTTCACTGCCTGTTTTCAAGCATAGCCCGTTGACTAATAAGAAAGTCAATTGTAGTTACCTGTGCTATATGAATATTAGCGTAAGAACCTACATGTAGTATTCAAATCACTGTTGAAGAAGCTACTGTGTGAGCAAAATATGTCGTTATATATTTCTCAAATAAAGTTTGTGGAGATCAAATCGTAAAGGTGTAGTTTATGAAACAACTTGTAATAAACATTTTAGTCCGCCATTCTTGCTGTAACTTTCAATACTCGTAGCCTAACAATTTTTATTTAGTAATCAAGCATTCTTCATGAACATTCCGCCTCTGTTTATTAATTTATTCAAAGAGTTTTCGTTGCAATGTTTTGCAGTATCATTTCATCGACGGATAAATGCTGTGCTTGTTCGTGTAATAAAATAAGAATCTATACCCTGAAATATATAAACAGATCAAAGTAACAGGAAAAGTGACTCAATCAAGTTTGGCAAGTGAACAAATCGGAAAATTGTTTGAGTGTTAGCAAACTTCTGTTTTGATCAATAAACTTCAGGAAATGTATATTCTAAGGCATCCCAATTTATAAATAGATTACCTACGCTCATGATAGTGCTGTTTTCTGAATATTACGATGTCACATCTATTTGGTCTTATGAATAAATCAACAGATATCAAAAACTATCCTGGAACCAACGGCCTAGTCGCATGGAATTTGTTTTCCATAAATGAAGGGAAAGACGTTTTGAACGAAGCTGTTACAAAATTCAGAAGTACATACTTACTAGATAGAATGAATAAATGAACCGTAAAGCAAGAATTTTTTTTCTGAAGGAACACATAATAATTATTTTGTTAAATTATCGAGGTGAAAATTGGTTACATAATATTTCTAAATGCTGTATTTTACACTACAGAAATTTTGTATTGTGCAATACTGTTTTGGATTTCATTGTTCTGCGGATGTTAGTACAGAATAATTTCATAATCAAGTGACATAATTATCAAAAAATCGAATATTTTTATTAACCTTAAATACAAATTCATTACCAATTTTTGGAACTCTGAAAATTGGAAATGTCGACATTCTGAAAGAGTCTTGAATTCAATATCGATACTCCTTTGCTCAATCTACCAAAATTGAAATTTCTAAAAACATTTTTCAATGTACCTCATTTGAATATCCTCTATTTTTGGTTGGTTCAATCTCAAGTGAGATTGGAAATTCTAGTAAGGCGGGAGAACAAATTCATCTTCGTAATCTAGAATTGAGACGGACACATTTCAAAAAATATTTATGGAAATGGTTCACCTACCTTACTTAAGCGACCATTCATTTACCGAAAGTCCAAAAATGACTTTCATCAATTATTCATTCATGAAATATCCATCAACTGGATGGACATAATCATAAAAGAAGACATCTCAGTAGTAATAACCATGAAGGGTCATACGAGAGGTTGTGATGTGATGGAAGTTCTAATAGAATTTGTGGGAAAACACAGAATATCCGTAAAAAAGTTGATATCAGTGTGTACTGATTGATGGTTGTCCGTCAATGGTTGGTGCAATTAATAGTTTGATTGCTTCGATGAAAAAGCAAAGGAATTTACCGTTGCCTATCAAGATACTTTGGCATATGAAACTTCGAATAGAAATTGAAAGATGTAAGCATTATAAATATTATTCGCGCATGGTAAGTTAATCGTCGAACACTCAGACACCTTTTTGAAGAACTACAAGCTAATTATAGCGATGTTATCTTGCATACGGCCGTTAGGTGGTTAGGTAAAGGAAAATTATTAGAAAGGTTCTTTCATTGAAACACACAAAAACATTTACAACAAAGTGGCAAATATTTTCCTCAACTACAGCAAAATGAGTGGTTCTATTGAGGAGTCAAATAAATATTCAATTCCACTAGCTCATATGCTATACAGTAAAAAAGCCGACGTGACATCTAAATACGAAGTTGATAAATCTAGAAGTCGGGGAAATCACCCATATATAGCATCGTATGGGAATGGTAATTCAACAAGATATATTAAATGAAAATCAGACCTCAAACAGAAGGCATTCGTGATACAGCATCAGGTAGCGCTGTTTCGACCCGTCATAGTCTCATCAGTGGTACTAGACTGAACCTCAAATGCATTACTGGACGCAAATGTGCTTAAAGCCTGAGTAAATGAGAGCGTTCTCCCCTTACGAAGAAGCTATCTATGGCATCGACGTATCCTATAGATCAGTGGTCGCCAACCTCTTCAATGTGTTGAGCTACTTTGTCAATTTTGGAATAAACAGCGAGCTACCCACACGGAAGCCACGTAACGCAACGTAAATGAAATAATCCACAGTTAATTTATCATTAATTTATTTTACTATTTAACTGGTAATACATAATACATAGGTAATAATAATAAACTAATAACAAAATAACTAATATTACTAGTACGTACTTGTTCATAACTACATTCGTACCTTTCAAATGAAGGTGTTTGAAAAATAAACACAAACTTTTATCCAGCCACAAAGGCATGTCACGTATGATTTAAAAATAGTTAATAATAACAACAAAAAAGTAACGCACTATCATGAACATAAACATTGAAAAATAATAAAGCACGTTCAATGAGAAGGCTGACACTCATACTCATCGATAATTTTTTCAAGTTTGCAGTATAATTTGATGCAGCCATTCGAATACAATTATATCCAAATGTTCATCTGTAAGTCGATTGCGATATTTGTTCTTAATAAACTTCATATTGGAAAAAGAAGATTCACACAAATAGGTTGAACTGAATAATGCTTTCACTTTCAAGGCAACACGGCATAGAACTAAATATTTGTCTTTACTTACAATAGGCCAGATACATTCAGTACTTGAGACTAACGATTTTAAGGCTAAATCATTTTGAAACTCAATGACTTCCATTTCTGTTGCAGCGATGTCTTCGCCAAAGTTCTGCATAACACAAGTTGCAAACTTTTGGATATCATTTTCCATAAAGGGTGAAACAACAAACTGCGCTACTAAAGCCATTTCATTGAAATCCTTAAAAAGATTTTTGAAGTTATTCTTCAGGGTAGAAATTATTTCTACATGATATTTGTTGTCATAGGGTTCTAATGGATTTTGAGATATTGTTTCTCAAAGAACAGGAAAATGCTTGGCATCGCTGTTCATTAGGTTTTGTTCCCAAAAATCCAGCTTTTTGATAAATGCTTTTATATCAGAAATAATTTCCGCTAGTTCTTTGTCTCTCCCCTGAAGCTGCAAATTAAGTTCGTTTAATTTCTCTGTAATGTCCACGAGAAAACCAAAATCTCTAAGCCAGATTGAATTTTCTAGTTCCGGAGTCGGTTCATCGCGTTGTTTACAGTGCTTACCAGTGTAATTATTTTTACATTTCGTTTCAAAAATACAAGGTCCATTCGATGAGAAATACATTAGAAATCTGAATGCATTCAGTAGAAATTTGGAAAAATATCTTCAAATTAACTTTTTCATTGGTTGTTTCAAAAGTTTTTATTGTTATGTGTTTTTATAGCTCTATGCTACATTACTATACGATGTCGTTTTTCTCTACGGATTTACATTCAACCAAAGCGCTGCCGAAACAGCCCGAAAAATTAACCAGGCATTTGGCAATGATAATGTTAATGAACGCTTCGAAGATGAGACCCGAAGTGGTCAACGTACAGCAATCCAAGACGAGGATTTGAGAAAGATTAAACTGTTCAATCTTCCTCTTGAAGATGATCACTTGGTGATCGAAACACGTGTCGAGGTGTTACTCCAATAATATTCATAAAACATTGTATTCATCCGCTCTTCGTTTACCATAATAATAATGTTACCATAATAATAAGTAGATAATACTTGAAAAATACATTATAACTGAAGCCTTTTTGTTTAGAAGAATAACCTTTATCGTCAGCCCTGTAAAGTTTTCTTCCTCTCGTCATGTTTTCAAAACTTCTTTTTTCATTTTATCCAGTTGATACTTATTTAGGAGAGTCTAATATTCTGGAAGGAGTCGGAAATTGTTTCTTTGTTTTTGTAATTGCCTCAAATCTGTTTAAAAATCTGTTTAAAATATGTTTTTTCCGTTAATCAGCTGTCGCCTTCTAGGAACGACAACTCTCAGAAGTTGAGAAACTTGTACGAGCTAAGGAATGACGAGGTCTTACCTTTTAACGTGTGATTTCTAACACGGTTGCAATATCATCCCAGCTTCAACCAGATGAATTATCTCGAGAAAAATAACTGGTCGAGGCGGAAATCGAACCCACGGCCTTCCGAACGTGAGTCGGGCGCACTACCACCGCGGCCAATTCCACAATTCATTTTCACGAAGGTGTTGATGAAATGAAACTGACGAGTGAAGTAGAAACAAAGGATTTGTAATCGAATAGCAAAATGAATTTTGTCAAGAGGACTTTATCCAGAAAAAATCTGGAAAGAAAAAAAGGTTTCGAATTGAAAACTAAGTTGCGTCATAACATGAGAATTATCCAACTTTGTGGATGTGAAAATACCCTCTACTCCCACTTTCGATATCCTGTTACACGCTCTGCTTGTTTTTGTAGTTATTTAGGCGGAATAAATACAGCATGGAGAATTATTCGAGAGTATACAGAGAGATGTATGGAACAGATGATGCGAATGTGCGAGAAAGCGTATTTCAATCTTTCGAAAACCGAGATAAATGTCATCACACATCCAATTAAGTGAATCGTGACATTCACTGATCCTTTGTTTGAAGGTCGTTGACAATTTTTCTTGGTGCATTTCATTAGTTTGGACTCCCATTCTCTAATATGATATAAATTGATTTGAAATCGCTGAAACAATCTGTAAAAAATTAAAAGATAAGCTAAATAATAACAATTATATTTGGCAACAACCTACTATAATATATCACAAGCAACAACCAAAAAATCAAAAAATTGAACTATTAACACGAAATGAAAATTCACCCGGAGACGATTGTGGATACTAACAATTGGAACGTCGTGAAGTACCTTGGTTTGTTTTCTTTTAATTTTAAAATTTCATTTCGTGTTAATAATTTTTTTAATTTTCATCTCTAGTTAATAATGCAATTTTTTGATTTTTTGGTTGTTGCTTGTATTTTATTTCATTGTAATTTCAGTTTTTTTGCTTGATATAATTGTTATTTTTCGGTTAATCTTTTTAATTTTTCACAGATTCTTTCAGAGATCTCAAATCAATTTATATCATACTAGAGAATGAAAGTCCGAACTGATGAAATGCATCACTGATACTTTATTGATTCACTACTAGAAAAAAGTGCTCTATTTTAAAAACCAATGACGGTAAAATATGCAATTTTTAGATAAAAAAGGCGTCTTTTTTCATAGCACCTATTGAAGTAAGTTTTGATCAATAATTGCAAAATTGGTAATGGGGTGAAAATAACCAGGTTCAATTCAATGCCACAAAAACCCAAGCATTGGATTCCTCCAAAAAGATAAGTGTGTCCAAACCGGATATAATAATGTCAGGGCAGTCAATTCCGCGTTCTGCTTCACTAGGTTTATTGGGGGTTGAAATATATAAATATTACCAAAAGCAATTTAGCAATTCAACCCCAAAATTAATGTGAAAAGGTATAAATTCTTTACTGAATAATTCAACTAATAAGAATGAAAAAATTAAAAGTTTAAAACTGAACGATATGAATACTGATGATCCGCTTGAAATCTGTGAAGCATTTATCATTTCGTTACAATAGGTAATGCACCAACAAATAATAACCCTAATACAACAAGAATATCTAATGACACTTCAATTGTTTCATCTATGTTTTTTGAACCAATTTGTATATCTGAAATAGAAGATGTTATTGATCGACTCAATCCTAACAAAGCATGTGGATTTGATGAAATTTCTGTAAAAACTGTGAAGGCAGTCAAAACTGAAATATCGCCAATTTTATTTTATATCATTTCCAAATCCTTCTAAAGTGGAATAGTTAAAAAAATTGAAAATTGCAAAGGTTTCGCCAATATATAAAAGTGGAAAAAAAAACGATTTGAATAATTATCGACCAATTTCTGTGTTTCCAGTTTTCGCAAAAATATTGGCCTCATATATATATATGAGGCTTATGAACTATCTGGAAAACAATAACATTTTATATAAAAGTCAATACGGTTTTCGCAGATCTAGCGACACAGAGACAGCGGTAATGGATGTAGTGTCGCAAATCCAAATGGAAATTGATAAAAATAAGAAATGTTGTCTCTTGTACCTCGATTTGTGTAAAGCTTTTGATTCAGTTGACCATAGTATATTGTTGAAAAAATTATTCAATATTGGAATCAGAGGAAATCTTCTAGAATGATTTTAGAATTATTTGTATGATAGAAAACAATATGTTTATATAGGTAATCAAAGAAGCTCTCTTAAAAGTATAACTTGTGGTGTACCCCAAGGATCCATCCTTGGTCCTGTTTTTTCCCTTATTTATATTAATTCACTAGCCAATTTAAAATTGAATGATATAATTAAACTATTTGCTGATAATACTACCATTATATATTTCTCAGACAGTTACGAAAAAATTAAAAATTATATGAAGAATGATTTGGATGAAATTCTCATTTGGCTTGATAAACATAAGTCGAGGCTTAATTTCAATAAATGTTCTTTTATGAATATTTCCCTAAGACTAATTGGTACTTTGAATAATTCAATTATGTTTGATAAAAATTCTATTAAGTATACAAGAACAACAAAATTTTTAGGTTTATACCTTGATGAAAAATTGTCATGGAATAAACATTTTGAAAAAATTAGGAAGAAAATATCTCCTCTCATTGGAATTTTTTATAAAATTAGAAACTTTATACCTTTGAAATTAAAAAAAAAATATATATTTCAGTCTCATTTATTCACATTTGCACTATCTCATTTCTATATAAATTTTAATCCAATTGGACATATTCACAATTATGCCACAAGACAAACCAAATTTTTATCACAAATTAAGATACAAACAAATTTTGGAAAAAAATCGATATATCATGATGGGATCATTATATATAATTCAATTCTAGAAAAAATAAAGAAGTATTATTCCATTACAAAATTCAAATATTAATCGAAAAAAAATCTAATTAGCGGAATTTCATAGTTTGCATTTTATTTCTATTACACGTTTTCAGCATATACTTTCTGTAACCAATTTCATTATTTGACTGCATTTCATTGGTATTTTTTTTCTAGATATAATATGTGTTCATTGTTAAGTATGTTATTTCTGTTATTTCATTATACTTTGTAGTTAGTTATAGTCCCTAATTATAAGCATTCATTGGTTCTTGGGACAATAAACCGAATTAAATTGAAAGAATTGAATTAGCGCTGGAAATGCAAAGGCTGCTTCTCAAAAATTTGGAACACTGTTCTGAACCAGAAAACTGTACACACCTCAGAAACTTTTAAAGGTTTTTAAAGCTCAGCTCTTCTTTGGAGTATGGTTCTCACGTATGGAGCTCCGCCCCTAAGCATGCTCTGAAGTTGCTGGATTCCATCCACAGATGAGCCATCCGCCTGAATGGACACACGAATCACTTGCAACCTTGATAGTCTGGAACATCGAAGAACGATTGGAGGTGTGTCCCTCTTTTATACTTTCACGGGAGGTGTTCAAATGATTTGGCACATTTGATTTCACCAAGAGCGGTACTTATCAGCAATACACGACGGACTGTGGCTGCTCAACGTTTTGAGGTTCAACTCAGTACACCTTGAACTTCACTGTTCAAGTACTCTTTCATTTGGAGAACTGCGTTCATGTGACATAAACTTCCTGATGACGTTTTTCAAATTAATTTAACCTCCACCGATTCAAATGCCAAGTGATTCGCTACTTTCGCACAGGCACCACTCTCAGAGCGCCTTAAGGATGTTCCTGTTGTGCTTTTGTTTTGTCCTTGGAAAAACACTAATTGACAGATCTGACGATGAGACGTTGGCTTATAAAGTGTACATGAAGTCAAAATACACGACGAAGTGGTACGACAAAAATGTGGGTAATTAAAAACTTCAGTTGTAAGGGTCGACGCATCTGTAAATTTGAAAGTCTTTCCAAGGAACTCATTTGTAGAATGCTTTTGAAGCAGATGGGTATAACAAGTCCGATATCGAGCGAGAAATGCGAGCCCGGAGAATGCCAAGAATGCCAATTCTAAATAGGCCTGTCAATGGAAGAAGCTTTTATACCCTGAAGAATGTAACGGATCGAATCTGAAAAATTCTAAAGAAACACAACATGAAATCAGTATTGAGGCCAACAAGAGAGTCTGAGGACTCCAGCAGAGGGCCTTTAGAATTCCGGGGGTTTACCGGATCCCTTATGGCTTCGGATTGGTCTACATTGGAACCATGAATAGAAGTGTAAGAACTCGATTCTCTGATATTGTAGCTTGGGATATACCGAGAAATCAGCAGTAGCGGATCACGAATGATGCACTTGAAGATACCAAAGTGCTCGCTGGAATTATTATCCAAGATTATATGGGTGGAAATTAATACCAATAAAATCTAGCTACCTATACCCAATTGGTTTTTATCAGGTCATGCAATCCAACCTATAGAAATAAATCAACGCCCACCATCAATGAAATAAAACCGCCGAAGACGAAAAAATAAGCTATAAAATCTTACAACTACGCCCAACAAACCCGGAAAATATCTTTGGCCATAATTTTTCATTTTTGTTAGGGAGTGAATGATGAAAATTTTGAACATTGATTGGTATGAACTGAATCAGATGAAGCCCTTTCAAAATGAAACCTTTTTGAGTAACCTTCGACATCTCATCCTAATATAAAGTTGGTAAGTATTTTTTTAAATAAAATACAAAAAAATCAATTATCCACTAACCTGCTCGATACTCTCCCTGACAGAGATCTCATGGAAACAAACACAACCGATCTCTTTGCTTCTCTTCTGCCCTTCCTCGGTGGTTATCATCCTGTCTTCGATCTGATCGGTTTTATTCCCCACCAACACAACGGGGACATCTCCACAGCTGTCCCTGCAGCCACTGCCCAGTCTTCTTCTTCTCTTGTTGTAATTGATGAGGAATTTCAGTCGATGACATTCGTCGAATGAACACTTGTCCGTGACGGAGTACATGAGGATGAACGCTTCAGCCCAACGTATGTTGGCCTCCAAGCCGAGGCATTCGGTTTCCTGAACACGAGTAATAGAATTAGAGATCCAATTATTGGATAGCTGTGAGATTGGTATGGATATTATTTCAGATTGGTATAAGAGACACCACTTGAGTTCAGCCTGATTGTCTGTTTGAAAATGTTCTCGAGCTTTACCTCATTTCATTTCTTTACTAAAAATTAGTTCAAAATATCTACTGCATAACCATTTTCTATAATTGCTTGAAATCTTTGGAATACTGTTGATTATACAGGCTGTCTTTTAGCTGATCTCGCTATTGCTATCTCGAAAATGGTAAGACCTAGAAGGTCAGTTGAATTGGACAAAAGTTTCCTATTTCGGGAATAATAATAATAATGATAATTCATTGTTCCACCAGGAAATGGAACAACGCCACTCACAAAAAGTCACGTCAATAAAGAATTTTTGCCGTGACAAGTTTTAGCACAAACTCCGACAGATCTGATAATCGGAACTGTCGGGGAAGAACTAAGTTGCTGCAAAGAATATGCTTGCCGTTACAATCTTCTTCTACTCGTTTGGACGGGAGGAGCTGTATCAACTCGATATGGAGACCTCCATAGGAGTTTGCATCCCAAATCGTTCGTTACACGGTTGTACTTCCCCCGTCAAGAGGGGGCCTTGGACTTTCGAGTGTCTTCATGACAGAATGATACTGAATGGAGCCTGTAAAGTCGTCAGGATTTCGAAAGTAATGAATAGCTTCGAGAATTATTTTATGTTACCTATAAAGAAATTCACAAAACTAACATAATCGTCAACAACGTCTGCCCTCACGCGTCTGCCCGGGTTTAGTTCTCGGCGATGACGCTTCATTGCTTAGACTGCCCCTCTACTTCCGCGCATCGTCCACCGTAGTCTTACAATAGACGCGACGCGTAATGGCTCTCTGTATTGCTTCAAGTTAATCGTATCGTGATAACTTTTAAACGATTCGTCCAAATTATTTAGTGCAACAGACAAAGTTCACCTATGTGAGATGCTTGAAACGACAATTGTATCAATTTTTATGAGAATTTGACAGGTATTCTAAAATGTACATTGTAAAAAAAGTATCCAATGTAATTGTATTCATGGTTCAGTATTTTGCATATAGTAGCTACCACATAAGAGGTAGATATATGCTATCGAGGACTTTTATTCAGAACTATTTAAGATAAACAATCTCACGATACATTATCTGAATGTAAATCCAACGGTATAGGCAGCGCACGCCAAAATAGCTCTCAGGGAGCAAGAATTTTACCGACTTACTTAATACTTATCGTTATAATATGAATAAAATTATACAAAACCTTCGTAAATTGTAGCCTATATGTTAATCTGATTTATATTAGTATAGATTTAGCAGTTTTTGGTGTTCATTGACTCCAACAAAAAAATATTACGAGTTAAATAATGAACCCTATCAACGTTCTATAATTTTAAGTGAGGAACGTTATGATCTTCGTATGATATATAATAAATAAATTTCATGCAACAGCATTTTATATTTAAGGTTGAATCAACCTCCTTACTGACATTCAACAGCATTCAGTGAAATACTGACCTCATTTCAGAAGAAAATGAAACTGCCTTTCACTTTCCTTTTCTGTAAATTGGAATGGAATCTCCGTGGGGTAACTATTTTTCATTTCGCTCTAGATTGGATGCCTTTTATACGCGTCAGCTAGATAACAGTGTTTTTGACCCTATCCCTTTTTCATTGCGAATAAATGCCAGCTGTCAGCAGTGAATTGGTTGCAAGAGCCCGGAAGAGAACATTCTAAACAAGGATGTACGATATAACGGCAAACAATGGTGTTTTAGGATCTGGTGATAATTCAAGCTGAGGATTATTTATTTCTAATTTGTTTACATGTAGATATATCCGCAACAATAAAAAATAGTCGAACTGAACTAGACCAATTCTTTGGATAAAAAAATATAATAAAAGAAATATAGTCAAGAAATTGCAATTCGTCATGATGGGACTATAGTGGGACTTTCATTAGTTCGGACTTGTATTGTCTAATATGATATGAAATGATTTGATATCTCTGAAAGAATTAATAAAATCAAAATGAATAGCTGAAAATAACAATTATATTAACCAAAAAAAAACCTGAAATGAAATCACCACGAATCCAACCACCAATCGACTAAAAGAGGAATCATCAAGACTCTATTAGATCGTGCTTTCGGGATCTGTAATACGAAAGAAGATCTAGGGATCATAAAAACTATTAATTATTATTAATTATTAATGGAATGGTTACTCCAAGGTGATGGTGGAACAACATCAGAATCTGCTTCAGATCCGGAAACAATATCCGTAGCAGCCCCACGAAAACCAGGCCACCAAACGTGGACTGTGAATCCAAGAATTGCATTTACCAGATGCCTTGTGAGTGTGGAAAATCCTATATCGGTGAAACTAAGAGGCTATTTGAAGTTCGCCTTGTCAAGCACAATAAATACACACAGCGAGGAGGAACCAGCAAATCGGCAATAGCAGAACATGTTTGGACCCATCAACATGGTCAACTTCCGTCAAACGTTCAGCCACCGCTAAACATGTGAAGCGGAAAGAAGGAATAGGTGAAAGCACCTGAAAGACCTATAAATAATCATCTCTTGGAGGAATAAGTTCAGCCATCATCCGAAGACGGGTGATGGATGATTGGACTGGTACTCCGGGTCTGGTACTCCCGGAACTCAAATTTGAACTGTCAGTGACCCCCTCCCAAAGAATTCCGAATGAAAATAGCCAAATAAAATTTTTGCGTTAACAAATCATAATTCGACTGGGCTATTTTGATTGTATCAGTATTCTGCTTTAGTGCAGACTGGAATATAAGTCAGATACTGTGGTAGCGACACACTTTGATTTAATATTTTCAATCAGAATTTCATTTCGAGAGCCTCTAGTAGAATATTTATCAAAGTTACTAACATGAGTTCTCAATACTTTTTCTGGTCTGAAGGACTTCAAAACTGGAACTGTATTTTTAGGTTTGTCGTGACATCCCATCCAAATTATTGGAAGAATAATTCCCAAGTTTTGTACGAGATTATTCCAATCGTATCATTTGTTTCCCTATTTTTGAAGTGATAACTTCTTATGGGAGGGTAAACCGCTTCGTTACCTAACGCGTAACGGCGCCAGTTTGTTTGGCTTCCCTTTCCCTCACGCATACCTCAGCGGAAGGCAGGCTCCTCTCTCGTCGAACAGACACTCAGTGTTTAGTGTGCTTTAGACATATACTGTTGACAATATTATAAAAATTTAACCAGCAAGAACGCAATATTTTTTTTATTATGTGAAACGAGCCTAATAATGTACATACACAATATTAGTATCATAATTTGATCTTACAAAAGTATCAATTGGATTACGTTACCTATAATATACAGTGCATTTCTTTGATGCCCCCCTGTTTTATTTTTTGAACGGGTCAACGGGCCGTATATCCAATATTGAAGCAGGTTCAGTTTCGTACATCTTCTGCTTGAAATAGCCCCATAAAAAGTCCGAAGGTGTCAAATCTGGCGAGCGGGCTGGCCATTCTGTAGGACCTCGATGGTCAATCCAACGACCGGGAAAAGTAGTATCCAAATATAATGTGGTGGTGCTCCATCTTGTTGGAGTACATTGCAATATCCATATCGAATTCATTAGGATTCGCTTCGACGATTTCAGAGATGAGAGGGTCAACAATAGTTTCCAGCATATTTACATACAGTTCCCCTGTTAAATTTTGATCAATAAATACAGGTCCTACAATATGGTTTCCCAATATTGCTGCCCAAACGTAAATTTTTTCTGGATACTGGGTATGTGTTTCCCGGAAAACGTGAGGGTTGGTGTCACTCCAATAACGGCAATTTTGTCTGTGAACACTGCCGTTTAAAAAAATGTACAATCGTCACTAAAATAAATATTGTGGAGATAGGTAGGATGCCTTATAATGGTTTCCGTTCTTCCATCAGGGTCATCTTCAGTTGATTGGTGTACCATTTTAATTTTGTATGGATGATACTTATTCCTCTTCAAAAGTCTCCACACAGTAGGAGCAGACACCTCACCCAAACATTCGCGATAAGTAGACTGTTCAGGATTTACTACCGTCTCACCAATTATTTGCACTTACTGTTTTTCCGAAATGGACGGATGACCTGGAGGCTTTTTGTTATGTACACTACCGGTAGTTGTGAATTTGGATACAAGTTCCCTCAAATATTTTCTACAGATGAGACGATACGGGAAGGGTTCATTGAAAATCCTGTTGATCTCGTGAAAGTTAGCGTCGCACCGTAAATAGAAATCGCTTCAATTTTTTCTTCCAATGGACGAGAATTGACCATTTTAGAGATTGTTGACGTGGTACCTTTCTACTAGTGAAACCGAGAACTAAATGAGAATATTTATAAGGAATATTTCTAGAAATTTCGATATTAAAGTGTTTGTGTTCAGGAAATAATTGAATGTTCCACCATTTTGGAGTAGGTGGAGATATTGACTTCATATTCTAGGGTTATGAAGTATTCGTCAGGAGCATCAAAATGATGTGTCCCAAGATCCCCCTTTCCACTTAATTTTTTCCCCAGATGGCGCCCAGTCGCCATTTTGAAAGTTCCATCTGTCAATTCCACTTCAAAATAAAGTATTCATGCATTAATTTCATTATCTCAAACTTGAATTTTCATCAAAGAATCAATGAAAGATTTCATTAATGAATACTCTTTCCTTACATAGCATATTAATGCACATAAAATTCAAATAATAACCTGAGCTTTTCTCAAGTTAAACAATTTTAATTATGAATAGTTCAACTTAGTTCGCATTCAGTTCGCTACAAATTAAGAAAAAACGTTCTGTTGATAACATTTGTTTTAATGGTGGAGGACCCTTAATCTAGATTTGTTACTGTTGATAGATATTTTGTTTCGATTTGGAACCAAGTCATTTTTTTTAATCAGAGCTAATCAAATAATCATATGAAATATACTCACGTGAGGCTGTCCCGCAGTGTCCAATATTTCGAAGTAGACCATTTCATTATCGATGAGGGTGTGGAAGGTGTAGATTTTCTCTAAAGTGGGATCGTATTCACCGATATACCTCCTCGTTATGAATCTCACCACCATAGCTGTAACAATAATATTTACATGTGTGTCAACATTATTGATCCCTATTAGTTGTAGGTCAAAGCTGGGAATTGAACAGTACGTGTGTATGAAACAATGAGGGAGACACGTGTTCAGAGACGGAACTAGTTCATAAAGATTTTCAAGGTCTCCCAATTAGTACCAAAACATACTCGTGCCTTAATTAATGAATCAGGATGTTATTCAATCAATTGACACGTTCAATTTTTCCTCTTTTTTGAAAAATTTAAGAGCTGTTGATAATCATTTATAGGATGACTGTTCGGGGCATTTATCTGAAAAGGTTTCAAGTCCTGGGCACTTCTCTTTATGATAATAATAATAATAACGTTGATATTGGTTACCCATTTGTTTTATATGGATGCTCTTAAACTGTATGCCTCTGGGAAAAAAGATCTCCATCATTCTTTGAGGGTGGTGGAAGAGTACACTTATGCTATCGGTATGCAATTTGGGATAGACGAATATGCAATGGTCCATTTCAAGAGAAGACGATGCGGCGACTACGAAGAGGATGTGCAACGCATATATAATAATAATAATAATACTAATAGCTTTATTGTCCAACAGTTACCCATTTACAGGACAATATAAAATTTTATTCACAATACTTAACCATAAACGAAAAATAAAATGAACAAAAAAAAAACTAATTCTAATTACCTTCTTCAAGTACACGTTAACAATTCTAATAATGTTATGAAGGTTAGTGAAGAATAAATCACCATGGGCACAAATGCTAATGAAATTTGTGCACCTAACATATATTGAGGCCTATAGAGAGTCATATAGAGAGGTCTGAAAATGGATTGAGATCGTGAAACTGGCCGTGGTACATTGAAGTTAATTTGTTCAAGAATTTTAGGACAGTCAACTCTTTCATTCACTAATTTGAATAAAAATATGAGCGATGCACATTTTTTGCGATGCTCTAAACTAAAAAGTTCCAAACGTTCATGTATGACATCATTACTGATACCTCTCTAAGGGTAAGAACCATCTATTCTGAAAATTAGAAATTTACAAAACTTTCTTTGAACTCTTTCAATGGCTTTGTTATGGATCTCATTTGAATGGACTTCAGACGATACTTGCATCTTCTTCAGGGAACGTACGTAGGGAAAATACAACAGCTCCATGGCTTTAATATTATGAAAGTTTCTTCAATTTCTAACAATGAACCCATAAGCTCTGAGAGATTCTGAAACTTTTTGTGGAATATGTCTACCAAATGTTAATTTAGGATCGAATATTATTCCTAGGTCTTTGATCTCATTACATCTCAGCAGATCTGAATCCTGTATTATCTACATACGGGAATGTATAAACCTCTTTTTTTTGACTATAACTCACTACTTTACATTTATTCACATTGAATTTTAATTTATTATTGCTACACCAAGTAACAAGAAATTCTAATTGAGATTGAAGATTTACACAATCACCTACTTCCTTAATTATAGAAAATAATTTCAAGTCATCTGCGAAGCATAACTGCTTACAAGCTAAACTTTCACATAAGCCATTAATAGACAATAAAAACAAAAGAGGACCTAGGTTGGAGTCCTGAGGCACACCAGAAGAAGCTATATATGTTCTAGATTTATAACCGTTGAAGGACACGAATTTTTTTCTACATGTCAGATAGGATTGCATCAGCTGACAGGCAGTATTCGAAAAACCGAAACTCATCAGTTTATTGAGCAGGATACCATGATCAATTTTATCAAATGCTTTAGAGAAATCCGTGTATATAACATCAACTTGGCCATTATTATCTAATGCTTCGGAAATAAATTGAGTAATAATGACAAGAGTCGTAACAGTAGTACGCTTAGTAACAAATCCACGTTCATGTTGAGATAGTTGTTGTTGAACAGAAGCATATATGCGATTATATAAAATAATCTCAAAAATTTCAGAAAATATACATAAAATAGATATGGGTCTGTAATTCTCTATATATGATTTTTCACTACTAATTTCCAAATATCTGGGAATGTTCCAGAAATCAGACATGAATTAAAAATTCTCGTTGAAGGTTTTGCTGATGCTCCTGCAGAATCCTTTAACAAAAATGATGGGATTATATCTGGACCTGATGTCGGAGAGATGTATACTCACCTCGGGGTGGAACAACGCCACTCACAAGATGTAACAGCAGTAAAGAACTCTCTTCGCAGCAAGTATCAGTATAAACTCCGACAGATCTGGTCATCGGAACTGTCGGGGAAGAGCAAAGTCGGTGCAACGAATATGCTTGCCGTTCCAATCTTACTCTACTCGTTTGGAGTGGTAAAGTGGACTCGGGGAGTATCTGTATCAGCTCGACGTAAAGACCCGAAAAATTATGCACCTCCATAAGAAGTTTGCATTTCACTGCAGTAGTGGACCTCTCGAAAGAGAGAGATTCGGGGATGTGTAGCTCATAGACGGAAAAATCTTACATCATGTGGATGTCGGAAAGATGTATACTTGCCTTAGAATGAAACATCGCCAGTTCAAACACGTAAATAGAATGAAGAACACTCTCGGCGGCAAGGATCAACACAAATGTTGACAGCTTTGGTAAACGGAATTAGTGAACCCGCCAGCAAAAGGACCACATCAAAGCCGCAGTAATTAATTTCAAGGGGTTCTCTTGCAACTGACCTTTGCTTTTCTGATGCGGGGCTCATATCAAAAACAGATCAGGTCATCATGGCCTGCCAGGATCGGTTCTTCAACACCTTGGTTCACTATATTCGTGTGATGGGTATAGGCAGGCAGATTCAAGCTGATGAGCCTGATATGAGATTATGATGATGAAGTAAGATGACATTTGTTATTTAGTTTTCCCCTCCGGATGATGCGAATATCGTCCAAAAAGAGGAACAGTAACGGATGAAGTATTTGGATTTATTTTTCGAACATCACAGACTCTACTCAGGGTACCCTATGAAAATGATTGTTCTGATTACATAGGTCCTAAGTTATTACTTTCCGATCTGAAGATAATTCCGGCTTGGCTCAAAATGACAGAAATTTTAGCTGGACGAATGTAGAAGGCTATAATTCTTGATTCGCCATGTCTGCTTAGGGCACAGGATTTTTGAACTCAATTACCGCATACTTCACGGTTATGGAGCTTAATCATTGGTTAACAATGCTGGCACGCTGACTGAGACAGAGCTTGAAACTGACAAAAGGGTGTTTTTCCTAACCGCTGAACCCCAAGTTTCTCTACAAAAATCAAAATATAGGAAAATGTACAAATAGGAAAAATATCCATAATAATAAAAAGTATGGAAACATTGCAGTAGCAACAAAAATGAACAACAAACTGAACTGTTATATAAAGTGAGCTATAATTGACGTTACAGAATTCTTTAATATGATACACTGGCATTCGAAGTTATGAGAAAAAACTTGTATAGATCTTGATCCAGGCACTGAAAAGTATATTTTATCCGAAATATACGGGCAGTCGATATCTTCATGAAGGAGTTCATATAGAAACGAAACAGGTGCAGGTATTCCTACATCAGACAAAAAGAAGGTCTGCAGGTGAAAAATGGATGTTAAATTCTTCATGCCCACAAAAATTGATAAAAACTGATTTTCAAAAGATGGCATTTACTTTCAAATTTTTTGGTTTATTATAATGCACCATACCTCTCCACTGATATTCAAATCATTTATTCAATTGTTAATCAATTTTCAGTTCGGAGCATCTTGTCACACATTTATTATAGGTTTTTACACATATTATTTATTTCATATACCAGTCAATGAACATGTATTCAATTGGTTTGTAGAGAGGTATTCATATTTTGTCGTAATGGAGAGCTGTTTAATCTTATTCATTCAAAATCTGGTCAATTATTTTCAATTTGTTTTACGTTCTATGAATATGAAGAAATTACGTCTTCAACTATTCCATTTGAATAACTATTTGAATCAAATTTAATTTTTCAGTGGTTTCAAACATCTAACTCCACTAAACTCCCTTCTCTACATCCGCCACTGACTTTTATTCACGTTATAGTCAAAAAAACTTTGTTAATGGCTTGTAAAAAACCGGCGTTGAAAGTTGTAACTTTAAATGCATATAGTCAGGAAACAGAGTTATTTTTGGAACTTCTGGTAGTGTCTTATTCAGTACATTAGCGAAACTGATTAACATGCACGAATCGATTCTTCGTGTAAGTTTAATAATTTTCAACTCGGCACTGAAACTTTGCCGAGTCAAGTGATGCATAATATTCGACAGAATTTCATCTGATAATCCTTGGACAATTTCACTGAAAAATATTCAAACATTCTGAATACATTGATGTTTGGTTAATGGAGTGGAACTTCTCAAAGCAGCTTATTGTGTAATGAAATGTAGGACATTTTCTTTGGAAAAATAAAGTCCGTGATATCAGTGATATCAAAAATCATGGAGAGAGCCGTAAACCACCATATCCTTGAATATTTGGAAGGCTTCATCATCTTGAGCGATCATCAATATGGCTTTCGGAAACAAAGATCAACAGGCGACCTTCTATCGTAAGTCACCCATATTTGGAATAACCTAATCGAAAAACATGGAGAATCAAGAGTTGGTGCACTTGATTTTTCTAAGGCCTTTGACCGTGTGTGGCATGAGGGTTTGCTGGCCAAACTTCGATGCTATGGCTTGTCATATTATTTCTGTGTATGGCTCTGTAGCTTCCTGAAAGAACGTTCCGTGCAAGTGGTCGTCGACGGATTTCTCTCGAATAGTTTTACCATCAACGCTGGTATTCCCCAGGGGTCTATTTTGTCCCTAACCCTCTTTCTATTGTATACCAAAGACTTATTGGAAAAAAAACAAGAATCCAATATATTGCTTTGCTGACGACAACACACTTGTCTCGTCATAACATTTGGATTCCAGGACATCTGCCGCGGATAACATCTTCACCGGCAGCAGGAGGTTGCATATCCTAATGAGGATCTAGAAGTAATTTCGAATTTGGGTGGAAGTGTAACCAGGTTCATTTATCGGAGACATTTATCTTCTCCAGAAGATAAATGTCTCCGAACTAGATTCAATAATGTCAGCTCAGGCTATTCCACTTTCTGCTTCAATAAGTTTGTTGGGTGTTAAAATGGACACTAATGTGTCTTGGCACCGTCATGTTTTCACAAAAGCTTGGAACACTGTTCCGAACCAGAAAACTGTACACACCCTAGCAACTTTTAATGCTTTATAAAACTCAGCTCAGACCTTCTTTGGAGTATTGTTCTCATGTTTGGGGGCAAAGCTCCATACATGTTGTTGCTGGATCCAGAAAAGAGCCATCCGCCTGATTGGAATCGAGAATATCACTTGCAACCTTGATAGTCTGGAACATCGAAGAAAGGTTGGAGATTTGTCTCTCTTCTTTAGATACTTTCATGGGAAGTGTACGTGACCTGGCACATTTGATTCCACTAAGAGCGGTACATATCAGAAATATGCCAGTACACCTCAAACTTCACTGTTCATGAACTCTTCTATTTGGAAAACTGCGTTTATATGGAGTGAACTTCCTGAGAACGTTTTTCTAAATGGATTCAATCTCCAGCGATGTATATCCAATATGAATCACTACCTTCCTCTAGTGATTGTGTTTTGTCTTGAAAAAACTGAAATATATCCAATGTTATTTCCATATTACAAAATTTCCATAATTTTCCTCCTTATACTTTTGGCAATATCTTTCGACGCAGTTTCCGGAAAACCACCCTGTATTTTACACCAGCTCTAAGATTACTACTGAGATTGTTCAATATTTTATCGTAAACATATTCAGATCAATTATATTTCTGCAATATTAATAAATGATTGTTAATGATGATAAAGTTGACATCATCAAAGGGGACAATGAGTATTCGAAATGCAATCCCTATCGCAGATTTATCGAAGAGACAAAATTGTACCGTGAAATTTCTATTACTGAATTGCATTATGGTCGATCAATTGCAATTTAGTAATTATGTGGAACAATGTTCAGTAGTTGTTGAAAATTTTGGAGTTTCACACAGCCGACATATCTGAGCATTCGATTCTGATTGAAATCTCTTGAAGATTTATTGAGAACCGACAGATTTATGGATGAGACTTTGAATTAAGTACATGAGCTTTATACAGATAAGAGGTGAATTATAGTGATGTTTATTGATACTTGTAATGCATTCTTCGGAACCTTTGGTGCATTAATATATATTACTGGAGATTTAGTTTAATCTTGCTCTCGAAGATGATCACTTGATGATTGAAATACGTGTCAAGGTGTCAAAAATAACGGTTTGGTGTTGAGGTTAAACTCCAGTAATGTTTATCTTTATTGATATTATGAGAAAAAGGAATTAGAATATATTGTCGTCCGTGAATTGCGAGAATTTACTTATTTTCATTTCATTTCTGAAAGTAGTTTTAGGAAATGATGGAAAACAAGAGCGTACTATTAATTTTTTTTTTCAATAGCAATTTTATACAGTTTGTTAGTTAACAGTAAACAAGAAAATCCCTACGAGAAGATAAGTCATACAATTTTATGTTAGCTGCGTTCTTCTGAACTTTACTGATATAATAGACATTTTTTTACCACAATATACAGATAAAAGTCGACATAATTTTGATGAAAGCCGTACAGAATTTCGTTACAAACTCGGAAAACTTTTTCCAAATCATGAACACTTTTCTACTATCTTTGGAATTACTGAAAATGGGCACTTTGTTGTATTCTTTGGTAGTGCTACGGTGTTAGCGAAATACAACTAAAATTGAAAAAAATTGTGAAAATTGTTCATTATCACCATGAATAATCAACCCAGAACGCGTTTTGAAATTTTTATAATGGAATAATATATCGAACACAGAATTTGTCTTAAATTTTGCATTGTAATAGTAGGGGGGTCCACGATGCAAAATGGGGATTTACTTGAACGTCATAGAGACATATTAGGTTGCAAAGCTAAGATGATAAGAAGAAAAAAATGTTATATGATATATACCTTTTCATCGGTGGGGGAAGCGGCTATAGATTTTTAAATATGTAAAAATCACTGTTGCATGGACATACTCGAGCGCATAAGATATTGATAGCATCAATGTCTTACGTATTTTTGATGATGTTCGTATGTTAATCTGATCGTTTGCATGATGCGGGTGGTTGTACGTAAGGGTTAAAAGTGAAAAGAAAAAAAATTTAATCAAGCGCGTCAGATTTTCTGAGGGGGTGTTAAGTGCAACAAAAAAAGCTCTCATTCAATAATCTGACGATTTCGATCTGACGCAAACTCGCGGCCATTATTATAATGTGCAAAAAATTTCACCATTTTCAAATACTCAAGCGCGTCAGATTGAGATATATCGTTCATCTTTATGTTCTAGACGTGCTGTCTCATAATCTGACGACTATCTAGAGGGATTCGCCTAATCTGACAAAAAAATATAATTTTTAAAATTTTTTTCAAATCATTGAACTTAAATAATTGAAGAAAAGCTCAGGAAATAGCATGCAAATGAATAAGTGTATGTTTCTTAAGTAGAATACTTGTATTTATAAGGAAATAATTGAAAAACAAGTTGAAAAAAAAACAATTTTTTTATAATCAGTTGATTAATTAATCATCATCTTCATCTTCATCACGAACGAGAGAGAAGGAAATATAGGTATCACACAGCTGCATGCATTGAACTTTATCGACGACCTTTTGTTATTTTGGCTTGCGGAAATCGTCAGTTTATATATTTTTCGTTTTCCTTGGATTATTTTCTTCAAAATAAAAAAAAATCAGCTACGCTCGAGAATGTAGAAATGACGTTATTTTTTTACAACTTTGCTGCCCTCCCCTTTCTTCACGCCATTCTCAAATTGACAGATTACTGGAACATACACTCTTTTGCATGTAATTAACTCACCCTACCTTAATCTGACGCGCTCGAGAATTTCTGATGATCAATTTTTTTTTACCGATCTGATCCTTTATCCTTCACGGGCGGCCTTATATATGGGGAACATATTTGGTGGAAGTTCTCAACCGGCTACAAGGTATCCCCCTGTATATTAGTTTGCCGCGTTTTAGTAAATCCCAAAATCCCCGCTTGGGCTTCCCTATTATAAATGGAATTTCGTGGGCCAAAGCGCTGAAAATGTTATATAAGACTTACAGTGAATCGACTTCATCAAAAACACGTGCTTATGGGTGGTACAGTGCCTCCAAAAGCGGTCAAGATGTGGTGAAAGATTTGCCTCGCTCTGGTCGGCCATTAACATCCTCAACTAAACTCAACATCGCTAAAGTAAACAAAATGGTGACTGGAAATTGTCGTTCAAGTCTAAGAGAGTTAGCCACTCAAATTTCTACGTGTCACGAATCAGTTTGTAGCATTTTTAATGATTTTTTAGATATAAAACGGCATGAGCTGAATTTTCGGCAGAAAATCAATCGCGTAAAGGTCGCTGAAGACATTTTAAAACTAGTCAATTACGTCCCCACATTGAAATATATTGTAACCTTCAAAGTGTCATGGGTTTACCAATTTTATGAACTAATCAGTCAACAAGCTTCGAAATGACGCCTTCCATCTGAGCCAAACCAGAAAAACTCGTCAAAATCGATCAAGAGTGAAATAATATTAACAGTTTTTGCGATATCCGCCACATTGTGCACTTGGAATTCTTACCAGAAGTGAATAAAAAATATTATCTGAGCGTTATGCAAATTTCTGGCCGAAAACTCAACAAATCTTATCGAATAGCCACAATATTCACCTGATATGGCTCCGGTCTACTTTATGTTGTTCCAAAACTCAAATTATCACTAGTAAGCACCAGTTTTCAGCTGATTGATGAGAAAAAAAAAGGATTCACAGTGAATACTGAAATCGATTTTTAAAAATGCTTTCTAGTGTTTTGATCATTGGCTTAAGTGTATTACTTCGATAGGGGCCTACTTTGAAGGCGATGCAATTAATTCATATGAATAATGCTTATGGTCGGTAGCCGGGCGGTTCGACGTGTGTGCTTTGTTCACTCACTCGAATCGACTACCGTGTTGGTCGGTGGTTCAAGCCCCAGTCTGAACGATCGATTTTACTTGCTATCGTCCAACCCGTGTTAGGAATCACACGTTGAAAGGTAAGACTTTGTTAATCCTTAGCTCGTACAAGTTTCGACTTCTGAGGGTTGTCTTTCGTAGGAGTGCGACATCTGGTTGACAGTAAACAGATTTTTCTCTACTATTTCGACATTTGTTTCATGAATATACAAGTTAGTGATAATCATCAATTCATTTCAGTCATTCAATGACAGTTAGTGCATCTGAATTTCATTGAGTGTCAGTTTATTTGATGAGAACCAATTAACGAGGTCTTTTATAATGCTTTGTTACCAACTCTTGCTCTAACACCCTGCATGGACAATTTAGAGGCGAGTCATAAGAAGAAAATTAATTTGCGTTCTGTGACTGACGTTTAAAATAAATTGATGTGAACAAAAACCACATTATTATTCTGGATGTGGTGGTGGTGATACTGTCGACAACAGAATTATAAAAAAAAACTAATTATCGTTGATCCATCGGTGAATGTGTTAGAATGAAAATTGTTGACGTCATAGTATATGTCGTCTATGGATCTGTCTGAGAAAATAGTATTTGGCAATGTGAAAGGCGGCAATAAGTTTTGAATTCAACTAATGACATATTTGGAAATACGTTCTCAAGAATTTTATTCCACATAAACGCAGTTCTTCAAATGAAACAGTTCTTGAACAGTGAAGTTCGAGGCGTACTGAGTTGAATCTCGAAACGATGAGCAACAATAGTCCGTCGCGTATTTCTGGTATGTAACTCTCTTGATGATTTATGTGATGATTGTCAGACCAATGATCACTCATGGTGCAATTGCTTGGTGGCCGAAGGCTTTACAGAAAACGGCCCAAGCGAAGCTCTCTGGTTTACAGAGACAGGCTTGTCTAGCTATTAGTGGTGCCATCAGTACCACAGCATCAGCGGCCATTGAGATCCTTCTAGATCTACCTCCTCTCCACATTTTTCTGGAAAGAGAAGCTAGATGGACTGCTTACAGACTTGTGCACATTGCCAAGTGCACAAATCGATTCAATGCAGAGTGCAACACACTGTTGGTTGACATTGGAAGTAACAGCATTCTGGAAATGACCTCTGACTGTATGCCTCCAACTGTCAACTACGAATTGCCTTATAAAGTACTATTCCCGAGTAGATAGGACTGGATCCTCCGGGAAAAGGAAATATTAAGAGCAGATAGTTGTTGGTTCACAGATGGAACAAGAACACCTTCCGGTTCTGGTGCAGGTGTTTTCAGTCGCAGACCTAGGACAGAGTTATCTACCTGCCTAGGTACTTATGCGACTGTATTCCAAGCGGAAATTTACGCTATTGAATTGTGCGCGGAGATATTGGATAAATCCAACCTCACTCACAAATCAATAAAAATATTCTCGGACAGTTAAGCGGCGTTGGAAGCTCTTGGCTCCTACCGAGCAACGTCCGAATTGGTAGCATACTGTCAAAAACGACTCTCCTCGATAGGAAGACTCGAAAGATTGTCTTTGGTCTGGATTTCTGGCCATACTGGCCTGGAAGGCAATGAAGCTGCTGACTCTCTTGCAAAGGAGGGTGCTGCAAGCGGATTTATTGGACCAGAACCTGTCATTGGCATCGCTTTGGGCTTTGCCAAACAAATACTGAACACCTGGATGGCAATAAGATGTATAGACTTCTGGAAGAATCATCCAGGATTGGCTCCAGGACATTTATTCACCCTTCGAAGCTTGATTCCAAACAGTTGTTGGACTATAGTAGGGATGAACTGCGATGTCTATGAGGCCTTCTTACAGGTCACTGTCATTTGAATCATCATATGCAGAGACTTGGACTGTCGGAAGACAGTGTGTGTCGCCTCTGTCTGGAAAGTGATGAAACAGCAGAGCATATAATTTGTGCCTGCCCCGCTGGGGACTGAATCAGTTCTTTGAGTTCGGCAAATCCGTACTCTCACCATCTGACCTGAAAGACCACTCACCATGCAAACTAATCGGCTTCGTTAAGAAGCTGGATTTATTTGACCGACTGTGAATAGGTGTGAGCCACAATCCACCCTTGTGGGTTGTTCAGACCTACCTACCTCTTGGTGGAATCAAATGTGCCAAGTCGCTTGAACATTTCTCGTGAAAGTATCTACAAAAGGGAGACAAATCGCCAACCTTCCTTCGGTGTTCCAGACTATCAAGGTGGCAAGTGATGTTGGCGTCTCCAGTCAGGCGGATGGATCTTTTCTAGATGGAATCCAGCAGCTTCAGGTTATACTCAGGGTCGGAGTTCGTTCTGAGCTTTATAAAGTATCAAAAGTTGCTGAGGTGTATTGGTAACGCGGTACAATCGTAACACCGCCCATAATGTCGTTTTATCTTCGATCTATAGATTTGGCAACTAATCATTTGAATAATTGTGTAGCACAAAGTTCACCGACAGTTGAGAAGCACACGTCGAAATGATAACGTGTAAGTGAAATTTGGGCGTTTTTGCGATCTGTAAGTAAAATGTAAGTATTTTCTAATTTTTTGTACAACTGACGTGTTAGCAATCGTCCTAAAGTAAATAAGTTAACACAGGTAGTTCATCTGTTTACGAATAATAGTCTAAGAGCAATTTAAGGTTATGTGTTGTCCTTTTTTATCGATTGCGAATAGTTTGCTGTAATGTGAAGTCGGTACAATTGTAACACGGTCGGTGGGTACATTTGTAACATGTTACAAATGTACCCCCAAGTGACATACTGTTAATTCTAATTTTTAGATTACAATGACTCGTCAAAGAATTAGAAGAACCAAAAGAGGACCATCCGACCGATTTATAAAAATAACTGCTATTCGTGTGTTACTATCCTGCAAAAGCCTTCGAAAATTGTGGCAGTGAAAGGTACGAAGCAGGTCGGTGCCGTTAAATCTGGAGAACGAGGTACACTAGTAACTGTCTGCACTGCTGTTGATGCATTGGGAAACACTATATCAACTTTATTTATTTTCCCTCGCAAGAAATTTCAGTAATTTTTTATAAATAATGACCCACCAGGATGTATAGGTGACGTCAACGGGCCGTGGTGGATGAATGAGGAGACATGTTTAGTCTTTATGAAACATTTCATAGATCATGTTAGGCCAACCAAAGAAAAAAAAGTGTTACTTCTACTTGACAACCATGACTCTCATGTATTTATAAAAACTATCGAATTGTGCAGAGAAAATGTAGTGGTTCTATTGTCATTTCCGCCGCATTATTCCCACAAATTGCAACCTTTAGATCGTGGAGTGTATGGCCCATTTAAGCAATACGTGAACATAACTATGGACAATTGGATGGAGTGTCACCCCGGTAAGACAATGACAATTTATGATCTACCAGGGATTGTTGCAGAAGCTTTTCCCAAACTACCCCGACTGATTTAGCAGCCGGTTTTAAAGTGTCTGGCATTGACCGTTTAATGGGGATATTTTCAGAGATGATGAATATGCGCTCTCTTCTGTTACTAATAAACTTCTGATGTCACAAGAAAACAATGACACACCAAATCAAAACGAGACCCTTGGAAATATTTCTATTCCAGATCCTAGCTCTGAGCCTGATTCTTCTTCTTCAGAAAGCCAGCTCAATAATTCTTTTAAAGTTTTGGAAACTATTCGACCACTTCCAACTAGGAAAAAAATTACAAACAAAGAACAAAGTAGAGTGCAATTCTAACAGACACCTCAGGGAAACAATTGCTAGGAGAAGAAGCATTAAGAAAACAAAAAGCGCAGGCTGTAAAACTGAAATGGATTCAGAAAGGGACGACAAATAACAAAATAAAAATCCGCAATAGCACAGATGATGAAGAATCAATGTGTCCTTAATGCTTTAAAATGTACGAAGACTCATCGTCATCCACGTGGATCCAGTGTCACAAATGTAAAAAGTGGGCACATAAAAATTGTGCACATAAGCTGCGTCCTGATTATTTCTTTTGTGTTAATTGTGATGATGATGAATATGATAGTAATTAAAGGTTTTAATTGTTTGCGAATAACAAATAATTTGAAGCTGAATATCGGTATTTTTAATAAAAACAACAGCATCGTCATGTATAATAACGGTATTTCAGATAATGTTACAATTGCCCCTTTCGTGTGCTTCAAATGTCCCCTCGGTGGGTACAATTATAAAATTGTTCAAGTGAGCACAATATGCATTTTTCTGGTTTCAAAATTCACAACATACATAGATATTATACAGAAAATGAAAGCTAAATGTTCATGCAACGGTGCCATTTATATTTGCACGTGCACAGTAGTTGTTTTAAGAAAAAATCAAATCCTAATATTGTTACACAGTTACACAGTTTTTTGGTTTCCAATGTAACTTTTTGTCCTATTATTTATTTACTATTCAAAAATTTATTTCCGATAGCCTGTTCGCAGTTCGCAGCAAAAAATGATTTTACGAACAACTACAGAGATACATCGTCATGAATGCGAACTGGATTTATTGTTATTTTTTAGTTAGTACCTGCATTAAACGATTAAAGGGTAATAAACAAAACTAATTTATTAATAACAAAACACAAAACATGTAGAAATCATAGAAAATGTTCACCTTCCACCAATGTCTACCTTCAGACATTACGCATGCGTCTAGACGTCTGCGCATTAAGCAACGTATTCGCTCAAATATTCCTGGAGTCTCTCTGATTACCCTGCACGCATCGATGATGCGGTTTCTTGAGTTCTCTACATCGCGAACAGGAGTACGATAAACCAAATGCTGCAAATGGCCCCAAATAGGGAAATCGAGAGGATTGAGATCCGGGAATCGAGCGGGCCAGTTCTGTGGTCCTTCTCGACCTATTCACTGATTTGCATATGTTTCAGTTGACTGCTGACGTGCTACTTGACTAAAATGGACGGGAGCCCCATCATGCATAAAAAACATTTCCTTTCTGACGTCCAAAGGAACTTCCTCCAGCAGTACTGGATGTACTTCTCTTAAAAATTGAACGTATGCCTCACCATTTAATCGAGGAGGTAGAAAATGAGGCACAATTAAATCATCCCCAATAACTCCGAGCCACACGTTAAGAGAAAACTGTTCTTGATGGTTAGTTTCGACAATAGCGTGAGGGTTTTCATCAGCACACATGTGGTAATTATGAAAATTAATAATCTCGTCCCGAAAAAAACTACATTCGTCTGTGAATTATATCGTCTTCAGAAAGTCACAATTTCTTCTAATCATTTCCAGCATCCAATTGTAAAATTCAAGACGGTTCGGAAAGTCTCGCGGTAACAGTGCCTGTACTCGTTGCAGATGGTAAGGGTATAAGAGTTGTTCCTTCATAATTCGAAATATCGTCATATAATCAACATTTAGCTGGAAAGCAATCTTTCTAGTACTGGTAGTAGGTTGTTCAATCAAATTAAGTACTGCTTCCTCAAGCTGTGGTGTTCGTACTTCTCGATGGCGACCACAATCCTGCGTTCTTTTGTGGAATGCACCATATTCTCATAATCGTTGATGAAGTCGAGCAAATATTCTATGTGAAGGATGCTGCCTGTGAGGATACATTTCAGCATATCTTCTAGAAGCTTCTAACCCATTCCCCTGCGACAGACCGTAACCGTAATGCATATCAGCCATTCCCTCATTTGTGTATGACATTTTAATAACAAGTAAATTATTAAAGTAACAAATTAAGAACAGAACAACAACACACAATTAGTATTAATTTAATTTCGAAAATTCACAAACTGACAGCATCATACCAATTTAAATGTCACTATCGCTAATAGCGACCTACTAGATAGATTAGTGTCGTATTTTTGCATTTATGACGATGTATCTCTGTAGTTGTTCGTAAAATAATTTTTTCTGCGAACTGGTTTATTTTGGGCAAAAAACCCAAGAGAAATTTTTTGTTCAAAATGAAACAGGCTATCGGAAATAAATTTTTGAATGGTAAACAAATCATGAGACAAAAAATTACTTTGGAAAAAAATTTTTGGGGTTGCGTTTTCCACCCCTTACAACCGTGGGGTAAACCAAATAAATTTCCGGATAAGTGTCTTTTTGGTATTACAAAACGTCAGGTTAATTTCAATATTGTAACTTTTTTTAGTGCTTGTGGAAAAAATTGTTATACACATTTCATGTACCCCCTTTAAGGGGCTGTATCTTAACAAGGGATGCTCCAATAAAATTTCGTTATATGAAAGATCCTACCTTTTTTTCGATGAGGAACCACCTTCTTAAATGTTTTACACTTATTCAGTTACACCCTGTATATTGAATTTTTGTTTTTTTCTAATAAATCGTTGATATAAATTTTTATACAAGAGGGAGCCAGGGTATTGATTGCATACGGAGGCTTCATGGGCTAAAGCCGTCTCTTAGAGCAGCATCTAAAATGTCAAAATTCCATAAACATTACAGATCCTTTGATGTGGATGTCATATCCCACAAAAGGATGTCAACAAAATATGGCGTATACCGATATTTGATTTGAGGTTCCCGAAATCGCAGAACTTTCCCTAACTTTCGATGAATAAATATGACTTTGAAACTTCTCTGAAGGTTTCTTCACCCAGAATCGGTTGAGTTTTTAATTTCGTCGGGCATAACAAGTCAAACAAAATCACTAAAGTTTTTGATGTGTGCGTGGGCAGAAAATAGGGGAATATTTTAATTCAGGTGAAAAATGGGACGTCGGTTTCTGTGATGAACTTGAGGTTTGTCAGCTATTAAACTTACAAACTTTCTGACGTGGAAGTTTGGAAGTATTTCACGAAAATAAACATTGTGATACACGATGCTTTTAAGGAGCTGATTAGAAGTAACTGCATTATTTAGAGACCTCATCAAATAGACATTGAAACATCATTTGAAGTCTGTATAATATTCATGAACTGTGTTGAACTTATTCCACATTACAGATTCCATTTCTACATTTCAATTTGAAAACTGGTTCTTTCTGTGGTTTGCCAACGAATAACAATATTTCAAATTTTAGCAGAAATACCTATAATTAGGTCGGTGAAAGTACATATAAAAGGTTTTTTAAAATTTGGCTACTGTATAATAATACCAAAAAATCATTTCAATCATGTGAAACACACTTGGTATTTCTAACTCACCTGATTTTCCAACTCCTCCTTGACCTAGGATCATAACTTTAAGAGTTTTTGGTCGTGGGTATAGTCCTAGTTTGGCCAGAGATGATTTTGGTGATGTAGCGTTCATGTCTGTTATAACATCTGTAACAAATATTGTTGATTGTGAATTCCATACTTGAAGCAGAAATGAAGACAAAAATTATGCGATGGGTTGAACATCTTCTAAAATAAATATTACTGGAGTTTTATACGAACACCAAACCGTTCTTTTAACACCTCGACACGTGTTTTGAGCACTAGGTGATCATCTTCAAGAGGAAAATTAAACTAAAAATACGTACGATGTTAACCTTATTCATATCATAGATACCTCTTCTAATTACCTACGTTTCAAATATTTTAAATCAATTTCACAATATTGCCTTATTTACTAGTTTTAAATTAATTTTACAATGTGTCCTTATGTAATAGTCAGGCAAATCTGATAATTATTTACTGTTACGATACTATTAGGTATTGTTCCACCACCGTTTCTCATAATATTATTATGTTTACCTATTTTTACACTCTCATAGGCATCTAGATGCCTGCTGTTGTTAACTTGTCTAACTAATATTGATGAACTGAAGTCTATGGAACGATTTTGTTGCAAAATATGTTAAGCGACTGCTGATTTTTCTGGTCTTCCATATTTTAGGTGTGCTAAGTGTTCCTTATATCTCATTTTTATAGATCTTTTTGTCTGTCCATAATATTTTGCATCGCAGTCCTTAATTTTAATTTCGTAAATGTAAATGGTGAAGATTTCAAACATCGGAATGAACTGAGTGCGTTTAGATTTTTTTTGTGAAATTATGATGATTATTGTTTGTTTGCAGATTTTCGAAACGAATAATGAACTGAAAATCACTTAGAAACGATTCGTCCGATTTCCGAAAATGAAAACGAGCTTTCATAAAACCCCTGCCCATTTGAAATGAATGTTGGTGGCGTCCTTTCGGCGATAGTTATGCAACACTATTGTAGGTATCTCTGTTTTAAGTAAATTTTGTCCGTAAATGGGAGACTATTTACGTCCGCGGAGTTGCTGCAGCTAATTTCCGTGTTATCTTGTTTATCAGATATCAAGTCATTCTGTATTTCTCATAAAATCGTCGAATCGCTAATTTCAACATACGAATACATGACAACTTTCTCATATTCACACATGGTTTACCAAGAAAGTTGGGCAACGGGAGATAATACCTTTGCGGATACAAAGTTATATGTCAGAAAATCGTAACCTACTTTGTTCTCTAACTTCGCTTGCATGTATATCATAACACAAACACCAATTATGAAACAAAACCTATGTGGAATACTACATTCACTGTCTAGAAATTTACTTAATACTTGTATTCCGTAAGTCTCATTCTCTCTTGGTCCACTTCAGAAAATTAAACATTTGTTATACGAGTATTCGTTCGGCCTCGTTAAACAAAAAAAGAGGCGGGATTACAATTGCTTTAAGTGATTGCATCAATCAACTAGTATTCTATCTTGGGTTTAAGGTGAATTCTACTGAATTTTATGTGATTGGAACAAAGTTCCAATTTTAAGATGTAATTATAAATGTTGCTGAGGTTGTTGAGCTCAGTCTTTTTGTTCATGTTAGTGGTATTCCTTTTGATAAAGAACAACCCTTTTTGTAAATTGCTTTCAGTACACAAAACTCTAACTTCGGTGTAGTTTACTCTGCAAGTGCACAGGTGGTTTTGTTTGTATTACAATCACTTTTATGTGACGTTATGCGTCCAGATAAAATTCTTGACCAACATATGTCTTGTCGCATGTATGACAAGGAATTTCACATATTACATTTGACTTTTATAAAGTTTTCAAAGGAGTTTTGATTTTGGAAAAAAGACTATTCGTAGTAGTCACGATGTATTGAGCAAATTTAATATGTTCACTATTGAAAACGTTCAGGAGTTTAGGTGTTAAAGACTGAAAATGTGGTAATGTTTTAAAAAATAATGAATTTGGAGGTATCTCTCCACTATTTGAAATATTCAAATTATTATTATTTATGGAAATATTTAAATTGTTTGGAACAGTATTCATGACTGCGGAAAAGGAGCTGAAAAGTAGTTTGTTCAAAAGTTTGCAAGGATATGAATTTTCAAGGAGAATACCTTTTAGTTCTTTAATATATTCATCTTCAACAAGTGGATGTGTTAGATTGATCTCTCTGTTCTTCATGGTGAGAACTGAGTTTACCAAAAATTTGTTTATAAAAAGTGTCCTGGAAGACTAGAACGTTGGAGTCAAAAATATACTCTAAAAAATAGATTTAAAATTTGGAAAATCAAGCATACAACGTTGGGAGATGACATCCCAGTGGTTTTGTAAGCTATTAATTATTACATTTAAAGGCAAGTTTGTAGTTTGTAAACAGTGAAACGGTGTATATATATATATATATATATATATATATATATATATATATGTATATATATATATATATATATATATATGTACCCCAAGTGTTTATACGGGGACAGTATATATTTATACGGTATAAATTCATACAGTATAAACTTATACCGTATAAAGTGATTGTGTCCCCAAACACAACCTTCCTAGGGCACTAGGTCCCCAAACAACCCGTATATAATTATATACTGTCCCCAAATCACATAGTATTAACAGGTTTGCATAAAACTTGTCATTCCATAAATAATCTACATCGCTTCTTTGAATTGTACGTTACGTGTGTGGGAGGAGTTTTTGGCTTTGATGAGTTCATATCAGCCAAATCAAATTTGGTTCCAAGAAAATCGATACTTATGCGTGTATGTCAATTATTGACTTGATATCGACTGATTACATATTATTTTTATTTGAATGATTTTCTGTTCTTAATTTTTTTTTCATTTTATACGTGTACTACGATGTCGATACATCTTTATTTTTTCCATTTTTCGTTTTGTTTCTTTCATTAATTCAATCTTTTCGTTTTTTTGGATTTGTTCGTCCTTTTCTGCATCTGCGTTTGATTTCATTGCATATATATTTTTCGTTTGTTTAATCATAATTTCAATTTACATCCTGGTATGAGATTATATAACATTTTGTATATTGATATTCAATATTCATGATGATGTTGCAAGTCTTATATTTTCCATAGATATATACTTCACGGGTTTACCGTCATTCTAGTTCTGGCTTTGTATGTTGGACAGAGTGAATGATTCGATGACAGGCAATTCATAGTGTTGATATGTTTCCTATCGATAGAATCAACGAATAAATATTTAATTTCAAGATTTTTGGTAATAACAGTTTGTAATTGTACTTGAGTAACCGATTGAAACAATCTAATGAAATGAAAGATATTTGTTTGTAAGAGACGCAGGTACCAGATTTCAATTCACTTTTAAAAAATTCATCGAGACATACGTATAATTCTTAAAGTTATAATTTCATTTTTCACTAGAATAACTTGAAATCTAAAAAAAATTAGTTTTTCTTCAAGGAAATAAATTATCTAATGAAGTCATATAAAAAACTTATTTAAATTTGTTAAAACTGAAATCCACTACAATTGAATTGTAGTATATATAAATATATATTTACATATATATTTTTACAACTATCCTTTTGATGATTTCATGCTCATTTCTCTTTTATATTTCTGCATATGAATCAAGACCAGAAGTATTTTAAGTATTTTCTATTTTTTTACAAATATTATACACGTAATCGGATTTTGTTTATATTCAACTATTTTCTTTGATTTAATTTATTTATTTCGCTTTCTTGAAATATACCACTTTTCATAATGAGGTGGGGGCGGCCATAATATTACAACGTTTTCACATAATGACATTTTTCATTTCAGTTGAAATAAATACATAAACGTATTCTTGAAAAAATTAAATATGTTCTCTTAGCTATAATTTTCAGTAACAGTGTTTATTTTAAAATAATTTCGAAATTCATGATGGAAGACAAAATGAATTGAGAAAATAATTCACGAATGTCACGTGTCAGAAAAATAAAAATCTCCAAACTACAGAGGAGTTTTTTTATATTGGAATCAGATCGGAAGAAAAACCAATTTTTCTAATATGTCGATGTTTCGTAAAATGTAACTGCTTTATGTACGTGACACTAAAAGAACAAATTATCAAAAGAAATATATAATATAACAATGTGTATAAGAAAATAGCTGTCTCGAAAAGGCTATTTCTTTCAATTTGTGTCTGAAAGTTACTTCTTTTCATGATCTACACATCTTTGTATATAGTTAATTTCTGTAATTGGTTGCTTCCTTCCTTTCTTTGAAAGATTCCCACATATTTTGTATCGAGATGGAGAAGTAAAAACACAAAAACTTTCTTTCCCAAAGTTTAATCTCTCCTAAAAATATACTCTTTCAATTTATAACCATTAAAAAAGGGAGGGCGAACTTGAACTGTCTATTGCACAAGACTGTCTATTATGTGTATGGAATAGTGTACTGAAGACAACTCAGTAGGTATCAAAATTTTACGTACAGACACCAATGTTTTTTACTACCAACAAGTGATTGCATTGAAAGTTTCTCTTCAGAATACTTGTATGTTCATGAATTTGTTTCACTGTTTTCCATATATGTAATTATAATTGGATATGTTTTTATAACTGGAAATTATGACCTTCGTCTGTAGACAGCAAACTCGTGGCATGTACATTGTTCACAACACACTCTTCACAATAGAGTAACCTATCCACAGAATACCTCACAGATAATATACTAGTTTATCGGTACTTTGATCTAAAGATTAAAGTTTCTGTGAGCTATATTCTGTGTTGCAGGTGTTTGATGTAATTTTTCAACAAGTAATTCAAATTATTTGAAACTTATCCGATATATATTCTGATTGGAGTCGAGAAATTATAACGTTCTTATTTCGACAGGTTGTTAAGGAATTATTTTAACCAAACTAGCTTCATTTTACCAAGTTCACAGTATTCACCACGAGATTGTAAAAAGTTCATGGTGCTGTTCCGTGCTGACTGTCTCTTCTGTTAGGTATTCTAACCAAACCAAGAATCAACTAATAAATTTGCAATTCATACGTTGTTTTCAGTTCTAGTTGCACAAGTTGTATGCAGTTTCGGTTAGGTTAGATTACAGATTAGCTTGTTTTCAATAAACACTATAAATTAATAATATTTCAATAAATTCAACGTGAAAATGAGATGTGAAGTTGCGAGGAGTTGTTACCAACAGACGCCGATCATGATTTACAGGTTTAACTGTGAATTCACAATCGTAAGTTTGAAAAAATTATCTCGATTTTTGTGGCCCTTCTATAATGTCGTAATAGTCTCTCGTCTTATAAATGTCTTGGTTACCTCGAATACTGAAGTTATTAAAGTTGAATTTATGATTCGAGGTGATTCGATGAAAGAATTCCACCGCATTCGTAATAGTAGATCGAATCATCAACACCATAGTAATACATTCAACTTTAATGATAGTAGTTTTTCAGGTAGATAATTAATAAAAGATATTTCCATATACAGTCAGTGAAATTAAAAAAAATGTGTATATAGTGTCAACAAACGATATTGAATATAGTTTGGATCTGGCCGCAGTATTATAAACTACTTGTACTCTTGTCTGGCTGGCAGCACTGCCAATCTGAAGAAACATTCTATATCCTCGAATTACTCTTTCAAAACTTTGGATATCCTCACGAAATCCTGAATCTTCAAGAAGATGATGCAGTCATGAAATATGTTGCGTTGGTTAGCAATTTTGCGCATATTATTTGCAGAAATCAACAGAAAACTTAGTACATTCAACGAACCGAGTATGTAGTGGGAAAGAAATGTATTTTTGCCTACAGTTTGCACTCAATTTGATCTTGAATTTAAATAACGACCCCGCAAACGTTGACGCGAGTGAGTCGTGACAGTTGTAACTTGGCTCCAGTATTTGGGAGAGGAAAAATCTTGAAAGGTGTCTTGTTATTCTGAACATCTAAATGAAAATCAACATAATATTAGGTTTTCAATTATTCATTCAATTATTGCAACAGGTGTACTAAAGTTCAGAAGCATTAATTTAGATTAAAGTACAAACTGTAGAAATTATATGAATTAGAACACCTTTCAAATATAGCGAAAGGATAAATCCTGTAATCATTAAAACACTGTAAATGATCCATAAATAGTGGCCGCACATAATGTGCGTAGTATAAGAAGGAGGATGGGTGATGTTATTCAATTTTTTTTCTTCCCTCTTCTCTTCGAATCAACACATTATTCATCGTGGTACAATATATAAAACATTTGCACAATTGCTAGTATGACAATATTATTATTTAATATTACAAAATTGATATCTTTCAAAATGAGTCACAACTCGAAATATGGCAACATTTTTACAACTACGTCGTTCTGTCTAACGACGTCTGTACAGACTACTTCTCACTTCCTCTCATAGAGCTAAGTATTGACGTATAAGTTTCATGAGTTATTATTGCTCCAGTATAATTCAGATTTTTTTGCTCACTATTTGTCGAAAATAAAGGCACCAACAAACACATAATATAATTATGAATTCTGCAGTACATGGGATCTGTGGATATTGAAGTGTCTCATTACAGTTGCAACTTGGCTCCTGCAACTTGGGAAATTCTGGGCAGCTGTGCTGTTTACATTTACACCTCACATTCCATTCGGAAAAAAATGCAATTATTATAACAATTGTACGAAAGTATGGAAGGGCCATTTGTTATTCATTTAATTTTTTGATATTTGACTTTAATCTGGAATATGTTTTTCCAAGATTTAACCCAGTAATTTCGACACAAATTATGAATAATTGTGAACGAGCTCATATTGAGTTAAGAGGTTAGTTTTGGTTATAATATATGAAAACAGGGAAGGACCACAATAATCGATACTATTATTTTTCCTCATATAACAGTTACGAGTGTGAATTCACATTTGTAATCGTAAAAGTCACAGCGTCAACTGTGATTTCATCAATTGACTGTTACAACTCTGAATGCACATTCATAACTGTGACTTGTGACCATCGTCTGTAGACAGCAATCTCACGTATTGAAACTTTGCACTCGGCACCATACATGACAGCACTTTACATTTATTGCAAATTTATTCAGTATATAATTGCTAATTAAAGAAAAAATAAACTTTGTTTGAAAGTGGTTGACAATGTTATCTGGTGAATTTTAATAGTTCGGACTTCCACCGTCAAATATGATTCTAATGTGATTTTAAATCGCTGAAAGAACAAATAAAATCAAAATGAATAGCTGAAAATATCAACTGAGTCAAACAATGAAACGTGAAATGAAATTACAATAAGATAATAAAACTAGTCAAAAAAGTAAAAATTGAAAATGAAATTACTTCACGACGTTTTGGTTGTTAGTATTCACAATCGTCTTCGGAATAGTCTAGTCATCTCCCAAAGACGATTGTAGATCGTCGAAAAGTAACGTGGTTTGAATTTTTTTCTACTTTTTTATTTAGATTTTAATAGTTCAGTGTTTAGTTTTTGGCTCAGTTTTATTTTATTGAGATACCATTTAACGTTTTATAATATATATAAACATATAAGAGTTAATATTCATTTCAATTTTATTTCTTCTTTCAGAGATTTCAAATCATTTCAGACAATGGAAGTCAACTAATGCCACTACAACTAGAGAAACATAACACATATTGAAAATTTGTTAAAATTTCATTCACAAATAGTAGGCACTGAATATTCATAGAAATGGCTGACGTTTTTGCCTTAATCTGCCTTGTACTAACCAGATGAGGAAAAATTATGATAAAATATATGGAATCACAACCTTAGACAACAAGTTTTTCGTTTTAATGCAGTAATATTTCTGAGAATTCAGTGCCTACTATTCTGGAATTGTACTATAGTTGAATATAGTTTTAGATAGGTTGAGTTGCATCGAACTCATCATCTATTGTACTGAACATCTACTGACGCTGGCCCTAATTTACAGTTATAACTGAATTTGACAATTGACAGTTATAACTATGAATTAATACTCATAACTGTAAACATCACTCATCAAATATGGATGATGATATGGAGTTAAACGACGCGACGTGTGCATACCTTATTGTGATCGCTTCTATTTTGTTCGAAGTTCCACGGCAATTTCAGAAAGTCAAAAAATATAAAGTCTTTTCAGCCAACCATCAGAGCCGTGAGGATCAAATCATTTCAGATATGAAATGAAAATGAAATCTTTCCTGCTAATTAACCTATCCGAAACTATATTCAACTACTGAATTCACAATACGTATCATATTTTACAAATTCTAGTTGTATTATTTGAATCTAACTTCTGTCAGGTTCGGTTACAGGTTATTTTTGTTTCTTTTGTTTGTTTCTACCAAAAGTAATCTCTTAAGTTAACCTTTCACAATTCATATTTCACTTGAAGTCAAATATCAAAATGATTAGTACAACTATTACAATGATTAAATTTCTTTTTGTAATAGAATATAAGATGTAATTGCATAACGATACTTCTCCCGATAGTGTCCCAAGTTACAACTGTCGAAGACGATTGTGACTAACAAATAAAACGTCGTGAAGTAACTTGCTTTGGAATCTTTTTTAATTTCATTTTCAATTGATCAATTTTTAGTTTTTCGACTGGTTTCATTTTATTGTAGTTTCATTTCACGTTTCATTGTTTGATATAACTGATATTTTCGTCTATTCATTTTAATTTAATTTGTTCTTTCGGTGATTTAAAATAACATTAGAATCATATCAGACGATGGAAGTCCGAACTGTTAAAATTCACCATGAAACATTGTCAACCACTTTCAAACAAAGTTTATTTTTTTGTTTCATTACCAATTATATACTAAATGAATTTGCAATAAATGTAACGTGCCGTCATCTATTGTGCTGAGTACTCAGTTTCAATACGTTAAGCTTGCTGTCTACAGACGATGGTCACAATTTACAGTTATAAGTTATAAATGTGCATTCAGAGATGTAACTGAGAATGGGTGAAATCACAGTTGAAGCTGTGACTTTACGATTATGAATGTAAATTCACACTTGTAACTGTTAATTGTGGAAAAATAATAGTATTGATTATTGTGGTCTTTCTACGCTTTCATATATTACAACCAAAACTTACCTCTCAACTCAACCTGGCCTCATTCACAATTCATAATTTAGGTCGGAATTACTGGGTTAAATCTTGGAAAAACATATATTCGATATTGAAATCAAATATCAAAAAATTAAATAAATAACAAAATGATAATTAGTGTGGCCCTTCCATACTTTCGTACAATTGTTATAATGATTTCATTTTTTTCAAATGGAATGTATTGTAATGGAATATAATGTAATGTACATGGAATGTAAACAGAGTATAACAACACAGCTGCCTAGAGTTTCCCAAGTTGCAGGAGCCAAGTTGCAACTCTTATGAGACGCTCAATCATCAACAGATCTCATATACCACAGAACTCATATTATACTTGAGGACTTGAATACACTTGTGTGTTTGTTTGTTGGTCCCTTTATGTTGTACAAATCGACGTTATCATAAGTTGAGCAATGAGAACAAATGAAATTTTCAAGTTCATATTTAGCTCTATGAGAAGGAGTAAGACAAAATCGATATTTCATCAACCAAGTTGGCGCTATCCGGAGATGAAATTTACTGTACAGTTCAAGTTCTGATTATGTAAACTTGATTGCCGAAACGCACTTCGATAAGAGTGTTCCAGTTATGGTTTGTGGGAGCAGTGTTTGTTTTGGATAAATCAAATGGATGTATTGATTTTCTCATCTCAGGAGAACATTTATAAACAAAAGAATAGGGATTTCGAAGATTACTGATCTCTTTCGAATGTCCGAGAAGTTTTTTGCAACTCTTCAGGTTGAGCAGAGAGAGGCTACTTTTGATCTATTTCTGGAAAAAATTGAATTTCATTCGATAGTTTTCAGGTGAAACACTACTAAGATTGCAGTTTTTAGAAGATACGAATTTTCTAACGAATTTGATGTGTTTTGGGAAGTTTACACCTAATGTCATGTTCAAGAAAAGATGACTTTTCAAATGGGACTTAACTTTTAGAATTTAGGGCACTTTGAATATTCTGATTTTTTCCTATCGGTAACTTTCCCGTCATTGAAAATATATTGCATTGTTTTGAAAAATATTTACCTATTTATTAGATGTGAGTCACTAGGCTTTAATCTAATGACAAAATGTACAACTGCTCAGATCTTTTGGTAATTTTTTCCTGTGAAAGAAATTTCAGTAAACTCAATTTTTTGCAATATGTTCAAATTTGTAAGTGATCTACAATTTGAACTCAATTTGATCGTAGATTCGAATAACGTGTGTGAAGGCTAGCGCCACTCGTGGTCATCTTATGAACATTCAGAAAAACTAGACTGTCACCATGATTGATTATTTATCAATCTGATATATCAAAGTGGTAAAATCGTGTTAGTCACATCATTCATAACAAAATTCTCAATTCTATTTATTTTTGATTTGCCAGATTTGTCTCCGTCAGAAAGAGTAGAACAATTTGTGAAAAAATTTAAAAAAAATCATTTATATGGAACAAAGTTGCACAATTTGTTTGGCATCGCACATGGTTTATTTAATTAAACATCTTCACTGTCGGTAACCCAAATCCAATAGATGTCTGATTAGTATCTTTATCATTTAACGAACGATGAAAGTGGTCAATATTTATCAGAAGGTCATTAGTAGGTGAATGAAAATGTTTTCAATAATCACTTATGAGAACCTGGATGGACCCTTCAGAATCACTTGATACCTCTGGTATCTGTTAAAGGCAGAGTTTTTGCATTCCACTATTTCTTCTTGTATTAATTACTTTATATTTTGTAGATATTTATTCAAGTAAAGTTCTTCTTCCATATTACATTTTTTACTAAACCATAAGGACATACATCTCAAATCATATCATAGAGCAACAGAACTGACAATTGACATAGAATTACACACCAACACTTTCCCCCAACTCTACAATCTTCAAAGTATGTAAATTAAAACTATTTCAAATAAACAAAGTAACGTTTAAATATGAGTTATGTCATATTGAGTGCTTTTCAAAACAAGACAAATTTATTAGCTCTTAGAGCTTTTGTAAAAATGTCTGCAACGTTCATTTGTAGAAATATATTCTATTTGAATTTCATTCTGGTCAACCAGATCTTCAATAAAATGAAATTCAACATGAATATTTTTAGATATATCCTCCTCGATATTATTATCAGAGTAAATAACATTTTCTACTTCTTTATTGTCTTCCTCATTTAGTATTGGTTGTACTTCTGGATTTATTGCATCTCTTATATTTCTGTTTTCACAAAAAATAACGGATCTTGATACCACCACTGTTTTTTGTTCAGTGTCATACAGTTTGTATCCATTATTGCAGTAACCGATGAATATGGTTTTTAGTGAATGTGAATCTAATTTTACTGTACAATTTCCTTTTGGTACATGTACATATGTCACACAACCAAAAACTTTGATTGTATTTATATCTGATTCATATCCATGCCACAGTTTGGCTGGAGTAGTTTTTGGGAATCACTGCTGCTTCCAGTCGATTATGTAGATAAACTGCTGCACACAGAGCGTCACCCCAAAAACATTTTTTCAGATTTGAATCAAACATCTGGATTTCTCTAGGATCATTCTGTTGAATCTTTCAGCAATTCAGTTTTGTTCCGGATTCCTTGGTATTGTATATTCAATCTGTATACTTTTCTTCTTACAAAACATTTGAAATTCTTTAGAGCTATACTCTCCTTCATTATCGCAACATATTCGTTAGGAGATATACATGTGCAAAATGTGTGAAATGGTCTAAGAAACTTAAATAATATTTCTTGCCATCTCTTGTTGCAGGTGTGAGGGGTCCTGATACATCTGTTGAGATTATTTCTAGAGCTCTCCGTGCTTTCCTTTCTTCAGGTAGGGGTTTGAATCTCACACGTTACTGTTTTGCTTTCAAACAAACTTCGCATAAGTTTTTTGATGGATATTTAGATGAATGACTCATTCGTCATCATGCATCAAGTCCTGATTTTCTACTATATTGGAACTAAAAAAATCTTGGTCTAAAACAAATAACATAGATTTCCTCTGACACTGCCTTACAAAGATGTTTTATTTATTCTCTTTTTCACATATTTTAACTTTTCCACTTTCGAAGATTACTTTGAATCCTTCGTTTTCTATTCGTTTTACCGATAGTAGATTATAGTCCAAATTCTCACTTTGGAATACATCTTTCAATTTGAAATTTTTTCTTTCAGTGTCGTCTACATGCAAATCTCCACTCTTAAAAACCTTGATCGCAGAACCTTTCTTGGCAACATTAACATTATAATTCAGAGATTTTATTTCACATAAAAAATTCTCTGCTTGTTTGTTTACCAGATGGTTTGTTGCTCCTGAGTCAATAATAAAGGTTATAATTCCATTCGGGAGAGATAAAGCAGTGTTGCCGTTATTAGCTGGTTCACTCTTATGGAGTAGTTCAGATGACTCATTGAACACTGAACTATTCGTGTTACTTGCAATAAATGCTATCTCATCAGGAACTGTATTTTCACAATCAGCTACATGCGAACTGTCTCTGCACTCATTACGTTTGGTCATGGTTTTCCACGCTTATTATATTTGAAGGAAAATTTTGACACATATTGTACTCGTCTTCTCCCATTTGACGTGAATTGTCCTCTTCCTCTACCATTTGCCAGAGACCGTCCTCGTCCCTTGCTTCTTTCACGAAAATAACCTCTTTAGCTACTGATAAAAGCAACAGAATCATCTCCATGATTGTTTTCTGGTCGTATTGCCTGTAGTAACTTGCTTTCAACAAATTGTACAGTAACATCTTAGGGATTTGTACTGAACATTAAATCAATTGATCACTGTCTGGCATTGCTGCTAGCAATTGACATATTATTTCGGATTCTTCTAGAATACCTTCACTAACTTTCAGATCTATGACGGTTTTTTCAAAATCTCCAATGAAATTACTTAAGCTGTCTTCGATATATTTCTTGATTTCCTCTGCAGGTCAACTTGGATGGACAATCCCTTACGAGTTTAAGTGTTTTTCAATGTTTCATACATTTCCTTAGCTGTTTTCTCGTTTTCCACTGTTTCCAAGATAGTATCAGCTAGCTACTGTACTATAATGTTCCTAGCCTTTGCATCTTTCTTTCTGAATTGCACTAGTTTTTCTTGGTCCCTTGGATCATCTTCTTCCAATACTTTCAATGTATGACTTTGTTCCAAGAATAGTTTCAGACGAAACTCCCAATTTGAAAATCCGGTTCCATCAAATTGTTTGAGATTTGCCACCAGTGATAAACTTCTTCAATGTGCGCGTGCCAAATAACTTCCAGTTAATTCCGCTCAGATATATCACCATCTGGGCCCATAACCTGTTGAAGGCAGAGTTTTTGAATTCCACTATTCCTTCTTGTAATGATGATTACTTTTTATTTTGTAGATATTTATTCAAGTTAAGTTCTCCTACCATATTACATTTTTCACTAAACCTTAACAACGACATACAACATTCATCTTGAATCATATCGTAGAACAACAGAACTGACGATTGATATAGAATTGCACTCCAATAGTATCTAGGACATAATAGTTAAACATATGCTAATACATTGTTACGTTATAAATTCTTATAATTATAATCTTGGTCTAAACGATGATATTTCACCTTTATCTTCGATGAGTAACAAATTTATTTATATGGTCACTTCTAACAAAAACTATATGTTACTGTGGTGATTGGTTAAGAATGACCACTCGGCTAGCCTAGCGGTTTTGTAGGGGGTGGGTAAGGTAAATGAATCCACCACTAGGATGATGTTTTGAAATTAACCTGATTTATTGATTTATAAATTAATACACAACAATAAGTATGGAAAGGCCTTCTGAATCTAATTAAAAACAAATAAGAGCTTGTGTGATCACACCTCATCTACAATGGCAGCTACCCCAATTGTATATGAAATATTGTTATAAATATGAAACATATGAACAATATGAAACCGACAATCACTAATTCGGTGAAATGGCTGTCTGCGAAGCGGATGTCACTATTATGTGCACTATAGTCTATGCATAGCATGCATGAAGCGTTCGGTGTGATCAAGCTAACTGGAAATTCTTCGATGATGACTATTACTGGTTGTTATTCAGCTGTTGACTGTCGCGTAAGCAACAAGGAAGGTTGCAGCATGCAGGAATTGGAAAATATGATAACTCACCCCAGGCGTTACCTAGCACTTATCTTGTTATAACTTATTCCTGCAATATGGAGGGCTGCAAAACCTGCTTTATACCATGTAGTGTAGAAAGCAGGGGTGACTTCGGAATGAAGTCGGCCTGGAACCTTGGATCCGACAATCTGTCGATGATGTCGCAAGAAAACATTAAATCTTGCGCCTTTGTCTGCTCTGTTTGAAACTCGAAATGCTTTTCGTAATTGGTAAAAACCACAAATTCCACCATAAAATACAGAGAAGACATGTTGCTCCCATGCACAACCATTACTGACTGCCCCTCCTCTCTTTTTTTCCTTCCTGTCCCCTTTTTATGCTTCTCACAATACACTGGAGTTACCTACATCTATTTCTCTGTTCTATATGTTCTAAAATTCGCGGAAAATTCAATAACAACAGTTGCGACTGTTAACGGTTGCGTAACGTCACTTGTGATACGTTTAAATAACTAAATTCAAATATTGCCGCCCGGAACTTGAATTGACCAGCTCAGTCATCTACAATCAGTAACATCCAATACCTACTGAGCAGCTGACAAGAATTTGACAAACGACACATATAAAGTTTACAATTTACTAATTAATTATATATCTGATTCTGTACAATAAATATTCGTTAGGTAAGTAACAAGTTATACTACTACATAATATTAAATCACTATATTTCTCTGATTTATTTTTTTGAATGTTATTTCCAGGTACTATTGGACCAGTGACTAATCGACCACAAAGAATGTAAACAAATTACAGAAATCGGATCAATTTTCAAAAATTATTGCTACGAGCATTCAAATGGATGCATATTTACTGGAATTACCGATATAATATAGGCATCGTACCATCGGCAGACGAGACGTGGCCAGATAGTGTTCGAGTGATAATTCCTGATACTGAATAAAATTGTTTTTAATAAGAGACGACTTGATGTTTCAAATACTGTGTATTCTGTTACGGTTCTTTGTGCATCTAGATATGCTCTTTCTCTTGTGTTTTGAATGATAATTTCTTCTTTTTATATGAACTATGTTATTTTAGTTTTCATTTATTTCTGCTATGTATGATATGCAACCCATTATACATCTCCTCGATGAACTGGTTGACTATTTGAAAGGTGAAGAGTACCCATGAATTATTCCTTCAAATGTTTGTTACGTGGCAATACTTTGGCACGTAACAACATACATACGCATTATTTCATGTACTTATCAGTAACATCATCTTTGTTAAAATGTTCACAAGTGGATTTGTCAAATTTCTGTGAAAATATTTCGAAGTAGATAGAAATAACAATTAATATTTGTGAATATGGTTATTCATATTACTGGAGTTTTTTCCCAACAACAAATCGTTATTTTTAACAACTCGACACGTGTTTCGATCACCAAGTGATCATCTTCAAAGAGCAAGTTTATTCTAACTCCAGTAATATTCATTACTACACCAAAGGTTCCAAACAGTGCATCATAAGTAAATGGTTATTCATGGCCATAATTGAAGTTTTTTCAGAGCGTAACGTTCAAATTATTTAATCTAGATGTCGCTCACTTCGTGGTCTTTCAAAATGTTGTGATTGCCGTATCCATGATGTTACAAAGAAGTAACAGTTTTGCAACATCTGGTACCGAGTGAATCGACTGAGTTTATTCAAAAATAAAATTCCCACCTCTGGGCAGACATTTTCAAACTAATAATTCAAGCAAACCTTCAACTATCTGGAATGTAAAAGAATAACATTGCAGGCATATTTCCTACAGAATCAGAATTACATGGTACACGGTGTAGGTATTCAAAATACGAAAGTCCATATAATATTTTGGTCCAAACCGGTGGAGGTTTTCAGAAAAACTCGCCTAGGGCGACATCATGCACTAATTTGAAATTATTTAAATGAAGTCCTCAAATTTTGCGAAAGGTCCTCGAATTGTCCATTACTGTCCTCAAACAGATCATTTCACGGTCCCCAAACTATTCGAGTCCTCAAACTAACAGATAGGTATACGAAAAGTTTGGGGACTGTCCTCAAACTGATCAAATGTCCTCAAACACACAGTTATAGGAACAAAATGTCCCCAAAGTTATAGATAGGGGTACATATATATATATATATATATATATATATATATATATATATATATATATATATATATATATATATATATATATATATATATATATATATAATCTAGAAAAGTTGATGCAGTCAAGCTGCTGGAAAATAGATCATTAAAATCAAAAAATAAATAGATAAGTACTTTTTGATCATTCCCATATTGATTTCAATTCAAGCCACCGGTACACAGCTGTTTCAGCCTATTGGGCATCGTCAGTACCGGGCAGGCGGTTCTCGATTGAAGACAAAATGAGGAAAACCAAGAAAGTACTTGATAAAAATAGCTGCGTAATCGCAAGCGAAAAAAAACTTGGCAAGTTGACTTGAGTGTCACACCAATAGGTGGTTCCACTATTGTTTCGCTTGCGTTTACGCAGCTATTTTTATCAAGTACTTTCTTGTTTTTTCTCATTTTGTCTTCAATCGAGGACCGCCTGCCCGGTACTGACGATGCCCAATAGGCTGAAACAGCTGTCTACCGGTGGCTCTTGAATTGAAATCAATATGGGAATGATCAAAATGTACTTATCTATATATATATATATATATATATATATATATATATATATATTTTTATTTTTTTGATTGATGCAACTAATTTTCCTTTAATTTCAGTATTTCAATATTAAATTTTACTTTTTATAGACTTCAATATTGAAATATATATATATATATATATATATATATATATATATATATATATATATATATATATATACCAGAATGATTAGTGACTGGATTGACTATAAATCGGTCAAATTCATGAGGTTGCAGTCAATAGCTGGGCTGTTACAAAGAAAACTCTTTGTTATATGTCGAGCTTTCGGTATATTTCACACCTTCGTCAGGACAGCTACAATAATAAGATTATATATCTTGTAAAAAATATATAAATATGGAGAACTTACTAACGTCAGGATAAAATATAAAAAGGTTCAAAAACAGATTGAAAAACATTGAATAATGACAGATGATAGTCGAATTACTAGATCTTTTATTTTCTTTATAATATTTCAGTAGCTACGTCTAAATTTTGCTGAGACTGTCAATATCAGTTCGTATATTCATTGAATGTTCTTCGTTATTAATATGTATCACTTCCAAAAATATTCTTTTAGTTGTATTGGTTTCTCTATCTGAAATATTCGGATTTTCAAAATTCATTTTATGATCCTCCGAATTAACATGTTCTGTTAATGCACAAGAATTAACATTTCGTCTACAGTCGCTCTTATGGAAAGTGATGCAACTACTTAGATGTCTAGATGTTTGTCCTATTGTATATGTTTTGGAACAATCCAAACAAGAAATTTTGTATACTAAATTTGATTTTTGTTTATTTTAAATTGGAGCTTTGGTTTTGGTTTTGTACGGGATATACAGTATACAATGCTCGGACTGCAACAAATTCTATATCGGCCAAACCAAGAAAAAACATAAACCCAATAGTATATAAATCATACCTCGCAACACACGCCATACAAAACAAACATAACTTTCCCCCACCAGAGAACATAAAACTCATAAAACAAGTCAATAAGGGAAACCGCATGGACATTTGGGAAAACTTAAACATCCATAAATTTGACAGTCAAAAATCACTTATCAAGTAACAAGTACAAATCAAAACACAACGAACCTAACATTCAGTATATTAAACAAATCAATATACACTCCTAGAAGCAAAGAACCTGGAGAAGATTTAACACAAAGAATAGTACCTGATGTAATCCAAATACAGGCAAATTTACCTAAAGCAACAGAAGTACCTGTATTGAGGCGTTCGGACCGTATAAAAAGACACACAACAGGATAACACGTTCAGACAGAAGAGTGCCTAGAAGATGACAGCACGACCAGCTGTCGAAAGCGCTCGCAGATAATCAAATAGAAGTCATAGAGCTTCAAATCCTTTTTGTAACTTACATTAATAGCAAAAAGAAAAAAATTAGTTGCATCATCCAAATATATATATATATATATATATATATATATATATATATATATATATATATATATATATATATATATATATATATATATAATATATATATATATATATATATATATATATATATATATATATTATATATATATATATATATATATATATAATATACCTTATAAACCAAACCTTATAACCAAAGGTTTGATCAATTTTGATCAACACAGTCGAATGCCCTGCTAAGATCACAGATTATCTCCACCTCCCCTTTTCTCTCTTCCATGCAGTCATCAAACTTTGATTTTGATTTCTGCTAGAGTACATGGGATACTTCTTTCTCGCTTTCGAAATTCTGCTCACGAGATGAAACTGTAACTAGTTGACAACTCTTTCTCTAAGATGGAGTTTTCACATATGCAGTCAAGCCAAGTTTGAAATCTATTGCTTTCAAGGTTGGATCTTTCCTGCACTAATCAGGGGTAAAACGCAAAAACCGGTCTGTAGGTGATCAATTCGATTACACTCTGGATTCTACTCCTGCATGAACGAGAATCATAATTGCATTGTTATTCATATCTGTTGTTAGATGTTGACATTTACATTATATGGTATCTGGTACGACTGCGGGAACAAATTAATTAACATTTGGTTATGTTTACAAAATAAATATCTTCTGCAGTAGAAAGTTCATCATTCTTAATTTATTTTGGACTGGATGTGAAATTTCTGAAATTGTAGAGTTAGTTGAAGAAACTGTGTATTTCAATATTTCTGTGAGTCACTTACTGAATCTGAATGGAAAATTTGGATTTTCCACATATATTGCGGGTCCTATATAAACATAAACACACATCACAGAAGACGTATTTATTTGAAATCAAATATTATGTTCACAAGTGTAGATTTCTGTTAAAACTGAAACGCTTCAGAGTGTTTACAACATATTTCAAGCTTGAGCAGTATTGATTCATGCATGAATACAATTAAGATTAAGGATCTGTTGAAAAATTGATAGTAATGAAAGCTGTTGGAATGTTCGATGAACATTGTTATTTTTTAAATATACCAATTTGTGCTCTGTTGTTTTTCGGACGGACAAAGGTCTCGCTTTGAAGGTCGAAATAGAAAATAGCGTTATTTTAGTACATCAAATTCTAATTCACAATTGATATTAACGTTATTTTAAGTAGAGAATCCAAGATCCAAGATTGAAAGAAATCTTTGTAATATTTCCCAGACGGGAACAAAAGAAATATGTACGGTTCATTCGAAAACAAAAAGAAAATATTATGTGAAATCACAACTATTTGGGATAAATAGTTCGTACAGAAAGTTAATTCATATAGGGTTGAAAGATTGACTTTTGAAATCATTTTTCTATAGTTTTCACAGACTGAGTTTATACTAGAAGACATTTGAGAGCAAAACAAAACCTGTTATTCCACGTTGATCCAGGAATAGGATCAAGAGTATATACAAGATGATGTTATCTATCGAAAAGTGCTTTTGATAAATTCCTTGACATACAAGCAAAAAAAACATTTTTCTCAGGGGAATTTATTTCGGGATGATTCTGCGAAGTTACACGGCTGATGGACTGTGAATATCTATAATGTTCCTTACGTGACACATAGGGACTAATTTACATTGCCTACCCAGAACACGAGACTAATGTGCAAGAAGTCGGGGCCGTTGATACTAAAAAAGTACTATTCAATTGAAGGGGACACTCCAACCTGTGTTAGGAATCACAAGTTGAATGATACGACCTCATTAGTCCTTAGCTCACCCAAGGTTTGACTTCTGAGGGTTGTCATTCGTAGTGGTGCGACTGTTTAGCTATCAAGCCTGATCAATATGTGAATATGCTGAAAATGAAGTGCATGACTCTACAGTGGATATTCTTTAAAAAAAAATAAAAAGGCTTTGGGCAGTTCAAGACAAAAATGAAAAAGCACAATTTTTTTTCTTTTAGAAATAGTTGACAGTTTTGATAATTATGCTGAAATCGCACTTATCATAAAGACCTCGTGAGGGGATAACAACTGGTTAAATGAAAACATATTTCCTTTTTTGCATTATGGGTTGATGAATCTCGGTTTTTTGTTTATTTTTTAATTGCCTATTTTTTGTATCCTCGCTGAACGGCTAAGTGCGTTCCTGTATACTTTTCAATATTCCATCATAGTTCCGACACCCTAAAGGATATAAGTCGATGTCTTTTTTTATCAAATACCAAATCCAGATCCGCCGTGTTCCAATCATAAATATTTACATTGTTGAGATAGGGAATGTATTCTTGTTTGGGTTTATCGCAATCGATTAATTTTAGCACACAGCAAAGTTCTTGGCGTGTCGAGTATGGCCAATTATGTAGATTATTGAATTTCCTTCAGTAAATCGTTTCTGATATCGATTATATTTTATGTGACAGAAAAATTAAAAAATCATTCATTGTTCTACAAGGTCGCGAAGCTGGGGCTTTTGCGATAAACAGCGGACTCGCTCGGATTATAAATAAACCAACCAGGATTCCTGACCGTGATGGAGAATAGGCTAGTCTTCTGCATCTATACCTAGCAAACAACCCAGAAATTAACAGTCACTGAAAGGTCTCCAGCGGGATCTTCTGACTACAAACTCATTTCAGTGTTTAGTGAATTACCAATAAATGTGGGAGAACAATCAAAGCCGCGCCAAATTTGGCATTACATATCTGCTGAGTGGGAGCATCTTCAAGACCATTTCCGAAAATTTCCCTGGCTAGCTGTTTGTTTCAGCTCCAATGATCCATCAAATTGCGTTTCTGAAGTCATGTAAGTTATTCTATCATCCATGGATGCATATATTTATTTTCCAATGAAATGAAATTCTAACGGCAAACCTTTGGTTCAACAAAAGTTGCGAGCAAGCTGTCTCTTTCAAAAATCATGCCTACCGGCAGTGGAGCAAAAATTCCAGTGACGAAAACCGAACTAGGTTTGTTAATGCTCGCAACAGCTGCAAACTTAGAATAAATGAAAACAAAGAACTTCACAATCAGATGATTAGGGATAAACTACTTACCAATCGCCTAGTCAGGTGAATTCAAACAGCTCAATATGAACAAGGATTAGGTCCTGATGAAGTGCCCGTCATGGATATATATCGAATACTTTTGCCTTCAACGCTGGTGTTCCTCAGGGATCCATATTGTCTTCATTAGGTTACTCTCTTCAGTTGAGCACCTTGTGATACACGACATTTTTTGTTTTGTTATAAGGCGCAGATGTGGTCTTCCAACCCGTGAACATGCCACATATAATTGACCATATGAAAAACATTGATTTTCCAGATTCAGACCATAAACTTTCAAGGATTGGCCTTGTGATTTGTTAATGGTCATGATGAATGCAAGACGAATTGGAAATTGAAGTGTTTTAAACTCAAACGGCATATCGGTTGGGATCATCGGGATCCTCGGAATGAGAACTTCCTCATCTTCGAATTTTCCATTGAGTATCGTCACGTAAATCACATTGTTCATCAATTTACTTACCACCAAACGTGTACCGTTGCAAAGTTTTGGTGGGTTTATGTTGCGAAGCATGATTACTACATTTACGTTTTTTTAATTCCATGTCAGATGCATTTTTGCTATACCACGTTTTATAGTGACTTCTTACTGTGTAGGTACAATGTTGTCGTTCCATAAATACCGTTCTTGATTACCTAAGTTTGGTACCTGTGTGTTTTGGTACCTGAGTTCTTCTTCTTCTCGATATGACCTCATCTCCCCGTAAAGGTTTTGAAATGTTAATCGAAGGTTTTCACGGACAGGAATATGTTGAAATTATTCTTCGGGTTTATTCCGTGTGGTGTATTGTCATCCCCGATGGGATTGAATTTCGCAACGTTTCGACAAAATCACATTTGTCATCATCTGGCGATTATTGTTAAGTGTTCGGAAGTCCTCTGACCCTACTCGGATGACTTCTTACTATGTAGGTACAATGTTGAAGAACTCAGGTACCAAAACACACAGGTACCAAACTTAGGTAATCAAGAACGGTATTTATGGAACGACAACATTGTACCTACACAGTAAGAAGTCATCCGAGTAGGGTCAGAGGACTTCCGAACACTTAACAATAATCGCCAGATGATGACAAATGTGATTTTGATACAGGCTGATTCACGGTGGATGGCACATTAGACGTTTCTGGTGAACCAGACAACGGATCACTTTGAAAATTTAATGGAGGGCATATTCGGACATTCTCTAGCCAACTAAAATATTTTCGACAATGCGGTGTTGCCGCTTCTATTAGAAAGCAGTAGCAACTTTGATTTTTCAAATGGAACAGCCTGTATATATATTTCAATATTGAATTCTACAAAAAGGATTTGAAGCTTTATATCTTCTAATAATTATCTGCGAGCGCTTTCGACAGTTGGTAGTACTGTCATCATCTGGCACTCCTCAAACTGAACTGGTCATCCTGTTGTCTGTCTCTTTATACGGTCAGAGCGTCTTAACTCAGGTATTTCAGGTACTTTAGGTAAATTTGCCTGTATTTGTTCTACATCAGGTACTCTGCATCAGGTACTGTGGGCTTACACTCACCCTCCCTGCTCTACAGAACCAGGTTCAATTCAGTGTCACAAAAACCCAGGAATCGGTTTTCTCCAAAAAAGTAAATGTCTGCGAACCGGAGATAATAATGTCAGGACAGACAATTCCGCTTTTTGCTTTGATGAGTTTGTTGGAGGTTAAAATGGACACCAATATGTCTTGGCACAAGTATGTCGCTGGAATTACAAAGGCTGCTTCTCAAAAGCTTGGAACACTGTTACGGACCAAAAAACTGTACATTCCTCAGACCTTTTTTGAAGTATTGTTCTGATGTATAGAGCTCCACCCCTAAGCATACCCTGAAGCTGCTGGATTCCATCCAAAAAAGAATCATCTGTCTGATTGGAGACACGAACATCGCTTGCAACCTTGATGGTCTTGAAATTCAAGAAAAATTGGAGATTTATCTCTTTTCCATAGATACTTTCACGGGAAGTGTTCAAGTGACTTGACACATGTGATTCCATCAAGAGCGCGGTACATATCAGAAATACGCGACGGACTGTGGCTGCTCATCGTTTCGAGATTCAACTCAGTACACCTCGAACTTCCTTATTTGAGAACTCTTCGATTTGGAGATCTGCGTTCATGTGGAATAAACTTCCTGAGAACATTTTTCCCAATGGATTACAATCAAATCCAATGTGAATCGCAACTTTCGTACAGGCACCGCTCTTAGAGCGCCTTAAAGGGTTTTCTGCAGTGTGTTTTGCCCTTAAAGAAAACTTAATGACTATCAGGTGGTCTGAACAGTTCGTAGATGTGATTCCATCAAGAGCGCGGTACATATCAGAAATACGCGACGGACTGTGGCTGCTCATCGTTTCGAGATTCAACTCAGTACACCTCGAACTTCCTTATTTGAGAACTCTTCGATTTGGAGATCTGCGTTCATGTGGAATAAACTTCCTGAGAACATTTTTCCCAATGGATTACAATCAAATCCAATGTGAATCGCAACTTTCGTACAGGCACCGCTCTTAGAGCGCCTTAAAGGGTTTTCTGCAGTGTGTTTTGCCCTTAAAGAAAACTTAATGACTATCAGGTGGTCTGAACAGTTCGTAGGCTAAAACACAAATGACTCTACTGGTATTGATTCCATATGTTATTTTTGTTAACCCCAACCTTCATAAGACACGTGTACAGATTTCACGGCTGTCTCACAGTTGTGAGAAATTGCATTCTTGGAATATGTTGCAGAGGAATAATATCTCGCCTTCTCATTCCTAATGCCAGATACATCACCCACGTTTCTTTTTTGTAAATTCTACACGAACTCCGTTGGTAACACTGCTCTCCATATTGCTCCAGAGTAATGTCGCCTTGGAAAAAAAAACAGAGTCTGAACTGAATTCAGATATGAATGAATTTCAGGCAAAATGGTTTTTCATCAAATTGATGCTGTAATGCAATATTTGCAGCTTTGGAATACAGAATGATCGAAGTAAATGAGGAGAGATATCTACCAGGTGATCCAAAGTTTGAAGAAAATGAATAGATTGCTTGTCTCATGCGATCATGTGTTTCAGATTCGCCTACAAGCCATTTATGTCCCTTAGTTGTATTATCTGCAGCGAAAGTTTTATAGTACAGCCTTAGTTTGCCTGAGTACACTCTGAATGGACATCTTTGAATATTTTTTTCAGGCTAATTATTTCTGCAATTGGAAATACAAATTTGAAACATTATCACAAATAAATTTACACTTGAGATATCATTTTTTCAGTTTTCGCTGAAAATACAGCGTCGTTTTCAACTCAACTCAACTCAACTCTTGGAATCACACAGCTCACGATGTGTTCAATATGCCTGAAGAGGCATCATGAAGAAAAACTTCTTACCCTTTTAGAAATTTCACAATAAAGTGTTATTCAAATACATTATCATTGACTTTCCTTATGTTTCATCCAATTCCAATACACCAATTTCATTTATGTTACAAAATGAAACAATACATTACATGAACAATGGTGGAAAAAACATATTTCACAAAAGAAGGAGTGTTTATAGAATTCCCTTCAAAGAAATCATGCAATGATATTTTATTGATAACTATTAGGTGTTTTGTCGGTTTTTATGTCATGTGTTTTTAAATTCACCATGTAGTGAAATATACTGATCGATAGAGAATTTAATACTCTATGCATGTTGGGGAACAATCTAAGCCACGCAAAATTTGGTATTACAGATCAGCCGAATGGAAGGATCTTCAAGACCATTTCCGAAATTTCCTCTAGCTAGATGTTTGTTGCAGCTCTAAAGATCCATTAACTTGTGCTTCTGAAGTCACGGAAGTTATTCTATCATCTATGGATGCATATTTCAATGAAACGACCTTCTAACGACAAAACTTGGTTCAACAAAAATTGCGAGCAAACTGTCGCCTCCAAAAATCTCGCCTACTGGCAGTGGCGCAAAAATCCCAGTACCGAAAACCGAAATAGGTGTGTTAAGGCTCACAGCAGCTGTAAACTTAGGATAAATTAAAGAAAAGCACTTCACAATCAGGGAATTAGGGATAAACAGCTTGCCAATCCCAACGGGTCTAGATTCTTCTGGTTGGTAGGTAAAGCTGTCAATCAGAACTTTACAAAATCCACAAATCCACTACTGATACAAACGTAGGTTTTAATTGCAACAACCATAGAAAAAACAAATCTACCAGTTGAACAATTTGCGTCCTACCAGGTTCAATTCAGTGCCACAAAAACCCAGGAATCGTTTTTATCCAAGAAGATAAATATCAACGAACCGGATATGATTATGTCAGGTCAGACAATTCCGCTTTCTGCTTCAATAAGTTTGTTGGGGCTTAAAATGAACATCGATAAGTCTTGGCACAATCATGTCGCTGGAATTGCAAACGCTGTCTCTTGAAAGCTCGGAACACTGTTCCGAAGCAGAAACTGTACAAACCTCAGCAACTTCTTATGCTTTATAAAGCTCAGATCCGACTTTCTTTGGAGTATTGTGCTCATGTATGGAGCTCTGCCCCCAAACATACCCTGAAGTTGCTAGATTCCATTTAGAAAAGAGAAATCCACCTGATCGGAGACACGTGCAACCTTGATAACCTGGATAACCTCGAAGAGAAGTTGGAGATTTGTCTCTCTTCTATAGATACTTTCACGGGAGGTGTTCAAGTGACTTGGCACATTTGATTCCACCAAGAGCGGTTCATATCAGAAATAAGCGACGGACTGTGGCTGCTCATCATTTTGAGGTTCAACTGAGTACACTTCCAACTTCACTGTTCAATAACTCTGTTTTTTTGTGGTATAAACTTCCTGAGAACATTTTCCCAAATGATTCAATCTCCGGCGATTCAAATCCGATGTAAATCATGTTATATGATGTCGTTGAGCGATTTTTGACTAAATTTTCTTTACGGATCAGAATTGAACCTAGGCGCTGCCGGAACAACCTGAAAAATCCACCAGACATTTGGCAATGATAGCCGAAATGAATGCACTGTTCGAAGTTGGCTGGCAAAATTTTATTCTGTAGATTTAGCCTCAATCAGCCATGGAATGGTTGATCTAGGAAAAGGATTTGGGGACCTGGTGGAGACTGATCAATCACAAACGTCACGTGGGATGACAGAAGAACTGGGCGTCAGGTCCCATGCCGTTTTTGATGGTTTAAAATGTATTGGAAAATCAAAAAGCTAGAAAAGTGGTTGACCAACGATTTGAACGATCGACAGAAATTGTCACGTTTTCTGTTCATGGCTTTTGCGCAACCAAAAATCTTTTTTTGGATTGAGTCATCTCCTCTGATGAAAAGTGGATCTTCTACGAAATCAGGAGAAGTTAAGGGCACTAGTTTGACACCAATGAACCACCCAGGCACTTCCCAAAGGCGAAACCCACGAAAAATAAATGATGACTGTACGTTGGTCAGCGGCTGGTGTGATTCCCTATAACTTTCTGCAACTGGTTCCGAAAAATTCGTCAGCAGCAGCCGTCTCTGGCCAACAGACGAGGTCTGATCCTGTTCCACGATAATGCCCGTTCGTGGAGGATAACACTCATAGCAAATATGTTGCAAACCCTTCAATGGCTACCAGTGAAAAAACTCTTCGAGTACCAAACACTAATTTTTATTTTTAAAATCAAAATTGGATATTTACTTGTATATCTACAGAATAAATTACCTTATGTGGCTGAAATACATGAGCATAATACTAGAAACAGAAATAATACAAAAATTTAAAAATATAAAAAAAATAGTACACATAATTCTTTAAACAAAATATTAGAGAACATGACTGGTCTTTCTACAGTAATCTAGAAACTACCGATGAACAGGCCAATTATTCAACTGAAACTCTTAAAATAATGATTAAACAGAAAACGCGTAGTAAGAGGATACGAAGAGAAGAAAACAAAAGGAAAAAGTTGATTACAGTGGGACATGTTAACTCAATCAATCATAAAAATGCATTACATCGGGAATATAAAAAGGATTCTCGAAACCATAAGAAATGTTTGGAAGATTTACACATTTTTGGTATGGAGCTGAAGCAGTAGAAAGCCATAAACTTTCTTTCCCAAAAATTAATATCTCCTAAAAATATACCTCTCTCAATTTGACATTGCTGTCAATTCAAATTATAAAGGGATTATCCCTAGAAGGAAATTTTTTTGGGAGAGGAAGCTATTTGATTATCTATTTCTCCATCAATGAACTTGAAATGTGGGAAACTTCCAAAGAAAATAAAATAACGGCTATGAATCTAGTAGATTATATACAAAAGTTTCTCTAGGATATAAACTGGAAGAAACATCTCTACTTTCATTAAAGATTAAATCACACGAAATTATTATAATTTTTCCATTCAGTACTGTTATTTTCTTTCTTTCCTTCTTTATTAGTTTCCCACGTTTTTCATTCAATGACGGATAAGAAGAAAGACGAAAAGTTTTTTCCAAAAAATATATGATGTTCAGATTGTCGGGTATATAGTCATACGTATATAGTCATACCTAGTCGATGTTTCCCTATTCGTCCAAAAAATAAGGTGAATTTCAATTTTTCTCAAATAATATTTATTTATTTATCAATTTATATTTTTCCAGAAAAAAGTGAGTCACTGAAAAATTGTATAAATTTTTGGCAAATTTTTCAAAGTATACATTTTTGTGTAATAATCAAATTATATTCATTAGCTTCAGTCACTTATTCTCAACCCGTGATTCTTTATGACGATTGAGATTTTAAGAGAGCAAAATATACAGGGCGTTCCAACGAATCCTGTAAGTCAGAAACGAACGTTTAATCAAAAATCTATTTTTATTTCTAGGGGGACTAATTCTGATATGTAAATCATACCCGAAACTTCAATCCACTGCGGCTAGCAACTAACCCCCCTATTTTTTTCAATAGCAAGGGGGATCGAGTGATAAATCATTTGAATGGTATTTTGTCCTTCTAATACTTTTGTAATTTTTTTCGAAATTACTTCATTCGTTATTGAGAAATCAAATGTTGAACGTTTTATTTGAGAAAACACAGGAAATTCGCTAGCGCTCATTTTATCGCTCATCAAAATAAATGACAGCGCATTTTCTGTTTGTTCTTAAATGAAACGTTCAACATTCAATTTCTCAATAAAGAATGAACCGATTTTGAATAAAAATATAGGGGTAATAGAGGGACAAAATACCTTTCAAATGATGTATCACTCGACCCCCCCATGCCATTGAAAAAATAGGGGGGTAGTTGCTGACCGCAAGGGGGTGAAGTTTCGGGTATGATTTCCATATCAGATTCAGTTCCCCTAGAAATGAAAATTGACGTGTTCTTTGAAATTTTCGATTACATGTTCGTTGGAACGCACTATATATTCACTGTTGTGTTCACTTCACCATTTAGTTTCTGTCACATTTTTCTGTGTTTAGGGAGTTTTTATGAGATGAATATGTTTGATTTATTGATATATTATGAGGCATAAAATACAGGCTGATTCACGGTGGATGGCACATTAGACGTTTCTGGTGAACCAGACAACGGATCACTTCGAAAATTTAATGGAGGACATATTCGGACATTCTCTAGCCAACTAAAATATTTTTGACAATGCGGTGTTACCGCTTCTATTAGAAAGCAGTAGCAACTTTGATTTTTCAAATGGAACACTCTGTATATAATATTATTTTTGGAATCACCAACAATTGCCCGACAACTTTTCTTGATATTTCCCTATACCTATCTGTTACCGTTTTCGAAATAAAAATTAATTTCAATTTTTTTCTTCGAAAATCATGACTTCTAAAAATGCCGATATCTTTTAGTTAAGAAGTACTATGATATCGAAATTTGGTTTGGAGTTAGGTGATACTTGGACACTTCCCACACGTCAGCCTAATCTCCGTTACTTCAATACAGGGTGGTAAAAAAATACAGTTTTTTCGTTTGCTTGAAAAAGTTGCTGAAATTTGATTATTTTAAATGGAACACCCTGTATATTATTGAAAATTCGGAAAGCTGCTGAAATTTGCTTTCTTTCTATGTATATCATACCTATACCTAACTAGTCAAGTTTCGGACTTATGAACATTTATTTGTGAAAATGTCCCTTCAGAATGGTATTTCCATTCGGTATTTGGTAAGCAGGCCATGATTACTATTTGACAGTAGCGTTGTGACATTCTCCTAATAATATCGACATTTTCGTCACTTCAGAAGTTGCAAATACCTTCAAAACGATGGAACAAAACTATTCAAACGAAGTTCTTATGAATTCAGCAGAATCAGCAGAACATGTAGAAAGTTCAATGAAATGTATCCGAATCTACCGCCAATGAACCTCAAGAAATTTATACGAATTCAGAACAATTTCAATATGTTTGGATAAACTTTAAAAAAGCACCAAGAAACTTGAAATTGGAAATATTGATATGAATAATTATAAAAATGTAAAACAATCATGTGGAATATTTCAAAATATGTTCGAATCGCTGGCCGTTCACTTCCAAGCACTTTAAAATGCGGGTGTTGACTGCTTTCGTGGTGGCAGATCTGATTTCATTGGGATCCAAATTTTCAAATGTTTGGGCAATCCTTTCTAACAATTCATCTCTCGAACTCACGGGTATTTTGTAAACTTTTTCTTTAAACATTCCCCACAAATAAAAATCTAATGGATTAAGATCGGGTGATCTCGCTGGCCAATTCCATGGTCCCAAGCGCCTCATCCACCGATCGTCAAATAGTCTATCCAGTTCTGCGCTCACTTCTCTTGTGCAATGTGCAGGAGCTCCGTCTAGTTGGTACCAACAGTTTCGATAATCTTCGAGTGGCAGATTATCCACGAAACTGTCTACAGTATTCTCCAAAATATTCAGGTAGCTTCTGGATGTTAATGACTCCTCGTATATCACGTACCTCAATTTGTTGTCCATCAACATGCAGAAGACATTAAAACTAAATTTTTCTTGAAATCCGGCTTCTTTTGTGACGTGAGGATTTTCACTGGACCAATAATGACGATTTTTTCTATTGAAAATCCCTTCTCTAGAAAATTTCGATTCATCAGTCCAAATAATTTTATTTAAAAAAAGTGGATCTTCTTGAATGCGTGTCAACAACATTTCACAAAATTCTACTCTCTGTTGAGGATCTTGAGGCTTCATTGCTTGAATTTTGGTGAATTTATAATCATGCATTTTATGTCTTCGCAAGGTTCTTTGAACCGATGAATATTTTATACCCAAATCTTCTTCAGCACTTCTTATATATGACTCGGGAAATGCGTGAAAATATGCTAAGACATTAATCTGGTTGTCTTCGAAAGTTACGGGTCGAGGCAAGTTTCTTGGTGCTTTAAAAGTTGATCCAAATGCATTGAAATTGTTCTGAATTCGTATGAATTTCTTGAGGTTCATTGGCGGTAGATTCGGATACATTTCATTGAACTTTCTACATGTTCTGCTGATAATTTTGTCACACTGTCCAAAAATAATAAACAAATTCATAAGAACTTCGTTTGAATAGTTTTGTTCCATCGTTTTGAAGGTATTTGCAACTTCTGAAGTGACGAAAATGTCGATATTATTAGGAGAATGTCACAACGCTACTGTCAAATAGTAATCATGGCCTGCTTACCAAATACCGAATGGAAATACCATTCTGAAGGGAAATTTTCACAAATAAATGTTCATAAGACCGAAACTTGACTAGTTAGGTATAGGTATGATATGCATAGAAAGAAAGCAAATTTCAGCAGCTTTCCGAATTTTCAATAATATACAGGGTGTTCCATTCAAAATAATCAAATTTCAGCAACTTTTTCAAGCAAACGAAAAAACTGTATTTTTTTACCACCCTGTATTGAAGTAACGGAGATTAGGCTGACGTGTGGGAAGTGTCCAAGTATCACCTAACTCCAAACCAAATTTCGATATCATAGTACTTCTTAACTAAAAGATATCGGCATTTTTAGAAGTCATGATTTTCGAAGAAAAAAATTGAAATTAATTTTTATTTCGAAAACGGTAACAGATAGGTATAGGGAAATATCAAGAAAAGTTGTCGGGCAATTGTTGGTGATTCCAAAAATAATATTATATACAGAGTGTTCCATTTGAAAAATCAAAGTTGCTACTGCTTTCTAATAGAAGCGGTAACACCGCATTGTCAAAAATATTTTAGTTGGCTAGAGAATGTCCGAATATGCCCTCCATTAAATTTTCAAAGTGATCCGTTGTCTGGTTCACCAGAAACGTCTAATGTGCCATCCACCGTGAATCAGCCTGTATATACGGCTCTTTCTTTCATATATTAAGTGAAAACACTTGAAACAGACCACAAGGTGACTATTGTTTAATCATTGAGAAAAACTGTGATTTTTTAAACACTCCAATATATTTTTCATCGTTGGATACTAAAATTGTGGATACTAAAAATTTCATAAGATGTGTTGGATCAAAATTTGGCTAGAGTAAAGTACCCTAAAAAAATTGAAGACGGATCTAAAGCTTCTGTAACTTCGGTATATCGTTATTTGAGGTGCGTTTTGAATGAAGTGCAGAAAAATGTAAGGTAAAATCTATAATTGAAACTGCCACTATATTTTTCAGATTTTCACTGAAGAAATTCGTTAAATAACTTTTCAGTTAGGCCAGACATATTCTAATATACCTCTCTAATGAAAAGAAAATGAACTTGCCGGGAAGAGCAACTCTGAAATGTAAAGTAGCTTGGCTCAAGTGACGAGTTTATTTAGAGCTACAAGTTTCAATGATACGAACGTGAATCGGTTGTTGAATTGGCTCCAGATATAAATTTGTTACAAGAGACGAATTTAGGGTCATCATTGTTCGAAAATCTACTGAGGTAATTTTGCAGAAAATTGCTTTTGTTTGATTTGTCAATAGTCGTACAGTTCTGTATGACTTGGAGAGAAATTAGTGCGTTGTCCTGACTGCCGTTAATAAAATCTCTCAGAATATGTTTTTGCGTTGACCAGAAGCCGGAATTCGTGCGAGCTGAGAATAAACAAGGTCTTACCGGTCAACGTGCGATTTCCAGCACGTCCAACCTATTGGTCCATGAAGCTTCACAGTAAAAAGTATGTCTTTAAAAGAAGATCATAGGGTGCTTTGAAATTTTTATCTCTATTGGAAAAACTATTACTTTATGCCAACATCGCCATGTTCCACCAGAAAATCACACTTTTTTCAACAAAGAAATCAAATTTCTTGGCCTTTCAACGACATCATTCGTTTGATTATATCATTGCGAAGATGAACTATTATATCAAGAAAATATAATATCATCTCAAAATCCACCACCTATTTGAAGGGAAAAATAAACTGTTTCAAATGGAGAGCAATATCAACTTCATCTAAATACATAGTGTTTGTTTGAATTTAATACTGTATCCCTTCAAATAACTCAATTCGTTTATAACAAGAGTTTTGTAAATCTACATTCAAAACTATATTACGATCGACTGAAAATAACAGGAATTTTGTATAGAATGAACAGGGTTTATTTTAAAGAAGTATTTCATTCATTTCAGTTTGAAAAAAACTGTGATGCTCTGGTAAGTGAGAGGGGAGCGGGGAAGCATCGCGTACGCGCCAGTATGTGTATCTGTAGGCAGTGCAATTTCTTTCCGATTATTTTGTATCTACCATAATGGAACAGATTTTACAAGACTGGGGTCTTGCACAGTTGAAAGATATTTTCATGGGTAACTATTATAATTGGATAAAACTCCCGCTATATCAGTAAGTACCGCGTTGTATACGTAGTACCAAAGAGAAAGGGGTAAACTTTGACGGCAACTCTTAATTTTGCCCTCATTTTGCGAAAATTATACCAATGCTCCGTAATTTTTCACACGTGCATTATTACATTTGCCGAGCTCTGCAAATATATATTAATTTAAATTGAAAGATCCTCCACGTTGATTCAAATTTGCCAATCTCTTGTTTTGAACATACATTTTATCTTGTTTCAAATAAGAGCAGTTTCTCTAAATGAAATTTGATTTTCTCTCAGACTGAATTAATTTTTTATTGAAAGATAGAGGTACTTATAGTTTCGACAATAAATTATAATACAAAAAATACCAAAATAGGCACCAGTAGGTATAAAAAGCTTCTATCTGTGACAGCCACTTTCTGATTTCAACATGTAAATATTTGTTGAATCTCGAAACGTCTTTGCCTTCTGTAATCACTTTAGAAATGTTTTTATGTTATTCATTGGGAACAAATTGAATATACCCTACTCAGCTTGAAATTATTTGATAGATTTCATTTAGGAATGTAAGAAATAGGTAGAAATATTACCAAACTCACTAGAGATGAAATATGAATTTCCAAAAATGTGAAAACAGTGAATGCTGTTATTTAAATAGCGAATCATATTTTTTTAAGTATGTTTGTATGATCATTGTTACATTTTTTTAATGAAAGATTTTATATTTTTCATTGATCCTCTAATAATACTTACACGACACTTTGAATTCCTATAACGGTTCCAAAATTATTATTTTGAAAAGCAATTTTTTTGTATAGACTTCTGTTCACTTCAAAGGGATTTGAGGTACGTCTTTTGAATTGATTATTTATTTCTGATCAAATAATGTTTTCTAACTTGCTAGGAATCTTATGTTAAATAATAAGACCTCAGATAAGTTTAAAATTTTAAGGGTTGTCATTCGTGTGCGAACAACAATCGGGTTGGTTAACGGAATAAACCCACTTAAACAGTGTTTTATTGAAAAAAAAAATTTATTAAGTGGCTGCTGTTTTCATATTTTTACGTTTTTATTTATTTGAAATAGTGGCTCAGAATGATTTGCTGATTTCTTCTTTCGTTTCAGAATCCAAGTGATGTTTCGGCAATTGTGGATAAATAAAAGCAGAATGCAGAACTTGATCGACGATAGTGATTTTTTGAAATGCTATTTACCAGAATGGCATCTAGTTTTAAAAACTTCATTTGTGTAAAATTACCAATAAATTATTTCATTTTCTTGTCTGAGTTGTAATGTTGTTTATAGGCTTCGATTTTCTTTTATTTGTTGATTTGCAATTTGTCAAGAATATGTCCCTTTTTTATATATGTTTTCTTATTGAATATTTATTTATGTTATTCGTATAACTGTATGATCTCTCAAAAGTGTGCGGTTGGAATATGATATTTAAGCAAAGATTAGCAAAGAAAATTCAGTTCTCTATTACATTTTGTTTTTTAACACATGCTTTTTCAGGATAATATTCATGAATTGCAATTGCTTCAAAAAAAACAATCATAATATGTTATGTATTATTTAGTTTCTTTTCTTACCACTTATAGCTGTTCATATTACAGATGAGATACTTTGGATTAAAGTAATTAGTACATCCAAATGAGAGGAACAGTTTATAAACACAAGCATAAGTTCATCTTTGATGAAGTAAATGAGTTTATTTGATTTAGGTATACAAATAGAAGCGTTTCAATGAAAAATGCTTCTCTTCAAAGGAAAACAATTAATTTCTCATACGGAGACATTTAAATAATGTTCCAAGTAAACATATTCTTTCAAAACTCAAAACAGTTTTGCTTCAAGATTAATTTTGCTCAGACTAAAGAATGCATACTTTTTTCTCTTGAGCTAATGTGATTATTTCTACTGGAATGTATGCCCAATCTTGGTGGAATATTTTTTTTATTTAAAAGAAGCGTTTATTCAGTCCATTTGAAATAATGATTCAAATTCAACTTGAGAGAATATGTTTCTCAGTTTGAAAAAATATTTCTTCATGAATATAGGAGAGCAAGATTTCTTTAAATCAAGATAATGTTCTTCACTTCACAAGAGGACAATTATTCGTGTCATAATTGTATGTTTGGCATAAGAATTATTACCAATAATGAAAATTCAAGGATATCCTGAGGTGGGTTAAAGGGTACTACAGGGGTGAAGGTAATCGCATTGCCGACTTTTTAGCCAAGGAAGTGACTGGAATAAGAATTTTAGAACCCAGTGGCACCTACGGCCTGATTACTTCGACAATTGCGGAACTAGTCAAAGGTCACACCAATGCTCAATTCCTAAAGAGATGGGATAAAATCAAAGGAAGTAATCTTGCCAGGATCACCCTGAGAAGCTGGCGCCGAAGAAATATCAGGAAAAATCTGCACATAACAGTAGGATTTCTCACTGGCCACAGTCAACTAAGGAAACACCTCCACAATATGGGGCTAGTGGACACAATTCTATGCAGGATGTGTGAACAGGAAGATGAGACTATCAGGCATGTCCTATGCGAATGTCCGGAGTTATCGTCAATAAGAGAGTGTGTGTTCGGCGAGTCTTGGCCTAATAGTCTGGTTCACATGTACTCGATTTAGCTCTTTTTGGTGACATTTTTCAGCCCTGTCCAAAAATTACGACCAAGGTGTCATTCGATTCGTATTTTTGCCTAGAAAGTTTAAGGACAGGTCCGAAAACGCGCCGATAAAAATTACAAAAGTTATATTTGCGTAAAAAAAGTTCCGACTTCCGAAACTGTATCTCGATTATTTATAATTTTTACAGAGTCCTGAAAATAGAGCCAAAAGCGGGTAGTCTGGCTTCCGCACGCCTTTCGTCACTGACATAAAAACAAAAATAATTATTTAAACATATTAAATGTAAATATTGAGGAATGAAAAAATTCATGTGATGTTGGGATACATCAATAAACAATAATCCGCAGTCAAAAAATGTTCATCCCAATTTAAACGTTAATTATAAATTTGTTAATTCTGACATTTAATTATTTTAAAAATAAAATAAATACAACAATAAAAATTAATTGGCGCTCCGGGGCGACTTCATTGATTCCAGTGGCGCATTTGCTTTTTCAGCTGCAGGAAAACCCGGAAAAACCTGCAGCACCACATCATCTGAAGATCTTGATCTATGACAAATATGCTTCAAGTCTTTTTTGTTCATTATGAATTTATTAACAATGTAAGCCTTTTATTAAAGTTGTGAGCATCGGAAATTTAAAGAAGGTTAATGATGTGAATGTTAATGATCCTACAACTACTAAAAGTGCAAGTAATAAAATCCTTATGATTTATTGTTACATGACACGAAGTTTATGTTTGTTAATTAATAACTTTTTCTGAATTGAAAGTTAATATCAAAATCCCTATAATTGTTAAACTAAAACCCTGGCATTTTTTTCCTTTGGTGAAGTTATCCTTAATAGGCAAAAAAAAAATTACCGTTGCCAAAATAAAAAAATTGTTATTTTCTGTTTTTTTATTAACAATTCAAAATTATAATTTAATAAAAAATACATTACATTTTTTTTTATTTTTCATTGTTTCAATGTCTCATGGCTAAAAACTAATTAATGAAATTTTTCCAAAGTTTTTCACAGCTATTGATGATAAATTTATTATAAACAAATACATTGTTTATATTCAATTCGAAAATTTTTTTTGCATTATGGTAATTGAAAAAAATTATGATTTTTAGAAAAAAATGGTTTCTTAAAAAAATTTCTTTGTTGCTAAAAAATGCCTTTGTTATTCAACAATCGTTTTTTGCAACTAAATATTAAAATTAAGGAAACGTTTTTTTTTAATCATAAATTCTATTGTTCTTTAAGGTTGTGAAAGAACTTTTTTCAAATTCTTTTTTCAATTGCTTATTAAAAAAAATTTTTATAAACAAATAATTTTTTTTCAATACTTTGTTCTATAATAAAAGTAACTATGTGTTTTTTTTAATTTATTCTATTTTTTAAAAAACTTTTAATATTGTGATACCTTGATACTTGTCTTTTTCATTCGCTCCTTCGCTTTTATAATAACTTTCAAACTATTCCAGTTATGACAAATATGCTTCAAGTCTTTTTCGTTCATTATAAATTTATTAACAATGTAAGCCTTTTACTAAAGTTGTGAGCATCGGAAATTTAAAGAAGGTTAATGATGTGAATGTTAATGATCCTACAACTACTAAAAGTGCAAGTGATAAAATCCTTATGATTTATTGTTATATGACACGAAGTTTATGTTGAAAAGACTTAAAAGTTTTTCTTTTTTTAATAAATAACGATCAATAATTAAATAAATAATAGGACTACAACTTTAGTAAAAGGCTTAAATTGTTAATAAATTCATAATGAACAAAAAAGACTTATCATAACTGCAATAGTTTGAAAGTAATTATAATTATAAAAGCAAAGGGCGAATGAAAAAGACAAGTATCAAGGTATCACAATATTAAAAGTTTTATAAGAAATAGAATAAATAAAAAAAACACATAGTTACTTTCATTATAGAACAAAATATTGAAAAAAAATTGTTTATAACAATTTTTTTAAATAAACAATTAAAAAAAAAAAAGGTTTTTTCAAAACCTTAAAGAATAATAGAATTCATGATTGAAGAAAAACCGTTAATTTCAATATTTAGTTGCAAAAAACGATTGTTAATTAACAAACGCATTTTTAAGCAACAAAGAAATTTTTTTAAGGAACCATTTTTTCTAGAAATCATGATTTTTTTCCATTAACAAAATGCAAAAAAAATTCGAATTGCTTATAAACAATGTATTTGTTTATAATAAATTTATTAACAATGGCTGTAAAAAATAAAAAATATTATTGATTAGTTTTTAGTCATGAGACATTGAAACAATAAAAAATTAGAAAGAAAAATTTGTAATGTATTTTTTATAAAATTATAATTTTCAATTGTCAATAAAAAATTGAAAATAACATTTGTTTCATTTTGGCAACGGTGAATAATCTATTTTTTGCCTATTGAGGATAACTTCATCAAAGAAAAAAATTTCAGGGTTTTAGTTCAATAATTATAAGGATAGGGATTTTTACATTAACTTTCAATTCAACATTAAAATTGGGATAAAATTTTTTTGACTGCGGATAATTGTTTATTGATGTATGCCAACATTATATGAATTTTTTCATTCCTTAATATTTACATTTAATATGTTTAAATAATTTTTTTGTTTTTATGTCAGAGTGACGAAAGGCACGCGAAAGCACCCGTTTTTGGCTCTATTTTCAGGGCTCTGTAAAAATTATAAATAATCGAGATAAGTTTCGGGAGTCGGGACTTTTTTTACGCAAATTCATTGGTCTTTTCAAATCTTTTTTCAAATTTGCAAAATTTTGAAAATTTTCCGAGATATTGAGAAAAAACTAAAGCCCCATTTTTTTTTCACTTAATTGTTTATAACTTTTGTAATTTATATCGGCGCGTTTTCGGACCTTTCTTTTCTAGGCAAAAATACGAATCGAATGACACCTTGATCGTAATTTTTGCACAGGGCTGAAAAATGTTACAAAAAAAGTACATGTGAACTAGACTATAAACCTGCCGATATAAAAGAGATGTCTCCCTGTCCACCTTCTTGGAAAGGACAGGATGGAAGATGACCTAGGAGGACAACTCCTTGGGAGGATGTACAATGGGTCACATGTGGCCTAAGTGCTGTGGGCCTACACACATCCTCCCTATTCTACAGATACAGATACATTCAAGGACTATTTTTAATAACCCTAATGAATATTTTTGATAAAATTTGTTCTCTGCTGACAATATGAACCTTTCAATTCAAATCTGATAGTTGTTTTGGAAAATCGGGAATTTACGATCACGGTTTCATTATACTTTTATTTCCTAATTATCCTCTCAGTTATGTCCCTGCTAACAGTTTTGGAAAAATTGATAGATCTGTGGAGAAGCTCGTTTCAAAGAGCACGTAGAATGTTGGTAATGAGCCTTCGGAAACAATCATACTTCAAAATGGTTATAATTTTTAAGTCCGGCACATGGCACTCATCTTCGAATGAAAATGAATTCTGGAAATAGCAATGTATGGAAAAGTTTCGGCTCAATTTTACTTGAGAAATCATTAATATATGACTCAACTAAAAAGTGACTGTTCATACTGTTTGAACAGAAGTCAACATCACCTATTGATCACGTCCAAAGAATTCTATTCAATTTTCAATTCAATTTTTTATTTTCAATTCAATTTCATTTTCAGTTCGATATAACAAGATACTAAGATATACATAAATCATTCTAGCAGTTATCCTTTATTATCCCAAAGGTTCTCTCTCCTAAGCACTCGAGGCGTTTGTTTTGTGAATAATTCAGGATTTTCATTAGGTAATTAAGCTACTGATCTCAAAGAAAATATACATTCTATCTATAAGTGGAATTCTTGTAGGAATTGATAGAATTTAACCTACAATTAATTCTTTTTTCATTGGGATTGTTTTCTAATTTATTTTCCTTTCTTTGTGTCACCTTCCCTAATTTTTGGTTTAGGCAACTAGTCTTTGTACTCTTGAAGGTGCAAACTACTAGTATTGAGAGTTATGATGAAATCTGGCACTCAATTCTATGCCAATCTGGTTTGTGATACTCACCAGCAATGTTTTTGTTGTATTCATTTGTCGTCGAAGGTTATAATTCCACCATTCACTATTGTCAGTCTTTTTGTAGTTTTAATTCGTCAAAAAAGGCCTAAAATAGTTTTACGGATAATCTCGAATGCGATTTTCCATTGCCATTTTACGAGTCTTCTATAAAGTGGCATTTTTACGATGATTTTCTCCATCAAACGTGTCATGGATGGAACGTTATGAAACTTTGATGTCTTCAATTAATGACCCATTATTTCATAAACTGGCGCGTTTACATGGAAATTTTGTGAACAAACGCGATTCGGTAAGGTTCAAGAGTTCCACAGGAAAACAATTGTGGTTATGTTGGGGGAATGAATGATATTTATAATAAATCTATGAAATAGGTTTCAAACTGAAACGAAAATCTGAAAATTTGGATGAATTTGTCAGGCTTGTACTTGGAATCGAACAATGCCTTGATAGTTCAGCGTAGCATCACTGATGAGACATATGACAGGACGAAACAGCGTTTTCTGGTGTTGAGTAACAAAAGCTTTGTTCTGGGGATCTGGTTTTAATATATCAAAAATATTCGAAAACGCCACTCGAAATAATATTCCAAACTTTTTTTTTGAGACAGAAAACAAGCACTACAGAAATATCAATAAAGTGCTTCAAGAGCGGTACCTGTGCGAACTGAGTTAATTTGGAAAAAAGTTCTCAGGAAGTTTATTCCATGTACACGCAATTCTCCAAATGAAAGAGTTCTTGAGCAGTGAAGTTCGAGGTGTACTGAGTTGAACCACAGCCGCATTCTGTCACCTATTTCTGATATGTACCGCTCTTGGTGGAGACGAATCTCCAACCTTTCTTCGATGTTCCAGACTATCAAGATTGCAGGTGATGTTGGAGCCTCCAATCAGACGGATGTCTCTTTTCTGGATGGAATCATGCAATTTCAGGTATGCTCTGGGAGGAGCTTCATACATGAGAACAATACTCCGAAGAAGGTCTCATCTGAGATTCACAAAGCATCAAAAGTTGCTGAGGTGTCTACAGATTTCTGGTTTGTAACAGTGTTCCAAGCTTTCGAAAAGCAGCGTTTGCAATTGCCAAGACATATTGTTGTCCATTTCATCGAAGCAAAAAGCAGAATTCTCTATCCTGACATTATTATATCCGATTCGGAGACACTTATCTTTCTTGCCTCGGTTTTCTTGGCATTGAATTGAACCTGGTTAATTTCACCTCATTTCGAAATCACCTCTATATCCTCATTGAGATATGCAACATTTTGCTGCTGGTTAATCCAAATGGAATGACGAGAGAAGTGAGCTGTCATCTCCAAGGCAATATATTGGATTCTTGTTATTTTCCAATGAGTCGGTGATACACAATAAAAATAAGGTTGGAGACAATATAGATCCCTGGAGAAGACCAACGTTGATGGTGAAAGTATTCGAAAAGCCTTAGAAAATATCAGGCGCAACAACTCTTGACTGTCCATGTTTCTCGATTGCGTTATTCCAAATATAGGTGAAATACGATAGAAGGTCGCCTGTTGATTTTTGTTTCCGAAAGCCATATTGATGATTGCTCAAGTTGTTGAAACCTTTCAAGTTATCAAGGATATGGTGGTTTATGGCTTTCTTCATGATTTTTGATATAACTGATAGCAAATCGAGTGGTCTATAGTTGTGTTAGGAGCAACCGCCCTATATATCGATAGTCCAGTTATGCGTAATGAGGATGCTCCATGGAAGCAGCTGTTTATCGGGAGATATTCATTATTGAGTAGACTAAAGTAGGATACGTTTGTTGTGGCGAAACATTATTTGGGGAATATATTATTGAGAAAGAGAGTTTTTGACTCTCTACTACCCCATCTTGATACAATATATTAGTTGCTCCAAGTGAAGTGTTTTAATGTATTAGTGACACCTAACACTTGTTTGGAAGATTTTCCTTGCCCTTTCTGGGAATGGGCTGGACCCGAGCAATCTTCCAATAAGAAGCAAAAACCTCTTCCTTGTAGTACAGATTGAAAAGTCTGCAAAATACTGGTGACTTGGCGCACTTTTAAAGTACAATGACTGACACTGAATAGATGTTATAGAAAAGTAGTGGTGCCTTGAAATCGACTGTGGAGTGGGACGCAAATTGTTCAGCTAGTACATTTGCTTATTCTATGGCTGTTGTTGCAAAACATTTCTGGTGGAAGTTAGTGGATTGTTCTGATTATGCGTGATGATTTTTTGTGATAGTGGAGTGTGTGGAGAACGATGTACGTTTTTTACAAGTTACTTTTGTTTCTATCGCTGCTGGAGTTGTTGAATCATCCATTCATATATGCGGTAAAATTGTAAACTTATTGACATTTTGAGTGACTAACCAGAGTGAATTGTTGAAAATGGCAAGCAATGAACAAGTCGACCATAACTTTGTCACGAAGGTGGAAATAGTTCAGCAAAAAGTTCCTGCTGCAGTGGAAGAGACTTCACACAACAAGATAGGAATAGGTCCAGATAAGTGGTTATAATTGAGAATGAGGCTGATCTTTTCCAACTAATGCCTTCTTAAAATAGTGAACTCTGATTGCGCATGCACACTGTACCATCACGAAACACGAACACCCTGAAGTTAGCTTCTTCTTCTTTAATTTATATGGGCGTTGGTTCTCAGTCGAGCATATTTGACTATACTTCCCCTGTGTATATAGTGAACAGAAGGTTTGTCCGGAGGCGCAGCTGTCTTGCTCGAGACAATGCTGCCACTCTTACTGATTTTTCTTTCATAAAAACACTTCATTTTTTCACTAGGGGGCCACCAGTCCTCTCAATGTGACTTTTACAAATGACACATCTATTATCGCACTGACGACGTCGTCGAATTCGTTGACATCCAGCCTGGTTACTGGCAGAGGGACGCCAGTTCTCTGAAAATGTCTTTCTCTTCAATATTTATTCGAAATTGACTTAAAAAAACACCCCACTTTTGGACCCCTCTCCGATCACGACATCCACGTGCCATCTTTGAGAGCGGTCGTTATCGGCACAACCGTCTTCTGTCGCAATTGGAATGGATGACCCTGAAGTCAACAATTCAGTTTTTCAAAAAAAGTTACCAACAGAGTTGAAGTGGAGACATCTACGTATGTTTGCGTTTGAAATGGCAACTATATTTACGATATGTATTCAAGTGTTTTCGAACCTGCAGTACGTGTTTTGTATCAGCCTGAATAAAATATATAGGGCTATTCAAATTCGTTTCTGTACATGAGGATCTCGTAAACGATAAGAGATAGAGTGTCGGTTGAATTATGGCAAAGTTGTGTATTTTAGAGACCTATTCAATGATGTGAAGAAATCGAATATAGCTCTTTTGTACCTGGAGATATACAGGAAAAACCAAAAAATCCGAAATTATTGTTTTGCCTATATCTTCTTTATTCGCAGACATATTGAAAATCGGTCCACATTTTGCTATTGGCACATGATGTGGGCTATCAGAATATGTCTATGAATCTTTTATACAGGTTGTGATCTGACTTGGGCCACCCCCATCTTTGAATTTTTAAATACAGACCTGTATTTTTTGTTGTAGTTTTTGTATTGTAGACGTTCACTTCATACTGAGAAATTGAATTTTATTTTATATTTTGGGATGTTTCGGTAATATTTGATTAAAATTTGGTGAATTATTCCCTTTCAAATTACGGCCCTGGAAATTGGTTGACTGTGTTAAATGAAAACACAATAGCAACTTTAACGTCCCCCTATGTACCGTAGAATTTTTAGAGAGTTTTTTTTAATTTTTAGGTACCTATTCAGATTTTTTCATATTTCCAGGTCTCTGAGCACTGGAAATAAGAAAACCTTTTATGATTATCTGGAACATATCTACAACAAAAATATAATGAATATGTTTTGATGAGCAGAGAAAGAAATGATAGCAATAATAACATCCAAAACCAACACTATAATTGTAATGAAAATTAAAATGGAGTAATTAATATACAAAAAAAAATTAATGGCACAATAAATGTTTGAATTGGAGTCCTTCCATTTAGAGACAAATAATGGGCCAATGAGATGGCCTGCAAGATCACCAGATGTTACTATTTTGGACTATTTTCTATGGGGGACATTGAAAAATAGGATTTATGCTGGCAGAGAGATAGAAAATGTTGAAGACTCGAGATTGAGGATTTTGAATGATTTCGCAACAATGCAGCAAATAAGTGTATTAAGGGCAATAAATGATATGAAAAACCGAGTTCAAAAATGTCTCGAAATGGAAGGACTCCAATTCGAACATTTATTGCGCCAATCATTTTTTTCTGTATATAAATTACTTCATTTCAATTTTCATTACAATTATAGTGTTATTTCGGATTTTATTATTGCTATCATTTCTTTTTCTGCTCATTGAATCACATATAATATATTTTTGATGTTAATTTGTTTCAGATAATCATAAAAGGTTTTCTTATTCGAAGTTCATTGTTTCCATTGCTCAGAGCAATGGAAAAAATATGAATAGGTACCTAAAAATGGAAAAAAAAAATTGGAAAAACTCTACTGTACACAGGGAGACGTGAAAGTTGCTATTGTGTTCTTATTCAACTCAATCAACCAATTTCCAGGGCCGTAATTTAACAGGGAATAATACCCACAATTATAATCAAATATTACCGAAACTTCCCGAAATATACAATTGAGTAAACGTCGACGATACAAAAACTGTAACAAAAATAAAGGTCCGTATTTAAAAATTCAAAGATGGGTTGGCCCAAGTCAGATAACACCCTATATAAAAGATTCATGAACATATTCTGATAGCTCACATCAAGTGCCAATAGCAAAATATGAACAGATTTTCAATATGTCTGCGAATAAAGAAGATATAGGCAAAAAAATAATTAAGGATTTTTTGGTTTTTTTGTATATCTCCTGAACCATAAGAGCTATATTCGATTTTTTTACATCATTGAATAGGTCTCTCAAATACACAACTTTGCTACAATTCAACTCTATCTCTTATCGTTTACGAGATCCCCATATAGAGAAACGAATTTGAATAGCCCTGTATATAAATATACATGTCTTAGTGACTGATATTTATTAACTGATTATTGATTTAAAGATAATTTACTGTGATTATAACTGAAGGTGGTTGACAATGTTTCGTGGTGCATTTTATCAGTTCGGACTTCCATTGTCTAATATGATATAAATTGATTCAAAATTCCTGAAAAAATCTGTGAAAAAATCAAAAAGATTAACCGAAAAAATAACAATTTTATTAAATAAAAAACTGATATAACAAAGGAATAACATATAAGCAACAACCAAAAAAATAAAAAATAGAAATATCAATACAAGCTGAAAATTGAAAAATTAAAAAATATTATTAACAAAAAATGAAAAATTGAAATTAAAAGATTCCAAACCAAATTACGTCACGACGTTTCGACTGTTTTGTGGATACTAACAGCTGAAAATAAAAAAATATCATTGACAAAAAATGAAATTTAAAAATTAAAAGATTCCAAACCAAATTACGTCACGACGTTTCGATTGTTTTGTGGATATTAACAATCGAAACGTCGTGATGTTACTTGGTTTGGAATCTTTTAATTTTTATTTTTCATTTTTTGTGGATACTAACAATTGAAACGTCGTGACGTAACTTGGTTTGCAATCTTTTAATATTAATTTTTCATTTTTTGTCAATATTTTAAATTTTTTTAATTTTCAGCATTTATCAATATTTCTATTATTTATTTTTTTGGTTGCGCCTTTAATGTTATTTCTTTGTGATTTCAGATTTTTGTTTAGTAACATTGTTATTTTTTTATTGATTTTAATAAATTTTTACATTATTATTTAATATATAATAAGTGTACAAAAAATGAATTATTAAATCAATGATAGATACAAATTATAATCTTTAAAGACCGGAGAAATTTAATTATTCCAAATATTACATTAAATTGGATGTTTTTTCTCAAAGTTATCTTAGAATTTTCAATAATAAAAGCATAGTCAGGTTGTCCCACAGTACACAGCATAATATTTTAATAAATATTTGGCATACCTGAATGAACAAGAACGAATAATGAAATAAATTACAGCGAGAAATAATTTTTAAAAAACGAAGTATAATTTTTTACGTGCGTGCATAAATACTGACACCTTTTTTTATCCCGCGCTCAATGAAATGGCTCAGGCTTCTAATTGATCAGAGCTACAAATAAGTGTGGCATATCCCACAAGTTATTTCATGCGAACCAAACGAAGCTCTTCAGCAGATGAAAGGACGAGTTAACAGCCTCCTCTGTTTCCAATTATACGAAAATCAATGATTTTGGTGGAGTTTGCTAGTAAAATTCTTATTTGAGTTATTTTAACATTGAGTACGAAAGCAAAAACTCATTCTTTGAATAAAATTTTCAAACTCTGTCTTTGGGTTGATTGGTGTATCATTCACTTTTGATTTGTATGTTTGTCATAATCTGTCAATGTGACGAATCATTATTGTTATTTAAATTGTTAATAATATTATCATATTGAGATTCCCAACTCAAACGTTCATCTTGAATCGAACAAGTATATTTTCAGTTTCAGAACAATGTGACAATAAAAAGATTAAAGAGCTAACAGATAGATTAATTGCCAATCACATGATGTTTATCTTATATACTTTCCGTCATACAGGCCTGGAAAATACAATTATTTTGAAATCCAAGAAGTTTATTGAGTAAAAGTAGTTCCAGGGAATATAAAGCGAAGAAATAAAATTTCCTTCTACTAATTCCATCACTCAAAGAGATGTTTGATCTCTTTCATCTTTGGTCATTTGAGAAACTTCCTTTTTCTGTGAGAATTCCCTCTTGGTTTGAAATAAACACATTCTTGGAATGAGCAATACCAAACAACTGTCACTTCAATACGATAGTGAGCTGAAAATTTCTCGAGGCGAGCCACAAACGGAGTTACATAGACATTCTGAGAAATCGGATATAATTAAATATGACCTACTAAGGATTACAGTACGTGCATGTTTTGCAGGAACTTTCAGTTCAATTGAACATATTTGATAATGTCTGAAGACTGTATCGAGGAGAGACGTACATACTCAAAAAAATATTTCAAAATAAAATCTCTAAATATTCATCTCTCCCAACAACCTACACGGTAGGTTTCGCCAATAGCCTGCCAGAAACAACTAATTCCCCGGCTAATACCACTTTGCTGTGTGGGTCAGATTGTCTTGCACTGATGACAGGTAATAACTCGAAACCGGTCTGTAGGTGATCTACTCGAATAATTTAAGCATGGTCCTGCTGCTGGATAAACGAGAAACATCTGCCAGATCAACCTTTGTGAGGTATCTTGTGTAACTGTCGGTCAGATATCCAGCAATATCCAGCATGGTATTAGTCGGGGAAATAGTTGTTTTCCGGCAAAAATGTACCAGAAACTGCGATGAAGGTGGTTGGGAGAGATTTTATCTCGAAATATTCATTTTCAGGTATATTTGATGATAATGTTAATGAAAACGAGTATTAGTTCAACCGTTTTAGACAATCTTCACATAAAGAATTTGTCTCAAAAAATCCTGGCAGTAAAACTAGAACTAATATGCTTCTAATTATTTGATCCATCTTTTGGACTCAAAAATCGGTCTTCCGAAATTGAATTTGGAATCCATTGAGTTGTTTATTGAAATCAGAGGTATTCTTCAAGTTTATATTTTCATTACCAGGCGAATACTTGGACTTTTCAAGTAGAAAATTTTTAACATGAAAGTACGGTTGAACAAATGATTGATCTCAGAGGATAATTTTATTTATGTCTGTCTGAATATAGTTCTCTTTTTTATTCATTACTTCTTTGCTCTTTTAGAAAAAATTCTGGCCAATGTGAAGTTTGGGACAAAATCTACAAGTTAGTAACATTTGATTCACATATTGAAATATTTTCTATATTGTTTTTATACGCTTTATATTAGTTTCAACTGTATGTATGTTTGTTTGTAACTCTCAAGGTCGGGATCTGTATTTGACAGAATTATCAACATTATTGCTTGATCTATTCGCGGGCAGATGGCGCTGTACGTAACTTCCTTGATATATCGACATTATATCGACATATATCCACATTTAAATTTTGTGTTATGTGCTTTATAAAAGATTTTTGTAAAATTATTTTTATCATTTCTAGAGGCTATGTCACGCACAAGGAGCAATCTTGCGATTGTCTCTTCAGTGATGCCATTGTTTATTGTTCATTTATTCAGCTCTCAAGCACTACTCATATAATTGTTCTACTTTGTTATTGTTCTGTAATTTACCCACACACAGGGTTTTACCCCCAGTGGAAGTATATTGGAAGTATATTCATCAAGGTATATTGTACTTCATATACTTCATTTTATATTTATGTATTATGATTTACTGTCGTCTCCACAATTTATTATCAACCTTTGATGTTAGAACACTACTGTACTGATTGATGGTTTCACCGTTCTAATATCTGAGGGTGATAATAAGTTGTGGAGGCGACTTTGAGTTTGTATTATTCGCACATATGTTTGTATTAATATCTGCGGTGTTAACACAATCAGGAAAACGTTGTCCTATATAAATCTGGTATTGAAACATTCTGTAAAAAATCCAAGTAACAGGCCCCAGTTACTGTCCCCTCAAAAAATTTGGTCCAATTATTTTGTTATTGGGTATGCCAATACGTTCACTTCAATAGAATACTTGGCTCAATTATACTTTATGGGATACTCACCGATTTTCGCGATTTTTTCTGGGATGATACTACATGATGGTAGGAATTCAGTACAATTTTTATTTTTTGTTGGACTCAATTAGTTTTCGATATATAGCCTATCAAAGTTTGTATGACGTCATATTTTACCAATTTTTTAAAGCAATAAACGATTGCAATTCACATATTTTCAATTTAACACAACTTTTTCCATATCATCGCACTTTTTTCTATCACTTATTGCCGAATTTCCTGAAATTAAAATAAAATTCCATAATTTGTCGGGTGCACTATTTGAAAATACGTTCCTTTTAGAAATCGGAGGTCAGGTTAGATGTTTAGGATACATAGTTTTTTAGGTAAGGTTAGGTTAAGTATGGTTAGACTGAGTTTGGTTAGTCAGGTCGGGCTAGGTTAGGTTGAGTTAGCATGTGATAAATTATGGAATTTTAATCTAATTTCAAGAAATTTGGCAAAAAGTGAATGAAAAGGAATCGAAAAAAGTGCGATGATATGGAAAAAGATGTATTGAATGAAAAATATGTGAATTGCAATCGTTTATTGCATAAAAAAAGAGGTTAAATATGACATCATACAAACTTTGACAGGCTATATCTCGAAAACTGAGTCCGACAAAAACTGTTCTAAATTCCTACCATCACGTAGTATCATCACAGAAAAAATCCCGAAAATCCGTTAGTATCCCATAAAGTAAAATTTTCCCAAATACTGAGTATGACCTTTCCTCATCCAGTGCGGATTTTGCGTATTCCAATACCGACAATTTTGCTTGTTCACCGTTTCATTCAAGGCAAATAGTTCCTCATCGGAAAAAAAATTGGGAAACATTGGATTTCGTTGACACCTATCCATCATTATTTCACAAAATTCCAATCTACGACCAGGATCGTACTCATTCAGTTTTTGATTCAGTTGAATTGTATATGAATGGTATTCACTAGTTTGGACTTCCATTGTCTAATATGTAAAATGATTTGAAATCTCCGAAACAACTGAAAAAGAAGAATTAAAAATAACTAGCTCAAAATAACAATTATATTAAGCAAAAATAACCTGAAATGAAATAATTGTGAAATAAAATACAAGTAAAACTAAAACGATTGAACAAAAAATAAAGAAATATAAATAAATTTAAATAAAAAAAGATTAAGAGATTCCAAGTCACGTTAGTTCACGACGTTTCGATTGTTAGTATCTACAATCGTCTTCGGGTGATGACTGGACTGATTTCTCCGAGAGATGACTATAGTACTCGAACGACCCATAAATAGATGACTATATTACTATAGTGAGATTCATCATGAAACATTGTTATAATCACCTCCAAACAAACGATGAATGGTATTATTTGTAGGTGTCTGTGGGTTTTCCTCAAAGGATAATGAAACATTCAATTTAATCTCGTCGTTCAGTTTTGATTTTCCAGCTTTGCGAAAATCTTTGACAGTTCGAAATTCACGAAATTTTTGTTCTGTTCTACTCACCGTGGACTGGGAAATGTGATGGCCAGGATATTTCTCATTAAATATTCTGCATAACTCAGATTGTGTTCTTGTTTTATCACCCTCCCCAAGCAATATCAATATCTCGCTTCTTGGGGTCTCAGATAGGCGCATTTCGAGACAATTCACGATAAAGTTTAGAAATTCCTAAAGCAAAGATTTATAACAAAATGCAATACAAATAATTGGAGAGGTCCAGCGAACTAACTGAATTTCAAATGCAACCTATCTATTTGTGACATTCCAACGCAACAAAAACATCCGATGCTACTTAGTTGACTACAAAATAACTAATAGTATAGTCAATCATGACAGTTATTTGTGCCGAGGTTGATCTGTTTCTATTGAATAAAATAAATGTTTCTTGAGTATCTCATTTCAAAAATAAAAAAATACCATATGCCTGAATAGAGAACTGGAAACCCTCCAAACGAGGGATCACATGCTACTCCTTTCTATTCAAGATTTTTATAAAACTTTTTAAAAAATTGTTATGATTTCGTTAACTGATCTTTATGTAGTTTTTTGCGCTGATTTCTGAAATGAAATTTATTTTTATCTATCACGTAAAGTTTGCCTACAAAATAAGGATGAAATAATTGAAAAAGTACAAAAAAAACGAGGAATTGTGGATTTATTTTTATTATTTTAACATGAAGTAAGAGCAAAAAAACAATGCTTCATTGCTAAACTAACAATAATAGTGATACACAAGTGTTTGCAAAGTGATTATAAGTCTTTATAAAAACGTTTTCTTTTTCCGTCAAAGCTTCTTCTGGTACTTTTTCGGCTGTGTTCTTGTGAATTCTCCCTTTGTAACATCCAACAGTTAGCCATCATGTTAACGTTTCACCGACTTTGGTATCTGCGTTCCATTTCTTGGAACCGTTCTCCTTGTTCCTCACTTACAGTCCCTAGATTTTCGGGAAAGTAGTCCAGATGTGAGTGAAGGAAATGAACTTTGACACTCTTGCTGCAGCCCAACATTTTGTAGTTTTGTATCAATTAAGCAACCAAAGTTTTGTAGTTTGGATCTTTTTATTCCCAAGAAAACCTATTATAACAAGTTTGAATGAATTCCAGGCATTTTTTTCATTCATTTTCATTTTAGTGACAAAGCTTTCATTTTTTAAAAGTTTTTTTATGTCAGGCCCAACGAAGACTCCTTCTTTTAGTTTAGCATCGGATAGACCAGGAAACGTTTCAGAAAGATACTTGAAACAATCTCCTTCCTTGTCTAATGCTAATGGGAGGGGGCAGACAGACTGACACATACATGCTTTGTTCCAGTAGGAACTGGATTTTCCCAGTTTAGATTCGTTTTGTTATTGAAAAAAATAGATTGAAACCGTATTTTATCTTAGATATACACTCACATTGTGTAGTAACTTGTTCATAAAAGCTTCATAATTCAGACTCAATTTACCGCTCATATAGGCTAAATAATACAGAAACATCGAACCTATACCGAACCTAAAAAGTCATTTAATAAGAAAATTTCAGGTGAAATTTGTGACTTATCTATTGGTGATAGAATTTTTTCACTATTTTTTCCGTAATCTGCACACGAAATACTGTTAAAATCACTAGTTAAATATCCCACAATTTTTTCATCGCAGACCTGTGTAGCTGGTGGATGGGGCAGTTGAATAATTTTATTGAAAAAGTGTATTTTTAAATACAAAAATTAACTTGTTTCAGGATTTTTCATTTGCATGCATAAACACGTAGAAAATGAATTTAACCGTTACTTTGGGACCGCACTGTATAAAATGCATATGCTTCTGCAATATTTTTTCCTAACTAGCACTCCAACTACATTTGAATTGGATGATTTTTGAGATATAAGGATTTGTTTGTTCTTGATAAAAATAACTTTTAATTTTTTTGTTAGTAGCTTTCACAAGAATTATTTTATCATATTATGCTCGAATCGAAAAATGTTTAAATTCGAATTTTGTGAAACTGCGGAATCCTTCATTTACATTCAATCGGATACAATCGACTTCATCACGGCTCCTACAAACAAATCCGCGAGCAACGTTTTAAAAAAATATTCATTTGATGTGGGAGGGAGTATAAATATTATTCGATTTCCCCACAAGCAAAAAACAAAAAGATTGAAATATCAACGGATAGCTGGATTACAAAGCTGTGTCGAAATGCAAACACGCCGATCATCCCTCAAATGAAAGGGTGTAATAGAACGTTGAAAAACTCATTCAATAGAAACCTCATTTCCACATTGGAAACATGGCTTGATTTACTCGACTGGAAAATTCTTTTAAACCCACACGTACTTCACTTGACATATCCTTCCATATAATGCTGTAATGGGTAAGAACTCAAGCTAGTAATTAGTGAAATGTATATTCCTGCGGTTTCAATCTGAAATCTCATATCACTTTGGAAACATTGATTAAATTGAAAGTTAGTTAGGTCGCAGGATAACTGAAAGTGCATATTTCGTTCGAAAATGTTTGATTTTATTTTTTGAAATTCATTTATATGAATGTCTACGTGGGTTCTGTGATAATAATTAGTGACAACAATATCATGAAATATAAGTAAAATTCAACACTTCTTATTTCAGTTACACTATGGAATTGTTTCATTATTTCATTTATCATTTTACACATTGATGATAATGATAATTGTTCTACTGTCATTTTGATTGTCAGAGCAAACGAGTGATTAAGAGCAAACGAGTGATTAAGAGCAAATCATTTAAATTTCAACTTCGAGAAAACAAATTCACTTTGATTGCACAATCTTCCAAAACACTGTGAAACGGTGGATGAGTACCTCACATGAAGTAATCATTGTCAGATGCTACAGTCCAAACTGAATAGCTACTCATATCAATTCAGAAATCTCAAACTAGTTTCTTTCTGGGAAGTATCTAGTTCATCAGCAAGTGTTTCCCTTTTCCAAAAACAAATTATTCGCATTTTAGCGAGTATATCCAAAAGGACATCTTGCCGAGACCACTTCAAAAATCTAAAGATTTTAACGTTACCATCATTGGCTATTATCGAATTCTCTTTGTATTACTATAATAATTATAGTAATTTCACTAAAATTAGTTCTTTTCATAGATTCGACACACGCCAAATAAATGACTTTCATATTCTACTCAGTAATAGACAATTACATCATAATTCATGTAGAGCTATGGCTCTTCAACTGTTCAATTCACTACCAGAAGATATGAAAGGTTCTGGAACATTCTACAGTTTCGAAAAACATTCAAAATAATTTCTGGTGACCAAATGTTTCTATTCCATAGATGAATTTTTCCGAAACTGATTTTTCATCTATGTCGGTTCGCTTGCAGACTTTCTCTATATGTTTGTCTGTTAAGTACTCGTGTCCAGCTACTTTTATTCTGCTTTAGTTTTTCCTCTTTAGACGAACCCTATGCCATTGTCAAATGTCAAATGGAGAATAAATTATTATTATTATAAATATTATCACTATTGCTTTCAACTCGTCGCTTTTCTTGCTCTCGGAACTGTTTTCAAAATAACACTCATCTCGTACTTTTTATCAAAATTAATATTCAGTATTTTCTTCAGTGCTGTTTCATGACTTTTCAAACCTTCAACAGGCTGCTTTGAAGCTCGACACACGTTAATTCTAAGGTGCTGAAAGGCCATTTTTATTTCATTTTATTTTATATTTTTTTTATTTTATGGTGTTTTTATTTAATAATCGACAGTTTGAACTATCTATCAGCTATAATCGATAGTTTAAACCAGGGGTCTCCAAACTTTGAAGCCTTCGGGCCATAATGATTTTTTCAGTTTGTTCCAAGGGCCAATTTCTGCCCTTAACTATATTTCTAGACTAGGAAAGTCGCAAAGTGCGTGACCTAAGCAAACTTACGCTTTTTTGCATTTCAATTATTATTGTGTATTGTGACACTTAACGACATCTAGTGACGAGTAGTGAGTAGTGGTACTATGTACTATCTTTTTCAGCTACCCGCTAGGTGGCAATAAATATTTGGAATCACCGCGTTGGTTCGAGAAAGTTCTGGTTCTAGCTAGTATATTCCGATCACCTCGAGATGGCAGTAATAATTGCATATAAAAAGACTAGCCGCGCAACTGCGAGTTAGTCTGCGTAGGAAAGGCGAAGGAAGCGAAACTGTCTATTGTGAAATAAAGTAATACCCGTCAATTTTGATTTGACTTATTGTTTCTATGTGTGATTTGTTAGTATGGAAAATAAGCGAAAAATCGACAGTGAATGCAGAATGTTCCAAGAAAAATGGAATTTTCAGTATTTTGTTATTGAGTCCAGTAATAAGGCGCTATGTTTAATTTGTAATGAAACCATAGCTGTTCTCAAAGACTATAACATTATTCGAAACATTTTCAAAGTTACTCCAAGTATACAGGAAGTTTGCGGAAGGAAAAATTTGAAGATTTGAACGCGGACTCAAATCGCAGCAATCTTTGTTTACCAAAGCGAATACTGAACAAGAGTCTGCAACTCGCACCAGCTTTCGTGTGGCTCTTGAAATCGGAAAACGTGGCAAACCATTCACCGATGAAGAAATGATAAAAGAATGCTTGATTGCAGTAGCCGAAGGAATATGCCCCGAAAAGGTAAATTTATTTAAAAGTGTCAGTTTGTCAGCAAACACCGTGGCTCGGAGGGTGCAAGACATCGCAGAAAATATATCATCTCAACTGTCTGACAAAAATGGACATCATGAGTGGTTTTCTCAGGCATTGGATGAGTCAACGGATGTGTCAGATACTGCTCAGGTGTTGATTTTTATTCGCGGAGCAGATAAAAGCTATGAAGTGTATGAAGAACTTCTTGATATTGATAGTACTCACGGCACGACAACTGGGGTAGATATTTTCAAGGGAGTTGAAAATGCAATTAATAAAAAGAACCTTCGATGGAGAAATTTGAAATCTATAACAACTGATGGGGGCAAAAATATGTATGGTAAAAATAAAGGAGTGGTTGCACTTGTGTCAAAGCCTGTAGAAAATGATGGTGGTTCAAAACCATTAGTCTTACATTGTATCATTCATCAACAGTCCTTGTGCGGAAAATGTTTGGATATGCCTGAAGTTCTAAAACCAGTCATATCAGTTGTTAACTTCATCAGATCCACTGAGCTGAATCACCGACAATTCTGCGAGTTTATTCAACAGATTGGAGAAAATGATTTACCATATCATACTGCCGTACGCTGGCTTAGTTGCGAAAAAGTCCTTAAGCGCTTTCTTGAACTTCGAGCAGAGATCGAATTTTTTTTTAATGAGAAGCAGCGCCCTTTTGCCTATTTAGAAAATAGTGGATGGATGTGGAAGTTAGCCTTCTATGTCGATTTGACAAATCATATGAATGAACTGAATTTGAGATTGCAAGGAGAAAATCAGCTTCTCCCTGATTTATACACCAACATCAAATCCTTCAGGCAGAAAATAATACTATTTCAATCGCAATTACGTAAAAAATGTTTCACACATTTTGAAACATGTGAAATATTCAGCCACACTACAGAGACTGAATTTCCCGTCAATTTTGCAATCGAAACTTTGAGTGTTTTGAAGATGAATTTTGATACTCGTTTCTCAGATTTTGATGTCATTGCGAATGAAATTAAGCTTTTTCAAAATCCTTTTGATTCTGACATTGAAACCCTGGCTCCGGAAGTCCAAATGGAAATTATTGATTTACGGTGCAGTGATATGCTTAAGAACAAATATCAAAATTCATCTTTGTTGGAATTTCATAAGGGTCTTCCACTGGAACTATTTGATAATTTGCATAAATTTGCTCGTGGGTTGTTTTCTGTTTTTGGTACTATTTACTTGTGTGAGAAAATGTTTTCCAAGATGAAGTACACAAAGAATGTTTACAGATCTCAATTAACCGATGAGCATCTTAAATCTCATTTGATAATTGGTACAAGTAAAATTTATCCGCAACTACAAATTATTGTCGATGGGAAATCACAATTACATAAATTACATAGTGTTTTTGTTTTACTGTGATTCATTTCAATTATTTGTTAGTTATTAATATGCTTAAACTTAGATACTTAAGTTAAGTTTTCTTTGTCATCATTTGTGTCGTTAAGTTTTACCTTGCAAGTAAATAAAACCGAGTAATTATCATTCTGTGTTTTCTTCTTCAACTCATCACAGCAATAGTTACAACAATTAGGTAATCATTGGCTGTCGCAGGCCAGATTGATGACAGTAAATCATTGGCTGTCGGATTGATTACACTGGCGGGCTGGATTTGGCCCGCGGGCCGTAGTTTGGAGACCCCTGGTTCAAACTATCGAATATAAATAATTGATAGTTTGACATTATGAAACACTTCCTCACAACTATGACACAAGATCCGTAATGTTTTTTGATGACATGATATAAAAGGTAAATGACAGTTTTCGACATATCCAATATACTGAACCCCAAATACAATTGTTTGTTATTACAAACCTCAACTCTACCCATATGTATGACAACAAAGTCTTCGGCAAATATGGATACTGTTTTGAAATCAGGCTGAGCTACCAGAGCATTGGCTCCCATACATCTTCCTATAGATTCCCAATCTGTAACAACTCAAATGTCTTTTCTATTCAGTGCCATTATTTTTCGAGATTGAAAGCCGTGGATTTTCGGAAATTCCAAAAATCCACGGCTTTCAAACTCGAAAAAATAATGACACTGAAAACCTCAGCCACGAAAGTCTAAACCATTTTGTCTTTTCTATTGTTAATTATCTCCATTGTCTTACCGTTTATGGTATTGGCATTCAATTTGAAGTAATTCGTCTCAAACTTATTATTAGTCTCATTTCTCACATTAGTATTTAGATCGATATATTTTTTCTACCATGATGACTGATCGAGTCTGAGAAAATTTTATGAGTCCTCATCACCATTGACCTATTACGAACCGCCTGTTTCAAATTTCTATAATGAACGATATATTTTTTCATCATTCAAATTAGGTATTTTGAAAATACCCAAACTACGTTCGACAACTTTCAAAATGGATTCGTTGTACATGAATCTGTATCATAAAATTCCGTCAAACTTGAGAAGTCTTGATCAATTCAAACTCAAAATGGAATAATATTGAGATTATTTTTGATATTACTATAGTTGTATATGAATATAAGAGAATATAATTCTTGTTGCAGCTTTTCGATACTGTTAACCCTTGTGTGTAATGATTTGTTTGTGATATATTTATTATTGTTTCACTGTTTATTTGTTTACCCATGATTATGTGTAGATGTTAACAACCTAGTGTTGGTAATGAGAGTGTTTATTTAAATGACCTGCTACAGATATTATCTATCGTAGTTAAATAAAATATCTGTCTATCTCAGGACTTACTATATCTTGGTGTCCTCAAAATCGTCAATAGGAGGATGTACTCCAATTGGCTCCAAATGTATTTTCTGGGCTTGGCAATATGTCAAATTAGTCATTCCATTTGATAAAATGAATATTTCACAATATATTTGGAATATCAATCTCTTTCAACATATTAACAGTGTAGGATCTGACAATTGTCTACCAGAAAATAACTACTTTTCTGACTAGTATTATGGCAAAGGATTATATCTGATAGGTATACATCCAAGTTTTTTCTAAGAGGAAATTATTGCAGATACTCCTTTTTCATGAATCAGCAGGACCTCGCTGAAATCAGTCTTATGATCACCTACATACAGGTTCCGACGTATTACTCTTGAAGAGCTACTTGAATATACCTTCATCGGTTTCGACTATAGAGAAGTAGTAATGAAGATGTAAATGGAGAAGAAGCACACCTGGAACTGTTCAGAAATCGGATATGAAATTTTGCAATGCGCAATGTATATATATGAGTCACATCGAAATTGATCTGAGAATGCGGAAGCAGTTACCAGAAGAGACTGACTCTGTACTGGGTGCTTGAACAATCAGAAATCAAAGGTATTGAGAGCTGAAGAGTCTGCTTGACACGGAGCATCAGTCCCATATATTGACGAGACCAGGAAATGGGTCGTTAAGAAACAAACATTTTGGAACATACAAGGGATTATCTGAAAATAGAAACGCAGAAACGCTTCAACACAGCAAGGATCATCTCAGAACAGCTACTCACTAGATATTCAGATAACACCTGAATATTTTTCTTGCGATTATGAGGCTATGAATTACAGGAGGCACTGAATATTTGGAGATTCTAAATAATTCACTCAAAAATGATACTTTTTTGTATCAAATCTCAGAAAAATTGCTTAACTACTCAGATACAAACCACTACGAAATATAGAAGAGTTTATCATTAATCACTAACCGTTTTCGAAGTGAAAACTTTGTAACTAGAAAATAAAGCAAGTCTAATTAAGATTTCAAAAAGAAAATTAGCCCACTCAAGTACAAAGTTTCAGTCAAATTTGAACTTTGAAGGACGTAATTACTTCCACAAAGAAAGCGAATTGTTTTTGGATCAGCATAAAAGAATATGAATGAAATATCAAAGGAGATAATCTAGAAAATACTAATTTATTCAAATAGTATTCAGTGTCCTGAAACCCGCATGGAATAATTTAATATTTTTCAAGGCGAACTTCGTAGAAGTTGCGCTTCTTCCACGTAAAAGAAGTTCATTAGATGGAAACGTTTAAGAGCATGTCAGCAGAGGCAACATATGGAATGGGTTTGATAGGTAGAATTGGAACTTCTGGCATGAAATGAATCTATAGGGTTTTCCATCAGGAACTTCCGGATTATGAAAATTGATAATGGCCATCTTGTTGAAGTTACATATTTCTTATTAGTCAGGGAGATATGCTTGAAGACATGCAGTAAACAAATCGAAAGAAATGAACTTTGAATGTTCAAGCCCGTCTCGGATATACCTACACAGTAGGTTGAATGGACTGACGCCTATCAGAAAACAACTACTCCACTGGTTAATACCACGAACGGCGTTGGATTATATCCGACAGGCGTCAGTGCAGGAATCTTCACAGACTTTTTTTTAGCCATTTAGCTCCTTAGCCACTCGGTAGTGCAAGATAGTGACCATCATCGATCTAACGTCAATGAAATTCCATAATTCAATTCTTTCAGAGTGTTTCATTCCTCGTCCTAATTTGGAGCGAACGTCAAAAATGTCACTCCATGTAGTGAACGAGAAACTAACCAACTACATATCCGAAATTTTCCCGATTCATCTGAATAAGGAAAAAAACTTTCTTATTAGTCGGTGGGCTATGCTTGAAGACAGACAACTACTCCACTTGCTAATACCACGAATGGCGTTGCAGACCGGTTTCGGGCTACTTAGCTATTCGTCAGTGCAAGATAGTGACCATCATCGACCCGAAGTCAGTGATATTCCATAATTGAAAATCGAAAGTTTGGAGCGAACATCAAAAATGTCACTCCATCTAGAGAACGAGGTACTATCCAACTGCATAACCAAAATTTGCCCGATTCCTCTGAATAAGGAAGAAAAACTGTCTTATTAGTCAGTGGGCTATGCTTGAAGACAGGCAGTAAACAAATCTAATGAAATGAACTTTGAATGTTCAAGCCCGTCTCGGATATATCCACACAGTAGGTTGAATGGACTGACGTCTATCAGAAAACAACTACTTCACTGGCTAATACAACGAACGGCGTTGGATTATATCCGACAGGCGTCAGTGCAGGTGTCTTCACAGGAAATTTCCTGCATATGCAATTGGCAATAAAACTGAAAACGTCGACCCTCAATTTTGAAACGGGCACACTTGCAGACCGGTTTCGGGTTCCTTGCCACTTGTTAGTGCAAGATAGTGACCACCAGCGACTTGAAGTCAATGATATTCCATAATTGAAAATCGAAATTCTTTCAGAGTATTTCATTACTCGTCTTAAGTTGGAGCTAACATAAAAAATGTCACTCCATCTAGTGAATAAGGAAGAAAAACTATCTTATTAGTCAGTGGGATATGCTTGAAATACTCGCGTCGAGAAACAGTATTTTGTTCTGGTGAATGAAAAATATTTTTGATGAAGAACATTTCAGATAAGCGCTTCCTATCTTTAAATTTAAATGAAACAAAGTGTGTGTGCGCGAGCGATTGATTCCTAATGTGAATTCAAAAGCAAATGTCTTTTAAAAAGATTAGTTTTTTGTTTAAAGAAGAAAGCTTTTTGGCTTTCTACTTCTCCATACACTGAGCTAAAAATGTGTCAAACTTTCATAAAGAGTTTTGAATGTAGTTATTACTTTTTGTATTTCATTGTCATTTGATATTGTCAATTATTATACCTCACTCTGGAAATAAAAGTTTTTAAAGAATATTTATTTTGAAAAAGGAAACAAAACTATGATTCTTTGAGTTACAATCGAACGGAAACTGACTATAAATACAACCGATACACCTTTTATGTAACTCTTATCATAACTTGTAAGTATCAGAGCCTGAAAGTAGCTTGTAAGTAACTTATTTCGCCACGCAGGACGTTATTCATAGGAAAATAGTTGATTATACAGGGTGTAACTGAATAAGTGTAAAATATTTAAGGAGGTGATTCCTCATCGGAAAAAAGATAGGATCTTTCATATAAAGAAACTTCATTGGATCATCTCTTGTTAAGATACACCCCCTTAAAGGGGGTACATAAAATTTGTATAACAATTGTTTTCACAAGCACTGAAAAAGTTACAATATTGAAATCAGCCTGACGTTTTGTACTACCAAAAATACACTTAGCCAGTAATTTAGTTGGTTTACCCCATGATTGTAAAGGGTGGAAAACGCAACCCCTAATATTTATTTCCAATTTAACTTTTTGTCTTATCATTTCTTTATCATTTAAAAATTTATTTCCGACAGCCTGTTTCATTCGGAACAAAAAATGTCTCTTGGGTTTTTTGCCCAAAATAAACCAGTTCGCAGCAAAAAATTATTTTACGAACAACTACATAGATACATCGTCATGAATGCGAACTGGATTTATTGTTATTTTGTAGTTAGTACCTGCATTAAACGATTAAAGGGTAATAAACAAAACTAATTTATTAATAACAAAACACACAACATGTAGAAATCATAGTAAATGTTCAATATGTCTACCTTCAGACATTACGCATGCGTCTAGACATCGGCGCATTGATCCACGTATTCGCTCAAATATTCCTGAAGTCTCTCTGATTACCCTGCAAGCATCGATGATGCGGTTTCTCAAGTCCTCTACATCGCGAACAGGAGTACGATAAACCAAATGCTGTAAAGGGTCCCAAATAGAGAAATCGAGAGAATTGAGATTCGGGGATCGAGCGGGCCAGTTCTGTGGTCCTCCTCGACCTATCCACTGATTTGTATATGTTTCAGTTGAATGCTGACGTGCTACTTGACTAAAATGTCAAATGTCAAATGGTAAGGGTATAAGAATTGTTCCTTTAAAATTCGAAATACCGTCATATGATCAACATTTAGCTGGAAAGAAATTTTTCTAGTACTGGTAGTAGGTTGTTCTTCAATTAAATTAAGTACTGCTTCCTCAAGCTGTGGTGTTCGTACTTCTCGATGGCAACCACAATCCTGCGTTCTTTTGGCGAATGAACGATATTCTCGTAATCGTTGATGAAGTCGAGCAAATATTCTATGAGAAGGTTGCTGCCGTTAAGGATACATTTCAGCATATCTTCTAGAAGCTTCTAACCCATTCCCTTGCGACAGACCGTAACCGTAATGCATATCAGCCATTTCCTCATTTGTATATGCCATTTCAATAACAAGTGAATTATTAAAGTAACAAATTAAGAACAGAACAACAACACACAATTATTTTTAATTCAATTTCGAAAATTCACAAACTGACAGCGTCATACTAATTTAATTGTCACTATCGCTAATAGCGACCTACTCGATAGATTAGTTTCGTATTTTCGCATTTATGACGATGTATCTCTGTAGTTGTTCCTGAAATAATTTTTTGCTGCGAACTGGTTCGCAGAGACATTTTTTTATTAGAATGAAACAGGCTATCGGAAATACATTTTTAAAAGGTAAACAAATAATAAGACAAAAAGTTACATTGGAATTAAATTTTAGGGGTTGCGTTTTCTATCCCTTACAACCATGTGGTAAACCAAATAAATTTCTGACTAAGTGTCTTTTTGGTAGTACAAAACTTCAGGGTGATTTCAATATTGTAACTTTTTTAGTGCGTGTGAAAAAAATTACACAAATTTTATGTACCCCCTTTAAGGGGCTGTATCTTAACAAGGGATGTTCCAATGAAATTTATTTATATGAAAGATCCTATTTTTTTTCTACGAAGAATCACCTCCCTAAATGTTTTACACTTATTTAGTTACACCCAGTATATTCTAAAATGGAACTAAGAATATAAAGGTTTTTGTGTCGTTGGTTTGGAGAACTGCGTATCGCCGGATGTCGATTCTGCATAAGTCAGCGTTGAAATTGATCTTGTTTATCAACATCACCTTGGGTATGAAAAGAGAAGGTCAGTTAACAGCATATAAGATACCTAATCGTAAGGGAGATGACATTTCTCCTACGAAGACGCCACCTATAGAATCGACAAAGAACGCAATCTTTGAATATCGAAGATAAATGAGGCTTCAAATTTCGCGGGCTACGTACATTCGATTAGCGATTTCATTGTTTTATTTTTATGTTGATATACTCGTCTATTGGCGAAAGGCATGAAAGATGAAAGTGATTTGCGTGTTTGGTGATTTTCTACAATCGAAAAAAATGGATCAAACAATTTTGAGTAAAAAATGGAATTGGGTGCCCAAAAAGAGTTGAAATGTTGACAGCGGCATACGGTGATTGTGCTCTGAGTCAGAAAAATGTTTACGAGTGGTACAGAAGATTAAGAAGATGTGAATAGCCTTACCTCACCCTCACTTTCCCAACATACCTCTTACTACTCAAACAAAGGTAGAACTACTAGCGTCAATCATCTTTTCACGGAGGACGAAGTAGTATTAATTTCAATAACATTAAATTAATACAAAAATATTGACAAATTTTTGAAGATTCTCATGATAGACAAATATAATTTTGTTTCTCAAATCAAGGGATTTTGCATTTGGTTGTCTTATGTATGTAGTTCTGAAAGGAATAAATGTCCCTTCGACTCCGAAAATACTTACCATTCTCCCTTAGATATTCATCTATTCCATAATCGTCGAGAAGCATTCAAACAATTTATACATGAAATAAACAAATGAATGGTAATCGGATGTGTCAACATAGTCTGAAAGGGGACTCACACAAAATACCTTGGAAATAAAACAGATGTCTCACACAACAGATAAATGAATGAAAGTTGCTTGTAATATTCAAAAACATGTTGAGATATGAAAGAGAAACAGTAATTCAGTCGATAAATAACACTTTTGCACAAAAGGTAGCGGAATATACATTGAAAAAAAAAGGCTATGGGAATGAGTATCCAATGACACCTACTTCAGTGACAGCAATTTATACATTATCCAAGAGATTCTAGTAATCCAGTTACTCAATGGTGAAAACCGCATATCGATATATATCATCATTTCTGAGTTACAGCATGTTTCTCTAAAATGTTAAAAATCCATAGGCGTTAGGTCTGGTGACACGACCGGCCAACGGTTGGGTCTTTGGTTGGCTATCCAAAATTTGCAACCAAAAAATTGGTGACTGCAGTGTTTTGAGGTGAAGCCCCGTTTTGTTGAAGATATATTTTTCAGAGTTCCATCAGTCTTAAAATTTCTAAATATCTCTCGGATGTGGGAGAGCCATTAAAAATGAGGGGATTCATGAGTCTTCTCCTGAAAACACCTGTCCATTCTCTAAATCCAAATCTTCCTTGATCTCTCTGGCTCCATAATAGAATGTGGATTTTGTTGTGTCCAAATATAAGAATTGTAGCGGTTGAAAATGCCGGCACTGCTTACATAAACTTGGTCTATCCAAATACAATTTAACGAAAAAGTATGCACTTAGTTACAACTTTCCAGGAACCACTGGCAAAAAGCCATGCGGCGTTCAAAATCTTCTGGTCTGATGAACTCTTCTGGTCCGGTATGGCTTGAATTTGCATTTTTTCAAAACCATCCTAACGTTAGTTCTTGCATACCTCTCGTGATACAAATTACTTGTTGCTTCTGCATTTATTTCGAATCGTATAAAACAGACTCTCATATTCAATTCTCATACTTCATTGCGAATGTGTTTGAAAATTGAACAAAAACCACTCATTGAAGAGCGCTTTCATTGCTTGAATCAAAATTCGACAGCTACCAGTAGTGTTTTGCATTCTCTTTTATCGCCGCATCGTCCAAAGCCTACATGATCAAAGTGGTTGTTTCAAAGTCAACATGAAAACACCTGAAAGCTCTGCATTTCAAAGATGACTCTAGCAAAACATCAACTGTGCTACATTTTTGGGAAGGTAATTTCAAGTTCTATATAGTTTTTCATCAATAGCTATTGACATTTTATTCGAAAAAATAAGTATTTTACACCATTGAATTCTACGTGGAGAATTGCTTCGGATTGTTTTCATGGAAACATGAAATTTTTGACAGGAAAAAGTCGAAAATGCACATTTGTATCTCAGAAATTATGATATACAGACCGTTTCTTTTATCATGTGGTAACATTACTATATTCTAAACAGTAACAGATACGAAGACGATTAAATGGGAAAAAAGGTAACTGTCATCGGGAACAATACAATGGTCAAAAAAAAATTTACGGGGACTCTCGTCCTTCTCGATTTATACGGGGAAAACCAAAAATGCTGTTTTTCGTTTTATTCGAATGAAATAATTGTTATTTCGGAGAATATCAAAAAATGAAAAGAAATGATATTGAATTCGAAGTACTATGGCGTTGTAATAATAAATATTCGATAAAACGTTTCGTGTCAACATTTCCACCATCATTTTTTTTAATACGGACGTGTCTTTTTCATTACAGATATTGATAAAGCAATAAATTCACAATCACGATGACAGTTACCTTTTTTCCCATTTAATCGTCTTCGTATCTGTTATGGTTTTGACTTTCATGTGCCTTCGATAGTCTACAATTAGAATTTATTTTACAAAAACTGTGCACAAATGGAATTAGAGGAAATATGGTTGAACTTATGCAGTCATACCTAGTTAATAGTGACGAATGATATTGGGGTGCCTCAGCGGTCCGCACTGGGGCCACAAATATTCATCATATTTATAAACGATATGCCTGAGTTCTTATCAACAGGACCTGTGACGAGGTTTGCAGACGACTCCTTAGTAGATTTTACAGTGCAGACACCAGAGGCGCTTCAGGATAATATTACATACATTATATATTCATTTGAAAGTTGGGGTAATGGAAATAATCTCATCTTGAAGTTGAATAAAACCGTATGTATCAATTTCAAATGCCGAGAAATTCACAATAACATAACTATTGATGTTGTGTCAACTAGTACTAATACACAATTTCTAGGGGCCTATCTAGATCAGTTTTCAACATGGAATAACCAACTGCAGCATGTTTGCAAGAAATTAAGCTCAGGATTTTTTGCAATTTTAAAACTGAAGTCTACGGTGAATCAGATGGCTCTTATTGATACTTACTATACATTGATTTACTCCCATTTAGCATATAATGTTTCTTTATGGGGGGATTGTGTAAATTCTGGAAGAGCGTTCATATGTCGAAAGCGAATTATCCGTCTCATTTTCAATATAAAAAATAGAAACAGCTGTAAAGTCGCGTTTTCAAAGTACAATATTCTGACATTTCCCTGTATTTATCTATATAAATTATCAATATATGTAAAGCAATATATTGATAAATTCACAAAAACTCGGATTACCATTCATATCTTACAAGAAACGCGGATGCAGTCACAAAGCATAATTTGAAGACATTTGAAAGATCTCCAGACTACGCAGGTATAAGGATATTTATTAAACTTCCACAACATCTCAAAAAACTGGACCATAAAAAATTTAAAAAAAATTAAAAACATTTCTGTGTGCAAAAGCTTATAACTCCATCAGTGAATTCCTGAATGATGATTTTTGATTTACTTGTTGTCTTAGAGTTACACATGTCTATCTGTTCTTTAGTACTATTGATGTTTGTGACATTTTATTATATTTTGTTCAACAGTATTTGACGTGTACATCTTATCCTAAGGATGGCTGCTATGCAGCGGGTGATTTTATAGCAATGTTACCACATGATAAAAGAAACGGCCTGTATATCGATATGTGGTTTTCACCATTGAGGTTATCATAAAATTTGACCCTCAGACACAGCCATTAGTGTTCATCTATCAAGTTTGAAATAGATCTTCCTAATTCAAAAAACTTCGTCCATTTTGAATCACAAGTTGATTTTACTGATTTGATTACTGTAATTTGAAAAAAAATTGTTGATGATTTGAGTTTTAGAAAGTATCACAAAGTCGACAATTGACACTGAAACTTTAATAGATAAATTGGCGCCTCTAGGACTTCCAGCCAGTATAATAAAGTGGATACAATCATATATGACAGATAGAACCATGATAGTGAGATGCAATAATTCAATTTCATACAGTCAGGCTGTGAAACTTGGGGTACCACAGGGTTCAGTTCTTGGGCCACTGCTGTTTCTTCCTTATGTAAATGATCTTCCACAATATTTAGAAAACGTTCATGTTACCATATTTGCCGACGACACAACGATAACAATATCCGATCAGGATGCAGAACAGCTTGCAGTTAAACTGGAAATGGTTGTAAATCAATTTTCATCCTGGTGTCAGAGAAATAAGTTAATTCTAAACACGTCCAAATCGGTAGTAGTCAAATTTTTTCACCGAAAATTGTTACCCAACGAACTTTTTGTAATTGACGACATCCAACCCTCTATGGAAACAACATTTTTAGGCACTCATTTAGATGAGAGTATAAATTGGGGTAGACACATTGAAAGTGTATGTTCAAAACTAAATAAAGCCTATTTCGCTATTAAACAAATGAAATCAACCTTGAATATAGCAGGCTTGCTAAGCATTTACTATGCTATGGCATATGCACATATTAATCTGAATATATTGGCATGGGGCCGAGCAAGAGAATTCTTGAGAGTGTTTGTTTCCCAAAAGCGTTTAGTAAGACTGATTTTTAACACAGATCGACAGTTGTCGATCTATCTTTAAAGAAAATAAAATTCTTACGGTGCCTGCTGTGTACATTTTTCGATGTATTATCTTTGCCAAACAGAATATAGATAATTATCCGTGTAATTCTGAGAAACATGAATATAACACCAGACACGGCAACTTATTGAAAATTCCTAAACATAGAACGACATTCTATGAGAGGTCTCCGGATTACAATGCAATCATATATTACAATAAACTACCAGAATCACTCAAACGGACTGGAAGTAACATCATATTTCAAAAGAAAGTTAAAGACTTGCTATTAGAGAAATGCTACTATAGTTTCCAAGAATTTTTAGACGATAATTTCTGAAAAATAAAATATGAACTAGATCTGTATACGTTTTTATATATTTCAATTGTGTATGTGTTTATATGTATGTATAAATTTATTTCTTTTTTTTTTCTTTTTAGTGACGTCTTGTATGAATATTAACATTTTTAAATTTATACCTAGTATTAATTCTGATTATTGATTGACTTACCATATATACACTATGTATCGTGAATGGTGAATAAAATATTATTATCACAAAGTCGACAATTGACACTTGGGACTCACACGAGTCACACACAGCATACTGCACAATAATAATGTAATAAATAAATCGTTTCACTTTGACAGTCAAACTATCAGATTGAAACTTATTGGGCAACAAGTTATAGACAAATTATCCGGTTATATCGGATTAATTGTAGTACAACTGAAAATATTCAAAATGGCCACCTACTTTTAGTTTTAAACAATTAATTTCGACTTTTAATCCAATCTCCCACTCATTTAACCCTGGGGACTGTCAACCTCAACTTCCATGATTCAAATGTCAGCCGTTGCAAACTTGATTTTCCAAATCAGTCAAGAGAGTTCAATTAATGCTGGCATGAGAACACAGCTGTATTGTCTCTTTCAAAGAGTTCAAACAAAGTTATTGTAAGAAATAAAAAAAATAACTCCCACACCTGGATTTGAGAGATATTCACTTAATTACGCAGATAAACTCGACAGAGTATAATTCAAATGGAAAACTCCAGTCGCAGTGATATTCATCAACTTATTCGAATACTATTGAGAAACTCGGAAAATATTCATTTCGAAAATTTAATAACGTGTCACAGGCTCCTAAGCTGTAAGACTTCAGCCAGAAAAGAGTTCAGGAATAAGTAGATGTGAACTGAAGAGTGAACGGAATAAATGAGGGTTCTCATATTTTCAGTTGGTGGAGACGACTTTAGTAAGTTCATACAAAAGCTGTAGTTATTATAATTGCTAGAACTCAATTATATTTCAGAGAAATATATCTGCTTGAAGAGGGAATGGCTCAAAGAGCGGAACGTTCACAAATCAATTCACAACGTTTCGAATTGCAGAACTTTGATATACAGAAAGATACTTCATTCATTTCGTAAATTGTCATTTATATTTTAAAGAGGTGATGACCAATTTGAAAAATGTATTTTCAGTTCTGATAACGAAACATGAACCTTTTTCATTGATTTCTCCATTGAATATTCCCAAGAAACAAAAGAAAAAAGCATTGTTTCACACACAGTGAAAACCTTCATTTTCCAGCAAGTTGAAAGTCGCTCAATTGTTGTTGAATCTGTACTCAATATTTGGATAATAATCATTAAGGAAGAAAGACTTGAAAACTAGAACAATTTTTTTTAAAACAAAACACAAGCATTACAGAAAAACACTTAAGGCGCTCTCAGAGCGGTGCCTGTGCGAAAGTAGCGAACATCTTCCTTGAAAGTATCTATAGAAGAGAGACAAATATCCAACCCTCCTTCGATGTTCCAGGCTATCAAGGTTGAGCGTGATGTTTGCGTCTCCATTCAGTCGGATGGCTCTTTTCTGGACGGATTCCAGCAATACTCCAAAGAAGATCTGAGCTTTATAAAGCATCAAAAGTTGCTGAGGTGTGTATAGTTTTCTGGTTCGGAACAGTGTTCCAAGCTTTTGAGAAGCAGCCTTTGCAACTCCAGCGACATGATTGTGCCAAGACATATTGGTGTCCATTTTGACTCCCAACAAACTTATCGAAGCAGAAAGCGGAATTGTCAGCCCTGACATTTTCATATCCGGTTCGGAGACATTTATCTTCTTGGAGAAAACCGATGCTGAATTGAACGTGCTTACTTTCACCCAAATTCGAAATCACTTCTAGATCCTCATTAGGATATGCAACCTCTTGCTGCCGGTGAAAATGTTCCTCCGTAGCCACTGTCCTGAAATTCAAATGGAATGACGAGACAAGTGAGCTATCGTCGTGAGAAAATCAATATATTGGATTCTTTTTTTCAATAAGTCGTTGATACCTATACAATAAAAAGAGGGTTGGGGAACACCAGCGTTGATGGTGAAAGTATTCGAGAGATATCCATCGACGGTCACTTGCAGAAAGCTGAATAGCCATACACAGAAATGATTCGATAAACCATAGCATCGAAGGTTGGCCAGCAAACCCTCATGCCACACACGGTCAAAGGACTCAGAAATATCATGCGCAACAGCTCATAATTCATACTAAATCTTCCGATTCATCACCATACGAGTTTTTTCAGCAAGCTTTTTTCCGGGTTTTTCGATCTTGGACTGCAGGTTTTTATGCCTGACGTTTCGTTTACTACTGCAGTAGACCTGACCTTGTTTATGTACCTGTGGGGATGAGTGGCCAGATTTTATTGATGTTCATTGCCTCTTCTTTTCAAATTAATTATTTCTATTGCTTCAAAGGAGCTAATGTGAGTGCTTTCTTTGTTGAGAGCATGTTAGGCTACAGTTGATTTGTTGGTTTGCCCGAGTCGATCATTTCTCTTGTGTTTCTAGTGACGGGTACGCTTACTTCTTTTCGTGGTTCTAATGTGGACCGACCCGCAGCTACAAGGAATCCGGTATACCCCAAGTGTTGCTGAGGATTTTCTGAAGTTGTTAGCTGACCTTAGACTTTGCCTGATAGTTTTTGTTGATCTCAATATTGGATTCACGTCGTGTTTCTCTAAGATTATCCCAATTTTCAACATAGGGAAAGTTTTTCCCTTGACTGTGGTATTGTCTCTTCTGGGTGGTATGGATGGCTCGCTAAAATTCTCTTTTGCTGAACCCACTCACTTTGAAGACATTTTTCAAATGATTGAGATGCTCAGGAAGATTCTCAGGCTACAAATATATCGTGCTCTCTCAACCAACGTTACCCTCCACTTTTGTTGTGGCTGGTACTTAGAATTTTCGTTAAGGTACCTATCTATGCATATATCTACATTCTGTACCATCTTCATTGTACCATTTTCATTGTACTATATTCACGTATATTCACAAAAACATCCAAGAAGGCTAGATTCCCTTGATCAAACGCCTTTACGAGAATAATTCTAGTTTATTGTAACTCCAATTCGTACAGATACATTTTTTATCAATTTTCTGGGTGAATTCTGTTCCATTCCTGCAATTTTTTCAATCAGTCAACAGCCCAAGTTTTCTTGGAGTACCTTAAGGAAGTCTAAAATCTTTCTTTTAGTTTTTTTAGGTTAGTTCGATATCAATTATTTTCTATGATATTGGAGTCAATCCTGCTAATATAGGAAGCATATAAGGGATATGAATAGAAAATTCCCTCCAAATGCATCTCTTCACAACTCCATAACTGATTCCAGCTCTAAATCTACAAACCCCCCAATTATCAAAAGCTTATTTTATGGATGGCACGGCTCCTCCTCTGTATATTGGAATAGCTAGCTTACAAAATCTGGCTTAGCTTTCAGAATTCGAATTCGGTGGTGATTCAATTTTAATTTCATCTGAAAAACAGCATTTTACTAATTTTAAACTGTTCAGATTTTTCCGGATTTGTTGGGCGACTGAGGTAGACACCAGCAACGAATAGAGTTCTCTTTGGTACTGTTTTCGTGTTGAAAGCACCAGTTGAGCAGGTCGTTATTGTTTTGTTTTGTCTTGATATATAAACTTTGAGCACGAAGTTTTTTCCTCATTGTTTTTCTTTTACCAGCTTAGTCCTGCGATTTCCAGAAGTTGCTGTTTCAGTTCAGAATGAGAAATTTTCACATATTTCAGCCTATTCCCAAAAAGTGCAAGAAAAATCTTCCAAATAACTATAGTACAGTCGTTTTGTTATCAGTGATATCATGGAGAAAGTCGTAAACCACCATATCCTTAAATATTCGGAAGGCTTCAACATCTGGAACGATTATCAATATGGCTTTCGGAAACAAAGTATATCACCCATACTTGGAATAACGTTATCGAGAAACATGGAGAGTCAAGAGCGGTTGTGCTTGATATTTCTAAGGCCTTCGACCGTGTGTGGCATGAGAGGTCTGCTGGCCAAGTCTTGATGCTTTGGCTTGTCGGATCATTTTTGTATATGAGTCTCCAGCTTCCTGAAAAAACGTTCCGTAGAAGTGGCCGTCGATTGATATCTCTCGAGTACTTTTACCATCAACTCTGGTGTTTTTCAGGGATCCATTATATACCCAACCCTCTGTTTATTGTTTATCAACAACTTATTGGATAAAAACAAGAATCCAGTGTATTGCTCTGCAGGCGACAGGCACTTGTCTCGTCATTTCATTTGGAATGCCAGGCATCGGTTTTCTCCTAAAAGACAAATGTCTACGAACCGGATATAATAATGACAGGGCAGATGATTTCGCTTTCTGCATCAATAAGTTTGTTGGGGGTCAAAATGAACACCAATAAGTCTTGGCACAATCATGTCGCTGGAATTGCAAAGGCTGCTTCTGAAAAGCTTGGAACACTACTTCTAACCAGAAAACTATACACAACTCAGCAACTTTTGATGCTTTATAAAGCTCAGATCAGACCTCGTTTGGAGTTATGTTCCCATATATAAGAGCTCCGCCCCTAAGCATACCCTGAAGCTGCTGGATTCCATCAAGGAAAGAGCCATTCGCCTGATTGGAGACACGAATATTACTTGCAATCTTGATAGTCTGGAACATCGAAGAGAGGTTGGAGATTTGCCTCTTTTTCATAGATAATTACAAGGGAGGTGTTCAAGTGACTTGGCATATTTGATTCCACCAAGAGAGTTACATACCAGAAATACACGACGGACTGTGGCTGATCATCGTTTTGCGGTTCAACTGAGTAAACCTCGAACTTTACTGTTTGAGAACTGCGTTTATGTGGAATTATCTCCCTAGGAACATTTTCCAAATGAATTCAATATCTCGCGATTCAAATCCAACGTGAATCGCTACTTTCGCATAGGCACCGCTCTAAGAACGAATTTTTCTGTTTGTTTTGACCTGTTCTCAAGGTTTACACATACGTTTTAGAATATTTACTTTATGCCAAATCTACAACAGCTATGTGTGATATTCTTGCTCCACAACATCAGTAACTTTTTTTTTCTCTGAATATAAAACTTTTAAATGACGTTTATTGAATTTTTTTCTCGGCATGTCAATTCTAATTGAAAAATTGGAAATTTATCCTTTAAATGGTTTATGTTGAACAAAATAATTAGTAGTGAATTCTGAGTGATGCCATAAAAGTGTGGTTGTGGTAACCTTGATGATTTTCAAGGATTTGAAGTAATACAGGAGTAAATAATTCCAATTCAACTCTGATCGATCTATATGTTTAGCAGGAGAAGATGAATTACTCTCTTTTGATGTTATGTAAATTAAGAAACGAATCTCGTTACTGAGCCGAGAGAGACATCAATAAATTCCTGATTTATGTCTTGAAGATGTTTCTCCGGAATATTTAACGAGAAGGATGATGAATCGATATTATACGTTTCTTATATGAAACTCTAGAACGTACTGGTGAAGGTGATGGCCAGAGTCGTGCCGAAAATTGATTGAACTAGGGAAAGATAAATAAGAAAAAGATTTTTTTTTCAATAAATCGTGAACATAGAACAACGGAAGAAAAAAAAATTACCAACAAAGTGTTGGTTTTAATGACTGATTGAGCAAAGAGCTTCATCATGATGAATTGGTAGTACCACATCCAGAACTACTAGGTGTTTAAAATACATACAAAACATGAGAAAAAATAGTTTCTATTTGTGAAAGTGAACTCACAAATAATTATAGTCATATTGGAAATTATGAAAAGAGCGGAAAATCAATATTTTTTTCAAATATTTTAGTCTCTTCAATGATATAGTTTTTGATGAAAAATATTAACAATTGGCCTTCATGTTTGAATATGTTTTTCTGTTAACCAGCTGTCGCACCCCTATGAACGACAACCCTCAGAAGTCAAAACTTGTGCGAGTGAAGTACCAACAAGGTCTTACCTTTCAACGTGTGATTCCTAACACGGGTTGGACGATAGTGTGCGAAAATCGATCGTTTAGCCTGCGGCTTGAACCACCGACTCACACTTCGGTCGATTGATAGAGTGAACAAAACACCCATGTCGTCTACCCCATCCATTGATAAATTCACTCATTTCTGAAATAAACACGGAAAATCATGGGAATATTGCACCCAATACTACTGAGATAGTTTCTAACATGATAGTTAGTTTCGGTTGGTTTAAAATCTTCATGTTATTTTTAGACTAGGAGATTGATGATTTTCCAGTTCTTCCAGTTCTACCAATAACCTTGATGCTAATGAAACCCAGCATTCATAATAAACAAGATAGAGAGGAAGGCAAAAATAACGCTGATGCTGACTAACACCAAGATTGATATGATAGTGAAACCAGACATGATAGTGAAATCCACGATGACATATACCTTCTTCTATGATTTGGAGTCCAAAGATGCAGCGTGCGACGAGTATTGAAAATTTGGGTAGGATGCCAATCTTTCTTGTTTGACAATAATGAGACTAATGAAAACGACACCAGCAACAGTGTTGAAGACACTTTGAACTTCTCCCCTTCACATGCCATGAAAATCTGAATAAAATTGCGGAAAAGGGTAGACTGATTATTTACTGCCTGCCGAGATACTCAGGAATTATATGCAATGAAAAAAAATATGCTAGACCTAGATCATCAGCTCCACATATGGACTCAAAACCAACTGTGACTTGCGAAATCTGTGGTACGAAACCAAATACATGATAAAGTTGAAGAGTACAAGAAATAATACTTTGGAATACAACCGGAAAAACCTCAACAAAGTAGCCATCTGAGAATGGGAAAAATATTGGTCTAATCACTGGACATTGTCCACTAACAAAACGAAAATATGATGATAATAATAATAATAATGTACGCACGTAAGAATTTATATTTGATTTTTTTTGATTATTTCTTGCTATTATTCATCTGATTATTCGTTTATGTTCATTCGTGTATTCCAAATATATATCAAAATTTATTTTGATACCATCGTCATGTTGTACTGTGTATAGTACAACCTGACCATTAATTTTATTATTTGAAATTTCAAAATTACTTCAAGGAAAAAACATTGAAGTTAATTTATTATTTGGAATAATTGAATTTTTACGGATTTCAATAATTATTGTTTGTATCTATTGATAATTCATTGATTCATTTGTACACTTATTACGTATTAAATAATAATGTGAGAAATCATACATACCGTCAACTAACCTCAAATTCTACAAACGCATATGTAAACACCACTTCAATCATTTATAATTACAGTAAATTATTTTTAAATCAATAAATTTTATGTATATTCAATAATTTCGTTTGGTCGATCAGACCAACCGATAGACCGCCCAAACGAAATTAATTTCTGCTTTTCATAGTGGAAAATAACTTGCGACGAATCTTCCAAATCGAAGACGTTGCACAAGTGCCTGATGATTTTACTTTCAACTCTTTGCGCGGTATTAGCTGGGGTCTGTTTTTCCGTTAACCAGCTATCGCACCCCTACGAACGACAACCCTCAGAAGTCGAAACTTTTGCGAGCGAAGGATTAACGAGGTCTCACCTTTTAACGTGTGATTCCTAACACGGGTTGGACGATAGCAAGTAAATCGTAAATCGATCGTTCAGACTGGGTCTAGAACCACCGACCAACGCGGCAGTCAATTCGAGTGAGTGAACAAAGCACCCACGTCGAACCGCCTGGCTACCGACCGACCTGTGTGGCGTGTGATTGAAATTTGTCGTCGCAAGGAAAAGGCGAGCGTCGTAAATCAATCGAACAAGTGAGGGCCGTTTTTAGGGAGAAGACTATTATACTTTTACTTTTACACGAAGAAGGACTCAATCATCCACAGGAATAAACGCTGGTTCGAAAGAAAGGTCAAAGAAGCTGCTACGACTCATTCGTAGAGATACGCAACATATGGAAACCTGTAATCAAGCGGAAAACGGTCAACTCTCGCTAAACATAAAACTCCCGCTGAACCGGTGAAGCGGAAATAGGGAAGAGGAGATACGTATCTTTTGAAGGAATAGTTCAGTCATCACCCAAAGACTATTGTGGATAATAACAATCGAAACGTCGCTTCGTGAAGTAACTTGGTTTGAAATCTTTTTTTATTTTTTTAATCATTTTTCAATTTTTTGCCTATATTTATTTTTATTCTCTTTTATTCTTCTTACTCTGTAGTTATTTTCATTTTGTAGGTATCTTGATTGAATTATTCACGAAAAAGAAACCTGAGAAACACATTCAAAAATATTTTCACCTTTTATTTTATTCAGTTTCAAATATAGTTCAAGATGTGGCTTGACTCGAGATTGAACTCGAGACCACTGACATACCAACCCAGAGCTGTTAGCACTACTCCAATAAGCTACATTTATAGAGTTTCTAATCTCTTTCATTTCATTATTGATTGTCGAACTTTTCAAAAACATCTTTTTTTCGCAATATCACAAATCTCTACTTACTTTGTAAAGTTATGAATTTGCTCATCTGTAACTGGCCTCCATTATCAATCTCGTCAATTGTAATTGGTTCGAGGATGTGAGGTATGCCTCATTTTGACTGATTACTCATCAGAAAACGGTGAAATAATCAATGCTTTTTTCAATTCTTGTAGAAGAAGTTTACTTCATCCAATGGTTTGCCGACAGGTCACACAGGGTAGTTTTTGTAAGTTACCCTTTTCCAAAACTCTTGCATATCAAAATTTTGGAATGCCTGTACTATAGAATATTACATTCTGAAACCAAATTGATCTACATGAAGTAATTTATCGAAGCATCCGTTAGAAATTATTTGGATTATTTTTCCAAAGATGAAAGTTATAAAAATAAAAATACGCCTATGGCCATTCGAGAATTCATTCTGATGTTTGTTAGGCATTTTTCCTCGGTTTTCCTGAATCCTCACATTTCCTTCTTTCCACATTAACAGATGCACAACTTCCGCCTTTAGTGTATTTGAACAGCTTGAGCTTACTCAACGCTCCAGCATACACTTTATCAACATTATTCAACAAATCAATGAAACAAGCTGCTCCACGTGTCGTGTCAACATACGAAACCAATCAAAACGATATATTGCCTTCAGCACACTTGTGGTTTTTCCCAAGATACTTGTAACTGTGGATACAGTTAGGTCGACGAAAGAGTACACATGCCTTATCAATTTGTTCATTCGATATGAGTCGACGAATTGATAATGTCGTTACTGATTCGAACAACCTAACCTTTCAACGAAGAATTGAATTTATTTTTGAATTTCACTAGGGAATTTTGAATTTTGTTTGTTCTGTGGCTTTGTTTGATTGTTAGTTGATGTGTATATTCAAAAACAATAGTGTTATACCTATTTCCACTTGACCGTTTACAAAACCGCGACATACAATAGCATTTTCAGGTGTCAAAATACTAACTAAACAAATTCTTTATCTTGCATTTATAGTAATATGATTCGAAATTTTAACAAATTTCAACTGGATGAATTCATTACATAAATCAGCGATACTCAACCTGTGGCCCGCGGGCCGCATGCGGCCCGCCAGCCTTTTCTATGCGGCCCTCTAGCGGGTCTAGCCGTTTCTGCAGCCTGATAACGACACAAAAATGTGTAGGGGTTTTTGACCCAAATCAAATACTGTGGTCGAACACTGGAAAGCCTAGTGTTCGAATACTCGCGAACGGTGTTGGTAAGACTGAATGCCAGTCCGGTTTCCGGTTTCATCGACACGTGGAAAAAAAATCATGATTCTTCTCTCTCTTTAGTTCAAGTCTTCAAGCGAGAAACATCTCATTCTTGTGCAAAGTGAAACTGTTCATTTCGAGGTTAGTTCCCCAAAGCCACGTGGTACTTGTAAATTATTGTGTTCGTTTGTGTTCGTCAGTCGAGTTTCTTTCACTGGTGCCGAGAATTCGTAACCATTACAATGGCTGGCGCGTCCTTAAAATCAAAACGTAAAATTTCTGACAAAAATTGATTATTTCAAGAAAGTTGGGAGGAAGAATATTTTGTTGTACCTAAGAAACACAGTTCAAGTACTTGTTTGATTTGTCGAGAAACTGTGATATTAAAACAATATAATATTATGAGAAATTGCAATACAAAACACAAGATGTTCAGCAATAGTTTTTCAGTCGGCTCTGCAGTGCGAAAAGAAAAGCTATGCGTCTTGAAAAAGTCGTTACAGCAGCAGCAAAATATTATGTCACAAGATGTAACATTGACAAGAGCGTCCTATGAAATTTGTTATTTACTAGGAAGACATATGAAACCGCTGAGATTGTGATGAAGTGTTTTATAAATGCTTCAACTTATTTGAAAAGTTTAGCAACAAACCACAGATAATATCACAAATCAGGAAACTGATTTGTGTGATCTCAGATTCCACCTGCGTTAGGCGAATTGAATATATCGCGAAACATATTTTTGATCATGTCATAGACGACTTGAAGAATTGTAAATATTTCAGTTTATCATTTGATTCGAGCACTGATGTTTCATCAACATCACAATGTTTTCTGTTTGTACGGTACTGTACTGAAGATTATACGATTCGTGAAGATTTTCTCAAATTTTTTCCAATGAAAGGACATACCACAGAGAAAGTGATTATATTGATGTTATTTATACTTTTTTGAAGAAAAATGGCATTGATATTAAAAGATTGGTATCTATATGCACGGATGGCTGCCAGTCTATGACAGGAAATAAGATTGCAAAGGAAATATGACATAAATATCTTATCATTTCACTGCACCATACACCAAGAAAATCTTGCGGCGCGTACCACCATACCGGAAGTTGACGACGTGATGAAAACCATTATTAACTTCGTTAATTTTATAGGAGCACGAGAACTTAACCATAGGAAATTCAAGAGTTTGTTAGAAGAATTGGGAAGTGAGAATGGCGATGTACTTTGACATACCGGAGTACGATGGCTGAGTAGAACAAAAGTTTCAGAACGTTTTTACGCTTTACGGCACGAAATAATTTTGTTTCTACAACAAAATAATAAATCATTACAGCGAACTTGAGCAAGATAGTTGGTGGTGTCTTCTAGCATTTCTTTGCGATATAACAGAGAAACTTGGTGAGCTCAATCGTCGTTTACAAGGTGAACATAACATTATTTCACAATATTTGAAAGTATTTGCTTTCGAAGACAAGCTGGATATGTACATCGAAAAAATTAATATTAAAAAACTACATAACTTTACAATTTTTATAAAAGCTCAACAAGATGGAGTTGATGTGTCCCTAGAAAACTTTACTACTATTTCTAATTACTTAGTTTTTCTGAGCAACGAATTTCAAGAAAGATTTAAGGATTTGCGAAAAATGAAGGAATGTCTTTTATCACTGAAAAATCCCTGGCACTTAGAAGTAGACACTACTTCACAACTTGCGGCATGATGTTGCAAAGTTATCGGATGAACTAATTGATTTTAAAAATGATACAAATCTGGGGGCGATTTTTTAAGAGAACAGAGAGGTAAACAAATATGAAGAATTCTGGAAATTAGTACCAGATTACTACAAAACGCTCAAAAATTGCGTATACTTGCTCCTCACCTTGTTTGCGTCAACTTACCTGTGCAAATCCTCATATTCAAAAATGAAATATGCGAAAAATGTTTATAGATCCCGACTAAGTGATTCGCACCTGGACGACATTTTGAGAGTAGCATGTAGTATGTGCCAGATTTATCAGAAATTGTAAATAATTTGCGTCAATATCAATCATCACATTAATTTTTAAATAAATGGTTTATTTTTACAGTTGCGTTTTATTGTATTTTACATACAACGTCTAACTGTAATAAAGTAAAACCTGAAAGTAGTTTGTTCAGTTCAGTTTTATTATTGCGGCCCGCAAGGTCTAGCAGTAGCGACTATGTGGCCCAAGGGGAAAAAGGTTGAGTACCGCTGATCAATTATTAACTTATCTAGGAACAGCTCATTAAACTAGAGAATAATAAGAAAAACAAATCAAATCTATTTGATCATTGAGCAATACTTCCAAGTTCTCAAATATATTGACTTCTCAGCATTCCAAAATGTACACTTCTAAACCTTCTTCCTCCAAATGCAATACATCATAATCGTGATTGAACTCGTGTCCCTCTGTCAAAAGATGGTTTACAAATGTTGGTCTTCTCATTAAAAAAACTACTCATTGCTTTTTTATTCTTTTGGAGAAAGTTGTTTCGATTGGCCAATATAAAATTGAGGAAAAGAACCCCAAGTCACCTCATTTACTCTCGATTTATCCGACACTGGTATTTTATCTTTATTGTTTCAAATCAATTTACTCAAATTATCATTCGTTCTGTTGGCAACGCAATATTCTTTGTTGTTTAAAAAAAGGAGAGATGTTGATAGTAGGATCACCAAAGTAGGTTAGAGTCACATACTGTTCACTATCATTCTTTGAAACTGAATAGACCTTGTTTTTGGTTCAGAGTTTGTTTCTGCAGTTTTTTAGAAAAAATTGAGTCAATAATATCCACGTCGTAACCGTTGTTGACCTTCTTTAAATTTCATGAACGTGTCTGTTCATATTTTACTTTTTACTTTCAACATATCTTTATTATACAATTGATATTCTAAAAATTATAGAAAGTATGGTAAATTTTTATTGTTGAACAATGTATAAGTTTGTTTTATTTTCTCAAGTTTCTAATATTTAGTATGACTCATTCGACTGTTTTTTCATAAATATTGATTTGTCTATGATATTCTGAATATTATTCTAAAAGAAATATATATAGAGTGTTTATTAAACATGCTGCAAAAAATTAAAGGAATTTCGGTGATTTTGAAATTATTAACGTAGCCGTAGCGTACTACACTGGACCTATCAACAACATTCCGATTACTAAAAACGGCTGCAGACATTCAATTTGGATAGTATGTCTCGTGCGTGATCATTTGCATGTGTCGAATAAGTTGAAACTGATCGACTTTGTCTATTTGACGTTCATTTTCTATGTTTAATATTTAAAGTCTTGTACGTGAAGTGCTCTATTATGAATGGCTATAGTAACGCAGATACGGCTGACATGCATTTCATTTATGGACTTGTTGTTGGCAATTCATTGGAAGCTAGACGGTAATATAGTCAACGAATTTTTAATCGTACTGTGCCTGATAGAAAAAACTCTCTTATGACCTGCTCGATCACCGGACTCAAAAACCCCCTGGATTATTTCCTATGGGGCCACCTAAAGTCGTCAGATTTGAGAAATCGGATAATTGCTGGGTGTAAAGCAATCAGAAATCGATCCTCGTGTTTTTTGAAGAGTTCGAAAGTCGATGAGGAGGAGATTAGATTCTTGCATCCGAGCGGAGAGGTAGTATTTTCAACAGCTCTTGTGGATTGAGAGACATTACATGTAATTTTTGGTAATAAATTGTTATTGTCAAAATTCTTTTTAGCCCCGTATCTTCGAAACAAAGCGCCCTATCAAAAATCATCAAAGAACAAAATATCCTTAGAATTGTCCAAAAAATAGTCCCTTAATTTTTTTCCGCATGTTCAATGAATACCTTGTATATAAGTTAAGTTTGTTTTATATTAACAATTTCTGCTTTATGTGTTCCGTATCTGTCTTTTCGCAATCCTTGCTTTCTCAATAAGAGTGACTCTCTGAATGAAGCATATTTATCATTCTCATTATTGATATAAACAAATTTTAGGAACAATAGGAGAAATTTTATAACTTTGCTTACAGTCAAACTAGAACTGCTCTGATTAAAAGCAAACGTTAAATGTTTTGTAATCCTTTTCCATATGTAGAAGAAAAAAATGCTATATAAAAGAATGTATTTTATCACGAACTTCATTGATGATGCATGTGTATTCTCTCGTTGACCCAACTGTATGACACGCGCTCGTGAAAAAGTTGCGACGAAATTTCGAGATATCAGTTCAGACACGCGCGTATTATTTACCTGCAACGGTTTGAAGAACTCGGAGAGAAACAGAAGTGGATGTGTTTACAGGAAAATTGTTTGATTTTCGTTGTTTCCTTTACGATTGTCTGCTTTTGAAATGGATTAAATCCAGTTGAGCCCTTCAAATCGGATTGGTAAGAAAGCTTCCGCTCTAGGGATTCCTGGTGGTTTGCAGTTTCATTACATGGGGAATTCAGAAAGTTATTGTTTTGGCAATCTTCATGAAGTTCATCCACTCGAAAAATATCAACCGTCAACAGATTAATTATTTCAATCATCACGGCGTATAATCTAAAACAATTCTGAAACTTGTTAGTTTTCAATTTTGGAATTATACTATATTGTATGGAAGTTTCATCCCTAAATTTGAAACGATTTTCTTTGAAACAACGGTTATCCTGTAAATAAATCGTCAAGCTTGTTATGTTATGGTTATATTATCGTTTGTTTGAAGGTGATTGACAATGTTTCATGATGAATTTCATCAGTTCGTACTTCCATTGTCTAATCTAATATATAAAAATGGATGTTTGTTAATTGGTTGGTTGGTTGGTAAGTGATAAACTTCTACATCGCTCAACCGATCGTGATGAAACTTGACATGTATAAGTAGCTTTCCATAGAGAAGGTTTTTAGGCTATCAATTTTTCCGTAACTCGCCACTAGATGGCGCTGTAGAAAAATTTTTTGTAGGAACTGTTCTATAACGCTGCGCACGCCTAAGTTCGTTGATTTTGATTCTGTCAAAACATTGGAACAGCAGCTATACAGCAACATAGTACTAATTAGTACTACAACTACCAAATTCTACACGGGCGAAGCCGCGGGCAACAACTAGTATTGTATAAAACCCACTCACACAGGACAGTATCTGAACCACGAATCCAACCACCTTCAATCGACTAAAAGAGGCATCATCAAGACTCTATTAGACCATGCTTTGGGGCTCTGTAATACGAAGGAAGGTCTCGAGAAGGAACTAGACATCATCAAAAATGATCTTCAACGGAATGGCTACTCCAAAGCGATGGTAGAACAGACTTTGGCTAAAAGACAGCAGAAAGAGAAGCCGTCACAACCAGTGTTTGCACTTCCCTACATCAGGGTTCCAAGTACAACATCAGAACCTGCTTTTGATATGGAAACCCTAGCCGTAGCAGCATCACGAAAACCAGGCCACCAAACGCGGACTGCAATTCCAAGAATTGGATTTACCGGATACCCTGTGAGTGCGTAAAATCCTATATTGGTTAAACTTAGAGACCATTGAATGTTGGCATAGCCGAGCACAAGAAACACACACAGCGAGGGGAAACCAGCAAATCAGGAATAGCAGAGCATGTTTGGACCCATCAACATAACATCGAGTGGCCCCAACCTGAGATCATACACAGAGAGGAACATTGGTTTAGGAGGAAATTCCTCCTAAAGCAGCATACATGTTGTTCAACAACGTTTTCAGCCAAGCTAGCTTAGAGATACGCAACATATGGAAACCCATCATCAAGCGAAAAATGGCCAACTCCCGCTAAACAGTCATCTCCCACAAAACCAGTGAAGCGGAAAAAGAAAAGCGGAGAAACTGAAAGTATTCGAATGACCCATAAATAGTCATCTCGCGGAGAAATCAGTCCAGTCATCACCCGAAGACGATTGTGGATACCAGCAATCGAAACGTCGTGAAGTATCTTGACTTGGAATCTCTTAATTTTTTATTTTTGTTTTACTTGTATTTTATTTCACTATTATTTCATTTCAGGTTTTTTTGTTTAATATAGTTGTAATTTTCAGCTATTCATTTGTAATTCTTCTTTTTCAGTTCTTTCAGGGATTTCAAATCATTTTTTATAATAACATACAATGGAAGTCCGAACTAATGAAATAGATATATTAAGTTTATTTGATGTTGTGGAAGTCTTCAAAGTATGATTCTACCAGACCCACTGAAATATTGATTATCGATAATTTTCAATTCCAATAGATATAGAAAACAGAGTACTTGATAGATTATCGGAGTATCATTTCAGGTAATGTATCATTGTCGGAATTTAATAAAGAAAGTAATAATTTTCAGTAGCATTTAAATATTCGGACAATGGCCATAGGGACTTGTCCCTATAATCCTTTATTTCTCTGTCCCTATGGACTCAGGTGATGGAGAATGTGAAGGAGATTCATAACATCTCTCATATATCCTCAGGCAGATTAGGGTTTTATTGTGCATCGAGGAAATTTTTAGTTACTGTATTAATCAGAATATTATAATATGAAGGAATAGTATGAGGGATTTTCCATCATTAAAAATCACGTTTTAGCAATAAGATCGTCCAAGAAGTTCTCTGGGAAATCGCCAATGCTGGTGATGATACAGAGCAGTGACTTTGTATATATCCAAATGAAATTTGGAATCTGTGAAGATACCAGAAGACAACGATCATTTTTGGTGAAAGCAAACTATATAATAGTAGATAATTTAAAATTACCAGTATGATAAGTTTGCAGTCTTTGTACAGTAAGATCATCTATTTCCATTCAAAATGGGATCCGAAGAGAAGTCCTGACTCCATCGAACACATTTTCAAGTTCAATCAGCACGAAATGGGACAACCACGTACTGCAAAGAGAGGGATCCTTCCGGAACCCACCCACCACCACTGTACTCTTGAGGAGAGTTGTGTACGTGGCTTTCGATATCAAAGAAGATGGAGACAAGGGGGCGCAAGTGAACTAAAGTGATATGTGGAGGTGGACAAAGTAGAATAAAACTGGGAGAGTAACATGGAAGAGACAATACCATATTTTCTCTTTGAAAATTCAAGGATTGCATATCTAAGGGTGTTAAGTTTGAGGATACAATTTGTGTAGAAGAGAAGTTATTTTATAATCTGAAAATAATTATATTTCTTTGATGAAATGAAAGATTGCATTTCTTCCACTTGGCTGTTCCGCACTGTATTTGCTATTGTTATGCTGAATACATGATTCTTGATCTTAGTTTTTTCAATTAAACTGTATGATAAATAGAGATTGTCTTTGAAAAATCTGAAGAAGTGGCATATTCGAACGAAATATTGCAAATGAAAAAAATAAATACTGCAAATGGATACTTTTTTTAAAATTTTTTTCTTGAGGAAAATTACACGAATGTCTGTCAGATCATCATTAATGATTTTTGAACAAGCATTTGTTGATTATTTCTACGAGAGACTGATGGATTAGACAATCTGATTAGGTTGAATTGACCTAAATATGTGTCAGACTCTTTGAGATTGAAAGAGACTCGCTAAGGAAGCTTTGGTCTAAAACAATATGAAGACACTCTGAAAGAGTTTTCAGGATATTTTTCTGGATCAGCAGGTAACCATCAATTTGTCATCTGAGATGGAGAAATTAGGAAGAAGCAATTGCTGTAAAGGAGTCCACAAGAAATTGGATGAAAGTCAAAGTGGAAAATATAAGTCATAAATCCATTCGAACCACATGAATTGCTATACTCAAATGACATTTATCTATGAATCCATATATGAAGTCCACATATGAACTGCAAAGAAACGAAGAGTAATCACTTTTAGATGTTCAAGTTATTAGTAATTAGAAACACAGAAAAGGGTTCAGAATTTGACGTACGCTGATTTTTTTTGGAAAAATATTAGATTATTCATCAATTTCTATTTTCCCTTCTTCAGAGTAGTCCCCTTCAGATATAAAACACTTTTCCAATCTTCGAAGACGTTTTGATATGCATTTTCTGGTATGTCCTTGAGCTATCTCACCGATCTCCTCAATCGTCGATAAACGCCGTATTTTCGTAGATATCTCCAATCTTGAGAACATGAAAAAGTCACAGGGGTGAATTCGGTCGCTGAGTCATGATTACGGTGTTGTTATTATGCATTGTTTTTCGTATGGCTTCTCGAAAACGGCGCATAATACTCCTTTTCAACCGTACGATCATGTGGTAAGAACTCCTGATGCAATATGCCACGGCAATTGAAGAGAACAGTGAGCAAAACCGTGAAATTTTATCGAACCTGGCGCGCTTTTTTGGTCTTGGCTTTCCTGGGATCCTCTACTGGGACGATTAGACTTTGGTTTCATCAGTGATGCTCTATGACGGTTTTTTCGGTAAAAATTCCGCAATTTTGGAAAGAACTTCGCTGCCACGCGCTTCATTTTCAAAAAAAATTAACCCTTCCATTGGTCATTAAATATAATGAATTCACACCTATAGAAAAAGCCAAAGGCGTAGTTTCAGCTGCTTTTTTGAGTACTGATAGAAAATACTTTCTTTCTTTGGAAGATTCCCTCATTCTTTTTTCTGTATCAAGCTGGAGTAGTTGAAAGCCAAAAACTTTCTTTCTTTAAAAGATATTCCAACTTTCAACTCATTCCTGAATTCCTTGCCAGAAGAAAAGAGATTACTCCGCTTCACTTGATACATTCAAGAGATATTTATAAAATCAGAAAACGTGAAGAAGGTTTTATAAACGTAATATCATTGTTCAAAACATTGAAATTGAGATAAGTTTTGTAACGTCTACTGACTGAATTGAATTTATTTGTCGTTGGAATAATAGTTTCCCAATCAATTTTGCCACAGATCTTTTAAGGTTTGTATTATCACTGGAGTTTCTTTATAATTGGATTAGGAAATCGAATATTTATCTCCGCTCTCCGGAAATACTTGTCTCTATTTCATTTCCTTATATATTCAACTCGAGTGCAAACTCCTTCTTTAGTTCCCGATAATTTTCGAGTTACTTGGTCATTCCGGAAGGCGAGTGGTTTCTACAAAGTTCCCGACAGGAAATTGAAAACAACGTCCACCTTCAGTTGGGAAATGAATTGGTTGCGAAACAAGGAAAACTTTGCTGATATCGATTACATGGAGTTCCGGAAATTCTAGAGATATCGTTATCAAGCTCCACATTTATTTTCACCGAGGGATATAAACACAACAATGGAGAAAAATGTTTTTGTGTGTTTTACTCAAAATTCACTGGTGTCTACTGTCACGAAATCAAAAAAGTTTTTCATGATGTTATAAAATATTATTGGAGTTTTATTCCAACATCGAACCGTTATTTTAAACATCTGAACACGTGAGAACTTTAGATTTAACATTTCAAACCTTTACGGGAAGAAGAGATCCATCAAGAAGAAGAACTCGGGTAAAAACCAACAACAATATTTGTATAGTAGGAAGCAAATCGGGTAAGTCTACTTCCGAACACCTATATAGTAGGTGTTGAGTTTTGAATATGAGAACAATTCAGTTTAGTTGATTTATAATTTTATTTTATCTAGTTGTATATAGTTGCTATTGTATAAAAAAAAAGAAAAAATATAGTTTGTGTCAATAAAAGTCGAAAGAAACGTTTCATTTTCTTTAACTGAGGAAAGTTATTAATTCCAAAAGGTTATGGGCCCAGAATATTATTGTGAAGTGTTTAGTTAATTCGCATTCAGAATGCGTTTAAGATAAAAAATCTGCGAAAGAAATGTAGGAAGCACTAGAAAATACATATCAAAAGAAAGGACTTGCCAGTAGAATTTACTTAAGAAAGAAGCTTTTAATGCTAAAATCAGAGGAAAACGAAAGTATGGAAAGTCATTTGAGAAAATTTGATAAGATTGTGAGACATTTGAAAACGGCAGGTGAAAAATTGGAAGAAGTTCAGGTCATTTATTGATTTATTGATGTATTGTTACACATTTATTGATTTATTTATCATACACCGTATGATAGTTTAACTACAGCATCAGAGACATTATCTGAAGATAAACTAACATTAGATTTAGTAAAAAGAAGAATATTCGACGAAGAGAACAAGATAAACAATAGACATAGTAGTGATGAACTACAAAGTGCATCCTTCTTTAATAAAAGTGGAGAAAAGAAAAATCTAGAATCCAGATCATTTCAATTCAATGGCTATCGATGCGGAGTCAGAGGCCATACAATGTCAGAATGCAAATACAAGGGTCACTTTAAAAATCAGAAAAGAAATGATAGAAGTGTTAACTCTAGTAAAGCGGAGCAAATGAGCGAAGAAAATGAAGAGTCTGCAAAGAGAACCGTGGCTAGTATTGCTTTTCTGACATCAGAACAGACAACTGAAAATGACGAGAAGAAATTATTATCATTTTTTATCGACTCAGGAGCAACAGATCATCTCATTAACGATGACAGATTCTTTTCCTTTGCGAAGGTACTAGAGAAACCAATTTCGATTGCAGTCGCGAAATCAGGACAATCATTATCAGCAACAAAAATTGGTCAAATCGAAGTGAAACAAGGAAATTTAGACATAACAATAAAGAATGTGCTTTTTGTTCCTGATTTGAGAGTAAATTTGTTATCTGTGAGGCGACTGGAAATGATGGGATTCAAAATTGATTTTGAACGTGGAGAAGCAAAATTATACACTGAAGCTGGTTTAATTGCCAAAGGTAGTAGAAGTGATTATCTTTATGAAATAACCTTCCGTTTGAAACAAAGTTATATAGCTCATATGACGTATAAATATGAAGAAGACTTGTGGCATCGCCGAATAAGTCACGTAAGTCAGTCCAATCTAAATAATCTTGTAAGATTCAAAATGGGGGAAGGAATTGTGAATTTCAAAAGCAAGAGGGCGAAACTCTGTGAAGAATGTATGAGAGGAAAACAAACAAGACTGCCATTTAAGGACATCAATCAACCAAGAAGTCGAAGGCCATTGGAGATCATTCATCGTGATATTTGTGGACCAATCACTCCTTCAACCTGGGATGGATATAACTATTCCATTACGTTTATTGATGATTATACTCATTTCACAATTGTTTATTTGCTGAAAAGTAAAAATGAAGTTTTGAAGTATTTTAAAATGTATGAAGCACTAGTAACAAGCAAATTTTCATTGAAAATTGCAAGTCTCAGAGGTGGTGAATATTGATCTACACGATGAGATACACACCTCAACAAAATGGTGTTGCTGAAAGAATGAATGGAACACTTCTTGAAAAGACAAGAACAATGATATTTGATGCCAAAATGAAGAAAGAAATGTGGGGAGAAGCAGTTTTTGCAGCAACATATTTAACAAACAGAAGTTACACACGATGCCTAATAAAAAAAACTCCAGCAGAAATGTGGACAGGATTTAAACCAGATTTGTCTAAAATAAGGGTATTTGGTTCCAAGGCCTTTGTTCAAATACCTAAAGAAAAATAAACAAAATTACATGAAAGAAGTGACATATGTAGAATGATTGGTTATGCCGAAAAGGGTTATCACCTGTGGAATGAACATGAAAGAAAGATTATTCTATCAAGAGATGTGATTTTTGACGAGAGGCGTCCTCAAATCGAAAACCAAAATGTTGAACATCAAATAATAATGCATATTGATGAAATGAATAAAGCAAAAGGAATTTTAAATTGTACAAAACCTGAAAAAACCATAGAAATACTTGATGAAATTCCAGTAGAATCAGAGATAATAAATTCAGAAAAGAAAACGAGAAATCTTGAAAGTAGATTGTCAAATATTCAAAATGAAACGTCAATCATTGAAATGCCATCAATAGAAACTACGTCTGAAGTGAATCAGAAAAGAATAACAAAAAGGCCAGTCTGGTTAGATGGCTTTGAAATCTACATGGCACTAAATACAGATTCAATAACAGAAAATGTACCAAAAAACTATAAAGATATTGATAATTTACCACAAGATGATGCAAACAAATGGAGAAATGTAGTTAGAGAAGAATTAGACTCCTTAATGGAAAATAACACCTGGACTTCAGTGGACTGTTTTGATGAAGTGAAACCTATAACAAGCAAATGGGTGTTCAAGGAGAAGAAAAATGTAAATGGACACGTAGAGAGGTACAACGCTAGACTGGTAGCAAAAGGTTTTCAGCAGAAAGAAAACAGTGAATACAAAGAAACGTATGCTCCTGTTGCAAGATTAACAACAATTAGGTTATTTATGTCAGTAGCAGTCCAATACAGATACCCATTGTTCCAGATAGATGTTAAAACTGTATATATGGAGGTTCCAGATGGAATGGATTGCGAGAATGGAAAATATGTGAGCTGAATAGGTCATTATATGGCTTGAAACAATCACCAAGTCGTTGGAATCAACGTTTCAATCAATACTTACTGAAAATCGGTTTTGACAGATCTGTTAGTGATTACTGTTTATATTCCAAATTCTGTGATGATGAAATAATATATTTGATTATTTTTGTCGATGACTTACTTCTTACTGGGAATAGCCAACAAGGAATAGAGAGAGTGAAAAGGGAACTAAAGAAAGAATTTCATATGACTGACCATGGTAAAGTAGAATTATATATGGGAATGCATATCTAACAAAATTTGGAGAAAAATGAGCTGGTCATCAGTCAGAAACAAAATATCGAAAGTCTTTTGAGAAAATATGAAATGGAAAACTGTAAATCAGTAAGTACTCCAATAGAAAAAGATTTGAAATTTGAGAAAATTTCCGATATTAGTCTGAAAACTGACAAACCGTACAGGGAACTCATTGGTAGTCTTATGTTCATTATGTTAACTGCACGTCCAGATATTTGCTTTGCAGTAAATTATTTAGGTCGTTTTCAAGATTCTGCAGGAGAGGAACACTGGAAACACCTCAAGAGAGTTTTAAGATATCTACGCGGAACTTCTGAACTGAAACTTTGTTACAGGCGACGAGAAAAGGCTCCAGTAATTATTGGTTTTGCTGATTCTGATTGGGCAAATGACATCGATAGAAAATCAACTTCTCATTATTTATTTAAATCATTTGGAAATTTCTTGGACAACAAAGAAACAACTGTGTGTTTCACTTTCAACTACTGAAGCTGAGTACGTTGCTGCTTGTAATGCTGCTTGTGAAGGAATTTGGTTGAAAAATCTAATAATTGACATGAGAATAGACTTTTGTAGTCCCATACAAATATTTGAGGACAATCAAGGATGTATTCAGCTTTCCAAGAATCCCGATACGAAACGGTCCAAACATATTGATATCAAATATCATTTCATCAGAGAAAAAGTAATAAGCAAAGAAATAGAGCTGAGATATGTGGAATCGAACAGGCAAGAAGCAGATATATTGACGAAAGGACTGACAAGAGATATGTTTTTACAGCTCCGAAGTCTATTAGGATTGAATGATGGACTTCTTATTCAGGTGGGGTGTTGAGTTGTGGATATGAGAACATCATTCAGTTTATTTGATTTATAATTTTATTTTATCTAGTTGTATATAGTTGCTATTGTATAAAAAAAAGAAAAAATAGTTTGTGTCAATAGAAGTCAGAAGAAACATTTCATTTTCTTCAACTAAGGAAAGTTATTAATTCCAAAAGTAGGGAGCGGATCGAGCAAGGTCGATCGACTTCCGAACACTTTCTCCAGATGATGACAAATGGGACTTTGTCGAACCGTCGTGATATCAATCCTATTGAGGATAAAAGCAGAGGACACGGATCAAAACCCGGAAAGCAGTTCAGCATATACCTGTCCGTGAGAACTTTAGATTTAACATTTGAAACCTTTAAGGGAAGAAGAGGTCAATCAAGAAGAAGAACTCATTTAAAAACCAACAACAATATTTTCTTAGTGGGAAGCAGATCGTGTAGGTCTACTTCCGAACACCTATATAGTAAGGAGCGGATCGAGCAAGGTCGATCGACTTCCGGACACTTAACAGAAATCGCCAGATGATGACAAATGAGACTTTGTCGAAACGTCGAGGGATCAATCCTATTGAGGATAATAGCACAGGACACGAATCAAAACCCGGAAACCAGTTCAGCATATTCGTATCCTTTTAGTTCAAAATATAAGAATAGAATATTTGAAGATTTCTAGAACAGAAATTTAATGAACATTGTTATGAAACAGACTTCTTTCTATAGATGATAAAATTCAGTATTCCATGGAAATTATCTTATCGAATTAGCAAAACGAAATTTTCACCGCATGACCAGTTCTCATAAAAATCTACAAACTAAATTGAAAACAGCATACTCAGTACTCTGCTATTCTTTCAGCAAATTCACTTCAATGTTCGTTAATGGTTGCATTAACACCAACGAAATCGGACGTGACACTAAAACTAAAAATAACCCGGTATTCTATTATGATACGGAGAGCCAAGCTGTAAAAACGATGAATGAGAAACGATGTTTCCATTGCCAGAAATAACGCGGTATGATTTTTTGTTGTTTTGGAATGTAGCTGGCCACAAGCTGGGGAAAGGGACAATACAATAATGCATCGAGCAAGGTTGCACTTGTCCAAAATATACAAGATGAAAATAGACGGAGTTGAAATAGTAGGTGGTTGCTACGTATTGAAAGTCATTATTATAGGATGCGTGACAGGAAATAGCTCGTTTTCGCAGGAATGTATCCTGTTTTACTGCCAGATGATGCGATTACTTGTGTCAACTGATTTATTTCGATCGTCTCCTGATACGTGGAAGTGCTAAAATAGAAAATTAACTGAGTAATTTTGATTCATTATTTCATTCACCAATAGAAATGAAGCATTTTACTCGAAATCTGTAAACCCCACAGTGTACTAGGTGGGAGGTAACGAAATGAATCTGAATTTGAATGGGCATGTGAAGGTGGACGTTGATGACAAGTAAGATGGGCATCTGTCTATACTTATAAATACGAACGTCACTGACCCAACACTTACTCATTTATCTCTGTTTCTCCGTACTGGTGAATCCTAGGAAGCTGAAATTTGGTATATAGATGCTTACCAGGTCTTAAATGCGCACTGAAAATTAATTTTCACATATTCTAACTGGTGCGCCCCCCGTGGGGAAAAAAGCGTTGTTTACATGTGAAAACTACGTTTTTATTATTGTTTCTCCGTACTGCTATATTTTCATAGGCTGCAATTTAGTGTTTAGGTTGGTATTATGTTGTAGATGTGCAATAAGGAAGGATTTTTGAATATTTCAATGGGGCGCCAGCCGCAGGGAAAAGGCGCGTTAATAAAATTAAGTTACCTTTCCATCACTGTTTCTCCGTACCGCTATATTTTCGAAGGCTGAAATGTTGTAGGTTAGGTTAAGTCCAAAGTGAGTAGGTATATTCAGCCCTCCACCGAAACTTGCAAGGGTTTATTGTGGCTCATACCTATTTCCACTCGACCAAATAAACCCAGCTTCTAAACGAAGCCGATTAGTTTGTATAGTGAGTGGTCTTTCAGGTCAGATGGTAAGAGTACGGCTCTGCCGAACTCTATAAACCTGATTCGGTCCCCAGCGGGGCAGGCACAAAGTGTATGCTCTGCTGTTTCATATTTCCCAAACAGAGGCGACACATACTGTCTTCCGACAGTACGAGTCTCTGCATATGATTCAAATGACAGTGACCTGTAAGAAGGCCTGTTAGACATCGTAGTTCATCCCAACTATTGTATGTAGGTTCATTTTATATTGTAGATGTGCAATAAGAAAGGATTTTTTGAATGTTTCGATTAGAGCGCCCCTATTGGGAATAAAAGGGGTGCGTTTACATATGAAAATAACATTTTCATCATTGTTTCTCCGCACCTCTATATTTTCGTAGGCTTTCTACTTCGATAGGTTTGTTGAGGGTTGAAATGGACACCAGCAGCAGAGGCTGCTTCTCAAAAACTTCCCAGAAAACTGTACACACCTCAGCAACTTTTGATGCTTTATGAAGCTCAGATCAGACTTTCACCGGAGTATTGTTCTCATGTATGGAGGTCCGCACCTGAGCATACCCTGAAGCTGCTAGATATCATCCAGAAAAGAGCCTTCTGCCTAGAACTTCACTGTTCAATAACCCTCCCATTTAGAGGACTGCGTTTATGTGGAATAAACTTCCTGAGAACGTTTTTCCAAATGGATGCAATCGCCGGCGATTCATATCCAATGTAAATCGCTACTTTCGCATAGGCACCGCTCTTAGAACACCTCAAGGAATTTCCTGTAGTTCTTGTGTTCCGTCCTCAAAACAATAGGGAAGCCCAAGCGGGGATTTTGGGATTTACTGAAGCGCGGCAGATTAATATACAGGGGGATACCTTGTACCCGGTTAAGTACCTCCACCAAATATGAGCCCCATATATAAGGCCGCCCATGAAGGATAAAGGATCAGATTAGTAAAAAAAATTCTCCAGCGCGTCAGATTGAGAAAGGGTGTGTTAATTACATGCCAAAAAGTGTATATTCCAGTAATCTGACATTTTGAGAGGGACGTAAAGAAAGGGGAGGGCAGCAAAGTTGTAAAAAAATGACGTCATTTCGGCATTCCCGAGCGTAGCTGATTTTTTTCATTTTGAAGGAGATTATTCAAGGATAACGAAAAATATATAATCTGACGATTTCCGCAAGCCGAAATAACAAAAATTCGCCAATAAAGTTTGATGCGTGCAGCTGTGTGATACCAATATTTTCCTCTCCAAATTTCTATTCCTGTTTCACTTTTTCTCTATCTATTACTCTCTCACTCCTTCCCCACTCTGAATTCTGTTGCCATGACGTCATCACAGCTGATCACAGAGACTCGTTCGTGGTGAACATGACGATGATGCTTAATTAATCAATTGATTATAAAAAACTAAATTTTTTTGAGCATTTTTCAAAAATTATTTTCTTATAAATACAAGTATTCTATTTAAAAAACATACACTTATTCATTTGCATGCTATTTCCTGATCTTTTCAATCAATTAAGTTCAATGATTTGAAAAAAGTAAAAAAAAATATATTTTTCATCAGATTAGGCGAACCCCTCTAGATAATCGTCAGATTATGAGATAGCACGTCTAGGATATAAACATAAACGATATATATCTCAATCTGACGCGCTTGAGTATTTCAAAATGGCATTTTTTTGCACATTATAATAATGGCCACGAGTTTGCGTCAGATAGAAATCGTCAGATTATTGAATGAGAGCTTTTTTTAATTGCACTCAACACCCCCTCAGAAAATCTGACGCGCTCGATTAATTTTTTTTCTTTTCACTTTCAACCCTTACGTACAACCACCCGCATCATGCAAACGATCAGATTAACATACGAACATTATTAAAAATACGTAGGACATTGATGCTATAATATCTGTCGCGCTCGAGTATGTATTTTTTCACATATTTAAAAATCTATAGCCGCTTCCCCCATCGATGAAAAAGTATATATTATATAACATTTTTTTCTTCTTATCATCAAAGCTTTGCAACCTAATATATCTCTATGGCAATCTAGTAAATCCCCATTTTGCATCGTGGGCTCCCCTACTAAAAAAACTGTGAGATCTGGAGAGAGAATCGTAGATTTTGCGAATTTGCTAGTAATAGTTCTGTTATATTGAGGTAACTATAATCAGTAGATATATGAATAAATACGGCTCTTCATGTTGACGTCGACACGATTCGTGATTGTTTTCACGTAGCTAATCAATCCAGTGATGATTAATTTCTAATTATGTGATTTGTGTGATGCGGGGTAGAGAAGATTTGGAATTATGGTATCAAAGTGTCAGCAAAAATGGTTATATAGTGGTCAATTTTTAGATACGAAAACAAAGCGTAATATTTTCAAATTTTTACGTGACAAAAATGTATACAATCCACTCTTAGAAACCATCTCATCTTATTATGACAAAAATCTCGATTTGAAATTTATTTCAACACTGTGAACACCAAAGTTTTCTGATTTCCTTCGATATACCGTGCTAGAAAATAGGCCCGTGATAGGAATCGCACATCTAATGGTAAACCTAGTTACTCCAAATCGTACGTGTTCCAACTTATGAGCATAACATTTTTGAAATATCTGGCACACTTCTTCCTGAAAAACTATGTTGGGAACTCTCAGTATGGAAATACAGTTGAAGCAATGGAAGATTACACATGTGTCATCGATAAAATACATATTAAACTATATACTTTTATTCAGCATCCTTTTTTCCTACAAAGAACGAAGACCTTCAGTTATTTAGGACGAGGATGTGAGAACCCTGGTAGAGGCTAATCCATCACTTTCACAATTGATAAAAAATCTACATGGATTAAGTGGTTTATTTATCTACTATGAGACAATCATTCAAATTGGAACCTCAAAAACAGCTCATTTCATAGTTTATTATCAGTAAAATAAACCAAAATTAGCTATTATGTAAACAAATTACGACCACAAAGGTCCATTCAATTTCCAATAAACTACCAAATGCGTCACAAAGAATATCATGTGGGCGTGGCGTGACTCGGCTGGTCTCCATCGTTTTTGGCAAAACACCCTCTATACACATCACACATCCCAAAGGGGTTACTCCCTTCTCTTGTCTAAGGGTTACCTATTATATTAGGGCCCTTTTCACACTTCTTCTTCTTCAACCCATTCTGGTCACTGACCATTGAAACCAACAAGGTTGCTCAAGAAGTTACGTCATTTCATTGGCTTCTCTCTCAACCCTCAGGGTATATTAACATTTTTCTTCGTCGACGACGTCGACGACAACTCCTTTCTGGTCATTGACGATATCCTCTACAATAACTAACAAGGGTGCACAAGAACTTACGTTATTGGGGTACATTTAAGCCTTTTTACCAACTCTTCCCGTACCTACGTCACCCTTACATCTAAGTGTTGAGAGAACTCGATGGACTGTATCTAGTTCAGCAGTTATATTACTACTAAAGGTGCGTGGGATGGCGAAAGAACTGTACGTCAGCTCCCATGCATTTTTTGATGGTTTCAAACGTTTTGGAAAGGCCAAAAAGCTCGAAAAGTGGGTGCCCCGTGATTTAAGCGATTGACTGAAATTGTCACATTCCGAGGTCTTTTCTTCTTTGCTTTTGCCAAACATTGGACATTCATAAGCCACCCAGGTATTTTCCATAGGCGAAAAAATACCATGGTTACTGTATGGTAGTCGGCGGCACAATAACTATCAATCGACAAAAAAACTGCGTAGGCAGCAGCAGTCGGCACCGCAACAACGCTCGTTCGCGTCGTCGTGGAGCGTCGAAGTTCTACCTCACCCACTATACTCCTCGGACTTCTCGTCAACCGACCACTATCGATAACTTTCTCACCGGTAGAAACTTCGCCAATCAAAACCGGACAAAACGGCCTTCGTCGACGGGATTATTTGACTTGTGTTACGTTAGCAAAAGTAAACTGATTAAACTGGCGCTCATTTCTATTAATTTGAATAGGTATCCACTAAGATTTCACGGTTTGAAATTGACTCATAAAACCGGACAGAACTTTTGAAACAACATATAGAATATACTATTTTATACAATAATTAACAAGGTTCTAGAGAATTTCTTCAAATTGATCCAAAGTCGTAATATGGGGTTATTTTGTGGTGATTTTCATAAACAATAGGCAATTATTCATTAATTAATGGAAACAAAATTTCGTTTTCATTAGTTCGTTCACTTCATTGACGCATGTTTAATTTTCCATTCCACCGGATGTAATCATTGTTATATTTTAAAAAATCCAGAGCTTCATGAAACTGATTGCTACCGTAACTGAAAGAACTAAACATATCATTTTGATTAGCAAACCTTTCATAAAAAACTAACGCATACCATTTAAATTGTTTAATTTCTGAAGAAAATGTTTGACGTTTCTTGGAACATAAAGATACACTTCAATTGCTGAAGTGACAGGTTACATATACGATGATAAATTCCAATTTATATCTTTGATAGTATATTATATATTCTACTAAGAATAATATTTATCAATGAAAAGTAGTGAAAGATTAACGTCATCACATTATAGTGAAGTAAAATTACCTTATGATGCTACAAGTTTTCTTGCAGGTTATGATAGCAAAAACATAACTGGTAATTGGACTGCCCTTTCATTTCAGATGCAGACAGCGATATCAACCTGCCTAAGAACCTATGTGACTATATTTTGAGCGAAAGATTGGGAGAATCCAACCTCATACACTAAAATAAAAATATTCTCGGACAGTCAAGTGGCGTTGGAAGCTCTTTTCTCCTACCGAGCAACATCTAAATTGGTAGCAACTTGCCAAAAACGACTCTCCTCGATAGAAAGAATTTACAGATTGATCCTGATCTGGACTCCTGGCCATACTGGCCTGGAAGGCAATGAGGCTGCTGACTCCTTTGCAAAGGAGGGTGCTGCAAGCAGCTTCATCGAACCTGTCATTGGCATCGCTTTAGGCTCTGCCCAACAAACATTGAACATCTGGATGGCAAGAAGATTTATGGACTTCTGGCAGAATCTTCCAGGATTGGCTAACTCTAAGGCGTTCATTCACCTTTCGAAGCTTGATACCAAACAGTTGTAGGACTACAAAAGAGATGAACAACGATGTCTAACAAGCATTCTCATAGATCACTGTTATCTGAGTCATCATATGCAGAGACCCGGACTCTCGAAAAACAGTGTGTGTCGCCTCTGTTTGGTGAATAATAAAACAGCACAGTACATACTTTGTGTCTGTCCGCTGGGGACCGAATCAGGTTTTCAGAGTTTGGCAGAGCCACACTCTTACGCTAGTTGTTGCACACACACCGATTTTGGACGGCCGACTTTGTACCGGTCGTCCAAATTCCAATAGTGAACCACATGTGGGAACGGGACTTTGCACACATGCCTACCGGTGATCGTCGCCGGTTAAATACCGGTGAGCAGCCGTCCACTGCCACTGTATCGCCGGCAGTACCGGGAAGTAGTGGCGTACATGACTAAATACACTCTTGCATACTCACCGGTTTTTTACCGACCATTCCAGTCTCGAAAGCTCGGTGAAATTGTAGTTACTACGCATTAACTTCGTTCTGGTAGTGCGTGCTAATTACGACAACAAAGCAACTGATTGTTTGACCGATAAGAATCCGGTGAGTGTGCAAGCACCCGCTACCAATAAAATATCGGCCGATTTTATACTGGCCGTCCAAAATCGGTGTGTGTGTGTGTGTGCAAGTAGCGGTACGCTAGTTTCACACACACCGATTTTGGACGGCCGTCTTAGTACCAGTCGTCCAAATTCCAATAATGAACCACATGTGGGACTGGGACCTTGCACACATGCCTACCGGTGATCATCGCCGTTTAAATGCCGGTGAGCAGCCGTCCACTGCCATTGTATCGCCGGCAGTACCGGGAAGTAGTGGCCTACATGACTAAATACACTCTTGCATACTCACCGGTTTTTTACCGACCATTCCAGACTCGAATGCTCGGTGAAATTGTAGTTACTACGCATTAACTTCGTTCTGGTAGTGCTTGCTGATTACGACTACGACAACAAAGCAACTGATTGTTTGACCGATAAGAATCCGGTGAGTGTGCAAGCACCCGCTACCAATAAAATATCGGCCGATTTTATACTGGCCATCCAAAATCGGTGTGTGTGTGTGCACACATGTGTGTGTAAAATACCGGTGAGCAGCTGTCCACTGCCACTTTATCGCCGATAGTACCGGGAAGTAGTGGCGTACATGACTAAATACACTCCTGCATACTCACCGGTTTTTTACCGACCATTCCAGTCTCGGATGCTCGGTGAAATTGTAGTTACTACGCATTAACTTCGTTCTGGTAGTGCGTGCTGATTACGACAACAAAGCAACTGATTGTTTGACCGATAAGAATCCGGTGAGTGTGCAAGCACCCGCTACCAATAAAATATCGGCCGATTTTATACTGGTCATCCAAAATCGGTGTGTGAGTGCAACTAGTGTTACGCTAGTTGCACACATGTGTGTGTGCACACATGTGTGTGTAAAATACCGGTGAGCAGCTGTCCACTGCCACTGTATCGCCGATAGTACCGATAAGTAGTGGCGTACATGACTAAATACACTCTTGCATACTCACCGGTTTTTTACCGACCATTCCAGTCTCGGATGTTCGGTGAAATTGTAGTTACTACGCATTAACTTCGTTCTGGTAGTGCGTGCTGATTACGACAACAAAGCAACTGATTGTTTGACCGATAAGAATCCGGTGAGTGTGCAAGCACCCGCTACCAATAAAATATCGGCCGATTTTATACTGGCCATTCAAAATCGGTGTGTGTGTGTGCAACTAGCGTTACGCTAGTTGCACACATGTGTGTGTGCACACATGTGTGTGTAAAATACCGGTGAGCAGCTGTCCACTGCCACTGTATTGCCGATAGTACCGGGAAGTAGTGGCCTACATGACTAAATACACTCTTGCATACTCACCGGTTTTTTACCAACCATTCCAGTGAAATTGTAGTTACTACGCATTAACTTCGTTCTGGTAGTGCGTGCTGATTACGACAACAAAGCAACTGATTGTTTGACCGATGAGAATCCGGTGAGTGTGCAAGCACTCGCTACCAATAAAATATCGGCCGATTTTATACTGGCGGTCCAAAATCGGTGTGTGTGCAACTAGCGTTATCGTCTGACCAGAAAAACTACTCACCAAATAAACTAATCGGCTTCGTTAAAAAACCGGGTTTATTTGGTCGAGTTTGAATAGGTGTGAGCGATAATAAATTCTTGTGGGTTGCAGTGGAGAACGAAAAGCGAAGAGATATGATAACTTTATTGTATGAAAAATAAGAAACACTTCTGTTATGTGTTGCACAAATTTGGACCATTGAAAATATACCCTTTTCTAGGGTCCAATTATCTAAAAACTCTCCAAACTCACTAGGTCCTTTATTATTTAATAAATTACCAGAATATGTAAGAGAGAGTCGAACCTTAACATGTTTAAAAAAATGTCTACCATTTTTCAATTGAAAGATGCTATTATAAAGTTGATCAGACACTATAATAAGTATTTGCATGCTATTTCCTGAGCTTTTCAATTAATTAAGTTCAATGATTTAAAAAAAAAAGTGAAAAAAAATTTTTCATCAGATTAGGCGAATCTCTCTAGATAATCGTCAGATTATGAGACAGTATGTCTAGAACATAAAGATGGACGATATATATCTTAATCTGACGCGCTTGAGTATTTCAAAAGGGCAATTTTTTTGGACAATATAATAATGGCCGCGAGTTTGCGTCAGATAGAAATCGTCAGATTATTTTTTTGTTGCACTCAACACCCCCTTAGAAAATCTGACGCGCTCGATTAATTTTTTTTTATTTTCACTTTTAACGCTTATGTACAACCACCCGCATCATGCAAACAATCAGATTAACATACGAACATTATTAAAAATACCCTTTTCTAGGGTCCAATTATCTAAAAACTCTCCAAACTCACTAATTCCTTTATTACCAGACTATGTAAGAGAGAGTCGAATCTTAACATGTTTAAAAAAATGTCTTTAACATTTTTTAATTGATAGATGCTATTATAAAGTTGATCAGGCACTATAATAAGTATTTGTGAATCCTTTATGATTTGTCTGTTATTTGTGTATTTGGATTAATATATGTATATATGTGTATGAGTGTATATGTGAATATATGTCTATACATGTATATATGTGTTACATAATTAGCTGAGTATGTACTATCATATTATTTTTTTCATGTTTACTTTTACTGTTTACCGTTACTATAAATGAAGGACTATAATACCTGCAAATTTACTGACTACTTTTATACAATACTTGTATTGTCCTTATTATTATTATTATTATTAAAAAGTATCGCAAAACCTAAGTGCCAGTGGCAGCACTCTTCGCAAAATCAAAAAAACACGTCAAGATTGCTCGGAGGAGAAGTTTCGTCTTGAGATCTAATGCAGAAACTTCAGTCTTCTGGAAATATATCCTCTTCCCTTTTTTCACTGGAAATAGGGGTCCGATAAAACCTCATTGAAAGAGTTTTTGACTCCCTTTCACTGCTACTTTGCTTTTAAAAATACGTTAAATCATGTATTAGTCGAAAAGCTTTAAAATTCCAACAATAATTGTTCCGATAAATCTAAAAATGAAATTAATTTCACTGGAGAATTCACCATATTCATCAAGTGAATATTGGATATGTTTTCCGTCAGTCTCAACAAAAAGACAGGTTATCTTTAGAATGTTACCGAATATTTTGAAAAATTTGTGCTATACATTTTGTAAGTAATATGTTGAAATATCTTTTTTTGTTCAATGCCTGCGTCAGTCTCAACAAAAAGACAGGTTATCTTTAGAATGTTACCGAATATTTTGGAAAATTTATGCTATACATTTTATAAGTTATATGTTGAAATATCTTTTTTTGTTCAATGCCTGCGACGTAGACACGATCCGTAATTGTTGTCCTGCAGAAAATTAGTCCAATTATAATTAATTTCTGATGATTCGAGTGGAAAACTTGTAATTATAGTGTGGAAGTCAGTTAAAATGGCCATAAAGTGGTCAAAATTAGATGATGATAACAAAGCATGATATTTAAAATAAAATACAATTATTTGCCTTAACGACTAAAAATACTCAGTATGAGTCGTCCGTAGTATACACGTAGTACAAAGAGAAAATTAAACTCAAAAATATTCAATAAGCGGATACAAAAATTTGTCTAACAGATTTTTTTTAAATATTTATATTTCAACAGTCTTTAACGTGATTTGTAAATGGAAGAAGGAGTATGCTTCCTCTTTTTGTACAGATTCATTTTCAGCTGTTCAACAATTCGTTGAGAGCACCAGCTGCCTCTTAGGTTAGGAAACTGAGAAGCCCTTGTTCCTAATACAATGTTACAGGAAGAACATTTGGGATCGTTTTCTACTCGTTCACACAGGAATGTGAACTTAAGGTTGAATTTTTGGTTGGGTGGTATATACAAAGTCTTCCAACAGGGACTTTCGAACTTGATTTAGATTTGATTTGACTTAATTTATTGATATTTTAGATACATATAAGATAAGTCACATTCACACACATACATTATTACTCAAGAATGAATATTATATTGTTTGGCCGTTTATTTGTGTTTCTCTGGATAAGACAGCTATATATTCGTAAGTAGAATAAACACAATTTGAAATCAATAGATATTTCAGATACTTTTTGAACAAGTATTGATTCAACTTTTTGACATGAGGAGGTAGAATATTGTATGAGTTGACATCGATAGAGTTTCTACTTGACTTTTTCAGTCTGAATTTACTGGCTATCAACAAATCACATCCACAAGTCTCATGATCGTGGAAATCACAATTTCTGTTTGATGTTGATTCATTTTTATGAATATCTACCAAAAGTTGATATAGATAAATAGAAGGTACTGTCATCATTTTCATCAAAAGGAAATGAGGTCTATAGGAGTCTAAGAAACCAGCCCCAAATAATATCGTCGCGGCCTTTTTTGTAACATAAATATCCTATTTGCGTTAGTACTATTTCCCCAGAGAATTGTTCCATATGAGATGTGAGAATGGAAAAAAAGCGTATTAAGTTGATAATAGCGCCTTTTGAGAGATTATATCTTTCAATTTCCGAATAAGAAATGTGTATTTCGACAGTTTGATGCTAAGTTGTTCAATGTGCTCTAACCAGTTCAAATTATCATCTAGATGTATGCCTAAGAGTTTAACACCAAGTGTTTGTTGAGTTTTATTTTCTTCAACATTAGATTATTTCTTTTGAACCATATGTCAGCATTCTTTTGAATTATATCGCGCACCAAATTACCCTTGATTTTTCCGGATGTCGTAAGAGTAGTATCATCAGCGAAAGCAAAACAATTATGAGGTGACATGAAGGAAAAAATATAGATTATGAATGAAAGAGGCCCCAGAACCGAGCCTTGGGGAACTCCACATGTAACTGGTTCTAAGTCGGATACATTGTTCGAGTCAATTGATACATATTGGTATCTCCCATTGTCTATTATATAAAATGATTTGAAATCCCTGAAACAAGTAAAAAAGAATAATTAAAAAGAATAGTTGAAAATAACAATTATATTAAGCAACAATAAACCTGAAATGAAATGATAGTGAAATAACCTACAAGTAAAAATATAATAATTGAATAAATGAAAATTAAAGGAATGCAAAAAGAAAATAATAAAAAATAAAAAAATAAAAAAGTGTAGAGATTCCAAGTCACGTTAGTTCACGACGTTTCGATTGTTGGTATCTACAATCGTCTTCTGGTGATGACTGGACTGATTCCTCCGAGAGATGACTATTTTATAGGTCGTTGAAATACTTTCACTTCCTCTACTTTCCATTTTCCGCTTCACTGATTCCGTGAGAGATGACCGATTTGGCGGGAGTTGGTCATTTTTCGTTTGATGATGGGTTTCCATATGTTTCGTATATCTACGCTGGCCTGGCTGAATACGTTGTTGGACAACATGTATGCGGCTTCCTTAAATTTTCTCCTGAACCAATGTTCCTCTCTGTGCAAGATCTCAGCTTGGGACCACTCGATGTTGTGTTGATGGGTCCAAACATGGTCTGCTATTCCTGATTTGCTGGTTTCTCCTCGCTGTGTGTGCTTCTTGTGCTCGGCAATGCGAACATTCAATGGCCTCTTAGTTTCACCAATATAGGATTTTCCGCACTCACAGGGTATCCGGTAAATGCAATTCTTGGAATCGCAGTCCGCGTTTGGGGGCCTGGTTTTCGTGAGGCTGCTACGGATAGTGTTACCGGATCTGAAACAGGTTCTAATGTTGTACTTGGAACCAATTCTTCTTATCCTCTCCGATAATCCTCTGATGTAGGGAAGTGCAAGCACTGGTTGTGACGGCTTCTCTTCCTTGCGAGGCTCCTGCTGTCTTTTAGCCAAAGTCTTTTCTACCATCGCTTTGGAGTATCCATTCCGCTGAAGATCATTTTTGATGATGTCTAGTTCCTTCTCGAGACCTTCCTTTGTATTACAGAGCCCAAAAGCACGGTCTAATAGAGTCTTGATGATTCCTCTTTTTGTCGATTGATGGTGGTTGGATTCGTGGTTCAGATACTGTCCCGTATGAGTGGGTTTTCGGTATACAGATGTTTCCCACTTAGTGTCGGTCCTCTTCACCAAAACGTCTAAGAATGGCAATTCATTGTGGATTTCCTTCTCCATTGTGAAAGTGATGGAAGGTCTCACGCTGTTGATGTGTTTCAGAAAGGCGTCTAGTTCAGTATTCCCATGGTTCCATATTATGAAGGTGTCGTCAACATATCTCAACCAGACTCGAGGTTTCTTGTGGGCTTCTTCAATGGCCAGAGTTTCAAACCACTCCATATATATGTTGGCTATGACTGGTGAAAGTGCCGAGCACAAGAAGCACACACAGCGAGGAGAAACCAGCAAATCAGGAATAGCAGACCATGTTTGGACCCATCAACACAACATCGAGTGGTCCCAAGCTGAGATCTTGCACAGAGAGGAACATTGGTTCAAGAGAAAATTTAAGGAAGCCGCATACATGTTGTCCAACAACGTATTCAGCCAGGCCAGCGTAGATATACGAAACATATGGAAACCCATCATCAAACGAAAAATGACCAACTCCCGCCAAATCGGTCATCTCTCACGGAATCAGTGAAGCGGAAAATGGAAAGTAGAGGAAGTGAAAGTATTTCAACGACCTATAAAATAGTCATCTCTCGGAGGAATCAGTCCAGTCATCACCAGAAGACGATTGTAGATACCAACAATCGAAACGTCGTGAACTAACGTGACTTGGAATCTCTACACTTTTTTATTTTTTTTTTTTTTATTATTTTCTTTTTGCATTCCTTTAATTTTTATTTATTCAATTATTATATTTTTACTTGTAGGTTATTTCACTATCATTTCATTTCAGGTTTATTGTTGCTTAATATAATTGTTATTTTCAACTATTCCTTTTTAATTATTCTTTTTTACTTGTTTCAGGGATTTCAAATCATTTTATATAATAGACAATGGAAGTCCGAACTAGTGAAATTCATCACGAAACATTGTCAATCACCTTCAAACAAATATTGGTATCTGTTTGTCAGATACATGTCAGATACACAACTACATCTGTAAAATTAGTCATAATTTATTTAGTCTTTTGCTAAATCACCATGGATAGATGTAGCAATCAACGACACGTGCAAAAAGTAATTTTTTTTTCATAATGGGTGTTTTGTTCGATTATCGCAAGCTTCGCCCATTTTACGGTCGTCATAATCATCCTAACCGAAAGGACTATTTGCAACGTGGTGGATGAATTCGAGTCCACTGCTTCAGTTAACATTCGACCAACACCCGTACGTCGACGTAACGCAAGATCTGTCGAAAACATCCCTGCTATCTGTGAGAGTGTGCAGGGGAATCCGAAACAATCGATTTCGCGTCGCCCACAAGAACTCGGTCTTTCGCAGACCACAATTTGTCAACTTTCACGTCATGCCTGAACCCGTTATCGGTTCATATTTCATTGGGAACGGCATGTACTATAGATCGATGATTAACAACTTCTTTTGGCCTGAATTGAATGATATAGATACCATGGTTTGGATTTTGGACTGGCGGCGTCAGTTCTTGAGAACCTATTTGCTAGTATATCATTGAAAAATGAAGAATTATTTCACACCAAATGGAATTAGAAACTTTTTGTCATCATACAGTTATTCGATGTAATTGAAGTCGATTGACCACATTCAATTTATATTTCATGTTCAATATTAGTATCATTTCGCCGCAATGTTCATTAAAGTAAGCTTCACATTTCGGATGTATTTCATGAATTAATAATAAACACGCAGTAATTTAATAACAATTTATCAACCCACTTGATTTTTCGCGTGTAGATCGCATGTAGAGAAACGAGACATTCAAGGTTAATGGAGGATATTTTTTGAAGATAATAAAATTGGTGGCGAAACGCAAATTCATATAGTGGATACACACAATAAGAAATCTTTTGTGTCTTCTTGGCTAAGGCCAAAATGAGTTTATGTAGGATTATTTCAATCAATCCATAAAATAATGAAAAACATGAAGGTTGTATTCAGTTTTCATACAGTTTTACAGCAACAAAAAATAAATTCTTACAACCAACTAAGGGCTAATCTGGGAGTGAAAATATTTTTGGCAAATATGCCACAGTTCGCATCATATGAAAATTATTTTTAATGATAGTTCCATCCGGAATTTGACTGCTTTGATAAAGATGAAAAATTACCCAAGAAAATGTAGTGACGTGACTTGTGTTTTATGTATAATTTGATTTTTTTCTAAAAAAATTACGAAAGTAGTGGTATTTCACACCTTTTTGTGTTTTTGTGAATCGACCCTCTGCAAAATAAGACTGCTCAGTCTAAATAAAATTCCTAAGCTTTGACGATGCCTTATTTCAGACACGATTGCTATAGAGATTTCTCCATACACGTCTCCAATGTCTGTTTTTCTGATTGGGTCAATGAAAATTAGTTACAAGTGATGCAGAGTGTAATTGCTTATGAACCTGTGTGAGGTAACTTCATGGAATATATATTTTGAAAACGATAGTTTGTATCTAATAGTTATTTGTGATATCAGTGTTGAAAGTAAGGTTTTATTTTGTGAGTGAAAAAGCTAGCGAAACAAGCGTAGCGAGTTGAGCAATTTCACGAACAAAATAAAACTTACTTTTAACACAAATATCATACAAAGTGGCCTGTTTTCATAATAAAATAGAAGGATTTGATATTTCTGTAAAAACACACCGTCTTCTTAGCCTATCTAGAAGATAGGCTAAGAAGAAGGCAAATAATTCAAGGTAATAGCATTCTTAAATAGGAGAAATGAATGTTATAGGCCCAAAAAATCAAAAACTCTTACATTTGAACAAGTTCAGAGGTTTATAAATGTGGCGCCAGATGAAAAATATTTGATGATAAAAGTTGCTACTATTTTCGGAACATATGAAGCCTGCCGGCGTGAAGAGCTGTGGCATTTATTAATAGAAGACATTAAATTAATGGGTAAATCATTGATTGTTCAAATTCCAAATACGAAAATGAAAATAGGTCGTTCTTTTTGAATTGTTGGAAAAAACATTGGCTATTTCAATGAATACTTTGCATTACGCCTTCTGTTATCAACCATCAAGTTTTTTTTCTGAAATACTCAAATTATAAATGCAGTGCCAACCGAATTAGTATAAACACGTTTGGAAAAATGCTCTCTACCATTGATGAATTTCTGAACCTCCCGGAACCAAAGAAATATACAGGTCACTGTTTCAGAAGGTCTTCTACTTTTTTATAGCAGAATTAGGAACAAATATAACGGAATTAAGAAGCACGGAGGATGGAAGTCTACAATAGTAGCTGAAGGTTACATCGATCAATCTATTTCTCATAAAAAGGCTGAAAGAATAATCCCAACAGCTCCAGCGTTACGGCGTCGTCCTTTTCACTTCAAGGAATGAATGTTAATGCCCATGAACTTGTCAACTCAGATAGTTCAAATATATTACAAGGCTCTTCAACATCATAAGGTATTAAAATCAGCAGTTTTCTAATTGTACTTTTCATATTAATGTTCATAAATAATAATAATGTAATTAATGTACATAACATTTGTAACAGAATTTAATTGTATCTATATCTATTGTTCATAATAGAACTTCCTTGAAAATTGAATAATTATGTTTTATTTATTGCTATATGGTCGAAAAAAATCGTGTTGAAAATACTGTTAACACTAGTTTTAAAAATAGTTCAACATGCTACTTTGTCAACATCATCTTTCAATAATACTCTTGACAACCATTAAAAATGTCACTTTTAGTGACAGTTGTACAAAAAAGTAATTACTATCTTTTTTGGGAAAGAAAGTTTTTGGCTTTCTACTACTCCATTTTTGTATCAGATGGAGTAGTAGAAAGCCAAAAACTTTCTTTCTCAAAAAATTAATCACTCCTAAAAATATAACCCCTTCAATTCAAATAATTACTATCAATATTAAGTTCAATATTTCAACTAAATAAAGCTAAAATAGTGTGTTATTGATTACCACAGTGGAGGTTTCAATGCGTTTACTTTTTATGAATGACTTTTTTATTGAAAAATTCGACTCGTTATTGAACTTTGTTTCAAATATTGATGAATATTACTTTCAAAAACAACCTAGCTTCTGAAAAAAGAAATTTCATGAAGTAAATTCATACAGGGTCTAAAACAAATAAACTTATTTGCATCGCCTATGACAAAATTTTCAATCGCCCCATTTGCAGAAAAACACAATATGACGCTACTTTGATGAAACATGTCTAAAATAAAACATTGCCAAAACTTTTATATAGATTTCTTGGTCTTTTTTTGCAGTGCATAGAGAAAAAGTGAAAATCATCTTCTGCAGCTGAAATTTTGAATACCGGCCAACAATTTAATTTATAAAAACTTCTTCAAGTAAGAATGTTCTATATTTTGAGAAATAACACCACTTTTGATATTTTCCGGGAAAAAATAAATTCAGTAGATAATGCGAATCATGTTACTACATTTTCTTCCAGTTATTTTCCACCTCGATAGGATTAAAGATTGAGTCGAAGTCAAATAACCAATGAAGCTACTAATAAAAAATCCTATATGATGCGGGCTTTGTGGTCCAACTGTATATATAGGGGGCTGAGGCGACAAGTTTTTATATACACATTATACATTCGAATCAATGAAACACATTGAAGTAAATGAACAAACACCTACGAATGAGGAATGCAGCAAAGTTTTCCAGAAGTGTCGACTTTTCCCGTCAAACAACTGAATAGCGCGAAAGCACTGAGCACGTGCTCGTGATCTGAAACACTCCTGAAATATACAGGAAGAGACGATGTCGCGTCGCAACTGGCTGTTTTTCCCTCGGAAATTCGGTGATATAGGAAAACAAAGCTGCGCTGAAAGCCCCCGCGCTGCATTCGAGCTATTATTAACGCAATTCACAACTGAACGATTTTTTATTGTTCCTGTTATTGTCGAATGTTGATTTCATTCAGTAGTTTCGTTGGTTATATCAAAATTGTGGAGGTGTATTGCCATAAAGTGTTCAATCAATTAGCCAGCCATGGGAGAGGACAGAGAGTGTTATATTCATTGATAGGAAAAATTGAACTGAATATGACAAACAGAAGATCAATGTATTCTTCAAGAAACTTGCATTATTACAATATTGATGGAATTAATGAATGAAAACACTTGAAAAAGCTATTGTATAGCGAAACACGTGTAACCTGTGGTATTACTTGAATTGAATTCCTAATTATGCTCATCTCTTCAGGAAACTTCTTCTGTTGTACCACAAGGTAGCATTCTAGGTCCATTAATGTTCTCTTTTTTCATTTTCCACTTTCGTGTCACATTATCCCAGTGCGACGTACATTTATATGCTGATGATTTTCAATTATATCTGTCAAGTCAATCTAATAATATTTACCATGCTATCACCAGGATAAACTTAGATTTAGAAAATAAACTTCTACTTTCCAAAAATCATGTCCTTCGAATAAATCCAAATAAAACAGTAGCCCTAAGTTTAGGATCTGTCCTACAAAGAAATTGAGTTGAAATAAATTTCCATCTTTTTCTTGACAATGAACCGATTGACTGGGTGAATTCAGCAAAAAATTTAGGTGTATATATCGATAACACCCTCTCGTTTAACGAGTACGTTAAACACATTTACAAAACTTGCTTTTTTAAACTGAAATCCTTATACGAGTTCAAGTTCCAGCTTTCTCAAGAAACACAACTGAAATTAGTTCAATCATTGATATATCCCCATATTGAGTATTGCTGCTTAGTGTATTACAACTTCTTGCCAGACTATAATAAACACAAACTTCAACGCATACAAAATGCTTGTATGAGATTTGTGTGCTGCATAAACTACCGTGATCATGTAACTTCATATTTATTGAAATTAGATCAGCTGAATATTGAGTTTAGAATTCGTTATCTCATATCTGTATTCTTATATAAACTATTGGAAAGCAAAACTCCTAATTACTTGTTCAGATTAATTAGTGAGCGATCTGATAATCATTCTATCAATTTGAGAAAAGATACATTTACCATTCCATATCATGTTACTACCAAATTTGAGGGATGTTTTTCTTACTTTGGACCGAAGTATCTAAATAATTTATTACTTTTGTCTTTATTATTTATTTATTCATTTGTCTATATATCAATTCAAAAAAATTCATTTCTTAGATGTTCAAAAATGATTGTAATCTTTTATATTATCTCCATAATAGTATTTTTATATTATTTTTGTGTCTATTGTAACGATTACTTATAGTCTTAATGTATGCTTATTTTTTTTCCTAATTATGGGACGGGTGGAAGATAGCCTACGGCAAACCCTTTTTCTTTTGTGTACAAAAATTGTTTTTGCACAATAAACTTTATTATTATTATATTATTATTAATTGATTTCCAGCGTTACTTTCAATGCAATGTGTCCTTCAAAATCCGCAACTTCTTTTGAACTATCCGTGGTTCTCACGTATGACTCCAAATCAGGTCGATATATTCAGCTGAAAATATTTTGGGAACACGAGAGTATGTCCTTTAGGTATAAACTAAGTAATACCTGGAATCACCAGGAGCCAGATGATGAAACTCAATCTCATGGTTTGCCTACTATTAGGTACCGCAACTGACAGCGGATGCTATAATTGGACATGTGAACTGAATTAAAACATACGTGTGCGTCCCAGTGGATCGGGTATGTTGCGTTGGTAACGCAAAAAACCATGTTCTCGCAGTAGATAACCTATCAGCGCGCAGTAGATTACAGGGGAGCTGATAGTATCGCTGACTCGATACTTCACATAGCTCTAAGCTTGGTGTTTGTTGCTAACTAACCAGGTTCAATTCAATGCCACAAAACCTAGCCATTGGTTTTCTCCAAAAAGGTAAATGTTTCCGGATCGAATATAATAATTTCAGGACAGACAATTATTCCTCTTTCTGCTTCGATAAGTCTGTTGGGGGTTGAAATGGACACCAATATGTCTTATCATAATCATGTCGGTGGAGTTGCAAGAGCTGCTTCTCAAAGACTTGGAACACTGTTCCGAACCAGAAAAGTGTACACACCTCAGCAACTTTTGATGCTTTATAAAACTCAGATCAGACCTTCTTTGATGTAGTGTTCTCATGTTCGGACTCCGCCCCTAAGCGTATCCTAAAGCTGCTGGATTCCCATTCAGAAAAAGCCTTCCACCTGATTGGAGACGCGAACATCACTTGAAACTTTATGCTCTGGAACATCGAAAGGAGGTTGAGGATTTCCCTCTTTTCTATAGATACTTTCACGGGAAGTGTTGAAGTGACTTGGCACATTTGATTCCACCAAGAGCGGTACATATCAGAAATACGAGACGGTCTGTGGCTGACGGACCGTTTTGAGGTTCAACTCAGTAGGCGCCTTGAGGCGCTCTTGGAGCGCCCCAATACATATTTGAATCAAAGTTGATTTTTCAGTGGTTTCATTTACAAATATCTAACTCACCTGAACTCCCTTCTATCCTACATCCGCCACTGGTTTTTATTCACGTTATAGTAAAAAAAAACTTTGTTAATGGCTTGTAAAAAACCGGCGTTGAAAGTTCGTACTCTCTGTAACTGTAAATGCATATAGTCAGAAAGCAAAGTTATTTTTGGAACTTCTGGTAGTGTCTTATTCAGTACATTAGCGAAACTGATTAATATGCACGAATCGATTCTTCGTGTAACTTCAATAATTTTCAACTCGGCACTGAAACTAACTGAATCAAGTGATGCATAATATTCGACAAAATTTCATCTGATAATCCTTGGAAAATTTCACTGAAAAATATTCAAACATTCTGAATACATTGATGTTTGGTTAATGGAGTGGAACTTTCCAAAGCAGCTTATTGTGTGACGAAATGAAGGACATTTCCTTTGGAAAAATAAAGTCCGTGCTCACATCGAGTATATTCGGAAGTGTTCAAAACTATTTCATGATACTAGTGATATCAAAAATCATGGAGAAAGCCGTAAACCACCATATCCTTGAATATTTGGAAGGCTTCATCATCTTGAGCGATCATCAATATGGCTTTCGGAAACAAAGATCAACAGGCGACCTTCTATCGTAAGTCACCCATATTTGAAACAAGGAGAGAATCAAGAGCTGGTGCCCTTGATTTTTCTAAGGCCTTTGAGCGTGTGTGGCATGAGGGTTTGCTGGCCAAACTTCGATGCTATGGCTTGTCAGATAATTTCTGTGTGTAGCTCTGTAGCTTCCTGAAAGAACGTTACCTGCAAGTGGCCGTCGATGGATACATCTCAAATACTTTTACCATCAACGCTGGTGTTTCCCAGGTACCTATTTTGTCTCCAACCGTCTTACTATTTTATACCAACAACTCATTGGAAAATACCAAGAATCTAATATATTGATCTGCTGACGACAGCACACTTGTCTCGTCATAACATTTGGATTCCAGGATATCTGCGGCGGTTAACATCTTCACCGACAGCAGGAGGTTGCATATTTTAATGAGGATCTGGAAGTAATTTCGAATTGGGGTGGGAGTATAACCAGGTTCACTTCAATGCCACAAAAATTCAAACATTGGTTTTCTCCAAAAAGAAAATTATCTCCGAACCGGATATGATAGTGTCAGGTCAGGCAATTCCACTTTCTGCTTCGATAAGTTTGTTGGGGGTTAAAATGGACACCAATATGTCTTGGCACAATCATGTGGCTGGAACTGCAAAGGCTGATCCTCAAAAGTTTGGAAACTGTTCCGAACCAAAAAACTGTACACACCTCAGCAACTTTTGATGCTTCATGAAGCTCAGATCAGACCTTCTTTGGAGTATTGTTTTCATGTATCGAGCTCCGCCCCTAAGCATACCCTGAAGCTGCTGGATTCCATCCAGAAAAGAGTCATCTGCCTGATTGGAGACGCGAACATCACTTGCAACCTTGATAGTCTGGATTATCGAAGAAAGGTTGGCGATTTTTCTGTCTTCTATAGATACTTTCCCGGGAAGTGTTCAAGTGACTTGGCACGTTTGATTCCACCAAGAGTGATACATATCAGAAAAACGAAACGAAATGTGGCTGCTCGTCGTTTTGAGGTTGAACTCAGTACACCTCGAACTTCACTGTTCAAGAACTCTTTCATTTGGAGAACTGCGTTCATGTGGAATGAACTTTCTGAGAACGTTTTTCCAAAAAGATTCAATCTCCAGCGGTTCAAATCCAATATGAATCAGTACTTTCGTACAGGCACCGCTCTCAGAAGGCCTTGAAGATTTTTCTGTAGGGCTTTTGTTTTGTCCTTGAAAGAAAAAAAAATCGTGCACAGTGAGTACAGTTTGTTTTCTCGTTATTGAGTGGGCTATGCTTGAAGATAGGCAGTAAACAAATCTAAATAAATGAACTTCAAATGTTCAAGCCAGTCTCGGATATACCCAGACAGTAGGTTGAATGGGCTGACGCCTATCAGAAAATAACTACTCCACTGGCTAATACCACGAACGGCGTTGGATTAAATCCGACAGGCGTCAGTGCAAGAATCTTCACAGAAAATTTCGTGAATATGCAATTGGCAATACAACTGACGCCTGTCGGATATCATCCAACGACATTCGTGGTATTAGCCAGTGTAGTCGTTGTTTTCTGATAGGCGTCAGTTCATTTAACCTACTGGCTCGAACATTCAAAGTTTATTTCTTTAGATTCAGTAGAGTTTGTGTTCTACTTTTGATATAGTAGATGTATGATCTCCATTGCACAATTAATTTTTACCACTCAATTTTCCTCCTCTGTTAAAGACTACCTTTTGTCGAGATGAAACCAATAATGTATGAAGTTGGAGAAAAACTTATTGAGGAGACGTTCTATGAAGCATTGTTTTGAATAACAAGCGACTAAGCTTCTGGCTCCCCGGTATGTACTCTAATATATTATTGCAAGAGTAATGAACCCGTAAACAGAATATATGATGAGAATGCATGAGATATGCTTCAAATACACAAAATTTAAGGATTTATATATTCTCCTCAGCCGGAATCACTCACGACTGTATGCAATTCGCACCTAATGTGTAACGAAGTACAGAGTGACTAATAGGCATTTCGCTTCTCATCCGTGTTACTAACTACGAAGATCTTGATAAATCACTGGTGAGTTCATTTCTAGAGTCTTTGATAGTGTGGATAATCCGCTCACCACTCATCTGGAAGACTCAATATGTGAATACAACAAACTCTTGGAACATCTGTCACCACTCAACCAAGACACTCCAGTTTTAGAACAGCTCGAAGCTTTGTTTGGCCAACTTCAGACTCTCATTTGTGAATGAAACTACCAGGTTTGCTTTGCCATCCAAAAATTACTTTTCATTTCTTGTGTTCTATATCAAATAATAAATTGATAGATGCAGCTGTTAATACGTGGTAGGAAATCATAATGAAGAAAAGAGAATTGAAACTTATGCATTTAATGTAAATATTAATAGGTAACTTTTCAATACAAATCATGAAATTGTAAAACAACAACAAAAGTTATTTGGCGCTTCGGGGCGACTTCATTGATTCCAGAGGCGCATTTGCTTTTTCAGCTGCAAGAAAACCCGAAAAACCTGCAGCACCATATCATCTGGAGAACTTGGTCTGCTAATGTCCTTTCTTCCATAAAACAAAATGTAGGGTGTCTCCAGAGGCTCTAGATGAAGTGCTAGATTGAAGTGTTTATCTATTTTGAAACTTCATAAGAATTTGGTGCATCCTTTCGAGGCTGAGTCATGTTTGATGATCATCAGTTTTATTATTAGATTGACTGGTGCCTCAGCTATACTTGTTTCCTTATAACAGTCAGTTACTTTGGCGTATGTTTGGCAATACAGTCGATCGTTAAAATTTCCATTTTCTAATGATTTGACAATAACCTTTGCACGGACTGGTTATTAGTCATATTAAGAAACGCTAGTTGAAGTTCCAGAAATTCACATGCGTTTTTGCTACCCCTTGAACATTTACTACGAAGTAAACAAGTAAAGATTTTTCCAGCAAAAAATGTACAAACATAAGACGAGATAGAGTGTACGGAATCATTCAATCCAGAGCGGTCAGGAGTATTGATTCTGCCATTTTCCTGTTCACGAAGAGTATTCAACAAAAACCCCAAGAATTCGGAACAATTCTCTTGTTGTCTCAATAAGTATCTAGTGGACTTCAAAGACTCTAGGAAATCGGTTGGTGAAAAAGATGATACATTCTTACGAAACTGCAGCTGCATGAACAGGTGTTTGAGTTTGGTGGATAAGTATGAAACATTCTCGTTCTCGTTCATCTTGAAAACCTCGTTCTTGAAATTCTTCGTCATGAACAACACTTGTAAAATGCTATTCATGTAGCAAATGTTTCCTAAATTATCTAATCCAATTTCCTTGGCAAGATTTTGAGGACAACTCTCTATTGATTCGTAAGGAAGAACATGTTTCACATAATCTGCATAGAAATCATTTTCTAAAGCTGCAATCGATCCTTCCAAGTGATGAAGGGTTTCGTAGAGGGATCGATTCGGCTCTTGCTTCATGAAGCTCTTCCACATTTAACGTATAAGTTTTGAAAATGTCCTTATAGGATGAAACTGCTGTAACGTTAGTTACAAATAAAAGTGTTAAAAAACATAGACAGTTTCAATTCTTTTTTCTTCATTATATCAAATAATATAATCAAATTTTATAAAAAAAATCGTCCTTCAATACATCATCCTCAATGTCTCAAGTGTGATCCGTTTATGTGAAAACCGTTAGTTTCGATGTAGAAAATATCTAAAAAATCGATGTAATTTGTATTCCAGTCCACTGCACTTAGGGTTGAAAGCTATTTTGAATGTTTCCCCCATTCCGTAGCATTAAAACTTCATTTTATGGAAGAAATTTGTACACTAGCTAGTTTATTCCATTCACTTTAGGAGAAATTGAGCTCAGCGAAAGAAACGTAATTTGAAAGTTCACTCAATTGAATTTATTTCCAGAGGAGTTGAGCTTCACTGATGCTGGAAGTAGGCAAATCTAGTTCCCTAAGAACTTTCAGTCCTTTCAGATATTTCTATAGAAATACCAAGGATATTCACGCGCTAATCCTAGATATGTATGAATGCAGATGATATTTCACATTTCATAATAGAGGACGTATTGAGAGTGAGATGGGAATGTTGGGTTAGTACGGTAAGTATGGATTTACAGAACGTTCAAAATGAAGATATCCCTCGTGGGGGTTTTCCCCTTAGGGGATAAAAAGGTGGTTCGGTCAGTAATTTGGAGGGTTGACATCATGTCAAAAAAAGGAAAATTTACCGATTTCGTATTTTTTTTCTCTCGATCTATTTAGAAAAATACTACAAAAAAAAATTTCACACGCTCGTTGTTAGATACTTTTTCTCCTTTCTTCTTTTATGAAGTAGACATTTTTGGGGCATCATATGGTTTTGGAAAAATCATCATCACCTTTATTTTATATATCCATTACGAGTAAAACGATATGCAGAACAATATGATTCAACATTATCTTACATGTTAACCGCCTAAATAGTTTTCTGATTGGTTCGGCCGCTACTTGATGAAGATCCATAGTGATTTCATGAACTACAACAGTGATTTGAATACCAAAAGGGTATTCAAATCACTGTTGAAGAAACTACTGTATTAGTGAAACATGTGATATTTGAATTGAAGGGGTTATTTTTTTAGGAGTTATTAATTTTTGGGAAAGAAAGTTTTTGGCTTTCTACTACTCATTCAACATGGAGTCGTAGAAAGCCAAAAACTTTCTTTCCCAAAAATGTCGTGATATGTTTCTCTAATAAAGTTTGTGGAGATCAAAGTGAAGTGTAGTTTATGAAAAAACGCCAAAATAGAAGCGAAACACATGGTATAGGTACGCGATTAGGAAGCTTACCTTTCATAGTGAAAATTGAAATAAATCTTATCAGCAAGTTTAATATGGATTTCCATCAAATATCTGCCAGTTTCATTCACAATAAAAACTCTTGTATACATGCTAATTAAATTGGTGTCTTCACATTATTACACTGAACTTCATCTTAAATCAGTTTTCGTCAATTAATATTGAACTATTTATTTAATATTTTTGCAATATTTTCACCTGCGGTTCTCGTATATTGACAGTTGTGGTTATGAATGAATTGTACATGTATTGTATTATTACATTATTATGTAGGTACTATTACCCGTGGGTTGGGCTACCTATCGGGCGCGTCCCCAGGTGGCGGATAGGGAAACGGCCAGGGGACTGGAGGCCTTGTCCGGGCAGTCAATGAGGCCTTACGGACGGGATCGCCGGACTCCTAGTCAGTTTCAGAAATAAGTAGGGTGAGGGGAACTAAAACTCCCCAAAAGCCTTTGCAAAACATGCCACCGTGGACCAGCCTACCCAAGCAAGGTGTAAGGAATCGTATCGATAGCTGAATGATCGCAGGGTGATATGAGGTTACGAACGATCCTCTTGGGGAACTGGGCGAAACCTCATTATAATCAGCCTGAGGCGGTGGCTGGGAATGAACAGAAATGTCCACCCCAATCTACTTCTTGGAATGAGGCTGGACATAGCAGATCACCTCGTGATATACTACAAAGGCCAAGGCGTAAGCGCATTTGCGGCGTCGAGGACAAAAGGAGAAAGAAAGCAAAAGAGGCAGCAGTGGCAGCAACTATAAGTGTACCCTCCTCCTCCCCCACTTCACCTCCAACATCAATGGTACTTTCTGCGGCGGGCGCCAAGAGCTCCGCCTTAAATAAAGGCAAGGAACCGGCCGTCCCTGCAGGAAAGCTCCCTGACTTGTGCACCTTAACGGGGGGAACCCCAAGAAGGTTGAAGAAGCCGCGCAACGACAGTAATGTCGCTGCACCTTCCAAAACCTTCGCGGAGGCCATCGTGAGACACTTCAAAGTTACCAAAGAGAGTGTGTGTTCGGCGAGTCTTGGCCTACACCTGTTAATATGAAGAAGATGTATTCTAGTGACCTCTTCACCTTACTGGAAAGGACAGGATGGACGATGACCTAGATGGAAATCTCTCGAATATTTTCACAATCAATGCTGGTGATCCCCAAGGATCCATATTGCCTCCGACCCACTGTTTATTGTTTATCAATTGGAAAAAAATAAAAATCCAATATATTGGTTTGTTGAAGACAGCACACTTGTCATTTCATTTGTATTCCAGGACATCGGCTTCGTAGGCACATCTTCATCGGCAACAGGTGATTGCATATCTTAATGAGGATCTAGAAGTGATTTCGAATAGGGATGAAAGTCACTAGGTTCAAATCGATGCTACAAAAACCCAGGCATCGGTTTTCTCCAAGAAGACAAGAAGACCTGATATAATAATATCCGCTTTCTGATTCGATAAGTTTGTTGGGGGTTAAAATGGACACCAATATGTCTTGGCAGGATCATGTCGCTGGAACTGAAAAGGCTGCTTCTCAAAAGTTTGGAACACTGTTCCGAACCAGAAAACTATACACACCTCAGCAACTTTTGATGCTTTATTAAGCTCAGATCAGACCTTCTTTGGAATAGTGTTCTCATGTATGGAGCTCTGCCACAAACATACCCTGAAGTTGTTGGATTCCATCCAGAAAAGAGCCATTCGCCTAATTGGAGACTTGAACATCACGTGCAACCTTGATAGCCTGGGACATCGAAAAAAGGTTGGAGATTTGTCTCTCTTCTATAGATACTTTCACGGAACGTGTTGAAGTGACTTGGCACATTTGATTCCACCAAGAGTCCATATCAGAAATACGCTAAGGACTGTGGCTGCTCATTGTTTTGAGGTTCAACTCAGTGCACCGCGAACTTTACTGTTCAAGAACTCTTTCATCTAGAGAACTGCGTTTATATGGAATAAATTTCCTAAGAACGTTTTTCCAAATGACACCGCTCTGAGAGCGCCTTAAGGATTTTCCAGTGGTGCTTGTTTTTGTCCTTGAAAAAAAAGGTAACAGACAGGACTATTCAAAGGAGAAACCGCTCTGTTAGAACATGTCTGATACTAGAATAACAATTATGGTTGCAGCAAAAGAGACGGGATCCAGTGGAAGGAAGGTCCTACTGGAAAACAAAATGTTTCAGGAGACATTTAAAAATGTTTATGATGATTGAGTCGTTTTCTCGTAATTGAATAGAACTGGCCGATACTTGTTGAAAATCCATATTAAAACTAATTAATACAGTTTGAAATGTCTACAGATGCAGCGTGGCTTATGTTATTGGTCTTCATTTGAATGAATCTCGGAAACATTTTTTTTCAAGCATTGGTTGAAAAAGCAAATGTTTCAGTTCAAAGAGGAACACTTTAGTAGTAACTTGAAATACCAAAAGGCCAAAAATCCGATATTGGCTTTCTTCAACAATGGGCTTGTTTCATGCTATGGAAAATGATACTGGTTTGCTTATAGACTGATTGAGTTAGGGGTATATTATACTTATTAAGCCTAATCGGTCCCAAAATCTCTTTATATTTGCAGAAAAAAGAATAATTCGAAAAGCAAGAATTTAAATTGGTCGCGTGTCTGTTGACCAATAAAATTGATCGTGTCTAGAGCGGAGTTGCCAAGTGTATTGGTTTTTAATATCCAATCACAGATCTGATGATTCAGTTTGACAAACGCCATTTCTGTTGTTATTGTTGTCAACTCGGTGTGAATACAACTGTTACAATTATCAAATTAAAGAACGGTTTTTTGTAAAAGGTGGGTCTCGGCGGGTGCCTATTTTGCTGTATAATCCGTGTCATTAGTTTACATTCCGAAAAATATGTTTTCTGATCATTTTTGGATTGATTGATTCTGGAGTAATTCTACATTTTACTGTACATATTTTTGCTTCTCTTTTCAGTTACCATACTGCTCCTTGGCCGAGATACAATAAAAATTAAATTAAAACTTTCCATCCTTCGATAAAAAACAAAGTCTGAAATGAATGTCATATAAATAAAAGGGACCTACTAAATATACCACCTACCGTTTCAATTTTTCATTCTTCATTTCGGTACCATAGTATTGCAATCGATCATTTCAAAATCGACTCTTGGTAAGTTGTCGGGAGTCAGCTTTAACAAAACTAGGCTCAACATTCATTTTGAAATTATTTTGACAAAAATACGAAGTTTGTGGAAACCATTGACATTAGAAAGAGCACATTGTCGCATTCACTACAGAGAGCGCTGGCTGACTGGATGACAATATGACTAATATACCATTAATGTTGAATTTCTTATTTTTGGTTGGTGGCATGAATGCATAATCGATTTATTTGATTATGGTTCATGAGCATTCGAAAACCATTTGAAAATACAGCTCGGTTAATTCTATTTAGAATTATATTTAGATATAACTTGTACTATATTAGTTATCAAGGCAAATATTATTGTTCATTTTTATACTCAATTCGTGGATTCAAGCTATCTTATTATTGTACATTAATTTGTTCGCTGGCTTTATTCTTAAAAAATGAATGCAAATTTCAGTTGATCGTTGAACATTTATTCCAGGCGAATGTTCTTTTCAAAGTACCAGAAAGAATTGATGCAAAATTTTTCAAAATGTTTCTACTATCATTGTACATATATAGTTATGAGAAATGTAGTTTAACTATTCTCATAAAATATGATTTGTCAATAAAATTGGTTGAATCGATTTTATTTGATTTTTTTGTGATATTTCAGTGAACACAAAAAGTAAGAGAGAGTCAGGAATTGAAAACATTAGGAATTTTATCCTTCATTTCCAAACACATTATCATTTCTCCTTTTGCCAACTCATCTGAACTCTTCAATTCATTCATTCGAAGTCAATTGTTTCGATACTTTTTGTAAATCTCTTGAAATAAAGAAAATCCAAACCTTCACTTCCAAAAGCATGTATGTCTCACAATTCCGACAGGGTAATCCAAAGTCTCGTTTTCTGAAGTTAAGCTCTGACATATGATAGGTTTTAACGTTTTCCCTGGAAGAGTGGAAAGATTTATGTTCTTGCTATCTGCAATTTTCCGGATGGAACATTCGTAAAACGGCAACGACCGTCATGCAGACGAATTGGGAAGTAACAGTTCATGTGAAAATATTACTGTTGTGAAAGTAATAGGCAATATTTCCATGTGAGGTGAAAGTAGCATCAATATAACACTGACTGAACAATTACATACCAAATACAAGTAATATGGGTAGTGGAGAGATTTGGAAAATTTGTTCTCCAAAATAGTCTTTTTCATATAGAGAATACTATAAAAATTTCAAGCAGAATAATCAAACCCAAAATCTGAAACCCAAATAACATTGAAATTCAACAAATTGATCTTTATGAATACACTGACTCATTCCTTTGATGGAAAGCAATATTACTATTGACGATAACAATCGAACAATTTTCACACTACGAACTTTACTCAAGAAGTGTTTTACAACACAGTAGATTCTTCAGATGATCTGATTCATCAGTGATCTTCTGTCTAGCAGTTAGTGAATTCACCAGGAATTTGTTTTGCGTTCTTCTGGTACTAGGATGCTAGTATTATCACTGGCGAGTATTACTGTATTCTTGAATTATTACATAATTGTTTCGAAAATAATGCAGACAACAGTTTTAGTCCGTTAAAAATGTGTAGTCGAGAGTAAAAATGTGCGATTTGACAGAAAAAATCACAAATAATCATTTAGGAGATCTACCTCGTGTCCAAGCTCCCTTTTCTCAACTTGGATCTTCACACTCATCGCAAAATAGCTACCCAAAAGTGAATGCAATAATGGAAGGTCATCTGTGGATCTTTGGTTACAAAATCTATGTTCATGATTACTCAAAATAACGTTTACAAGATACATGTGTACATACTGGCGATAATCTGCTATCGTGCTTCTGATATGTGATCAAAAAACAGATATAGTTTTCTGGATCATGAATAATAACAATAGTATCTATCATAAACTAATACATAGATTCAAACAAGTACCAAAAGAATTATTCAGAATACTAATAATATATACTTATAAATTCGAAAGTCATTAACTTAACACTCACTTATTTACCTCTGTTTCTCCGTACTGGTAAGTCCTAGGAGGCTAAAAATATACCAACTGGAGCGCTGGATAGTTTGCAGAGTTCAAAGAGAAAATCTCGATATTTTATCCAATTTTCTTCCTCTTTTCGGACGATATTCGTCTCGCCAGGAGACGACACGACAAATATCGTCTTGCTCTGGTGGTAGAGAAGGACTACATCAGGCTTATTAGCTTGTGAGAGCAAATTGTACCAATAAATTCGGCAATTTCCGTTCCCCACAACAGATTCAATATTTCCTGGAGATTCAATACCGTAAGAGGACCGTAGATGGTAATATAGAACTTTTAGGGTCGCGTTATGTCGATGGATATAGGCTAAGACCGCATATGTTGGACATGCTGATAGAAAGTGCATTAGGGTCTCGGATGTCTGGCGGCAGGCCCTGCACCTTGTGTCAGGAACCTCTATACCCATCACGCGACTGCGGTAGACTAAGGTGTTGAAGACACCATCCTGGCAAGCCATGTTGAATCGCTCAGTTTTCGACTTCAGCTTACTCCACCTGAGTAGAGCTGAAAGTCAGGCGCTGTGGCTTATCCTTGTGTTTCCGCAGAAGTGAGGTGATCTCTGCGGCTTCTATGTGAACTTTTTGCTGAACGGGTTTGAACTCGGTGACAGAGTAGTAATCACCTCTTTCAGTGTCGAAAACTAAACCGAGTTCATCAGCTGTTCAGGCAGCTTCCCTAACGAGAAATGCTCCAATTCCTGATCTCTTATGGTCGCAGACAATTCAGAGAAGGAGATCCGAACTCTTGTCAACTTTACATCCAGTATCATTCTGAGTGTAGACACTCCAAACTTAAAAGTCCACGGCTCCCTGTTATCGGGGGAAGTACAACCGTAAAACGGACGATTTAGGATGCAAACTCCTATCAAGATGCATCATTTTTCGGGGCTTTACGTCGAGTTGATACAGCTTCTTCCGAGTCCACTTCACTACTCCAAACGAGTAGAGTAAGATTGGAACGGCACGCATATTTTTGGCAGCAACTTTTTTCTTGACCGACAGTTCCGATGACCAGATCTGTCGAAGTTTGTACTGATACTTGCCGCTGCTATTACATCTTGTTCCTCGTCGTGGTAAGTATACGTCTCTCCAGCATCCAAATGGTGTAGGATTCTTCAATCTACAAGCTGCACATCCTCTTCGTAGTCCCCGCATCGTCCTCTTTTGAGATGGACCATTGCACATTTGTCTATCTCGAATTTTATGCCAATAGCATATATGTACTCTTCCACCACCCTCAAGGACTGATGAAGATCCTTCTCTCCAGATGCATAAAGTTTAAGATCATCCATATGAAAGAAATGGGTGACCTTGTGCCTCTGGTCTCCTGGGGTGCCACAGTTATCCCTCGAGTATTTCTGAGCGCAACGAATAATGGCAATAGTGAGATGCAGAAGAGAAGGGGACTGAGGGAATCGCTATGAAATACACCCTTTCTGAAAATGACCCACCTGTTTGGACTCTAGCTTGACCAGATGTTATGGTGAAGCGAGTTCGCAAAGTGGTATCAGTTGTTCGATACATCTCACTACTTTTTCGGGTACCGCAAGGTGAGCAAATGCAAGATGAGCTCATGCAATGTTGGATCAAATGCCTTGCGGTAATCGATCCAGGCTATAGAGTGTTCACGCTTATATTGTTTAGAGTCCTGCTTTACACATATATCGATGAGCAGCGGATCAAGCATGTTATCCGCCTGTTATTCTCAGGAATTATTATTATTATTATTATTGTCAGCCGCTGACCACTATATAGTCACCATGGTTTTTTTGTTGGGTTTGCGCATTTGGAAAGTGCCTGGGTGACTCATTGGTGTCCAGCCACTGTCCTGAACATCTCCTGTGTAGAGGATTCACTTTCCATCACAACTAACGATTGACTGTTCAAATCATAAGGCCCCCTCTTTTTGAGCTCCCTGACCTTTTCATTACGTTTCAAACCATCAAAAACCGCATGGGAGCTGACGCCCAATTCTTCCGCCGTACCACTCACTTTTTGTGATGGGTTGGACTCCGCCAGGGTCCTAAATCCTCGTTCTGGATTACTGTAGGTCGACCACTTCTAGGCTCATCTTCTAGGCTTAAATCTCTGGAACGGAATTTCGCAAACCAACGTCAAATTGTATTTTTCATTTTTCTTTATTTAGTCAAAATCATCTTCAGAACGTTATGACAATAACACAACTGTGAAATAATAAATAAAATGGAATACTCGTTATCATATCAATTTTGATCATTGTATACAACTAATACATAGAGAAAATACTATGCTTCATTCAATAATTCATAAATTCAACATGAATTTTGATATCAAATGAATGAAGGAACAATGTTGTAGCGGTTTAAATTTCTGAATTCAGAAGAATCAGAAGAATGATAACCCGTGAGTAGAAGCCCTGATATTGTTGATATATTTTGGAGCGGTCTGAGTAGTGAAATCTACAGTTCATTCCTAAAATTAGAGGACAGTTCTAAGCATTTTCCTTTTCTCTGTGCACCTAAGACAGCTGTTAACGGGGGTAATAATTATCGAGTTTGATTGTTAATTGAAAAGTAGATTCTGGATAAATTGAGATTCAGGCAGTTACTTTTTACTGCTCTTTTGTTCCCTCATTTTAAATTTGCGTAGTAGCAAGGGAACCCACGATGCAAAATGGGGATTGACTCGAGTGTCATAGAGACCTATTATGATGCAAAGCTTAGATGATAAAAATAAAAAAATGTTATACAATGTATACCTTTTCATCGGTGGGGAAAGCTGCTATAGATTATTAAATATGAAAAAAAAAACTGTTGCATGGACATACTCGAGCGCGTCAGATATTGATACCATCAATGTCCTACGTATTTTTAATAATGTTGGTATGTTAATCTGATCGTTTGCATGATGTGGGTGGTTGTACGTAAGGGTTAAAAGTGAAAAAAAATTAATCGAGCGCGTCAGATTTTTTAAGGGGGTGTTAAGTGCACCAAAAATAAGCTCTCATTCAATAATCTGACGATTTCGATCTGACGCAAATTCGCGGCCATTATATAATGTGCAAAAAAAATCGGATGATGAAGGATGAAGGATGCAGCTATAGCTACCTTTCATGAGTGCTATGTCCGATATTAACTTCTGTTTCTATATATATATATATATATATATATATATATATATATATATATATATATATATATATATATATATATATATATATATATATATATATATATATATATATATATATATATATATATATATATGGTTCATCTTTATGTTTTAGACGTGCTGTCTCATAATCTGACGATTATCTAGAGGGATTCGCCTAATCTGACAAAAAATATTTTTTTAATTTTTTTATTAATCATTAAACTTAATTAATTGAAAGGCTCGAGAAATAAATAAGTGTATGTTTTTTAAGTAGAATACTTGTACCTATTTATAAAGAAATTATTTTAAAAATATGCTCAAAAAAATAATTTTTTTATAATCAATTGATTAATTAATGAAGAAAAGAGAAATGAAACTTCCTTTGTTTTGTACCACTTTCATTTGTAACTAACGTTACTGCAGTTACTTATACAATATATAAGTTTGAAAATGTCCTTATAGGACGAAACTGCAGTAACGTTAGTTACGAATAAAAGTGGTAAAAAACATAGAAAGTTTTATTTCTCTTTTCTTAATTATGATTTCCTACCTATATCCATTAATTAATTGATTAATGAATCATCATCTTCATCTTCATCACGAACGAGTCTCTGTGATCAGCTGACATGGCGTCATGGCAACAGAATTCAGAGTGGGGACGGAGTGAGAGAGTAATAGATAGAGAAAAAGTGAAAAAGGAATAGGAACGCGGGGAGGGAAATATAGGCATCACGCAGCTGTACGCATTAAACTTCCTAGACGAATTATTGCTATTTCGGCTAGCGCAAATCGTCAGATTATATATTTTTCGATATCCTTGAATCATTTTCTTCAAAATAAAAAAAAAATTTGCTACGCTCGAGAATATGGAGATGACGTTTTTTTTACAACTTTGCTGCCCTCCCCTTTCTTTACGTCACTCTCAAATTGTCAGATTACTGGAATATACACTTTTTAGCATGTAATTAACTCACCCTATCCTAATCTGACGCGCTCGAGATTTTCTGATGATCAATTTTTTTTTACTAATCTGATCCTTTATCCTTCATGGGCGGCCTTATATATGGGGCTCATATTTGGTGGAGGTACTTAACCGGGTACAAAGTATCCCCCTGTATATTAATCTGCCGCGCTTCAGTAAATCCCGAAATCCTCGCTTGGGCTCCCCTATTATAGAGGTATATCTCTGCCAGTTGAATACTCGAATCTTTTGATTCGATATTGTTCCGAAGTAAGAGTTCTCCAGTAGTAATATCGTGATCAAAACGGCCTATAGCGGCGTATTAATATACTGTGTTAATTTACTGTGAACGTTTTTTTGTATTAGGTATTGGTTCTTTAAACTTGATGTAGATATATTTGCCTGTTTTTTTACATTAGTTCGTTGCAAATAACATATGAAAATCAATTTTTGAGTTATTACACAGTTGGTAGTGAAGTTTGTGAATATTTCTTTCTATATATCAATTTAATATAAATTTCAAGCTTGGAGCTTTCTTGTTGACTTTTTGGTTATTTCTCCAACCCCTTTCTTGTTGAATCCGTTCAACTGGCGCCCCAGGGCTTACTTTTTTTCCATCTATTTCGACTGTAAAAAAAACATATTTTCCTTACCCACGTCCAGCCCCGACAATAATCGACTAGCCTGGGCCGAACTACCTTTTGGTAATTACATGAATACCAACGTAGGTTATAATGTACACAGAATGGATCAAGCTTGCATACAGGATGGTTTGAGTATCATTCAGAAGCTGTATTTTACCTAGATGACAGGAACATAACTTTGATGTGTCCCGTTCAATGTATACAGTGAGTGGCTGAATTATAGAAAAAAAATCCTAATTTCGCAGGCAATATACTTTTGACAAACGTTTGTGTTAGTGGGAATTGTAGTCTTGGCGAAATTTTGTCCAATCGCTTCTAACTGACCAGAATTCTTCGGTTGTACAGTTCATTACTATTGATTATTTTTTATTTGCATTTATAGCTTGCATTGAAGAACCTGGAATGATTTTCAACACTGAAATTTTTAGCGTTTTCAAAATGTTCTTGTTTGGACACATTATATAACCATCGCATTCGCCAAATCAGTTGTTTTTTGAAAACCGATTATAAAGAAAAAAGAATTGAAACTTTTTATGTTTTTGCCACTTTTATTTGTAACTAACGTTACTACAGTTTCGTCCTATAAGGACATTTTCAAACTTATGCACGAGTTTACTGTAGTTTGAAAATGTCCTTATATAGGACGAAACTGCATTAACGTTAGTTACAAATAAAAGTGGTAAAAAGTTTCAATTCTCTTTTCTTCATTATGATTTCCTACCATGTAATAACGGCTAGATCCATCAATTTATTAAAACCGATTGTATTGCGTATAATCTGATCTATATCCTTTTAAATTAATTCTAATCATCCGATGCAGCTTATCGACGTCAGCAAAATTTTCCCGAAACATAGTCAAAAGTACAAACAAGAGTACATGCATTGAGTGAGTTAGCAGTTTGCTAACTAAGCAATTTGCTACAGCCCCAGTCTGTCTTTCTCTCACGCATACGTCAGCGAAAGGTAGGCTCCTTCTCTCTCGTCGGACAGACGCTTAGTGTTTAGTGTGCGATAAACATTACTGTTGACAATTTTGTAAAAATCTAACCAGCAAGCACTTTTATTATGTGAAATGTGGCTTAAAAATGATGATATTAATTTTCTGTGTTTACATTATCAGTATCATTATTTAATCCTACAAAAATAACATTTGGTTTGTGGTAGCTATAATATATGTACATAAAAAATGATCAATAAAAGATTTTATTAATAAACAACTTTTCCCTACATTATCATACATGAACTTTAAACTATTTCAATAGTAAATAGGTCAACTTAGATATTAATTCCTCACTTCTATCGAGCGTCCCAAAACGCATACGTTTTTTTAAGCTTCTCAGGTAAATACGTTTGTTAATTATTATTTTTTTATTAAAATATAACCGAATGGTCTTGCTGTTGTAAATGTATATTAGGTAAGGTTCAAAAATTCATTTGGTAGAGTGAAACCCTGGGGAGAATATTTTCGATTCTGAATAACAAGATAATCAGTCGGCAGATTTTATGCATACTATATATTTCGAACGATATAAACAAATTAATTCATGAATAATTACTAACCCTATCGAGACAAACATCAACAAGCATGTTATGAGTTGTCTATTCATCATTCTCAGTAATAGTTTTTGGACAGTGGAATTATTGTTTGAATTGGGAGTTTCTAGAGGGAAATAGCTTCAAAACTTTGTTTACATTGCAAAAGTAAATATTATTATTTTTGAAGATATTCATTGTGAAACTGTGATGAGAAAAAGAAGGCATAAGGTAACATATACAACATCAATAGTACCTTTGGTTCGTTAATGAGCTCCACCTAAAACACCTACATCATTCGGTGACTCAAAAATACAAATTTCAGGCAATATGACCTACACGCCTAAAATATTTCAGACGAAGCGGCGTTGTCGCTTCTACTATAAATTAGCGGCTTCTTTGATTTTTCAAATGGAACACCCCATATATAATATCATATTATGATTCATTATCACTTTGTCAACAAATTCATATACTATTTCCCTATACCTATCTATTACCGTTTAGAAGATATAAATTAATTTCGACATTTTTTTACCAAACATGAACTTTTATAAATGCTGATAATCTTGAACTCTCTTGCACTAAAACGATCAAATTTGAAATGGAGTGCAGTGATACTATGAGGATCTTCACTCCGAGTCATATTTTCATTTGCCTCATACAGGGTCTTCAAAAAATGCAGATACTTTGATCTCATGAAAAAATGAGTGGAACTCAATTTTTTCAAATGGAACACCCTGTATATTTCAACATTGTTGAGCTCTACATCCAATTTTAGATTAACTTTGTTCAGATAATACTATTTCTATTTTGAACCGTTTTCGAGATAAACTGTTTCAAACGGAAACTGACGAGGTATTATTGCTGGTTTTTTTGAATTCATCACTTATTTTGGATATTCAACATTTTTGTTTATACTTAGTAATATTTCTTTTTAATCCAGTTTTTCAACTGTATCAGATCAGTCAATTCTAAATTGGTATGTACCTACCTTAGAAAAAGTTACAATTTGTATACATTGAGGTATATTGGTCTCTAACGTACAACAGTACACATTAATATTTTTCAATAGTGTGCTTTGGAAAAATAAATAAACCAATTATTTAACTTCAGACTTTCCTTGGTGGTTTTTACTGATTGTGATAGCTACCAATTATAATAGAATAATGTCAAGATTAGGTTACAGTAATGAAGATTTCTTGAATTTATTAATAATTCATGGTGAGTGCAATAGAATTGCAAGTAGAACATGCCGAGTATTTCATGAAAGATATCCGCAACTTCCGAAGTCGGAAGTTGCGGATAAATGGACTACTAAAAAACTGTAGGTTGAATGGAACCCTCCGTCCAAAAATCATGCGTAAGAAGACTAAAGTGGATGGTGATGACAATGGTATAACAGTTTTGGGATACTTTCATGCATTTCCAAATGCTTCTCTGCACGAGGCTGAAAGGGAGATGGTATACCCTACGTGACAATTTGTCGAATTCTTAATAAGCATAAATGGCATCCCTATAAGTTCTACTGTGTCCAACATTTGAAAGAGACTGATTTACTTCGTAGAGTGGAATTCTTTGAATGGTTACTTGTCAATACTCAAGAGGATGAACATTTCCTTGACAATATCATATGGACAGATGAGGCCAAGTTCACAAAAAATGGAGTTTTCAATAGACATAACAGTCATTATTGGGCGCCAGAAAATCCCCATGTTGTCCGCCAAAGGGGTTTTCAAGAAAGATGGCAATTCAATGTATTTTGTGCCATAAAGAATGAGTCAATTTTTTATATCGAGTTATATGATGATAATTTGAATGCATCAAAATATGAAGATTTAGTGAGGAATGGAATTCAAATGATTTTAAATAATAGACCAGGAAGAGAACGTGTATGGTACCAAATGGATAGTGCTCCACCCCATAATTCTCATTCAGTCAGCGAAGCTTTAAGCGAAATCTTCGAAGACAGATGGATTGGTGATAATAGTCCTTTTCGTTGGCCTCCTAGAACACCAGACGGCAATACATTAGATTATTTCGTGTGGTGTTTCATTAAAAATATGGTTCACTCTACTCCAATAACAACAATGGAAGAAATGAAATCGAGAGTTACAACTGCTTCAATAGTTTGACTCCAGACTTGATCAGAAGCGCTACACATGACAATCTTTTGAAGAGATTACATGTTTGTTTAAGTAAAGGTGGAGATGTGTTTGAACATATTCTGAAATACACTGACGATTGAATTAACTCATTAATTTATGGGTTTATTATTTTCAGTTCGTGTTTCAGCGTTAATAAAACTATTGTTTGAAGAGAAGTTTCATTCGATGGTTGAGGAGTATTTTAATAATTCAATAGTCACAGATGATACAATGAAAAGATGTATTATCTGTGACTAATTAAGAAACATCAAACGAAATCGGTTTCACAAAAATGGGTGATGATTAAGGAAACCATGTCAATTTCCGTTTGAAACAGTTTATATCGAAAACGGTTCAAAATAGAAATAGTATTATCTGAACAAAATTGATCTGAAATTGGATGTAGAGCTCAACAATGTTGAAATATACAGGGTGTTCCATTTGAAAAAATTGAGTATCACTGCACTCCAATTCAAATTTGATCGTTTTAGTGCAAGAGAGTTCAAGATTTTCAGCATTTATAAAAGTTCATGTTTGGTAAAAAAAATATCGAATTTAATTTATATCTTCTAAACGGTAATAGATAGGTATAGGGAAATAGTATATGAATTTATTGACAAAGTGATAATGAATCATAATATGATATTATATACGGGGTGTTCCATTTGAAAAATCAAAGAAGCCGCTACTTTATAGTAGAAACGACAACGCCGCTTCGTCTAAAATATTTTAGGCGTCTAGGTCATATTGACTTATGCATACCGTGGATATTTCAGATTGATCCGTTGAATAGTTTGCCAGAAACGGCTAATTAACGCTCATCATGAAAAGCCCTGTATAGCTTGTTAAAACAACATTTCCATTATTAGATTTACCTGACTATTACACAAGGATATATTGTAAAATTAATTGAAGACTAGTAGATAAGGCAATATTGTAAAATTAATTTAAAACACTCATGACGCAGATACCTAGAAGAGGTATCTATGTTATATATAGGGATAATATATAAGTATATTTAGTTTAATATTCCTCTTGAAGATGATCACTTGGTGATCGAAACATTTGTAGAGGTGTTGGGAAAAAACTTCAGTAATATCGAAAGTTGATATATTCCACAATTTCTACAGTCACAATATTGAATGACTCAAGTGGGCTGGCTCGTTTCGATTGGAATACAATAAAAATTGAATAATGAACATCGAAAAAATTGTACTGACTCTACTGGATATGAACAGCCATTCTGGATTTCAACTTATTCAAAATAAAAACAAGGTTATCACAAACACGATATAGTTTATTGAAGTTATAGCAGTCTGTACATGACATACCTGTTTGCATCAAATTCAGTTTTTGCTTTAGCTTCAGCTAGAACACGTTTCAAAAGGGTGTGAATGATTGGCTGATTTCGTTCATAAGAAATCGAAACAGCTAGGTATATTGAAATTGGAACAAAACTTTCCATGGGCGAAAAAATTGATTCAGGAACCCCCAAAAGGAATATACTCGGCCCTCCTATTTTTCTCTTGTACATGAATGATTCGTTCAACTTCATCAAAGGAGATAGGTTGTTCATGTATGCAGATGATACTTCAATAGTGGTTACAGGGGATGATTCCCAAGAAGTTTCCTTAAAAACCGACGATGATATTGAAGATTATGTACTTTTTTAAGGACGAAACACAAGCACTACACGAAAATCTTTAAGGCGCTCTAAGAGCGGTGCTTGTTCGAAAGTAGCGAATCACGTTGGATTTGAATCGCTGAATATTAAATCTATTTGGGAAAAAGTTCCCAGGAAGTTTATTCCATTTAAACGCAGTTCTCCAAAGGAAAGAGTTCTTGAGCAGTGGAGTTCGAGGTGTACTGAGTTGAACCTCATAACAATGACCAGCCGCAGTACGTCGCGTATTTCTGATATGTACCGCTCTTGGTGGAATCAAATGTGCCAAGTCACTTTTGAACACTTCCCGTGAAATTATCTACAGAAAATTTGGCCAGTGAAGAAATTAGTGGCGAAATAAAAGATTTTGAAGTACTTACCTATAAGCCTGAACTATGAATTTTTTGTCACGACGATTGATGAAAAATTCACTTCATCTCAACAAATCAACTATGTGTGCAGAAAATTCAACCAAACATTTTTCGCTATTTACAGACTGAAGTTTACTCACCCTGAGAAAAGCATCGCTAGTCAATGTTTACTATGCTCTCGCTTACACAGCAATCAGCTATAACATTATCACATAGGGACAAGCAATGAAATGTACCCGGTTATTCATTGATCAAAGAAGAATCAGTCTTTAAAGAGAACAAAATACATATTGTACTGGGAATTTATTTATTGAGAATATCATTGTACGTTCATAATAACATATAAAAAATCGAAAAATAATCGGATACTCACAGTTTTTCGACAAAAAATCACAAGAACATACACCTAAGAGATTATCAAAATATATCTTATAAGCGGTCGCCATTATGGGCTGGAAATTTCTACCACAGTAGAATAATATAACCAGTAGGCTCTCTTACCACGTGATCCACCCGAGTTGCCGGGGACCTTCAACTGCTCTTAGGATGAGATTCTCATCCAACGCAGTTAGTGCTGTAGTATCGAAGGATTCGACGGTCCCACGGGTATCGGATTAGTTATAATGAACGGTCGGAAATTGATATTGTGTTTAGTTTATTCCCTGTTGTTTTTATTGTTTTCAGTTTTGTAGTTGGTTATTGTTGTTTGTTTTATTATTAAGTGATTAGAAAATGGGAGATGTAAAAAAGACATCATTATACAAGCGCACGTCTATGGTGAAAGAACGAAATTGGCTCTGCACCTGAATTTATGAATGAAAGTAGTGGGAGTGGACCTGCCGGTTGATTTTTACTGTGTTTCTACAATAACTTGCTGTAGAGGAATATGAGAAAAACTTCTATAAACCAATTTAAAAGAAGTGTGAAAACACTTTTGACCAATGATTCTGTATATGCAATTGATGAATGTTCACATTTAGTAAATTTAGTGAAGATTTGTGTATGTATATATACATATATATATTGCATAATTCGTGCAAATTTTTTATGGTACGAACAAACGAATTTGAATTGAATTTTTTCAAAAATGACGGATGAGCAAGTCGTGTAATTGATCCGTCCATGGTGGCAACTCCGAATTTATTAGGAATTTTAATTTTTGGAGCATCTGTATAAAGTTATAAATAATAATTTCCCAACCCAGACGCGTCTAGATATTTTTCTCGAGAAAATTTTCTAGCGGAGTTGCATGGATGACGGTACTGCGAAAAGTAACGATGTTCCTCAGGCTTCCTAGAAAACTATTGACTATCAATATCGTTGATATCGAGGAAAATAATATTTGATTTTTGTAGTGAATGAAACGTGGATGGATCAAAAAAGCTGATTCACCCACTTCTCTACAATGCACAATTTGTATCTTAGTTTCTGTACATAGATTTGGACCATGTCAATTTTGCAACATTTGAAGGGGGCGTCAATAAAATTACCTTGAAAAGCCGTGAAAAGGTCACACACATGCCACGCTCCTATAAATATTAATTTTCCTTTAACGAGAAAGTCAGAACCTACCCGGTATGTGTCAGTGTTTAAGAAACAATAATTGATTATCAAGTGTGAAATTTTGCATGACAATGAAGCTCAGTACCTCACTAAGTTCGAAGTTTAATTGAAAGTTTCAATATTTCAAGTCTACATTAAGTTTGGGTCTCGCTTAGGGAAGGGAGATTTGAATGGGATTATCAACTTATTTATGAGATTTCCAACTTTTGCTAGCGAACTCTTTCGGAAGATGTGGTTGAGTCAGGGTCGGACTGGGACCACCCAAAAAGCACATATACGTGATACATTTGTAGGGCAAAAGGTAACTGATCTCGGTGAAAACAAAAGCAACCTTATCAGTGTCACTAATTTCGGGATTGAAGGCTGTCGATTTTAGAAATTTCTTCCTGACGTTTTGATGGCGTAAGTGACCAATATTTCAAAAATCGACGGCCTTTTAACCCAAAAAATAGTGACACTAAAAACCTTAACCACTTTGTTAAAAACAACGTTAAATTTTTCCACTTCTATACATAAACAGCGCTAAATGAGTAGAGAATGTGTTAAACTGTAAGAAAAGGCAAACTGAAAGGTTCATGCTCAAAAATTACTGCTGTAATATAAACCATCGAAGATTCCAATTAGTCAGTACATGATTGTGGTATATTTTTAGCAAGGGAATTTCAAGTAAAACTAATGAAATGACAACGTATATGAAAGTCAGAGTAGCTCCTAGCTCAACTACAAAAAGAGAAGTAGGACCTTTTGACATCGGGGTGAAACAAAATAACCTAGAATATTATATTTTTCTTTCCTGAAGTTTAAGTTGATAAAATGTATGTATGTATTTCATTTGTGCTCAAGAAGATAATAAACATTGCCGAGAGCTCGACATATAGCAAAAAGTTTAATTAAATATCCCCCTGTTAACAACTGAAACCTCAGCAAAGAAAAAAAAATCGTAGGGTTGCAGTTAATTGTGAAAATGCTGGTTGGCTGTCCTTATTCATCTTTCACTGCCTGAACCATTGTGCATGCTGTTTTTTGCGAGATCATTGGCTTGGGATGTGGGGGTTGATCAAACTGGCCATCGGATGCCTGCTCCCACGTAGCCCCGCTGGATACGGGAATGACATAATCACTTGAGGTTCTATTCTTCCCTAACTGAATGGCATCCCAAAGATGGTTCAATCCTGAAGTGTATTTGTATCCGTGCCGAGAGGATGAATGACACTGAGCCTATCAGCTGTCTCTACGGAACCTTCGAGATACGGGGCGCCCTCTCGTCGGTAACGCGGGTTTCTGCCGTGATTGACCTTCTTTCCCTAGCTACTCGTGGGACTACAGAGTGGACTTAAAAATTCTTTCTGACGCTGAATCTACAAAGGAGATGGATGTCGAGCTTACGACTCCAACTGACCTCCCTGTAAATTTAGATCAGGAGACTGTCTACAGAGGAGATGGATGTCGAGCTTATGACTCCAACTGACCTCCCTGACAGAGAAGCGAGAGCTTCTCAATTCTCCAACTCCTGATCCAATAACTGAACCTAAAAAAAAACGGTTTGGTGGTGCAGCCAGAAAACGACTGAGTCGTCTCCTCAAGAAGGGTACCTTATGAAACCGCCTTGCACGAAATTCTTAAGCGGCGAACGCTGAATCTGTCTCAGGTGAAGGAACAAACCCCCCTTGAGCAGGTTAACAAACGTTTGCGCTCAAATGATGATTCACTAAAACAAGAGGCGAATATTCCCTGCACGGTTGAAAATGAGGCATCGTCAGGTGTAGCTGACGTGCAAAAACCCTCATATGGGAAGATTGTCGCGGGTATCAAGGTGGGAATCTTGCACCTTGACTATCCAATTACCTCATTAACGATGAAACAGCAGGGCATATACTTTGTGCCTGCCCCGCTGGGGACCGAATCAGGTTTTTAGAGTTCGACAGAGCCGTACTCTTACCATCTGACCTGAACGACAACTCACCATACAAACTAATTGGCTTCGTTAAGAAGCTGGGTTTATTTTGTCGAGCGTAAATAGGTGTGAGCCACAGTAAACCCTTACAGGTTGCGGTGGAGGGTCGAATGGACCCACTCACTTTGGATCTAACCTAACCCAACCTAATAGTAAAAGGGCTATTTCGAAGACGACTGTAATATTTGTCAGTACAACTGGAATAGGTATATTGTAATTGTTGTAAGTGTTGTTGTGGAATTGGTCGCGGTGGTAGTGCGCCCGACTCACGATCGGAAGACCGTGGGTTCGATTCCCGCCTTGACCAGATATTTTTCCCGAGAGAATTTATCTGGTTGAAGCTGGAATGATTCTGCAACCGTGTTAGGAATCACACGTTAAAAGGTAAGACCTCGTTAGTCCTTAGCTCACACAAGTTTCTCAACTCCTGAGAGTTGTCGTTCGTACGGGAGCGACAGCTGATTAATGGAAAAACAGATTTTGAACATATTTTAAACATATGTAGATGAATGATAAAATACTTGTTAGCGTGAGAATGAAGAAGAAAATTGGTATCAATAACAAAAAAATATGATTGATGAGTATCAAAGAGGAAAATTTCGATCAGAAGACAATTTATTGGTATGAATATATCTAACTGAGATTATTCAAATCAGTTCATTCATTAAATTATTCGCATTGACATTACCACCTACTAAAAATCTCATTTTGAGTTCAAAACAAGCATAGTTAGCTCAATGGTCAAGTTCATTCTCATATTCAGATAATGCATACAGTTTGATATTTCTGCTACAATCTCTTTTTATGAAGTAATGCGACTTTTCAAAGGCCAAGAGATTTGACCAATATATATGATTTTTCATAATACAAACAAGGTATTTTATAAACAACATTCGATTTACTCATTACATTTATTGATGACTTAATATTATTCTCTTTTGTAATTTTCACACACTCGTTTTCAAAACATTAAAGAGTCTCGAATTATTGAATTACAATTTTGTATGGAATTTTCATCGGACATTGGTTCAGAAGGAGGTTAGTTGAAGTTCGAATCACAAAATAGTATTTTATTGATCAGATGCTATTCCTCTCTAGAACAAAAGTAATATCTCCTGTCGGGCGTTCCGCTAAATAAGCATCATCAGGAGATGACTAAAAGTAGGTTAGCGAAATGCGCCTCTAGGGAAAATATTTTTGTTCTGGTATGGAAAAAGTGTATTTATTAAAATTATTTTCAGTCTATTATTACTATCACTTGAACCAGAACTACTTTTTTTCAAAACTATATAGACTAGATAACAGTAAAGTATAATAACCTCAGAAAAAAAATTCAAATGAGAACAACTAAAAACATCCAACTATTGAATGAACACACTGTAGAAAACTAACGATGGATTGTTGAAAAAGAGGCAATATTACCACGTTTATTAAAATATCGTTCTAAGTCACTTGTTACTGCCGAAGTCCAAGCAATATTGACTTTTGCTGAGGTAACAGTACATATTGCTGCAGATTTCAGTGATGAGTGCAGGTGCTCTTTACGAACCAAGTCTTCAAGCTGAAACGACAAATTTGATGAGTGAAGTGATTGCCAATAGTTGAATATCCACACCAGGGATGAAGATGGTTTATACTGACACTAATGATAATGCTGAAAAAAAACAGTTGCTACAAATATGCTTGCATTCCAATATCATTCTACTTTCTCGAACTTGTGATGTAGAGTGGTGAAGTGAAGTAGTTTGCTTTTTGAATATTCCATTTCAAAGTTAATCTTTCTATGATAGCAGCAGGTCGAATAGACTGGAGTGGAAGAGCAAGAGATTCATCATGGTGTTTCCAACATCTGGATCTGTCGTAGTTACTTGAATGGTTGGTAAATTGATTAGGATGGAACCTCTCTAAACGTAGGTGTATCCTGCTGCATCAATTCAACTGAATAGCTTTACATTATTTTCTATGACAAACAACATTGTGCGTTGATAACATAGATGACAGTAAATTCGCTGTCTTCAACGTAGTGTTGATGGTTTTCCACGGCTGATACATGTATGGAACAATGCATATCATCATTTACGTGTTAGGAATCAGGAATGAAAGATGAGGCCTCATTAATCCTTAGCTCGCACAAGTTTCGACTTCTGAGGGTTGTCATTCGTAGGGGTGCGACAGCTGGTTAACGGAAAAACAAATTTTAAACAGATTTTTAACGTTTGTTCCAATTTAACATTATTTTTTCATATAAGGAAGTTCAATAATTTGAGCTTCTGAAGTTTTGAGACAAAATGTTACCTTGTCAACTTGTTCCTTAGTAGTTAACCTGTCCGCAATCTCTGACACTATGGAAGCCGCACTTGGATAGCTGAAAGTACACAACTCTAAATATCTTTCTTATTAGCTCAACACCAATACTCACTATCGATAAAGTTTTTCATAATTTTTCCACAGATAATCCAACGCCACATCAACACCTCTGAACTGGATGAAAACACTGATGACCAAACAGTAGGGACGTCATGGGTACGAATTCCATATGAATCGTTCACAGAATACTCCAGGTACCTGATGAAAAGGCAAGAATTAGTCCCAAAATATTTTTAGTACTTTTACATGAGGTTTTCGTCATTTATGCATTCATTGATCTCAATTTTTTTAATGTTCCGCCACTAGGCTCTGGCAGCCCATCATATTACTGAGGCACGCACATTGAGCATACATACGTGGCAAAAGAGAAAAGATGTCGAGCTAGTCAATAAGTCGATGTATGTTGGATGTGTTCTTAAAAAACGTGATTGTTTTTTAAGGGCAAAACACAAGCACTACAGGAAAATCCTGTAGGCGCTCTGAAAGCGGTGTCTATGCGGAAGTAGCAATTCACATTGGATTTGAATCGCTGGAAATTAAATCCATTTGCTAAGTCACTTGTACATTTTCCGTGAAAGTATCTATAGATAGAGACGAATCCTCAACATGTCTTCGATGTTTCAGACTTTCGAGGTTGCAAGTGATGTTCGCATGTCCAATCAGGTGGATGGCTCTTCTCTGGATGGCATCCAGCAGCTTCAGGTATGGGGCTTCATACATGAGAATAATACTCTAAAGAAGGTCTTATCTGAGCTTTATAAAGCATCAACAGTTGCTGAGGTGTGTACAGTTTTCTGGTTCAAAAGCTTTTTAAAAGCAACTTTTGCAATTTCAGAGACATACTTGTGAGATATATTGGTGTCCAATTCAATCCCCAATAAACTTGTCAAAGCGGTCAGCGAATTGTTTGTCCGGACATTATTATATCCAGTTCGAGGACGTTTATCTTTTTGGAGAAAACCGATGTCTGGATTTTCCTGGCATTCATTCGAACCTGATAACTTTCACTCCAATTCGAAATCACATCTAGATCCTCAATAAGGTATACCACTTCCTGCTGCCGGTAGAGATGTGCACCCGTAGCCAATGTCCTGGAATCCAAATGAAATGCCGAGACAAGTGTCCTGTCGTCAGCAAAGCAATTCATTGGATTCTTCGTTTTTTCCAATGCGTCGTTGATATACAATATGGATCTCTGAGGAACACCGGCGTTGATGATAAAAATATTCGAGAGATATACATCGACGGTCACTTGCAAAGAACGTTCTTTCAGGAAGCTGGAGAGCCATACACAAGCCATAGCATCGAAGTTCGGCCAGCAAACCCCTCATGCCACACATCAAGGGCCTTAGAAATATCAAAAGCACTCGACTCTCTATGTTTTTCGATTGCGTTATTCCAAATATGGCTGACATACGACAGAAGGTCGCCTGTTGATCTTTGTTACCGAAAGCCATATTGATGATCGCTCAAGATGTTGAAGCTTTCCAAATATTTAAGAATATGATGGCTTATGACTTTCTCCGTGATTTTTGATATCACCCATAGCAAAGTGACTGATCTATAGTTATTTGGAATAATTTTCTTGTAATGTGTGCTATTGATAAATTTCATTAGTTCAGACTTTCATTGTCTAATATATGAAATTCTGACTTGAAATTGACCATGAAACATTGTGAACCACCATCAAACATACGTATAATTGATTACTTTCGAAATAAATATTAATTGGAAACTGTCCTGGAGTGCCTCATTGATCGTTACACTGACGACGAGGTGAATACCAATTGCAGATTATTACAATAGATCCAGATTAGTGTTCATTCAGTGTTATAGTCCAGACGAATCCTGAACGATATAATGTGAAAAGCTGAAGCAGTATATTGAAAATAAAAAAGAAATAGCTGTACTTATGAGTCTGGTGGGAACAGCGATATGTACGCTGTCTTTTTCGCAACTCACCAAAGAAATTCTTACCACAACCTCTCACTGCTACTGACTGAAGAGTATAGTCCTCATGCAGCTGTGTTTAGAGAAATATTATTGTTCTATAAAGCTAGACAAACAGAAACAGTGCCAACATGTGAATGGTATGCCAGACTACTATCTTTAGCAGTGAACTGCAGATTTGGAGAGCATCTTAATTAAGCACTGAGAGGCAGACGTATTTGTGGCTGGAGGCTGGACAAACTGTGTGAGTAATCCGAAGAAAAAATGTTGGTGAAGTTATTGACCACGGTGAGCCAGCGAGAAGCAGTAAACAACAAGTTAGCTACCTTTTTTCTAGATAATATTTTTTGTAACCACTTAGAGGATTACTGGACCCACTGTCACTGCATGGACCATTTTCGGCTTGCTGAAATTGGTATCTCGAGTCATTGAAGTTCTTTGCGATATTTGTGAGTCAGCCTTTTTTCATTTCACTATTTGTCCAATTTCTGATTATTTGATAATAATGAAATTGGTGGACCTGAATTGGGCAGCTGATTTGAAAATAACAGCATCTATTCGAATATTTGAAGAACTACCCACCCAATGCTCGGCTTCATGTCATTGGAAGAGATGAATCTACTTCAACCCAATGATTCTATGAACTGCCATTGTGACGGAGGAGATTTCTCAATTTTTTTCAATTAAGTTACTGAAAAAGATTAAGTGTCATCAAGAAATCACACGAAAACTCAATTAAGTCAAGATTCTCACTTTTGAAATAGAAGTTGTGACTGTTGTTTGTTGTGGAGGAGATTTTATCCTCCTTTTTTCAATTTTATCACCATGTATATTTGTAAGTCGTTCATATGAATCCACTTGATATGAACATTTTTGATGTTATGACTTAGTGACTTTCAGAAAGCTTCAGCAGTATTTTAATAATCCATGAATATAATATCTTCATATTCTTTGATCATTTTTGAGATAAATATAATTTGTACTCACTTTTTCAGAATTGTGATATTCTTCGTACAACCAAGAGCCTCCAAAATAATTTTTTTCTCAATTGGAACCTCAGTACTTTGATATTTGTTCCATAAAAATTCCCAGTCTTCCTCGATATTGTTGCTATAGCGCAAACCATTGCAGTAAACAATCGGTTTGAGGTTTTTGTTAATACTGAAATAGAATTTCAATCGTTAATAAGCAATATGATCAATACATAACTTGTCATTTAAAAAAAGAATGGGAATCTATGTATAATAATTGATGCGGCTCTTAATGTTTTTTTTTCCATTTCATCGAATTCCTTCTTTATTATATTTGAAGATCCCTAGTAGGAATCGGATAATTTCCAGTAAGTTTATGTTTGCTGGTAAACTTCAAATGCCTGCATTTTAGCAACAGTTTGATGAATGTTTTCAATGATGATCAAATTTCTTAGCAACTAGAGATATTTAGTGTCCATTCTTTGATATGGATTATTTTATCATAAAAATTACAAATCATTAGTATAACTACAACTCTGCAACGAAATATTTTTCCAACATATAAACACAAGAATGTTCAATTAGTTAACATTTGCACAGTTAACAGAACAGAAACAGATTTAAACAGACATTACATCAATCAGACTGGCTGACAAATATGCAACGTAATAAACAGAAGTTATTTCAGAAAACAAATGCATTTCAAATTTCGCGTGCTACGAATTTGCATCAAATTTTGTGTACAAAATGGAATTAAGTGCTCAGAAACATGAAATAATTACAGTGGCATACGGTGATTGTTACTCTGAATCAGAAAAATGCCTAAGAGAGCCAAAACCAAAAAAAGCACCAAAAAGTTCAATCAAATGTCAAGGTTTCTCTTAGTGTTTTCTTCGACTATCGTAGCGTAGTGCATCAGATAGGAGTTCTTGCGATATGAAGAAAACGTTTCGAAAACAATTCCTGGCTTTTGCATGACTATAATGCACCTGCATTATTGTTTGTTCATGATTTTTTCATCAAAGACAACACCGTATCTAATCTTGCCTCTGCCACTATATTCACCAGGTTTGCCCTCCTTCGACTTTTTCCTATTCCCAAGATTGAAGAAACACATAGAAGGACGGCATTTTGCGACGATTGAGGAGATAAAAATTGAAACGCAATGAGAACTCAAGGACATACCAAAAAGTGCATATCAGAAATCCTTCGAGTATTGGAAAAAAGGGTGGCACAAGTATCGTACACCGAGGAAGACTACTTTGAAGGAGGCAATATGGAAATTGATGAATAAATGAATATCTTTCGAGAAAAATGGAAATTCAATATATTTCTTTTTCAACAGACCTGGTACACCAACAATTATCACCTCGCAAAATGTCGAACATTGGAAATTCTGTGATGCAGAAAAATTTCTGATAGCTAGCAAATCTTTTACTTTCATAGCAGATATTATTCATTAATGGCCAACGAAATTTCCTTTCAGAACAGAACCTTTTACCACAATATTCTATGTTCACTTCACAATTTTCATTTATATAAAATGAAGCTTTTTTCATTTTTTGCTGCTTGAAGCATATATATTCACCAAGACAAATTCAGTTGATTTCAAAGTCCATCTTTTGCGTTATATGCCCTGGCCTATGCATTGTGTTGCAAATGCCTCACATTCCCTTTCTAACTCATTATCTCACCTTTTTCCTTGTCTCAGATTTTTGAACAACTTCTTAGCGGTCTTCACGCAGTCTGGTTTTTCCAATTTGCAAGCTTGTCCCAACACCAAGTTAAGCTTCAGCATGTAAATATGGTCGTTTTCATCCAACTTCGTGAAAGACACGCTGTTATACACCCCTTCCATCAACTCCAACATGAATGAATCAACATTCTTTTCCAGAACGCTATTTTCCCCTAATCGTGTTTTCAATAGAAGTAAAGTTCTGAAGGCAGGCACCCAGGGAAAATATTCAGTTTCGCTTATCAGATAAATAACATTTTTGAATGCTTCGGAATACGTGAGGATGCGTGCTTTGGCAAGGTTGAGAGAGTCGTCCACAATCTGTGCTCTATTGAGAACATCAATTTCGGTGTGGTTCGTGTACAGGATGGTTCTGATTTCTCTCCACAGAGTGGAATCGTAGTTCACTCGATAGAAGGCTGTAAGATAATGAAACATCTAAGAACGGTGCTCAATATTCGGAAACTTATAATTAAGACTGTAAACAAAATTTTCTACCCTGCTATTCTTCCATATAACCAAATTTCTCATCTCAGGCAATGAATTTCTTGGAATTCATAATGAATCAAACACTCTCTTATAGTAATATGATTTGTCCAGTATTGTTAAGGTGGAAAATTTCTTTCTGTTTCTCTCATCACTGTCCAAAAACCAAACGCTCGCCCAAATGCTTGCCTGAAACTTCCGCCTGTTTCCAAGTGGTTGGCAAACTACACAAAGATCACTCCAAACCCGAATCCTACAGACCAATCAGTCTCCTAAGCTGCCTAGGTGGATTATTCGAACGACTACTGACTAACAGAACAACGTCATACCCCCACACCAACAAGGTTTCAGACCTGAACATTCTACTCAGAATGCCCCTATCGAATTTTATACCCACAACACTCAAAAAATCGACTCTTCTCATGGCAGTCCTGACACTGAGAGGCAAATTCAGAAGATGCACCAGTAAGACTTCACTACACACATGAAAAATGTTTATAGGACCGATCCTGACATATGAAGCCATAATCTGCGCAATCTTTTCGAGACAATCCCATCGCATACTAAATACTAAGATGAGGATACTCCGAAACATCCACACCCTCCTTGCATATTGCCCTTCAACGAACCTAATGGTGATGTGAAACTCATACCTGTCAACTAGAGGTTCCAGGAACTCCAAAGCCAATATGTCAACAGAACACTTAACAGCACCATTGAAACGCTGGTCACTCTCTGGAAGCCACGCTCGGGCTCTAGAAGGATCCTGAAGAAATAACTCCTGTTTTTCCAGCCAAGACTCCTAGGAGCCCTGAAGGATATCCCGGAGTGATTTCAGGATATCCTCGATGAGTTCCCGCTGGCGATTAGGTAGTAGACGATAGTGGACAGCCCAGAACCCGGAGCCACTCTAGAGTTCGAATCCTGTCTCAAATCCCAACCCGGGCCTAAGTAAGCCACAACACTGCCGAAAACCGACCATCTGCTACTTTGAACACGAATAAGGACAATTATCAAACTATATCATCAGGGCCATGAATCATAATGCCCAAGGACCAATAGAAAACTCAGTAACCTAGAATTGAAAGCTTCATTACTTTATTGAAATTTTTTCAAAACTAATCATCAACTCATCTACATGTAGGTTAGGTACTAACTTAGACTGAGAAAAACATTTTGAAGACGAATGAAAAATAATCATTGCAAACTAACCCCCTCTCTGAAGAGGCGTGAGCATTAAAAGGACCCCTACATCCATCCAGCCTACTAACAAAAAGCAATCAATATTAATTCAACAACCCTACCACTCTACATCTTTAGCTTCCCGCCATTCACTTACTATTCAAACCAAAGTTGTTTCCCTTTTTGACAAGCACTCAAAATGTCTTTCTTCGGATAGAGAATTCCTCAAAGAGGAGTCCTCCAAGAATATAGTCTAATTAATCATCAACATCTAGATTTTCCACTCACCGCTTTCTTTGCTGTTCAGAATTATCCATGAAGCGTTCTGAAGCACATTAGGGAGTGTCGTATTGATTCCAGGCTTCAGCCATACCATTGGATATACTGCTTCGAATTTGTTGATATCACTAGATAAAGTAAATGATATAGGCACAAACCATTGGATATCGTCTGTTCCATCATTGAGGAAGCGTTTCTGGAAAATATCGGAGGAAATATTTTCTTGACTTATTTTCTTATATTATTTGTATCTTACTCCTAATGTGATACTATGAGGGCTTCAGAAATATAACACAAATGCATTTCAAATTACCCTGACATATTATTGATTTAATTCAGTTTAATTCAATTCAATTTAATTGATTTAATAATTCAGTTTGACTGTCTTCATCACCGTTTTCAATATTTTCCTTCGGGTAGCATTTGTTATTTTTCTAATCTTCTTGTCTTCAATAACAACTGTTTCCGTTGTTTTGAAAATGTGATGTCTGTTTGTTTTTTTGCAACAAAATATTGCAACTCATAGAACAGCGTTTCTATGATGTCCGAAGTACATAGTATTATTTTTGGTTCATCGAATTATGAAATTCTGAATGAGAACGGATTGATGGATATGAAAAAATCACGGTCAGTTTACAATGAAGATCCCACGGATGTGGTGAAGGGTATTCATCTGTCGCATTTATATTTCTTCTTCATCATGTGTTGGGATATGAGAAAAAATACTATTGAAAAGAATCAAAGATCAACATAACTACTCAACATGTAATAAATACATAACCATACTTCTTGCTCAACCATTTTGTCAATACTTTGATTATTATTTATCTGCTCACCTGCGACAATATGACATCACTTCCATTTGAAGTCACCGTTACCAAAGGAAATCCAGGGTGATTGATCCAATTGTTCATGATCTGTGATAGATTTGGTTCTAGAAAATAAATTTGCAAAGCCCTCCATAGATCCTCTGGAACTGCAGAAGAAGTGGCCCTGAATCAAGTCATCAAAATGGGTCAGCATTCAACAGGTTTATTCGTATAATTTTTGGATTTGCTTGAACTGAATAGAATGCAGTTTCTTGAAAATATGAAAATTCGTAAACAAGGTGAGCAGAAATAATTGAGTTCCAATCAACTGTCATTACAGTTTATTATTAAGGTTAATGGTCATAGTTTTCGATTCAAAGAAAATAACTCACTTTGCTTTCAGGTAGTCACGTATACCATTATAAAAATTCTCAGTTCCCATGAAGTTTTCCACCATTCAGAAAATAGCAGCTCCTAAAAAATCGTGAGTATTGAAAATAATACAACAAAATATGGGGATCATCAAGGTTGATGTAGAATTTTTTTTGTTTTCTTATAAATCTTCAGATAATGATTTTTCAATCAGTCTATTTTTACCATATCCCAGAGAATAATGAATCCATCCAATCGTATCTACTCTGAATGTTATGGATGAATATATCAAAATATACACCCTCATATAGCTTTATTTGGTATCAGTATATCATTTTCAAAATTGAAATTCAATGAAATTTTGCCAAGTATATCTCTCACGTCCTATCAACTTTCTTTCTTTAATTTTTTATCAAAACTTGACACCTGGTTTAACGGAAAGCGAACAAATTGAAACCCTCTGTATGTGTATACAATTTCCATTATTTGTTAATTATACTTGGTTTTATTCCTGAGCAATTCGACTACTGAGTTTTTAAGGCTCAACTCAAAAATTATTAAAGTTTTTTGTACTGAATATAAATATAAAAGCTGGGTACTGTATGTTTATGTCCTATGCAAAAATGAGGAATATTTGATATTGAGGTAATCAATACCGAAAATATTTGAAGTACATCATTCAGTATTTTAGATACTTCAGTTATGTACTCTAAGTACTGAGTTAAAGGGGATATCGATACTTGAATTACTTCATATGTACTTCCATGTTTGAAATTGGAACTGAAGTACTTACTAATGATTTTTTACCCACCTTTCTCGTATGCTATATCATCAAATTTTTCTTGTACTTCTGAAGAAGTTACAGCTGCAGAAGCCAAAGCAAGCGAGTCCGTACTTGAGTCAGATATTAATGCAAGTTGATGTTCTTGGACAATAAACTGTTTATCCATTTCGTAGTATTTGAATTCGGATATCTAACGAAAATGATATCATTACTGATATGCTCCTGTGAAATTTATAGGAGTCGTAGGCACTCCTGAAGGTTTACCTGGGAGGGTACGAAAAACTGGAAATAAGACGCCAAGCCTTCATTGAGGAATAAGTAGTCCCACCACTCACATGTAACCAAGTTGCCAAACCACATGTGTGCTGTTTCGTGAGCTATTATTGAAAGAGTGATGTCCGTTCTCTCAAGTGAAGGTTGGTTTTGATCATGAAGCAATATGCCTTCCCTAAAATGAAGCAAAGTAAGATGCAGCGAGGATAGAGTATTTCAATGAATAAATTCAATAATCGCTGATATTATATTCCAATAAATGGCCTGGTGGTAGATAGTTGTTGATTCACAGATGGATCAAAAACACCTTCCAGTTCTGGTGCAGGTGTTTTCGGCTGTATTTAAAGCGGAAATTCACGCGGAGAGATTGGAAGAATCTAACCTTATACACAAGTCAATAAAAATATTCTAGTCAAGCGGTGTTGGAAGCTCTTGGCTCCTACCGAGCAACGTCTAAATTGATAGCAAATTGCCAAAAACTACTCTCCTCGATAGGAAGACTTAACAGATTGTCTCTGATCTGGATTCCTAGCCACACTGGCCTGGAAGGCAATGAGGCTGCTGACTTCCTTGCAAATGAGAGTGTTGCAAGCAGTTTCATCGGACCAGAACCTGTCATTTCCATCGCTTTAGGCTTTGCCAAAAAAAGATTGAACATCTGGATGGCAAAAAGATTTATGGACTTTTTGGCAGAATCTTCCAGGATTGGCTCATTCCACCCTTCGAAGCTTGATACCAAACAGGATGAACACCTGGATGGCAAAAAGATTTCAGAATCTTCTAGAATTGGTTCCTGGCAGAATCTTCCAAATTTAGCTCACTCCAAGGACTTTATTTACCCTTCGCAGCTTGATACCAAACAGTTGTTGGATTAGAGTAGGGATGAACTAGTTACTGTTATTTGAGTCATCGAATGCAGAGACTCGGACTGTCGGTAGACGGTGTGTATCGCCTCTGTTTGGAAAATGATGAAACCGCAGAACACATATTTTGTGCCTGCCCCGTTGGGGACCGAATGAGACCACTCACCATACAAACTAATCGGCTTCGTTAAGAAGCTGGGTTCATTTGGTTGAGTGTGAATAGGTGTGAGCCATAATAAACATATGCGGGTTGCGGTGGAGGGTCGAATAGATCCACTCACTTTGGATCTAAACTAACTTAACCTAAATGGCCTGGTGCGAGGAATTTACCTATTATCCAAACCAAGGAAAAATTTTTATAACTAGAGAATAACACAAAAACTACTACTTTTCATAGAAATTTTGTTTAGGTATAAATCAGAGTGCGAATAGAAAACATTTCACAAGAGAAGTCAGTGTGGCAAATGGAGCACACAGCGATCAACTTCGAGTGTTACTTTATTTCTCATTTGCCAATAACAAATCACTGACATCTTTGCCTGATCTCAACCATCTGCATTCTGATGGCCTTATTGAATACTTGGTCAAAGAATTGATATTGGATACCACAAATACAAATATTTGCTACAAGAGTCAGAAAAGTTTTGAACGTTTTTCATCGTATGAGTAGTATAAATCGGACTGTATAAATCGATTGGAAAGACGAGTCAATAGCAATTCATGGTTTATTCGTCATTTCCTCAGACTTGAATTTCTCTAGTTCGGACTTCCATTGTATACTATATAAAATGATTTGAAATCCCTGAAACAACTAAAAAGGAATAATTAAAAATGAATAGCTGAAAACAACAATTATATTAAGCAAAATAAACCTGAAATGAAATAATAGTGAAATAAACTACAAGTAAAAATATAACAATTTAATGAATAAAAACAGAATAAAAATAAAGGAATGAAAAAAAAATAAAAATAAAAAGTATAGAGATTCCAAGTAACGTTAATTCACGACGTTTCGATTGTTAGTATCTACAATCGTCTTCGGGTGATGACTGGACTGATTCCTCCGAGAGATGACTATTTATAGGTCGTTCAAGTACTTTCACTTATCCCCGCTTTCCATTTTCCGCTTCACTGGTTCCGTGGGAGATAACCGTTTTGGCGGGAGTTGGCCATTTCTTGCTTGATGATGGGTTTCCATATGTTGCGTATTTCTACGCTGGCCTGGCTGAATACGTTGTTGGACAACATGTATGCGGCTTCCTTGAATTTTCTCCTAGACCAATGCTCCTCTTTGTGCAAGATCTCAGCTTGGGACCTCTCGGAGGAATCAGTCCAGTCATCACCCGAAGACGATTGTAGATACTAACAATCGAAACGTCGTGAACTAACGTGACTTGGAATCTCTATACTTTTTATTTTTATTTTCTTTTTTCATTCCTTTATTTTTATTCTGTTTTTATTTATTCAATTGTTATATTTTTACTTGTAGTTTATTTCACTATTATTTCATTTCAGGTTTATTTTGCTTAATATAATTGTTATTTTCAGCTATTCATTTTTAATTATTCCTTTTTAGTTGTTTCAGGAATTTCAAATTATTTTATATAGTAGACAATGGAAGTCCGAACTAGTGAAATTCATCATGAAACATTTTCAGTCACCTTCAAACATTCCTCAGACTTATTGAGTTCGATCAAAACTATCACCAATACACTTTGGCTGGTACAACAAATCATAATCCTCATCAACGGGCTGTGTAGTATAGAGCAGCACGTCTTTGGTATCTGGTCACATCGGAATCCAGGGCATTGCAGCAATCGATGAAGCTGCTCGAAGGCCACCAGATGGGATGCTCAAGAAGCAGCAGATGCAAATGTATCAGACGGCTCAGTTGATTATGGACAATAGTATACACGAAAGTGAAATGAATCTGACAGGACGAATGGGATACGCATCTGCAGTGGAGAACAAGAGTAATCGAATGCCATTTTTCCCAAAATGCAAGGCACAATGAAAATAGGTCACACTTGCTGAATATCAACTTATTTACTACGAAGCGATCGATCTGAAGTATTCAACATTGTAGGTATTTTTCAATTCCCAGTCTAAGTAATGCATGTACTCGATTTTTATGCACCATTATCATTTGGGTATGAAATAGAAGATTTGCTGAACAAATACACAAACTGAAACGATGTCACCCTAAATCCAATATGATGAATTTCCAAGGATAGCGGACTATTACCTGGACACCTGGTTGTCGATAAAACAAATTTTAGCAACTTTGAAGTATTACCTATACCATTATTTAGAGTATTTTTTGTTGCGTCTCAGAGTTTTACCACATGTCAGTTGTTATATTTTATTGCCAGGAGCTGTAATATCAACTGCAACTGAAAAAATAAATGAAGTTCAATGTTGAAAGTATTGCCTTAAAAATTCAGTTTTTTTTTCAAGACTGTCTCAAACATATTTTCATTTCACTACTTACTCATATGTCACCACTCCATAATTCTCCATTCCTTCTGATTCAAAATCTGGAATTCCAATATGGTCGATTTTTCCTATATGATGATCATTGAATTTGTAGGCTGTTACATTCTCGAGAACTTTCAAAAATTTAGGACCATATTCGAGAGCAAACGTCCTCAAACTCGCTAATTCATTTCTTGAGCAAACCTACAAAAATACTATTAAAAGAATTCAACAGATATGAATTATTTATTATTATCATCATCCTTGCTTTATTTCACCTCAATAATAAAACATGCTTCAAGTTTTTGAGACTGATATATGACAACAAGCTTTCAGATAAAGGTTCCATTTCAAAGCTTGTTGTTTACTATCTCACAGAATGACTACGAATAGAAACCAGGCTGGAAGAAATATGTAGCGAAGTTCTTTCTAACTTCCTCTATGAGAGTTTCTGCATGAATCAATTGCATCTAAATGAATAAAGAACTAGGTTAATACATTTTCATAAAAATCAAAAACAAATACCTACCATTCATATAAATGTAACGATAAAGTTTTGGAAAATGTATAATGTGAAAGGTTTCTGAGTCTGGACGTCGATGAGTGTCTTGACTGGAGGAGACACTATTAGTCAGTTATTTCTAAACTCAACTCTGCTGACTATCTATTCAGAAACATAAGATCAATTTTGATATGTTTTTGGTGGTCATTCACTCGTTTCAATGATGTGGCCGTATTGCATAAAAAATTGATTCGTTGTATCGCTGGTATCTCTCGTACCTCTAGTTTTAGATAATTCTTCCAAACTTATCGAAATTCAACCTCCCCGTGGTTGTTCATATTTGAAGTGTGTGTTTTTGTATTTTGTAATGTATATATTCTTTTGAAGCGAATCCACACTATTGATACAAGACAGCGAAATGACTTACATGAGTTCTTTTCAAGGACTTTTTTATATAACACCTGGGATGGAAAGTCCTGCGCCTGAGAAAAAAAACGCGTTTTTTTTTGTTCATCAATGTAATCTCAATCAAGACCCACACAATCATTCTAGCGCCACTCTGACATTTCAATACCAACTTTGTAGAACAATTTATCATTTGCCTCAAAATAGGACTCAGTTTCGGCAATAACCCCTTCATTCGAGGAAAATTTCTTACCGGTGAGCATTTTTTTGAGGTCTAAGATATAAAACTCTATCAGATTTGTCAGAACAGTGCATAAAGCAACTGCGCTTATCTATAGTTGCAGTGTATATATACATGTTAGCCGTTAAGAGGACATATGAAAAAGATGCAAGAACAACGATTAGGTTAAATTAGTTAAAATTGTAAAATCTATATATTTGTACAAGTAAAATAAAGTAATTATACAATAATACTTAGAGTTGTAGAAATTCTTCAGTAGAATAAAATGCATTTTTTGTAAGGTAGTCAAGTAAAGCACTTTGGAATTCAGTGAAACTACATATCTTTCCAAATAGCTGAAGTGCTCTATTATAGCAGATGATAACCTGATAACCTGAGGATCCCTGAACAAAAGCCAGTCGAGAGTAGGGTAACCGCAGTTCATTATCATTCCGAGTGTGATATTTATGTATCATGTTACTTTTAATGTAGCTTGCTTCATGTTTCTTGATATTCATTGTTGTGATGAAGATATATAGTGAAGGCCATGTTAAGAGTGCAGTTCATTAAAGGTATTTCTACAGAGTTCTCTGTGACGTAGACCTGCCATACTGACAGTATGTCATTATGACACTATATCTTATTAGTCGATGAATATTACATCACCCACATCAAAAAATACCAAGGCCATAACTTTTCCAGACGATTGTTGTCCTTTATGGCGCTTTAGACGAGTTTCACTAGGTGCTCTCCACTCAGATGACGATCGATTTGATTTCGGAGTGAAGTGATGGATCCATGTTTCATCCATTATTACATACCGACGCAAACATTCCGGTTTGTCATGTTTGAACATGGCCAAACAGTGAGCTTTCGCGGTTATAGTCAAATACATGATCATTTGATCACCGAGGTTCCCTCGGTCCATTGCTATCAGAGAAAACAATTTTTTGAACTGCTCAAATTTTTCTGCAGTCATATCGATAAATACTATCCTTTAAAAAATTATTTTCTCGCATACTGGGTGAGCGTGGCCAACAAAAGGTATATTTTTTCTAAATAGAACACCCAGTATATGAATGCATCATTCGATTCCATATTTCTTAAGCTCTCTAAGGAATTTTTCTTTTCAAATTTCTTTGCGGGATTGCCAAGTTATTCCAGGAGAACCTATTTTGCAAAAAATATTTTTTAATCTTGCACCCGCATGTCTACAGCAATTGAGTGGATTTTTATCAGGAATAGTTGAACAACATCACTATGATGATTTCTGGAATCTCATCTTTTGGAAATAATATATAGTGTCCTCGGGAAAAACGGTCAAGTTTCATTTATTTTCAAACAGACATAATTCAACTTTTTCAAGTGGAACACCCTGTGTTTTTTCATTTGTATGAAATCTTTCAACATTTCACTACATTTTTATTGAATAGAGGAGTTCAATAGATGTTCAAAATGGCGACCATATTCTGCAACACATAATGTCAGTATTTTTTTAAACGAATTCCCTATACGTTCCAGCATGCCCTCTGGGATTTCCCTGAAAGCTCTAGCTATTCTTTGTTTCACGTCTTCTATAGATGTTGGATGAGATTGATAGAAAATCCATTTGATATAGCCCCATAAAAAAATTATTTTGGTCAGGTCAGGTGATCTGACAATAATTCACAAACTTATGAGTAGAATATCATGAAATTTCATCAGCTTTCTTTTAAAGGTTGTTACTCACTGAAAAAGCGCCATCTATGTGTTAGAACCGAATCTTTTCAGCCCAAGCATTCAACCAGTATCTCAGAAAGTACTTGTTGAAAGGTAGATTTTACTCCTTGGAATAGTTTAAGTTTTAGTTTCAGTTCTTTTTTTTGTTAATTAGCTGATGTTTTTTGAAAAATTCCATATATGGTTCTGCATGTCAGTAAGAAAATGAAGTATACTTATCATTATTATTATTATTAAACAACAACTTATGAATAAGGATATAAAAAATTAAGGACACAGTTATTCTAGAAACACATTTAATGAAACTCATTCAATGTTCTCCATTGCCAAAGATGCAGATATTTAGAAACGGCTTTAACTTGGTTGTAAGCTTTAGGGGAAACCGGAACGAAACGAATTTACGAACTTTCGTGGCCTCACGTCTCACGTCAGTCAGCCAGAGACAAATCTGTCGCTACATATGTCTCTACTTTGAGAGATAAAACCTGTATTTGTTTATGGTTCTGTGATAAATAATGAACCTTTATGATGTGAGTTAGCAAGTTTCATTACTGTTTTTAACAAAAAAACATACGTGTATTACTGAATTTCAATATTGGGTGCTGTTTACTGCTTTCTTTGTTTTAGGTTAGAAATGACTAGTTTAATTTGAAAATGTATATATTCGAGCAAAGCAATCGGGGCATATCGGGCTATTTTCCTCTTTTACGCCGTTTTTACTGAAAAATTTGTGAGACCTTTTTGTTCCTGAGCTTTTTCTTTCAAGTAAGAGATGATATGAGAAGAGCGGTCAACATGGTTATTTTTGAGGAAGTGGGACTTCTCAGAACCTCAAGCACTCATAATATGAAGTGAATAAAAAATAGTATTATGATATAAATGAAGACAAGTTCACCATACTAGATGTAGATGGCGAAGATAGGGTATTGCTACAGTTTATTTGCTGAAGACGTCTACTAAATACTTTTTTATTGTATTTCACTTTGGAATTATTCAATTTGTAAAAATAAATAATTTCGGAACACTCTGATCCACTACACGACAGAGAAATGCGTTTTAGATGAAATTTGTTGTGAATATTCTAAAATTTTATCATGGATAAATAAATCATTTATTTTGAAAAGACGTACCTGATATGGCATATCAATATCTGTATTTGCTGCAGTGCATGTGAATTTGGATACAATAAAGGCAATCAGATACGTGGACATAATGGGAGTTTCTTTGAAGGTTGCTGTTTCATAGACGGCACTGAAAAAAGTTACACTCACTCACGGGGAAAAACGTGACAATGCAATATTCCGTATTTGAGTTTTAAGTTTCGTTTGTATGAGAAAATAAATATCAATCCGTCCCAACGTACTTACACAGTAGGTTCTGCTGGATAAAACCACGGTTAATATCACGATGTACATTGAATTATATTCGAAAACATTGATGCAAGATACCTCACAGAGGTTAGTCTTGCTGGTGTTTCTCGTTTATTCAGTAGTAGGTCAATACTGATATCCATCGAATCATTAAATCTCATCAGTATAGAAAAGACCCGACTAGTAAAAACTCCATCCCGTAAACAAAACCCCAAGCACGGAAGTAACACATATACCAATACTCTAACAGAAAACGCAGGAGTGGTTGTTTTTCGCCAGCAATTCCCCAGAACCTACTATATACGTGAATTGGGATTGATGGATGTTTCCGGATTCCATTTTCAATAGTTACTTGTATTCTACTGATCTTGGTTGATATTTTCCATCAGCTAGCAAAACTTTGAGTGGAATGAAATGGATCCCATAACTACTTTCACTAATAGTTCAGTTGGACAATGACTAACTAAATTACGACCAAAAATACTGAACAAATAAATTACAATCATTGTAATAGCTGTTAATCATACTCACTCTCTATCAACTAACGGTGGCCCAACTTGTGGAGCATTACTCAACGCATTAAATCCTCTAGGATAGGTAATACTGATGACGAATCTAGCTTTGAACTTGGGTTCATCAAAACATGGGAAAGCCTTTCTTGCGTAGGTTGCCTGAAACTGTGTGGTAACCAGGTATTCAGGTATGCCATTAGCATTTTTGTAGCTGCTTCTGTATATTCCTTCAAAAACTCTCATACCTAACTGGCCTCTGTATTTTATGGTAATAACATAATTTGTTTGAGGTTGTAACATCATCTTCAACGGTATAGTCAAAATTTCTGTTGTGGTGTTCAAAGATGCATCTCCTATAGCATGTGCTATATTATCCAGTTTCATTGAAATAATTTTCACTGGAGCATGTATTTGTATGCTATCCCTTTTCTCTGTCACTTGAAACGTGATTCGGACGATACCTTCGAAAGATGTTTCATGTCCGTCAAAAACAGCAGCAGGAAAGGTCAAATTTATTTCATATCTCGACGGGATTTGAGTTGTTGGTAAGCGATAACCTCCATCGTTTACTGTTGTTTCGTCTACTGAAATATTGACCAATGGAGATGCCAAGATTTTTGTGAGATACACTATCACTAGACCCAGTGGCAGCATTTTTCATCTGGAAAGTTTTCATTAATATATTCTTCCAACAAATATTTTTTATTTTTTCTCATATACTGTTACATAATGTGTACAACTGAATTATAATTCTGTAATCAATTATAATAACATTGGTTTGAATGCATTTATTTCGATTACTCTGGGAAAAATAAGTTTCATTTATTTTAGCGTATATGATTTCTTATGTTATGGTATGTTATGTTATGCTGATCTACTTCAGCTATACATACAGTGCGAGTCTCTAACATGAAACAAATTCACTAAATCAAAGGTGTTATTTCTTTCGGAAATATGATCGGACACGTCGATTATTATTTTAAATTGCCTTTATTTTAATGTAAAAAAAATATACAGTGTGTCTCAAATATGAGATATGACGTCATCGATAATTTTTTTAAATGACAACCCTGTTTTTCAATGACTTTTATTAAAGTGTTCGAAAAGTTGCACATGCCTGCCAAATTTCAATTTTTTACTCCTTGTCCTCTAAAAGGTATTTAACAAACATTATCTGATTCAAAAAATGAATTCAATTCAATAGTCTTTCTTCAACAAGTGTTCAAAATGTTGTCCATTTACTAACTGACTATACCCTAAACGTAACTGAAACTCGTTTTGAACATTTCTGATTACTTCGCCGGAAATTAACCTACACTCCTGTCTCATTCGTTCTTTTAAATCCTCAATATTTGCCGGTTTGGTCTTAAAAACTTTGCTCTTCAAGTAACCCCATAAAAAAAGTTCAAAGGTGTTAAATCCGGAGACCTAAGTGGTGATTCATAGGGTCCTCTTCTGCCAATCCATCTGCCTGGAAATACATCATTCAGGTACTCACGGACAGGTCTTGCAAAATGAGGAGGCGCGCCGTCCTGTTGAAACCTGATGTTTCTATTCGGAACGTCAGCTTCTATAGGACAAGGGAACAAAATAGCCAAATTTGGAACTAGGTTCTCCTGCAAGAATTCTAAATATCTTGCTCCAGTAAGATTTTCTTGGAAGAAAATCGGTCCTATAACTCGATCACCAACAATCCCTGCCCAATCATTGACTTTTTCTGGATGTTGAGTGTGACCTTCGCTCATCCAGTGTGGGTTACTGTCTGCCCAATAACGACAATTTTGACGATTTACCACACGATTCAACATAAACAGATCATTTTAGGTGCGTTCCTGGAGGATTGTTATTTTATATAGATGAAATTTTTCAGCTTTAAGAACTCTTGCCACTGAAGACTGGCTAATTTTGAGTTCCCTAGCTATCTGCCTAGTGGGGAAATGGGGATTTTCTTTGACAGAGAGAAAAAAATTTGTTTTGACCTCTTCACTGAGCGCACTCAGTGAAGAGGTCAAAATATTTGTTATTTGTTATTTGTTTTTCTTAAATGCCCATTTTCCCGGAATTGTTTTTTGATCTTGCTTACGGTACTTCTCGATATGGGTGGTAAATCAGGATACTTCTCTCTGAATGACTGGGCAACTTCATTTTGTGTTTTTGTCCTATCTCCTATTATTTGTCCTATCTCATCATTAGAATTTCAATCTTATTCAATCTTATTATTCAGTTAAGTACGGCATTTTACTAATGGCGAACAAAAAACTGTGAAACGACTAACAGTTTTTGTTCACAAATATGATTGGAATGCGATACTACTCTCCTTACTTTTTTTGATAACTTTTTCATGACAATGTCACTGTCAGGTATCCCTGACATTCTAAGCATTTATTGAAGGAAGACTATTGAATTGAATTCCTTTTTTGAATTAGATAATGTTAGTTAAATATCTTTCAAAAGACAAGGAGTAAAAAATTTAAATTTGGCAGACATGTGAAACTTGTTGAATCTTTTAATAAAAGTGATTAAAAAACAGGATTGTTAGTCAAAAAAATTATCGATGAAGTCATATCTCATATTTGAGACACACTGTATATTTTTTTTTGCATGAAAATAAGGGCACTTTAAAATACTAATCGACGTGTCTGAGCATATTTCCGAAAGAAACAACACCTTTGATTTAGTGAATTTGTTCCATGTTAAAGACTCGCACTGTTTATGTACTTTTGTTTTCCCAGCCCTAGTGTTATAGATAATATTTTTTAAATGTGATTAACAATATTTCTTAGTGAATGTGAGGTGTTCGGATCTCGATATGCCTGAAAATATGCTTTTCCATTTGAAATTTAAAGTAGATAATGTTGTTTATAGACGTGATAGTGAAAGGAACCGATGAAAAGTTGTATCTCTGTATCTGTAGAGTAGGGAGGGTGAGTGTAGGCCCACAGCACTTAGGCCACATGTAACCCATTGTACATCCTCCCAAGTAGCTGTCCTTCTAGGTCATCGCCTATCCTGTTCTTTCCAGAAAGGTGGACAGGTCACTAGGAGACATCTCCTTTATATCGGCTGGTCTAGACTCGCTTAACACACACTCTCTTATTGACGATAACTCCGGACACTCGCATAGGACATGCCTGAAAGTTTCATTTTCCTGTTCACACATCCTGCATAGAGGTGTGTCCACTAGCCCCATATTATGGAGGTGTTTCCTTAGTTGACAGTGGCCAGTCAGAAATCCTTATGCGTAGGTTTTCCCTAGTCATCGCCAGATATTTCTTTGGTGCCAGCTTCCCAAGGTCGCACAGGGTGATCCTGGTAAGATTGCATCCTTTGATTCCATCTCTCTCTTTTGGGATTGAGCATTGGTGTAACGTTTGATTAGCTCCACAATTGTCGAAGTCATCAGGCCGTAGCTGCCACTGGGTCCTGAAATTCTTAGTCCAGCCGCTTTCTTGGCTAAAGAATCGGCAATGCGATTTCCTTCACTCCTGTCGTGCCCTTCAATCCACCTCAGGATAATGTTATTATCTACAGAGGCTTTGGCTAAATCTTGGTGGTACTCTAGTACTAGCCCTGAGGTAACATGTTGTCTGTTCAAGGCTAATAGGGCTTGTCTGCTATCAGTACAGATTGTTATATTTTTGCCAGAAATTTCTTTCCGGGTTATTTCTTTTGTAGCGATTGATATACCAGCCAGTTCTGTTTTAACCACGCTGGTTTTTTTCCCATTCCCCACGAAATCCTCAGGCTTAGTGATCTGAAGTACACTCCACATCCTGAGCCTTCTTTGGTTTTTGAGCCGTCTGTGGAATTGGAATTTTAACTGATCGTGCGTTAAATAAGAAATTGGACCACATCCAGATTGATCTTAAACAGAATACACACTTCAACAAGCTGGTAGAATAGACATTGGTCGGAAAATGACGAGCAACAATGGTTACCCACCTTACATTATTACCATCTTCCAAAAATGTACCTATCACCCAGAAAGATTAAAATATTGACAAGGCGAGCAGTATCTAGAATGATTCACATGAACAAGACTCACCTATTGAACTTATTCAGTTATTTTCTTCACAGTGTTTACAGATTACTGCTTTCTAATACATCCAATCAAAGTAACATAACGAAAAACAGAGATAAATAAGTAATAATTGATGATATTCCATTGATAGACTTTGTAGTTGGCACATGATGAATATGTTTATATTTTCTCACACGCGCAGTAGCGGAGAATATTACTTTTTCGGGTGGGGTACAAAAGTGTTTGTACACAGAATAAAAATCTGAAATTAATATTATTCCCCCACTCATTCTGGGACTACTCCTGATGAAATGAAAAAGAATTTGTTTCAATTGTAGATTTAAGTGTATATGAGTATCACGATGGATGTATGAATTTTATGTGTGTCAAATCTAGTTCCCACAATGCTAGGTTCTTCTTCTTAGAGTACCAAGGCTTTATCAGCTTTTGAATAAAAATAGCGAGACATTCAAGTATCTCACTGGCGTACTTACAATGATTTCGTTGTGACCGGTCCTCAATAAATTTGTAAATATCTGAGAAATCCAATAGGTTTATTTTTCGTAGACATAAAATGTAGTTCAACACATAAAGATTTGGATATTTTTCTTTTCAAGCAGAAAAATTGTTTTTTTTATTGATTCGTCCGTTGAGGTGTAGTTTATGAAATAAAAATTGTTTATGGCTGTTGGTTGTTAGGGAAATAATATATTTTTAAACAGTATTTCATAACAAATATAATTTATTTGTGAAGTTAGAAAAAACTACATATCATAAAATAAAATGTTCTAAGGGAAACATATATCAAAAATCATAATAACTATTATAGCCATCAGTGAAACTGATAGTGAAATATTGGCCGCCCCTGCAGGAGTTACAGGAGTGACGGGAGCCGTAGAAGTGGTGGAATTATTATTATCTTCGTTAAAATATTGTTCCAAGTCACTTTTGATGTTCGAAGTCCATTTAATATTAGCCTTCACTGAGTCGATAGCAGAAGTTGCTGCAGATTTCATTGATGGATGCAAGGTTTCCAGAGCAACAAATGATTCAAGCTGAAAAAGCAATATGAATTGATTGGATTTCACGAGCCAAAAACTCAAGCAATAATATGTATTCAGACCTAGAAACCGAGTAATAGTCTAAGTATCAGCTAACATGGATTTCCTGAATTCTATTTTTTTTTTGCAAAGACCTTACTTCTTACAAGAGGAAATCATGACAACACATTTTCTCAAAGAGGAATAAGAATTAATTATTTAAGTGCAATTGTATATCACAATTCCGCTTCTGTTGTTGAACAACAGAAAATGCCTATTCATTGTGGTCTTAGTGAGATTTTCACTAAACAGTTTAACAAAAACGCAACACGTGTTTCGCCATTCAATGGCTTCTCCAGGAGTAAAGACACGCCCGAAAAAGCCATTGTATGGCGAAACACGTGTTGTGTTTTCGTAAAACTGTTGAGTGAAAATCTCAAAATAGACTCACAAATAGCATACTCAAATATTAGTGTGTTATTACCAATTTCAGATAGAGCAAGTAATGTTAACGTCTATTCATATTATATTGTAGAAATTTGGGATTGGCGTTACCAAATCATACCACTTCACTGAAAAATACTAAATTTTGCAGAACGAAATTTATACTATATTGTGAAGTAATCATGTTAATGATATCTGATTCAATTTCATATCGAATGTTTCTTCTTTTCAACTATTTGCTGAAAAATTCCATTAACTATCTCAAATTACTCATCCACTGAAATACATTTTTCACGCCAGAACAAAAATACTGTCTTTCGACGCGCATTTCGCTAACCAAGCTAGCATCAACAGGAGATGACTAAAACTCGGAGATTCGTTTCACGCCAGAGGTTTCAATTCCACCTATCAAATCATTTTATTCATTACAATTGCAATTTGAACTCAATGATACCGATCGCTGTCTATAAATCCATGAAAAGAAACCTACGCTATAAATTCCTCCATTAGCATGTTTAACACAATAGACATCATAAACAAGCATGTAAATTCCCAATTAAAAAATTCCACCATGTATTTCAATGCATAGTTCTTCTATATATATATATATATATATATATATATATATATATATATATATATATATATATATATATATAATATTTCCACCAACTCTTGAATCTGATTCATGGATATAATTTGCGTTAATCTGTCTAGGAACCTATGTGCCCATATTTGAAGCGGAAATCAACGCTACTAATTTGTAGGGAGACTGGCAGAAACCAACCTCCCACATGTATCGGATTAGCCAACGACTTTGGAAGTTCTTGGCACCCTTCGAGCAACTAAGACGTTGATCGGTGGGATCAACCCGTCGATAAAAAAATTCAACTAATTGTCTCTAGTCTGGTCATAGGTTAGGTTGGGTTAGGTCTAAAGTGAGTGTGTCTATTCGACCCTCCACTGCAACCCGCAAGGGTTTATTGTGGCTCACACCTCATCACACTCTGCCAAATAAACCGAGCTTCTTAACGAAGCCAACTAGTTTGTATGGTACGTGGTCTTTCAGGTCAGATAGCAACACGGCTTTGCCGAATTTTAAAAACAGTATTCGGTACCCAGTGGGGCAGGCACAAAGTATATACTCTGCTGTTTCATCATTTTCCAAACAATGGTGACACAGACTGTCATCCGACAGTCCATGTCTCTGCATATGATGGCTCAAATGGTGACCTGTGAGAAGGCCTGTTAGACATCGTAGTTCATCCCTACTGTAGTCCATTAACTGATTGGTATCAAGCTACGAGGGGTGAATGAACGCCTTGGAGTGAGCCAATCCTGGAAGATTCTGCCAGAAGTCCATAAAGTCTTCTTGCCATCCAGGTGTTCAATGTTTGTTTGGCAAAACATAAAGCGATACCAATGACAGGTTCTGGTCCGATGAAGCTGCTCTGGTCATAGGACCAGAATCCATTATTGGCATCGCTTTATGCTTTGCCAGACAAACATTGAACATATGGACTACATAAATGGTTTCTTTCAAGAAATTCAGTCAACCTTCGAAGTATTTTACTAAACAAATGTTAGACTACAGCACGAATGACCTGCGTTGTCTAACAGGCCTACTCAAATGTCACTGTCGTGTAAGCCACCATATCAACCTCACCTTCCCCTCTTCGGTCAGAATCAGGTTTTCGGTGTTTGCTTCAGCTTCACTCTGCTGACCTGAAAAATCACTCACCAATAAGATAACAAGCTTCGTCAAGAAGCTCTACTCATTTGGCCAAGAATAGATAAATATACAATAAACCTTCGACAGGTTGTAGTGGAGGTTCGAATAGATCCCTTTCTTTTGGACCTAAACTATACTCTGCATCAAAAACCTTTTCGAGCTGTTCTCGCTGCGGACCGAATCAGTGTTTTATCCAGTTTCACTCTGCTGACCTGAGAGATCACTCACCAGTAAGGTAACAAGCTTCATCAAGAAGCGGTACTCATTTGGCCAAGTTTGAATAGATAAATTCACAATGAACCTTTGATTGGTGGTAGTGGAGGTTCGAAAAGATGCATTTCTTCTGGACCTAACCTATACTCTGCATCAAAAACCTTTTCGAGCTGTTCTCGCTGCGGACCGAATCGGTGTTTTATCCAGTTTCACTCTGCTGACCTGAGAGATCACTCACCAATAAGGTAACAGACTTCATCGTGGGGCTGTACTCATTTGGCCAAGTTTGAATAGTTGTGAGACACAATAAACTTATGAGGGATTGTAATGGAGGTTCGAATAGATTCATTCCTTTTGAACCTAACTTAACCTAACTTATAGTCTGCGTCAATAACCTTCTTGAGCTATTCTGGTATATGAAAAAGGTTATTTCGTATCGTACTGAAATTAATAACATATCCCAAAATACGGTTATTAGGAAATACTTTCGCTAAAATTCAGCTTCTCCAACACAAAAATGTGTGCTGTTACTGCTAATACTTCGGTACCTTTTTCACTTGATCATCTCTACTTAATCGGGCTGCGACGTTGGCAATCAAAGATGCTGCTTCTGGATAGCTGAAATAATAACATTTTGAGAATATTTCAATGCAAAATGTAGAACAGAAAACACTTACTACTGGTAGATTTTTTGATGATTTTCCACCAGATAGTCTAGTGCTACATCAACGCCTTCTGGGTTGGAAGAGTATACTGATGACCAAACAGTTGGCAATTCTTGGGTACGAATTCCAGATGAACCGTTTATGGAAAGATCCAAATACCTGAA